>NC_084474.1:76287504-78787504 GCF_027409185.1 Cynocephalus volans | reverse complement strand
CACGTCTTCCTTGGGTCCTCCAGTCACACCCTCCATGAACTAGAGGATATTAATAACCAAAAGAACTAATTCACCATTTCTGCTGTAACCAAAAAGGGAAATACTAATTGTTTTCTTTCTGTTCTTGTTAAGTATCCATCAGAAAACCTATTATGACTAAAGTAACTAAAAAGATAAGCAGAATATCTATATTGGGGATACAACATTTTTCTTAAATCCATAAGTTTAACTTCTAAAGTGCCATGAGGTTTCTAATAATAATAAACCTGATTTCAGATCTGTTGCCTTTACACTGTACCACTTATCTACAGCACAGAATGAGGGCAATCCAAGGATTTGGGGCCACATCTTTTCCCTCTGTTATCACATCTCACCCAACACAATAAAGACTATTAACTTCAGAAATTTACTAATGCTTCTTTATCCCTTTACCTGCTCTGTTCACTCCAGTCTAACGGCCTAGCCAATTCTCTGATGTTGCCATCTCTATAATTAATGTGGCTTCCTGATATTTGAAACTACTTCCCACTAGAAAAGCTATCAAATTGCCATTTGCCTTCTAATACTCCTCCTATAAGAATGGCTTCTTGACTAAATGAAAATGAATTCTATCCATCGCCAACCTAATCTAAAAAGCTACTGTATTACAGAAAATTAAAACAATAAACAAAACAAAAACCAAAGTTAGATGCTTCCTAGCCTATATAGTACTTTTAAGAATAATGTATATAATTTGATTCTCATTGCTTAGTGAGATTAAATAACTTCTCTGAACCAAACACCTAATAGGTGATGAAGCTGAAACTACAGGGTGGCCATCAAGTCTAGAAACAGATAACACTATACCACAATGCACTGTAAGGTAAGATTATTAAAGGTAAGATCACTATGTTTCCAGACTTGGTGGTCACCTGTAAAATCCAGATCTTCTAGATATAACCTATTTTCCTTGATTCCCTGGGCCGAGCCTGTGGCGCACTTGGTATTTTCCTTGATTCCCCTATATGTTTTACTATGGAAGTGCTGCTGAAGGCAGCAGTCAATGAAAAATAACACCTTAAACTGGGATGATATTTAAAAATCTTAAAACCAGCTTTCATATTGTTTTCCAATTTAATTTCAGAGCAATCTGTATATAGAGATTAAAAGAGGCAATTAATATTTCCTGAATGCCTATTATGTGACACCTGACTTCTTTTGAAGACATGAAGTTAAGTACTTTACCAATATTATCTCATTTACAAGACCTAATTCCTGAGCTATGGAGCCCTTGCCTAACATTGTTTCATTTAATCCTTGCAATAGCCCTATGAGGTACTATCTTTTTTTACAGATAAGAAAACTGAAGTCTTAGGAGGACAAGTCACTAACCCAATATCACCCAGTTAGGCAGAGGAGGAACAGGGATGAGGCTAGATGTTCTGACTCTGACTGCAGTTTCTTTCTACTACAAAGTGAAACATTTTTCATATATTCCATTCCACATAGACTATCTCACTGCCTTCTTCCATCAAGAAACTTCTCCCTAATGTTTCTAAAAATTGATCATGAACAAATCTATAGGTTAATCACACAAGAAAAAAAATTATTCAACCTGAGTTAACTAAATATAACTCAGAATACTTCCTGGCACATAGTAAGCACTAGAGAAACGTTAACTAGGCTCACTATTACTATGGAAATGGCTGACTTGACTATTTTAATAAATAAAAACATAAAGCATCTCATTAAAAATAGAAAAAAGCATACTTCATTTTTTTATGTTACTTTAAATCCCAAATTTCTTCATATTCACACCACTGCCATTTTCAAAATACAACACAAACAAAAAGTTTTAAAGGGTCAATAACACTAGCTTTTCTAAAGTTTTTCTTCTTTTTAATAAACAGTTACACTTTTCAACATTCTTTTCCTCAAGTAGTTCTCTAATACTCAAAGAACAGAATCCCTCCCTTACACATGCCAAATCAGTGAGACAAGTCACTCTCTGTTTAGACTAAATTTCCCAAACTTTTACCATTGGGAAATTTACAATAAGATATGTATAAAATGTTAAGTATACTTTATTACCAACACTAGATAAAAAATTCTACTCTCAACTGAAAAATACAACTCAAATTGAATTCAATGAACTGCACCTGTCTTAAAACATAGAAATGTCAAAAAAAAAAGAGCCTTGAATTACGTGTCAACAAAACTGAGGTTCAGGTCCCACCTCCTGAGACTAACTTAATCTTCCTGACGCTTACAGTCAATAGCAGCCACCTCTCTAACTTTGTAAGGTTACTGTTCTCATTAAAGAGATTGGGGATCTGAAAGGGCTTCTCATGTCCTTAGCTGTGGCAAAAAAAAGTTGGTTTCAGACTCTTTTAGTCAAAGGGCCAGGGGACTGAAATACCTGATGGTATTTACAAATCTGGTTTAAGTATGTGGGGAAACAAGAAGAGAAGTGAATTCATTATCTCTTATCTAGACTTAGCCTCAGTCCTCCAAAACACTTTAAATAAAAACCAAACTGATACCAACACTACAAATGGGCTTTGTTACAGCTTTACAGAAATTGAATCATGGTGAACTACCTATGGCTATATGTTTTGTTTTTACTGGCTAGCCTAGAAACTTAGCCACTAAATGTTTTCTGTGGGAAACTGTATTCCATGATTCAATTCAGAAATCCAAACACTAGGAATGTATCTTTCCTCCTCCCAACTCCAAGAGCTAACAGTGACTCTCTTCCTATCCTCTTTGGCAGAATCAAGAAATCTCTCTCTCTCTCCAGTGCTGCGGCTATTCAGATTATGTGATGTCAGGTGAGGAGTATCAGTATGTAATAACTATGTAACCACCTTTCACTTTTTTTTTTTTTTTGGTCAAAATACATTCCTATCTACAATCGCACTTAATCTACAATTGTCCAATGAGGTATGCAGGACAAATACTATTATTACCCCATTTTAGAAGTGAGGAAGCTGAAGTACAGAAGCCCGGCAGAAGGAGGATTAAAAGCCAGATCGTTATTTTCCAGCCCAACACTCTTATCGATCAAATACCGACTGTTTAGAAAAGGGAGAGAGGGAAGTAAAGGCGATTATGTTTTTTTAGACTTTATTTTTAGATTAATTATTCCTGCGTTTTTGAATTTCCATTAATTTCATTCTTCATTGTTGCCTTATGAGTTAGTCACTAAAACCATCAAATCAGAAAGTGTAAACTGTTTTTAATTATTTCCTCATTGTTATATATAGATGCTCAACTTGAAGAGTTTCATAATAAAGTGACTCAATGACTAAGCAAGCCCAATCTACATTAGTCACTTGTTGAACTGTTATGTGAGATTTATGTAAAACTCTTGGGGGAAGGGGGGTTGACAGGAATAAGTCTTTACCAAAAAGATGACTAAATTAAAGACAAAAGTGAATGTGAATCTTACACATTTTTTCCTTCCAGTTTAAGTGGTGAGTTAGGAAAATACATGTGAGGAAAGTTACATGTCACCATTTATTCCAAGTTTAGGTGGTTTAGAAGAAAGAGTTCATCAATTTAAATCAGCATGTGGTGAACATTTTTGTGGTAAGAGAAAGAAGTTAAAAGTTAACAGGACGCAACAGTAAGACCTAGCCTTCACATAGCACTTTTACCTCTCAAGTGCTTTCACATATGTTATCTCATTTTTTAATCAAGAAATCACTCTGAGATAGGTAGAGGCAGATACTGCTAAACTTATTTTGCAAATGAGCACAGTCTAAGAAACTTGCTTAAAGCCACACGGCTATTCAGTGGATAGGTATAGAAGAAAATTAAATAATTAAATAGAACATTAACACCAAACAACTTACCATTATAAAAGAATCATATACAACATTTTACATTATAAAGGCAGAGAACTTTAATTCCATATTCTGGCAGAGCATTTCCATTACTATTATAGAAAATGTGGCACAACATATTCTAATTTCATCTCTATTATTTATAGGTGCTTTAAGCAGTATCTTAAGAATTTTTTCCAAGAAAAAACTGAGTGTATGATGTTTCTGCTGAGGCTTTTAAAAACAGTTTAACTACACCTTATGTGTCAAATTTAATTTCTGATTTCACAAGAAAAGGATTCTCTGAGCACACCCAAGATTTAGTTCACTTAGATTTCCTATTTAGTATTTCATGGGGCACTTTTGGCTTCTGTTTTATATTGGGGGCTGAAATAAACCTCAGGGTGACAGAAGGTAACCTGATGGGTAAAGAGGGTTTGCTTCTTGGTACCAACAGCATTCCAAGAACCACAAATAGCTGAGGTCATTGGAAGGCATGCATAGAAGCATGTGAGACCTTGTAGGAGTCAGCCAAGGAGAAGGTAAAAGCAAGTCAGAATGTCTGGAAATCAATCGTGTGGTTTTAAGCAACACTGACTTGGTCTTTCTAAATATTACTTTCTATGGGAAGATAATTAAATAATTATTTTAAGATAAAGGATAAAAGAAATAATTAAATTAAAAACTGTTCATAATAACTGACTATATTACTCTAGCCCATTAAAAAAATGAACATAAGGATTTTCACTATTTTAAAGAGTGCTGTGTATTATGTGACATTTAAAAAAAAGAAAAAGAAAAAAAAAAAAGGAAACCCAGAAAGAAATGAAATTCAAAAAGCCCCAGTGGTTAAAATATTAGGTTGGTCATGACACAAAAGAATGAAGGTGCCACTACTGCCAGAAACTCGATGCCCTATGAGGGAAACAAAATAGAAAGAAATCCTCTCTTTTGTACAGGGACAGTTCACTGGGCATTGGCTCCACTTCAGAATGGAAGAGCTTTTCCTGACCAGCACAACTGCAAACTCACACAGGGGCTGGAAAAAATAAAATCCATTTATATGCTCTCCGTTTATATTCTTCCTCTTCTCTCACTTGTCAACAATTTATAGAGGTTATCCACTTGACATACAGCTGATAATTTGCGGGCCGAGCCTGTGGCGCACTTGGTAGAGTGCTGCGCTGGGAGCGTGGCAACACTCCCGCCGCGGGTTCGGATCCTATATAGGACTGACCAGTGCACTCACTGGCTGAGTGCCGGTCACGAAAAAACGACAAAAAAAAAAAAAAAAAAAATATATATATATAAAGTAAATCTCAAGCTTTAGTTATTTTTGCTGCAGTCTAGGACTATACAAGTATTGCTCACTAAAAGTACGAGAGGATGTATATTTCATTATCAACTGTTAATAATATGTGACACCAATCTGAATCTGTTAGGCCACTTATCATTTAGCCTCATGGCTCATATCATTTTTCACTATGAGAATTAACGTTATACAAAAATTACAAGTACTACCCCAATGATAGTGATTGGACTTTTTATCATCTCTATTTGAAAAAAACACATACCTGAAAATGGATTGAGGATTCCTTGAATTAAACTGGTGTCCATCCTCTAAGCCCTCCAATGGGAATCTGAAGCCTATGGGATCAGACTATGGGTTTAGTTTAAAATAATCATAAACACACAGTACCACCATTGGGTTTACTCATTTCAAGAGGAGAACCCCTACTTGAGAAGCAGAATATCAGTGATGAAATTATCCTTAAGTCAATTACTGCCATTACTCGCACTACTAAGCACAGTTCCTGGCACATAGTAGGAACTCAAGAATCAATGAATGAATCACTGACCAACCTTAGGTAGGTTACTCAACTACCCAACATACTTTATCTTTCTGTATATAAAGGTAGGCCTTCTCTGGCCTTATTTTCTCAAATTAAGTCTTTGGATTGAAGGAACTCTGAAACTCTGACATCAAGACAGTCAGAAATAAGATGATTCCATTTCATGCCAAAAGTCACATAGAGAAGTTTCTGATCACATTCCACATGTTGAAGCATATTTGCCTTTCATCTTAAATATCACTTCCTCAGGAAGGAGTCTCCCAACCATCTCCCCATAACATATTATGCCCCCTGAGTTCTTAACTCTCTGAATGCTTTATTTTCCCTTTGTAGCACACACAACAATAATTAAATAACATCTGTACTGCTTTTTGTTAGACGTTTGTCTCCTGTACTAGACTTCGAACATCCTGAAGGTCAAGGTCATGTAAGCCTCGCTGATTCATGTCCTATTTCTTGCACCTAGAAGTGGCTGGCACATAAGTGTTTAGTAAATGTTTATCCAATGAACATTTGAGAACAAAAAGCCAGCCAATGGTGTCCCTTCAATGTACTAAAATAATAAAAGCTTAGAAAGCAAGGAAAGGAACATCAGGTCATCAGAAGTTTAATGTTCAGAACATCACTCTGATCTCAGCACAAAAATGAGAAAACAGTTTTCCTCTGGCAGTAACAATGATAAAAGAAGTGACTGTACTATGTATCTGTGTACCATTTTACAGTTTTTAAAACTCTTTCAACACATGTGTGATTTTATAACTAAAAGTCTCCGAAAAGTTCATATAGAACTCTCTGTGGTTCTACATTAAGTTTTTAAAGAGTTGTGACAGGTATAAAACCCATTTATCCTGAAAGTTTTCATAAATGGCTTAGAGACCATCAGGAAATTTTTTTAGTGCATAATATTCCCTCTACAAACTAGCTAGAATAAAGACCTAATTTTTTTTTTTTTTTTTTTTAAGTTTCAGGGAACTAAAATAAAGACTGATTCCAAATAAAATCTTCAGGCATTGTGAAATATAAGAAGCCCTATTTTCTTAAAGGACAAAGGAAGGCAATCTGAGAATTTCTGCTAACTGCCAAAGGGACTTCCCAGGGACTGTTGGTAAACTGACCCACACCTCTAAGGTTCCAAAGTAAACTTCCAAAACCTTTTCAGAGGTGCATAACCTTCAGAAGTCTGTGAAAGTGAAGCAGGAAAGAGATTTTATTTAAATAATAAACTTGAATGCTCTTTGATGATTAAAAAACATTTTTTTAAACTTTCTAATACTATGTGAAAATTCATAAACAAAAACCACGGGGTGGATCAGAATCTGGGCAAATGATACATTAAAAGAAGCACTGCAGCTTTCAAAAGTCTGAGAGAGCAGAAAGTTAAATGGGACTCACACATGTTCTCATTATCTGTTTTCTTAATAATCTGACTTAAAACAATTTCTTCGTTTTGGACACCATGAACACCTAATATTGTAACTCATGTAGCTTATACCTAATCCTGTATGATTTTTGAATTACAGAGTAGGACACGTCAAAGCCAATAAAAGTACCTTGAAATAAAGTGAGCACAACAAAGTACATATTTTTTAGAAAGGTTTTGTTCTACTTTCTAAGGAGTTGTATTTGGAAATCTAGGTTTGCAATAATATAATATCTTATAATTCCATCAAATTTTACGAATGCCAATCTGTTTTGATGTACAGTATCTAATCTGGTTCACATAAAAATCTTGTGAAATAGGAAGGCCAAGAATTTTATAGATGAAAAACATGAGTTTCCAAGAGGTTAAGTGTCTTGTCCAAGGATCATAACTGAGAAAGTGGAAGAACTAGGGCTAAAAGGGTTTCTGACCCTTAGACAACTGCGGTTTCTAAAGAACTGAACCATCTTTACCCCTCCCAAGCTGCTTTTCATTTTTCTATCCCCAACCAAAATAAGCAATAAGATAGCCATGTCCATAACTTCAAGAGTGTAAAGTGATGTAAAACATTTCTCTCAAAATAATGGTCATATCCCCATTATGTTCCAATATAATCTCAGGTCTTAGAAACCGTATAGAACTATGATTTACTCTTCTGGGTCTTGTATCAAGCGTGCACAGAGAGTATAACTTTGCATCATAAAAGAAAAACAAACATGTTTTCTCCACCTATGAAAGACCAGGAACCTTCCTGACAAGCATTAGAATCACTAAATGCAAGTTGCTCCACAGTCTAATGTGAGATTAGGCTGAAAAGTGAGATAAAACTCACTCTCCCCTGTTTAGTGGAGTGAGGGTAATGGAATGAGACCTCAAGAAGAAAGAAATGCTGCTAACTACTTAAGGTGGGTGAGGGTGAGGATTTCCTTGTGTTTAACTTTTTTTAATGAGTGACTCAGTTTCTGGAAGGGAGAAGAGTTCAATTCTTGATGTAAAAATACCTTAAGCATTTTTAGTGAATTTACCTTAAAATTCACCACCTTAAGTATTTTTAGTGAATTTAAGTATTTTAGTGAATCTTAGGGATTAACAGAAAAAAATCAATACTAAGTTCTTTGACTCCATAGTCTCATTATCTTTAATTTACACCGTGCTGTTACATTTGAACAGTACGGAAGTTAATGATAGAAAGGCCTATCAAATAGTCTCCACAGAATATAAGGGTAAAAGCAACATTGATCCATATAATAGGCCTAACTTTGATCTCTGGTGGCAGAAACACTTTATTTTATTCTATAAAGTCAGCCTTATTCTTTGAAGTCAGTGGTTTTCAATCTTGGATACATATTACAATGAGTTTCTAAAAAATACTCGTGCCTAATCTTGCTCCAGACCAATGAAATCAGAATCTCTGAGAGTAGGAACTGGCTGATTCTAGGGTACAGCTAGAATTGAAAACCTCTTGTCTAAATGCTTTGTTATCCAGCTTTAAATATGATGTCAACATGATGTAATTTTTATATTTTCCTATGGAAGAAACATCCACAAGACCAGGACTAAAAACCAAAAAGTCCAGAAACAGAATTTCATAAGCTGAAGGAGTTTATTACTTAGATATATGCAGACATTCTTATAGTTAGTCACAAACACTACACTTAATACTAGCCATTAAAAAAAAGACAGAAAAACTTCATATCGCTATATAATGTTCATTTCATTGGCTTAAGTATTAAACAGTATTTAAAAATTTATCTTCCACTGAATAGTAGCCAATCTTGTAAAATATTTGATTTTTGGAATTTTCCCATAGCTGTTAGTAAGAAAAGGCAAATAAAGAAACCAGAAGTACAAGACACTCTATTACACAGGTATAAGAAATCAGTTCAGCAGGGAGTTTCCACTGATCAGAGGACAAAGGACTTCCCAGAAACATTACTGCAACGATGTTGCTCATTTCTTACTCAATACAGTACTACTGAAAAGGATGTTGCTATGTTCCCGCCTTAACTGCCCTATGTGCTGTTCCTGTGACACCTGGAGTCAACAAAGATAGGTTTGGCTTCTGGAAAAATCAAAATGCCAACCTTCTTTATTTCTAAAATTGCTCTAAAACTCTTCCATATTATCTGATCTAAGAATTTTGCAACAGATGCATATTAGTTAAACCTAGAGAATGAGTAACTAAACCTGCACACTTAAGCAACATAACAATAAAAACAAGTTGTATGCAATATTTAGCATTTTATAAAAATCTACTCACATCTGAAGAAGGCTTACACTAAAAATTTTGAGACCAAAAAATGTAAGACAATATAAAACAGATTTAATATGCTAATTAACCTTGGTGGCCTAGCAGGGAAAAATATTTAAGATTCCTATTCTATGAGACTTCATAATTAAGAGGAAATTAATAGCTGCTACAGTAAGGACAAGGAAATATTAAAGTTTTAGAAAAAATTTTGATTCTGTGTTTCTTTTTCTAGGTCAGTGAATTGTAACCAGATATAACCAGGTGAGTGGTATAAACTTACATGATTTATTGCAGATTGAACAGCCTTTACATAATGGTTTAGTTGACGATCCATTATAGCAAATTCAACCATCACCTTGTCCATACTATATTCACTACTCACTTCAGCTGAAAGAAAAAAAGACCGCAATTATTATTTTCCACTTAAAATGCCTAGAAAAATCTAGAAAAAGTTGCACCAATATAAATCTATTTCAGTTAATAGCCTAAATAATTTTGTAAAGGTGTTACATATTTTTTTAAAATCTCCTCAACATATGCCTGCTTCATTCAAAATTCTAAGAATACACTCAGTAGAAGAAGGCACAAAGGCAGTGTTGGGGTAGAAAGAAAAATAGACTCTTAGGATTTCCAGGCCATGTCACTTACTTGTGTGATCTTCAATCAATCACTACACCTCAGTTCCCTCATCCGTTAAAGCAGTTCAATCATATACCTGCCACATAAACTTCACAGAATTGTTAAAGATCAAATAAGGAAGATTTCCACTTCTAATAACAGTGGGCTAGATTATTTGAACCAATCCTCCTATTAAAAACAACTAGAAATATCAGATAAAACAGGGAAAAAAAAAGAAATCTTCATAAAAACAAAAGTCTTAAGACAGTAAGAATCTAGGGAAGACCAGCAAAATCTAGAGAAAACCAAAAAAGAGAAGTGGGGTTACAGAACACCAAAGTTATATACCCTCACACAGTAAGCTGGGATCCCCACTCCTTGGTATAAAGATGAACCAGAAATAATTCTTCCCTGCTTCTTGGGACTGGTAGAGAGGTTGGTCTTGGCCACTAAGCAGAATTGGGAAAAGGGAGAGACAACAAACCCATTTCTGAAAACCGGCCACAAGCCAGCTGTCCTAGATTTGTAGCCTGGGTTCCCCTAACCAGAGTGGTCGGGAGACCCTGAGTTCTGATGTTGGTGTGAGGTGATCTCAGACTGATAATACCCAGAGGCATCTGGCAGAAGCAAACATAACTCTTCTCTGGAGAAGATACTTTTATCCTACGTGTTAAATAATACCTACATGTAATTTTTAAGGATAATGAGCAGATCACAGAGGAAAAAATTAAAACAAAAATAAAAGGAACAAAAAACTTCACATACCCTAAAACACACAAGGAAACAGCCACCAAGAATAAGAATCAGCAGAAACAGATCTACAATGTTTCAGTTATTGCAATTATCTATTAGTCAGAATAGAAAACAACCATGCTTATATGTTTAAAAAATTAAAACACCCTCAGGTAACAGGAGACTATAAAAAGTGACTAGCAGATTAGAAAAGCAAGGTAATGTTCTTAAGAGTTCTTCTAAATGGTTTTTTCAAGCTCTTACACATATAATTTAACAAATCAGTTAAATATAGAGAATATAAGGTCATAAAAATTTTGCCATTAAAAAAATGAAAAAAGATAAAGTTGAGTTACTTGAATCACATTTGGGAATGCACATACTCAAAGGTTCTCCAAATATCTTAGCTCAGACAAATGTCCATATTTCTTTTTCTACTCTGAAGAGCAATAACACAGATCAACCCAAAGTCATGCAATATGTAAAATCCATTTACATTTGGCTTTTAAAAATTATCTTTCTACATTTTTAAATTATGCTTTAATTTTACAATAGTTAATTATAAGCATATTCCATAGAATATCTCCCAGATTAATGTGCTTCTGGTAAAATACCTTTTGGTTTTTAAATCCAGACTGCATACAACGTACCTCTATCTTAATGTATGTTTGTTGGGAGGGGGCAATGTTTATATAGAAATATTTTATTTACTTTCCTCAAATTAAATATATTTTTAATGAAATGGTATATGAGAAAAGACTACAGTCATATTCGATATAAAACTGCTAGACCATCACTCTCAGGCTGATGTTTTGAAAATGTCAAGAGGAGACATGCTGCTTAGGTATTGCTGGTACTGACATGGATATGTTGCTACATATACAGCAACTGTTTGTTGGAAATCAGATTGTTTGATGATCAAGAAGAGAATTTTAAGCAACTTGTATCCTAATACAATGGTTTGTGACTCTTATACAGGCATTTTACTGTATTTAGCTATATTTCAGTAAATTGGTTAGGGATTTTTGGTTAACCTATAATTTATTTTAATTTTTTCCATTTGAAATAATGAAAAATAGACTTCTGGTTTCACACAAGCCTTACCTAGTTAAAAGAAAGTTCTTTTTTGTTATTGTTTTCTTAGTGGATCATTATATTCTATGGATATTAGATTCTGACACTGGAACCGGTCAAAAAAGTAGGTAAAGGGGTGTCTTCCCCTCATAAGTGGGAGCTAAAAAAAGAAAGATACAACAACCACAATAATTCACTGAACTTTCAAAAGGAGAGAACAGAACTGGGGCCACCAGAGGTGGGAAGCAGGAGTAGGAGGGAGTAGCAAGAAATTGGTAAAGGGCCACAAAAAATTAATTATTACATTGTATAATGTTGAATACACTAATTATCCTGATTTGAGCATCACATATTGCACACAGGTTTGGATATTCAACACTGTACCCCACAAATACGTACAATCAATTATGTTTCAATAAAAAAAAAAAAAAAAAAGGTAAAGCTGGTAACCTAAGCAAAGACTGAGAGCATAAACTGCTTTTTCAAAAAATCCAATAATTAGAGGTACCCCCAAACTAAACAGGAACCCACTAAAGAATCAAATGAGGGCAAAAGTCTTTGAAGCATAAGAAATGAAAGTTTGTTACAGGCTTAAATCAGTGGGAATTGATATAATGTTGGCAAGCTTCCTCTGAGATTAAATGAGTTAACTTTTGAAAGCACTCAGAATGTGCCTAAGACATTCAAAATGCTATAAAAGAGTTTGTAAAACAGAATAAATGGGATGATAGTTCTCATTACCAAGGTCTCTTAGATGCTAGTAAAACTAAACCAGATAGTAATTTGAAATACAAGGTCAAAGAGACCTTCCTGCAAAGGAGAAAATGAGCAAGGGCTGGGGTCAGTGTTTGATGGCATGAAGTCTGAGGGGAGAACCTTTGGAGGCTAACTGTGGCTTACAGGCAGCCTCAGCTAAAGCTCCAGGGCCCAAGAATGCTGGGAGAAGCTGCTGAAAAACACAAGTGAAAAATATTGCAGTCTGAAGAAACAACGGGAAGGGAAAACACTGGAAGACGGCAGGAAGGGAGTTCTAAAAAGAACTGAGAATCACAGCACACCTGGAAGTGGTGCCCAGCGAGAAGACTTCAGTAACAATGTCTTGGTCTGCTACAGTAAGGGGCTGGAGAGACCACAGACCTCAGAAGAGAACTAGAAGAGACCCTCACACCAGTACCTTGAATACAGGTCATGAGAACATCCATATCAGATAGCAACCTGCCACAGCCATTTTAAGATTATTTTTGTGATTCTTTCTGTTCTTCATGTTAGCGCTTATTTCCCAACTGCAATAATAACCTCTTTTTAAAAACATGACTGTGTGCATGTTTTGGAAACAACAGGCTAGGGAAGGCATAGGGAATCTGTGTCCTGTTCTACAACAGAATTGAGATGGGGAAAGAAGAGCAGCACAGTGTTGCATGAAAACGGCAAAAAGGCCAAATAAGTCCCTTGAGATTTTTGAGGGGAAAAAAATGATAAACACATAAACACAGATGGGAGTTGGCTGTTGACTAAACAGCAGCTGGGGGATGAAGAGGGTATGGAAGGACTGACCAGCCTGAGGCTCCCTGCTACTTGATTCTATGGTATATATTCTCATCATCAAAATTCTCCCACCCTTTCATGGAAAGCCCTTCCTGCGAATCTATACCAAATTAAATCCTACACATCCTTCAAGGGCTGAACTCAGTCAAGTCCTTCCTGCTTTTTAATTATACCAGCCTAGAAAAATCTTCTTCACTCAATTTATCTTAACACCAGCGCTTGATATTGTGGTACTATAAACAACCCTGCATTTCTTATCTGCATGTCTCCTTTCTCCAAACAGATTTTAACATATTTGAGGGCAAGAATGATGCCTTAGTGTTCTCGGGATCCAACAAAGAATTAAAGAAACTCTTCCTTCAGTCTTCTTCTCAGGCCATTGTTTCATAAATTTGAAAATTAAACTTTAACCAAACTATAAATTGTTCCTACCTTAGATACTCAATTGAATTAAAATATAAATCATTTTTATTATCCACATCTTTGCCCTCCCCCAGCCAAGCAGGGTCTGGGGAGGCTAGGAATATTCAAATTTCTTCAATGTGCCCTTCTATGAGCATTTATTTATTATAGTCAATCCTTGCTTTCATTATTCGAATGGACCTAAGTGATATATTTGAACATTCATTAACAAGCCAATAAATACAGAAGAAGTCTCATGGGGAGATCTTGTTGACTCTGAGAGACCTGTCACCTGGCACACCAATTAAGCCATTGTTCCAAGAAGTCAGTACAATAACTAGCTGAAATATGTTCCCCACCCGCATCTCAGTAAATCAAGTCCAGAGGGCACAGATAATCTCTGATTTACGTTATAAAAGTCTAACTGTTTCTGTAAGTATGCCAGTGCCAGGGCTGTCCCACAAACCTGCATGTCTGTACCCAATGACCCTGGTCAGCTCTATGCCGAACCACTGTAGACTGATAATGGTATTACCTGAAGAACTTTAAAAGTGTTATTTACACCAAGAAGGGCTAAAGAATTAAACCGATCCTTTAAAGATGGTTTCTGTTTCACTTTTTTTCCTATTCAGTGGCAAACCCTAGAAAAACAAAGAATGATAACCACTGAAGAAGGCCTTCATTTTAGATTGAAGTGCTCTGATACTTATATACAGGTTAAGCATCCCAAATACAAAAATCCTAAATCTGAAATATTTCAAAATCCAAAATTTTTTGAGTACTGACAAGATGCTCAAACGAAATTCTTGTTGGAGCATTCTGAATTTTCAGATTTGGGATTCTCAACTGCTAAGTATAATGCAAATATTCCAAAATCTGAAAACATCTGAAATCCAAAACATTTGGTCCCAAGCATTTTGGATAAAAGATACTCAACCTGTAATATGAAAATTCTCTAAATGTATGAAGTTGGCCCACATATGATTTTCCTAAAGTCAAACAAACCTATAATTATGCAATCTAAGCAGCCACACTATTAGACACGTCTAATAATGACTAAGAGCAATATTACAACTTCCAATTTTCTCTTTTTAAGGGTTGAATAGGCATTAAAGTTACATGATCAATAGAACCTTAAGCAGAAATGAGTGATTTAGTGTTGTAATCAAATTCAACTTTAAAAAAATTTAGGACACTTCAATGAGAGGAAGAGGATGGCTTACGCAAGAACAAGTATGACAACAAAATATTAACAATTAATGCTGGTTGTTTCAAATGTGAAAGGCCAGTGACAAAATGAGGCAGAAGAGACAGACAAGGCAAGAAAGGAGACAAACTAGCAATTTTTACAGATACGGACTCTCAAGCAGGACAGATTTCTGGTTCTTTGTGAGTAAAAGATGTAGAAAGTAAGCCTGTAGCAATACAGTCATTCTTATGTAGCACAGCATGGACACATAAGAGTTTATCCAGCACCACTTCTATCATTGTCTGGGATCTATTCACACCTTATCTGTCCAACATGAGGCCATTTTCAAGGCCACAGGTTAAAAAGCAACAGCAGATGGGGGAGCAGAAGATTCTTTATCTTGGCTCCCCCATGTTCAGGTGGGCATGGTCAATATACCAATCACTTTCATTCCACACCAGCAACCAGTTCAGCAATAATGGGAGGTAAGTAATATAGCTTCTTAACCAACTATTCTAAATAGAACCCTTCCCTAAATACAGCTGTCCTATAGCTGCAGCCTAAGGCATGCACTGGAGAGAAATAAATTCCCTTCCCTGAGCCCCAGCCCTGAGGTTTCAGAAGCAGAGAGGAAACAGGTCTTGGAGTAGCAACCAGAGCCAAGTAAGCTCCCACGTCTTCAACAGAACTGCCTTCAATGAAACAGACATGAAAATGAAGACATTTTTCCTCCCTGTTTCCCCAAGCATATCCATACACATAGCTCAATGCTACCTTTCTTCACTACCAGATGTCTTTTTGCTTTGCTCTGCTGTTTCCTATGATCTCAGCCACAAGATTCTTTTTCAGAATCCTCCCTTATCTCCAGAATAGGATCAAATACCTTATAGGTCCATAAAACTTTTTTACCCTTACAACTAGGACATGTGTGCAACCAGCATGTGTGCACATGAGTGTAAGACTGAGTTAGGGAGGCACATCCTCAAGACAAATTTCACCTACTTATCCATTCCAACTTTATATGGCTGATTCAACTGCATAGTTTTACTCATGGCCAAGCTGTTTCCTGAAATTTTGTCTTAAACAAACAAAATCTGTGGAATCGGGTGTTTTTTATTCTACATAGCCATGATTAAATTCAACTCCATGCATTTTATTAGTAAAATACCAGGCTAAGACAAAGCAGATATTTAGTGTTCTTAAGAGGTTGCTGATTCCAATTCAACATGACTCATATACTCAGAAGAATCTGATAAATATCAAATGTCATAAAGTATGTATGTCCATTCTGGCAAGGAGGAAAGAAGAAAAGAAGGCAGGGAATTGCTTGATCGTATTTTAAATTTCTTGGAATAAATGGAACATACAGTAGGGAGATTTTACCTTCTGAAATAGGGAATAAGTATTTCCTAATCTCTTCACATTAAAACTACATTCTTCTATACTTTATAAACAAGACGTTTAGTCTTTTTGGATAAATCCAGACAAGTGACAGTATAAACCATATCCCTAACCCCTTTCTACCCCCCAAAATAAAATACTCCTTTTCTCTGAAAATATAGTTCCAACTATCTCTAGCAACATATATCGACACACACACACATTCTCACTCATAGAGGTAGCTATGAGTACCTCTATGAGTGAGAGAGTGTGTGTGTGTGTTTCTTGGCAGCCTAGTATTAAGCAATCTTTATATATTCATCAGGAGTTGAATTTAATGACTTACTCACTGCTTGAGCAATATGTAATAGAAACTTGGTTACTTCTCACTACACTTACTTTAAAGTTATAATTATTCCTCCACATAGATATTAGTGTGGTAAAATTAAAACTGAATCAACATTTTATAACTGCCTCCCACTGGAAGTAATAGTGACGACTGTATCAGTTGTATGACACAAGCTAGTAGGCAGCTGGTTTCTTTACAAATACAGAAAATATGGGGGAAATCCTCATAAAATATTCACCTTTATTGTCATCTTTACTTCACCCACCTATACAATTCTCTTATCATGATAATATGAGCAGTCTTCAAAAAGTTCATGGAAAACAGGTACTACGAAAAAACTACACATGGATTGCAAAAAATTTTTGCACCAAAATAAACTCACACTAACTGGTTATATAGCATGTCTGAACAGGATCTACTTTGAGGCACTAAGAAGGATAAACAGTTTGAAAAGAACCCCTAACAGAGCAATATGAATTCTGTTAAAATTGAACCAAGAACAAACATCAAATTTATGGTGAAGCTTGGGTGAAAGAATGGTGAAACCACTGATGCTTTACAAAAAGTTTATTGGGACAATGCCCCAAAGAAATCAGGAGTTTACAAATAGATAACTCATTTTAAGAAGAGAAGAGATGAAGACGTAGCCCATGGTGGCAGACCATCCACATCAACTTGCGAGGAAAAAATTCATCTTGTTCATGCCCTAACTGAAGTGGAGTGACAATTAACAGCAGAAACAGTCAACACCAGAGACATCTCAATTGGCTCAGCTTACACAATTCTGACTGAATAATTACGGTTGAGCAAATTTTCTGCTCAACGGGTGCCAAAACTGTTGTGCCCAGATCAGCTGCAGACAAGAGCAGAACTTTGAATGGAAATTTTAAACAAGTGGGATCAAGATCCTGAACCATTTCTTTCAAGACCTGTAACAGGAGACGAAACATGGCTTTCCAGTATGATGCTGAAGACAAAGCAAAATTAAAGCCACGGCTACTGAGAGATGGAAGTGGTCCAGTCAAAGCAAAAGCAGACCAGTCAGGAGTTAAAGGTCATGGCAAAAGTTTTTTGTGATGCACAAGGCATTTTGCTTGTTGACTTTCTGGAGGGCCAGAAAACAATAGCATCTGCTTATTTAGAGTGTTTAGAAAAAGTTAGTCAAATTTTAGCAGAAAAACACCCAGAAAAGCTTTACCAGCAAGTCTTTCTCCTCCACAACAATGCTCCTGCTCATTTGTCTCAACAAACTGGAGAAATTTTGCAAGAGTTTCGATGGGAAATCATTAGGCATCCACCCTACAGTCCTGGTTTGGCTCCTTCTGACTTATTGTTTCCTAATCTTAAAAAATCCTTAAAGGGCACCCATTTTTCTTCAGCTGATAAGGTCAAGACTACGTTGATATGGTTAAATTCTCAGGACCCTCAATTCTTTAGAGATGGACTTAATGGCTTATATCATCGTTTACAAAAGTGTCTTAAACTTGATGGAGATTATGTTGAGTAATAAAGTTTATATTTTTTATTTTTATCTTTTAATTCCATTTTTCCACAAACTGAAGTCCCCTTGTACAGATAAGAGAAGATAGATAATAAATACAGTAACTGAAAAAGCCAGCTCTGAAATTAAATTTCATTCAAATATAGGCTATATTACTGGCTACCTATGTAGTCTTTGGCAAGCTACTTTACTAGATTCTCAGTTTCCCTTCTGTATAATGGGTATAAAAACAGTACCTAATTCATAAAGTCAATATGAAGACTAAATGAGATAATGTAGGTAAAATGATTAGCACAGGGCCTGTCCCACAGTAAGTACTAACAAAATATTATCTGCCATTATTATTATTACAGAATGAATAACTGTACTGCAAATGTAATTAATCTAAATACTGAAAGCATTTTGCCCTTGGATTCAAAAAATATCAAGTGAAGACCATTTCCTTAACTCTCTCGGCTATTTTTACTAACTTCCAAAGCACTAAATTGAACTCACAGACTGCAATGTTCAGTGAGAAGCTTTGTAAACACTGTACCCCTCCCCCAAGTTCAGAAGCTCATTTACCTAACAATTGCTTACTGAGTTCTTACTATATGTCAGACAGGCAAAAATGCTTTGAAGCAAGAAGGAGCAGGTAACACTACCTACAGAAGGTAGGAGAAGTTTAAAAGGTGAGGGTAAATTTGAACTGTGTCTTGAAGGATGAGTAAGTGTTCATCAGATGTTCACCACACTGAGGTAGAGGTTAAACAAATGTCCTTACCCCTCTCTCAGAGATGGACTTAGAGGTAAAATGGTCAGGCTAAATAAAACACTAAAAATGAACAGAGGAGAAAAGAAATGGATTTTAAAAAGGAATAAATCTTCATTGAGCACTGACTATATGCCAAGCACTTTGAACATACTACACCTCATCCAGTTCTTTTTTTTTTTTTTTTTTAAAAGATGAGCAGTAAGAGGATCTTAACCCTTGACTTGGTGTTGTCAGCACCACGCTCTCAGAAGAGAGCCAACTGGCTATCCCTATATAGGGATCTGAACCCGTGGACTTGGTGTTATCAGCACCACACTCTCCCAAATGAACTGCAGGCCGGCCCTCTCATCCAGTCCTTTGTTACAATAATGTGAATTAGGTATTATCAAACATATTGCAAAGATAAGGAAACTGATGCTCACAGAGGCTAAATCATTCGCCCCAGCTCACACAGCTAAATGGTGGAGTTAAGACTGATGTCAGGTTGGACTTAAAGTTAGCATGGAAGGCATATGTCAGTGTATGAACTACTCCACTGAAATAAGTAAAATACACTTCACACAAAAAGTCATGGAATAATGAATAATCTGTTCTCTACCTAAAGGGATTCTCCTAAAAATTGTCTTCTTTTAAGAGAGAGAGAAAGGGAAAGAGAGACTGACCTAAACAGCTCTACCTCAGAGTAATGGAGACCATGACACCTTTCATTACATAGACAGACATTTCCTTAGAATGTGTTGACCTATAAACTACCATGGTAAAAGTGAACTCAAAATATTGCTCAAAATAAATTCTATGATGAATTGAATCCATAAAATCGCAGAAATCAATCTCTGCTCATTATCAAAAGCACTATGAATCCCAGGCTATAAGCATCTATCATTTTAAAACATATCCATAGATCTCCTCTTGGCTACCTATTGTAAAGCCCCAAATCTTCAAGGTCAGGTCTTTCATTTGACTTAAATGCTTTTCCAAATCTTTCTTGCAATATTTACAGCAGCATTTCCCAACCAACATAATTTCAATGACTGCCATTTCTCTCTGGTTTTCAAGTCTTTGACTATGCCCAAGTCTTACCTACAGTGAGAGACCTGGAGACCCAGGAGGCTTAAGGAACACAGCCTGGTTTTGTTTGACTCTGGTTCAATACCAAAGTTCTTACTTTGTGGCAGCGAAGACAAAAGGGAATAAGGCTTAAACCTCATAAGATTATTGAGAAAATTAAATGAGAATATAGGTAAAGTATTCAACATGATGCCTGATGCCTCAAACGCAGGAGATTCTTAATAAAAAAGGCTATTTTGGTGAATTAACTGTACTTCGCAATATTCCCAATATAAATTTTCTGTTTCACTTAGCTAGAATCTATTGAATCGTGGGGTTTTCCCACCCACCTTTAAAGAATGTTTTTAGAATTAATAAGGCACATGGTTAAAAATTAATAAAGTATATGATTGAAAAATTCAAATAGTATAATAATGTGGTGTCTCCAATCCCCAAACTCTCTCCTCAGAGGCAACTCCTGCTATGAGGTTCTTGGGAATGCTATGTGTATAAGGCATTCCTTTTAAAAATCACTACCGAAATTAAAATACTTACAGAAATAGCAGAAATAAGGTATTAAAAATGGCTAAACCTGAAAAGAAACTACTCTCAGAAGGTCTCAAAATGAAAATCACATCAATATTCTGTCTGCGCCCTAGTCTTCAATAAGTGCACATGGGGAGAAAGAATGATGAGAAGCTGATTCAGTTTAATGTCAAAATACCCATCCTAAATAACAACATAAAGGCAAACAAATATATCTGGGAAGACAACATGCACCATATTAAAAACAAGAAAGAAGTGATGCTAAACAGAGAATAGAATGTGAGTGTCAGTGAAGAAATTTCCATTCACTCTTTCAATAAATATTTACCAAGCACAGCCCATGTGCCTGTCATTGTGCTGTGTGCCCTGGAGAGAGCAGGGAAGAAGGTATACTATATCTTCTCTCGAACAGCTTTCACAAATTTCTGCTCCATGTAAAAATTTCTCAAAAGCCCTGATATAACTATCTGGACTTTGTTTGGCTCTTAATGTGATGGGAAAGCTTGTTCTACTGCTAAACAGCTCTAATTATTAGGTCTTCCAAAGAAAGAGCTGATTCAGCACCTCCCTAGAACAGTGCCAGCAATGACAACAATAAATATGAATTACTCTTTCACACACATTAACTTATTTACACCTCATATCCTCTGTACAGAGTCATTTTACTCTCTGCTTTATAAGGTTGAGGAAATTGAGGCTCAGAGAGGTTAACTGATTCTACCTCAATATCAGAACCAGGATTTGAACCCTGGTCCTTCAAAGATCTGAAGGTGGCTATGAAATACCTCCTACCCTGTAAATCTTTGCTTCCCAGGAGATATTTCATAGCCACCTTCAGATCTTTGAAGGACTGTGATCTAGAAGCGAATTGAGACTTTCTGTATGGCCCAGGAGGTAGCTCTTCTGTAGCTCTGGAGTAGAGGACCAGGGTTCAAGTCCTAAAACTTTTAAAACATCTAGAAAAATACTAGAAGAAACTGGGTTAGGCAAAGATTTCTTAGATACGACACCAAAAGCCAACCCATAAGAGAACAAATTAATAAATGTGATCTTATTAAAATTAAATTTTTCTGCTCTTCAAAAGAATCTGTTAAGAGCACAGAAAAAATACTCACAAATCATATATTTGATAAAGAACTTGTATTCAGTGTATATAAAGGACCTTCAAAATGCAATAATAGTAATAAAACAGTCCAATAACAAAAGGGAACAAGATTTGAAGATACTTCACCAAAGAGGTGAATGCCAAATAAGCACATGAAAAGATACTCAACTTTATTGGTCATTAGGAAAATGCAAATTATTACCACTACAAGATACCACTGAATATCTATTAGAAGGGCTAAAATTAAAGCGACTGACCATACCAAGTGTTGGTGGGGATGTGGAGTGACTAGAGTTTTCCCTTATTATACTCCACACATGGATTCCTATTTGTCAGACAACTACATAAGTAAAAAACCACATTTAAACATATAAATCGAAGCACATTCAATATCATTTAATCTTATAATGATTCAGAAGGACTTCATAATGTAATGTCTCAGTGTCATCATTATGTTTTTTACGTAAAATATGGAAACATTTGTAAATAGAAATTATTTTATGTAACAAATATAAAAGAAACCAGCTTTTAGTCTGTAATTACCTCACCAGAGTATGATTGCTTTTTGTTGTAATTAGTTTTCTCTAATCCAGTGGTTTTGTAAGTGTGGTTGCCAGACCAGCAGCATCAGCATTGCCTGGGAACTTGTTAGAAATTTAAATTCTCAGACTCTACACCAGAGTGGGGTGGGGCCCAGCAACCTGTATTTTCACAAGTTCTCCTGGTGATAGTGATGTACGGTAAAATTTAAGATCTATTGTTCCAATATATGATTTAAAGTTAAAAATCATAAATTCCCTTTTTCTCTGAGATTCTTTCTGAACTCTCAGAATTTTAAGACAAAAAGAAACTATTACTTCAAATCAATGTTTTCAACAAATCTACAACTTAACCAGCTGTTTTCCTTTCTTTTTTTTTTAAATCTACAAAATCTTTTAAATCTACAAAAGCGTTTGTTTTAAAACAAACTTTTCTATTTAAATATTCTACTCATTTGCTCACATTCGTTTTTGGAACTGCATACAACATTCCCTCCAAATTTTCTAGATTTGCTTCTAATTTCAGCTAACAATTGTCATCCTCCAGTGAATATCTGTGCAACTTTTAATTAGGTTCATCTAAATGGAATGGATTTTTAAAATCTAGTTAACA
The DNA here is from genome assembly GCF_027409185.1 of Cynocephalus volans. Lineage (NCBI taxonomy): Eukaryota > Metazoa > Chordata > Mammalia > Dermoptera > Cynocephalidae > Cynocephalus > Cynocephalus volans. Next base: position 78,764,780 of record NC_084474.1, on the reverse strand, counting down.
AATGTTAATTGTTTCATAAAGATACTTAAGATAAAAGCAGAATGAAAGTGGAAATGGTACCAGACTGAATCAGGACACCTTGGATGTCAATAAGTTGCTCTGAGACTTTGGGTGAATAATTTAATCTTTCTGGAGCTCAGTTCCCTCATGTTTAAGAGAGAGTTGGAATGGATGATCTGTAAAGTCCATCTCAGGACTAGGAATCTATAAATCTGTGATCTTACTCTTATGCTCTATGATACTGTACTTTTATATTCATGTGACATTGCCAGAGTATTTTCTTTACATATTGTATCTATTTTTAAACATTTTTAAATTGTTTTAAGATACATGCCTCCTCTTAGGATTCAAGAACATTGCTATAAAACTGCTTCTTAGAGAGATGAACAGATAAGAATATGAATGCAGATATTTTTAATTGCTGAAGCACTAAAATGGCAATGAGATTTTAACAGTCTCTTATGTTACTTGGATTAGTTCATTTATCTGTGAAACTATGGGAATGCATGGCATGAACCCCCAAAAGCAAAGCTTTCACAATGTCATTAACAACATGGACTCTGGCTGCAGACTGGCTTTGAATTCTAGATCTAACATTAGAGAACTTTCTGTGATCTTGGGAGAGTTATTCCTCAAGAACTGTTTTCATTTCAGAATTCAATGTAGCTACCACAGTGTTGCACCTGTTGGCTGAGTACTGTGCACACTTTATATAGTCCTTGCATTTAGATTCCATTTGTCATCACTTTAAGTTTCAATATCTATATCCTGATACAATGATATAACCCAACTCTGCCTTATATTTGATTTCTGCCAAATCCTCTAAACCCAGGCACCTACAAACTCTTGAGGTCTCAAAGTTGCTGATATATGGGCTAATCCTGACCTCTAAAAGCAGAGAATTCTTTAATCCTGATTGCTGATCTATAAACCTGACCATGGCCTCTTTCACAGTCCTGGTCTCAGCCTTACACTTCCAATACTGCTGCTGGCAAGCATCCCAGTATGTGTTCAGTCTGTGTATTTTCAAAATATATACACATTATCAAAAAGAGTTACCATGTGTCAAAACCCATATAAATTTAAATCACAAAGAATTTTAACCTATAGAAAACAACAACAAAAATAACAAAACAACCATCAGGGATCAGGGGATCCTGGGATAGAATGCGGACTATGACAAAAGAATTTAACCATATTATAAATGCATGACAAAGCTCACTGAAGGGGGTAGGGGAACAGGAAACTAACCTTGGAAACAGTATTTTGACAGAAAAATATAAGACAAAAAGCAAAAAAAAAAAAAAAAAAAAAAAACCCACCAAAAAACCTGTACGTAAATACTGTAAACTAGTTGATGAAGTTCTTTGACAGAGAGGTACAGTTCAACAATTCTGAAACCGCTCTACATGTATAATAGGGTTAAGCAAATAAGCATATGAATTGTGAATGGTGGGAGACAGATTTCTTAATGCCGGAGAGGGAAGCTACAAATAAGCAAAGGAAAGATTAGAATTTAACTGTGCGGTACCAGATTGGAGTTGAAGACATCAGTATGGACACATGTTTACCTTAATATGGATACAGATGGATAAATACAGATATACATATAACATATATATATATATATATATATAACAGATATATGTGTACACCTGTCTTCCTATACGTATATATTCTGTCTCCAGAGAGGGCCTAGAAGTAGTGACATGTTGGTAGCAACAAGCACACCCAGAGCCCAGATCTTAGTTTCTAAATACCATTTTCCACTAAAAAGAACAAGGGCTCCTTGGAAAAATAGCTGATTCTGGGGTTGGGGAAGGGGAATTACAATTCTTTACAAAAGAATTCCAAATAATTTTATGTAGAGTTTAATTCTACTCCCTTAAGTGCGGGTGGAGTTAGTGACTTGCTTCCCGAAAAAACAGTAAGTAAAGGGGAAAGAAAAGGAAAAATACCTTTAAAGAAACCTGACAAACACTACCAGGCCAGGTGATCAACGTTAACATTACTACTCACGTTGATGACATGTAGCCCCTGAGATGATGTGATGAGAAGGGCACTTGACCTCTGCGATCTTCTTTCCAAAAACCCATAATCCCAATCTAATCAAGAGAAAAACATCAGACAAACTCAAATTGAATTCTACAAAATACCTAACCAGGATCCCTCAAAACTGTCAAGGTTATAAAAAAGAAGAAAAAGTGAAACTGACTAAAAGGCGACTAAGGAGATGATGATTACATGCAATGTGGCATCCTGGACTAGATTCTGGACAATGTCTTTAAAAAGGACATTAGTGAGATTCAAATAAAGTCTGGATTTACTATTTAGTTTAGTCAACAGTAATGTACCAATGTTGTTTCTCAGTTTTGACAAATATACCATCATAAAGTAAGATCTTAACAATTGAGGGGAATGGTGAGGATACCAGGAACTCTCTGTACTACGTACAACTTTTTGTAAATCTAACACTATTCTAAAATAAAAAGTTGATTAAAAAACAAAAACAAAAAAGGAGAGGGACAGAGACTGCAAAATGGGGAAAAAGAGACTACAAAAGGAGGTAAAGCTGTATTTAGAAAAGTCTACGTAATTTAAAAAATAATTCTTAACTCTGTTATTTAGTATAATTTTACTTGCATGTAAATAAGGCACCGGTCAGACATCATTCCAGCAACTTTCTCTCAGTACTCAGAATACCAATGAAATACACACATATGTGCATGCGCGCACACGCACACGCACGCACACACACACACACACACACACACACACACACACACACACAGCCAAAATCTCTTCCCAACACCATCTTCAAAATGAAAAGATTAAATGGACTCAGGCTGGAGTGTAGAAAATAAATTGAAGTAGGAATCAAGAAGCACTTCTATTAACTAGTTATACAATCTTACACAAGTTACTTCATCTCTCTGGGCCTCAGTTTCCTGATCTGTAATAGAAGTAGGTTAAAAAAGATGTTTACGCACGCTTTCAGGACAAAGATAAAATAGTCTACAAAGGTGACTGACTACCAGTAACCTCCTTAAAACCAAATTCTTCCAGATTTCCTCCTACCCTCCAATGGCTCCTTCTCAATCTTACAGTCTGCAACATTACCCAACCCCACAGGACACTAGCCTAGGCCCTCTTTTCATTTCACAAATTCTCCCTAAGAAACATATATTCATTCCATGGTTTCAATTCCCATGTATATGCTATTTCCAAATCTATACCTTTAAATGGGGCTCAAAGACCAACTGCTTACTGGTGATCTCCATTTGGAGACATGCCTAAAACTGAACTCATTTCCCCCTCCAAAACTTCTTCCTGTCCCAAGTTCCCATCTGTGGCAGGCAGAATAATACCCCACAAAGATGTCCACATCCTAATCCCCAACACTGTGAGAATGTTACATGGAAAGGGGAAATTAAGATTACAAATGGAAATAAGATTGCTAATCAGCTGAACTTGAGAAGGCGAGATAATCCAGGACTATCCAGGTGAACCTAATGTAATCGCAAGTGTTATTAATGAATGAGAAAAGCAAGACAAAAGTCTTAGTGATGCAAGATAACAAAGACTCAACCAGCCATTACCACTTTGAAGATGGAAGGGGGCTATGAGCCAAAGAATGAGCAGCCTCTGGAAGCTGGAAAAGGAAAGAAAATAAATCTCCACTAAGCCTCCAGAAAGGAACATGGCCCTGCTGACACCTTGATTCTAGCCCATTGTGCTCCATTTCAGACTTTCAAAATCTGTGCTGTTTTAAAGCCACTAAGTTTGTTCCAGTAGCAATAGCAAAGTAACACGCCCTCTTAGAAAATAAGGCTTCTATTAACATAGATGTTTAGGTCAGAAATTTGGGTATCACTGCTGGTTTTCCCTTTTCTCTCAATTCTCATATTCAATAAATCAACAAGTCCCATCAATTATTCCTCCTCTATCTCTTATGAATCTATTAACTTGTTTCCAATCCCATACTATTTTCCTTGTCCAAATCACTATTATCTAATTGCTGGGGACTACTGCAACAGCCTCTCAACTGGTTGGCCTGCCTACAGGCTCATTCCTACAAAGCCTTTCCCACATTACAGCCAGAGAATTTATGCACAATACAAATTATCCTATTCCTATTTTTAAAACTTTTTAATAGCTTCTCTCTGTCCTACAGATAAAGTCCAAACTACTTAATTTGATTTCTAAGAGCCTACTGCCATTACTCTGGCCCTTTCCTATTTCTTCCAGATTCTGCTCAGTGCACAATGGCCATCTCTATTTCAGTCATTGCTATATTTCTAATACCTAGCACAGGTAGTAAATGGTCTTCAAATGTTTATACCATTAATCCCTTTGGTCCCTATGTAAATGCTACCTACTCACTGAGAGACAGAGTTTGTTTCCTTTATCTATGAACTGAGGTTGGCCCAGTGACTGCTTCCAATAACTGGATAGTGTGACACTCTGGGACTTCTGAGCCAGAATCTTAACAGGACTGGCAGTTTCTGCTTCCTTCCCCTTAGAACTCAGATATCATGCTGGGAGAAACCCAAGCCACATGGAGAAGCCATTTGAAGGAGAGTGCTAAGGCTCTGGTCAACTCCAGCTGAGCACCCAGTCAACAGTCAGCATCAACTGCCAGCCATGTAAGTAAGCCACCCTGCAAGTTCCAACACAGTAGAACCTCCAAATAGCTGCCATCTTAATCAACATCACATGGAGTAGAAGGACTTCTCAACTCAGATCAGTCAACACAAAGAATCATAAGACATCAAAAAAAATTTTGAGTTTTACATTTAGTTTTGGGGTAGTTTATTACACAGCAATATAGGCATATGCCAATGTGGGTTCAAACTACACTCCTGGTACCAATTTCATCTACTGCCTCTTTGCAAATTACCCTAATAAGCTCCACCTCTTGATGTGTGAAATAGCATGTATGCACAGTGGTGGAAGGACTTGCTGGGGGCCACAACTGGAGAGTAGTTACTATAGCACATTATAAACACTCAGTACCTCTAATAAATGTATGAGTACCTGTCCTATTTCTTACCTCATTTCTTTTCCAGATCCAGATTTAAATTGAATTTTTAATGAAAAAGAGAAAGTAACTCAGTCACCTATTAAATTTTAACAGATAAAAGAAAATTTAGCAAATATTTTTTCCCAAAGTTCTTTTGAGAAATCTCTTACTGGGGTATTCAATTGGGACCAACCAAAACCATTAAATAAACATGGAACACAGTATAATTACATTCCTGTTCACGTGCCAGTCACTTGCTCTGTTTGTGCTATAACTATATTAAAATGTGAAGGGCAGACTATGTGAAGGATTTTGCTTATATGTTAGAGGTCTCCCCACTGGTGATATGGTCAAGAGTGATAAGGATAAGAAAAGCAAAAACAGTATCATTAGAATGAAGACAGAAATATTTGTTAAATACATGAATGAAAAGTAAATTATCAGAACATATAATCAGTTAACCAAAAAATAAAAGAGGAAAGGACAGAACTGACTCAACAACTGAGCATCTGAATGAAACGCTTATTAGAATGTGTATGGTCACCTTTGACATCCACCTGGATCTAAAAGGTTTCTGAGTGATGTGATACATGACTCTGGTAGGGTTCATTATAGGAACTACTATTTGAATTCTGTATTTTTCCCCCAACAATTAACAAAGGAATATAGTTCTTTTGTTAACAAAGAATTCTAAACAAGGGAATGTAGTACACTTTGGAAACTGGAAAATTAGAAGTGAATTGCAAGTAACATCACTCCCAATTTCAATATTATTAAGTTTCAGCCAAGATCGAAAAACCCTCATAAACTTAGCACTGAAAGAACAAAGAAAAGGCAGATAGAGGGTAATTCTTTCAAATTCAACGATGTCCAATATTACCTAAAAATTCTGAAAGGCTCCATTCCAAGAGAACAGAGAGAGAAAGCACTAACAAAAATCGCATCTTCTATATAACAAGTTACATAATCTTTCTTTGTTAACTGGTTTAAAAGTCTATTTTAGTCTATCTCACAGGAGTGCTGATCTTTTTTGCTTGAAATTAAATCCTGTACTAATTTTTCTGAAACTAGAACACATTTCTGTTTCTTAAACCATATCATAAATGTCATTTTTCCTATTAAGATAATTCCCCCCCAAACACACAAATACACATGGCCCTCACTATCACATACTCCCCTTGACCTCAACACACATTCCCAGTGCCATCCCCCATCCTAACAGTAAGACATACACTTTAAGTTGTTTTTCCATTAATTCCCTTTACAATGAAAGCAAGAGTTTACAGGCTGACCAGCCGAGGTGAGAAGTAAATCCTACACAACAAAGCATATACCTGTTTCAAATCAGGAACAATCATGAAAAGGGGATACTGCCCATATTTTACATGCAAGGAAAGGGAAGCCCAAAGAATTGAAGTAACTTTTAAACTCACACAGCTAGTAGACAAAAGAACATGCATTTTAAATCATGACTTCCTATATTTTACACAATACCAATTCCAAGCCAAGAGCTCCAAAGAATCCATCTCTCTCACCTCAAAGGGCCCAAATAATTATAACAATAACAAAATAAATGACCAATAAAATGTGAATGCTATATGCCAACTATGTGGAAAGCACTTTACGTACATTATTTAATTCTCGCATCAACCCTAAATAAGGAAGGAATGAGAGAAATGTGTGTGGGCACACAGTTACAAACACATTAGACATTAGCTGTTATTTCATAGTATTATCCCCATTTTACAAATGAGAAAACCATAACTTACTTAAAGTCACAATGCTAATAAGCGGCAGAACTGAGTTAGAACCCAGTGACTTGATTCCAGAACTGGTTCTTAAAGCCTGATGTTATTCTGCCTAGCCAACCAAAGTATTATGCTGCCCTCTTTGCCAAAAAAGGGAAAGAAAGGAATCCAGCAGCAACCATGGCCTTTCTGCATCAAGAGATGTACTAGATCTTCATGAGATGTTAAGTGCTGAAGTGTAATTATAGCTATAGCTATAACTATATGACAAAAGCTATAACTGTGATGATAAAAGTCTTGAAAAGGCCCACATTGAAGTTAACCTTCAATCTGAATTACTTGCAGTTCTCTGGTATTGGGAAACAATTCTTCATGGGTCTCACACATCTCTGCACATCTTGCAAGTAAAGGCACTAACTGCCCTTTTGTTCTAGACTTATCTTTTCAAGGATATTGGTATAACGAACAGAACCTTGGGAGACTGAGATGGTATCTCCTTCCAGAGCAGTGGGCAGTATAATAAAGATAATGTCTTTCTCCAGAGTAAAAGTCAGGCAGGTTTACAAAAATCTGGGTCCCCTAAGCCCAAAGTTCCTCAGCTGTGACACAAACCCTCTGCAATATCTCCCAGGGCCCTTCCATATCACTCCCACAGGACGTGGGACAGGGGAGGAAGCAAGGTGAACAATGACACTCATACTGCTTGATGTGCAAAAAGTATTAAAGGCCTTGGTCTTTGACCCAGAAGTCGCCTGTCTTCTGTCAGCATCCACAAAACCATAGCAGGCTAACGTGTTAGCTTTCACACAGAGCAAAACCTCGGACCTTCACATATCTTCACAGCAAGCTGTTCATCCCTCTTTTCATCTTTGCTTCCCTAAGGAATACTCTCTACCACCCTACAGGGAACACCTACTCATCTTTAATGCCATCATCTCCTGTATAAAATTTCTCCTAATGGTCCTCAACTAGAATTGACCACTCATTTCATGGTGCCTCCATTGTTTCCTGCAAATAGGCATCTATCACAGCACCTTTACACCTTTATTCCACTTCCTTATTTGTGTGCTATACCAGTTATCAATTAATTGCCTCTCAGCTCAAAATCCACCTTTCAGTGCATGCTCCGTGATAATGGATCAGATTGCTTTAAGCATTTGGCCTTATAGTAAAAGCATGATATTCAGCTTTATCAATAGAGGGCACTAGAAAAACAGGGCATAAGGAAGAGAATTCTCCAGCTAATTTTATACTTAATAATGAAAAACTGGATGATGTTGCCCTAAGATCAGGAATACTGGCGATGTCTGCTCTTGGCACTTCTCTTCAAAATTGTACTGTAGGTTCTAGCCAGGGTAGAACCCATACTACAAATTTGTACAGGCAGTTAGGAAGAAAAATAAACAGCACGCAGACTGGAAAGAAAGAAAGAAAATTATCTCTAGTCACAGAGGAAATGGTTTTGTACAAAGAAAATCCTGAGGAATCCACTTAAAAAAAAGTAGAACTAATAAACAAGTTGAGCAAGGTTGCAGAATACAAGATCAATATACAAAAATCAATTGTATTTTTATACATTATTAGTCACCAGGAAAATGAAACCAAAACCACAATGAGATACTAATTTGCACATGAATGTTCACAGCATTATTTATTAATGTTCCCAGATAATTTACTAATATCAACAACACAATGTCCATCAACAGATTGATACACTGAAATATTATTATTTATCCATAAAAAGGAAAGAAGTACTCATTAATACATGCTACCACATGGATGAACCTTGAAAACAGGCTAAGTGAAAGAAGCCAGTCAAAAAAGACCACATATGGCCCCACGGTGCCAGCGAGCGACTGAACAGGTAGGCCTCGCCGCCACTGTACCCCATCCCCAGCTTGGCTGAGGGCGTGCTGACCAGAGAGGCGCCCCCTGGGAGGGGCCTGAGACCTGCAGTGACCACACACTCAATGGTGCCATCATGTGACCAAGCAAGTAGGCCTTGCTGCCGCCGGACCCCATCCCCAGCCCAGCCAAGTGCATGCCAACCAGAGAGGCACGCCCCCAGAGAGGCCCGAGACCTGAGGCAACCACACACCGAGGCACGAGCATGCACCCGAGCAGGCACTGAGGCAGCCATGCCAAATTGGCGGCCCTGGTAGGATCCTAGCCAGACAATAGTGTCAAACCAGTGGACTGTGAAATCCTTTGCGACAATGACTAAACATCAAACTCATTCTATGCAGCAAACATCACCCTGATACCAAAACCAGGTAAAGATACAACAAAAAAAGAAAACTACAGGCCAATATCCTTCATGAAAATAGATGCCAAAATCCTCAATAAAATACTAGCTAACAGAATACAGCAACACATATGAAAAATTATACACCAGGATCCAGTGGGATTCATCCCAGGGATGCAAGGTTGGTTCAACATATGCAAATCAATAAATGTGATTCACCATATCAATAAAATCAAACACTAGGACCATATGATCATCTCTATAGATGCTGAAAAGCATTTGATAAAGTCAACACTCATTCACGATAAAGACGCTCTACAAGTTAGGTATAGACGGAAAGTATCTCAACATAATTAAAGCCATATTTGATAAACACACTGCCAATATCATCCTGAATAGGGAAAAGCTGAAAGCTTTTCCCTTAAGAACAGGAACTAGACAAGGATGCCCACTCTCACCACTCCTATTCAACACAGTGTTGGAAGTACTAGCCAGAGCAATCAGAGAAAAGAAGGAAATAAAGGGCATCCAGATTGGAAAAGATGAAGTCAATCTGTCCCTCTTTGCAGATTACATGATCCTATATATCGAACAGCCTAAAGCCTCTACAAAAAAATTCTTGGAATTGATAAATGATTTCAGCAAAGTTGCAGGATACAAAATCAATACACAAAAATCAGTAGCATTTCTTTTCTCCAATAGTGAACATGCAGAAAGAGAAATCAAGAAAGCTTGCCCATTTACAATAGCCACCAAAAAAATAAAATACTTAGGAATTGAGTTAACCAAGGATGTGAAAAATCTCTACAATGGGAACTACAAACCACTGTTGAGAGAAATTAAAGAGGACACAAGAAGATGGAAAGATATCCCATGCTCTTGGATTGGAAGAATCAACATTGTGAAAATGTCCATACTACCCGAAGTGATATACAAATTCAATGCAATCCCCATCAAAATTCCAATGACATTTTTCTCAGAAATGGAAAAAACTATCCAGACATTTATATGGAATAACAAAAGACCACGCATAGCCAAAGCAACGCTAAGCAAAAAAAATAAAGCTGGAGGCATAACACTACCTGACTTTAAACTATACTACAAAGCTATAATAACCAAAACAGTATGGTACTGGCATTAAAAACACACACTGATCAATGGAATAGAACAGACAATCCAGAAATCAACCTACAGCCATCTGATCTTTGACAAAGGAACCAAGCCTATACACTGGGGAAGAGACTGCCTCTTCAGCAAATGGTGCTGGGAGAACAGGATATCCATATGTAGGAGAATGAAAGTAGACCCATACCTCTTACCATATTCTAAAATCAACTCAAAATGGATTAAAGAATTAAATATACACCCTGAAACAATAAAACTTCTTAAAGAAAAAATAGGAGAAACACTTCAGGAAGTAGGACTGGGCACAGACTTCATGAATACAACCCCGAAAGCACAGGCAACCAAAGGAAAAATAAACAAATGGGATTATATCAAACTAAAAAGCTTCTGCACAGCAAAAGAAACAGTTAACAGAGTTAAAAGACAACCAACAGAGTGGGAGAAAGTATTTGCAAAATATACACCTGACAAAGAATTAATATCCAGAATATACAAGGAACTGAAACAACTTTACAACAACAAGAAAAAGTAACCCAATTAAAAAATGGGCAAAAGAGCTAAATAGGCATTTCTCAAAGGAAGATATAAGAATGGCCAACAGACATATGAAAAAATGCTCAACATCACTCAGCATTCTGGAAATACAAATCAAAACCACACTGAGATACCATCTCACCCCAGTTAGGATGGCTAATATCCAAAAGACTGTGAACGATAAATGCTGGCGAGGTTGCGGAGAAAAAGGAACTCTCATACATTGTTGGTGGGACTGCAAAATGGTGCAGCCTCTATGGAAAATGGTATGGAGGTTCCTCAAACAATTGCAGATAGATCTACCATATGACCCAGCTATCCCACTGCTGGGAATATACCCAGAGGAATGGAAATCATCAAGTCGAAGGTATACCTGTTCCCCAATGTTCATCGCAGCACTCTTTACAATAGCCAAGAGTTGGAACCAGCCCAAATGTCCATCATCAGATGAGTGGATATGGAAAATGTGGTACATCTACACAATGGAATTCTACTCAGCTATAAAAACGAATGAAATACTGCCATTTGCAACAACATGGATGGACCTAGAGAGAATTATATGAAGTGAAACAAGTCAGGCATAGAAAGAGAAATATCACATGTTCTCACTTATTTGTAGGAGCTAAAAATAAATAAATAAATACACAAAGAAACGGGGGGGGTGGGGGTAGGGAAGAAGACACAACAATCACAATTTCTTGAAGTTGATATGACAAGCGAACAGATATGAGGTTGTTGTGAAGGAGGGGGGAGAGGGAGGAGGGAGGGAGGTTTCGGTAATGGGCCACAATAATCAACCACATTGTATATTGACGAAATAGAATAAAATTTTTTTTTAAAAAAAAGCTAAAAACAAATTTTATAAAAAAAAAAAAAGAAAGTATTATTTGGCTCTCTGCATGTATTATATCCTGCATAAAATAAATTAATCTTCTTCAAACCAAACAAACAAACAAAAAGACAACGTATTATATTCCATTCACATGAAAAGTCTAGAATAGTAAAATCTATAGAGACAGAAAGTAGATTTGCAGCTCCTTGGATGGGGTAGGGGGGGCAAGGACGGGGTGGGGCAAATGGGGGGATAGGTAGGTGATAGCTAAAAGTATGGGGTTTCTTTTTGAGGTAATGAAAATGTTCTAAAATTGTGCTGATGGCTGCAGATGTCTGTGAATATTCTAAAAACCACTAAATTGTACCCTTTAAATGGGTGAATTATATGGTGTATGAATTATACGTTTTACTAATAAAGTTATTTTTAAAAAGTCACTAAACAAAAGAAAACTAGGTTACAATAAGTAAAATCCTATTAAGAATTTAAAGTTATAAACACTAAATCAATTCTCCATTGAAATAAACTTCATTACAGCAAAATTGCATCCCATAATGAGGGACTGTTCACTTAATGTACAAAACTTAATAGCTACACATATAAAGGCAATTAGGAGTGGCAGAGGACATGTTCACATACACAAGGTGTACATGGTAGGTGCGTGTGCGTGTGTGTGACTCCGCAAGAGTGCGCACAGTTTAACATCACAGTTTAACATAAGAAAAACTATTCCAGATTTGGGTACCATCCCAGTCAAACTAAACTTTGTGACTTAAGGCAAGTTACCCCCTCTGAGCTTCAGTTCTCTCATCTGTCGAATGTCTACTTATTTTCATAGGATTGTTAAGAGAGAAAATATCTGCAAGAAGATCTATACATTTGTTGTGTTATCTTCATATCTCATTTCTAGCATAATGCTTGGCAGAGGTAGTGGATTGAATTATGCCCCCCAAAACTCCTTGAGTTGTGATGCTTGAATTGTGTCACCCCAAGTTTTATGTATTAGAAACTTGGCCCCCACTGTGACTGTTAAGAGGGTGGGAAATCCTATTATGGCAGTTGAAAGCTGGAGCCTTGAAGAGGTGATTGGACTGTAGGACCATGCTGCAGTGAATGGATTAAAAATGGTGGTCAGGGGCATGGTTCTGAGGGCTTTAAAAGAGGAGAGTCTGTCTTTCTGCTCTCTCTCAGCTCTCTCTGCTTCCACCATCTTGTAATGTAAGACCCCTGGGTCGCTGTCGCCACCACCAGATGGACTTTGGACTTCCCAGCCTCAGAAACTGTAAGCAATAAATGTCGTTTTTCTTTATAAATCACCCAGTTCCAGGTATTCTGTCATAGCAACAAAAACGGACTAATACAGCAGATAAGAGGTACTTAGTAAATACTGGAAACTATCTTCACAAAGTATAAGGAGCTTTTGGAAAGGAGGAAATTAAAACACACAAACTTCAATATAGACCCACCTGACTCTAGAAGAACTTTATAAGTAAAATTTTTCAGTAGCCCAGGATATAGAAGTGTCAAGCTCATATTATGCTCTTTTTAATAATTATTTCCTAACAGTAATTTAATGAATTGGCCAGTAGGGAAAAAAAATTATCTGCAGGAACCATTTCTACTATCTTCTCCATAATCCCTTTTTAGGTATCACTTTATATTTTGATTTTGTAAAGTTTTAACCCATTCTTATCCTTACAGATATGAGAAAACTATCAGAGAATGACTTTTATCTACACCAAAGACCAGAAAGTGCAGCCTGCTACTGGGAAAATCACACCCATTTGTTTTTATATTGTTATGGTTGCTTTTAAGCAAAAATGGCAGAGTTGAGTAGTGCAATAGAGACTGTACACTGGAACACAAAGCCAAAACTTAGTTGGGAAACAGGATATTATTAACTGGCTTTTTCAAACCCCCCTTGTCTAGTGGTGGGAGTGCAGACTTACAAACAATTGAATGCAAAGAAGTGCTCTATTGTTTAGACGGAAGAATGCACAGCAAACACAGAGGAACCAAAGAGATCAGTTTGATCTGGGTGGGAGAAGAATGTCTGAAGAAAAAAGATGATATTTAGGCTTAGCCTTGAAAGATGAATAGATGCCCTCCTAGCACTCAACAGGGAGAGGGCATTCTAGGGAGAGGAAGTTATAGGAACAAAGGCAAGAGGCTTACAGAGCATGTATTGGTGGTACTTAAATCCAGTGGCAGAATGTTCATATAAAAAGAGGGGTAGCTCGTGACAATATGAACATTCTTGTAAACTATGCTCAACAACTTAAAATAAATGTGGAAATTAATAACCACATGCTTTGTTCATGGCTAGAGAAACAAGTAAGGATGATCATTGGATAATCAATTCACAATTTATGGTAGCTGAGTTTTATAAATATAATCCAAGTAAAAGTTTTTTTTTTAAGCTCAGTAGGGGAACCTTATAAGTCAATCACAAGAATTAGCACAGAATGGACTCTCTCAATTGCTTTAACGAGGAATTCTCATCTTCAGGTATAATGGTGACAGAGCTCAACACCTGGGCTATCTGCAATAAGCACAGGCCTAAGTCAATACTAAGTAGATGAGAAGACTTCTCTTAGAGCTTGCTGCAATTGAGAAGGTGTAAGCCACACTTACAAAGGATGATAGGTTGAGAATATGCAAGGAGTAAATAATTGAAATGTATGTTTTCAATGCGAAAAAGATTATTGGGGGGGAGGACCTCAGAGATACCATATAAATTCCTTGGTCAACCACAAGGCTCAGTTTACTCATATGTGAAATAGTAATGATTATGTCAATTACCTACTCCACAGCTTGTTGTAAAGATTAAATGAGTAAATACACATAAAGCATTTAGAACATGTGAGGCACACAAAAGGCACTGTGAGCTTTGTAAGTAGAGTCTACAAAAGATGGTTGCCTACAGGATATAGAATCAGGCTGTTAGGTCATAATGTAAAAAGTCATATAGTGAATCTTGATTGGGATAGATAGATTCATAATCTCATTTGGAACATATCATTTACTACCATGTAGTTCTTATCTTTGCAGGTAAACATGTTTGTTTTATCAGCTAACTAAATTACTACCATTTTGAGGGCATAGGCCAACAAATAATTGACTGATCAACATAAAGTGCTAAAAATCACGTAAGAATGGTGAAAATCAGCTAAAAAGTAACTGTTTTTAATCAGTACTGCAAAGCAAAGGGAGAAAATTACCTTGTCCAACCACTGCCCAAAAGAACAGGAAACCTAAATCTTTGTCTTGGAGTAAAAGCCGCCATTGCTGCCACCACCAGTTTATAGAAACAGTAACTCTGAATTTGATAAATATCCTCTCTCCCTTTTCTCTACCTACTGAACACTGCCCAAAACTTCTCACAGTGTATAATTTTTCCAGCTAACAGTTCTTTCTCCTCACTTATTCAGTTACTTTCTTCTGGATCTGACACTACAATAGTAATAATAAATACAAAACCAAAGGGGTTAATAAAAAGTTAATTCCTTCCAAGACCTCTTCCAATAAGTTTAGGAAATATAATGAAATTGTGATGACAATAACTGTTTATTATTTTTTATGGCACATGAGCATTACAAAGGAGGAGGAAGGGAAGGGTAGATCCAAAGGTAAATGAAGCTTCCTCTAAACTTCAGTCTAGGCATATGTGTCTGATTCTACAAGGCCTTTAAAGAAATTCATGCAAGGAGCATGGCTTTTGCAGCTTGGTCACATGCAAAAATGAAGCAAGAAGCACATCTGTTTGGAGCTTGCCCCAAATGCCTCGAGTTCTCCAAACTAGATTCATAACTCCCACCCACAAAGAGAAGCCAGTGCTTGAGGCAGCACCCAGGGACAAGCAAATTAGCATTTCCAAGGTCAACTGCTGACAGGCCTAATTGTTTACAGCAACCAGAGTATTCTGGTTGCTGAAGTTAAGAGGCTTAACCTCTGTCTTGCCCAATACCATAAGAAACTAATTTACCACATTAGCTACAAAATATGAAAGAATTGTGTATGTGGATTCAAATTAGCCCATGACACTTCAAACAGAAGCAAATATTAAAAAGGTCCCCAGAAATACATCATTTTAAGCTGACTAAACAATTTTGGGAAAAACCGTGGTAGAGGAATGACAAGTATAAAATAAACCAATAAATAATATCTTGTTTTACCAACTAATTTGATTTGAATACTCATCAAAACTGCTAAAAAGTTGCAAAACTAATTGATTTAGCTACCTTTACAATTTTTTGCCCTTCTCTCATTGAGTCACTGAAATATAAAATATCCTATGTACCTGCTATTGTCTAACACATTAGTCATTTGCCACATGTGGCTAGCAACCATATAAAACGTGGCTAGTCCAGATTGAAACACACTGTAATACACTTTTTAGCACCAAAAAAATAATAATAATAATTCAAAATAATTCATTAGTAACTTTTATATTGATGACATGTTAAAATAGTAATATTTTAGATATACTGAGTTAAATAAAACATTACTAAAATTAATTTCTCTTTTTTCTTATCTTTTGTAATGAGTACAGTAGAAATTTTAAAGTACACGTGGCTAACTATATTTTTATTAGACAGCATTGCTATATATAAATAATGCTTTATATTTATATATAATGCAAATATATAATTTCATTTGTAAAGTACAGAGAGGGAGAAAGAATAGGTCTGAAAAATAAAATAATCTTCCCTTGAATAATCAAATTGGTTTCAACTTCGTTAATCGCCAACCTAATAAAAGTTCCTTTCTGCTTACGAGACATAAAATTTTATGTCTTTTAAAAAGGAACCTGATGTTTCAAAAATGATCCTAAAGTCTGTTCTATTCTGCCATGAGTTATCTTTGTTTAGCATTAAACTAGTCTCAATTCTTTCCAATGATCTAATTTTTTAATATGACTGAGTGACTCCAATTCAGTTTCTCTGTAATAGTCATTTTCATACCGTTAGGTCACTGAAACCTAACCCAAGCCTCTGCTCCAAAGATAAAAAATCAAAATCAATATAAAGATTATTCTCAAGAGTCTAAAGAAGCCCATACGGTATCCAGATACTATACAGATTCTGTTTTAAAAACTAAAAGGTGACTCATTTACTGTTTTAAAAAGTGACATCCTAATGTGAATGGGAGAACTTAGCAAACAGGAGAACACAGAAACCAATTATTTCCACACACGCCATCATGTGGAGAAACCATGCCAACTTCAAGGTTGTTACAGTCAGTGGAAGAGAGAAAATACGGAGGTGTTGGAATGGTTGGAAATTTATGGAGTGAGACTCCACGGTAACAGGAGGTGAGGTGAGGCAAACAGCAGCCAAAACTTTCCCTCTCAATAGCTCTTGAAAAGGAAACTACTCAACTTTCTAATCAAAAAAGCCAAAAGGAAAAGAAAGCACATTTTACACTTTCTAACATTCTAAAACCATCCCAAACACAATTGGCCCACTGGTAAAAAGACAAAATTACAAAATATTTATGTAAACAATATGTAGAAATCTTTTCAAAAGTGGTTTTTAAATGTAATCAACTACAAAAAAATCAAAATCCATTAACTTAGAAGAATAAATACTATTTACACTTATGATTCATGTGAAATGTATACTTCTATTTTGTAATAGGGCCTGCATCAAGTACTGCTGGTAAATGAAACTGAGTAACCAGGATAACTGAAAATGAAGCCAGCAGAGATGAGAGGTATAGTCTTCATTCCTGGAAGAACTGATCTTAAAATTTTATGATCGTAATAGTCCTTAAGTTTCTCTGGTCTGATAGAATCAACACATTTTTACCTCTTACGTACATGGAATATTAAGGCTCCCGGTTACTCAATTCCAATAATTTAGTGATTGTATCTTTTACATAATCCTGAACTCTGCAATCAACAAACGCTGGTCAATAAAGCCAATGGCTACCTCATAAGAAGTGTTCTAGTGCCACCTAGTGACATAGGGTTCCTATAAAATGAATTGTAATAGCTAGACCAGGGTTCTCAAAGCCGGTCCCTGGATTAGCCTCATCAGCATCATCTGGGAACTTGTTAAAATGAAAATTTTGAGGTTCATCCCAGACCTTCTGAAACTCTAGTGGTGGGTTCAGCAATCGGTGTTTCAACAAGCCTTCTAAGATTCCTCTAAGATTCTGATTCACCCTCAAGTTTGAGAACCTCTGGCTTAGACAGTCCTTACACAAAAATTAAGTGCAAAGTCTTAAAAAATTAGGTTCATAAATTAACAAAAGGACTCATTTTCTAATTTTGGAATGCAACTTATTTTTCTATATTCTGGATCCAAATATTTGCAAGTAGTGAACAGTCTTAAAAGCCATTTACTAAGACATTTACATATGGATTCAACAACTGCTAAGCATCAAATGAGTTCAGCCTTTGAAAATATCAGATGAGCACCCTGAAGTCTGTGTCCTCAGAAAACCAAGTTCAAAGGAAAACTAGACACATTATCCAAAACAAAAACAAAAAAGGGCAAGGGGTTAAATGCACAAAGCTACAGAAATAAAGAAAAGCATTAATTGGTGTCAGCACTTCAGGATATTGCATATTACTGTATCTTGCAGGGGGAGGGGGGAGGTGTTCACCAGGGAACACATAAAAAGTCAAGGAGGTCAAATACTTTTAAAATTAAGGGTCATATACCCTAATGATAACACATAGCACTGTAATCCACTGTATACATCTGCTCTGTGCAAGTATTTTATAAAGTAATCAAGAAAAAAGTAAGTTTGATGAGTCTTTGATAAGTTGTTTCTTTTCCATTAGGTCTTAGAAGAGAAAGTGATTACCTTAAATAGCAACTTAAAACAAACAGGGTTCAGTAAGAGAAGTTCTGTAATGTATCTAGATTTTTTTTTCTAATTCGGCTTGATATTACACCCTTCTCTGGAAAAAAAAAAAAAAAACAACCTGAATTTTAATAAGTACCCATTTATTCAAAATTAAAGAGTTACACGCTTGAAGTAAAAAAACTGGATCAAGAGAGATATATCCCCAGTAAGGCTATTGGTCCATACAGTCATAATTAAGCATCATCCCTTACTCTGTGGCTCAAACTACAAACATATCACTTAGGAGAAATTAAATCAGATTTGAAAAGCTAGTCTTGCAAATCCAAGCCTCTAATGTGACAGGTAACATAACAGACATTACTACAGATGGCATGGGTATGTTAAGGAATTTCACACCATTCTATTGATTAGTCTTTATTCTGTCCTTTTAAAATACATACAAACTTAGACACACACACACAAACTATTTAATTTTAACATTTTAAGAGCAACTACCCGTAATAAGATGAGTTTCTGACAAAATTCTTCTTTCCTTTTTTTTCAAACCTACCCTCTGTGCACAAGTCAGTTAGTGAAAGTAAGTCACAGAAAGATGTGTCAGGTTAAAATATAAATAATAACAATAAGAATTTTTCCAACACAATGAAAAAATCCTCCATGTGATTTTTAAAAAATATTTCCCATGCTGTCATTGTCATTACACAGAAGGATCTACATTGAGCAGTGTATGTTCTAAGTATCACACTGCTTCGTCAGTTTAAATGCTCTACCATTCATCAGCTCTGTGACCTTGGTCAAAAATTAACTTTTTGAGTTTTCAGTTTTCTCATTTGTAAAACAGAAAAATTGCAATAAGAATTAGAGGAAATATACTTAAAAAAAAAAATGTCTGGTGTCTGGCACATCACTATGGCTGTTAAGGATTACTGCCATCCATTCATAGCTACCAAAAAGAGGGGAGAAAGGAAAGGGCACCAGATAAATCGAGTTCCCCTCCATGGGGCTTGGAGGCAGGCAAGTTGGGTTCAAATTCAAATTCGCAGACTGCCACTTGGGTGTGCCCCATGGTAAGTTACTTCAACTCAATGAGCCTCATTTCCCCACCTGTAAAGTGAGGATAAGGGTTACCTCTTTCGGTGATTTTTACCACATGCACCTTTATTTAACAGTCTACCTATATCATAGGCTAAGACAGCCTCCTTCTCCTCACCTACTTCAACACTTTTGTAAATGGTTGCATCAGCAGGCACGTCCTGGGTGAGGACTAAACAATATTGTATACTAATAGCAGTGACGCATTTAATGAAAACATCTCACACATATTTATCAATGTACATGGAATCTCACCAGTGGAGGAAAAGTGACCCAGAAGCTCCTCCAGTATACACGCTTTGTAAACTTTAAGGCCTTTTACCAAACATATCTACCAAATGCAAATTTGCTCCAATGTGAGATGTGCCCAGGTTGATGTGCTCATTTACAGAGAACCTAAATCATACAAAGTTCAGTGCCAAGCTGAGGGCAGGGGCATGAGGATGATGATACATGAATCCTACCCTCATAAACCTGCAGTCCAGTGATGGAAATACGCACATAAAGAAATATAAAACACAAGGGGACCGTAAGGAACATTATCGCCTCTGTTAACAGGAAAAAGGTCTAACTGTCGGCAGGCAGAACAAAAGTCTATTTATTATTTACCTAAAGAACCCTTAGTATTGCCTATGCCTTCTACTTCTTAAATTTCAAAAATTGTGTGTATGGAAAACTACCAGATTTAATTAATATGTGTGTGTTCATGTGAATGAATGTATGTGTGTATGTATACACAAATGTATATATCAGTGTCTCTCAACCTTAGCACTATTGACATTTCGGGCTAGACAGTTCTTTGTTTTGCAGAGGCTATCCAATTCATTGTAGGATGTTTAGCAACATACAAATACCCAGCAGGCCAACAGCACACACTACTCCCCACTCAGAATTGACAACCAGAAATGTCTCCAGACATTGCCAAAGGACCCCTGGAGGGTAAAATCGCCCACTGCTGTATATGTACATATGCACATATGCATTTTTATGTGGATATGGATGGGGTACATACATAAATGGAGTGTATATATGATCATGGATATAAATGAATGAATTAGACAATCAGGATATTTTTATAGTAAATTTCCTCTTAGGTTTAAATATATTCATTCACTTATTGAGTGCTTACTGTGTATCAGGTACATATAGCAGGCAGCAGAGGCACCTGACAAAAATCCCTGCTATCATGAAGCTTATGTTCAGGGCAGAGACAGACAACAGACAAAATTAATAAACCAATCATACCATATGTTAGAAGGCGAGGTAGTGTAAGTAGTAGAGAGAAAAATAAAGCAGAAGGAGGATTACAGATTCTGATAGGAGAGGGATGATAGAAATATGTTGCAATTCTAAATTCCAATGGCCTAAACATGCCAGGCAAAATACTTATGCTCAGATTTTCACAAGTTCATGTGTTTATAGGTAATTCTTGAGCATACAATCTGAAAAACAAGTCTAAAATCCATTAGATTTCATCTTAATAACAAAGGGAACTTGCTTGCTTCGGTTCACAACCAAAAAGAGGAGAATCTTGGGAAGTTCAGAGGAGGGCAATCACACTACCTCACTCCTATACCCTGCCCAACCCAAGAGTCTGATAAACCTCACTCATGCGGAAAAGCTCCCATTCCCTAAAGTAAGATCCAGTGGGCAAAAGCATTAGATAGATTACCAACCAACAAAGGTGGTTCCTTTCAACATCCAGATGACATTACCAATTATCAACATGAACATGGTGAATATTGCTGATGAAAAGGGAGAGGGTGATAAGGAAGAAGAATATGAATTTTATTCTGGTAAATCTTTTTTTTATTTTTATTTTTTTTATTTTAACTACTCAATATACATTGTAGTTGATTTTCTTGTCTCTTTACCCGTTCCTCTTTTCCCCCTCCCTCTCTGGTAAATCTTTTTGCAGGCCTAAACTAATGTTAAAAAGCTGGCTTACACTTTGTTTTGTTCAGGTCCAATACACATCACTGGGAAAATATTCCCTGAGATTCTTTTTATTAACACAATTTCAGTCTCCTCCTCTAAAAATTTCTCTCTCATCAGAAGCTCTTTTTACCTGATTAACTAGAGAGTTTACAAAGATGCCATACTGCAATGAACAAATAAACACAGTGCTGGGAAACATGAAGATATTGGTAAAAAAAGAACTGAGTTTTTCTAGAGCTGGATTTTTTAATATTGTGTAGGCATTGCCTCCCCTGCCTTTATTTTTTTCTATTGTTAATACATGAATATTCACTTATTTTCTTAATTGATAAATAAAAATTATACATATTTATGGTGTACAACATGATGTTTTGAAATATGTTTACATTGTGGAATGGCTATATCAAGCTAATTAACATATGCATTACCTCACACACTTAGTTAACTATTTGTGGAAAAAACACCTAAAATCTACTCACTTAGCAATTTTCAAGTACAGTATGCATTATAACTATAGTCACCGTGTTGTACAATAAATCTCTTGAACTTATTCCTCCTGTTGAACTGAAATTCTGTATCCTTTGACCATCATCTCCCCAATCTCCCCATCGTGGTTGCCACTCTTTGCTTCTATGAATTCGACTTTTTTTTAGATTCCTCATATAAGTGAGATCATGCACTATTTGTCTTTCAGTGCCTGGCTTATTTCACTTAGCATAATGTCCTCCAGGTTCATCCATGTTGCAAATGACAGGATTTCCTCTTTTTAAGGCTGAATAGTATTCTATTGTATATATACACACCACATTTTCTTTACCCATTCATCTGTTGATGGACGTTGAGGTTAATTCCGTATCTTGGCTATTGTGAATAATACTGCAATGAACACAGAAGTGCAGATATCTCTTCAACACACTGATTTCAGTTCCTTTGGATATATACACAAAAGTAGGATTGCTGAATCATATGGTAGTTCTATTTTTAATTTTTAAGGAATCTCCATACTGTTTTCCATAATGGCTGTCCTAATTTACATTCTCTTCAGTAGTGTACAAGGGTTCCCTTTTCTCCACATCCTGGTATAGACACTGCCTTTATACTTGTAATATTACAGACAGCATAATTAAGTATATATTTTCAATCGTCTTAATTTATTAAGTTATAATAATATTTTGCTTGTATAATTGGCTCCAATTATAAAAGCTATATAAGAAATACAAACATTGGCTTCCTTATGGTTATTGTTATTTTTATTATCGTTATGGCAGCCACCACCCCTAGAATCACCTATTTCTAACTACTGCTCTTATTTAGTAACATAACTGTGGAAAAAAGTACAGGAACAAGGACAAAAAGAAAGCCCTTTTATTTAACTAGAGTCCTAATAACAGGAAGCAGTTCCCTAGATGGAGAAATCTACTACAACATAGTGAAAATCCAGGAATGTGAGTCTTCCTAAGAAAAGATTTAAGCAAAATTATTTCTCCACTTTCCTAAAATAAGGTGATGGGTTATAGGGTTATGGATGATCATAATTTTCTATTTTTATTTTTTCCATATTTACCAAATATTTAGATTTAAAAATGTCTTATCCAGGAGTAAAACTAGAATATTACCCCAAAGCACCCAGACTCAAAACTATTCTTCCAACTAAATGCTTAAGGGGCGTTGGTGGTATAGTGGTGAGCATAGCTGCCTTCCAACTAAATGCTTAATATTTCAAAATGTGAAAGGTCAGTTCTTCATAAGGACAGCAAATGTCCATGACCATATAATTTTTTCACTACAATCGTCATTCTATACTCATCATTAACTCTGAAGTAAATGTTACAAAGTGAAAACTTTGTTTCTTGATTTGAGTGGGGACTAAGGTAGGACAAAAAGAATCAGATCTAGCAAGGTGATGATTCTTAGCCAGAATATCAATTGTGAATACATAAAAGAACAGACTACATCATTCAACTGATTTGCTATCACTTCTATCAGTCAGGACTGCAACTGGCTGTGTAGAAGAGCAAACCTGACGGCTGTCATGTAGCCAAATAGGGGTTTGTTTTCCTGCTATTAAGACAAGCCTGGATGTAGACAGTCTAGGGTCAGTGCAATGGATCCACAATGTCCCAGATCCTTTCCGTGACCAGTTCAACTCTTCACAAACAGAAGAGGATAAAGCCAAGAAAGTGCAATCTCTGGCTTCAGAACTCTAGAATACCCAAGGTAAGTTGTTGAGAACTTCATTAGCAGAATAGGGCAAATGCCAATAGGCTGTTTCAGAAAAAACATGCAAGCTCATTTTGGTATTCAAAAAAAAAATAATAATAATAAGGTAATGCTACCCTCAACAAAACAACCAAAATCTTCTAGGCTAAATGTCAGTAAATGTTATTTGGCTGCAAATGATATTAGACTACCACAATACATTTTTTATAAAGTATAATGGGTAAGGACAGAAAGTATGAAGTCAAACCGCAAGTCCCTACTCCGCCACTTCCTAACTTTGTGATCTTAGGAGAAGTACACTCATGTGGCGTTTAACAATGGGGATACGTTCTGAGAAATACATTGTTAGGCAATTACATCATTGTGCAAACATCACAGAGTGTACTTACACAAATCTAGATGGCTACACACCTAAGCTATATGGTATAACCTATTGCTCCACCACTGTTGTACATTCGGTCCACTGCATGCACAGAAACATCATTATGCAGAGCATGACTCTATTTAACTTTGCTAAGTCTCAGTTTTCTCATTTATAAAGTGGAGATAATAATATTCCCTCTTTCACAGGACTACTGTTAGGATCTAATGAGATATCACATGTAAAAACAGCTCCATGCCTAGCACATAGTGTGTAACAAATTAAGCTATTATTATCCTTATCATCATCATCATCATCATCACCACCACAATTTGGCACAGTTCAAATATCCAATTATCTACCTGACCATAATAACTGGATAGCTTTCTGCCCCGTAGCTCCCGAGTCATAGGAAGAAAAGCAATATATTGAGGAAAAAAATCAAGAAGCCCTCCAACATAGTTTACTCATCTACTAGACCCTTGGACAATATAAAATATATTCTTTTATCCTTTACTTCTATATGTTCCCCTCAAATATTTAGTGAGAATCTGATAAAACTTCCCATCTTCATGCATATACATTAACCAAACCTCTGAAGCCCATGCACAGAACTGCCCTGGCAAAGAGGCATGAGAAGAAGGAGGATACAACCCGGAGGTACATTAACATTTTAGGGAAGGGCCACTCCTCAAATTTATTTAACTAAACTTAAAGGGCTTTTTATTAAAATTAATTGCTTATAGATGATGTTAATAACAATAATTCTGGTAAATTAGGTCAGTGCATTCTGCTTAAGAAAGCAGAAAAGTACCTAAGAAACTTAAAAACCTAAAAAAATAAGCTTCAGTTGTCTGAAAAATCTCCTAATGTAACAAATTTCATTTCCCCATTCAGTCAAATAAAGAAGGTATTATTAGAATACCAACAAAGTTAGAGAAAAACTAATGAACATGGTGGCAGTGACTGTCTAATTGCCTAGATACCATATGTTGTACATAACACAGGCAAAGGTGAGAATTTCAAATAAACTAGAAAGTTGAATAGGGACAACCACCTGGTATAGGAATTAGCAATATGCAACCAATAGGAAACAAAACAAAACACACCACCATCCCTCAAATTCTTGGGAGCAAGAAACCCTTTCACCAATAATTTAATAATATGGTAAAAAGAGAATTACCTGCAAAGAAAAATGATACCCGTGTGATCACCACCATCTAGTTTATCAAAGCTCATTCTAATTTGAGATGAAATTGGGCAACCCAGAAGGTCAACAAAAAGTTGATCTTACAAGGCTAAAAGGAAAAGGGAATATTTCTGCTCTGAAGATAGTTCATGAATTTTTCTTGCTCTCCTGCACTTTAATTTCTCCCAATTCATTCACTGGTATCCAACAAAATAGTCAACTCAAATGCAATCTAAATTACTGAAATAATAGCTAACATCTACTGAGCACTTACTAAGTATCAAGTACTGTTCTAAGTAATTTGTAAAAATTATCCCATTTAATCTCCACAATCATGCCTTCTGTAAAATGAGAAATCAGAGGCAAATGGAGATTACAAAACTTGCCCAAAGTCACAAAGATAGTAAATGATGGAGCTGGGATAAGAACTCAGGCATTCTGTATCTAGAGCCATGCACTCCTTCTACTATACTATTGTACCTATCCTTAAATGTGGTATAAGACAAAAAGCACACAAATCAAATCTTCTTCATCTTAACTATAATAACTTAGTTATCTTTTCACCTTAGCTACTGATACAATCTCCTCATGGCCACCTGAAGTCTCTCCTTCCTCCAGAGCATCCTTAGTATTGCCATGAGGGTTAGCTTTCTAAAACTGGAATCTTAGCATGTTCCTCCTCTACTTTAAACCCTCCAATGAGGGCTGGCCCGTGGCTCACTCGGGAGAGTGCGGTGCTGATAACACCAAGGCCCCGGGTTCAGATCCCATATAGGGATGGCCAGTTTGCTCACTGGCTGAGCGTGGTGCTGACAACACCAAGTCAAGGGTTAAGATCCCCTTACCGGTCATCTTTTAGAAAAAAAATAAAATTAAATAAAAAACTAAACCCTCCAATGATATAAGCACTCAATGTTCACTTAATGATCGAATCACGTGTATATGTCTCACTTCCCACTTTATTCAATCTTTGTAGTTTTAGCTAACATGTTTGATGAATTAGTGATTTAGTTGGGATCAAATTGAAAGCCTTAAACAGACTTCCAGATTCTTCTGTACCTGTTCTCCTCTTCAGATCACAGGCCCTTGTTCTAAGCTCTGACCCTTAAATTTACTAATTGCTGGCTATTATGTATGATAGCTATTGAATTAACAGTATGGTAAGAGCACTTTGCATAGTATTATCTCATTTACTCCCAGCAACCCTATAAAGTGGGCATTTTTACGCTCATTTCACAGATAAGGAACTGGAAGTTCAAATAAGTTAGGTACCTTTCTCAAAGTTACACAACTAATGATGGAGCAAGGACTAAAGTCCATATCAAGCTGATTCTATGTCCTTGCACTTAAGTAGTGATATTAGCTGTCTCCTACAAGTCTTTCGTCCATTGTTACTGGCTGAATTACCTTCAAATTTCATTATATGCCAGGTGTTTTTCTACTCTCTGGGTCGTTGGACTACAGCTCAGTCTAACATAACGTTAAAACTCCTCTTCTAACAAGCTCTCATTGAATTATCCCAGTGGGGGGTTGCCCTAGGCTTTCTCTCTGCAAAGAATTTCTCATGTCATCTACCTTCTGCTCATAAGCACTCAAACTCAGTTTCATAACCCAGTGGTTTTCAGAGTGTGGTCCCTGATACCCTTCCAGGGGTTCCATGGGTCAAAACTATCTTCATAACAATTTTAAAATGTTATTTTTTTGGTTTGGTTTTCCTTTTGTTTTGCTTTTTTTTTTTTTTTTACAGTGTTGAATATTTGTACTGATGGTGCAAAAGCAGTTTAAAAAAACTGCTGGTGCCGTCACATAAATCAGCATGGTGGCACTAAATTGTACTAGCCTAAGTCATTATATTCTTCCCTACCATGCACTCACAGTAAAACAAATGCCAATTTCACTTAAGAATGTTCAATATTGCAAAACTTGCCCAAGGTCACAATGATAAGCAGTGCAATACTGAGTTCATAAGTATTCCAGGCTTCTGGTGACTCAGTCTCTGTCAAAGTTCTCTACTTTTTTTTTTCACATAACTTGCTCAAAAATTTTTTTTAAATTAGCTTTTTTTGGTAAGTGGAAAACAAGTATTTGCTACAAAATCAATCAAAATAATTTCGATAAATAATTATTTCTTTTAATGAATATTTATTGACCACCTATGGCTCTAAAGCAGAGTTTCGCAAACTATGGCCCACTGCATGTTTCTGTAAATAAAATTTTATTGAACTACAGCCATGTCCATTTATTTATGTACGGCCTATGGAGGCTTTTGCAATACAACAACACAGATGTAACAGAAACCACTTGACCCACAAAGCTGAAAATATTTGCTGTCTGGCCCTGTATAGAAAAACTTTGCCAATCTTACTTTAGAGCATGAACCTTTCAAAAAATAATGTTTACATTTCTTTTTTTTTTCATTTCTATGTTTCTTCTTAAGTTACACAATGTATGTTATATTTTATATCAAAATATATTTCTTATTTAAAACAAAACAAACAAACAAAAGAAGAATTCTGTAGCTAAAACACTCAGGAGTCTTCAAAGCAAATCCTGAAAAAAACAGGTATGGGGGGTTGGGGGGTTGATATTTCCCAGCTCTTCTCTCTAATAGTTTAAGTAAGGCATTATCATGACTTTTATCCAGGCTTACCTACCAAAGGCAAATATCCATCACCACTAAAAATATATTACAAAGCAGGCCAGGCAGGATTAAAACATTTAGAAGTCACCCACTATAAAGACCATGGGTGACTTCTAACTGTTAGACATGAATGAATAATTCATATGGAACTGGCCCTCCTGCCATTAATGATCAGAAAGCTGGACAAGATATATGAAACAACTGCTTTCAGGGAGTGGAACAACAGGCAGACCAGGACTGTAACTACTGCAAAAAGGGAAACAACTGAGGTAAGTCCTGCAATTGTCCTCTTCCATGCACAAGAGAATAGGAATCCAAGCAGAGCACAGCAGTCTCAAAGGATTGAGAGGACAGTGACTACGGTCTGGTGAGGCTGAGGCAGCAACGGTTTGCACTGGGGAGGGAACTATGCAAATAAAGAGCTCTAGCAATCTGCATAGGGATGCCCTTGAGTCTGATGTTGAATCCTAAAGCACTGAGGAACAGTAACTGGGAGCTATATATTGAACAATTTCCAGAATTCACACAGGACTGGGAAACATTAAAATTCCAGCCAGAGTAGAGCTATCTCACTGAACCCTCAGAGCAATCAGTAGAGACTCCACAAGGGCCATGTTTTTGTAACAAGGCTAAATTAGCCCTATCATAAAGGCTACACTACACCTGCCCCAACAAAGCTTAACAACAAGCCTGGGAAGGATCAGCTTAATCCACAAATTACTTGGCCGCCCACCAAAACAAACTTCAACACTCTTTAAAGGATGACAAAAAAAACCCCCAAACATTCAATGACATAATACACGCAACGTCCACGTCAAGAAGCAGCAATGGACAGAGATGACAGAATTAGCAGACAAGGATGTTAAAACAGTTATTAATAAACATGTTCCATATGCTCAAGAGTGTAGGAAAAAAACATGAACATAATGAAGAGATAAATGAAAGACAGAAAAAAAAAGACTCCATTTAATTCTTTGTTATGATGTCAACAACTGAAAAAATACTATACGTGAAATTAAAAATTTACTGGATAGAATTAACAGCATATTATTAAACACTGCAGAAAACAAGACAAATAAATACACAGTAAGACAAACTATTCAAATTGAAGTCAAAGAGTAAAAAAAACTGGAAAAAAAATCAGTCTCTCTTGCTCATTCACCTGCATCACTGTAGAGAGTCCCCACCACAAACAAGGCCCTCACCAGATATGTTCCCTGAGCATTGGACTTCCCAGCCTCCAGAACTTCATCATCAAAGAAGCCCCTCACCATAAATGTTCCCTGGACTTTGGACTTCCCAGCCTCCAAAACTGGTATGTTTTTTTGGAGACCATCAATCATGACAAAGTTTCAAGAAGTTTGTGGGAAGTTGCTTCTGCCCTAGAGTCCCATCAAGAAAAGCCTTAAGTGCTGAAATTCCCTGAAACTTTTAAGTTTGTAACACTTGTGATAGTTCCTTCAAGAAATCAACCTTAACTATGCTGTATTCTCTCACCTTGCCAAAATTAACTTCCAAATTAAGACCTAACATTATCTTCATCTAATATGGTGACTCTTCTTCCTAAAGAAGCTATGTTGTTATAACTGTAATTACATTTGTGGAGCTTTCCAGATTGCAAAGTATGTACACATGCATGACCTCGTTTAGTGCTCATCATGATCCTGGAGCTTGGCAAAGCAGGGGATAACATTTCATATGCAATTTCTACAATCAAGCAAAGGTGGCAGCCTCTGTTGTTTCAGCAGAGTCAGTCCAAACAAACTTGGGATGGCTTGAGGGAAAGAAATTCAGAATTTACCAGCTGCTATTACCCTCCAAACAGTATGAAAAAAATGACACTCTTGTTTCCTAGAAAGCAAGGTTTCATGCCAAGAATTACTGTGGGGATTTGGAATACCAAATCAATCACTCTCCCGTATTTTACCACCTACTTAAATGCTGAGGGGCTCTCTTCCACACTGGTCAATGTATCACCGGAATCTGGGCCCGCTGCCATTTGTTCTGACCCAACTGCCTCTGCTAGATGGGCTCTGAACCTACTGTAGAAGGGCAAATCCTACAGGAGCCTTTTGTATCCTGTGCTGGCAGGTGAGGCAGGCAATGTCCGTGGTGGCCCTGGAAGAAATGGGTGGCTGCTAATGTTCCATGGGGCAAACCTTTGACTGCTGGGAGATGGAAGTTGGTAAGTAAATTATTTTTAGTTTTTAATCTCCCTTCTTGTTTTTTTGGTGACTGGCTGATAGAGAGATCCCTTCTTTGTTTTTGAAGGCAATGTAATGAGTCTCTAAAAACTGTAAGAATTCTCTCTTATTCAGCCAATTCTCACCATGTAATACCCTGTGTTGTTGTGGAGAGTCACCACCAAGAACAAGACCCTCGTCAGATGTGTTCCCTGGACCTTGGACTTCCCAGTCTCCAAAACTAAAAAAGGAAGAAAAGAAGGAGGCACTGTGACCACAGAGGAGACACTGGAGTGATGCTGCCACAAACCAAAGAACATCTGAAGCCACCAGAAACTAGAAAAGACAAGAAACGAATTATCCCCTAGAGCCGTTAGAGGATGCGTGGCCCTGCCTACCCCTTTCAGACTTCTGCCCCACAGAACTGTGAGAGAATAAATTTTACAGAAAATCCAGGACACAGAAGATGAAGTTAGAGGAAACAATAAGGCAAGTCCAGACTGTGGGACAACTGGCCTCAAATCTTCAAAAACTAAAGTCAAGAAGAGAGAAGAAAGTGGGGGAAATATACTAGGTTAAAAGAAACTAAAGATGCATAACACCAAATAAGATATGTGAATCATGATTGAACCTCGATGTGGTAGATTGTCTGCTAAGACTGCTGCCAACGATTCCTTGAATCCGTGTAAACACATACTTCTTCTCCCACTGCAGGGTGGAGTCTATTTTCCCGACTTGAATTTGGACTGGCCTGTGGATTGTTCCATAATTTAATGCAGTGGAAAAGAAGCTGAATGGCTTCTGGGGCCTAGACCATGAGAGACCTTTCAGCTTTCAATTTTACTCTCCTGGAACCAGCTAACATGAGGTTCAGCCCACCTGACTGAACCAGACATTGGAATGAAGCCATCCTCCAGTCCCAGTGGAGCTGCCCCAGCCAATATCACATGGAACACAGATGAGCTATCCCCACTGAAACCACGCAATGCAGTTATGCAACTGGAAAAAAGTGAGGAAGTTCTCTATGAACTGATATAGAAAGATTTCCAGGATATATTGCTAAATGTTAAAAGCAAGGTGCAAAAAAGAGTACATAGTATAAACTATCTTTGGTGTTTGTACTTGCATGAAAAACACTGGAAGAATATATAAAAAACTAATATAAGTGGTTATTTATAGATAACATGGATATTCAGCCCATTATATACCAGTATGGTTGTGCTGGTTAAAATATAGAAATACTCCTGTCCTGATTAGTAAATGCCACTACCAAGTCCTGGGGGGGGGGGGGGGGGAGAGTTATCTGAGCCACAGTGATTTACGGGACAATATCGAAAAGTCTAACATACATGTAATTGGAGTCCCAGAAGTAGAAGAGAGCAAGACAAAAAAAACATTTAAAGAAATAGTAGCAGGAATTTTTCCAAATTTGATAAAAACTACAAGCCCACAGATCCATAAAACTCAAAGAGCATCAGACAGTATAAATAAAGAAAAGCATACCAAGGCACATCACAAACTGCTCAAAACAAGTGCCATTAAAAACAAACCGAAAATAATTACATTACTCTGCTGGCTTCATATATAAAATAAAAACAACTTTAATCCAAGAAAAGCAAATAATGTCTTTCCATATCTTCTGATTGAAAAAAAAGTACGTAAAGTTCACTGAAGTTGAACTGTCTCCTTTTAATAGAGGCCTTCCTTTGCTGGCATCCCTAACATAAGCTTAGTCTATTTATTGGAAACAAAGTATAATTAAACTACTGGAAAATAACAGTATCATAATGCAGTTATATACCTTACAGTTTACAAATACCACATACTTTAGATTGTATGCCCTTTGAAGTCAGGAACCTTCAAGTCTTTGCCCATAAATTTCTAGTGCAGTTTCTAGTGAAATATAACTGTTTGAATACACATGAATGAATCAACTTCATTTCATTCTCAGTACACTATTATGTGGTATGGAGAATAAGATGAGAAAACAGATGCCCAGAGGGATTAAAGGATTGTCCCAAGGATACTCAAAAGGCATCCCTAGTGTAATGGCACGACAGTGTTGCCTCAAAGTAGACACAAAAGAAATAAGTTCTAAGTGTTACTTACTCTGAGTTTCCACAAGATCCAAAGCAACACCAGAAGCTGTATCCATTCCAGAGTTGATACAGGATTGGAAGTTTTTTAAGGAGGAGAGAGCAGCCTCTACACCGCTGAAGGATATGAAACCAGTTGCACCTGAACTTGAATTGGAACGCCCTGGCATCTTGAAATTATTACCTAAGTTTTCAAACACAATGAAATAAAAT
This sequence comes from Cynocephalus volans, assembly GCF_027409185.1. Taxonomy (NCBI): domain Eukaryota; kingdom Metazoa; phylum Chordata; class Mammalia; order Dermoptera; family Cynocephalidae; genus Cynocephalus; species Cynocephalus volans. The sequence goes on along the minus strand of NC_084474.1, from coordinate 78,732,521 downwards.
TTATAAGTCAGAATAATAACTGTACAGGAAAATAAAACTGATGAAAACATTCATATGAATGTATCCAATATCCCATAAATGTCAGACTGTTATCTATATCCAATATCCACTAATAGGATACCAAAGCATTGTGCCATTATCTGGGCCACCAAAGACAGATGCACTCAATATATGAAGAAGTTAACTGTCTTCATTTTTTAAAGGAGGGAGATTACCCTTTTCCAAAAGATACCTTGATTCTCTGAAGAATTCAACAACAGCACAATTCTTAAAAGCCTGAAACATAAAGGGATTAGAAAAAGGAGACCACTCATGACACAATTTTCTAAAAAATGAAAATAATACTGATAAAATGGTTTAATAAAGCAGGATTTTGAAAACCTGCAATTTTCAACTTATTTGACATATATGCATATTGAATTCTGACAACTAAAAAAAAAAAAAAAAAATTCCTGCCAGCTCCTCTGGGTTCTAACAGATTTATAGACTTTATGAGATCCCAGATTTGGTAAATAGCAGAATTTCTCTAGAAACTCTTGTCTTCTGGTAGCACATTCACTGTAATAGTTTCAGTTATTACCTTCATATTAAACACTCCCTAATGTATATTTTCTACCACAAACTCTTTAAGCTATGGACCACTTATGTAAAGCTGTGTACAAGAAGACAGCTTTGCTTAATTGAGAAGCCATCTGAAATTCAATCCACTGAAACCAACTAAAAAAGTGGAAAGAATTCACATAGACTTAAAGGAATGGGAGAGCTGGTCCTAGGGCAATATGGCAGCAAAAAGGAAGGTATGATCTTGGAATCAGACGGACATAACATGATTTCAGGCTCTGTCACTTTACTACTGTGTGACCATGGACGGACTGTTAAACTCTCTCAACTTCAGGTTCACTGTCTTTAAAATGAGAAGGAATCATCATAGTGTGGTCTACCATACAGTATACAATTTATTATTATTAGAACCTTCCCTCTTGCCCTTCCTTTCTTTAGTGGGGAACTGCAGTATCTCTGGCATTTCCATCCTCTCCACTGCTAGCACCTTTATCTCACACCTAGACTACTACCGTAGTTTCTCAATTACTGATCCTTTTTAATTAGGTTCATTCATTCAGTCCACAAAAAGGTATCAAGTACCTACCCTGTCAATCATTAGACTCATTCAAAAACACACAGGGTATGAAAAGGGAAGAGCACAGAGATGCATAAGACATTGATTTCTAACTCTGAGGTGTTAGTTTACTGCAAACATCCACAATACAACTCATTGTCAATTCAAATAACTCAGTTAACAAATATTCAGTATCTCCTTAAGTGCCAGGCACTTCTTTCAGCACAGCAATGCAGTCGTTTTCAAGATGAGCACTCTTAAGACTTTCGTTTTAAAGCACTAGTTCGTTTATTCTAATTTGATGAAAACCTACCATGTGCCAGGCACTATCCTAGGCACGAGAAATAATCAGTTTCTGCTCCTCAGGCATGCTTCCATCTTAGGGTCTAGATAGACAAAGAGGCCAGTAATCAAAACAGACAGAAAAAAGAAAGGGTTAGTCTTAACTCTCTGTAACCTATACAATAAATTCAACAACATCAGCAAAGTATCCAAAGCCTTCTGCATTATAATGCAAACATGCTTTTCAGAGAGTCTACCTTTCGCCAAGACAAAACACATATTACATGTAAACTTAACTACTCAATGTTCCAGAATAAATACAACCCATTTCTGCCACAACCCCTCAGTGCAAGCTTGGAAGTTAAAAAGTACAATATTAGAAGAATAAACCAAGTATTATGAAGTTCAAAAAAGAAAAAGATTACACAAACTCAGTATACTAAGTGGTTCAAAAAAGGAAGTGATGACAGGCATAACTAAATGAAGACATAGGCTTCATGGAAAAGAAGACACTTAAGCTAGAGTATAAAGGATAGTTCGGATTTGGAAAGGACTAAATTATCAGGCAAAAGCATTTCAGGTGAAGGAAACAGTAAGATATAAAAGTCATAAGGTAGTAAAGTGTGAGATGAGTTCCCTTTGCCTGGCACACAGAGACAAAGGGAAGGAAAGACAATTGGATTCCATTCTTTGGGAGTACAGTGTAGAGGGTCTAAAGTGCAGGATAAAGAATCAGTCTGATTGGGTCTGGGTGTCATCAAGTGGGACTTTTAGCTTTATGTATTTTTAAAGCTTTATCTTAAATATCAAGACCTAAAGCAAAATGGCAAATGTTACAGATGTTAAAATCTGAGTGATGAAACAAAGGTTCTCGTTATTTTCTGGGGTTTTAAAATTTCACACTAAAAGGGAAAATATATAAAGGTGAATTTAAAAATGGTGTTTTTAAACATTTGCATTTTGGTGAAAGAAAGTGCTTATTTACAATCTCACTTTATTATACCAAACAAGTTGAGACATTTTACACGATATAAACATAAACACATGCAAAAGATGGAAAAATATAAATTAATAAAAACTAGGATCAAAAAACAAATTAAAGGGAAAACCAAATACATGAGAAAGAATGCAGGCAAGCTGACTTGAGGGTTCTACACAGTACTATACTTGTAATACAAATTTGGCTGTGAGCTTTCTCACAATCAAAGAAAAAATGAAAGCTATTTTCTCCATTAAAAAAAAAAAGCACGCCAGAGAGCTTGTGGGTTAGCTCAGTTTGTTAGAGCATGGTGCTGATAACACCAAAGTCCAAGGTTCAATACCTGATAGGCCAGCTGCCAAAAAAAAAAAAAAAAAAAAACCACCACCACCACCAAAAAAAGTATAAGAAAAAAGTACAGCAGGAACTCAAGAAAAATAAAGCATTCCACAGCAATCAAGGCAAAAGGGATCATCATACATGAGTTAAGAATCATACTGAAAAATACTCTCAATAATATCCTTACAATAAATGCAATAGCAAACTTCCTAGAACTGCTTTCTTGAGGCTATTCCTTAGAGTAGGGTAAAGGACAGGACACTTGTGACAGATACCAACTAGGTGCCCACAAAACCCATTTTCTCTTCAACCTGGTCATGCAGCTACATAGGGACCACATTTTGCAGCCTTCCATGCAATTAGGTGGGGTCCATGATTACATTAAAAGCGATGAAATATGAGCCACTGCCAGGTCCAGTCCATAAAAATCACACTTTCTCCACACTTTCCCATTTCATAGCTTGATACGGGTGAGCACAGTGGCCTTAAAAGCTATATAGTGACAATGGAGAATTAATAGATAAAAGGAGCCTACAACCCTACATCACTGCTTAAAGGAACACTGCTCACCAATCCGGCTCCATGCATGAAAGAAATAAACTTCAATTGTGCAAAGTCATTTAGATTTGGGAGTTTACTTGTTATAGCACCAAATATTACTCAAAACACACAATCATGCAAGGAACAAAATGATAAGGTTCAAGTATACAGTTTTCTCACCAGTATTAATTCTAGTGTAAGTCTAAATTGTCTAGAGCAGCACTGTCCAATAGAACTTTCTATGATAAGGAATATGTTCTATAATCTGCATTGCTCAATGCAGTAGCCACTAGGCGCATGTGACTATCGATTACCTAAAATGTGGTTAGTGTAACTGAGGAATTGAGCTTTTAATTTAATTTAATTTAAATTTAAATAGCCATCTATTTAAATGTACCTACTGGCTACTGTGTCGGAAAACACATTTCTAGGAACACAATTATCAAAGTATTCTATAATATATATGAACCAGGGGGCAAACAACAGGTGGCAAAGCCACAGAATAAACAAATCATATCTTCCTAGAATATCAATTTTACTTAAAGATAATATGAAACATGTTTATACTGAAATAAACATTAACTACATTATGGAGTAGAATATGAAACAATAAAGAGTAGGGGGTAAACATGCAGCCTTTGGAGCCAGACTACCTGAGTTCAAAGCCTGGTTTTACCAGTTAGCAGCTGAATGACTTGTGACAAATTATTTAACCTCTTAATGCTTCACTTTTCCGTTTTGTAAAATGGGGACGATCCAGTGCCTACCTGAAGGATTACAGCAAGGACTGAATGTGTTAATATTTATAATAAAACACTTAGAATAATGCCCAGCACATAAATCTTTAAAAATGGGAGCAAATATCATTATAACACTGTGAGCAGCAATAGAGTAGTGCTTGAGAGAACAGATACCAGACACAGATGCCTAGAAATTCCACTCTGCCCATGCCACTTGAAACTGCATGGCCTTGGTGAAGTTGCTTAACTTCTCTACCTTCAGGGTGCTCCTGTATAAAAAGGAGATAATCATATCTACCTCACAGCATTATTGTAAGAATAAGTTAAATTTTGTAGTTTTCTGAACCTTGTCTGACCTCAAAAATCAGTTGAAACACTTCCTAAAAATACAGATTTATGGGCACTATCTCAGACCTATTGCATCAGAAACCCGGAGGAAACCACATTTTAAGAAGCACCTCAGATGTTTCTTATGATCAGACAAGTAGAGAAAATACCAAGATGATTGTGTTCCCCCACCACCAAAATTCATAGTTGAAGCCCTAATCCCAAATGTAAAGGTATTTGAAGTTGGGGCCTTTGGGAGACAATTAGGTTTAAATGATGGGGTAGTGCTCTTACAAGAAGAGGAAGAGATACCAGGGCTCTTGCTCTTTCTCTCTCCACCATATGACAACACAGCAAGAAGATGACCATCTGCAAGCCAGGAAGAAAGCCCTCACCAGAATCTGACCATGCTGGTACCTGCTCTTGGACTTCCTGCCTCCAGAACTGTGAGAAATAAATTTCTGTTGTTTAAGCCACCCAGTCTATGGTACTTTGTTATGGCAGCCTGAACTATGATGCAATACATATAAGGATTAATGAATCAGGATATATAGAAAAGTACCACGTGGTAGCTATCATTATTTGAATGCAAAACTCACATTACTCTAACGAAACTTTACTCTTGCAGAGAGCCAGCTAAAACACAGTCACACCTTTCTTTAATTCTGGAGTATTTAAAGGGTAAAGATTAAGACTGGATTGAGAAACAAAGAGATGGACAGAGCAGAAAGATGGAGTAGACACACTTTTCTCTATTCCTCTCACTACATACAGCCAAGTATGGAAGTCAAAGGTAAATCCCTTCGTTCTCTCTTAACAGCACCTTCTTTGATATGATTATAGCCTGCTGCAGTCACTCTGCTTTGCTAATCACTACTATCTTGCATGATGCTCACAGTGCTTCGCAAACAGCAAGTGCTCAGAAAATATTCTCTAAATGAATAAACCAACTGTATGCTTCAGTCAGACCCATGTCTATCTTCTTCCATTCTCTTTCACACACACTATTCATAATCCCAGCTCTAGACTTTGTTCATTCTGCTTCCACCATGAGACTACCTTCTTCACTTCTCCATCTGCCCAAATCTTACCCATCTACTAAGGTCTGAATGTTTGTTTACCCCCAAAATTTACAGGTTGAAATTTATAGGTTGAAATCCTAACTCCCACAGTGATGGTATTAGGAGGTAGGGTCCTTCAGGAGGTGATCAGATCCACCCTCACGAATGGGATTAGTGTCCTTATAAAAGATGCTCCAGACAGTTGCTTTGTCCACCACAAGGACAGAGCAAGAAGGTACCATCTACAAATGAGGAAATAGGCCATCACCAGACGCCAAATTTGCTGGCACCTTGATCTTTGGCTTCCCAGCCTCCAGAACTGTGAGATATAAATCTCTATTTATAAACTACCCAGTTTATGCTATTTTGTTATAGCATCCTAAACAGACTAAGACCCCATCCTTCATGGCTTTATTTATTTATTTATTTATTTATTTTTATTGGCTAGCTGGTACAAGGATCCAAATCCTTGACCTTGATTTTTTAACACCACACTCCAACCAACTGAGCCAACCAGACAGTCTTTTATGGCTTGGTTTAAATTAGTGATTCGCAACTGGAGGAGATTCTGTCCATCTCCCAGGAGACATTTAGCACTATCTGAAGACATTTTTGGTTGTCACACTGAGGGGGAGGGGAATGCCTACTGGCATCTAACGGGCCAAGGTCAGAGATACTGTTAAACATCTTACAATGCACAGGAGAGCCCCACACAACAAAGAATTGTGGGGCCAAAATCCAGCCCAAAATATCAATACTGCATTGGTTGAGAAACACCAATTTAAATCAACCTCCTCCTGGATCCTTCTCCAGGTAACACTGATCTTTTTGTTCCCTGTATCTACAGTCTCCAAGAAAGTTTAGAACAAGATTATGCATTTTCTGAGTTCTTCTCTAGCATGTTATTTTGCCTCCCCTAACAATAAGGTTCTCTGTAGGCACAGGCAATTATTAGCTCATGTAAAGATAAAAACACCTCTCTACTGTTCCTTCCACTTATCTTTCTCAACAGCACAGTAGAAGGCATAGACAAACACTTTATAAAGGATACGCTAATCTTTAAATCCATACGGGCCTTGGACAAGTCAGCTAGAGCTGTGTCTCCCTTTTCAACATACAGGATATATCCTTGTCTCTGAAACGTTCTCTTATCCATACAATTACTTGTTCCCTCCCTCATACTACCACTGTCCATCCCACCTCCCTCTCTCACATTCACACATACACTTCTACTATAAAATTCATTACAACTTATTTGCTCACATGTCTGCCACTCCTTCATCCTGGGAGCTCTTTAAACTAGAACCCTGACATATTCCGTAGCATATAATGTTTTACAAAATAGGCGAACAACAAAGATTTGGCGAGAGATACAAAAATAACAACAATAACAGGCACGACCATTTCTAGGTCACCTACGGCGTGCCATAAACTGGTGCCCCGGTGCTTCATTCTCATTATCGTTAATCCTCACAGCAATCTATATAAGCGAAAAGGAAACTGAGGCCCAGGGAGTTGATTTAAACGACTTACCCACGGCTCTGCTTTTAAAGCCAGTTCAAATCACATTTATCTGGATCAAAAATTCGTGGTCTTTCCCCCACCTTCTTAGCGCTGAAGAAAGAAGAGAGGCCGTCTTGGAGAGGGGGTTAAACTGCCCCAGCCTCACTATTGTGGCGTGTAAAGGGCCAGGACCATAACCCCGGTCGACAGACCCCCAGCTCAGGACCCCCGCGGGGCTCCCAGAGGGCGGCGACAACTCCCGCCACCTTCTTCATCGCCGTCCCCCGCTTCTGCCTTACCTGGCTGCCCAAGGTATGTCCGTCTGGCCGCACCCCGACTTCCCTCACCCGACCCCCCAACTCTTTTCCTCAACCCCCTTCGTCTGTGGCTGAAACGGCGCGCGCGGGCTCTTGCGTCATCAGCCGTCGCCGAGCAAGTGGTCACATGACGCCCCGCCCTGCTCTCTGCCTCTGCGGTCATGTGATGGCCTGGGAGCCAGGGGCGGAAGCTGGGGTCCGGCCGGCTCACGAGCCGGGCTGTGGAGAGAGGGGACCGCTGCGGGGACGGACGGGTGGCGCCCGGGTGCGGACTCCGCGCGCGACCGCCCTCCCTGCGCGTGCGCTGCTGGCGCGGCCCCGCTGGCAGGTGAGCCCGGGCGGGGTGCGCGCGCCCCCTCCTCCCTTCCCCCCCGCCCCCGCCCCGGGCTGGGCCGCACGCGCCGTGGGGGCATCTGCGGCGTCGCGTGCTTTCTGGATGCGGGACCTGGGATGGAGGACTTAGGACCTCGTGGGGCTGGAGTCCAGCTCTTCATCTTCTCTTCGATGGAAATCACTTTGTACACCCTTGTGGCGTTTTGGGAGGTGATGTTCTGCTGTGGGGCCCGCTTCTGACCCTTCCAAGTTTCCGGAAGCAGTACTGGATGGATGCTGTTATTCCTTCATTTACTTTTGAGAAAACTGAGTGGTTAGTGACGGCTTTTACAGTCTGAGGAATCCGAGTTTGAATTCTAGTTCTGCCAAGGGCTGTGAGTTTGGGTTAGTCGTTTCTCCCCTCTATGCCCTTTAATTCCCTCACCTGTGACATGGCGATGCCAAAGTCCTTTGCATTTCGAAAAAATGTTTCTGATTCGGGTCCTGATTCGGCTAGGGTCGGACGGCGTGGGGGGTGGGAGGGAGTCACAGAGCCAGTTGTAGAACCGGTTCTCTTGATTCCAAGTGCATGGAGCTCCCTCCAACATAGGTAAGGGGTAGTGAGGGTGAAGTTTTACTCCTTCTAACCATAACGAGGGTCACTTTTCCCGGTTGTCCTTCACCTGCCTGTCCCAGGATTTATGAAGGGACTAGAGTGATCAGGCTCTTTTCAGAACTATCTGGAAGACATAGACCGTTCCCATTTATCTTGATCAACAGCCACATTTTGTTCCTGATAATGGATTTGTGAAGATCAGTGCCTCCTTGATAAAATAGACCTATCTTCTGTTGTCCTCTGAGTAGGGTAAACAGTGGTTTGTCCACAACAATTTAATTTCTTTAAGAAATTTTGTTCTGCACCCATTGTATTATTGGTGATGGTGCTATGTTTCATTATTGAAAGCATGTTGTCTTTTGATTAGGATTACTTCCTAAACTGAAAATCACAGTTCCAAGCCAAACTCTTAAAAATGAAGTTACTGTCACTTAATACTTGTAAAAGAAAATAAGGAAATTGAGTGGGATCTCTGGTTCCCTTTCATGCCAGTAGTAGTACAGTCTACATTGAGAAAACTGGTCTTTATGAGCTTTTTCATCCCTACGACCAAGAGAACCCCTAAAAAGATGATTTAAGATAGCTTCTTCCACAATGTTTATTTGGACCTCATTCTAGAGTAATTTTTAAAAAATTCAACTAAGTCTTAACCCCTTGTAAAGCCACCTACCTACCTCTTAGATCGCTGCAACATGATTAGTCCATCTTTAATGGTGGTGGTTAGATTCTGTTCTTCAGGCCAGTTTTTCAGCCAACAATGGGTCTGTTTACCAAATACTGTAGCCAAATAATATTTGTGCAAATTGTGGAAATTCCATTTGTTACATGGAAAATATGACTAGTTCAGGTTAGAAGCTCTATTATATAATAAAGTAACTATGTATGTTAATGTAACTAAGTGATTTCCTTCCTTCAGTTAATCTTGTTTTCTTCGGTCTTCAAAAATTTAGCAAGAGGTGCTTGCATTATTAGACATAGAAAGAAATTCAAGTACTTTTCAGGAAGTGAGACAGATTACAGGCAATGAGTTTATTTCACTAAAAGTGTGTTAAATATAACCTGTATTTTGCTTTTACATTAAAAAATTTAACATACACATTTGTTTTTATGGAATTTTACATAAGGCAATTAACCTAGGTAAAAAAGACCCATAACATTTGCTTTACTATTGCCAAGGATGTTTGATTATTTTCTTATTCTTCTAATGTTCTTTTAAAGCTGTCTACAGTGTAATTCTTGAGTAAGGGCTTAAGTTTTAAAATAAGAGATTAAAACACAGAAGTCTTGATTTATGTCATTATCTGTTATTTGAGGCCTAAGCTTCCCTGAATGTGTGCATGCAGGTGCAGAGTATATCTGAAAGTCTGTCTGTTGGGAGAGGCTGGGGATGACGACAGGTAATGTTGCTGTGCTTAGCTGTTTTCTCCAGGTCTTGATTCTTTGCCCTACCTCGATATCCGAAATCTGTTAGCAGTTAGACCTGTTAAGCATAGCTTGCCCTAGCTTACCCTCCTCTCCATCAGTCCAGGGTTTCATGTGCTGAGACCTTCTGGGTTAGTTTGGTGGTCTTCAGAGGACTTCAGTAGTTGATGATTTTGTCCATTGTCCATTATTTTTCCCTTTTCCCTCTCATTACCCAAACCAGACCATATCAGTGCAGAAAATGAAATGAGATCATCTGAAATTCAGCTAGTTAGAGATCAGTGTGGTTTAACAAGCAAGCATTACAGAGAAAACTAAATGCACTTGTTAATAATTTATATTTAATGTGTATTATAGGATACTTTTGAGAGAGAGTTCTAGACAGCTGTAGTAGCTTATCAGCAATCTTTGCTCTTGGATCCTTTCCTGTTCATCTCCCCTGATCTCTGTTTCTACCCCTTGCTCTTTCTGCTCCAGCCACATCAGCTAACATACTATTTCTTAAGCACATGTAGCACATTCCTGCCCCAGGGCTTTGTACTTACCTGTAACCTCTGCCTGGAATGCCCTTCTCCTGCATAATTATCTATTGCTGCATAACCCCAAAACTTAGTGGCTTAAGACAATAAACATCATCTTACAGCTTCTGTGGTCAGTAATCATGGATATGGCTTACCTGGGCTGCTTTGACTCAGAGGCTCTTGGGAGGTTGCAGTCAGGCTGTGAGAAGGGACTGTAGTCTTATCTGAAGTCTTGACTGGGTTTGAGGAAATGCACTTTCAAGCTCATTCATGTGGTTGTTGGCAAGCCTCAGTCCCTTGTCACATTTGCTTCTCAACAGGGCTCTCTCACACCATGACAACTTGCTTCTAGGACTAGCAAGCTAAAGAGGGTGCCAAAGCCAGAAATCACAGTCTTTTTGCAATCTAATCTAAGAAGCAATATCTTTTACTTCTGCCGTACTCTATTCTTTAGGAGGGAGTCAGTAAGTCAGCCCTCACTCATGTAGGAAAGGAGCTTACGTAGAGCATGAATACTAGGTGACAAAGATCATTGAGGACCACCTTAGAAGCTGGAACCCAGACCCAGATGTCCTTATTACTTGCTCCCTCACTTCCTTCTGATCTTTGCTCAAATATCATCTTATCAGAGAGGCTTTTTCAAACAACTCTACATAAACTGGCCCATGCTCCATCCCCTTATCATATTTTTTTCTTCATAGCACTGACTACAGCACGATATGTATTTGATTTTTTATTATCTCTTTGCCACTACCAGTAATATGTAGGCTTAATGATAGCTGGAGCTTAGATTTGTTCACTCCTGAATCCTCAGATCCTAAAACAGTGCACATAGTAGGCATTGGGTCAATATTTGTTGAATAAATGAATTTGTATCATTAGGAATGCTTTCACCAAATAATCCAAAACCCAATTAACAGTGGGCAAACCATAAAAACAATTCATTTAACAAGGATTACGAAAGTAGGTAGTTCCACGGTTGAAACACCAGATCAGTAACATCAAGAATTTAGATTCTTTCTCCCCTTCCATACCACAATCTGCAGGTTCTTGGCTTTTCTGCCATGGGCTTATCACCTCATATTTTCAAGGTGGCTACTGCAGCTCCAGGCAACACATTCTTTGGACCACATTCAAAAGCAAGAAGAAAGGGAATAGCTAGAGCAAAGAGAGAGAGATTTCTTTTCACATGCCTCTCTCCTTTAAGCAGGAAGAAAAAAAATATTTCCTAGAAGCCCCACCACAGACTTACTCCTAAATCTCATTGGTCAAAATTAGGTCACATGTCTAACACTGGCTTAAAGGAAGGCAGGAAAGTGAGAATCTGACCACTTTATACTCTATAGTAAGAAAGGAGAAGGGGAATGGGAAATGTTGAGGAGCCAAAAATCAGTTGTTGCCACAACATCCCAGTAAATTAAGACATTTCTAAATATTGATTCAATGATAGAGACTTCCAAAAGGAAAAAAGAAAACTTTCAAAGGGTTACACAGAGCTTCCAGCTAATAGATAACTAGAGTAGGTAACTCATAATGGGAGTGAACTTTAAAAATATGTGACAAACATTAAGGACCGTTTTGATAGGGCTGGAAAGGAAGCCCTCACCTGTCATAAATTTTTATGCATTCTGGTTTTATGTACAGTGAAGTCCTCATGATTTTGTTTTTATTATTTGAGTCCCTACCTTTAGAAGACTACATATGAAAGTAGAAGTTAACATAAAAATTTCAATGAGCTGACCACTTACCAAATTACTTCTGACTCAAAAAGTCCAAAAGTATCTATCAAGTTGAATTCTTATTTTTGTTAATCGGTCTTCCAGTTGTTAATATCATGTTGATGCAGTGCAATACCAATGCAAAGTGAAAGTACAAATGTTGGGAAAGACACAGGCTTTCAAGAAGCTGAAAATGATTCAGGTTTCCATGAAGTTGACAAATGATGACTTAGCTAAATTAACATTAAGGAAGAGAAAGGCAACAAAGATAATGAAGATACAGTTAACACTTCAAAAGATAACAATTTGAAAAAGAATTGGGAGACGGAGACCTTTGGGAAAATGACATCTTGAAAATTTTTTGCAAAAATTACCATTTGTAAGATCATGCTATGAAAGCCAACTATGAAGTACAAGATACTGTACCACCAAAAATCACAGTTAGGTGAAATCAACTTTTGATTCATTCTTGTTTATTGAATTAGTACATAGTTGCTATTTTACTCTAAATTTTATTAAGTGTAAAACTCACCTTCCTAAGTTTTAATTGTATCATTTCAAAACACATTTCCAATCACAACTTTTTCCACTGCTTTTTACAAAATATTTTTCCTTATGTTAGAGTCACTCTGTAGCATTTTTCAGGCATTAACTGGCTTTGATAACAAGGACTCCCTGTACTTGACAAATGAAAAAAACATTTTTAAAGGCTGTTCTCTCACCTACTTCTAGTGGTTTTTAGGACATAGTTATCTTTTCTCAAAAGTAAGACAAGTGGCACAATTCCTATAAGGGAAATTTAATAATCAATGGAAGTAGACAGCTGAAAATACAGGGATTGGAGGAAAATGTAGTAAGATATAAAAATAGCCACATAGCCATTATTGTGCAAAAGCAATAACTATATCATGGAGCATTATAGAAAATGAAATATGACAATAACAGCATCGTCATGCTGTTTATATTGACAGCTTGTACCCTTGGTGCTCAAAACTGAATCTCAGCTCCACAGCAAACTACCCCCAGGACTTATTTGTTCAAAACAACAGGGTTTTTTTTGTTTTTTTTTTTATTTACTATGATTCTGTTGGTCAGGAATTTGGACAGGGCACGCAGGGCCTGGGTTGATGGGAGTGTCCCAAATGGCCTTTTGACTTGTATGTCTAGCACCTCAACTAGGAAGGCTCAGAGAGCTGGGGGCTGATCAGATCAGTTCAACCGGGGTCACTTGTCTGCAACTCAGTTTTCACTGTCTGCTAGCTTCCTTGACTCTCTTTCAACTAGTCTCGGGGCTTCTCCCGCTCAATATGGTCTCTCCGTTTTGTAACGCCCTGTGATCTCTCCAGCAGAATAGCTAGAAATCTTAAATGGTGACTCAGGGCTCCCAAAGAGAACAAAAGGAGACACTTCCAAGCCTTCTCAGGGATTAGGCCTGTAAATAGTAGAGTCACTTCTACAACAATCTATTGGTTAAAGCAAGATACAAGCTGTTATAAGCTGAGTTGTGTTCCCCCACAATTTATATGTTGAAGTCCCAACCTCCAATACCTCAGAATGTGATTATATTTGGAGAAAAGGTCTTTAAAGAGGCAATTAAGTTAAAATGAAGTCATTAGGGTGAGCCCTTATCCAGTATGACTGGTCTCATAAGAAGAGGAAATTTAGACCCAGAAGTGTTTAGAAGGAAGGCAGTATAAAGACACAGGAAGAAGACAACCACCTACAAGCCAAGGAGAGAAGCCTGAGAAGAAATCAACCCTGCCAACACCTTGTTCTTAGACCTCTAGCCTCCAGAATTGTGACAAAAGAAATTTTTGTTATTGTTTAAGCCACCTGTCTGCAATAACTTGTTATGGCAGCCCTAGAAAACTAACCCAGAAGCTCAGTCCAGGCTTAAGGAGAAGGGAAATAAGGTCCACCCCTACACTTGAAGAGCAGTATGCACTGCATAGATAGCAAGCAATTGTTGTGAGCCATATTTGGAAATTCATTACCATTGTAGTGTAATCAGATTGCTTTCCAGCTCTTGGAATTGCAGGGGATGGCACACAGACCTGAATAAGGAGGGTGCTGGACTCTGGGAGAAGAGAGGAGTATAAGAAGTAGACTGATAAAACAGATGACCTACTTCAAGAATTTTAATTGGTTAAGGGTCACAAACATTGATTAAATTTTGTAAACATGAGTACACTAATTATCCTGATTTTATCACCACATATTGTTCGTAGGTTTTGATATTCAAATCGTACCCCACAAATATGTATAATCAATTATGTTTCAATTTTTAAAAAACTGTCAAAAAATAAAAAAAAGATTTCTGAAATCTCTTCAAGTCTGAAGAGTTACTTAGTTTTTGTAAGCCTTTCTCACTTCTTTGTCCTGTCTCCCCTTGGCTATCTCTGCACTTAAGTGTCATGAAGCAGTTACACTGAGTTGTCTCTGTGATACAGAAGGTGCTTAGAAAGCACAGCCTGGGCAAAATCTCTGCAATGCTTAGAGATTTTGATGTGTACACCAAATCAATTTCACATGTAAGAATTTTTTTGTTGTTGATTGCTTGATTTTTTCCCCCATGAAGTCTTTTTTTTTTTTTTTCTTTTCCTTTTTCCTTGGCTTCTGCTTCCCCTTCACTCCCTACTTCCACTTCCATTAACTCTTCTTCCTTTTCTGTCCTTCTGTTCACATTTGCATATGTAGGTTTTTAAATTTTTATTGGTTTTATAAAATGGGAGCACCCTATTCTTCTGTTTCTACCTCTTAATTTTTCTACCCACTAATAGTTTTTAGAAATCTTCCAAGTTAACTACTAGAGCTCTAATTCATTCTTATTAATGGCTACTTGAATTCCAGTTTCCTTACCAATGGGCATTTACTTTGTCCTCAAGTTTTTGTGATTACCAACAATGCTACAAGAAACATCCTTGGACCTACATCCTTATATGCCAGTGCTTATATTTCCAGGGGGTAGAATACTAAGCATGAGCTCACTAGGAAGGGAATGTGTATTTTTAATTTCAGTAAATGTTGTTGGTTTACAGAAATAATGCAGGAAAATAATTCTCATTTTATCAATAATGTATTTCTCCAGTTTCTACCTGGAACAAATACTATTATTATTAACCATAGCCAACCTAATACAAGTAAAGTGATTTTCGATAGAAGGATCTTTTCATAAAGTTGTTTATTGTTTGGATTACTCTTCATGAATTATTGCCCCTTTGTATTCCTTGCCCAGTTTTCTGTTGGGCTCTCCCCTTGTCAGCTTGTGAGATCCCTTTGCATGTTTCAGAAGTCAGCCCTGTGTCTGCCTTCTGTATTTCAAATCTGTGTTCCAAATAGAAAATTTGCCATAGAAAATTTTTAAGTGTTACGTACTAAAATATGTCTCATTTTTATAGCTCTAGGTTTCCTTCTCTAGCCCTGAATTCCTAGGAGATGCCACTTTATTAAAGATCACCCAATCTAAGAATAGCTTTTCCAACAGAAAACCAAATAAAGGCTCTATATTGAGCACTGGATGTGTGTTACACTTCTTATTTCTTTGTCTTTACCATATGTCCAAGTACTTCATCTCTTTCTCTGATTTTTTTTTCAGGGCTTATCTCTCAACAGTATTGTAGGCAGCTAGAGGGGCAAGGATCACCTCTTACATCCCTTATATTGTTATGTGTACATATATCATATTTGTCAATGCCAGGGAATGCATTAAGCATAGAGAATACGAAGACAAATATTGTTAATTTTACAGGATGACCTGTTAGAAGTAATTACAATATCATCAGTGCATTGAAATACAAAAGAAATGAGTAGTTGATCATGCTAACAGTGCTGCTTCACCTAAGTGCTGAGTTATGGACTTATGGACCAATTTGATTATTTATAAATCATCCTCAAAGAATTTTGTAGAACCTGGCTGGCATCTATAATTTGAAAAGTAATCTTGGACATGTTTATACCTTAATCCTGCAATTCCATTTCTGGGATATAATTAGGCAAATGCCTCAAAATGATGTACAGCAATGTGTCTCTGAGCTTTGTCAATAGTGTTTGCAATTATTTGCTAATATCTCAAATAGTACTTTATACAATTAGGGTACATTGGAATCACACATGCCCAATGGTTTCTTTTCTGTAGCTCAGAGATGAGCTGTGTTTTATCTTTTCTCATGAGAAGTGAATAAAGGGTTGAGAAAGAGGCCAGGAGTGTTAATCTAGCAGTGTCCCTCCACATAGAAAACATGAAGTGGAGAATAAATGCCCTTCCCCTCATATCTGAATTTATTATTATTATTTTTTTTAGCAAGTTTGAGAGAAAAATATTATGTATGTGTTTAAATATATATTTATGCTTCCTTAAAAAATGGAGATTTTTGCACTTTTTTTTCAGATACAGATTCTTTAATGAAGCAGCCAGTCTATCCAGAGACGTGGTTTCATCTAATGATCTGCAGACCCCAGCTCTGAAACCAGTTAATCATTCCTACTGTCCAGGCACAGAGTAGTTGATCATCCTCACGATGTTGGACTTTCTAGCTGAGAACAACCTCTGTGGCCAAGCAATCCTAAGGATTGTTTCCTGTGGCAATGCAATCATTGCTGAACTTTTAAGGCTCTCTGAGTTTATTCCTGCTGTGTTCAGGTTAAAAGACCGAACTGATCAACAGAAATATGGAGATATCATATTTGATTTTAGCTATTTTAAGGTAATCTCCCTCTGTAGCATTTTTATTGCATTTCTACAAAGGCATGTTTTCTCTGGGAACAGTGAGACTCTAAGAGGTTAAGTGGTTATGGAGAGAGAATTAAAGAGGAAAGCTTTTGAACCAGATCTAATATCAGCTACTAATTTCAAAAGAAGGTAAAGGTATTGTGTGGAAGCCCTAACACAGTATAATCAAATTTTTAAAAGAAACTTTGGGCCGGCCCGTGGCTCACTCGGGAGAGTGTGGTGCTGATAACACCAAGGCCATGGGTTCGGATCCTATATAGGGATGGCCGGTTGCTCGCTGGGTGAGCGTGGTGCTGACAACACCAAGTCAAGGGTTAAGATCCCCTTACCGGTCATCTTTTAAAAAAAAAAAAAAAAAGAAACTTTGTTACAGTGTATTGCACATTGAAGTACCTCCTCGCCCCCTACTTAAAAGCATGCTAATCTTGGTTACAATTCAAATTCATTTCTCTCAGAGAGATTTTATATCTAGGCTTCTGTTATCTTCATTACTTTTTGTTGCTCTGCTTTAAATTTTTGATATATAAGAACAAATTTTTAAAAGGCTATTTAGAAATTGTTACCAACAAGTATGCTTTTATTGATGTTTCACATAAATGTGTTTTTCTTCTTAGGGTCCAGAGTTATGGGAAAGCAAACTGGAAGCTAAGCCAGATCTACAGGATTTAGATGAAGAATTTCGTGAAAACAACATAGAAATTGTGACCAGATTTTATTTAGCATTTCAAAGTGTGCATAAATATATTGTAGACTTAAACAGGTATTAGATAATTTAGTAATAGCTTATTCTGGTAGTAAATAGTGGAGAGGGAGAAGGGACACACTGAAACATTTGCATCTTTCTGAGTTACTACAAAATTTACTAATTTGTACCATACATAATTGTCTTGTCCTTCTGTGGCACTGGTCATCTTAAGTACTTTAGAGTTTTATTATTATTTCCTGCTCTTGTGAAGTATCATAATAAACTTGGTTTATATTAAGTCATACAGCTTTCAATCACGTAGTTTATGATTGTATTCTAGTATATTACATGTGAGAAGTGGAAAAAAAAACTTATTTTTGTGGTTAACTTTCTGTGGGTTCCATGGTTAAGAATTCATTACTCATTAACCTTTAAACTAACTATTCCATGTTCTTATACCATTACTCCTAAGATACTTGTAATCATAAATCAGGAGTAGGGAATATTTCTTTTACTGGGACAACCATAAACATCAACCTGTGGCCCTACATCACCATGAATTATAGCTCATAAGATTCTAAGAGCATGAACGACCACAAACTAGTTGAAGGTCAGGATGTCTGGTATCCTGCCTTATCATTTTAAAAATCCTTTCTTCAAAGATGTTAAAGTTTCCATTATAAATGAATAACTTGCTCTCTGGGGTTTGACTTCTAGATATCTAGATGATCTCAATGAAGGTGTTTATATTCAGCAAACCTTAGAAACTGTGCTTCTCAATGAAGATGGAAAACAACTTGTAGTAAGTAATAGTGATCATTTAAAACAGAAATTCAAGATTATCAAATTTAGCCTCACTTTCTTACCTGTAAGACACATATATGTACAGAGTACCATTCTTTAAAGAGAAGCAAAATAAGCTGATACTTATTTTAACTGGCAGGTCCATATCTGAGTTTAGAATATAGTAGAATTTGAACAAAATTACAAGTGAATAAAGGATAAGGTAGATATTATGAGCCTCCTCGGTGTAAGAATTCTATCTTCTTGACTTTGCATTCCAGTCATACAGCCTGGTACTTAGTACATAGTGACCGCTTAAGAAATGTTTATTAAATAAGTGATGAAGAGGTCTTCATAATACTGAGATTCCACTTTGGTATCCCAAGCAAAATACCAAAAAGTAGGCCAACTGAAAGGTAGTCACTGTGAGTTGAAATTTATCTCACATAAACTTTTCAAAGACCATTATGCACAGAAGGTGAGAAAATCTACATTTTCCTTGTAATGTAAAGCTTTCAGGAGGAATGTGAGCAAACTGATTTTTTTTTAACCATTATCTGCTTCACACCATAAGAATGTATACTGCTGTGATTTTGGCCATTGTCTTTTTCTCTTCATAGTGTGAAGCACTGTACTTATATGGAGTTATGCTGCTCGTCATTGACCAAAAGATTGAAGGAGAAGTCAGAGAGAGAATGCTGGTTTCTTACTATCGATACAGGTATCCCTAGGCTAGTACTGCACACTTCCAAAGCACTGCAGTTAATAAAATACAGTGTTTGTTCCCATAAAATACAGTGTACGTGAACAGAAGTAATATGATATAGGATGCAAAAGTATAAGACTCTTATCTCTTCTGAACATATTGTAGGAATGTAACAATTACTCTATATTATATAACATAATAATAGATTATATATAATCTATATATTACATATAAAGTATTATAGATTAATAGCAATATATAGATTAGCCTGTCCTTGTGGTAACTCCGTTTTAAAAAAAAGGAATCTCAATTCTACATTTCTTTACCTTGATAAATTTCAAAGAATTTTGGAACTCTAATGAATGTTCTTTTTGGTTTTGTTTTTGGTTTATTACTCCTCGGTAGACAAAAGGAAATGAAAGAGATTTCTGTTATTTTCAGGTTGATAACTTTGAAAAGCTATCATTCAGGGTCAGGTTGAAAGTGAATTCTCACTCATATATTCTTGGAAACAAAAACAAAACAAGCAACCACATATATCCACGATCATGTGTTGTGTATGTCTGCACAGAGCAGTAGTTCTTCAGGAAGTAGGGTCTTAAAAACAGGAGCCACCCTAACCAACTTTTTAATTTCAGTACCCAGCCTATAGGTTTTTCATTGTGAATGAATATATCAAAAACTAGATACGAGATCAATATCAGAAATAATCAAGATTCAGGGAAGAAACCGTCAATAAGCCAGAATCAGTTAGGAACTTGAGTTAAAGATGTGAGGAGTATAATTAACATTTTCAAACTTACAAATTAGGACAAAATAAATAGGGCAAGAGGTAGATCTTCAACAGAAAAGGGATTATATAGGGGCATATTTGTAGCAATACCTGGCATTACTATCTCCTTGGCAGTAAATTAATCTTACGCACTACTAGTCTGTTTCCTTTCACCTTTATTGGTATGTGAAGAGGGTGTCTAACAGCATGAATTATTTATTCATTCACATCATGGGTGTTTTAACATCCATCCTTTTAAAAGTGAAATTTGAGTTGCCTTGCCTTTATTTCTGAAAGTACCTGGAAAAACAAAAACAATAAATAATGTAAAGAAGAAGAAAAAACATTGCCTATCAAGCTCAGCTTTGAAAATCTGACATTATCCCTTTGGATACAATAGCCAATTCATTAGAATGTAAGCATCCATTATTGAAGTGACACTGAGCAATTGAGTCAGAGTTGTGGTAAAGGAGATTCTTAATCAAATAGGAGGTCATATCTAAGTCAAAAATTCTTTGAGTCTAGTTCATTTCTTTCAGAGCTTATAATTCCACCCTGAAAATCGCAGACTGTTTTACTAGATCTCTGTAGAAAGACTAGCTTGCCAAGAAAAACTAATTTCTATCCCACTCACGTTAAACTGGCATAAGTTTTCAAAAATTTATTTTGATCTGTGACATGGTGGTTTAGGTTTACATTCTTTATCCACAATTCCGAAATCCAAAGAGCTCTGAAAAAATGTAAATACATAGCTACACGTGTATACGTACACATAGTAACTCATTTGGCAGCAAAACCTAATCTAACCTGAAATCATTTGTAGTCAAATCCTGCCCAAAACAGATGTGAGGCTATGGTCTTTATTTATTTCACTTTTGTAAATATTCATAAATTTTACTCCAGAATTATGTGTGTTGATCATGGGAGGCCAACTCAGATCCTGCTGGAGTGTTATATATGATCTACATACCATGTTACTTTCACACATTTGAGAAATTCTGTATTCTGAAACAAATCTAGCCTCAAGGATTTTGGAAAATGGATTGTGGACTTTTACATTTATCTTTTATACAGGCTTTCATAAAATATAATTTTGCATCTTAAAGATATAAATCAACCAATGGTCATATCTAAAACTATACAAAGTCAAGTTATAATGGAATTCTGCTTTGTTGGGCTTTTGAGTTTCTAATATCTGTGGTCTGTGTGGCCTTTTATTTCCCATTATGAACATGACTCAGTGCTGCTCGATCTTCTGCTGATTCAAATATGGATGATATTTGTAAGCTACTTCGAAGTACAGGTTATTCTAGCCAACCAGGAGCCAAAAGACCACCCAACTATCCTGAGAGCTATTTCCAGAGAGTGCCTATTAATGAATCCTTCATCAGTATGGTGATTGGTCGACTAAGATCTGATGATATTTACAACCAGGTGGGAATTAAGTATACTAAGATCTTAATAGTTTCAAAGACATATTTCACTTTCCTCCTCAATTATTCCTTTTATTCCTTCTTTTCCAAAAGAGTAAAGGCAGCTAGAAACAATTTTTAAAACCTTTTGAGCTGTGCTACAGGATAATAAAGAGGGATATAAATTCTGGCAAAATCAGAGTTCAGGGAGAATATAGGATTTGAGCTGTTGGAAAGAAGATGTATTCTTTCATTCATTCAAGAAATAGTTCTTAATTGTGTGTTATGTGCCATCCATGGGCTGGGGGCTGGGATCCATCACTGAAGAAGGCAAGCCATGGTCCCTGTCCGCAATGAACTTGTAACTTAGGAAAGAAGACAGACAACCAAAGGAATTATGGTAAAGCAAGATGAGTGTTATCTTAGGGGAAGTACATAAGCGTAGTCCAGGCAAAGGAGGCGGACTGAGCAATGCTGCAAAAATCTTGCAGCATTTGAAAGTTGTCTTACTTTCCCCACCAGTATGTGTGTCATTCCCTTACTTAAAAAAATTCCAAAGAAAATAACTATTTGACTTCATCGTTCTGAAGAAAACATAATTTTATGTATTATATATATTTTTATTGCTACAAGAGACTATCATAGTAATAACTGTGGATAGCATTTATCACAGAACACCCCTGCTCTGTACAGTTCTTTACGTAGCCTATTAGTTTTTTGTGAATATGTTAAGTATAAATAAGAGTTTTCTGTTTTTTTTGTTAAGACAACTCAAAATCAGAAGCTACCTGCAGATACCAAGTCTCCATAATATTTGTTGCCATTCGTTAAGAATTCAGTCTAAACCAGCATCACAACAGGCTTTTTCATATACCATTTTCTCTATTCCTTGCAACAATCCTGTAAAGGACTTTTTTTCTTGCTGTTGAGAAAAATAAGACTTGGAGACCTTAAATAATTGTTACAAGGTCACATCACTAAGTAGCAGAAATGTAATTTGAATTCAGATCTGTATGAATTCAAAGCCAAACTCTTTCCTCACTGCCTTTGTACCTCACTGTCTCTGTACCTCACTGTCTCTCAATCCACAATTCTGCCTCTTATTCAGTCCGTTTTATCTATGTCTTCAGGCAATGTTTTCAATATTCTCCTTGCCCCGTGACCTTTATTGACACAGGGGTTAAGCTGAGGTTGTGCTATGTGTCCACCCTACTCTCTGTCCTGCACCTCTCCCATGTCTGGTCATGGCTGAAGGATGAGATTCTCTGTCTCCAGGTAATTTAGAATTGCGCCTAAGAAACAGTTTCTGGATGTGGGTTTACCCACAGTATGCAAAATTTGGAGTTTGGAGGCAGCCTCATTCATCCATGAATGTAGAGAACAGTCTGGAGAGAGAGAAAGGTTGGGCAAACACATCAAGAGGAGAAAAAGTGAAGGCATTCTCATTCACAGCCCCAGGCCCTTCTTGGTGACTGGCCACATTTCTACCTAGGGTTCCATGTGACATTGCTGTGTCTATCCTTGTGATAAATTCTCCCCTTTCTTGCTTATGGAAGCTTAAGATGATGTGTGCTATGTTTAGCCAAAGATTCCTAATGCATGAGGGGATGGAGCCCTGGGAAATACCAGCATTTAAAAGACAAGCAGAAAGAGAGGATCCCGGAAAGCGGACTGAGAAGAAGTGGTATCTGGGAAACCAAAGGAGCTGAGAATTTTATACTCGAAGAATTTCTGTGAGATTTTCAAAAGAAGCCATTGAATTGGGTGATTGTGAGGTCATGAGTGACCTTAGGAAATTCCATTGGGATGATAGTAGAAGTCACATTTCAGTGAGTTGAGTAGTAAACAGTAAGTGAAAAGTAGCAACAGTGAGTGGGGTTTATCAGTTCTAAGAGATTGCTCGTGATGGGAAAGACACAGAAATAGACAGCTAGTGGAAGATTCAAGCTTAGGACTTTTTTCCTTTTTTTAAGGAAAAGACTTAGGGCCAGCCCATGGCTCACTCGGGAGAGTGTGGTGCTGATAACACCAAGGCCACGGGTTCGGATCCTATATAGGGATGGCCGGTTTGCTCGCTGGCTGAGCGTGGTGCTGACAACACCAAGCCAAGAGTTGAGATCCCCTTACCGGTCATCTTTTTAAAAAAAAAAAGGAAAAGACTTAGAATTGCAGCAGAGTTAAGGGCTGTAAGAAAGAGAATATTGTGGAGTTAGGGATAAGAAGAAAGACCATAGTTACCAATGCCACAGTCTAAGAGTTGCTTTGAGTGTCCAGGATCCTGAAAGGTGATGGACTTTGGAAAAACTGGTATGTCCTAGAAGCAGATAATTTAATTTGAGCATGTATACATTCAGATGTTGCTAGCAGCTCCCTCTCTGGGGTGTCTTCTCTGTATTGCAGGTCTCCGCATATCCTTTGCCAGAGCACCGCAGCACTGCTCTAGCAAATCAAGCTGCGATGCTATACGTGATTCTCTACTTTGAACCTTCCATTCTTCATAACCATCAAGCAAAAATGAGAGAGATAGTGGATAAATACTTTCCAGATAATTGGGCAAGTGTTACTTTTTTTTTTTTCTCTATAGTAAATTTATTAAAGAATTAATTTTTCATTCTTTTGGCCTTTAACCCAGAGATCATAACGTTGTAAATCATGGGACATAAAATCACTTAGGTAAAAGTACTTTAAGTGTATTGATAATCTTATAAATCATAACATGAAGGAATAAATACATCAGTAAAATTTCTTGATAAACCCATTAGTCCTTTTCTTAAGTGGATACTCTCAAGGTAAAACCATGTGTTAAATGTATCTTGCTTTAGCTACTGAGATTGAAACTAAGTTACATAAGGATTTCTTTATTCTTTTCTAGTTTGTGAACCTAAGCTAGTAGGATTCATCTAATTTGCCATTTTGTGAACAGGAATTTTACTTTTATAATAAGTTTTACCTATAAACTGGCTGTGATTGGTCTATTAAGATTTACATTACTGCAGGGATTTGCTTGTAACTTTTAAAACATTGTTTTATTTAAAAATATTAATTCTTAAAGGAATAAAACTGACAACATACCAAATATATATGGAATGGGGTTTGTTTGCACATAGAGGTTTGAATAAAGTGCAGTGAATTGGATCACATTCTCAGGTAGCAGATTTTCACTTCTTGCCAGCTACTGAATCATGTTAACTATCTATTATGAGAGGCCACAATCTACTAGCAGTAAGAAAAGAACAGCCTACAGTTAGGAAATGATGGTTCCAATCTATGAATCATACGCCTGAGCTTGGAGTTGAGCAACCAAGAGGAAAACTCAGATAGTGTTGCTACATGTTCCTAAGCTTAATAAAGAAGTTTTGACCATAATACTGTAAGTACAAACACATTTACTATTAAGGATGGTCAAAATCCAGTTCTATGATGCCTGTAAGATACATACCTAAAAAAAATGCCCTGGCACACTGATAATAAAAGAATAAAGATATGTCAGGCAAATGCCAACCAATAAAAAACTAATGAGAAAATATCGTAGAATAGAGAACTTCAAAGAAAAACATTAATCAGGTTGAAGAGGGACTATGTAATATTAAAAGGAATCCACTGAGGTGGGCTAATGATAATGAATTTGTATGCCCCCAATAACATACTTAAAATACATAAAGCAAAAATAGACTCATAAGGAAAAATTGACAAAATCATAATCATGATGGAAAATTTTAATACACCTCTTTCCATATATAATCCTCTCTCCCCAAAATACAAGGATACTTCAAAAGTTTGTGGACTGATTTGTATTATCTTTTAATTCTATTTTTCCACAAACTTTTTGAAATACTCTCATACATAATAAATGCTCCATGTGTATTTGAAAAAGATATGTATGAAAGCTGCCTATATATTAGATCACAGGGAAGTCAATGAAGTAAAAAAAAAAAATTGATATCCTACAGACTGTATTCTCTTACTATAGCTCAGTTAAATTACAAATCATCATTAAAAAGATAGGGCAGGCCCTGTGGCTCACTCGGGAGAGTGCGGTGCTGGTAGTGCCGAGGCCGCGGGTTCAAATCCTATATAGGGATGGCTGATGCGCTCACTGGCTGAGCGTGGTACGGACCACACCGTGCCAAGGGTTGCGATCCCCTTACCGGTCAAAAAAAAAAAAAAAAAGAAATAAAAAAATAAATGTTTGGGGAAAAAAAATACATTCCCAAATAGACTTTGTGTTAAAGAGGAAAGAATATTTAGACTTGCACAATGTCAAAGTGCTACAAAACAAAGCTTGTGGGAAATGGCTAAAACTCTTCTTAAAGGAAATGTATAACCTTAAAAACATTTATTTAAAAATCAGGAAAATTTAAAAATAAATGAGTCAGACATTAATCTCAAGAAGTTAGAAAAAGTAGAGTGAAAGGAAGTCAATAATAAATATATCAGCAGAAATTTATTGAGCTATTGAAAAAGGAAATAAGGGAGAAGATCATTATCACCAAAAGCCAATTTTTTGAAAACAGTCATAAAATAAGACTGGACGGTTAACTCAGTTGGTTAAAACGTGGTGCTGCTAATATCAAAGTACAGGGTTCAATCTCAGTTACCAGCTAGCTGCAAAAAAAAAGAAAAAAATAGTCATAAAATAAGTATTTAGTAAAACTTATAAAAGAGCAAGAGAAAGTGAGTATGCAAAATGAGATACATTAAGTTTGAAAAAGAAGACCTCAGATATAATAAAGACTTTTTAAGGTTTTAAGAAAACCTATGAACAATTTTGTCAGTACATTTGAAAACTCAGAAGAAATGGATAATTTTCTTAAAATATAAATATGTTTATGTACTTACATATATTTATATGTAAATATATATTATAATATAAATATATATTTATATGTAAATATATATTATAATATAAATATATATTTATATGTGAATAAAAATATATATTAAGTCTTAAAATATAAATATATTTATATATGTAAATATAAATTACCAAATTTGGCTCAAGAAGAAAAAGGAAACATGAATAAACCAGTAACCATTACATAAGTAGAATTGGTCATCAAATCTCATCACCAATCACTCTCATCAAAAAAAAAAGACAATCCCCAGAACCACAGGATTTCACAGGCAAGTTTTAACAAACATTCAAGTAGTAAATAATTCGACATACAAACTGGAGTGAGTGGGCTAGGAACTGCGAAAATAATGCTTTGTTTCCTTTAGTCCAGGGATTCTGAATGTATAAACTGGGGACCCTTACAGGTCCCCAGGACGTTTTCAAGGGGTCAGTGAGGTCAAAACTATTTTTATTAATAATGCTAAGATGCTCTTTGCCTTTTAACTCTACATTGCATTTCCAGAGGCTGTATGACAAATTATATCACAGCATTTGAATATAGAAGCAGATATGTAAATCAAGCTGTCTTTAATTAAGCGAAACATTACAGAGATTTGAGTAAATGTAAAACAATGCTGCTCTTCTCACAAATTTTTCTTAGTAAAATTTAGTTTTTTTTAATTACTAAAAATATATATAGCTGGCCGGTTAGCTCAGTTGGTTAGAACATGGTGCTGAGAACACCAAGGTCTGGGATTCAATCCCTGTAACAGCCAGCCAAAAAAAAAAAAAAAAAATTAGCTTATAATGGGTTTATTATTATTTTAAATGAATTAATATTTTTTTAATTCTCAGTTTTAATGTGTAATATGATAAATATCAATAGATATAAACCACTTTTTTTAAAAAAAGCTCTTGAGGGCCGAGCCCGTGGCGCACTCGGGAGAGTGTGGCGCTGGGAGCACGGTGACGCTCCCACCGCGGGTTCGGATCCTATATAGAAATGGCCAGTGCACTCACTGGTCACGAAAAAGACCAAAAAAAAAAAAAAAAAAAAAAGCTCTTGAGTCCTCAGTAACTTTTAATAGTACAAAGGATGAAAATGTTTGAGAAAACTTCTGCTGTACTCAAAGTCTCTAGTTTTCTGTTCCTTTTTATGTTTCTTTAGGAATCTGACACATAGCAGGTTGAAGGAAAGCCTTGTTTCAATAAACCTTGTTTATTTTTTCATGAACAGCAAACTTGTCACTCTTGTTCCAAAGTGCTCATAAAGAAAAACAAAATTGGAATGGAGTTTAAACTTGTAAGAGTGGGCAATGTCTTCTATCACTTTTTATTTTCCCAACCCCTTTTCTTGAAGTGAGTAGGTATTTAACAAATACTGAATGAATGTCTCCTTTTTCAGGTAATCAGTATTTACATGGGGATCACAGTTAATCTAGCAGATGCTTGGGAACCTTACAAAGCTGCAAAAACTGCTTTAAACAATACCCTGGACCTTTCAAACATCAGAGAACAGGTAGGTTCTGTCTAATCAGGGAGGATTCTCTAATAACTGCAAGCCTGGTTTAGGAAATGAGCTAAGTAGATTTCCCAAGGAATTGGGAGATGTCCACATAGACATTTTAGTTCGATAATTAATGAATTTTGTATAATAGAATAAGATAGTTAATTATAGGTTTTGAACTTAGGTGGTATATGTAAATTACAGACTTGGATTCTAAGCAAGATTCAGTACCCTAAAACAAATCAGTGTGTCATGGCCCAAAATGACTACCTTTACTCTTGCTTAAAGACCGTGTCCTTGTGGACAGAGCTGTTTTCACCATTAGCTGGAATTAATATGTGTTTGTCAGTAGGATGAATGGTGAATATGGTAACGGAGCGTAGATAATACGTCCTGTCACTGTCATTTAAATTCATCATTTCTGATATGCTA
This sequence comes from Cynocephalus volans, assembly GCF_027409185.1. Lineage (NCBI taxonomy): Eukaryota > Metazoa > Chordata > Mammalia > Dermoptera > Cynocephalidae > Cynocephalus > Cynocephalus volans. Next base: position 78,704,867 of record NC_084474.1, on the reverse strand, counting down.
AATTAGCAACAAGACTCAAGACATTTATCTTAAAGTTTAAATGGCTATCTTCTGTCTCTTTGATAAGAACACAAAGCAAAAGGAAATACCTGAGTGAATATAGGAATAAAAATAAAATTATTTTAGTGGGAAGCATACTCGATATTTCTAAATGATTATATTCCTCAGCCTGGCTGTGTGGGTTTTTGAGATTCCAGTGTGGATGAAGCAATATTGACTCAAAATCTTCATGTTTTATTAAAATAAATTGAATTCCATAAATAATGCACAAGATAATTTCAATGTTGGCATATCTCCTAGAAATATATTAGAGAATGTGGCACTTTCATACTTACCAACATCAGAGCATTAATTTTAATCACAGTTCCTTTCCAAAATGCATTTTCTCATTTACAACATTTTAAGAAGTTTCTTGATATTTTTAAACTAACTCGACTAGGTTAATGACGTTTAACGTTTGATTCTTGCTTTAGTAAAACAGAATGACCAAATTTCTAAAAGACTTGTTTGAAAATTCAGTTTTGATATACAGGCACTGATAATGTATTTTTTGTTACACTTTCATATGCTTGTAAGAAGTCTCATCTTTTGAGTGTTCCTGCTCTGTTCTGCCTCCTTTGTTAACAATCATAGCAAGAAAAAGCAATTTAGCTTCTGTCTTTATGTATCTTTTTCATCCAAGTTAAGAGTAGAATGGCTCTAAAGAACCACCTGGTCCAGTTTTCCATTTGACATTTGAAGAAACCATTACGCAGAGGTTAAACTCAAAGTCACAGCAATGTTGAATCACAGCCAGAACTAGGATTTAGTCTCAGAATTCTAATTCCAATGCCCTTTTCAAAAAATGTTCAATAAACCAGTTGCTTTTGAGCCTTTTAACTACATTTATAATTTATAAGTCTTATAACTTATGCTATTCATCTCATATGGAAATGTTATTATTTATCAAGGATTCATCTGAATGTAATCCACTTTCAAGATAAATTTTTTAATGTAATTCAAGTTTTTTTATTTTCAAAGGCAAGCAGATATGCTACTGTCAGTGAGAGAGTGCACGCTCAAGTACAGCAGTTTCTGAAAGAAGGTTATTTAAGGGAGGAGATGGTTCTGGACAATATCCCAAGGCTTCTGAACTGTCTGAGAGACTGCAATGTTTCTATCCGATGGCTGATGCTTCATACGGCAGACTCAGGTAATGCGCAAAAGGGGTGCCATCTATATTGCTCCATATAAGGAGCAATGCTAAGTGGTTTATTAGCATGATGCTAAGTGGTTTAGCAGGGAGAGAGCCCTAAGATGAGAATCAAGTTGCTTTTTTAAGTTAGTCATTTTTATGTGAACTTCAGTAAGTCAACAGCCACCTGAACAGCTCTCCCTTGTCATGTACTGTTAGGTGCTGGGAACTATGAGGACATTTATCTCCCATGTTCAAGAAGCTTGTCACTGATCAAATTAGGAAGATCAGCTGTATAAGAGGGCACTTCAAAGAGTTAGTGGAAAAATAAAATTAAAAGACAATACGAATCTATCCATGAACTTTTTGAAGTACACTTGTACATATGAAAAAGTATAACTGCAGACCTGTGGTAGGAAGAATAATGCCTCCTTACCCGCACTTCCGTCTCCCCCTCCCCACCAAGACATCCATATCTTAATCCCTGAAACCTATAAATATGTTATAGTACCTGGCAAAGGAGGGTTAAGGTTGCTAATCAGCTGACCTTAAAGGAAGAGATTATCCTGAATCTTCCCAGGGAACCCCGTGTAATCACAGGGGTCCTTAAATCAGAAAGAGGGAGGCAGAAGCGTCAGAACCAGAAAGATGGCATGGAGAAAAAGACTTGTCTGGCCAGTGCTGGCTTTAAAGATGGAAAAGGGGACACAGCCAAGGAATACAGGCAGGCTTTAAAGGCTGAAAAAGGCAAGGAAACAGATTCTAGAGCCATAGAACCTCAAGCCAGACCCCAATGACACCTTGATGTTAGCCCACTGAGCCCCATTGCAGATTTCTCACCTCTAGAACTGTGAGAGAATAAATTTGTGTTGTTTTAAGCCACTATGTTTGTGTTTATTTGTTAGAGCAGCCATAGAAAACTAATAAAAGGTCCAAGGCAGTAAATAAGAGCTGAGCGTGTGAGACAGACAGGTGGTGTGATTTGAGTCCAGACTAGGAGGAGAAGCATTGCTTGGGATGGAGGAACAGAGGAGGTCAGGCAAGGCTCCATCCAAGAGGCAAAGATGACTAATCCTTTAGTAAGATTTTGAAGTAAAAAATGGAAGAAATTCTAGGCTATAGTAATGATGGAATAAATGGTTTAATTTTGGAAGCACAGAAAAACACGTGGGCCCACTGAGTTGACAACCTGACAAGATCACAGTGCTAATTTGAGGTAGATTGGGTCTTAGCCTATTCTGGGGCATGGTCCCCTTTGATAGCTATCCATATAAAGTTTGGCGATCAAGTTCAGGAGCTTCATGGATTGCTTGAAGCTCCTCTACGAGGTCAATGAGCTATGAATCTAAAACACCTGGTTTAATGATAGAACAACAAGTAGGTTAAACTAACGTCTCTGAGTTTGTTCACAGATGGCACAGTTCCTTATGCTTAGAAAATACGTGATTGATTAACTAATGAGTTCACTCATGCAGGGCTGCCTATGTCTACTCCTAAGAGTTGTGTCATTCAGCAGCCCTATAAAGCACTCTACTTTTTGTTTTTCATTCAACAAACTTTTCTTGAGTACCTACCCTGAGATAGGCACTTCTTCAACACTTCCTTGTTCTTTCAGGTAAAAAAAGTCCCCACACAGATTATTCTGTGGCCCTGTCACACAGCTCTTCCAGTCCAGATGTTTTTCCCAGGCCCTCTCGCGCCATCTTTCCCACTTCCTGTGAGTGGTCTGCAGTGAAAGCGGCCGCTGGTCGTCCTCATCCCTCGTTCTTTGAAAGTGTGTGGAACTTCTCAGTCTTCTCTCCCACTGCTTTAACCTTCTCATGAGTGCTGTTTTTCAGTTTTTTCATCATTTTGCTTGTTGGCCTAGATCCAGTCACAATTTGCCCACAGTATGAATCCCATGGCTGAAGTTTTTAATCATCTCGTTGATCTGTTTTTAATTAGATGAGTTTCTCTTTTACATAAACTCCCGTTAAATTCCAGTTCTAATTTGAGGATTTTACTATGTTGACTCAGCTTATAATCTTCTTTACCGAGAGTCTTAAATTTACAAGCATACAAACAACTCAATCCCTCACTTTATCCCGTTATAAGACCGACTGTGGTTTTCTAGTGACTCAGCCTCATCTTCATCTTCTGTGCAACTGTGCCTGACAGCCGTGCCTACTTTCTGGAAGCCAGTAGTCTCCTGGATTTACATCCATGCCAGGGACAACCTCAGCTTGCCAGAGGTCTGTCCTTTTATCTTCAGCCACATATGTTTTCCATTTCTGTGCCTGGCAACTGTCTGACCTAATTGCACAAGGTCATAATTTACCAGAAACAAATGATTTGCCTATCTGGTTGTGAGTCATACACAGGAAAAGTAACTGCTTATTTAGCTTTTATGGTGTTTCAGTCATGTTGTGCGGAAAGGCAGATAATATGCCTCATATTTCCTATTAACCTGCTGGAGGCATTTCACTTGGGCATAGGATGCTTCTGCAGAGCTTTGAAGCTGTTGAAGAAACACTCTTTTGAGGCCACATTGGATAAGCAAGGCTGGCCGGCTACTGAGGTCTGATGACAGGGTTACCTCATGGTTCTAGGATCTGTTCCCGCAGGTCTGTGGGCCTGAATTCTCAAGGGTGAGATCTGAGAGAGATGATCAGGCCCTGGGAACACTGGAACTAAACCTGGTTTGTACCAGGGAGCTAAATGTGAATGCATATTGAGGCATACAGAGTATTATCTATCAACTGGATAATTAGATTCTCTATCCAAAAATAAAAGCAAATTAATTTCAGAAGGTTTCTTTTGAATTGGAATTAATAGTAAGACAAAGAGAACTCCTTCTAAGTTTGCTTTTTAGTTAGGCAAATATGAAGCTGAAAAAATTCTTTTGGAGTAGTCAGTGTCAACAATGTCGATATATTTCCTCCTAGGTAGTTCTAGAGAATATATGAGGAATCAGAACTCTGCAGTTTCCCACAAAACTGAGCCCCTCCTCTGGGTTGTCACAAGTCTCCTCCTCATGGAGAGTAACTTAGAAATCATACGTAAAGTGGCTTTCCACAGCTTCAATGTAATTAAAGAACCTCAAATACCCTATGACATGTGCTTATACCACGTGGCCGTTCTGTACATGCCAGACCTGAGATGTTGATTGAGGGACGGCTAGGAAAGCAGGGGCGTGTAGCTCCCTAGTGCAGCTCCCTAGTGCAGCTCCCGTGGGCTTCACACCTTATTCAGCTGTGAACTTTTTGACTGCGTCCATTGCCTTAAAGTTTTTGTTCTAACTTTATTTGCAGTCTAGATATCTTTAACTTGTATTTTTGCCTTATCCTACTTTCTTATTCTTTCTTAAATAAATAATTAGCCCCATAAACCAAGCTCAGCAAATATCAATATTTTTTAGTCGGTACTTTTCTTTTACCGTTACTTTATTTGAAATGGTTTGGCTTGGCAGCTGATAAGCTAAATTGAGAATCAGGTGTTTTTTTCCCTGGATCGGTCACTGCCTGATTTTTTGACCTTGACCTAGTTGTCTTAAGCTCTCTGTGCCTGGATAATGGATAGGCCAGAAAGCTCTGAGTACCTGCCATGCCCTCAAGCCTTTACAAGGAGAAGGATGGCCACAGTCTGTTTCTTTCTGTTTGGAGGTGCCACGTCTTTGTGTGGAGAACACTGCTTCTCTATGCATCAGGCAGTCCCCAAGACAACCCCAAGTTTGATGACTCACTGAGAGGACACAGAGGACTCAGCATGTAGTAGTACTCATGGCTGTGATTTATTACTGCAAAAGCATACAAAGCAAAATCAGCAAAAGAAAAAGGCACAGGGGGTGAAGTCCAGAGAAAACCAGGCACAGCATGGAAGGGACCTCTCGCAGTGGACTCACACAGGATGCACTTAATTCCCCTAGCAATGTGTGTGAAATGTTGCCAACCAAGAAAACTTATTAAACTCAGTTTCCCAGAGTTTCTATTGGGACTGATCACAGAAGCAGCCTCTGCCTGGCACATACTAAAATTCTAGACCTCCAAAAGGGAAGCAGGTGTTCAGCATGAACCATGTTGTACAAACAGTTAAGGCACAGTGAGCCATTCTTATCAGTTCTCAAAATGGTGAGAGCTCTTCCCAAAATCCAGGTTCTTAGTTGCCAGCCAAGAGCCAGCTTTGCAAATTGGCCTTTCTAAGGATTGTAGTCTTAGGCCTGCCTGGCCACAACTGAATGGCAGGGATCGATGCCTAAACCAAAAGCAGCTCCAAACAGACAGGACATAGCTGGTCACACACCTATGTAGTGATGCCAGAAGGCTCTTCCCATCCATACTGGGCAGTTAATATAAGCCAACTCCAAGGTGCTTACAAAATTTGGAGCCATCTTTTTTCATTCAACGATATATCAAGGATGACATTCTATGTGAGATTCAATTCTCGTTTAACAGTTCAATTGTACTCTATGGCACAGATATACTATATTTCACCACCTGTTATTGATGTATATTTTACTTATTAAATTTTATTTTCTTTCTTTTTTTCCTTTTTGATGGCTAGCCAGTACAGGGATCCAAACTCTTGACCTTGGTGTTTAACATTTATCACATTTGAAATGCTTAAAAGGAAGGAAAGAATTTAAAAATTCATCTTGGGCTGCCCAGTTAGCTCAATTGGTTAGAACTCAGTGTTGTAACACCAATGTCAAGAGCTCACTGGCCAGGTCCCCCCTACAAAAAAAGAATTCATCTTATTTTATAGATATTTTCTAAATATTTAATAAGTAGATGACTCTTTTCTTCCTGTTTCTAGCCTGTGACCCAAACAATAAACGCCTTCGTCAAATCAAGGACCAAATTCTAACGGACTCTAGGTACAATCCCAAGATCCTATTCCAGTTGCTGTTGGATACTGCACAGTTTGAGTTTATACTCAAAGAGGTAAAAATATTGGCTGAATAATCACCAAACTCAGGTTTTTTTATGCTTAAAAGTATAAAAAAAGATACAGATTTAGTTGAGGTGTCTCTGATTCAAGCTACAGATTCCAGCTGCCTGATATAGTTTTTATAGAAAAAGGACAGGATTAACCATTAAACAAGCATTTAGTGCCTACCATCATTGGAGGAAATTGCACAAGATTGTAGAGGTTATAGTCTAATGATACAGATGTTAATCAGAAAATCAGTCATAGTAATGAAAATGTAAATACAAACTGAGTTATGTACTCTAAAGGAAAGGAACATAGTTCTCTGAATACCTAAAATAAAGAATTCTGCCCTAGCCTGGAAGATTTCCATGAGAAGAGAAGCCAGAGCTTCTGAAGGGACCTGTAGAAAGGGATCTGTCAGAATTAGCTAGACAGACGTAGCGAGCATGATGGAGAACATTCCAGGGTGAGGAAAGAGTATATTTAAGTGATCTTGGGTAGGGAAGAGCATAGCCAATTCAAGGACCAGAAAGACCAGTTGGCTGGAGGGGAGAGAATGAGAGAGAAAGATGGTACAAAATGAGACTGAATGTTGGGCAGGAGACAGCCTGTACTGGGCCTTGCAGGATTTTCGTCTTTATCGTAAGAGCTGTGAGAACTTATTGGAAAGAGTTTAAGTAGCATAGGTGATTTATATTTGAACAAGGTCATCTGAGGGACTTTAAGGAATTTGAGCTTATTGAAGGAAAGTCTGAGGTTAGTCTTACCGTTAAAGAAATCTCTAGGGGCATAATAAAAATGGTGGGTGCCTGAGAATGCCCAGGTTCTATAACCAGTAATCTTGGGGGTTTGGATCAGGTAGGTTCAGGAACTAGCACCAGACATTAATGCCCATTCAAAACCATTCCTCACCTTGCCTCACTTTGATTTGTTGTTTAAATAGATGTTTCCTTATCTTCTAGGTATGTGAAGATACTATATTCCCCTATGAAGTAGCTCAGAAAATGTAGATGCTAATGTGTGTGCTAAGTGTTTTTAGTTATTTGGGTATAATTTTGTATCAGAGAAATGCTACCCTTTTTTGATCTATATAATAATTTTAATGATTTTCCTCTGAGTATAATAATTATTAAATATTTACTCTGTTCACAGCTAAGTGTTAGGAATTCAAAAAAGAACAAAGCACATTTCTACCATCTAAGAGCTCTCAGTATAGTGGGGAAGGAAGACAGATTAAGCCAAGATGAGAAAGCAGGAAAATTCAAGGCACAGGAACCAGGCATCACATTAGTGGGTGAAAGTAAAACTGGCCTTTCAGAGGCAAGTGAGAGTCACCCTCAAGGAAGAAATGCCCTCAGACCAGTTAGGATCATAAACTGGAGCACCAGGGGCCCAAGAGTTGTATATAATACGTAGTTCAGTGTTGCTGAGTGGAAATCAGATCTGGGACATCTGCCTGACTAAGCCAGCATTTCTCATCATAAATCTGTTCTCTGAAATCTATTGAAATAGAATAGACAGCTTCCTTCTGTCTATACAGGTAGAGAGGAGACAGAAGACAGCCTAAGAAAGCACCAACTCATTGTTAAAGATCTTCAAGAAGGAAAAGTTCTGTTAAAGAGAAAAAAAAAAAAAACCTACCCAATACAAATTGTGTAAAGAAATGATATATTTGAATTTCTGACATTTCAGCTTGGTTCTTTAACCTATATTTCCTCTCCCCTACCCCCCCCCACCTCTTTTTTTAGAATCAACTTTCTGATTCTCCTATAAACAGAGTACTTAGACCTGTGTTTCTTCTAATCTTTATATGACAGTACATTTCTTAATTCAAAGGCCATCCCCTATCCCAAATTCTATCTTATAAGATATGAAACCTGTGAGTTCACATCAATAAGCGTTTGAAGGGCATGAAGCCATTTTGTCCATAAGGAAGGCCTCAGGGTGGTTTTTGTATTGTCACTTTGCCATTGCCATATGGCATTGATTGATCCCAGGCACTCGACTCTATAAATAATTCCCACTGTTCCTCATCCTCTTTCTTATTTTATTGATTAATCATCTGCCCAGATCATTAAGAGTCTTTATCCTCTTATTTTATTGATTAATCATCTGCTCAGATCATTAAGAGTCCTCTTCCACAGGCCCCACAAAATTCCACACAGCCTTGCTTCTCTCATCTGAACTTGGATTCTTCCTATCTCATTGATCATCTTTTCAATACTCATTATGGTGCTGAGAATAAAGAATTTCTTAAGAGAAAAATCAGCACTCGTGTATATTTACCTTATAGGGGCCCGGCAAGATAAAACCTGTACCTTTGTCTGAGATGGTATGCCCTTTAATGAGAAATAAGTATTTTTTGTTTCAAGAAAAAAAAACAAACAAAACTCAGTTTACCATTTTCTCCTCTGCCCAAGTCTTTGTAGAATTTAAATTTTATGGAGGAGTGAATTAACAAACAGAATTACTATGTAATAAAATAGGAAAAAGCCTTTATGTGTAATTTAATTCATTCCCCAGTCTTCTGACAATAAAATACTTAAACCTTCCCTGACTAAAGTAGAATAGCAGAAATTGTTCCCTAGAAAGGACCATAGAGCAGTAGTCACAAATTCAATTTCACATTAAAATAACAACTACAATTCCTTGAAGTGAATACGAAAAGCATACAGAAAGGACATTGTTGGGTGGGAGCGGGGAGAGGGAGGAGGGAGGGGGGTTTCGGTAATGGGCCACAATAATCAACCACATTGTATATCGACAAAATAAAATTAAGAAAGAAAAAAAAAAATGCTGATTTATGGGCCTACCCAAGACCCTCTGAATAAGAATCTTTCGGAGTGTGGCTTAGGAATCTGACATCTTCAGAGCCCTCGAGGTGGTGCTTATGTGCAGGTGGTCTGAGAACCACTGTTTTAGAAATGATCTAGCTTTGCTCCTCAATTTGTGTAAAATAATGCTTGAGAGATGGCCTCAGGCTCAGTGTTAATTTTTGGTATATATTTTTTATAATAAATTGGGTTTCACTCAGGCTGTCTTCATAAACTGCCTAATCTGGACTTCCTCTTAAATAAATAAATCTGCCCTGTCTCTTCAACAGATGTTCAAGCAAATGCTTTCAGAGAAGCAAACCAAATGGGAATATTACAAGAAAGAGGGCTCAGAGCGGATGACCGAGCTTGCTGATGTTTTTTCGGGAGTGAAACCTCTAACCAGAGTGGAGAAAAATGGTAATTACTGAAGAGGAAATATTGGTGTGCTTGAAATGTATGGACAGATTATTTGAAACCTTGAAAACTGGACAGATTATTTGAAACCTTGAAAACCCAGAGTGAAAAGTTCTTACATTTTCATTGTATGTTTTGACGTTGTTGTTCTTTACCATTGCTAATAAACACCTGAAGTTTAGTTTTGGCTGCCTCTAGCTTTGTGCTCCCTTGGGAAGTGTTCATATCCATTCTGGACTTCAGATTTCATATCTTATCTTTGAAATATGAGGTTAGGCTAAACTAGGGAGTCTTATAACTGGTTCATAGATGAGGTTTAGAGAGTCATAATCTGCCTCTGCCCCCATTGTATGCAAAACTGATGTCTTAGTTTATGAGCATTTGTGGTGAGGGGGAAAGGATTTGTAGCTATCATGATCTCAGAAGGATACGTCACCCAAGAATATTTAATAACTACCAACATAGATGATATCTAAGATTCTTCTCTTCTAATCTTGCTGTTCTTATTCACCGATGCACCTGCCATCTAATGGCATCTCTGAGCATCAGCTTCCTTATCTGAGAAACAGCTAACAATTCCTACCTCCATAGCTTGTTACGGAGATTAAATGAGACAAAGCTTAGAACTTTGCCTGACACACTGCGGGGGCTCAGAGCATGTTAACGCCCTTCCCTTTCTCTGCTGTGTGAATTGTCTGCTGGTTTGTGAAAGCAAATAGCACCACTTACACTGGTCAGACTTCCCACAACTCACCTTCACACTTCCAACCTGTCGGTCTCCTCTTTGCCCTCCAAGACATGCCATCATCATTCTTGGCCTGAAGCCTCTGCTTATGTTTGTCCTTCATCAAGATAGAATACCCTTCTTCCTGTCTCTGACTATCCAGATCTTTACCCATCTCCTTTTTCCATAAAATTCTCCCCAGTAACTATGTGTCACATTCTTCAGTTTCTCCTCTACTCCTCTCTACTGCCAATACCACCTTTGCACTTACCCTTTATAACCTGTACATGAGCTTTAATCCTTTTCTGCCAACTGTTGTAGACTAAGCTGTTTATGTAGAAAATTCAGTCTATTCTACTTGGCCACATTCTCCAGGTGATTTTTTGGTTTGATGAATTCCTGGGAGCAATGTTAGTTAGATGCACAGTAAAAGCTGAATGAGTAAGAACTGGATTCGTAAGGGATTATTTAATTAAATTTAAAGCCACAGCTTCAGGAAGTCTGGAATTTCAGTAGTCTTTCCTTGTTTCTGTATTAATAGAAAATCTTCAAGCTTGGTTCAGAGAGATCTCAAAGCAAATTATGTCTTTAAATTATGATGATTCTACTGCTGCAGGCAGAAAAACTGTACAACTAATACAAGCTTTGGAGGAGGTAAGGAAAGTCTTTTTAAGTGGTAGTTCTTGGATCATGAATTGTACCATATGACCCACCCAGCAATCTGCTCCTATAAATATATCTAAGAGGATATTTCATCAAAAGCAAAAGTAATATGAATTAATATATTTCCTGTAATATTATATAAAGTATCCTAAACATTGGACAAATAATTAAAGACCAGCATGAAGAGAATGGTAGCAAAAGTCATGGTATTTCAACTTGAAGAAACCTGTAGTCTTGGAAGAACAATTATGAAAATAAAATAGAAATGTTGGGTAAATTGTGATAAGGAGGTAAAAGCAAAAACAAAAATGCACATGTACACTATTTTTAAGTTTGTAAAAAGTTTGTTCCTTGGGGGGAAAACTGGAAAGGAATATACAAAAACAAAAGTAGTTGTATAATGACCATATGCTTATAAGCAGTGTATTTATTTTTCTGAAAAAAATCATTTGTTGTTTTTTTTATCTACTTGAAAATGATTGTACCAAAAAAAAAAAAAAAAAAAGATTTTACCTCATCACTCTTAACATTTTAATTGTATGTTTAACTAGGTTTAAAATGGGAAATAAAACTCTAGAACAATAACCAAAAAAAACCTCTTTAATTTAATACGTTATCTATACTTATAAACTGTAACCCTATCCAATTGTTACAATTGTACATTTTTAGGTATATTATTAATACTTTTTTCATTTGGCAGATTTTCTCACAGGTTTTTATTCTCATTTCTGCAAGGTTTTCAAGATGGTCACTATAAATAGCAACACGGTATAATATTTAAATTGTTAGTATACCAAAGTTTCTCCTTGTTTTTTGGATTTTCTGGGATTATAGTCAAACTATGAACAACTTTGTAAATTTGGGGTGCTTTTTATCTTTTTCTTTATTTATTTTGGCATATAGCCTAGGCCTTTTGAGTTGTAGACATTAAAATTTCAGGAAAAAAAAAAAAGAATGAAAATGAAAAAAAAAAAAGGAGAAAATATATTAAAAACCAAAAATAAAATAAAAAATTTTTTAAAAGATATAAAAAATTTTATGACACTGGAATCATTGTTTTGTTTTAAAGAGTACATCAAAATTTGGTGAGGGGCAACAATAATCAGCCACAATGTATATCAACAAAATAAAATTTAAAAAAAAAAAAGTACATCAAAAAAACTTAATAATATACAAAAGTCAACACATTGGTTATGATGTAACTCATTTTTTTAGCAGTCTTGCAAATCTTTAGAACTAAGAGGATTTTCCATTATATGTTTATTTACAGTAAAATGGAAAGTGGGAGTATTCGAAGTGTTTTCGAGGAAAAATGAGCACCATAGAGGCCATTCTGAATTTTAAAATTAAATGTATTTATGTAACATAGGTTCAAGAATTTCACCAGTTGGAGTCAAATCTGCAAATATGCCAGTTTCTTGCTGATACTCGCAAGTTTCTACATCAAATGATCAGAACCATTAACATTAAAGAGGAAGTCCTGATCACAATGCAGATCGTCGGGGACCTTTCTTTTGCTTGGCAGTTAATTGACAGGTAATGTGGATAGCCTGACAATGGTCTTGATGAAGGCCACCAGAAACATCTTCTTAGCCTTTATCTCTCTTTACAGTTTCACATCCATCATGCAAGAAAGCATAAGGGTAAACCCATCCATGGTGACTAAACTCAGAGCTACATTCCTAAAGGTAAGCAAACAACAGTGAGATCACATTCTCTGGTTGGCCTTCGTTCTTACCACTGCTAGCCCAAGATTTCATCCTTTTAGAAAGTTGGATAATTTGAGTATTTTTATAAACTGAAAATTGTTAGCACCGTTTTCATGACAGCATAGTTTCAAAGATGCCAGAGATATAAGTTGAAGTGTCTTACAGAATATTGTTTTTAAATGAGGAAATAGATTTTTTCTTAAAGTTTCATTGGTGCACTAAAAATGCAAATTCTTTGGGTCCTTTATTCCCTAAATAGGATTAAGTCCTTTTACTTTTTTGTTCAGAAAATACTTATTGAGCCTCTGCTACAAATTAGTATCTGCTCTAAAGATTAGGCTTCAGTGAACAACACAGGCACGACAACCCTTGCTCTCGAGGTAATTTCAGATCATGGAAAATGCACAAATAATTTACTCTGTATTCTGATGGAGTTATATATATCAATTCTGAGATGCACTTCTTTTTCTATTTTAACATCTCTGTAATTGGGGATAGGTTTTGTAATTGATGTTAAATCATAGTTTACTTGTCAGCATTTTCTTTCTTTCTGAGCAGTTCGTAAAATGATGGCACTTCTTACATTCAGTGACATCGTGGATTGGACAAATTCAGTAGTCTATCAGTCAAAATATCTGATTTCCACAGAGGAATCATTGGCTCTCAAACTTGAGTACACATCACAATTCCCTGCAACTCAGATTGCTGGGCTCCCGCTCCCAGAGTTTGTGGTAAAGTCAGTTTGTGATGGGGCCCAAAAATTTGCCTGTCTAACAAGTTCCCAGGTGATGCTCGTGGTTATGCAGCTGGTTCAGAGGCCACAATTTGAGAACCACTGCCATTGCAGATAACTATAATTTTTTTTAAATTGTACATATTTTCAGAAAATATTAATGATATCAGTGAGGTTAGGTGGTGGTTGCCCTCTGTTGGGTAAAGCCCAAGTGTTTTGTTGTATGTCACATTTTCTGGACATATGTTACATTTCTGCAACTTTTTTGAAACAGAGAAAGAGATATCTAATTTTTCTTCCAGCTTGCCTCTGCCCTTGATCTGCCCCTTCTTCGTATAAATCAAGCAAATAGCCCTGACCTTCTCAGCGTGTCTCAGTATTATTCTGGAGAATTAGTGTCCTATGTGAGAAAGGTAAGAATTACTTCAAGGTGATTATTTACTTTTCTTAGCTACTGCTGTTTTAAATACAAAAGGTACACTGCAGTCCTGTAAAATATACACCTATGTTCCTTTCCCTTGTTAAAATTTGATTCCAGAAATTTGCAATACCTGAAGATAAATTTATCTTTACTGCTACTGTGGATGTGCGTATGTGTTTTTAGATTCAAAGAACTTTTATACCTATTTTCCCCCCATTTCCTCTGGAGTATACCTGTTTTTTAAATGCTGGTGATATTAACCTCCATTTTATAGATGTAGAAACTGAGGAACAGAGCTTATAGTAGTAGCTTCCTCAGAGCCACAGAGATGGTTGATAAAAGAGCCAGATCTAGATCCAACGTGTCCTTGTCAGAACCTAATTCAAGTTTTCCTGGGAATTTTGGTTTTTGTTTGAATAACGTGTTAGAGCATGCAGCCAGACAGGCCTGACCTCAAACTTTATCTGTCACACACTAGCTGTGTGCTCTACAGTGATATCACTTAACCTCTTTGAACCGCAGCCTTTTAAAAATATATCCTTTTGCAGCATTTGTAGGAGGATTAACTTTATATTCTGTGAGCAGTTGTTCGAAGGAATGGAGCCATGTGTCTGCTAGCAGTTATCAAAGCAGCCCTTTTACGTTTCTCAGCATCCCTTCCTACCGACAAATTGTTGTTTGTACACACTGGTGCCCTTCTTGTTGTCATCCTCATACTCGTCAGCTAAGAAATAAAATAAATGTTCAATTATATTTCCTCCTTTCCCTTTCACTAAAGGTTTTGCAGATCATTCCAGAAAGCATGTTTACATCTCTTCTAAAGATCATAAAGCTTCAGACCCATGATATCATTGAAGTGCCTACCCGCCTGGACAAAGATAAGCTAAGGGACTATGCTCAGCTTGGCCCGCGATACGAGGTGCTGTGTCCCCAAAACTTCAGCCTTTTGATATTTAAAACTAACAGTCATGAAATATTATAGTGCTATATTACCTGCCATATCTCAGGGACCACCAGACCAATTCTGATTTATTTTCTCACACTCTCAATGATAACCATCATTTACTATTTTAGTACAATCTCACCTTTATTCTTGACATTCTCCTGGTGGCATTGAAGGCCTTGCTCACCTGAATATTCTCAGTGGAAATGAGCTCAGTTGGTCACTTTTCTCTTGAATAGTCTTGGTAATTTAACCCTTGTTCTCTTTGGGCTGGATTACTTAGACTTTTCACATTCATGTTCCTGCTTTGTATTCCAAATCAGTGGCTCAAAATCTATGTTACATTAACCATTTCCTATGGACAGACTTTTAAGACCGCTCAATAGTTAAGCAGCATCAGAGGTTGTTCTCCCCAAACATCTCTGTTTTTCTTTCTCCCTGAACTTACAATTTAAAGATATGAAAAGTGAAATCAAGTGAGAATTGAAAATGGGATGTCCAGTGTCAATTTTCCGTTGTTTGACACAATTCCAAAGGAATTTTGCTTATCAAACTTGGCATCTGCCCATTTATTCTGACTCAGAAAGACAGCATCTGTCTACCTGATCAGTGTCTGCCGGTGTTGCTTGAAAAGAATGTGGAGGCTAGTGAATAGGGATTACCTTCTCAGTGTCTCAGTTAGTGTTTTCCAGCCAGAAGGGATCATCAGTATTACTGTGTGCTGCCTTAACTTTCAGGCATGAGAAAGCAAGCCCAAAGAAGGGGAAATGATTTGTCAAACATTAAAGAACTAATTGATGTCTTCTGACGCAGTTGCCCGATGTCTCTAACAGTGGTCTGTTAGTTACGCCAGATGTCTCTAACAGTGGTCTTTTAGTTACACCACGACGCCTCATTTCTGTCCAGGGAACGTGGACACAAGTGTTCTAAAGCCACATACTCATTTCCTGTTGTCTTTGCGCATTCCAGGACTATTAGCCAGTTATTGTAGCTTTCTATAGAAATGATGAGTCTTTTATCTGAAGTACTTTATTGTACCTCTTTTTCTTTGTTAAAGGTTGCCAAGCTTACTCATGCTATTTCCATTTTTACTGAGGGCATCTTAATGATGAAAACGACTTTGGTTGGCATCATCAAGGTAACAGTTTTGCTTCTAGTCTTCATGGCCTCATAGTAAGACTCTTAGCTGTTTGGATTTTGTGGTAATTATCATGTGTGGAACAGGGAGTGATGTCATCTTGCTGTTTCACATGCCAATTTTGATCTGCATTTTGCTCATTTATTGATGGAGGAAGACCATTATAATCTTTATTCTTCATAATGTTTGAATGCAGTCCTATGCTGTAATCTTGGAATTACTCTATCCTGTAGTTCTGGAGAAAATGTGTGGTACTAGTAACTGTTTTACCCAAGAGTTATTTAAATCTAAGAAAAACATGTTTTGTTGAATTTTTGTAATAGCAAAGAAAACAAAATGGTTCACTTTCCTTAGGCAGAATTGCTTTCTGTGCTTGCATGCATGCTCTCTCTCTCCCCCTTTCTTTTTACTGTTTTTATTTTGCACCCCAGATGCAGAGAGTTAAGATAATCATACCCCTCTGTTCACAGACCATTGTCATCACTGATACACTCAAGCTCCTCTCTTCTTTTATTTATTTTTTTTTTCTTCTGGATTCTTACTCCCATTTCCACTTCCCATGATGCCTACTCTATGTGTTTGATATATGTCCCTAAATATGAAAGTATCCTTATTGTTATCATATGGTATTATTTTATGTGTGCATATGGTTTTGATTTATTTAAGTCATATTGTGCTCTAAGTCTCATCCTTTTTCTAACTTCCCACTGGTTGTTGCTTTTGAAATTTATTTATGTTAAGTAAACATAAGTAAGAAGGCGGTAGGTTATTTCTTACTACTGCGTAGAATCCACATTTTACTTAACCATTCTGCTAGGAGCAGACACTTATCTCCCCCATTATCATAGCCAGTGTCTTCATAAGCATCTCTGAGTATGGAGCGGAGACTTCAGACCTGTGCAAGAATTTCTGAAATCTACATACCCAGGAGTGGGCCTTTAGGATTTAGGGCCTCTTCATACTTAGTTTGTCTCAGTACTGCCAGACTGCCTTCTGAAATGACTGTTTCCTTTGTTTCTACTCACATCTTTACCAATATTTGGTATTAGCAGATTAGTAAAGTCTGCTAAACATGCTTTAGGCCTGATGCCAGTTTAATTCAGTTGATGTGCAGAGTATAAATGCAGGTTATTCACTTCTGACTAATCCATACAGGGTGATAAAGCCTAGTACTTCAAAGTGACCAATGCAGGAAAGATGTAATAAGACTTAATAATTAGTAATAATTTTCAAAAGAAAGACTGCTTAATAAAGTAGAAATCTTTTGCCACAATCTTTCAGATAATAATAGCAGAAGGAATATCATACTGACCAACCCCATTCAACCCAGTAAACTCTCTCTGCCAGTCTAACAACAGCAACTCAGGGCTTTTGGAAGGAATCCTATAGCCCTCACTAATCTTTAATCTCAGGATGTTAAGGATGTATTTCAAATACTTATGAAAAGTATACGTTCAGTTTGGTTGATGTGACTTAAAACAAGTGAGATATACACAGAGATATACATATAAGCGTCCCTTGTTAGAGGCAGCCAAAAAAAAAATAGAAATAATGTAAACAGCCATCAGTAAGGGAAAGACTAAAATATATCATGGTGCACTCATACTATGGATTGGGTCTGCAGCCATTCAAAAAGAATTTGCCTCTGGAAAATTTCCTTAATGGGAAATACACAAATTGCAGAATAAAATTATGATACTGTGTCATAATATATATGTATATAATAATCTCATTCAAATTTTTGAAATTATGTGTTTAAGGACAAATACTTATGTATATAAATGAGTAGAGAAAGGTCTGGAGGATATATATGAAAACTATTAACTGTTGTTAATTTCCTAGGAGAGGAATAGAAATGTGAGGAAAGGGCTATGTGAAGACAGCTTTCTCTCAGCTATAAACAATTCCATTAATTAATAGTGAAAATCCAGGAAGAATTGGAAAAGCCATGTGAGACCTTTAGATTCACAAAAGCATCGAACTGTTTTTCACTGCATCTGTTCTTATAAGGAATATTTATTTGAAAACTTTATGTTACTGCTTTGATTTTGTTCTTTGGCTTTTGTATTTTCCTCAACTTTTATTGCCGTTGTCTTCTTTGAAGTTTAAATATAATCAAAACCTGATGGAACCCATCAGTTGTCTTTCTGACTTTTTAAAATAACTGTTCTTTACAAATTAAAAGTAAAAGAAACAAGTCTCAGAGAATTCAAGGGAGTGTGTTAGAACCATGTGATATTTTGTAGATCAAATAGACTTTTTTAGGGAATGACAAACTTTCTCATTACAGAAAAAATAGTAAAATAAACTTATAGGATTAGATAGCAGTTTGGTTTTTTTATTTTATCTTTCTAATACAAATGGCATTACAAAAATACTGAAAGAAAATATAATTATTCAATTCACAAAGTGGTCCAACCCAAAAGTTGAGTTTGCTCATATAGTTATAGATACTCTGAATAACATACAGAGGAAAGACATGCAGCGGAATTCACACACAGGCCCTTCATTCCACCTCCTCCTCCTGGTGGTAAGAAAAGGCACTTTTTACTTGTAATGAAGTGATTGAAATGTGAGGCAATTTAAAACTTTCCATTATCACCATCTTTGAAATAATATGTGGTAAAATTGTCATCATGAATTTTACTGAAATAGAGTCCTAAAATCTGTCCAAGCTGCACAAGATCAAATACGGGCAGGAAAGGAAAAAAATCCAAATCCTGCAGAGATGAGGTAGGAAAAGGCTTCACTGTGAATTCTGGAAACCATCTTCCCTCTGGATTCCTTCAGGACTGAATATTTCTTACCTGCCATTTACTACTTTTGATTTGCTCTCAGGTGGATCCGAAGCAGTTGCTGGAAGATGGAATAAGAAAGGAGCTAGTTAAGCGTGTTGCTTTTGCCCTTCACAGGGGATTGATATTCAACCCTCGAGCCAAGGTATCAAATGACTGAAATGGGTCTGTCGTTTTCTCTACTCAGCTTGTAACAGGGACTAGAATACCATTTTTAACCTATTAGGAACAAGACCTTTCCTCCTATCTACTGTGTATCTAATATATGATTTTCAATACAAACAACCAATGTGCTTTTTGATCCAATATTCTAATCCATTCATATTATAGAAAAATCCTTTTTAAAACCATTATTTCTTTTCTTTACCTGTTGATCCCCAATTTTAAGAATTGAACTGTTGTCTATGATTCAGTTACTTCTTATAGTTAAAATAATTTGTTAATCCTAAAACAGATAGGAACTACGAGTATAAAGGCTTGTAATTTTTTATTTTGCTTTATCTGTTAGGGAATATGGTAATTTGTCTCAGAAGAAAAAAGTAGGCCTGAAATTTATATATAGGGTATTTTTCAGCTCAGTAAATTCAATTTAAAATATTTTAAGTGTTCTAAGATTAGATATATTCATTGAATGACACGAGAGAATTCATTTTTTATATTCCTTTATATGAGGCTTCCTTACCAAGTGAATGAAACCTATTTTTTGCTGAATATCTGACATTAGCTGCCACTTATCCTAGGTGAAGTAGGAAATGAGTATTTCCAAAGCTTAAATTATATCTTAAACTATGACTATGGTCTCTTAGTTGGTGTATCATTTCAGGACTAATGTAAGTATTAGTAGTTGACAATCAACTCCAATGTAAAAGATTTACATTTCCCCTTTTGCACAGCCAAGTGAATTGATGCCCAAGCTGAAAGAGTTAGGAGCAACCATGGATGGGTTCCATCGTTCTTTTGAATACATACAGGACTATGTCAGCATTTATGGTTTGAAGATTTGGCAAGAAGAAGTATCTCGTATTATAAATTATAATGTGGAGCAAGAGTGTAATAACTTCTTAAGGACAAAGGTATCTAATAAGTCTTAAAATCCTTCAGTATATTTGTTATTTCCGATATTTAAAGTGCATACCCCAAAGCTCAAATGCCAATAAGAAAGTTTATTTGAATAGTAACTGAAAATCAGTAAGCACCAAACAATCTAAGTTCCTTCTGGAGCCATGAGCGTTGCAGAATAGTTGATATGGCACGTGACTTCTGGGAACTTAGTGCCCTAAGGAGAAAGTGGACATAATTAAATGGCTACAGAATGAAGCTGTTTATTGTGATTGTTATAACCCAAGTGATTAAGAGTTCAAAAGATTTAGGACTTCTTCAATTGGGTTTGATTGGGATCTATACCTCGGAGTAGAATTGCTATGACATACGGTAATTCTATGTTTAATTTATTGAGGAACCACCAAACTGTTTTCCACAGCAGTGGCACCATCTTACTTTCCCACCAGCAGTGTATGTGGGTTCCAGTTTCTCTGCGTCTTAATCGACACTTGCTATTTTGTATTTGTTTGATTATAGCCAGCCTAGTGGGTGTGAAGTGTTGGGTCATTGTGGTTTTGATTCGCATTTCCCTAATGACTAATGATGTTGCCCATCTTTTCATGTGCTTATTGAACATTTGTGTATCTTACTTGGGAAAATGCCTACTAAAGTCTTTTGCCAATTTTATTAATTTGATTAAAAAAAGAACACCAAATTCATAAGTGAGAAGTTTGATTTTAGTCAGTAGTTAATAGGGAGCCACTCTGCCAGTTTTTATATAGGGAACTGACGTGATTCAAGGTGACATTTTCAAAAGATTAAGTATTTTCCAGCCTTATGATGTTTTGGATTTTTATATTACACTGATACATGTCACCTCCTAAGACAAAAAGCCAGAATTTCCTGTGTATCTTCTTCTCTCTTCTCCTTAGTCACTTCACTTTTTCACAGATGTTTCTTTTTTTAATGAATATCAAAAAATGGCATTTCTGGGAGGCTGTTAATGAGTTTTAAAAGTTTCCTCTTCAAAACCAAGGAATAATTATTGTCACTCTTCAAGCAATATTAACTTTGTAAAATTATGTGGAAAAAGAATAACCAGGTTACCTTATCAAACATGCACTAACTATTTATGGTTTTGTTTTCTAGATTCAAGACTGGCAAAGTATGTACCAGTCCACTCATATTCCAATACCAAAGTTTACCCCTGTGGATGAATCCATAACATTTATCGGTCGACTCTGCAGAGAAATCTTGCGGATCACAGACCCAAAGTAGGTGTAGCTGAATTCTGCTAAGCCTTAAACACCATGGACTATCTCATCTCACCTATGTCACTGTGACACACTCCCCTGTCAGTAGATCTTGTACTTGTCAACTCATATCTTGACTTTTTAAGATTACCTCCTTATTTCTTAGCTAGCCCAACACACAAGCACTTTTGATAGTAAGAACTGACATTTATTGAACACTTACCTGTACACTCTTCTTAGCACATTATACACATCCATTCTTGTACTCATTACAACAATCTTGGAAGGTAGACATTGTTATTATTCCCATTTAAGAGATGAAATAACTGAGGCACAGAAAAGCTTAGTCACTTGCCCGAGATCACATAGTTAATAAATACTAGGCCCTCTGACTTCAGAGCCCAGCTCCTAAGCACTGTGATATTCAAGGGCAAACTGCATAGCTATACATACAGTGAGTCACAGTCTATATATGGGTCACACAGGTTCTATATCTAGCAGGACCTGGGCAAAAATCTCATATAATTAAAACTGCTCTTGTGAATATTTTATGTGGGCACCATGGTAGAGACTAGCATGCTGCCTTTCAGTAAGTCCAAGTGAGCCAGCTTTCCTCCTTTCTCTTCATTTGAGCCTCAGATGAAAGCAGTCAGTATTAAGACCAACTAAGGAAAGAGCAGGTTCATGTCTTCTGTCTCATGTTCACCCCGGGCACATGCTCACTGAGTAGACTGGTTGGTGGAATTACCCAGGAAAAAATGATTCTCTTCTTTACCTCTCTACCTATGCATGCATAGTTGAATTTGTGTGAATTAAATGTTTTTTTTTGTGCTGCCTTCTAATCCAAGCATATTTTGTCTCTCAAAACTTATGAAAGTTGGGCCGGCCCGTGGCTCACTCGGGAGAGTGCGGTGCTGAGAACACCAAGGCCTCGGGTTCGGATCCCATATACGGATGGCCGGTTCGCTCACTGGCTGAGCGTGGTGCTGACAACACCAAGTCAAGGGTTAAGATCCCCTTACCGGTCATCTTTAAAAAAAAAAAAAAAAAAAAAAAAAAAAAACTTATGAAAGTTGACAGACTACATAAACTTTTTCCAAAATTTCCAGCAGAAATAAGGAATTTTATCTATGACTCACAGACCAAAAAAAGTAAATAATCCAAAATGTTTTATAGCTCCTCCTTTCTTGGTATCCATGGGTTGAATCACTGAAGCTCTTTTAGAAAACTGTCCACCTAGAGCCCTATTAACACATGCAGAGATGATTAAGCATGGTGGGATTTCCATGCCATATATTGATTTCATCATCATAATTGGGAATCTCTCAAGTGACACATTCGAAGTGCCAGCACTGGGTGGCAGAAGAAGGACACATTGCAGCCTGGAAGTAGAAGTTGTTTGCAGTTCTCGAAATCATCTTCTTTTGTTCTTCCCATTTACTTACAAATTTAAACTTCCCTTCTGGGGCTCTTTTAGCTCCTTCCCAAGACTCATTCTAATAAAGGTATGTGGTAGATTTTTGAATGTGGGGCATATCTGGGGGCGGCGGGGGGACTTGTTGAAAATGTAGAGGCTGGATTCCACCCCAGACCTACTGAGTCACATTGTCCAGGAATAGAACTTGGGCATCTGTATTTTTAACAAGCTCTACCAGCAATTCAAGGCCCCTGCTCCCGTGTTTGAGAATCATTGAAATGGTGACTAAGGGTATGGTGCTGGAATCAGGCCTCTCTCAGCGTCAGTTCTATCATTCTGTAAAATGAGAATAAAATGCTTCTATTTCATGGAGCTATAATGAGAATGAAATGAAATAATACATGGAACAGTCTTGGTACAGTACCTGACACATAATAAGTGCTCAATAAGTATTGTTGGTCATTATCATTGTTGCTGTCGTACTTCTGAGTCTAAAAGGAATCATTGGGAGATGACCAGAAAATGGCATCTACAAGTTTAAGGAACTGGGAGGAAAGAGCAACTTGCTTTGTCACCATACTCTCAAATGTTAGATGGAGCTCAAGGATTCTCAGTTCCTTTCTTACCAAATGGAAATGACACAAGGCTTGGTTTTATCACCAGTCTCTGGAAATTTGACAAAACATCCCATAAATAAACAGCTAAGGTCCCATAAAGAGACAGCTGTCTCCCAACCTGACAGCTGAACCCAACCTTGTCTTCTCAGTGTGATTCCAAATCAACAGCCCAACTCAGGGAAATAAACGGCTCAAACCAATGATATAACATAGGGTAGGACAAGGTGGTCTAGCTGAATCTTACTTTACTGGTCCATTGGGTGGTCACTGTGTATATACTGTGTGCCTAGGCACACAGAGGTTAGAAAATGCAAATCATGTAACTGTTGTTCTTCATATTTAATGCTCAAATCTTGTTGAGCCCCATATCTCTTTAGAATGAATTCTGGTCTGCTTTTGGACTTTAGGTTTGTTTTGTTTTTGTTTCAGAATGACTTGTCATATAGACCAGCTGAATACTTGGTATGATACGAAAACTCATCAAGAAGTGACCAGCAGCCGCCTCTTCTCAGAAATCCAGACCACCTTGGGTACTTTTGGATTAAATGGGTTAGACAGGCTTCTGTGCTTTATGATTGTGAAAGAGTTACAGGTGAGCCTTTTGACTTTCATGCCTGTTCCTGCTATGCTAGGGGAGAGATGAGCGTAGATCTTGCTGAGCAGTTTAAACTCATAACTGTAATTTCATGCTTTCATGTCGGGCATACAGTAGTCCCCCCTTATCCTCAAGGGATGCGTTCCAAGACCCCCACTGGATACCTGAAACCAGGGATAGTACCAAATGTTTTTTCAGTCTGATAGCCAGCTAGTAAGTGACTAATAGGCAGGTAGCATATAATACCATGAACAAAAGGATGATTCACATCCCTGGTGGAACAGAATGGGATGGCAGGTTTTCATCATGCTACTCAGAATAGTGTGCAATTTAAAACTTATAAAATTGTTTATGTCCAGAATTTTCCATATAATATTTTTGGGCCGAAGTTGACCACGGGTCGCTTTATTTCTGGAATTTTCAATATAATATTTTCGGACCAAGGTTGACCACAGGTCACTGAAATTGCAGAAATCGAAACCACAGTTAATTGAGGACTACTGTATATGATTCTTATTGGGTAGATAAGAACTTAGAATAAGCCATAATTTCTTTGGCCAACATAGTATTTTTATGGTTAGACTGTTTTTGTGAGTTTCAACTTGGGAAGCTAAAACTTTTTATCTTTGAAGCCAGTAACTCCTCCCAGCAGGGTATGTTTCTAATATGAATCTCAAGTTGCTGCTTTCCTCTGCCAGCCTGTTTGTAGGCTTTGTGTGACTTAGGTCCAGTCTCTGTTCTGCATAGCATTTTAGTTAACAGGTATTTATTCATTTTATTCATTACGTTTGGTTCTTTGATCATGCCTTCTTGTTTTCAGAATTTCCTCAGTATGTTTCAGAAAATTATCCTGAAAGACAGAACTGTCCAGGATACTTTAAAAACCCTCATGAATGCCGTCAGCCCCCTAAAAAGTATTGTGGGTAAGTGTCCTGAGATTAGCCATGGTGGAGATAACACTGTAGCCTTTCTAAAGTTACTAAATAGAAAATTATGTTTTAACTTTTCAGCAAATTCAAATAAAATTTATTTTTCCGCCATTGCCAAAACACAGAAGATTTGGACCACTTATCTCGAGGCTATAATGAAGGTATGTTGTGGGAGGGAGGGTGATAATCAATGCTGTATTTTTTTAATTATTATTTTCTTGTAACTTTGCTGCCCAAAGAAAGCTATTCTTCTTTCTTTTGTCATTAGAACAAAAATATTATACTTCAGTTTATTGTTATTTGTAAATTCATTTGTTTCTTTATCTTCCTTTCTGGGTTTTTCTTGAGTAGGTTTTTTATGAGCCTCTTGTCTCCCTTTTGCTCAAGAAAACCAGTTCTTTTCAAAATGCCTTTTGGCCAGAAGTGCTTTCACACAGGGAAATGGAAATGTTCCTCCTGCAGTTAATGCTCTGTCCTTACATAGCAAGTTCATTTAATGAAATGATCTGTCAGTTCACAGACCTAATCTGCTCCAAGTAGCTGTTAGAACCGGACACTTGTCTTTCTCCCCTCCTGTATCTACAGAGATGTTTAGAACGCAAGGTTGTTTGGGGCATAAATTATCTTTACACTGTCTTTACACTGTGTCTTTGCAAAGAAGAAAGGCAGATGGTGAGATTAATTTGCTGGATGCAAATCAACAGACTGTAGAGTCCAGTCACCTTCTTTCCTGCCTTTGCCCTGTGGCAGGAGCTCCCAAGACCTCTACACCTCTGCAGGTCCTTCTCATCTTGACCATCTGAGACGCTCACAACCCCGTTTTGAACGTCCTTGTGTACAAGGCATCATCAGCTGATATGAGAGACAGAGTTAAAGGAAACACTACCTTTTTCTTCAGAAAGCTACTTATAATATAGTAGGAAACTGTACATTTCCTGGTGGAAAACTATGATTCATGGTTAAAAGTATCACATAGCACAGGAAAAGTCTAGAATGCTAAGGGAATTTTGAAAAATTCTATTCTCTTGTTCTCAATTATATAAGTTACTTATTGAGACAGTACTGGTTGGTGTCTCAGCTAAATTCACAATATATTTCCCATAATTTCGGGGAGTGGTTTTTTAGTTTTGTTTTTGTTTTTACTGAAGCACTGAACAGAGTAGGTAATAGAAGGAGCCTTTTGGCTCTGCTAGATATCCTCTTGTTTTATAGGTCTAACATTCCCTTAAGCCTCAAGATATTGAGAGCTTCTTATGCCAAGTTTCTACTTACTGGAAAACCTTTTAGGAGAAGTAAAAAAATTACCTGAGGTTGAACAGGCTTGAGTCTCAATTCTAGGAGGCCTAGGGAGATTACAGGGATTCTGTAGAGCATAGAAGCTTTTCCCCTTGCTTACCAGCTAGTTTTCAGCCCAGCAGCTATTACAGAACACTGTTGGTTATAATTGCTGGTAATCCAGTAGTAGCGAAGTGATCGTGTCTGAGTCAGTGATCTTTAAATAAAGCCCCAAAAGACAAATTTGTCGTTTTGTCTTGAAGTAGAGAACTTGTAGTCACTAAACCAGTGTTAACAATCTGAAACAATGATGGAAATGTTCTGTGCCATTCAATGGTGACAGCAGCTGTTAGCCACATGTAGCTTTTGAGCATATAAAACACAGCTTGTGGGACTGAAAAACTGAGTTTTTAATTTAATTTAATTTAAATTAATTTAAATTTAAATAGCCACATGTGGTTTGTGACTGCCGTAGTACATAGTGTAACTCTAGAGAAATCATGGAGAAACTGTGATCTCTAAATAGGTAAATAAATAGGTAGAATGAGTTTATCTCTATCCCAGGCTCCTTGGCCTCCCTTGTGGAATATTAAAGCTTGAAAACTGAGTACCAAAAATGGAAAATGTTGTTCACCAAGATTCAATGTGCATTAAGTGAGAACAAGTTGTATTATATTAAACATATTAAACTGTTGAGAACTGAAATATATTAAACTAAACTTTCAGGTTGAAAGTATCTAGATTGATACTTTCAAGAGAATCCTTAACATAAAGTATCCCAGACATAGAGAATTAAGCAAGGAATTATACGGGCCAGATTGCAGGTTTGAGGGACATTTTTGAGTGACCTGAGTGAACTTACTATTTTCTTGGCCTTGTCCTATTCTAATGTTTAAATAACACTTTTCTATAAATTAAAAGATTTCTGTCTTCTAAATAGCATTTTTTGATTGACTTTTATTTTCTTCCCATAGAGAAATAAGTCCGGTAAAAATAGTTGCCAAAAGTAATACATTTGAGGCCATTTAATGCTTTCTTTTTTTTTTTAAAGATGACCAGTAAGGGGATCTTAACCCTTGGCTTGGTGTTGTCAGCACCACACTCTCCCAAGTGAGCAAACCAGCCATCCCTAATTAGGATCCGAACCCGTGGCTTTGGTGTTAGCAGCACCTCAGAGCCACGGGCCAGCCCTCATTTAATACTTTCAACTGTTTCAAGCTCCATTTATCTAAATAACTTTTCTTCACTCTTAGAGAAAGCCATTCTCTTTTTCTTAACTCTTCTCTGCCCCCAGTAACTCAGAGATGTGTGCATTTCTACCATATTGTGGCTTGCATTATAATACAATACAGCCTTCTCTCTCCCCACTTCCCCTTGCCAGTCTTTTAGGAATACCTTACCTAGAGTAGAAAGGGAGAAATTTACTGGCACAAAAAGAGTATGCTATTGACCTTATGATGCAGTTGAGATTATGGGAGGAACCCGAACTCTCTCAATCCCTGCTGAAATTGCTGTGCTATATGACCCAGCAGTCACTGTAGCTGTTGTATCATTTATGCTTATCACTACTTCAAAATTACCATAGTTGATCTACCGTGTTAAAATAACTCTGTATCACAAATTTGTTCTTTTAATAGTGTGATAATTATATTTTATCACAATTGACTTCCATTATTACCTCTATATGTTATTTTGTGCATTTAAAAGCATTATCCTGAGAGGGAGTCCATAGGCTTTTTACCAGATTCCCAAAAGAGTCCAAAGCACACAGAAAGGTTTAGAACCCCTAGATTAAGGGGTTAGCATTGTTAGAGGCACTTTCTTGGAAGATTTTATCTAGATTACTTTGTAATCTAGATAATTACATAATCTATAATCCTGAGTGACATGGACAGACATATTTGCCAGATTTGAGAATACTAGAGTGAAATGGTATTTTTAAGACTTGAGAAACTTCAGTTTAGGACAAATGAAAGAAAGTAAGGCTTCTCATAGCAGCTACCAAACTTGGAGAGCCTACTCGGAACGATGAAAAATACAGCTTCAAGCAAGACACTTTTGATGGCCAGCCTGTGGATCACTCAGGAGAGTGTGGTGCTGATAACACCAAGGCCATGGGTTCAGATCCCTATATAGGTAGAGATGGCCAGTTAGCTCACTTGGGAGAGCGTGGTGCTGACAACACCAAGTCAAGGGTTAAGATCCCCTTACCAGTCATCTTTTTTAAAAAAAAGAAAGACAACTTTGATACATGTACTGAACATTAACAGATCACTTTGTAAATCTTAGACTTATGGGATATTTTGTGGTTGTTACATAGGAGTCTATCCAGACATCCCTTGAAGGGTCTCTTGTGCTCCATCAGGGATAATGCTTGTCTTAGCCATGCAGCAGTCAGGAAAGGCATCCATTTTTCTGTGACGTGTTGTGATCCTTCCAGTGAAAGCTTGCCGTCTTTTGTTGGCCTCCTTACTATCCTTTTGAAATGCTGGTAGGTACTACCTGTTCTTTCTCCTGCTTGTTCACAGGTTGGACAAATGCAGATTCTGAGACAACAGATTGCCAATGAATTAAATTATTCTTGTCGGTTTGACTCCAAACATCTGGCAGCTGCTCTGGAGAATCTCAATAAGTAAGTGCCAGGGTTGGGTTAAAAATAGCCATCTGCAGGCTTGGACTGTTCATCATCTAAGCATCCCACTTTCTTTAATTCTTGCTCCTTTAAGTTCTTTTTGAGTAAGAGGTCTCTGAATTTATAGAGTTTCTTCCCATGGATAATCAAATCTGTCTTCAGAAGACTCCTCAATACTGTCCTTTGGTGTCTCTCTTTCTACTATTTTTTTTTCATGGATTCACTTAAGCAGCCAACATATATTGACCTCATAATACACACCAGACACTGTGGTAGGTACTTGCACAGATTTGGAAAGCAATTATTAGTAAAATCCACAATTGGCTTTCTGCAGGACTGACCCACAGTCATCCAGAGGGCAGTTGCCAGTGTGTCAGTGACCAGCAGCAGCAGCAGCAGCAGCTGTGGGCACACATGCTGGAGTGCACTGATATCCCCCACTTACCAGCAACCACTTCAAGATAAACAATCCGTGCTTCTCGGTCACTAAGTCATGCTTTTGACAAAGTAGGTATTAAAACAATTCAATCAATTCGTAAAAATTTGAACAGTGTAAACATTTGATTTAGGTTGATTCCAAAAGATAAAGTAGTTCTAGGTCAAGTTTTCTACTCATAGCCAATCACAGGCATGGAAGTTGAGAATTAGAGGGATCAAACTTTCATTTTACAGATGAGGAAACTGAGGCCTGGAGAGATTACATCACTGGCCTGTATAAACTGTTGTATAAATTTAGTTCATCACTAATGTTTATCACTGGTTTTTTCTTCATTTAGGGCTCTCCTAGCAGATATTGAAGCCCACTATCGGGACCCTTCGCTTCCTTATCCCAGAGAAGATAACACACTCTTGTATGAAATCACAGCCTATCTGGAGGCAGCTGGCATTCACAACCCACTGAATAAGGTTAGTGATTAAAATACGTAATGGTGTGGTGGGGGACAGTATTGTGCAAAAGGTGATTTGGCCCAGGTAACAGATTACTGTGTGAAAATATCAGGAGAACCTGGATTCAGACCCCAGGGCCTATCAAGTTCCCCACCCTTTCTGAGTGGTGATCACACCTTCCTTGCCTGGCTTGGGACTGTAAGAATCAATGGTATAGTTTTGTTCAAAGCTCATGAAAAAGAAAAAAGCACTGTATCAGTGTAAGAGATTAGTTTTGAGTTTGTCTAGGGTTTGATATTAGAACTGCAACTAAATGGTAGCATTGATCTGTATTGCCCAGAGATGATTCCCCTCATGGCTGACAGTAATCAATCATAATATGGGGATATAAACTCTTTTCTGTAATTCTGAACTCCAAAACATCTGAGAACTGAAATTTTTTTGTAACATGGTGCCAGATCTCATTTGGTGACAAAACCTGTCCAGAACTAACATAAGGCTATTTATACTTGTTATTTATCCTCCTTAGTGTGAGTCCATTTTGATCCAGAAATACTGATGACTTTGATTATAGGGTGTTTCTTAGACCCTGTATTACCTTTCTTAAAATCTGTAAAATTTGAAATGTTGAAATCTGTATTATCCCTTGGGTTTTGGATACAGGATTATGAACCTGAAGAGCAACTAACATCTTTTGAGTTTTGACTACAGTGCCAAGCCCTGTGTTAATAACCCCGATCATAGATCATGTTACTTAATCTCACAACAGCCATGTAAAATATGCCATTATTGGGTGAGGAGCCTGAGGCTCACAGAGGCTTCCCCTGAGCTCCATTCTAGGAAGTGGTGCAGCCACAGTCTGACCCGAGCCCGGGCTGCTAACCATTGTGCTCCCTGTGTCCCATGGAATTTGAGGCCAGGTGGGAGGCTGGACCTGGCCGTGTATGCCCTGACTGTACTTTCTGCCATATGAACTGGGAAGGGGACTGCTCCATGGCACTGCCCAGGGGACAGCAAATGACAAAGAACTTTTCTTTCTGCTTTTGTAGGAGTACTACCACTCGCTGCTACGTGGAGCTTTTCTCTTTCTCCTTCTCTCCCTCTCTCCCTCTTCTCCCCCCCCATCCTTCTCTCCAGCTCTGCCTTGACTACTTTTTATTTGCTTTCCCCTCCCATTCTCGCTCATCACCTTTTTTCCCCCTCCCTTTATCCATGACATTAACAGGGTGCGGGGGAAAGTCACTGCTAACTTCTAAGCAAAATTGTTCTCCTTCCAGAAGGACTAAATGTGATATAGGTATTTATGTTTGGGCGGGGTCGGGGGTGTTAAATGATACTCTGAAGGCAGCATTTTAATGGAACCGTTCAAGTTTTAGGTAGTCTGAAGAGCATATTGAAATAAAATTGAAGTTTTTTATTTGAAAATGTATTCTATGGAATTGTGCGATGTGAAGAAACCATCAATTTTTCTTACTTTTCTCTTTCCAGATATATATAACAACAAAGCGCTTACCCTATTTCCCTATTGTCAACTTTCTGTTTTTGATCGCTCAGTTGCCAAAACTTGAGTACAACAAAAATCTAGGTACTGTATGACATTTATTCTTTGCAATAAGTAGCAATGCCAATAGATTAATACCTAACTAAATAGCTCTTTGTATAGAATGCTATGTCAGATATGAAATCTTTTCTTAATTAAATATATGTTTATGAAATCCATGTCTTTGTACCTCTGTAATACAGTGTCCCTTCATGAAATGGACACGGTGGATTTAAAATCAAACAAGTACAGTCCACCTTTCCAAGGGTTAATTCTCCAGCTTGTAGAAAATGTGGGGCCTTTGCATTCTTCTTTCCTTTAATGTTTAGGCAACTGGTTATGGCTAATGTTCTGTTCTTTCCACAGGTGTGATGTGCCTGCTATATATCTAGAACTTTGATAGAAAAAGTAGCAATATAGTTAAGGAGATAAAATGAATATCTAGTACTTTCATATAGATAAGATTAGATGTCAAAATAGTCAGTATAAGTAGTAGGTGCCAAAGGCTTTTAATATATTCATCATGACCAGGAATATAACCCTAATTTTTTTTTGTCATTGGTCAGTTTCCTTTGAACATTTTTATAATTACCTAATAGATTCCCAGCTACTTCCTCTGTCTCCAAACTTTGTACCCAACTAAGTGGAATTGTTAAAAATCCACCATAGACCTTAATTTACTTTAAAAGCATAGTAAGAGCATTTCGACAAAAGTAACCAAATTTTTTTTTTAACCAGAAATTCCAAAATGTACTTCTTCCTTAAAGTATTTTCCTTCCTATTTTATAAGCTTTCTTAGGGTAAAAATGTGGAGCCTCTTTAATTTTTTTTTCTCTCATCCGAAAGTATTTATTGATTCTAGACACTGCTCTCATGACCTGTTACTGTCATAGAATGTACAGCACGGGGCCCCAGTAAATACTTGCTGTGGGAGTGGGGAACAAATGTCTGTTTGGATTCTGGCCTCCCTACTTATCACCTGTGTGACTTTGGCCAAGTTACAGTCCCTTGTGAAGAGTGATGCTCAACAGGTACTGAATCTTTTTCTAAATATTGGTCGAAATCAATTTAAAGGGCCATCACAAAACTAATGTGAAGGTTTATCTCAAGATTCAGAAATTCATGTTCTCTTTCTACTGTCCCTGTGTTATTAAATAAGAATATATGACTCTTTACAATGGTGAATTGTCAGTGCATAGATAATCTTATTTTCACTGAAGATTGACTATTTGTTCACTGTTCTAATCTTAAGGTAATATTTCTTTCATCATACATTTGATTAGAGTCTGGCATCTTGATTATAATACAACTGCTTGTGGAAAGCATGTGTCCCATTCCATGGAATTCCCAGGTCTTTAAACAAAACGAAATCTTTAAAAAAAATAAATTGTGCTAGAAATACACCCATACCTGACTACAATTCGTTTCATGAGTTAGACCAATGTGTTAACACAGAAATCTAGTAAAGTAGGACTGAGGGAGAAACATCAGGGTGCTTGTATGTCATAGAAGCATTTATCACCTCGTGAGCATGATTCTCAAGACTGATCTAAGAAACACATGCCTAACTTGGCCTGTCTTTTAAGAAAGAATCTTTGTGGTGCTCTTTGAGGATACTTCAGAGTTCATGGAAAAAACAGACTTAAAAAGTAATACGAACCTTCCCTTTAATGTTTTGAAGACTCCTCATATTCACAGAGGAATTCTTTGTTGTTAACCTTGCTTTTGCTGTTTACCTGGAAAGGAGTATTTCTCCATACCAAGCGCTGTTAGGATCGTGTCTCTGTGTTCTGAGTGTCTTATGTGGTGGGCACTGAGGAAATCAGAATTGCCGAGGCCTCAGCTGAATGATTCAGGGTGACTTGTTTAGGCATCTCTGGTTTAAGGAAGAGATTCCAGTCTTCACAAGAACACAGATATGGGATCGGGGGTCTTCTGACCAGTTTAACTTTGTAAGAAATTGCTAACCCTTTGTCCATAGTGGTTTTACCAATAACACTCCCACCAAAATAAGTGTATGTATATCCACATACTCACCAGCATTTGGTGATGTGAGTCTTTTTAATTTTTGCCTTTCTGATGGGTATGTCTCGTATCTCACTGTGATTTTAATTTGCCTTTAATGAGCACTTTTTCATTGGCTGTTCATTATATCCTACTCTGTGAAGTGTCTGTTCAAGTCTCCTGCTCACATTTAAATTGAGTTTTTTGCTTTTTTTAATCACAGAATTGTAGGAGTTATTTATACGAGGGGTCGTCGAAATGTTCATGAAAAATTTCATATTATCTTTTATTTCTATTTTTCCACAAACTTTTTGAGGTGTCCTCGTATATTATAGATATAAATCTTTTGTTACATACATGTATTATGAATATTTTCTCACAAATCGTGGCTTATCTATTCATTTTCTTACTGCTGACTTTAATGAGCAGAAGTTTTTAATGTTGATGATGTTCAATTTATCCATTTTTTCCTTTTAATTTGTCCTTTCTTTGTCCTAAGAAATCTTTGCCTACCCCAAGGTCACAAAGATATTCTCCTAGGTCTATTTCTAGAAGCTTTGTAGTTTTAGCTTTTACATTGAGGTCTGTGATCCATCTTGAATTATATTTTGTGTATGATTTGAGTTTGGGGTCCAGGTTCATTTTTCCTCTATCAGGCTATCCAGTTTCAGTACCATTTGTTGAAAGATTTCTCTTTCTCCTTTAAATTGTTTAGTATATTTGTGGAAATTTAAATGATCATATAATGGTGAGACTATTTCTAGACTATTCTGTTCCATTGATCTGTTTATCCTTATGCCAATACTGTCTTGATTACTGTAACTTTATAGTGAGCCTTGTAATCAGGCAACGTAAGTCTTCCCACTTGTTCTTTTTCAGCACTGTGTTTGCCCCTGAAGGCCCTAAGCTTTGTCTCCTGTTTCCCATGCAGCTATCCAGGCAGAAGGTCAAGGTCTCCAGATTTTGGCAATGTCCTTAGTGAAAAAGCCAGTTGGGGCACTCACTCACTTCATATATTTTCTTCTTCCACTGGCTTGACTTCTGCAGATTTTTTTCTTGTGTAATGCTCAACATTGTGTTTAAAGATACTTTTAAAATATTTTATGCAGCATTTTAATTATTTTCACTTGAAAGAGTAGTTCAGGTTATGCCATGCTGCCAATAACAGAAGGCAGTTATAGGTGATTTTTTATTTTCTCATTTACATTTATCTTTATCTCAAAAGAAACACTAATGATAATTACAAAAATTAGTAATTGCTTTATTGTTTTGAATCCTTCAGACTACTAGAATGTTCCACCAATCCCATGGCTAATTCAAAATATAGTCCAGAATTGTCATTCCTTCCAAAGAATGACCTGCCCGTAATGATATGGGTCCCAAACATCTTGACATTCACGAGAGTTAGTATTTAATGGATATTGCCAAAGGCAAGTACTTTACTTGGTGGTGTAACTTGTCGTCTTGCAGGAATGGTCTGCCGAAAACATGCCGACCCTGTTGATTGGCCGCCACTTGTCCTGGGACTGCTCACTCTGCTGAAGCAGTTTCATTCACGGTACACTGAACAGTTCCTGGCGCTGATTGGGCAGTTTATTCGCTCCACAGTGGAGCAGTGCACAAGGTACAGAAGACCAACCAGGAATAAATGGAACCTAATGTCACAAAAAGCGACTTAAACCTTGCATGCCAAATTCCTCTTACTCTTGACCTAACAGAGATGGAAAATGGCTCCTTACCCTCTCTGTAAAGCAAGTCAGGGCACAGCTTCTTGTTTGGAGCAATTATACGTGTGCCAATCCTTAGTCACCTTGCCAGGGGAACTCCTTTAGGTGTGTGTACTTGTGGAGATTTTCCGAGAATGAGTCATGACAATTAGTAACCACTGTGTGGAAGAAAGTACAGTCCTGTTTCTCTGCCGCCTTGGATCCAGCTCAGATCTCAGTGAGTCCCTGAACTCCACTGCAAGAGATGGTTCCACACAGCTTCATGGGAGTCAAGGAACACTTCAGTATCACAGCCTGCACAGAGTGTGAGTTCCTGGTGTGTAGTGAAACAGAAATCACACAGAACTTGCTGTATAGTACGAAGCCTGTAAACCTTTAATTCCTGCCAATCCTTCCTCCCCACCCCACCACCCAAATGTGGCTTTTCTAGGATAGAAAAATAAGTTATTTCCATGCGATGCTGGGTCCTGAGCCTCCTTCTCTGCTACTCTAAAGGGACAGCCTGGCTAAATAAATTTCCCTGTCATATTACACATTCAAAATTTGGAAGATTATCACTTGGTCATTTTTGCCAATATAACTTAAAGACTAATTAATGAGAGTGCTCTTCCAAGTCCTCACAAAACACTACTGACTCCTAAAATTGAAAATGATTTCAGAGGCCCTTTAATTGACCTCCCACCAAGTGCATGAGTCAGTTCCAAGACATCCCTGACAGGTGGTCATCAGCCTCTACTAGAATACTCCTTAACTCCGAAGGCACCGAAGTACACTGCTAGAGTCGTTCTCATTGTTAGAAAGTTCCTGATTGTGATGAATAGAAATCCATGTCTCTAAAAATTTCACTCATTGAGCTTATTTCTCCCCTTTGAAATTACACAGAAGGGCCGAGCCCGTGGTGCACTCGGGAGAGTGCAGCGCTGGGAGAGCGGCGACGCTCCCGCCGCGGGTTCGGATCCTATATAGGAATGGCCGGTGCGCTCACTGGCTGAGTGCCGGTCACGAAAAAGACAAAAAAAAAAAAAAAAACAATAAATTCAGGCCCTTTTCTTTGCAATGTCACTTCCGATTTTTGATGTCAGCTGTTGGCTTAGGTCTTCTCTTTCTTTAGATAAGTCCTTTCCACGTGTTCATGACATGCTGTAGTTTAAAGGCTGCTCGCCATATTGGGTGACCCCTTCTGGGTGTCCAGACTGTGATTGGCCATCTTAAAACGAGGCTTCCCAAACTTGTACCGAGATTCCATGTACAGCCCTCCCCTCGGAGTGGAAGGGTTATTGCACATCCTCACCCCGGGCCCTCTGTGGACAGCGGCGCAGGTACGACTGCAGTGGGAGCTTCTCGTACCCATTACATACTAGTGACTCGTGTGCAGGCGCTTCAGAAAGTTCGTGGAAAAATAGAATTAAATGATAATACGAATTCTTCTGTGAACTTTCTGAAGTTCCCTCATACTAATTTTGTATTCTTTTTAAATCCCAACATCTTTTTTTCCCATGAGCTGCAATCGGGCCATTCTTCGCCATCCTAGTTAATGAATTGAACAAGAAACAAACACTGTATGTGTTTCTAGGACTTATGGTCAGACTTGCTTCAAAAAGTATATTTTGGCAGTTGAAAAATAAAGGGAGCTCAGAAGCATGGGGAAGTCTCAAAAATGAAATCCTAACAATCGTACAATAAGGGCAATGGGGAAGGAAAGCGGCAGCTAAAAACCTAGCACATCTGGCCCAGGACCATGAGAGGGGGTGAAGGATTCTACTTCAGGAGGTAGAAGGATGATTGGAAAATAACCTCCACACACCTGGCCGTTCCCAACTGTATAGTTCCCTATCTGTCAAGCATTAGCAGGTCCTTCTGTTTCTTCTTCACTAATGACTGTGAAGGATTAAGTGTAGTTCTAGTCCAGCGTGTCATTGGCAACCGCGAGAGTGGTCATCAGGGTACAAGAATCCAGCCACAGCTCAGGGTTTCTGATTCAGCAAAGGAAAGTAACATAAGGAACCTGAGACACATGGAAACTCCTTCCTTACCTTTGCCCTGAGCAGAACAAATGCAGCCCTGGTCACACTGACAGATGAGAGCAGTGAGAACTCTTCCAGGTGCAGTCCCTCTCAAGCCTTCTTTTCAAAAGCAACAAATTATCAGAGAAATGGATTAGTAATCCAGTACCATCAAATTTTTTGTTAATTAGAAAGTGCCAAGTGGTACATAACTTGGAAATAGTTTTAATACCTAAAAATTCTGTTTGATATAAACAAGAAAGAATGTAAGCTGTAGGAAACTGTTGTGTACTTTGCTGTATTTCCAGATCTACAACAGTGCTCATTAATACAGTTGTTGAATGAATGAATACAGCAGTAAGATCCCATATGAAAAATTGTTAGATGCTGTATTTATTTGATGCTCTCAAATATACAGTGATGTGCCAGGCGCGATCCCACATGTTGGAAATACAAAAACGAAGTTGTGACCCAGGCCGTCAAGGAGTTTGCACTCTCGATGGAAAGCTGGCGCACACAACTGAAAAATTAAGAGGTTTGGAGAGTGATTCTGAGTATAATGAAAGCATGAGAAGAGGGCATCTGCCCCAGGGAATTAGGGAGGACTTCACAGAGGAGGAAGTGCCCAAGCTGGGGCTTAAAAATTGTCTTGAAGTTTACTTTCAAATAAGTGTGCAGAGCAAATGTAGCTGCAAAGACGAGGGATGGGATAGTACAGGACCTGCGGGGCGTAGAATCATGAAGCGCTGAAGGGGAGCAGAGGGAGACGAGTCTAGACAGACAGCACTGTGAAGACCAAGTAAACCACGTAGAGCAGCTTAGATTCTGTCCTAGAGGACAGGTTCCTGAAGATATGTGAGCTGGATAATGGCTTGATAGGAATCAGAAGCATGTTCTATGGATTTGTTCTTTTACTTCCTTTGGTAATCTGTCATGTATTTAGTCTTTCAGTATTTTGATTGAGGGCCTGTTATGTGCAAAGCAGTTAATTGATCCAGACTGTTCTCTGTTACAGCCAGAAGATACCTGAAATGCCTGCACATGTTGTAGGTGCCCTTCTGTTCCTGGAGGATTATGTTCGGTACACAAAGCTACCCAGGAGGGTAAGTGTTACAGGGTAAAGAACAATATTAATGACCTATTTGTAAAAAGATGGTCATAATAGTGGCCCTGGACTCATGAGGCGTGAAGCCCAGTAGGTCATTCACAGTGGGTGCCTCTGAGCCCTTTGCCACTGCTCCGCTCCACAGCTCTACATGCTCCCACCTTCTCTGCCATGAGAAGTGCTTTGCAAGAGTTCAGGGTTGAACACAACTTCCCTCCTCTTCTTTCCGGTCTCTACCAGTCCCTCATCAGTTCACCTGGTTCAGGAGGGGTAGAGGGGAGACGGGCAAGGAGAGGATTCTGTAAGGGGCCGGGGTAAAGAAATAACCGTGTGTGCTTGGTTCTTTCCTCTCCACAGTAACCTGATGCTAACAAGTTTGGTTAAGTTCATGCCACAGCTAAAGTTATATACAACCGCTATTTCCAAAAATGACAGACTGCTTTTACCTTCTGAGAAATTCTTCCCTTTTTCCTTTCTCACTAGTAATTGCACTTTAGTAAGTTTTAGCTCAAAGTGGAGAACCTGATACTAAAATATAAAAGACTTTCAACAGATGCTAAAAATCATTTCTGAATTTTTATAAATTAGTAGGTTAGGAATTGAAGATACTTCTTAATAACAGAAGCCAGAGATGATCTTTTAAAAATTAACTAGCAATGTCATACCTAATAGTGAAATGCTAGTGACATTCCCATTAAAGTCAAGACTAATATAGTAATATGCTAACCGTATTGACTCTCGAGGCTTTTTTTCTTTTGAGGCTCCTTTTGTTATACGGGTGCAAGATAAGAAAATAAGAAATGAAACCAAAATAAAATGCACATTGGAAAGAAAACAAACTTTGTAGTATTTATTGAGGATGTAATTGTCTTCCTTGAATACCCAGTAAAATCATGTGAAAACCTATTAAAATAATAAAGAGTTCAGAAAACAACCTGGGTATAGAATTGATGTACAAAGTAAATACACTAATAACCAATTCCAAAATATAGTGTGAAAAAGGTCTCATTCACAGAAATAATAGGGAAATAATATAGCTGGGAATAACCTCTACAAGAAATATGAAAGAATAATTTACAAATAAGCTACAAAATTTTGAAATATATAATTTGAAAGTCCATTTTTCTGAATGAGAGGACTCAAATAGAGATATCAGTTATTTCTGGTTTATAGGTTTATTGCAGTTACAGTAAAAATCCCAGATAGTTTTTTAACTTAAAAAGATATATTTTTAAAAATTTCGTAGGACTTAGACCAGGACTTTTTTTAAAAAGAAGATACTAAAGCATGTTATATAAAATATTGAAACATATTATAAAACTACAAAAATCAAAGTAGTATAGTACTGGTATGCAACTCAATGGAAGGATCAGTGGACTAGAATATGTAGCCTAAGAGCAAATCCTATGCATACGATTGTATGTAAGGAAAAGTAAAATCTCAAATTAGGGGAGAAAGGGAATATTAGTCAATAGAGAGTGCTGGAACAGTTCATTATGTGGTTAAAAAATAACCAGTTAGTCCCTTTATATTTTCTATGTTATTGAAATAAATTATAGTGTGAAACATGAAACAAATTAGCAGAAATTTTAGACAAATATGTATTAGCTCTCAGAATTTCCTAAGTATAACACCAGAAAAGGAAACAATAAAGGAAAAGATTTAAGAGATTTGATCTCTTATAAAAGCAGACTGTAATTAAACAATTCTATGTCAAACATCTCTTCATTAAAAAAAAAAAAGACAAATGAGGGGAAGTGTTAACAGAGGATTAGTTTCCTTGATTTATAGTGTATTCTTCAAGTTCAATAAAAAAAGATGACCAATCCAATAAGAAAAAAAAATGGGCAAAGGATATTAACAGGCAGTTTTCAGGAAAAGAAATACAAAGGGCCAGTAACCATTTGGAAAAATTCTCAACCTTGCTTATATTCAAAGGACACAAATAAAAATGACCATAAAATTACTTCTCCCCCTCCCTCATCAGATTGGTGAGAACTAAAATGTTGGGCCCCCAGTGCTTGGAAGTTTTTGGAAAAATGGGACTTCTCAGTGCTGTTAATGGGAGTGTAAATGGGCTTAGCCCTCGAGGAGGGCAATTTAGCCTTATCTATTTTTTTAAACTTTTGTAATATGTTTACCCTGATCCCAGCAGTTCTGCTGCTACAAATTCACCTGCTGGATATATGTGCAGAAATTCATCAAGATTGTGTGCAAGGATGTTTATAATATAAGATTTAGCAGAGGTAAAGGAGGACAGAAGACTATGTCATCCCAGTTTTGAATGTGTGTGTGTGTTTATAGATTGGAAGGATTAAATACAAAATAGTTACCAGTTTTAGTTTTCTCTAAGGTATGAAGATTTCTTTTTTATGCTCTTCTGCATTTGCTAAATTTCCTCTAATTAGCAGGTGATACCTTTATAATTAGAAAAAAATTAAAACGCTGCTTTTTTAAAAATACTCATTTCCAGCACACACCGACCACCTAGTTCTACATTCCACCCCATTCAGCACATTTTAGCCCTCTCAGGGCTTCCACTAAGAACAGTTAAGGAATGTATGCCTTTAAGGGCCTTCCTACTCCTCCTCCTCTGGCCTTGTTTGTCTTTATCCCCCACACCCCCTAGTCATTTGCCAGATATCCTGTTCTTCCTTGGTTGTCATCATTTAATAAAGTGTGTTAAGTGACCCAAGTACGTCTTAGTACTTCCCGGAGGCATGAGCATTCCTAGTGGATCAAAGTGCCTTTAAGAGCCAAGAAGGAGAGCATGTTTGGAGGCAGGGGTTGCTGCACATCCCCTCAAATGTTAGAGGTGCCAAATAATGAGACGCTAGTACAGAGGACACCAGAACCAGCAGCTGTTTCAAGGAGTGGTCCTCCCCTGTGAGTTCAGCTCTTCCCCATGATTCACTTTGCTCCAAAGGATACCTTCATTTCTTTCATTTTCATATAGAAAATTTTGAATTTGTTCAACTGTAAAACTATGAATCACTTAACTCTTTTAATTTTTCAGGTTGCTGAAGCACATGTGCCTAATTTCATTTTTGATGAGTTCAGGACGGTCCTGTAACTTTTTGCTCCTACTTCAATGAAAAGATAGTCTTTAAATCTTCCCACTATCACTAAAACGAATTTGGAAACGAAAAGAAACTCAATTACTGATATAACTACATTTTTCCCCTTTATTGTGGGAAATAGACATTCTGAGTAAGATGTCTCTCCCGGCACTAGTTAATATAATTAATATTGTTTAAATCATGGTATTATATGCAATTTATATCATGTACAAGAACACATTTTTGTACTGCCTTATAATTACTGAATGTAATGAATTGTTATGTATAAATCCATTTAGTTTTGTGTTCTAAAAAACTATTTGTGCAACTCCAGATTTTCAGTAAAATAGTATTGCCAGTATCCAAAGTTGTCTCTCTGCTTGATTCAAAAACTGTATACTCTGTAAAAAAAAAACCATTTGGAAGAGATGGCTCTGTTAGGTATGATGGCCCACCCACAACAGGCTGGCAGGCACATGGTGATAGATTAGTAGCAAATTAGTGACCACACAATGTGTGTGCCACATGCCTTGAAAGTTTCTTGGTGTCTGAGATTCACCATCCTCTTCCAGTCCCACATACCCTAGGGGCTTCCCAGCTTCCCTAACTTCAGCTGCTCCTTCCAGCCTCTTCCTTCATCAGCACCCCCTGTGCCCCACTCCCATTTTTTTTGTGTGTGTGTGTAACAGCTTGGACATAGCTTTTAACTCCCTCAAAACCCTGAGTCACTTTCTGCATGAAAATTATACTGAAAAAGGAAGCTGACATCTACCGTGGCACCCTGGACTTCATCACCTTGGATAAGCAAGAGAGATGTTTTGGGGCTGGCCGGTTCACTCAGTTGGTTGGAGCATGGTGCTGATAACACAGGTCCACGGTTTGATCCCTGTGCCAACCAGCCGCAAAAAAAAAAAAAAAAAGTTTTTGCCCTGAGCCTGTTGGTGTCATCTGTAAAATTAAGGCTAAATGATTTCTCAGGTTCCTTCAGTTTTCTGATTTTATAAGTTA
Source organism: Cynocephalus volans (assembly GCF_027409185.1). NCBI lineage: Eukaryota > Metazoa > Chordata > Mammalia > Dermoptera > Cynocephalidae > Cynocephalus > Cynocephalus volans. The sequence continues at coordinate 78,663,336 of NC_084474.1, read as the reverse complement.
TTTTGTCAGAAGGCCTCAAATTCTAATATACTGAAAGGAAAAGACTTTACAAGCTTTGATTATTTTACTATCATAGTGGAAAGGATTTTTAAAAGAGTGACTGGAGAGGAAGGGAAGCTTCCCAGCCTTGCCCTGGAGGTGGCATCAAGGCCCAGGGCTGAATTTTAAGTGAATTGTTGCTCAGCAAGTAAGGAACTTGGCAGTCTCTTTCAAGGCTGTAGTAGTGGATGGGAACACTCACATGTCAAAAATATCTTCCTACTTTTTATTTTTAATCTTGTTAACTAACAGTAACCACATTAAGTGAGATTTTTTAAATTTTTATTTATTTATTTTTTTTGGTGACTGGCCAGTACAGGGATCGATCATTGGACCCTGGTGTTACCAGTAACATGCTCTAACCAACTGAGCTAACTCACCACCCCAAGAGCTTTACTTCTCTTTAAAAACAAAGCCAGCTCGGGCTGGCCCGTGGCTCACTCGGGAGAGTGTGGTGCTGATAACACCAAGGCCACGGGTTCGGATCCTATATAGGGATGGCCAGTTAGCTCACTGGCTGAGCGTGGTGCTGACAACACCAAGTCAAGGGTTAAGATCCCCTTACCAGTCATCTTTAAAAAAAAAAAAAAAAAGAAAGCCAACTGCTAAAAAGGCCAGATCTAAGAAAGTGATTTTTAACAAGAAAATAGAAGTTTGGGATTAGTTAGAGGGGAATCTCATGAAACCAAGCTAACAGTCCACCATACACTGCTAAAACAAAACAAAGTGATGTTTAATCTGATTTTGCTAGTGATTTGTCACGTGAAATATTTTCTCAATTGAAAGAGAGAACTTAAAAATTGAAGGAAATTTTCATTATAAAAGCTTTACAAGTTATTTTAGCCCTAATCATTAGAATGTGAAGTAATATTTTCCAGATTATATTTTACTACGATTTCATGGGTAACAATTTACTTTCATGACATTTGAAGATTTACTGAAGTTTCATAATACCCTTTGAATGTCCATAATCTCTTCAAATTTACTGTAGATAAACTCAGTAAATTCTGATTTTAAGGTTTCATGCCAGGTTTTACATATAAGCACTTATCTGTACATTCTGTCTCTTGAAATAATCCTAGCCTGGTTTATTAATGTTACACAGTGGAATTTATAAAGCCCTTGGCTGCTTTTCCTGTAGGAATGTGATATGTTCAGAGAACTCAGAAAAGAACTTTATCAAATCGCCTCACTGGATAGATGAGGTAAATACTGTCCAGAGACATTAAGGCTACTTTCCCAAAGTTAGAGTTTCTTAATAGAACAGGTTTCCATCTGCACCTTCCACCCCACTATGGTTTTCTTTTCCATTATCATGAAGCCAGGTAAAGAAGTCCACAACAAGAAACAACAAGACATGAGAATTCATTTTATTTGCATGTCCCAACAACTCATTCCAAATAATGAATTCAAAAGAAAAACTGTAGTTCCTCAGTATTAGCACTAATTTACGGTAACAATCATTTCTTTTAAATTTCATATTTAATTTACCTTTCACTTTAGATTGCAAATTAAAGTATATATATACATGTTTATATACAAAAAAAACTTTGAAAACAAATTAATCCCAATCTTGGTCCAAGAGTTTCCACTTCAGAAGTGGTATAGCACTATGCTATATTCATCCTCTTCCAAAATATATCTCTTAGGACTTCATGAGTTCCAAACATTCATTCACAAATGGTTCCCCTTTAAGTTTAATGAACCATATATTTCATTTCTGAGTAAATTAGAGGAAATATTACAGAACATGCTTTGTACAGTACAGCACCACCACTGAAAAGGGCTCGGGGTTTTGTAATCCAAGGTTCCGATTTAAAGCAAAAATACATGGCATAGACTGCAACAGCAAAGAAGTGTCCAATTAAAACTAGAGGGTTAGGAGACAATCTGTAACAGAAAAAAAAAAATATGTACTGGTAAGACCAAGGAATTAAAATTTACTCAAAAGGTTCCAACTGTGTATTATCTATAAGGCTCAACACACATTTACATTTTAGAGAATTTTGCAAACTTGTGTGTGTCTGTTAAATATGACAGGAGCAATTTTTTTTTTTTAAACAAGAAATTTAGGATATATATATCTCTTTCAGAGAAGCTAGTAACTCCTCTCACTGTAGTTTACCTAAGTCACATATCTTGAGCTCTGTTCTTTCACTGATCTTGAGATCCCTGGCTGAATACCTAGATGGCCTAGCCTGTTGGAGTCTAGGTTTTTCAAAAAATATAAGTACTGACATTCAGATTATAGATGAATGAGAAATGACTCAAAGAATTTCACTTTGCAGACTGCCTCGGGTTGAATGTACCCCCAAAACTTAATCCCCCCTGTAACTGTTAAGACAGTGAGAAATCCTATTATGCTCATGGAAAGGTAAGCCCTTGAAGAGGTGATTAGATTGTAGGACCATGCTGGAGTGAATGTATTAAAAATGGTAGTCATGAGTGTGGTTCTGAGGGCTTTAAAAGGAGAGTGAATGAGGGGGTTAGTGTCTCTCTCTGCTCCACCATTTTGGCAATGTGATACCCTGCCATCACTGTTGCCACCACCAAGACCTTCACCAGATGTGTTCCCTGGACTTTGGACTTAGCCTGAGAAACTGTAAGCAATAAATTTCATTTTCTTATAAATACTTCCATGTGTTTAATACACAGACTGTTTGCAAGAATAGTTTCACATATGTCTGCTCTGTCAAAACTAATTCTGAGTTTCATGAGTCCTGGCACTTCCATCAAATTAATTTTTAAATTCAAATTTCCCAAATTATTCATGGCTCCCACAGATTGGATTATGTGAATAAACCCACAGGCAAAAAAACAAGCTTCTATTTTAATCAAGGAGTTTAGCCTCCTCTACCACCACTTTTTTTTTTTTTTTTGTCTTTTTCGTGACCAGCACTCAGCCAGTGAGTGCACTGGCCATTCCTATATAGGATCCGAACCCGCGGCGGGAGCGTCGCCATGCTCCCAGCGCCGCACTCTCCCGAGTGCACCACGGGCTCGGCCCTCTACCACCACTTCTAATCAATGCTGTTTCCAAGAAGTAAAACACTGTAGTAAATGTTGCCTTTTTGCATTTCTCTGGGTCACCTTCTAATTGGGATACTAATAAATAATGAAATTACAAAATGTGTAAGGAAATAAGATTTGCATAATTCATAAGCCAAACAGTCCTAAGAAAATCTGGAATATTTGTTTCCTTTGTTCCATCAAAGCAACTTACACAGAAAGCAGCCCAACAGGCCCAGCAACACATTCTCCACCAAGTTTGAAATAAAAAAAACACGCTTTTCTTAGTTGATGCAGATTATCTAAAATAAAATTTTAAAATTACTCTCAATCAAAATATTCACACATTTATGCCAGAGTGCTAATGATATATAAAAAAAAAAAAAAAAAAAAATGAAGATATAACAAATACCAAACCTTATAGATGATTTTAAAATATCTAGTCCTAGAATTTCAACAACCAGGATTTCTCTTAAATTCCATAATCATCAACATTATGGGTAGTAATATGAATTTTTTTCCTGTTAATAACAGTTACCAACATTTAGGTTTCAGAATAGAGTTGTTTAAAAGTTATATCCTTGATTTTGTTGTAAATTTATCAAATGATGCAAAATACTCTGTAAACTCTTTATTATAAAAACACAAATTTGAAACCAAATTCCTAGTCTCTAAGATGCCAACCCATTTCTCTAAGCAGTAAATTATCAAGTAAAAATAGCTGTGAATAGTAATTAATAATAATGCCTGATATCTGTATAGTTTTTTAGTAGTTTTCAAAGTAACTCATTAAACACTCACAACATAGTGTAACCAATCCTTGTTAACAGTTTAGAATCAATGTTCTTTTCAGGTATGCCTAGATTTTTCTTTACAACAAATTTTTTAAAAAAAGATGCAATAGGTAAACTTAGAAAAGTTTAGAAAGAAGTTTAGAAAAACTCTAAACTTAGTGCTTTTCTTTTTATTTGCCTAAAGAGCCATTTACCTTCCATGCCAATTTAGCAACAGATTTGTCTGGCAAACCACAATCAATGAATGGGTTTTTTCTTTTAGCAAGAGTGATGTTATACAGAGAAGCTACAGAAAGCATTTATATTGCATCATCTTCATTCATCACCTTGCATCAGTGTACCAAAGCACTGATCATTAGGGCCTCAGCCAGGTCATACAAATAGCTTTGTTGCACATATACCCGAGTAATGGGATTTGAGTTATATCTAGTCTTGAAAACCTAAAAGTCTAGTTTCATTAATGCACCATCAGTGTAACATATTTGTACTCTGCTGTGGTAAGGAGGTGGCACAGTTGCCTTTTCCTCCATTTCTAACACTTTCCTTCATTTCTAACACTGCTTCTGCTAAGTAATGTTTTCCTTAACATGTATCACCTCTCTGCAATATGGAAACAAAAACAAAAGCACAGGAATATTTCAAATGAGTAAAGAGTGAATGCATTCTGCTATTTGTCATTTTTTTTTTTTTTTTGGAAACCACCAGTGTGGTTTTATTTTTTTTTTAATTTTATTTTGTCGATATACATTGTGGCTGCTATTTGTCATTTTAACAAGGGAGAAACTCTAAACTTGAAGTTCATATTCATTTTATAAGATACTACTTTAAAAAGAAATTGTAACTAGTGTTCAGGAAGAAAAAGACCATATTGCCTTTTTAATGCATGGCCAGAAAGACCTTTCATCACAATCTTATGCATTTGGAAATACGCATTATCTGGTCTGGACCAGAGGACTTCAAAATGATGACTACATTATTGAGATATTGTATTAATGTTATCTGAGGTAAGTCAATAGCCTTCCAGACAAAGTGGTGGATACCTGATGATGAGAAACTAAAAATCTTGCTCAAGGATGGAGTTAAAACGAACTATAAACTTGGCAGTCAGAAAACTCAAGTAACATTTTTATTTCTGGACTAACCACTAACTTTTTTGTAATTGAATTCCTTTCCTGTGCTAAAAATCTGCAATTCAGTAATGTTCTACACTTACCATCTGTGGCAGAAAATAATTCATAAAGAGCCTGAGCAAGGACATTCACAACAAAGGAATGAGACCTTTTTCTCATCCAATAGAATGATTTTTTGGCCTAAAAAAGAAAAAGATCACTTATTATATGGGAAGGGGGAAAAAGCACAAACTGATGTTTATAATCCTTTCAAACTGATATTTATCCTGAAGACTATAAGTAATATTGCCTTATGTCTATCATTTACCATCCCCCCACCCCCCCAAAATCATCTTCAGAGCAATGAGTTATATGACTCTCACTATGAGCAAAGTGACTCATGGCAATTCAGTGTTACATAATATTCAAATACATAAACTCAGAAATTCTGTAAGATTTACAGGTGCAAGTCAAGTTCCTTAAGCCTGAACAAGACTGCCTCAGAACCACTATGAAGCATCAGGCCCCCAAGTACAGATCACCCCATCAGAGCCCCATTGCTCGTAGCCCCCGCAGAAACCTATTTTGAGACACTTAATCTGAGATTTAATTTTGGACGTTACCTTTATTTGAGACTGAGATTTAATTTGAGACATTTAATTTTTTACCTGGAAAACAGCTGCATCATCATAAAGGTCAGGGATACCCTTCAGCAGTTTTCTCCATAGTTTTACATCATTAAAAGCAACAGTCATTCCCCCACCGGTGAGAGGATGCCTTATATTATATGCATCTCCCAAAAGAAGAACACCTGTGAAGAGAGAGAATTAAGATTATGACCTCTGCTTCCTTTTGGCTGGAACCGCCATCTTCCAGTAATTCACCAAAATGACTAACACAAAGGGAAAGAGGAGAGGCACCCGACACATGTTCTCTAGGCCTTTTCGAAAACATGGAGTTGTTCCTTTGGCCACAGACACATGAATCTACAAGGTGATATTGTAGACATCAAGGGAATGAGTATTGTTCAAAAAGGAACACCCCACAAATGTTACCTTGGCAAAACTGGAAGAATCTATAGTGTCACCCAGCATGCTGTTGGCATTGTTGCAAACAAACAAGTTACAGGCAAGATTCTTGCAAAGAATTAATGTGCATATTGAGCATATTAAGCACTTTAAGAGCCAAGATAGCTTCCCAAAACGCATGAAGGAAAATGATAAGAAGGAAGCCAAAGAGAAAGGAACCTGGGTTCACCGGCCTGCTCCACCCAGAGAAGCATGCTTTGTGAGAACCAATGGCAAAGAGCCTGAGCTGCTAGAACCTATTTCCTATGGATTCATAGCATAATGAATATAAAAAAAAATAGAAGACCAAGACCACTATACTGTTAAAAAAAAAAAAAAAAAAAAAAAAAGATTATGACATCTTGGAGCATCCCTTAAGACAAAACAAAACACAAAAAAAGACTAATAATTTATAAACATTATTGATGTGAGCTAGTAAATAAGAATGTGAAAATGTAAGAGTACAAATCATGACTATAATTTGTTAAAGAAAATTTAAGAGTTGATTCAATCTATATTTATTGGATACCTAATATGTGCCAGGCACTGGGGATAAAGTGAGAACAAGAGTTTATTTTCTGCCCTTATGAAACTCACCTGCAAATACAATGTTAAGTCCAACAATATCAATGCATTTATAAGGCCTCTTTCAAAATAAAATATGAAAAAATAGAAAGAATCAACAGGCATCCAGGCATGAAAAGCAAGTCTTTTACCATGGAAAAAATCAAGATGTCTTTGATATTTCATAGCAATATTTGCTGCCAGCACACTATAGAGAAATATCTATACAGTTCTAAGGGAAAGAAAGGAGGCCCTAGGAATATTATACCCAGCCATATTGTAGTTTAAGTAGAAGACAATACAGGCCTATATTCTCAAAATCACCAGATGTTAATTTAGGAGACTAAACCTTGACTGAATCTTATCTGAAAATCAGACCCCTTGAATCTAAACTACAGAAGCAAAAAGAGCCACAATTTGGCTCCAAGTGTACCTACTGATGGAGATTCCTAATCTACCATCAGCCTGCTTAATGACCTGTGACTTTAGAGTGACATTCGAACAAAGCCTTGATTTAATTATATCTGTGAAAGAAACAGATAAGCATAATGGTAGTGTTAAGGTAGAATTGTAGATAATTTTTTTTCTGTAAAGGCATGAAATACTACATTTATAACTAATTTTAGAATATATAATTAATATATATTAATTTGTAAAAAGGTAGCCTCTAAAGGTTAACTCAAATTTTTATGTATTATTCTAATACCTCATCAAAAAAAACAACTGTACCCAGGTTTATTCCTCCTCCATGGAAGATTCCCAATCCCACCAATTAGGATGTGTTCCATCAGCGTGCTGTTTACATCAATTTGACAATGGCTTCAGTCTGCTTTGCACGATAGTTTATTTATATGGTTGGTGGCTTATTATGCATGTGTTTCTACAGCAGGATACAATCTCTTTATGTTCAGTAACCAGAGTATATCAATGGCTTTCATTCAGACCTCTGTTCTAAGCTCCAGATGCATGTTTTCAATGATATTCCATACACCCCCACTCACATGTCCTACTGGCACTTCATACCCAATATGTCCAAATATGTCACCTCTCCCCATAATTCCCTAAACTTAACTCTTTCCTGTTCCTATGTCAGCAATTAACTGGCAAAACTAAGCCTGAAACCTGGAATCTATCAAGAGGTCTCACTCTCTCTTACTACAATATCCAATTAATCACTGGGTTTCATGCATTCTACATCCTAGATATTACCCAAATCCATTCCCTACCTTTTTCACCTTTTTCATCACTCACATGGAATAATTAAATAGCCTCAGAATATGTTTTAGTCTAAACTTTACTCCAAATCATACTCCACCACAATGTCAGAGTAATATTTCTGAAATAAAAACCTAATCATGACACCACCTTCTTTAAATCTTTTCAATGAACTATTAGAATAAGTGAGTTTAATAGGTTTCAAGACACAAGATAAATATGCAAAAATCAATTATATTCTTACATACTAGCAATGGATATCATCAAGATAAAATTTACCAACAACGTTGTGAAATTATCTGTGTACATCCTAACTAGATAATTGCCTTCTCTAGGTCAAGGACTGTCTTTAACTGTTGTACCCCAATGACTAGCACAGTGACTTACATATACTCAATATTAAATAACTAAATATATCATGAAACTAACTTTGTTGTTATTAGTGTGTTAATCCATAGTTAACAAATTCTCTCTCCCACATGTTATTCCCAGCAATATAAATTTAATCACATATATATAATTTGTAATATTGACTCTTTTATAAAATAAGTCCAATAAAATAGTACCTCGTTTGTTTACTGGTGAAGGGGGAAGGAAGCTTGCTGGCATGGACCTCAAACGAGAATTCTGAATGGCTTCGAGGAATGGTTCTTTCAAGTGATCTGCAAAAATCCCCACCCACCCAAATAAATAGTTTGTAACATTTCGATTTCAAATTGTCACATATTTTCTTATCAAGTATAAACAAATACCTACCAAACATCTGTTATGGTTGTTACATCCATCCCTCGTGATAAACCAAGAATTGTCTATTTTATTAATAAAATTATCCATTAAGCACTTAGTTATTCATGCTAAGGAATGACTAAGGAATCTAAGAAAAAATTAACTTAAATATACATACAGCTGAATGAACAAAGAAATTAGATGAAGAATGAGGCAAATTCAGACAAGATGAGACAGGGAGAAAACCACCCACTTCTCTTCCAAATGTTAACTGACAGGCGTCATATTTAATATTTAATTTATTATAATCAATATATTCTGGTAATATCAGATGAAATGCACTACCAATTCACAAACAGCATGAGGGATATGGACACTAGAAAAAGAAACAGATTTAGAGGCACAAGGCAGCTCTACGTCTCTGAGCTTCAGTTTCTTCATGTGTAAAACAAAATGGTTGGATCAGCTCCTCTCTAAGATATGTCCCAGTTTAAGGTTTGGGCTTCTACTTGTATAGAAAATGAACAATCTTTTCATACAGTTCCCAGTGTAAACTGGGAATGGAGGAGCAGAATGCCTATGTCAATACTATTCCATTTGTACAAGGAGTAGAATCTCAGTAACTTAATATAAACCTATAAATAGTTTATCTCCATGATTTCAGGGCAGTCTGCTCCAATTAACCTCTGGATTGAAAAAAATATAAAATCTACAGTAAAAGAAAAAACAATGCTAAAAATATCAGGTAATAAATAACTTTTCAGAAGTATACATAACTAATTTTCCCATCTGAAAGCTTCAAAAGTAGCTTGGACCAGCCCGTGGCTCGGGAGAGTGTGGTGCTGATAACACCAAGGCCACAGGTTCAGATCCCATATAGGGATGGCCAGTTAGCTCACTGGGTAAGCATGGTGCTGACAACACCAAGTCAAGGGTTAAGATCCCCTCACCAGTCATCTATAAGAAAAAAAAAAAAAAGCTTAATGTACTGAAACGTTTTCATATATATATACATACGTTTAAAATGTCATTATTAAAAATCTAAGTTTGTCCATGTACACCTTCATTTCACTTTATTTCTATTAATATCTTGTTATTTATTAAACACTTACTTTAGAAAACTTAAAAAAAAAACAATATTTAAATAAAATGGTCATACCAAAGACAGTTTCCAATTCCTCTAATCATATCATAATTGACAAGTGGGGTTTCCCTTCAATTTTATTAAAATTCTTAACAATATTTTACATTTCTTTCCCACATCTTCCCATTCTCAAAAGAAAAACAAAACCAAATACCATAAAAACTGTGAATTTGTGAAACGGTAATTTATAATGAGTGTTTTTACAAAGATGTCTAAAATCTATGAATCCTTTGTATTCAACTCAAAACTAAAATGATCCCAGTCTGGCTAGTTAGGTCATTTGGTTAGAGTGCAGCCTAATAACACCAAGGTCATGGGTTTGAATCCTCATACTGGCCAGCAGCCTAAAATAAAATGATCTTAAAGACCCTTCACAGCTCTCATGTTCTGAGGGCAGACATTTCAGAGCAGGCACATATGAGCAAGCAGCCTTGGTAATCCTGGCTCTACTCCTACTAATAATTTATCCTCAGAGAAGCTAAGTGATCTTCCTGAACCTTAGTTCTCTCATCTGTAAAATGGGAATAATGATAATGCCTACCTCCCAGGGTGGTTGTATAGATAAAATGAAACTATATTCGTAAAATACCTGGTAGACATTCAGTAAATGGGAGCTATAATTACTACAAAAAAACAAGCACGAAAATATTTAAGTATAAGCGATATTTCAAGATTCAGAGAACTTACACTGCAGTCCAGACTACCTTAAAAAAACTATATATCCCAATATTAATAATTATTCTGAAAACCATGCTTTAACTGTTAATTATTAATATGACAAAAACATTTTGAAGCTTTTTTTTTTTTAATTTGGAGTTTGTTTTGGTTTTCTTATGTGCTAGTTGAAATAGTTCAGCTCCAGCATATTTGGTTCACTGGCTGCATTTTTCACCTGCCATCCTTATCTCTGGCTTATTTTGGTGAGAACTGGAAATGGAGAGCCTTTTGTGAGATTTGCTTTCAGACTACAAATTACAATAAGAGTGAAATCCTCTCTCTTACCAGGTATTTGTGGATAAATTTTTTCAACCATGTATTCTCTCAAATTCCTTGGCATTTCTCCTCGAACATCAACAAGTACTCGAGTTTCACTGGATGAAATCTGGTAGATGAGAACTGGACTTGGATTAACTAAAATAAGCTCAGCATGATTTGCTTTAAACTGTGGTGCATTCTAAAAAAATAGAATAATAAAATTTAATAATTTTCAAATTTCAAGTTGCTTTTATTTTACTATAATTGTACTCCTACAGTACCTTCATAAGAAAGCCAACAAAATGAGATGAAACAGAAACTTTACTGGAGACCAGGTTTTTCCTGAACTTGGAGAAAAGCCCATCTGCAACAACAGTCAACGGAGCATGGAGTTCCTATAACAGAGATACAAAAGATTCAGCTAAATGGTTAGAAATACACATTAAAAAGACCATTCTTTTTAAGTGTGCATGAACAGATTTAAATATATAATCAGATAACATTATAAAGGGTAGCTGAAGATAATGCCATTGAAGAAACTGTTATATGGGCTTAAAATAATGCACAAGTGAGAGACAGAACTCCAGGGGGTGCAGTTTGCCGGGAAGACTCAGTCCTGGGCCTGAATTTCCACACAGTCCAGGTGTATCTGACCTCACAAGACCAGGAAGTAACTAAAAGGCCAACAATTAAAACCTGAGTCACACAAAAAGTCTTCCCCAGACAATGAGCAACAAAGCAGCAATTTAGCTAAACCACAGGACTCAAGTGCTGGTCCCCACAGTAAGTTCCCCTAATTTTGAAATTAGGCAAAGGACAACAAATTAGTTCCAGTGCAGAGTATAAGTGGTGGTGGTAGATAATAATCCAAAAAAGATCAAGAAAAAACAGAGAAATATGACACAATCAAAAGTAACAAACTAAGCACCAGAGGAACAGTGCATTTATGAAATGTCTGACAGAATCCAGAATCACCTTCTTAAGGATGTTCAGGGATTTACAAGAAAATACAGACAGAAAATTAAGTATCTAGAAAACAATCCAGGAGAAGAATGAGAAACTTGACCAAAAAATTGAATAAATTTTTAAAAATACATAGAAATTCTAGAAAAAAAGAATATATTATCTGAACTGAAAAACTTAATAGAAAGCTCCAACAGCAGACTTAACCAAACTGAGGAAAGAATCAGTGAGCTCGAAGATAAAACTTATGAAATTATCAAACCAGAGGAGCAAAAAGAAAAAAGAATAAGAAAAAAATGAAAGAGAAATACAGCAAATATGGGACTCCTCAAGTGAAATAACCTCCACATAATTGGCATACCCAAAGGAGAAGAAAAAGGAAGAGATGTATAAAGCATATTAAAGGAAATAATGGCTGAAAATTTCCCAAGCATTAAGAAATATGACAGCATCCAGGTACAGGAAGCTCGGAGGTTGCTAATCAAATTCAATCCAAAGAGGAACACCCCAAAGCACATTGTTATCAAATTATCAAAAGTCAAAGACAAAAAAAGGATACTGAAGGCTAGAGAAAAGAAACACATAACATTCAACAGAGTCCCAATACATCTCTCAGCAGATTTCTCAGTAGAAATCCTACATGCCAGAAGAGAATGGGATGATATATTCAGAATGCTAAAGGAAAAAGACTGTCAGCCAAGAATCCTCTATCAAGCAAAACTAACCTTCAAATATGAAGGAGAAATAAATTCGTCCCAAACAAACAAAAGCTAAGGGAATTCACCAACACTAGACCTGCCTTACAAGAAATGCTAAAGGGAATTCTTCCATCTGAAAGAACACAATGCTAAGGAGCAGCAAGAAAACATTTGAAGGTACATAACTCATTAGTGAAAGTAAGTTCACACACAACCTCAGAATACTCCACTGTCATAAGGGAGGGATGAAGAAACCACTTACATCCTTACCTAACGAGATAACAAAAATACAAAAACCATATCAGATAGGCAATATTAAAAAATGTAACTTAAAACAACAAAATGTCAAAAAGTGGGGGGGGGAATGACACCAAAGTATAGAGTTGGCTTTGATTCTTTCTTTTTTCTTAGGTAGATATCAGAAATAAGTTATTAGTCTAAAATAATCTGTTATAACAATAACATTTTTTGTAAGCCTCATGTGAACCATAATACAAACACTTATAAGAGACATACTAAAAATAAACAGCAAGAATACCACATGGTCTCTCAAAGAAGTAGAGAGTAGAATGATGGCTACCAGAGGCTGGGAAGGGAGTGGGGTAGAAGGAAGAAGAAGCGGTGGACTAACAAGTACAAAACTATGCTATCTACCCTAAGTGAATCATTGTACAGTATATGCATGAATTGAAACAACACACTGTACCCCATAAAATTGAAGAGAAAAAAAAAAAATCCAAGGCCTAGCCAGATTCTTTTATATGAGAATTTTTTAACTTCATATAGTGCTTTTGCAGACATTTGTTTTTTGGGTTTTTTTGGTGGCTGTATGAGGATCCAAACCTTTGACCTTGGTGTTATCAACACTGCACCAGTGCCTTCTAATTAGTGTCTAGGGCTTAGAAGAATTTTTGTACAAAGGCCTGTATGTATTTACATTATTACACTAGAGGAGAGAAAACTTTGCTATCGCCCTCATTAGAGTAAAATTTCTAGGAAACGGTGACCCTATGGAGAAGCCCAGGATCAGTTTTTACTATACCAACATGAGCATATACTAGAAACTATCTTATTCTGTTATTTCCCCAAAGATTCTCCTACTTCTGCCTACTGTTGTACAACAATGTGCATATAGTTAGAATAATATATCATATACTTATAAATTGTTTAGAGTAAATTTATGTTTTTTACCGTAACAAAATTTTTCAAATAAATAATCCTGAATCATTAAATAAAAAGAGATTCTATTTTTGCCTTTCTGATTTAAGTGAATCCTTCCTTTTTTCCCCCTTCCAGTTCCACTCTGCTTCTCTGATAATGTGTATTTTTCGTTTCAGTTTTTAGTACTGTTAATGTAGTGGTGTTTATTTAAAAAGTTATTTACATAGCACTCTGAGGTGCTCTAAAGAGCAGTGTGTTGCAATCTGAAATCCATCCTGTTGCACAGGACTCAGAAGTCAGTGCACACAAAAATAATAAATTGGTGAGCCTACTTTTTTAAAGGGTAAGAGAAAAAGAAGGAAAAACATCTCTTAGGAGGAGATGTCATTTGATAAATCTCACCTTTATATCTCCAGTTTCTTTATCCCTGTACTGAACTCCCATCACAGCATCATCTTCCTCTAGTAACTGTAGCACAACACCTTCAATAAACTTTGTACTAAATGACAAATAAACAGAAATAAATTTCTATAGTAGCACATGAGCGATTTAAATTAGACATGATCAATTCCTTATTTACCCATGTAAACTGGACATGTGTGTGCATATACATGTGCACTGAAAAAGGTCTGAAATGACGAAAAGCAAAAACATCATTAAGCAGTTTTAGAATTATGTATGGCTTTTAATTTCAAATTTATCAACACTGAACACATATTACTAATGTAATGATTTTAAAAATATTTTTTAAAGTAACATTAAATTTTTATCTCAATTCATTAAAAATAAAATACATGCAGAGAGACGTTACATACCTACACACATTCATAACAGAGGGGAAAAATGAATTGGAGCTTATCTACCAAATTATTAAGAGTAGTTATTTCTAGTCAGAAAGATCATAGATAATTTTTACAATCATCCTTATATTTTGGAGTATTTTCCCATTTTTCTGCAGTAAACATATTGTACTTCCATGGATATCAAGTCCTTTCAGTTTTAGGAATAAGTCCACTTCTTCAGTTGCTTGTTAACAGTAAAGTCTATACCAATCACATGAGGGTTCTCATGTTTAAAACTTCCTCAGTTACAGTGTTTAAAGCTACAGGCAAATATAAGTTAATGATCAAGAGGAGAAGCCAGTCCTGTCAGACTAGGTCTTTAGTAAGAATGGAACAGGAATTTTCCCTTGCAGTCCTTTGTCTTGACTTTTAATAGAAGATATCATAAGTATAAACCCAGTCTCCCAAATGGGCAACACATAGACTTATGCCTTACTTATAACTTACATCCTCTAAATTCCAAGCACAGAAAAATCACATAATTTATTTAGTTGAAGGAAAATTCTCTATAGTTCTATGTCATTCAAAGGAAAATACTTTATATGATATTCTTATCAAAGATACTGAAGATCCAATACTCTTCTAACTTATGGTTCACTTTAGTATACCTATGTTCTAGCCTATGCCCAAAACATTTATGAAATTTATGAAATATCTGTACAAAGGCCAAATTTAAATGTGTTAATTTTTTCTCTAACATTATATATTTGAAGCTGTAGTCTTACTTGGGCTCTGCCATAGCTGCTTTTCGGAGACTCATGATGAATCTTCCATGATGAAAAGCTCTTCCACTCTGTATTTGGTTGTTTTCTGACAAAGGGTAAGGAATTTGAACCTCTGATTTGCTTTCTTGATCATGGATTATGTAGCCATTTACAACCTGGGCATCAAGACCTTCCACTGTATCTGCAAAACATAGTTCAAAAAAATCAATTTTGTTAATATGCCCAGAGTTATACTAGGCACCAAGAAGGACATAGAGACATCAAAAATGAGTTTCTGCCTTCATAAAACTACGATAGCATTTGGAGAACTGGACAATTAATATAACTATTTCAGAAATC
This sequence comes from Cynocephalus volans, assembly GCF_027409185.1. Lineage (NCBI taxonomy): Eukaryota > Metazoa > Chordata > Mammalia > Dermoptera > Cynocephalidae > Cynocephalus > Cynocephalus volans. The sequence continues at coordinate 78,647,966 of NC_084474.1, read as the reverse complement.
TTAATCCTTCTGGGAGACAATGGCAGTCTTAGCAAATCCGTACTATTATTTAAGGATAGTCACACTTAAAAATAATTCAGGTCTGTAATTCCATTTCACTTCAGAAAGACAAGCAAGAAAATGCAACATGAAATGAAATGTCACAATGCTACCAAGTTTAAAATGGACAAATATCCTAAAAGCTGCCATTAGCAGTGTATTCAATTTGGAACTCAGCAAATTGCCAATCTTTACTGACCTAAATGTTTGGAGCCCACCTAGTATTTTTATAATGTTGTGTCCAGCTACTAAGACAACTTGTTTTTCTCAACCCATAACTATTATAGGGGTACTTTAAATGTTAAAACTGACCATTTTGTACACCAGAAAATCAAAAAAGTATAGTAGCATAGTAGAATTTTTCCTTGGATAAACTATCTAAAGACAAGTATATAAATAAGGTCTAATTTAAGACTTCTTAAAACATCTGTCCTTATATCAATTTTATTGATGAAATTAAATATGAGACTTCAGACACTTTCACTTTCTTAAGCAGGCAGCAAGACAGAATGCTAAATCTCAATGAAAATCCATGCTTTGTGAATATTAGATATTTAATAACTTTAAAGCCACTAATGTAAGAGTTATCGCTATCCATTAATCATAAAGCTCCATATTTATGATGATAGACAACATGCAGCAGATAAACTGATATGGAAAACCCTCTTCCACATTAAAATATATAGAATTGTTTTTTATGTAAAGGCAAACTAAAAAGTAAAAAAACAAAACAAACAAAAAAAACCTCACATGCTAAAAATGAGGAGCAACTTCAAAGTCAAACCAGCAAGCAAGTTGAAAAGGCAACAGCATAGGAGTATCAGAACCACAAGCCTAAAGGGCTATAATTTTACGGGCCACTCCTGGATGGGAGGTAAAGGCCCCTATGTGCTAGGGACACTGAAACTCAACACCACAGAGACCAGGAAAACCCAATTCACTGCCCTGAACTATGGCATGGAAGTAAGCCCTCCACCACAGGCTATGGGTGAAGTCATCCATAAGAAATCCAAACATAACTTTGTTCCATGACCTAGTATGAAGTCTGAATCTCAAATGAGGAATGTGCACAATAAAATGGGTAACATTTATTATGAAAGCCAAATTTAAACCAGAGTTCTAGGAAATAATACAACAAAAGACACATGAGATTTATGAAATGTATTTATATTTAAAAACATGAAAGACCTAATAGAGAGTATACCACATTCATGGGCAGGAAATCCCAATCTGAAAGATGTCAATTTTCCCCAAATGCTATAGATTCAATGCCATTCTAATCATAATCTTGACAGGGTTTTTTTTTTCCATGGAATTTGAAAACCTGCTTCTAAATTATATATAGAAAAACAAAAAGGCCAAGAAAAGCCATGATAATCCTAAAGAAAATGAGCACCACTCCTCTTCCCACTGATACTGAAACTAATTATAAAGATATAGAATTTAAATTGTATTAATTACAGAGTTCTAGATATTAAACTTAAGCCACAGGGCAATCAGTTCACTAATTAAAACCCACATTCAATCCACATTATATTAAAAAGTCCATAATCGAAAAGTAACTATTCCAATTGTTTCTATTATACATATCTCATCAGACCTGAAGGGAAATTAGTGACATAGTAAATGTTCAAAACGGACTCGTATTAGTAATAATAAAGGAACAACGGCCACAGTACTTTAGAGACTCTCCTCCCTCTTGCATGAACTATATACAAATCCACTGAGGCTGGTCGCCACAACCATAGAGATGTCCCGAGGCTCGATCTCTAAATGATTGTGTCCAGCCATTAGTTTGGTAGCATTTCCAATTTCAAAATCCTGTCTCTGGATGTTGTCATGTCTGCTTCAAGCCAATCTCTCATGCAACGTGGTGGTTAGAGAACCTGAAAGAACAGACATGGAACTTCCCTTCTTCATAAAGCACTCTCTCCACTTGGTTCCTGCGCTCTTATGCTTTTCCTCCTGACTGCTCCTTCTCAGTCCCTTTTTTTGGCTCCCCTCACTTCACTGATCTCTATACTTTAGAGTATCTCTGGCTTCAGTCCTGGGCCTCTTCTTGGTAACAGCTTATAGTCTCATTTAAATACTATGACTCCTCTCTTTCTCTCAGACCTAACATCAGATCCATCAGCAAGTCCTACTGACTCTTCCTTCAAAATATATTTTCAGAATGTGACCACTTCCCACACCTATACTGCTACAACCCTGTTCCAAACCATCAGCTCTCAATGATTCTCCAATAACCTCCTAACAGATATCCCTGCTTCTGGCCTTGCCATTTTATGATCTGTTCCATTTTCCGCACAATAATGAGAATATTTTTGAATAATACTTTTTAATCATACTTCTAAAATGTGAGATTTAATAACTGCTCTTCTTAAAATTCTCCAATGGCTTGCCTGTGAAGTAAAAGCCTTATCCTTACAGTGGGCTATGTGGTCCTGTGGAATCCCCATTATCAATCTGACCTCTTTTCTAGCTGAACTCCCCTTCACTCACACCATTCCAATCAACACTATTCTCCCCCCTCATTCTTCAAACACACCAGCCTAGCTCTTCCCAGAGAGCTTTTCCAGTTGACACTCCCTCTGCCTGGAATTCTTTTTCACCCGATAGATATCCATAGGGCTCACTAACTCACCTCCTTCAGTCCTTTACTCAAATGTCGTCTTCTTGGTAAGGGCTTTCTTTCCCCAACCACACTATTTAAAATTACACCCACCCACCCCCAACTCACTAGTCCCCTTTTCTCTATACCCCTTTTAACCATCGTATATGAGGATACTTCAAAAAGCTCATGGAAAGATTCGTATTATCTTTTCATTCTATTTTTCCATGAACTTTCTGAAGTACCCTCGTATATTCCATATACTCTTACATTTTTTATCACCCTCCCCCCTACTACCCGATAGAATGTGTGCTCTATGAAGGCTGGAATTTTTGTGTTTTGTTCACTAGTGTAGCCTCAGCATCTACAGCAGAACCTACCATAAGGTCAATGCTTAATAAATATTCCTTAAATAAATCAATTAATTAATGTCACTCCTTTAGTCACCTCCTCCGTCTCTTGCATCACCAGTTTATTCCTATCTACTTTATCATCTCCATTCACCATACAAACATATTTTAGTGTCAAAATACACCTCCTTTGTCCTCACATCCCCATCCACTACTGCCCTATTTCTGATTTGTCATAAAAACTTCTCAAGAATAGTTTTCAGTCTCAAATGTTTAAATCTTCAACTCACTTCAGTCTAGGTTTTGTCTTCACAATTCCCCTGAAACATCTTGTCAATGTCACAAACACCTCCAAATTGTCATATCCAATGGTCATTTTTCTATACTCATCTTACCTGATCCTTCATTAGCAAACTATGATGTAGCTGTCCTTTCCTTTCTTGATACATACCTATTCCCTCCTACTAGAAACATTCTCCTTTCTTGCATTAAGTAACACCAAAGACTTCCGGCTTTCTACTATTACTCTCTGTCTCTTTTGCATGCTTCTTTTCTCCACAATCTCTAAATATCAGAGTTTCCCAGGACTTAGTTTATTCTGTCTTCTCTTTTCTCCCTATATTCTCCTTATATGGTCTCAATCATTGCCATGGCTTTTAAGTACCCAAATATATGCTGACAGCTCTAAAATTTATAACTGCAGCCAGCCCAAACCACTTCTCTGCACTCTAGATTCATATATTCAACTGGACATCTCCACTTTATCTCGGTAAGTCTTCCCCACCCGCATGTTTCCCCCTACACCTGGTTCCTCTCCAGGTCATCTTATCAGCAAATGATACCAGCTGCCCAAGCCAAAACCTAGGAATCACTTTTAATATCACCCTCTTCCTCATATCTCACAGCAATCCCTTGGTAAGTCACGCCATTTCTCTCTCTTAATTTGATCATAAATCTGTCACTTTTTAAAATCTCCTCTGCTACCATACTAGTCCAAACCACATCACCTGTAATTTGGACTTAGCAATAAGTCCCCACTTAACTCCTAGAATTGACTTTTGTTACAACACCACCACAACCTTATAGTCTATTCTCCATACTTACTATATCTACGTATTCTTTTTAAGTAGCATTCTACAAATGGCTGGGTGTGACCCAATAGTGAATTATGAAATGAACTTTGAATTGTATAATCAGGTGAAATCATGACAAGTATTTAAAAAGTAAAATAAATCAAATTTCAGTCAGATCAATATATGTATGTATGTACTGAGTCAGGATAGAAAATGTATATGTTACTATGAATAGCTGTTAAAGGTCTAATTTTTTTTTTTTTTTCTGGCAGCTGTCTGGTAAGGGAATCTGAACCCTTGACCTTGGTATTGTTACCACCATGCTCTACCAACTGAGCTAAGTGGCCAGCCCCAAAGGTTTGAATTTTAGATGTATAAAGGTCACACTCCTGCTCCACTGCCTACAAAGCCCTGCATGATCTTGCTTGCTGCATACCTCTCCAACCTTAACCTCAAGCCACTCTTTCCCCATCACCCACTACATTCTAGCTGTACAGGTTCCCTTTTCAGTTCCTTATATGAAATAACAAACATTTATATAGTGCCCTACAAGCCCAGCACTATTCTGAATGTTTTATGTGTATGAATTAATTTAATCCTCATAATAACATATCAGTCTGGGACTCTTAGTATGCCTACATTTTACAGATAAGGGCACTGATACACAAAAGGTTAAGTAACTTAGGTTAAGGCTGGTTACCTAGCCAGGGTAAGACAGCTTTTAAGTGCCAGAGCAGGTATTCAAACCCAGGCAATCTAGTTCCAGAATCAATGCTTTTAATTAATACATCATACTTCCTACACCAAGCAAGCTGTTTCTCACCTCACAGCTTGGGTATATTTTGTACTCCATTTCTCAAGAAAACAGTTTACTGTCTTGTTTACCAGTATATCCTTGGTACCCAGTATAGCACCTCATGCAAACTAGGCAGTGAATAAATATTTCCTAAATGAACAGTTGGTGCATAAAAAGCACTGGTTGAATAAATAATGCTTAAATAGGAGATTCTAGGTAATAAACACTGTAACTGGTACATAATATACTATCTATAAATGACAGTTCCCTTCCTCTTTCACTAAATTTAAAGCCCTTACTCTAGTTTTCCAGTCCATAATTTCGATCATTACAATTTTTTAGCCATTTCATTAAATCTCATTAAGTCTAATTCATATCTCCTCATCCTATTAAATGCTTATTTACTCCTCTGCTCTCATTTTCATGCAAATTTGTTGGTAAATGAGCATAATAAATTTATAAGTGGAAATAAAATTGAATACCTTCGATAGTCTAAAATAAAGAGTACTGGCTTATACCACAGAACTCCACAACCCCCCAGAATATCAATATGAACCCACCTCCAAGACCAAGGTCTCCAAGAACACGACAACCACCTGGCTGCAGATATTCTCCAACTATTCTGTCAGGCTCTTTTAAATCTCTCTCAATTACCGTCACCTTTCTTCCATCTCTGGAAAGCACTGCTGCCAAAGCAGAGCCAAGTATACCAGATCCCACGATGATAACTTCTGGATCATTTTGAGAAGATATTGATGTAGAGGCAGCTGCTCCTATTAAGGTTGTTTCTGAAATATTGGTTCCTTTTCTGTGCTGTTTTTAAAAAAAGTAAATTACGATTCCAAAATTTATTAGCCTTAAATCATACTACTACTACACAGACACAATGGACTACTGCATCTTCGGCAAAAGCTAGACCCCAAACATTATCAAACCAAATGAACTGTTAAGGTACCGGCCAGCTGCCTAAAAAAAAAAAAAAATGAACTGTTAAGTAAATATTGGTTAAATAAAAATGTACATTATCCAATTTATAAATAAATAAATATTCCTTTTCCCAAGCGTGGTATTTAAAAAGTGCTATATATACTTAGAAATCCACACAAGGCCAAAGATAACAAATGCTTATAAGGGGCTTCAAAGCCTTACTATAGAGCAAATTCTATCATTAATTACTCAATTCTTCAACTATATACTGAGCATCTACCAGATGCAAATCACTTATAATTTCTGATTTGACTTCATGTTGCAAACTATGCAGCACCTTCTAGATATTTCCTCTCTTCATCGTTATTTTCTCCTTCTGAATTTTCATTTGAAAAATTTATCCTAATCTAAAATCACTTCTATATAATAAAAAGATTGTCAAATCCTGGCTACTAATCTATTAATTGAAGATTAAATAAATAAAATTACAAAAGAACAAAATAAATCATACCACCGCTTGGGATTTGACTTGTTCTCAATTTTAGTCCTTAATATAGAGGTGTCTTCAAAAAGTTTATGAAAAGATTTGTTATCTTCTAATTCCGTTTTCTACAAATTTTTTGAAATACCCTCATAGAAGCACATATTTAATTTATCCCTTCTTTTTTCCATATCCTGATATTCCAAGAGAACATAGTCCTAATTGGTCCCCCAATTTAGGAACAAGGACTAACATTAAACCTATCACTAGTTGACTGATGGCAAAAACTTCAACTTTGATCATAAAATGCAAAGTCTTGTCTTAAGAGACATGCTCAATCACAAATAACAGTGCTTGTTTTTTTAAATGAACAATTCAATCTTGTAATAATTAATTATTTGTTCTTGGTAGGTGGATTCACAAATTTGAAAACATTTCATTAACAGAATTGCAAGAAACCATCTACCTTAAGACTAAATGCCATTTGAAGGGGTTTTAATAAAAACTCAGTAAAAAAGGAAGGAGAGGAAGCTCAAAATCCTTTAGGACTTTAATGCTCTTTGATTCTAATACTCACCCAGCATTTTTACCTCTATAATGGACTGAGGACTTGTCCATTCCATTTTTTATAATTTACATTAGAGAAATACTTTTCTGTCCATCACCAAGGGGAGAAGACAATAGTGTCTATTCTTCCCATCAGAATTTCTTAATGATCAGAACAACTGACTATATTTAAATTACTGTTCTGGGAGCAAGACAAGCCCCTTTTATCATCTTAGAAAGAAAAAGTAATAAAAAATGGCCAAGTTTTTTCTGTTAAACATACACACCCCCAATTAAGTAATGTCCACAGTGTAGTAATGTTCCTAATCAAAGAGGAGCTTTGGAGGAAATCAAGTCTTTCAGAGCCTGATCAGTAGAGGAAGTACTAATGGGAACTTAGTAGATCACAGTCTAACAAATCCTTGGTTTCTAACGAATAAGGAGAAAGCCTGAGGCATTCACAAATTGGAACCAATACTGAATGCTAGTAATCCAATTTTCCTACTCCATAATTTCTCTGCAGAGCACGATGACAGTAACAGTATTCCAGCTGCCTGGACTAGCGCTCCGTGATCCTGAAGAAAGTTATCTCGGACAATACACATTTCAAATAGAAAATTCAGGATTCCCTCTCCCTCCTTTTCCATTTCCCCAACCCAAACTCACCATGCCACTGAATTCAGCACTACTCAAAAGACTCCTAACAGAAGTATACTACCTTTAGATTAATATTAATAGCTACTATTTTTTAGGCAGTTATGAACCAGGCATTTTTCATTTAATTCCCTAACCTCCAGCAAAGGTGGTACCATTCCCATCTAACAGAAGAGGTAACTGATTCTCACAAAAGTTAAGCAATTTGCCAAAGGTCTCACAGGCAGAAGGGGTGGAGCAAAAATTCTAAACCAATTCCCTTTCTTCTATGAACCTTGCTAATCCATACTGCAGATATGGTAAAATGATGTAGATCCAGAACTCTACATTAATTTGTAGGTCACTCACCCTAATTCCAAGCCACTATCATCCCTTGCTGGTTCTACTGCTATAGTCTCTTGCCTGATATACCCATTTCCATCCTTGTATCCCTACAACCCATTCTCCATTCAGGGACTGGAATGTTCTTTTTCAAAAGTAAAAATCAAACGTTGTTACTCCCATGCTTAAAATCCTCCAGTGCTCTTGGGAAAAAGTCCAAACACTCATGGCCAGCAAGCCCTAAAACAACCTCTTCCCCCTTGTCTCCTACCACTGGCCTCCTCTGCTCCCTTTGCAGCAATCATAACCTCACATACATTTGAAGACCTGGCCCTTGATTTAGAAACACTACACTGTGGGCATCACTCAGATATTCCTTAGACTGAGGACACTGCTACACTAATTTACTCAATGCTCCAATGATGTGGGGGAAGGAAGGCTTTTTGCCCAGGACTTTAAAATGTAGAGCACTTTTACTCTGCCTGCTTTTCAAACTGTTCTGTCACCTTCCCCAGTCAGCTGTCACTTCTTATAAGCAGGGGACTTACCTGCAGCACTTTTCTTTCTTTCTTCCCAGGTACAAACACAGTCCTTACCCAGGGATATAAATAAACATTTCTTTCATCACAGAAAGTGATTTTGTCCTCCTTAAAAATGAAATTCTAACATTTCATTTCACCTCTCATAATCAAATCCATATCCAACCTCCATCTGAAGCTCAACCAACGCTAAATGAAAGAAATGTTTTTAATCATTCCTAAGAATGTCAAAGACGTAGCCAAGGCACAGTCAAGAAGAGCTTTTAAAAAATCCAACTAAATGAGAATTTATACCAGAGTATCTAAACTGCCACCTTTTGCCCTCTGAAGAAGAAAATTTATATGCGCGTGACCCCAACCCTAATTTTAAAATAAGACACTCATTCATTCGCCCACTTGGAAAACAACCTACCCTCCTGGACTCGAGCTGCTCTTTATTTTCTGATCCTGGGGGGGACTTGGCCCATAAGAAGCCAATGAAAGGCAAAGCTGAGAGAATATCCGAGAAGATCCCAAATTGGGAGCCGCTTTGGGGGCGCCCAACGAGGCCCCCGTTTCGGTAGCGACAGCGGTAGGACAGCACCAGGCCCAGCGACAGGAACACCAGCACGCACAACAGGACCTCCTTGTTGGCCAAAGTCATGAAGTCCCCGCATTTCTTATAAAAATAGGTGAAAGTGGCAATGCCAAGAAAAGTCCACATGGCTCAAAGGCTTCTTTGGTGGCACCGGTCAAGGTTGAAATTCCTTTCTTTCCTTCTGTAGGGTTTTGATGATCAGAAGTTCTCCCCGGAACGTGGTACCAAAAGGAGAACAGGAAACCGGCCAAACTCCAGCAAACACTGGCACAGGACTGCAAGTCAGATCCGACCGATTCCAAAAATCATACTAAGTTAGTATAAAAGTCTCTGAGGGGGTAACATTGTACAGAACGTAGAAAGCAGTATTTTTAAAACGTCTGCTCCAAAAGCTCCCTGTTAGACACTTTCCTCCTCTTTCAGGCCATCCATAAATTCCTTTTTTCTTTTTCCCTGATGGGATTTCCTGCGGGCGGTGCGGGTGATGTCGCGTATCCTGGCGTCGGCTCGTCGTGCTGTACAATCTCTCCTCTCACGAGCAGCAGGTGCCCTTTCAGAAGGGGATGGGGGCGGGAGAGAGGACTCCCTCGGCGCTGGGGGAAAAAGGGGGCCTCGCCTCTTGCGACAGGGGCCGCCGCCTACAGCCGGCAGCGCAAGAAAGTCCTCCTATTCCCCGGGACGGCGACACCGGGCAGCCCGGGCCGCCTTCTCCCACCGAAGATGGTCTCGGAGTCGAGAGCGCGGCCCAGGGCCGGGCAGCGCAGCCACGGCCTCGAGACTCCTCCTCGGTAGCCCCGATTCACCAGCCCCGAACCTGCCAATCCGCGACTTCGCTTCCCGGGTGAATGGCGGTCTCTGGAGGGCCTCCCTCAGGCGGCGGCGGCGGCGGCTCCCGACGGCCTCCTCCCCAGCATCCCTGGCGGGCGGCGGCGGCCCTCCCCAGCGCGGCGCTCGGGCAGTATCCAGAGTAACCGCCGCGTCCCTCCCTCGCCGCGCGCTCCAGAGAGCCTCAGCGGCCGGGGCGGGCTCGGCCCCAGCGAGGGACCAGGGGGCGGGGCTCCACGGGCGAGCCGCCCCGTCCCGCGCGCCCAGCGTTCCGGCCCCGCCCACCGCCGCCACCGGCCAATGAGGGCGCGCGCCGCGCTGTAGGCCGAGATGGCGCTATGCCGCGTTCGGCCAATCGCAGGCGGCGCAGCCCGCGGGGCGACTCCCAAAGAGGTGCTAGGGCGATGTTGCGTGGTGTGGGGTGTGGGCGTGGGGATGGGTGCACAGCGGCTGGTGGGCGGTCGGGGAGGCTCTGGCTGGCTCCGGAGGGGTGGGGTGGGGGGTCGCCCGGGATCACCGCCGAAGCCCCGGCCCCTGCGTGCTACCTAGGAAAAGGTGGAGCCCGTTGTGAGGAAAAGCCTGCGGGAGAGGCCGCCCTGCATCGGAATGTTTCCATTCATCCCGCGAGCATTTATTGAGCGCTCAGTACATGCCAGGCCCCAGGGTCAGAGAGATGACTCAAACACAGCCATTGTGTCCTGTATTTTGTGTGTGTAGGGCGGCAGGAAGGGCCATGGGTGCGTGGGGAACGTGACATTTAAGCCCAACCTGGAAGAACGAGTAGGCTTTTGCCAGACGAATACTCCAGCTGCTCAGGCTAAAGATAACGCTGATGAGCGCAGCCCCTGTTCTCTCAAGGAGATCAGAACGTGGGGATGAGGGCACCGGGGCAAAGAAGTAAAGTAAATGGAGGTGTGTCATAAGTGCCCTTATAGAGGGGTGGACAGGGAACCATGGAAACAGGAGCAACCCTTCACTTGGCCTGGAGGGTGTCAGGGGAGATTGCATGAATTGTGTCCAGGAAAAGCAGTCCAGAGAGAATGAAAGTATGCAAGAGTCTCAGCGTGAGGACAGCCTTTGGTATGCAATGATGAAACTTACCAAAAATTTATTGAGGCCTGAGACCTCAGTGCCTTTGCTCACCCTGTTGCTTAAGGGTAGAGTGCCTTCTTTAACCTATGATTTATGTACAAGTCCTTTCTGCAGGTCTGTGAGCTAGGTAACTGGCAAAGAGGTCCTTGGAAGCCATAGGTTGGAGAGCATGGCTGTATGTGGTGGCCACCCGAGGCAGATACCAGCCAGCTCCTGGTGCGGTGCAAGCGCACTAACACCACCCGCACACAACTTATTTGCAGAGAATGTGCTGCACCACTCCCAAGTGGTTGGCAGGCAAGGGGGCCTGATTAAATTATTCTATTTTCCCAACAGGTATCTGTGAGTTCCTGTATTGCTAAAATGATAAAAAGGCTTGAGCTGCTGATTGTTGTAGATCAGAATACAATATTACTCAGGATATTTATTACTTGCTTACGCTATATTTGAGATTATCATAAGATTTTTTCTTATTAAGTAATTTTTTACTCTCCTGAAAGCAACTTTCATCATGTTTTTATAACTCCACAAAGCCACTCTTAGTGTCAGGTCCTCAATCTTTTGGGCAGTTCAAGATCCACTTCTGAATTGGAGGCAAAAAGAGCATTTGTAATACCTAGCATGGGGCACATTGTGAATGCTTGTATTTTCTGAAATAAATGTTATATAAGCATTACTTAAATGGTTTTGAATTTTGCCAGGGCTCATTTATTCAAAAACAGAAATCTGCCATTTAAGCCTGAAGTGAAGGCAATGAAATACAACACAAAATCAGCCACTTACAGGCAGAAAGTAATAATGCTATATAGTAGGTCCATGAAAAATACTTATGTAATCGTGACAAGAGCTAACATGTGTAGGCAGCGTTTTAAGTTCTTCGCATATACGATAGTACTTCAAAATGTTCATGGAAAGACTCGTATTATCTTTCAATTCCATTTTTCACAAGCTTTTTGAAATGCTCTGGTATTAGCTCATTTTTATCCTCATGACACTATCAAGTAAGTAGCATTTTGAGCCCCATTTTACAGACAAGGAGATGGACGCAGAGAAGTGATCACAGCTAGTGAGCAGCAGAGTCTGAGTTCAAGCCCAGGAAATCTAGCTAAGGAATCTAGGAATGTTTGGTTTTGTTTTTTCTCCGCACACAAAGACCAAGAAATAAGCATATTTGATCTCTTTATTCTCTTGCATAAGCACCTCTGTTTCTTTCTTTCTTTTTTTTTTTTTTAAAGATGACCAGTAAGGGGATTTTAACCCTTGGTGTTGTCAGCACCCCGCTCTCCCAAGTGAGCCACGGGGCGACCCTAGCACCTCTGTTTCTATTGGCTTAAGTTTGGCATGCCAAGCCTAGACTTACACCTTTTTTATTTTTATTTTATTTATTTATTTATTTTTTTGACGTGCCATCTTCAATGCGAGGGGCAAAAGCCTTGCCCCTCTGCCAAAACTGTCCTATGTCTCAAATTCTCCTAGTTCATGCCCAACCTCCCCCTCTGTACTCAGATCAATCTTTTGACCCATCAGATCACTCTGCACCCTGACCACCTCCTTACACTCCAGATCCTTCACCAGCACCTCTGCCTTTTCCTTCTCTTCCCCACACCTGGCCTCCAGGAGCTCGTCCTCAGCCCAACTCCCCCCCCCTTCTTCCCCTTCCTCAAATGACAACCCCACCTCAGCTCTGGTTCCTTTATATCCCCTCCATGAAGTGGCTGGGGTGGAGGGAATTATCGGGTACACATTCCCTTTTCTCTTTCCAATCTCTTTCAGATCAAAAAACAATTAGGCTCTTTTCAAATTGATACAGATACAAATACCAAAGAATTCAAATATCTCACTCAATCTTATGATCTCACCTGGCATTATACTTTTATGATTCTCACTACCACTTTCTCTCCCGAAGATAGGGAACAAGTCTGAATGGAGGCCCAGCAACAGGCAGATGAGGCACATGCCCAGAATAACAGGAGGCCTGTGGGGGCTGCAGCTGTCCCCCACGCAGACCCAAAATAGGACTACCAGGCCAGCCACGGGGATCAGGAACTCTGGGATAACATGATCACACACCTACTTCATGGCCTCCAAAAGGCTACTCACAAGTCAGTCAATTATGACAAGCTTAGAGACATCACACAGAGATCCAGTGAAAATCCTAGCAAATTCCTAACCCACCTCTATGAGGCTTTACATAAATACACATGTATAGATCCAAACACCCCAGCAGGCATGGCTCTATTACACTCTCATTTCATTACTCAATCAGCCCCTGACATTCAAAAAAAACATTTTAAAAACTTGATGATGGTCCAAATACTACCCAACGAGACCTCTTCAATGTTGCTTTCAAGGTTTTTTAACAATAGAGAGGAGGAGAAAAAAGATCGTTACAAAAGAGATCAGGCCAAATACCAGCTCCTGGCTAATGCCATCTGAGTCTCACATACTCCAAAGCCAGCTGCCTCAAGAGGTAAGCCACCTGGAAACTGCTTCAAATGCGATTGACCAGGCCACTGCGCATGAGCATGTCCCAATCCAAGGCTCCTTTCAGGACCTTGTCCTCACTGCAATCAGCCATGTCACTGGGGATTTGACTGTGCCACTCGCCAGAGAGGGAGTGGCCCTGTTTCTAACCCACAACCTTCAGCTCCACAGCCATCTCTACCAGAGCTTCTAGGCTTTGCCCAGGGGGAGGACTGATGATGCTCAGGGCCCAAGGCCCCCATGGAGATCACTACACGTGAGCCCAGGGTAACTCTCCTTGTGGCAGGTAAGCTGATCTCTTTTGTCATCAATACAGGGGCCACTTGCTCTATCCTTCCTGAATATGCAGGACCAACAACCCCACCCTCTATCACAACAATAGGAGTCACAGGATCAGAATACTGCCCATGGATCACTGAACCCCTTTCCTACACCCTACAACACACTAAATTCACACACAAATTTTTAATAATGCTTCAATGCCCAACCCCCTTACTGGAATGGGACATCCTTCTCAAATACAAAGCTACTCTTATTGTAAACACTTTAACTCCAGCTACAATACTCCTGTGTTACAGGCCACACCCAGACCTGGTCCCTGAGGCTTCCACTTTCCCCTCCCCCTCATACAAGGTTAATCCCTACATGGGACACTTCTCCCTCCATTGTGACACACCATTCCCCTATCCTTGTTAAATTGCAGAACTTCTCCTTGTTCCCTGATGTCCCACAGTACCCCATCACTAACAAACACCTAATAGGCTTAAAACCCATCATACACAAACTCCTTTCTTCTCATCTCTCACAGCTTACCCACTCACCTTTCAATACACCCATCCTTCCAGTTATAAAGCCTAATGGCTCATACCATTTAGTACAGGACTAATCCTGACATGCGTCACTCGTACAATTTAGTACAGGACTAATCCTGACATGTGCCATTCCCAACAACTTACTTGGACAGTACTACCTCAGGGGTTTTGGATAGCCCCCATTTTCCAGCCAGGCCTTAGCTCAAGACTTATCTAAACTTCCCCCCCAACCTCTAGCACTTTAATAGAACATGTGGATGACCTCCTCCTTTGTAGCCCCTCCTATTAGGATTCACAGGCCCACACTGTTGCTCTCCTTAATTTGCTTGCCTCCAGGGGATATCCAGTGTCCCCAGCTGTTGCTTTGCATTGCTCCGCCCCCCCCGGACTTGTCACCCCACTTCCCCTGGGTGACAGAGATGCAAAGGATTACTCAAAGCCCATCTCTTCTGAGCAGTGGGAATCCCCAAAGTGGTTAACTTCCCTGGGAATGCTCCGGTGAGAGGCAACCCTTCCTCAGGAAATTAACCCCAAATTGGGGTTCTCTTCCTGCATTTATTTTCCAGACCAGGAATTTACAGGAAGAGACATAGGTGGGGTTATAGCCTAACAATATAGGCTGATAACTTTCAGTGAAACAAGCCAGATGACATTCTAGTAAGGCTATCAACAAAAACTAGATCTTAGCAAACATTCCTTCTTGCAGCAATTTCTCAATATCTTTACATAACAATCAGTAACTAGTCTGTCCTTGAGCCACCAACTTTGCTGTGCCACAAATCTTTCTCTCACACCAGAGACTTATAGCCTGAGGAAAATTTCCAGTCCTCTGCAAGGTCAGTATTTCAAACTGCAAGGCTTTGGAAAACCAGGCCCTGTGAAGTACATATGCTTTATAGTATATTCCACACCCAGCAAGGCCCAAATTTCTTCTCCTCCAGTCACCTACTTGGGAGTCCACCTCACCCCAATACCAGAGAAATAATGGTGAATCACAAGACTTTAATTTCTGAACTCCCTACTCCTACCACAAAGGGTGAACTCCTTTCTTTCTTGGGGCTTGCAGGGTATCTGCACCTATGGATTCCTAACTTTGGCGTGCTGGCAAAACCACTTTATGGGGCAGCCAAAGGGAATCCTGCCATTCCCTTAGATCCCACAAAACCCATTCATCCTCCCTTCCAGTGACTAAAGGCTGCTCTTCTCACAGCCCCAGCTCCGGCTCTCCCAAACCTATCATCCTTTTATCCTATGTGTCACCAAAACCCAAGGACAGGCGGTCAGGGTTTTGGGGAAAGAGGCAGGAGATATTTTCTCCCTGGTTACATACCTCTCTAAACAACTAGATACCACAGGTCAAGAATGGGTCCCTGTTTACAGACCTTGGCAGCAGCCACCCTTTTAGCATAAGAAAGCTCTAAACTAACTTTTAAACAACAGTCAAGACCTTCTCAGCCATAAGGCCAAGGCAATTCTCTCCCTTTCCTGCCTACAACTTATTCACCTCACTTTCATTAAAAACTCCCAGTTCTCCTTTAAACCTTGCCCTTCCTTAAAATCCAGCCACTCTCATCCCAAAACACTCACGACTCGTAAAACATAACTGCGTGGAGGCTTTAGACCTCTTTCTCAATCCCTTTCCACACATCTCCCCACATCCCATTACACAGTTCATGTATGGGGGCACCACCTCCACGCCCTCCCCCCCAGGGGGGGTGCCATAGTAAATCTAACACAAGCTATTGAGGCTGCACAACTCCCAAAGGAGGTTGGGGTTATACACTGCAGAGGACACCAAACCTCCAATGACCCCATAGCCCAGAGAAACAAACTGGCAGATCTAACCGCAAAACAGGCTGCTCAATCACCAGGCCCCCACTCTTCCTCTCCTGCTCAGGTCCTTCTCATGGCCCCTACACCCTTACCCCAGTACACACCCTAAGAAATACAACTCCAATGGTTGGGAGCACAGAGAAAGGACAACTGGTATACTGTGTCCAGTCGCTATGTCCTCCTTACTACACAAGCTGAGCAAATCCCTTTAGATTTCCATAATTCTGTTCATATAGGCTATGAACTCCTACTATGCCTTCTGCAGCCCTTATATTACTCTCCCCACAAAAGGACATGCTATCTTCTAACCTTAGTAGATACCTTTTCAGGTTGGATTGAGGCTTTTCCCTGCACTTCAGAGGATGCTACAGCAGTAACACATGCTCTCACCTCAGAAATCATCCCTCCTTTTGGCCTACCCACCAGTCATTCACTCACCTACAGACTGCCCCCTGCAAACCCACAGGACTCAGCCCCCTTGAACTTATGTACAGTAAGCCCTTCACTCTCACACCTCTCCCTTCCAGCTCATCACTTTTAGGCCAATATCTCCCTACTCTTTTGCTCATTAGGGATCTTAGGGAACAGGCCAACCTTCTATTACTTCATCCCTTCCCCACCACCCTCTCAAACTTTAAACTGAGCCAGGGACAGCAAGTGTATACTAAAACCCGAATCCCAAAGCCTCTCTCACCATGTTGGGAAGGGCCTTACACATTACTTCTCACCACCCCCATGGCAGTAAAAGTCCTAGGAATGGCCCCTTGGTATCACTTATCCTTGGTAAAGCTACCACCTGAGACTTTACCCAAAGAATCTGTTAACACTAAGCCAGAGGGGTCCCCCTGCTCAACCCCCAGCCTGACATCTCCTCATACTTCACCCATTTTAGGACCCACAAAACTGAAAATCTCCAGGACCTCTGCTCTTCCCCCAATCCCAGAAAAAGGATGATCTTTCCTTTGGCGATTATCCTCTCATTTTTTTTTTTTTTTTTTGTCTTTTTCGTGACCGGTACTCAGCCAGTGAGTGCACCGGTCATTCCTATATAGGATCCGAACCCGCGGCGGGAGCGTCGCAGCGCTCCCAGCGCTGCACTCTACCAAGTGCGCCACGGGTTCGGCCCTATCCTCTCATTTTGCAGGCCCGCTTCAAGTCCTTTGCACAAGAGCTACTCCAAGACTGGTCCTAACCTGCTATTGCAGATTTGCCATTGTAGAACATGATAAGTATATGCCACCCCACGTCCCTAACCTTTACTTGCTACAGGATTAGCCAGTGCTGCCCCAGAGCAGTGTAACATTATAGGCAGATTTCTCCTGGCACTCCTTTACCTCCTATCAGTAGGATGCTTCTTAGCAATTTCATTGTGGCAACGTGCCCTTTAAATTCTTTTGGCTCCCTAACCCTTTGCATCCTTCCCGTGTTTTCCCTCCTATCTCAATGCCCCCCCCTTACCTGAAACATGGAGGTTCCAGGTCCTCAGAGAAGATGCAGTCCTCAGCAAATCAGACTGGTCCCCGAGTGACTCATCTGTCTCCCACTTCACGAGAAACTTTTTGTGGTCATCCCCCTCCCTGTTGATGCAGCCTGTAATGTTTCCACAAACACCTCTTCACTTTCTCTAATTCCACCTCAGTGGGGACTGTCAGCGTTGTGCTGGGCCTGCTCACACTCTGCCTCACTAACAGCAAATGCTATCACTCACTTACTTGCTCATCATCCATACCCTAAAATCGGAATATATTTCCTTTGTAAAATTACATTATCCTGTTGCCTGCCCGCCTAAAACGATTTCTTGCATATTCTTTTGGCTCATCCCTGACATCACCCTCCAGACAGATGGAGAGATGGAGACGGGACTGGGACTAACTTTGCCCCCCCTCAGGAAGTTCCCTCCACTCCCGTAGGGCACTAATTGTACCTTTTTAACTGGGGCAGGGATTCTTCCTGCAACTGGAACTGGCATAGCGGGTCTTGCTACTGCCTCTCAACTCTATCAAAAACTCTCAGAACAACTAAGCATAGATAGCATCTCCTTCCTCCAGTGACAGGTGACCTCACTCGCGACAAACACCAACAGTCGCTTTACAGAACCGTCGGGCCCTTTACTTCCTTACAGCCGAGAAGGAAGGCACCTGCCTCTTCTTGGGGGAGGAATGCTGTTATTACATAAATGAGTCTGGGATGATCCAAAACAACTTAAACCATTTCACTGAACCCTCGGATACCCTGGCTTATGCCCTTACTAGGACCCCTAACTGTGCCTCATCCTACTTTTTGGTCCCTGTCTCTTTTGGTGTTTCTCTAATTTCTTGCAGGAATGTATACAGGTTTTCACCAACCAAAAAGGTCACCAAATTGTTCCTGCAAGGAGGATATCAGCCCCTCAGAATCAGCGACCCTTCCCCAGAGGAATACAGCCTCCCCACATGAAACCAGTACCCTGCCACCGAATTGTTTTCCCTGCCAACATAAATATTTTATTTTTTCATATCTTCACCCATCTCCAGCAGGAAGTAGCTTCAGAAGAATAAGACCCTCACCCCTTTTCACTTTTTCTTATACTTAAAGGCAGGAATGATGGATTTTGGACATGGCTGGTGACATTGTGCACACAATAAGCACAAGCACAAAATAGCCGCCGGCCTCATCTTCCACTCCAGCACCAAACCCCTCCCCTTTCCCTTTACGAGAAGCCTCCTGACTTCAAAACAACTTTCCAGCTTCTGCATCGGCACAGTTCTCCACCCAGTTACATCGACCTAATGGTCCCTCCCCCCGTACATTTCGCAGCCAAAAGCTAACATAAACCTTCACAAACCCATTGTTGCTGCTGCCCCCCATTTTCAGGGCAGCCCCAGGCTGTTCCCCACTTTAAGCACAGCCCGGTAGGTTCTTTTCCTTTAATAAAGCTTGAACGGTACCTGGCATCTCGGCTCACTTTCTCTCATCTAAACAGTCTAATTTGATATCTTTTCATAAGTTTCCATTCTGCTTTTTCCTCAACATCAATTTTAAAAACTAAAAGATACTCATCCATTTGTCAAACCTGAATTTAACTTAGTTTTTTAAATGTAGTGCACACATTTTCTATATCAGGTGGCAATATCTATTGAACTAGCCAGCCCCTTCCTATTTTTTTTTTTTTTGGGGGGGTACTTCCAGGCTTTGGGCCTAGTGTCATTTCCCTACTTCTTAGAGCAGGTTCTAGTGACCTCCTTGGACTTGTTCCTAGGGCAATAAAAGGAAATGTCTAAAGTAGTTCCTAAAATGATTAAACCCAATGTGAATCTTAGCTGATCCTAAGCCAAGGAAAGGGAAAGGAAAAAGATTATTTTTTAAAACTGTCTTAAATGGAGGTTTTCACCATATTAATGTATTGGCCTTGAATTACAATAATATGTAATTTATTTACATATTATTTGTTTTTCTCTCCCCCATCCCCTCAAAGGTGTTTAACTAAATTATTTTACTGCAGTAATTTAAACTGATAAAATTTCTGGAAAGCAATTAAACAATATGCCTTTAAAACCCTTCATGCCCTTTGATTCAAAAATCTCACTTCTAGAAATTCACCCTAAAGAAAAAATCAGACAGGTACACTAAGACTTGTATACCAAAAAACAACAACAATAACAACAACAAAACAAAGTAAAAAAGTAAAACCGAACAATCACAACACAAACCAAAAAAATTCTGTTCACAGCAGTGTTTTTAGTAGTAAACAAGTACAAACAATACAAACATCTGACATTAAGACAATCAAATTGTTATGGCACATTCATTCAATGTAATATTATGGAGCCGTTCAAAACCTCATAACAATAACTTGAAAACAAGTAAAATGACAAATGATGAAATATTAAGAAAAAAATCAAGACACAATACTATATATATATTCTGTGTGGTCCAATTTTAAAAAATATTTATTCGTATATATGCTTAGAAAAGAGGTTGTTGGGAAGACTCCAGAACTTTCTTTTTTATTTTATTTATTTTTTTGGCATTGGCAGGTAATCCAGAACTTTTATGACAAATGATCTCTGGAGAAAATTATTATGGGTCATTTTTATTTTGGTCTTCATACTCTTATATATTTCCTACTTCTTAGTCTATTTTACAATTAGCAAATATTACTTTAATGATCAGAAATTAAGCTACATTGAATGGAGAAAAGTTTTCATCTGTGTCTGTCAGTCTAATCAACTAATATTTTCTTAATCTGAGCATTTATCCACAACTTAGCATGGCTCAATTAGTCATGGTCATTTTTCAACTAAGTTCCCACTCCATCCCTCAGTCTGTCAAATCCTAGAATATCTACTGATTTTACCAGAGTCAAGCAATGTTAGAAGCCGGCTGTCTGAAGGCACACAAGCTGCCTCTTCTTGTAAGTGGCTACAAGCCTACCGTGTCATGATGGATAGGCATCTTGTTTCCATCTGTATGTATGTATGTATGTATAACCAAGCCCCACCATTTGGACCATCTTCAGCTTTAACTTGATTCCAACTTCACTGGGAGGGGAGGAAGGGAAGGGAGGAAAGGAAAGAGGAAGGAAGGGGAAAACAAATAAAGGGTAGAAAAAAGCCTAAACTTGGATTAGCATATGAATGGGAAAGGCAGAAGAGTTTAAGGCCAGAGAGAGGTAGAAGAGAACAAAAAAGAACCAAGGCAGATAGGAGAGTGAATGGTAGGGTAATTTTTAAGCAGAAAAAGCAGCAATTGCTCAAATATCTGCTATATTTCAATAATGATGTGCTACATTATTAGCCTCCTGAACAGCTAACTACACACTCCTATGTCCCTTCGTGTTCATGAGGTAAACAATAACAAAAGGATTACCCTATTTTAGTGCCCTCAGAGGACACCAACGTCTGAGACTTTCTTCAAAGATTATCCAAAGACCCTTGATGCTCTAGGGCCATTTTATGATGATAATGATGGTAATAACAGCTAACACTGAGCAATTACTAGGTACCAGTAATGCTAAGTAAATTACCTACATTATCTCATTGATCCTCACAACAAACCCATGAGCTAAGTGTTATTCATATCTCTATTTTAGAAATATAGAAAAATCAATCTAAGAAATGATTAAACATTTCTGTGGCTGGAGCCTAAACTTGGTAAAATTATGAGCAAATGTGGGTGGACAGGAAAAGAAAAAAGTTATTTCCTTAACACCTGTGACATACCAGGCACCTCAACTCATTCACTGCTTACTGAATTTTACAAAGTACAGTGTACAAAGCCAGTAAATGACTGAAACCTGAATTTGAAACAGGTTTTGAGCCTGTCCTGAACAGTCTGAATCCAAAGCCCAGAGTCTCACCTCTATAGGATTCTGAACAATCAGGGCATTTTAAAGGCCCTCTAGGGTTAGTGCAAGGATACACCTACTACCCTCCTGTGATGATTAATTTTAAGTGTCAACTTGAGTACATTAAGGAAAACCTAGAAACCTAGTAAAGCATTATTTTGGGGTGTGTCTGTGAGGGTGTTTCAAGAAGAGATTAGCACGTAAGGCTGAGTGGACCATATGGGAAAGATTCACCCTCAATCTGGGCAGGCACCATCCCATCTGCTCGGAGCCTTGAGAGAATGAAAATGGAGGAAAAGGCAAACCTCTAGCTCTATCTTCTGAAGCAGGAATATGCTCTTCTCTCCTCTCCATGGACATCAGAACTCAAGACTCTTTAGCCTTTGGGTTCCAGGACTTACACCAAAAGCACCTCTGGTTCTCAGGGCTTTGGCCTCAGGCTGAGAGTCACTGAGATAGGGTGACCCCCACTTTCATAACATACGAAATTTGCTTCTGTGAACCTGCTTGCTGTGTGACAAAGTAGATTGATTAAGTTTAAATAGTGTTTGAATTGCTTAGAAAATGTCGTTGATTGAAAACCCCCCTCAGCTCTTTAGCCCCCTTAATAGAAGTTAAAAGCTAAATATTAGTCTGCACTTAGAGAAGTTTAAATTTTATTTGCTGCCCCTGAGCGATTAACTGGCTTGTTTCAGCTTCTGTTATCAGCTTGCACTAGGCCTCCCCAAACCCCAACCTCACGCCAGGAGGGTATGTGTGTAGTGTGTGACTATTTGATAATTTTAACTGTGTGACTAATGTAAAAATGTGCCTTTTTAAAAACCTCTAAACTTCAAGTCAGGGCTCCTCTCTTCCAAGACTTTCTTGGAGGGACAGTCTCCAGCAGGCCAATAAAAACCCACTTTTAAATTCTCAATTGGGTTTTCTGGTTCTTTTTCCACGTGGCAGCCTCACAACATTACACCATCAGCTTCCCAGTTCTGAGGCTACCAAACTTGGACTGAGCCACACTACAGGCATCCAGGGTCTCCAGCTTGCAGATGGCCCACTGTGGGACTTCTCAGCCTCTATAATGACATGAGTCAATTCCCCTAATAAATCCCCTTTTGTATATTTATATACATGTCCTACTGGTTCTGTCTCTCTGGAGAACCTTGACTAATAAAGATTTCAGTATGAAGAGTGATACTAGAGAAACAGAGTTTTAAAGATAAATTTCTTTAATTGGTTTCAGGGCTTTAGAACTAAAAATGCTAACAGCTCGAGTTCTAATAATACAGAGCACTGATAGTCCATGGCAAGGATTTAGTGACTCTATACATGATATCTTTGAGTATTTGTGGAAAATCAAGGAATATAATGACATTTGTCCAGCTCCTAGTATCTATGGACAGTGATGAAAGAAAAGAAAGAGTTGGGGATTTGAATTCTCATCTCAAGCCACATAGATGACCTAAAAGTTCCTAAGTGTGCTGTAGGTCAGAATCTTCTCTGCAGTTACCACAGAGCTGAAATTGCTGCAAATCAAACTCAAGCCCTCATCATGTGATGGGCTGAACTACAATGAAAGTTGAGCTGTCAGCCTTGTAGGGTATCTACTGTTAAAGTGAGGGCTTTGGTTGGGAAAGAATGGGATCCTGCAAGTCGGGATGGGGATGTGTTGGAAGACCCTGATGAGGCTGGGGACATTGAACTCCTAAATTCCAATGAGTCTTGTTTCCCGGAAATGAACCCCCACTCCCATCTCCAGAGGCAGCAGCCTTTCCACCTATTTGATGGGATTGACTCTGCATTGCCTAAGGAAACAGTAATGACTTCCCCTGAGGCAGTTACCAAGCGAGACAATGCTGATTCTCCTCAGGTCTCAACCCCCCCCCCCCACCTTCTTTGATTCTAGGCCTATAACTATACTCAAGTCCTGGCAGGCCCCTAGAGGTGAGATACAAAGTATGATCATGATGAGGTGCATTGCACTCCAAAAGAACTACTAGAGTTTTCTAATTTATACAAGCAAAAATCCGGAGAACATTTATGAGAATGGATATTAAAGGTGTGCGATAATGGTAGAAGGAACATAAAGTTGGATCAGGCCAATTTTATTGATATGGGCCCACTTAGCAGACATTCTGCATTTAATGATGAAGCTTAGGGAGTCAAGAAAGGTGCTAACAGTTTGGTTGGTTGGTTGGCTGAAATATGGATCAAAAGATGGCCCACTGTGAGTGAGTTAGAGAAGCCCAACTTCCCTTAGTTAACTACAGAGGAAGGAATTCAAAGGCTTAGGGAGATTGAAATGCTAGAGTGGATTTGTCAAACCTACTCAACCACACAGGGAGGCTCCAGAAGTTATACCTTTCACCAATATGTTGAAAAATATATTTGTGAGGGGAGCTCCAGCATCCCTGAAGAGTCCTGTGATTGCTCTTCTCTGTACACTGGACTTTACAGTGGGAACCAAAGTCACTCAATTGGAACATTTAAATGCAATAGGACTGATTGGATCTTGGGGTGGCAGAGGCCAAGTGGCAGCACTCAACCAACAAAGGCTAGGTGGGTGTAGTTACCATAATAGACAGCAGAGGTAAAGCAATAATCAAAATAGTCTGATTCATGTAGATCTATGGTATTGGCTACTCCATCATGGTGCTCCTGGAAGTCAAATAGACAGGAAGCCTACTAAATTGTTACTTGATCTGTATAAGCAGAATACTTCTAGGTCAAGTGAACAAAATCCTAACTCGAATCTTAAAAACAGAGACTCACACACCTTCATTCATTTCCTAGACTTGAGCCAGTTTACAGACCAAGAACCCCCTTGAATAAAGGGGTGGCCATGTCCCCTTGAGGAAGGATCCTGGTACACTACCCAAAATTTATATTATTAATCTTCCTCCCATTCTTTCCCAAAGGGACCTACAGTCTTTTACCAGAGTAACTGTACATTGGGGAAAGGGAAGTAATCAGACCTTTGGGGACTACTGGACACTGAATCTGAACTGACATTGATTCCAGGAGACCAGAAATGTACAGTGTCACTCCAGTTAGAATAGAACTTTTGGAGTCAGGTATTAATGGAGTTTTAATCCAGGTCCAACTCACAGCGGGTCCAGTGGGTCCCCAAACCCATCCTGTGGTTATTTCCCAAGTTTCAGAATGCATAGTTGGAACAGACATAGTTAGCAGCTGACAGAATCCCCACATTGGTTCCTTTGTGGAGAGAGGACTGTAATAGTGGATAAGGCCAAATGGAAGCTACTAAAGGTGCCTCTACCTAGGAAATAGTAAATCAAAAACAACACTGCATCCCTGGAGGGATTGTAAAGATCAGTACTACCATAAAGGACTTGAAAGAGGCAGGGTGGTGATTCCCACCATATGCCTATTCAACTCTCCTATTTGGCCTGTGAAAAAGACAGATGGATCCTGAAGAATGACAGTGGATTATCATAAGCTTAACCAAGTGGTGACTCTAATTGCAGCTGCTGTATCAGATATAGTTTCATTGCTTGAGCAAATTAACTCATCTCCAGGTACCTGGTATGCAGCTATTAATCTAGCAAATGCCTTTTTCTTCATCCCTGTCCATAAGGCTCACCAGAAGCAGTTTGCTTTCAGCTGGCAAGGCCAGCAATATACCTTCACTGTACTACCTCAGAAGTATATCCACTCTCCAGCCCTATGTCACAATTTAGTTCACAGGGATCTTGATCACCTTGCCCTTTGACATTACACTGATGTCATTATGCTGATTGGACCTACTGAGCATGAAGTAGCAACCACTCTAATCTTATTGGTAAGACATTTGCATGTCAGAGGATGGGAAATATTTCCAACTAAAATTCAGGGACCTCCTACCTCAGTTAAATTTCTAGGGGTTCAATGGTGTGGGGCATGTCAAGATATCCCTTCTAAGGTAAAGGCTAAGTTGTTGCATGTGGCCCCTCCTACACCCAAGAAAGAAGTACAATGCCTAGTTGGCCTATTTGGATTTTGGAGGCAACACTTTCCTCATTTGGGTGTGTTACCCCAGCCCATTTACTGAATGACCTGAAAAGCTGCTAGTTTTGAATGGGGCCCAGAACAGAAGAAGACTCTGCAGTAGTAAAGACTGCTGTGCAAGCTCTCTGCCCCTTGGACCATTTGATTTGGGAGACCCAATGGTCCTCGAGGGGTCAGTCACAAATAGTGATGATGTGTGGAGTCTTTGGCAGGCCTCTATAGTTGAACCACAGTGGAGACCCATAGGATTTTGAAACAAGGCCCTGCCATCATCCGCAGATAACTACTCTTCTTTTGAGAGACAGTTCTTGGCCTTCTACTGGGCCTTAGTAGAAACTGAATGCTTGGCTATGGGCCACCAAGTTACCATGCGACCTGAGCTGCCAATCAGGAAGGGAGTGTTATCTGACCCAGCAAATCATAAGGTTGTGCATGCACAGCAGCACTTGATCATAAAATGGAAGTGGTATATATGTGATTGGGCCTGAGCAGGTCCTGAAGGCACATGTAATTGACATGAAGAAGCCACCCAATGCCCATGGTTCCTTCTCCTGCTACACTGCCTTCTCTATCCCAGTCCACACCTATGCCCCATGGAATGTACTCTATGATCAGCTGACAGAGGAAGAGAAGACTAGGGCATGGTTTACAGATGGTTCTGCACAATAGGTAGGCACCACCTGAAAGTGGACATCTGCAGCACTACGGCCCCTTTCTGCGTCATCCCTGAAAGACAGTGGTGAAGGGAGTTGTTCTCAACAAGCAGAACTTTGGGCAGTGCACCTGGTTGTGCACTTTGTTTGGAAGGAGAAATGGCCAGATGTGTGATGAAACACAAATTCATCTGAATGCCCCCCAGAGGGTGAAGCCAGCAGAGAACTTTCATATCAGGGGGATAGGATGACCCATTGCCAGTAGGCTTATGAACAAAGTGGCCACAGTGGCAGGGGTGGAGGTTACCCATGGGTTCAGCAACATGAACTTCCACTCACCAAGGCCTACGACACCCACTCAGTAACTACTGAGCACCACTACATGCAAAGCACTGTGTCAAACTTCACAGAGCTTGCATTTTCATAGAGCAAACCTAACCCACTTTAATCTCTGGTTATATCTAGCTCCTCAGATTATCAACTATTTAGTTTGAAGATGGAGCATTCAGCAGAGATAAGTATAGTTCCAGAGCTGCAAGACAAAAGTATTCATCTGAAAACAGTTCCTACAATGGGACCATCCTACATGTGCCCCTCCTACAGCCATATGACCTCTGCTAAACACATGTTAGGCATGAGGTATATTTTTGTTCAATGAATGAATGGTTATACTGCTTGAAAGAAAGTATACAAACTCAAATACAGAATTAAAAAGTAATGCGTTTTGTCATTATCATGATTCAGAAAGTGAGAGACTGACCAAGATAACATGTTAGACTAATGTATAAAGGGTAATTGTCACAGTTTCATACTCCACTACCTCTTACCATCAGTGAGGAAGCTTCCACAGCACTAAGAGAAGGTCCATTTGGTAGACCCAACTTGAATGACTTGGGATGATGGGAGCTAACCTTTACCTCAGATGTTACGACAGAGACTTATGTTTGCAGTCTTTCTGGTAGGCTGTACTACACAACAGTCAGGAATTGAGTTCCCTGCTACATCTGTGAGTACATGCGTGGACAGAGATCTCCTTATGCCACTGTAGGGAAAAAAAATATATGAGGCCCTTCGTTGAGTAGAAAAAATATGAATATAGGAGTCTTCCCTTTAATTAAAAAGAAACTATAAAACAAATCACTTGTATAAACAAATCACTTGTAAATAAGAATGCTTTACTTATTTACATGCTGAATCCTTTCTGCTGGCAAGAAAAAGAGAATACAGACTGTTTACTTCTCAGGGAGCTAAACAAAGAACCTATTTGCTGATTAATGAAATTGAGACAAAAGCATCATATATGATTAAATTTGGCTATGTTATGTTCTCCATTGTAAGAGACAAATATCTCTTATATTTTCTTCATTTTCAATCCAAACAGTCAAGGATTCTTGCCAAATTGTTTTACTAATAGAGCCCATCTTAACCCATCTAAAATGTAAATGTCTATATTCCTGTAGACATCAAGGTTTGTAAAACAGGTTTTATATAATTGTCAGTGGTCATAAAACAGTGTAGGTGATGGAGAAAGATAATCTGTTAATCTCATCAGATGCAACTTAACTTAAATCGAACTTGCTATTTTGTTCTTTCCTGACTTAAACTGAATCCTTTGTCTCATGAATTTAAAAAAAAAAAAAAAACCTCAATAAAATGTCCTGTCTCTCTGTTACAGCTGCCTACAACTAAGTATCAAGTGAACCAAGTGACAGTGTTTTTGACAGTCTGCAACCTTGAAACACAACATAGTCTTGTACTTTTCCAATACCTTATCCTTAAGGGTTCCTGAGGTTGGTCATAAAGAATCCATAAACAGGATAAACTTGAAGCTGTATTGCCACTTGGATGACACATGGATGACATTTTTCAATTTGTTTCAATTAATAATAACCCATTACCATTTATTGAAACATATTTTGAGCACTGTGTTAGACACTTTGCAAACATTTAACTCTTACAGCAACCCTTAAAAGGTAGGCATTATCTCCACTTTATAGATGAGGAAACTGAGGCTCAGAGTGGTTACATGCCACAGATCTTGTGATTGATGGTTTTGCACCATTCTAATAGCCACTGCTTTGCAAATGAATTTCAGTCTCAATAGTAAACTCCTACATTTAATTATCAAACATAAATCAAACTTTTAGTTTTCTGTGGTAAAAACAAACAAACAAAAAAAACAAACAAAAAACACTGTAAAACTTGTCCTGAGATTACAATTTAAGAAAATGTGGGCAATACTATATCACATACAAAGTAGAAAGATGCTTAAGTGTCACATCAAAACTTCATAAATACATTTATGTGTTAGCTTTTACTTTTTTAATCATATAACAGTACAAAAAGACACAATTGCCTTGTCAGTGTGAGGTGCACAACAATCATGAAAGGAGAAATAACCCCCACGCAATTCATTATCCACCAGCTACAGCCCTTTGCAGCAGCTGTAATGGGCTTTTTCTGACTCCACATTCCTAATATGCATCTCTACATATTCTTCATAAAATATATTTTGAAACCAAAAATAAGATGAAATCCTGGGCAATTCAGGAATACTGACCTTCCTACACACCCACCTTTTGCTCTAGTAGGAAAAATTGAAAAGGGAGGCTTAGGTGTACTTTCCAAAACATCATTGCCATAGGACAGATATTAGGAAAGATGATATCTTAGTTATCAGGTCCATATACCAAGTACGTCAAGAGGCAAAAGAAAACTACTGATACTGGAACTGAGGAATCTCAGTGTCCAACAGCAAATAGTCCTTGGACGCTGGCTCAGAATTAGTGGGTAATTATTAGAAAAAGAACCCAGTTCTTGAACTGATCAGGCATTCCATATGCGAAAACTTGGAGAAAAGACTCTCTGTCAAAAATTTAAAAACAGAATTCAGGAATCCTTCCCCTTTTTCTGGCTTTCATCAAGACAATGAGATCACATCACTAGATAAACAGGTTGGCTGACCATAAATTAGAACATACAAGCATTAGAAATCCAGTCTCTAGACCCAGTGCCTTCAAAATTCTATCCCTTCTCTGCTCTATATTGGAGTGCCTTTTGAAAAACAAAAACCCCAGAGCACATTCTAAAGTCTTATAGGAATGATGATCTTGAAAGAAAGAACTTTCTATGAGGATAGCCAGTACAGCAGCCACTCATCACATGCGGCTACTGAGTACTTACCAAGTGGTTAGTGTGACTTAGGAACTGAATTTTAAATTCCATTTCATCTTAATATAGATTTAAACAGCCACAGATGGCTAGAAGCTATGGTATCAAATAGTGCAGTTCTAGATGCTACAAAAATTAATTTTTAGCAAATGAAAATGCACTTGAAAAAAATAAATCTTTTCTTAAGACCCAACAAAACATTGAGGAAATCAATTATTTACTCAAAAAGATGCTTTCACTTGGTACACCTCTAAAGCAAGTAATGATTTATTTCCACCAAATAAGGCAAGAGAAAATAAGGTAATTCAACGGCAATTCTAGCTTCACGTTCTCATGTGTCCTTTTTACTCCCAGGATTACTTTTTACATTTTTTTGTGAAGCTATTCCTATCTTACCTTAACTCAAAAAAATATTCTTTCTCTTCATCCTTGGCAGTATCTATCACTGGACAGATCCAATAACCTGGTGATCTGGGTCTTCCTATCCTCTAAACTGGGAGGCTTTTTCCAAATGTCTTGGCAAATACACCAAAGAAACCTTATAGCACAACAATCATAGAATACTTTAATTGTAATGGTCCAGTAAGGGAAGAAAAACTACCAGGCTTTGGGACTCAGGAAGATGACTTTAAGACTGAAAATGAAGGGATGAGAGCCATCTCCTCTGAACAGTTTTTCCAAGTCCATTCATGAGGAAAACCCCCAACTTCAGGAGACACAAAAGGCTTTTTTATGTGAATTTTCTGATGTTGATTGAGGTAGGCACTTCTGCTGAAGCATTTCTCACAGTTGGTACATTTGTAAGGTTTTTCTCCTATATGGGTCCTCCGGTGCCTGATGAGGTTAAAGCTTTGACTGAAGCATTCACCACAATCAGGGCATTTATAAGGTTTCTCTCCTGTGTGTGTCCTTTGGTGAATCACCAGGGTAGAACTCTGACTAAAAGTTTTCCAGCATTCAGGACATCTGTAAGGTTTTTCTCCTGTATGTGTTCTCTGATGTCTAATGAGATGGGAGCTAAGGCCAAAACACTTTCCACATTCACAGCATTTATAGGGTTTCTCTCCTGGTTGGATTCTGTGTTCTTCTATCACATTGCAATTCTGACTCAAACTTTTTTCATATTCGGAACTTTCACAGGATTTTTCTCCTGTGTGTGTTTTCTGGTGTGTCATAAGGTTTGAACTTCGACTAAAAGTCTTCCCACAGTCTGGACATTGATAGGGCTTTTCTCCTGTATGCATTCTCTGGTGCTTTAATAGAGTAGAATTACAACCAAACCTTTTTCCACACTCAAGACATTTGTAGGGTTTCTCACCTGTGTGCGTCCGCTGGTGGCGAATCAGGCTAGAACTCTGACTAAAACTCTTCCCACAATCAGGGCATTTATAAGGTTTTTCCCCAGTGTGAGTCCTCTGATGTTCTATTAGGACATAGCCATGGCTGAAGCCTTTTCCACAAACAGAACATTCATATGGTTTTTCACCTGTATGTGATCTGTGATGTTGGATTAGGTGAGAGCTGCTACTGAAACTCTTCCCACATACAGGACATTTATAGGGTTTTTCTCCTGTGTGAGTTCTCTCATGGATAGTAAGATGGGAGGTATTGCTGAAGCTTTTCCCACATTCACCACACTGGTAGGGCTTCTCTCCCGTGTGTGTTCTTAGATGCTGAATCAGATGAGAACTGTTACAAAAGCATTTCCCACACTCAGAGCATTTATAAGGCTTTTCTCCTGAGTGGGTCCTCTGGTGAGAACGCAAATGAGAACTATTACTGAAGCTTTTCCAACATTCAGAACATTTGTAGGGTTTGTCTCTAAAGGATAAATTCTGCTGGACAGAGGCATTGGCATGTTCTCCTGGGTCCCATTCCTGGTGATTGGGTCTTTCCTCCTCTTTCTCTGTAGAACTGCCCGAATTCACTGACTTGCCACCATTCTCATAGGAATCATGACACCAAATCTCATCTCCTTGGAACCATATCAATGGCATTTCTCTTGCATTACCATGCTTAGAATTTTGTGGGCCATGTCTTTTAGACCATTTTGGACCTCTTCCTTTAAGTTTACCTGCCTTGGGATCATTGTGTTGAGCAGTTCCCATATTATTCTTACTTTCATTTCCTGTAAGAATAAACAAACAGTCTAAACATATTCCCTAATCTCTGTCAGAGAAGGAAATTCTGAATTGCCATAGAAGAGAGGGATTAACAATATAAAACCTCATAAATTATTTTATACTTAAAAGTTGTTAATGCTAGTTTACTTCTTTGCTCTATGTATTCACCAGAAGCAGGTGAATTTTTTGTACTTAGTAACAACACTAATGAAGTCTTTGAACTGTTGTTAGCAATTGCCAAGGAGGACATCAGTCTAAAAATAAATGCATCAAACTTTACTCTAGAAAACATAAAAGAAAAAAGGGGATGTGAGTAGGGATAAGGCTGAACAGGATCCCCACTGAGGTGAAAACTAGACAATAGCTTAGTTAAAATCTGAGCAGGAGAACAGTGGCCATGGGAGCTAGAATCTGTTAAGGAAAAGAATTAACATGGCTTATAAGTAACACAGCAGGGTATCAAATTAAGGTCTGTCTCATACCAATGCGCTGTGCTATAGAGTATGTATAGATGTGCTATACATACTCTATAGCACATCTTATAGCAAATTTCCTAAGGATTCAGACATCTTCTTGTTCCCTCACCTGTAACTGGGCTTTCCAAACTCTCCCTCTCCGTGAAGCCATTAGAATCTGAGACCAACAGTTCTTTTTCTTGCTCCATCATAATGACCACAGCCAGGTTAGGGATTGAAAATTCTGTGAAAGGAAACAGGCCATGTTTGAAGATATTTGTTAAAGTTTATTCCTCCTTTTTCCTTCCCAACCACTGCAACATAACAACTGTAGGCACAGATGTTCATGAACCATACCAAAAATAAAAAACATGGCCCATAGAAGCCCTTTTGGAAAATCTTATCTAAAGTGTTTAGAATTAAGAGTTAACCAGATTTACATTTTGTAAGGAAATATAAATTTAAAAAATCAAATCTTTGCTAAAGTTCTGAGGATCAAACCTCAAAGACAGAATGGATACTAATACTCATTGTCCACTCAAAGCTTAGAAACACCTTTAATTGAAAAAACAAAGTATTTTCTTGGAAAAGGCACCAATAATAAAACACATAAAGTCTTCAGGGAAACCATATGCAGGCATGAGAAGCTCCTAAAGAAGAGAAAGCACCCTGTTTAGTTTCAAAAGAATAACTTAGTTGTTAAGAGGACATAACCTTTGAAGTTAATTTCTAAGGAAAGTTAGGATTTATATAACCAGTAATAGGACAAAGCAGGGCTAGAATAATTATAGCCAATAACCCCAAAGTATTATAGGGAGGCTAAAGTGGGGCCTCTTCTTACTTGTCCTTCGTTCCTCTCATAATCACAATATCCATTTCAGCATAAATTCTATCTTCCGGAACCAACTACAATCCCTGACCTACTTTAAGGTACTGGAAAATATGAGCTACCACTGGATGGCAATTATATATGGACTTGGCATCCATTTCAGGATATAAAGAATAGTATAATTCGGGGAAAGATAAGAGCCTAAGGAAAGGATATACAAAGGCACACACACAAAAACCAAAATACAGTATACTTATAATTTTCACCCTATTACTGCCTATTACGTGCCAGGTAGTAAACTAAATAATTTGCACATATTTCTCATTTAATTCTCACAACAGCCCTCTGAGGTGTATGAACAATTGCCAGCATTTTACAGTTGAGTAAAAAAGCCATTAAGAAACTTTCCCAAGGTCACATAACGGGAAAGTGGTAGAGCAGGATTGAGCATGAATCTGATCTGAAACTGACACTCATTTTCTTACCTATTGCAGTAAACTAGAGCAGAAAGCGAAGCTGGGCATAATCCCAAACTGCAAACGATCCTCAGAGAGCACCTTTATTTTAGAACGTGTAGACTGGATTTATTTAGAATATATTGACTGGGTTTTTAGAAAACAGAATGACACCCCTAAACCTTATACCCAAGTGAGTTGGCATCCTGGAAGTAGGCACACACAGCAGCCAGGGACTTGACATAGAAAAAGGTGAAACTAGTCTAAATTACAAATATCCCCAGTGTTCGGGTGGGACAAAAGCATACACCTGAATGCAAAAAAAAGTAAAGTTGTTCAAATGCAGTACTATGTTTTGCTGTCTGAGTTACAATTTCTATCGACATATTTACAAAAGCAGCAAAGTCGGTGTAAAAGATTCCCGTCTCACCATTTTCCCTGCTAAAATACTATTAAATTTGGTGGTAAAGAGCCCTCAGGAACACTGGCTCAGCAAAACGGA
The DNA here is from genome assembly GCF_027409185.1 of Cynocephalus volans. Classification (NCBI taxonomy): domain Eukaryota; kingdom Metazoa; phylum Chordata; class Mammalia; order Dermoptera; family Cynocephalidae; genus Cynocephalus; species Cynocephalus volans. The sequence goes on along the minus strand of NC_084474.1, from coordinate 78,614,493 downwards.
GGCAAACTCAAGACCACACATAGTATTAAAAGGCTGTTCTTAAAATGTCACTCCATAGAGAAGGGCTGTTTTCACTGTTACAGAGCAAATCGGTGATTGAGGGGGAGGCCGTGCTCTGGATCACAAAGCATTCCAAAGAAAATACACTATCTGAAGCTTAGCTTTAAGAACCGCTGGCAGGGACCACAGGTCGGGGTGCAATGCGGGGTGCAGTTCCAGGAGGGAGGCGCGGTGGCCTGCGCGGCGGGATGCTGGGCCTTCGCCCGTCGCAGCCACCGCATCCGTCTCCGGGACGCACACCGCAGCCCGGGCGGTGCAGTGTCCACTCCTCTCGCCCGCAGCCCTCGGCTCCCTCCCACCAAGAAGGAACTCACTGTTCTGGGGCTACACACTGGGCGCCCTATACCCCCAGCAGCCCCAGCGGTCTCGGAGGAAGAAGCCCCGTTCCTTCTGACCCTACCAACCCAGGATCCTAAACTCTCAAACCCGGAAGGCGGAAGCAGGAAGTTACCCTATCTTCTCCCGCGGGCTTTGCTGGGGCCTCTCTAGGAAATAGTGATGGCCAGCTCTCGTTAGTCTTAACCCTTAGGGTTCCGGACCAGAGGTGCGTGCTGGTGGATTTCCTTCCCTTGTGCTGTGGCTTGCCAACTGTGATTCTCATTCCCCTCACTTGTTGGGCGCCTTATGATAGGGGCCTGGTTGGAGCTTATACTAATCCTTGCCATCAGGGCACCATCAGATTTATCATTGTCATCATTAGACTCAAAATCAATCTCATATTTCTTAAGCACCTGTTATTTTTGTTCCCACCTCTCTGAGCATGGACATATTTACACTTTCAAATACCACCTAGACAGACAATTCAAAAATTTACATCTCCAGTCCAGCTACCTGTCTCAGCTCTTCACTCTTATAATCAACGGTCTACTTGACATCTATCTCATATTGGAGGTCTCAGTAACACCTCAAAACCAAAATATCAAAAATAAAAATCATAAGCTTTCTTCTCTCTCACTGTTCTCCCCCATATACACATACAAACACAAAATAAACTAAAACAAACCTGTTCCTCTTCCAATATTCTTTCTTGCCACCATCCATCCAGTTATACAGAAACCCAGAAGTCCTCTTGTCTCCTCCCTTTCCTTACCTCCCATATACAACCCATAAATAAGCCTAATTTATTGTGTACTTCATAAAAAATCCTCAAATCCAGATGTTTTTCCCAACCACCAGGGCCACCCCTACCTCAAGCAACCATCACCCCTCACCTGAATTATATCCATAGCCTCCTAACAATTCTGCAGATGCCCATCCTTATTACTTCCTATCCACTTTCCTCACTGAATCCAGAGTGATCTTTTCAAAAGATAAATCTGATCCTGTCACCTTCTTTTACCTAATCAAACCTACTCAGATTTCAGATCACACATCATTCTTCACAAAGCTTGCTATGCCATTCCTGATGGTGTCAAATACCTGCTACCTGCTCTTCCAGCACCATATTCCTTTCTGTTGTAGCCCACCTCATGACTTCAACTTTATTCATTTGCATGAGTGATTCATTATTTTGCCTCTCCATCCAGACAGCAATCTCCATGAAGACAGGCCCCACCTTCAAAAAACTGCTTCTGTCCATAATTCTCTTTGAGCCTAGCACAGGGTCTGACTCCATTCAATTATCTAACAAATATTTGTTGATACCGTATTATCTTAGACATTGAATATGCAGCAGTGCTTGTAACAGTGCAGGAGAGACTGTCAATGGACAACAACAAAAAAGTAAACAAAGAAATATGTGTTAAGAGCTGATGAGTGTTAGAAAAATAAATAAAGCAAATAAAGAAACTAACATGATAGGATGCTGGGGAAGGTGTGTTATTTGGTTAATATAGTCAGGGAAGTCCTCTCAAATGAGGAGATATTTCAGCAGAAGCATGAAGGAAGGAAAGGTGCTATGGTCTGAATGTGTCCTCTAAATTCGTGTGTTGGAAACTTAATCTCCAATGCAACAGTGTTGGGAGGGGAACCGAATAAGACACGATTAGATCATGAGGTCTCTGATCTTGTGAATAGATTAATGCCACTATTGTGGGAGTGGATGGGCTAGCTATTGCAAGAGTTGGCTTATTATAAAAGCGAGTTCAACCCCTCTTGCTCTCTTGCTTTCTCACACTCCTGCTTCCATCTGTTAGGTTAGGCGAGATGCAGAAAAGAGAGAGAGACCCAAGCCAGGAGCCATTTTAGCCAAAAGGTGTATTTCACTAATGTGGAGGGGAGACTGAGCCAGATCAGTTCCCACAAACTAAGGAAAGCAGGAGGTTTATAAGACTTTTAGGGAGGATTCAGACTGATGGGCAATTTTGAAATCAGTGGTATTCAAGGTGACACAGCCCTTGTGGTCCAATAACATCTGATGGGTTAAGACATAGACTCCCGATTAGCCACCATCTCAATACAAAGCATTTCAGCCCAAAGCCTGCTAGACACAATCCACAAGACATTCCCTTGATGATAACAGTAATGTTTACTCCTTCCTAGGAGAGGAATCTTAGTTCCCAGAACAGATAAGGGAAAGGGGAGCGGGAGAAGGGGGAAAGTTGCTTAACCTGGCTGCGCTGATGTTAAGCTAGCCATGAGGCCTAATACCATCTTGGGATGACACAGTAATAAGGCCTTCACCAGGTGCAGACCCCTTGGCCTTGAACCTCCCAGCCCCCAGAACTGTAGGAAATAATTTTCTTCTTTTTCTTTATAAATTACCTAGACTGTGGTATTCTGTTATAGCAACACGAAATGGACTAAAAAAGAAGTCATGAGAAATACTGTTATCTAAGGAAGGAACAATTAAGACAGAGGAACAGTGAGGGAAAAGACCTTGAGATAGAAACATGCCTGATGTGCTCAAGAAACAGTAAGAGGTAGAGCAAGTAAGATGAACAGTAGTAGGAGATGAGGTCAGAGAAATATCAAGAGGCCAGATTAAATAAACCATGAGTGATGGACACAGAGATGTATCACCCAGATTCCATTTCTAGGAAAGACTTGTTGCCCGGCTTCCGAGAGTTCTATGAGCAGAAAGCTTTCACTCATAACTCACTCATCTCAAAACTCAGAGATTGCTTTAGTTGCAGAGAATAGCCTCTCCCAAGCTCACACCTTTTCTAGGGCAGCCCACATCCAGTGACTGATCAAGCCAAAATTATAAAGCCCTGACCATTTTGGACCAAAGCATATTAACTCTTAAACAAACAATTTCAGCTCCTGAGTTCTCAGTGGGCTTGGCCAAGAAAGCCATTGTCAGGCCCCAGTTGCAGGTAAGCTTCTCCCTCTGCTCAACCTGATTGCTTTCCCTTCCTTTCACAGGCATGGATCCCAAGGCCCTAAAAACACTGGACACTAAATTCTGTCTCAGAATCTGCTTTCACATAAAACAATCAAACAACTCCCAAATACATACATACAATGAAATGTCCCTTCCTATTCTGGTCCCCAGTCATTCAGTTTTTCCCTCCACTGGCAACTAATGCTGTCTGTTTCTTGTGCATCATTCACAGCTATGCACATGTGAGCAAACACTTACCTACCTCCCTGCTTACATACATGCATACATAAATACATACACACATACACACATATACATAAGTAATACGTGAAGATAGGTAGATAAATATTCACTTATTTCCTTTGCTATACATGATAGTAAGCTGTACATTTTGTTCTAAACTTTATTTTTTTCCCTTAATAACATATCACAGAAAGTTTTCTATTCCAGACATTCATCATAGAGCTCGCTTATTCCTTTTAACAGTTGCATAGTATACCATTGTTTATTTAATCAATTCCCTATCCATGGATCTTATATTGCTTCCAAACTTTTGCTACTACATACAAATGTACTTCAGAAAGTTCATGAAAAAGTAGAATTAAAAGAAACTACAAATCTTTCCATGAGCTTTCTGAAGTACCCTTATATAATGCTGCAATGAATAACTTAGCCTTTATTTCTGAAGGCTGTGATGGATATTGTAAATTGATTTGTTCAATATCTATTCCAACTTCCTTTCATTATGCATCCCTACAGAGGAGAGTTAGTGTTACGGACTGAATTGTGTCCACCCAAAATCCATATGTTGAAGCCCTGACCCTCAATGTGACCGTACTTGGAGAAAGGGCCTGCTATAGTCTAGACGTTTGTCCCCTCCAAAGCTCATGTGGGAGCTTGATTCCCGATGTGGCAGTGTTGAAAGGTGGGGTCTTTAAGAGATGATTGGATCATGAGGACTATGCTTTCATGAATGGATTAATTCATTCATGTAGTAATGGGTTAATGGGTTAATGAGTTATCATGGGTGTGAACTGCTGGCTTTATAAGGAGAACAAGTGAGCATGTGAAAGCTCTCTTGCCCAGCCCTCATCATGTGATACCCTTTGTCTCCATGGGACTCTGCACCAAGCAGAAGGCCCTCACCAGATGTGTTCCCTGGACCTGGGATTTTCTAGCCTCCAAAAATGTAAGCAATAAATTCTATTTCTTTACAAATTATCTAGTTTCAGATATTGTGCTATCAGTGGCAGAAAACAGATTAATATAGGGCCTTTAGAAAGGTGAATAAGATTAAATGAGGTCATAAAAGTGAGGCCCTAATCTGATAGGACTGGTGTTCTCATAATAAGAGGATGAGACATCAGAGATTACTATCTCTGCCCATACGCTGAGTAAAGGCCAGGTGAGGACACAGCAAAATGTGGCCATCTGCAAGCCAAGAAGAGAGGCCTCACCAGAAACCAACACTGACCGTACCTTGATCTTGGACTTCTAGCTTCCAGAACTGTGAGAAAATTAATTTCTGTTGTTTAAGCCACCCAGTGTGTGGTATTTTGTTATGGCAGCCCAAACAGACTAATACAGTCGGGAAAGCTAGAAATTACATCTCCCAGACTTCTCTGAAGCTGTGATGGCAGTAGCTATAGCAGCACCTTTGAGAGATACTCCTGGAAGCTCAGCCCACAATCTGTGTCTTTAGTTCTCCTAATGGTTCCAAAAGCCATTTAGTGCCTGTCATAAATCTTTTACTCCTTATGTCAGTTCCAATGGATTCTGCTCCCTGTACCTGAACCTAGTCAGGACAAAAGCTAAATTAGTAAGGAGGCTATAGCACTGGACTTAGGGTTGGAGGCACATGGACAAAGCTGGTGGGAGAAGTTACCTCAAGTGGCAGAGACTCTTGGCCAGCTTGCAGACAGGACTCCCAGCAGGAGGATGGCTGAGTGGTATGTGTAAGGGGACTAGTATGACAGTCTGAGCTTGGTCCTGAAGGAAGAGTGCTGCTTACCTTCTAATTGATTATTGCGGCCATGGGCAAACTGTTATCGAAAGACAGAGGAAAGGGGTCCTTGTTATGTCGTGGCAAAAATTTGGCAACACTGTCACCTGTGCTAACATGGAAAAAAGAAATGTCCCTAAGGAACTCAATCATCTTGGTCAGGGGTCCACAAATTTGTTCTGTAAAGAGCCAGATGGTAAAGACTTCAGGCTTGTGGACCGTACGATCTCTGTTGCAACTACTCAACTTTGCCGTGGTAACACAAAAGCAGCCATGTGCAAAACTAGCAAATGATCGTGAGTGTGTTCCGATAAAATTTTGTTTACAAAAACAGGCAGTCTGCACCCCAGCTGTTCTAGCTAAGGAGATTACAAGGTAGAGTGGTTAAAGTGCCACCTGGCTTCTTCTCACTGTCTATGACAAAGTGCAAGAGAAGAGAGATAAGCAAAGGAGCCAACCCTTGAGTATATAGGAGCTAGGACTTGCTGTATTTGAAAACAATTTTTTTTTTTTTGGCATCCCAGGCTCTCCAGATGGCAAACTGAGTTAAAATTAAGAAATGGCTTCTTATAAAAGACCAAATATTGGGTACTGCTAAGAAAACATGATCTAAAAAACGGTCAGCAAACTACAAAAGGCTTTTGCAGGTCTTCGGGGCATGTCTTGTAGAACTTCTCTACAATACACCATGGGATACCAGAGTCTTAAGGGCTTTGACCACAGCAACCAAGGAAGCCAAGGTAGAAAAGGGCTTATCTTATGAAGATCTGTGGGTATAGCTTTCATCTAATAGAGTGAAAGCCTCAAGATTTCTGAAAGTGTCATGTCAGCTGGGACTGACAGGCACAGAGACAGTACAAAATGATGAGAGGTCTTATTGGCAGAAAGCAGGCAAAGAAAACTACTCAGCCACTACTGAGGGTTACTGTCAACAAGAGAATATCTGAATTTCTGGACCTCTGTGTTCAGCCTCATTTCTGGCCATCATGCTCCTCCCACTGGATGCCAAACTGCCGTGATTCTGAGAGCACAGTTGTTTTTTTCTGTGCTTTACTCTCTGCCACAATGTCACTGTCCTCGACACTTCTGCCATTGCCCCTCTGCCCTACCTCCCATCTGTCTGTGCAGAAAACATCCACTCCTTCTCATTTCAGCTCAAGTATCATCCCCCCAATTTAGCCTTTTTTGACTTTCCCAGGAAGATTTAAACCCTTTTTCCTCCCCAACTTGTTTCCTGTTTATCATATTGTATTCTACATGCCCGTAGGTTTTGAACAAATCGAGAAATACACACAGGTATCAGATAGGGATCAAAACTACCAGTTTTGGATTGGAGAGATGGCCTTGTGTCCAAGGCTTTCTACTCCATCCTCATGCTTTACACTGGCTTCCTCTCTCATTTGCATGGAAGAAAATCCTGCCCAAGAAATTTTACGGACCACACACACAAGAAGCAGAAAGCATGTGGCAAATGCTCCATGGGCAGAAAGATCTTAGAGAACCCAAGGGAGGCTGAGCCCCACACACATAGTCTTTTCTGCCCCATCTCACCCATCATATAAGTTGCTCTTCCTGACCTCATAAATGGGAAAGGTGGAAGGAATGGGGCACTGGAACGAAAGGCCGAAGCTATCTTCTACTATTTCCCAGAAAACAGTAGTTTTTTTATGGGGCTGCAGGATTATGGGGAGCAGGAAAGAATGTGTTTCTTCTATATCTATAGGCTTCTTGAGGATGGCATTCAATAAACATCTTGGTGGCGGGTGGAGGGGGGGCAGGCTAGCCAGTTAGCTCACTTGGGAGAGCATGGTGCTGATAACACCAAGGTCAAGGGTTCAGTTCCCCATACCAGCCAGCCACCAAGAAAATAAGGTAAAATAAAATAAGAAATAAACACCTTTGACTGAATTCAAGAATTAATAAATGTATGAATTTGCTCACCATAACGTCTGATGTTGTAGTAGACTGCATGGGTGTCTGTCACTCAGGTTGGCAGGTGAGCAATTGAAGCACAGGCATCTGGTCTCATTCTTTTTTAAAAGATGACCAGTAAGTGAGTCTTAACCCATGACCTGGTGTTGTCAGCACCACACTCTCCCAAGTGAGCAACCGACCATCCCTATATAGGGATCCGAACCCGTGGCCTTGGTATCATCAGCTCCACACTCCCCCAAGTGAGCCACAGGCTGGCCCTTGGTCTCATTCTTACATTTCAATCATGTAATGCATTGTAAGGTGAAGTGAATATTGACTGAATAAATAAACTCTTAGATGCAACATCTGGAAGATACTGGAAGCATATTGTATTGTGTAACATAGAAAATTTGTCAAGTCCTTTATTTCTCCTTTAATTTCCTTTGTTCTTTCATTCATTTATTTGACAAATATTTACTGCTACTTGCTGTTGACTCCCTGAGAGGGCCAACCTGAACAGGAGTTCATATAGATTGCCCTGGTCCCTGGCCAGCTGATACAGGGCACTAGAAGAGTAAGATTCTGCCTTTGCCTATCCATGCCTATTTCTAGGCATCAGTGTCAATGAGAATAACACTTGAAACTGTGTTGATAGCAGTCCTCTAGGAATGTTTTCAGCTTCAAGTTACAGATGACTTACAGTAATTTATACCAAAATTTATTATTCACTGAAGAAATGTCTAAGGCAGGCAGTCCCATGATAGAATGAGCAACTCAGTGATGCATTCAAGGGCCAGGCCATTTACTTCCTTCTTCTTCACCATCCTCAGCATTTTGATGGTATCCCCCCTTTGGCTTCCCACTTCATGACTACAGGATGGCTGCAGCAACTCCTACAATTACATCCTAACACCATAGCATCCAAAGCAGGAAGTGGGGGTGGGGTGGGCAAAAAAAGCTTTATTTTCACATGCCTCTTTCTTATCAAGGAGAAATATAGTATTTTCAAAACTCCCCGGTAGATTTCACTCTGTCTCACTCACCAGAACTAGATCACATGCCCATTGACTAGACCAATCACTGCCAAGGGAGAATGGGATTGCTGTGATTGGCTGAGGCCAATCATGATTCATCCTCTGGAACTGAGTGTATTGCTGCCCAAACCAAATAAGTAAAAAGAGGGACAGCAACAGTTGAATAAGTAACTGTTTGCCGTAACAGACATGGCCTGGAAATAGGTACTGAGAACTGTTACTACTAAAATGATCACTGCTCCAGTTACCTTTCCATTACCTAGGGTGGAGTGAAACAGAGTAGAGACATGGCTTAGGGAGAGAGTATGGGCTGGCACAGGGCACCCAAAATATTGGAACCCCAAGAACCATAGATTCCCTGATGTGGAGGCTTGCCTGTATTAAAATAAATATTAACATAGATGGCAACATCCTTTTTGAAGGTGGGTGGGAGGGTGGGTATGGGCATTGGGAGGGGGAAGGAATGTCCAGGATAATTAGACTCTGGTGCTGCAGCAAGTTCAGGGGATCAATAGAGCAGAGTCTAGACTGCGCTACTGGGGAAGCACATGTGAACTGGGGATGGCATTTTCCTTGGATATGTCAAATGCTCAAGATTCTACACTGTGTCAGCAGGTGGCTCCAGAGGCAGCTGTTTGGTAAGACTGCAGCCAATGAAAGTTATGCTGTGGAGCATAAACCAACCTTATAAAATCCCCAAGAATCTTTAGGCAAACATAAAGTGATATCTGTACCAATTAGATTTAACTGGAATAAACCTGAGTGCAATAGAAGATTAAGAGCATGGATACGCCCTAATGTCAGCCATATGGAATTAATTACTGGAGCAAGAGAAATAGAGATTGTTTTCCTAGATGCCAAATCCCAAGCTTCTGAATGTTAAGGGTTACTTTTCTCTTTGGCCACAGATTTTCCCTAAAGTTGGTTGTCCCCAAATGTTCTCATGCTGTCACCCACACTACTGCAAGCCAGTCTTCCTCTAGAAGACAAGAGATCAAGATTAGGCAGGCCTTATTCCTGGCTATTTGGAGAATTCTAGTTCTTGGGTCCTGTTCTAGTTCTTGGAGTCACAAAGCTTTAGAAACATACAAAACTGATCTCAAATTATGCAGGAATCTGGGAGAAGAGGACACCAGTTTGGAAATTTGAAGTTTGAGTCCACATTAAGAAGCACAGCCTAAGGCAAGTACACCCAATTCATTTCTGAATATGCCAAATGCTGGAAATCAGGGTGATTACTGGCCCAAACTGTAAAAACTGCAATATTCCTCTGGGAAAATTTTCCACACATTTTTGTTTCTTTTTTTTTTTTTTTTCAAAAGATGACCAGTGGGATCTTAACCCTTGACTTGGTGTTCTCAGCATCACGCTCTCCCATGTGAGCTAACCAACCATCCCTGTACAGGGATCCAAACCTGTGGCCTTGGTGTTATCAGCACCACACTCTCCCGAGTGAGCCATGGGCCAGCCCTTCCACACATTTTCTGATGTCAACCCTCTACCTCCAAGTCTGCACCTACCCATCAATTTTGGACTGATCTACCATTAGTGAGCAACTACCAGGTGTCACCTCATTTAGCCCCCTGTATTTTATTCTTTGACTCGTCACCTATCCGTGTAGGTGCTGATATTCTCAAGGGTCAGGTGGAAGAGTATCCATGGAATTATAGACCTAGAGTTGGAAGGGGGAAAGAAGGTGAAGAATAGTATTTGGTTCATGTTTTCCCTGGCCCAGGTACTGTCACATATGTTCTCTCACCTCACAATCATCCTGTACAAGGTAGGGATTAGTATTGCAATGTTTTAACATTTTTGAGGAAACTGACAGAAAGAGCTTGAGGATAATCACAAAAGCACTGGGAGGTCAAGGGAGTGAAGGTCCTCAACAAAACCTTTTCCTGCCCAGTAGCAGCCCTAAGGATCCCTTTTGAATTCATGAACCTGTTCCTTCTTCTGTCTTTTCTACTGCAGTGAAACCATCCTCAGGCAACAAATTGCCTGAGACCATAACCTGGGCACAGTCTTTGACTATATTTTTCCCTTACCCCGTATCCAACCTCTCACCAGGTTCTGTTGATCCCACCTCCTTCATAACTATCAGGTCTGTCCACTACTCAGCATCCCCACTGTCACTTTCCTAGGTCCCTTTCCTAGGTCCGTCCACCATCTTTTCTCACTTACGTGTGTCTGCTCCCAGGTTGGATCAAGAGGTGTGTGTTGGGGCTTGAGGGGGGGGCAGGAGTGGAGGACAAAAAAGAGCTGCAGAAATATCCTTATATTTCAACTGTCCTTCACAATATTAAATCAAATGAGAGAAGGTAGGGAATATTCATAGCACCATGCTTGGCGCTGTAACGACTCCATGGGGTTAGTATTAACATGGAAGTCACGTGCAAACCACTTCCTGGTTAATGTGTTCAATATCACTACTGCAACTCAGCCAAAAGTTGTTCTTTGTCTTCTTCCTCTCTCTAGAAGGCATCTTATAATTCCCCTGGAGTTCTTTCTCTCTTTAAATTTCTCAGAAAATCATTTTTACTTTAGATCTCAGAACAGAATGTTATTGATTTTTTTGATATTCATTTATCAAAAAAATATATTCAATCTAGGGAGGCAATACATAAAAAACTTTGTGTCTGTCTGTGCTTAATAGTATATTGCTTTACGGCTAGAAAACTCTGAAAAAGAGATGATATCAGTTTTATCCAATGAGATAAGTAATTCATTGGATTTCCAGGAGTCAATTAAAAAGCACTTTTCTCAGAGAACTCTCTTACCTGTCATCAGAAAAAGCCAAAATTGGCAAGCAAATAGGCATTTGTAACTATTTAAATTAGATGCTGAAATTCTCAACATTGTAGAACATCAGAAGAGAAACTCTTCTTAGACTTCTAGGAAATATTTGAGAATGTGAGTGGGGGGGCATTTTTCATTATTTTTGCTTGGTGCTACCAGTAGTTAGTGGGCAAGTGTTATGGACTGAATTGTGTCCTCCCAACCCCCAAATTCATCTGTTGTAGCCCTTACTCTTGATGTGGCTGTATTTGGAGATAGGGCCATTAAAGAGGTAACTGAGGTTAAATGAGGTCATATGCACTGGCCCTAATCCAATATGACTGGTGTCCTTATAACAGGAGGAAGGTTTGCACAAACAGAGGAAAGACCATGCAAGGCCACAGTCAGAAGATGGCCATCTGCAAGCCAACAGAGAGATCTCAGGAGAAAACAAACCTGCCTATACCTTGATCTTGAACTTTCAGCCTCCTAAACTGTGAGAAATAAATTTCTGTTACTTAAGTCACCCACTCTGTGATATTTTGTTATGGTATCCCTTGCAAAATGAGACAGGAAGGAACACGGATACCAAATGCCCTACAAAGTATGGGATGGCAGATTCTACACACTGAAAAATTGTCCTGCCCAAATGCATATAGTATCCTCTTAAGAGACACTTACCTGGTCCTGATTCTTCATTTTGTAGATGACCCCATTAGCCCCCATATGACCCCAGGTAGCCTTCCCTTGAGGGAAGGCACTATATTTCACACACCTTTGTCCTGCCTGTAGTTGGTGTAGTGTCTGGCACTCAATAGGAGCTTAGTAATTGTGAGGGTGTGATATTTTTAAAATTATTCATGCGCTTGTACATTTTACCTTTTGTCTCAGTTCACCTGAGCCATACATCTTCACGAGGGGATGTCACATGCAACTTGTTAATGAGGGACTGAGAAAAAACAGACTGGGGTAATATTTAGTTTCTGACATTCAGAAATGGGATTTTGCTGCAAGACAATAATGACTTTCTTTGCCAAGCTATTGTCTTCAGAAAGGATTGTCTAACGTCCTTTAGCATACCCATGGCCTGGTTTGGGGCTCAGTCAAAGGGCTCTTCCTAAGGGAGTTCCTCACAGAAGATGAAGTGAGTGGGTCAGGGTTGGGGAAGTCCTTTGGCTGAAGGTGAAGAGCTTTAGATTTTAGAAAGGTAACACTGGGAGAGGGAGCTACTGACCCCCTCCTTTCTTCCCTGGCAACCCCGTCTAAAAAGTGCACCCCAGTCACCTCTAGTTACCTGCCATTCCATTTTATACTTGTTTGTTTCTTTGACTGTTCTTTCTCTTTGACTAGAATGTCAACTCCATGAGACAGTTCTTTGTGTATTTAATGACTGCTGTAGTCCCAATACCTAAAATAGTACCTGACAGCTCAATAAATACTTATCAAATGAATAAATATTTTCTTTTCTCTTCATCTCCTTTCCACATCTAAACAACGAGAAGAAGAAAGCATTGAATTCGAGAGGACATCTTAAAAGCTTTTGAAGCCATTCACTGGATTTCTTCTACTGGTGGAGAAAACCCCAGGAACTGGCTTTATAAAATCACACCCTGAAAAACCTAAGGACAGGCATGTCTCTGACTTCTTGCTCATTGTTCTGCACTCCATGTTTGCTCCCTTTGAGTTCTTTTACAAAGTTTCTAGTGTGACAAATGACATCTGGAATGGCATTGGGCCACTGATTGTTCAGAAAGTGCACTGAAAAAATAGAGCTGATACCCTGGGTGCCTGCCTATTCCTGGCAAGCAAACTAGGGAATGCCTTCCATGACTGGTGACTCCTTCTCGAGAGTGGAACCTCACGGGCACTGGGTCTTAGAGAGGCTGCCCAGAGCAGCACGTCATGTCACCAAAGGAGATCGTACCTACTTCTTGTCCGTCATCTCTGCAGAAAGTGCATTGGGGTGAACAGGTGAAGACAAGATTGTGCATTAGAAAACAATTCTATCAGGAAATCCTACGCATTCAGATCACCGAGTTTTAGAAATCAGCATTGGGATTTTTCTTTGCCACACACCAAATGTCCTAGGAAACATAAGGTCAAGTGGCCAAGAATATGCCTGTTCACAAAGGATTGGGACCCTCAGTTTCTTTGTTTATTCGTATCCAGAAAGGTCAACCACATTCCTTTGGGATGAATTGCATGGTGACTCTTTATTAGAGGAGGAAAAGGAAAAAGGGGAAACCAAGAAAGGGTGTGGCAGTTTACGATGTGACATCTGCATAATGTCAAGTTCACATGCAGAATGAGTCATTTGTTACCTTGGACAGTGACTATTCTAAAATAGATTCTCTTCACCTGCATGAGGGAGAAATCTGATAATTTACTGTATCATAGGATGAAATAATGAACTCCTGATTTATACTGTCATCATAAAAATAGCTTTTATCTGTTTAGTGGTGCAAATCTGACCAAGCGCTTTCATGCCAGTATGCTACTTATTCTCATCACGTCTGTGAAGGGAACCAAGGCCCTCTATGGCGAGCATGCTGAGGCTCTGAGAGGGAAAGTGGGTTGCCGAAGCCCGTGGAGCCATTGATGGAGTCGGGTCTTGAGTCCTGGCCTTCCAGCCCCACTGTAGTGTGCTTTGCACTGTACCTGGGTGCAGCACTCCATGATGGGTCAGAAATAGAGTGACCATATATATGATTTATCCCCCAAACCAGGACACTTTGGAGCATGAAAGAGGCACTATGAATAATTATGCTGGCACAGTAACCAGAAACCAGGACTGTCTTCTGAATACCTAGATGAATGGTGGCCTTAATCACGGGGCAGGAGCAGAGGGGACAGGTTCCCTGCACACTTCCCTGCTCATCTGCTGCAGTGGGGAGAACCCTGCAATGGCTCCGAGGCAGACATCTCTTTTCTTTTGCAGGAGACATAAATCTTCATCTCTTTTTTTGGAAGTAACTTTTTTGTCCTGAGCAACATAATTCAAGGAGCTGACTTGGTTGGGTGTGGTGCAGTAAAGAAGTGCCAGTTCTTTCTTTGTTTTGTGCCACTGTGTCCAACCAGTTTGGACCCCAAAGCTCAGAGATATGTCCAGTGCTTGGAAGATACAACCAAGAATAAAGGAAAGAGAGATGACTTGGCTCCTGCAGAACCGAGTAAGATGCTGATGAGAATGATCAGAACAACCCAGACAGCTTAGGTCTGACAGCTGGGTGGGCAGCAAGCAGCTTGAGTGTTACTGTGTCGAGGGCTTCTGCTGGGAAAGGCAGATTTTATCATATGGATAAGGCCATAGGGCTTCCTAGCGTGGGGCGCTGACTGCCCCATCTGGCCGGGTAGATGATTTGTTTCCTGGTCACCATTAATATCTCAGTGGTGATCACAATGCCTGTTATGGCAAGAACTTGCTTCTGGATACAGTTGCTGGTATAAAAGTGCGGGATAACCATGACTAGTAATTATATTTCTAACAATGGCATATTACCTTTGCAGAATGTTTTATAATTTTTAATGTTTTTAGTACTGTTATAGGTTGATACACATAAAGTGTTTAAAACAGTGCCTGACTGATGTAATAAGTGCTGTGTAAGTTTTCTCTTGTTATTGTCATTATTATTACGTTTGATTCTCAAAACACCCTTAAAAAATAGGTCAGATATGTTAGAGAAGAAAACTAAGTGTGAATTGGCCAAATTTATTTTCTGTCATTACTCAGCCAATCTCTTTCAACAGCATGACCCTGATCAGAAAACTATGGGTTCTGCTGAGAGCATTCTCTTCAATCCTATGATCCAATAATTTCAGCATGTAAGCCCAGACTCCCTCCTGGTCTATGTCACAAGGCAAATGACATACCCGGAATACTGGATTCTTGGAACTCTGGAGCAAGTTTGCCTGTCCCCAAAAGCTCATTGAGATCCTGAAGCTACAATGTGACTGGGTGACTGGGTGTGTCAGTGTGTGCCGTGTCTGACTTGTTCTCCATTATGTCCCATCACAGACACCACCTTATTGACCCCCTCTCTATTATCTGTGTTTGCATAGGCACCAAGGGACTCAAAGGCATCTGTCAGAATGCATTTTTGCTGCATTTCTAAAAAAGGCTCATAACTCAATGGGCTAGGAAGGAATTGCCCTCTTTCAGTCACATAGCCATTGCCAATTAGCTTCCAGCACTGAAAACATGAAATCAATACAAAGGCAAGTTGAAACTGTTTTCAGTATAAACAGTAGAAGTTGTTTCAGTATTTTTAGGTAGACAGTTTGCCAAAATCATGTCCTTGGAGTAAAAGAAGAATCAGAGGGAAAGGTCACCATGAGTTCACCCATGGAGAAAGGCCAGATCTGAGTAGGATAACCCAATATTGTGGGCCAACCCAAGGTCAAAGCCAGTTGAGAATTAGACATGGGACGCAGAGTGGTGAGTACTTGGATTTGATTCTGATGACATCTAAAGGCCAGTGACATCTTGCTGTGGAATTCTCTGAAAAGGTCCAGGCCTTCAGCCTGAGCTAAATCTTTTTTTTTTTTTTTGCAGCTGGCTGGTACAGAGATCTGAACCACTGATTTTGGTGTTATAAAACTGCACTCTAACCAACTGAGCTAACCAGCCAGCTGCCCAAGAGATAAGCATTTGCTGGTATTAAAAATGCATCATAAATTACGAAGAGTCATCTGGGAACTGCTACCAGCAGAAGTCAGTGACCTTAACACACTCACGTAGGGAGGCTTGCAGCTAGCGAAGGCCTCTTTGTAGAGTGCTGGAAATCAATAGAGACATAAGGGAAATTAAGACCATGCACTGCCAGAGAGCATTGCTGGTATCTCTGGGCTGAGAACTGTTCCTAAGTGTGCCTATTTAGAAAGCACATTTAAAAACTGGGCAATCTTAGCCAGCAGGAAAAATAATTAATTAATTAATTAATTAATTAAAAAAATAAATAAAGGCTATCTTTACTGCTAAAACAATGAGAAAATCCGAGAAAAAAATTGCATCCAAAATCCTTTCAATTATCACAGCAAATATTAGTTTCTTATTGTTTCCTCCAATTTTCATGTATTTGCACACAAGTTTTTAATATAGTTGAAGTCAAAATATAAATGGAATATTGTTATAGGAGTGGTTGTCAACCAGAAGTGAATTCCCCCACTACCCCCCAGGATATATTTGGCAATATGTGGAGGCATTTTTAGTGGTCACAACTGAAGGGGCGGGGGGAGGATAGTGGGACATTATATGGCATCTAGTGGGTAGAGACCAGGGATGCTGCTAAACATCCTGAAATACATGGGACGGCTCCCCACCTCCCCACCAACAAAGAATTATCCGGTCCAAAATGTCAGGAAAACTGAAAAACCCTGAGTTATGCTTTTTACAACTAATTTTACTTCATATACAGTGTTCAGTATTACTACATTGTCTTTGAACTAATTTAATCTATGTGTTAGGTTGTACATTATGGGTACTGAATGAAACTTATTAATGAGTATATAATATTCCTTTGAGTTAATATGAAATAATTTCCATAAATATCTCCCTATTGTCATGTATTTAGGTTATGATATTTTGCTCCTGAAAATAGCACTACAATGAACATTATGCAAATGTCTTAATTTGAAACATTTCCTTTGGATTAATTTCCAGTTGTGACATTGCAGATCCACTGCAGAAGAGTAAACTGGCAATGTTGTGTGATTAATATTTTAGGTTCTTAAGAGCAGTGACTTGCCTTATTTAATGTATTAACTCCTAAAATTTAACAGTACCTTGCCAATGCTTTATATATAAATGCTCATTTAATATAAATCTTTATTATGTTAAGGAAGTGTTTTTCAAGATCTGGTTTACTAAGAATTTTTTTAAAAAACCAAGATGATCATATTTTTCTCCTTCAATCTATAAAAGTTTATTAATATTAACCAATTTCCTAATGTTATATTATCCTTGTATTCTTGAAATTAACCCTACTTGGTCATGGGTATTATTCTTTTTACGTGTCAATTGACTTGTGCTATTTGTATTTCATCTAAATCTTATTCACAAAAGAGGTTGGTTTATAATTTTATTTTCTGTGCTATTTTTGCCCAGGCATGTACAAAAGGAAACCATGGTGGCAAAATGTACACACAGTTCGTATGGGAAGTCCCAGAAGCAAGCAGAGGAGATAACCATGTGCAGAGATAAATGTATACGGGAAAAAAGCAATAAATCATGGATGGCTTCAACACATTGCCTCTCTTTTTGCTCTCTTAAAGGTTCCTTAAAGGGGTCCTTTAAAGAGAGCACAGATCGGCCGCCCCGTGGTGCACTCGGGAGAGTGCAGCGCTTGGGAGCTCAGCGGTGCTCTTCCCGCGGGTTCGGATCCTATATAGGAATGGCTGGTGCGCTCACTGGCTGAGCGCGGTGCGGGCGACACCAAGCCAAGGGTTGCGATCCCCTTACTGGTCACAAAAAGACCCCCCCCCAAAAAAAGTCATGTCAGACTCACATAAACTAAGTAAATACATGAATAAATAAATAGCCTTTCATCCTGGGAGAGTTTATCCTATACTCTCCCATACATTAATTATTCAACAAGTATTTGTTAAGCACCTACTACATGCAGGCATTCTGTTGGATGCTAAGGATATCACAGTGAATAATTTATTCTGTGTAGTGGGTACAGCCATATCCTGAGGGGTACATTCTAGGTAGTGCCATTCTGAAATCAAAGTGCTGGGGGAAAATTTAATATATGTGTAATGCAAAAAAAAAAAAAGAAAAAAGGAACAAATCACCAAGCTTACACATATCCATAATTCCCTTACCACACAAATATAATGCTATTACTGTTATCTATAAAGGTGTAACAAATAGCCCCAAAACATAGTGGTTAAAACAGCAATTTATTCTTATCTTACACAGTTCTGAGGCCTCAGGGGCTCATTGGGTAGTTTTTAATTGGGGTGCCTCAAATGATGCTGGTCAGAGGGCATCTTTTTCTACCAGCTTCTCCATGTGGCTAGGTTGGGCTTCCTCGTGGCATGGTGATTTCAGAGTACTTGAACTTCTTACATTGCAGCTGCCTTCTCTTGGAGCAAGCATTCTATAAGAGATGCAGACAGAAGCTGCCAGCCTTCTTAGGACCTAGCAGCAGAAGTCAGGCAGCATGACTTCTGTAGTATTCCGCTGATCAAAGCAGGGACAAAGCAAGCCACATTCAAGGGAGTGGAAGAATAGATGCTACCCTGGCTCATGTGGATAGGGGGAGAACGAATGGATGGTGGCACCCATCTTGGAGATGAGCCACCATAATTGCTTATCTTTCTCAGTAAATCTTTTCAAAAATTGTTCTACAAGAGCCGGCCTGTGGCTCACTTGGGAGAGTGTGGTGCTGATAACACCAAGGCCATGGGTTCAGATCCCTGTATAGGGATGGCCGGTTAGGTCACTTTGGAGAGCGTGGTGCTGACAACACCAAGTCAAGGGTTAAGATCCCCTTACTGGTCATCTTTAAAAAAAAAATGTTCTACATAAGCAAAACATAACCATTAAAATCAGAGAATTAACATTGATAATTACTTCCATCTAATTCTCAGAACCCATTCAAGTTTTTCCAGTGATCTCAACCAAAGAATCCAGTTCAGAACCACACATTCATTTAGTTGCCAAGCCTCTTCAGTCTCCTTCACCTTGAAACAGTTCCTCAGTCTTCCCTTATAGGCCTAGCAATGAATTATATGTTTTTGTTTATTGGGAATGTCTTTATTTCTCCTTTATTTTTAAAAGAAACTTTTGCTGAATACAGAATTCTTGATTGACAGGTTTTTTTCTTTCAGCACTTTGCATCTGTCATTTCACTGCCTTCTGGCTTTATTGTTTCTGATGAAAAATCAGCTATTAATCTTATTGGGGTTCTTTTATATGTGATGAGTCATCTTTCTCTTGCTTCTTTCAAGATTTTCTCCTTGTCACTGGTTTTCAGAATTTTCCTATAATAGGTCTGTGAGTGGATCTTTTTGCATTTATTCTACTTGGAGTCTGTTGAGTTTCTTGGATGTTTAGATTAATGTTTTAGTTTTTAAAAAAATTTTGAAAGTTGCAAAGTTTTTTGCTATTATATTTTTGAATATATTTTTTTCTCCTTTCCCTCTGTTCTCTCTTTCTGATACTTCAATTACTCACATATTAATGTGCTTCATGATGTCCCACATTGTCTGAGGTCTGTTCATTTTTCTTTATTTTTTTATCTCTGTTCTTCAGATTGCATACCCTCTACCAATCTATCTTCAAGTTTGCTAGTTCTTTCTTCTGCCAATTCAAATCTACTGTTTAGCTTCTGTATTTTTTTTAGTGTTGTCAATCTTTTATTTATGTTTTAAAAGCACAACATATCAAAATTTGTAGGATGTGTGGCTCACACAATGCTTAGAGGAAAATTTATATTTGTAAACACCTATATTAAAAATAAGAAAAATCTCACATCAGTAATGCAAACTTCTACTTTAAGAAAATAGTAAAAGAAGAGCAACTAAACCAAAAGCAAATATAAGTAGGAAATAACAAGGATTACAACAGAAATATATAAAATAGGGAATTTAAAACAATACAAAAAATCAAACATCAAAACCAAAAGTTGATTCTTTGATTCTTTAAAAAAATCAACAAAATTTGCAATCTTTTATCTAGACTGACCAAGAAAAAAGAGAGAAGACCTAAATTACTAAAATCAGAAATAAAGCAAGAGTATTATTACATTGTCATTATGGTTTTTTGTAGTGGTAAGGTTTAGTTTCTTTTTCTTGTTTGCATTTTTGTTCTACCAGTGGGTTTTGTTCTTCCTTGTGTATTCGTTGTTGTTATTACCATTTTTTGGATTCCAGATGCAGGACTCCCTTGAGAATTTCTTGCAGGGCTGGACTTGTGGCCATGAACTCCCACAGTTTTTGTTCATCTGGGAAATATACTATTTTCCCCACATCTCTGAAGGATAGCCTTGCTGGGTATAGTATTCTTGGCTGGCAGTTTTTTTCTTTTAGTATTTCGAATACATCCTCCCATTTTCTTCTGGCCCAAAGAATTTTTGTTGAGAAGTCTGCTGTTAGTCTGATAGGGGCTCCCTTATAGGTAACTTGATGCTTTCCTCTTGCTTCTTTTAAGATTCTCTGTTTTTGAGCTTTGCCGGTTTGACTCTAATGTGTCTTGGAGAGGATCTTTCTAGGTTGAATCTGTTTGGGGATCTTTGAAACACCTGGATCTGGAGGTTCATGTCTCTCCCTATACCTGGGAAGTTTTCCATTATTTCACTGAATAGGTTTTCCATGCCTTTTCCTTTCTCCTCTCCTTCTGGAACACTCATGGTTTGAACGTTTGTGTACCTAAGGTTGTCTGCTAGCTCTCTTAGATTTTCTTCATTTTTTAAAATTCTTATTTCCTTATTTTCTTTATCTGCTTGAGTTATTTCAAAAAGACTATCTTCAAGATCAGAAATTCTTTCTTCTGCTTGTTCTAGCCTGCTGCTAAAGCAATCAGTTGTGTTTTTTGTTTTGTTGAGTGAATCTTTCAGTTCCATGAGTTCTGCTACATTGCTTTTAAGATATTAATCTCTTTGTAAATTTCCTCCTTCATATCCTGGAATTTTTTTTTCTCATTTCATTATGTTGTCTGAGTCTTCTCATATCTCAGTAAGTTTCCTTAAGATTGTTGCTCGGAATTCCTTTTCAGTCATTTCAAGGGTTTCCTGCTCTATAGGGTCTAATATTTGAGAATTACTGTATTCTTTTGGTGGTGTAACATTTTCTTGGGTTTTCATATTTCTAGTATCTCTACATTGATGTCTGGTCATCTGGTGGAGCAATTGCTTCTTCTGTTACTCTGGAGTGGGCTTGGAGGAGAGAGATGTCCTCTTCTTTTTCTTGTCTCTGCTGGTGATTCTCCTTGTGTCAATGCAGTTGAGTGTCTGGTGGGCTGCCTGCATGGTGGCTGGGGCTACTGCTGTGGCATTGAGCTGCTTTTGCAGCATCCATGGCTGTGGTGGGCCACCTACATAGAAGAGGCATTTTCAGCATGCTGTCTTGCTGCTTTGGGGCAGAGGGTGCTGCCCTCGGCTCGTGCCTAGGACCCCAGGCATACTCTCTTGCCTGCTTCTGGGTGGAGCCTCTCTAATGAATTTTTAAGTCCAATAATTGTATGTTTCAACTCCAGAATTTCCATTTGTTTTTTAAATAATAATTTATTACTCTTTATGGTCTGTATTTGATTTGACATTGTCACCATACCTTCTTTTACTTCTTTAATCATATTTTCTTTTAGTTCTTTCAGCATATTTATAATGATTACTTTGAAGTCTTCATCTGTTAACTCTAATATCTAGTCCCCCTCACAGACAATTTCTGCTGCCTGCTTTTTTTACCCCTCTGTATAGATCACACTTTCCTATTTCTTTGCATGTCTCATAATTTTCTGCTGATAACTGGACATTTCCAATAACATAACAATTCTGGATTTGCACCTCCCTGCTGGCTCACTATTGTTGTTTATTTGTTTACTGACTGGCTGGACTATTTTAGTAAAGTCTGTTTTCCCCCACAGTGTGAAGTCACATGTGGACTGCCTGTCATTCTAGGATGGCAGTGGGTTTTTTGTTTTGTTATTTTCAGCACTGTCTTCTTCTCTTTCTCTGGTCACATCCAGTTTTTAGACTTTACTAATTTCCAACTGATTGCTCTATGATTTTTGACAATTTCTCCACAATTACCCACACTCTAACCAACTGAGCTAACTGGCTAGCTTGCTAAAGATGTTACTTTTTTTTTCTTTAGCAGCTGGCCAGTATGGAGACCTGACCTGCGGTTTGTTCTGACCCCAGGTGGCTCTTGTTAGCTATCTCTTTCCCTGTTCTGATAAACTAGCTGGCCTATGATTTAGCCTGTATCTCCAGAGTTGGAGGTGGGGACAAGGGCACACTTCTCTTTGAGTGACACTCCTGCTTTAGGAGCAGATGCACGGTGCAGGTGATGGCCTCTGTTTTTATTGGTTATATCTCCTGGCATAGAACCTCTGTTCTGTGAACAAACAATGGTGAGGATAATTGTGAGCCCAGTACTCAGCATCCTGCACCTGAGGTAGAGCCTCTGTCTATGAGTAGGGGCTAGGTGGAAGCAGGGAGCCGCAGACCTCTTCAGCTGCACTCGCCTGTAATTAAGCCTCTGCAGCAAGCAGCTGTGAAGGGTAAAAAATGCTGGTGACCTGCCAATTCAGAGAAGATATCAAAATCTTTAACTGAGAGCATCATCAGCATCCTATTGACTCTTTGTCTACCTTCTCCTTCTTAGCCTCCATCCCAGTCTTGACCCCACCTTCTACTTGAGCCATTACAATAGCCTCTTTCCTTTGTTCTGATGATTCCTCACCAGCACTTTGGTTAGTCCACTTCCTTAAAAATAACTCAATCAGGGCTCCTCCAGAAGGTGTGCACACTCAATCTCCATTTATGGCTCTTCAACTCCATTGCATATGTTTCAACTCTACTGTTATACATTCTAATCCCTCTGGCTCTAGCATAGAAGAGGTGATTATTATTGAGGGCATGCTATATACCAGGCTCTGGGCTAAGCACTTCCCATGGCATACCTCATTTACTCCTCACAACAACCCTATAAATTGGTACTTTCCTCATTTTGCAGATGATAAAATGAAATCTTAGAAAAGTAAAGTAACTAGAGCAATACTTACAGCTAGAAAGGGGTAGACACTATATTACAAAGAAATAGAACACAGGGTCTCTGACCTTAAGCTTGGCATCTAGTTGGGATGATAAGACCAACACATGTGAAATGATTAGCAAACGATGTGAGACGTTGTGCTTAACTGCTTTGTTTTTCTAATTTTATTATGGTTTATTTCCTCCCTTTCCAAATTATAACTGTATCCAGAGCAAAGATCACATTTTCCACTAATTGTATTTTTCAGAACACTTGGTGATCTGCTGCACATAAAGTGAGTATCCAGTACATTGGTGCCAGGGGACAGTGAATGTAGGAACTGAACTCTTATGGAATAAGAAAAAGGTCTGGAATATTAAGACAAGTTTAGGTTTTGTTTTTGTTTTTTTCTCTGCCAGCCATAGAAAGAATCTGAAACTCAGAAGACAGGTGATCTGTTCAGGGTCACACAGCTCATGAGAGATGGAGTAGACAGAAACCAGATCACTGCCGAACATACCTTCCCTCAGAGCCCACTGCCAGCTAAGGTCAACATGGTGTACATGGTGTTCACACCATGGTCCTCTAACTCCTGGGACTAAAAGACCCTGCCTCTCCTATCTCAACATATACTGCTTTTCTCCTTATATCTGACTTTTACCTCCAGAGACTTAGCTCAAGAATCGTTTCTTGGAATCCTGGCCAGAACAAGCTAGGCTAATTGAGGTGCTCCTCTTCCCTATCCCTTGCCACTGTGGGTATTCCTTTACCATAGCATCCTGGCAAGGACTACTGCCACTGATTGACTTGCCTGTCCTCCCATTAGATTAGAAACTTTCTGGAGTCAAGAACCCTGGCTCCTCTGCCTTAGTGAAATCATTGCCTAACACAGCACCTGGCACGTGGGCTCCTGATAGGTGCTTAGTAAGTGAATGACCACAATCCACAAAATCCAGTGTGTGATGTGAAGGTCACGGTGTGCGGATAGCTTCTTGGAGCAGGAGGCACACTGACCTGAGATGAAGGGTTGAGTGCAGTTAACCAGGTTGGGATAGGTGAAATAACACAATCTGTTTCTTCATTTCACAAACATTTGAAGGCCTCCAGGCACACTGCTTCTGGGAAAATACAGTGTTTGCCCTCATGTAGAGGAGCTTACAGTCTAGCAGGAGAGGTAGACAATCAAGAAACAAACACATGAATAAGCAAGATAGTTTCTGATAGTGGTTAAGGTCTTCAAAGAAAATAAAAGAGGGAAATAGGATAGAGAATGCCTGGGGTGAGAGGTTCCCAGAGGCAATCAAGGAAGACTTCTTTGAGGAGGTGATATTTTAGCTAGAACTCACAGATGAGAAAGAGCCAGTCTTATAGATATGGGTGTTCTAGGGAGAAGAAATAGACAATGCAGAGCTCTTGAGGTGGAGAGACTTGAAGGTGTTAAATGTACAACAAGAGGACCAGACTGGGCTGGAGCACACAGGTGAAGAGGAGAGGGGTAGAGATGAGGCTGGAGAAGAGCAGAGGCCAGATCAGGGAAGACCTGGAGCCTGAGTAAGGAGCCGTGAGGTCCGTTTAAGCATACTGGAAAGCCATGGGAGGGCTTTGAGCAGGAGAATGATATGTTCTGATTTATATGTTGAAAAGATCACTCAGGGTGGTAGTCAGGTCAGGAGAATGCATGTGATTGAGCCCCATCTTCAGAGCTGAGACCTAATTCCTTTTGGGGCTTCCAGACAACATTTGGGAGAGAGTCAGAAGCTAAAGATGAGGGGCTGTGCCTGTAAGAAATTAGTAGGCTTTTTCACTTCCATATGTGCTATGGTTTGAATATTTGTCCCTTCCAAAGCTCATGTTGAAACTTAGTTGCCAATATGGCAATATTGAGGGGGGCCTTTAGGAGGTGACTGGATTGTGAGGACTCTGCTCTCATGAATGGATTAATCCATTCATGGGTTAATGAATTAGTGGGTTAGTGGGTTATCATGGGAGGGGCACTAGTGGCTTTATAAGGAGGAAATGTGTTAGAATGCTCTAGCCCTTTTACCATGTGATATCCTGCACCATCTCAGGAGGCAGGCCCTTACCAGGTGCAACCTCTTGACCTTGGACTTCCCAGTCTCCAAAACTATAAGAAAGAAATTCCATTTTTAAACCAATTGCCAAATTTCAGGGATTCTATTATAAGCAACAGAAAATGGACTAATTTACTATGTTTTGTAACCCCGTGTTCTGTAAAATCCTCATACCTTGTGGATTTGTCTTTGGAGAATGGGGCAATGAGGTGGAGCCAAAGAGAAGGAACCCCAAAGTGAAGAGTGGAGGAGGCAGCTGGCCAAGGAGGAGAATGCCAGCCACGTCCCCAGGCCTGCAGCAAAAAATGGAAGGAAACACCAGAACCAGTAGGTTTGGACTTGAGAAGCAGAAAGGCCTGTGAAGCAGAAAGAGAGAGAGAAAGGGAGCTTTTGCATCTAATTATGCCCATCTGGTTGTATAGGCAGCCCCTTATCACACTGTGTTTTATAGCTCATCTCTTTCAACACTATCTAAGTTGCTTGATTACTACTTCTACATCACTTACCAACATTTAATTCACTCTCTCCTTGATTCTGGCAGCCTGACCCTACATGGACAGTGGGTTTTATGGGCAATAGAGAACCCATATGAGGTACTCATCTTGAGTACCTCAATGATGAAAAGCAGGGTTGAGAAAGATTTTAATCCTAATAGGTTGCAGAAATTTCTGGATGCAGAGGGACCAGCTGGTAAGCAATCCGGTAGAGCAATCCAGGACCCACATACCCATGATTTAGGGCAGTTGTAAAAAGGAAACCCACCTGAATGCAAGGGGAGGGCAGGCCTGAGACTCTGCTCTTAATTTTCCTTTTGGTCTTTCTACCTAGATTGCAAATATTGCTCTGCAAAAAAATTTTTTTTCATGTCCAAGTTCATGAATGCTGTGCTCAGCGTGTGAAAGATACTCAGTGAAGGTTATGAAATGATTCTTCTGAAAAGAAATTGGCCCTACAGCTAATTGGGTGAGCAAAAATAGGTCATGGCCTGAGGATAGAAGGGCTGCTGGCCAAGGCTCTGGAGCCAGAAGGCAGCCATCTGCTAGGACACAGGGCAGCGCCCATCGGCACTGTTCAAGGTTCCTGCCATGAACCTGTATTTGTGCTGAATACAGCCACTCCTTATCTCCTTGGGAAAGTAACATCTTTCTGTTGCTTAGCCACCTCAGAGGTGGAATGCCATGTTGTTGAAGTGAGCAGAACTGAAGCCATGTTTGGACCTAAAACCACATGGGCTGTAGGCACTTCTTTTTTTTTAAAGGACATAGTTTTTTTTCCTTGGCATGCATTGCTCTGAGCTCCCTCTTTTCTCATGGTTATTTGATACTTTCAACCTTGGTTATAGGGCAAGATGACATTACTTACATGAATGCAAAGTTGTTTTCCAGCCAGCCTGAAGCTGCCAACTCACACGTACTATCCAATGCTGAGATAACGACAAGGACGGGAGCAGAATCCAGATGGAGCCTTGGTGAGAATTTGCACCTGACCCCTTTCACGTCCCCCTCCCTCCTGCCTTTCAGTTCCCACATTCCATTCCTTCAGCCCCCTGTTTAAAAGACTCCTCAGTATATCTGAGTCTTTGAGATGGCTTTAGTCTGGGTATACTCCTTCAGATTTACAAGAGAAATGTGTTAGCCCAGCATCTCTCCTCAGGTCACCAGTATTCCTCGAGAAGAGCTGACAACCATTTTCACCAACATTTGACTTTTGAGTGGATTATTTTTGAAAGGAGACAGGCAGCCAGACCTGTGCCTGGTAACAATTTCAGTGTTCCAATCCTGGCTTACTAGCTCTGTGATGTTTGGTAAATCACTTAATTTTTTTTCTGAACCCCAGTTCTCATTTGTGAAATAGGAGATGACAATACTTACCACAGGTTTTTGAGAGTTCCGTTAGGGAACTGAGCACCTACATACCCAATCAATGTTACTTTCCATGTGTATCACGGTGACATCATTCATACCCAGCTTTGCCACTTTGCAATCACCTGGCAAGTTTACCACTTGAGCAAGCTAAGTAACATTTGTGTGCCTCGGTTTCTTTATCAGCAATATGGGAATGATCATAATAAAACCTATCTCATGGAGTTGTTAGGAGGAATAAAGGAGTTAATGCATTGGAAGTGCTGAGAACAGGGCTGGCATTCAGTAAGCCTGATGTATTAGGTTTTCTTCCTCCTGTTCCCAGATTGCTGGACACCCTTAAAATGCATGCTGGGACCTCCCCATGTTTCTAAGAATTAAATCAGTTGACAGTATTCAGGTGGAAACAGGTCATGCAATCCCCTTTGTTAAACTTGCCCTTTGTGTTTCTGTTTCCTCTGAAAAAATCCCGTGAATTAAAATTTCCAGTGAGGTCAGAAATTTAAGTTGAACAAGCTTTATAAGAACAGACTTGTGTTGGGCCCCCTGCCATGCCTTCTGCACTCTCTCATGCATCACTGTCTCATTCCCCATCACCACTCCCCAATCTGTTGCATGAGTCCTTCTAAGGGGAGCTTCTAAGGGAGGGTAAGGCAGAGAGCCCCTTGCCCAGCTACTAGTCAGAGGAGATCACTCACAGGGGATGTGACCCATGGCAGGCAGGACAGAGCTAGAGAGACACAGGCTGCAGCAGAGGGCAGCCTGGGAGGGGAACTTGCAGGAAGAGTTTCCTCATACATTGGTGCCTTGGTGGAACTGCCTCAGGAAAGAGGCAAAGTCTGAGGATCTTAATAGGCTGCAGTACCAAACCATGGAGAACTACTCAGCATTGCACTGTTTGGGTGCATCATTTTGTATATGTTCTGTCAACAGTATCCTTTAGAGAAGAGAGTGAATGAGCCCACAGGTGCTGGCTGTGACTAGGAACAAAGATGCAGGGGAGAAAACAGTACTGGAAGTTGATCACTTACGGCAGGAAGGAAGAGGACGTAATGAAAGGCTGCTTCTACTTCACCTGGGAACAGCAGACAGAGCTGTTTGGGTTGTGGCTTAGGAGGCAAGTGCCAGGAATGAGGGGTTCCTGATGACTCTGGAGGACTTTTGTGAGGTAGCAGGTGACAGCTGACCTGTTCTGACAGCTGCAGGTTAGGTTTTTCTGTGGCAGACTCTGGAGACGGGCATTGATCTATTGTCAGAGCTGGAAGGGGAGTCTCATAATAGGGCCTTCCATCCTGCATATTCCAGCTCCCTGGCCGTGGCCCAGCAGTTTCCTGAACTCAGGGTCACAGCAAACAGGCAGCTCTGATGACAGGCTGAAAGTGCGACCAGGGACTTGGAAAGGACAGAAAGGGTTTAAGAAATGGATCTCTCTGCACTAGCCTGCATTCAATGACTGTCACGATGATATGGCCTGCTCATCACAGCTGAACTTGGGACAATTCTGAAGGGCCATTCTAGCTTGAGTTCCTGACGGCATCATTGCCAAGGTCAAGGTCTTTCTGAATCTAGATCCTGCACTCTTAACTACTATACTATTCTGCTAGCAGAACCATGCAGAGGACAGCCAGAAGTGTATCACAAGTGTCTGCTCAGTGAGTACTTGGGCCAAGAGCTGTTGCCCAAACCTGCCTTTCTCCTGCTCACAGGGGCACGGTGGGTGGGAGGTTCAGCCATATTTAAGAGATCAGGGACAGGGCTATTGTGTCATGTTTCCTACTGGGTTTTATTGGTCAATCAACATAAGTTGCTGACTCACGGAGACACAAAAAAACAAGATCCAATATGATGTGGATGTTTAGGAAGTGCAGACTTGGATAGTAGGAAATGCAATGTTAAGATGTGAGGCAATCGGCCGTGTGTACACTATCATTTGGATAGCAGTGGAGTTGATAAAATCAGAGCACAGAGTTGTATCCCTGTGAGCATTAATGCTCCGTTCCATCCTGAGGAATTTTTGCCCCATTTTGAACTCATAGTATCATTCTAAGACCCTAGTGGTCAACCATCCTTCCTTCCATTTATCCAGTCAGTCATCAAAGATTCATTTGGTACCTATTGTAAGCCATGCACTCGGCTAGGTTCTGGGGTTGAAAGACAGTCAAATAATAGTACTTGTTCACAAGGTGCCTAGTATCCTGCAGAGTTGGCAAATATTCACAACACAATTGCATAAGTGCTGGAATCTGTTGGCTTAGGGTAAATTATGCTGCAACAATAAATGGTCCCTCAAATCTCAGTGACATCCAACACCAAAGATTTCTCCCACACATTCCTTGATCTTTAGAGGGTGGCTGCAGCTCTGCTGCACATCTTTTACATTATGAGACCAGGCCAAAGCAAGCAGCCTCTATTGGAATATGCTGATCTCATGACAGAGGGAAAAGAGAGAGAGACGGAAAAGGCAATAGCTCTTTAAAGCTTCCTCTGGTAGGGGCACATGTCACTGCCGCTCTCATTGCATTGGCTAGAGCAAGTCACATGGTCAGGCATGACATCAGCATGACAACTCTGGGCAGTTAACAGTTGGCAGTTAACAGTTGGGAGGGAAAAATCCATTCTGTCATAGTGCTGTGACAGAGCTAAGGAGCAGGCAGAGGGCACAAAGAGCAAGCAGGCTGAAAGACACCAACATTTTGGAGCTCCTTTTAGTTCTCTTTATTGGTACATTTTCATTGCACCCTCAGTTTTTTTTTTCTCTCCAGCACTTAGAGACAAAGCTCTGCCAGAGCTAAATAGTAGAGAAAAGGTATTTTGATCAGTGTTACTCAGAGTTCCTAATACTAGAGACCTACATAAAAATTGTACCAAACTGGGAAGCAGCTTCCACGACAATCCTACGTGGTACATAGATGTCGCTATGAGTTGGGGGTATCTTTAAGGAAAAGCCATTGGGCTTGAAGTCAGACATGCCCAGGTTTGAGATCCTGTGCTTACTAGCTGTGGCTTTTCTAAGTTTTAGTCCATTTGTAAAACGTGGGTGGTTGTGAGAAAACGAAATCTCTCTGAAAGCAGTGAAGCACTATTCAAATGTTCAGCCTTTGTAAAAATTTGATGGAAAACATTATACCTAGAGGGCAGTCCTGGGGTTTGTTTTTGTTTTTTCATTGCTATGGGAAGCCAGAACACATCGTAAGAAAGTTTACTGATAGCACCTGAGATGTGCTGATGCTGCTCATTATCTGTGAGACAGGCTGAGTTTTGATTGTAGGTAAGTGTGCCTGGCAGACCTATCAATCAGACATATAAAGCTGACAGTTTATGACACAGAGGCAGCTGTGATGTTATGAAAGAATGAAAGGCATGCTGAAGGTCTAAGTTATTATGGAAATATGACTTCAGTTTATCCGTGTGTCTGATTGTTCCAAAATGGTAAAAATGTGCAACAGAGTTCCTGAATTTTCATGATTATCTAGTGTTTTAGAGATGGATGAAATTTTAGCAATGATTGAGTCCAACCCCTTATCCATATGAATAAAGAAATGGAGGTCCATAGACGTTAATAAACTGGCTTTTATATCATTTACCCTTTGCTAGGCATAGCATTAATGAACGGCTATTAATACAGAGAGAAAAACTGTTACCTGTCTTTTATTTAATGAACGTGCTGACTCCTTAATCTCTAAAGCAATTAACATTTATTTTTCATATTTAGCATTTAACATTTCTAAGTATTTATTTACATATAATCAACCAAAGCACAAAAACTTTACATTAAATTTTCCCAGGTGTTTAAGCGTTCATTCCAAATTTGTAATCAAGCTCTTAGATAAACAAATCATTAAAACTACAAATCTAATAAATCAGATTCTTTTGCATGCCCTAAATACCTTAAGAAGCAGACAGCACATGCACAGAATGGCACTTTGATTACAGAAATGTTTATACTATGGGGAAATGGCTTTCTGAGACCCTGGAAAGGCAGAGGGAAGATTTGCTCATGGACGTGAGGGTACCTATTTTTGTTTTCTCCTTCTGTTTGAGGAGGGGGCTTGCCGGTGCCATGTGACTCAAAAACTAGGGAGGTGGTCTATAAGCATATTTTCAATTAAGTGCATGGATTGTTGGCATACGTTCTTCCTGAAATGATGACTCAGTCCCATAGCAAACATGGGCTGTGGTGCAGTAGAAATGAGTTCACTAGCTTTCTTAGTCCCCTACCCTGAGGGCACTATTTCCAGTGGGGCTGCTTCTTT
This sequence comes from Cynocephalus volans, assembly GCF_027409185.1. Taxonomy (NCBI): domain Eukaryota; kingdom Metazoa; phylum Chordata; class Mammalia; order Dermoptera; family Cynocephalidae; genus Cynocephalus; species Cynocephalus volans. Next base: position 78,583,559 of record NC_084474.1, on the reverse strand, counting down.
GGGAATTCTGGGGGCCAAGGGCTGCACCATGGATGTGTTTAGCTACCCCAGCTCCTTATGGCCCCAGACTTCAGATAACATTCTGCATCCTTGGCTAATTCTATCAGGAACTCTACAGAGAGAGGGAGAGCAAGAGTAAGAAAAAGAAAGGTCTCTTCCCACTCGTTATGTAGCCCACCTGAAAGGCTGCATGCCCTCGTGCTGCTAAAACCAGTAATGAAGGTACCAATACCATGAATTTAAATTTCTTTATTCTCTCCATTCTAACTTTTACTCTTTAATTTTATACTTCCCAAGGTTACTGCTTTTATACCTTTCCTTTGCAGTATTTTTTGTAGGCTATGATTTCTGTACCTTCCCAGACGGAGTCGCCAAATTTACAAAAGTCTCCAAAGGAAAAGAAAATGGCTCAGGACAGCTGAGTTTATAGGTTCAGGAGTTTTGACACAGAACCAGCCATTGCTAGGATTCCCCTTGACTGTGTGGTCCAAGATGGTGTGCAAGCACATCTGAGTTCAAGCAGCGATGTGGGAAAAAGGGAAGGGAAGGGAGCATGACCTTTCATGAGCGTGACCCAGACGTTGCTTATATCACTTCTGCACATTTTTATTTGGGAACTTGGCCACACATAACAGGAAGAGAGGCTGGAAATATGTTACCCATGCCTAGGCAAAAAATTGGTGTCTTATTAGTCTAAAAGAAGGGAAGAACTAGCACTGGGTGACATCTAATGGTGTCTGCCGTAGTACATGCTTTGGGCCACTAAATATTTGTGGGCCCTTCCCTTCTCTCACAAGGACACACCTACCCCCTCTCCAAGAGAGGCAAGTCCCAAATGCCCTGGTTCAGTTCAAAGACCAGGAGCACGTGAGGGATAAGCCAACAGGGCCAGGGGTAGCTTGATGGCATGAAAAACAAGCGATCCCCACACCACCCCAAACTCTTCCACTCCCAATACACAATGGTGGTGAGGAACAGCAAGACTGCAGTAAAAATTCCCATTCAGAAAAGAGATAGAAAACATACATCAGCTATGGGCCCATAGCAATGGTCAAATTCCACTGGGCAAGAACCAAAAAGACTTTTTTCTGTGTCAGCAGACAAGTCACTTGGTTGGCCCATCTGGCAACCTCCCTTGACTGACATGCTCTGGGAGGTTCTCTCTTGTCCATCTGAGGCAGGCATTAAAGTGATGTCCCTCTCAGAGCTGCAGTGCTTTTACTGTCCCTTCCCGCAAGTGCTGGGTTGGAGTCCAGGCCACCTTCTGGGTCAAAAGCATTGTCAGATCAGACTTATAGCTTCCTGGGCAATAAAATTCCCTAAGAAACCCAAGTGGGCTTTGAGAATATTTGCTTCCAGTCCATCTCATGTGCAAATAACTGCAGGCAACATCTGGTTTGGTATAGATTTTATACTAAAAACTTTTATTTACTGGAATCTGTGCTCTGCCTAGCCCCTGTGTCTCAATGTAAGTGCAATTGTCCTGTGTTAGTTTGAATAAATGGGTTTGGATGGGAAGGTACCATCCTTAATTCAATCTTTGCTGCTCTCTGTTATCTGGCAGAGAGCTCTGGAGAGCAATGCTTGAGAAAGGATTAGGGACAAAGTCTGAGTTTTTGCTAAAGCTTCCTAGTTAGAGCCTCCTGGAGGGACTCACAAGGTATCGTTAGCTCTCTCTCACTCTCTGTCCCCTGGGCTTATTCTCACTCAAGCAGCCTCCATCATGTTCCTAAGCTCAGAGAGTCCTTTCAGTGCTTGATTTTTGAGGAAGACACTCACGATCTCTTCCAGCATCCATACATAAAGTCTTTGGAAAGTTCCTGACTGGCCCCATTTACATCCCATTTCCACCCCCAATCAGTCATCATGCCCAGGGAATGGAGCTTTTTGGCCAGCCTGGGACATTTGCCCACCACGGTGTGGAGGTCACCATAGTGGACTTGACCAGGACCACATAAAGTGCAGAAGAGGTGGCAGTCTCTATCTTCCCAAATAAATCGAGAGAGGCGCTATCAAAGGGGAAGGTATGCCTGGCAAGCCAAAATGACAGACCCCAGAACATCTGGCCACCAGCAGGGGCAGCAGTGATCTTAGGACCTGGAGGGCTTAGTGAAGATGGGTAGGACTACTAAGGAACACTTACTTTCTGTTGTATTTAATAAGACTTATCAACATGGGCTATATTGCTGCAAGCACCCTTCAGCGAGAGCTCACTGTTACTTCAGACGACCAGAGCAGGCCAGGGTGGAACACACATGGAATCAAAGAAGCATTTCCTCTTTAGAACTGACCTCCATCCTCAGTGTGGTTATATTCCTGCCCCTGGTCCTGTCCCTGGTCATGCCACTGGCCAGACGAGGCTCAGAATGAACCTGCTTTCTCCTCTCCTCATTCTCTCTGTCCCCTCTCCGAAGGAGTCTTCCTCCTGTTGGCATCCTGAACCTGATCTGGCCAGGGGGCAGCTTCTGAGTGTGTGGAGGGAGACTCTGAGTTGAATTAGAGGTGCTGGGCTCATCGAGAAGCCAGCAGGGTTGAGTGAAATTTTACCCCTGGTGGGAGGTGGGAGAGGCACCTTCCCCGCTCACCTAGCTGGCCAAATCAGGAAGCCAGGAATGTTCTCCCAGCCAGCCTTCTCTCACCTCATCACCTCTGAGAGGGTGTGCGGCCCACGGAGCCTGCTAGAACCAGAGCTACTAGGAAAATCTAAACGAAGAATAAGACTCTTCCACACAGGGGCGTGTCCTAGCCTGCAGCCCACTCCTCCTGGTCCACAGTCCTCCCACCCCCAGTCCTACTTTCAAGGCTCCAGCTCACTTCCCTTGACCCATATATCCATTCCTAGAACTTTCAAAGCATGGGCGCTGCACAAAGCTGCTTGTCTCCACATGTCTGACAAGCTATCAGGATGATAAAGCACTCAGGCAACATCGTGCCTTTGTAATTGTGTTGCTCCATCCCAGCACCCTTCCTGCACTGCCGCCTTCTCCAAATTCGAGGACCCATGTTGCTCAGGCTTTTCAGTGTTTTGTCTGATTGTCCCAATCCGGCCGGCTGGATGGTGGATGGAGAGGCAGGTGTGGATGGTTTCCCGGCTCTGTTGCTTTGCCCTCGTGAGCGGCCCTGCAGGCAGTCTTCTCCTGGGGACTGGGCTTCCAATCTCAGTCTCCTGCAGTGCAGAGGTTGCAGGGGATTTCCTCTTTCAGTTCCCGACACTGCCCTCTGAACCACACCACCCCTGGGGGAACTGGAATTGTGTTTGGAAATCAGGAGTTAACTCAGAGAGTTTTGGAAGATTCTTAATGAATCTAAATGGGTTGGTAAGCTAATGTCAGGGGGCAGGTGGGTTGGGAAGTCGCCACCCTCTGATGTTCCTGGAATCAGAAGCCCTGTGTGTAGCACCATTGTGGAGGCTGGGCCGTGCTGCATCATCTACCACCTCACTGTGGTTGATCATATTTTCCAAAGTTGGCCATGACAGTACCTCCCACCCTGCATAGTCTTCTGTACTGTGACCTTGCCACTTCTCCATCAAGATGTGGAGTCTGATTTGCCACCCTCTTGAAGCAGGCAGGACCTGGGGTTGCTTTGAGCAATAGAGGACAGTAGAAGTAATGCTGTGCTACTTACTTCCAAGCATAGCCCTCCCCCAGCCTGTTGGCTTTTCTTTCTGCCTCTTGGAAGCCAGCCACCATGGAAGAAGTTCATCTATCCCCTGAAACCACTATGCTGTGGGCAGCCCAGGAAGCCCACTGGAGAGGCCCTGGAGATGAAATAGTCCCTGGAGGGAGGGACGGGCCAAGGAGCACGAGGCACCAGATGTAGGAACAATCAAGATTACAGAATTTTAAGAATTTTTCTGATTTTATACTTGTATCTCTTTCTCTTATGCTCAAAATCTTGAATTCCCAATAGCATTCATTATTCATTTATTTTTGGTTGTAAAATAATTTACTAAAGGCACTATTGTTGAACATGAAACTAATTTGTTACCAATAAGGTACATCATTGTAAATATAACAAAATCAAGAGATACATGGCTAGCAGGCAAACAGTACAGTTTTTCCTTAAGCAACAGCTTTCCTCTTTATAAGATCACATTACTTCGAGCCATTCCGGGGGGCATGCCATTGCTCCCAACAGTTACCTGGGAAGGGAGCTTGGAAGCTCATAATTGAGATCGCTACTGCTAAAGAGGTCTTATACAGCTCCAAAATTCTTCACTCATAGGGGATCAGTTCTAAAATTCCTGGGTTTAGAAACCAAGACACTTGTTTTATACTTCCCACCAAAGCACATTAAAAAGATATGGACTTCAAAACCCCAAAGGAACTAGCTGGAGGGCCCAAGCTCTATAATATGTCCAGGCATGAATTAGTGAGCTCTGCTGCAAGCAAAGCACAGAAGATGGAGAAATTATTCAAAGGTAGCTATCAAACATTAGCACCATAGCAAAACATAGCTCATACAGCTAAAAACTGCATTGTTTTCCCCACAAGATTAACATTCATTTATAGCTCTCATGCTGAAAAGAGCAGCTTTTTAATGTAACAAATGATCTCGGTACAGAAGTCACAGGTTTCTCTTCCCATGAGAAAAACGTTAAAAACAACATCCCAAAGGCAATAAAATCTCATTGTGTTTAAAGCATATACAAATTAGGGCTTTAACTTGGTACATAACAATTTTTAAATTATGTTGGACCATTCCTACCAAATCATTTACATATAAGAATTCAAGCAAGTTGTTAAAGAATCAGTAGCGGAGCTAAGTCCAAACAAGTAAATAAACATCCTTACATTCAACTTGATACACTTAGCTGCTATAAGGAGGGTATGTGTAACCTCACTTCCTGAAGTGCCACTCATAATGAATCCAAACCAGTCAAGGGGCAGGTGTTACAGCATTTGGCTCATCAATGAAAAAGCCTAATAAGATCCAAAAATGGGCGGTTTTCTTGTGTTTGTTTGCTTTTGTGGCTTTAATGATCTTTCGGTTTTTTGAGTAAGCTCATTTCCCAATAAATACTACCACTGGGAAAAGATCTAAACATTGAGGCTTACTAAATCAAGGTTTCAAGTTGGCACAATGTTCCTACTAAGTTATGTTTCAATTAGTACCTCTTTCCAATGTCAAGGAAGAAAATGAAAGACAAGAATAAGGTCCTATAAAGAAAGGCAAAATATTCATTAACAGAATCACTTGTTCACTTTATCTTACAGTATATCTATAAACCTTTCAAATAGTAATAAGAATAATGTCAGTATTTAGTAATACCATCGATACTGTGATCTTGAAAAGATAACATTTAGTTCTTTTTACCTTTACAATATATTCCTTTAGGGTGGGATTTCTCAACCTCAACACTATATTTTGGGCCATATAATGCTTTATTGTGGGGGTATTTCTGTTCATTGTAGCCTCTATCCTCTGCCCGCTTAGATGCCAGTAGCAACCTTCCAGTTGTGACAGCAAAAAATGTCCCCAGACATTGCCAAATGTGCACTGGGGGGCAAAAGTGCCGCAGGTTAAAGACTACTGCTTTATGAATGTACAGTCAAAATACTGAGTTTTCCAGCATTTTGAAGTTATTCTTTTCTCTGTATGGTTGTGCCACTAACCGGATATATAGTTAGGTTTATTTGTTTCAGTGGTTTTCAGGTTTCAGAGATTGCTTTTTACTTTTTTTTTAATGTAAAAAATTTACATTGTTCCAAAGTCAAAATATGCCATGAGGTGATTTGTTTTTAGTTTGTTTTCAGTCATGCAAAACGTAGTATTGAGTGGCTGATAATGACAAAGAGGTTCCAATTCCATATCTCTCCCATTCCTTCCACTCCTTTAATGATGACCATTTTCATTAGTTTTGGGGTTATCCTTCCATTGTTTCTTTTTGAAAATATAAACCAATATGTATTTTATGTTTATTTACTTGTATTTATTACCCCCTTTCTTATGCAAAAGTTTGCATACTATAAACGCTGTTGTGTATCCTAAAAGCAAGGCTTTCTGTATTAATTGAAGTATGTGAGTGGCTACTATATTGAAAGCGCGGTGGTAGGCACTGAGTCTGCCTTCAATGGAGAAGAAAGACTGATACAGGAGACCATTTCCATGACTCAATGCCAAATTTTCAGGTTTCAAATCCTATGGCTGACTTCTGTGTGGTTGAGGGCCACCCTAAATTCGACCTCTGATGAAGCTCTCGTCTCAGGATAAATGTGCGAGTTCTTCATGTAACCATGAATAAGGACATTCTTGATTAAAGGAATGGCTGCTCAGTCATTTGCAAATATCCAGTGAGCCCATCCAGCAGAGCATGGTTAAGAAATTGGGTCTTGGAGTCTCAGAAGCAGGGCTTAGTGGTTAGATTGCACAGACTTTGTAGTCGAGCTTTCCAAGTTCAAATTCCAGGTCTGCCAACTGTGAGCTGGGAGACTTGGGCCAATAACTTACTCTGTTTCTCCTTTCATTTATAAAATGGGAGTGATGATAGTACCTATCTCAATAGGCTGGGAGAACTAAATAAATCAATACATGCAAAGCCCATGAAATAGTGCTTGACACAGAATAAGTGCTATACGTGTTTATGTTCTTACATTCTGCATCCACCTCTTAGACGCTGTGAGACCTTGAGCAAGTCAGCCAGCTAGAATATGTCTGCAATTCCTTATCTCTAACTTGGAACCTACTAATAGGAATCTTGTGAAGATTGAAAGAGGTAATGCACCAAAAGCTGAGAAAACAGAGTCTGGTACATTATAAACACTCAATAAATATTAGCTATTATTAATTTGGCACTTTGTACTTGTCACGGGTATGAATCCCAAGCCAGAAGTCAGGTGTGCCAGAAATCCTGGCGTTTCTTTATTTTCTGTTAATCACTTTGATTTCAACTCCAAGCCTTCATACTGGCTCAGTCATTCTTGGAGTTTCTCTTTTCAAAGTTGTGCAGAGTGTGTGCCAGGGATCTGAGATTTTACACAATGCCCAGGTCTCCGGAGGGTCCTGATGGCCATCAGCCCCCCATCCAATCAGATGTTCATTAACTCACCCAGGAGGCCCCTGATGCTTCCATGCCATACTTGAGACCCAAGCCTGGGGACCTCAGCCGAGGACCAAGTCTCTGCAATCACATTCTGGGAATGCTCGTGAACCCGCTGACCTGTCTCTTAACTCTTACCCAAGTCTCTAGAAAACTCTACCTCATCCAGAGGAAAATCTTTTCATTCTCAAACCCCGTTGACCTCACGGGATTTTTGGAAATAAGAGTCAGGCCACAAATCTCCCCAGGGGCAGGCAGAGAAGCAGCACAGACGAGGACAAGAGAGGGGACAATCATACATCACCATCTCACAAAGCTCTTTATCTCCCACATTTAGAAGTACACAGGCCGTCACGCAGAAGGGAGTCCCTCTCCCTGTCACCGAGCGGACACCTACCACACACCACACACCAGAGGAGAATAAAAAGCTAGACTAGATATGAACCCTGCTCTCAGAGAGTTCTTCCTCTAGAGCAGATGTCCTCAGCTACTGCTGATTTTGTGTCCAGGGGACATTTGGCAGTGTGGGGAGACATTTTGGGCTGTCACAACCGGGGGAGGGGGTGGCACCTGGCATCAGTGGGTAGAGGCCAGAGGTGCTGCTCAACATCCTACAATGCACAGGACAGCAGCCTCCCATCCCCAGCAAAGAATTATCAGACCCAAGTGTCAATAATGACAAGGAGGGGACATGAAAATTGTCATGCCAGGCAGAAGAAAGTGATGAGGTGATGGGGCTGGAGGCTCATTCAATCAAGATGGCTGAAGGGAAACCCTCTAACCCAGAGGACTGTCCCGGGAGGTTTTCACAGTGAAGGTGTGACCTTCAAGTTCATGGCCTTTCCCTGCACCCTCAGACAGCGGTTGTCTAGAAAAGCACTTGCACCAGCACTGGCTGGTTCCTGCAGGCCTGGCGCCCTCGGGCGTGCAGCTGGGGGCTGCGCCTCTTCACTCAGGTCTCTGGTGACATCGTCCCCTACTGACCAATGACTGGGTTACTCAGATGAGGAAAACCCACCTGATGGTTCTCACCTCTGGCCTCACAGCGAATCTCCCTGACTGTTTGGGGAAGGACCCAGACAGGGGCATTAACAAAACAAAACAAAACAACTCCACAGGTGATTTTTATACCACAAATCACGTCTCACGGCTTTTCCTGTGGAACATAGCTTAGAACCATTTCCATGCCCCGAGGCTGCTCTGGGTGGGTGGGCGAGGGAGAAGGGGTGGGGGAGGTAGCATTTGTGTCGGGTCTAGAAAGACAGGTGGGCTCTGGCTTAGGGGAGTGGGGAAGAATTCTTGTGATGACCTTGACCTGTCCGTGGAGGGCATGCGGTTCAACCCAACATGTGGGTCACAGCCCTGGTTTCAAATTTCAAATGTTAAAGGGGTCCTGTTACCTAAGAGATGCGAAGCTGTATTTAGAATATTGTCCACATTAAAAGTTTATTATCCACTTTTATTTCCTCCCACTTCTAGGACATGGAAAATAAAGTTTAATTTACAGAAAACCCAGCGTCTGAATGGCTGATCCAGCCAAGAACTTCGACGGTCTCTTTATTTCCTACTCTGGTTATGGGTGAGAGAAGGGAGACCTCAGCCCACACCATCAAATATTTTGACAAGGTTCTGTCCTTTCTCTCTTCAGGGCTACAGGCAGTCCCTGAGCCGTCTTCTCTGATGGCTTCAGCTGCCAGCTCTGTACTGCTTATGTCTCAGTTCTGTCCCCTGACGGCCTTTCTCCAGCTGCATGTGCCTCACTGCTTCCTCCTGGGCCATCGACATTCTGAAACTCAGCATGTTGACAACCACTGTATCGTTTCTCTTTCTTGTCTCCTGAGCTGTATTTTCTGTCTCAGTGACTAACAGGCAAACCCACATTCCTCCCTCTCCATCACCATCCCCACCTCCCAAGAGCCACCTTTCCAGAAGTTTCTCTGTTCTCAGCACCTCTTGTTTCAGTCCTGCTTGGTCCTTCCCCATTGCTTCCATCACCACCTGACACCTGGACCATAGTAACAGCCCCCGCTCCATTCTTGCTCCCTTCTGCTTTATTCTCTACCTAGAAACTAGAGTGATCTTTCTAAACTGTACCAATAGTAATAGTTTGTTATCGTTATTACAGGTATGACTTATGGAGCATTTACTGTATGTGAATCACTATGCTGGGCTTTTTACATGTGTAATATCTTTGTATAGCTCCCTAAAAACTCTATTAAAAAGATGCTCTCATTATCCCAATTTCACCAGTATGGAAACTGAAGCACAGAGAGGTTAATATCTTGTCTGGGGTCACATAACCATGAAGAGGAAACACGTGCTCAAACGTTACTCTCTGGTTTAGAGGTCTTCAATGACTCCTGCAGTCTTGACTTTCGGCACAAAATGTACACCTTCAGCTTGGCCAGGTCCATTGTGGCCCAGGTTCTGCCTCTCTGTTCAGATTTATTACCCCCCATGCTCCACCTTGACCCCCTAGGTTTGAGACTGTCAGAGCCCCCTATAGCTTCTCTAGAGATGCCCATGTGTCACACTGCTCTGTCTTTGTTCAAGATATTTCTTACCCCAAGTTGCCTTCCCCATGCAGTCTGTCCAACAGACACATCTCCCAAGTTTCAGCTGAACGGATACCTCTTCCATGAGGCCCTTCCAGACTGCCTCCCACCCCACCCCTCGGAGAAGTGACCTCTCCCTCCCTTGGGCTTTGCTGTAGCCAAGCCCCATGTTATGACCTTGTTTATCACCATGGGCGAGGACAGGGGCTGGATCTGACTCCTTTGGATGTGCTAGTGCTCTATGGGTGTCTGTGGCCTGGAGAGGGTGTTTCTCATGTCTCAGTGATGAGGGCGATAATGATTGGGTGTGACGTTACTGTCTCTTAGTGTAAAGAAGAGCACACAGGTGGCTGAATGATGCCGATGGTCTGGGAGATGGTTTGGGGAGCAGGGAGGCCCTCAGAGCCTGAGGAACAGCTTCCTCAGGACAACAGAGGGCACAGGAAAGGTGGCAAGAGCTGTCTGTGGTCCTCTTGGTTCTAAATTCCTCAAATTTCCAAAGAGGTCTGGTGAGATGAGGGCTAGTCCATGAAGCCATAGCAAACACCAGATGGGAACTTGCAGCCTGGGTTCTAGGGGCTCTCCTCCAACACCCTGCAGCCTGTAGGGCTGAGTTCCATCCCTCAAGTCCCTTCTCAGGCCACTCCTATGGGCCTCGATTCCCAGGCCATCTCTAGAGGCCTTTCCCCAGCCTGTGTCTGGTGGTCACAGCCCTGCTCATTCCTTAAGTCACTGCATGGGCAAGTTGCTACTGCCTGCCTCCTGGCTTCCACGTTCGTCCCTTTTAAATGGAGCAATTACTTGCTCCTCCACTCGGCTCGCTTGGCAATGGGTACCAGGGGAGAATATGCGAGAAGTACTTTCATTTCCTTAGGAGTGAGGATGTGCGGGCAGCCTTGCAGAGGAGAACTGATATTAGATAATAACTCAAGCCTTTGCTGTCTGGAGCTGTGGCTTGGGGAACACTGCTGCCCGCTGTCCCAATTTCCCCTCCCTTATGCCTGCTGCCACCGCTGATGAAGGAGACCAGCAGGCTGGAGGGGTGTGCAGAGCCCCACAGAGTGCCCCCTGCCACAACCCACCCCACCCCAGCTCGTCTCTACCTGGGCTTCCAGGTGAACAGGGCCAGGACCGTCATGGCAGGTCATATGGACATGCAGGAAGGGTATGGAGAAGAGACTCTGACACAGTTTGTGCAAAGAATTGTATCTTTGTTGACAGTGAATCGGGTGGTGTTTTTGGTTTTCTTAAACTGGAAGGTATAGCTGGCTCCTTCCTCCAAATGGCTGCGATGGTGCCCTCCTTTGGCCCTCCGAGCCCTTTCATGTGCCTTTCTCAGTGCTTGTGGCACCTGATTTGCATCACGGTAATTTGGGCACATGCCTTTGCCCTAGACCTTCATGTCCTTGGCCACTCAGGAACAAAGACCATCTACGTCGTCTGTCTTTGTATCCCCAGCACTTAGCAAAAGCCTGGTCCCTGTGGGCAGTCTACACAGACTGAATAGAAACAGTCCTGAGATCATCAAACTCAGTGACACATCATCTCAGCATTTGTTTTCACTTCTCATCTCTTTATATTACTATTACTACAAGCAGAGGCACCCTGGAAGGCTGATGAACGTAAAAGGGAACTAAATGGGGCTTTGATACCTGGCTCTCTTTCCTCTTCACCCTGCCTTGGCTCATGTACCTCTTTCTTTCTTTGGGCCTTTGCACATGCCCTTCCTGCTTCCTTGGAACTTCCTCTCTTTTGTTCCTCCTCTGGCTCACTTCAGCCCACCATTTGAAACTCAGCCCACATGTCACACACTTCAGGAACTCTTTCCTGATCCGGATTTTTAGATCGTCTTCTGTTACAGGACACAGAATTATAAGTGCCTGTCTATGTCTGTCTCTTCCACTAGAATGCCAGCTCCCTGAAGGCAAGGCCTGACATTCACAGATTTAACAGACTCTTTTTGAATGCCAAGCACGTGCTGGGCATTGGTGTTATGTTGGCAAATAAACTATCCTGTGGTGGCCAGCCTCCAACATGGCGCCCAGTGATCTTTGCCTCCTGGCTTCCATGTCCTTGTGTGACTTCCTCCCACCTGAATCGGGATTGGCTTGTGTGATCAACAGAATATGGAGGAAGTGATGAGATGTGACTCTATTGCTGTGTGGCATAAGACTAGATCATAAAGGTGTGTTCAGCTTTCTTCCTGGTCTCTTCGATTGCTTGCTTTAAGGAAGCCAGCTGCCATATCAGGAAGACAGTCCATACAACCCTGTCCGAGGTCCACATGGAAAGATCCACCACCTTGGCAGCAATTGTTAGACATGAGAATGAGCCACCTTGGAAATGCACGTTCCAGGATCTGCCAAGCCTTCAGAGAACTGCAGCCCAAGCTGTCATCTGAGATGCAACCCCATGAGAGACCCTGAGTCAGAACTGCCCAGCTGAGCTGTTCCTAAATTCTTGATCTATGGATGCCTTGACTATTGTTATTTTAAACCACAAAATTTTGGGGTGATTTGTTATGCAGCAAGCTGTAACTTCTATTGCCATGGGATTTAGATTCTAGTGAAAGAGATTGAATGAGTAGAATCTGTTTATTTAACACCACCAGCTACTGCTTGGGTACCAAGTTTGCAGTGGCAAACAAGACACTAGACAAAGTTCAGGCTCTCATGTTGTTTTGGTTTTAGGGGGAGACAGAAAATAAATAAAATAAATGAGTAAATTCCATAAAATATTAATGTCGTAAGACCTAAGAATAAAAGGAAACCGAGCTAGTTGGATAAAAGGGAGGGAATTATAATTTAGATTGCCTATTTTGTACTATGTACTTTTTCTCTTTATCTCAATTAATGTTCTAAAATCTTTAAAGTTGGTAGCTTATCTCCATTTTACAGATGAGAAAATTGAAGGCCAGACAAGTTAAATGAAGAAAAGTCACATAGTTGGTATATAGCTCCACCAGAGTGTAACCCAGGCTACTTGGACTCTAAAGCCAGTGCTCTTTGCAGGGCACCAGACTGACCACTTCAGATTTCAATTTCTGCCTCACCCAGGGGCTCACCCTTCAGCACAGCCCATACTTGGCATTGACTAGGTGCTTGTGACACACTGGTGGGATAAAGGTGCAGAAATGGCCTTCAGGTAGGAATGTAACCGGCTGGCAGGGGGACCTAGGTCTCTACTTTCTCTAACTCTAAAAAATCCCCAGGTACCTGTGGTGGGAATATCCCTAAACCTTAGTTGCCCTAGTTGTTTATATAGAGCAATGCCCAATCCCCACAAACTCCCTCCTGCCCACTTCCCTCTCTGCCTTTCTATGTCCACTTCATTTGGTCTACAGTGAAGGAGTTCCAGGGTTGCCTGGTTAGCTCAGCTGGTTACAGCACAGCCTCATAACACGGTCAAGGGTTCAGATCCCCGTGTATGCCAGCCACCAAAAAATCACCACAAAAAACAAACTAAAAACAAAAAGGAGCTCCAGTTCTTCAACCAAGCTCACCTCGCTACTCCTCCCAGTCCATCCTGGCTTCCACGGTGCCTTTGCCCCTCTTACTTCTCTCCTGTTTTGCCTTCTTTCTTGCGCCAAGACCACTAGATGGAGACATACAAATATTTACTGAATGCTTACTATGTGCCAGGCACCATTTTAAGGGCTTTTCCTGCACGATTTCATTGAGTCTGCATGACAACCCTTTGCAGAAGTCCCATTATTTTAATTATTGAGGTCCAATCTCAAGGTCACTCAGTTACCAGGTGGCAGAGCTGAGATTTAGTCCTATGTCTTTTTAAATCGAGATTTCTTTTGTTAGCCAGGATCACACACTGAGCTGGAAGAACTCTGAAGATGGGTGATTTCTGCGGTCATCTTTTCCATTCCTTTGTCTCTGGGCAGGGCTGAAGCCAGATTATTTCCAGAAGATTATAACTGAAAATCTTAAATTAGTGCTAGAGAAAAGAAAAGAAAAAACCCATCCCATAACAACTCATTACAGCTGGTACAAGGATTTGTAGGCTTAACATTTTTATTAATGTCTAACCCAAATCATTTATCCGATAAATATTTATTAAGTGCCTACTATGTGCTAAACCCTATGTTGTGATAGACTTGGGCATGAGTTATCATGGAATTGCAGAGAGGGTCACCAAACAGACTGGCAAATTCAGGGATGTCCACCAGGGGATGCTAATCTGAAGCCTGAAAGTCTTATAGGTTCCAGGTAGGACAGAGGGACATCCAGATGGATGGAAAATGTGTAAAGTCAGAGGTGTGACTGGGCATAAAGCTGGAACTTATAAGAAGTGTTGGGGAGGGGTGAGCAGTGGGATTAAGAGATGGGCAGGCGCCAGATCAGAGCCAAGGCAAGGAATTGTCTGTATCTGGAAAACAACAGGGAATGATTTAAGGGTCTTAGGCAAGGTACTTACTGATATAATCAGATTCGTATAGTAGAAAGATTATTCCACCAGCCGTATGGATGATGAATGGGAAAGACCAATTAGGGAGGATACTGCAATGGTTAGGTGAGAGATAATGAGTAAAGAAGAGAGAGAGGTGGAAGCGATATGTGGGAGAGATTTACAGGTAGACTGACTAGTCAAGACTTGGCAGCTGCTTGGGTGTGGGGGAAGTGAAGAAAGAAGGCGTTGAGGCTGACTCATCCAGCTTCTTGTCTTGGGTGCCTGGGAGGATGATGGCACCATGCGTTGAGACGTGAATCAGGAAGAGGGGCATGTTTAGGGGAGAGATACCGATATCTTAATACCCCCCGGGCTCCTGAGGGCAACGCTTATTTCAGATGAGGACATAGGGACTCAAAAAGGTGGGTGATTTGCTGAAAATGATCAGAATAGTGTGTCAGGAGTAGGACTTGAATGTAGCTCTTTCTATTTCTGAAATTATTTTCCCCATGCCTAAGAAAATTTGTTTTGTGAGGAATGTACGGAGAGCTCAGTATAGAGAGTAATGTGTGGCAAAGCAAACACTTACCTAAGCCAACCTGCCATTTTTATATTCATTCACTCATTTAGCACCCACCATGTGCCATGCACGTAGAGGTGCACTGGTGAAACTGATGGGGAAGGACTCTGCCCACATTGAGACTACAGTCTACATATAGGCAACGTACAAATAAGAAAATACATATATACTATACTGTCAGGGAAAGGCAAGAGAGAGTGGCAGGAGTGAGAGTGTGGGTGCTATTTTGGATAGGGTGGTCAAGAAAGGCATATTTCTTCTAAGACATATTTGATCGAGGCTGGAGTAATGAGAGAAAATTATGCAAAGGTCTGGGGAATGAGGGTTCCAGGTTACGAAAACCTTAAATGCAAAGGCCCTGAGGTAGGAACAACTTGGATATTCAAGTAATCACAAGAAAGCCAGTGTTCCAAGAAAATAGTGGGTGAGTGTGCATGGAGGGGGTTAAAGTATAATGCCCTCCAGATTGAGAAGGTACTTTGAGACCAAAGAAAGAAGTGGGCAAGCCCATTTGGTAATCAGGGACATATATAAATCAGGTGACTTATGGACAAGGAAGCTGTACACAGTGAAGAACGAGACTCAACAGATGAGAGCTTGGACTCTCTGAGGTTAGCAAAGCCTCTGTTACTGAGAATAACTTCAAGTGAAAAAGAAACAGAAGGAAAGAAAGAAAAGGAATAATTTCAAGAAAACATGTTAAGAAAAACGAGGTGATCATTCACCAGGTGTCTTGTGATCCATGAGGGAGGGGTCTTGTGATTCTAGTTCTCAGACCACTGATGCCACCCGCTGTAATAAGTCACTCCTGGAAACCTATGTTCCCTTTACATTTGCCCTGAGGTTAAGGTGTAGCTGGTCAGTGGAACAGAAAAATTAGGTTAAGCTGAAGTCAGCATGGCAGGGGACACAAAATGGCATTGGGTTTGTCCATTCTGTAACAGTGAGGAAGAGAGCAGTAATGACACTGGAGGCAGAGGCCAGACCCTTTAGAACTTGTAAGACACGATCAGTAGCTTGGATTTATCCCAAGTGTGATGGGAAAATCTTGGAAGTCTGGAGCAGGGCTGTGGTACAGTTTATTTATTTAATTTATAGAAAAAAAAAAGTACTTTTAATTTCAAGATAATTATAGATTCCATGCAATTGTATGAAATAGAGAACCTGTGTCCCCTCTACCCAGTTCCTCCCAGTGTTAATATCTTGCCAAATTGTAGTCTAATATCTCTTTGTGGTTTTCATTTGCATTTGCCCAGTGGTGAAGATGCTGAACGTCTTTTTATGGGCATATTTACTACTTGTATATCTTCTGGTGAAATATTTTTTCCTGCCTTTTGCTCATTTTCTAATATTTTTTTCATTGTTCACTTCTGAAAATTCTTCGTACATTCTAGACAAAAGTCCTTAGTCAGATACGTGGCTCGCAAATATTTTCTCCCAGTCGGTAGCTTGCTTTTTTATCCTAACAGAGTTGTTGGCAGAGCCTTTAACTTTGATGAAATCTGATCAGGTTTTCTTAATACATTGTGCTTTTGGTGTCGAATATAAAATCACTTTGCCTAGCCCTAGAGCCAGATCTTCTCCTGTGATCGTCTCAGAAAGTGCAAGAGTAGACTGACTAAAGCAATGTAGGGTAGCTGGGCAGAAAGGAGGGCTCACTGGACATTCAGGGGTAGGCAGCAAAGAAATGGGAGAGGGAGGAGACTTCAGGGAGCTTTCTAGTCACTGGAAGGGCACTACAGAGTTGAAGCCCCTTCCCCTGCTAGCTTGAGTTACATGGGCTGAGCAGATGGTTGTCTTGGCAATATGTCTGGAGGCTTAAGCTTCTGCCTTCCCCAAGAATACTCACAGACCCTGTAAAGGATCTTCACTGTGAAGATCTTGCTTGATCAGGTTCTGCTGACAGGAGATGCATGAGAGTAGTGGGGATTCATTCCCACGCCGCACAGTGACTGGAAGTCCAGAAGTCACTAAAATTCTCTTTACCTGTCTCTGGTTTTCTGTGTCTTGTCTGACTCTTTGGTTGTCTAGTTCCTTTTATCCATACAGAGCTTTATCCACATCATCTTGACTGACTCTCATAATGACTCTGTAAGGAAGATATTATATTATTATCCCATTTCACAGAAGATACAACTGAGGCCAGAGAAGGGCTGGGACTAAACACAAATCTCCTGATACTGAGAATAACTATTGCTTTCTTATAGCAGCTGACACTGAATTCCCACCACTGATTATTGCTCGAGGTCAGTGGTTCTCAAAAGATGATTCCTGTCCCCTTACAAGTCCTCAAGACCTCTTCAGGTGGATTGCAAGGTCAAAGTTACATCCCTAATAATACTAGAACATTATTTCCCTTTTCAGCTGTGTTGACATTTTAACTGATGGTGCAAAAGCACAGACAGGTGAAACTGCCTTAGCATGAATCAAAGCAGTGGCACTGAACTGAACTGCTTGCCATTGTGTTCTTCTCCCTGCCCTTGTGTACTCTCAGGGGAAAAAAATAGCCATTTCACACTAATGTGTGCATAAATGGGAAGAACACGAAAAGCACTTCTGCTGCATGCTGAGATAAGACAGTTAGGCTGAGGAAAAGTGCTTCTGCAATTATGTGAGTTGCAAGCTAAACTATACTCTTTTTTTTCATGCAATGCAAGTTTTACTTGAGAGAATAACTGAGAAACTATAGTTATTCAGACTTGGGTATTTGGCAGGCATTTTCTTAATAAATGAACGAACTGAGCCTGTCACATCAAAAGAAAGCAACTGGCAGTGTTTATTAAAGCCAATGACAAAATTTGAGCTTTTGAGTGAAAATTAGAATTTTGGGGCAAAAATTTTCATTTGCCTCTATGTGCTTGACAGCTTTCCAGTACTTAAAGATGTTTCTGATGATATCAGTGGCAATATTAATGTGTGATGATTGTTTGCTGTTACATAAAGAAATGTGCTTACACTTACTTGGAGGAGCTGGATAACTTAGTAAACTAGCAATTTCCAAGTGACCAACGCATGATGGTACAAATCAGCATGGGTTGAAGGCCCATTCAAAGTGCAAGACAGATCAATGGGTTTTAATGCAACAGAGCATGGACATTTCATTGGTATGGTTTCAGATTCCACATTGCAATGAATCTTTAGGAAACTTTCACTTACTGGGTTTTGTGTAGTATTAATGAAGAATACCCACAATTATTTGAAGAGGCTGTTAATAATATTGTTCCCTTTCTCATCTCCCTAGCTGCATGAAACTGGGCACTCTGCATATATTTCAACTAAAAGAACATGTTGTAATAGACTAAATGCAGAGGCAGATTGAAGAATCTGTCTTCTATTAAACCAGGTGTTGAAGATGTAACAATGTAGAGCAACACTACTCTATACACCACATTTTTATTTTTATTTTTTTTTAATTTTTTTTTATTTTTTATTTTTTATTTTTTTATTTTATTTTATTTTATTTTATTTTTTTTAAATTTTATTTTGTCGATATACATTGTAGCTGATTATTGCTCCCCATCACCAAAACCTCCCTCCCTTCTCCCTCCCCCCCTCCCCCCAACAATGTCCTTTCTGTTTGCTTGTTGTATCAACTTCAAATAATTGTGGTTGTTATATCTTCTTCCCCCCCCCCCACATTTTTATTTTTAAATTAATAAACATCTCCTGTTACAAAGATTGATAAGTCCAACCCATATAAATGAAAGCTCTTTTAGGTCCTCAGTAATTTTTAAGAATGTAAGGGGACCTAAAGGGTGAAGAACTCTTTGCTAAATTGGTGAAGTCTCCTACTAGCCACTGTGACCAAGGGAGGCATTATTCAGCATTAGCATCCTTTTTCAGGTTATTCTCCCACCCCAGACTTCCATATGACCCTGAAATAAGGGCTTCAGTTCCGAGGACACCTGAGCATGCTGTCAGGGGACCCGGGGTTCTGATAATGGCACATCGCCTTTCCATTTCCTTTTCTTGCTCTCCCTCCTGATGGAGAGAACATGGGCCTCGAAGCAAGCAGAACATGGCCTCAGTCTCAGCTTTGCTTTTAGCCAGAAAGGGGACTCCAGGTGAAGTCCCTCAATTCTCTGGTCTCCATAAAGAAATAATAATGCCTGTCTTTCCTTACCAGGATTGTGTGGAGGGTTAAATACAGTCATGAAGACAAATCTGTAAGGTGCTTATCAATGTAAGTCATTGTCACTTTTCAACAAAGGAAACACATCCACATTTATGGTCATTCATTTAATAAGCATTTTCCAAAAATGTGGCCCAATGAGGCCTTGAATGTAGAAGCAATAATGCACAATTTCGGCCTGCGAGGAGCTCTCTGTGCAAGGAGGGAGATGAGCGAAAACAATTATGTGACAGTGTGACATGGTAGATTTTTGGAACCTTAACCAATATTCCCCCCAGCACCCACTCATGCCTCTTGTGCCTCAGTGGGGGATGATGCAAAAGAATCAGAGGAAAAGGTTTCGAGTGTCTTGCCAAAGGCCCATCCTTAAGAAGACTTGAGGTTTAGAAATTACAAGGTGAGACAGGGTAAAGCTTTACCCTCCTCTTCTGAGACTAGAAAAGAGTCTTTGAGGGCACCAGAAGGGAAGACATCAATGGGACCGGTCCAAGATGAGGGGACCCAACCTAGAGGAACCATGTAGAGTCTGATGTAGAGGAACCACGTGGAATCAGTATTCACAGGTCCAGCTGGCTTCCATTCCAGCAAACATAGTCCAACATCAGAACCAGGGAGATCACTGGAAACTTGATTAGCCCCTGCAGCCGGTGACATTTCTGTACATCCGAGTAGCACATCTTGCCTGTGCTGGGAGCTCTACCACATGTCCCTCTCCTTGGCATCTGATCTCCTCATCAGCAACCAGCATGTTATCCTGTGATAATTACCAAAATTCGTGCCCATGTGTGCCTGCAAGACTTTCCTCCATCACATGCTGACTAACCTTGTATAGACAACCTTCTTATAATGGCCCAACTCTGAGTACTTAAAGGGAAAAAGGAAAAGCCTCACAGGCTTGTGCTTGGGCAATACCAAATGGAACCTGCCCAAGGTCTCTCCCCATTACCAGTGGGATAAAAGCTTGAACGGACTCCAGCAGGGAGTAGTAAGACTACAGAGGAAGTGATTCATTCTTCCAGGCCTTCCTGGGCAGGAGCAAGAGGAGGAAGAGGGTCAGGGAAGGTTTCAAAGAAGAGGTGACATTTGAACTGGGTGTGGGTGCTAGGCTTCTAAAAATGAGCCACAGTCATCTCCACAGAACTCAGCCTGCCCAGTCCAGGAAGAAGAGGCTGTTTCCTGGGAAAGAGGAGCATGTGGAGAAGGCTCCACTATGAACCTGAAGTTGGGTAGAGACACAGTGGACACCAATTCTTCTTTAGAAAATGTTGCATGGGTTTTTTCAGAGCATGGATATTACCCAATTTGCTTACCCCTCCACCAACAAATAGTGATTGATACTCCCTGCACTAGGTTCTGGGGTGGGTGAGGGGCTACACAGAAGAGCCACAGTTTACTTACTGAGTACTCAATATATGTCAGGTACTGTTTTCAGCCTTTATATACACCAGTCCATTTCATCTCAGGATGTGGTGTATTAATCCCCAATTTACAGATAAAAAGACTGAGGCTCAAATTCCTATAGCAAGTTAAATGGTAGAAAAAATATTTGAATCTGTATATCCTACCTCAATTTCTAGTTTGAAAAACTTAGAATTTAGTTGGGTAGTTAAGGAAAGCTGGAAAAGGTGAATAAGCATACAAGAGAAAGTTCGCAACTGTCTGGGTGAGATGCCTTTCCACAGTCCCCACAGATACCTGTGCTTATATTTATCAGCAAGTCTTGTTGGTCCTACCACCAACTTGCATCCCAAGCCCATCCTCTTCTCTAAATCTCCACTCAATTCCTAATCCAAGCCACCAACATTTCTCATATGGATCAAGCACTGGACGACACTGAGTACAAGGTCTTGACAGAGAGCAAGTTGGTCCCTGCAGTCATATTTCTTATGATCAAAGAGGGTGACAGGTAGAGGTCTGCTATTGTCCCCCAACATCCACTTGTCCTTCTGTTATAGCAATAGAGTCTCTAATTTTGAGCTGGGTAAATAGGTGCTCAGAATAAAGACTACATTCCCCAGCCTATTTTGTAGCTGCATGTGGTCATGTGACCAGAATTGGACCAAAGGGATTTGAGTGGAACTGACATGAGCAACTTTTGGCTCTAGCTCTTAAAGGGACTGGTGTGCCTCTCCCTTCCTCTCCCATCCCTTCCACTGTCAGGAATGAGGACATAGTGGTGAGCTGTCTCAGACCATATAAATGAGGCAACACACTGCGGAGGGCAGAACAAGGGACTCTATGGAGCAGAGCTACCATACCAACTCCAAGTTTTATATGAGAGAAATACACTTTTGCTTTGTCTTTTGGAGTTTCTCTTATATATATCCTGATAAATACAAGGGAAGAGAAACATTGAGCAAACCATCATTCCAGTATATAAGTACAAATTATAATACCTGCAATGGAAGAAACATACATAGAATTTTTCCTGAGAGAATATAAGGGGGAGGGGCTAGTTTATCATTGTCAGTCAAGGAAGGCTTCTCTGAGAAGGGTACATTTAAGCTGGGACTGACTGGATAAGTAAGATTTAGTCAGAGAAAAAGAGAGGAACTAGGAAAGAGCGTCTGTGAAGATTCTGAGGCAATAAAGAATTTGGTCACAGATGGGACCCCAAGAAGGGCCCTGTGAGCAGAGCCCCTCTGCACCAAGTCTTCAATTAGTTCTCAATTTCACAGTCGTCTTCCCCACCCATGGGTGCTGCAGCCTGGGTCCCCCAGAACCTAGGCTTGAGACAGTACAACTAATTCCAGATACCTCTTGAAGGGATGGGTCAAGTGCCTCTGGAGAGATCTGGAGCACAAAGGCAAACCTTCCATGATGGGTCCCCCAGAGTCAAGCCAGAGAGCTGAACGTGCAGTGGGGTCCCAGGAGCGAGTGTGGGCCCAGGGAGGGGGAAGAGGCAGGGGGTTGGGAGGGGAGAGACCCAGGAATGGATCCCAAGGTGAGGAGCCAGACAGGTATGTGAGCTGCCACTCCGAGGTTTCCCACACAACCCAGCTGATTGTACATGGTACTTTTTACTGGGGGCTTGACATGAGCACATGACTGCGGGTTCACTGCCATTTCTAAACACATGGCAGGCACGGTGGCATGTGCTGTCAACACAGTCTCACCTAATCCTCACACACTGAGTTTAGGAGGGGGGTGGGCATTATCTCCATTTTACAAATGAACACACTGAGTCTCAGAACAAGATAGTTGTCCAAAGTCACTAAGTGGTTGAAGCTGGGCTGGAGGGGGGTAGAGGGTTTGTCCAACCACTCCCCACCCCAAGGCCATGTGGAGAACACAACACATTCAGCCTGTGCAGAGGACCACTTGGGCAAGGGATGCAAATGTTTGGCCTGCAACCAAAGGTGGCCCATGGCAGTGTTTGGTTTGAGTGGCCAATAATTTATAAAATACAAGCAAACAACTGCATTCAAATGCCTTTAGGTAGGGAATGGACTTTGTCATTTGTCATAATCTCCCCCACTTATTCTCTCATTTATTCCCTGCCTGGCCCCAGAGGGCATGTGAGTTTCAATGCAGACTCTTTTCTAGAAAATCATTTCTTTAGCACCAGAAGCCAGCTGAGGAAGCTTTCCTGAGCCCTTTCTCCAGTTACTCTGGGAATAAATCAGGGACGTGGAGCCCAAGTATTTAACTAATGTATTAGATACCTAATATCTGATATATCTAAATAGGCAAACCTTTTTCCTATCAAGGAAGGTGACACATGTAGGCAAGGACCTTGCTTCATGAACTAGCCATTATGTGCATGCTGAGAGCCAGTTAAGAAAGATGGAATTGGCTGGGTCCTTTCCAGGAGTTCTTCAGCAACAGGAGCAGTTACATCCCAGGGTTGGAACACAGCACGTATGCAACCCAGATGCATCGAGGTGCGGGGCAGCCGCAAAAACTTCGAAGGAATGAGCTAGGCCGTCTGAGAATGCCTCTCTGTGTCTTCTTCTGTACATCATCCAGCTTGCTAGCTCCATGGTAGCCAAGCACTTGACTTTTACCCCTTGGCTTCCCCTCGTAAACCCTATCTTTCTGGTCTGGAGTTTAACCAGACGCCACCATCAGGCCCGTGGTTTCCCTTGCAAAGTGTTGGCTTGACTCCTGGGAGCCTTTGAAAGCACAGTTTGAGGCTCCCATCTTGTCATCTAGGGAAGATCTTACTTGAGCAGGATCCACCAACAGGAGATGCTTGAGAGTAGTGGGGATTCATTCCCACACCGCTCAGTGACTGGAAGTCTGGAAGCCACTAAAATTCTCTTTACCTAGTGCTCGCTTCGGCAGCACATATACTAAAATTCTCTTTACCTGTCTTTGTTCTTCTTTGTCCTCTTGGATTCTTCAGTTATGTTATGGAAAAGTTACCAAGGAAACATCAGACACTCGGGGAGATGGAGTAGTCAGAAAGATTTATTATGTTAGTGGTCCCAGGTGAACTCTCGTTCTGAATTCCCGGGCCCTGAGTGCAGGGAGAACTGGGGTTTTATACCTTTTGAGCAAGCATGCAAGCTTTTTTTGGCCCTGTCTGTATCCAGGCAGAGTCACCCAAGCTGGGGGGCTTCATCAAACAGGTGAGGGGCTTCATGAACCAGGGTTACAGAGGCAGGAAATGTGGTTAAGGGGCTTTTTGTAAACCAAGCGGGTAGCTTCTCCAAAGCAGGCAGGCAGCTGAGTTGCAGAAGCCAGAGATGCAATCAACCATTAACCACTAAACCAGCTCTCAGGTGTCCTTTACAAGCGAGCACATTCCAGCTGCAAAGTTAAAAACAAAGGGGCTTAGAAATCATCTTTTGGGGGTCCACTATAGCTGGATTGTATCCACTCCTATGTAGGTGCACCCCAGAGGGCTCCTGGCTATGCTTTGTTTCTCTGATTTAAAACTAGTCAGTACTTTTCTTCTTTGTGCCAATAACAGTGGGGACAACTACTTTTATCAATTACTGTCAGTGAAATAGGTTGGCCCTGCTGATTAGGACTAGGATAAACTGGACCCTACTGCCCCTCTTTTCTCTTTGTTTGTTTGCTTAGTTAGACATTTAGTTGAATACCGGTAATGTGAACAAACCTTCCAATCCTTGCACCAACTTTTGGACTTTCAGATCATTTGTTTAGTGTGAGAGAGCAAGCCAAGCCCATCTGTCAGTAACATTAAGGACTCCTAAAGGCAAAGTCAGGCTTTCAGTGGGCAGTCGTGATTGTCCCACAGATCACCAGAGTGCCTCCAGCTTTAGCTCCAAGGATGCATTTTTTGTTTGACTCATTTTACTAGTATTATGGGGAGAGGAGAAGAGTAGAGCATGGTACCATCAGAAAGTGAATGCAAAGGGAGAAACTTTGCAGCCCTAGGCTATTAGAAGAACACTCTTATGTGTTCTGCTTGCACTACAGTAAAGGTCTTGGAACCACCTACTTGGGAGATTTTCAAGGACAGGGGTAGGGTTGGGGTGGTGATGCACCAAAGCCTGAAGCCTGGGGACCAGGGATGGCGAATGTGTGCCCATGCTACCCCTCCTCTCGCCAGCCACCATGGCAGACCCCAGCAACTGCACAGACCGCTTGATTCCACCTAACGTTCCTCAGCTGAATAAGAGAAGTGAAATGACCTTTTCTTGATTTTCTTAAGTATGTTACATAATTAGTCCCATTGTAGATGTGCCAGAGAGAAGTTAATCCATTGCATTCAGTGCTTTAGTGTATTAGGGCTTAATTCTCTGAGGAACCCCCAAATACAATCCGACAATCCTTCTCATTGGATATCACTAGGCTGTAACTATCTATCCTAGCAGGATTGGTGAACAAGATGAAGTTTATCTGCCATCCTGTGACCTGAGGTAAATAGAGGAAAGCCTACAAAAAGAATAAAAAATAAGTTTCTTCTAGGAGCATCTGGACAGTCACTTTGGACACAGCCCACAGGTGGAATAGAAACACATAAGGAAATCGGGAGTCATAATAAATTTTCCCCATAATTCTGTTGTGTTTCCTAGATTTTTAGATACTGTGGTAGGCATAATTCTAAGATGGCCCTCAAGATTCCTGCCCCCTGGAGTGTGTACTTTATATAAGCCAATCCCTTTGAAGGTAGGCAGGATTTGAGATTATAATGGGATTTTGTTCTTGTGATTAGGTCTCATTATGTAGCAAAGGTGAAGGGATTTTGCAGAGGTCCCTAATCAGGTTTTCTTTGAGTTAATCAAAAGGGAGATTCTCCTAAGTGGCCCGGACCTAATTAGGTAAACCTTTAAATGGGGGGTTAGAGGTTAGAGATAGAAGAGGTCAGAGAGGTTTGAAGCAGCAGACACCTTGTGCTACTAACCTTGAAGAAGCAAATTGCCATGTGGGGGAGAGAGTCACATGGCAGGGAACTGTGGGTGGCCTCTAGGCACTGAGGGCCTCAGCCCCACAACTGCAAGGAACTGAATTCTGACAGCAGCTGGTGAGCTTGGGAGAGGATGCCCATCCTCATAAGAAATAGTAGGCCTGCTGATACCTCGATTCCAGCCTTGTGAGACCCTGAACTGAGAAACCCAGGTGAGCCCAGACTTTTGGCCCACAGAAACTGTGAGATAATAAGTGGGCATTGTTTTAAACTGCTATGCAGTGATAGAAAACGAATACAAAATTTAAAAAAAATTTTTTTTAAAAAGTGAACAAAAAGAAAAAACAAAACTAATACAGGTTTTATCTATTGTAAGACATGACATTGTAAGACATGCTATTGAGTTAATAACATTTGTGGAAACAAAAACTACAGCATTAAATGTTCACACCAATTATAAGGCATAAATTGTAAGACATTTGGGTTTAAAAATGTAGTACAATGAAAATGTGTATCTTGATATTGAAGAAACATGTCAGTGTGATTACATTTGCAAGGCATCTGGAAATTTTCCAAGCTCTTTCACATATGATTTTATTTAGTCCTCCTAACAATGCCATGACAGTTGAGAGGGAGGTATTGTAATAACAAAGCTGAGGTACAGAGAAGTTCAATGACTTACTCAAGGTCACAACACAAGACAGAGCCAGGTTTGCACTTTCCACTATGCCAGGACCAGCATTTTGCCACCATCTAACACCTCCACGAGGTGAAACGGTATCACCAACAGCTCTGCTCATGGGGGAGCCACAGAGGCCATATTTTGTTCCAACTGAGCCCGCCCCTTCTGCACGAAGCTGATGGATTAGAAGTGTGTACCAGATGCAAGGCAGCCAGTGCGTAGTTTGAGCAACTACTTAAGAAGTGGGCCAACCCAAAAAGATGAGCTGAGCTAATCGGATTCCCTCTTTCAGGAATTATGAAACATGAATTTGGAGGTGAGCAGGAAGGTCACGGGAGCCACAGGTAAACAGAGGCTTTGTGGGAGCAGACACCATGTCCAATGGCGACAGGAAAGTGGAGCAACTACTCCCATCACACCGCCATGAACAAAAGCTACAGAACTAACACACGCTGCTTGTGAAAGCACGCTCACTGTAGTTATATGCCATGACTGTTAGGAACTGGGTTTTTGCCCAGACTGATTCTGAATTTTCTGGGGGCAACACCTGTCCGATGAGCTGGTGAAATGGACAAGGTGCAAGATTGGAAGATCAGGTTATCCTAACAGGAAAAGCTAGCACATACGCAGCGAGATGGGGGGGGGGGGGCGAGAGGAGGTGTGGCTGAGCGTGTGTCCCACTTTGTCTTAGGAGGCTCAGCCAGAACAGCCTGTAGCTAGCGTGAGAGGGACTGGAGGGAATCAAGTGAGGAGGAGGGGAGTGGGGACTTTGGGAAGGCAGGACGTGGCAGGCTAGATAATTATCTCTCAGCCAGCCCTGCAGTGCCAGCTGTGGGGGTCTGCAGGGAAGTTCAGAAAGGAGCCAGAAAGCCGGACATCTACGACTGCACCCTGCTGGGGCTTCAGAGAGTCCTCATAAGGACTAGCGCCAAGGGAGATGGCAGAGAGGGACATGCCATGACAGCTCCTCTCTCCCAGGCTAAAAGGCAGGGACTGTCCCCCAGCTAAGAGCCCTGTCCTCAAGGGAGAGCATCTGAAAACAGTTCCTGAGAATCTGTTAAATCTTTAACAGAGCCCTAACTAACAAAACAGAGTTGCAGCTCACTAGGCTGAAGCTGCTTAGTCCGGCAACCTCATCTCAAGAATTGGGAAAGATTCCAAATTGCAGCAGAGTTGCCAGAACAGATTTCACAGTGTCTGCCCGCTAACCCTCACAGAAATAGGTATTGTAGGCTACAGCTGCCATTTATGATAGTGAGTCCACGTCAAGTCCTTTGCATACCCTTCCATTCATTTCTTCCTCACATCAATCCTGTGAAGTATTATTATGCTCATTTTACAGAGGAGGAAACAAAGCCACAGGAAGATGAAATGACTTGCCCAAACTCACCTAGCTATTAAGTCACAGAGTAAGGATTCGAACCCAGGTCTCTCTGACTGAACCTGAGCCTCCTTATGTGTTGGTAGCTGGGTTTAGAGTTCTCTGCCTTTAAGATTTGACTACTGGGCAAAGCCCAACCACTATATTTTTTATCTGTATTAAAGTCCTACAGACCTGCCACCCTGACCCCTATATCTTAAAGCTGGATACCAGCCTCCCATTTCCCCTCATCCAATGGTCAACATGGGCGAGCTGTGAACTTCAGCTTCATTGTCCACAATCCCTCCAAATCCTCAATTCTTTATTGATACCCCCTCTCCCAGGCTGCACCTGCCCCGAATCCAGGCCAAATATCCTGCTCTTTGGTTTTTAACCCCATTTTCAGCCCTACCATCTTCTAGAATATTCCAGCAGATCTCAGTTTCCCAGATCACCCGGGGGTAAACACTAACTTGGGTTTGAACACAGCCCACCAGCTGCCTTGGGTTGCGGCCCCTGGTCCAGCTCTGGCTCTGGGCACCGAGCCCGTGTGTGGCTCGCTGTCGTGCACCCCTATGTCCCACTGCACCTCCTCCACAGCGTTGAGTCACAACACGTTGCACAATTGTTTGGTGGCCTGGCCTTTCCTTCCTGCCAACCTCTGACCTTGGGCTGTCCCTTCAACTCTGATTTGAACAGGCATTTCCTGCTGTTGACTTGGTTCCTGCTTCCAGCCCACTCTGCAATTCCTACCCTTCCACGGATCTAACTGTGGCTACCACACCCTCTCAGTTGGCTCCTGACCTTGGCTCTTCCGAGTTTTCAGTTTCAGAGGTAACATGCGGTACTACAAAAGGAGAGGTCCTCAGACCTTCACTCAGAGTCTATTTTTTCTCTATGTTCTAAAGCTTTTATTTTTTCTTGAAGTGCTCGATGGCTCATCACAAGGCGAATACACCTTCTGCGTGTAGCTCTCAGGTGACAAAACAGAGCCTCAGTGGCACCCAGTAGCCCTCTCGTGCTCCTTGCCAGACAGTGTATTTGTTCTCCTCCCCAAAGGTAACCCCTGTTAAGTTAGCTTTCGCCTGTTTCTGAATTATATATCAATGGAAGCACATACTATGTACTTTTTAAAAAACATTTTAATTTTTTTGTGTGGTGGTAAAATATGCATAACATAAGCTTTACCATCTTAACCACTTTTAAGTGTACAGTTTAGTGGTATTAAGTGAATTCATAATATTGTGCAACCGTCAGCACCATCCATCTCCTTAACTGTTTTCATCTCATAAAACTGAAACTCTGTACAATAACTCCCCATTTCCCCCTCCTCCCTGCCCCTGGCAGCCATTGCTCTACTTGCCATCTCTATGATCTTGACTTCTCTAAGTACCTTATATAAATGGAATTATACAATATTTGTCTTTTTGAGACTGGTTTATTTCATGCAACACAATGTCCTCAAGGTTCATCCATGTTGTAGCATATGTTAGAATTTCCTTCCTACTAAAGGCTGGAATGTATGTACATACCACATTTTGCTTAGCCATCCATCAACGGACATGGGTTTCTTCCACATTTTTGCTGTTGTGAGTAATTCTGCTATGAACATGAGTGTACAAATACCTCTTCAAGACCCTGCTTTCCATTCTTTTTGGTATATGAAGAGACTTCAAAACATTCATGGAAAATAAAATTAAAAGAAATAAAACACAGACTTTATTTCTCAACATAAGCTCTGCCAAGTTCAAAACACTCTTGTAAGCAATGATACCAACTATTTCGTTTATCCCTAAAGAAACTGAGGGTCCTGGGAATTTAACCATGTCAAGGCAGTCTCTTTTACATTATAAACTGAAGAACAATTGGAGCCCTTTAAAGATATTTTAAGATTAGAAAACAAAAAGAAGTTAGAAGGAGCCAAATCAGGACTGTAAGGTGGATGCCTAATGATTTCCCATTGAAACTCCTACAAATTTGCCCTTGTTTGATGAGAGAAATAAGCAGGAGCATTGTTGTGGTGGGAAAAGTCTCTCTGGTAAAGCTTTCCTGGGCATTTTTCTGCTAGAGCCTTGGTTAAGTTTCTCAAAACACTCCCATAATAAGCACATTATCATTCTTTGGCCCTGCAGAAAATCAACAAGTAAAATGCCTTGAGCATCCCCAAAAACTGTTGCCATGACCTTTGCTCTTGACTGGTCTGCTTTCGCTTTGACTGACTCACTTCCACCTCTTGGTAGCCATGGCTTTGATTGTGCTTTGTGTTCAGGATCATCCTGGTAAAGCCATGTGTCATCTCCAGCTACAATTCTTTGAAGAAATGCTTCAGGATCTTGATCCCACTGGTCTATAATTTCCATTGAAAGCTCTGCTTTGTCTGCAGCTGATCTGGGAGCAACAGTTTTGGCACCCGTTGAGCAGAAAGTTTGCTCAACTATAATTTTTCAGTTAGAGCTGTGTAAGTTCAACCAGTTGAGATGTCTATGGTGCTAACTATTGTTTCTGCTGTTAATCATCAGTCCTCTTCAATTAGGGTGTGAAGAGGATCACTCTTTTCCTCACAAATTGATGTGGATGGTCTGCTACTACAAGCCTCATCTTCAACATCCTCTAGTCCCTTCTTAAAATGAGTTATTCATATGTAAACTGCTGATTTATTTGGGGCATTGTTATTGATTGAATTGTGTCCCCCCCAAATTTAATGTGTTGGAGGGCTGGTCCCCACTGTGACAATGTTAGGAGGACTTTTGTGCTAGCTGAAAGGTGGGGCCTTGGAGAGTTGTTTGGATTGTGAGGACTGTACCTTCCTGAATGGATTGATCCATTCTTGGAATAATAGGAGTGGTTCTAGTGGCTTTAAAGAAAGAGTAAATAAGGAGGTTAGTCTCTCTCTCTTCTTCCACCACCTTGCAATGTGATACCCTGTGTTGCTGAAGCACTACCAAGAAGACCCTCACCAGATGTGTTCCCTGGACTTTGGACTTTCCAACCTCTAAAACTGTAAGCAATAAATACTGCTTTATAAATTACCCAGCTCTGGGTATTTTATTATAAGTGCCAGAAACAGACTATTACAGGCATTGTCACCATAAACTTTTCATAAAACATCAATGATTTCACCATTCTTCCACTCAAGCCTTCACCATACATTTGATGTTTGTTTGTTTTTTAATTTTAGCAGAATTCATGTTGCTCTGGTAGTGACTCTTTTCAAACTGATGCCTTATCCTTCTTAGTGCCTGTCTTGTATTGAATGTCTTCCCAAACTTAATCCCCACGGTAACTTTTGATGGTGAGAAGTCCTATTATGATAATTGAATTATGGCCTTAAAAGATGATTAAGTTGATGGTTTAATGGTGGTTGTGAGTGTGGTTCTGAGGGCTTTAAAAAGGAGAGCACATGAGGAGCTACCTCTCACTCTCTGCTTCTGACATCTTGCAAGGTGATACCCTGTGTCATTGAAGCCACCACAAAGGAAAACCCTCACCAGATGTGTTCCCTGCACTTTGGACTTCCCAGTCTCAGAAACTGTAAGCAATAAATTTTGTTTTCTTACAAATCATCCTGTTCCACGTATTTTGTTATAAGCAACAGAAATGGACTAATACAGTGCCTCAAGCAAGATCATGTTCAGGCATGTTATAACAAGTTAGCATGAGTTTATTCTGGTGTGAAAAAATTTTGAAATCCACACATATTTTTTTCATAACATGCACCTTCCATGAACTTTGTGAAGACCCCTCACATATCCAGAAGTGGAATTGTTGCATCATATAGTCATTCTGTTTTTAATATTTTGAAAAATAAATCCTCATATGTATAGTCAAATGATTTTTGACAAACATGCCAAGACCATTCAATGGGGAAAGGACAGTCTTTTCAACAAATTATCTGGGGAAACTAGACATTCACATGCAAAAGAATGACGTTGAACCCTTACCTCACACCATAAATAAAAAATAACTCAAAATGGATAAAAGACCTAAATATAAGACCTAAAAGTGTAAAACTCTTAGAAGAAAACATAAGGCAAAAGCTTCACAATTGGTTTTGGTAGTGACTTCTTGGATATGACACTAAAGGCAACAAAATAAAAAACAGACAAAATGGACTTCACAAAAAATAAAAAATTTTGTGCATCAAAGACACTATCAACAAAGCAAAAAGGCAAACCACAGGATGGGAGAAAATATTTGAAAATCATATTTCTGATAAGGGATTGATATACAGAGTATATAGAGAACCCCCAAAACTTGGCAACAGCAAAACAACCCAATTAAAAAATGGGCAAAGGACTTGAATAGACATTTCTCCAAAGAAGATATACAGATGGTCAATAACCACATGAAAAGATACTCAACATCACTAATCATTAGAGAAATGCAAATAAAAACTACTAGTAGAAAAAAAACAAACTACTAGTGAGATATCACATCACACCCGTTAAGATGATTACTATCAAAAACAGAAAATAACAAATATCAGCAAGGATATGGAGAAATTGGAACCCTGTGTTTTGTTAGTGGGAATGTAAAATTGTACAGCCACTATAGAAAACAGTATATATCCTTACCTGTCTGATTTCTTTTAATCAAATTGTGTTTATGAGATTCACGAGTATAACTTTAGATAGCTATAGTCAGTCCATTTTCATTGCTGTGTTGTATTCCATTGTATAAATACGCCATAACTTATTTACCTATTCTATTATTGATATATATTTGGTCTATTTTCACTCTGGAGTCTAGGTAGATAGATAGATTTGTGTGTGCATATATATATAAACACACACACAAACACATACAAATATGTATAAGTTGTGTACATATATTCCTTATTATGAACATTTAAAATTATTAAATAATATAATGAACCTAATGTTCCCACCAAGCAGCCTAAAAAATTACCAATTTGTAATCAATCTTATTTCATCTTGATACCCCCACCAGTATGCCCCCCTCAATTATTTTGAAACAAACACATAAGATAATTTTATCTCTAAGTATCTTAATATGTACCTCCAAAAGACAGGGACTCTTATTCTGAGTAATTTCTTAGTATTACCTAATATGTAGTCTCCTCATTCCTGTTTTTCAGGTTGTCATACATATTTTTTCTTTTGTGTTAAAAAAAATATGGATCTAAATAAAGTCCAAACATTGCAATTGATTGACAAATCTTTTTTAGTCTGTAATTTTACCCTTCACCTCTTTTTGTTGTTGTTGTTGTTCCTTGCAAATTTTTGTAAAAGAGACTGAGTTGTTTGTCATGTGGAGTTTCTGCATTCTGAATTTTTCTGATTGCATCCCCAGGGTGCTGTTAAACATGTTCCTTTGTCCCCTATGTTTCGTGTAAATTTGTAGTTAGATCTAGAAGCTTGATCAGATTCAGGTGGTATTTGTATTTCTGTCGGGAGGCATCTGATTGGCTGTCTTTTTGTGATGTTACATATCATTGCTAATTGTGCCTAGATCTTTAATGTCCATAAGCCATTAAGGATCATTGCCTAGAACCATTAGTTGCAAAGTGGTAATATTCTAATTTTGTCATTGCTTCTTCACTTAATAGCTGGAATTCTTCTAGAAACAGATACTTCCCTTCTACAAAATGGTTACCCTGAGATACAGATAGTACTGGAAATTAGTAGAAGTCTTTGCTTGACTCTCTTCCTTTATTTGAAAGTTATCAAGATATCAAGATGGTTCCCTTGCATACTCTGAAGGTGATCAGTGAAGATTGTTGTCATTGTTAGGATTATTATGAACTCATTGATTTAAATATATTTGATATGTTCAAATGCATTAAAGTTATTATACATATTGATGCTTAAATGTCTCATCCTTGGTTAGTGGGAGCTCATTACTGCTGGCTTTTGAGTGCTTTTTGACAGAACTCTGGTAATGTTTGATAGCTTCTTTGCTTCTGTATGGTTAGATATTCCAAACTTATCTTGTACATTTGCAGACTCAGATGTGAAATCAGCTCTCTCCAAGGAGCGCTTGGTCCTTTTAATGAGAATTGGCATTTGGAGATCACAATTTTAGTAAAAAGGGTGCTCATGGCTACTGGGTTGGTCATTATATCTAGTTACTTTTTCCCCAATGAACAGAGCTGGGAAATATATATATATATATTTTTGGAAATATGTATTTTAAATATATATATATACTCTGAGTTTACTTTTAATTCAAATTTAGGATTACAGGATTTTAAATTGACCTCATCAATCTTAAAAATCTATCTCCTTCTGGATATGCCCAAAGTCTCTATTCTCAATGACACCACATCCTTCATTCTATCTGTCCCATAGTAGACAGAAAACAGTCTCAGAATATCAATTCAAATTCTACCACCAATGATATGGCCACTAAAACAGGTAAAACATTTTTTATAGTTATTTTTATCTTTGAGTATGTTAGTAATGTATAATCAAATCACTGAGGTTTCAAGAAATAGTTCCTCTCTGTGTGATTATGTCATCAGCTAGATAAATAGTTAGGTTCATTTCGTTCATTACACTTTTGATGTTCATGGATTGCTTTTTAAATTTAGTTTTATAATTATACTTAAAATTTTAAATTTCATTTTTTAATTATATAAAATACTTAAGTGGTTCCAAAGTCAAATGTGCAAAACATGTTTTACTTATTTCAGACTCAGCTTTATCTAACCACCTTGGTGCTTTTAATGGCTTTCTTCCACCCATTGGTGTTGTCATAGATGTCTTATAAAAGACTTCTTTAGCTGCTTACACTTCAGCACTTCTGTTGTCCTCTCCAGCCACCATCTCCCCTACATCTGGTTCAAGCACTCTTGATGGAAAAGGAGGGGCAATAATGATAATAATAGCAATAATAATAGCAAACGCTTAACAAGGTGCTTCCTATTTGCTGGGTACGTGCCAAGTGTTTCCTTGGATAAATCTATCTTCCTATTTACTTTATGGGCCAGATACTATTATCCCCATTTTACAGAGGAGAAAAAAGAGGATTGGAAAGGTTAAAGATTTAACCAAGGAAATAGAGATGGTAGGTGGCAATAACAAGACAGAAAAACAGGTCTCCAATGAACTTTCACCTTTTAAAATGTCCTGATTTGTTATTTCTCAAATTGTAAACGCAATATATTAAACTTTGCATGCTTTTTGTAACAAGTAAAGCAAAACAGAGGTGCATAAAGAAAAAACTATCTTTCTCTTGCTTCATCTTTTACTCCAGTCCCCTGAAGGAACTGGTGTTAATGGCCTGGTTCATGTCTTTACATATCCTTCTCCCTGCTCATCCATCTAAAAGCATAGACACATATAGACAGGGCTTCTAGTTCATTTATTTGCTGTGAATTAAGTAGAGCAATATCACAGTATTTTTCTGAACTACATACACTTGTTATACGTACATATCGGTAAATATAGAAGTAAATTTTCCCCTCATTTCCTATCTTCCATATAAATATATAGAGAATATTGAACAACTGGAATCAAATCAAGCATGTAGTGTTATTTTCCATCAGATTTTACTTTTTCTTGTCATATATGCATCTCTTTCACACCTGCATCACCACCACCACCACCTCTTCCCCACCCACAGAAAATCCAAGTAAATAGTCAATGTGATTCCTTCCATGCCACACACACAGGTTTTGTCATTGTCTATATTACAGAAATGAGATGGATTCACATACTTCTTTACATATGGCTTTTCTCAGGAATACCTCCTGGAAATCTCTCCAAATCAGCTGTCATGGCTCCTATTTATTCCTTTAAGTGGCTGCATAACACATTGCAGTCATGCCAAAATTTATTCAACCATTCCCATAGTGATGGGCCCATTTGTTTCTACTTTTGTCACTATAAACCACTAACTGCAATAAATTGGTACATTTAATATTCTCATACATATGAACATGTATATTTGTGCTGCTCCAAGTTGAAATTAATTTCTTTATAAAAATATCTAGAAACTTCAGTGACCCGAGAAAGGTTATGCAATCTGACATTGCTGTTAATAGGACATAAATTATGTGAAAAACTTGTTTACAACAAAACAAAACAAAAAATCCCAGTGCTTTTGCTGAAATTAAGGTAGGAAAAGTAAACGACTTGGACTAGATACTTAATAATTTAAAAATTCTGTATACATATTTTATTATTTATCCCAACATCATCAGCCTATCAACAGAATACCTAAACATTTGCAATAATAATTATACTTGACATCTTTGATATTTTGCCTACTTTTAGTCATACAAGATACATAACTTTTCGTGCATGTATCTTTCAAATTTTTGTTATGAAGCTGTATTTGTCAAGGCAGGAGGAGAGAACATTTTATTTAAGTGTGTTAGTTAGCTTGTTCTGTAACTTTAATTATTTAGACATATGGTAAGTGGGCCTCAATTTCTTCTCTTGCCCAAGCCCTGCAAGTGTTCGGGAGGGACTGATCCACTTTGTGCCCCAGACTATGCTCATCTATTAATTTGTTCTTTCTTTGTTCATTCAACACATTTTTTATGAGCCAGACATTGTTCTAATTTCATTCATTCAACAAACATTTATTGAGTGTCATTAAAGTGGAGAGGATTAGACTAGGTGCTAATTAATTTTAATTAATATGACCAAGTGTAATTGGAAGTTCAGTTCAGTGGTTCCCCACTAATAGAAAAATAGGGAAACAATTTCAACAATGTGGTAAGCATTCAATGAAAGTGCATACAAGATGCACTGAACATACAGAAGGGAGGATACCTCAGTCAGGGGCAGTGGAGGGAATCTTCACAGAGGAAGTAACATTTTGGGTGAGACTTAATGGGTGAGTTCAGCTGAGTTCTCTCACTTGGTTCCAAGTAAGTATATATACATCATGTAAATATAATATATATTTGTTTATAGTATACTATTTATAATATTTATACTATAATCTGCAATATAAAATATAGTTTATATATTTAGAATGATGATATATAATAAATAACTATATTTAAATCTTTTAAATATGCAAATTTTAATATTAAAATATGCATTATACAAGCACATATTGTATATAAATTTTCGATCACAGGAAAAACATAAGTAAAAAATAAAGCCTCACATGAGGAAGACTTTACTGTCAGATTTTTAGCACACCATTAAAATATTGATGAGACCTGTGGGGAAGCGTAGAGGTGAAGGAAGGACAGGGCAGAAGAAATCAATAGCTTGAAGAAAGGGACAATCCCTTGTGAGATTTCAGCTCTGTTGATTGATTGTGATAGCAGATCAAGTCTCTTGGGTGAGAAGAAAAGGTTTTTAAATTCCAGCTGCTTCAAGCCCCTTCAGAAGTGGAAATGTTAGTTTCTGGAACGCTCATGGCAAGAAGGGAGCCAGGATTCCGACCAAGCTGGCAAAATGTAGGTGAGGACCAAACAACAAGCTGGTGAATTTGTTTTGATTATCCTAGCCACAGGTATGATTCACCTCAAACCAAACCTCACAGTAGGCTGGCGTGGCCAACTCAGCCCACGTTCTCACGTCAGCCCTCTGCTTTGTGAGGCGAGGCTTTCCACGGCTCCATCCGACCACCCGGACTGCTCTGAGATGCTACCAGCACATACATGGAAGAGCGTTTGCCTGGGGGTGTTTTTCTGACCTCACTACCTCAATCCAGAAAGTGCTCTGAAGCCATCACTGCCCACATGCTCAGTTCTCTCACACCCCCACTGTCCCGTGACCTCACCTCTCAGAGATGGCAGCCAAGATTACCAGGGAGACTCTGGTAATGCTCGCATGACAAAAGGGGAAGCAGAGACAGTTCTGACAAGTTCTCCTAACAAGAGGTGGGTTCTGACACCCACCCTGGCAAGAATTAGACTCTCCCACCCAACTCAGAATAAAACAAATTTTGTTATTTTGTGTGTCTGCAGTGCCCATGGGAATAAAACAAACTTTGAAAGTCAGCAGATTGGACCCCCTTAATCCACTAGTCCAGTAGATTTATTCAGCTTTGAGGAAAATAATAGGAAGTAACTTCAAATGGATCTAATGGGGACTCCAAATTGAGTCAGTGATGAGAACCCCAATAGAAAATCTAGGCCAATAACTGGGTTTTTCTCAACTGCATGTGAGGAGTCTTCCATATTCCGGTTTTAATCATTTTCTTCTGTTTGCATGTGAAAAGATGAGTGACCTCAAACAATTTCAAAGCAAATTAATGGGCAATGTGGATAGGGGTGAAGGCCCTAGTCTGAGAATTGCGAGGCTGGGGTCTCAGTTCATACCTGTCATCAACTCATTTTGTGACCTATGTCAAGTCATGCACATCCTTGAGACTCAGTATCCTTTCCTATGAGATGACTGGATTGAGCCAGCAGTTCCTACATTATGTTGACCCTCTTAGGGCTGGTCTCTCCCACCAGATGGGAAGCATCTCCAGAGCTGAGATGTAGCTGTTTCACTTTTCATCCACAGTGACCAAATAAGCCTTAGTTCATGTGAATGAGAAGGAATTCCCCTTCCAGCTCTAAATTCCAGAAATTTCCTCAGTATGGCCATCCCTCATCTTCAGTGCATGTGGTAAACACAATACTGTGCTGCATTATCCAGATCCCCACTCTGGGACTGAGGCCCTCATGCCCAGAGATGCTGGGAGTGTCGAGTGCCCCTCACCCAAAAAGTGGGCCACCTGGCTCAAGTTTATGTGCCTTCCTGGGGTCAGCTCGCATTCAGTGACTGGTCAGTGCAGGGGTATAAATGCTTGGTTCTTCTTGCCCCAAGACAGGGTCATCCCAATTCCAGAGACCCCCGTGGGATCTGCTGAGGACTTCGTTGAGTCTGCAACTCAGGCTTCGTTCTCTGTTCCCAGTCCTGCTTCCTTCTCTTCACTTCTGAAGCTGTTAATCCCAAGAGCCCCCATCCCCACCCGCACCCCCAATGAGTTTCTCTCTCAGAGTCTGCCTCCCCAGGAACCCAACCTGTGACAGTTGGTACCAGGAATAATGTGAGGAATGTTCTCAGGAGACAGACTGGGAACGCCATCCCTGGTGGTAGGTGTAACAACAACGTCAGCCCCTGGCACCTGTGTACCAACACAATTGTTAAAACCATCACCACTGGTGACTTAAGATGGTTCACTGATATATCAGGCTGAGAAGTATGTGGGCATAGTAGTACAAACTCAATAGAATTGGATAGCTGTTGTTGGAGAAAATGATGCTTTAGAAAAGAAAAAAGATGACAAAAGGCTGAAGGTGTTTTATCAGCAATTAAAGGCTAAGTGTCAAAGCTAGAGGGCCTCTTGATAGCATATAAGAAACTCTTGCAGCCAGAAGAGAAGATAGAGCTGAGTATAAGAACCAGGACTTAATTATAAGAATAGCCAAGCTCTCAAGAAGGTTTAACTCCTGAACAGGGCAGGACTGCTACGGCAAACTCAGGCTCTAATGAGAATGAATAGAACCCTGAGAGGGGTGGGAATATCTAGCCAAATGCCCCTAGATAACTTGGAAGCCTCTGGGCCTCAGAAGAGGCCCACTCCTCCAGGTTAAAGGTGACCTATCCCTCACCCATCCATAGGGTGACTCAGAGACCACCACGTTGCACTTACCCTCTTGGGATCTTCTTCCACCTTCCTCCTGGCACTAGACCAGGAGCTACCAGGGTTAAGTCACAATACAACCCAGACAGAGAAGTGTTGGGTTTGCTAAGAAAGGAGTGGAATTATCCACCAAATGAGCTGGCTGCAGGATGCAGCCAACGTGAACCAGCAGAAGTAAGAGAGTGAGAGACTGGATCCTGAGGTGCTGGGTCAAGGTGGTCAGAATGTCAATTTGGATGAGGCAGTGCTTATCAATATGGGAGCACTCTATCATGATACTGGATTTAATATTCTGGCAAGGACTGCAAAAGATGGTGTTAACATGCTGGTAGAATGGCCCTTGGAAGCTTGGAGAAAGTGATACCCAACACCAAGTCACCTAGATGCCAGGCCACCATGACAGATTTGGAAGAAATCAAACCCCCTGTAGAGAGGAAACTCTATTCAGCAAAGTAATAAGAAATGCTCTGGCGTTAGGGTTGCTGGCATTTCTGAGAAGCTCCGTGGTCGGCCTCAACTAAAGACCACAGCTGAGAGTAGGAGATGCAGTAGCTGAACTGGGCTCCCTGGGAGTGAGAAACTCCTAAAATAAAACGGGCCAGGTAGTGCTTAACCAACAGAGTCAAGGTATGTGCAATGGCTGCAATGAATGGCGAGGTAGTCGTGTATCTTAGGGGGTCCGGGGGGAGTCTAAGATGACCAACCATCCTGGTTTTCCCAGGGCTGGGGGATTTCAAGGGATGAAGGACATTCAGTGTTAAAACAATTATAGTTCCTGGTAAATCTGGATGGTTGATCTCTCCAGGGGTGACCCATATAGAGCTGTGAAGATGGTTAATAAAATAAGGCATACCTAGGGGCAAAAGAGATGGACAGACAAGGAGGCTATTGCTCAATCTACAAGCAAAAGAAATGAAGGATCAGAAGGCCATGAGCAGCTGCTCCAGTAAAAAGTCAAGCTTCCTCACTCATTTGCAGATTCAAAACACACTGACTTAGGAAGAGGATGAATGCCCAGGAGGAAGATTCTGTAACTCCACAGCAAACGTGCCTGGCAATAGCTTCCCCAGTCCTTTCCCAAAGAGACCTATGGCATTTACTCAGGTAACTCTACCCGGGGGAAAGGGAGCTCTGCAAATATTTCAAGGACTGTTGGACACAAGGTACAAATTATCATTGATATTTGAGTTCTGAAGTGTCACCCTGGTCGCCTGGTAGACTGGGGGCTTATGCAAACCAGGTAATAAATTGAGTCTGGCTCACTATTGTTCCACTGGGTCCACAGACGAACCGAGTGGCCACTTCTCCAGCTCCCAAATGTGTAATTTGAACCGATATACTTGGTAGTTCAGTGAGCACCCACTTCGGTTCTTTTGGATATGGGGTTAAAAGCTAGTGTAGTGATCGAATGGAAGCTTTTGAAATTGTCTCCTCCCCACAGCAAACATGTTTAATAATAAATAACACTGCATCTCCAGGGTACAGTAGAGACTAGTGCCACCCTTTAAAGACGCAATGGCTGAGAGGGAGATTCCAACCATGTCTCCATTTAATTCTCTTATCTGGCTCCTCCAAAGGCTAGATGTATCATGGAGAATGACAGTGGTTAGACTTCTGCAAAGAAGTGGCCTCAATTGCAGCTGCTGGGTCAGGAGTAGGATCTTAATTAGAACAGACTAACTTGGTCTCAGGCACACAGTATGCTGCCACTGAACTGGTGAATACATCTTTTTGAGAACCATAAAAAACAAAAATAAGAAGCAGTTTGCATTCATTTGAAATGGACACCAGTACATATTTATAGTCTTGCCCCACAGGGAGGAATGAAACCATATGCCAGATGAGCAGCAGGACCTGGCTAACATATGCCAAAGTGACCTGGGCTGTCTAGACGTTTCACAGTACATCACATCAGTTCACTGGATTGTTGACATCATGATAATCAGGCCAGATGAACAAGTGGAAAGGATATGGGAGATCTTGGTAAAGCACACGTGCTCAAGAGGGCAGGAAATAAGCCCCATGAAACAGCAGCGAAGTTGTCCCAGTTTTGAAGGTATGTGAACAAACACAACAGCCACATCCCGAGGAGGGCAGTGTCTCCAGGGGCTCAGACCACTAGGGTCTGGTCACACCAGCAGGTAAGCCACCTGGATCAGCAGAGATGTCAGCTGAGGGTGAGAAAAATCCAGAATGAATAGCAGAGGAAGGAGACCATGAGGATTAGTTGCTGCCTTGGGACTGGCAGGGGCTGTAGTTCATCCCATTAACTTTTTCTTTATACAAAGCAGAAGAATCTAAAGGGCACAGAGCAGACTGTGGTGGAGCCTGAGGTAGACCACCTGCATCCTCTCCTGCAGGATTGAAGCATCACTCCACCAGTGGTTGCAAGTGGTGATAACCAACAGCTCAACTAGGCTTCCCACTGACAAAGATCCCTTGCTCCACCGAGTTTTAGGCAGTCTCCAGAACCTTCCTAGGCCCATCTGTGCACTTCCTTGTAAAATTCAGTTTTAGCAAGAATCCTGCTAAGTCAGTTAAGCAAGAACCCCCCCCCGCCCCGATATCTGATCACCCTCGATCTGACCAGGTTTCTCATCGTCCACCATCCCCCAGGTGGTGTCTGATCACCCTGGCCTGTCTCCAGCAAGAATCCTGTTAAGTCAGTTTGACCAGAGTCCCCCTTATCCCTGATGTTTCCTCTTAGTAATTTTCTGTTCAACGAACCGCCACCCTGCTCCCTGACTGCAAATTCCCACTTGCCCATGCGGTATTTGGAATTGAGCTCTATCCTGAGTTCTTTTTTTCCTCTCTTGCAACAGTGTTAAATAAAATCTGTTTTTCTTGCTTTAACTGTGGTCCAGCTCTGGTTTTTCTTCGACACCACTCCTCACCCACACTGCCATGACTGTGAAAGGATTCCTCACCCGGGGTCGCAGCTTCTTCCCTGGGCAGCCTGTGTCCAGTGACTGGTAAATGCAAGGCTATACATCCTTTTTGCCCCAGTGGAGAGCAACTCTCCAGTGCCCTACCAGCTTGAGTCGGCCTGGATGGGCTGAGGCCTTTGGTGTGACTAGCACAGCCCAGCTTCTCCTTTGGCCCATTTCTGCTTCCTACTCTCTTACAGGTATTGATCCCCAAAACACCCCTCATGCAAATCTCCATCTCAGAATCTGCTTCCTGGAACTCAACCTCCAACACACAACCTGGCACATCTAATTGTTTTAAGAAAAATATTTTTTAAAATATCTGAAATTTCAGCCTTTTCAAAACCCCAAACATTATATATGAAAGAGAAACCTTTAATGCTGTCATGTGGTAACACAGCATAACATTATTAGCATATAAAGAACAGAGAAGGAAGAAAAAGGTATAGGGAATTATGTCATGCCTAGGTATCTCCAGACATGGAAGAAATTTCTATCATCTAAGACAATAGGGAAGGTAACTCATGACTGATATGATCTTAGAGTCACAAATGTGCTTCAGGGGAAAATTATTATGACACAGGTTTTACGTGGATAACAGCCAATTACTAAGTGGTAGGCCCCTGGATAAGGTTCTTTCCCATATTATCTCACTTAATCTTTTCAATAATCCTTAAAGAAGGGTATGATGATCACTCATTGTCACTTTGCAGTGAGGAAATTGAAGCTTAGCAAGGTTAAGCCATTTGTCTGAAATTGTGACTGTTGACTTTTCAGTTAAAATTCATTCCCTGTTTAAATTCCTTATTCTTTAAGTAAATTTCCCCAACTAACCTCTCATTCTGTTTCTTCCTATCTGCTTTTAAGATAATGCCTCTGGTGCAGAAGTCATGAGTTATATACCTAAGGTGTTTTTGCACGGCTGTTGGAGTTAGCTTGGCCCAACACAAACCAAGCTGAATTGGTTGAGTCTGAAGACCTCTCTACTGAGTCTGCATGAATGTCTGATGGGTAACCTTTTGAAATCAGAGGGCTGAAAACTCCACCTTCAGATCCTGCTAATGCCACCATTTTCTGAACATGCAGAGGCATGCAGATGGCTTGCGTTTGCACAGATCGCTGAAAAACTCCCTCAAACCTTTAAACCAATTATGACTTCCCATACCTTGCACCACCCCTAACCACTTCCCCATAAATATACATTGTTTTTCCTGCTGTAGATAAGACAGATTTGAGATATATTTGGTCTTCTCATTTGGCTGCCTTGTGAATAAACCTTTTTCTCTGCTGCAAAGACCAGTGCTTCAGTGTTTGGCTTTCTGTTGCAAGCAGACAAACAACTCCATTCGATATGGTAACAAGATCATACAATCAACAACTGTCGGAACTGCGGAACTGCGTTTAAACCCACCATCTGATTTCTGAG
The DNA here is from genome assembly GCF_027409185.1 of Cynocephalus volans. NCBI lineage: Eukaryota > Metazoa > Chordata > Mammalia > Dermoptera > Cynocephalidae > Cynocephalus > Cynocephalus volans. Next base: position 78,540,564 of record NC_084474.1, on the reverse strand, counting down.
CTTAAGGGCTCCAACACCAGGCTCTTCTGCTTCCCTACAGAAAAATAAAATGATATCTGGACACTAAGCGTTACACTAATTCCTTTACAAGTAAAAATCTTCCACTTGAATTCTTCATACCCTGAGAACCCATATGTTATTTTATTGGAAGCTATTAACAGGAAAAGAGAATTCACTTGGAAAATTTGCTTAGTGTTCGTGTTTGCTGGAGCATATCAATTCTGTAGAATAAAGGATATTTCTATAAATCTGACTCAACAGCTTGAACTCTCTGGCTTGATAAAGAGGTGACAAATGTCTTGAGCTTTGACAATTACTCCACTCAATAACTCCCTGCATGGTAAAAATATGGTGCTCAGGGGCTTACAACTGACATTTTACAGAAACATGTTTTGTGTTTTTAGAAAAGTTTATAGCAATTTACACTCTTACCGGAAGTATGTGTTTATAGCAATTGCAATTAGTAAAGGAAAAAACATACAGATACAGAGAATAGCAATGTTTAGGACCTCATGAAATTTGTCATTGCCTAATTTCTTTCCAAGCAAAAGTTTTCTACCAAATTATATACTCTCTAAAAACACACACTTTACTTTTTATAATGGAAGGTGCTAAAAAAAGGATTTGCTTTATGAAACTGTATTTGGTAAAAACACATGGAATGTATAAATTTTGCTGTTAAATATTTCCATCAATATGGCCTTATAAGTTTATATGTAACTTATTGTGGGCAAAATAGGATACTTTAGTCAGGTTCCCTCAGCTCAGGTCTCTCTGGGGGGTGGAGCAGCACATTTGTTGTAAACAAGTTGTGTGGGTGGAGTTAGTGTGCATGTGCACCCATGTATCTTTCTAGTTAATTGCTTTTGTGTGTTCTGCAGTTTGTGAAGCAGGCTGGCAGCAGAGAGCTGGGTCTAGCCATAGAGCATATTTCCTCTGCCGGCAGCTGCTCAGTTTCAGTTTTTCTTTGGACTTTGTCTGTAGCAGTTGAGTTTTTGAGTTTCTCTTCATACTGCCTAGCTCATAGTGCAGTGTGTGCTGAATAAAGACTATTCCTTTTTCAAGCAAGGCTCCAAGGATCGTTTTGTCCAGTTACCTAGCTCATAGACCTGCGTGTGACAGGTTTGTGAATGGGCTTGAAGTCTGTGAGCTCCAGAGCCTAGCCCTAGCTCTACACTTATATATAAAATATAAACATTACATAATATATACATATAGTTTATTTAACATTTATTGAGTGTTGACCCATGCAAGGCATTGTTCTAAGTGTATTAGATGGTTTAATCCTCACAGCAAACTAGCCAGATGAGCAAACCCACTTAGCAAACCTGCAGGAAGAGGGCACCCCTTTCCCAGTGATCCCGGGAACAGCACCAGAGCTGATGCCCTGCACTGCCTTGGGTCGTGTGCCCATCCCTAAACTAATCACTGTGGTGGGGGCAGGGGATGGAACACTCTGATTGGCTAAATTTGGTTACATGTCACCCTCTCTTCCCCGGAAGCCAGAATGTAGGATCAACCCTTTCTAAAAATTCATGGATGTAGGATCTGACAGGTGGAAGGGCTTCAAAATAAAAATATGGAGGGGCTGTTACCACAGGAAGTGGATATTGGGCAGGTAAACAACTACCCCAGATTTCAGCCCAAGGAGACCTGGACACTTACCCAATTTCTTTGCATTTTGACTAATAAGGAATTGCTAATCCAGTGGCAAATGAAGCAGTTTCAAAGTGTTTCTTCCCCATGAAGCCAATCTCATTAGCTCAACTCCTGCTCTGAGTTCTGGCCTCTGCCAGTGTGCTCCTGCGGGGCCATCAGACTCATCTGTGACACTGAATCCAATCTTACAAGGACGATGAAGTATCTTTCACTGACTGCTGCTTCATTTTCTTCCCCAAAGGGCTTCCCCCAGGGGTTTTGCTGCTATTGTTTCAGTGCAGCCAGCACTTTTGTAAGCATACAAGGAAAACAGGCTGAAACACAGCTTCAATCTAATTTTCTCTCATGGTGCGACAACTTACGTTCTCAAAAAACTTCTGTGGCTGAGCTTGGCTACAGGCTAAGGTCTAGACTTCTTACTGTGGTGATTATAAAACCTTTGGTGATTTACGTCCAACCTCCCTACCTTTGTCTTTCACAAGAACTCTTTCTGGATTACACCAGAGTCTGATAGCCCTCAACTGGTTTCCATTCCCCCCACAACCCTGCACTTTTCTTCTTCACCTTTGCACATTCTGTTCCATTCCTGGTGAAAGGACGAGTCGACACCAGTTGACGATCCACCGGAGAGAGCTCGTTTATTAGGCAGCACACACACATATATATAGGGCTTTTAGGGAAGGCTGATTGGCTTAAAATACAATCCCTACTTAGCATACCGCATGGGGCTTGGGGTGAGCTGATTGGTGTGCGATTTGTGCTGGCAGGAAGGAGAGTACGGAAGAGAAGGGCAACCAGCGCCATGATGGGGTGTGGCCGAGAAGGACTTATGTGATCAGGGTGTGATCCCTTGGGGCATTTGGGTTCTTACATTCCTCCCTTTTTCTTGTTTTAGGAAAGGGGACGTTGAAGTCATCGAGCTACTTCCTGCTGAACTGGGGCGTTGTGGGGGGGGGCAAAGGGAGGAAGGTACATAAATACCCATTATGAAACCCCAAAGGAGGGTGGAGAAACAAGTAATTTCAAAAGGGGAAAAGTCCATAAACATTCCTTGAAGCCACAAGTCGAATATGCACCAGTTCCATTGTTCGTAGTTGGAGACTGGAGGGAGCAGCCAGGCGTCGGTGGCAAGGGCGTGTAGGAATGCGTTCCCTCTGTAAGGTGGTGTCTCTTCAGCATCGGCTGAGGCGCTCACGAGATGAGGCGGGGGGTTCATCGGTACCTAGAAGCTGGTAGTTTCTAAGCAAAAGCTGGTTAAAGGCCTGATTAGAGATTTTTCCCACTTGGGTTTGAAGAAACCTAATGATGCAGGGCAAGAAAAGGCAGGTTATGAGGATAATGATTAGAGGTCCCAAAATGGGCCAGATCCAAGTTAGGACAGGGTTTAAGATAAAAGAAGAAAAGGGGTTAGAACTGGATGTGGTTCATAGGCTGGAAGCTAAGTCGGATTCATTGATATAATAACAGCATTCTTCCCCAAGGAAGATGCAAGTACCTCCTTTTTCTGCAGTGAGGAGGTCTATTGCTCTGCGGTTTTGGAGGGTGACCTGAGCTAAAGAGGTAATTTGTCTCTGTAGAGAGGAAAGAGATTCGGCAGTGGAGGTCAGAGCCCCTTCAAGTTTAGCATTTATGTCTTCGACAGCCCATAAACTGTGTCCTAAGGCTCCTCCCGACAGGCCGGCTCCGACTGCTGATGTTGTTAGGGAAATACCAACCATGATCTGGAGGAAGGCGGCCCTTTTTTGCCTTGAGGGGGGATGAAAAAGATGGAACAGTTCTGAACTGGTGTACAGAGTGAGTTGAGGGACGATGGTGACAAGAAGGCATGGGGCAGTAAGATTAGGCAGGATGGAGGTAGAGAGGGTTCCATTGCACCAGAAGAAAGAGACTGGTGGGGCGACGGTGTGGTTATAAATGGTTGAGGAAAGGAAGCGTTTAAGGGGACGGCCGCCAGGAGCGGTCGCATAAGAGAAAACAATTTCTGGGAGAGAGAGAGAAAGATGAGTGTTTCAGAAATGATCTGTTGCCAGGTGTAAATGGGTGACCCTGGGGAGCTAGCAGAGGGGCCTGAAAGCTCCCTGGGTGAAATGAAAAGAACAGGAGAAGGCCGAGGAGAAGGTTCATGTCTCCGGAATTGGGGGTAAGGCTGAGGTCCAGGATAGGCGGAGTTTGAAAGGGTCGGTAGGATGAGGGATACACTTAAAAGAATGGTGTGTTAAGTTCTTTTGCAGCTTGTTATTGGAGTTCTCGGTGGCTGAGGGCGGATCCTGAGTGTAAGGCTTCAGCCTGGAAATATGAATCCATGGAGTAACATGATTACCTGGCAGGGCAAATTTAGCAGCAGTTGGAGTGCAAAGGATGACAGGACATGGGCCTTTCCACTTAGGGGTTAGGGGGGTTTTAGGTTCCGGGGAAGTGTAGAATACTAATTGGCCTGGGCTGAGTGAAAGGTTATTTTTGGAAAGTGATGGATCTGGAAGTAGCCAGTCCTGGTACTTCCATAATTCGGTGCAAAGGTGGGAGAGCAAGGGTAAGGCCATGGTGGGTGGCATGGGTCCTTCAGTTGCTGTGATCCCCGGGGGTAGGAGGGTCCTACCATACATGAGTTCAAAAGGGGAAAGATTGGAGGGCTTTTTTGGGAGCGCTCTGGTCTTGAGTAGAGCGAGAGGTAGAAGACGGACCCAATCAAGGTGTAATTCCAGAGACAATTTAGTTAGTATGGTTCTCTCTACCTTTCCAGATGCCTGAGGTCGGTAAGGGCAATGTAGGTGCCAGGGGAGAGAGAGTGACTGGGAGAGTTTTTGTATTATCTGGGCCATTGTCAGATTGAATGGAAGTGGGCATCCCAAATCGTGGGATGATTTGGGAAAGGAGAGTTTGGGCTATGGTGGAGGCCTTTTTATTGGATGTTGGGAATGCCTCTATAACCGAATCAAGGGAGACTATGGCATACTCTGCGTAATGAGTGTTTCCTTCCTTGAATGAGGACCCATCCATGAACCATGTGAGATCAGTGTGAGATAGGGGTCCCTCAGTGATGGAAGAGCGGTAAGGTATAAAATTTTGAAGGCTTTCTACGCAGCTGTGCAAAGGGGTGTTGGGGGAATCTGGTATAGGCAGTAGGGTGGCCGGATTTAGGGGTGGGCAGGTAGTGAAGGATAGGGCAGGATTTTCCAGAAACGAGGATAGGAAGGTTAGGATTCTGGAAGGTGGGAGGGATTGGAGAGCCTTATAGGTAAGGAGGTCTTTGAGGTGATGTGGTGAGAGAATGGTGAGAGGTGCCCCAAATGTTAATTTGGATGCCTCCTTATGCAGTAACTGCCCTGCTGCTAGGGCTCTTAGACAGGGTGCCCAGCCTCGTACAGTGGGGTCCAACTGTTTTGATAGGTACAAGGGGGTGAATGGGAATGACAGCGGCGTTAACAAGGCGGAGATCTTGGACGAGACGAAAGGCGCCATTAGGTTTTTTTACAGCGAGTATGGGAGTATTGAAAGGGGAGCAAGTGGGACGGAGATACCACTTTTTTAATAGGTCCTGAATGATGGGGCTTAACCCGAGGAGGGCTGTTGTGGTTAATGGATACTGAGCCTGACAAATATATTTGGAGGGGTCTTTTAGTTTTATGTGTACAGGGGAACACTGGGCCAGAGCGGGACTGGCAGTGTCCCAAACTGTGGGGTTAACAGGGTGCGTTAGCATGGGTAAGGACTTCTTTGGAGGGGTGGAATTAGTAGGATCTTGGGCTTGAACTAGTGCTAGGAGGAAGGAAATAGGGGAAGAGGAAGAGGACAGGGGCAAAGTAACGGAGACTTGAAGCCGCGATAGAATGTCCCGACCCAACAAGGGGACCGGGCATTGCGGCATGACTAGAAAGGAATGGGAGAAAACGGATTGAGTGCCTTGAAGGCAGCAGGTTAAAAGAGGGGTTTTTGGGGGAAAGATTTGTTTACCTCCTACCCCGACTATAGGAGAGCTGCTGGAGGTGGTGGGGCCTTTATATTCCCTTAAGACCGAAAAGGTGGCTCCAGTATCCAAGAGGAAAGATAATGGGTGGCCGTCCAAAACCATGGATACCCTGGGCTCTTGCTTTGTTATAGAGATGGTCGGGAAGGTCCCAAGGCTCCTTCAGACCTCCTCAGCGAGGCCCACCATAGGTGGTGTCCATGGTTCGGGGGACTGTGGGGCAGTTGGTCCCTCACCCCTTCAGGCAAGGGGGCAATCAGATCCCCAATGTCCCTTCTTTTTGCATTTTGGACAAGGAGTGGTGGGTGGCCTGGGGGTGGGGCAAGCCTTTGCCCAATGCCCTTCCTTTCCACATTTAAAGCAGGCTCCAGGGGGAGGCTTGGAGGTGGAGGCTGTGGGAGGGCGCCCAGGGGGTTTGATAAGCTGGGCCAACATCTGGAAGTTGGCGTGGTCGGCCTTTTGTTTTCGACGTTCTTTTTCCTCCTCCTGATTATGAAAAACCTTGAAGGCCACTGACAGGATTTCGGTCTGAGGGGTTGCAGGACCCTGCTCTAATTTTTTAAGTTTAGTTTTAATGTTGGGGTAGGATTGGGCCAGGAAATAGGTCATAAGGACATGCCGGCCATCTTCTGAGTTGGGTCTAAGTTAGAGTATTGTTGAAAGGCCTGAGTTAATCTATTGAGGAACTCGGAGGGACTTTCCTCCTTTTTTTGGACAATTTCTTGAATTTTTTGGAAATTGACGACCTTGCGAGCCGATTTTTTGAGGCCAATTATTAAGCAAGAGGCAAAACGGTCTCGAGCCTGGATTCTCTGGGCTGTGTTATAATCCCAATTAGGTTCCTGTTCTGGGACTGCTTGGGGGCCTGGCGGGTGATCCGGATTGGTACGATGGGTGTCAGTGGCATGGGTTAGGGCTGTATCCCAGACCCTGCGGCGTTCCTCAGGGAGGAGGGTATTGGCTAGGAGCATGAAGATGTCATGATGTGTGGGGCTGTAGGCCTGCAGGATCCATTGGAATTCTTTAATGTAGGTGGTAGGGTTGGTAGAGAAAGAGCCTAGTCTTTTTTCTAATTCTGTAAGGTCAGCTAGGGAAAAGGGAACATGGACCCTAACTACTCCTTCAGCCCCAGCTACCTCACGTAGTGGGGCGATTGTTAAAGGGGCGGGGGGAGGTCCTTGGGAACGGGTGAAAGGGGGGCTTAGTGGGTCAGGGGTAGGTGAGGGTAAAGACGGGGGAGTGGATGGCGCAGGAGGTGCAGAAGGTGACGCGGATGACGGGGGAGGAGGAGCGGATGCCAGAGGCACTGGGGGAGGATGAGGTCGGTAGGGTGGGGATTCATCAGGGTCGAAGGTGGAAGAATCGAGGGGTGACTGTGAAGAGGGTTTACAGGCTAAAAGGACTTGAGAGGGAGCACAGGAGGAGCAGAGGGCGGGGTTCTGAGCCAAGAGGCGAAAAGCCTCGATGTAGGGGATCTCCTTCCATTTTTTTAGGCGCTGGCAGTAGTTAAAGAGGTCGCATAGAATGTTAGGATCTAATGTGCCCTCAGGGGGCCATGTGTTTTGATTATCTAAAGGATAATAAGGCCAATCTTGTGTACAGAATTTGGTGAGGAGTTTGGGAGGTTTTTCAGAAGGCATTGAAGTGGAGAGTCCCCTAGGGAGGAGGAGGAAGCGCCCATTCTGGTCTCTTAATGGGAATTTAGACAGAAATCAGACAGAGATTTAGTGATAGGACAGATCCTTCGGCTGGTTGGGAAAGGCGGGATCCTAGAGGGCGTCCCCAGTAGGTCATGTCAGTCCCGGCAGGTTCAGGTACGAACCAGGAGGAGAGAAGGGAGGTGTGGGTCGTCACTCAGACCTCCACTTCTCTAGGGCAAAAGCCCAGTGCCTGAAGGAACCTAGCGCCAGGATTTTCTGGTCGGGTCCCAGACCCGGGAAGTGGAGAGAAGAGAGTGGTGGTCAGGAGGGTGAAGGAGAGAACAGAATGGGGCTTTTAACCTCCAAAAATGAAAGTAAAAGTTTACTGGGGCTTTGGAACCTGTTATAGTTTGGGAATTTATGGTGGTCATGAAGACCGTGGTGGGGTGGGGTATGGGCGTTAGGGGCTACTGGATGATCTAGACTCCCTGTGGTAGCCTGAAAAAGGGCTGGTGCCCTTTAGGAAAGGGGACTTACCTAATGATGAGCCGGTGGTGAGTGGAAGGAGCCAGCGCCGAAAAGAATGGACGAGGGTGGACCGTCAATGGTGAGCGGTGGAAGGGAGTCCTGGCGGGACAGAGTTCCTGAGGGGCGACTTGGAAAGTGCTGCCGCTGCGATTCGAAAAGTGTTACAGCTCGAGGGAGCCCTGAGGGGTGACTTGGAAGATGTTGCCACTGCGATCCGAAAAGTGTCGCCGCTCGAGAGAAGCTCGGCCCCGGGTTTCGGCACCAAATGAAAGGATGAGTCGACACCAGTTGACGATCCACCGGAGAGAGCTCGTTTATTAGGCGGCACACACACATATATATAGGGTTTTTAGGGAAGGCTGATTGGCTTAAAATACAATCCCTACTTAGCATACCGCATGGGGCTTGGGGTGAGCTGATTGGTGTGCAATTCGCGCCGGCGGGAAGGAGAGTACGGAAGAGAAGGGCAACCAGCGCCATGATGGGGTGTGGCTGAGAAGGACTTATGTGATCAGGGTGTGATCCCTTGGGGCATTTGGGTTCTTACATTCCTCGGTGTGATCCCTTGGGGCATTTGGGTTCTTACACCTGGCATGGCTTTCCTCCCTAACCGCTGCTGTTGAAATCCCACCTACCTATGGAGGACCTTTGTCTTTTTTTGCTGCCTGACATGCTTCCTTCCGATCCCCCCTGGGGGAATTCTCCATTGTCTATGGTCTTAATAGAAAGGCATGGTGCTAGGGTCTGAATGTTTGTGTCCCTCCCCGCACTCCTATGTTGAAATCTTAATCCCTAATGTGAAGGAATTAGGAGGTGGGGCCTTTGGAAGGTGATTAGGTCATGAGGACAGAGCTCTCATAAACAGGAGTAGTGCCCTTACAAAAGAGGCTCCGGAGAGGCACATCACCTCTTCCACCATGTGAGGACACAATGAAGAGGCACCATCTATGAATCAGGAGGCAGGTCATCACCGGGCACCTAATCTACTGGCACCTCAATCTTGGACTTCCCAGCCTGTAGAACTGTGAGCAATAAACTTATGTTGTTCATAATCTTCCCAGTTTATAGTATGTTCTTATAGCAGCCCAAATAAAAAGAGGTCAACTTTGAGTTCATGAAAGAAGCCAAAGGCACTAGACCCTTCCACTCCCCACCCTGGCTTCGCAGGCATCTGGCCATGTGACTTTGCTCAGCCTGTCATACACTCTAACCGGGGCCTTTGATTTTAGAGAGTGATATGAGGACATTTCAACAGCAATGAGGATGAATCAGCCCTTCTTCCAGCTACTCTCTGCTGGGTTCACATTCCTCTTCCTTGGCTCCTTGCATTCTGCCCGTTTTCCAAATCTGGTCATTTCTGCCTTCTGGCGATTCTGTGAGCCCCTGATCTCCTTTCCATACATTCCTCTTTTTCGTTTCAGTTAGCTAAAGAAAGTTTTTGTTGCTTGCCACCAGAGCTCTGACTGATACACACCCTGTAAGGCCCAGCTTAGATCTTACTGCTCATACACAGCTCTCTACTGATCCATCCCCTCTCCTACCTTCCCCTAAATTCTCTAATAGAAAAGCAAATCACTGGAGTCAACTCTGATTTTGAGTTATTCACTTATGTATCTGTGCCCCACACCAGACTGCGAGCTCCTTGAGGACAGGGGACTGACTGTGTCTTGGCAGCTTTGTAATTCCAAATCTAGCTCAGTGCCTGGCATGCAGTCGGTACTTAATGGTGTCTTGAATGAGTAAATATGTGTTTAGTTGAATTTAGACAATTGTTTCTTTCAGGACATTGCACTGCTGCAGATATTTTCCCCCCATTTCTATTTATTTAAGAAGGACCTGAAGACCGCAAGGGGAAAGAAAATTTATTATTATTTTATCTCTCATTTTGATCAATCACGTAAACCTTCTCTTCTTCCACCCTCTTCCCAGAGTGTTAAGAAGCATACATCAAAGATTTCAGTCTCCCTTCCTTTCTCCTTGTCCTGACAGCAGGGCCATGGAGAAAACCAGAATCACATTTATACAACTTTTATTATCAACCAAGCCCCGGGGCCAGCTGCTTTAAATGTAATATCTCATTTAATCCTCCCCATAACCCAATGAGATTACCAGGTATGATCAATCCCATTTTATGGCTCAGGAAACCAAGATTCAAAAGCTCAAGTGACTTTCTTGAAGTCACAGAACTGATGAAAAATGGAGCTGCTATAATCCACAGGCTTTTTATCATTCATTATCCACCTAGGTGCGTCTTTCAAGCCATGAAATATCTAAAAAGTCACAAGAAATGCAGGAGACTGCATAATCCTCAAAAGAAGATAATTAGCTCTTGGATAGATGAGAATTATCTGCATTTTTTTGGTGCTTAAATTCAATCTTCTTCAGCAGCATCTCACCAAGACTGTCATCATTATGGGACCTTCTAATTCATTGTATTTAAACTCATGGTAGCCAACATACGGATTCCACATCTCCAGTGTTTAAAACACCAGGCAAAGATCTGGAAGTGAGGATGCTGCGGATACAGAGACGAACACACCAAATCGCAGTCTCTGCCGAGCTCCCAGCTGGTGGGGACCAAGGCTGATAAAAATCCCACCCAGAGACAAAGGAATCTTAGAGGAACCAGCGAAGTGCCCCGGGAGCACAGAGCAAAAAGAGGGCAATTCTCAAAATACATATCAGGGGCAACCTCACAGGGCAGGAGATGAAAAAGATGAGTAGGGGAGAAGAAAGCAGGGTGGTAGTTAAGAGCGTGGACTTTGAAGCCAGCTGCCTGGATTCAGACTCTGCCTCCAGCACCCGCTAGCTCTGGGCTCTTGAGCAAGTTTCTGTGCCTCTGCCTCTCTGTCTTTAAAATGGAACACTAATATTGGTACCTATCTCATTTGGGTCTTGAGAGATGAAATGAGTTAATATTTGTAAGGTCTTAGAACAGCAATCTAACACCAAGTGAGCACTGTGTAAGTGAGTGGTAAATTATCAATCACAACAGGTAGAGAAAGGTGCAGAAAGGTGTTCCAGCCATGAGTCCATGTCTCAAAGTTAGGAGGTGGGCAGGGTTCAGGGGGCTGGAGTATCGTGTGTACACAGGAGGGGGTTGAGAGACAGCAGTGTGCTGAGGTGGGACTGAGCAGGACACCTAGAGTGGAGGAGATGAGCCAAGCCACCCGCCCCCCCAAGGTGCAAACTGCAGTGTCATGACTTTCCCAAACAGTGACCCCAAATCGGAGCCAGAGACAGGAGCGGGCATACCATAGACCTGGCTCCCTGAGTAAGGGCATAGATAGAAATAGACTGTAGGAAAGAACTCTGAGTGCTCTAAAAAGAAAGACCTGTAGAAAATAGTCTTAACATGAATTTTTAAAATATGCTCACAGAAGGGGAGGGAGGAAGGCCTGTTCTGTTCCAGGCTGACTGCACACGTCTGCAGCAGCCCTCATAGGACAAGATTGGCATCAGGACAGGGCACTCAGTCAAGAGCCATAAATCACACCTCAGTTCTTGCTGTGTACCCCTCAATGAGTCACTTAAGATTTCTGGATCCCCAGCTTCTCCACCCTCACAGTGTGGGCAGAAGCACATTTCTCTGCTAGGACATTGATGACACAGCAGCAATAAAAAGGGTGCTGTGTACACACTGGCTAATACCACATGTAAATATCCCCGTAGCCTGTCCCACCACCACACAATTCCCACAGCGTGATTAATTCGTTTGAAAGCTCTGTACACATATCGCTCTGCCCCTCTCCCAGGAGGCACAGTTGATTCCTCCTGAACTTTGCAACTGCCCTCAGAACATTTAAACTTGTAAATGGCAAATCTGTGATTCTGACTGGTGCAAGGTTGTAAGTCCTGGCATACCCAGGAGCCACAAACCCACAGAACAGGTGAAGAACAGGTTCACCCAGTCCCAGACGCCCTGCAGGATCGTGAGAGGGGCCCCTGGGACAGGTACAATTTCATGCTCTGATCAAAGGTGTGGCAAGGAACAGCTGCATTTTCTCATTTGGGAAATATCATTTTGAAAAATTGCACAAGTAATCTATGTACTTTGTAAACATTAGAAAATGCAGCCAAAAAAAGAGGAAAAAATACAAATTATATATAGTCCCACCACCCATAGAAATTCATAGTTAAGCTATTTAGCATCTGTACCTGTTAACATATTTGGTTTTTGGTACCCTATTGTCATATAGCATTCCAGAGTATCTAGATATTTTTGACAAAAGTGGAATATTATTGATTCTTATTCTCTCTCTCTCTCTCTTTTTGGTAGCTTGAAATCAGCCATGGTGAGAGTATTTACACTACGGAAACTGGCAAATGCTATAAATGAAGAATTTTTAAAATTTATGTTTAATTCTTATTCTTATTTATATCTTATAATTCTCTAAGTTGTTTTTCCTCAATTAAAAATATCTAATAAGCATCTCCCTGTGTCTCAATGTGATTTATATCACCATCCTTATTGGTAGACTAGTATTTCATTGTGTAATGGACTGGTCAGAACTCTGAGAGAGACAGAAGCCCATCTCAAGCCCAGTACCATTGAGAAAATGTATTGGCCCATGTAGCTGCAAAGTCTCAAGATAGACTTTAAGTGTGGCTGGACTGAAGGACTCAGACAACCCCCTCAGAACCCAGCCTTCCTCTGTCTCTCCCCCCATGTTTCTTGGTGTTGGCTGCTCTCAGGTGGGTTCTCTGTCCAGCAGGTTTAGGTCCTATCAGCCTTACGTGCAGTAGAGGACCTCTCTGTCCCCTCTTTATGCTTCAAACATAAAGGCCCTGAGTAGACTCTCATTGGCCTGGCTTAGTTTGAATCAGTCACTATAATGTCAGAGTTTGGAATGCTCAAAGTGATCAGGCCTGGGTTCCTATGCCATCTCATAAAGATTCTTGGATATATATAATTTGACTTTTACATTTAAGCATTTAATTCTAAGACTCATTTTTAAAATGCAAGATAAATTATTGTGAATACATTCATTTGTCTTAACTTGGCTGGGATTAGACCTTTCCAGCTCCAGGAAAGGAGGTGTTTCTCGAGTAAAGTTGGGGTGCTATTACTGTAAGAAAAAGGACAGTTGTGAGGGTGACCAAATATATTTTTATTCCACATAATAATGGCTATGGGTTATATGTGTCTCCCAAAATTCACATATTAGAAACTTGACCCCCATTGTAACAGTGTTAAGAGGGTGAGAAATCTGATTATGGTTTTGTAAAGACTATGCCCTTGTGAATGAAGTGATCCATTCATGGAGTAATGGGCATGGTCTTACAAGGAGGGCAATGAGAAGGTTGGCTCTCTCTTACTCCTGCCATTTTCTTGCCGTGTGACACCCTGCGTTGCTGTAGAGAGTCCCCACTAAGAAAAAGGCCCTCACCGGATATATGTCCTGGACCTTGGACTTCCCAGCCTCCAAACTATAAGAAATATATTTTATTTCTTTATAAATTACCCAGTTTCAGGTATTCTGTTATAAGCAAAAGAAATGAACTAGTGCAATAACCATTCTCCTATATTGTGAGTTCTAAATTGGTCTGGCACCAATGTTAGTTACTTTACAGTATCCCATAAAATAATCCTCAAATAATTCTATGAGATTGAAGTTTATCAAGGCTAAATAGTTTGCCCAAGGTCACAGAGCTAGTAGGTGGCAGAAGTAGGGTGCAAGCCCAGGTTGTCTGACTGCAGGGTCTGTACTTGAAAGTGTCCAGTGTACTTCCCTGGACAGACTGTGGTTCTTTTGACTAGTTCCCGTCGTAGGAAGCTGGTGGGATCAACGGGCTGAGGAGCTGATGGAGCTGAAGAATTGCTGGCACTGGATACCAGAGGGAGAGAGCTGGAAAGATAAGAGGTAGTGATCAGGGAGAGGGATGGATAAAACTAAGATTATACAAGAGGGTTCAGATACTGAGATTGGTGAGGTCTAGGGTATGACCACGGTGGTGGGTAGTTGAGATGGAAAATACTTGGAGGAGAGGAGATCAAGGAGCTGAGAAACCAGGGCATTGGAAGGTTTACCTATGTGGACATAGAAGTCACCAATAATTAGTTCAGGAGTAGAAATGACAAGAATGACAGTGAGGCGTGGAACTGGAATCTTCAGGAAGTGATGGAAAGTCACGCGGGGGTTGGATGAAGACTGCCACCAGGTGGGGCGGTGGGTGGTATCATCTCTCATGTGACCTTCAAAGCTGATCGTCCTCAGAAGAGTGTCATGTCTTGGTTAGAGCAAGAGGATGACAGGAACAGAGAGAGATATATGTGACAATATCACAGGTTTAGCTGATAATGATCAATAGATTCTAGAAGACACACTGGAAAGCAGGAAGATGGGAGATGGGGAAAAAAAATCAAGGAATGTACGAAGTCTGGGTGATGACATAGGAGTTTGGACCTTCTTATAGGGACAATCAAAGATAGAGTTGATAAGTGAGTTATGACAACCCCAAGACAGACAGTGCGTTAGGCTGTGGATGCTGCTGGGGGAGAGGAGAAAGAAGGTTCCGGGTCTCCTCTTGACATCTTTCAATGGAGGTGTCTGGTTATTCTTATTTTTGAACTACTAAATCAACTTCCCATTCCTGTTATCTCTCCCAAAATAATCTCTCTAGGCTGTAGGATTTCACATCCTCACTTTGGCAAGACTGCATTAGAGAATCTTGACCAAAAGCCCAACCCTAGATAGAATCAGACTGTGGCCAAAATAAATAATAGGATGCTGTCAAGGAGCTTACTGCATAATTGACTATAAGAGATGTATACACATGAATGGTTAGAAAATAAGACAGTTAAAATAACATGCCAAATGTACTTGCTTGTTTATTCAGTCAGAAGATACTTATTGAATGTCTACTCTATGCCAGGTGGAATTGCTATTGAAAGTTTCATTCTCTTCTTTGAAATATTCCAATAAATTAAAAAAATACTAAAAATAAATAAATAATATGAGAGACTGTATAGATATAAATGATAGAAAGAGTCAGGTTTTTTTTATCTTTAAGAACTTTTTAAAAATTGACTTATGGTTCACATACCATAAAATTTACCCTTTTAAAGTGTACAGTTCAGTGAGCGTTAGTATATTTGCAAAGTAGTGCAAGTACGATCATTATCTAATTCCAGAGCATTTTCATCTCTCCAAAGAGAAACCCTATACCCGGTAGCAGTCACTCTTCATTTCCCCTCCTCTTGTCCCCAGGCAACTACTAATCTACTTTCTGCCTCTAAGGATTTCCCATTCCAACATGGAATCATATCACATGTGATCCCTTGCAACTAACTTCTTTCCCTTAGTATAATGTTTCAGGGTTTGTACATGTAGCATGTATGAGTCCTTCATTCCTTTTTACGGTCTAATAATATTCCATTGTATGGATATACCACGTTTTATCTATTCATCAGTGGATGGACATTTGGGTTGTTTCACTTTTTGACTATTATGAATGAAGGTGCTATGAACATTTGTGTTCAAGTTTTTGTGCAGCCATATGTTTTCAATTCTCTTGGGCATATAGCTACCCTTAAGAATTTTGTGTCTGCCTGGGGAAGAAGGATTCTGAAGAATTAAACTAAGTCTCATAAACAATGTGAAATCCTTCTCCTCAAAAATTATATTTCCAAAATAATGTCTGTCCATTACTGTGGGAATATGAAGTTCCAGTCCATTAACAGAAAAAAAATCTTACCTTGAGCTGATCACTTGTCCGCATACAGTCCAGAGGAAGTTGAGGCAGTTCTTTGTTTTCTACTGAATTGCATTTCTGTCCTTGCAAAGTTCACCTTGGATGGGCCTCTGGGAGCCCATCTGGGAGGTCTTAATACACTTCTGATCCCCCCGCCCCCAAGTCTGCTCTCAGTTAAGCAATGAATATTTATTTAGGTGCTGGAGATACAGTAGAGAACAAAATAAACACAGTTCCTGCACTCATGGAGCTTACAGTATAGTTGAAAATAGAGATGAACCAAATGCTTATAGGTAACGAAGGCTTTTGGGATGGCTCATGGAGGAGAAAGGAGAATTGAACAAACAAGCCTGGCATTAGTGTGGAAACCAGAGCCAGGGCGTCCAGGGCTGTGTGGGCAACTCGCTCTGAAGATCGTATTTCTGCTTGTCTCCCTGAGTTGCTTTCCTTAACTTTCACAGAATGAAACATGGGCAGTTCTGAGCTCTCAACCTTCAGATTCAGAACCAAAAAAGAAAGGAACTCCTCTCATACAACTCCACTTTGAAAATCCCAGGAAAGGCTCTGATTGGGCCACATCCTGGGGAAAGAAGTGAAGTACTCTAACAACTCAGCTATATGGTTAGTAGGGCAGGATTGTTACCCAAAGAAGGGGAGAAGGAATGAGCAAGACAAGAACAGTGAATGCCCACCACATGGGCAGTCCTATTTCTCTAGGTTAGCGTTGGGAAGGAATGCATGATCAGAAACAATATAAGACAGAAAAAAGCATTAAGACAGGAGAAAGGGCAAGGCTAGGTTAATGTAGAGCCTCTTGTGCCATGAAAGAAACTTTGAATTTATCCCATTGCTCTTGGGAAGCTGTTGAAAAGTTTTAAGCAGGGGAGGGGTGTATGTTTTAGAGTTACCAGCCTTGAAGGCAGGAAGAGTGTCGGTGGATTTTTGTAATGGGTCATGTGAGAGACGATGGGGATCTGAACCAAGGTAGAGGAAATTGTGAAGAGAGAAGGGATTTAAGGTATATTGGGAGAGGTGCCTGAAGATGCAATGGGCAAGGGGCAGGAGAGGCCACATGCTCCCATCTGATAGGTAGCAAAGTTCACCTATGATGACTTAGGCTCAAGGCAATTTAAAACCATGTCAGAAAGAGTTGGGTGCTGCAAATAAAAAGCAAAGTAAGACATGATCCTTGCCCTCAAGGAGCTCCCTAATGTTAGGAAGGTAAAATAAAGTACAGTATTTGAGAAGTGCATACTGTAAAGTCGATTAAGTCCAATGTAATAAGTGAGATTGGAAGGAAGGATACTCCCATCTGGTTGGCTAATGAGGCCAGGCATTATGCAAAAAAGATAGTAGAGATGGGCTTTAAAGAATGGGAAGAATTTTTACAGGTGGAGAGCTGGGGAGGGAAGTATTTCAAACAGAGGAAATAGCGTGAGGAAAATCGTAATGGGAAAAACAGAGGAAATGGTAATGGGAAAATATATAGCATATTTGGAGAGCATGGAGTGACATTGGACTGGATGTTAAGAAGGTGTGAAAGATAAACCAAAGGGATATGGATAGAGGTAGGGATGAAGGGTTGTTGGCTTTTTTTGCAATCTTCCAAACATGGTTAAGCTATTAGTGGAAAGAGGAATTTAAGTAAAGGAGACCATTTGGGAGAGAGATAATAAATTTTGTTTTGAACATGTTTCATTTGACATCTGCCACTGGAGATGCCCAGTGGACAGTGATAAATTACCATTTGTATTTCTTATGAGAGATGAGGACTGAAAATATTTTGTGGATGTGGGGTGCTATGGATTGAATTGTGTTGTGTACCTACCAAAGTTTAATGTATTAGAAACTTAATCCCCACTGTGACAGTGTTAAGAGGGTGGGGAATCCTATTATGGTAATAGAAAGATGGGTCCTTGAAGGGGTGATTAGATTGCAGGACCATGCCTTATTGAATGAATTAATCTATTGATGGTTTAATGGTGACCATGGGTGTGGTTCTGATGACTTTAGAAGGAGAGAAGATGAGGAGCTTTTCTTTTTCTGCTCTGCTATTCTGCCATGTGAGACCCCTGCATCACTGTCACCACCAACAAGGCCCTCATCGGATACGTTCCCTGAACTTTGGACTTCCCAGTCTCCAAAACTGTAAGCAATACATATTGTTTCTTTACAAAGTACCCAGATTCAGGTATTTTTGTTATAAGCAACAGAAACGGGGTATATTCATGTTCGTTTATTATATCCTGTCTTATTCAAAAATGATTTGAGTGGCATACACAAATATGCACAACAGAATTTTAAAAATAGAGAAACTGGATAACACAAAAATAAAGTAAAATTCAATTAAATTTAAGCTGTAATCTTCATGCCAAAAGGTCTTGTAAAAATGCTGGAGGTGAATAGCAAATTTGGCGTTGAAAGTTTTAGCAGCCAAACTAAAGAGGGAAGATATCAGCTGTAAGATTTACAACGGATAAGAAATACATATTTGGAAGTATTCTGGATAGAGGTGAGAGTCGAGGATTCTGATGCATACGAGACCATTCTGCAAGAGACATCTGATGCTCTCTTCTTCAATAGCACGTGCCATCCTAAGGTTAGATGTGGACCAATGTGTTCTGTTCAGTGGACGGTGAGCACAAGCTATGTGTCATATTTCCAAGTGCCAGTGTGCAATACTCCATTTTGTCTTTCCTCTGTCACAGTGACGGAGCCTGCTGAGGAGAAGAGAGTACAGAGAAAGAAGGGAAGGAAAGAGGAAGGAGACTGGACTCTTTGGCAACCTCTGATGTGTGGCAAGAAGAGAAACTGACAAAGAAGAACGTGAATGGTGAAATAGCCAGAAGGGAGGCCATGGGAACCACAGCATCCCAGAAACTAAGACAGAGACTTTTTCCAGAGGGAGAACCACAGCGAGATCAAATACGTGCCCACGTCCATACAACCAGCAAGTGGTAGAACTAGAATTAGAGTCCGGTTCTTAATGACATGAAAAGCTGTGCTCTTAATTGATGGGTTGTGCTTCCTTCTGAGGGAAAGGAAATGACAGCCTCTTCCACTTTCCGGCTGTATAACCCAGGGCAAAGTTAACCTACAGTTTACTCATCTGTAAAATGCACTATTATGAGGATAATCATGTATTGCCCACAATGTACAAGAGTGTACAGTTCTGTGCTTTGAAGACCTGGAATTTACAAATGTGACTTATATATTCATTTTTACCTTTTGACATCTAAGTTGGCAGTAACGGGCATATTCCAGAGAAAGAAAATGGAAGCTCAGGCATCCATTCCCAGAAGCCACACAGCTCCAGACTCTGCAATCCACAGAAGGCCTGAGATCTGGACCTCTGGCAATACTTTCACTTAAGCTGCATGAGAAAGATGGAATGAAATCACAGTCCTTGCCAAGATCCACCCCTGCAAGTGCCCAAGGGCAGTCTCTTGCAGGAAAGGAAAATAATCTTATTCCTCAACCCTTTGGATATCAGTTTGAGCAAAAACCCTGTTTTATGGAATACAAGAGTACTTCAAAAAGTTCATGGAAAAACATGAGTCTTTCCATGAACTTTTTAAAGTACCTTCATAAAAGAAGTGATCTGGCAAAAAAAAATTTTTTTAATTGGGGGACTAATAACAAGAAACACTACCACCTATTGAACGCTGTGCACCAGGCACTGTGCGGGGGCTCACACCCATCTCATTTGTCTGAGGCTATGATTTGAAAGTCATCTGATATCCAGGCGGTGGCTCCATCCTCCCTACTGTCTGTCTTCTTTTGGTGGCTGCCACCTCACTCCATCCACCTTCTTTCTATTTTGGTCCCCAATTAGGTAAGCAGCTTTAGGAACTGGTAAATTTTTGGCACTTGTTTGCAAGAACACTTTGTATTAGATCAGCCCCAGGTTGGAAAATATCTGAAAGACAATTTAGACCTACCACATTTTTAGGGCTGACCAAGGTGGTCACCTTGTCTGTGCTTGAATACTCTCAATGACGAAGAGTATTAAGAGTCTCACTGTCTACCAAAGAAGAGGATTCCTTCAAGCAGTATCTCCACTCAGGCTATGTGTATTCCCACAAGCAGTCTTTGCCACTGAAGTTCCTTCTTCCTGAAACCCTGCGTCCTCTACTGTCTGCCCAAACACAGTCTAGTCAATCTTCCCTCCTGACGCACGGGGGCCTTTCATCCCCTCAGTACAATTTTACTCCATTCAGCACCTATACAACAGTGTTTATTGAACATCCACTACATGCCAGGCATTGTCCTAGGCTTTAGATACCAAGACACATATGACAGTTCTGTCCTCAGGGTTAAGAGCCCAGGTGTTGGAGTTAGACTGAGTCCAGCTTAAACCCTCCTTTTAAGACATGTGACCTTGCATCAGTTACCAGACCCCTCTGAGTCCCAATTTCCTCATCTGTAAAATGGGCCAAACAATAATTTTTACCTCAAAGCATTGATGTGATGCTTAGATAAGGAAATGAAATAATGAACTTTAGTTCTCAACAGAGCTCCTGACATGCACAAAGTCAGCACTTTGTAAAGATACTTAACAGTTGTTAGGACATTTGAGTGCACTGTTGCTTTTGCTTGAAATTTTCCTGCCTAGTTAACACACGTGCAGTTTAGATCCTGATTCAAGTATCACTTGCTCAGTGTAGTCCCCAACCCGGACCTTGGGGCAACACATTGAAATTAGGGTGCTGTCTAATTTCACAGTCTCCCAGTGCCGCCTACCTTCATGATAGCACCACCACAGCCATGATTTCACCATCACTCGTGTGATTATTAACTGATACCTGTCGTAACCTCTCTCCCCACTGCTCCGTCCTAATCAGCCTTTTGAGGACAAGGATCTGGTCTATTCTTACTGACCGTTCTATCCCCTGGACCTCAAACAGTTTCTAGAACCAAGCAGGCATCCAGTAAGTATTAGAATTGATTTTAAAAAATTAATGAAATAAACGATTTATACCATTAAACATTTTCTAACAATACTGAGGTATTATTCTGGGAAAAAATCAAAACTTTTAGCCTCTGAGAAACTAATTAGTAGCTATTAAGGTGATGGAATGGGAACTGGATGGGAAATAACTTTGTCCTGACATTCTGAAAGAGAAAGTTTGAAGCAATGTGGAAGAACAGAAAGAGCCTTACAGATTGCTAGAGTAGCAGCTTTAAGAAAAGATAATAATGGCTAATGTTTATGTAGCCCTTACATTATGCCAGGCAGATTTTATAGACAAAGATTTTACACATATTAAGTCATTTAAATGTTACACAATACAATGAGGTGGGAACTATGCAGAAGGGGTGAGTAATATGCCCTAGGTTATCACGATGGAATCAGGCTCACTCTGAGGTCTCATTGCTGGTACTGGGGTCTTCTTCTCCATGACCTTCTGGATTCCAGAACTTTACATCTCATAGCTCATAACCTGGCTTTCAAACTGCCCTGTCTCTGACCATTAATAACCACAGATTTCAGGTGTTACTTTTCAGACCCTCAATGTAGTTTGATTGCCAGTGGTCATGAGGGTGTTTGTACTTAAGGAGTTGACCCTGGAGTATTTTGGTCTTATTGCTGCTCACATCCTAAAAGACCCAAAATACCCTTCTTTCACTCAAAGACCCTTCTCTAACTGGAAAAGGGTTGTCTCAGTTGTTCACTTATTCTTTGTAGAGACTCATGGAGTCAGGTGGTGTCTCTGAGGTCGTTTAAGGTAAACCGCCATTGAATTCAGTAACCTATTGTATAACACCCCAGCAAAGTGGTTTTCCAGCCTCTGTTTGTACATTGCCAGTGATGGATAATTCATCAACCCCAAGATAGTACACTCCATTATTGCCTGTTGAAAAGATCTTTCTTTACCAAAGTTGGAACTTAACTCCCTGTCATTTCTCTTCATTGGCAGTGGTATATCAAGCAGTGGAGGGACACTGGGAGCTGTCTGTCCCAGCAGGAAGGAATATTTGATCACTGAAGTTGGTTAGAATTCCCACTGCATGTTATTAATAAAATCACGTTGATTTTTGTGTGTGTGAGTTTTATCATCATTTTTACATTTATTTATTTATATTATCATCCTTTTAAAATTCTCCACAGACAATACACCACCTCATTGCCTGTACGGAGGAGGACCTTGTCCTCAGTGGTCTTAGTCTCACCTTCTGGGGCCACACAGTGAGTCTGCTCCTCCTTCCTCATGATAGTTCTTTCCATGTTAAAGTCGACCTTTGTGGCCCCCTAAATGTTTCTTTTACCTGGTCCTTCCTGATATGCCCTCTTTATCCTGATGAGCCTTCTCTGAAAAACATGCTCCAGTCGACAACATCTGTAGCATTACATACAATGCTCTCAAGTTTCCTGTCACAGAAAGTCAACTCAAAGTGGCTTACCCAGTAAAAGGGATTTGTTGGGGCCGGCTGGCTTCAGGCAAGGTTTTGGTCCAGAGTTTCATACTGGCCTGAAGGATGCATTTTCATTTCTCTGTGTTATGCCTTTCTGGGCCTACTGGCTGGTCGGAATTGTCTTTTGATCCTTTCATAGAGCCTTGTAATAATGCTACAGCTCAGTTTTAGAAATTATCACATCCAAATGCAATTATTTACTAGAATAAATGACTCTCCCCCACCCCCTTTTGACCAGGAGCTTCTTTTAGTTTATGGATTTTGAGGAGGGGAGGTATTTTATTTTATTTTTAATCATGGTAAGCTCCAAGTCTAGCACAGAGCCCGGCAATAGTAGGTGTTGGTAAAGATCTGTTAAGAGACTGATGTCCCACCCTCAAGAAGCTCACAGAGGAGACAAAGGAGAATTGGACAACTGCGGTAGAGTATGCAACTGTCGTGACAGAGGAGAGAGAGGATGCTGGGACAAGGACAGATAATTCAACCACAGGAGGTCAGAGAGGGCTTCTCGGAGGAGGTGACACCTGACTGGAGTCCCAAAGGATGAGAAAAGGTTTGAAAGCAAAGTAAAGCAGTGAGATGAGGAATAGAGGAAACAGTCATCCCAAGCAGAGAAAGCAGCAGCTTCAGGGAGGAGAAAGAATACAGAAACGTGTAAATACGGTGTGTAGTGGAGGACACGTTGCAGTTAAGAGTGCAGGCTCTCGAATCAGACCACCAAGGTTTAAAACCTGGCTCTATCACTCCCCAGCAGCGCGCCCTTGAGAATGAATTTAAACTCTCCAAGCCTCAATTTCCTCATCTATAAAATGGGGGTAGGGTGGTTGAAGAATTAATTGTGATGATAATACATGTGAAAAGCCCAGCACAGTGTCCAGCACCTGCTGTGTACTCAATAAAATGGCAGATAACATTTTCACTGCTGGAAATCTGGCTGCAAAAAAACAGGAGGAGTAAGTATCAAGAGATGAGGCTCAAGAGACAGGTAGGGGCCAGGCCAAAGACAGGAGAGCCACTGAAGGGGCGATACAATTAGATAACATCTTATATAGCTTCAGGAACTTGTGGCAAAGCTGTGGTGGCCCCACACAACCACTATAGGGGCCAAGAGGGTAGTTCACATGTAAATGTCTGGTCTCCTGAGTTAAGTAAATTTACAGAGGGCCAATGGTTTGGACTGAGCTCCTGCACTAGCCCCAGCAGAACAGACCAAACCAAAATGGAGTTACTCATTTAACAAACACATATTTAGCATCTACCATATGCCAGACCCTGTGACGGGGGCCGAGGACAGACAGATAAATAAGACAGCCCTGCCATCCAGAGGCACATAGTGCAGCAGGGGGAACCAACAAGTAGATGGCGCAGGGTGAGACGCTTCGCACAGGTCTACCTGTAGGTGCCACTGCACGTGCAGAGGCGATGCAGGGGGAGTGGTCGACCCTGTCGTCATTGTGGGCCTGGGTCTGGGGTGTGGGTGGGGCAGGAGCACTGAACTCGGAGTTGATAGGTAGGTGGCAATCCAGGCTCCATTGCTTGGAAACTGGGTGAACTTGGGAAAGTTGCTTAAATCTCTCTGAGCTTCGATTTCCTTATTTTAAAAAGGAAGCACAGATCAAATCAGACATGCGCTGCATAGAAATCCAAATGCTGTGCACACGCTGGTGATTGCTCTTGTGCTGACTTGTTGACCTGGGGTTCAACAAGAAGTGACCTTGGGGCTCTAGGGATCAAAGGAAGGACAAGGGTGGGAGCCCAACCAGGGCTGGAGGGTGAAAATAGCTGGGGCTGATCAGAGAATTATAAACGCAAGAATCAGGGCAGTAAACAAAGTGGGGATCTGACCCGCGTGAACGTTTTGTGCTAATGATCACACTCACCAGCAATCCCTGAGTGCTATGTTCTAAGCACTTCACACGCATTACTTCATTAACACCTCGCAACAGCTCTAAGAGGTAGAATAGTTATTATTTCCACTAGGCAGATAAAGCAATTGAGGTACAGAAAGACTAAGCCCTTTGCTGAGGTCATACATCCTACATTAGGGTAAGGATTTGAACTCAGATCATCTGGCTCCAGAGCCTGGGGTCTGAAACACTCTGCTCTGCAATGCTTCAGGGGAGCAAGCCCCAGCTGAGGAAGCAAGGGGTGGGGGGTGGGATGGAATGTGAGCTCCTGAGACTCCACCTGATGCTGAGCAGCAAGTGAGGCCGAGTGTCTGCTCAGGGAAGGGAGAAACACAAAGAACAGAAGTGGAGGTATCAGAGCTCAACTTCAGCCACTTCAGAATTCCCAAGGTTAAAGCCACTTAGAAGGGCACTTGCTGGATTAGACATCATAAATAACTCTTAACATGTGCCAGGCCCTATGCTAAGCACTTTGTTCTATGATCTGTTTACTCTGCACAACCCTGTGAAAGAGAGTGGCCCCTCTTTACAGTTGAGAAAACTCATCAGTAAGATTAATTTACCCTTGGTTGCAGAGGCAGAAACTGAGCTGGGACACGAACGTGGTTTTGTCTGATGTTCCCTGTCCCAGATCCCCTTGGCTCCCTTTCATGATTTCTGAGCACGGATCTCTAGCTTCTAACCTCTGTTGCTGTTCCTGGTCTGCACCGGAGCCTATCTTCTCAGGCCTGCCCTTAGGTGATCAGAGCTGCTGTGCCCACAGACAGCAGGAAGTACTTGAAAGTTTAGGTCCTGGGGCAGCCCTTAGCCCATGCTTAGGTGGTAGGAGTATGAGAGCCCTGGTTCTCCTAGTGGGACAGACTCTGAAGACATAACTTACACTCCAGAGCTCCCCTGAGGGATCAGGCGAGGCTGGACCTTTGTAGGAATCACTCCATCCAGCCGTAGAAGGAAGAGTCCTCTTTACGCTCGGTTCAAGGTCAGCTCACTGCCTGGTTCAGCTTCTTCCTCTTCCCCATCCCACTCCCACTCCCTTCCTGGCCTCTCCTGAGAACACATCCTTCATGAGTAACTTGCGCTCGAATCCTCTTCTCAGGGTATGCTTCTGGGGACCCCAACACAGGACACCCCTTAGCATCTTAACCACCGTCCCAAGCACCATCTTTTTGTTTGCCAGCCTTGCCTTCTAGAGCTGCTCTCTGCTCCCTCAGGGAGCAGAGTCCAACTTCCACCCCTACCCCTCTCCCACTGCCTGGACGCGCCACAAGGCTTCCCCTCTACAAATTCCTGGGGCCACACTCCCAGCCAGAGCCCAACATCTGAGGCTTATGCCAACCTCTAAGCAGGGCATGGGCTGAGCAGGCTCGGGCCAGACTTTGCTGTTCCCAGACTTGAGCAAGCCCAGACAGCCCACCCCCAGGGCGTGGGATGGTGGGTTGTAAAGTCAGGCCGTTTCCAGGGCCCTGTTCAGACTTGTGGGTGGTGGTGAACCAGACGTGTGAGGGATCAGCCCTGGAGTGTCTGGGGCAAGAGAACCAGACAGACCACTCCCCAGGGAAGTATGCCAAACCAATAAATAGAGGCCCTGCACAAAAGAATAGGCTTTGGATGGACAAATTTCCTGAGGAATGAGTAACATGGAGTTAGGCAGGGCCACCTAAGATGGCTTGAGTTGAATTTCTCCCATGGTTTGGCTGCAGCCCACAGTAGAAAGAGGCTAGAAAAACCCAATGGTACCTTTTAGATGGCTGAGTCAAAGGTTCCCCCATCTGGGTCCATGTGGGCTCAGGAGTCCAGACTCATGCTACCAGGCCATTGTTTGCCACTGCCAAATTTGATATCCTAACTGGCCTACTTTCAACGCAAAAGGGAAGCGTAGGGGAAGGGCAACCTGACCTGGAACGGAAGAGTGGTCAAGATTCATCTCCAGTGTCTGATTTGTTGCAGTTGCTTATAACAAAATTACCCAGAACTGGGTGATTTATAAGAAAATGAAATTTATTGCTTATAGTTTCTGAGGCTGGGAAGTCCAAAGTCCAGGGAACACAGCTGGTGAAAGTCTTGGTGGTGGTGACAGTGATGGCAGGGTATCACATTGTGAAAATGGCAGAACAGAGATAGACTAACCTCCTCATTCACTCTCCTTTTAAAGCCCTCCAAACCATGCCAGAGACCACTATTTTTAATCCATTTACTCCAGCATGGTCCTGCAATCTAATCACCTCTTCAAGGCCCCACCTTTCAATTACTATAATAGGATTTCCCATCCTCTTAACAGTCACAGTGGGGATTAAGTTTGGGGGTACATTCAACCTAAGGCATCCAGGAACCTCAGTTTCTTCATCTATAAAGTGGGTCTCTCTCTCTCTCTCAATATTTTCCCTCATCTTTCTGCCACCCTCCAAAACTTTTCTACATTTCCAGCCATTTTTTCTCTACCACCTTGCTATGGTTTGAATGCTTGTCCCCTCCGAAGCTCATGTTGGAACTTAATCCCCAATATGGTATTTGAAAGGTAGGCCTTTAAGAGGTGATTGGATCATGAGGACTATACCCTTATGAGTAGATTAATCCATTCATGGATTAATGCATTGATGGATAAGTGCGTTATCACTGAAGTGGCACTAGTGGCTTTATAAGGAAAGGAAGACGCATTAGTGAGCTTTTAATCAGCCCCTCCCCACCATGTGATATCCTGCGTTGCCACGGGATTCTGTAGAGACTCCCCACCAAGAAGAAGGCCCTCGTCAGATACACCCCTGGACCTTGGACTTCCCAGCTTCCAAAATTGTAAGGAATAAATTTTGTTTTCTTATAAATTACCCAGTTTCAGGTGTTGTGTTATAAGCAACAGGAAACTAATACATACTTCCCCACTTTTTCTCAACCCCTCATCTGTCAAAGCATAAAGTGTCCTTTTGACCATCTAATCTTATTGCCCAGTTATGTTCTATTCATGTTTTAAGGCTCAACTCAGGCCACATCTTCCCTGGGAAGCTTTTCTGATCTTTCCTCCACCACATGGTTGGGTTGGGTGCCCCTTCTCTGTGCTCCCAGATCACCCTGTGTTTCTCCATAATTGCATTATTCATTTGTGTGTTGGTGTCTGTGACTAGATTAGACCTTGTGTGCCACAGTCATGTCATTTTATCTCTAAAATTCCAGGACCTACATAGTATCTTGGGTGTGATGGTTGCTCAGTAAATGTTTGTTGAATAAACACCCACCTTAGAGGGGTGTCTGGTGATTAAATGAGATAGTGAATATGAAAACAACCTGTAAATTGCTATATTACATTTGTTATTATTTTCCATGGGTGTATTGGAGTTTTATACAAACTCACATATCATTATTAATAATATTAGCATAGTAATATGTGCCAAAGCCTAGGCAAAGAGATTTGTTTAAAGTCAACTGCTGAGAAAATTAGAAATATACATCTGTATGTATAACTGTGTATTCATCTCTAAATTCATACCATTAATGACCATTTCATACCATTAATGAAATTATAAAAACTCCTAGGTTGAAGGTCATGATTCTCTGTATTGTTTGTTCCAGAAGGCAGAGGGGGGCGAGCCTGAGGAGTGAATATCATCAGCTCTGCCTCTCCTGTGTTGAAGACTTTTGTACCATGGGTTCTTACATTTTCCATGTAAATTCGTCTAAGAAATCAGGCAATGGAAGGAAAAAATACAATAGGCCCTTCTTTATGTTTATGCTTTTTTCTCAGCAGAGAGGGAGTGTCAATAGGCTAAACCTGTGTCCTCCTTTCTGGGAGGGGGGAGTATCGAGGAGGGGGCCATGAGTGCGGGAGCAGCTGCTGGAAGCAAGGGCAGAGCCCAAGCTCACTGTCACACCCCTGTCAAAAGACAGCCTTGCCAGTTAGGGCTGCCACTTCTCCTAGTGTCAGATTTGATCTGGTGAGTCAATGTCTCTTTCCTTATCATAATCAACATTCAAGGTCAGCTAGATGCAGGGCACAGTGACGCCTGACACATCCTCACTGCTCAGTCCAGACGGGCTTGCCCCTCTCCAGCCGCATCTGATGGCTCTTGCTCTGCCCAGAAGGACTGCTAAAAACAGATCCCTCCCTCCCTCATTTCCTTCCTTCCTTCCTTCCCTCTTTTCCATCCTTCCTGCTTTCCATAATACGTTTCCTTTATTTAATTGTTTGAATAGGTAATACATTGTCAAAGTTACAAAAGTAATTATAAGAATATAAAGTGAAAAGTCTCCCTTCCTTGGCTGGCTCTCAGCAGTGCCTGCTATTTATCCTTCCAGAGATTTTTAAAAACTGCATATGTCCCCACCTCCCACCCTCCTTTTTATACAAGAGTAAACATTTGTATGGTGATATATATTGTTCTGCTCCTATATTTTCTCCATATATCTTGGAGATCTTTCCATATCAGAACATGAAGAGCTTTATCATTTTTTATAGCTGTATAGCTTTCCAATCCATAACTTATCTAGTCAGTCCTAAACCGGTGGACATTTACAACCAATGCTGCAATGGATAAACTTGGACATATGTCATTTTCCAACTCCATATCTGTAATGAGAAGTGGAGTTGCTGGGTCAAAGTGTACATGGAGTTGTAGTTTTGGTTACCAAATTCCATGTCATAAGAATTTTACCAACTTGTATCTCGCCAGTAATGTATAAGAAACAGATTTCTAAAACTTTAAAGTAAGAATAGTTCTACTGCCAATATCCGTTGACTAAACCCCCACTGTGTGCAGGCACTGTGCTGGGCACGTTACATTTATCATCTTATTTAATACCCACCCTAACCTTCTGAGGTGGGTTATTATGGTTCCTGTTGTCAGAGGGGAAACCCAAGATTCATCAAAGGCGAATAGCATCTGGCTCTTCTATACCCCTTTGCACTACTCCTGGTCTCTCATCTAGAAGTCAAGAAGTCAATGAGTATTTGTTCTGATAATCATAAGAAGAATACTAACAGCTGGCATTTACTGAGCACTTAATTATGCCAGCCGTATTTTCTTGCTTAATCCTCACAACAGCCCCATGACACAATCCCTGTTATTACCTTCCATTTTTAGTAAAGAGAAAACCAAAGGCTGCTGAGAAAACTGAGGCCAAGAGGAGAGAAGAAAGGGCCTGGTTAGTGGCCCCACTGGGCTAGGA
This sequence comes from Cynocephalus volans, assembly GCF_027409185.1. Classification (NCBI taxonomy): domain Eukaryota; kingdom Metazoa; phylum Chordata; class Mammalia; order Dermoptera; family Cynocephalidae; genus Cynocephalus; species Cynocephalus volans. Next base: position 78,511,600 of record NC_084474.1, on the reverse strand, counting down.
CCCCCTTCTCTTGACTCCTGGGCAGTGCTCTTTTCTTAACACCTTGCAGTCACACTTGCCTGTGATGTCCTCAGCCATGGGCTGGTACAGAAGTGTGGATGGCAGGTCTATGCTGCATGCCTGGCCCATCCAGGCAGTAAGATGACAAACAAAGGTGGCACAGGTATAATTTGCAACCCAGCTGGCAAGAACCAGGGTCTGGCCAGGAGCCCTGCAGCCCACCTGGCAGGATCTAGCCAAGGAATCAGAGAGCCTGGGTTCCTGAGTTAGCTCTCCTACACACTTGCTACCACTTACTATAATGACAACAGAAGCCAGTATATATTCAGCCCTTGCTATGTGCCAGGCGCTATAAATAAAGCACACTGCTGCACTTAATCCTTGCAGTGACCCACAGCTCAGAGAGGTGAAGTGACTTGCTCAATGTCACAGCTGAGCAGCATTGATTAAGGAAGAACTTAATCAATGGAAGTGATGTTTGTTATTCTTACCATTTGTCACCACTGTGTGTCTGCTGGCAGAACCTGGGTGGTTCCCTGTCCCCTGTGAGACTTCTGGCTTTCCACCTATCAAGGGGGAGAAGTCCCTGCTCCATTGGCTGTGAGGAACAAATGAGATCTTATGTGAAAATGCTTCATAAACTGTTTTTAAAAAAGTCGAGAAATGATTGATCAAGGTGTTATTGGCACATTTCTCCTTTAGCTGAGCTTTTTGTCCATCTTCTCTTTGCACTTTGTATTTAGCCCATCACAACATCTGTCACCTTCCATGGAGGAACTTCTTCAGGCCTCTCTCCCTGCCACCTGCCGCGGAATCCTCAGGCAGGAACTCTTCCTCATTTCCCTATTCCAGAGCCCAGCTCAGTGCTTGCACCCACCCAAGGGAGCTTCATCCATTTTTACTGACCTCAGCTGAGTTTGGGAGATTTAAAGCAACACTTAGATAATTTTAGCCAGAAGACTTCTTTCTGAGGACAAAAGGTAAGAGGTTGAGCCCGGCCTTATAGAGTGGGGTCACTTCCTAGGTGCAATGCACCCTGTAAGTGTATAATTGTCCATCCCTGTGCAAACACAGGCTCGGTGGATCAGCAGGCACTGCCCTTTAGGAAGGAGGGGAAGAGAAGAAAGAGATAATTCAGGGAAAGTATGGGGAACTCTCCCGGACCTCCCAGGAAGAGGTGACTTGAGGACACTGGCTGCCTAGTTGTTTTTGATGGTTTTCATTACTTGGTTGGAGCTCCAGTGGAGTAAAAGTTTCACAGGCATATTTGGGGGATCTAATTCTGGAGTCCTTGAGCACAAAAGAATGCAATAAAATACCTGCTCCCTGGAAGTGGAGATGGCTGCTTAGTGGGCTGCTGAGGCTGTCTGGACACACTCTTTGCAGACAGGGAAGCCCCAAGAGGTTATGTGACTTGCCCGCAGTCTCAGAGGGAAAGTGTCAGAACCACGACCACAGCTCACATTTCCCAGACAGGACAGATCCGCTGACTGAAAGGCTGAGAGGTGAGGTAAACTGAGGAACAAAGGCAGTTTCTCCAGAGCAAGAAGGTAGTTTTCATATTAAAATACCAAATGCATTTGTCCCAGCGTCTCTATACCTCTTATGATGGTTGGAGCAGTTAACTTTTAGACTGAACTTGCCCTTCCAACTCCAGACCAGAAACAAACACCATGTATTTGTCATACTTCCTTTTGACTCATGACAATTCCTCAGCAAGTCCTGCAGAAGGGAGTGTTGATAAGCCACAGAGTAGAGGAAGAAAGCATGATGAGGTGGCGTGAGGGGCTGCCTTACTCACCAAATGTAAAGGGAACGAGTTTACTCCACCTGTCTCCATGACCAACAGGGGGCTTTCTCCTCAAAGAAGGAAAGAAAATGGCAGCCAAAGTGTGTCCAGCTTACAGCACTCAATTTGCCAGTGTGTTCACAGTGTCTCTGTAATGTCATACTGTTTATTCTGGTAGTGTTTGCTGAGGTGGGGACAGTCATTAATGTTAGATGAGCACACTGAGTAAGGCCCAGAGAGGTTAGGTGGCTTGTTAGAGGGCACGTGGCAAACTCTTGCAGACGGTCAAACTCCAGCAGCCTCATGTGGAGCTCGGGCTTCTTCCTGCCTCTAGCAGATTTCACAAGACCTAGGGTCAAGTGAAGGAGACACACCCGAGAGCAGTTGCTGGTCAGGCATTCCTGGCAACGTGGTACTGCGGCCGCCCACGCCTCTTCCATGATGAAAGCTGATGGGCAGGGCCCACCATCTGCTGGGGCCGGGCAGTGCCTCCAGCATAGTTTAAGGGCACTGAGAGGTCTCCCTTCTAAAAATATCTTCCTCTACTTTCCGGCTGTGAAAGCCGAATGGTCACATGAAAGGCTTACTCCCTTGGTCTGAGGCATTATAGTCCTAGTAGTTCTGATTTTAAAATTAAATACCATTATGTGTGGAACCAACTGAGACTTTACCATGACATGACACCTTACTTGGTATTTATTTATAGCCCTCTCTCCATCCAAAGAAGGATTTGAGAGTATCACACATTTACTTCCCAGATTAGCCAGTTGAGGGACACAGACCTAGTCCTGGCAAAGCCATGGAGCAGCTAGAGAGAACTTTAACCCTCTCCTGGAGGGCCAGCCCGTTAGCTCAGTTGGTTAGAGCATGATGCTGATAACACCAAGCTCCAGGGTTCGGTCCCTGTACTGGCCAGTCATCAACAAAAAAAACCTATGAAACTCTGCCTTGGACATTTCACTTCCTGCTCAAAACACTCCAAGAGCTTCCCGTTGCACATTAAGTGAGATCCACATTCAGAGTGTTCCCAGGCCTTGAGCATTTAGGCTCTTGCCTGACTTGTCACCCTCACCCCATGCGATTGGTCACCTTGCCCTCTGCACTCCCACCTCACCACAAAAATGCACCAAGCTCCTTCCTGCTACTGAGACTTCCGACGAGCTGCCCCTTCCGCTAGTAGACCTTTCCCATCCTCTCCTGTTTCCTCTCTATCCTTCAGGCCTTGGCTTGAAATACCACATCTTTGGTGGCCTCCCTGACTGTGTCACATAAGAAAGGTGCTCCCTCTTGTCTTTCAAAGCAGTCTGTTCTTTTCCTTCTACAATTTGAATGTGTGTGTACAGTCGATCCTCCTTATTCTCAGGTTCCATTCTTATGAATTTGCCTACTCCCCAAAATTTATCTGTAACTCTAAAATCAGTACATGAAGCACCGTTCAGGTCATTAGGACATGCGCAGAGCAGCAAAACATTTGAGTCACCCCACATCCATGCTCCCAACTGAGATCCAACGAGGCGACACTCCACCTTCTTGTTTTGCTCTCATGCCCTCATACTCAGTGTCCTTTTTACAGTCAAACATTAGTACAATGTTTTTTACAATTTTGTGCTTTTTGTTGATGGTTTCATTGGCTGTTTCAAATGGCCCATGAGTGTAGTGCTCCTGAGTTCAAGAAGGCTGTGACCTGCCTTACAGACGAGCTGTGTGTGTCAGGTAAGATTCAAGCAGGAGTTGTTCTGTTGTTGGCCATGAGTTCAATGTCAATACATATATATATTAAATAGGGTGTCTTTAAATAGAAGCACATATAAAACAAGGTTATGTATTGATTGGTCGAGAAGTCCAGAAGCTCACAGGAACCTAACCTTGCAGGAGCAATGGTTTAGTATTCATTAATTCAGTACTTGCAGTGACTTTATAGAGCATAACTACTGCAAATAATGAGAATTGTGTTTTTATTAGTTTCTTAGCACTGCCATAACTTATACTACAAACTGAGTGGCTTAAGGCAACAGAAATTTACTGTCTCTTAGTTCTGGAGGCTAGAGGTCTGAAATCACGGTGTCGGCAGGGCCAGGCCTCCTTCATCGGCTCTAGAGAAGAATCCTTCCTTGCCTTCTCCTAGTTTCTGATGGTTTTTTGACAATCCTTGGTGTTCTTTGGCTTGCAGCTACATCTCTGCCTTGGCCATCACATGGTATTCTCTCTGCGTGTCTCTGTCTCTCTTCTCCTCTTGTATGGATACCAGTCATATTGGATTTATGGCCCAATCTACTCCAGTATGGCTTCATCTTAACTAGTTACATCTGCAAAGACCCTATTTCCAAATACGATCACATTCTGAAGTTCCCAGAGGACATGAATTTGAGGGGAGGACACTATTTAACCCAGTAACTCACACACAGAGTGTTATTTAGTTAATATCTCTCTCTCCAACTCGATTGCAAGCTCCATGAGTCGAGAACAATGGCTTTCTTATTCATCTTTTTATCCTTAATACCAAGTCTGGCCTTATAATACATGGTAGAAGCTCAGTAAATATTTGTGGAGGAAGAATGAATGAATGAATGAATTTCAAAGCTTAGAATATTAGAATAATTGAGCCAGCAATGATCAAATTTTCATGGAGCCCCAGGCTCCAGGACATCCTTCATCTGTCAGATCAGGCTGTTAGAGAGGTCACGTGGGTGGGCTTGCAGTCTCAACCCCCTCCTAACTTCACTTAAACCAGTTATACTGCTTGCATCTGTTTTAGGGATTTCGCTTCTGTGTAATATGGTTTTTATAAAAGTGCTTCAATGGGTTTTAAAAGTGTGGAAACCACTGAGCCTAGTCCCCCATTTTATAGTTGAGGAAACTAAGGTCCAGGGACATGAAAGATTTGCCCCTAGTCACCAGCCTGTCATGGTGGAGGCAGGGCTAAGACTCAGGTCTTTAAGCCCTACTCCAGAAGTTTTGCCTCTACACTTGCTCTCTGGCCAAGACGTGCAATGGGAGTACTTTGGAATTTTTCCTCCCTGGGACCCTGATTGTCTACCAAGAGCAACTTCTGGGAGAAGGAACTGGAACCCGTGGCTTGTGGCCCCTCCCCATAGCTCTGAAAGGCCCTTTGTGCCAAGTGCTGTGGACATTACCCAGGCCTGTTCTAGGCAAATCCGTCTGCCGGCGGGTCACAATCCTCACCTTCATCTCTGAGCCCAGACATTTTGGCCTTTCTACTTTTACATGCACCCTTTGCTTTCTTGGAAGCTGAAGCCAAGCAAGGGAGGCCAGGCTCAGGGGCCCCAGGGCACAGGGGGTGGGGTGGGGTGGGTGGGCTGCCAGAAGAGAAGGGTCTGTTTTGCAGACCTGGCTTGAGAAGAAAACTGTGCTGATTATCTCTCAGGCCCAGCTGCAGAAATGCCTTAGCTCGGCAGCAGATTATAAATAGCCTAGAATTCACTCACAGCAGCTTGAAAACAAGGTTCTGTCTTTTTTTTTCCCCCTCGTGTTAGAAGAACAGGGCTTTACAGCTATCCTGGGCCCCCTTTTCAGCCCCACCCCCAAAGAACCGTGATTTATGTCTTAGCACCATTACTGGGATCAAGGATCACACAGACCCAATAAACAATGATTAGTTCATTGCCAAGTCCTATGGAAAAGGAGGCATTCCTTTGGAAATCTTCTCTTTCATTCTGGCATAGACATGCTGACCCCTGAGACCTCAGGGGCAGTTTCACTGCAAGTTCATTACCCTGGGTTTCATCTGTTTCTCTCTGCCTTTGCACGTATTGGGGGCGGGGGAAGAGAGATGGGTCACTGATTGGAGGGAAGGAGGGGGAACAACTGGAGAAGAGTTGATCTGAACTTGATTGTTTGCTGAGATGCTCTGGAATGAAAAAGCCAAGGATGCCAGACTGGTTCATTCGCATTCGAGTGCTTCTCTCTGGAGGAAAATCGGGAATCAGGTCTGAGTGCAAACATGCTAGAGATCCCTGGACCAATCGGCTGACTCATCAGGACCTTAAGTTTGAACAACAGGTCCTGATGTGCAAAGCACTTTTTATGTCCTGCTCTCATCTGTCCTTTACAACAACTGTTTTATTTGTTTTGTTTTGTTTTCTGGAATCAAAGATAATGCCTGCTTGTCATAGAAAAGTTTAAACATTTCAAAAAAACATAAAAAAGAAAAAAATCCCACTCAAATTCTAACACACTGAGACCGCAATGTTTTCATGAACATCCTTCTAGATCTCCTTTATTGAAGATAAAGATGAATCTTACCTACATGGGATAATATTGTATTACTTGGGCTCTTGGCAGAAATAGATGCAACACTCAGCTAATTGAGGAGAGTTTAAGAAATGAACTATTTACGTAGGTGCAGGCAGAGGTTAGGAAAACCAGCAAGGAATAGTGCAGTGCGCCAGGGCCTAGCAATAAGGGGAAGCCATCATCGCCCCTAGATCTGGAGGGCATGGGGAGGAGGTGGTTAGTGCACACCAGCGCTGTATGGAGAGGGTTGCCTGTCAGGAAATTCAGGCTTCAGTAGAGACACAGCCAGCCCCAGCAAACCAGCAGAGGTGGAGCCACCCTGACCTCAGTCTCCCTCCACTCTCCAACTGCTGGTGCTTCCTACAGGCCAACCCAACCAGAGTCAGAGGGCACAGAAGCCCATTGACAGCAGTCCACAGAGGCCAACACCCCAGGGCTCAGAGAAGGGTGGAGAAAGGTGGAGAGTAGGAGGGGCAAGAAGAAAAATATATCCATTTTATCCACTGTAATGCTGCTATTATCATTCAATGATAAGTTAAGAAATTCCTAACTCAATGAATATAGATTGACATCAGACTTTTTAGTGGGCTTTGTATGTATGTACCGTTATTTATTTAACCAGTGCCCTGTTGGTGGACATGCAGTAAGGTGCTAATTTCTCAAGAGCGTAGACAATGCTGCGATGAGCAGATCTGTACTGACAAACTCTCTGTGCACTTAGAATATGCATTTTTGATTCTCCTTTAACACTTTTTGCAAACTGATGCTCAGAGCTGATGAGACTCGCCCCATTCACAGTAGTAATGTGTCTTTCTGAATCTTCTAATTTTTTCAGTGATTAACATGGAGTGCTTCTGTAGTAGAAAAAGGAAAAATAAAGTAAATTTTTAGTTAAAAAAAAACTTCTTTTTCCCTTGAAAGTCCTATCACCCACATGCTCTGAAAGGGAGGAGACTGTCAGTTCCCAGGAGAGTAGGGCCTTGGGGGTCATGCGGGACAAGGATGTGCTGAGTCAGGGGACATGGCCTGAGGAAAGTCCAGATCAGAGCTTATGGCACCATCCTAGATAGGGAAGACGCCATACTGGACAGTGGGGGAGAAGAGAGGAAGTGCATGGGACAGAGAGGAAATGACGTCACAGGACACGCCTCTGCTGGCTTCACAGTTGTCACCTCAAGAAGTGGAAACAGCTCCAGAGGACTTGCTGGGGTAAAGGGGGAGGAAATGGGCTTGGAAGTGAGGCGGCGGCGAGCTGCAGGCGGAGTGCTGCTGCTGCCTCTCAGGGCACTTCCTGTTTGCACCTCAGGAGACCTGGCACTTAGTAGGCACTTAACTGATGCACATTTCTTCCCTTCTTGCCCAAAAGCTGGGTGCCAAGCCAGAGGAAATCTTTTATTCAATTTTTAAAATTCAACAAGCATTTGTTGAGAAGTGGACAGAGACATAGGTAAACAAGATTCTTTTCTTGCCTTCAGGGGACTTGGAAACTATCGTGTGTCTGAACCCACCAGGTACTTTAGGCTTCTGTGCCTTTGTTTGACTTTTATCCTCTGTCTGGGATATCCTTGTCTCTTCTACCTGATGAAGTCTCTTACGTCCTTTGTTGTCCACTTATGTGGGAACCTAAACTAAATGTGTCAGTCCCTCCTCTGCACCCCTAGAGCAGCCTGTCTACTCTTGACGCCTCTGGCTTGATATAGACCAGTAACTAAAAGTTTTAGTGGCAGATGGCCTTGGCTTCCATCCTAGCTCTGCCACTCACAAACCTGGTATGTCTCAGTCTCCTCACCTGAAAAAATGGGAACAAGAAAATATCCTAATCTGTATGGAATCAACCTAACTTCCCACCAACAGGTGAGTGGATTAAAAAACTGTGGCATATACACAATGGAATTCTATTCAGCTATAAAAGGAAATGATATCCTATCATTTGCAGCAACATGGATGGAACTAGAAACCATCATGTTAAGTGAACTAAGTCAGGCACAGAAAGATAAATACCGCATGGTCTCACTCATAAGTGGAATCTAAAAAAAAAAAAAAAAAGTGGTTCTCATAGAAGTAGAGAGTGGTTACCAGAGGCTGGAAGGGCTGGGGGAGGGGGGCGGGGAGGAAAAGTGGTGTACTAATGGCTACAAAACTACACTATCTACCCTAAGTGAATCATTGTGCAGTATATGCATGTATCGAAACCACACACTGTATCCCACACATAGGTATAAGTAAATGTTAAAAGAAAATTAAAAAAAAAAAAATCCTTCCCTGGAGGGCTGCTGTGAGCACTGAGTCTATACATGCAGAGCATGTGGAACAGAGACTGGCACAGAGGAAATGCTCCTCAGTGAGCGTTGGAGTTGTTATTATTCATCACTGCCCACCTGGCACAGAACAGAGGCTCCGTGGACATTTGGCAAAAGAATTGATGTTTATCCATTACTAAAATAGCAGGATAAAATATGATCCCAACATGGCCCAGAATCAACAACACACAGAGGGCGGGACACGCAGTGTAACATGCTGCATGAGGACAAAAGATTTCTATGATAAGCAGACTAAGGAGGAGGTACAGGTGGGCGCCATGCCCCATTGCTCAGTAGGGATTAGTGTACTGGACACAGAGGAGGAACAGAAGAAAGGGCTACTGAGCCTCAGCTCCAGACCTTCTTAACTGTGTGATGCTGGACAAGTCCCTTAAGCTCTCTGGCCTTCAGTTCACATTTTAAAAATGAGGATACATGCCCCCTTCTCACAGAGTTATTGTGAGGACTAGGTGGGGTAAGGTAAGGAACACTCTCGGCCCCCAGTGAGGCAGGCTGGCTTCTGTGACTTCACAGTCTTTGTTACTACTCCAGGCAGCACCACCGTGGGGCTCTCATCCACGGCCCTGCTGCAGGGTTGCTCTCCACCTGGTGAGTTTCCTGCAAGCTTTCCGATCCAGGATTTCCAGGTTCTGGGAGCCTCTGTCGGGCTCAAGAGTGGAAAGCTGGGGAGTCGTCCTAGAGGAACACAGCCGGCTCTGCTGAGTTCCAGGTCCCTGCTGAGAGCCCATCTGCTAGGTCTGCCAAGGCCAGAGCAATGAAGTGGAAGCCGGGGAAGGAGTCCCAAGGTCTGAGCTGGCTGCCAGTCTGGGCACTGCCTTTCTGCCTCTCGTGATGTCCCCACAGGCTCCATTAGTTCACCGGCCCCTGCTGGCTTCTGTTGCCATGGAGACGGTCCCCCTCAGAGGCCCTGTCTCCTGTCTTCTGACTCCCGCATGTTCTTCTTGACAGGGAGTCCCTCCCTTACCCAACCAACCTAATCCTCCCCAAGGGCAGCCTCCCCATTTCTTTCATTCATTCATTCATGCATGCATGCAGATAACATATTGGGTGCCTCCTACATGCCAGGCACTTCTTTAGGTGCTGCAGATACAGAGAGTCCCTGCCCTCATGAAAATTACATCCTAGTAGGGAAGAGAGGTGATAGACAAATATATGTGATGCAAAGGAAGTAATGCAGTATGGCTTCTCAGAGAAAGTGACTCTTGAGCAGAGGCCCAAATGTAATGAGGGGACAGCCACATGGGTATCTGGGGAAAGAGGCTTCCAAGCCAGGGAACAGCCCGTGTGCAGACCCTGCATCAGTAACAACCATGACAGGATGTTGGAGGAGGCAGCCTGGAGGGCTGGAGGGCAGGAAGTGAGGGGACTCAGGGTGCCAGGAGAGACTGGAGTGATGCCAGGGTTCAGATACCATAGGACCTTAGACGACATGCCAAAGATGCTGCATTTTATTCAAAGGAATTAGAAGCTGTTTCCACTGGAGGATTTAAGCAAGGGAAGGGGACGCTCTGATTCCATTTTTAAAGTTTCGCCCTGGAGGCTGTGTGCAGACTTGGTGGCGGTTTGGGGCTCACCCAGGAGGAAGCAGGGATCTTAGTTAGAGGGCTGTTTCAGTAATCCAGGTGAGACGAGAGGTTGGATTTGACCAGGGTGGGGGTGGTTAGTGATCACAAACGGGTGGACTCCAGAATTATTTTCAAGGAATAGTCAACAGAACTCGCTGTGCAATAGGACGTGGAGTATACGGAAATGCACCGATTCAAGAAGACTCCTGTACTGTGGGTCTGAGCTACATGGTGGTCCCTCTCCTGAGATGAGGATAAGGAGGGAGAAGATATGTGCATAAAATTTAGAGTTCAGTTTTGGACATGTTAAATGAGAAAATGCAAAATTTGTGGTGTCCGCTAGAGGAGATATCAAGCAGGTGTTTCGATGGTCTTCAAATTGGGAACTCGGCACAGACTGAGATTGGAGATAAGAAGTTGAGGACATGTGTAGGGCCAGTGGCCTGAATTGGATTCCTAGAGGGTGACTAGGGAGGTCTGAGGACTGAGCTCCAGGTTCCTCTGGCATTTAAAAATTAAGATAAGGAGGGAGATCCAGTAAAAACGACTGAAACCAGTTTAGTAGGAGAGAAGCAGTAAAAGAGTAACATTCCAGAAGCTAAGTGAGAAAGCTTTAGTGTGGTAGGCAGAATAATGGCTCCAGAAGATGTCATAGCCTAATCCCCCAGCCCTGTGAATATGTTACCTCACATGGCAAAGAGACTGCAGGCGCGATTAAGGTTAGGGATCTTGAGATGGGGGGATTGTCCTGGAGTATCTGGGTGGGTTTTAAAAGTAGAGAATGTTTCCTGGCTGAGGTCAGAGGGAGATATGATACAGAAGAAGGGTCAGAGAAATTCAATGCTGCTGGCTTTGAAGATGGAGGTGGGGGCTACAAACCAAGGAAAGTGGGCAGCCTCTAGATGCCTCTGAAGAGACAAGGAAACGGATTGTCCTCTAGAGCCTCCAGAATTCTATAGCAGAACTCTGCCTACATTTTAGCCTAGTGAGACTTGTCTCCGACTTCTGACCTACAGAACTGTAAAATAACAAATCTGTGTTGTTTTAAGCCACTTTGTGGTGATCTGCAGCAGCAGCAATAGAAACTAGTACAATAAGGAAGTGATCAGCTGGTCAAATCACAATCCAAGCCTGAGTAAAATGAGAATGAAAAGTCTCCAACGGTTTGGGCGAGGTAGAGATCATCGGGGACCTTGACTGCATTAGTTCAGTGGGGATGAAAGCAGATTGGAATGGACTGTGGAGAACGTGGGAGGGGAGGCGGTAAAGTCTGAGAAAGGGCCAATCCTTGGAAGAAATTTGCTAGAAAAGAAAGCTGACAAATGGGGCAGAGATGTGTGTGGGCTCAAGGGAGTGTTTCTGTTCTTGTTTTTTCAGATGGGAGGTATTACTTGCATGCTTGTGTGCTTATAGGAATGATCCAGGAGAGAGGCAAAAATGTGACAAAGCAGGAGAGAGTCTACATTCCGGCTGCAGGGCCTATACCCCACCCAGCCCGAGCTCTCTGCAGCCAGCAGCAGAGGTGAAAAACAGACCGAAGATCAACACCTCCACCCAACCTTTCATGGAATACAGGGATCTCTCCCAAACAACCTGGACACTGAATCTACCCTGGAGCCACTCCCATCTCTGGGTTTGATTCTGTAGCACCTGGACCCATCCTTTCCATCACTTGTATTCCCAGGGCTCTGAGGTCCCTCGGGCTTCTGTCTGCATGTTTCCCTGAGCAGTAAAGCTGCATCTAACTTCTCGTATTTCCCAGCTTGAGAAACTGACACACGGAGGGCATGTGACGAATGCTCTGTTGCAAGCTGGGAACAGCTGCCTCTACTGAGTACTCACCAAGTGCAGGGGCTTCACTGGCCACAGATGTGCTCTCACACAGTCCTGACAACAGCTCAACTGTCCCCATATTATAGGCAAGTGAGCTGAGGCCCAGGGAGGTTAAACAACTTGCCCAAGGTCACATGGCTGGTAAATGGCAGGGTCAGAACTTGAACCCAGGCAGTCTGACCCAAGAGGCTCACCTTATAGCTCCACATGGCCTATGGTGTGTAATGATTGGAGGGAGGGAGTCAACTCCAGGTGCTGACGGAGCCCAGAGGAGAGGAGCTGAGGCCTTCCTGGAAGGGACACCTGAACTTGGTTTTGAAGGATGAGGAGGACTTAGCCAGTGAAGAAACGGGGGAGGGAATACGAAGAGAAGCAGAAAGCATGAGTGAGCACGCCAAGGTGGGAGAAGCACCTGGGGATGGCTCCGTGTGCTGTACAGTAGGAGTGTGCAGCAGGCAGGGGGCCACAGGGCTGTGGCGTGCAAGCCTTGTAGACCCGGCTGAGAACTGAGGCTATATTTTGTAGATAGTAGGAAGCCCTGACAGAGCCTGGTGAAAGCTATGCAGGTGCCAGGACCCCACCGACAGGGCTGGGGTCCAGCTTTGGTCACAGTGCTAGAAAGGGGAACCCAGGCAGCAGCATCCCAAAGCTGAACCTGGTCCACCACCCCCACAGCTGACCCTGGCCTGTCCAAGTCTATGGGTTCAAGTCAAAAAATCAGTGGGGTCTGGCCAGTTAACTCAGTTGGTTAGAGCTTGGTATTATCACACCAAGGTCAAAGGTTTGGATCCCTATACCAGCCCAGCCACCAAAAAAAAAAAAAAAAAAGCGTGACCAGGGACCAAAGCCTGGAAGGGGGGTGGTGTCAGAGAAGGGAGCAGGGCCAAGCTCTGTGTTCCTGCAGACAAAGAGAGACTGCAGGCTGAGAGATGGGGGCAGCATGTGACACCTGGGCCACAGGCTTAGGCAGCAGCCATGACAGCCGAGGGGATAAATGCTCCCTTTGTCCTACGTGTAAATTCTCTGGAAAAGAAAGGATTCCAGGGCCTGCTTCTCCCACTTGCACAATGCTGACTGCCCAGAGCCCCGCTGCAAGGGCCTGCTGTGGCATTTGGGAGCATTGAGGCCCCTTCACCATCTTGTTCCTTCCAGGCGTGCAGAAATGGGGAGCTGGAGTGGTGTGCCAGGTGTCCTGCAGGGGATTGCAAGCCTGGGCTGAGGTGCAGCCTGTGCCAGAAACTTTGCTTCACAGCCCTGAGGAAATCAATGGACCTTGGAGCTCTGAATTAGAAAGAGTGTTAAGCGCATCCCCACCAGGTCCCCCTAATACTTGCTGTCCCCCACGCCTACCTGCCACTCCCAACTCCCCCGCTTTCTGCAGCCTAGAATGGTGACAAGCACAGGCTTTGGAGTCAGAGAAGGCTGCATTCAAATTCTGACACTGCCACTTACAATGACAAGCTAGTTTACCTCTATGAGCCTCAGTTTCCCCATCTGCAAAATGGACGTAACAGCACCTACTTCATAAGGTTGTCAATAGGAAATGTAACATGCTTAGATAGAGTGAGTGAGGGTAGACAGCCCAATAGGTCACCTGGCCTGTATTTTACTTCCTCCAAGGACAAGACAATTGCTACCTGCATTCCATTGTCAAACCAAGTGCAAATCTGTGTCTTCCACGCTCATGGGAGCTGAGGGTAAAGAGGAAGGGCCCATATTTATGAAACATTTCCTATGTGTTAGTGTTATCATAAATGACTCAGAGACATTAAGGGCCTTGTCCAGGGCCACATAGAGGAAGTGACCAGGATTTGAGCCTGAGTCTGTCCAACCCTCTGCACCATGATACCACAAAAGAACTCTTCACATATGTGAAAACAGCTCCCACAGTCCCTCTTAGTGTTTTCTCTTCTCCAGGGAAAACACTCCTTAGGCCTCAGGGGACATGGTTTTGTGTCCCTTCACCATCTCGACCCTCTCCTCTTGACAGGCTCCATTTGTCACTGCCCTTTTGTGGAAAATGCTATTAAGTATATGTACTTCACAGGGCCTGGTTTTCCAAAGCCTTGCAGTTTCAAATATTGGACCTTGCAAGGACTGGAAATTTCCCTCAGGCTATAAGCCTCTGTTGCAAGATAAGGATTGTGGCACAGCAGGTTGCTGGCTCAAAGACAGACTAGTTACTGATTGTTATGTAAAGATACTGAGAAATTGCTGTAAGAAGGAATGTTTGCTAAGATCAAGCTTTTGTTAATTGCCTTACTGGAATGTCATCTGGCTTGTTTCACTGAAAGTTACCAGCCTATATTGTTAAACTATAACCCCACCTTTGTTCTCTTCCTGTAACTTCCTGGTCTGGAAAATAAATGCAGGAAGAGAACCCCAATTTGGTGTTGATTTCCCAAATGGAAGGGTTGGCTCTCCCTTGAGCATTCCCAGGAAGATTAACCACTTTCGGGCCTCTCACTGCTCAGAAGAGATGGGCTTTGAGTAATCCTTTGCATCTCCATCACCCAGGGGAAGTGGGGTGAAAAATTCGTGGGGGGCAAAGCAACACAAAGCAACACTCTTTAAAAAAATGGCCTCCAGATACAATATTCCTTCTGTCTTCTGCCAGTGCACAGGAATGCACTCTCACCTCCTTTATTCCGAGTGATAAGTTTATGCTACTAAAACCTACAGTGTCACACTTGGGTCATCCACATTGTGCTGATGGCTCTCATACTCACTGTATTCAGCTTACAAGAACAGCAGGCACCCTGTGCTCTGAGCAGCTTGTAACTGTCATTGAAGATCTTCACTGCAGGTGATAAAACCCCCTTCAACTAGTTTAAGCAAGTCAAGCCTATTATATATTTGGCGGCTCACAGAACCTCCAGCAGGGCTGAAGAGTCAGGCTTGGATGCGACACAGCCGTGAACAATTCATAAACCATCACTGGCCGGGCTTCTCTAGTGGAGACACCACTGCCACTGGACAAGGAGGCAGCACTGTCCTGGTGCTGATGCTGGCATGGGGAACTGTTTCTAGAACCTCTGCTCCTCTGCAGTCCGGGTCTCCCACACTCAGCACCTCCTTCTTCACCTCAGTCTCTTCTAACAAAGCCTCTCTGGATTCATTTCAGAGGTTAAATGAGTCCATGCATAGTTGGCCTCCAAGATGGCCCCAGCGATCCTTGCCTCCTGGTATTTGTGTCCTGGTGTAGTTCCCTCCCACGCTAGATAGGGCTGACCTGTGTAGCCAATAGGATGTTGCAGAAATGACAGAGAGTGACTTCTAAGACTAGGTCATAAAAGACATTGTAACTTCTGCTTTGCTCTCTTGGAGCATTCACTGTAGGGAAGCCAGCTGCCATGTCATAAGGACACTTAAGCAGGGCTATGGGGAGACTGAGTAGCAAGTAACTGAGGCCTCCTGCCAACCACCAGTGAGCCCAGCATGTGAGGGAGCCATCCTGGAAATGGATCCTGCAGCCCCAGTCAAGCCATCAGATGATGTGGCCCCAGCCAACATCCTGACTGCAAGAGAGGCCCTGAGCCAGAACCGCACAGCTAAGCTGCCTCCAGACACCCGATCCGCAAAAGCTGTGTGAGAGAATAAAATAAGGAGAGAGAAAATGTTCAATATTTATTGCTTACATTTTGGGAGAATTTGTTATGAAAAATAGATAACTAATACAATAAGTATAAAAACTTAGAACACTGCCTAGCTCATAATCAGCATTCCTTAAATGCTGTCATTTTTATCCGCAGTCACCTCTGTGCCAAATGTCAGAAACCGTCACCTCAGCAGCCTGAGTCTGAAAAAAATTTTTTTAAATGATGATTTCACTTAATCCTCCTGGCAGCCCTGCGACTGGGCATATTAGTGTCCTCATTTTACAAATGACGAGAGGGTGAATCACGTTCCATAGAAAAAAGCTCCAGGATTTGAGGCCTGGCTGTCTGACTCCATCCCAGCATCTGACCCTGTTCAATGTACGACAGGCACCAAGTGCAGGCTGGATTGCACTGTAGGAAGCTCCCAGCTTCAGGAATTGTCACTTCAAGGCTCATGAAGATGGCATGTGGACACTGGGGAGAAGAGTGGAAGCAGACAGGGAGAGATGCCAGGGATTGCAATGAATGAGACCCAGGCAGCACTTTTGTCATCAGCGCTCACACTTCCCCACCACCACTCCTTGGGGCAGAGATGTCACGAGCACCCAGGATAATTCAGCTGATGGGAAGAATTCAGAGCTGACAACTCCTTATCAAAGACTTTTCTGGATTAAGGTGCTGGCTGCCTGGGAACCTGCCAGTTCTCCCAGGAAGCCCCCAGGGCACCATCTTCAGCTGGGCCATCTTCCTCACAAGGCGGACACTCAGCCTGTTTCTTCACCACATTTAAGCTGCCACTTCTGGCTCCAGTCCTGGGGTGTCTCCTGTCACCCATCCAGTGCTAACCCTGAGGTATAATGTAGCCTCCCCCCACCACACTTCTCTGCTGTCTCCCAAAACAGGGACCTAAGGCCCTTTTCATTGTAAGGTTTTTCTTGCCGATTGTTATGGGATGGGGGAGCAAAAAAATAATAAACATCAGAGTTACAGTGGGAAGAGTTTCAGGAACTCATAGCATAGAGTAATGGGGAGAATATAGGTTTGAAGATAGACAACCTAGGCTCAAATGCTGGTAAAATTACATCATTGATATCACCCTCTGCAAAGAATCATCTGAACAATAAAGATGATCCTTTGGGGAGGGCCATGTGGCAAAAGCTGTCAAAATCTAAAATGCACACACCTTTCCACTACCAAGAAACTGCTACAGAAATACTCTCATGTATGCTCCAAACCCAATGCACCAAGAGTTCCATGACCGCAATGTTTATAACGAAAATTTGCAAACTTTTACCCATCGGGAAATAATAAATTACGGAGCACCCATAACATGGAATTGTTTTGCACTGTTAAAATGAGCTGGAAAAAAAGAGAACATCTCCACGGCGCTTTCTCCTCCCCCAACAGTTTCAGGCACAGTCTTGCCTTTACCCCCAGTGCTTTCCTGGTTGCCCGAGATCTTGTCTTCTCACCATACTTGGCCAATGCCTAGCAGAGCACCTTGACACCAGAGGAGGTTCCACAAGCAGCTGGCGAGGAGTGGAATGACATGGAGCTGGGTTAGATGCTGTGTGAGTTCTTCTGACCTTCCTGAAACCATCTACCTTTACAGACAAGCTGTCGGCAGCATGGGCAGTGGAACCTAGAGCTCCTGCACCTGTCCCCCATCAGCATCCTAACACAGGCTCTCCTCATCACCTTACTTCACTGTTGCGACAGCCTTGACTGAGGTTTCTGCCTCCATCTCTTTCCCTCCAACCCAGCCTCCATGCTGCTGCCAGAATAATCTGAAGCACAGCTCTGCCTTACTCTAGCTCCTGGTGATTACGGTGGGAAGTCCACGCGCTTAACACAGCAGTCCCTCCCACTGTGCAATCCCACATCATCTCCGTCTAATCCCCTTTAGTTAAGAACAGCCTTTGCTCAGCCACCCTCATGCCAGGTCCAGGCTCCTTCCTTTGCCTTTATTTATACCTATACCCTTGCTTATATTTATTCTTTTGCTACCTGTAGACTTCTCTCTTCTCTTTCCTGCTGAAACCCTTTCTCCATCTTTTCATACCCAAATTCTACTGATCCTCTAATGGTGACCTCTGGGAAGACTTCCTTGGTCACAGCCTCTCCCCCCCTGTCATAGGTGGGGAGAGTGGTCACCACAGTGGATTTCCCTCCCAGTCCCCCCACCCCCCAGGGGACCTGGCATTTCACAGGCAGCAGGTGCTCAATAACTTCTTGAAAGATAATTAATGAGTAAACCAGAGCAATGGATTACAACACGAATGATTTCCAAGCCAATGAAAGAGTAAATAATGAATTGCCCTGAATTCATGAAGGAATGATTAAAACTGACTTTGGAGTATCCTGGTCACTAGTTCCTTTCCCCCAGATAATTGAAAGCCAACAATGCTAAGATCCCTGTCTTGGTAAAGAAAGTCCAGATTCTAGCTAAGGACACAATTTTCTCAGGATTCTGTGAGAACATCCCAGTAGAGAAACATCATAGGCAGCAACCCAGAAAAGGAAATACAGGTGGACAAAAAAATATGAAAGTATAGTCAACCTCACTGATAATAAAAAAAGAAAATGCAATTTAAAATGAGACGTAATTCTTTTCTCCTGTTAAATACGTAATACTTAGTTGTCAGGGGTGGGGAAACAAGCAGTCTCAAATACTACTGGTGAGAGTCTTACTATACTAATATTTATGGAGGTCAATCTGGAAATGCATGTCAAAAGTTTTAACTTTCAAATATGGGTACCATTTGACCCAGCAATTCCACTTTTACAAATTAATCCTAAAGAAATAATTGGGGGCCAGCCCCATGGCACACTCGGGAGAGTGCAGTGCTGATAGTGCCTAGGCCGAGGGTTCGGATCCTATATAGGAATGGCCGGTTAGCTCACTGGCTGAGTGTGGTGCTGACAACACCAAGCCAGGGGTTACGATCCCCTTACCGGTCAAAAAAAATAAATAAATAATAATAATAATTGGGCAAGAAGACAAAGATTTATATATACAAGAAGTTTTATTTCAACATTGTTTGTAAAAATGAAAAGTTGGAAACAAAATAAAAGTCTGTAATACTCTAGTTAAGTAAATTGTGCTTCATTCACACAATGAAACAATCAAACCCTCTGTGGCCATTAAAAAGACTGAGGGAGGCCCTCATAGACGGGACATAATACTCCCATAGCATCAAGTGCAAGAGCAGGTGGAGAATGAGATGATCCTGCCTTGGGTTGAATGTCCCCCCAAAACTTGATCCTCACTGGAACTGTTGAGGGTGGGAAATCCTATTATGGTAATTGAAAGGTGGGGCCTTGAAGAGATGGTTAGATTGTAGGACCACGCCATAGTGAATGGATTAAAAATGGTGGTCAGGGGCATGGACTGGACCACGCCATAGTGAATGGATTAAAAATGGTGGTTAGGGCTTTAAAAAGAGAGTGAACAAGGGGGTTAGTCTCTCTCTCTGCTTCCACCATCTTGCAATGTGAGATCCCTGGGTCACTGTCACCACCACCAAGACCCTCAACAGCTGTGTTCCCTGGACTTTGGACTTCCCAGCCTCAGAAACTGTAGGCAATGAATTTCATTTTCTTTTTAAAATGTGTATATAGTTATAAAAAGCAGAAATGGACTAATATAGATCCTTTTCATTAATATATGAATACATAATGTTTACTTGTGAATAGAAGAATTATGGGAATCTATACACCAAAATGGCTAGAATTGCGAGAGGAAATGTTACTTTTATATTTTGTACACATTTGTGGTTTTTAAAAAAAGAATGATTGATTACTTTTACCATCAGAAAAATACACAGTACAGAAAAATTACTTTTATAACCAGAAAAAATATATCGCTTTAAGCAATAGCCACTTGGGGGGATGGGGACGGGGTCGGCGGCCGAAGGAAGCGCCCCGGAGGCAGCCGGAGGGTCCTGGTTTCCACCACTCCCCAGCCTCTGTGAGGTCTCTGCCCAAGGACCCACACCCTGGGAAAGGCTGCCACAGCCCACTTTCTAGAACAATGGAAAAATGGTGTTTTTTACAGAACGTCAAGAACAACCTCCAGAGTAAACCTTGGGAACCGAATATGTGAATGTCCCACAGCTGGGGAAAAGCACACAGGTGGACCCTGGGGGATAGGCGTCCTCTTCCTCGGCCTTGCCCTGCTTTGTTCCAAGGTCACTTGCCTGTGGCTACTGCCCTGACCACTCTTAGAACTCCCGGCTTCATCCACCACCCCAGAATATGAACTAATAAGGATTAGGCAGAGTCCCAAACTAACCAGAATAGTGGGGAGGAGAAAAGGGTCTTACTTTAACCCAAAAGCTCCATGGGAAGGGAGCAACATAGTGAAACAATCTTTGCCAATGTTTTGTAAGTACTGTATGCCAGACACTGTTGGCTAAGTCTTGGGGTCAGTGGCTTTGGAAAAGAACCTAATCTAAGTTCTTTTCATCTGTGAAATGAGATAGTAATACCTATTGTTTAGGGTTGCTGCATGGAATAAATAGATTACACATGTAAAATACTTAACTCAGTCTCTGGCAGATAATAAGCGATTGATAAATAGTCATTGTTATATTAATCTTGCTGCAGATACTCTTCAGTTTGCAGAAGGTGACGTGCCTTCTTCACCTGCCCTGTCATCATGCCCTGTCATCCCCATTTCAATGAGAGTGGCTGCATGACTGGGACCTTCCTCAATGAGCACACCCTGACAAGTAGCTGGGCGTTGGCTGATTAGAATGTCAAGGAGAGGCCAAACACTAAACTGATCAAGGCTGTCCCAGGGAAGACATGGAAGAACTGTAAGTGGGAGATACCAAAGCCTTGAAGGTGGGTGTCATGGATGGAATGGTGTCCTTCCCCCAAATATTGAAGTCCTAACTAACCCCCGGTATCTGTGAGTGTGACTTTCTTTAGAAATAAGCGCCTTGCAGATGATCAAATTTAGATGAAGTCATTAGGGTGGGCCTAAATCCAGTATGACTGGCATTCTCATGAAAAGGGGAAATTGGGACACAGAAACAGACATGCACACGGGAAGAATGCCACGTGAAGAGGGAGGCAGAGATCGCGTGATGCATCTACCAGCCAAGCAACACCAAGGGTCACCGGCAAACCACCAGCAGCTAGGAGGCAGGCACAGAACAGATTCTCCTTGGCAGCCCTCAGAAGGGACCATACCTACTGACACCTTGATCTTGGACTTCTAGCCTCCAGAACAATATGTTTCTGTTGTTTAAGTTACCCAGTTAGTGGTACTCTGTTATGGCAGCCTGAGCAAACTAATGCAGTGGGGTACAGAAGAGAGGACAGACCTCTCCTTCTTGCTAGCTATGTGACCCTTGATGACTTACACTCTGAGATTCCTTTCTCTGTGCAACGGAGTTAATACTAGTGACTGCCTCATGAGGTGAAGTGAGACACTGCGTGGAATGCTCTTGACACATAAATGCTCAAGATATCACAAATGCGCAAATCAGTCACCACAGGAGATCATAAGACGGGGCCCTGAAACTCACTTTAAGTTGCTTCGTAAGTGTTTTTTCTGCCCTTTGTAATTCTGAACTCCTTGTGCAGGAAATGACTCATCATATTGAATTCCCAGTAACACCAGGACAGTTCTCTGAACTGTGTAAAAGCCTCTTACTCAATAAGGTGTGTTGTAAATTAGGATTGTATTAGAGTAAACTCTGTAGTAAGATCTTGATGCCTCTGTATCCTCAGTCTTGGCACGGTGCCTGCCACACCTAAGGCAAACATTGATCGACTAGCAGTGAATACATGAATGAACTTTACGGGTACATGATTTGGCCTGTAGGATAATTGAATCTATGGTAAGGGGCAGTGTTTTATCCAGAAACAATTTTGTCCAGTGCCTGCTATGATCTTAGACTGGGGAAGTACAAAATAATAAGCAAAGGATTATTAAACATTTACTCTGTCAGGTCCTGAACTTCATGAAGATTGTCTCTTGCATCCCTCGTAATAACAATATCCCATAACTACAACTCTTATCTTCATTTGGCCAGTGTAGAAACTGAGGCTCAGAGAAATCAAAAACCTTGCTCCAAAAGTCACAGCAAGTAAAGGAGAGTTAGGATTTGAAGTGAGGAAGTCTGATTCCAGCATCCACACACTGAACCATTATAGCGCACTCCCTCCCTCTCACTAAATAAGTGGCGCACAATTCAGCTCTAAAGTCACTGAGTATTAGGCCTGGCAGGGACCTTGAAAAACATCTAATCCAATGGTCTTTAAAAAATGAAACTGAGAACCAGGGAAGGTATGTAACTAGATTTACAGTGAGAAAGGGCCCCAACGGGGACTTGAACCCAGGTGTCCTGACCTCCAGGCTGGTGTGCCTTGGTGAGAGAGGGGACTTGGGCTGTAACTCGTCATTTACCCAGGTCCCCAACTCTCCATCCCACAAATGGGCAGAGAAAGGCAAGGAGCTATGAAACACTGGCTGCCAAACTTCTTCCTTCATCCCCGGGGAGACCTAGGCCAGGAACGGCCCTGCCCATCCATCTTTCCCTCCTCAGGCACTCCCCTCCCTCTGAGTTTATGTCTTGCCAATCTGGGCCAGACATGAATGGAATCCCATGAGCACAGGGCTCAGGCTTTGTTCCGGGTGATGTGTTGCTTGTTATAACTCAGGACATAGATGTTAGGATCCACGGGCTCTAATAATGCAGAGAATTGTGGGATGTCTAGCTCTGCTCCTAAAGAAGGCAGAGTAATCCTTATTACACCAGTTAAAGCCAACGGAGGCTGGAGCCAATCCCACAGAAGTCAAGATGGCACCTTTCAGAGCAGGGAGAGGACACTGATGAGCCTTCCTCATATTTCACAATGCTGTGTGTTGCGCCTGACCTCTCCTCTTGGCCCTATGGCTTCCTAGGTGGCCTCACCAGTCTGCTGCAGCCCCAAAGCTATAAAGCTATAGCTTTGAGTCATGGGCTGGAGCTGCTGGGGTCTGGGTGCAGTAACCTGAGACCTGATTCTCCTTAAAACCACACAGGGATGGTTCTTCCAAAGACACAGGGTCCTCTGAGAACTATCTAGAAACAGCAGTGTTCTCTGAGCTATCAAACAGCTGCCAACATTCAGACTTAATGCTCAGGGAAACATTTTGCAAGAGCAACTGTCACACATAAGCTTTTGTGGGTCACTTAAAATCACCTGGTTATTTTCCACTCAGCTGAAAGGCAGCACAGCTCTGACTGGTGGATCTGGGTTCACTGCCTTCAACTCAAGTCAGAATATGTTTGCACTGAAATGGATCTGCGACACAAATGTTTGGGTTGTTGATACTTTCTTCCATTTCATATATTGGGAAGAGAGATCAGATGCATGAACATTAATAATAAAAATGTTTATTAATCAGTTCTCTAGTTTAATCTCTTCATTACAAGAGGAAACTGAGGCTCAGAGAGAGAAAGTGACTTGTCCAAAATCACACAGAGCCAGCAATGGAACCAACAGCCCAGGAATCCTGGGTCCCAGTGAAAACTGACAACAACCTATTTACAGGTGCCTGAAATTTCACCATTTGGAATTTCCACTTACCTTTTCACACTATTAATAGTCTTATGTAGGTATATGAATAGTCAATAAACACATTATTATTATAAAATATTTAAAAGACCAAATGTATTTATAAAGTTTTAAGAAGTTTTCTTTTACAGCTCCTTCTACTCTACCCAATCCCAACCCTTTCCCCAGGCTGTTTGATGTTAACAAAAGGGTGTCGAATCCATCGAGAGCCTTTTCTAAGAATATATTTACATGAGATTGAATGTCCTCATCACAAAGAAACGATTAAGTTTTGTAATAATGAATATGCTGATTACCCTGATTTGATCATTGCACATTGTATATAAGTATTGATATTCAAATCTGTACTCCACAAATATGAATAATCAGTACATTTCAATTAAAAGTAATAATTATTATCTTTAGAAAATGAATATACTTACAATATATGATTGGGTTTTTAAATATATACTTATTATATATATGTATTATTATATGTATTATATATATTATATTTACTAATACAGGTAGATATCTAAAAACCCAATTTACATATTACTTCATTTATAAATATAAGATCAAATTATACTGTTTTGAGACCTCCTCTGTTCACTTAACCTTGTACCTTGGCACTTTTTCTATGCTGGTCCACCAAGAACCTTGGTATTTTGTCAATGGCTCCATCATATTACGTTGTATGAATGTGCCACAGTATATGTTTAGCCATTTGCCTACCTTTGGACATTCAGTTTGTTTCCCACTGTTTTCTGTTGTAGCCACAACCACAGTGAACTTCCTTGTATATAAATCTCTGAGACATGAGCCAATGTTTCTGCAGAAGAGATATATAGAAGTGAAAATGTGAGATCATTTGTCTGGAGACTGTCTTACTTTAAATTGTAATGATTTACTTTAATGCTGTCCAAAGGTTCCTCTTCTGAATCTTTTTTTGAGGGCCTACAATAGCCATAAATCTTATGTTTCACCTAGAATAATCACGGCAACCCTGTGAAAACAAAGTATGCTCCCTATTTTACAAAAACAAACAACAATAACAAAAACTGGGAATAGAGGGGAACTATATCAACTTGATAAAAAGCATTAAAAAAAAAAATCTAAAATCACACTTAATAGTGACAGACTGAATATTTTCCCCCTAAGACTGGAAACAAGAAAAAGATGTCTGCTCTCAACATCTTATTCAACATAGTACTGGAAGTTCTTGCCAGTGCAATAAGGTAAGAAAAAGAAATACAAGACATACAAATTGGAAAGGAAGAAATAAAACTGTCCTTATTTTCAGATGGCATGATTGTCTATGCAGACAATTCCAAATAATCTGCATAACATAAACAAAAACAAAAAACCTCCTATAATTAATCAGTAAGTTCAGCAATGTTGCAGAACACATGATTAACATACAAAAATCAAATGTATTTCCATATTCTAACCATAAATATGAATAAACAAATTTAAAACAAAACACTATTTACAGCAATTAAAAGAAAACAAAATATTAGGTATAAATATAACAAAACATGTACATGATGTCTATGCTAAAAATTACAAAATGCTAATAAAAGAAATTAAAGACCTAAATAAATAAAGAGTCATACCATGTTCATGGATTGGAAGACTCATCATAATAGAGATGTTAATTCTCCCCAAATTATCCATGGATTTAAAACAATTCTTGACCAAGCCCCAAAAGGGTTTTTATAGACATTGGCAAACTTATTCTAAAGTTTATATGGAAGGCAAAAAACCTAAAATAGCTTTGACAGATTTGAAAAAGAAAAAGGTGAGAGGCATAACTCTACCTGATGTCAAGTCTTAGTATATAGCTACAGTAATCAAGGTAGTAAGGTGCTGGTGGGAATATAAAGACATAGATCAATGAAACAGAACAGAGACTTCAGAAATAGATCCACACAAACATGTTCAACTGATTTTTTTTTTTTTTTACAAAGATGCAAAAAGCAATTCAATAAAGGAAGAACAGTCTTTTCAACAAGTGGTGTTGGAGCAATTGGACACCCACAGGCAAGAGAAAGAAAAAAAGAAGGAAGGAAGGAAGGAAGGAAAGAAGGAAGGAAGGAAGGAGGAAGGGAAAGAAAGAAACAACCTAAATCTCACATTTTATACAAAAATTAACTCAAAATGGATCACAGACTTAGATATAAACATAAAACCTTAATACTTTTGAGAAAAACATAAGAGAAAATCTTCAGCACCTAGGGGTAGGTGAAGAGATCTTAGACCTGAAATCAAATGCACAATCCATAAAAATTGAGGTATCCTGGTGGTATCTCATCAAAATTTTAAAAATTGCTCTGCAAAACACCAGGGAATAAAAAGAAAAACTAAAGAATGGGAGAAAATATTTGCAAACCACATATCCAATAACAGATTTATATCTGGACTATATGAAGAATTCTCAAAACTCAACAATAAAAAAAACAAAACAAAACAAACAATCCAATTATAGAATGAGCAAAAAAACATGAACAAACATTTCACAAAAGAAAACATACAGATGAAAAATAAGCATATAAAACTATGTTCAATAACATTAGCCACTAGGCAAATGCAAATTAAAACTACCATGAGATGTCACTATACACTATATAATTATTAGAATAGCTAAAATAAAAAATATCAATGACACCAAAAGCTGGTGAGGATGCAAAGAAACTGGACCGCTTATATACTGCTGGTGGAAATGTAAAAAGGTAGAGCTACTCTGGAAAATAGCTTTACAGTTTCTTATAAAATTAAGCATGTACTTACCATTTGACCTAGCATTTGCACTCTTGAAAATCTATTCTCCCCCACTCCAGTTGAAGTCAGTCACCCCTGTCTTCATCATTATAACAGATAAGAAACCAATAAGTACCTTTTTTTCTGTCCACATCCATTTTCCTTTCTTCTGTAACAACCTCCATCTTTTTTTTTTTTTGACTGGTAAGGGGATCACAACCCTCAGCACGGTGTGGTCTGCACCACGCTCAGCCAGTGAGCGCACTGGCCATCCCTATATAGGATCCAAACCCGCGGCCTCGGCACTAACAGTGCCGCACTCTCCCAAGTGAGCCACGGGGCCGGCCTGAGCTGGATTTCTTTCGTCCTTTCTGAGAGGACAGGCTATAGCCTGGAGCTATGGCCACCACCTTGACCTCATGTGGGAGAGTCCGTCTGTGAATTGAGCCACCATGGAGGGAGCAGGGCTGCAGACAGAGACAGACCAGATCCTCACGTCATCGGAACCCTTGGGTCTCATCTGGCTCTGAACTCTTCAGTTATGTGAAATTACAGTTTTCTGGGGTTTTCTTTATGTCAGTTTGAATTGGATTTCTACCATTAGTGATAGTAAGAGGACTCATTATTTCAAGCATTTACTCTGCACACTTGTTTCCAGGATTTCGGATAAAGTAAAGCTCCAGGCATGCAGGCATTCAATCAGTGACATTTCCCTTGTGGAAATCCCCACTGACCTGGAAGAAGAAGTCTAAGATCCGAACCAGGGACCCTTGGAAGAGGAGGGAGTCCTGATGGGGTACTAAAGACAGATGAAGGTGACCCTGAAGACAAATGCAGATGAGCTTTCCTGATTTGGCAATTTTGCCACTGATCTGTCTTCCTTGCCTGTGAGTACAAACCACAGGCCTACTATTGCCAAAAAGCTGAAATTTTATACAAAATGTTACATAGAGCAATTGAACAATGTTATGCAAAACTGTTTAGATCATCTTTTAAGCCAGGAAATGTAGAAAAGTGCAGGACAACATCAGATACTCGATCTTTGTGATATTCACTGGCTGCCGCAAGGTGTGTCATTGTCACAAAATCTTTTCATGTTATTGTCATACATGCCATCATTTTATGACTATGTACATTTTGTGCAAAGGATGTAGGCCAAGCAAACAAAATAAGGGCCAGAGGTCCTCAGAAATGTGAAAAGCAGCTCTCTACAGAGAGCTTCCATGGGGTTGCTGCCCAAGTTCAAAGCATAATCATGAGAGCAGTTTGACCATCAGCACTTAGCAACCTGCATGTCGGACCAGGTTCTAAAGAGCAGGACTGGGAAGGGAAACATGTACCTCTAGCATCCACCTTAAAATTATTTCATTTTAAGGAAATAAATAATTTTAATTCTTTATAAATAAAAAATAAATAATTGTTTCCTGGTTTTTTGTTTCCTTTTCATTATTTTTCCACTCACACTCAGCCTCATGCAGAAGTTTAGCTAAAATATTATTTCGATGCTTTGAAGAGGGGACGGGAGACCTTGATCCCTGAAGACCAATATTGTAGTTTCATGACAGGTATTAGAGAAATGAGAACATCTTACGCTGTGTAGCAAAAAGAGTCTAGGCTCCAGAGTCAAACAAACCTGGACAGAAGAAGAGCTCTTCTGCTGATTAGCTGCGTGACTTTAGCAAGTTCCTTAACTTCTCTGAATCTCCATCATCTCCACCTGTAAAATTAGAATTAAAAAATAGCTACTTTTCTGGCTTGTGAAGTTTATAGATAATGAAATAAAACTCCTAGCAAAGTGTCCAGCTCAAAATCTCTAGCTAATCTTGCCCTCATTCTACATTATGCTCTGCAGATAAACTTGTTTCCTACATTGCTGAAAACACTGAAGCAATCAAGAGAACTTCCAGAAATTCCTGCCATTGAACCTATAAGCCTACCTGCATTTGCACCCACAAACAGTCCCCTCCACCTGTGGCACAAAGTGAACTACACACACCCCTCTTGAAAGCCAGCCCTTCCATTTATGCATGAGATCCCATCCACCGTCACTTACCCAAGAACATTGGTCCAGCAATTCTCTCTTCTCCATTTTCAATTTTTCTCTTCTATCACATCAGTCCTATCAAATGAAAACATGCTGCTATTTCTTCCATTCTCCCATCTTTTAAGAGAAAAAACTAAAAACCTTCTCATGACCTCACTTTCTCTGCCAGCTCTGACCCTCTTTTTCCCCTTCCCTTTGCAGCAAAACTTTTCTCTGCCTCATTCAGCCTCATTCAGTGCCAATTCCACTTCTGGGATATACCAAAATAATTGAAAGCGGGGTCTCAAAGAGATATTTGTCCGCCCATGTTCATAGCAACACTATTCACAATAGCCAAAAGGTGGAAGCAACCAAGTGTCACCCATCAATGAATGAGCAGATAAACAAAATGTGGTACATAAATACAATAGAATATCATTCAGCCTTAAAAAGGAAGAAGAGTATGACATATGATACAGTATGAGTGAACCTCGAAGACACTATGCAAAGTGAAATAAGCCAGTCACAAAAAGACAAAAACTCTGTGATCTCACTTATATGAGGTACCTAGAGTAACCAAATTCATAGAGACAGAAAGTAGAATGATGATTGCCAGGGGGGAACGGGAGGTTGTCATTTAGTGAGTATGGAGTTTCAGTTCTGCAAGATGAAAAAGTTCTAGAGATTGGCTGCACAACACTGTGAATGTACTTAACACCTCCAAATGGTACACTTAAAAATGGTTAAAAATTATATTTTTATATTATGTATATTTTACCACAATTAAAAATCAAATTTTCAAAAACCTGCACTTTTCCCTGTCTCCAATTTCTCTCTTCCCAGTCTTCCTTCAGCCCACTCCAGTCAGCTTTCGCGCCTCCCCCTCCCCTGAGATGGCTCTGGAAAAGGTCACCAGTGACCTCTGAAAGGAATAAAATTCAGCACCAGTTAAAGGATGAGACACAAAGGCAAGGCAGCTCGCTGGAGAAGGTTTTTTATTCAGCGGGCACATCTGCTTTTATAGGGTTAGAAGAGAGCTGATAGGTTTGCTGAGGACACGGGGCGTTCGGGGATTGGATGGATTGCGTTGCTAAGGGGTCAGGAGCAGGGAGCCTGTGCTGATTGGTGTGCGATTTGCGCCAGCAGGAAGGTATTGTGGCGCTGGTGGGAAGGAGAAGGCGGAGGAGAAGGGTAGCCAGCGCCATGATGGGGCGCAGCCGAAAGGGTTCTCATACGACCTAATAACCTCCACATGGCCAAATCGCATGGGCAGTCACAGCCCTTGTCTGACTAGACCTGTCAATAGTATTTGACGCACCTGATCACTCTCTCCCTGGTCTACTTTCTTCTCTTGGATTCTGGAGCACACACGTTCTTTAGCTTTTTCTCCTCTCTCACCATATCCCATTGGCTTTTTCTTGAGAATGTACATAGCAAGTGACACTTCCAACCCCACTTCTGGATTACTGAAATAGCCTGCTGTCTTAGTCCATTTTCTGTTGTTTATAACAGAATACCTGAAAGTGGGTAATTTATAAAGAAACAAAATATATTCCTTACAGTTCTGGAGGCTGAGAAGTCCAAGGTTGAGGGACCACATCTTCTTACTGGTGGGACTCTCTGCAGAGTCCCGAGGCAGCACAGAGCATCACAGGTCCACTCCTTGTCAAACTGGCATCCGTACATATCTCATCAAACTGCACTTAATCTCCATATAAAGATGATAATAAGGTAAAAGTTCTGCCTAACATAATGCAACTATCCTGCATACAACCAAAGATGAACTAATCCTTTCCCCAGAAGGGGAGGTAAAGCTCCTGGAGATGTTTACCCTTCTCCTGACTTAAATACTATAATGTAAAATTAACAATACTTAAAGACTGATATGAAGTCAATAAATCTTATGTTATGTAATAAAGAAATAAAGAAATAAGAAAAGAGCAAAAACAAAGATATTAACTTAATATATGTATATATACACACAGATGTAGTCTTAATGAAATAGGGAGAAAATACTCATGACAATTACAGCTGCTTACTGGTCTCATATCCCTGCTTCTGCCATAAACACCCACATCCATCCACAATACAGCAGCTAGCATGATCCCCTTAATATGTGCCAGGTCAAGTCAAACCATCCGGTGTTCCCCTCCTCTTTCAGAGTGAAAGTCCAAGTCCATACAAGGCCATAAACTCCTCAAATTCTTCCCCCACTGCTTTCCCCTTGCTCTCTTGCTCTTAGGCACCAACCCCACTGGCCTGGGACACAACAAGCCTCCTTCTGCCTCATTCCCTGTCACACTCTTCACCCAGATGTCCACAAAGCTAACTCCTTCACCTTAAAAAGTCAATTCAATGTCACCTTTTCAGTGAGGCCTATTCTGAGCATCTGATTTTAAATTCCAACTCATCCCCACCCCAATCATCCTCATCTGCTCTACTTTTCCTTTTTCCCATAGCCCTTATCACCTAAGTGTATATATCATTATATCATACTTTGGAATTTTTATGTACTTACTTATCAGGTCTCCTGTTCATCTTCCATGTCCTCTGGTAGAATATAAGCAAGGACTTTGTTTCCTTGGCTCACTGATATCTCTCTAGCTCCTAGAAAAGTACCTGGTGCATAGTAGGTGCTCAGCAACTACCAGTTGAATTAACTACTGAATGAATTTTCAGGGTATTTAACCACTGCAAGTAGTTCATTACCTCATTTGATCTTCACAGCAATTTTGTGAAGCCTGCCAAAAGATATTATTATATTCATTTAACAGATGAAGAAATGGAGTCTCAAAGAGGCTAAGGATCTTCATTTATTTAAAAGGCAGTCATTCATTTACTTAGCTTTATTGAACATCATCATGGGAGAGCTATGCTTAGAACAGAGATTTATTCATGTCTATTTCTGGGTTTTTCTGCTTTTAAACACCCATGCTCCATTTTGAGAAATATTAAAATCTCATGCACCCCCAGTTAAAAGGCTGTATAATGCAAATGGCTAAAGGCAGGGGCCTTGGAGTCTGACTGTGTTGCCACCCCATCACCCTCACTTCCCAGGCTCGGTGACCCAGGGGCATATCCCTCAACAATTCCCTTCTTCAGTTTTCACACTTGTAAGATAGGAATGGCAATAACAACTACTTCAAGGCATTGTCACAGGTTGCTTGAAAGAATGCATGTAAAGCATTGTTATCAGTCCATGTGTCTTCTGTCTTCTGTCCTCTTGCCTAACCCCATCAGCCAAGAGGATTTTACCAGATTTGCTTCCTATAATTTGCATGACAAACCAACAAGTTTTTAAAAAAATCCAAATATAAAAATAATATTGGATAGGCTTTTTCAAACCCAAGAGTTTGATATGCCCACTCTCCATTCCCCGGTGCCTCTCAGCATTCACAGATTGCCAAGAGTGACCCCAAGTCAAGAGAGGGCTCTGCCCCACGCCTTCCTCCTTTTGCATCTGTTCCCAGTAGAGGAAGAGCTACTGATTTCCAGCTGCAAGGTTGAAATGGAAACCGACAAAAGTGCAAGCAAAGGGCTCAATTTCTCAATAGCTACAGCTGCTTAGCGCCCTGAGCTATTTTTAAACCCCTTTTCAGAAACGCCAGTGCTTGCAATGGATCTATTTTCTTAACTGCCAAGAGATAATGCTTAAAAGGGATAGCTTGAAAATATTCCACAGCACTCATAAAAATGACTGAAATAGATAGTGCACAAGACGGCCTTTGTCTGGAGCAGCAGAGGAAAGCAAGATGAAGTCTCTTAGACCCCAGGGCAGCGGTGCTGCTGGATCCGCCACTGACAACCACGGCTTTGTGTCTTACATGTACACTATGACCAGAAAAGGCAAGAAAACCAAACAGTAATTGTAGAGAACTCAGAGACCTGGCATTTAAATCGGTCATCAATTCCAGGAAACAGGGGACTCCAAAATAACTCCCAAAGAATCCCCCTTGACTTGAGCACTGCCTTATCTAGTAAACCTGTCTAAACTGCCTAAAGTAAACTCCTCTTTTGCCCCTTCCCTGAACTCCCCCTGAATTTTCCCTGCCTCATTTCGTAGAACCATCAGTCATGTAGTCATTTGTGTTGCAAATTTAGGAATCCTCCTCACTTCTGCTTTTTTTCACCTCCCACATTCAATGAAGTCTTACTAATATTGTCTTCTAAATATTTCTCAACTCATGTTCTTTTTACATCCCCACAACCACTGCCCTGATTCAATCTTTCATCATCTCTCATCTGGATTTTTGTAAGAGCATCCTAACTCTTCTCCCTGCATCTATTTTTGACCTCTTTCACCGATTGACACAGAGTATTCTGTTTTAGATTTTACCCCTCAGTAAATCTATGCCTTTCAGATGGCTTTAGCCTGCCCATTCTCTTTCAGGTTTACTGGGGAGGTAGGTTAGCCTAACATCTCTCCTCAGGTCACCAGTATACCTGAATAAAAGCTGACTTCCATTTTCACCAAAAATAAATAAATAAATAATAAATTTAAAATCTTATTATGTCACTTCTTGCTTAGAATTTTTTTGGTGATTCCTACTACTTCCTCTCAGAAGACAGTCCAAGCTTTTTAGCATAACACAGAAGGCCTCTGTCACCTGGCCCCTGCAACCATTTCAACCTCAGCCCTTCCCAAACCTACTTCTCACTTTATGCTTCAGCAACATCAAGGTACTAATAATTTTCCACACACCATATCATTTCTTCCTTCATGCCTTTGTTTATGTTAGCTCCCCTGCCTGGAATGCCATTCACCTGTTTTTTAAAGGAAACATTTTAGTGACAGATGACATGAATATGGTAAAGTGCATAAATTGTAAGTGTACAGTTTGATGTACAGAATTGTACAGTAGTGTACAGAATTGACACATGAAAGTAACCACCATATAAATCAAGGGTTAGAATACTATCAGCACTCCAGAAGTCTCCTTCCTGCCCTCATTCCAAATTAATTAAATTCACCCAATTTCTAACGTTTATTTATTTATTTGTTTGTTTGTTTGTTTGTTTATTTATTTATTTAAAGATGACTGGTAAGGGGATCTTAATCCTTGACTTGGTGTTGTCAGCACCATGCTCTCCCCAGTGAGCTAACCAGCCATCCCTCTATAGGGATCCGAACCCATGGCCTTGGTGTTATTAGCACCACACTCTCCCAAGTGAGCCATGGGCAGGACCTCAATTTTTAACTTTATTTAAATGGAATCATCTAGCTTTGTTTATTTAGTATTATCTTGTGGGATTCATCCATGTTGTTGCAGATGGCAGCAGTTTATTTTAATTTTCTTATAATATTCTACTGTATAAATATACCACAATGTATTTATCCAATCTAATGTTAATGGAAATATCAGTGATTTCCAGGTTTTAGCCACTAGAAAAGTGCTGCTATGAACATTATTTGAATATATGTGTGAATTTTTGCTGAGTAGAATTGCTGGATTATACAATAAACATATATGTAGCTTTAATAGATAGTGCCAAATAGTTTTCCAAAGTGTCTATACCACTTTACACTTCCATTAGCCATCTATGAGAGCTTTAGTTGCTCCATATTTTATGCCTATGTTTGGGATTGTCAGTTTTTTAAATTGCAGCCATTTTGCTGGATGTTTAAAATCATGTCTGACAATACCTACCTTTTAATTGAAGTATTTAGACCATTTACACTTAATGTAATTATTGATACAGTTGTGTTTATGTCAACCATCTTGTTATTCATGTTCCATTTATTCCATCTGTTCTTTGTTTCTTTTTTCCTCTTTTCTTGCAATCTTTTGCATTATTGCATATAGTCTAGTGGATGCTCTAGAATGTATATTATGCATCTGCTATGGGTAAAATGTGTCCCCCAAAAGTTCATGTACTGGAAACTTGATCTCCATCATAACAGTGTTAAGAGGGTGGGAAATCCAGTTATGGTATTTGAAAGGTGGGGCCTTTGAGAGGTGATTGGATTGTGAGGACTGTGCCCTTGTGAATGGATTAATCCGTTTATGAAGTAATGGGTCATCATGCTTTTTAAGGAGAGGAATGAGAATGTTAGCTCTCTTGCTCTTGCTCAACCCATTCTTGCCATGTGACACCTGGTTGCCAAGGAACCCGGTAGAGAGCTCCCACCTAGAAGACGACCCTCACCAGATGCATTGCCTGGACAGTGGACTTGCCAGACTCCAAAACTGTAAGAAATAAATTTCATTCCTTCATAAATTACCCAGTTTCAGTTATTCTCTTATAAGCAACAGAAATGAGAACTAATACAGCATCTTTGACTTAACACATTTATTTAAAGTGTTATAAAACGTCATGTATAACATAAGGAGCTTCAGAGTATACTTTTTATTTCCCCACTTTCTCTCTTTCATGCTTTTATTGTCATGTCTGATGCCTCCATATTTAGGAGTATTATAAGACCTGTAATATATTTTATTTTTGGCTTTAAACAGTCAATTCTCTTTTTAAAAAATTAAAAGTAAAAAACTACTTGTATTTACTCATGTATTTACCATTTCTAAAGCTCTTTATTGCTTTGTATAAAAAGTTTTAATTTGTTATCATTTTCTTCCAGCCTGGTTTGTTCATTTTTGTGCAGGTCTTCTGGTGATGAATCTTTCAGCTTTTGTTTGTTCAAAACATTATTTCATCTTAACTTTTGAGAGATATTTTAGCTAGACATAGGATTTCTACATTGATTTATTTTTCTTTAGAAAGAAACATTGTTCATTTAAAAACTATATATCACTTTAAATATACAGATTTATTGTTCTCAGGCTTGCATTGTTTCTGAAAGAAGTTTGGGGAAATTCTTACATTTGTTTCTCTTTCTATAATATATCCTTTGCAATTGTTGCTTTTTAATTTTTCTTTTTATTACTCTTTTATAGCAATTTGATTTTGATGTGCCCTGGTGCAGTTTTTGTTTGTTTGTTTGTTTTGTCCATCATGCTTGGATTTTGTTTAAGTTCTTAGATTTTTAGGTTAATAGTTTTGTTTTGTTTTGTTTTTTACTTTTTAAGCCACTAATTCTTCATATTTTTTCTGTTCCATCATCTCTCTCAACTGCCATTAATACTGTCCAATGTTTTGTATTTCAGATGCTCTTCTTTTTTTTGCTGTAGAAGTTCCATTTTGTTCTTTTTTGTAATATCCACAACTTTCTTCATCATGTTTAAGTTTCTCTTTAAGTTCTTAAGCATACCTATAATGTGTCTTAAAATCCTTGTCTTATAATTCCACGATTTCTGTCATTTCTAGACTTGCTTTGCTTCTACTGACTAGCTTCTTTGCCTGTCTAGGGATTTTTAAATTGAATGCTTGACATCTTGAACATTATGTTTTGAGTGTTTGGATTTTATTGTCTTCTTTCAAAGACTGAAGATGTTTTATTTAGCAGGCATTTAAGTTACTACCAGATCATCTTGATCAATTCAGGGCTTGTTTTTAAGCTTTTATAGGTCACTCCTTTTAGAGGAGTGCTGTCCCATAGAACATCCTGGGATGTTAGAAATGTTCTATTTCTATACTGTTCAATAGAGTAACCACTACCCATATATGGCTACTTAGCATTTGAAATGTGGCTAGTATGACTCATGAACTAAATTTTTAATGTTATTTAATTTAAATTAAGAGTTAAATGGTCATATGTGGCTAGTTACTAGCATATTGGATGGAGCAGGTCTAGAGTACAAGGCTAATTTAGTCCTGTTCCTAAGGTGTGACCTTCTGGTGCTTCTACTTATATCTGGTATTTAATGAGGTCTTTCCCTTCTACCAGGTCATAACTCAAATGTTTTCCATTTCAGTGTGGATTCTAGGAATTGTTCACTTTATGCCCTTTAGCAGTTATTCTTTGTTAAAAAAATATATGCATATGTACAGTAGTATTTAGCCAAAGATTCAAGGGGGCAAGCATGAAGATCCTGGAGATACTACTCCCAGAGCTATACAATTTGTAGAGACAGTAAATGACTGGCCTGCTAGTATACCTTACATATGCAAATCAACCAGTCTACAGCTCATACCCCAACCACCTCCTTTATCACAGGGCTCTCACACTCTGGGCCACTATCTACCCTCCCTAATCACCATAGGGCTAGGTATCAGACAGCTAGAGATAGTAACTATGCCCCAGAGCCTACTGAAATTATGCAGACTAGCTAATCAAAAGCCTGTTTATCTTGCTTTGCCCTTTTCTTCCCATGGAAACCACAATAGAGACTCTTGACCATGTTTTTCCTTATTCTCTCTACATCCTGACTGACCCTGGGTGCTTCTCTGTGTGGGTCCCACCCCACAAAGTGTAATTTGCCTCTCTCCTCTTGGGGACTATGAGTAACAAACTATCTTTTTAATGTCAATCATCTCCTGATCTGTTGGCCTCACCATACTTGAACAATAATAAAATCTGCATTTTAAAATAAATATATGCTTTTTATTATGCATAATATAAATTTCTAATATAATAATTATAATGTATATATTATATAATTTAATAATATTACATATGTATTCAAGTTTGTTGATAATGCTCTTAAAATCTTCTGTCTGTTGATGGCTTTTTTCTCCTTGTTCTATCTATTACTGAGAGGGATTTGAAAATTTCCCTCTAAGACTATGTTTCTCTTACTAGTCCTGTCAACTTTTGTTTCACATATATTGAGGCTATGTTATTAGATGCAAATGGATTTAGAATAGTTACATCTTTCTGTAGGATTTACCCTTTTACCATCATGAAATCTCCTTCTTTATCCCTAGTAAGGCTTCTTGCCTTGAAGTCTGCTTCAAGCTTTCTTTTCATGTTTACTTGGCATGACTTTTTTCATCCTTTCAGTTTGAACATTTATGTGTACTTATAGTTAATGTGTGCTTCTAAAAGCAGCATATAGTAGTTTATTCTATTTTTACTTCAGTCTGACAATCTTTATCTTTATAATTAGAGCATTTAGTTCATTTATATTTAAGGTGTCTACTGATGCATTGGAGATTCAATCTACTATCTTACTATTTAATTTCTATTTATATCTCTTGTTCTTTATTCCTTCCTTTCTTGTCTTCATTTGCATTAATCACGAATGTTTATTATTTCATTTTTCCTCTATTAAATTATTAATTATGCTCTTTTATTCTTTCAGTGGTTGCCCTAGAGATTAAAGATACATCCCTGACTTATTAGATTCGCACTTTTCCACTTCCTGGACAATGCAAGAAATTTAGAACACTTAAGTTCATCTACAACCCTTTCACCTTTTGTATGATTGTTTTCATGTATTAACTCTACATATGTTTTAAACTCTGCAAGACATCATTATTGCTTTGTATAGTCTGTTTACATTTAATTTGCCTACATATTTACTTTTTATGTTGCTCTTTGTTTACTCTTGCATTTCCTTGCTTCTATTTAGGATAATTTTTTTTTCCCCCTAAGGAACTTTGTTTGGTATTTCTTCTAGTGTGGATGTGCTGGAATGAAGTGTCTCCATTTTTGTTTTTCCTGAAGTGTCTTATTTCATTTTAAATTTTGAAGGGTATATTTACTGAATTGAGAATTCCAGAGTAATAGTCATTTTCTTTTACCATTAAGTGTGATATTTCTTTGTATTAATCCTATTGGCATTTGTAGTGATTCTTTAATTTGTGGCTTCATGCATTTCATCAGTTTTGAAAATTTTTCAGCCTGTATGTATATCTTCAGATATTTTTTGCCCTATTATTCTCTCCCTTCTTTTTTTGTGTGACTTTAGTTGCTTGCATTTTTTTTACCTTTTCACTGTGTTCTAATGTGTTCCTTATTTATTTTCTGTATTTTACCTAGTTTTTTTTCCTCCATGCTTAAGTCTAGATAATTCCTACTGTGTCCTTTCTCCAAGTTGGCTAATATTCTTTTCTATCATGTCAAATCTTCTGTTAAACCCATGTATAAAACTCTTAATCTCAATTATTGGGTTTCTCAGTTCTAGATTTCATATTTGATTTTTTTCTATAGATCCTGGTATAATTCTTCACCTTGCCATCATTCTCCTGAACAAATTAATCACAGTTATTTTAAAAGCCATGTTTGCTAACCTCAAAGTCTGGATCACCTGTGGGTCTATTTTTATTTTCTTATTATTTTTTTTTTCTTTTGGGTTTAGATCTTTTGGTTCTTTTTTATTGAAATGCCTGTTCATTTTTTATTAAAAACTGGGAATTCTCTTGAAAATTATGGAGAATCTGAATGATGTTATATTTCTCCAGAGGGGATTTACTCTTATTTTTTAATGCACTTAGTGTAGAAACAATTTCCCTTAATTCAATCAGAGATTGAGATAATTTGAGAATGCAGTGTTTTTGTAAGGTCTGATCTATTTCCAGTTGCTCTTACTCCCAGGGCATGAACCTTCAGTGGTCTCATTGAAAGTCTGCTCTATTTGCTAGAGCCTCTCCTTTTTGGTAACTTTGAATTTCCCCCAGTACTTTGGGATGGCCAAAAT
Source organism: Cynocephalus volans (assembly GCF_027409185.1). Lineage (NCBI taxonomy): Eukaryota > Metazoa > Chordata > Mammalia > Dermoptera > Cynocephalidae > Cynocephalus > Cynocephalus volans. The sequence goes on along the minus strand of NC_084474.1, from coordinate 78,473,424 downwards.
TTTTTGTTAGATGTTTAGACTTCTAGCTGTCATCTTCTGATTGATTTATCACCCTCCTTCCTGATGAACTGGAAATGCCTGAAGGGGATAAGTGCTGTAGGATATCAGACTCACTTCTGTATAGTTCCCTTTTGTCTACCAGGTTGGCCTCTGAATTCCTGGTTACCTTGGTTGCTCTCCAATCCCTTAGAACAACTATTTTTGTTATTTTAAACTGATTGATTGGTTGTTTGATTTGTAATCTAGCTTTTCTAGTTACTCTTGTCAGGAGAACTGGTATATTATAAGCAACTATCTAATAGATAGAAGCAGGTGTTTGACTGGCAAACCCCTACTCACCACGTTAGACTTAGACGCCACTTCCCCAGAATATTTCCTTCCACACTGTTCAACTCCATCTTCCTCTTGTTTTCTTACACCCCCTCTACAATTCCATAATTCCCTTGTATAATTCCCACACAGAATGTAAATAGCTGTTTATAATTATCTTATTTTGTCTCTCTCTTTCCCACTAAACTGTGAGCATCTTGAAGCTTGAGACTACCATTTATTCACCTCAGTGTCTTCCATGCCTAACACAATGCCTAGCTAAATAAACATATGCATCAGTGTGAACCCAACTGGTTTTCAATAAATACTCAGAAAAGTACTAAAATGTCAGCCAAGTCAGAAAGAAATGGGGTTTTCCTGACACTAGAAGTTACCACCAAGATTTCCAGGCCCACTCTCATGACCTTTCAATCTTTTAGGTATTCTCCCACTGGCCTTAAGCACATGGCCACTAATTCACTCATATGTGGAAGCTAAATAAGTTGATGTCATAGAAGTAGAGAGTGGAATAGTGGTAGCTAGAGGCTGGGAAGGGCAGGTGGGAGGGATGATAGGGAGAGATTGGTTAAGGGATTCAAAATTACAGCTAGACAGGAGGAATAAGTCTAGTGTTCTATAGCACCATAGGGTGACTGTAGTTAAGAGTAATTTATTGTATATTTTCAAATAGTTAGAAGAAGAGATTTTGAAATGTTCTCAACACAAAGACATGATAAATGCTTGAGATGTTGGATATGCTAATTACCCTGATTTGATGATTACACATTGTATACAGGTATTGAAACATCATCACACCGTAACCCATAAATATGTACAATTTCTATGTGTCAATTAGAAATAATTTTATTTTTTTAAAAAAGGACATGGCCGCTAGGACTCGGTTGGTGTACCCTATACATCCTGAGCCACCACCTTAAAAAGATGACAGTGATTCTCCCAGACAAGTCATTTCACCTCTTTCATCTTTAGGTCTCTCATATGTAAAATCGGGACATTAAAATCTTCCTTCCTGGGTTGATGTGAGTCAGTTATAATTTTATCTTAATTTAAACACACGGACTTTGAAGCTAAACTGCCTGCGTGCTGGTACTAGCTAGGCTCCTTACAGCTGTGTGACTTTGGGCAAGTTACTTTACCTCCCTGTGTCGGTAAGGAATTAACTTACATAATAATAGCAGAGTAACTATTAGCCATTAGTATTCTATGAGGATCAAATGAAATATGATATGTATTTCATTACCATGAAATACCATGTTAGCACCATGATGATTTAGTATCATTATAATTAAGTCATTTCCCTTGGAGAACAGCTCAACCCTGAGGCTTCTGTGGGTGCTACCAAATGACATATTTAACACTAAAATATGAACATCTAATCTTTTACTGTTGGCTTCTTTAACTAACTTTTTTAAAAAGGCATTTTCAGCTCTCACATTTACTCTGGATGACTCATACATGAGAATTGAGGTTTTCCCTATAGTTCCTAAAATCTATAAACCAGAAGCCCAGAGCCTTCCATGTTTCCCCAACAGCAGGCTGTGGGCAAGCCTGGACCAGACACAACAAAGGAAGCCTTCCGAGAAGGGACAGAGACCTCCAGACAGCGTTGGCATTCTCAGCCTTGTGTCTTGGACCTCCTGTTCAGGACCAAAGTGGGCTCTTAGGGTTATCACAGACAGTATGCGAGACCAAGTCTCTCTGTGACTAGGACTTAGGGCAGCCAGAGTAGACTTGGCAGTGGAGTTCCAGATCCAAGTCTCAGACAAGCTAGAGCAACGGTTCAGAGCAGTCTAAGGCTTGGCAGCTGCAGGAATCGGCACCTCCCCAGAACCAGGGGCCCTACCTGAAGCAGCACAGAGCAGCACAGGTGTCAGCCGGTGGAGATTCCAGAGGGAAAACCAGCTGCTGGCAAAACCAGATATCACCCAAGTGAGGAGGATCGAAGGGGGACACAGAAGGGTCAGTCACAGAGCCAAGGGTTAGTTTGGAATTGGGCAGTGATGGCTTCAGAGCCAGAGCAGACTGATCAGCAGGAAACGCTGAGACTTGCTAAAACTTTAGAGGGGCATAAGAATGCTCTGGGGCACTTGCTAAAATGCAGATTGCCAGGCCTCACCCCAGAGAGTCTGAATATAGCAATCTGGATGGGGTCCAGAATTCTGCTTTTTTAACAACCACCCAGATGATTCTGACGAATGGTTCTTGGGCCACACTTTAAAAACCCTTGGTCTATTGTCCTAAGGGTCAAGGATGTGGCTTCTTTGTAGGAGTGTCTTGCAGGGTGTAGGTAGCCCTGGACATCCAAGGGTTACAATAACTAGTAGGAAGTCAAAGAAGGGAAAACAAACAAACAACCCTTATGAACCCCGGACAGCTGCTTGCTATTCAGTGCCTTCGCGTGAATTCAGAAAAGGTGTTCATACTGGGCAGATGAATTTGATAAAAGCACACATTCCTTCGGTTGGAGAAGTCAGACCAAGCAAGGCCTGGGGAGCAGAGCGCAGGGTGGTCTCAGTCCCCACTTGTCCGCTTGGCTGGGCAGCCTCATAGAACCTGAGACATAGGGGCTGGGGTTACCTTTGGGATCCTCTTAGGCACTGACAGGTAGCACCATAGGAGCACTGAGCCCCAAGGGAGCAATGATAGGATTGGAGGAGCCCAGAGGTTCATGTTCTGGAGTCAGGACTGAGTTCAAGTCTTAGCTTCTCTATTCACTGGTCATAAGACCAGGAATAAATTTACCAACCTCTCACCAGGAATTTAATCTATAAAATAGAGTAAAATTACTTATTGCCTGCCAGTGAGATGTGATAAAAGCCAAGTTAGTCCTTCAACACTTGTCAGGAACATTGGTAAACATCAGAAGTCTCCAATGCTGTCGGAGGATGGGCACTCAGTGTCCTTTCCTCCAGAACCTCAGTACCACGAAGAATGCTATAATGAAAGCAAAATGGAGGTGACAGTCCCCCACATATCAGCAGACAGGCACAAAATACGGCTGTTCCTCTAGGCTTGGTGAAGTCCAGCTGCCTATCTGCAGGCATCCCACCAAGTGGCTTGCAAGAAAGTTCTCTCTGAGGGACGTAAGCCTGTTCCAAACATGCCGAAAGCAATGAAAGGGATGGAGCCCAGCAGACTTGAAATGAGTTGCCCACTTACACACCACTGTGCACCAGAGAATACAAACTGTTGTTACTGCTATAACCTTTCATTTTTCTTTAATAATTTTGGTATTATGTAATTCAGTGATATGTGTCTTAGTCCTTTCATGCTGCTATCATAGAATACCATAGACTGGGTGGTTTATGAATAACAGAAATTTAGTTCTCACAGTCGTGGAGGCTGGGAAGTCCAAAATCAAGGTGCCAGCAGATTCAGTGTCTGGTGAAGGTCTGCTTTCTGGTTCATAGACGGCCGTCTCCTCACTGTGTCCTCACATGGCAGAGGGAGGAGGGAGATCTCTGGAGTTTCTTTTTCTTTTTACTGACAGCTGGCCAGTGCTGGGATCCAAACCCTTGACCTTGGCATTGTGACACTGCACTCTAACCAACTGAGCTAACCAGCCAGCCCTGGAGTTTCTTATATAAGGGCACTTCATATAAGCCCTCATTCATGAGGGCTTTATCCTCATGACCTAACCATCTCCTAAAGGCCCCACCTCCTCATATCCTCACATTGGTAGTTAGGATTTCAACATATGAATTTGGGGGCAACAAAATATTCAGTGTATAGCAAACGTTAGATGTATCAGTGGTCTGGTCTGAAGCCTCCTCCTGAAAATGTCTGGTTGTACACTGCTGTGGAAGACTTCATGACTCCAGATTAAAAAGGAACCTCAAAACTGCCAAGAAGCTGTATTAGTCCTTTTCTGTTGCTTATAACACAATACCTGGAATTGGGTGATTTATAAGAAAACGAAATTTATTGCTTCCAGTTTCAGAGGCTGGAAAGTCCAAAGTCCAGGGAACACAGCTGGTGAAGGTCTTTGTGGTGGTGACAGTGACCTAGGGGTCTCACATGGCAGAAAATGGTGGAGCAGAGAGAGTAAAAGTGCAACCTCATTCACTCTCCTTTTAAAGCCCTCAGAACGATGCCCCTGACCACCATTATTAATCCATTCACTATGGCATGGTCCTACAGTCTAATCACCTCTTCAAGGCCCCACCTTTCAATAACCATAATGGGGTCTCCAATCCTCAACAGTTACAGTGGGGATTAAGCTTCAATGAGGTTGGGGGGCCAAGGCATCCAATCAACAGCAGAAGGTTTTTACTTAGAAAGAAAATGCAGCTATCTGCTCTAGACAGGGTCGTCTACATAATTTGTGGGACCCAGTGCTAAATGAAAACATGAGCCCTCCTGTTCAAAAAGCAGAAAAATAAGCTTTTTCTTTTCTTCTGCCATCTCTCTCTCTTTCTCTTTCAACCCATCATGGTGTTTTTTATTTGCTATTTAATGTCGCTCTTCCTGGGACATGGGGATACTTCTGGGGTGAGGGCAGCCCCTCACAGGCACTTGGGGCCTGTCCTTGACTTGGTTCACAAGGTGCACACACCTCACCCAACTTTCCCCACACCTGCTCTCAGCCCTGCCAGGGGAGAAGGGCAGTAGCAGTCACCAGGTGGGGGTGGAGGAGCGGGTATCTGAGAACCCATTCCAGCCAGGTGGGGAGGTAGCAGAGGTGAACCTCATATGCCTGAGGCTTCAAGCCCCAGGTATGCTTCATGTCTCATCAGACTTCACTAGCAAAACACAAATTCAAAACCAAAATGATTAAGACTTTCAAGACAGCCACTGCAGAGCATTAAACCCCAAGTACAGGGCCTCCTCCTAAGTGAAGAACCCTGTGTGATGGCACTGGTCACCACCCTGATGCTGGAACTCAGAAAATCCAGATGGAGGGAATCAGCATTGCTGAGCAAACCATTATGTTACTGATTTAGTGATACCAAAGTGTTAACAAGAACAGCATCTTACTCTTAATTGCTGTTCAAATATACGTCAACATTGGGATTTTGAAAGTTCAAAACTACAAAAAATAGGCCTAGATATAGAGAACTGATGCCAACTTCACACCAAAACGAAACAGTCTCCATCAGGGTTTCTCACCTCACCACTGTTGACATTTGGGGCTGGGTTATGCTTTGTTGTGGGGCTGTCCCATACCTGCATGTGGGGGCACACTGTAGGGTGTTTAGCAGCATCCCCGGCCTCTACCAGTTAGGTGCCAGTAGCACACCACTTTCCTCCACCCCTATGATGACCAAAAATGTCTCCAGAGGTTGCCAAATGCCCCCTAGGGGGGCAAAATTGCTCCTGGTTGAGAACCATTGGTAGAAAATTTGTTACTTTTTTGTTGAAGTTTTGTTTATGCTTGATTAATGTATTAGTCCATCTCTGTTGCTTATAACAGAATATCTGAAACCAGTAATTTATGAAGAAACAACATTTATTTCTTACATTTGGAGGCTGGGAAGTCCAAGGTCCAAGGGTCACATCTGGTGAGGGCCACCTTCTTGGTGGGGACTCTCTACAGTGATGCAGGGTGTCACATGGCAAGAGAATGGCAAGAGAGAGCCAACCTTCTAACTTGCTCTCCTTATAAAGCCACGCCCATCTCTTCATGAATGGGTCAATCCATTCATGAGGATTCTCACAATTGAGTCACCTCTTAAAGGCCCCACCTTTCAAATACTGTAATCAGATTTCCCACATTCTTAACATTGTAACAATGGTGGTCAAGTTTCACTGAGTTTTGGGGGACATTCAACCCATAGCAATAAGCCATTTACAAATTATACTCCCATATTTAAGAGTTAAATTCTGGTGGGCCATCAATATGGCATTTTTTCTTTTTTAACTTAAAAGTTATCCATGCCTAAATTGCTATGCTTTCTTTATTATCCAAACACATGGCATCTTCCATCCGCAGTTGACAGTAAGTAGAGAAAAGCTATCTTTTTCAGGAGGAAGTGAGAAGTACCTTTCAGAATATACAACAAAAACTCATTGAAAGCACTGCCATATAATCAACACTTGATTACCAATGTTTGTAGAGAAGCAGATGTGCTGATATCCAGAAAAAAACAGATTATGCAAAAATCATTTCTATTTGGCTGTGTTTTTGTGTTGGTTTGTTTTTGCCACAGATCAATCTAAGTGGGTTTTGTTTGGGTCAATATTGAAATAGAAGAGGAAGCCATCTGGGCCAGTGAGAATCTGGAATTCAAAAGGAAGACAGGAGGTCATCAATTTGGATTTGATGGCATAGAGAAAGTGAAGATAAATGGTCAGGGTCCCTTGGGGGTTCAGAGTTTTACCAAGCATTTGATATAAATATACATGTGTGCCCAGTTGTTCTTTGGTTATTGTCTAATGTAATTGCGCATGTGCACCCAGGTGTTCCTGGGTTGTCTGACTCACACCCAGGTGTCCTGGGTTATTGGACTTAAGTATAAAGGACAAGTGGCTCTGATCCACAGTGCCCCCACCCCTACCCGGGATGCCCTGGGGAACCACAGGGAGGCCACTACTGTTGCTGGAGGCTGTTGCTGTCAGGGCCACCAGGACCTTCCTGGGGCTACTGCCATTGTTGCTGGAGGCTGCTATAAGCTGCTGCTGCTGCTGCTGCTAAGGAAGCTGAGGACTGAGCTCATGTCATCTGCCAATGGCTCCCGGGATCTTTCCCAATTACCTAGCTCATGGACCTGCATGTGAGGGGTCTGGTGACCCAGCCTGGCACATGAGGGGTCTGGTGACCCAGTCTGTATATGAGGGGTCTGTGGCCCAGTTTGTACAACAGGTTTGAAGGGTGTGAGCCCTAACCCACCAATGTAATTGACTTTGTTGGCAGGATTCCTACAGTTGCCCTAGCCATACAAACTGAAAAAAAATTAGTGGACTAAGTTATCCTCTCTCCTGTGTTTTGAAGCCTTCTTGGTGATCACTTCTTGGAAAACAAGAGAAGGTGAATACAGTTGAAACTCTGTGGTGGCCACTGTTGGTGCCCCACCCAGACCCCGGAATCCTTCTAACCGGCTGGCTCTCTGCACCTGTCCCTCCCTTCTGTAGATGTCACTGCTAACTGATCACACCTGTGACCTTCTTCACAGCATCATCCTCCAGGAACAGACAGGTGTGGGGTACAGGGGCACAGTTCTTAGCTGGAACTAACTCGATGTGCAATTTACACTCAGAGTTCCTTGTGGGGTCAGGGTGAGGCAGGGCTTTAGCTAAAGCCACACCCCTGCCTGCCATCTTCCCTTCCTCTCCTGCCTCCTTCTCTTCCTTTCTCATTTCTCCTGGACTCGCTTCCTTCATGAATCACTTACACTCAAATCCTTGACTCAGGGTGGTCTTCTGAGAAAAATGGGCCTGACCGATTTTTTTTTGTCCACAAGACCACAAGGGAACTGCCACCTGTGCAGGCCTACCCAGGTGGGCCTGGACCACATGACCAAACCAAGAAGATGTGGCTTCATTTCAGGGGCATTAATAAGACCTTAGGATTTTGAAATACTTCCGCATTTTTCAGGTACTCACTATGTAGGGCGGGAGCCAGAGAACAGGGCTCTGCCAGACCCCCTTCTACCCAGAGAAGGATTCTGGGGTCAAACTGAAGAACCTAATTGCTTGCAGTTCAGTCTGAAACTTGTGCAGAGGGAAGAAAACCAGCCTTGGATCAAGGGCCTGAAGCACAAAGGGCAGAAGCCGAGGAAACCCTCAGACTTGAACCCAAACTGAGAAGACTGGTTAGTGGCAGAGCGAGCCTGGAAGCCCAATCTTCTAACTCCAAGTTCAATGCTCTCTCTCATGTACGCATCCACCTGCTCTTCTGCACTGACTCATGTTAACTCTCTTTTGCCTGACTTCCCCTAAAAAATAAAACGTAAGACTCTTTGAAGACAAGGGGGTCCCCACAGTGCCTAGGTCAGACACTCAAAACACACATTTTGATGGTGAATGAATGACTAAGCAATGCTTTTCCTGCCTCAGTGTTTCTGTAACGCAGATCTAGGGCTGCCGTCTATACCGCATGAATGCCGTCCACACATCCCACAAAGTGCAGTGGACGACATGCTCAGCCTTGCGTGGAAGCCCTGAGCAGAGGCGATTTCTGTTGCAAGGAATCTGGAACTTCCTCTCTCCAAACAGTCCACTTGATCCCTCAGAGTTCTGGAGCATAAAATTGTAGCTCAGGATCTCAACTGCAAAGGAAATGGACTTTTGTACTCGCACATAAGACCTGGTGTATAGTTGCTCTTTTAAAAAGATCGGTTGATAAATGAGTACCTCTGCAGGCTGAGTGGCACATCGTGGTGCAGTGAAGAAAAACAGGCTTCAGGGTCTTTACAGTGAGCTCCACCCTGGGCTGAGACTTAGCTCTTGGTGGCCATTTGACTGTGGGCAAGTTCCTTACCACATACCTATGTCCACCTCACCCTTAATCCTCCCCACCCCCAATCCTCCCCACTCCCAAACACACAAGAATTGCTGGTGGAAAGGAAAATACAAATAGTTGGGGAAAACTATACAATCTTTTGTAGGATAAAAACAGCAGCGTGGCACTGTGGTTAAAAACACTGATTTGGGAGTCAGACCCATGGTTTTGAATCAAGACTCTCCTTGTGCAGCAATAGACAAGATACTTGGGTCATCTGTAACTCTAATCACTCATATGCGGACTGGAGTGAGTAATAGCACCTACCTCATGGTTGTTCCGAGAACATGAGATCATACATGCATATTGCTCAGCCCAGGACTGGCACAAAATGGGTAAATGTCAAATGAATAAATGATTGGACAGACAAAGGAATGACCTGAATGGGTAACATTGGCAGAACCTAACAAAAAGACAGTTGGCAAGGGGATCTGGAAAATGCAGTTTGCAAAGTCCCAGCCCCAGCATCAGAAAGCAGAGTATGACAGATGTGGAGCTGAGAGATAATAGGTAAATTAGCAGAACCTTCCAGTTATACTTACTCATAGCTCCATACTTTTGATACATGATGCTAATTACAATCATAATTGTATTTTTTGTGATTTTTGGGGGGTTTGTCTCCTCCCATTAGACTATCCATAAGCTCACTGAGGGAAAAGCCACGTTTATTTGGTTCACTACTGTATTCCCCCCACCCCAAACATATCTGGAACATGGGAAACGCTCAATAATTGTTCACTAAAATGAATTTATGAAGGAAGGGTGTCCGAGGTCAGGTTTTGTAGAAGTAGAACCTAATACACGGATTCTTGTGCAAGGGATTGATCAAGGAAGGACTTTCAGAAGAAAGGGAGTGAGAGAGGCAGGAGAGGCCAGGGGAGGAGCTAAGCAGGGATGTGGTCTCAGTGGGATGCTGGCCTCAGCCTGGTCCCACGGAGGGCTCTGCAGTGTGGACTGCTGCACAGTCATTGGCCGCAAGCAGATGAAGGGAAGGGACCGTGTAACCTCCTGGGAAAGATGGTTCTGGATGGCTGATGGAATTTGGATGTGTTGTCCCCTCCAAAACTCATGTAGAAATCTGATCCCCAATGTGGCAGTGTTGGAAACTGATTGAGTCATGGGGGCGGATCCCTCATGAATGGATTAATGCTCTCCCTGGGGGAGGGGGATTAATGAGTGAGTTCTTGCTCAATTAGTTCTTGTGAGAGCTGATTGTTTATAGGACCCTGACACCTCCTCTCTCTCTCTCTCTTGCTTCCTTTCGCCATGTGATCTGCTTGTACCCACCAGCTGCCTGCCGCTTTCCACCGTGAGTAGAAGCAGCCTGAGGCCCGTGCCAGATGCAGCTGTCCCAGAATCGTAAGCAAATAAACCTCTTTCCTTTATAAATTACCCAGTCTCAGATGTTTGTTATAGCAACACAAAACGGACTAAAACAATGGCTGAGGACAATTCTCCAGAAAAGGAGGCAGCTGTGAGCATTAGCAACAACACTTACAGCATCGGGCACGGGTGCACCCACCTGCGAAGGGGGTCAGCATGGGGCAGCAACAGTGGCCACCACGAATGGGGACACGCACGCTGTGTGGGGAGTTACCTCAGAGACTTCTAAAGTCTCTTCCCGTTGGAGAGGGCTGTGATCTTAGAATGTTTATGAGAAACCAGCCCAAGAAGGAGTGCATTTCTTTCACCTTGGGGCATTTTTATCAGACATAACAGAAGCTGAAAAGTTAATAGTCTGCATCTCTGGGCAGCCTGGGCCTTGGCGTCTCTTCTCGAGCCTGGAGCGCCTGCTGGCATGGCCTCAGCACCCCGGGGCCCCCACACAGCAGATTCCACCCTCCAGACTCTCTCTTCTCTGGCACAAAGATGGGCCTCTCACTCTTTTTCCCTCCCTGCCCCGCAGGTGCCCCACTCAGTGGTGGCCTGGCAGTCTCCATCGAAGAATGTCACTCTGGCCTGAGGCCCGGCCTCAGACAAAAGCCCTTTTGGAGCTAAGCCTACATATTCTAGCTGACAGGACCCTGCCTGCCTCCTCTGCTACCAACTCGGGAGGGCAGCTAAATTCATCCCCCTTGATTGATGGTTTCCATAGAGCAAGGCCACCTCCGTACGCAGGAAGTAAAACGAGACTGAGCCCTTGATCGGTGTCCTGGCTCCTGGACAAAAGCTGACTGTCCTCACTCAGAGAAGGGAAGGAAGATGAGACACCCACTGCCCCGAGACCCGTGGTAGGGGGGCCTGCAGATGCGTGTGCACTGGGAGCTGGGAGAAGGGAGTCCAAGGCCCAAAACAAAGGACAAAGCCCTGAGCCCCAAACAAACCTTCACACCCAACCGTGACTCTGGCCAGGGCTTGGAATCACACTGACTAGAGTTTGAATTCCTGGCTCTGCTATTTACTAACAGGGCACCCTTAAGTAAGTCATTCTCTGAATCTCCATTTTCATAACTTTTAAACAGGCAGAACAGTGTTTACCCTGCATTTATGTAGGTCTGAGTATTAAAAGAGATAATATATGGTCCTGGTACAATGGCTAGCACTTTCTCAACCAACCACCCCTCTCTTACCATTCTGTCTCACTGCACATCTAAAGCCTCTTGGTGGGAGACCCTTTAACCTGCTTGGAATGTTGCAGTCGTGCCCACATGCTCTTCCTCACCAAGGTCACTCATGCTGCTCATCTTTACCCTTCCTTTTCAGGCCAAGTGTCACTCTGTGGTTCTAACTATTCCTTTTGAAGATCCTGCCTGGCTTGCTTCTGTGAGGCCATCAGCTATGGTCTCCCCCGAACCAAGAATTACAGGTTTTTATACATTAAATTGTGTCCCCCCAAAGTTTAATGTGTTGGAGGCTTGGTCCCCACTGGCAGTGTTAAGAGGGTGGGAAATCCTACTACGGTAATTGAAAGGTGGGGCCTTGAAGAAGTGATTAGATTGTGAGGACCATGGCATAGTGAATGGATTAATCAGTTGCTGGTTTAATGGTGGTCATGGGCATGATTCTAAGGGCTTTAAAAGGAGAGCACATGAGGACCTACCTCTTTTTCTGCTTGGCCATTCTGCCATGTGAGACCCCTGTGTCACTGTCACCACCACCAAGGCCTTCACCAAATATGTTCCCTGGACATATGTTCTGAAACTGTAAGCAATGCATATTGTTTCTTTACAAATTACCCAGTTTCAGGTATTTATGTTATAAGGAACAGAAATGAACTAATACACAGGTCCCACCCAGTGACCATCAGAGGCAGCCAGTGGACATGGTGTTAGTGGAGCTGTTTGTGGATTACAAACTATCTACAATGGGAGACCTGTCGTTATGGGATTTGGATGGCATGTCGTCTTCCAGGCTGCTGTGGCCCTTTATTCCCCCCAACCCTGCTTACTTCCTCCCGTAAGATATGAGAGACCTTAGAGGTAGATGTGGCCTTAAAGATCAACACTGTCATTTTATGGATAAAAAGATGGACACACAGAGAGGTGAAGTTCCTACAAAACTAGATTGCTACCCAGGCACAGAGACGGCTTTTCCCTTCCTGCCAGCAGCTACTTTCCTACTTCCTACTCTGTTGTCACTTTTCCCTCTGCACTGGATTGAATGGTGTCCCCCCAAAATTCACATCCACCTGGAATCTCAGAATGCAACTGGAAACATCATTTTTGCAGATGTAATCCAGTTAAGATGAGGTTATACTGGATGAAGCTGGACCCTAATCCAATGACTGGAGGCCTTCGAAGAAGAGGGAAGTTTAAGCACAAACATAGAGGGAGGACGGCCACAGAGGCCGAGATTAGAGTGATGTCGCCACAAACTAAGGAATGCCAGAGGTTGATGGCAACTACCAGAAGCTGAAGGAGGCAAGGAGGGACTCTCCCCTGGAGAGAGCATCGCCCTGCTGACACCTGGATTTCAGACTTCTGGCCTCCAGCACCGTGAGAGAATAAACTGTTGTTTTAAGCCGCCCCGTGTGTGGCACTTTGTGATGACAGCCACAGGAAATGAATACACCCTAGTCCCTGGGGAAGGAAGACTACAACTCTAGAGACACACTAATTTACAAAAGCAGGTTAGGATCTGGGGACCATGGCTCCAGTCATATTTGCATTTTAAAAGATGACTTCCACCAAGGGTGATGAAGTTGAAGCAAGACTAAGAATCCTCACAAATAGCGGTCAGGTCCAGGCCTGCAACTCACCCACAAAGACCTTAGTATTAACTCCTTCTGATAGATGCAAATGCCAGGGCTCAAAGAGGCATACTTGAGCGAGTGGGGCAGAGCTGCACAGTGCCTGAGAGCATGGGCCCTGGCCTCGTGGTCAGCCTGTGCCCAGTTTCTGGTTCCTCCACATCATAATTAGCCATATGACCTGTCAACCTAAGGGAAGAAACTGAGGAAAATTCATAAAACAATGAGTTTATTTGAGCCAAGCTTGAGAACTGCAGCCCAGGAAACACAAACCCGAGTCGCCTTGGATTTGTGCTCCATCCAGCAGTAGTTACAAACAATTTTTAAAGGGCAGTTCCAAAGTTGTTTGCCAAGAATTTACACTGGTTTACTAAAATAACATGAGCTACTGATTCATTACACATTTTTCTTTGTATCATAAATTCCAGGAGCATTGCAGCAAAAATTTTTTCACATCGTACAACTAGTGATAACATTTGGATAATCTACACCCATTGGTGGTGGCACCTGATCTGGAAATCACTGCCAGAACACACTTTCTAAAAACTATCCTAGACAAGGGTGAGGGGGACATGACTGAAGCCCTATGCTTGTATCTCTCCGGGCCTGTTAAATTTAGCAGAACTCGCATTCCTTCGATGGCTCTAAGTCACTTTTCTTTCTCAGACCTTAAGCAAGTCATTTAACCTCTCTGTGCTTTGTTTGCCTCATCTGTCAGAAGGGAATGATAATAATAAAATACAGCTCTGAAAATTGGTAATTTCATACGTACATTGATGGAAAGTGCTTAGAACCGAGTCTGGCACCCAGTGAAAACCTAATTATCTTAGTCTTGTCATCAGTGCCCAAGATCACTTGGTTTTAAGTGACAGAGGCAGCATTTGAACACAGGTCTGTCTGGTTCTACTAACTGTTTTGTTTCCATGATCCTGTACTGGAGACAGGTCCAAAAATTTATATATGCCAGATTCATCCACAGACTTCCTCTTACCGAATGGACCTGAGAGTGTTGTGCAAATGATTCCATGACTTGATGGGGATACTCTCTGCCCTATCAACTACTCCACAATGGGAGGTGACAAAGCCCCAATCGGGCCCTTTCTTTAGGAAATAGGACTGCTGGGTATTTGTGGAGAGGAAGGGATGCTCAAGTTCCAGCTTTATCCCCAACAAGGCCAAGCCATGTGAAGTTCTTCATACAATCTTAGACAATGAGGGGTGTGTGTGTGCATGTGCGTGTGCGTGTGTGTGTTTGTGTGTGTGTAGGCAGAAGACTCAGAATTGTCATCTCCCTGAGAAGAGTCAGCCAAGAGCTCTGATTCATGGTCATCTTTGTAACAACTGCCAAAACTGAAGATCACCTGTGGATATCTGCCCCTTGCAATTTAGGGAGCCCATCCAACCTCCCCTGAGAGGTGGTACAGATGAGTGGTTATGAGCTCAGGCTTTGGTACACAAAGGCCTGAGTTCCAATCCCTACTCTGCCACTTTCTGGCTGTGAGAACATGGTTGAAACTTAACTGCTCTGAGCCTCCATTTCCATATTTTGTAAAACAGGAATGATCCTTGCCCCCCTGTCATGGGGTTGCGGTGAAGAGTAAAATCAGATAATGTCTGTAAAGCATCTAGCCCAGAGGAAGTATCTGCATTCAGCACTCTGATGCTGCTCTGATAATGGTGTTGATGAGCGTAAAGGTGATGCCCACCCAGAGAGTAAAATGTGGGCAGCAACAACCATCAAATGCCTGAGCAGCCCCCAGGACTGCGCAACTCCACACAGCTAGGGCTGAAAGGGAAATCAGATGAACAGACTTCGACCTTTTAAGTCCATTTGTAAATTTCTGGTTCTGATGGCTGTTGGCAAATCTCTTCAATTTTGTTTCCCTGGAAAATGTTACCAAAATTCTGCCTGGTAGAACTTCCCAATAAATACATAAAGACCTCCTTAGGGAAGGTGGATCCTAAAGCCAGCATCTCCAGTAAATAAGACCTTGTTGTGTGAGATGCTAACAATTACTGCAGCTCTTCATTCAGTGTCTTTTGGCTGACTTTCAGCTCATGAGGAAGTGTCTGTATTGAAGCCAATTTGAATTGATTTTGCAAGTAAAATTTCAGGGAACAATGTGCCAGGTGTCTCAGAGAGCTGGAGTCTGGTGGATTCTCTGTCATCTGCTCACAAGAAACCCTAACTCACATTCATACTCGTATGGTGAGCTGCAGTTTTCAAAGCACTGTATTTTCACGTTTGGTATTTTATTGCATCTTCACAATAACAGGGTAAGACTGATATTGTTCTCCCCACTTTGCAATTTCCCCATTTAACAGATAAGAGAAACAATGAGAGCTTAAGTGATGTGCCCGAGGTTATATATGCTGCACCCGGCTGGTCTGGGGAGTTGGACCCAGGGTTTTATTTAAGAAGCATTATTTCAACAACTCAGTGAGCATCCAGTATGTGTCAGTTATATTATATTATATTATACAAAGATGAATAAGGCATAGTGAACTGCCCGGTTCGAGGGGAGACAGGCGTGGACGCCACACAGTGTAACATGCACTGTAATACACACACGTAGAAGAGGCTAACCACTCACTCCTTGCTCCAAATCTTTTCTCAACACAACCTCAACAGGCTTCCATTCCCCTGAGATGTCCTTCCCACCCTCACTCCAACAATGACAAGATCCCCTGCTCTTACCGAAGTACCAACAACCTCAGGTTGCCAAATTCAAGAGCTAATTCTTCGTTCTCATTGAATTCAATTTCTCAAAAGCAATTGACGCAGTTGATTATTCTTGTCCCCTAACACTTTCTTCCTGGGCTTTCATAACACTGAAAGCTGAGTTTTTCGTTCACAGAATGCCAAGCTCCTTCTTGGTCTCCTTTGCTGAGTCTTTGCTTTTCCTTTGATCAATTTGTACATGTTGAAGAACCCAGGGCTCGGTTTGGGGCTCCCTTCTCTTCTCTCTCTTCTGATCCCGTGGCTACACATACTATCCAGATGCTGATCCACAGTATTTATCTGCAGCCCCAGGCCTTCCCTTGAGTTCAGGCCCGTGCACCATTTAGCTTGTTGCTATCTCCACTGGGATGTCTGATGGTCATCTTAAAGTCCATCACAAAGCTAGCATACTTAAAACTTCATTTTCTCCCCTAAATCTCTTCCTTTGTTCTTCCCCCATCTCAGGTAATGGCACCATCATTCACCCAATAACTCAGGTCAGAAATAGTCGTCCTTGATTCCTCTCTTGACTAGTAAAGCACGTCCAATCTATCCGCCAGCCCTGGGGGTACGTTCTCCAAATTATGTCTTGAATTCATTCACTTTTCTCTATCTCCACTGCTACCACCCTAGTCCAAGTCATCGTTATCTCTCTCACCTAACAACTCATGGAGCAGTCAGATGGATCTTCCAAAAGATGTAAATTAGATCATGTCATTCCTCTGTTTAAAACCTTCCACTGGCTTCCCACTGCTTTCACGGTGAAATCCAAACTCCTTAGCACAGCCCATCATGCTTCTCAGGGTCCCACTCACCCCCTCCTCCCTGACCTCTTGCTCTACAGCCCTCAGGCTGGCTCTCTTTCCACCCTCCAGTCAAGCTGCCCCAGGGCCTTTGCTCTTGTTCCTCCTGCTGCTTGAAACAATCTCCCCTGCATCTTTCCAGGACTGGATTCTTATCATTCTTTCAGGTCTCAGCTCAGATATCACCTGCTCAGCACAGTCTTCCCCGAGCCACCGTTTACTTTGCTCCCTGTGAGGAGTTTGTTACCATCTGTGATCATGATATTTGTCTCTCTCCTCCCCACTAGAATGTGAGCCCCATACATGTCTGGCCAGGACATGTGCTAGAGGTAGAGCCCCACGCACAGGGTCTGGCACCCAGGGTCACGGCATTTACGGAGAAGACAAACAACACAGCATTACACATATTTAGAAACTTGTTAATTGCCATGAAGGACAAGAACTGGGTTCTAAGAGGAAGAAGGTGAGAGGGCACTTACTTTATACTGGGTGATCAGGGAGGGCTTCCAGAGGGAGGTGACCAAATGAGAACTGAAGGATGGGATTGAGCATCTATGAAAAGGGCTGGGGGAGAAGCACTGCAGGGAGAGGGAACGGACATGCTAAGGGTATACACAGACAGAGGGCAAGGAAGAGAGAGATGCACAGATTTCTTTCTGTCACTTTAAAAAAAAACCAACAGACTTTATAACGTATAATATCATAACTTACAAATATGTTATGTAAGTTCATAAACTTACATAACATATTATATACTATAAATTATTATAGAACTATAATCCTATGTTATATAAGTGGATAACTTATACAACTACAAAACTATAGTTTTATAGCTTCATTTTAACTTAATATATCATAAGCATATTTCAAGTCATTAAATCACTTGTAGTTTTGGTTTTGGTTTTGTTTGCCCTTGTGAACAATGCTTCATTGAATACCTTATTTTAAAAGATATCCACATCCACTGAGGTGGTTAAAATAAGAAAGACAATACCAAGTGCTGGTGATGTTATAGAGCAACTGGAATACTAACACAAGGGTGGTTGAAGTGCAAATGGATACAGTTACTTTGAAAAACTCTTCAGCAGTATCAACCGCAGCTGATCATACAATTAACCTGTGATTCAACAGTTCTGCTCCTAGGTGTATACTCAACAGAGGTATGTACATACGTCCATCAAAAGACATGTACAAAAATATTAATAGCAGCACTGTTTATAGTAGCAAAAAACAAAACAGAAATAACACAAATATCCATCAACAGTAGAGTAAGTGTGGAGTAGTCATATGGTGGAGTATACACAGTAGTTAGAATTGAACTATGGCTACACACAACATGAATGGGTCTTCCAAATATAATGTTGAGCAAAAGAAATCAGACGCAAAAAAGCAGACTCGGTATTATTCCATACATATAAAGTTCAAAAGTAGGCAGACCACATCTGTGGTGTTAAAGGTGAGGATCAAGGGAGGGGACAAGGGGAAGACTTCAGCAGGAAACGTGATATCCCGATTCTTACTCTAGGTGCTGGCTATATGGCTGTGTCACTTTGTGACAATGTATGGAGCTAAACACATGATTTTTGCACTTTTCTGTATTATGCTAACTTCAATAAGAAGTTTTAAAATAGTTATCTCATCAGAAAAATTCCCAAGTGTTAATTTTCTCTGCTAAAGCAAATTCTAAGTTTCTGGAAAATAGTATTATTTTGGGTTGAATTGTGTCCCCCAAAAAGAAATGTTGAGGTCCTAACCCCTATAAATATAACCTTATTTGGAAATATGATGTTTTCAGATGTGAAATAAGTTAAATAAGACCATACTAATTAGGATGGGCCCCAAATCCAATCACTAGTGTTTTTATAGGAGAGGGAGGTTTGGAGACACAGACACACAGGGAAGAACACCATGTGACTCAAAGGCAGAGAGATTAGATGATGCAGCGACAAGCCAAGGATGCAAAGGACTGCCTGCAACCTCCAGACGCTGGGAGAGAGGGCAGGACAGATGCTCCCTCGGGAAGGAACCAACCCCGCCCACACCTTGATTTCTGACTTCCGGCCTCCTAGACAGTGAGATAGTAAATCCTTGTTGTTTTAAGCCACCCAGTTTGTGGTCATTTGTTACAGCAGCCCTGGAAAACTAACATAAGTACCAGATTCCAAAAAGGATTACTTTTTTTTTTATTCCCATTTAGCCTCTTGGAGGAAAGTAAAGAATGTTCCCAAGTGGTGGTTATAATTTAATCATTTTGGTCACCCTCCTATTTTGGGCCACGCCCAGGTCATCTCCTTGACTTTCCACTGCAAATGACTCAATCAATCAATTCCCCTGAGCACATAAGTCAAGAACAGAACCTGGAGGCGGAGGACGGAGGAGGAGATGGGGACACAGAGGAGGAGATGGGGAGACGGAGGAGAAGGTGAGCAGAGAGAAGAAATGCAGCACAACTTTCAGATGTCACCGGTCCTGGTTCTTCTCAGCTACTGACGCTTTGCAAAGATATTACTACCTTTTTTGCTTAAATCCTTTCTCATTACATAAATAACTCATGTTTATTTTATAAAAATTAGAAAATACAGAAAGGCAAATAAAATAAATAAAAACAACACATAATTCACACCCAAAGATAACCACATTCTGGTGTATTGCCTGCCAGACATTTTTCTTTGACTGTGTATACATTTTCTTTTTTATGAGAAAAATGTCAGCCCTTCCTAATTGCCTACGTGTCTTTTCTTCCTCTTTCTTGATAAATACAGATGTTTAAAAACACTCCTGAGACCCCTTCTCTTGCCCACACACACATTGCTGCTTTTGTTTTTCATCGAAAAGTCCTCGCCCTGGGCCCCTTCCTGTGGCCAACCTGTCCTTTATAGAAGCAGTCAGTTCTCTCTCCAGCCCTGAGTTCAGATGGGAAGATCCAGATTACAACACAAATAGTACAGGGGAAAAGATTGTTTTCTTGTTGAAGAAAAAGAAGCAAACATCACATTTACTTTTTGCAGCAAATATCCGATTTGCTGTCTCTTTTAAGACTTCAGGTGCTGAGAATTGGGTTAATGACACTCCTCCGTTCAAGACATGATTATCCTGGACGTTAGGACAAACAACCACAAACAACCTCTTGTTGTTTTTTTTTCTTTGACCAGTAAGAGGATCGCAACCCTCGGCATGGTGTCGTCTGCACCACGCTCAGCCAGTGAGCGCACCGGCCATCCCTATATAGGATCCGAACCCGTGGCCTCGGCGCTCCCAGGGCGGCACTCTCCTGAGTGAGCCACGGGGCCAGCCCGACAACCTCTTGTTTTATAGTATGTTCCTTTACACTGCAAGTCCTCACTTTCCGCTCCCCCATTAACATCTGTCCTAACATGTTTGATGTATGTCCTGCAATATTGGGCTGGACAGCTTCCATCTGCACCTCTAGATCTCTCAGCCCAGTTCTGGGTCCCCGGAGGCTCACCTGTAGAGTGCATATCAATGGGCTTGCTGGCCAATTCTGATTGGGTTTGGCCAATGGGAGGCACCGTCAGGAGATCCAGAAGATGGCAAGAAAGGGAAGCTTGGGTATTTATCGCCCTTACTCCCTCACGGCCAGGGAGAAGGTCCTCCGCTGGGGGTAGCTGAGGGCTGCGTCCTCACAGCTCCTGTGAGGTGGCCCTTTCCAGGCAGCTCTCAACCGAGTTGGCTTCTTTCAGTTTAGGGCACCATGAAGTCACAAGGCTATTCTAGCACTAAAGCCCCTCACCACCACTGGGTGCTTTTCCCAACCCTCCCACACCTTTGCACATAGTCCCTTTATTAATTCTCCAATTAAACAACGTGTGGGCGCCCATCTTTTTCCTGCCCGGACGGAGACAGATACAAATATGTATTCAGTCTTGTAAAATATGGAATGTTCTTTTGTGTGTACGTGTGAGTATGTATGTATTCAATGAATAGAATACTACTGTCCTCCAGATCTCATCTTGTCTCCTATGTCTTTCCCGTAACCCTGTTTCTCTGGTCTGCATTACTGTGTGCACTCCAGGTTGCTGCTTCCAGCTGCAGCACACCCTTGCTCCCTGTGCAGGCAGCCCCTGGTGAGGAACAGCCCCCAACTCCCTGCTATCACACACAATGCCACAATAAATGCACATTTTTATAAACTTTTTAACCCAAAATTTTTCAGTTCTTTTCCAGGTCTCAATTCTGAATTTATGCCAAGCACAGTAAGTTTATGGGTAAACCACGTTGAGTGTACACAGCTCAAGTCTATGTTCCTCGATTAAACAAAGTGACCCTAAATTCATAAAAATGTGCTTTCCCTGCTGTTTTTACTACAATAACAAATTGTGTAATAAAATAAATGACAAGAATGACTACCATTTACTGAGCACTTTATATGTGCTGAGTTCTCTCCAAAGCCCGGTATGAGTTGTAGCTCATTCAACAGTATGTGGAGCCAGCCTGGGCTGGCTTGCAAGAGCTGATTATCAAATTTTCAAAAATTTTGCAAGCCAGTTACTAAACATGGCAATTATTAAAAACTAAATTATTTAAACTCAAAATTAAATAAATTACAATAAAAACCAATATAATAAAAACTCATCAGTTACTAATTACTTTACTATCCTCAACTATTATATAGGCTCAGGTAATGTCTGTGGCATGTGTACAGTGGAAATACCACACAATGCATATCTCTTTCCAATTCCATGTTTCCAATTCCATTGGCACCTTGAAATCAGCCATAGTGGGTGTATTTGTACCCTGGAAATTATGAAGTGCTACAAATCAGGAGTCCTTTGTCCACAGAGCTGGTTGTTAGATATAGACCAGCACACCACTGCATTTCATTCTTACAATAGCCATATGAGATTGGCATTTTCATTTTACATAGAAAAAGCGAGGCTTAGAAGAGATAAATAACTATCCCAAATCCTAACAGTGAAAGGTAAAGTCGGGATTGCAAGTAACACTTATGTAACTCCAGACCACACCTACCCACAGTATCATGGAACAGTGAGGGCCCAGACATAATAACTAAACAGTAGGATTTTGTTGTTTAGCACTAGGTACAGAGTAGTTATCTGTACAAGATTATACAGTTAATAAAGAGAAAAGGGGTGGGTTCCAGCCAAAGCCTTCTAGCCCTAGAGCCCACTTGTTTACCCACACCACCTTCAGATCCTCTTAGAATTGGAAAGAGCCAGGACCATTTCCCAGTCGCTGTGCCTCCCTCTCTCTTGCCACATGATGTCTTATTTACCTTTCTCCCCTTGTGTGTCCTAAATGGTCTCCCTGCCTCCAGACTTGCCCCTCTAAATGCTGTCTCCAAGGCAGCTACTGGAATGCAGATGTGATCATGTCACCCCCCTCCTTAAAATCCCCTTTGCCTTCAAAACCAAGTCCAAGCACTTTGGCAGAGTGTACTACGTTCTACCTCCTGCTCCAGGCCCACACTGCTCTTTAGGCTTTGGAATACCAAATCACGCTAGTCAGTTCTCTGCTCACCTCTGCCTTCTCACCTCCGGGCCTTTGCATGAAATGCCCTCCTCCCCTCTCATGTGGCAAACTGCTCATCCCGCAAGATTCAGTCCAGCTGTCACCCAGGAAGCCTCCTCGAAACTCATACCCTCCCAGGTTTCCTCCTGCCTATCTTCATCTTTGCACTTTGTGCATTTTATGTAAAGTGCTGCAGCCACCTTTCCCCAGTAGGCTGTGAGTAACAGGGAGGCCAAGGTAGTTTCTAATTTGGCTTGGTATCTCCAGCCAAAATCTAGGACAGGACCTGGCACATAGATCCTCAGTAAAAATTTGTTGAACTGAACAGAGACTACCTATTATTCTCCTCTGCATCCTTGCAGATCACCCTAGCTCAACCTCTGCAACTTACAAATGCAGCAGGTAGTTGTTAATGCCTTGTCCCTTTCAAGACTAGGACCATGTTTTTTGTATACTTTGCACCCTCCACAGCAAATGGAACAGTGCCTTGTACATAGTAGGTACCCAATAAGTATTATTGGATCTTTGGTAAAGGATCTAAGAATTACTCTTTTTCAAAATCATATATACATAAAATAATAATAATATGTATATATTTCAGGTGAGTTTTATTGTTAATCAATTTTTGTTTTGATTTTAAAATTAAAACATGCTCATTGTAGGAAATTTGTTAAAAAGAAAAAAAAAAAAGAAAAGAAAACTCTTCGGAAGGTAAAAATCACTTATTATCCCTTAACCCGTGTAGATGTTGCAATGAATTTTCTCACTGTCTTTTTTTACGTGCAAGATCTTGGGGGATGAAGAAGAGGAGTACAGGCATGTACACATATGTGTTTAAATCCCACTGTTCCATAGTTCTGCTGGTTAATTAATTATTAGGACAACTGCTTTGGCTGGATCTCACATTTTTATGAACAGTGGAGATCTGCAGTGAAGCACTCTTGATTTCTGAAAATGAACCTTTCTCTTACCTCCACATTCTCAAGTTAGTAGAGAAGCAAGCAGAATGCCTCATATATGCATTGGAGATCCTACAGTTAAGAACAAGGAGCTGAGAAGTTGCTATAAGAAGCCTCCGGCAAAGGGGACGTGTATCTTGCTTCTTGGAAAAGGAAGTATACTTTTCTGGGGCAGGGCTTGAGGAAGTGTCCCAGCAAGGCACTTGCTGATGGCTGAGCTCAGGTCAACATCACTAGGAAAAGTCCTGGGGGTCAGGGGGAAGGAATATCAGCTGGCAGGTGGGAGGCAGGAGGGGGGAGAGAGCTGCCTAAGAGAGGACACAGAAGGCGCAGAATCAGCACTAGAAGTACAAGAAGTTCAGTTTGGGTGAAAGTTAACAGCTCCCATTTATCGAACACCTGATGCTGAACATGTTGAGATTAGAGCAGTTTTCTAAATGACACCCACCACCATCCTCATGTATTCTGCACTCAGTTCTCGGCCATCTAAAATAATAGAGGAGTGTGGCAGGTGGAGATCAAAATGACAGAGCCAGTACTGGAGAGCCCAGCTCAGGGTTATGGCAACAGTGGGCTTCCTTTTATGGCTGACCATAATCAAATTGTCTGTCAAAGGTGGAAAACACTGGCCTCCTCCTGTAGTGAATCCAGAAAAATTTAAGGTGTGAAGGAGCAGGGCAAAATGTGTGCTTCTGGTGGCAGCTGTATCCCAAAGGAAAAGTGGAAAGTGGAATATATATGCCCATGTCCTACTCCCAAATTTGCCAACCAGGTAATTCACTCCCCCTCCCTGGGGAAGCTTGAACACAGGACCAGAAAGAAGCCAGGAGTGTTACATGCATTGATGTCCCCCAACACGGAAACACAAAGGAGGGGGAAAAGAGGTTCCGCATAAGAGGCACCGTGCTAGGAGCTTTAAGTATTTTATCTCTAGTTCTGAACAACATGTAAGGAGGAAATTAATATCTCCATTTTAAGATGAGGAAACTGAGAACAGGTAAGTAAGAGCACACTGCCACAGAGCTAGCGGGTGGTGGAGCTCGGCTCTGAATGCAGGTTTTGCTGACTTGGGTTCCCCTGTTCTTACCACAGTACACCACCCCTCTACTTGCCTTCGTGAGCCCGGCCTCCTCTGTGCAGCCCCTCTCCTGTCTGAGGGGCTCCCCTGCTAACAAGGTTTGCAGTCTGGTCAGGATGTAGTGACCATAAACATAGTAAAAAGAACATTCGAAACAAAAAACTTGTTTAAAGGAATCCAAAATAAGGAGAAGGTAGTTCTGCTCAAAGTGATTAAGCCGGCGGGGCTCAATTTAAGCTGAACTTTAAAAGATAAGTAGGATTCCAGTGGGTAGTTTGCATTTTGCTTCTTATTATTCTGATTTGTTGGGTCATAAGAATCAGTCCAGACACGCTTTGCTCTTTTCCCACACGTGTTAACTTCTGGGGATTGTTTTTAAGTTTTGGTTCCACCATCAATTATCTGGGGCGAGTTTTTCACCCTTTCTGAGTTTAGGTGTATTTGTAAAATGTAATTACGGTAAAGACTAAACTGGATGGAGTCTATGAAAGTGCATATCACAGCCCTGCTCAACCCTTATCCCTCCATCCCCTCTTGATTTTGAGTCATTTTTCATTGCTGCTTTTAGAAAACCCGCTGCACATTTGTTTCCTGACTTTGATGTTGCCTGACTTCGACAGCTGCCGGACACCCACCCCAGGCCCATTGTTTAAAGCCTTATCTCCAGTCCTTGCACACACATGATCTCACCTCTCACAGGGCAGAGACAAGATGTTGTCCCAATCTGATTCTCCCATGAATGCCTGCTGTTCTGAAAAACAAAGCACGTTTCTATTTGGAAAAAGAGCTGTTAACAGTGTGGAGCCAGGTCCCTGAAAGGGGATAGTCCTGGGTTCCCTCAACACCCCAGGCAGGGCTGTTAGGGTCCCCCACTCCCTGAGTCAGACATCTGCCACCAGAACTAGGGAAGAGTGTGGATGTTTTGTCCTTGTGTAGGGATTTTGTGGTGGTCTCAGGAGATCTGAGACTGGCTTGGGTCTACCCAGATTTCTCAACAGCTCCTTGATCTCTCAAAATGAACTCCAGAGTTAATGCCACCTTATAAGGTTGTTTGCCTCTTATACGCAGGGATAGTGTCTCTCCCTTCTTTCCCTCCCACCTCTAACCCCTCAAGGCCAAACTCACCTTGACAGCAGAGATTATGTTTATTTCATTATTTCATTTTTATACCTCCTGCTTATCACCTGTCCAATCCCCAAAACACACACCCCACCTCCCCTCCCCACGCCCCCACAGCAACTAACATTCTGTTTAACACATACAAGGTGTTTATTCAGTAAGTGGTGAATGAATGAAACCATAGTAAGCTTAGGCAGTCTGATATCATGCTGAACTCAAGGAGTCTGCTGACTGCAGAAGATTGAATGGGAGTCAGGAGGTCTTGTATCCAAGCCCATCTCAGCCAGTATATAATAATAATAATAATAAAGTAATAATATCTACCATCTATTCATTGCCTTTTACATTTCAGGAACATGTAAAGGTCTTTCCAGCCATTTGTTACCTTATTCAACCCTTTATGACAACCCTTAAAAGAATTATCCTCATCGTCATTTTACAGATGAAGAATGTGATGCACGGAGGTGTTAGCTGCCTCGTCCAAGCTTTCCCCAGCTAATAATTGCTGGAGCTGAGATCTGACCTGGTTGGCTCCTCTGGTACCCAACCTTCTCAACAGTGTGCTGCCTCTCTTGCAACTCCTTGCTCATTAGGTGACTCTGGCCAAGTCACCTCCCCTCTCTGGGCTTCACTGTCCTCATCTGTGAAATGGAGGCAGAGGACAGATGACATGATTACCAAAGTCCTTATTAGAACTTTCTTTCCACGAGATTAGTAGAAACACCAAATGGTAATCCCTCCTGTCTGTGCAGCCTTTTACAGTTCATACTGCCCGTACTCATCCTTCTCATTAAGCAGATTACCTTGGAAACAAGATTTGCCTAAATGGCCAGACCAGCTGCCTCGACTCACTGCTCCAGGGAAATCTCGGCAGGAAGAGACGGTTCCAGGAACAGGCCGACTTGTGCTCACCCTGAGGTTCTAGGAGGTACTGCCTGTCCTTCATACTCAGGTTGCCTTCCAATTTAGAGTGGTTAGACCAGTGAAGCCACCTCCTTGCACAATCTGGGCAAAGCAGGGCCAAGGACTGGCAGTATAGGCCTCTAGGAAACGTCTGGACAGAAACGCTGTAAACAGTTCTGGGAGCCTGGATTCATCCAGCCTGTGGGCTGCATGAAGGGACCTGCCATCCGTCACTTCTGTGTTGTTCAATCATTCATTCATTAATTCATTCAACAAACATGTGTGATAACATCCATGATAGGACCTCACTGTGCTAGACACTTAGGATAAAAGATGGTGCCTTCTTTTCTTAACAAGCTCATCACGTGGGAGGGGTGGACAGCCAGATCCACAAACAGATAAATCCACCACAATGCAACACTCAGGAGCTGAGGAGCCCTGGAACATTGCATGCCCCCTCTGAGCCTCGGTTTCCTCATCAACCAAATGGGGTTGATGACAGTCCGTCTTTTGCCTCATCTTCTGCAGCTTCCCCATCCTATAGACCACTCCCTGTTTCCCAAACACACCATTAAGCTCCCATCCCTTTGCCTCTCTGTTCCCACTGTTTCTGCCTGGAATGCCCTTGAGGTACATCTCAAAAATACCCACTCAACCCCAGCACCTAGCCTAATGGAGGGTGACTAAGTATTTGCTGAGTGAATAAATCCCAAAAGATCAGGTTCTCTCTCTCTCCCTGTTCCCCCCACTTACCCCCCACTCCTTTGTTCTTACCTGACTCCCCCAGACAGAACAATTATTTCTGTCTCCCCTGTTAAACTGCAAATTCCTCATGTGCAGACACTGTGTATGACACAGAGCATTAGTGTGTAGTAAACACTAGTAAGAGTGAAAAACAAGCTGGTCAGGAAAGGTATTATTATCTTTGTTTTAATAATGCCTCTTAGGTTCTGAAAAATCCCGAAGGACTCTGCGAGTCATCCTAGAAGATTAAGCAATGTGCCTAATCACACAGGGCCCCGGGCGGCCTCATTTTCTGACCTGAATCTGAGCTGTCAGACCACAACTCTCCTAGGCAATTTTTTTTTAAGTTCTTATTTCACAAATTCTAGATGCTTATTTTTTAACATCTCAGAAAGTGGGATACATTTTTCTTTCTTTAATGATACATCAAATAATGGTGATGTATCTTGCAACCAATGTGTCTTTAGACTTTATAAAATACATTATAACTCATAATTGTGAAAGGAAGAAACACAAGTGGTCAAATTCATCCTCACTGATAATCAAAGAAATGCAAATTAGAAACACAAAGGAGAGACTATTCCCTCCTATTGCATTTGGCAAATACCAAAAGATGAAAAATCAATGCGATTGGAGACAAGGGAAAGGAAAATAGATGCTTTCCTATAAAATTGATGAAGCCATGTATTGGTATAAACTTTTGGGGGAAAATTTGAAAATTTTTGACTCATGTTACAAGCCTTAATAATATGCTTTCCCTTTGACCTAGGTATTCCACTACTTGAATTTTTCCTAGGACAGTCTCAGAGTTGTTTTCAGAGATTTATTTGCAAAGTTATTCTCAGAAGCCTTGTTCCTAGTGAGAAAAACTGGAAGCAAAGTACATTGGACAGCTATTGATTGAATACATGAAGGCAATTTTATGCAATTGGATAACACAAAATAATGATAAATGCTGTTAATAATTACAATGAATTATAAATTATGTGTATGTACATGCATTTATAAAGAAAAGCCATTTGTAATACTTTGCCTTAGCAACAAAACTTAGCTTCAATCTGATTCTAGTTTTGTTTGAAGAACACTTCTGGATTGATAACCACCATGGTATAAACAAGGATCACCTGAGATTAATAAAATTATAAGTGTTCTTTTTTTCCAGCTAATTTTTAATAACTTTCAAAAATGGGTAATTCCAATGTTATTTATTTTTTGCTCTTTTACAAATGAGTTATTTTGAAATAATTTCTAATTTACAAAAAAGTTTCATGACTACTACAAATGACTCTATACACTCCTCATTCAGACCTACCAGTTTTTAACACATTGCTTCGTTTGTGTAATTTCTGTCATGCACATGCACTCTTGTTCTCTCTATATTTGTGCTTGCATAGTTATTTTTTATGTAGCATTTGAGAGTAGGTTACATATATCATGCCCTTTTACCCCTTAATATTTTAATACACATTTCTTGATAACCAGATATTCTATTACATAACCACAGAACAGTTAGCAAATTCCAGAAAGGTAATGTTGATAAAATACTTCTATCTAAACTACCATCCATATTCCAACTTAATCATTTGTCCCCATTATGTCCATGATAGGAACTTATTTTTTCCTTGTCCAGAACCCAGTTCAGCACAGTTCATTGTGCTTAGTTGTCACATCTTTTTGTGTTCCTAATCTGGAACAGTTCATCAGCCTTTCTTTGATCTCATTGCCCTGTCATCAGGTGTCACCTTGCTTCTCTGAGAGCTCAGGATGGCAGGGGTTGCGGCATTTCATTCTTGTCGTCAGCACCAAACATAGTGTCTGGCAAAAGACAGAGTTCAATAAGTGCTGCAATGAATGAATGAATGAATTAGTGAATGAATGAATACAGAGTTCAATAAGTGCTGCAATGAATGAATGAATGAATTAGTGAATGAATGAATGAGGTAAGTTGAAAAGGTGCAATTGAGGCTGACTGAGCCCAACAGAGGCAGAACGGGGTATCAGGATTCCGTGATTTGTTCTGAGACAAGGCTGAGTGGCTGACCACCCAGTCTAAGGCACTCTCCTGGCTTCCTGTCCCCGGGCATTATCACATCACCCTGTTTTGTTTTTGCTCCACAGCCTTTATCACTATCTGACCTGTAATTTACTTGTTTACTTGCTTACTCTGTTTCTCCAACCTTGTCCGTTTCCCTCAACTTCTCCATAATAGCACAGAGGAAACTGCCTCCCTGCTTATAGCTCTGCCCCAGCCCTGGCACAGCATGGGGCACTCCTGCCATTTACTGAATGATGAATGAATGAATGAATGGATAAATGAACTCTTGCCTGGCCTAGGTTCCAAACTCGATGCCTTGCTTTTGTCCCTCTTACAAGTGGCACATTAAACTTACGATGCACCCCTTCCCACAACTTCCAGGTCTGTCTCTCTTCTCTGCCCCAGCTTCCTTTGCTGTCTTCTTTTTTCCATCTCTTGTACAAACACTCATTGAGTGCCTTGTAGAGGTTGCTTATTGTCCTGGACACTAGAAATACAAACACAACTCAGGTACAGGGTACTGATGAGATCATTAACGGAGGAATGTCAGGAAAAAAGGTTAGAGATAGGTGGACATGTGCAAATGTACTTCCTCATAATAATAAACCCCATCTGCCTCAACTTGGGACCAGGCAATTATGTTTTATGAAACGACTTAGGAGGCTGGTTAAATGCTAAGCACTACTTACATAGTAGCATTAAGTGTAATGATTTCTAGTCAGAACGTTCTGTTTGGTGTGGAAGAACATGGGTATTTGAAATTCTTGTAGCAAAGATGCTAGAGCTGTTCTAGGGAAGGCTAGAAAATCTCTGCTACTGCCTAACAGACAAAGGAGGAGAGCCCCTCCTCTTATTGAGAACAAAGTGAAAAATACTTCTCTGGGGTAGAGGAGAGGGGAAGGCTGGAGATTCACAGGTAAAGGACATTTTGATCCATTATACATATTTTTCATGACTTTTATTCTGATTATAAAAATAATATGTGTGAAATCTGGGAAAAAAACCCAAAAAAACATAAAGGAGAAAAGGGCAATCTCTCTAAATCCCCCCCCACACACAATATTATAGGCTGCTAATATTTGGGGGACATTCTCTTTTAGTCTCTTTTCTGAGCATGAATTTGGTTGTACATATTTGAGATGATGCTGTTTATATCATACTGTCTCTTGCTTTTCTCACTAAGTATGCCACAGTATTTTCTCACATAACTAAAAAATTCATCATAAGTGAGGAAATCAAGTTGTAGAATAAAACATACAGTCTGATACCAGAAAAAAAACCAAAAGAATAATGTGTATTTTCTATGCACATATGGAACATATTTTTGTAAAGCTCTGGACACATTTTAAACTCAAAATAGTGGAGCATCTCTGGGAAGATGGAGAAGAAAGAGACTGATGCAGGAAAATAATGAGAATATTAGCTTTACCTGCAATGATCAATTTAAAAAGAGAGAGGGAGATTCAAGTTTACTAGTATTACATATATAATCAAACTTATTTTTGAGTTAAACTTTATTATAGTCATTATAT
Organism: Cynocephalus volans; assembly: GCF_027409185.1. Taxonomy (NCBI): domain Eukaryota; kingdom Metazoa; phylum Chordata; class Mammalia; order Dermoptera; family Cynocephalidae; genus Cynocephalus; species Cynocephalus volans. The sequence goes on along the minus strand of NC_084474.1, from coordinate 78,443,080 downwards.
TGTTTAATATTATGTCATATGACTGCATCCTATTTTACTTAACCTTTCTTTAGACATCAGAATTGTTTCCAATTTCTAACTAGTCTAAATAACTTTGTGGTGAACTTCTCCAGGTATAAATCTTTGTCTTCATCTTAGAGGATTTCCTTTGAATGGATTCCTACAAGTGGAATTCTTGGACAGCTGTATTAGTCCATTTCTGTAGCTTATAATAAAATACCTGGAACTGGGTACTTCGTAAGAAAATGAAATTTATTGCTTACAGTTTCAGAGGCTGGGAAGTCCACAGTGCAGGGAACACATCTGGTGAGGGTCTTGGCAGTGGGGACAACAACCCAGGGGTCTTATGTAGCAGGAAATGGTGGAGCAGAGAGAAAGATCTTCTCATGTGCTCTTCTTTTAAAGCCCTCAGAACCATGCCCCTGACCACCATTGTTAATCTGTTTACTACTGCACAGTCCTACAGTCTAATCACCTCTTCAAGGCCCCATCTTCCAGTTATCATAACACGATTTCCCACCCTCCACAGTCACAGTGGGGATTAAACCTCAGTGAAGATGAGGGCGGGGGGAGAGCATGCAATCTACAGCAACAGCATTCATCAACTTACAATCCTCTGAGCACCACACGTTAGTGTCTGTGTCATGACATCTTCACAAGCACTGAGTACTATCAATTTTTAAAATCATTACTAATTTGGTGCTGTCTCATTTCTTCTCTATTACCAGTGCACCTAAATTTTTTTTTATGTATAGCCACTAGTCATTTTCCCTTAGGAAGGATGTTTCCTTGCAGACTTTAAGGGAATAAGAAAGACAGAAACTCTTAAAAGAGAGGAGCAATAGGGAGACATGTTTAGCAGTACAGTTTGTTTGTTTGTTTGTTTGTTTTTATCTGTGGAGGTTTCTTCCTTTCACTGCATGGGAGAAAGAGAAGCTAAGAAAAGGCAGCTTGGGGGACAGGACAGCAGGATTGACATCAGCTACGAGTCAGTCTGAAGCTCATAAAGTTAATCTTCCTAAAATGCACCCCTGGTTACATCACTGACCTGCCCCATACCTTCAATATCTTCCCATCAGCTGTCAAGAAAAAGTCCTCCTCAGTGAAACCCAATCTATTCTCTCTCTCTTTTTTTCTTTTATTGTAACATAGTTAATTGTACACATCTGTGGGATACAGAGCTGAATATCAATACTCGTGCACTATGTGATGCTCAAATTAGCATAATTATTATATTCAATAATATACACTGTCTTTGCTATTCATGGTCCTTTACCAATTCCTCCCTGCCCCTCCCTTCCTGCTTCTAGTAACCTCTATTCTCCTTTTGAAAGTTCAATGTATTATTGTGAATGTTGTATCTTTCTTTCTTTCTTCTATATATATGTTTATTATCTTAGCTCCCACTTATGAGTGAGAACACGTGGTATTTCTCTTTCTGTGCCTGGCTTATTTCACTTAATGTGATTTTCTCAAAGTTCATCCATGTTGCTGTGAATGACAATATTTCATTCTTTTTTATGACTAAGTGGTATTGCATTGTGTATATATACCACATTTTCCTTATCCAGTCGTCTGATGATGGACATTTAGTTTGGTTCCAACTCTTGGTTATTGTAAATAGAGCTGTGATAATCATGGGGTGCATGTATCTCTTTGACATGAGGATTTCCATTCCTTTGGAACCCAATCTATTCTCAAGCATGTTTCCCTCATCTTTTGCACACATCCCATTTTCCATTTAACAGGCTATTTAGCATTCTTCAGACACACCGCCTGAGTCCTACTTCTTTCCTTTGCTCATGTTGTTATTCTCTCCACTGAAATGCCTTGTCTGCTAGATCTCCACATCACTCTTTCCTTCTTTCAGCAATGGTTCCAAATGCCGCCTCTCCAATTGTGCTTTTGCTCATCCCCTCCCCTAAACTTCAAGTGATTTTTCATTCCTTTGATATTCTACTTGTTCTGAGGCAGGTGTTAAGGGCCAAAGATCAAACTCTGGGTTGTCGGTGTGATGGTAAATTTTAGACGTCAACTAGATTGGGCTAAGGGATGCCCAGATAGCTGGGAAAACATTGTTCCTCCATGTGTCTGTGAGAGTGTTTCTGGAAGAGATTAGCATTTCAATCTCTAGGCTGAGTAAAGAAGATCCACCTTTACCAATGTGGGTGGGAATCAGCCAGTCTGTTCAGGGCCTGAATAGAGCAAAAAGGCGGAAGGGTAAATTTTCTCTCTGCTTGAGCTGGGACATCCACCTTCTCCTGCTCTTGAAAATCAGTGCTTCTTTGGACTTCAGGCCTTTGGACTCAAATTAGAACTTACACTGTTGGCTTCCTGGTTCTTAGGCCTTCAGGCTTGGACTAGAACTACACCAGCTTTCCTGGGCCTCCAGCTTGAAGAGGGAAGATCATGGGACTCCTCAGACTCCATAATCATGGGACTCAATCCCTCATAGTAAATATTTTCCTATATATCTATATGTATCTTATTGGTTCTGTTTCTCTGGAGTATCCTGACTAATATAGCTGACTTCTCACACTTGCTATGTGTATATCTTGGGCAAATTACTAAAGGAACCTGAGTCTCTGATTCCATCTCCATAAAATCAGAAATTAATTGAGATCATATATATAAAGTATCCACAGTTCTTGGCACATGGTAGAATGTCAACAAATGTTAGTTTCTATCTTCTTTAATTTTGTCTTGCATTAGAGAGATGAATATAATGTTCATACCATCCTCAGCCTATTTCTAGACTAGAAAGTCCTGGCAGGAAGGACCCCATTTCCTGCACATCTAAACGTCCTCTGCACAACAGCATCTAGCACAATGCCTTGCACACAGCAGACATTCAATAGATGTGTTGAATTTGGATAACATTTTAGGCAAGTTATTAGGAATTTACTTTTGACCAAAATTTAATAAGTGGAAGAAATGCACACAGTTTTTGTAATAAACTAACCAAGGAAACAAAGAGAAATTATTGTGCGTGAGCCCAGGCTCCAAGACTGAATTTTCCATTCTTTGGCTATGAGACTTTGGGAAAGCCATTTACTTCACGCAAACGCCTTAGTTCCTGTGTCTTTGAAGGGAGATATAAATAGAACTTACCTCACAGAGTTCCTGGAGAAGAGTAAATGAGATCATATGTAGAGTGGACAGTGCCAGGTACATAGTAAACAGTTAACAAGTGCTGGCCGGTTAGCTCAGTTGGTTAGAATATGGTGTTATAACACCAAGGTCAAGGGTTCAGATCTCCTTACAAGCCAGCCACCAAAAAAAAAAGAAAAAAGAAAAAAGAAAAGGAAAAGAAAAAAAAAAAGCAAAAGAAGGCAAAGATGAAGTATTACAAGAATTGAAGTTATTGAGGAGACATTGAACTAAGTATCTCACCAGTTCATACTTTTTTAAAGTCCCTAAGAATGCTCTTTAATTATAGCACTTGTTTAAAATTTGCTTGCTTATTGTTTTTTTAAAAGAGAAATATTTTTTAAATAAGGAGTAAAATGTTTTAATTAATATGAGCTGTCTGTATTTGCTAGAGTGCCAGAATGCCATCATCTGAAGTTTTGCAGAAAGTTTGTATCTTACAGCTAGGATGGCAAGACTATAGCAAGATTTGTCATTCGGTTTTTGAATATCTAGTGTGTGCCAGACACTTGTCAAAGCATACCCAAAGTACATGAAGGATCCCTAGTGTTCCAGTGGTTAGAATTTGATGCTCTCAAAGGACAAGGGCAATAAATCAAAAAGGTTTTAAATTTACAGTATTTTGTATTAAGACTGTAAAAGAGGGGGAAATAGATGAGAATTGACACATATGTAGGTTCTTTTACAAGCGTGATGGTAGAAAATTCAGAGCATTCACCTCTGGTGGTTTCTATATTCTCTTGTTGTGGGACTCAAATGAGATCCCAGGATGGCTGGACTTTAATGGGCTTGACCTCAGGAGGACAGAAGCAGCCAGAGAAGGTCTAGAGCATTGAGCGTGACCTGCCCCATGACTTGGACAAAATCCAATACTGGGAAAGCAGTGTGGGAATAAGAGACTACTGTGGATTTGTACCTAATTCCCTCTTTCATATGGGCCTACCCGTGCTGGCAGCATCCCCTAGCCCTGAGAAAGGAAGGCTCTGGATTTACCCAACCATTGCACAACATCCTGTTCTGAGCTGCACTGGGCCCAAGCACATCCACAACCAGATATTGCTGGTCATCCTGGGTAGAGTGGCCCATGGTGATGAGCTCTTGGGCCAGATGAGCTAGTCAGCAAGCTTTGTCTGGGCTGCATCGTCTCCCCATCCTGCCTGAATGATGACTGTGCACCCCTCATGGGCCTGAGGGCTTTCCCACTCACTCACAGCCCAGCCCACGTTCTGAGTCACCCTTGTCCAGCGGGGAGACGGGAGTCTGTCTGTGCAGAGCAGCTGAGCAGCAGGACTCTGGTTTAACAGGTCTGCAGGGCAGATGTTCTTTGTCTTCTTGTCTTCTTGAAAAATATATTTTGACCAAACACATACTTATTGTTGAAAAAGCAAAATATACAGATAAAAAATGAATCACCTTTAATCACACCATCCAGAAGTATTAACCTTAATATTCTGGTATATGCCCCTTCTGGATTTTACACAAGAGTACTTCAAAAAGTCCATGGTAGGATTTATATTATCCTTTTTTCCTTTCCAGTTGACCAGTACAGGGATCAAACCCTGGACCTTGGTATTATCAGCACCATGTTTTAATCAACTGAGCTAACCTTGTATTATCTTTTAATTCCGTTTTTCCATGAACACTTGAAGTACTCTTGTGTCTTTGTGTGTGTGTGTGTGTACGGGTGAGTGTGTGTGTGTATGTTATATACATATATAACGCATCATGAACACACAAAGCAGGAAGGGGAAATAGAGCTCAAGTACTCTGAGGTTCTTGAATTTTCTGGGAAGTGGTAAAAAGGCTCTATATGAAAGTACACTTTACTAACAAAAATAAGTCAAGGATAGACATCGAAAACTCTAGTGTAACTACTGAAACAATACTAAAAGCAGGTATAGCTACTCCCACTACCTAAAGACATTGCCAACTGAACTGAAACAAGTAGTTACTGGATGGGACATAACATATGTTTTTTTTTTGTTTTTTTTTTTGTTTTTTTTTAAATTTTATTTTGTCGATATACATTGTGGCTGATTATTGCTCCCCATCACCAAAACCTCCCTCCCTTCTCCCTCCCCCACTACCCCCCCAACAATGTCCTTTCTGTTTGCTTGTTGTATCAACTTCAAATAATTGTGGTTGTTATATCTTCTCCCCCCCCCCCTTTTTGTGTGTGTGTGAATTTATATATTAATTTTTAGCTCCCACCAATAAGTGAGAACATGTGGTATTTCTCTTTCTGTGCCTGACTTGTTTCACTTAATATAATTCTCTCAAGGTCCATCCACGTTGTTGCAAATGGCAGTATTTCATTCGTTTTTATAGCTGAGTAGTATTCCATTGTGTAGATGTACCACATTTTCCGTATCCACTCATCTGATGATGGGCATTTGGGCTGGTTCCAACTCTTGGCTATTGTAAAGAGTGCTGCAATAAACATTGGGCAACAGGTATACCTTCGACTTGATGATTTCCATTCCTCTGGGTATATTCCCAACAGTGGGATAGCTGGGTCGTATGGTAGATCTATCTGCAATTGTTTGAGGAACCTCCATACCATTTTCCATAGACGCTGCACCATTTTGCAGTCCCACCAACAATGTATGAGAGTTCCTTTTTCTCCGCAGCCTCACCAGCATTTATCGTTCATAGTCTTTTGGATTTTAGCCATCCTAACTGGGGTTAGATGGTATCTCAATGTGGTTTTGATTTGCATTTCCCGGATGCTGAGTGATGTTGAGCATTTTTTCATATGTCTGTTGGCCATTTGTATATCTTCCTTAGAGAAATGCCTACTTAGCTCTTTTGCCCATTTTTTAATCGGGTTGCTTGTTTTCTTCTTGTAAAGTTGTTTGAGTTCCTTATATATTCTGGATATTAATCCTTTGTCAGATATATATTTTGCAAATATTTTCTCCCACTCTGTTGGTTGTCTTTTAACTCTTTTAATTGTTTCTTTTGCTGTACAGAAGCTTTTTAGTTTGATATAATCCCATTTGTTTATTTTTCCTTTGGTTGCCCGTGCTTTTGGGGTCGTATTCATGAAGTCTGTGCCCAGTCCTATTTCCTGAAGTGTTTCTCCTATGTTTTCTTTAAGAAGTTTTATTGTTTCAGGGTGTATATTTAAATCCTTAATCCATTTTGAGTTGATTTTAGTATACGGCGAGAGGTATGGATCTAGTTTCATTCTCCTGCATATGGATATCCAGTTATCCCAGCACCATTTGCTGAAGAGGCAGTCCCTTCGCCACTGAATAGGCTTGGTGCCTTTGTCAAAGATCAGCTGACAGTAAGTGTGTGGGTTGATTTCTGGATTCTCTATTCTATTCCATTGGTCAGTGTGTCTGTTTTTATGCCAGTACCATACTGTTTTGGTTATTATAGCTTTGTAGTATAGCTTAAAGTCAGGTAGTGTTATGCCTCCAGCTTTATTTTTTTTGCTCAGCATTGCTTTGGCTATGCGTGGTCTTTTATTGTTCCATATAAATGTCTGGATAGTTTTTTCCATTTCTGAGAAAAATGTCTTTGGAATTTTGATGGGGATTGCATTGAATTTGTATATCACTTTGGGTAGTATGGACATTTTCACTATGTTGATTCTTCCAATCCAAGAGCATGGGATATCTTTCCATCTTCTTGTATCTTCTCTAATTTCTCTCAGCAGTGGTTTGTAGTTCTCATTACAGAGATTTTTCACCTCCTTGGTTAACTCAATTCCTAAGTATTTTATTTTTTTGGTGGCTATTGTAAATGGGCAGGCTTTCTTGACTTCTCATTCTGCATGTTCACTATTGGAGAAAAGAAATGCTACTGATTTTTGTGTGTTGATTTTGTATCCTGCTACTGTGCTGAAATCATTTATCAATTCCAGCAGTTTTTTTGTAGAGGTTTTAGGCTGTTCGATATATAGGATCATGTCATCTGCAAACAGGGACAGTTTGACTTCATCTTTTCCAATCTCGATGCCCTTTATTTCCTTCTCTTCTATGATTGCTCTGGCTAGTACTTCCAACACTATGTTGAATAAGAGTGGTGAGAGTGGGCATCCTTGTCTAGTTCCTGTTATTAAAGGAAAAGCTTTCAGCTTTTCCCCATTCAGGATGATATTGGCTGTGGGTTTGGCATATATGGCTTTAATTATGTTGAGATGCTTTCCCTCTATACCTAACTTATAGAGGGTCTTTGTCATGAATGAGTGCTGAACTTTATCAAATGCTTTTTCAGCATATATAGAGATGATCATATGGTCCTTGTGTTTGAGTTTATTAATATGGTGTATCACATTTATTGATTTGCATATGTTGAACCAACCTTGCATCCCTGGGATGAATCCCACTTGATCGTGATGAATAATTTTACGTATGTGTTGCTGTATTCTGTTTGCTAGTAATTTAGTGAGGATTTTTGCATCTATATTCATCAAGGATATTGGCCTGTAGTTTTCTTTTTTGGTTATATCTTTACCTGGTTTTGGTATCAGGATGATGTTTGCTTCATAGAATGAGTTTGGGAGATTTGCGTCCGTTTCAATCTTTTGGAATAGTTTGTAAAGAATCGGTGTCAATTCCTGTTTGAATGTTTGGTAAAATTCTGCTGTGAATCCATCTGGTCCTGGGCTTTTCTTTGTTGGGAGCCTTCTGATAACAGCTTCAATCTCCTTTATTGTTATTGGTCTGTTCAAATTTTCTACGTCTTCACGGTTCAGTTTTGGGAGCTTGTGTGTGTCCAGAAATTTATCCATTTCTGCCAGATTTTCAAATTTGTTGGCGTATAGTTGTTTATAGTAGTCTCGAATGATTCCTTGTATTTCAGATGAATCAGTTGTAATATCGCCTTTTTCATTTCTAATTTTTGTTATTTGAGTCTTCTCTCTTCTTTTTTTTGTTAGCCATGCTAATGGTTTGTCAATTTTATTTATCTTTTCAAAAAACCAACTTTTTGATTCGTTGATCTTTTGAATTGTTTTTTGGTTTTCAATTTCATTCAGTTCTGCTCTGATCTTAATGATTTCTTTCCGTCTGCTAACTTTAGGTTTGGATTGTTCTTGTTTTTCTAGTTCTTTAAGGTGAAGTGTTAGGTTGTTCACTTGCCATCTTTCTATTCTTCTGAAGTGAGCGTTTAATGCAATAAATTTTCCCCTCAATACTGCTTTTGCAGTATCCCACAGGTTTTGGTATGATGTATCATTGTTTTCATTAGTTTCAATAAATTTTTTGATTTCCTGCTTGATTTCTTCTTGGACCCATATGTCATTAAGTAGAATGCTGTTTAATTTCCATGTGTTTGTATAGTTTCCAGAGTTTCGTTTGTTATTAATTTCTAGTTTTAATCCATTGTGGTCTGAGAAGATACATGGGATAATTGCAATTTTTTTGAGTTTATTGAGACTTGATTTGTGACCTAATATGTGATCTATCCTGGAGAATGATCCATGTGCTGCTGAGAAGAATGAATATTCTGAGGTTGTTGGGTGGAATGTTCTGTAGATATCTGCCAATTCCAATTGGTCTAGAGTCTTGTTTAGATCTTGTGTTTCTCTACTGATTCTTTGCCTAGATGATCTGTCTAATATTGACAGTGGGGTGTTCAGGTCCCCTGCTATTATGGTATTAGTGTCTATTTCCTTCTTTAGGTCTAATAGAGTTTGTTTTATAAATCTGGCTGCTCCAACATTGGGTGCATACATATTTATGATTGTTATGTCTTCTTGATGGATCAGTCCTTTTATCATTAAGTAGTGTCCCTCATTGTCTCTTTTTATGGTTTTTAGTTTAAAGTCTATTTTGTCCGATATAAGAATAGCTACTCCAGCTCGTTTTTCTTTTCTGTTTGCATGGTAAATCTTTTTCCATCCTTTCACTCTTAGTCTGTGTAAATCTTTATGGGTGAGGTGGGTCTCTTGTAGGCAGCATATAGTTGGATCCTGCTTTTTGATCCAGTCAGCCAGTCGGTGTCTTTTAATTGGGGAATTTAAGCCTTTTACATTAAGAGTTGTTATTGAAAGGTGTTGATTTATTCCTAGCATTTTATTGGTTGTTTGGTTGTCTTAGGTGTCTTTTGTTCCTTGCTTTCTGATTTACTGTTTGTTTTCTGTGTTTGTTGGTTCCTTAGGTTGTAGACAGTGTTTTTGTTAGCTTGTTTTCTCTTCATGAATGCCATTTTTATTATACAAGCGGGTTTAGATTTTTCTTGGGTTTTTATGGCAGTGGTAGTTATTTTTCAGGAACCAAACCCAGTACTCCCTTGAGGATTTCTTGTAAGGGTGGTCTTGTGGTAGTGAACTCCCACAGTTTTTGTTTGTCTGAGAAATATACTATTTGCCCCTCATTTCGGAAGTATAGCCTTGCAGGGTAGAGTATTCTTGGCTGGCAATCTTTGTCTTTTAGTATTTTGAAAATATCATCCCATTCCTTTCTAGCTTTTAGAGTTTGTGATGAAAAGACTGATGTTAACCTGATTGGGGCTCCCTTATAGGCGATTTGATGCTTCTCTCTTGCAGCTTTTAAGATTCTCTCTTTATCTCTGAATTTTGCCAATTTGACTATGGCATGTCTTGGAGAAGGTCTTTTTGGGTTGAATACATTTGGAGATCGTTGAGCTTCCTGGATCTGAAGATCTGTGATTTTTCCTATACCTGGGAAGTTTTCTGCCACTATTTTGTTGAATATGTTTTCAATGGAATCTCCATTTTCCTCCCCTTCTGGAATACCCATGACTCAGATATTTGATCGCTTATGGTTGTCTGATATCTCTCTCAGATTTTCTTCAATGTCCTTGATTCTTTTTTCTTTCTTTTTGTCTGCTTGTGTTATTTCAAACAGCCCATCTTCAAGTTCAGAGGTTCTCTCTTCAACTTCGACAAGCCTGCTGGTTAAACTTTCCGTTGTGTTTTTTATTTCGTTGAATAACTTCTTCAGTTCAGCAAGTTCTGCTACATTTTTTTTCAGGACATTGATTTCCTTGTACATTTCCTCTTTCAGATCCTGTATACTTTTCCTTGTTTCATCATGATGTCTAGCTGAGTTTTCTTGTATCTCATTCAGTTTCCTTAGAATTATCACTCGAAATTCCTTGTCAGTCATTTCAAGGGCTTCTTGTTCTATAGGATCTAGAGTTTGAGATTTATTAACTTTTGGTGGTGTACTTTCTTGATTTTTTGTATTTCTGGTATCTTTTTTTTGGTGTTTCTTCATTGTGGCCGGGGGTTTCACAGTCCACCGGTTTGAGACTAATGACTACCTAGGATGTTGCTGTGGTTGCCAGTTTCGTATGGCTCCCTCCGTGACTGCTCAGTTGGCCTCTAGTGCCTTGTGTGTGTGGTTGCCTCAGGTCTTGGGCTTCTCCGGGGAGCCACCTTTCTGGTCAGCTTGGACTCTGCTGGGCTGGTAGATCACGTACCACAGGGTGTGTGATCTCTGTTGAGCTTTCACTTCCTGTGCAGGACTTCTCCCTGTTCCGTGTGCTCTGGCCCAGGCTGTTAGATCGTGCAGTGGCGACCCCACCGAGTGTGTGGTTTCTGTCGAGTCTCCGCCTCCCTGGCCGCACGTCTCCCCACTCTGTGCGCACTGTGCTGGGCTGGGGCGTGTCTTCTGCACCCCTCGTCTATCAGCTGGGCCTTCAAGACCCTGCTCGGCACCGCCTAGCCTAGGAAGTCTACCAGGTTTCTGCTGGGCACAGACGACCGGTCTCTCTGGGTGCCTTTGTAGCACTATGTAGATCTTTCTCGGGTCTTGTTCACCTTTGTATCTCCCCAGTATAGACTGAGTCTAGCGCCCACCTGCAGCCTGGTCTCCGGCAGGTTCAAGCGGACCTGGGAACTCTCCTACCACACTATTCCCAACCAGAAATTCGTTAGGCTTTTTTCCAAACTGGTGGCCGCAGAGATGGTATCTGCCTCCCAGTAACAGGGAGTTTACCTGGGGCCAGAGTCCAGGGTATGGTGGAGTGACAGTCGGCCCGCCCGTACTTCCTTGCCCTCACGACACTGGCCCGGGACACCCCCCGCCACCAGCCCCGCCAGAGAACTGCGGAGGGAGTGGGAGCGGAGGCCGGTCCGCAGGCTCTGGAAAGCCCGGCGCCAGGCCAAGCAAGTGGGAGGGCTCAGTGATGGCCGAGCAGGGCGGAGCTGCCCGCACCTGGGAAAATGGAGGCAGCACCGGGCGGTGAGTGGCCTGGTGGTACAGGCGGGAGCCGCGTGGGCATCCACCCCCCAAACAGGGCTGTGCCAGGGGTCACTCACAGTGCTGTGCCAGGTCGGGTGCTCGCTCTCTGTCTCTGGTTTGCCACCTTTCCCAGTTCTCGGCCGCTGCCGCCTTGGGCTGTTCAGTCGCGGCGTGGCTCGGGCGCTCCCAGGAATCTTCTTTAATGCCAGCCTGAAACCTCGAATCCTGAATAGGGCTGCTGGCCGCCTTCAGCGTGGCCCTGGCCTCCGGGATCCTGGCTGCATCCAGGGACATAACATTTGGAAAAAGGAAACAGTACAGGGTACATTTTGTATTTTCATGGCTTTCTGCCTGAGGACAGGTCACAGTCTGGGCCATACAAGGCAGCTAAATTCCCCATAGATAACCTGAGTGTTTATGACTTAAATAAAGGATAGAGTTCCCGGTAACCACAGCTAATTTAAAGTGAAGATGCCAAAAGCCCAGCTAAGACTAAAAGAAATTTGAGTTCCTGCCAATCACATGAAAGACAGTTTTCAGTTCAAGTTTCAGTAACATTAATTGCTTGCTTTAAAAAATTAATATTATCTGTAGTAACACAACAGAATCCAGAGTTTCTACAACATATCACTCACAATGTCTAGTATACTACCCAAAGTTAATTGATATATAAAACAACAGGAAAATGTTACCCTGTCTAAAGACTGTTGAAAGGCAAAAGACACTAGAGATAGTCCATATGTTAGAATCAACAGACAAGAATTTTAAGAAGATTATTATAACTATGTTCAAGGGTTTAAAGGAAATATATTTGTAATGAATGAAAAGATAGGAAATCTCAGAAGAAAAATAAAAACAGTAAAAAAGAACCAAATGGAAATTCTAAAACTGAAAATATATAGTATCCAAAGTTTAAAAATCAGTGGATGGACTTAACAGCAGAATGGAAATGATAGGAGAAAAAGCCAGGAAATTTGAAGATGGAGGAATAAAATTATCCAACCTGAGGAAGAGAGAGGGAGAGAAAATGTTAAAACAAAAAAAAAAATTTACAGAGCTTCAGAGACCTGTGGGAAAATATCATATAGTCTAATATGTGTGTAATTGAAGTTCCAGAGGGAGAGGAGTGGGGCAAAAAAAATTTGAAGAAATAATGGCCACAAATTCCCAAATCTGGTGGAAGATACTAATTTACAGACTCAAGCTCAGCCAAAACTACTAAAGAAAATTACTCCTAGTGAAATCATAGCCAAACCACTGAAAACCAAGGAAAAGGAGAACAATCTTGAAAGCAGCCAGAAAAAAATCTTGATAACTGACCAACAATAATTTGAATAATCTCTAACTTTTCATTAGATGTTATAAAGCATAAAGATAGAAAAATAACATCCTGAAATTACTGAAAGAAAAAAAAATGTCAACACAGAATTCTATATCCAGTGAAAACATCCTTTCATGCAACTAGGTCAGTTTGCTGCCAGCAGACCTGAACTATAAAGAAACATGAAGAAAGGTATTCAAGTCAAAGAGTCACTATACAGAATGGAAACATATCTTCAGGAAGGAAAAAAGAATATCAGAAAGAGTAAATTTGTGGATAAATATAGAAGATTATTTTTTTTCTTAATTTCTTTAAAATATATATGCCTGTTTAAATAAAAATTATATCATTGTCTTATAGCTTAAATAGATATACCACCTATGACAACTATGGCACAAATATGGGAGTGGGTGAATAAAATGGACCTGTATTAGTATATAAATTTAAATGGAATTCTAAAAATTATTTGGTTAAATCATGCATTCTTAACCAGGGTAATATTGCAACAAAGGGGTTGAAAATTGTAGGGCTGGCTGTGGCTCACTTGGGAGAGTGTGGTGCTGATAACACCAAGTCAAGGGTTAAGATGCCCTTACCAGTCATCTTTTAAAAAAAAAGGGGGGGGTTGAAAATTGGTTCTTGGGAGTAAAATAATCTGAACTCTTTTTATGTATAAATCACAGATATACATAGAGTTTATAAACAGACTTACAGTATGTTTGTGGTATTAAAACTTCAGGGAGATGTGATTAGGAAAACTTGTGGAAATGACTCATTAGGAGGGTGATGATGAAAGAAAATGGTTGATAAACCAAATTAAGCCAAAAGAAAGCAGGAAAGCAGAACACAGGAACATAAAAACAGAAAACAAGTATTAAAATAATAGGCCTAACTCCAAACATATCAATTATTACAATAAATATTAATGAACTAAATATAATGCTAAAAGGCTCAACCTCCCTGCAAGGGAATATGAGGTGGACAGGATTTCAGCTTTAGAGTAAAACAGGTCTATATTTGGACTCCAGCTCAATCACTTACATTCTTCAAATGTACAATGGAGATTACACTAGGACTTCCTTCACAGGATTAAATGAGATTATCTGTGTGATATGTTTAGTATAGTGCCTGTTATCTAGTAAGTACTCAACAAATATCAATTACTTCCCTTAAAAATCTAACGTAACAACAGAGGAGACTGTGGGCAATTTCTCTAGCTCATATTGGCATGGGAAAGCTGCATTATCTAAAACAGGAGTTGATAAACTAGGGCCACAGGCCAAATCTAGACTGCCATGTGTTTTTGTGAATTGTTTTATTGGAACAAGCTACACCCACTTATTTATGAATTGTGTTACACTACCTTTGTGTATGACAGAGCACAGACTGGCCCATAAAACCTACAATAGTCATTATCTGGCCCTTTGTAGAAAAAGTTTGCCCACCCCTGTTCTAGAATGTGATGATAGAATTTTACTTTCAAAATCTCAGCCTAGTTTTTATTTTTGAGACATTTTATGCCAACTTTTTGCTATTAATACTTTTAATTCCATTTGTTTATGTAAGATAAATCTACTTATAATAAAAAAATACTGGGAATTATTTAGATATTCACTGGATGAAAATTACAATCTACACTTGCTATCCGGTATCCTGTCTCCAAGCCCTCTGTCTTTCTTTATAGACTTTTATTGTAATAGCTCTAAAAGTCACGATAGAAGAATTCATTAAAATTTATTATCTTGCTCCATTATTAAAAATCATAATCACTTGTGTGTGTATCAGCTTTAGCACTCTCACATGAATGTTCTTATTTAATTATTATTATCCCCATTTTGCAGATGAGAAAACTGAGGTTTGAAGAGGTTTGGCCAGTTGTCAAATAGTAGGCAGTGGAAGAGTATTCTTACACCTCATCTAATGCTCCAACAATATCACTTTATGCACAATCTATTCTCTGATGTTTCTAGTTTTGTTGGAGGGAGAATCAGAGTATATATATACCAAGCATAAAGACAGTCCAAACTCTGACTTTATAAGTAAACAAAGAGTATAAAAGCTCTTAGAGATAGAGGCTTCATAGTATTCTAAAAGGAGGAATTGAGGCCTCTAGTTAAGTCATTAGAACTATTAGATCTGGCTTATATGCTATAAAAATTTATAAAAGCAGGAAACATGTAATGCAAACCTACTAACTTAGCACAATAAACAGCACTTCAACAAACCTCTCTTGTCCAGAGAAAATCCCCTGTGTGATACTAGCACTTGGCAAATCCAACCAGTATTTTGAAGGCCCATAAAGTGCCAAGGTCTGTATTAACACATAAAGAGGGGAGAGCAGCCTAAAGATGAATGTGACAGTGAACATACTTTCAAAGTACTACAGTCCAGTGGAGAGACAGATGTACATACACACATACAAATACCCTCCTAAAAGAGAAAACAGAAGGGAATTTGTAATGAATATAGAGGTACAAGGGACATCTACTCTGGGAGTTCAAAATGTTTTATTCTGACTCGGAAAAGACACAGAAAGAGTCCCCAAAGAATGAAATTTGAGCTAGATATTACCCATTTCTCCTTCAAGATCCTTCACGCCTCTCCATGCTGCTGTGACCCTGGGAGGCCAACCTTTCCAGTTGCCCTCTTCTTAAGGTTGGGTTTAGACAATGGGTGGCTTCAGCAGGACACGGGGGGCGGTGAGAGGAGAGAGAGATGAGGTATTCATTCCCCAGCTCCCAGGCTGCCAGGCCTTGGCTTGGCATTGTCTGGATTCCTCTGCCAGGGGGACAGTTCTTGTCAGATGTCTCCTTCTCTCCAGCTCAGGAAAGCACTCCTTGCCCTGACCCCTTCAGACCCAAGGGTGGTAGCAGCCCCCTACTGTGTCGAGCCCCCAGGGCTTCACCAGCCTTCCTTGGTTTCCCTCAACCCTGCTCACACATTCCGACTGATCCCTTATTAAATTCACCTCAATAACTTCATTAGCCGTCTGTCTCCTGCTGGGATCCTTGGATATATCCTTGAAGAAATTGTATTTATTTATTCATTTATTTGTTTGTTTATTTGCTTGTTTTTTAATTGACATGTATTGATCGTACATATTTATGGGGTACAGAGTAATATTTTAATACATATGTACACTGTATGATGATCAAATCAGGGTAATTAGCATATTCATCATCACAAAAATTTGTCATTTCTTTGTGATAAGAGCTCCCTCTCTTCTAGCCAGTTGAGAACATACAATAAATTATTGTTAATTATAAGCGCCTAGCACTACTGTACACAGCTAGAACTTATTTTTCCTATCTGGCTGTGATTTTGTATCTGTTAATCCACTTCTCTCCCGCTTCTGCTTCCCAGCCTCTAGAAACCACAATTCTACTATTCTATGAGCTCAAATTTTCTTAGCTCCCACATATGAATGAGAACATGTGGTAGTTATCTTTCTGTGCCTGATTTATTTCACTTAACATAATGTCTTCCAGGCTCATCCATGTTGCCGCAAATGACAGGATTTCATTCTTTTTTATGGCTTAGTTGTATTTCATTGCGTATATATACCACATTTTCTTTATCTGTTCATCTGTCAATGGACACCTAGATTGATTTCATTTCTTGGCTATTGTGAATAGATCTGCAATAAACATGAGGGTGCAGACATATGCTAATTTCCTTTCCTTAGGATAAATACCCAGCAGTGGGATTGCTGGATCACGTGGTAGCTCTATTTTTAGTTTTTTGGAAAACCTCCATATTGTTTTCCATAATGGCTGTACTAATTTACATTCCCACCAACAGTGTATAAGAGTTCCCTTTTCTCTGCATTCTTGCCAGCATTTGTTATTTTTTTGTCTTTTTGATAATAGCCATTTTAACCAGGGTGAGATTCTTAAGCAGTACTCATATATTATACAGCTCATATGTTATACAACTATGAATAGCTATATATGAGCACTGCTTAAGATTAAGTATGGAATTTGGAGTCAAACAAACCTATATTTGAATCTCAGCTGTATGAACTTGGGCAACTTCCTTACCCTTTTTGAACCACAATTTCACCTGTACAATGAGGCTAACAATACCTACTGCACAGGTGTTACAGAGATTAAATGAGATAATATATGGGAAGGGCTAATTACTTGATAAATGGCAGTTCTCACTGGTATGGTGATTGCAGGTGGGGAACGGGGACAAGTTAAGCTGCAAATGCAGGAAGGTGTGAAAACGCATGTAGACCTGAGCTCCCTGTGGTGAGGACCAGGCTGTTGGTGGAGAAAACCCTTCTAGGGACCCAGCAGGATGACACCCCAAGCTTTCTTCGCTCCCTGGGGACTGTTGCAAGACTTTCAGGATAACCACAGAAAAGAAAACCAATTGCTTTTCTTCTTTTTATCAGTGTGAGACCCCAGAACTCACCTTCCCTGTATCCTCCTTGCTCCCCTCCTGAACCCCAACAGCATGAGTGTTCTCATGTACAAATGCCAAAATCGTGCAAACAGTGAGCGGCCCGTCCTGAGAATATGGTGGAGGAGAGAGCAAGACATGTCCAGGCACAGAGCTGGCTCCTCCTCAGGACTGCCAAGGGCAAGAGCACCTCAAGGAAAAGAAAAGTTGAGGTTGGAGCCAGAAAGAAAGAAGAGAGGGCCATGCTAGCCCTTCTGCTGGTAGTATCAGGGAAACAGAAGGGGTAGTAGCTACAAGTCCCTGGCTTGAACTTGTCTCGCATTTTCCATTTCTGTTTTCCTTTCTGGCCACTGAATCTGGCTTTGTTAAAACTACGAATAAATTGTCTACATTCATATATCTGTTCATTTATTTATCCATTCACTTCTTCATTTATCTATTTACTCATTCATCCGTCTATCCATCCACTTATTGATCTATTCATTCATTCACTCATTGGTTCACTCACTTATTCAAGGACTCATCCATTTATTCATTCATTCATCCATCCATCAAAATAGCATTCATGGAGTGCCTTCTTATTATCATATGTCAGGCACAGTGCAGGCTGTGTGTGGACAAGAATGACATCATTCATATATATGTTGCCAAATCCCCAATACCTAGAAAGATAATTAAGGGTTTGCCAAGATGCAAATAAACAATCCACACAGAGGAAGCAGGATTTGAAAATGCATGGTGTCGTGAAAAGGTATGGTTTGCCTGCACAATGGTGAGAAGTTCACCTTGACTCAAACATAGGCTCTACGGGGACCAGGAGGCTGAGGAAGAAGACAGGAGACAAGGTGAAGGTTGAGGCACATTGTACGAAAGCCAGGTGAAGGAGTTTGACTTGATCCTGCAGGCACCACACTGTCCCTGGTTTTTCATTAGGGCAATGGATGCTCAATCCTTTTCAGAAGACAATTCTGCCAAGAAAGGAGAGACTAAAGGATTAGACTGAGCCGATGTAATGAAGGTGAAAAATATTTGAGGAATATTTCTAAGGAAGGTTTGACACGTCATGTTTCTAAATCCCATACAAATAAAACCAAGTTTTGGGTGGAAAAATACCTTTATCTGTGTTCTCTTTCTGACAGTGCACGGAAGCCATTATCCAATCTGTTGGGCCATTAAATAACAAAGACCAGGATGACTCTTGTGGGCAAAAACCCAGGCTTATCTACAGCCCTGACAGTCATGAAGCCTTTGGCTTAAAAAGATCTTTCTCTGCTCATTCCTGATAGAATCTTCAAGATGCTCTCATTTTACAAATGAGAAATACTAAATGAGGCTCGCAAAGGTTAAATAACTTCTGAAGGTCACATAGCTCATGACAGAGCTGAATGTAGAACTCATGTCAATTGACAACAGACTCCAGCCTTTCTGTAACATTGTTAAATGTATATTGACAATTGTACACCCCAATAAGACTACGGTTGAGATAAAAATTATATATAGAGTATACAAAGAAAATAATTGCCATGTAAGAGCCATTTTTCCATAAAGTCTTTTTCATATTGCTTTCAAGTTTATTTAATGGTTACAAATCTGAAAATATATATATACTGTACATATATATTCAATATATACTTATATAACAAATGAGCTATGTAGTCATGTTGCCAGAGAAGTCAAAAAGGTGAAATCTAGAATCCTTCCTAGTGTTGGTCTCCTTCTACTTCTGGTATTTCTGAGAACTTGGAACATAATTCAGAGTAACTCTGAACAATTCTGTGCAACAATTTTATATAACTCAAGGATCCTTGAAACTTCCTTCTCTCTGGCTTTCCTTCTTCCAGGATAGTTCCCTTATTTGTCAATCCTGATTCTGCTTCTTGCCCATCACCTCAACAGCATTTCTCAGTTCTGCATATTTTCCTCCTGCTCATATCAGCCAAATACCATAGACTAGAGGTCACAAACTGGCCCACAGCAATATGGCCCACAACATGGTGTTTGGCCTACACCAGATTTTAAATTCTTGAATTAGTTCTCAACATTGAAAAATTAGGAAACTTCTCACTTTAAAAAATTTAGATTTCTGGCTTCTTTTGAAAAACTGTGAGATCTGGCAAGACGGGGTCTGCATTCCCATGTGGTAATAGTTGTCCAGAGCTGAGTAGCACATGCTATTTAGTTCATCACAGTTCCCACCCCCTGCCTACTTTACTCATTTACGTAACTTGACTGGCCCTGAAGGCGTTTGAGTTTGAGAGTCCCCAGGCAGACAATCCTTGGTCTATGTGAATTGAAGCACCTGCCACTTCTGGTATTTCTGAAGGACTCAGAAGATCCATGATGTAGTATTTTGTCATTTACCTGATACACAAATGAAACTGACTCAGATACGAACATATGAATCGAAGAACGTGAGAACTTCCAAATAGCACTTTTTAAAAAAGCTTTATTGAGGTGTAAATGACAAATAAAAATTGTATATATTCCAGTTGTACAACATGATGTTTTGATATATGTATACATTGTGAAATGATCACCACAGTCAAGTTAATTAACATAGCACCTCACACAGTGACCTTTGTAGGGAGAATACTAAGAATCCACTCTCTTAGCAAATTTCAAGTATACACTACATTATTATTAACTATGGTCATCTTATAAGTACATATTTGCACCCTTTGACTATCCATAAAGTAAAATATTTTTAAACAATTTTTTTCCATAAACTTTTTTTTTTTTTTTTTTCTTTTTCGTGACCGGCACTCAGCCAGTGAGTGCACCGGCCATTCCTATATAGGATCCGAACCCGCGGCGGGAGCGTCCGCTGCGCTCCCAGCGCCGCACTCTCCTAAGTGCGCCATGGGCTCGGCCCTCCATAAACTTTAAAAAAAAATTTTAAATTAAAAAAAATTTTTTTAAGATAATTTATTGTACATACATGTGAGGTACAAAATTGATTTTCAATAGCTGTGTACAATGTGCGATGGTTAGATCAAGACAGTTAGCTTATTCATCATTGTAGTACGTAATCATTCTTTATGTCCATTAGCCGATTCCTCGTTACATCCCTCCCTCTCTTCCTCCCCTTCCCTTTTGCACCTCTAGTAAGCTCCATTCTTTTCTCTTCCTAAAAGTTCAACACGTGACTGTGATTGTTGTTTCTTTCTTTCTCTGTCTCTCTTTATTGTTTATTGGTTTATTTATGGATTTAGCTCCCGTGTATGAGTGAGGACACGTGGTATTTCTCTTTCTATACCTGGGTTGTTTCACTTAGGATAATGTTCTTCAGGCTCATCCATGTTGCTGCAAACGGCAGAATTTCGTTCTTCTTTATGGCTGAGTAGTACTCCATGCTGTATATATACCACATTTTCCTTATCCAGTCATCCACCGACAGATATTTAGGTTGGTTCCATCACCCGGCCGCTGTAGACAGAGCTGTGATAAACATGGGAATGTAGGTATCCCTTTGACATGATGATTTCCAGTACTCTGGATATATTCCCAGTAGAGGGATTGCTGCATCGTATGATAGTTCTATCTGTAGTTGTTTGAGGAACCTCCGCACTATTCTCCATAATGGCTGTACTAAGTTACAGCCCCACCAACAGTGCAGAAGGATTTCCCTTTCTCTACATCCTCGTCAGCATTTGTTATTCTCTGTCTTTTTTATAATAGCCAGTCTGACTGGGGTGAGGTGATATCTCAAAGTGGTTTTGATTTGCATTTCCCTGATGATTAGTGATGTTGAGCATTTTTTCATATACCTGTTGGCCATTCGTATGTCTTCCTTTGAGAAATGTCTATTTAGCTCCTTTGCCCATTTTTTAATTGGGTTATTTGGTTTTTTGCTGTAAAGTTGTTTGAGCTCTTTGTATATTCTGGATATTAATCCCTTTTCACATGTGTAGTTTGCAAATATTTGCTTCTATTCGATAGGCTGTCTTTTCACTTTGTTGGTTGTTTCCTTTGCTGTAGAAACTTTTTAGTTTGATACAATCCCATTTGTTTACTTTTTCTTTTGTTGTCTGTGCTTTTGGGGTCTTATTCATTAAGTCTTTGCCCAGTCCTACATCCTGAAGTGTTTCTCCTTTATTTTCTTCTAGGAGTTTTAAAGTTTCAGGCCTTCTATTTAAGTCTTTAATCCATTTTGAGTTGATTTTGGTATATGGTTAGAAGTATGGATCAAGTTTCATTCTTCTACATATGGATGTCCAGTTTTCCCAGCACCATTTATTGAAGAAGCTCTCCTTTCCCCGGTGTATACCCTTGGTGACCTTGTTGAAGACCAGTTGACTGTAAATATGTGAGCTGATTTCTGGGTTATCTATTCTGTTCCATTGGTCCACGTTTTCTGTTTTTATGCCAGTACCATGTTGTTTTGGTTACTATAATTTGTAATATACAATTTTTTAACTTCTGTTTTGGACTCTAGATTATTTTGTTAGGTGTCAATACTATATTTCTTCTTTACTTTTAAAACTAATTTGTTATGGAAGTAATTTTTATAATAAGAACTTTATACCTGAAAATAAAATATAGTAAGACAAAAAATAGAAAATAAAAATCAGTCAGAATGCCTTTACCTAGAGACAACCTCTGTCAATTTTGTTTGTATCCTTCCTATTTTTGTTCTATGCATTTAGGTACATGGGAGAGTGGGATCATATTACCCCAAGTGTTTTATAATCTTTTTTTAAAACTTAGCAATATTGTATCAATGGCTGCTCACATTAATTATTCCTCTCCATCATGATCTTTAATAACCATATATTTCATCACATGGCTATACCTCAATTTATTTACCCCCGTCCCTATTCGTGGGATATTTAGGCTCTTTGTGGTTTGAGGTTATTTTGAACAACGATTCAAAGAACATCCTAGAAGCAGAATTGGTGAGCCACAGATTGTGCAAAAACCTAAGGCTTTTAATGTCCATACTGATGTTCGTGCTGTATACACAAATTGAGATTGTGCTTTCAGGATAGTTGCTCTTAGGGCCAGGAACCTTATGGATAATACTTAATTGAGTGAAGGCCTAAAATTTTAGCAGGAATCTACACACTAGAGAGAATTTAATGTGGATAAATATTGGTTTCAGTACTTGGGTTCAAGAAACAAATTGCAGAAATCCAGAATTAAGGAGGTGTGATTTAGCGATGGCTTGTCTGTGTGTGTGTTTTACTGGAAAGTAAGGTCAGTGGTATAATAAGACTGCTGACGGAAGTCACTCAGGGAATCTCAGGCTACATTTCAAGGCAGCAGCCGGATCGCTGCACCACTCAATTGGATCACTGCGGGGTACCGTGTCCAATTCTGGGTGCCCCACTCTAGAAAGATACAGGAAACTAGAGCGTATGCAGAGGAAAGGGGCCGGGAGGGTGAGGGACCTCCTGATTGTGCCTATGGGTGATGGCTGAAGGAACTGAGAGTGTCTGGTGCTAGGGCACATCGCATGACAACTATCAACTACCTAAAACACTGTCGGTGAAATCCATTCTGTGGTTCCCAAAACTCAGAACCTACACAAATAAATGGAAGCCACAGGCTGACAGATTTCAACTGAGTCTAAGGAAGAACGCTCTAACAGAATTATTAATGCATGAAATAGAAGTTTCTGGAGGGAACACAGGAAACTATTAGCAGCGGTTACCTCCAAACAGTGGGAGCAGGGGGGTGCACCCTTGGAAACTACTCTTGTGTATCATTTGAAAATGTTTGTAAACCACTGCATGAATCACATTTAAGATGAAGAGACAAATTTGATAACGTGACACAACAGAAAAAACACAAGTGGTACTTATCAGGTAAGGTATTTTGGTTGCAACTCTGGCTAATAAGCAGAAGATGCCAGAAAAAGATTTACTGGGAGGATAGGGTTGCTCACAGGACTGAAGGGCAGGCTGAGGAAGGCCAGGAGGCCTGGAGCAGCCCGCAGCCCTCACGGGCAGTCTCTCTTTGCTGTGACTTGTCTCTGTCAGTTTTCTATAATTGTGTCACTTGTCTCTGGCCTTACATTCCTGTAAGAGACAAGACTAATTGGCCCAACCTAGGGCCATATGCCCACTCCCTCACTAATGGCCCCCAGGAGAATCACCCGAAATGGGGGTCAGGTTTTTCCCTAAAAGAAACTTGGGGTGCTGTTACCAAAAGAAGGAGGAAGGGATGCTGATCAGGTAAAACCAAGATATCTACCACACTGGTTTATAATAAATGGAGTAAGCTATTTCGGAAGGCAGTGAGGTCCCCGTTCCTGGAGTTATTCCAAACAGATGGGATGAGGGCTTGCTGGTGAGGTTGTAATGAGATTCAACATCTAATGGGATCTGAATTATACAACATCAAGACCCCTCCTAACCCTGAGATTTTATGGTTCTATGATTTGGCGAAAATGCTGTTTTTTAGACAGGACAGCTGGGACCACACTTCTACAGCCAACATACTTTTCAGATTCCCTTATGTCCAGAGCCAGCCAGGGTGAAATTACCTTCTCCCCAGCCTCTTGTTTCTCATCTCTCTCTTGCAGGTCTATCGTTTTTCTTGCACTTTGACAGATGCCTGTCTCAGGGGTCAGACTTCAGATCAGCTCCAGGATTCTTTACAAACTGTATGACCTTGAGAAAATTACTCAACTTCTCTGGGTCTAGATCCCCTCATCTGTAAAAGGGAGATAATAATAGTACCTACCTCATGGGGTCACTGAGGATATTAAGTAACATGTCTAAAATGACTGTTAGAGGGTCTGCTGGGGAGACATGGATCAAAAACATCATCATCATATACCCAGAGGAATGGAAATCATCAAGTCGAAGGTATACCTGTTCCCCAATGTTCATCGCAGCACTCTTTACAATAGCCAAGAGTTGGAACCAGCCCAAATGTCCATCATCAGATGAGTGGATACGGAAAATGTGGTACATCTACACAATGGAATACTACTCAGCTATAAAAACGAATGAAATACTGCCATTTGCAACAACATGGATGGACCTTGAGAGAATTATATTAAGTGAAACAAGTCAGGCACAGAAAGAGAAATACCACATGTTCTCACTTATTGGTGGGAGCTAAAAATTAATATATAATTCACACACACACACACACACACACACACACACACAAAACCGGGGGGGGGGGGGAGAAGATATAACAACCACAATTACTTGAAGTTGATACGACAAGCAAACAGAAAGGACATTGTTGGGGGGGGGAGGGAGGAGGGAGGAAGGTTTTGGTGATGGGGAGCAATAATCAGCCACAATGTATATCGACAAAATAAAATTTAAAAAAATAAAAAATAAAATAAAAAATTTTTTTAAAAAAACATCATCATCAACATCATTTTTATGTTTAAAAAAATTGGCACCAGAAATATTTGCTAGAAGTGACTTGGAAACACACTTTGTGCTCCAAATATATTCCCATTTATTTTCTAAATTCCTGCCCCTAGCAGAGATCCTGGTACATGCAGGTGTTTGAGAAATGTCTGTAAATAAGAGAGTGAGTAAAAGAATAAATGAATCAATTAATGGAGGTTGCAGAGTAAGAGGTATTTCCATTGTGGGATTCTACCGAGGTTCCAGAACAAGAAAGGGAAGGGCAGAGGGGGAGGAAAAACCCTCAGAGAGTGTTCAGGGGGAAAGAACAGCTGACAGTTAGTCAGAGTGACTCACGGACGGAAGAAGCCCAAAAGGAGAAGGGCCTGGGACCACCCTACAACTTGGTGGTGGAAATTTTGATGATTAGCCCTGAGGGATGGTTTTTACTGATCTGGGTTTCAGGGTTGAGAGAACATGATGGAAGTTTTCAGAGTAAGGCACTTGGGTGATCTATTTTGGAGAAATTATCTGGAGAAAAGAAAATGAGAACTGCCGGTAACCTTTGCTTGATAGCATTAGGCAGGAAAGAGGTGACTCTGGGACATTCTCATAGCCTGATTTTTCAGGCCCAGTGCACTATGGGGTCCCCTGAGAGTTAATGTTGGAAATTTAACAGTGTGATGACGTGTGAGATAGACTAGCAAGAGAAGCAAAGTGCTCATAATGAAGAGACTGTGTCCTATATGGGAGGGGATTTTTTAAGTAAACTTTTTATTAAGATATAACTGACTTTGAAGAGTGGGGGGAGGAGAAGAGGTGGACTAATGGTTACAAAACTACGCTATCTACCCTAAGTGATTCATTGTGCGGAATATGTATGTACTGAAACAACACACAGTACTCCACAAACATGTACAAGCACATGTTAAAATTTTAAAAATTTTAAAGAGATGTAACAGACATTGAGAAAAGTACATAAATCAGAAATGTACCACTCCATGAATTTTTTAAATTTAAAAAATGTGAACACGCCCACATTGCCAGCACCTAAACATGAGAGTGAGTTTTAAACATAAATGCACATAAGAACCACCTGCGGTAGTTGGAAGAAAGGAGATTTCCTGGCCCCACTGCCAGAGCTTCTGATCCAGTAGGTCTGGTGTGTGCCCAGGAATCTGCATTTCTACCTGCACTTCCAGACCTCAGTGACCATGGACCAGTCTCTGAGAAATACTGGCCTTTAGGGTGAGAAATGAGCTTTAGAGTCATGTAGACCTGGAGTTGGGATCCCACCTTCTCCATGAGTGAGTGAGTGACTAGACCTTCTCACAAGGACAGTGGGAACAGTGGTACTTCCTCATGAGTTTGCTTTGAGGATGAAAAGAGAAAATGCACATAAATTCACAAAAACTGCTTAGCATGGTGTCGCACTCAATAAATGTAGCAAAGCAAGCATGTCCACAGAAAAGACAGGGTTTTGTCCCCCGGTCTTTGTGCCCAGCACCTATTCCAGAGCTCCGTGAAACAAGGCCAAGGGGAGTGCAGCATGAGAGTTGGCAACACAGGCTTGCAGTCGCCCTGGGCTGTGAGTGTGAGTCCTGGCTTTACCATTTACGAGCTGCATAACTTTGAGTAGGTTACTTAACTGCTCTCTCAGCTTCCTCATCTGTCAAATGGAGATAAAAACGACTACTTCACAGGGAGACTGCGCAGATAAAGTGAGAAATCAAAGAGAGCCCTGAGCCCTGAGCCCACAGCCTGGCCCCTGAAAAAAGCTCAGTAGAAGTTGGCAACTGCTATTTATATCTGAAGCGAAGAATGTTCCACCTCCGGGCTATGGAAAGGTTCTCAGAGGCATCCTGAGGCGAAACAGGCCCCCTCTCTGTGATAACATTAGCTGAATGCTTCTTTGCCAGCATCTAAAAAGGGAAAGAGTAATAGAAAGGCTAAGAATTGGATGCTTATTACCAGGTCAAAGTGCCACTACTATGATTATGGGCCAGGGATGACTGCCCAGGAACCTTCTTCAGGTTTTTATACCTTTCAAGGGAATGGAGGCAGGAATGGATTGAGGGTGCAGGTTTTGTTCTGCATCTGAAGATATTAAATTTCTGCAAACACCAAACACAGAGGACAGGATTTGAATTATTGAATGGTGTTGGGGGTATCAGGCTATTTCTAACTACACTTCCTGGTGCTCACATCTGGGTTGGGAGGTCACTGTGAATCCAGCCTTGACTTTGAAGATTGATTTTCAGGGTCCACCCCAAAGTGATTTATTTCTGAAGAACTAAATTATAGTGCTGAATTTCCCAAGAGATGGAGTATGGACAGCATACCAGGTAATAGTTTGCTGTCTCCTGCATAAGGCAGCCTGGAACCAGAGGTTCCAGTCCCGCTACCGATAAGTCAGGTAGTCTTAAACAATTCATTTTAACCACTTTTCACAAACACATATAAGCCCACCTCTGGGCTAGGAACTGGGGATATAAAACAAAGTACAAGACAAGGTCCTTGTCCTTGAGAGCAGGGCTGTCATGCACAGTTGTGCAAGTTGGAAACTGCCCAAGGCCCTTTGACCACAAGTGACAGTAGGGGCTGAAGTCCAGCCTGAACACTGGTTACATGTGACAGGCCCCCAACCTCCTGGAAGAAAGAGTGCTTTCTGCTAATTTGCACAAAGGTGCTATACAGGATAGTGGTAACTTTCTTGGGGTGGTCGTGTCTAGCTGCTGAAACAGATATATAAATAAAAACTGCATTCTCTCATACCATGAAAACAAATAATTCTATTTTCTCATGTGGAATGTGGTTAAGAAAACCAAATGGGAGAATAGAGATGAAGATACTCTGTGATGATATATAAAAGAGAATATAGCTCAAATGATATCACGGTGAAATCATCTCCTATTGCAAAGTAGCTGTGTGACCTTGGAGAAGTCACTTTACTTCTCTGGGCTTCATTTTCTTCATGTATAAACTGAGTGAGATGGATGAGAGCAGTGGAGACCAAATTTTAATGTCTATGACAATCACTTCAAGATCCCCCTGCCCTTGCTCCAGAAAACCTTACTGGGGAGGTTGAGAGTGGGGTACAAGAATCAGTATTTTGAGCTGGTATCCTAGATGACTGTGATGCCCATCGCCAGCAGGCCAGTGGATAAATATTGGCCCCTTCCAGATCCAACTTTCTCTGAGCAACATCATGATCCTTAATCTAAACGTAATGACTTTATAGAGGGGCTTGGTGGCAGTGGCTTTGTGCACCCATCCCCACGCTGAACTGGCTGGGCCTGCACACTCATCAGTTACATACTCAAGCTCTCAGGGATATGGTCACCCTGCCTAGGCTGATACCACCCATTGCTCTAACTTAAAATCAGGGCCAATTGACCCTAACACGTTCCCTCTTGGTCCTTCTGAAAGTACAAGTCAGTACATGTCAAAACAAGCCTCTGGCTAGCCTAGAAATTCTCAGTCATCAATAGGTTATAAAAATCATTGGTCAGGATTTGCACTGGCCTAGTTAGTTAGTGAATTCCTCCTCCCCTCACTTGGTTCTCACACATCTATGAAGCCCTGACACTACATCAGGCACTGTGCTAGGGGCTGGGGATAATAAAGAAATGAATAGAGTTGGCTGGGTAGCTCAGTCATTAGCATGTGGTGCTCATAACACCAAGGACCAGCATTTGATCCCTGTGCTGGCCAGCCACCCACCAAAAAGCAAACAAACGAAGAAATGAACAGAGTGTACCTGCCCCCCTCTCACCCCCAAACACACCTACTAATGCATAAACCCCTGTCCTAGAAACCAAGAGGTTTTTCAATGTTGTAATGCTTTTCAGTCTAGCAGCTTCCAAATGTGCCAACTGACATCTTAAACAATAGCCTGTGACTCAGACAAAATAAGCCCACTAAGGTAACTGGAAACACCCGAAGGGGGAAAAAACAGGTCAACTTACAAAAATGCGACAGAGTTCCCCTGCCTTGCCAGCATTGTGCTTCATAGACACAAGTCAGAACACTTTGCAGCTGCTTACGTACATTGCCCACTTCTATTCCAACTGAAGTTCCTCCTTACTGTCTTCAGGTTTGTCTGAAAGCTCAGTGTGGTCAACAGTGGTTGAAACAGGAACCACAGAGACTGGCTCGTTTGGTATGGGACTATCAGATCTCAACCACAATGTCGTTCTAAGCCTACGCAGGGTTTCTTTGCCTTCGATTCCTAATTAATTATAAAACAGGCCTTTAGGTTCTCAAACTCCTCTTCCACTGGTGGATGGGCCCGGGGGGATGAAGGGCACTCTCCCTCCTGTTCCGTGTTGGGAAGAGCATGGTGAAGTGAATGAGAGCTGACACTTAGTCAACGCCTCCTGCAGGCCAACGCCTGCCTTTCTGTTCTTCACTACAGCCTCGTAGGGTAGGGATTCTCGTCCTCGTTTCACAAATGAAGAATCTGAAGCCTTGGCACATTTGTCCGATTTGCCCAAACTCACACGTCCAAACATAAAAAGAGCTGTCACTTTTAACAGCTACCATTGCTGAGAGTTAGTCCTGTGTCCCATGAGTTAGTCCTGTGCTAAGCACTTTTACAGACATTATTTCACTTATTTTTTTTGAATAACCCTGTGAGGTGAATGATACTATTATCCCCACTCTATAGCTGAAGAAACTGAGGCTTAGAGAGTTAAGTAACTTGTCCCGGGTCACACAGCCAGTAAGTCTGGAGGAAGGAGTTGAACTTTAGTCATGGAACTACAATTCAGACACTCTGTTTAGACTCTTTTGGCAAGCTGGGCTCAGAACTCTCTGTCCTTGCTTTGTGGGAGAACAAATTTGATTGCATATAAAAGTAGAGAGAAAGAGCAAGCCCCCACTGAGTGTGAGTCTATACTGGAGGAAATAAAAGATGTTGGAGTTGGTCTCTGCCCAAATTGTCTAGTAGGAAAAGTAGATGTTAGACTAGCAATTCCAACAACAGTGATTTAATTGCTAATACATAGACTAGCAAATCCTGAGACAGCCCAGGAGGAGTGCTGATACCCAATGGAAGAAGCCAAAAGATGTTACTAAAAGCTGGCATTTTAGTTGACACTTAATATTATGTTCCTGTTTTAAAGTGAGCAGCGAGTGTGCTTCCCAGCACCCATGCCCCTTCCCCGCTGTGTAGCAGCTCCGAGGTCTGGTTGGTATGATCCAACCCCAGGTCCACCTTGGCACCCTGGCACCTTTGGAAGGGAGATCCCTTCCTCTTCAGCTTGGCTTAAGGATGAGCACCTGGTCTAAGCTGCTGTAACCAAGGTGAAGGCCGGGACTTCTGTGTGACGGTTTTGAGTTGAGAAGACTTCTTCCTCTCTCTTTCCTGGGTGGTACATATCTATGAAGCCTGGAACCACTGCCACATTTGTGCTACCAGGGAAGCCAGCTAGAGAGAGAGACAAAACAATGAGAACAGCTTGGCCAAAAGAGCTACAGAGAAATGGAGCTGGAACCCAGGCCTGAAGCTCCCACCGCTTCTGGACATGTTCAAGAATAAGCCAATATATTCCTTCATTGCTTTCACCATGTGGAATTGGGTTTTCTGTAATTTGTCACTCAAAGCATTCCAACTGATCCAAAATCTATTATTGAAAATGTATGAACATATCCATAAAGTGTTTTACTCTTGATATAATTAGGATCAAGCATCAGCTGGGGGTTTTTGGTTTCAAGAGACAGAAAAACTAGCCCAAATTAAGTTAAGCAAAAATGGAATTTATCAGCTCAAGGACATGAACAGTAAGGGAATAAATTGGGCTTGAGGCATGGCTAAATGCAGGAATTCAGACAAAATCAGCAGAACTCAGTTTCTTTCCATGTCTCTGCTCAGTTCTGTCCTCCTTCATGTGTGGACTTTATTCTCAGATATGACCTCCCTTCCCAGTTGCAGTCCAGATCTCATGACTGCTCATGCACAAATCCAGTGGGGAAGGGCAACTCCATCTTCACATTAACCAAGAAAACCCCATGGTTTTCTGATTGGGCCTTGGCTGGAACCACTAGCCGCTATGGCCAGGAGAATGGACTTCCCCAGGTGACAGGCCTTACTCCCATGATTCACCACTGGAACCAATATAGAGAGGTCAGCTACATGCAAAGCACATGGCTGAGAGTGGGAGTGGGTGTTTCCTCCACAGCTAAATCAAGCAACAAAGAGGTAGGCAACAAAACAACAGATGTCCCCTACAGCTCACTTGAAATGCCTTGCAGCCAACATTCCTAACGTAATGTGGATGTGTAACAGGTGGGTTTAATAGCAAATTTTGTTTGTCATGGCTAAGAACTCCTTTCCTGGGTTTGCCAGACTAAAACCAGAAATAGTTTCTGTGAGGTTTTTGTTCTTCCTTGAGTATATTTGTTTTTTCAACCAATATATTCTGAGCACTAATGAAGATGATAATAGTTATCACACTAAGTACACATACTCACATAATACATACATTATCTCATTTAATCCTTACCACTTGCTCATCGGTTCTGAATCAGGGATGATTTTGCTCCCCAGGGGACATTTGGGTTGTCAAAGCTGGGGGATTGCTACTCAAATGCCGCTGAACACCATATAGTGCACAGGACAGTCCCCCCCAACTGCCCGCCAACACACACAGCAAAGAACTATCCAGCCCAAATGCCAACAGTGTCAAGATTGAGATCTTGCATAAGCTCATGGTACTATCCCCATGTTCATGGATGAAGACAAATGAAGCTTAGAAAAGTTAAGCAATTTGTTCAGGCTTATGCAAGATAGAGGGTAGTGGGATTGGGATTTTTTTAGCCCTTGCTTTTATCTATTGATTATTAAGCTTGGAATTGGAACTTAGTGACTCCTAACCGAGCCCTACCCACTTTAAATTCTGGTTCAGTGGCCTGGGGCTCCCAGGAATGGGTATAATGGGATAGCAGGTAATGCTAATATAAGCAGATAACTGGCAAGTATTTGGAGACCTTGCAAGACTGAGGCCCTGCACTCACTGGTGCAAGGCTTGGGGGAGGCACGGATGAGTGGTTCCTGGAGGAGACTCACAGCAACTATGTTACACAGTGCATAGTGCATGACTGGCATTTCGCTCCTCCAGTCTTTGCACTTGCTTTCTTCTTTGCTTGGAATTTCCTTGCTCTCTCTTTTCTAGCTTCTCATTCTTTAAGCTCATCTGGAAAGCTCATGTGACCTCCCTCTCGACTTCAGTCTGTTTTAGATGGTCTGCCTCTGTGGTCCCATAGCACCCTGAACAGAATGAGATTCCCCTCACCACACAGTACTGTAGTTAGTAGTTGACTTGCCTGTCTCATCCGTGGACCTAAGCCAGCTAAGGATGGAATCCACGTCCATGTACCTTTGTGCCAAGCCCAGAGCCTGGCAGTAGCCTATTTGTCTATTCCAAGAGTCAGCAAACTTTTAAAGTGTCAAGTAGTAAATATTTTAGGCTTTGCAGGCCATATATCATCACAAATACTTAGCTTTGTTGTTGTAACTCAAAAAGAACCACAGAAAATATGTAAACAAATGAGCTTGGCTGTGTACCAATAATACTTTATTTACAAAATTATGCAGCAGGCCAGATTTTGGCTGCAGGCCATGTTTGCTGACCTTCATCTATTGGAATAACCAATAACCCATCTTCCGTAGCAACTCCCAAAGTACAACTATATTTCCCAGCCACCTCTGCAGCCAAATATGGGCACGTGATTAAATTCTAGCTAATGTGGAGCTGGTGGAAGCATTATTTGGGATTCCTTGGAAGGCTTTCGAAAAGGAGCTGATTCCTCTGGGAAGGGCCCCTTTCCTCTCTTCTGTTTTCCTCCTTCTCCCAGCCTGTGAGGGGCTCCAGCAACCATCTTGGACCAGAAGGTGACCTTGAGGAAAGAGCCACAAGCCAGGGAGGAAGAGCAGGAAGAGAGGATCTGGAGTCCCTGATGATGCCAAGGAGCCGCCATATTTTTCCAGCACAGCCAATCCATAGACTTTTACATGAGAGAAAAGGAAACTTCTGTTTTGTTCAAGCCACTGCATGTGTTTGTGTTGGTATATGCAGTAGAACCTAATCTTAACTCTATACCAGCACGTGGAAACACTCGGCAAATTCTGGACTAGCAGAAAGCATGCCCAAAGCATAAGAGAGCATGACAAGGAAACGAATTCTACTGGGGGGTGAGGAGTCATGGAAACGCACAAACACCAGAGCTTCCTCCGGCTTTTTGTGGTTAAGCACCCAGGATGACTCATGTCTCTCATCAGTTCCTCCTGTCCACCCCCACCGTCCCCCCCAGCCCCCCGGAACTTTCCTTGTACAAGTATAGTAAGTGCTACTCTATCTTCAGGGGCATCCTTCCCCAGCAAGATTGTCTGCCGCAGAGCATTCAGTTTCCTACAGGAGAGTGCTATGTTCCTTGTCATTTGAAAGGGGTTTTACATACTGATCATCAAGGAGAAGCAGCCAAATAGTAAAAAGAAATCTCACAGTCTGAGGAAAAGTAGGTCCTCACGGTCATGGTTGCCGATTTGCCCGCCTTTCACCATCAGCATGCAAGTGGTATAGAAGGTTCTGAAAACAGACACCCTGAATTTGAACAGTGACTCAGTCACTTAGCAGCATGGCATTGGCCAAGTCATATAATTTCCTTGAGCGTCAGCTTCCCAAACGACAAAGTCAATAACAACTTTCTCATAGCAACGTTAGGAAAATTAAATAGTGAAAGAGTTCCCAGCACAGAGAAGGGGCCCCAATTATAGTTCTGGAACCTTCTCTCGGCCTGCTCTCCTGACGATCAGGATTGAGGTGTGGCAGAATGATAACTTGGCATGTGGGTGGATTCCCTGCCACTGCTTTGGGAGGGCAAAATCTTCCAGTCTTCAAACTTGACACTTCCTTCCTTTCTTCTTTTCTTAGCCTGTCCCCACACAAACACACTTCCTTTTCATTCCCCCACCCTACTTTAAAGCACTAGTAGAACAATCCTTAGAATCAGTAAAAATCCTTTTTTGTTTTTCCTGACATTATTTCATATAGCCAGCCTCATTGGAGTCCTGCATGAATATCCAGTGCCACAAGGACATTCTCAATGTCACACTTACCTGCCACATGTTTTCACTTTCCGATGAATGAGGCCTTCACATGGTGGTCTCTAACTGAACCAGTGGTCACAGGACACTTCAGACCTGGAGGCATTTCCATAAAGGTGGCTTACAAATGCAAAATAGTCCACGTCCCACGAGAGGCCTGAAAAAGCTATTAGTGCCATGCAGGGGAAATGAACAACCCAAAAAAAGCTGCTAGCAGCAAACTGGATCCCACAGCATTCAGTGTGTGAACTGGGTTCCATAGAGCAGCTGTTCATGAGGGTGTA
Source organism: Cynocephalus volans (assembly GCF_027409185.1). Lineage (NCBI taxonomy): Eukaryota > Metazoa > Chordata > Mammalia > Dermoptera > Cynocephalidae > Cynocephalus > Cynocephalus volans. The sequence goes on along the minus strand of NC_084474.1, from coordinate 78,409,331 downwards.
AACTTAGCACCGCTTTCTGAAAATGGTGTCAAGGAGAAGAAGTGGGTGAGCTCCAGAGAGGATAAGGGAGGACCCACAGGTGATGCTCTTTGGGAACATTCATGGCAGGGCTAGTTGTTGCGTATTTCAGTAAAAGCAACCCACCCAAAGGAAGAGAAGAGCAGAGTATGGGTGTGGATCTGGGTGGTCAAGGAACAAATGATCCCTCTTTTTTTCTAGGACCTGGTGAAGCAAATATGTCTTTTCATCCAACAGGGCGTCCAAAATCTAACAAAAGACACCATGAGACATCAAGTAAATATGAACAAAGTCTGCTGGGGTAGAGTGAACACATGACTGTTCATGCATAATAAAGCCTTTCTCTTTGGTTGTTAACAATAACCATAGCCTAGGGAGAAAACTGGATAAACTCAATCAGGGAGACTGAATAGTATTAACTTCCAGTGTGTATGGGATGCTATATTAGGCCTTGTACAGATTAGATAGAAGTCATTCATTCATTCAGTCAGTCGTTCCATAATACCTGTTAGGTCAGCACTATGTGCCAGGCATTGAGGTAGGTGCTGGGCATTCAGTGGTGACCAGGCAGCTGTGACTCTGCCCATATACAATTGACATCACAGAGTTGTAGCAGTGAGCAGTCTAGGTTCTGGAGTTGAACTGGCTCTGTAGAGTCCTGGCTCCGTCACACCAGCTGAGTGATGATCTTGGACAAAATACTTAACCCTGCCGTAGCTCAGTTTCCCCATCCTCAAAAAGCAGATACTAATAGCATCCACCTCATGGGGTCAGATTGAGGCTTATATGAGATAATGCACCTGAAACACTCAGAACAGAGCATCATTTGGTGACTTTTAGTCCTGGAGGTGGCTGCTGTTCTTGTTACTACTGCAGGCCAGAGGGGCTGAGAAGGTCTCCCTTGAGCAAGTAACAAAGACGCACTGAGAACTAGGAAGGAGAAGGCAGAGCTTGTGTTGAGGAAACACTTCAGTAGATGTGCAGTTGGCGGCAGGGTCTGGACAAGGACCTAGACTCTGGGTCTGATCTAGCCTCTCTCCTCAGACTGATGGAGACCCACTCAAAACACAACTATGGGGATGATGGTTCACAAACTAAAATATAAAAGCGGTGAGCCACAGTAACACAAACATTAGTATCACCTGTTTCATGGCCAAGTGGAACAAAGCCTTCCAGAGGCAAGTGGTAACTGGTAACCAAGATTCAAAGTCAAGCTCTAGATCAAATGGACCAACGCTGCACTCTAACTCCACCTCTGACTAGTTTTGTGACCTTGAGCAAATCACTTGGCTTCTCCCAGCTTCAGTCCCTTCCCTGTTAAATGAGGCTAATGATAGAACTCATCTCATAGGGTTTTTGTGAGGACTGAATGTTCAAAAAATAGCAGTCTTTGCTGTTGTTTTTATTTTTTAATCTCACACCCAGTTTACTCCACAGTAAACTGTATTAATCATCATTAATCATTCAGTTCCTAAACTTGTACATTCTGTGTGAGGCTGTTTGGGGTTGACTGAGGTTCTGAAAGGTTCACTGAGGTCCTGAAATCCTGGCTAGAGGGTGATGGCTGGTGTCCCACTTCTCTGGTTTGTATCTCTGGTCCACACTGGGCAACTGCCCGGACAGTGTCCTCAAAACTCAGCTAAAGTAAGCCGAGGCCATGTCACTGTTATTAAGGAAGCAGACATAATCTTCTTAACAAACAGGCAAGCTAGTTTTTACAAAAACATTAATCACACATTTTATTTATAAAAGCAAAATAACGTCATTAGACAATTTTTAATAACAGCTTTATTGTCATATAATTCACTACCATAAAATTCACTCTTTCGCAGTACATTTCAGTGGCTTTTAATCAGAGAGTTGTACAACCATCACTGCTAATTCTAGAATATTTTTGTCATCCCCAAGAAGAAACCCCATGCCTGTCAGCACTCACTCCTTAGTCTCCTCTCCCACTGACCCCAGCTCCTGGCAACTACTAATCCACTTTCTGTCTCTATGGATTTGCCTATTCTGGACACTTCATATAAATGGAATAATAGAATATGTGGCCTTTGTCTGACTCCTTTCACTTAGCGTAATGTTTTCAAGTTTTATCCATGTTGTAGCATGTTGTCAGTCAGTACTTCATTTCTTTTTATGGTTAAATAGTACTCTATTGTATGGATATAACACATCTTGTTTACGCATTCATCAGTTGATGGACACTTTTGGCTATTATGAATAATGCTGCTAGGAACATTCAGGTACCTATAAGTTTTCATGTCTCTTGGGTATGTGCCTAGGATTAGAATTGCTGGATCAGATGGTAACTCTATGCTTAACCCTTTGAGGAACTGCCAAACTGTTTTTAAAGGGACTGTACTGTTTTTATTCCTATCAGTCATCTATGAGTTCCAATTCTTCTGCCTCTTCCTCACACTTACTATTTTCCATCTTTTTGATTATAGCTACTTAGTGGGTATTAGACAAGTTTTTAAGGAGAAAAAAACCTCACAATTGCTTTTTCACATACTCCAAGGGCTTATAACTGTGCCTGGCACATAGTAGACACTCAAGAAATAATTGTTAAATGAATAAGTAATTTTATCATCCCAATGTAACTATTTCCATTTTGTCTTATTCCTGTCTTATCTTTCTATATAATATACATTTCACACAGTTATAGCTATATATGTCTTTTTTTCTTGGTGGCTTGCCTGGCAAGGGGTTCCGAACCTAACTGAGCTAACTGGCCAGACTATAGCTATATTTACAAACAACTTTTTTCACCTAACATTACGTTTTAAAATATCCTTATGTTTCCACACAGCCTTCATCATTATTATTATATCGGCGGCCTGAGGGTAGTAAAATGTACTGAATCATTGGATAGTTAGCTTGTTCCCAATTTTTTAATACCAAGACTTTCTATTTTTAGCAAGTTGGGAGGAAGAGAGAAACATTTATTTGGCAACTTGAGTAGCATTTCTTCGTAAACAAATAGAAGCAAGTAGGTACCCATTCCCCAGGGTGACAGGAAGGCCAGGATAGTAGCTTCCCCTTCTGCCCTTTTGTGAGGAGACAAAATCTGCACCAGTTCTTCCACCCTCCTCCATGCTGACGGGACAGAGCTGGCTGCAGAGGGGATAGTGGGAAAGAGCCTGGAGAGATAAGAGAAGGAAAGTTCTAGATAAAACAGAGATTCATGTCCAGTTCACTTAGATAGTCACCCCTGGACAGCCTTTCCCTCTCTTCTCCAGCCTGGTTCCAAGCTCAGCTCAGCATGGCTCCTTTCTCTCCTTTTCTAGAAAGTTCTTGTCTGCTTCACACAATTCCTACCACACACAGCCTTTTGGTTTTCTATGTCTGTACCGCACAATTTAACACTTTATTCCAGCAGTTCCCAATGTGCTTTTTAATATGAGGACCCCTTTTAACATTTAAGATTTTATGTATCAGATATAAAACTAATGCATACTTATAAAAATAATTCAAACAATACAAAAATATATCATGTAGATGGTGAAAGTCCCTTATGCCATCCACTGAGATAACCATCACTGACAATTGCTCGTATATTCTTTCAGACTGTTTTCAATATAAGATAATAACAGCAGTTTTACTAGCTTATGTTACAATGACCAAAGCTCTGTCGTAGGCTTTAAATTTACCTGTATTATCTAATTCAATCCTTACAACAATCCTTATGTAGGATTATTAGGCTCCATTTGACATAAGAGGAAACTGAGGCTCATGGAGCAGTAAAATAAAATTTGCCCAAGGTCTAATTAAGCAAGTGGGGGAGTAGGGTTCAAACCCCAGTAATTGGTCTCCAGAACTTGTTTTCTTTGCCTCTGTGATGTTTATTATCATGTCTGCAAATTGGGATAATAATATACATACTGTTTGGCAACTTGCTTTTACACTTAGTACTTATAGGTGCACTTCATTCTTTTTAATGCAAGGCGTTAATGCATCAAAGCACATGGAACAAAATTTCAGAGACTGCATGATAGGCATTATGCATTCTAAATGAATTTGTGTTTTGTACATCACAACAGTAGCTACAAATATTTGAAGACAGTGGTATGTGTACAAATGAGCCATATTATTTCTCTTTATACTGTGGAAATAAATGAAGATTAATCAAATGAGAAAAGCAAAGGCTATTTATTCTGAGCTTGCTGTAGCAAGGGAGTCAGCTGCAGACACTTGTTTTGGTAGAGACTCAAAAGCAGGCAGAAGAGTGGGAAAGCTTATAAAGTGGAAAAAAGGGAAGGCTTCAGGCATGCCCTCACTGGAGGCTGTTGGCACCAGGAAGCTGGAAGTGGCTACCTAGAAGCTAGCCATCCTATATGATTGGTTAGGGGCATATCTGGCTTTCTCTGGTTGATCCTAAGTTAGAAACAGGGACAAAAGTTAGGAAAGCTGTCAGTTAGTTATTAATGAAGTTCTAACCATTTGGGGCTGATTGTTTAGTTTTCTGTATTGTCACTAGAGATGGCAATCTGGTTTTCTACAAGTCTGGCTTATAGCAGGCTGTCTTCCTGGACTGGTTATTGTATATAATGGGGTTGGTTTCCTGGTCGCGTTGCTACTGGTTGTGGGTCAAAGTTCTATTTTTATATATGGTCTGGCCATTGTCCATTGACTTTATGATGGTGCAAAAGTGAGAGCCGTTCAGTAAAAACTACTTAGAGTACCTATACAACCATTCTGTTTTTCACTTTTAGCACAGTATTCAATAAATTGTATGAGATATTCAACACTTTATTATAAAATAGGCTTTAAGGTAGATGATTTTGCCCAAGTGTTGGCTGATGTAAGTGTTCTGAGCACATTTAAGGTAAGGTATGCTAAGCAATGGTGTTCACTATGTTAGGTATATTAAACACATTTTCGACTAATGATATTTTCAGCTTACTGTTGGCTTTATCAGAAAGTAAGCCTTGTTGTAGGTGGAGGAGCATCTGTATTCAGTCTCTCAGCATACAAATTTTGGAGGTTCATAAGGATTACTGACCCCTTGCAGTGAATTCCGTGGAAGCCCCTCTTTGCAGCTCATAGAAAGGAAGCCATTGCCATTAAAATATCAGAAAATATTGCTGGCATGTATCCCAGGACTAAGATGTTTTTTGCAGGTAGCGATCTTGCTTGGACTTCTGCGCCCCCAAATGCCAAATCTTTTCCCAGGCATAGAGCAGTCCTCACTGGGTACACATTCCTCTCCTGGGTAAAACAACAAGGTGGTTTTAGCTCTGATGCTCTGAGGGGAAGATGTGGTATCCTGTTAAAACAGATTTGGAATTAAAAGTCCTGGGGTCTGGTACCATTTCAGTCAGTTCCCAGTTGTGTGCCTTTGGGAAGCCAGCAGCTCCAAACCTGCTTTGGCTTTTGGAATGTGAGGCCATTTTAGTCCTTCAGCAACTAACCCCCTGGGTCAGTGTGAGATCTATGACAATATTTATGAAAGTGCTTCATGAACCGTATAGAGTTATGCAAATGTGGGTATTATCAGGATTACAGAAATGTTATTGCCTGGAAACATGCTTCCAGCATTTTCAGGAATCCATTAATGGGATGCTCTTAAATTTTGGTTTATTCCCCCCTGGCATTGTTCTCAGCCAGGCTACAAAAAGGAGTCTTACATGATCAGCTATTATGTCTTCAAAGTGGCACACAATTTTCAAGTGAGTTATTTAATTAATCATTCGTGTTATAACGATGACATCCCTTTGGATCATCTGTTTATTGAAAGCCATCACATCTGGAATGGCTGCCCTAACTCCCTGCTCATCCTACAAACAGATCAAATGGCCTCCAGGGGAAAGCCCGATTAATGGCAAAATGAATTAGTAGCAAGTTGGGAAAAAAGAGACAGCCAGATCGTTACCCAACACTCAATTTACCTTCCTTTATACAATGAGGTGGTCCAGTAATGCATCTAAATGGGATTTCCACAAATTGAATCAAAATGGGGGAGATTGCTATTTAAAGAACCCTGAGGGGAATTACTTGATAAAAGATCTTTCTATTTTCGTGAATGAGTCCCCTGATAGAACTGTTTTCTAAATTTGAATTGTTATAATCCAGTTTTCAAATTATTGTTTTATTAAAATAGCTTCTAGAATGATAACAGTTATAAAGACCCAATGGCTAAAACGCACACAAATTCTGTGGCTATTGACGTTTGTCCTCTGTAAGATAAGGTTTAAAGAAAGGTAGTAATTATAGGTGCTTCATAAAATTCATTTCGATAAGGGAAGAAAGATTTCAACTCAGGGCAAAGAAAATATTTCAAATAAATAGTAATGACCAATAAGAAAATGGATTGCCATTTGAAGTATTAACCTCCCTGTCAGAAAAATTTAGATTATGGGGAACAACTTTGCAGAAATCTGTTTTCATTTTGTGATTGGGCTTGAATTTGTTCTGGAAAACACATGTCTACGAAGGTGTGAGATGGGTAGGCCTCTCCTACTTCAATGGATTTAGGGTAAAATAGCTTAAGAATAAAATAAATGTAAACAACAAGTTTTGGGGTAAAGGAAGTGCCCCAGAGGCAACTGGGAAGAGCTAATGGGTTAGTCATGGTCACTCTGCTTTGTCTAGTGATGGGGGACCCCCAGCTCTTTGTATTTATATGCACATCAAAGTAGTGGGGGGAGGGGCAAGAGACAGGGGAGAAGAGTTTAAGTCATCTGAGAACAGACTTTCTTCTTTCATCCTGAATGCCTCTTAAGTCACCACCTGGAGCAAACATTACCCATCCCTTCTCTAATCTACTTTCCAGCTGTTCCCAAAACACGTAAACATACACATACATGCAGAGACAGATATATACATCTATATACCTATAGCAAACAAAGAATCTAGAGAGTGCTTAAAATCAGGCCTAGAGGTCAGCCATAGTCATATGGAAGACACCTGGAAGAAACCAACTCTCTCATTTTACAAATGAGAAAAGGGAGGTCTAGAGAGGCTGTGTGACTCACCTGCAACTCAGGTGGGCAGTCACTTCTTCTCCCTCTATCTCCTGATGTGCAGCACTAGGGGAGATTACTCCATAGCATCTTCCTGCCTTGGGGACACGGAGCCAGGGGTGTTGTCCTCATTAGATGGGTAATGGTTGCCACACCTTTGAAGCTGCTGGATAGGATCACAGGTAAATATTATTACCTCCTGCAAATGAAATGATTCCCTGCTCACAACCTGTTTTCACTTCTTGCCCGCTGGCCACTTGTGGCTACAAAGATTGCTACTAAGCTCCAGCTCCCAAGCGTCCATTTGCTCACAAGCCTCAGAAAATAAGAGGCCTGGGTCTGGTTCTTCTTATTAAAAGCAAACAAACCCATTATTAAAAGTAAACAAGGCAGAACTGCTTTGAAACAATTGATTAAATGTTCCCTGGTTCAGAAGCCTAAATTCACCCCTGTTACCCCAAACAAAGCCTCCCTTATTGAAAATCCAAAGAAGAAACCTAACAGTAACTTGTTAAGAATGCCCCCTTCCTGAGTGTCTATTGTAGGCTAGGCTCAGTAACCACATTATCTCTAATCCTCAAGGTTTATAAATGAGCATTATATTTCGTATTTTACCAATGATGGCATGGGACTGTCAAGTAATTTGCTCACAGACACAATTGAAACATGGAAACACCAGAATTTGAATTCGAGTTTCTATGACTCCCAAACCCATGCCCATTCCACCTTAGCACACTGCACTGTTAAAGATAGGTCTCCCAGGACCCTGTTTCTGTTGTTGATTTCAAAGAAAAGCTTGAGACCTAGGAGAAGAAAGCCTGCTGTCCACTCAGATAAAGCCTCTTGAAATTGCAGGCATTCTGGTAGGGTTTCTGGGAAGAGAAAGCCCTCCGCTACCCAGTTACTTAAGTGTGTAACGTGGGCAGAGCAAAGACTATAGATGCTAACCTGCTGGTGGTCAATATCTTAGCCCAGTGGTTGTCTAATTCCAGTGCCATTTATTATACTCTGCTGTCCAAATAAACCAGAATGCAGTGCAAAGCTTGCAGTGCAAGGTCCGGAATCTTGACCTTGCCAGTGAATCTAGAGTTAAGCTCTCAGTGACAGATTCCTGCTAGCCAAACTTATGAGAGGCTCATGTGTAGTCAGAATATTAATTGGCTAAAGCAGTATTTCATTAACCTGGGAATCTTAATGCTTAAAGCATCAAGACAATAGTATTGTTCTAAAACAAATTTTAAAATCTTTAAAATCATGCTATTGGGAGAATCAGTAAACAATTTGATATAGGTGCTAAGCTAGGTAATGAAGAGATGTACCACACCACCAGTGACTAATTGGGGTCAACACAGCAGCCACATTTTTTGGTGTGGGTGGATGGTGTCAACTGTTATGAATAGATTGACAATGATTCCATCAGAGTTATTTCATATTGTAAAAAACCTTATGAATTATACAGAATAAAAAACAATTTACTGGAAAACAGTCTGGAAGTTCCTCAAAAGGTTCCATGTAGATTTTCCATATGACACAAATATTCCACTATAGATATATGTCCAAGAGAATTGAAAACATATGTTCACACTAAAACTCACAAATGTTCACAGTACCTTTATTCATAATAGCCAAAAAGTGTAAACAACTCAAATATCCATCAACTGATGAATGAACAAAATATGGTATATCCATGCAATGGAATATTATTCAGCCATAAAAAGGAATACAGTACTGATCCATGCTGTAACATGAATGAAACTTAAAAACATTATGCTAAGTGAAAGAAGCAAGACACTAAAGGCCACATATTGTATGTGTATTGTATTTATATCATTGATATAAAATGCCCAGAATAGGCAAATCAATAGAGACAGCAAGTAGATTACTGGCTGCCTAGGGTTAAGGATAGGAAGTTAGGGGGCAAATGAGGAGCGACTGCTAATAAGTAGGAGTTTAGTTTGAGAGGTGATGAAAATGTTCTAAGATTGATTGTGATCATGGATATACAACTCTATGAATATACTAAAAATCACTAAATTGTGCATTGTAAAAGGGTACATTTTATGGTATATGAATTATATCTTAATAAAGCTGGTTCAAAACAAAATAAAACAAAACTCCATTTACTACTGAGCAAGAGATGCTTGGGATGAATATCTTTCATTGCTCCCGCAACCCCCAATCCACTCTCCATCCTGCTCTGCTCTGCTTTGATTCTCAGGAAGCGCTTCCATACGGACTGTACCACCAGCTACTCTTGTACGGGTGATCACACCATTTGTATCCAAACTGGGACACTTTTGAGAAAGAATGATGGGGATAAAGCAGGACTGTCCTGGGCAAGCTTCTGTTGGGGGTTGTTTCCTGCCATGCAGGTTGGCCGCACCGCCCTGCAGGGAGCTGCAGCTTCTGCCATTCAGCCTTTCCTGCAGCTGCCTCACTGGGTGCCAGGCTCCTCTCCTTGCCCTTCAGCCCAGGACAATTTCTGGCCCATGGAGCTGCACTGTCCTCTGGTTTCCCTAAACCCTGTCCCTGTCCTTGCCAACAGTCTCCTTCTTAAACTTCCTCCATTACCCAATTTGAGCAGGCCATCTGTTTCCTGCCAGTACCCTACTGACACAAAACTCTAGATAAACAGCCTGAAAGATAGATTTGAAAGGAAAGGCATGGCCAGCACAGGGACACTGCTAGATGTTGTTCGAAGAGCCGTTGCGCGACTCCCCTTCAGTTTCTACAGATGTCTGTTTCATCAAATCCTGATAACAAATTATTTTGCCACACCTCTTTGCAACAAGGATGTTTCACTTTGAAGGAAATGAGTATATAGCACAATTTTCAGTATGGAAGTTCAGTATGAGAAAATACATGCATTTAGTTTATCTTATTCAGAATTTGCTGTGCTCCCTAAAACTGAGGATTTATCAACTCTGGAAAATTCTCAGACAATATCTCTTGAAATATCTGCTTCCCTCCCTGCATTCTGTCTGGAACTAGCAATATTCTCTATTCTCATTAAGTCCCCATTATCTGCTAATGTCTTTCTTCTATTTTCTATTTCTTTATTTCCGTATACTTGCTTCTGATCTTTCTGAGCAAAAATTTTTTTTTCAGCTCTGTGTCTATCCAGTTCTCTAACCTGTCCATATGTAGTTCAAATATATATGGTAATTAATGACTATTTTTCATTTCTAGACTTTCAATTTAATTCCTTTTCACAATGCTTGTCTTCTTTTCCTAGTGTCTTGTGTTTTTGTTTTCTTTTATATTTGAATCATTTTAAACCTACTTATCTCTGTTGGACTGTCCAATTATCTTCAGTTCTTGTGAATTGAATCCTCCTGTTAGTTGTGTTGTTGACACTTGAGCATGGTGGGTGGACTGTTCCCTTGCATAATTTATAATTTTGAATTGTGAGCTCATTTCATGGGCTTTATCCATGGGAGTCCTATGAGGACCTGATGGAGGATGGATCCCCTCAGATCCATTTCTCGTTTGCTTCTTCTGAGTTACCCAGGATTATTTTAGGCAAGTAATTTTTCACATTAATCCTCTGGGTATTTGGGATCCATTCTAAACAAGGCAAATTTAAACCCCCTAAACGAAGCTGTGCTGAAGCCCTCTGGTTACAAGTTCTCACTGATTGCATTTTGCTCCCACGCAAAGCCTAGACCACAACCATCAAGCTTCTGTGTCAGCTACCTGTCTTGGTGAGCAGATTGCTTCTGACCCACATGTCCTTGAAGCTGTGCAATTATGGGGTCCTGGCTGTGTCAGTGGCTTTCTCTTGTAGGTCCTGCATCATAGGGTACCAGGGCCTTTTTCTGGTCTCCCTTGAGGGTAAACACCGAGGCCCCTGGATTACTGAAACCGAGGACTCTTCCCAGGACAATCAAAGCATCAGCTTTCAAGCATTCTCTTCTGGTTTTCAGATTCCCCCTTTGTTTCTGACTGCTGAGGATTTCCCATCTTTCTTGCTGGCTCTGTCACGTACTTAAAAGGTGAACATTTTACCTACTGTGTCTACATGACTGTAGCAGGAAGGGGGTTCAGGTTATAGACTGTGTCTGTGACAAGTGGGAGTCCCCTTTTCATTGTATTTACATCACAAAATGTTGGGTTTTGTGTAAGGTGTAATGTTTTCCACTTTTAGGTAACTCAGAAGCCTCTGATGGATTCAAAATAATTAAGTATGTTTCTCAAACGCTTTCCATGGTATATAAACATAAAGTCTTCTAACATAATATGCTTTTCATGCTCTTTTATTGCTACTCTAACCACAATCTGTATCTTACAAAATATCCGTTTTTCTCATCATGTTCATATGGAACAGAAAGAGCTAATTTCCAGAAATACTGTCAATGAGGGAGAGATCAGTCCTAGACAGTCTTGTTCTATAATTTGTAACGGGAATATCTGCTCCCCTGAGAGGCCCATTCTCTGACAACATCAAGTTAATACAGAAGCCAAATTAGTGATCGACAGGCAGGTTGGAAGCATATAAACAAAGCAAAGGAAATCAGATGCTCCTGGAAGAACGAGCATGGCTTGGCACAGAGCAGATGCTCAAGAAATGTCTGAGGAACTGAATGGAATTGACCTTACCCCACACCTGGTAACCGTAACCCATACCTGGTGACCTAGGGCCATCAAATACATCCCCTCTTCCTAGAATAGTTCCACAGAAACACCAATATTTACAACTTCTTTCCCCTTTTCAAATCTTCCCTGTGAAACAGCCCTCTATACTCAACTCCTGTGGTCAGAAGCTGCAAACTGGCTTATAGAGAAGTTTTTTAAAATTGGCAAATCTAAAAGTATTTAAAAATTGGAGAACTTCCCATTAAGGTGCAAAGTTTCAGCCTCCCCGGAAAGATTGGAATGTGCAGCAATTAAGGGTCCACATTCCCACCTGGCCTTGGACTGGGAAGCAGGAACGTGTTCTCCAGGTCGCCATGGTCGCCCTATCCCCTACGAACTTACACCTGGCGGACTTCACGCAGTCTGCTGCCTGACGCCCGTAAGCATGGGTCTGTGACTCTGCTGTTCCAGAATTACTTCAGCCTGGCTACCAATCAGTTCATCACCTTCTTTCATTAGTTTCCTGCCACAATGACACATTCTGGACACTGAGGTTATACTTGGGTATTTCCCAGCCTGCCATCCACAAAACACATACAAAACATCTCTTAGGGTGAGTCATTGTGACAGATATTTTTGATTTTTGCTAATTACATTTTCCAAAGGGGCCTGCTTCTAAACTGAAACCGTTTTATATACTGACAACTCCCCAATTGGTCTAAGGGATTTAATAGCTCTGGAATCATAAAGGATTCTGCCTGTAGGTCATCAGGGCAAGCTTAAGACAATTTTATTTCATAGATGAGCCGTGGTAATGATCAATATATAGATAACTAATCTTTAGTGAGTACTTCCTATATGCTACGTACTAGTCAAAGTAATCCATTCAATCCTCACACAGCCTTATGAGTTAGCACTTCTATTATCCTTATTTAACAGATGAAGAAACTGAGGCACAGAAGGCTGGGCCATGATGGAGGCAGAATTCAAACCCAGCAGCCTGACCCTGAGTCCACCATCTTAACCATCTGTAAAGCTAAGTGACTATGCCAATTGTAGGGTTAGGAGGCAAATCATAACTAAAGCCAAAACATCTCATTATTTTAGTTATCCATTTGTATTTCCAGGGCTAGGGGTTAGGGTCCACAGACCCTTCAAACCTGTTGTACAAACTGGATCACCAGACCCTTCACATTCAGGTCCACTCTAGATAACTGGGAAAGATCCTGGGAGCCATTGACAGACGACAAGAGCTCAGTCCTCAGCAGTAGCAGTAGCAGTAGCAGCAGCAGCAGCTTACAGCAGCCTCCAGCAGCAGCGGCAGTGGCCTCCCAGAGGGCCCCAGGGATACTGACTGCAACAGCCTCCAGCAGCAGTAATGGCCTCCTCGTGCACTGCACCGTGCAGCCGCCAACCCACCCCCCCAACGTGGCATGGGGGGGGGCAGGCCCTGGTGGGGGGTCAGAGCCACTTGTCCTTTATACTTAAGTCATAACCCAGGACACTTGGGTGCATATACGCAGTTACATTAGTCAATAGCCAAGGAACACCTGTGTGCATGTGCATATTCACATCAAATGCTCAGTAAGATTCTGAACATTTGAGGGGCCCTGACCATTTTCCTATATTTTCCCAGCACCACCTCTTACAGCTGCCTCTAATGTAAAGGTCTCACGCAAGGGTCAGAAGTTTCATAAACATTGTTCTAAGTCTCACAGAAACGTGGGAGGCCTTGCCTGGCAGTCTGCATTAGAATCACCTGAGGAGCTTTTAAAACATCCAAGCATGAAGCAGATATCATAATGAGGTAACATTTGGGAAGTCTATGGAAGGGTAAATGGGATATCTTTGCACTTTGTTGCAGTAAGTCTGAAATTGTCAAAATAAACATTTTTTAAAAAGAATGAATTAGAATAATATTGGTTGACCTGGAGAGATTTCTGTAGAAACTGAGTGTTAAAAGATCCAGAAAAGTATGTGAGATGTAATCCCATTTTTGTGCAATAAACAATGACAAAATCCATACACACACACAACCCTTTTATATCTTTATATGAGGATGGAATAAAATATGTATGAGACATTAAAAAAAAACTAGAGTCCTATCCCCAGAGGTTCTCCTTGAGTTGTTTAGATGTGGGACCTGGGCATGGGTACCTTCTTTTAAAGTTCCTCAGATCAGGACTTTGAGCTTTGCCACACATTAGAATAACCTGTGAAGCTTTAAAACATCCTGATGCCCAGACCAATTAAATTAGACTTGCTGGGAGTGGAGCCCAGACACGGGTGTTTTAAAATTCCCCCAAGGGATTCCAATGTGCAGCCAAGTTTGGGAAGTCTGGTAAGGCCCATGGGGCAGGGCTGAGAATCACTACAGGGAAGGAAAGGAACTCGTGTAGCCCTACTAAGCGATAGGCATTTGACATCCATTTCAATCCTTGGGACTGCCAGTGAGTTAGGATTTTGGAGGAAATAGAGGTGGGCTCCAGAGATCAAATAACCTGCCAGAGCGCACAGAGCTAGGAGATGGTGGTGCACACTCTGGTCCCACCGGCCACCGGCCAGCCTGGCAGGAGGAAGGTGAGAGGAGTTGCTTTGGGAAGCCTTCATTGCCTCCCAGTTTCTCTTCCCCAAGACCACAGGGGTTGAAATTCTTCTAATAAAAATTCACTATTTTAGGTTCCTCTTCCTAGGAGTTATTAAAAACAACAACAACAATAATCAAATACCCCTGGGAGGAGTTAGATGTTAATAGGATCTTGATGTCTACCCAGTAAGAGCTTGATGTTTTGAAGGGAGGGGAAAATTAGAAAGATGCTCAAACGTGGGAAACGAATATAACGTATGGGGGTGTAAATCTGATCTTTTGTCATTCACTAGCCTTACCCCAGGCCTTATTAATAATGCCAAGAGTCAGTCCCACCTCTGGGCCTTTCCTGCCTCAAGGGACAATTTCCCAGATTCCCCCTCAAGGAGTTTTTGGGTGCTTCACCCAAAAACTTGGGAGAGAAGGGCCTGGTTCTCAGGCCGAGGTCAATAGAGGCCCAAGGCAAAAAGAGGCAACAAGAGGGGTGTGCTTTGGCAAACACTGTAAAGTTGGGGTGTTTGGGGTTGTAAGGAAAGTGTAAGCGAATGGTCAGGCTCCCTCGGCTGTTCAGAATCTTGCTGATCGTGACCTAGCCTGTCTGATGTAAATGTTAAGTACGCACATTCGCCCAGGTGTTCCTTGTCTATTGTCTGATGCAATTGTGCATGTGCACCCAGGTGTTCCTTGGTTATCTAACTTAAGTATAAAGGACAAATGGCTCTGACCCACAGGGCCCCTGGGACACCCTGGGAGGCTACTGGGGCTGCTGCTAGTTACCTGAGCTCACATCTGAATAAAGCCTATCAACTTTGCCCAGAGCTCCCAGGATCTTTTTCCGATTACCTAGTTCCCGACCTGCTAATGAGGGGTCTGTGACCCAGTCTGCATAGAACGGGTTTGAAGGGTCTGTGACCCAGTCTGTATAACAGGTTTGAAGGGTCTGTGAGCCCTAGCCCGACAGGAGCATTTACACTCAGGTGCGTGGCAGGAAAGCTAAACTCACTGTCCTTTGAGTTGGGCAGGGGCTCCTTATCCCAGGAGTTCTGGAGGCTGGGTAGAAGGGAGTCCTAGAGCATGGGAGTCAGAAAACCAGGCTGGAGTCCTTTCAACAGTAAAACGAGGGCTAGTATGATGATCAATTAAATGTAGTACCCATAAGACTCCTAGATTGCACACAGTAGGCCCTCAGCAATGTCAGTGAGACAGCATGCCAACATTACAGGCTTATTATAATGGGTACTCTGGGGTCAGGGCTGGACATGAGCCTTGGCCTTGTCTCTACTTCTTCTGTTGATAAGATTTATTGAGTGCTTACTTATGCCAGATACCATATGCTTTAAGTCCTTTCATATATTAACTCATGTAATCCCAGAGAACCTTATCAGGTAATGCCATCATTATCCTCACTTATGGATGAGGAAACTGAGGCCCAGAGGGGTTAAGTAACTTATCCAAAGCATACGGTCAGTAGGTTCTAAACTGGAGTTTGAATCCAGTCGATTTGGTTCTATAGGCAGTCAGCTTGATCATTATGATTCTGATAGTATTCAAATCATAATGATGACTGAGAGCAAATTGTGTCAAGCACTGTTGGTGGCCATGTGAAGATGAGGCCTACCTATTCGAATGTTCTTAGGGACAGGATCCAGCAGGGTTGCCTGAGATCAGTTACTCTCCTGAAGGTAACACCCCTCTTAGTGATTCTGGGGAGATGGATGGGGAAGAGGGGTTGCAGTTGAATTGGGCAGAGTGGCTCAGGGGAAATCATCTTCTGCACCTGGGATATGCCATTTTCAGAGCCAGACCTTTTCCTATTACTGAGTCCTACACAAGTCTATGGCATTTTGCAGTTGGTTTCTTTTGTCCCCCTCCCTGTTATTTTCCTTTTGTTATGTTTTTGTGCTCAGGGGTCAAAATAACAGTGTAGAGTAAGGTGTTTACGTGTTAAAGTCTTTTAAAAGTTGCTCATTTGATTCTCCCACCCATTTGACGTTAATCTAAATGAAAGATCGGGCTGCGTGGTTATGAATTGGAGCTACGAAAATGAACTAGGCCACAAACCAACCTGGGCCCATTTGTGCTCTTCCCAGGTTAAACCTCCCAAGAGGGCTCTCTGAGGTTATACCAACACCCGATGCTCTCAGTGGGCCTGAAAAACATCAGCCGTCCAGCTCACAGGCAGTCAGCAATCTCTACAGACTGATGAACGGTAGATAGAAGCTCTAATGCCCTTTCTATTCATTTTGCAACAGCAAATCAATCCACTTTCCCAGCATTCTGCAACTTTATCGAACTCGGCATCCCACTGCAGGATACGCCCCCGAACTCTCCTTAATTATGTATTTGGCTATTTGCAATCGTGACTCGGCGTTGCAGTCCTGACATTACAGAATGGGCCTCTTTTCAGAAGGCTGCAGTAGCAGCAGCAGCTTTCCCGCCCTGTTGAGCGCTCACCACATGCCGGGCACTGGGCTAGGCGTGCCAGCGTGCAAGTCCCCGGGGAGCGGTGGTGCGCCCTCCGTCCCGGGCGCTCGCCTGGCCAGGTGCTGACACGCCCTCTGCGCGCTGCGACCGGCAGCCCGGGGAGGCGGGGGTGCTCGGTGCGTCCAAGACTAGGAGGTCCCCGCCCTGCGCCCGCGCCCGCGCCCCGCCCACCGGCCTGCTCCTCTCTGCGGCGCGCTCCCGGGAGCGCGTCCCACGCACCTCCCGGGTCCGCGCTCCCAGCCCCTCCTGCGTGCGGCGGACGCACGGCCGCTAGCGCGCGCCCTCCACGTCCCCGCGGCGGACGCACGGCCGCGAGCGCGCGTGCGCCCCTCCGAACGTCCCCGGGAGCGCAGCCAGAGCGAGCGCCGGGGCGGGCGCGCAGGAGTGAAAAGGAGGCGGCGGCCGCGGCTGCTAGCAACAGATCCCAGCGCCGCGAGCAGACCCGCTCTGCTGTTTGGCGATTTTTATTTTTTAATTTCAAAAGCATTTATTAATTCTGAAAATCGTGCATTTTTCAATGGCGCTGACCCCGGGTCAGCGGGCGGTATTCTCTGCATCAAGATGGGCTTTGCCGTCTCCGTCGTGGGCACCAGTGGTGGCCTGATTGTCAGTCTTCTCCGGGCATTTTTAAGGCCAGGAGCCGAGCGCTGCTTGTAGGCGGATCACCCTACAGAGCGGTTTGGCTTTTGAAATTATTATTATTATTTTGGGCAGAGGACGGTCGGTCTCCTGCACTCCCTCCTCTCTGCACACGAGGCTGCGAGCCGAAGGTGGGTCGCTCGGAGGGTGGAATTCCTCCCGGGGTGAGCGAGCCCCGCGTGCGTGTCCCCTCCCTGCCGGCGCCGGGAAAATGGAGGCTGTGATCGAGAAGGAATGCGGCGCGCTCGGAGGCCTCTTCCAGACCATCATCAGCGACATGAAGGTAGGAGCCGGGGGCACGGCCGCCGCGCACTGACCTCGCCGCCGTACTCGCCTTCGCCCCGAGCCGGCCGCCCGCCACCTGCCGGAGCTCCCCGGCCCGGGTGGCACCTGCTCACCCGGGGCGCTGCTCTGGGCTCTGCTGGGTCCGGACGGCTTCTCTGGGGGTATCTGATGTCCCCTGCCATCTCCCCACTCATTGTCCCGGGGGGCGGCACCGTCTCGTTCTCCTGGGGGCTCAGGGCCCCGGCTCGAAGTTTTCCATTGTCTGTCCCTGGACCGAGTGTCTGCGACCCGCCGAGGCTGGATGGCTGGACGGACACCTGATTCCCCCGGGTACGGGGTGGGGGTGCCCGGCGCGGTGGTGGGGAGGGAATGGGGGCTCTGCCCGGCCGCAGGAAGGAGTCCCCCGGCCTGGGAGACTGGGAGGGAGCCTCCCTCATCCTCCTTGGATGTCAGGTCTACCTGGAGTGAGGGAATCTGGGCAAATTAGTTATTAATTAGGCTGTTCGAAAACTGGTGAGGGTGTGCACGCCTTCCCGCAGTCCTCCCCGGGGGCGCGGAGCAGAAGTTCCCAGGGCGGCCTTGCAGGGCTGAGGCTCCCGGCCTGAAGGCAAGATTGGGGCTCCTACACAACTGTATCCCCCGCCCCCCAACACACACACACACACGCACACACACGCACAAACACAAACACACTTCTGGTTTTCTCTTGGAAGGATTGTGAAGATTGTGCGTGCGTGTGCGTTGGGGGCGGGGAACACTCTCCTGGCTTTTTCCTGCAAAGGGTGGGACTGGGGATAACCTGATCCTCGGACGTGAATTTTCTGGTGCATAGAGATAGACCAGGACCCTGTGTTACTCATCCAAAGAAATAAAACCAACCGCACGAGCTGGCTGGAGGTGGGAACTGGGGATGGTGGGAGAATTTTTTTTTTCTTGTGTATTTAGGGGGAAATATTTTTTCTTGTGCATTTAGGGAGCTTCTCTTTGGCTCTAGCCCAGCCCCAGTTTGCCTCAACAGATCCGGGAGGTGGTGTGTAATGAAAAGCTCGGCTTCCAAAACCAGTGGGCAGGTTTGGAAAGCTGTGCAGCGAGTGGGTGTGGACAGCCCCTCTTCAGCCGCTGCCTGGGCGCCTGGAGGAGCTTTTGTCTGATGAAGTGTAAGGTTTGGAGAGGCGTCGTGCCTCGGGTACGGACTTTGGGAAAGAATGCTCAGCTGTCACGGCCTGCTTCCCCCTTTTAGAACCAACTGCCACCTCACCCAGGGTGAACTTTTTCAAGGTGCCTCTGTCTTGGTCTTGGCCATTTTGAAATCCTTCCACAGATCTCGTGCCTTTTGTCAGAAATTGACATTCGGGCCCCGACCCTGCTTGCCCAGGAATGCCTCTAATCCAGTCCCTTGCAATTAGATGGATTATTCCCTGTTCAAAGACGGCCCCTTTCATTCCTTTGCCCCCAAACCACATTGAATTATTGAAGTGTTCTCCTGAGACAAAGCTTGGTGCCTCCTCCTTGGACTCTGGTATTTATTGTTAACTTAAATTCTACACTCCTTATAGTCAAACAAGATTTGGTCTGGGGCTCATATGGAGCATTCTGATCTCCAGGGAAGGAATTTGAGATGGATTGGTAGAGCTGCTTGTGTTTTTTTGAGGAGATACATGGATGTTTCCAGTGCCCCAGTAATAACAAGGAACCCAGTGATCTAACCCATCTGCTCACTGCACTCCCAGAGTGATCACATCTGTACTTTTTCCTCTCTTTGTTCCTTAATCCAGAATCCAGGCTAGGTACTTCCCATTCACTGGTTTGAATCCAAAGCCCTTGGGAAGGTAACCCTCCCCACAGCGTGGTATGTCGTGCTGTCCACGGGCTATCCCGTGGCTTACACTCTGGCTGGGGATTTGTGAGTGGTTTGAAAGCGTTTTTCCCCCCTCCTCAAGGTTCCAGTTAAAAATAAAGACTTCTTATTTAATGCCCAATCACTGCTGAATCTACAGTTTGTGTATCCTGACTTCTTTCCCTTTGAGTTTAGTAGGTTTGTTCAACATCCTGTGGGAGAGCATTTATTTGAATGGTTTTTTGTTTGTTTTGTTTTGGTGGTAAAAAATTTTAAAAGCAAGGTGGAATGGAAGACTAAAACATGCCTTGGGTTCTGCAGAATTTTAGACTTTTGGGACATAGAGATACGGAAAAAGAGGGAGTGTCTGATTTCCAAGATAGTTTATGCATAAGATAATTGCTGAATGTTTTTATGGAGTTTTCTTCTTAAAAGACTTCTTCATGAATTAGATGGCAGTGACATTTTGAAAAGAAATTTTAAAAATGTAAAATTTGGGCATATGGGATAAGCAGAGTATAATATGCAGATGCATGAAGTCGCCAGCAAAAAAATTAGTTTTTAGTATCTGAAATCAGCTGACTTTCTAATGACCTGCTTATCCTTTTTCTCTTCTTTAAGCTCCCATGATGTGTTTATCATGCCTTTGGTTCCCTTTCTGTTTACTTTGAGGGAGAAGGGTAGATGTTGGGAACCCATTTGAAATGCTGTCTTGATAACATTTTTAGGTTGTATTCTCAGAAGTGATGTTGGATTGGGGTGAGAAAAGGGTAAGGAAAATGGTTTTAATAGTAGCATTCAATTCTCCAAAATGTATGGAAGCACAGGAAGGGAGTCAGTTTCCTCTTTGAAGAAAAAAAGAAAACAAACAAAAAAATGGAGTCATTTCAAGACCAGGCACCAACCATCTTCTAAAATCAAAGAACCTCAAGACACGGAAATGCTAGAGAGGATTCTTTGTGCTTTCTTCCAAAAGATACTTCATCTAAGTCCTCGGCTGTCAGCGTGTGTGTTTTATCCTTTTCAGGGGATCGGGTGCAGAAGAAATCCTTTTTCTTCTGTTGGGATCTAGCACCATGTAAGGCAAGCAGCAGCTGTTAAATAACTTACTGATTCCTCGATGAGAGGAAACCGGGTGTTTTTTCCCTTTCTTCCACCCTGCTGTGGTGGTGGTCACTAATGAATGGGGGTGTGCAAAATCACTTACTGGCTGTCTTTCCTACCATCCACGTAAATCACTGACTTGGTCTGGTGTGAGTTGGTCCCCAAAGAAGGGGGAGACAAGATATTCATGTGGATGGAGGGAAAGGCCCAGAGCTGGTTTGTCTGGGGGAACAGTAGTCTGCAAGTGAGTGTTGACTGCCTTCTGATGTGTGGGTGACATTGGCTGCATTAAGGAGGCCCTGGAATCTTTTAGGAGTTTCTACCCAAATCCTGGGAAGTACTGGCGAAATGCTGCAAACAGCAGATTTGTGCCATTTAAGTAATTGAACCAGCAGAGTATAATTTGGTGATATTTGGGGAGTTTTTAAGAACCAGGAGATTTTGTTGGCCAAACTTGAGGGCAGCTCACCCTGTGGATGCCTTTCTTCTTTTAATAATTAACTTAGTTTAAAAAAAAGTCGGACGCCAAAATCAAATATTTTACTTACCCGTGTTGCTCAAGAATCAGCACTTTAGGAGCTGAATTGGGCCTGCTGCAGAGAGAACTTTGTACTAGGTTAGGAGAGTGTGTCCGGGGTTATATAATGTGACTGAAGTGAAAAAACACCCAACCCCACCTGAATCCTCCACCCCACGTGTCACTGTAGACAGGGGTGTCCTGTTACCAGCACCTGTGCTGAGCAGAATAGGGGCCTTGTTGGGTTCCCCCCGCCACCCCCCACCTTTGTTTGCCACCAGTACCCTCTCTCCTAAGTTCTGCCTACAATTAGAACTGCTAAAGGGACTTCTTGAATTCCATGGAAATCTTTTTGTGGTAGAAGGCACATCACGATATGTTCCCTCACTTATCGTAAGATGGAGAATGTGGGTAACTGGTCCAGCTCTGGATAATGATTTCTGGGTTTTTTTTTTTTTTCTCCCTTCATTACTTTGGGGTTCCTGTCAGAGAGTTCACTTCCGTGGTGTTTATTGAGGGCCTACTATGTGGCAGGCCTTTGGCTAGGCCCTGGCCTTATCCTGTGGGCTGTGAAAAGATGATGTCATTACCAAACGGTGGCCGTGAAGGAAGGCCTTGTAGTTCAGCTTGGGGAAGGGCGTCAGTCCCTGCAGTATTTCCCTTTGGTGCTTCAAAAAAAAAGTTTTCAGTAGGAAGATGTTGAAAACGCTGCCAAGGCCTCAGCCAGTGGCCAGGTGCTTGAGGGAGGTGGGCTGCTCTGTGTAAACAGTGACAAGCTACACAAGGGCAGGACAAGCAGAGCCCTTGTAAAGGGCAGATGGGCCCCATGTTGGCTTTTCTCTGAGCAAATGGTTGTGTTTGGCCAGAGTTTTACAGCTTCCTCATTTTGGGCCCTTGGGAGAAGGAGGTGAATTAAAGATGTCATAAAATCAGCAGCAGGGAACTGCCAGGAGTAGGAGCCTGTTCAGAGATTTAGGGCTTCTACTACCCGGCGTCTTCAAAAAGTTCATATTATCTTTTAATGGAAAGGTTTGTATTAATCTTTTCGTTCTATTTTTCCACCAACTTTTTGAAGTACCCTCGAATGTAGGTCATTCTATTTGGTTTTTTAGGTGCAAATCTTGCCCTGGTTTGGAAAGAACTCACTTTTAGGCTTGGCTTGAATGTTTCTGTGGGGAAAACCCTTTATATATCCTATTTAGTCAAATTGTTTAGAACTTGTTGCTTGATGCTGCAAACCTTTATGTTCTAAAATTC
Organism: Cynocephalus volans; assembly: GCF_027409185.1. Classification (NCBI taxonomy): domain Eukaryota; kingdom Metazoa; phylum Chordata; class Mammalia; order Dermoptera; family Cynocephalidae; genus Cynocephalus; species Cynocephalus volans. Next base: position 78,387,063 of record NC_084474.1, on the reverse strand, counting down.
CACAGTTCATAATGCCCTAAATGGAGAGAGGCCATCATTCCTGGGTCAGGGTTTGCCTGGAAGGTAAGCCGGATTGGGGTTTTACCTGGTTCAGCCATCACCCAGCTCTTGGTGGAGTAACATGTACTCATTTACAGCATTTATTGAGCATCAACTGCATTGCAGGCACCAAACTTGACATTACGATTTCAGCAAGTAAAAACAGAATTTTCCATTAAATTTGCATTTCAGATAAACAGAGAACAATTTTTTAATATAAGGATATCCCACACGTACTGTGTCTTCTCAGCTGCTAACCTCTTGGCTTTTGAACTCTTCTTTTGCATCTTGGTTGTAGGAAAAAGGAAAAAGCTAAAACGATATCTGTCAATTTGGCTAGCTTGTTTGAGGTTGTTAAAATGCTTGGAGGGTGAAAAGGTTGAAACTATCGATCCTTTAGATGCTTTATCTATAATTTTCATCTAGGCTTTTTCCATCTTCTCTGGGATGGGTGAGAGCTGGCAGGATTTCTTCTGTAGTGAGACCATTTAGATGTTCAAATTGGGTACGGAAAGATGAGATCATTTTGAGTTCCCCATTACTTCTCGGAACTGCCTTCAGGACACTTTCTCCCAAAACCCACACCTCTGCAAAAACAAAGAAATATCTCTCCTCAAGCCAAACACAAGCTGAAGGACAGATTTAGCTGCCTAGGACATCAGACAAGAAGTATTTGGGGCTCTGTAAAGGGAACTGACTGGTGCCTTAAGCAGTTTAACTAAGATTTGCAGATTGCACTGCTGATATGGCCTTATTAAGTAGGAAACAGGAGAGACAAACTGAGTAAATTAATTGGCTGAACATTAAGGAAGCCCATTGTATTTGATTGCTGAAGGTCTCCCTTGAATTAGCTGGAGACTGCAGGAGGTTTCATCTGAGCGTAGGCCACTAAAACAAAACAAAAGCCCCAAACAGTAAAAGCCATTCCTAGCGCTGACTCCACTCCAGGGCAGCCGACCCAGTCTCAGTGTTTCCGACCTCTCAGCACCTGGACGGCCTTGACATGGGGCTCTCTCAATCTCTGCTGCTTCCTGATTTGGTTAGAAGTGGCTGTGTTTTTACCCACTGAGCAGATGGGAGGGTTTTGGTTAAGATGCTCTGGCATGCTGGTTGTGAACAGGTAGCAGGAAGGGACTTGGTAAGGACCTACTATGTGCCAGGTGTTGTGCTAAGTGCTTGGTGCACACGATTTCATATCATGCTCACATCTATCCCACTTTACAGATGAGAAAACTGAGACTTGGAGAGATTTAATAACTTGTTGAAGGCCATGGTGAAGTGAACTGGTATTCAGACCTTACCCTATTTGACCCTGAAGCTGGAGCTCTGTAGAGCATGCCTAAGGAAGGCAGGGGGTGTGGATTTATTTCTAGAAGACAGCATTTTGCCTGCCTAAGTCCTACAAGAGGCTCAGGGAAGTAATCAGGGTCCTACCCCTGTGCCTTTAGCCCAGAGCTGGCCTGGAGGTGGGAGCTTGAACTGAGATATTGACCTTGGTGGGATGGGTGACTCCAATCTGGCTGTCACCTCTGTGGAAATCATTTATGATATAACATATTGTGGCTTCTGTCCTTCTGTCACTGGTCTTCTCCAAAACAGACAACTTGGCATTTCCCTCTCCTCTTGTCCTGGTGTGCAGAGGGAAGGGAAGCCTTTGGGCTGGGCTCTGGCTTGTCACCCTTGGTGCCTGTCCTTGTCCCCACACAAAGCCCATGGAGTCTTCTCAGTAACTGGCCAGAAGTCTGGGGAGCCCATCGGTCCCTGAGGCTGGGTGACTATGCAAGTCTGGCAGCCCCCCAATCCCCATAATCATGAACTAACTCAGTTCACCCAAAGTTCAAGTGACGCCTCAAAGACAGCCCTTACCTTGAACTCATTTTGTGTCAAGCTCTGGAACTCTCTTGTAAAAGAGCTTTCTGTATTTAATCAAGCCCCGGTAGCTCTCCAGTTTGGGTTGAGTTGGTAGAGCCATTACGAGTCTGTGTTTGGAGAAGTCAATGGGCTAGTGAAAAAAACTCCTTCTTGTGCTGATTCTTGGCATATATGGCCTTGGTCATAGTTTCTAAGTGGTTTTTCTTTTCCTGTCTAGTTCAAGTGGGTGGAAAAAAAAAATCGAGTGTCTTTTTATTTGCTTTCCTTCCCTCAAGGAATTTGGACAGCAGTAAAAGTATTAGCCTGCTCAGCTCCAGCAGCCTCCCGAGTACTGGAGGTGGGCAGCAGGTTTCTCCTGGGATTCCCTTCCCTGGGCAGGAGGGGTCTGGCCAGAGGAGAAGGTTCTGGGCCGTGTACATCTTTTGGGCATGGTTACAAGGAAGGGCCCATTGCGTTCCCTGGGAGCTTGAAAACACTGGTGGCTGGGCCCCACTCCCTAGAGGCTCTGATTCAGTCCTCTGGGTGCGTCCTGGGCATTAGGATTTTGAGAAGCACCCCAGGTGATTCTAGTGTGTAGCCAGGGTGGAGAACCACTGAGCTATAAGGCTTCAGCTCACACAATTTCGGACCCCTCAGTGTGTTTTCTTAATCTCACCCAAGACTGAATAAAAGCACCTTTAGTTGCTTGGCTGCACAACCATGTGGATATACCTACCCCTGCTGAACAGTATGCTCAAAGATGGTCAGGATGGTAAATTTTATGATATATATATATATATATTTTACCACAATAAAAAATAAAAAATAAAAAAACGATAGTGAAATGTTAAATAAATTGCAACGTAAACAACAATAAAAGTATCTTGAGAGTGCTTCGCTGTGTTTTATTGATCTAGCATAGTCCTGTACGATATGGTTTTCTGCAGTGATGGAAATTGTCAAATATATTAGTCATTAGCCACATGTGGCTACTGAGTACATGAAGTGTGGTAAGTGCAACCAAGGAATTGAATTTTTAACTTTATTCATTTTTAGCTTGTTTAAATTTAAATAGCCATATGTGGCTGGTGGATACTGTACAGAACAGTGTAGATATATTACATAGCATCTAAATAAAAACAGTGTGCTTGCTTTGCAACACAGCTTCCTGCCCGCCGTCTCCTTTCTGCTGGCTGTAACACTCGCCCTAAATACCTCCTATAGAAATTCTGGAGCTACTGCTGACCTTGGAGTCAAAGGGATCTGATTTCAAATCCTGTGGACAAGTTACTTAATCTCTCTGAGCCTCAGTTTCCTCTTCTATAAAATGGGTCTAATGAAGTGGACCCTTATAGCATCATTGTGAGGATTCTGAAATGAGATATGCTTGTGAAGGTTTTCACATGGTGCCGGGGGACACCCACTCAAATGTTAGCTGCTCTTACTATTCTGTTTTGTAGATTTGGAAATGAAGTACTTTGGAGTCTTAAAATCAGTGTGGTAATTATCTCCACCACTTCTTAGGGCAAACACTGCCCCACCCTTTTAGAGCTAGTAGTGAAATTGCAGGAAATGGAGAAGTTGAGTTTTTTTCTTGCTAAGTAAATCACTCTTGAGTTCATTATAATGGTCATCTGGCCCAGCAGGGCCTATTTGCATTCGATTTTTCTATTTGCAAACTGCACTGTTTATAAGGGTAGGGAAAGGCTGGGTGCCTGGCAAGGGCCCTCAGGGCATTTATTTTAATACTTTAGGGGGAAAAAAGTCTTTTTTTAGAGGTGTTGAGGCCAGAGGGAGGGGAAGGGAGTTGCTTTGGAAGGGCCATCTTTTCCCGTCTACATCCTTTGAGTTTCCCTTCTTTTTCTGGGGTGACCACTAGGAAGCAGGGCCCTCACTTGCTTCGAGCTTGCCCTGAGACAGCAGCTTCCTACTGAGCCTCTGCCATTTCCCAGACATGGCTGGATTTGGGTTCTTCCCACCTGCCATTTGCTGAAGGTTGCCTTCCTTCTTAGCCTGGCGTTCAAGGACCCTTGTGATGGGGCCCCAGCCGAGTGGCCCTTTAGGTGTCCAGTTCTCCCCAAATTGGGTTACCTGGCTTCCTTGCTCACAGCCTGTGCGCCTCAGTCTTGACATTTGTCCCCCTAGGAGGACCCTATCTCTGCCATTGCTGCCTATTTACATCTTGCTCATCCTTCAAGTCCCCATCAGAAAGTTACCTCATCCTCTGGTCCCTCCTCTTTCCTCTAAGCCAGATACCCTTAAGGCATTTTTCATATTCTATGTTGATTCTACCTAGTATTTATTACGTTCTACTTTAAAAAGTGGTCACCCTTGGGCTTTGAAGCCTGGCTCTTCCACTTCCTAGCTCTGTTACTCTGGGTAAGTTACTCAGCCCTACTGAGCCTCAATTTTCTTATCTGTAGAATGGGGGAAATAATATATCCTAAAGTTGTTGAGTATTAAATGAGAAAGTGTGAAATAGTGCGAAATAAATGCTCTTGGCTATCTATTCGAGCTACCCTAGTAATTCTTAGCAGAGTACCCTGCTGTTAGTGGCACTTGGATATTTCAGCAAATAAAAGAAAGCTGTGTTTTCACTTTGATAATGCAATAGAGACAAAAGCATGGTGCTCTTTGGCTTTTAACATATAAGTAATCTGAGAGAACACAGTACACATATTCAACAAATATGATGATGTGCTTGCTGCATGCCAGGCAGTGCTGGGTGGTGTAGACGCACCTGTGAACAAGAAGGCACAGTCCTTGCCCTGAAGTTCTTCATTCTAGAAGAGAGGCAGGTGAGTAATTAGAATTCAGTGTGATGCCCACCATGATAGAGATCAGCACAAGATTTTGTGGGGGCTCTGGGTGGGGGGGCTCTGATTCCCATTTGGTATGGGAGGACAGAGTCAGGGAAGGTCTTTTGGTACAGGGGCACCCAAGAGGACTATCAAGTTTTATTTTATTCAACAAGCTTTTATATGCCTGGCACTGTCAGGCACTATTCTAAGTGCTTGACAGATAAAGACTCATTTAATCTCCCAACAACCTAGTGAAATAGTTACCATTGTAATTCCCATTTGATGGTATCTTTTATAGTTCCCATTTGTAAAATGGGAGGTGTAAAACTGAGGTGCAGTGAGGTTAAGCCATTTGCCCACGTCATACAACTCGTGAGATGTGTAGCTGGGGGTTGAACTCATGCCCTCTGGCTCCTGTCTGCTCTTAGCCACCATGCTGAGCTGTCTCTCACAGCATGGCATTTCAGGCTTTCCTTTTCAAATTCTGTAATGGGTGTATTTTATTGATCTCTCTATGGTTCTATCTATGGCTTTAGGACTCAGGATGAGCCAGGTAAAACACATAAAAATCTAGGCTCGTCTCAGCTTCTTCGAGAAGCTCAAGGGGTCTCCCTCTATTTAAAGGGGAATATGACCCAGCCATTGACATGAAATTGTTGGGCAGTTGTGACTCACCTATAGGTGCCACTAACTTGTCAGCAGAGGGATGTATGTGGGGAGCTGTGGGGTCCAAGGTGTCAACTACATGACACATTTGTTTTGCTGGAGAAACTCCCTCCATCAAGGGCTCTGCACCCGCATACCTTAGTGCATGAAGGGGAGAGATATTTGCAGTAAGAGGCTGGAAAAGCTTCGGGATTAGTTCCCAGGGAGACCTCACTTCTGAGGCTGGGCTCCTCTCCTGCAGCTGAGCACTTGGCCATTAAGGAAGTCTTTGAGTTTGGTTTAATGGTTCCTCTTTGTTTTGAAGTGACTGTTTACTGAAACTTCAAAGCCAGCTCCTGCAGCAGGATGTGATTGCAGGCCTGAATAATTGGATGAGGCACCCCAATAGGAAGCAGGTAGTGGGGAGCAGAGCCAGGAGGAGACTGTGGCCAAGCCCTTGGTCTGAGCCACCACTGAAGGGACTGAGGTCATCTTGCAACCAGAAGTAGACCTGGAGCAAGGGTTCCCTGGAACCTGGCCTCTTTGAAGTTGTGCTGGCCTTAATTAGGCACACCCTAATTAAGTCACTGAGGAGGCAGCTTTTTCCTTAAAAAAAAAAAAAAAAAAAAAAAAAAATTAGCAAATGTTTTGAGAGCATTTCATAAGGGATTACTTCTCAAAGATTATGCAAGTAATATAAAGTTAATGAGAGAAAAACTAGGAACTTCAGTTAAGTAAAAGATAAAAGTCACCCGTAACCACTTGATTGCAAAGTACGTATGTACACATACTCACAGGGGCTCATATATTTTAAACAAAGGGTCGCGCAGCCTATGTGTGTAGGAAATTTCTTTTTTCTCTTAGCAATCTGGTGTCCTTGCCTTTCTGTGTGTAGTTATGAGTGACATTAATTTCAATGGCTGTGTGGTGTTGCATTGTTTTGTATGCCTGTAATTAACTCATTTGATCAACACATATTTGAGGACCTACTGTGTTCCTGGTTCTGTTTTAAATGCTGGAATATAGCAGTGAACAAAATAGACACTAATCCCTGCCCTCCTGTAACTTACACTCTAATGGAGTTGGGGTGGCAGGTAAGGGACTGACCAATTGAATATGTCACTTCTCTTGTATATTAGAAGGACTATGTGCAATGGGAAAAGAGCAGTTTGCTGCTTTTAAATAGAGTGGTTAGGGAAGGCCTCACACAGAAGTGACATTTGAGTACCAACTTATGAACTGGGTGGATATTGGGGAAAGAATGTTCCAGGCAAGAGAAGAACATGTGCAAGGGCCATGGGGTGGAGGGCCAGTTTCCTACTCATTAGTGTGTAGGCTGTGTCCAATTTTTTACGAATTATTATAAGTAAAACTACAATGAGTATATATCCTTGTAGCTAGACATTGATTTACATTGATGACCTAGGGTTTATCCTGGGTCAAAAGGTTTTTTCAAAGCTTTTGAAACCCATTGCCGAATGCCTTCCGAAAAGCAGGTCTCAGTTCACATTCCCATGGGAGTGCTTATCACCAGGGATTACTTCTGAAGGAGCTAGACATGGACATTTGGACCGAGACATTGCTGAGACCCCAGATTCCAACAGTTCAGAGGGACACGTGGCATCTTAGTGCATGATTCTCAAATCTTGCTGTGTGTAGTTTTTAGCGAAAAACTGGGGAGTGTGTTAAAATGCAGATTCCTGGGCCCCATCCCCAGAGACTTTGTATAGCTCTGGAGTGGAGCTCAGAAATATGCAGTTTTAGCAAACACTCTGGGGGATTCTCTGGTAGGCCTTGCTGGGATCATACCACAAGTAGGTAGAAGTGGGGGTTGCTCTTGGGACACCCTGAGCTGCCGAGAGTGTCCTCTACAGCTCATGAAGTGAGTAGGAAGGGTCTCCCTGACCTCTTGTCCCCACCCCTCCACAATGGGCCTAGAATATGTTTAGATGGACAACATGAGTCCTGTGCCTAAACATAGCATGATCTTCTCTACTTCATTTCCTTTGCTCTTTCTCTTTTACAAGGGAATGCTTCCTCTCTTCCTTTTTCTTTCCTTCCTCCTTGCCAGGAAAACTCCCACTTATTCTTTGAGACCGAGGTGAGGCATTACCCCACTCTGCATAGCTTGTGCCAGTCCCAACTCCCAGTACTTTAAATCTGGAGTCTGTTGCCTTCCAGGGCTTTGGGATGGATGGTTTCCATATCAGCATTCCTACCAGACTGAGATCCCCAACGTTGTGGTCTCTTCTCTTTGTGTGGGCTCCCCCTCACTCAGTGCCTGTGCATAGTAGGTGCTCATTAAATGTCCCCGTCAGGGTGACTGGCACAGCACGTTGACTCATTAAAGCAGTGTCGTGTGCTGCTCACCTTCCTAAGCGCTCTCTTATCATTTGACAGTCTTATACATCATATGAGGTAGGGACTACTATTAGCATCATTTGCAGATGAAGACAGGACAGCACCCGGTGATTAGGTAACTCGCTCAAGGTTACCTAGTGAATACATCTGAAGTTGGGCAGACTAACTCTAGAGTCATGCTCTTAGCCACCAGAACACACTGGCCCTTTTAGACTCTGGAATGTGGCTAGCTATCAGGGCAGGAGAATGACATTCAGTGGTCAGACACTTAAAAAGAAAAAAAAAGCAATGGCTATAGAGATAATAAACACAGTTATCACCTTTTTTGGTGACATTGTCTCCAATTCTTCACTGGCCACCAGAGCGTCATTCCTAGCAGTCTGAGGGTACCATCTTTGTTCCAAAGGGGAAATCTGTTTTGTGGAAGACAGCAGAACCCACAAAGTGTGCACAGTGCAGTAAAGCCAGTGTCTGCCCCCAGGGTGGATGTGACAGTTTGATCATACCACACCTGCCTGGGGAGAGTTGACAATTTAAAAGGGAGTATAAGATGAACACAGAGGTGCTGAGTTAGGGGAGCAAGACCTCAAGCACATGCATGATTCTCTCTAGGGTCATGGGTGTTTGTGTATCTGTTAAGGGTATTGGAGAGACTGGCCCCAAGAAGAACCAATCCCTAAAATGTAGAAGCAGTTTTGGAGCTGGGTGGAAGCAAGTCGGTGCACTTCTGGGGAAGAGAACTGGGTTAAGTATCTTAGTCCATTTTATGCCACTACAGCAAATACCACAGGTTGGGTAATTTCAGAAACTTATTTGGCTCACAGTTCTGGAGGCCGGGAAGCCTGAGAGCGTGAAGGTGAGGGCCTTCTTGCTGCATCATAACATGACAGAAGGCATCGTGTGAGCGAGAGAGAGCACATGAGAGAGCAAGGTGGGGCTGAACTCACTTTTATAACAAGCTCACTTTTGTGATAACAATATTAATCCACTCATGAAGTCAGAGCTCCTGTGACCTAAGCACCTCATAAAGGTAGCACCTCTTGACAGGTTGCACGGGGGATTCATTTTCCAACACGTGAGTTTTGGGGGACACATCCAGATTGTAGCAGTGAGTGTGAGCTTGCACACGTGAAGTAATGGTAGTAAGACTGAACGTTTTACAGGGTGTGCAGGTCACCAGGTATTTTGCTTGGGTTTGTGGACATTTATAGACGGGAATAAACAAATGCAGCAATAGCTTTGGCCTCTGTATAGTGGGACAAAAGTTAGAGGGGTAGATATTTGTTATTCTGGGAAGGCTTAAGAGTACACAAACATTTCTTACCAGCCCTTAGGTAAAAGCAGCCAGTCCCTGTATGAGCTGGTTAAATATTGTATTTCCAGGTTTCCAGACATGGAGAATCAGTCAGTTTTAGGTGAGCTGATGGGACAATTTCATTTTTAAAAGAACTGGGCAAACTTAGGGGCAGTTAATGCAGTAAATGGCATCTCAGGGCAAACCCTTCTCCGGCCTGGGGCAAATTACTTACCTTTTCTGTGCTTTATTTTCCTATGGTTAAAAGGGAAGTGTTAGATGCCTGTTCTACCAACTGCCCTCCCAGGGTTGTTGTGAAAGCCCTTTATGCTGTCTCATGTACCACATACATGTGGATGGTGTTCTTTAGTTTGACTCCTCCACAGCAGGTTTCACCCTAGAAAACGTGGTCCTGCAAATGTAAGGTGGCTGGCATGTGGCCGGGGACTCACTACCTCTCTCTCTGTCTCTTTTGGTGGGAGGAACTACCTGAAATAATAAAGGAAATATGGCAGTAAAAACTTGGGGATCAAGAAAAGAGATGAATTTGGGAAATAGAAAAGGAGAGGGGTTCCATTTTCAAAGAAATGAGCATGGAACACACACATTTTGCAAAGGTTAAAAAACAGAGCAGAAACCTAGTTGCAGCTGTAGAACACTGTGGGGATGCCCGGGTGACTTTGTCATAGCTTGGCCAGCTATGTCCTGTAGAACTTTCTGCAACGATAGAAACGTTCTGTATCTACACTGGTCACTACTATAGTCACTAGCCACATGTGGCTATTGAGCACTTGAAGTGTGGCTAGTGGAACTGAGGAACTGACTTTTAAATTGTATTTAATTGTAATTTAAATTTAAGTAACCCCATGTGGCTGGTGGCTACCCTATTGGATGGTGTAACAGACAAAGGAATGCTCACTGGTAGAGAACTTAAAAAATAAAACGACTTTGAAGATAGGGTTGACATATTTGTTTGGTTCTTTTTATTTCAAATGGAGACATACCCATATGTCAGAAAACAGTCTGGGCATCAAACCTAGTAATACAGGAGGAAGAAAAAGCTTGACGCCCTTGATTTAATCAGGCTGTTATAGTTACAAATGGAGCAGTTTGCAAGGGGAGGGGAGAGTGGATGGAGCACCTTTTGTGGTTAAATCTTCCTTTTCATAGGCATATTTATTGCTGGTGCGCTTGGGCAAGTGGGTGAGGGTGGGCGGGCAAGGAAGCAACCATTGATTATCCCCAAGGCTGTCATCTGCTGATGGACAGGGATAATTAGTGGATTAGGCAAGCCCCAATCAGAGAATAAAAGCCCAGGAATGGTATTTATGATGCATGGGCTTACCCTGTGCCTTTCATCTGAGGATCTTAGGAGCCTCCATCTTGCAGGATGGGGTGGGGAAGGGTGGTTTGGGGGACAAAGCTGTGACAGGCATTCACGGGCCCTGTCCATCATCCCGCACACCCACTTCTGGAAGCTGAGCAGACTCCTGCCTCGCACTTGAAGAAGTGAGAAGTCCAGAGAAAGTGCCACGTTGCTCTTGAAGCTTCTTTGCTTTTCGTTTCTGCTGAGGTCCCCACATACTTGGGGAGGTAGCATGAGTGGTGGCAGCAGCCAGCCTGGAGATGCTACAGAGATCAGTTCCAGCATCCACAGAGAACCCAAAGATGAGATTAAAAACTATCTATAATCACACCGCAAGTGACAGCAAGTGTGAAGGTTTCAGTGTGTTTCTATCAGGCTTTTTTCTACACAGTGTTTTTCTTTCGTGTTTTTTTGTTTGTTTTCACATGGTGGAGGATCCTGACCATTTCTAGGGTGACATTACAGTTCTCCCTGGGATCTGCAGTTGTAATCAGGTGTGTGTGTGTGGGGGGGGTGCCCTTGCCCCCTGCTCGACTTTGTCTGGATTCCTAAAGGACCCGCATGTAAAGCAGGACTACCAGCCACCTGAGCTGCTTTCTGCAGTCCCAGGGCTGGGCTAGGGCTGGAGGCCAGGTGTGTTCATCCGGCTGCTAGCACTTCCCCAAATCAGGAAACACTTGGGCTGCAAAGTCAGACAGATCTGGCATCCCATTGCCGCCTAGACCACTTTGCCACAACCTCCCTGGGCCTCAGTTTCTTCTGCTGTACAGTAATAACAGACCCTGCCTCATAGGGTTGTTGCGAACGTGTAATAAATGAGAATGTGAATCAAGCTGTGCTCCGCATAGTGTGGTTTGTGACCAGCAGCAGCAGCACTCAGATTAAACATGCCATGTCCCAGGTCCAGCAAATCAGATCATGCATTTTTGCAAGATCCCTAGGAGATTGGTATGTAAGTTAAAGTTGGAGAAACGCTGATGTATGTACCTGGTGCCTGGCAACTGTTTAGAGAGTGACAATGCTTAATCACAATGATGATGACGACAGCAATGCTTGTCAAAGTGAGAAGAGGGACTTGGGAGGTTATCTGTCCAGTCCTGTGCCCCCCAGCTTGAGTTCTCCTTAGCCATAACCACTGGGGAGCCAGCCTCTGTCTGGCACCTTCTGGGAAGGACAAAGTCCTTCGAGCTAGAAGCCAGCTCCCTGTAGTCTGTCCCCTGCTTATCCCTGTTTTTTTCTCAATTGAACCAAATTCCTGCTGCGAGTCCTTCCCAGCTCTCTGGCTCCTCTCAAATTGGTCCTTCTCTGGCCACAGTTCCCGGCCCTTCTCTGATCCCTGTGTGGCAGTGTGGTGTCGAATTCCCTCAGCTGTCCCTCGAGGTTCAGCTGACACAGAGGGGCTGGGCTGGGAGAGGCAGTTGCTGCATTATTTATGGAGCACTGTTGGCCAGCCGTGCCGATGAGTTACACAGGGTTTATTCTTGTGCGCCGTGTGTGGGAGGCCATCCTGGGCCTCTGTTTAATGCAAAACAAAACAAAGCCAAACAGAAGTCCAGGCCAGACTGGCTGTTGGCTGACTCCTGCCCGGCCTTCTGGCTCTGGGGAAAGTGGAGGGAGAAGAGGAGGACTTGGGGTAGTTCACAAAGCTCCACCTTGAAGGTGGGGGTGGGGAGGCCAACTTGCAGATTTACTTAGGTGGCCACCAAGCACTTGAGGAGGTAGAGATTTAGGAGGCCTTTTTCCTATAAAGTAAGAAATGACTTCATTATTCTCCTCTCTCCCAAAGGGACGAGGCTGCTGCCAGGCAGGAGATCTATTAGGCAGTTTCTCCTGTTGTCTGCTGGTTTGTAATTTATGTCACTTGCCATCTGAATGAAGGCCACCCCAGTCTTCCTCTGCTATCCTGTTTGTGGTTCAGCTTTGTACCATGCCCTTGACAAGGTGGTCACCTTGTCCATCTGCCCATTTCCTGCTTCTCCCCAGTGTAAATGTGCCACTCCAGTGTCCCTTGGGGAGACCCAGCCACTGTCCTCTGCTTCTCTTTGTGCCATCTGTGCTGCTTACTGGAAGTGCTTTTCCTTTCTCCCTCCCTCCATTTCTCTGTCCTTGACCCACAGTTTGGTGGGGGAGAAGACCTCAGGCTCACAGATAGCAAATCACATGATGTGTTCAGTTGAAGGAGTGGGCACAGCTAACCCAGAAGGATAAGTGGCTAGGAGGTGTGTCAGAGAATGTTCTAGAAGAGGTGACATTTGAGCTGGGTATTGAAGGCAGAGGAGGAGTTTTTAAGATAGCTGAATCCCCCTGGGGGTTTGAAGAGAAGACAGCCGTTGAGGTGGGTATGTGGGGAGTGTGATGGGATCCCTGCTTGGTGGCTGCAGAGGCGTGAATTAGATCATGTCTTCAGGGAAGCCCCATCTCTCACTGTGGGAAGTGAGACTGTCATGCGGCTTGATTAAGGGAGTCCTCTTTATACACCTGCAAGCAAACTGGCTTTCTCTTACCATTCCTTTAAGAGTGACCTTTTCCTTTTTCTCAGAACGTAGTGTGATCTGAGTTCTATTTTCAACACACAGCTGAGGGTCCCCAAAACTCCCTACCCTCCTCTCCAAAGAAATTCAAGGGGGGAAGGAGAGTCCTTTCCCTTTGCCTTGTGACTTTGGACTTGGCGGAACCTGGGGACATGGTGGGAATTTTATTTTCTTTGATTTTGGTCTGTCTAGAAAGTTGTGAAACCTTTTATGTGCTCTGTGGTGAAGTCCACTGTGGGGTCTGTGTTGAAACTTTTCCTTAGCAATTTCCTCGAACAAGAATAGAGCGCAATCAGAAATGGTGTCAGCAACCTCAGGAGACAGCTTTCTGGGAATTTCTCGGTAAGCAGGTGAAGATTGGAAAATTAAGGATGATATTGGAATTGCTTTCTAAAAGGGTTCTAAGTGCGTCTGTGATCTTGGGTTGCAGGTTTCTTTTGAAAGTTGCGTATGGTCTCCTTTACTAGGTCTTCTATTTAAAACCCAGGGCTTTTTCTGTGTTGCCTTTTAATCTTTCTGCAGTTACCTTCTTCCTCCTTTCTTACTTCTTCCAAGCTTTTGATTTTTGTAGTAAAACTACTTTCAGGTGGGTAGAAACTTCTTTTTTCCTTGAAAGAAACTTGCAAAAAAATCTGGAGCAACCCAATATCACCTTGCCTTTAACATTTACACATTTTTTTTTTCATTTCTCAACAAGGAGGTTTTTGTCTTCTGTTCTTAGAAGTTGACTTTTTCTTTTAAGAATCCATTAAATTATATACTGCCTAAAACAGGTGGGCCTGACACTCTTTGATAGACTGTCAAATGTCATTAAGTCAGGAGAGAGCTGTTTCTGGCAGCCTTCTTCTGGCTGAGTGGGTGTTCGTAGGCGGGGAGCTGTGTGCTGTACCCCTTGACTGGAGAGGGGACCCTCCTTTTGTTGCTAATTTGGTAAAGACTGAAATGAGGCTCTGGGGGCAGATAAGTAGTTTTTTAAGTGTTTTGAGCAGTCGTCTTTTCCAAGCATGTTCATCTTGGGGTTGAGAATTTCACCTGCCATTTGCTTAGAGTGTCAGTCACCACACACCCAGCTGCCGTGGTCTGTTTCTGCTGTAACTGTGGTTAACTAGTAGTGAGATGCAGAGCACTCCCAGTTTGGATGGTCATGCACCTAGGACTAAGAATGAGGGATTCCAGCCTGGACAGATGGTCCCTGCCATAAACATCCTGAATGAGATTTCTTGGAGCTTATGAACACTTGGATCCATCATATCAAGTGTTTATTGAGCACTTACTGTATGCCAGGTATTGCACTGAGCACTTTTAATGTGCAACCTCATTTAGTCCTCACACCAACCCTATGAAATAGTGACCTACCCCATGCAGAGGTCGGATGACTTGCCCAATGTCACATAGCGAATGGAAGAGCTAAGATTCAATCCAGGAGATTAGACTCCCAAATTTGTGTCCCTTCTTCCTTTCCTACGTTCCTTCAGTGTTTTATAATTGGTGTTGTTGGTGATGGAATTTTTATTATCATCACTATGAGGAAATGGCCCTGAGAGGTCAAGTGATTTCCCCCAGTACATGGCAAGGTTGTGACTAGGACTTGGGACTTGGTGCTCCCTGCGTAGGCCTCTGGCCAACCTGGCATATTCTCAATGAATATGCCTCATCTGAGATAATCAGCCACCTTCTCCACACTTCCTGGATAGGGGTGTTTGGTGCTTGAGAGAGGCGTACCTAGCTCTCATGTCCTGCCGTGTGTAGATGCGAGATGATGGTGCCTTTGGAAGGAGTGGGCGGGTGGTGTTTCTGAACATCCCCAGGCTCTTCAAGAAACTTCTCATCATGTCTGTGGATCAGAAAGAGAAGGAATAGCTAGACAGGGCTGTAATTGGTTGGTTGAGCCTTTGTGCTATTAAGCATGTCAACTGCAGTCCCTCTGGACAGAGATATCTAGTGGCCAGCCAGAGGACTCTGATCTCGGCCCTTATCTATTTAATTACTTGGATGTAGGTGTAGAAGGGGAGTTGGTCTCTGGACTTGGTAAGAGAATGGTAAGTATTTTGGGTGTCATAATTGGGATCCCCACGACGTCTCGACGGGCTTGAAAGGGTAGCCTGATGTCTTGCAAAGTTTTATTTAGCATTAAGTTAATATTCAGTTCTGCTGTTGGGTTGAAGAGACCCCCAGGGCATGAACAAAGGATGGAGGCTGTGTGGTGGCAACGTCTGTGCCGGGTGTTGGTTGATAATAGCTCAGATGTAGCTGCCAAAGAGCCTCTGTTAGGAGCTGGTCAGACAGGATCCCCACCCTGGTGCAGCTCAGCATCCCATGGGAGCAAATTGCCACACAGAGGAATAAATCCAGAGACCTGCATTTGGGCGAAGTAGGTCTCAAATGCACATGTGATCTAGCAGCATGTGTGAAACAGACTTTAGGGTTTGGGCAGATTGTAAATTCATGGTGGTGTTTTTGCGAGAACCTCTAATTTGATCTTACATTGTTTTTTTTAGGTAATTACTTTTTTGCATTAAAATGATACATGACCCTTATTAAAAATAAACAAACAACCTCCCTCCCCCCAAACCCACAAAACTCTAGCCATAGAGGAAAGTACAAAGAAGAAAGCAACACATTGATCCACCTCTTAGCTCCCATTTTAATATTTGGTAGACTGTTTTCTGGATATCTCTAAGCACATTTTCAGATAGAATTGATAGCTAGAGAAATATATAAATAGGCAATTTTATGACAAGGTGCTCCTTGTTATAATGCCTGCTATGCTTGAAATTTAAAAAATAAAAAAAAAATTTAGTTTTATGTTCATTTAACAGAGGAAAATGGAACTAAAGTAAGTAATATTGAATAAATTAGAGCTTCAGAGACCTGTTTCTTCACCAGAAGAAATTAGTTTCTCAAATGTCCCTGTAAGTCAGTGCTTCTTAACTGGGGGTGATTTTGCCTCCTAAGAGACATCTGGCAATGTCTGGAGACATGTTTGGTTGTCACAACTAGGGGAAGGGGGTTACTGGCACCTAGTGAATAGAGGACAGGGATGCCACTAAGCATCCTACAATGCACAGGACATCCCCCCATCACAAAGAATTATCTGGGCCCAAATGTCAGTAGTGCTGAGATTGTGAAACTGCCCTGTAAGGGTAAGAAAAAAAGATGACTGAAGCCATTAGGAAGGCGGAATCATTGTTTTAGCTTGGTTGCAGTTTTAGACAATTTTGATGGAGCTTTTGTAATGAAAGAAGAGGTGATTAACCTCAGTATGGCTTCTCCCTCCTCCCCTTAACAACAAAATCAAGAGGTAGCATATGTTATTTTTCCCTTGTCAGGGTTCAAAACATTTATATTCTATTCTGTAACCATAGCCCCCCCAAGTGTTTAGTCTTAGTTCTATATTTAAATGACTCGTTGCCAGACACCTCTTCTCTAACCATGGTTTCTGTTTTTCTGGGTTTATGTTGAGTCACCTCCTGGTTGGTAGGCTGTTCAATCTCAATATAAATCTAATGTGTATGGGAAATTTGACTCTGATTTGCCCTGGTCAGATTGGTGCCAGCACATTTGAGCATCATTCTTTGAGGAAGAGTTGAGAGCAGGATGGAGTATCTCTGGAGGCTGTGGGGGTATGAAACAGGGTCCTGTGTAGAAATGGGATTGGATTTTGAAAAGACTTCCAGGTGGAAGCAGGACTGTTGGTCTTAAGTCCAAGGGCTCCTAGAAGGTTAGAACCAGAACTGCATGAACATCAGGACAGGGTGGCTGGTGTAGCCTGTCCTGGGAGGGTGATGGCTCCCTGTTCGCTGAAGGATGCTGGGAACCATCTGTTGCCATATTGTAGGTAGATGCTGGGTTTAAGCTTTCAGATGAATGGCTATATTTAGGTAACTTTTCAACCTTGAGATTCTTATAGTCTAATAATTTTTCCTGGTAGCCACCTGTCCTGGAGAGGAACCCGAATCACTCTGGTCCCTCCTCCCTGCTGTGAGAATAGCCAGGACCAGGTTGCATGAGCACGTGTTTCAGCAGAGAGCCTTAAATGTTGTGTGCATCTTAAATTTGGACCCAGAATCTGTTGACTCAAAAGTACCTGTAAAGCCATATGTGTTAGATTTGCCAAGCTAGTTCTAGTCAGTGTCTGTAGTATTTAGAAGCTTACAGGGCCTGAGCACATTCTAAACCCATTCTTGAGCCAATACGTGTATATGTAATCTGGGCAACCTATCATAGACACTGCAAAGAAAGCATACACAGATTGCTCCCTGCATTACTGGAATTGGGTGCTCTGCTAATGTCATAATTGGATATCTATCAGTGTGACTTATTGATGGCTTTGTTTTGTTGTAGGGGAGCTATCCAGTTTGGGAAGATTTCATAAACAAAGCAGGAAAGCTGCAGTCCCAGCTTCGGTAAGTAGAAGTATGTGTTCTACAGGAAAAGGGCAACATGCTTGGACAAGGATGGAGGGGGTTGGACTAAGATGCAGATTGGAGTTAATATTGGAAGCGTCACAGACAGAGAAGCACGTCATGGGTTCTGATTGGAGCATTACCACTTATTAGCTGTATGTCCCGACCCCTGAGATCCATATGTAAAGTTGGACTCATATCTGCTGTGCCTCCTTCCACAGGAGTTTTGAGTGTCAAATGAGGTACTGTATGGGAGGTAACGGGGTCAACATTTAGGTAGTGCTCACTGTGTTGCCAGGCACGTGTTAACTTATTTAAATGTCACAACCCTGCCAGGTAAGTACAGTTCTTATCCCCATTTTACTGATGAGGAAACTGAGGCACAGATAAGCTAAATAACTTATCCACAGTCACACAGCTAGCAAATGCCAGAGGAGGGATTTAAATTTAGGCTCCAGAGGCTTTGTTCTCCTCCACGCTGCTTACTGTCTGTCCACATAAAGAGTTTAAAACCTAGTTTGACTAGTGTATAATTCCATTTACACGGAATGTCTAGATGAAGCCTGTCTGTAGAGACAGATGTAGATCGGTGGTTGCCTGGGGCCAGGAGTGGGAAAGGAGATTGACTACAAATGGACACGGGGGATCTTTTTGGGGTGGTGGAAATGTTGTAAATGGTTGCACAACTCTAAATTTACTAAAAATCATTGAATCATACACTTATGGGGGTAAATTTTATGGTATGCAAGTTATACCTCAATAAAAGTGCTTTAAAAACCAAACAAGATCCAGGGCTGATCTGCTCTAAGAAGCCATTACTATTGCCTTCTCTTGTGCTTATTCATAATCGTTTGATATGAAATAGAAAATATGTCAGCATCTTCTTGCTGAAGCTGTACCCTTTTAAATCAGTGTGGAGAAGGGACACTGTTGCACTTAGAGGGGACATTTAAAAAAGTATTTTGACGACCCCCATTCACGGTATTTGGGGGATGCCATTGATTGGTTTGGATGGATAAGAACGGTTCACAAAGCAGAGAGGTGAGTGTTTTCTAGGGTAAGGAGCCATATGGAAGACAGAGAGGTAAGGGAGGGATGGTGTGATGTTCTTGGGTCTCTGCCCGTGAACACCAGCGGTTATGCCCAGACCTTTAGCCATAGGACTGGGGGGTTCCATGGCTCCCCTATAATTTGGAGAGAAGAATTCAGGAGGACTGGATCTCTTCAAAACTTCCATTCCCTCAGTTTCATGGGTCCAGGGAATTCCAGAGCCATAAATGGGCTTCCAGATGGACGGTGGACTCTGGACTAAGGGTCCTTCTCCAGTTGTGAAGCCCTTTACCATTTCCTTGTTTAAGAACCTGAATTACTTTCTACTGGGTCAGATCCAACGTCCTCCGTGTAGAATTCCAGGCTCCTCAACTGAGGCCTTCACCAGCCTCACCCCATTTAGCCAGGTCTCTTCCCCCTCCATTTCTATGTTATTTCAAATAGCTTAGTCTCCATCCTGTGGGAGGTCTCCTCCTGCTATAAAACAGTAAGATGTTTAAATACGTGTCCCCCGACTTTTTCTTATTTGGCCTCATTTAATCATCTGGCAGACTTTCAGGGTTTACCAAAAAAATGGGAGGTGAAAGCTTAAAATAATGAGCTGATAACTGTCTTAAACACTTAAGGTAAAACATAAAGCAGTCTTATCTTATTCCTACTGGTACAAGATACATTTTTATATTTTTAAACAACATTTGGGCCTCCTGAGGGCAGGGAGCATATCTTTATTATTTTGTCAAACTGCTAGTAGGTGGCTGAGAGCACTGTGGGGGCCTCATGCACGTGACTTAATTTTCTGTGTCAGAGAAAGGACAAAGTCAAGGCTGCAGAAGAGGCATTCAGGTCTTGCTGGATCGCTCCTTTGTGCTGCCGGTGGTTGCGTATTTGCTCTGCCCCATCACAGAGGGCCAGGATGTCTTGTGACTATGTAGACAATGAAATATGACTGTCATTTAAAAGCTCTTAATTCCTCAAAATTGACCACTGTCCTAATTTTCAGTGGCGCCCTGGTGACTGTGTCATAGACAAGGTATCTCTTATAGCTTGCTCATTAAATTTGGGTGATCGGCATTGAGTTGAAGGAGAATAAATCCAGCCATTGTGTCAGATATTAATTGTAAATCAGGAGATATTTATAAATCCCAGGATTTTTGATAAAGCTGACTTCTCCAGGGTTTGCACTTGATGTCACTCTTAAAGTATGATTCGAAGTGTTTTTTTGATGTATTTTTTTTTTCTGTGTGTATGTCGTTATTTTTTCAAAATTTGGGCAGAACATTTCTTGTTCTACTGGAAAGTATCAGGCCTCATTGTGAAGTCTGGCTCTAAGTGACTGCTGGCCAGGTTTTCCAGGGCCCACATCCAGCACCTTTTAGGAACTTTTTGTTCCTCAGCCACTGTTGGTTATGTTTAAAGGCTGTTTCTTTCCTTTTTTTTTTTTTTTTTTTCCATCGTGAACTTCTTTTCCATCGTGATTCTTCCTTCAGCAACTTTGCACTCTTAGGAATGCTCAGTAGAGACTGGATTCATATAAGAAATACTTGAAAAGCTATTGGTGCAGTTTTAAAGTCCTGTATGCTAGTTCTGGAGCTTTATTTTGGGATCCATGTCCCTGACATGGAGCGTGGACTACTCTTCATTGAATGACGTCTTAAGTCATGACTCCAGGAACCACAGAGTGAGTGCCCAGGCATTTTATATTGCTCAAGAGGATGTTCAGAATCCAAAATAACTTTTAGAATAAAATGAGTTTAGTAACTAATCCCTATTCTCAGCTTTCAGGAATTCGGAAGATACAGTTGAAATAGCATCGTAAGGTTGAAAAAATAGTATCTTGGGCTGGCCAGTTAGCTCAGCTGGTTAGAGCTCAGTGTTATAACAACCAAGGTCAAGGGTTTGGATCTCGAACTGGCCAGCTGCCAGAAAAAAAAAAATAGTAACTCAGTTTTATATAATTAGGATTTAGGGAGAAAAGTCACACTGCCAGGGTCTTGTAGTGAGTGGAGCATGGGCCTGTGAGTCATGATGCTGGGATACTAGTCTGATTGGCTCTGATGTGGACTAGTGACCTTGAAAGTCACTTGGTATTCGTGACCTTAGTTTTCCCATCCCTAAAATGAATTGTTTGAACTACATGGTCTCTCTCCAAGATTCCTTCCCCCAATTCATGTGTATGTAGATTGTTTTTCTACTCTAAAGTACCATTGATATTATTTAATGATGTTTTTTCTTTTCGGTAGAAACACCTGTCTTTTGGTCCTTTGCAAAAGTTTGCGCGGTAATGATATTTTACAGTCAGGTGAAATGGAATGGGAAGAATGACCGGCACGTGTTGACTTGCATCGAGGGAGCAGGACATGACTAGGGTAGAGGGCTGGGAAGCAGCGGGTCCACCCGGCCAGTGGTGGTCCTATACAGCTGAGTTGTTACTCTCAGAAGGTTATGTTCACTCCACACAGAGGTTTTAGCCCTTGAGCTGTAATGGGTTTGCCAGTGTGAGACGTTCCTCATGCTTTTCTTATCTGTTTGCATTTTAGGACAACAGTAGTAGCAGCAGCTGCCTTCTTGGACGCCTTTCAGAAAGTGGCTGACATGGCCACCAACACACGCGGTGAGCAGATGGAGGGCTGGCTCCAGCCGTAACTGAATTGGGCGTGCACGCTCCTCCCTTGGGTGGCTTAGCGACAAGACAGGCTCACGTGCTCGGAGCTTAGCTGGCTCCTACTTTCCTTTTTCTTTTTTTTAAACTCAGTAGGTTTCCACATATTAGACGTTGCTAGTTCTCTAGATAATAAAGCACATGCGAAGAAGAATGAAAAAAGAACAGGAACCACTCTTTCTACCTGAGGTGGCTTGACGTGCTTTTCGATCACTTGAATGATGGCTTGAGCTGTGCCTTTGGTTGCGATTTGTTTTTCTGTCCTCGTGTGGGCTGTGCTATGGTTTCCTCCTTCCCTTGTGGAGTGGAAGCAGTGGGGGTGATTGGATAGACAATCTTCCTGGGGCCCCGTAAAACGAAGAGCCCTTTTATATATGTATCCTATTGTGTTCTATGTGTTTATGTGTCTCTCACATTGGACTGCAATTCCCTTGAGCTAGAGACTGTGACTTATTCATGTCTGAACCCCCAAAACATAGAGCCTAGAACATAGTAGATGTTTGAAGTATATTTATTAAGTCAGTGAACAAAGGGAAATCTTTTGAAAACATTTAATGCTTTTAGTGAATGATGACTCGTACAAAGGATAATCATAACTTTTGGAAGGTATAAGAAGAAAGTGAATACCCCTGTACCCACCAACATATTAGAAATATAACATTACCAGTGACATAGAGGTCCCGTGTTCAAAGGGGGGTGCTTTCCTCATTCCATTGCAGCAATTGTCACCCATCTCTTAACTCTGCCTCATGGTTCTGGGTCTCCTTGTTACACTGATGGCTACCTGCCTGTTCTCTTCATTGTCATGGTGATGTTGGAAGGTTGGGGGTTGGGGGTTTTTGCCCAGTCACATGAGAGTTTAGTTTCTCTGAAGCACATGATGGGTACCTCCAGTGAATTTCACTAGATACCCACTTACCACTGGTGCATAATGAAATATTTGAATGAATTTGCAGTGAGGACACTTCTTGTTCAAGAAACTCAAACTCCTTTTTTTTCAGGCACTATCATGGGACCTCAAAAATCAATAATTACTCTCCTTGTCCTGGAGGAGCTTGCAATTGAGTGGGGAAAATGAGATGGAAAAAGAATGTCAGTGTAGAAGTAGTATGTTTGGTAAGGTAATAGTGGTGGGACAAAGTGCTGGGGAAGTGTAGAAAAGTGGGCAACTGGCCCAGGGAGTCAGGGGATTTTTTCCCAGGGGGGTAATATTTCTCACTTCCAAGATGCCAACTCTGTTTCAAAAGGTTCCCTAGGAGAATATGACAAGAGACATTAGAACCATGGTTTCTTCATCTGTCTTATCCATTTGATGTGAGTCTTATTACTTATCTTTTTTTTTTTTTTGAAAGCCCTTTTAAAAATTATCACATAGCTTATGTGTGTCTGTCATAGAAATTTTAGAAAATACGATCATAAAGAACTTTACATGCAAGTGTTTATAACTGTTAATATTATTGGGTCTGTTTTATATTTTCTTCTACTTCAGCAGTATCTGGAACTGGGCTTATCAGCCATATTGATATCTTTCTATACAGTAATATTCAGCAGAATATGTCTTTTTTAAAAAGATGCTCTACTATTTTAAAGAACTTACATATCCGGCATTGCATTTTTGAGGTGCTATGATTCAGAATATGTTTTTATATTTTAATGTTTAATTATTGGATGGGTCCTAAAGGATGGACTAAAAAAGTATTCCCTGGTTGTCTGTAATTTTCTGCAGTAGAGACCTGGGTTTTTGAAGAGGCTACTCCCCAGAGTGGTTCTTGGTGGGAAACTGGAGGGCCTGGAAATTCTCATGGTTTGAAGAGAAGAAAAACAGTAATTATTTATGGGAAAAGAAACTGGAAGAGCCTGTCTGTTGTAGAGATGGGTATAGAGTAGGAGTTCAGAGGTGATGTATTTGACTAAAGACAAATAATGTCACAGTGGACAGGCCCCTGTTTTTACATATTCTTAAACTGTTTGATTTCAGGTCATTTTTAGCGATGCCAGAATGCTTTCTGTGTAGAATCCATATGTACTAATACTTCCACTTGGTGTGGGAGTGTGAGAACTCTCATAGGACCTAAAAAGTATATAGTTGATGGAAAGAAGGTATATTTTATACAGATAAGAGAAACTTGAATGTACTTTTAGTCAGTAAGTGTCAGAAGTGATTTTTATTATGTTAATTTTTACTTAAAAGTGGAAAAATATAGAACATGCTCTTTAATTTGAAAAATTTAAATAACAATATAAAGTAAAATCCACCCCCACCCTCCCAAAGATTGGGTTTAGTGTCATTTATAGATTTTTTTGCATATATAAACAAATGCATCTGGAAGGAAAAAAACTAGTTGTCGAACAATCTGTGAAATGATATATGGAAAAAAATATATCTGTGGGATCCTTTGCGGAAGATAGTCCCTAAGAAACAACTGTTCTGGTTTACTCCGCAGTGTATTATAATTATCTTTCCATGTCAGTACCTATAGATCTAACTCATTCTTTCTAGTGGCCAAATGGAATTTCACTGTCTGGATATAGCACAGTGTAATCATCATTCTATTGATGGATTATTTGTATTATCTCCAGGCATTTGCTGTTACAAGCTATGCTGCAATTAATGCCTTTTGGAATTATACAAGTTATCTATTTTTAATGATGTATGTATCACCAAGGAAACGATGAATCTGTAGGAAGTGCTTCAAGTTGTTCTGGTCAGTAGCAAATATATTTGGGTTTAAGGTTGGTGTAGGCTGTACTTCTAATGGAGTTTGCAGTTTTATAGCTACCCTCTCCAGAAAGAGAATCCTTAGTTCAGTCTCTTGCTTAGAGCCTTTAGATGGTTTTTTTTTTTTTTTTTTTGAGTGCCTCTTGCTGGAAGTGGTAGAAGGGAATTGAAGTTTTTAAGTGCATCTCCTTTGTGCAAGTGTCTAGAATTCAAGCTAGCAGTTCTCTGGTTTCCAAAATATTAGCATTTCATATTGTTTCCCAAAGGAAACAGCTGTGAAGGGTCTTTGTCTTTTTAGCAAACATTTTGCACTGGCTATTAATAAAATTTACTTATGAAAAACTTTTAAAACTAGTCACTATAGGAGCAAAACCAGTCTAGTCATTATATACCCATTGTTAAACAGAATGTGGAAATATGTTAGAACTCTATTTTGTTCATTGTTTATAAATGAAGGAGTGTAAGTGGCTAATATAACGTGTATATTTGGGTCAATAATTAAACTTTAATGGAATTTGAGTTTATTGACATTAGGTGCAGTTCCATATTTTGCTTTTGTACTCTGGAATGAATATACAACTTGTGTTAAATATGAAAGAACACCTTTTTCGGTGCTATTGGCCACAAAGAATTAGTATCTAGGCATTAGGTATACATAGAATCCCAGACTTCATGGAGCAGGTCTCCATTTCCTCTGTATCCTTAATGGACCAGCACACAACCTGTCATGGGAGTTGAGCTGTGTTTGAACTGATTGGCATGTGTTTGTATGGGTTACTTGGAAAAAAAAAAAAAAGAAAAGAAAAATTAAAGAAATTAAGAAAGAAAAAGGCATCTCAACACTCTAAGGCAGAGGTGGCCTGTATTGGGAATCAAATTCTTAGACCTGTAAGCCCTTGTCCTTACCCACCAGGAGCCTGCTTGCTGTTTCACCGAAGGCAGGAGTGTCGAGCGGGTGAATCGGGTGAACCTTCTTCTTAGTCAGCACTGGCCCTTCATGGGCACTGCCTCATTTGCTTGTGTCAGCAAGGGCCTTTGAGGAGCATTAGTGCTGTGTAACTTTCATTTTTGTCTGCCTCAGTGATTACTTCTACAGCTTTAAAAACCCATCTCAGGGCTGTTTAGATGATGAGACACCAAACCCAGAGGAAGGAGTTTAAGATTCTGAGAAGTAAGGAAATGCATCCCAGGCAGACTAGATCATCATCAATGTCCAATAACCTTTATTCGTCACTTTAAAAAGTGGGCATGGTTTTAATATTGAAAATCACGACCGCTAACCTCTGTTGAATATTTACCATGGGCCAGGCTCTATTCTAAGTGGTTTACATATATTGCCTTTTTGTTCTCCCAACAGTCTTTGTAAGTAGGTTCTTAGGATCTTCATTTTGGGTGGTAAAATAGGGACAGAGAGAGCTTACCTAAACTGATCAAGGTCACACAGCTAGTAAGTGGTGAAACTGGAGTCTGGCCCAGAGCCTGGACTTGAACCATTATGATTCCTATGTGAGGAGCTCCTGGATTTAATATAAGCTTATTTGCTTTTAAAGTTACTTGATCCTGAATGTCTTACATAACACAAACACACACATACACACACACCCCAAAAACCTATGTAGCACCTTGTAATAACAACTAGATTAGGAGCTGGGATGCCTGGATTCAGCTTCTGGTTTTGCCAGCTTTCTGATCCTGAGTAAATTATATTTCACGTCTAAGGCTGGGGGGTGGGGGTGGGGAGCTTTGATTTCCCCACCTACGAAAGGGCCTAGGGTCCTAGATGATCCCAAATAACCTTTCTTTGGCTGTAATATTCCTTGATTTTAAATCTTGCTTTGGTCCTATTAAATACATAATATGAATGAAATTGGACAGTCTGAATTTCCTTTTCCATGTTATTGTTTGATCTTATGGTTTTTGCTCAGGGACAGAGGAAATGGAGAAAGCAAAGTTAAGCAGAGGATAATGGAGGGGGAGAGGGTTAGAAGAGAAAAGTGGAGACTAGGGGTGGGCATTTGGGTTGGTTTGAGTTGTTTAAAAAAAAAAAATAGGCCCCCTCTCAGACCTGGAATATGTGCCTGAAGAGGGCAGGTGGAAGCTGGAATTTTTGACAGCCATTGAAAGCCAGACGGTCAGATGTGTGCTTTAATCAGTAAGCCTGGATTGCCAAGGTTGGTAAAGCGTGTTGATGAAGAAAATCATCACAGGCTTGGTACTTAAACATGTGTTATATCAGCTGTCCCACTGGGTATATATCCGAAGGAAATGAAATCAGTATATCAAAGACACCTGCACTCCCACGATCATCACAGTGCTACTCACAATGGTCAAGAGATGAAATCAACCTAAATGCCCATCAGTGGATGAATGGAGGGGGAAAAATCTCCAAAAACTGTGGTATATATACACAATGGAATACTATTCAGCTATTTTAAAAAAATGACATTCTGTCATTTGCAGCAACATAGATGGAACTGGGAACCATCATGTTACGTGAAGTAAGCCAGGCACAGAAAGACAAATACCACATGGTGTCACTTGTATGTGGAATCTAACAAAAAAGTGGTTCTCGTAGAAGTAGAGAATAGAATAATGGTTACCAGAGGCCGGGAGGGAGGGGTATGGGGGGAGGAGAAGTGGTGGATTCATGGGCACAAAACTATGCTGTCCACCCTAAGTGAATCATTGTGCAGTATATGCATGTACTGAAACAACACACCATACCCTACAAACATATACAAGCAAATGTTAAAATAAAAATGTGTTACATGTTTTTAGTATAGATTTTGTTAAGTGCCACGGTTGCTAGATCTGATGGGGTGCATCATAATCACTCAAGAAGTTTGTTTTAAAGTGCAGATTTCAGGGGCCTGCCTCATACCTATGGAATCAGAAAAATTGGGTAGGACCCAGGAAGCCACAATTTTGAAAAGCTTCCTGAGAGGTTTTTTGCTCCCCAGCGAGGTTTGTTGGTGTTGTCACATAAGGCCTCTTGCCATCGTGCCATCACCCACCTGTCCAGTGACATATCTGCCCATAGCCGGCAACTCCACCCACGAGGAACTGCTCACTGTTCCCTGAAGCCCTTAAAACCTTTGATCCCTTTTTGCTTGCACATGTGCATTCCAGGTCTGGAATGCCCTCTCCAGTCCACCCCCTCTCCACGCCCTTTATGTGCTTTAGGATTTGCTGCTTGTCTTCCAAGAGAAATTTAAAAGCCATGTCGCCATGGTCTTCCCCCAGGAAATAAACTGGGTCGTTCGTTAGGGCCTTCATGGCACATGCTGCTATTAGAGCATTGGCCTCACTGGGCTGTCACCATCTCCCCATTAGATTGCAAACACCTCTAGAAAAGAACCTGTGTCCTCCTCTTCTCTGAGGAGCCCGGATTCCCAAATGCTAAGTATCTGGTATTCGGCAGGATGCAAGACAACATTTGCTGAATGAATGATTGAATGTAGATGGCAGCTTCCACACTGTCAGGGCTCTTGATGGGTTCTGGTGGGGAAGCCTGTCACCTCTTGGGGCAGGAGGCTGCTGGGATAGGGTCTCAGCCAGATTCTACTTGGTAGTTCAGAATCTGAATCTTGGCTACCCCTCCCTGCAATCTCCAGTGGAATGTGTGACGTCATATCTCATTGTGGCTGAAAGAGGGCCCTGCTCTTCCATGATGAAGGGGCAAGTGGGGGAAAGGCAGCAAGGCAGCCACCCCACTCTTGGGTGGGGGAAAGGGAGGGCATCTTCCCATCTAGGGGCCAGGAAGTGGTTCCCAGGCTCCAGCCAAACTGGTCTTGTTTGCCACCAAGTTTTATTTTAACCAGATTGTTTAATTGAGATTTCACTAGCCCTTAACTTCTGGATTGACTTTGGTGTTCAAGGCTGGAACTCTTTTTCATGTAATTGGAGCCTTGTGATTTCTACCTAACAAGCTCTTTAGCCTCAAACTGAAAAAAAATTTTTTTAATTAAAAAATATGTCATAGAAAAGGCCCTTCTTGCAGGTCTGAAACTGAATATTCTTTGAATATTATCTTAAAGGAATGTGGTCAAATTCATTCATTTAAAAATAAAAAAAGACATAAAACTGCAGTCTGCTAACTTGCCTGTGGCTATAGATCATAAACTGGCTTTGTGTTCTTTTAGGCTAGTTCTGCCTCCTTAGTTATTTTTAGTTCCTGTCTTTAGGATTCTCGCAGGAAAAGAGAAAACTTGTGTTTGAGAAACAAGCTCAATTGTACTTTTTCTTGGAGAGCTGAGCTTATCGGTTCAAAACACTCAAGAATAGTTTTAATTTTTCTGATCTTATTCTGACTGGGGCTTTATAGATAATACGAAAAAAAAGGAATCTAGCAGAAGGTATCTCCTGAAGCCCAGAGAAGTTTTATGGAAAACTGGCTGTGGTTAATTTTACCTACAGCCTGTATGTAGCTGACACTGGGGCACGTAAGCTGTGATTTCCTAGAGCCCAGCTCATCTTAGGTGCCCTGGAAACAATTGCTGATTTGATTTAAAAAAAAAAAAAAATTTATAAAGTGAAGAACTTCATAATTTGCTCAAGAGTGGATGGGCTAGCAGCTTTATTCTCTAATATTTTTTAATATGGATCGAAGATAACTCAGAAAACTGAGTTTCATTTTCGGGGTCTTAAACTTGACCTCTTGATTTTGATTCACATGATTTATGCTAAGGAATCCTTAAGCAAATTTTGCCCTGCTGGTAGAGTTATTCTTTGAAAAGTCTATTGCTGTATTGTAGGTGGGTGTGGGGAGTAAGAATGAAGCTGTAAAATAAATGAATAAATAAAAAAAAATAAAAATAAATGAATAAATAAAAATAAGAATATTTTTGGTTAAGTGGGAAATCTGCTGGGCAAAGAAAATTTACCTTTTCTTCCTTATTTCTTTTTTATTTTTTTGCTTTGCTTTTAATTGCAGGCCATATGCCAGGACTTGATAATATATAAACCGACACACATGTATCTGTGGAATTAAAATTTTATGGGAGAGTGGTGATTAGAGGGGAAAAGGTATCCAAAAAGGCTGCTTATGGGAGCAATAATGGGGGAAAAGCTTGAGAAAACAGTTTTCTGATGAAGGACTAGCTTTTAAGCCAGGTCAACCTTTGACTTGTTCCCTCCTTCTAGGTACATTTAAGGAATTTTCATGAAGCTGAAGAGGAGATTGCTGTTAGATTCTTTATCTGAAATAAGGAAGTTGGTAAAATGAATCCATGTTACTGAGCTCCAAAAAGTCCAAAAAGTCACGTAATATTGAACAGTAACTGGCCTGCCTCCTGAGTGTTATGTACTCACCATCTGTAAATGCTCTTTAACTGCACATGAATATGAAGAACGACTTCAGTGCTGGGTCATGTCGAACAATCAGCCCTTTATTGATTGTACTTTATAGCTATAATTCTTTTAATATGATTTTTTTTTTTACTTTTGGTTGTTAGGTAAAAGAACTAAAGCATTGGACTTAGCAGATTCTTGCCCAAAATGACAAAGAACCATATCCTCTCTTCCAAGATGACTCGTCTCTATGCACATCTGATCTTTGATACGCTTACAACTTTGTGGAGGGCTGTGGCCATACCAAAACTTGGGATAGACTTAGTGTAGCCTCATTAACGTCCATGAGCCTCTCAAACCAGCAAAACTGTGTGTGTGTGTGTGTGTGTGTGTACATATAAGTATGTATGTGTATGTATGCATTCTTATATTGAATACCTGTTATACTCTCAATCACATATGAAGTGCAAATAAAAAATCTTGTATAAATTGTTGCTATTTATAATAATATGCAAGATAGCTAAAAACTGGCCATTATTATGTAAACACAACTTCAACATAAATTGCCCAGCTCCTAAGCCCTCCTATACAGAGATTTGGGAGCTATCATTGGCTCATTTTTATCATTATATGAAAAATATAATGCCATTTTAAATGGGTTCATAAATACATACTCTGCTTTTGGGTTTCGTTATTTTGATGGTTTTCCTCTCTGATATACCTTCAGTTGTTTTAACTTAGTGCAATAGATTGTCATGTACATTCTACTTAGGATAAAACAACTTTTTCAAAATGTTCCATGCGTGTAAAGCTTCCCTTATTGTTTTCCATTTTTTAAAGCTATCATGTTTTTGGTGCGCTTTCTATGAAACTCAGACTTGGTGTTGAGTCTGGGACAGTAGGGTGGTATGTATATTTTTAGCATTTTTACAAATTATGATAAGGACTAGAAATAACAAGGGAATTTATATATTTATTAATAGTTTTATTTTATACATCCTTTTTCCTTTTCTTGGTTGTTGGAATAGGAGGTGGTTGCTTATACATTTGATTATCTTGATGGCAAATTCGTGTATTCTGGAAGATTTGGAAAGGCGAATTGAGCATCATTGGTGATAAAGCAAAATCCCTCGTTTCTGATCCCATTAATCTTTTCTTGATGTTAAAACTGATACCTGACAATAATACCCGATCTCCTTCTACAAGTGGCCTTTTATTATTGATCTTTGGTTGGGTAGCAACAGTTGCCAGAGATGGGCTGTTCATTGTGGTTAACCAGTATTCCTGCCTGTGTGGTGTTTCGCTTTTAACTGTGTCTTCCTGAAATGACACTTGAAAGAGCAGTCGCTGTGTGGTAGCCTGAAAGGAACTAACCTGAATCCCGCTTTTACAAAAGCATTTCCTGGGTGTCCACAGCAGAATGTCACAAATTCTAAAATCCTATAGCAGGGTTAGCAAGGGATATCAGAATTCCACACCCAAACATGTGTGTCCTTTCTGTTAAGAATTGTCTTGGCACTAACCAAGAGAAGCATTTAATCTCACACCATTCGGTGGTGTTTCCCTGTGTTGCTTTAGTGTATTTTCCTACATGATGCTTGGATTATGATGTGTGCTGTTCTGTCTAACTGAGGCAGCCGTCATCAATGCTGGTGAACTGTATGGTGGGAGTGGTAGCAAAGGCAGTGGAGAGGAAGGTCCAAGCTTGGAGAGAGGATGTGTGTTTTTATGGGTGACCGAGTCAATCTGTGTGCAGCGTGGTCATTTGTGTTGTTAGGCAGTTGACATAATGAAGTGGTTTACTCAGCAGTTCTACCCTTCCAGCTTATAGGGCTGCGTGCATGTTGTCCACAAGCTGTGACAATCCTTTCCCTTCTCTCTTCCTTCTGTTCATTGTAGTTCTTCCTTCCCCTTTGCTTCCCATAGATTGGCTTTTTTGTTTTGGCTTAATAACTAATACCCCCACCCCATCCCACTGCTACACGCACAAACACATTGTAATTACTTTTGGTAAAATGTTGATTAACATTCATGAAAGAATGTAGTGATTGTAGTTCATACAAATGAAGCAAGATTTTTTTTTTTTTTTTTTTTTGTAATGCTTTCTTGTGAAAGATTATTTGCCAGAGAGCTGTGAACTTGGTTTGGTCTGCCCTGCCCATCTCGGATAAAAATAACCGTTTGGAATATAAATGTGAACTTCAAGACACTTGAAGTTGTCAAAGTAGTATTTGTTCTAGGATGGGTGTATTCTGCCAGACCGCATAGATGCCTCCTGCCTGCTCCCTCTGATAAAGCCCCAGCCTGAAAACATGCACCAAACATTCATGAAACATGAAAACTACATAGAACTAAAATTTTCACTTTAACTGTGCAGGTTTCTTCTGCAATAGGAAAAACGTGTTATTGGGGAATAACGTAGGGAATACATAAAGAATATTCAAAAGGTCTTCTGACACCAAGAACCTGCAGTGAATTCTCCTGATGCATTTTAAAGAAATGTGATTTTTATATACTACTTTTAGGAAGCTTAAAGTGAAAATTACCTGGAGTTTTTTTTTTTTTTTTTTTTTAAACCCCCAAAACATAACTCTCTGGTCTTTCATTTTTAAGAAGGTACAGAGTTTTTTTTCTTACAGCTCATCTAGTCTCTAGTGCACCCTTTTCACTTTTATAGGGGAAACTGGGTCTCAGCAAGTGAAGTCACTTACCCAAGACCACCCACCTAGTAAGGGGAAGAGTAGGGATTCTGGCCAGTGGTTTTCCCTTAAAGCCCTCTCGCTAACCAGTTGTCCACTTTGCCTCCTTGGTTTAATGGGGAGGGTGTTCAAGTGGGACATGACACGGCAATGAAAAAAATCTGTTCTGTGTTCTTAGCCAATTATTGTTTATAAACATTTTTGTTTGCTTGTTTGTTTATAAGGAATCCTTGGTCATCTGGTTTTCCAAAGCAAATTTCCACTTCCCTTCTGGTCCTTCCTTTTTCTATAGGAGATAATTTTATTTTCTTTTAGCTCTTTGGATGGGGGGATTTTTCCTTGCATTTTCATCATTTGTTATATTTGACATAAGCTTATTAACTGTGAGAATAACGAGGCTTCTATTCATCAGAATTGCTTTAGTAGACACGCGCGCACATTTTTTGATTCTCAAATGTTTACAATTGCAATGGAACTCTTATTTCTAGTAAAAGACACTGCTTTGGAAATCTGTAGCGTTTCCTGCTGTGTGTGCCTAGGGCCCAGGGACCCTGGTTACCATGGAAACTAATATCCGGCCGCTGGGTGGTACTTTCCTTTAGAGCTGTGATTGAGTGCATCTCACAGTTCAATACAATGCTGCATCTTCCTCCCTGTAAAATAAGGAAAGGAGAAAAAGCTGACTGATTACAAATAAAATGAAAAAACCCTGTTTCTACCAAGGCAGAAAGAGACCTGTAATATGTGCCCTTTTAATGCGATTGTCAGAAGTAGGGCAGTACACAGTTTCCCAAAGATGTATTTCCGATAAAATACAAAAGAACTGTGGAGGAGATAGTGAACATTCTTCTTGCCATGCTGCTCCTCTGTAGGCTTCTCTCTCAGAATGGTCGGCATTTTGAGGCCGACATGGGCATTAACCTGCAAACTGGTTGAGTCCATTTGGTTTACCAGAAGGACCTGATGGCAGACAAAAGAGCTTTCATGCTCTGCGTATGACGGTCATCCTGTATCTCCTGACCTCTCTCTCTCTCTCTCAGAATCCAGCCACAGAACCAGATCTGAGCGCCTGGGAGAGCTCGCCCAGCTTACAGCCATTGATTTGCCATTTAAGCACGTGATTGCCATCTGTGCTTGTTTAAAGGCGGATGCTGATTATGATACTTCATTTGGATAATACGATTTAAACCCAAGTGCAAGATGTGTTGCTTGTGCTAGCACTGGAGGAAATAATGAGCCATGTAAACATTCCACCTGACCTCTAGTGGTCCAGGTGGTCCTCCTGGTCACTGGCTACAGGTTTGTGGGAGATGACTGCAGTCCTGAACCCTCGTTCTCACTGCAGATATACAGACTCCTGTTTAATGAGCTTGAAAGGCAGTAAAATTGCCTCCACCCTTAATTAGATGGACGCTATTGCTCTGGCGTTTGTTTTTCCAAATGCATTTATATAAAGCAAATGCTGGGAGTGTGTCATTTAGAAACAGACATCCTGAAGTCTTTGCTTGTCACCGGTGGTAGGGATCTCAGCACAGCCTTGTCCTTGAGCATTTCCTGCAGGTCCTCTGCCTGTTGCACCACTCAGCTAGCCCTTCACCTGCTTTATCTCATGTTGAGAAAGGTAGGAGGAACCCCATTTGCAAACAAGGAAACTGGCTTGGTGACTCGGTTAAAATGTCACACAACTTTGAAGCAGCAGAGCCTGGAATGTGTGTTCGAACTATGTGATACTCCAATCCCACATTCTTTCCACTAAGAGATCTGTGTGTAGAACCACCTTTGGATTTAGACCAGGGTTTCTCAATCTTGGCCCTATTGAGATTTGGGGCCAGATAATTCGTTGTTGTGAGGGGACCGTCCTATGCATTGTAGGATGTTTAGCAGCATCCCTGGCCTCTACCTACTTAGTTGGAAAAAAAAAAAAAAAGTCTCTAGACATTGCCAAATGTCCCCCTGCCCCCTGAAGGACAAAATTGTCCCTGGTTGAGAACCAACAAGCTAGACCTTTTAGGTATTTTTATTGGGCCATTTAATCCCTGTGGCTATGCATTTTCTGAGGCATTTGTGAACAGCTTGGTTCATTTAAGCTAGTTTCAAATTATTTATGGCTAAGGTATGATTTTAGAAATTTGACAGTTCATACATTGTTTCATCAGAGAAACCATGGCTCTTCCAATTTATGTGTATAAAGCTCTATGAAGTATCCACTCTTACTAAAAAGGATGCTTCTTTTTACCAGGAGGTCATTTCCTAGTGTGAAAATATACAGGGTTTTTCCCCCTAAAACATGAATTCAAATCAGAACAGTGATAGAGTGTGAACATTCCTGTTGAACTGCCTCCCTGATATGGGGTAAGGCCTGGCCGAGGCTGAACCTGCTTCTCTAGGCTGGCTCCAGACACGCTCCCCAGCCTCCACGCCCAGCCCCCTGTTCATAGCTGTGTGACTTGGGTGGTTCAGGACAGTGGGACACACCTCAGTTTCGTTGTCTGTGAGATGACAGTCACATCTGCCATACCTGATTGTCAGGGTGACCATGGAGGTCAGATGAGGTTGTGGTTGTGAAAATGTTTTATAAATTGTAATGCCCCAAATAGCTGTGACAAGAGATCACGGTGTTCCTGTGTCATGTGACTCCCAGGACCCTGCCCACCATCAGACTTCTGGTGCCTGGTGTCACTTAGAGACACCAGTGCTCACTTCTCACTCTACCTTTGCCTCACGTGGCCTGTCCCCTCCTACCTGTCCGTCTCCAACTTCCGCTGCTGCCCAGTCCCTGTTTTTCCCCAAAAGACTTCTATTGACTTTGTGAAATTCCCCTTGGCTCTGTGGGCTTTAGTGTTCTTTTGTTTACTATTATTACCGTTTATTATTTTGTTTATAATTATTAACAAATATTTACATTTATAATTATCATTAGTTTATTATATTGTTTATGATTAGATTTGGGGTATTGTGATGGTGATTTGAATAAATTTTGAGTTTTTTGGTTCTCCCCCCAGTATATGCCCCAGGTGTATTGAATATATCAGAATGCTCCTCTCCCCTCTCGCTTCCACCACCTGCAAACTCTGCCTTATCCTCTCTTTATCTCAGGCAGTCCCTCTTCTAGGAACCCTTTCTTTCTCAAGGGGCTTAGACACCTCTCTGCTAGCTCCATACCCAGCATCTGGGCTCCTCTGTCATATCACTGTACTGTACATCACCTGTTCCCTTACCAACCTGTGAGCTTCAATGTGAGGACTCGTTCATTTACTAACAAATACTGAGCCTTCCTTTGTGCTCGGCATGGTGTTTGTTTCTTTTTTTAGTCGAGGTGAAATTTACATAACATAAAATTAACATTTTAAAGTGAACAATTCATTGGCATTTAGGACATTTACAATGTTGTATAACACCACCCGTCTAGTTCCAAAACATTTTTTATTACCGCAAAAGAAAACCCTGTACCCAGGATGATGGAAAAGTTGGGTAGTGGAGATGGTTGCACCACTGAATTGTACACTTAACATAAAATCTACCATTTTAAACATTTTTATGTGTATTTTATCTAAAAAAAAAACCCCATACCCATTCAACAGTTACTCCTGTCCCCACCTCTCCCGGCCTCTGGCAACCACACTGGCACTGTTCTGGGTTTATTCATCATTATATGACTAGCCCCTCACATAGTGGGGCTAAATAAAACTTTGTTGAATGAGTAAAAGGAGCTTTACTTTAACACTGATTTGTGTTTGTATATCTCTCTAGTGGCTGTGTGATGGGGAAAGTTATCTTTAAGGAAATTCCTTTGAAATGTTTCACTAGTGTTTATCTAAAGGGGTTTCTACTTCTCTACCAGTAGCTCCATAGAAATGCCTCTTCAACCAAAGCTAATTTTATAGTTTATCTGCTCATCATCTCTTTATCTTTACCTGACATTTTGGGCTGATCATGGCAGTCTGGTTCTGTACCTGGTAGTGTCTGTCTGGCATGTTCAGGAACAAAGTGTTATTGAATCTTTCAAATACTTGTAGTGACAGTCTAATATATACCTTTTCTTAGGATATTAAAGTTTTTGATGACTGCTTCTTCTCTGGAGGAAAAAGAAAATCTGCCCGTCCTTTCAAAAAGTCTTGTTTCTAACCCAATTTCTTCCTCGAAACATGGCTACCTTGTTAATCCTCTTCTTTATGCTCACAACTCACAGTCTTCTTCTTCTCTGTTGCTCTATAATTTATAAAATCGTATTGCAATTGGCCTGGGTAGAATTTACTTAAGCATAGTTGAGCCTTTAGATTTTCTTTCTGGCATGGACAAAAGCATCATTAATTATGGATATGAATTCCTTTTGCAAAATGACAAGATTAAACGTTTCCTCATGCCGGTAACACAGCTGTCTCATTCTGATGCTCAACAAAGACTTTTCAGAGATTGTTTTTAATGACCATGGTATCAGACACTAAAAAATAAGAAGCTCAAAAGAATGCAAAGTAGTTTACAGTTCATTTGTCTAGAAAATATTTAATGAAAGGTTTTTGCTTTACTGTGGCTGTTTCTGCTCTCGTGATGCATTTGCGGTCTCCAAGTTTTGGCCGTGGCTGCAAACCAAATGATCATGTTCTGCTGCCGTCAGATACAAAAGTCCATTTGCTCAGATGACTAGTACTGGAGAATACTAAGGCCCAGGTCATCTTTCTGCCCTCCGAGGAACCGTAGCTCGCTCTTGTTTTGGCAGTGGGGATGGAGTGATGTCAGTAGCCTCTGCGTGCCGAGCCCTCGCTGTGTGCAGTCACTGGCTCATATGGCCTCACAAAAGTCCACGCAGTGGCTTCTGTTATTGCCACTGGAGGAGGAGGCACTGAATGCAGAGCCTTGAGGCTTTTAACCACTGTACTACTATATGGCCTCAGGCCTGAGTGTGTCTGCTCAGCCATCAGTTGACCATCTCAGTGAGATAGTTTCTGGTGTTCCCAGTCGCCCTGTGTCCTGTAGGATTTGCTGCCAGAGAGGTTGACAAATGTGACACTTAGGTCTTTCATTTTGGAAAGGCTGTGTTCATCTCTGTCTGCCTGGATGCTTCCTTCCTAGGTGCTGTCTGCCTCTGGGCTCCAGCTGGGGTTTTCTAGGGTGCAGATGGACCTGTGTTGTTGAATTCCTTTCCAGCGTGTCCAAGGAGTCAGCACTCTTGGGATTTCCCTACTGAGTTTAGAGCCCAGGGCCCAGAGCGTGTGTGTGTGTGTGTATATATATAGAGATGTATATATATCTCTGTATATGTAAAAGTAGTATTTGATAATGTGCTACATACAGGCTGTTGAAAGACTTTGTTTCTGCTCTCCCAGTTCCTTGAATGAGGATTTTGGGGTCACTGTTTTCCTTCCATTTAAAAATTTTTTTGAATTGTTGGCCACTTCCTTTTTAACCAGATGCAATTGTGTGTAAGAAACTTTGTTTTCTTTTCTGTAACGTTAAACATTAGGCTTAAATCAGATGGAAGTAAAATGGTGCCAGACAGTTCGATGTACTGTTGATTCACTACTTTAGGAAATATCAGGAGGGGGGAACCAAGATGGTCTGAAGGGGTCATAGGTTGGAGAAGGAAGGGCTGAGTTGGCCATTTGTCAGTGTTAAAAAAGCAAGACAAAACGGTTATCCCTATTCCAAAGCCCGTCTATTTTTGTTTTCTTCAGGAATGCTGCTAGGGATGTGCTTTGGCTTCAGAAAACCCCTTGTTTTCTTCGATCGTGTTTAGTATAAGATTGGCTTGAAATGCTGTTTTGCTTTACTGTATGCAGTCATGTGCTTTTCATGTGTGCTCTGAGGAAAATGTCTATACCGGGTCATTTCCCCTCCCCACTTTGTTCCCCTTCTTGGAAGTAGGAACTGCCATTTCAGGAGGCTGCCCTGAGCTGGCCTTGCGATTAGCCACTGGCCCGGGTAGCCAGCCTTGGCCCTTTGCTCTTTACCCAGCGTCCTGGGCTGCCGCCTCCTGACTTCAGGCTTCCTCCTGCCTCACAGGGGCCACACTGGCTTCTCTGGCCTCCCGCCTGCCGTCTTCTTACCCCGAAGGAACTGAGGCACAGGGCTGAGCCTCCCTGTTCTCTGAGGCACAAATCCAAAGGCTCAATGACCTGGAACGAGTCCTCTGTCCCGTCTCTGTGCTGCTCCTCTGAGGGTAGCCACGGTAGTTCTGGATTCCAGCCACTTTGCCAAAAGTGTGACCCCCCAGAGAGCTGCTGCTCAGCGAATAGACGGGGGTGTGGGGGTGGGTGGGCACACAAGTTGATAAGCAGTGTCCCTACCCTGCTGTCATTGCACTTAAACACCACCCCCCAAACCATTTTAGTATAAAATGGGAAAGAGGGAAAGTTATTCTGGTGCGAACGATACCCTGTTGTTGAGTTAAGAAATTGCATAGTGTGCTGCTTAGGAATCTTGGATTTGGGTTGAATCCCAGACTGCTCTTTTTTTGCAGTGTGACCTTTGGCTGGTTGCTTTAACTTCTGTGTACCTCAGTTTTCTCATCTGTAAATTGGATGTGATAATAGCACCTATGTAGATGGTGGGGAAGAGTCTTTGAGACGTGTATAAAGAGCACACACAGTTCAGTGCCTGTTCCCTAGTAGCCTTCAAAGGTTAGCTGTTATGAATAAAGAAAGCTACTGTTTATCAGTTCATATGAATGCACCATGCCTGTGCTGTGTGCTTGAGATAGAAATATTAATCTTTATAGAAAGCAGCTCTGAGAGAGAGAGAGTGTTGATTTAAACTAAACTGGTCCTGTTATCTCTGTCATTGAAAGAATTTGAAACGTATTTAGGATGGGTACATTTTCATTGAGAATGTCACAGATTCCCTGTGTTATTTTGGACTCGATAGACACATTTGTATAAGGTTTCAAAAATTTCCAGCTTTCCTCTTAGGAGGAAGCTGAGCTCTATAATCCTCCTTTTTGTTTGCAGCACTAGGATGTTGGAGTCTACTCCACATGGGGGAAACATTCTACTCTGGGCTGTACCACTTAATCCCCAGGTGTCCTTGAACAGATTATTAACTTGCTTAGATGTGATTAAGGAGCTCCCTTCCTGTGATCTAAAGAAACCTCCACTCTGGCCGTGCGGGTCTTTGTGGTCTTGAGGAATGGAGACTGTGGTGACAGAAGTGCAGAGTAGCAATGGCCTAAAGACAGCCGGGTGGGTGTGAGCGCTCCTGGAGGCCTTGCCTGTTTTGCCCAGGGGTGTGCCCTTCATTCATACCTATGGAAACACTACCTGGCTCCAGCAAATGTTCTCTGACTCATGTAATAGGTTGCTGAGTTTCTCTACTAAGAGTCAGTTGGTGGTCAGGGCCTAGGTGTTCTTTCAAAGAGATGAATATAATAGAAAATAATAAACTATTAGTGTAATGGGTTTACTGTATACTGTTAATAAAATAGAAATGTTATATTGGATCCTGGAAGCTGAGTGCCCTAGTTGTGGCATATAGATGACTTTTGTTTTTCCTGTAGCCTCTCCACCTTTACCTGGGAGTGATGCCTCCTCCCAGTGTGCTCGCCACTGTGGCTCAGCCACCGCTGGCTTCCTTCTTAGCCACTTTTAGCTGAGAGTGGCAGCAGCGGCTGGCTGGCAGTGGCCCCAGGAGGTGTGACGTCTGGAAGTGCTAAGGACCCTGTTCAGGTAACTGAACTCCCTCCCTGCCTGAGCTGTGTGACTCTTGGCCTTGCCTGGTACTCTCTCTTACTGTCCAATTCCCGAGCCTGTGATCGAATTGTCCTACTCGGGAGAATCCCCATGTTACAGATGTGGTGGTCTGATCCAGTGATAAAGAAGTTGCCATCTAAAAATTGCATTGTAGGACTGTGCCCTAGGGTGATGGTAGCTAATAATATTGTATATTTCAAGATAGCCAGAGAAGAGGATCATGAATGTTATAAATACAAAGAAATGATAAATGTTTAGGTGGTAGATAGGCTAACTATTCTGATTAGATCATTATATAATATATGCATGTATTTAAACGACAAATGGTACCCATAAACATGTACAATGAAAAAATAAAAATAAAAAACCCATCTTAGGAGACTGTTCTGCATTTCGTGCTTTATGTATTGAAAACTGAAATTCCGTAGTGAGTCTTAGTTTTCCCTGCATGTTTCCAAGGGCTTAATACATAAATAATGATCAGGAGAACCTGACTTACTGTTTCGCTAACCCCATTATTTAAAAGAAAAGTTCTGGAGACGGTAACAAAGGCTAAGTTTGAAGAATGTCTTGGCAGTTGTTAGAGGACATTTTATTCCAAACTAGTGTGTACATGAGAATAATTCCTTTATTGAGAGTGACTATTGGGTTTCAGTCCCGGTGAAAGCCTGAGCAATGTGTTGTATGAATTTTCTCCCGTTGAAGAGTTAGGCAGCTTTCCAAGCTGTTTCACCTAGACCTTGTCGCCAACGTGTGGGAAATTTTGAGATTCTGTAAACTGTAAATCTTCCATTGGCATTCTCCAAAGTTCATTCTGAGCCTAGATTAGGAGTTGAATGAGACTGCAGGTTCTATACCACAACTGGGTTTTCCATTGTGACCAAATGCCAGTTGGTTCCTTGGTTCAGCCAACACACTTTGAGCATGTCCCACAGTCAGAGGACCCAACCAGCTCTGGAAAGGGCTTGAGAAGCAGCTCAGGCAAGGATTTTGGCCTGATAGGGCTAATTGTCCAGAATGGAAGGGTGCATGTACCTTAGTACCTGTAGCCTTTAAAAAGCCCTAACACTTGGGCTTCATTCACAGATAGTCTGTTAAACTTATCTAAGGTGGGACTTGGGCATCAGTATTCTTTAAAGCTTCCAAGTTGAGTTTAAGTGTAGCCAGCTTCAGGAATCACTGCTTAGACCCTGAGCAGTGAAGGGTGACCAGCCAAGACCCTTGTGAATTCTCAGATGCTAGGAAGCGGTATGCACGTGTTCGGCATGGATGGTCGTAATTACCTATCAGAAGAGTTGTGAGGATTAACCTTTTGTTAAATGAAAAGAGCAAACCTGAGTTGAGATGCAGGCACTTGCTGAAGGACTTGCCCTCCCAAACCAACCTTGCCTCATATGGGATTTCATACCCTGCCTTGGCAAAACCATAAATTAACACTTGCCATGGACTAAAGAATTTTTTATGAATAGTGTCAATCACGAGAGTTTAAGTCTTCAAATGCCAAGGGTCTCCCGAATTCACACTCTGTAGCAGAAGTGGCAAGTACGTGGCAGACGTTGTGTGTTGAGCTGGGTCTGTGAGATTCCAGAACCAGTGCTGCCCCAGATTTACAGGTCGAAGTGGAATTAGGAGTACAGAAAGTAAAGGAGGATAGGAGTTTTATAATTTAAGGAGTGGGTTAGGCATCTTTGTATGTTTTTAATTTTAAAAAAGCCAGTGAGTTGGTCTGTAAATTCCGCGATGGTGGGGACTGGGTCCACCTTACTCCTCTTTGTGTTCCTGGAGCCCAGTATATTGTAGGGACCAATTAAATTTTGTCAAATGAGAGTATGAATTAGTGACTTCCAGGCCCTGCACCAAAAGTTTGGGGTTACTTGAGAAAGATGTTTTTATGTCTGTTCTTACCGGATAGAGGATTTGGAGAGATTAACTAGTTTTCTCTGGGTCACAGAGCTCAATGGCAGAACCAGGATTTTAAAGTATGGAATTGTTCCTGTGAGACCATGCTAACTTCCTTGCCATAAATATGTTTACTAACCGCTAGCTAAAATCATTTCTAAAATGCATTCCATGGATCAAAGGGGGATCAACTGAGATCATGGTTTGGGAGGGCTCAGCCCCAATCTGTCACCTCCCTACTGAAGCTGGAACACTGAAAGCTCTTGGGGATCAAAACCTTTGTGGGAAAAGATATATTTTGATGTCCTTTATATCTGTCCGTATGACCAATACTGAACACACAAGAGGCATCTAGTACTGATCTGATTCAGAAAATATAAATAACTATTCTGATATTTCTATTCCAAGAGAACGGAATGAAATTTAACTTTTAAGTGATAAGCAGGCACATTTTAAACTTTGTGGTCCTCTGCCAAGAGGCAATTAAGGAGTCTTTAAACTTTCTTGGGATTCATGTAACAGAGGTAGTTGCTTTCTTTCTGAAATACACTGTTGTAATGTTGTCCTTGCCTGGTTCTTCTCTGGTTTATGCAAACCTTTAAACCTCTCTCACTTATAAATAAAGAAAAAAACCAGATACACTGGATCCTAAAAAGTTGGCATCTATAATATAAAGCAGGGACAAGCAAACTGCAGCCTGTATGCCAAATCCAGCCTTCTCCTGGCCCACGAGCCAAGAATGGTTTTTAAATAGTTGGAAGAAAAAAATAATAATATTTTGTAACATATAAAAATTACATGAAATTCAATTTAAGAGTGTGTCCATAAAGTTTTATTGGAACACAGCTCATTAGTTAGGGCTTTTTCTGTGGCTACGTTTGTGCTGCATTGGCATAGTTGATATAATACTTATATAGCAGGCCCACTAAATTTATTAAATGACTTTTTCCTGAAAAATTTTCCTGATCCGAGTTAGAACAAAGTACCTTGGAAGGAGGGGGGTGGGGATGGAAGAAGAGGTGGAAAATATGTTTTCCTCTTACCTTTTCCCTGTCTTTGGTGAAACTTAAATGTTCGAAATGAATCCTTCTTAGAGAAGTCCCTCCCCCACCCCCATTTGTATATCCTGA
This sequence comes from Cynocephalus volans, assembly GCF_027409185.1. Lineage (NCBI taxonomy): Eukaryota > Metazoa > Chordata > Mammalia > Dermoptera > Cynocephalidae > Cynocephalus > Cynocephalus volans. The sequence goes on along the minus strand of NC_084474.1, from coordinate 78,344,642 downwards.
ATTGAGAGTCTTGATTGGAGAAAACAAAAGAAAAAAAAAATTAACTATGGGTGGTAATGCAGACCGTGAGAAGGAAGGCTTGCTATTGTTCAGCAGGGGAATTTATGCTTATCACACTCTGCCTTTCTGTGTTCCACCCCAAGGACCTGTACAATTTGGAATCGTCATTTTTATTTTCTTTGCATCTTACAGGGAACACAGTATGAGGGTGTTCATCTGACTGACTGTATTATGTATACAGTGAAGAGTACTTGACATGACACTGTGCCTTATGCCAAGTTCTTTTTAATCAGCATGGGTTTTGTGCTCTGTGGTTGGCTGATGCACTGGGACCTCGTCTGGCAGGCCTGTGTTCTGAGATGAGATTGCTGTTTGCCCCCTCGAGGAGCCTATTGTGATCAGGTTTGCTTTATACTGAATCTGAAGCCCAAAACGTTTGATTAAAAAAGAATTCAAGGGAACCAAGATTTTTTCCTTGACAGCTTAAGACTCAACACCGAGTTGGGTCTCTGTTTTGATGAGGATTGGTCTGGAAGCCCAACAGTGACAATATCAAAGATGACACTATTAGCCTTTTCACTGCTGAAGTTTAGATTTAAGCATGTTTCTTCCATTTGCCCAGAGTTTAGAAGCGCAGCAGAAGGCCTGCCAAGTTGCCTTGTGTTCACGTTTGCCCACGGGAGGTTTTGAGATGAAAGTCTTCGGACAGTCGGCTTGGAAATGGTCTGTACAAAGAAAGGTCAGAGTAGTCTAAGGTCACTGATTTAGATAGCAAAGAAGGAATGAACCAGAGATGAGGAGCTTTGCTTTTATTCTCTCCTGTATCATTTCACTCCCCACTCTCGTGCAGTATCTTTACTTTTTCATGAATTTAATCTTTAATACAGCCTTTACGTTTTTCATGCATGTTAGGAATGTTGTCCAGTTTTGTGCCAGTCCTGTTACACAATCTCATTTTGATTAATTTAAAAAAAATCAAATCATTAATGAACACCTTTTTATTCCTTTTTTCACAAACTTGTCATGTGCCTGACTTAGCCTTGGGAGTTCTTTGCCATTTTTCTTATTTAAAAAGGCAGGGAGTAGAGGGTAGGGGCAGCAGATTAGAGTGTGATGAATTAATGAGGGTGACACCACACCACAAATATCATTCATATAACCAAAGTCACCCACATACTTGTTAGTATCAAACATAAAAGTGCTTTAAAAGATATAACCTGCTACATGAATGTTCACAGCAACACTGTTCACAGCAGTCAAAAGCTGGAAACAACCCAACCGTCCATCACTGGAGGAGCAGATAAACAAATTGGTATGTACATAATAGAATAGTATCCAACCATAAAGAGAAATGAAGTACTGAAACATGGTACAACTTGGATGAGTTTCAAAAACATCATGGGTCGGCCGGCTGGATAGATCAGTTGGTTAGAGCGTAGTGTTGATAACACCAAGGTCAAGGATTGGGATCCCAGTACCGGCCAACCGCCAAAATAAACGAAAAACATTGTGGGTCTGAAAGTCAGACACAAAAGTTCTCATATTGTATGATTCCATTTACATGGAACATTCAGATTAGGCAAATCCGTGGAGATAGAAAGCAGATTCATGGTTGCTAGGGGATGGTGGGAGAGGAGAAAAGGGACTGACTGCGAAATGGGAACAGGGCTTTATTTTGGGTCAGTGCAAATGTTTTGGAGCTATTTAGAGGTGGCTGTTGCAAAACATGAATGTACTAAATGCCAGTGAATTATTCACTTAAAAATGGTTAATTTTATGTTTCACTTCAGTTAAAAAATATATATACACATAACCTGCATTGATGCCACCATATATGGTACACCCGCTGTGTTGCCAGGGTTTGTCATCCCTGATGTGTTTGGTCTCCAGCCCTGTAATAGAGAACCAAACAGACCTTCACACATGGGGGACCCGAGCAGGACGCAGAGGTGATGGAACTTGCTTAAGGTCAAGTCATTAGGAAGTGACCATTGTAGGATTGACTCCTGGGTTTTCCTGTTTTCCATACATCTTCATTCATTATTTCCACACGGTGTTTGCTGGCAGGGTGAAAGGGGAGGCTACACAGTGGATAGACTAGCGAAGGAGCAATATTCTTCTAGAAGCTTCAAATTTTCCCCTCTAAAGAAATGTCACAAAGCTGCCTGCCAGTACCTGCCATGGAGTGGAGGGTTAGTTCATGCTGAATCTTCCCAGCTCTGTAATATCAGCCTGGTTATTTTCTCTCCTGTCTGAGCTGGCTTTCTCTCTTTTAAAACAGAAATAATAGGAATGATGAGAGTACTTTCCTCATAGGATTATTGGGAGTTTTTAATAAGACTGTGCAATGCCTGGAAGAGGTTTCATGAATGCAGTGTATTGTATGCCTGCCCCTCAGACAGTCTGGTTGGTTCAGAGAAGAGCCTCGTGCCCTCAGAGGTGGGCATGCCTAATAAGACAAAGTGCAGGGCCCCCAGTCTACCTGAAACCGTGTTCCAGCTTGGAGCGTTGACCTTTTCCTCTCTGCATGTGTCTGGAGCGACGGGAACAGGTTTCACAGTTGGGTGGCACTGTCAAAACCAAAAAGACTTCACTGCTTTTTCAGCAGCTCTCCTTATGCCATTTTTCCATGTAGATCTGATAGTTGGTTCCATGAAAACGTGGCCCTGTTTGCAAATACCCGTAAGCTTAAAAAAAGAAAGGAAAATAAATAAATAAATAAATAAAGAGTACTTTCCTCTGCTTGACACGCCACCCTGCCAGCTTCACGATGCCCTAACCCAGACAAGAGCACTGTGCCACTTGGAATCTGGGGCTTTCTCTTCCTGTAGTAACGTAGATTGATGCAGCCCATCTGTGCCGCTTTAGAACAAACAAGAATGAAGTCAGCGCTTAAAATAGCCCAGGGTGGAGTATCTGAGAGCAGCCCTCTCTCTTTCATCTCCCTTGGGGACTTTCATACAGGATTTCAGAATCATGGCCTGTGCTCGGTTCCCTTGGTACCACTCTGGGGTCACACGTGTGCTTGTGACCAGCTCTCCTTCATGTGCAGCACTCGTAAGAGTGGTTTTCTTCCAGGGGACCATTCGCTGTGAAAACGTGTGTGGTCTCTTCAGCCTGTGATTTAATGTTATGTGGCTTTCCTTCTTTCATCTCTCTTGTGCTGTCATTCTGTATTTCAGTGCCACTTCCAAACACAGCTCATTTTATTAACATAACGTACCATCCAGTGTAGAATGTTCAGGAACTTCATCTGCAAGCTTGGGGCGACCTTGAAGGAAATCCTCCCTGCTTGGTCCCTAGCCAAGTGCGTGGATTTGGTTCTTGGGGTTTAATCAGAGAGGAGAGGAAGTGGAAGTCATCTTGGGGCTCTTTCCTGGACAATATATGAAAGGCCACATTACGATCTTCTTCCTTCTGCATATTTTTAAGTGGGCAAAAATAATATTAACTTGTTAATACTATCTTTGTACCCCTTATAGTCTAGATAGATCTTACAACTTCACACATGCTGGGGAAAAAATGACATCCTTAATGAGTGTTCCTTGAGAGACTTATGAAGCACGTATTCCAGTTGACATCTCTGAGGATGTAGTATGGGTGTAGTACCTACTATGTGTGGAGACCTGCACCCCTAGTGTGTGTTGCATTGCTTGGGAATTTTCCTGTATGGTCACTGAATATAGCAGAAATTGAGCTTTTGTCTTATTGTTGTCCTCGGCAAATAGTATTAATTGTGATGTATTTACAAATGAAGAGTCTCAACCTTTGCTTCCTAAGTTATTTTTATAAAAGAAATGGATGTTGGTCATGGCATATATTTCTTGAGGTAGGATGTTGTGTTTGTAATTAACACTTGGGAGTTATATGAGAGATGTCTGGTTTTTGTCCTGCGGGAGCTGCGGTCTAGATAGAGTCAGGTATCTACAGCCACTATTCTCAAACTTGCACCTGAGACATCTAGAAATATTTGTTATTGTCATGAATCCTTCAAAGTTTGAGCCACCCAGTGGGAATGGGACTGTCTCAGAACACTCTATCTCCATTTTGGCCATCTTCTGAAAAGTTGTTTTTCTTTATAGAAACTTTTGGGGGTCTCTGTGTTGTGGAATTCTAGAAGAGAAGGCAGCCAGAGAGGGCAAGACTAGGGAAGAAAGGCTTCGTGAAAGAAAGGTGATTTTTCTGGCCCCTGAGGGCTGGGTGAGTTTGGGTAGAAGGAGGGAGAACAGCCTGGCAAGAGGAACCCCGTCATCCAGTTGTAGCTCCCAGCATGGCACTGCTGAGGGACTGTGAGGAGCCCATCTATGGAGTGGAGAGTAGGAGAGAAAGGAGGTTGGTGCAGGTCATGCTGGTCAGGTGAGGATTTGATTCTGGAGGAGGATTTGGTGGAGGGTTTCGAGTTCAGAAGTGTTGCTTTGCCTCACATGCGGTGACAGAGATGCAAAAACGATTACTCAAAGCCCCTCTCTTCTGAGCAGTGAGACACCCCAAAGGGGCTAACTTCCTGGAACCCTCAAGAGAGAGGCATTCCTCCTTTGGGAAATTAACACTGAACTGGGGTTCTGTCTCAGTATTTATTCTCCAGGCCAGAAAGTTACAGAAAAGGAACATAGGTGGGGTTATGGCTAAGTATAGTTTAACAGTAGAAGCTGGTAACATCAATGAAATAAAAAAGTGACATTCCATAATGCAACTTGCAAAAGGTTAAGTTGATCCACCAACAAAACTTGTTCTTAGCAAATACTGTGTTTTCCTACAGCAGTTTCCTCAGTATTTTTACATAACAATAAAGCAACTTTTTAAACATATCAATCAGTAGATTAACCTGTTCTCAAGGGCATCTGTTCTTGAGAGCCAGCAACTTTGCTGTGTAACAATTCTATATCTTCAACAGAGACTTTAGCCTGGGGAAAGTCCTGTCTTTTGAAAACTTAACATCTCTATGTGTAATTTTAAAAGGTTAGGCTAAACCTGAAACTACAGGGCTTTGGAAACTAGGCCCTGTGAAATACATTTGCTTTATAAATGTTAGTGTACTCCACACAGAAGTGTTGTGGGCAGAGAAGTATTTAAGGGGCCTAGGCTAACATGGCAGGGGGGAGGCCAATTTAGAAAGGTGGTGGTTACCCAGACCCCATAAGTTTATTGGCAGTGGGATGTAGAGGCTCTTCGGAAAATAAAAAGGAAAAGGAAATGTTCCAGAAGATCCCAGCCGTGATCTGGATGGCTTCACCTGAACAATCACAATGGAAAAGTAAGGATGCCTGTGTTTTGTATTTCAATATGACAGCTATATGTTTTCTTTGGTGACTTGGCCTTTTGGCACTCCTGGGGTCCACATCCCGAGCCACTTTAGAGGTGATTTGAAGTCTTCAGTGGAGAAGAGTCCTAAAACCACCTCCTTTCATCTACAGTCTCTGGAGTTTTCGTCTTTAATAACTTTGGAGATGAGATGAATTGGTTTCTTAGTAATTAAGAGCTAGAAGTTCTTTTTATTGCTTGTCCTCAAACTCCGACTTCACTGCTCCCAATATAAACATCCAAATGAGATGTAGTGAAAGCTCTTGGTAAGCCCTAGGGTGCAATGCAAATGGTGTTTTGAATTATAAGCCCACTTCCTTGCTTTTAGTCATGTTTCTCAAATGATGAGTTCTAAGTGTATCATATTTGCTGAGCTCATACTTATATTTGTATTTAAATTAGTAGCTTTTTGATTTCTGAGACTCCTTTGCAGGTAGAACAAAATCAAAAGCCCATGCATGGGTGGCTCCTGTGTGCCTCTAATCTTCTCTGCCACCACTTGTCTCCAGTGTTTGCTCAACTGTACTGGCCAAACTCCTTTCCATCCCAGGATCTCTGTACTTGCTATTCCCTCTGCCTGGAGTGCTCTTCCCTAGACCTTATGTGGCTTCTGCTCAAATGTGACCTCATAAGGGCCTTTTCTGACCACCCCAGTTAAAACACTCCCATCCTCCTCCCTCTGCATTCCCCATTCACTTTCTGTTCCTCTGCTGTGATTTATGGCACTTAGAATTCTATGAAATTCTTATACGTTAGCATGACTTCTTTAGTCTGTTTCCTTCCCCCCAGCATGTAAACTCCATGAGGTCAGAACTTTGTTTTTTGTACCTCTGTATTCACAGTACCTGGCATTCAGTAAATGTTTATTGAATGAATGAATAAGAATTTGAAATGAATGAATTTAAAAATAGCCTATGCTTTTACAGACATATCCTGCTGCAGAGATATTTGGATGATATTAGAAGAGCAGGAGCAAGACGCTGGTACCATCTGCCTTTATATAGTGAAACTCTAGAGTTATCGCTATCTGTTGTATTAAACCCAAAAGAGTAAACATTGACTTTGTTTAGTCAAATGGAACCAGCAGATTCTGGCACATGAGCTATAAAGGTCATCACTTTGCTCTGTGTCCCTGAGTATGTGCAGACAGAGACACCAAACATTAGTAAAAAAACAACCAAAAATATGTAACTCATTGTCCTTGACTTGTTTCTGGCTGGGATTGTTTGCAGTGCTATAGCATCCTATAAAAGAAACAAAAAAAACCTACCTTGAATGTATTCCCTAGCCAGCTCTTTTTTCCCCCAGATCAAGAAATCTCGCCCTTATCTAAAGGAACTGTTTTTCCTTTAGACTTTTTATGTCTATCATTAAAAGTGTACATTTCAAGTTTGGAGTGAATGATGCTGTAAACTCTGGGCTGTGTGGTCATCTCAGTTTGTGCAAACATTGGGAGCCAAGCATATTTTATTCACCCCTTAATTTGCATCGTTTGTCCCAATATCTCAGCATAGCGAGATAGTGACACCTACGCAGTTTCTGAGGCTGTGCTTTCTACTAATTGTTTGTTTAATTAGAAAATGAGTAAGTATTTATAGAGAAAATAGGATCTGAGACTGTGGGGATGAAACCTCTAATTGTACTATGTTGTCACGATCTCCTGAAGATTGCACTTTTGGTGTGTGTAGATGGTAGGGGTCTTACTTTGCTGCTGGTATTTAGTCAGTTTATTTTTTGCTCAGCATCTCAAGTGGAGCGAGATGAAATCCAGAGGCAGTGAGTCTTCTTCACCACCAGGGTTTAAAAACCAGATGCAAGCAAAATATCTTCCTAAACCCTGAGGTTTGTGGTCATTCAACAGCTTCCATTGGGGACCTGCTACATGCAGCGCCTCATTGAAGGTACGCAGATGTGTGGGAAAGAGCCTGTGTGGACCAAAAGGTGTTTTTCTTCACAAGAGCAAAGTGAGCCAAACCCTGATGAGCTTTGTGGAATTCTGGGTAAAAGCTCGTGTTGGGTGAGATTCTATAGATATGGCTAAGAATGGAGTTTGGGATCTGGATGTGTAGGGGTGGTTTTCAGAATGGCAGTGAGTTTTGACTGGTCACCGAACACACTGAGCTCTTCATTTCAACGTAGCTGCTTATACCTTTTCGTTCTTGTTTTCTGGTCACATTCAGATGTATGGATTCCCCCCTCCCTGCCCTCCTCTTCCCCCTGCTCCTTACAGTCGAGTGTGGCGTGCTGTTGAAGAGTGTCAGGATATATGGTAAGTTGACCATGCAGGCCTGTTTGTCCTCCTGAAACAGATTGGCTGCTGGGAAGTTCTTATCTGGCTGTGATCACAAAGAGCGAGGGGTCCCTTTGCAGATGCACTAGGGGCATGGAAGAGAAAGGGGACTTTAAAAATAGAGACAAGATGGGATGAACTCTTGCTGCAGATGTGAGCTGAGGTGTGGAAACCCAGCTTTGTGTCCTTTGAATCAAGCAGATCCAGTGATACCTCCTGTCTACAGCATCATTCTCCATGAAGACATTTGTAAGTTTAGGGTCAGAATAAAGCATGCCTGACAAGATGGGGCATGTGGACTGATAGTGCCTGTAAGAAACAAAAATGGAGAGAAACTCCACCTTCCTCCAGCCTGCTCTGCAGCTTTTTGGGAACACCTGTGGCCGATTGCCCAGTGTCTCAGGAGCTGTTCAGTCCTGCTGCCATCTTGGTTTTAGAGTCCGCCAGTGGAGGGGACAGCCTTGAGGACTTTGAATTTTAGCTCAGAGCTTAGTAGCTGTGTGACCTTGTTAGTCACGGAAACTTTTTAAGCCTCAGTTTCTTCACTTGTCTGAAATGATAATAATACCTACCTTGCACAATTATTATTATTTTTTTATTGTGGTAAAATACATAACATAAAATTGACCATTTTAACCATTTCTAAGTGGACAGTTCAGTGATTAAGTACATTCACATTGTTGTGCAACCATCAGCACCATCCATCACCAGAACTTTTTCATCTTCCCAAACTGAAACTGTGTACCTGTTAAATAATAGCTCCCCTTTCTCCCCTAAAAGAGCTAAGATTTGAACCCAGGATTTTGGGCTATTTTTGCCTGGTGTCTTTTCTACCATATCACAGTGCAAAAGGATTTGTTGTCTTAAATGTTTAAGACATCTCCTAAAAATCTATTATGTTAATTGGGACTATTGAAAAAAATGCATTTTCTAGGTAAATTTAGTCCTTATCCTGGTTCTGTCACTAAGGTTGAATTAAGAGTCCGAACTAATGAGTTGTTTCTTTCTGCTGAGATTCTCACTGGTGACTTTGCAAAGTTCTGTCACGTCTTCTTGATGCACATCTTGTGTCCACTCTCAGCATTTGACCTCGACCACCCCTCCCTGAGGATTTCTCCTCTGTGCTCAGGGACTCATGGGGTCCTGGTTTGCCTTCTGTCTCTCTGACCATTCCTTTTGGTCTTTCTTATTGGCTTTTTAATTTTCTTCCCCTTATTCATGTTCTTGGAGGCTCTGTTTTGGCCTTCTGCCAGAAACGAGTAACACTTCCACAGCTGCCCCAAGGGGACGCCAGGATACACGCACATCCTTAGCCCTCATCCTTCTGTGAGTGTCACATCCCTCAGGGGCAGCTCCCCTGGAGGTCATGACATCTGTCAGACTCACAATCTCAAATCACACTCTAAGAGGAAGAAACAAAGACATTACTTCCCTTCTCTCCCCTCTACCTGAATCCCAGCCTGCTCCTTAAATTAGTTATTTTCTTTTTATAGAGCTAGCAAGACTAGACTTCTGTCTTGGGTTCTTTGAACTCTTCCTTGCTTCTTCGATGGGATCCTTAATTTCCGTCCTTATTCCCACTGCCTTCCTCATCTCTCCCTCCTGTGCGCTACCAGTGGCCCCTCACTGGTCTTCCTCCTCCTCTCCCAGTCTCCACACTGTAAATGGACTTTCTCTCCTGCAGTTGAAATCTGATCACCCACTGCCCTGTTTGAAAACCCTCCGTGCCCCCCCACTCATAGCCACATAGACCTCTTCTCTAGAAAGGTATGTATTCACCCATTTTCCATTCAATGTCAAGGGGTCTGTGGACCCAGTTCTGAACACTGCCTGGTGTCCGTGCTAGACTGTTCCTAGGAAGACCGTGTGCTTTAAGCCTCTCTGCCTTTGCTTGTGCCATTTTCTTATGACTTTGTACCTTTGTCTTTGTTTCTTCTGCTTCCATCAATATTTTCTTCAGTGCACTTTCCTCTTTCCTGCCAGAATTAATTTTTCCTTTTGTCGTCCTTGTACAGCATGTTGTTACCAGAGCATCTATTTAGTGTTTGTATTAGAGTTGATTGTTTGCATGGCTGCCTTGCCCTGTGTTTCAGAGCTCAATGCCTTGCATGTGTTATATACGCACAGTGATGCGTTCATTCATTCAATAGTTTTTTTTTGTTTGTTTGTTTGTTTTTAACTCTTGTGAGCTAGCCCTAGTGCTTGGCCTCGGGGATGAGCTAGGGAATATGATCCAGTGCCTGCCCCAGTGAGATCAGTTTAATAGAGAATGTATACAGATACACAGGTCATTATAGTGCAGTGGAACTTTACTAATAGCTAATGCTTATTGAGCATTCACTGTATGCAAGATGCTAATGAGCACATTATAAATGAGAGTACTTCAAAAAGTTCACGGAAAAGTAGAATTAAAAGATAATTTGATCTTTTTTCTCTTCTTTAGAATAAACAAAGATAATAACTAATCTTTTCATGGACTTTTAAAGTACCCTCGTATGTATCATTTCTGAATTCTCACAATAGCTCTGTGGTATAGGATCCAATATTTTACAGATGAAGTAACTAAGGCATGGATAGGTTAATTAAGTAACTTGCTCAAAATTACAAGGGCATGTCAATGGTAGAGTGGGACTCTGTAGAGACAGACTCTGTAGTCTGTCTCCAGGTGCCAAGTTTTTTATTGCCAGGCTTTCTGAGATCAGCCTGGCCAAGTCAGGACCCTACAAGAGGTGGGGGGAAAGGAGAGAGAGTAGCCAGGAGAAAATCACTGAAGGCTTCCTGGAGGAGGGTAGAGAGTGGGGATGGAGCAAAATAAGCAAAGGCCCAAAGGTGAGAGTGAGTGAGCGAGTGAATGAACTTTGGATGAAATTTTATGAACCGAGGTCTGTAGAGATGGAAAAAGGGAGAGCAATGTTCATTGAATAAATTGAGGGGAACAATACAATTAGCCATCAAACAGATTATTGAACTGAGCTAAGAAATCTTGGAACAGTCTCAGAGATGTAAATGTCTTAGACACTGCAGGACTAATTTTTGTTTTCCATGTTGGAAGGCAGCATTGCTTCGTAGATATATACACATTCAAATAATTTAAATGCTGATTGCCCAACAGATTACCTGGTACAAACATTTGCATTAGGGCGAGTTATTTACCCTCTCTGTGCTCAGAGTCTGTATCAGGAAGATGGGGATAAAAAATACTTATTTCCTCAGATTCAAGAACTTTCAATGAAGCTGAACCTTTATTTCATGTAACACTAAGAAAAAAATCCTGCGAGCTAAGCTATGATATGCCTTTCAGAGATGTTAAAATGTAGGGAGAAAAAGAATTGATGGCAGCACCGATTCTAAGATTGGTCCTAGAATCAGTGAAATATGTTAGTCTACCTTACAGGGTTATTGTGAACAGTTCTGGACATATAGTCATTACACAATACACGTGGAGGGTTGTGGTGTTTATACAGAGAAGGAAACAGGCCTGGAGGCTGAACTGACTAATGACTGAGGTAAGGAAAAACGATCAGTAAAATGCTCTCATTGCAGATCTTGCAGATTGCAGACCAGATGGGTCTCCTGACAAGCGAGAGCACTTGCCTGTAATTCCATGTTACCAGGGGTTGTGAGTATGTATGCTTTTAGGTATAATACAACCTAGGGGTCATACGCCTTTAAAAAAAAAACCTAAGGGGGAACGAAAGGCACAATTTTAGAGTGTGGCCTCTAATCTTGTGTGCTTCTAAACTCTGATCCAACGATTAGAGAGACATTTTGTAACCTTAAATAGCTGGTTTCCGACTAGAATGCCTGGGTGCTACCAAATTAAAGGCCAGTGGGAAGCTGCTTGGAGAACACAGTCTCTGGCACTTGCAGGCCTTGCCGGAAGGAGATGGCCACGCCTTTGTCTCAGGCCACTTTAATTAAGGTCATTGGCTTGTTTGCCACATGATGATGGGTTGAACTTAGCCCTGTGGTTCTATGTCAACGAAACCATACCTGGGAAAAGCCCAGCAGAACCACGCGTGGCCCCTGCAAGGCCTGAAGTGGAAGTGGCCCTGTAGGCGCTGGCCTGTGCCCTCCCCTGGGTCTCCCCAGCTGCACTTCCCCTGCACGTCACACTCAGGAGTATGTAGCGTTTTCCTACCGAGCTGGGCTCAGGGTTACTTGTGGCCTTCGCTTCTCCTCTGCAGACACCACCTGGCCACATCGAGTCGCCCTTGGTTTTTAGGTTGAAGCAAGAGTGCGTCTCCTGAGAAGCCCTTCAAGACCCTCACTCCTCTGTGCTTCCTGGTTGCCCGGAGCTTATCTCTTTTGTTGTGTTTTCTATCCTGATTTTCTGTTTCTGTGTCTTGGCTCTCCTTGAGGAATGGGACTGCGTCTTCTTCATCCATATCTACTGTGCTTTGCACGTAGTAGGCTGTTTACAAAAGGGCCCTGGAATGGATGAAAAGGCAAAATACCAAAAGGTAGTACACTGAGGGTGCTTTGAGAAGGAAGAAGAGGAGGTCAGCCTTTGCATGTCGGTGAATAAGGTGCTTCATATTCAGCGGAGCCAAGAAGAATTCACGAAATCTGCTGTTTTAAGAAGTGGGGGGAGAAAGGGGAGGTGGGGCTGTCCTACTCTTGGCCTTGATGGGAGCATGGGTTGGGCAGTGAGTGATTCTGGCTGATGGTGCCCATGAGAATGGGTTTCCTAACAGGCCTCCTGAGTCCTCCCCGGCTCTGTTCTAAGAGGTTTGAGGAGGAGGCTGGGGAAGGCTTAGCTGGCACAGGATGGTAGAGACTTTCCTCCCCTCCAGGGGGTGGGTGTCCTTGGTTTCATTTGTAGATCTTTGCCAAGCCTGTCTGGGAAGCCTCCTTGAGCAAAAGGGGCACCTGAGGCTATGGCCTTTCTCAACAAAAGTGTGTATTGTTCTCTTAGCTTGAGGTTTAGCAGGTGGCCTAAGAGAAAACTTACAGCACAGTGTGCTAATTTCCAAAAGGAAGTCTCTTGCTGTGCTGCAGGTGCGTCTTCCTTTCTGAAGAGACATTTTTGCAAACTTCAGAGTCCAGGAGAAGCATAGGCTGCCCATTCCTATGCTCTTGGCAGCCAGCAGCTTTTGGCACAGTGGCCCTGAGTGAAGTGTTGGGGTGGGGTGGGGACTGGGGGTCCAGGGTCTGACATCCAGGGTCACCTACTGGCTAAGGAGAGCAGCTTCCCCTTGGTGTCTTGGAGGGAACAATGGGTCAGAAGTGGCTACTGGCCACATCTCTTAGTCACTCGGACCTTCGGGTTGTTGCTCTTAATTTCTAACTGCTTTATCTTACTGCAAAGTGCTGTCAGGTTTAGGAATGCTGAGGGGCGGGGAGGGGAATATTGTTGCTTACAAATAAAAAAAAAGCATTACCTGCCTTGCCCTCCCCTATATTTATAAATATAATAGCTTTAATTTACTCTCTGGAGCAGAGGTTCTCAAATGTGGAAGTGTGTGTCAGAATCACTCGTGTAGCTATTTGGAAGTGTGTGTGCCTAGACCGTGTCTTCAGGGGCTGACTCAGGAGGTCTGGAGGACAGCCTGGCTCCTGAGTATTTTGCAAATGCTCTCTAGGTAATTGTGATGAGTGCCGTAGATCAAGAGCCACTGTATTAGATGGAAAAGCTTCCTCGTGGCAGAGACTGAGGCTCGTCTATCTTGGTATCCCCTGCTGCGACTGTCATAATGTACGTTTCAGCAATGATTCAGAAATATTTATGGAACGCCTACCGTGCTTATGCACCCTGGAATAGTGAGAATCACTGTCTTTGGTACTCTTGGAGCCTTGTGGAGGAGGCCCTGACTGTGTTAGATGCCAGTAAACTGTGGGGATGGACTTCTGTTCCTTCTCAGTTATTGGGTTCTGGTCTTCCTGGGTGTCATCGGGTAGGTACCCACTCTTACAGCATTGACATTGTTTACAAAAATCCATCTGTTTACAGGGGGGAAAAAAGTGGATGGAAATAAACTGCTATATGTAATTTTGGTGTTGTTTCTGGGTAGTGGGTTTTATTGTGATGTTTTCCCAGGCTTTTTACTTTTCAGTATTACCCTTTCATTTTGGAACAAGATAATCAACTGTATTTAAAACATAATTGTGTTGGTGAGTTTTTGTTACTGAAACCCTTTCTTCAAAGGATGGAGGTTCTGAGTGATAAACTTTTTTAAAGAACAAACTTATTCTACTGCTCCTTGGCATCTTGTTGTGGGGCTGGGTCTGGCTTTTCCTGTGCACCAAATGTTCCGTTTGTCTCTGTAGATGGAAGATGGCCTCAGGGCCAAGAGGTGACGCTCTCAGGGGATAGAGTGTGACCCACGTGTGTGCGCATGTGTGTGAGTGTGTGTTCAGCCCTGCCTACGGGGCATCAGTCCCTCATACTTTTGCTCTTGTGGGAGGACACTTAAGGCCCTTAGGAGAAAGGAAAACCAGAATGTCACAGGGGGCACCTGCAGGAAGAGCGGGGTGGCCGGGTTGAGGAGCTTCCTGTACTGAACTAGCACAAAGCTGGAGCACGTGCAGGATTTTAGACCATTCCTCTCATGTGCATTTAGAGCACGCTTCATAGAAATATGGGGGCTCCTCTGTTTTTTTTTTTTTTTTTTAACTAAGCCAGAGTTTCATATTTGATGTATAATGGGAGGCATCTCTTCCGAGGACAGCGGGAGGGGGGTTAAAGCCATAACCCGGGAACTTCCTTTTCCGTTGAAGGAGTGGGTGAGTGATCTGTGCTGCTGTGTAGGAGGACTTGCTGATTTATTGCTTTGATCTTGCCTTTGCCCCAGCTTGAGGGTGTGTGTGTGTGTGTGTCTTTCAAAATACCGAAATATACCTTCTAATTATAAACTCGTGTCATCGGTTTCTTGCCCCCTCCTTCCCTTGTTTCCTTTCTTCTGGTTAAAATGCCACTCCTTTCTGTGGCTCCTATTTCTTTGGTGCAGCCTATGCCAAATCGCTCAGATGACTGCTTCGGCTTTTCTGAAGCCTAACACTAGGCTGCTGAGTGCTTTTTCATCTCCCAAAATTGAGCCCAGAGCCAGAACTTCCTGGCTCTTGAAAGTTCTTTTCTGAAATGTCTATGTGTGTACTGTCTTGAAGTTTGAGGATGTTACTGGGACAGCTGTGTAATTTTGAGATCCACCTGGTTAGAACAGCCATCCCACCTACCACATTTTTTCGGGGTGGTACTTGTGGGTATGTGAAAATAGAAACTTTCTAATACGCTGTGGCTTTTGTTGTTCAAGTTCCATGGGAAATGAATCACAGGTCTGGTATTAACAGTAAGAGAGAGACAGAGCCAGGAAGAGGGATTATTTCTCAAGCTTGTGTATGCACGTATTTATTTCTATTTAGTTATTTTATTTGGACTCTCATTTAATTTCTTGTTAGGGTAGCTGTCACTGCCTACGGTTGATTTAATTGTTCCTCATAGAAACATCCACTCCTTTCATTAATGTCCTCATGTTACCCAGGTGGGAGTGGAGCGGTCCAGGTGTTGTCCCATCATTGTGCTGAGGAAGAGAATCCAGGATGATGGCCAGGTGCTTTACATGGTCCCCTTTGATGTACAACAATTGTACCTAGTCTGTTTCCTCTGAAGAATTTTTGTCAACTTTAAAATTTAATCAGTGGGACCAGTACTGTTTAAATATATTAGCCATTTGCTAGTAGGAGCCAAAGCATATTCTTAGCCTCTAATCTGAGAAATAAGCTGAGCAGCTACCTGTGATTTTTAGGTTGCTTTTCTGTAATCAGTCTAGAGTGGCCATCCGCCTGTTGCAATACAAATGTTTCACTTTATTTAATGGGTGACTTTCCTGATATTATCAGATAGATATGTACGTTTATGAGATGTGTGTGTGTGCATGTATACATACGTGTTTATGAGATGTACGTTACTGAAATAGATTAAGAGTCATGGGGGGAAACTTAAACTATAGCTCTCACATTCACAAAATTTGAGCTCTTAAATTTCTGTGGTTATTGATACCAATAGCCATTATTATTTATATAAAATACACTTTCAGAAATAACTGTTCTAAACAGGGCAGAAAGGTCATCTTCATTGTGAATTGTCCATTTCATCTCTGAGCATCTGTGATTCTAGTTATAGCTCAGGTTCTTAACCTAGGGTTAAGTTCATGCAAAGGAAGTGCTTATCAGTTCACTCGGTAGATTGTTAACATTGTATATCACAAAGTTTAAAATCCCTGGGGTTTGTTTACATTCATTTGACATAATGCAAACATGATGTCTTAGTTCAAGCTGGTATAACAGAAAAATTATAGACTGGGTGGCTTAAACAACAGGAATGTGTTTCTCACAGTTCTGGAGGCTGGAAAGTCCAATATCAAGGTGCCAGCCAATTCAATCCCTGGTGAGGGCCCTCTTCCTAGTTTGCAGATGGCGACTTTCTTGCCATATCCTCACGTGGTAGAGAGAGATCATCATTCTTGAGTCTTTTCTTTTAAGAGCACTAATCCCATTCATGAGGGCTACACCCTTAGGACCTAATTACCTCCCAAAGACCCTGCTTCCAAATACCATCACATTGGAAGTTTGGGCTTCAGCATATGAATTTCAGGGGAACACAAATATTCAGTCCATAGCAGATGGATAAGGACTCTGTTTCATTCTGATTTGACAACTTGAAATGTGTCAGTAGGGAGATTACCAGGTGTGCTCCAACCCACCTGGCTGGATGGGTATGTGAGCTGAGAGTCTCGTGCTTTGTTTAGGAAGGTAGGTACCTGAGAGTCCTGTGTGTCTTCAGGCCCCTGTCTTCTGGTTAAATTTGGACTTGGGAAAGGGATGTGTGTCCTTGCCCTGGTCCAGGATATATGTGTAGTGGGCTTGGGGCTGACTCAGACCCCTCTGTGGCACAGCATTGCTGCTGAGTCTCCATGTCTTGCCCTCTGTTTTTGCTTAGCGCAGAGGGAAGAAACTTCTGTTCATGCTCAGTCCCTCTGTGATTAAGTAAGTCCTTTTTTTCTTTTTTCTTTCCTTTTTTTTTTTTTTTTTTTTTTTTTTTTTGCTGACTCTGCCTTTAACAACACATGTCGAGAAGAAGGAAAAACATCTTTCTGTCCAATTTCTGTGGCTTTGTTTTTAAAACTTTATTATGGAAAGCTTTAATTACCCACAAAAGGAGACAGAATACTATGATGAACTCTCATTTACCCATTACCCAGTTTCAGCAACATCTACTTCCTGCTATTCTTATTTTCAGATATCCTTCCCCCATGCTGCAGTATTTTAAAGCAAAGTGCAGGCATTCTCTTATTTCATCCATGTACATTTGTAGATGTACCATTAACAGATTAGGCCTTTAAAAAAAACAAAAACTCATAACCACAATACTGTTATTACTTCTAACAAAATTAATAGTCATCTATTAGCATTGTTGGTCCACATTTAATTTTCGCCAATTGACCCAATGTCATTTCCATTGGTTTGTATCAAAGTACAAAGTCGTATCATTGCATTTGGTTGATATGTCCCTTAAATCTCTTCTAATCTAATTTACAAGAACCCCTCTTTCCTTTTTAAAATGCCATTTACTAGCTGAAGAAACTAGGTCATTTGTCCTGTAGAATTTCCTGCTTTCTGGCCTATTGTATCCTCCTGGTGGCATTTAACACCTTCGTCTATCCACGTCTGTCCATGTGTTGCCTGCAGCCACAATATCTCACTGCTTCCTGCCGGCAGTGAGGGGATCTGTGAGTCAGTTTTCTGAGTTTTCAGAACTCTTTGAGTGCAAGTTATGTCTGGTGGTTCTGTTGACTGTAGGCCTTCCAAGACTGTGGCCGAGTCCTGCAGCAGTTATAGCCACGGGGCAGCTGCAGTTACCGTAGCTCTCTCATATGCGTGTTATTTTATTTTCCAGTCCATATTCTGCTCTGCTGTTTATGGGCTGGAGAGAAGAAAAGGGAGGATGGAGTAGTGCTCCACTTGGGCAGTGGTTTTATGATTCAGAATAGAGTGCCTAATTGGTGTTTAAGCATCACTATTAAATTGTTAGAAGTTTTGGCATTGGAAAACTAGAGTCCAATGCTCTGTTGTGTTACTTCCCAACCTCATGGCCTTGAGCAGGTTATTAAAGTCATCTGAAACTCAGGTTATTCTTTTCTGAAATAGGCAGAAGATACTTCATAGGGTTGCTGGGGGAGTGTAAGGACACTGTAAAGGACTGTTCACAGTGGTTATAACACTTACTAATAGATATATCACATTATGCTTGTCAAAGAATAGCAAATAGATTATGCCCTCCCTTTGTTACTAAGGCAGCTGAGGCCTAGAAAGCTACCTAGCTGGCCAAGGTCACCTAGTAGTAGTTGAGCTGGGTTAGGGCCAGTGTTCTTGACCTGGTGTTCTTGGCATAAACCACTTCATGTGGTTTCATATGAACCTTTGAATGTTTATACTTGATGAAACTTGCTTTTTAAAAATTCTCCGGAATTGTGATTTGTCATTTCTTCCAGTTTTGGGGGAGGGAAGAAGAAGACTTTCTGCTTGAGAATTCATCCAATCTGCCTTGCATTTGCAGAAAGTACTCTCAGGATGGAAAGTGGCAGAGGCCATGAGTGTAGGTAGAGGGGGATTTTTGCTTCCACTATGCCTATCGTGATAGTGAATTCTTTCTTTGCTAATGATGTATTTCTTTAAAATGAAAACTGGATGGGAGAAGAGAGTAAAACACTTAAAAAGAGTTTAATAACTCATTTGGCAAAGAGTCTTATCCCAGGATTTTATCAGCACCTATCCTCAGGATGCTTCAGGCCGTCCCTCCTTTCTCTGGAGTTTAGGCTTGAGGAGTTTGCTCCACTAGCAGCTGGCGGTTATTGACAGTGATACACCTCATTACCCTCATGTGGTGTAGCACTAAGATATTCCAGAAGAATCTGCCCAGGGGAAGCTCTGGAATGTCAATAACCCAAGAAGTTGCTGTTCGGCCCAAGAGTATGTGATAGGAAAGAGACCTTTTCCTGCAGCCTCCATATCTTGCTGCTTCGTACTGGGCAGTGAGGGGACCGGTGAGTCAAAATTTTCTGAGTTTTCAGAATTCTTTGAGTGCGAGTTATGTCTGGTGGTTCTGTTGATTGTAAGCCTTCCAAAACATCCTCACAGAAAGTCACACATGGTGTATATCCTAGGGGGAAAGGGAGGTATTTTTCTGCAAAGTAACTGTCTGAGGACTGGGCCTGTTTTGTTTTGTTTTGTTTTTTAAGATAGCACATGTGACGTTTTCCCTGATGATGTACCACATAGTTGTAATGAATAAAAAGTTATAGAAGACATAGCATGTGAAAAGTCATTGGCAACTATTTTGTTTCAACATGGCAGACTAAATCACACATTGCCTTTAGGAATAACTTTGAGCTGATGACTTTCTGTACTGTCCCTGACTGTCATTCCACAGAGGGCTACCAGGCTACCCTCTTGTCAGTGTGGGAATTGGTTGTTCTGGACTTTCCCATCAGATCTATCTTTCTGAATTCCTTCCCCAGTTCCTCTCCCATCTGTCTAGTGCCTGTGCCCCATTTGGGCATTCCAGACACAGGCCGGTCTCAATGTGTCTGGGCACAGAACTACATATGTTTTGGGTTTAAGTCAGTCAGTTCCTTTTGACAGTTACCCTGACATGAACAGGTAACTCGGAATACAGGTGGTCATGGTGAGGCAGAGAATTAGGTGCTGTCAGGTTACAGTGTTAAATTATCACAAGTAGGAAGGAAGACCTTTATTGGTTTAGGTGGATTTTCATTAGAGCAGCCTCCATGTGATTGCTCTTTAGAAGTGCTCTTAAAGGCTGTTATTACAGGTAACTATTCACTTTTGAAGGCTACAAAGAAAGGTTCACTGTCTTAAAGTGTGTCCATTAGGGTTGGAGAGAGGTGTAGGGTATGTCTTCAAGGTGCTAGAGTAGAGAAATACTGCAGATTTTGTACTCTACTCCCAATTAAGAGGCATGCTTTGGCATGCCCGTGATTATCTCCCATTTTAAAATTTACTCATGTTGTTCCTCTTATCCCAGTTAAGGATGGGAAGAGCAACATTCCACTGAGTTGGAAAAGCTCTGCTGAATTTCCTATATCTCAGAAATTTGGGACTTATTTGGCAGAAGCAGAGTTGTGCTGCCTTCTACAGCAGTCTTCTCTATCTTCAGTTGGGCATTGACTATAAGGGGGAGGGGTGTGTGGCGTGTAGTGTGTGTGTGTGTGTGTGTGTGTGTGTGTGTGTGAGAGAGAGAGAGAGAAGTATTTCATATTTGAAGACCCTCAACTTGACATCTAGATTTTAGGCTTCTCTTAGTTACTACTTATCTGTGTGATTTCAGAAAATTTGCCTGTTTTCCAGGTCTCAGTCTCCTTGTCTGTCAAGTTGTACCATGAAATCTCTCGAGTCCTTCCTTTCCTGTTGTAATAAGTTAACAGGGACATGCTGGGACTTCTGCATATGATCTGTGTTTCTCAGACGTGGTAGCCTTTGCTAACTGATACACCAACGTGCTGTCTTTCTGGGAGGGAACTGTGTTTTTCATGTATATTGTTGGAAGGCACTGTAAGAATTCCAACAGACAATGGTATAGGACCACCCTGTCCCTTTCAGTAGCCACTGGCCACATATGGCTGTTGAACACTCGAAATGTGACTGGTCCAAATTGAGATGTATTTTCCAGTGGAAAAGGAACACTGGATTTCAGGAACTTAGTATGAAAAAAAGAATGAAAATATCTTGTTAATAGTTTTTCTGTTGGTTTCATATTGAAAAAAATAATATCATGGATATATTGGATTAAATAAAATACATTATTAAAAGTATTTTCACCCATTTCTTTTTATGTGAGTGTGGCCACTAGAAATTTTGAAATGACCCATGTGGCTTAAGTTGTGGTTTGTATTGTATATCTGCTGGACATCGTTCGTATATAGATGAAATTCCTGAACCGGCCAAGATGTTGGAATAGATATTCACCAGGTCCCATCCAATTATTAAAGAGTTTATGATTCTGACTGGACAGTGAGTGAGGATTAGGAGAAGGGAAGGAACCCCTGTGGCTAAAATGAGTGAAACTAGCCAGGAAAAGGCCTCTGGGGGAGGTGGCCTTGGCACAGGGTTTTGAAGTTGGGGAGGAAAAATTCTTACAGGAAACTAAAATGCCAGAATCAGGCCCTCTGACAAGGAATGGCCCACCTTTGCCTCCCAGGAAGCCTGGGGGTCTGGGAGAGGACCAGGAAGGACTCCCTCTAGGAGAGAGTGTGTGAGGCTGAGATGGGAAAGAGTGAACCCAGCAAACGGGAAGTCACTAGATCCCCTAATCTGGGGATCAGGGTGACCCAGGCTCAGTGCATTTTCCTGTTTCTGAGCCCCTCAGATGACTTAGCAATGTTCTTCCTGTGGGAGGGTTTTTTTCCTGCTGGGTGTCGGCTGGGACTGTGTGACCGGGTGGAGACTCACGTCCCAGAACAGCTGAAATAACTGCTTTTCTTGCAAAGGCTTTTACATAGTTCTTTATCTGGCCTGTGATTTCAGGGAAGGGCCCTTCTGCAGTCTGGAATCGTCCTCAGCCTTTATTTAGAGGGCAGAACTCTAGAGAAATGTTTTTTAATGTAGCATGTTCCCACCTGTAGTCACCTATGGCAAAAATATGGCCATGTGGGCTGTATTTGGTAGGTGGAGGTAGGTAGAGCAGATCAGGACAACTTCTGTGATTGTGCTATGTGTGCGTTAAAGAAATGCTCTTTGAGAGGACATGTCATGCTTAAGTTTTCGTTTTAGAGTTCCTCATGTGACCGGCTGGTGCTATCGGCTTACTTTGTGGTATGTTATCAGCTGGAGCCAGATGTCTTTTTGAAAAAGGCTATTGTTGCCTGGGGTTTTAATGCTGACATCCCAGGAGGTGGCCTTTCTTAAGTCATAATTTTAAAAACTGCTGTAATGTGTGTTTGGGGAATGACTGTGCAAATGAGAAGGCACAAAGTGGCCCAAAGATTTGAGTGTAAGTTGGGTAGATTTGATTTAGCAATTAAGAGAAGGCACCATTTAATCAACAGTTGTTTTGTGCCAAGCACTGTTCTAAGCACTTCAAATATATTAACTCATTTAAGTCTCACAACCACCCTACAAGATAGGTTTTCATTATTTCCATTTCACAGGTGAATGAACTTGACCACAGAGAGGGAAACTGACATCCCCAAGGTGAACAGCTACTGGGTGGAGGAGTTGGAATTTGAATCTAGGCTGTACACAATTGTTAATTGAGGACCTGTGTTAGCTACTGAGTACTGACTGGGTGCCGGGTGTAGATATGGAGCGATGGATAAGTTAGATTGCTCTGACCCTTGCTGCCAGGCCAAACGTCCTTTCTGAGCCTCAGTTTACTCAGCGTAAAACCAACATTCAAACCCTGCCCTTTCCACCTCATGAGATTTGATTTTTAGGACCAGTTGCCTCGACACAGAGAAATGTAATGTTAATGTATGGGGGCAGGCTGGGGTGATTGGAGGCTGTGTGTGGCTTCAGTTTGCAGATGTCAGAAAGGATGGGGTGGAATGGGGGCACAAGAGGGAAAGGTGAGAAGCAGCTTCCCCTGGCGTAGCATATTCTTAGGATTTTTTGTGTTGGGCTCCTGCCCTGCACTATGATGTGGTTCTTGTCATTGCTGTGTGTTCCAACTAGAGTCACACCTAGTGGGTGTGGGTGTTGTATCAGCATGAAGCAACAGGAGCGTGATTTCACAACTCTTTAAGACATACTCTCTTCGAAGCTTTTGCTGGCTTATGTGGTGTTTGGCCACTGTTTGGGGACACCCTATTTCAGTTGCTGTCTATTAGCAAGATTAAACAGGTAACATTTGGAGACAGACTCTGGCTAAGCCCTAGGTCTTTTCCATATCCAGGAGGCTGCCTTAAGTTTGGTTTGAAAGAACTGAAACAGTTCACAGTGTTTTTCCCTAAGCACAAGAACAAGTCATCGTGACCCTTTACCTTCCAATGACTCAACAGAAAGAGAGCCCTGCATCCTTTCTTTTGATTGTAGTGCTCTGAGTGTAGGGTCTTTTCAGAGTCATGGCGATTGGGGCTCTAATGACTGCAGATGAGTATCCCAGTGATTCACATTTAGTACTAGTATATTCTTACTTGAGTGACCATGGTTGGTAGGGTCATTAGCATTAATGTAGCACCTGGAGGGGTATTGGGCCTGGCGCTAGGGGCCTTTGTACATATATGCCGTCTTGTCCGATCCTCATGACAGCCTCGTGAAGTAGGCATGAGGCCCTAATTGTACGGCTGAAGTTGCCAAGGCTCACCAGGGTCGTGTGATTGTCGTGAAAGCTGTCATGAACACAGCTCCCATCTCAGAGCTGATCAAGATATGTACCTCTTCTTAGAGGTTTCAATACTTTCTACCATTTAGGGAAAACTTTTTCTGTAAAAGGCCACATAATAAATATTTTAGGCTTCAAAGGCCATAGCATCTCTGAGTCTCTGTTGCAACTACTCGACTTTGAATGGGCCCAGGTGTGTTTCAATAAAACTTTATTTACAAAAACAGGCAGTGGGCCAGATTTGGCCCACTGGCTGTAGTTTGCCAACCCCTGATTTAGAGGTTAGTCTAAATGGAACTGGCTACCGTTATCATTATTACTACTGATTTCTGAAACTTTATGAAGGATGGTAGATTGCTCACAAAAGATAGAAAGGGTAACTTTTTTTTTGGAGAAGATTAAATCCTGATGTATTCTTGCTTGGGGGGCTTCATGGAGGTGAGGTATTGTGGAAGCTCCTTGAGGGCAGCCCTGTGTGCACCCCACAGTCCTTGATGAATGCAAACATGAACCCCATGCAGGATGGATAACATGGTGTTTTTCATCAGGCATACTCACAGCCTTGTGACGTCTGGTTCACAACAGCCCTTGTGGCCTTGGATTCTCACTTTCTCATTTACCTTGCATTGAAACATCCCCTGGTCAGTAGATAGAGGTGGCTGATGTTTGAGGTGAGGGTGGCTTTTGCTTCCTGTATCCCAGGCCTGAGATGAGGGAGTGGAGTGTCTGCTAGAACTTACTTGGGAAACATCACTGCACTTCCACCAGCTTTGGCATGGAGGCCCTGAGACTTTCTCAGGTAATATATCTCCGAGAAATGGAGCTCCCGCCTACAAACGCTGATCTTGCCACCCCACTAAGGAGCTATGATGAGCTTCTTTGTGGGCCTGAGGAGTCAGAGGAGGAGGGCAACGTTGAGCTTCCAGTGAGAAACAGTTCATTCATTTTTGGTCTAGTGTCGCTTGGAGGCTATCAGGTTTTCTTAAGCAGCTCCCCATTGTGTAGCCCACCAAAAACATGTGTAAAAGAAGAGAGCTACAGTCAGACTTGACCTCAAGAGTCCATTGTTGGTGCGTTGGAATAGTTTAGACAACAGGTACAACAAAGTTCTTCCACCTCATCACTAATCTGCTTCCAAACATCAGCTCATACTCTTTAATGCAACTCCTGTACCTCCTCTGTTCTTTCGCACCAATTCTTTCCTCTGTTTGTAAAGGCTTTGAAATGCTGGGGTGGGGTGAGTCTTGCCAGCTCCTGATTTCAGACATTAGTGAACCTCTGCTTCAATCCTGCAGGGTAAACCTTGTTCACCTTCCTACTCCGGAAATGTGACATTGGTTGGAGACATTTATTTCCAAGATTGAGGTCCCTAAGGACATGCCTCAGCATTTGTGATGGGTTGGATCACACTGGGGACCTATAGATCACTTCAGAGGCTCTCATTTATCCTGACTTCAGAAAGTTCTGGATTTTAATGTACATGACCTTATGCCTTGGACCTGTATCCTCTTATAAAAGATATGTTTATATAGTCATATGTCCAAAAATTTGAATTGCCTGGGTTATTTTTACAGCTTACCAGCTGTAACAATATGAAGAAATGAGAAATATTTATCTCTTAGTACTTTTGAAATTAGCTAAAACATGATAATGGGGATAAAAAGAATAGTAATATTTCGATACTTAAATACACACACCTTTATTAAATGTTAGAACATGCTTTATTGGGGATAAAAACCATTGTTAAAAGGTTCAAAGTTTCAGTTAGACAGGATGAATAAGTTCAAGAGATCTATTGTACAGCAGGGTGACTAATAATAATGATGGAGAGTTAATAATAATGTATTGTACACTTGAAAGTTGCTTTGAGATTAGATCTTAAATGTTCTTACCACAAAAAAAAAAAAAGGCATGTGAGGTGATGGATATGTTAATTAGCTTGATTTAATCATTTTACAGTTATACACATATAAAAACATGTGTATACTGTAAATATATACAATTTTTATTTGTCAATTATGCCTTAATAAAACTGGGGGGGAAAAGAAACTTTGGTATCTAGCCCCTCCACACACACACACAAATCCTATTTCACAAAAAAACCCTAAATCTAGATGTATCCAAACATGACTTATATAACACATACATAAAATATAAATATTGTGGAAATGTAGTTTGAGGTAGCTTTTTAAAATAATGATACATTCCTTCTATTTAATGATGCACATTTTTTTAACCATGAGGAAAAAAGCTATTAGCTATGATCTAGTAGGTTCTACAACATATTATTTAGTGAAAAATAAGGATACAACTTTTCCTTCAAGGTACTGGGTGATGGCTTTCTGATGGCTGTGTTCTGTATGGAAGGCTTAAGACTCAGAGGCATTTATAGTATTTTAAAGCACTTGAGAAGCCCTGTTTTCATCACATCCAAATTATTCCATCCTGTTTTCTCGGTAATAGTTTAAGTTTTGGGAGATCTCGCCATTGCGTTTCTTGCAGGTGGTCTAAATTATGAAACTATGGATTTAACTTGCTTTTAAGTCAGTACAGGTATAAGAGATGTCTTACCTAAAGATAATTTGAGAAAACCCAGGACTCAGTTATTTTTTGTGATCCAGGAAGCTATTTTTAGGAGATTTTTTATGACTGCCTAGTATCTGATCATTTACTTGCAAAGGAATGCTGATTAGATGTCAGCTATATTCATTATTACACATTTCCCCGGTTATGAACAGTTTAGCACGTAATTGGCTAAAGATGAGACGACAGCAGCTGTTGAGATAAAGGACTGAAGCTTGTGAGCCCAGCCTTGATCATGTTCCATTGGGAAGGAGGGAAGAAAATACAGAGGAACGTGATTCCTGGTTTCCTGAAGGAGCCTAGACAAGTTGAGGTTTCCACATGGCCCAAGACTGCTTTTAAAAAATGAGTTAAATGCAATTTTTTAAAAACCCTCACTGTCTAGTAAGTGTATTTTAAGCGTGTTTTATTTTAAATACTTTTTTCTAAATAGACATATTTACAGTGGGGAGAAGGAAGAAGTGGAATTCATTTGCATTAGCAGCTCCTGATGCTACCATACAGTGTCTTTGAAACGGAGTGAGAGTCCATGACCTTTTTGCCCCAAAAGAGCAGAGGCTGGTGCTGTCACCATTTAGAGGCTGAGGGCTAAGCAAGCTGGGCGAGGGTTTCTTCTGTTTGGAAGTGTGTACAACTGATTTCATTGAGGGCTTAGAGTACTCAAAATAGCCGGATGCTTCTGGTCATTTTTGCTTTCTGGGTACTCACGATAAAGAGTTTAAGTTACAGGTTTGGGTTAAAATAGAAAATTATGCTGAGCTTCAACTGAGAAAATTAGATTTGGAGAAAGTTTAAAAAGAAAGAAAGAAAACCTTGGTACACTGATGTGCTGCAGGCTGTGGTACCCCAGTGGACATGCACTGCTGTAGCTGTTGTCAGGTCAGTTTCATTGGGGTTCTTGTGGGGAAGGACAATTTCACTTCATTCTAAGATTTTTGCTGTTGACAGCAATTGTGGAGAGGGGACTCACCATCCTGCATGCATGGGAGCCTTCTGTTTGCTTCTAAGCACTTAAATATATTTTTGATGCACTCAAGAGACTGAGACGGTCTCTGGGTCAGATGTGTCTTTCCCAACTTTGGACTCCAAGACCTATCAATGACAAGTTCATAGTTGTATTAGTCCATTTTGTGTTGTTATAACAGAATACCTGAAACTGGGTAATTTATGAAGAACAGAAGTTTATTTGACCTACGATTCTGGAACAGCTGCATCTGGTGTAGGTAGGCCTCAGGCTGCTTCTACTCATGGTGGAAAGCGACAAGCAGCCGGTGGGTACAAGCAGATCACATGATGAGAGGAAGCGAGAGAGAGAGAGAGAGAGAGAGAGAGAGAGAGAGAGAGAGAGAGAGAGAGAGAGAGAGAGAAGGGAGGTACCAGGGTCCTATGAACCACCAGCTGTCCCAGGAACTAATAAAGCGAGAACTCACTCACTACCCCACCCCCCAGGGAGAGCATTAATCTGTTCTTAAGGGATCCACACCCATGACTCAAACAGCTCCCAACACTGCCACACTGGGGAATCCAATTTCCACTGAGGTTTGAGGGGACAACACATCTGAACTCTTATCAATAGTAGACTCCCAATAAAATGTTTATGGTTGAATGAGTCTGTGCATGACATGCCTTACTTCATCAAGTTTATCTAGCCAGACCTTTTCTTAGAAAAATGACTTAACAGGTGGATACAAATTCCATGAAGTGTTTTAAGTGGTTACTAAATCATAAATGGATGATTTAATTTTCCTCTTCCCACTTTGAATTTATCTACTGGCTTCTTCATGACATTCTGCCCACCGTGTTCAGATGTCAGAACTTTGTTTACGGAGTGTTGTTTTGCAGCTTGAAATTTGCCTATTAGAATTAGGTCTGACTCAGAAAAAGGCTGGCCAGTTAGCTCAGTTGGTTAGAGCATGGTGTTAACAGCACCATGGACAAGGGTTCAGATCCCTGAACCTGCCAGATCCGCCCCCCCTCAAAAAAAAATTAGGTCTGGAAACCCCTGCACTTGCTGCTCAAGGGACTCAAGGTGGAAAGAGCAGGTAAATATTTAGACACTGATACTTTTTAGCTAAATTGGAGACTTAAATGTAATTTCCTTATTCCTTTCACTTAGTGAAAAAGGTTAATTATGTTTATATCACGCTAAAATTAAATTGTGGTAGTACGAAAATCAGACAGTTTGGAACTCAAATGGTCAATGTTTGAAGAATCTGTTCTCTAAAATCAGTTGTGGAATGAGGTTGGTAGGAACAAATTTATTACTTAGAACTTCTTTTTTAGTGAATGAGCATTCTACCATGCATGGTCTGCTACTATCTGGCTGGCCATTGAGCTCAGAGACTTTGGAGGACCAAGACTTTCTTCATCAGTAGCTGAGATCAAAGGAGACAGAGATAAGGTTGCCAAGGAAACCAAAATGCTTACAGAGTCATGCTCTGCTCATGCATTTAAATGTGGTTTGAGGTTTGGGAGGCTTTTTTTTTTTTTTTTGGTGCAAATGATAGTACATGAAAATGAGCAATGCCCATGTGCCCAGGTCTCAAAGGAAATGACTGCAGGCTTAATGTAGCTCCAACTGTGGGCCCAAGGGAGCGTATCCTTTCCCTTCTTTCTGTGTTCAGGCATCAGCCAGTTAATGGTGTGCTTCCAATTGTATTGCATGGAAGTGGGCTTGTGGGAATCTCTTTAGTGTGCTTTCCATGTCTTTCTCTCTTTCTCTCTCTCTCTCTTTTGCGTGGATGTGCACGCATGTGTACACACTTTCACATACCACAAACTTTTAAATTTTTTTTCTGATTTTGTACAGAATTTCGAAAACACAGAACAATCATCCTCTTACAATATGTAAAAAACTATCTGTAATTTCACCATCTGGAAATACCTAACATAATATTTTGTTGCATTCTAGTATTTACACACACACACACACACACACACACACACACACACACACTTTAATGTGTGAATACATACTATTTTAAATCTATTTATAACATATAATCCCAAAGGTTGGGGTACAGATTTTAGTTAAGTGATCACATTGTGATCATTTTTCCATGGCTGCAGACGTGTAGTCGTATGAACACACAACTGTTTATCTGGCATTTTGCCCACTGCCGACTCTCTGTTTCTAGTGTTACAGCATTATAAACGGTGCTGCCACAGGACCTTTTGCATCTCTTACTTCCCCTATAATGGAGTTCTCAGGTGGAATTACTGAGAGGCACAAGCATTTTTTAAGGCTTTTGCTCTCAATTGCCAAATGCTTCTTTTGAAGGCTTTGGCCAGTTACCCTCCCACCAAGTGGGGAGGGTGTCTCATTAACATAAATGTTACCAATTTTTTTCACTCTGCCAATTTTATTGATCAAATATACTTAGGTTTTTTTTCTTAATTATATAGAGAATAAAAATAAAAGCAGCTACCATGGATTGAGGAGTTTTTGTATACAAGATATGCCAAGTCTATTATGTATCTTTAGTTCTCACAATAGCTGTCTGAAATATGTTCCACTGCCCCCATTTCACAGATGAGGAAACTGAGGCATAGAGAAACAGGTCATTAACTGTTGTCTTTAAGAAAAAGTTAAAAATAGACTCTCTTAATAGATTCATATTTCCAAATTGGATGGGTCAGTGTGTATATTACTTGCTGAGGAGATGCCTGGAGACCTAATAGTTTTAGAGCTTAGTTGGACTGAAGGCGGGTCATTGGAAGGAATATGGGAATTAACCGAAACTGAGAAGGGTAGGTTGACTTTGGGCTCCTTCTGTTTAAAATAGAGATGTTTTTCTTCCAGAGTATAGTGTCCCCTCCCTAGTTTTCGGGTGTGTCTTCTTATCACTTTGAGCTTTCATAAATAGAAAATTTAGAGTGAAAGCTTTATCTGCTGATTGATTCATAAAAAAAAACAAAACAAAACACTGAAGACGTGCTGAGCTCAGGGCCTTCCGTTTCTGCCTGCTTTCTGTTCCTTTCCCATCTACTGTTGAAAACATATTCTGCACCTGCATCATTTCAGAGTTTAAATATCTTTCCAGTTAACTGCATTTTATGAAATCCTAAGTACTTGAAACAAAATCCACATGGTTGTCATTCTGGAACTTTTAACTTTTTGAGATTTGCTGTTTATTGAAAACCAAAGGTAAATAATTTATCTTTTTGCTAGGCTTAGCAGTCTATAAATTTCTCTGTGCCTTGAAAAAAAAAATCAGTCATTCTAATGTATCCTCATTGTAAAGGTACACGACTATGACAGTTGTCAGGTTGAGGCAAAAGCTACGCTAAACCCAAAACATTTCATTATTTTAGTTATACTAAGTTTCCATTTGTATTGTCAGGGCTAGGGCCTACAGACCCTTCAAACCCATTGTACAGACTGGGTCACCAAACCCCTCACATGCCAGGCTGGGTCACCATACCCCTTACATACAGGTCCACAAGCTCTAGGTCACTGGAAAAGATCCTGGAGCCATTGGCAGATGACAGGAGCTCAGTCCTCAGCAGCAAGGGCAGTAGGCTCTTGGGGGGAGTGGGTCCCAGGGGCACTGGCAGCAACAGCCTCCAGCAGCAGTAGCAGCCTCCCCGGGGCATCCCGGGAGTGGGGGGCATCGTGGATCAGAGCCACTCATTCTTTATACTTAAGTCCATAATCCAGGACACCTGGGTGCACGTGCGCAATTACATTAGACAATAACCAAAAACACCTGGGCGCATGTGCTTATTTACATCAAATACTTGACAAGATTCTGACCATCTGAGGGGCCCTGACCATTTTCCTATATTTTCCCAACACTCATTCTCAATAACTACAATTGGAAGGAAGAGGGGGAAAAAAGATTTATCCACCAGTGAGGTAATTCTTTCGTTTAACATCCAGGACTAATGCATTCTTAATTCTCTTCTGCTGTCTCTCTTTCTTTTAATCCTACTTGGTCTCCCCATGATCATTGGTAAAATTACAAATTGTTCATCTTCAGGTGGGGAAAACTCAGACTCAGGATACAGATCCTTGATTTTGGGGGGCCATTTGAGCCAAAAGGTTACTAAACTGAAGGATTTTTACAGTTCTGCCACTACACCATTTGTCCATCTTTCTGTCCATCTGCCCATTTATTCATCTATCCACCCACCCACCCATCCATCATCAGAGCTTTCTTCTTCGAAGCCTCTTGCTAGGTGCTGTAGGAGAGAGGTGGATACAACAATGAATAAGACAGATGACTCATGTTTATCGAGTAGTTTCTACATTCCAGGGCCTGGACTAGGTGCTCTCTATATATTCTTAATTCTCTCAGCAACTGCAAAAATTTTAACCATACATTACAGATGAAGGAATTAAGGCTCAGAGAGATCCTGGGACTCTAAAAGGTCATGGTTATTTGAACCCATATCTGTCATGTTTGAATCCTTTTGTCTTGTTTCAACTCTGCTTTGTTTACCAACCCCACCCCACCCCCAGCTTTCTTGAGGTATAATTGAAAAATAGAAATTGTATATATTTAAAATGTACAATATGATTTAATATACCTATACCTTGTGAAATGTTGCCACAATCAAGCTAATTAACATATCCGTCGCCTCTTGTAGTTATTTTTTGGTGAGAATACTTATGGTCTACTCCCTGAGCAAATTTCAAATGTATAATATGTTATTAGCTATAGTCACCATGCTGTATATTAGGTCTCCAGAACTTATTCATCTTATAACTGAAAATCTGTGCCTTTTCACCCACATCTACCCATTCCCCCGACCCCCTGGCCCCTGTTAACCACCCTTCTACTATTTCTGTAAGTTTGACTTTAGATTCCACATATCAGTGAGATCATGCAGTATTTCCTTTCTGTGCCTGGCTTTGCTTTGTTTTCTGATGGAAATGCCTACTGTTTTCCCCATGGTGCTTATGAGGGACATGGGTGTGAGTGCATGCTTGTGTGTGTGTGTGTGTGTGTGTGTGTGTGTGTGTGTGCACGCATGTGTGTGTGTTAGAAGCTCTCTTAGCTGGCCTCAACCTGGCCTGCTGGCCAGAGTGACTGACTCCCTCTGTCCCTGTGGTTCAGCCGTCCAGTTGAGGCACGAAGGGAGCTGACTGCTCTCCCCTGTCCCCTACCGTATCTGCGCCCCCTAGATGAGTTCTGTGCTTACTCGTCAGTTGTGTTTTTCCCCCAAACTTGTTTTTGCCCCCTGTACTTGCTTTTGGATGGAATTATGTAATTGAAGAAAATATCACATAAACTGATGAAACTGGAGTGTGAAAAGAGAAGTTGTTTTTCTGAAAACTCAGTTATATGTTTTGGAAAAACTTGAAAAACAACTTATTAAAAAAAATCTTGTTTTAGGTGTGGTTGTGACACATCATAAATAAGCAGGGGTATGGTGGTGGTTAAAATCTAGAAGGATTTTCAACTTTGTAAGTAGTGAAACTCTCCTTGAAGGATCCTGAAATTAGACATTGCTTTAGGGTGTGGTTTTTTGCTAGAAAGACCGTGGAACTCCAGCCAGCAGATATATACTCAAAAGAAAAGGCCCTGGCCCTTCATCACAAGATTGAAGGATGAAGACTTTAAGGTAAAGTAAATTGTTGAAGGTTGTCTGTATATCATTTTTAAGTCTTTTCCTGCACTGATTTCTTAAAATAATCAACCATCATGTCAGGGAGGATAGTTTTTCTATTGAATGGAGTGACTGCATTTCTCAAGGTCACCTTACTTGCGTGGTGGAAATATGCAAAAGGGTGAGAAAACACTGGGTGGGGACCCACCTACCAGCTGTGAGACCTAGGGGAAGTCAGCAACTCAGTTGCCTCTTCTGTAAAATGGTATGAACAGCTTCTGTCCAGCACTGCAGTTGGGGAGGGTCCAATAGTAGGTGCTCAATAAATGTCAGCAACTTATTACTTTGGTCTGTCTTTACAACATTTATTTTATTCACTATTACAATTGTTATTATGGAAGCAAGAAACTCAGCAAAAATCTTGTTAGTTTGGCTTCCGAGATTCTAAGTTTATGAACATTTAGGTAAGTCGTAATACTACATAGAAAAGAAATATGTTAAACAAATAAATACTATCAGAAGGATAGCATATTTGATAGAATATGTTCTTATAATACTTTAAAGGAGCCTATTTACGCTTTTGTTGTGATCATTTTACATCTTCATTAAAGAAGTGTTCTAGGACTTCTGCTTGGCAACACCTTTTTAATCTAGCTCATTAGTATATATGCTTTTGAAAAATAGAAGTACTTTTTTGGTTGTTAAAATGTGTAGTAAATACTTGCCAGTTCAGCATTTAGATGAAATCAAACTGGTCTTCCCAGTTATTTAAAATTCTTTATCTTGTGGGGACTGTTCTTGTATTTCCAACATGATATTTTTCATTTGTTTGCTTATAACATTATAGCAATAATTACTAGAGATTAAGAAAAGCCTCCATCTCTGCTTCCCATTCTTTTGTGGCCTCAGGTTCCTTGTCACTCTCCTGTGTCCTACCTAGCTAAAGTGGTAGGGAGTACATCTATGATGGATGCTCCTCTGAAGACTGCTGAGTTATTAAATGGGAAGCGTTTTGGAGATATTTCAGCTTCATGCTTTAATGGTGATAATGAGCTCTGTGGCCCATTTCTATTCTCATGGAGCTCCTGGGAGAACAGAAGGGTCCTAAGAATGCAGGGAGAGCAGGTGTCTGTTTATCCCATCACAGTTACCTGACAACGTACCAAAGGACACGGAAAAGAAAATTTGGAAATGGAATGTCTGAGTGTGATCCCCTTCCTGTTTCAGATGGGACTCTTTTCATTCTAAGCTTATTTTTGGATGATTCGGGCTTCCTTTGAAGCTCCGCTCAGCAGCATGACTAAATTCTAAGGTGGGGCCAGATGTGGGTAGTGGACTTGATCACAAACACTTGTGTATATTTTCTTAACTGTATCTTCTCCACTGATTGAAGGGAGAGACCCTTAACAGTTGAGCAGCAGTGTCCCAACTTTAAACCTTTTGTAGTCGTGAAATTTGAAATTTCCTTGGATAAGGTGAAAGAATCATGATTAATACGTTTATTAGATTTATTGTTAAAGGCTACATTCCTTGACTTAAAGGACAACACTGTCAGGATAGTCAGTGTGTTCTGCACTAAGATGATGTAGGAATTATAGAATTTTATGGGGAGGAAGAGACCCCCAAAGGGAAAATTTCTCAGGTGACTTATTCACATTAAAGTTTGGGATGCACTGCCTAATGCCCAACTAGAATTAATCTCCTTTCCCTAATTTGCCAAACCTGTTTAACCTCCTTAATTTATCTAACTTGTGTGTAAGTCTTCTATGATAGGGTATGTTCTTGGAAGGCAAGTTCAGCCTGATTTATTTTCATGTTCCCCTGGCAATTTTCACACCTGGGTTTGGTAAACATTTGCATAAAATGAGTGTGTGCATTCAAAATGTAACTATGGAAAGCAGTCCTTTAGCTGTCAGAGCCTATCACCTCTCACTTAGAGACCCATCGAAGCATGCTGCTTTGGGCGAAGAATCTGAGACCCAAATGTGACCCGAAATTCCATTCCTTCTAGGGTGTGAACGGAGGTGGCCACCTGTTTCCTGCAGGCCTCAGCATGAAACAGCAGCTGGGCCAAGGCCAAGGGTTTGCAAGTGATCTGACCCCCTCCCTCCTGCATTTCTGCAAGTGTCTAGTGTTCATCTTCCCAACACCAGACCCCAAGCCTGCCAGCAGCCCACCCACATTAGAGCCCTGTGCTGAGTTTCCCCCCTTCCTGTGGGAGAAGGGCCTTTCTTGGAGCTGCATCCATCATCCCAACTCTACTCAGGTTTCCCTCCTGAATGTTCTTCACTCCACATTGGCCGAGTATACACATTCTTTAATGACACCATCCTAAACCTCCCTGATTCTGTCTCCCTTTCTAGTTACTGCCTAATTTCTCTGCTCTCTTTTATAGAATAGGATTGAATTAATAAATAAGTTCATTTAATATGTAGCTGTCTTAACCTGGATTCTTTGTTTTGAGGGAGAAGGATGGCTCTTTCAAAAAGCATGAACAAACACAGTTGCTTGAGAATAAGACAGTCGTGAAGCCTGGTACTCACTTCTGTGGCTTTAGGCCGGGCCAAGGTTTCCGGATCTTTTGAGGATAATGTCTAACTCCCTGAGTGTTTCAATATGAACTGGGGGCACATGTAAGATACAGGGCACATGGCAAAAGACTGAAAATGAATTCCTCCCTTAGCCATTTCTGTGGATGGCATAAGAAGTCCCCTTTTAGTTCAGAGTTTTATGCTTTCAAGTTTTGAATGATATAAGCAAGGCCTGAGAGACAATGACATTGGAAGAGTCTGTTGCTGTTGGCTCCATGCCGACAGCAAATGCTGATCGTTGGTTCCTCTAAAGAGGATTTAAGGCCATGGTACAAGGTCACAATGGGACAAAGAGCTCCTTGTGCTGAAATGTAAAGCAGTCACCTTCCAAGGACACCCTCCAATGGTGACGAGCGCTCAGGTGCTTTCTGATCATTGCAGAGGAAGACTTTCTCTTGATCTGGGAGACTGACTGAGCAGCTGGGTGTACTTTCTCAGGCTTGGAGGCCTCAGTGATCACAGCGAGATGGATAGAGAGGCTCTTGCCTTTACTTGCATAAAGCCTCATTTGTCACAGCTGTCAGAACAATCATGTCATGTTCTCTGCACTTTGGAAAACTTTTTGGAGATAAGCTCCCTCAGTTAGTAACCTTTATTACATTTTCCTAGTATTTAGATTCTCAAAACACATTTACAAGAGAAAGAGAAATCTGGCAGTAGCTGAGGTTAAATTACAGGAACTTGTACCTGAGGCCGAAGACTATGCCCTTTGGACTCTGTGCTCTTAGACTAAGGAGAATGTTAAACAGACCCTCTAGTGTGGACGGTTGTCTTTCCTTTGTCTTTCTTAAATGTTAGAGAGCTGAGTGTTGAAGATGTTCCTCAGAGACTCCTTCAGATGCTTGGTGTATGTAACAGGGCATGTTATTCAGCCCAGGTGAGAAGACCAAGACGAGGTAACCTTTCTCATTGTTTTGTGTAGCAACCAGATGGAAAGCATGATAGCACTCTAATAAAACTAGAAATCAGGGAGCCATAAAATAAGTTGGTTTCATCTAGAAATAAAGCAGTTGCATCAGAGATGATAACAGCTTAGGATATCCATGCAGCAGTAGTGATTGAGTGCCTGTTGTCTGTCTACCAGATCTTGAGTCTACCAGATCTTGAGTGCTGTGGAGAGTACAGAGATGTTAAGCTACTCTCCTTAGCCTCAAGCAACTTAGCATGGCAGATGGAAGATAACCTGAAAGCCACTAATTAGACATTGATAAAGACTTTCATGTGCTCTGGAGGGGGAGGCACGGGAGATTTTATAGGAACAGAGGTGTTCAGGCATTTAACTGGGACATGTCAGGAGGCATTGCAGATTTCTCTGTTTACAGATAAATTTACAGCTGAGCTTTGTAGAAAGGAAGTCCCAAGTCTTCTAAAACTTAGGTGACCACAGCCACATTTCTGTGACTAAATGCTGCACCTGCTATCTGAAAGGTGGGCCACAGCCAGCAGCCTCTCTGTGTACACGGCTCACCTTAGGAGTTCATTTTCCAAGGCAGTCTAGAGTTACGTCTTCATTTGTCATTGTTCTCTATTTTTGTCTCTCTCCTCCTTTTCTCTCAAATGTTGTTCCTTAGTTTTCTCTTATAACCTGCAAGGGAGGTTTACTTGTGGGAAGAAAGGGAGAGGAAGGAAGAGATGTTTGAAGGTTAAATTAATGGAAGTTTGAGTGTGGCTTGAGAGGATGAAGAAAGGCAGCGTGGGGAAACTCAAGGGGGGAATTGGGACTTTTTATGTCTCTCATTTTAAGTAAGGACCTGTTTACATATTATCCTTCTTACTGGCCTTAAAGGAAGCTACCTAGAGGTCACTGGTATTTTGTCACTTTGATTATACTTTCATAAATAAATTTGGATCTGAACCAGAGCCTGAAGTATGAGAGGGCCTAATTGTATTACTACCTTTGAAAAGCTAATTCTGCCATCAGTGTGGGCCTTGCTTTCGGGGAAACTCTTCTAGAACCATCATTAGAAATGTAAACAATATTGAAGAAGAATTAACAAACATCATTTTAAAAACCCTTTAATTGTGGTACATTCTTATCCACTGAGAGTGGATCTCAGTTTTCCTTTTTTGAAATAGGAGTCAGAGCCAAGTCCTGGGACCAAGGAGGTGACAGAGCCGTTCAATACTGTTATAGTCAGAGAGTTTGACTGTGAAGTACGAGGTCTACTTTTCTTGAGAAATTAAGTCTGAATGCCATTCTTAAGTACGTGTTCCCAAAAAATTTTGACCCATAGTAGGATTGTTGAGGTGTTAATGCCTAAGATGACTAAAGCCATTTGGATGGAGAGGTTTCCTGTTTATAGCAAAATCCATCTTACCTTTGGTGACCTTTGTGGGTATGTATGTGTTAATGAAATGGCGGATCGAGAGACTTGCATCTTACCTTTTCTTCTCTCTGTTCTGCTTGCTTTCCGTTAAAGCCAAACTAGACAAGCAACCACCAGCAAACCCCAGATCTCACATCTGTTATTCCAGTGGCTACAACAGTAGGTCAGAGTGGGTGGGCAGGTAATGAGGGAGCCTTAGCTCAGCAGCCCCTGCTTTGGGAGGACATGGGTTTTATTGTGTGAGCAGTAGAGAGCCACTCGACGGCATGGTGGGTTGGATCCATGGTAGGAGGTTGGCCGAGGATGGTTTGAGCTAGGGAGAGACAGAAGCTGGCAGGCCCGAGGGCTTTCATGACAAGAATCCGAATGTTGGCTTTGGGACTGAAGTAGACAATGTGGGGTTAGAGACACTTTAGTGACAGGAATGTTCTACCTTGGGATGAGGTGAGGAAGAGGGAGGAGTTGGCCAGGACATATGGCCAGCTGCATGGTGAGGCCACCAACCAAGTCTGGGAGCACGGAGGAGAAGCAGAGTTCTGGAGAAGTCATGGTATGCCGGCCAGGACAGGATCCGACCTGCGCAGTGGCGTGGGGACCCTGTCATGTAGACCCTGCCTTTCCTTTCTGTGCCCTTCAGTGTCTGGCAGGGATTGCCTGTTGTGAAGCCAGATTGCTGTGTTTGCTGGCTCTAGAAGTAAAGGACATTTTGTGCCACTGGGGAGATAGATAATTGGGTCAAGGTGACCTTTGGGTCTGTTCTGTCCTTGGGGCACCCAGCTGTAGCAGCTTGCCTGGAATTTGACTTC
The DNA here is from genome assembly GCF_027409185.1 of Cynocephalus volans. NCBI lineage: Eukaryota > Metazoa > Chordata > Mammalia > Dermoptera > Cynocephalidae > Cynocephalus > Cynocephalus volans. The sequence goes on along the minus strand of NC_084474.1, from coordinate 78,306,852 downwards.
AGAAGTCCCTGTCCCCTGGCTTTCCACAGCCTTTGACCTCAGTGCTGTATGTGTGTGTGTGGGGGGTTAACTCAAAGGTGTTGGGTTGCTGGCTGATGAAATGTTAAAGTGCCACCATTAGTTCATTATTTTTCTTTTCTTATACAAGTGTGTCTTTAGCTCCAAGTGTGGTTGCTTCATCTCAGTGATCATGCTGTGTTAAAATGTGTATTTAAGAGCACACTGGTAGGTGGCATAACATTGTAACATACCAAGCAGGCTCTGGAACACCTCGGCCAAAGGTTTCCAGGATGATGAAAACTAGTGAAAGGTGAGATCTGGCAACTTGGGTTCTAGCTTTAAATGTTGATAGCAGAGCCAGCTGCTAATTTTTTTTTTTCTTTTTGGTATCAGATTTTTGTGCTGAGTGATTTATGTGCATTATTTTGTGTACTTATGGCTACCTTGTAAGTAGGTACTGCTTCATAGATAGTTCAGGCGGGTTGGGGCCATGTTGCTCACGCCAGGTCACATAGCAAGTAAGTAGTGTGGCTGGGGCTGGAACCCAGATTTTTCTGACTCCAGACCCTGAACTCTAGACCAGTGCTTCTCACACTTTAAGATGACTACAAGTGGCCTGGGGTCTTGTTAAAGTGCAGATGGTGGTGCAGTAGGTGGGGGTGGGGGTCCCACTGAGTCACACGTGTCTATACCGTCTGGTATAGGCTTATTTTCTTTGAATCTCACTTCCCATATTTCCAAACCAAGAAGATCAATTATTGTCTGTCCTCTCTTACCTTAGGGTTGCTATGAGATCCAAGATAATGTGAAATCTTTATCAATCAAAATAATGAAAAAATACCAGTGGCCTTTCTCGTCCTCTTTTTCCTTCCTGTCCTTTCTCCTCCTGTCTTTCTGTTCCTTCCCTCTGCTCCTGCTCTGCCCCACATCACCTTTATCCCCATGCAGTGGACAGTCACCTGTGTAGCCTGGACCTGCTTGTCTGTTGGTGACTTTGTTGATGGATGGCTTGCCAAGAGGAGTGGTGTTCCCCCGTTTAACCCAACCACAGCAAGTGGATTTAGAGGGGGGTCCTTCGGGGTCCACAGCCTCTTTGGGTCCAGGAAGTAAATAGATCATTTCTGAAGGTGACCTCTTCTAGGGGAGGTGGAGGAAGGTTTTCTTTTCCTGGTCAAAATTCCTGGGATGTTTATTAAATGCCTTTAATTTAGAAGTCTTAAGCAGTTTAAGAAGAGGAATTATATTCCAGGGAGCAGCTGAAGTATTTCAAAGAAGCTTCTGACAGGACTAAGCCAGCAGGGACTGGTGTAGTGAGCAAGCCCTTCCCACGTCTGTCCTCAGCCTCGCAGCTCTTTGAAGGGTGAATCAGCAGCCCCTGGATGATTAACTTTGGAGAGACCCCTCCTCCTTCCAGGGTAGGGTGCAGGGGAGGCCTTGTATGGTGTCTGGGAGAAGGGACCCTCTCCTAAAGCAGGCAGAGGTTGGGGAAGAGGCCCTTGTGTTGGGATGGCAGTGCTACCTGCTAGCCTCCAGCAGGACAGGAGGCACTTGGCTGTCTCAGCTACAGGGGATGCAGGGACTTGTGCGTGGGATCTTTCTTCAGAGTCAGGTACCCCTTAGAGCTAAGTATCCAGCTCTAGTTTATTTCTTAGCTGTATACCTTTAAATGACTTAATCTCCTGGGGCCTCGGTTTCTTTATCTATAAAATAGGGATGATAATAGTACCTACTCACAGGATTATTGAAAGAACAAACATGAATTAAGGTGTGGACAGGGCCTAGGCCTGGCCCATGAGTGCTCAATATTGGTGAGCTCTCATATTAGCGTGTTCCCTTCTTGTCCCAAGGACTCTCTAGGTGAAGGAAACTACCCTGTAGATAGTTTAGGATTAAAAAATCAAAATCTGTGCATGTTACTTTCAGGGTGTGCTTAGGTATAATGGGAGCAGTCCAGACTTTGGAGCTGGAAATCACCTGGGTTTGAATCCTAGGTCTGCCTACCTATGGTAGAGTTCTCTTGGCCTCAGTTTCCCCATCTTAAAATAGGGAGTGGGTAACAAAGGAATGGCCTCAGAAGGTTGTTGTGAGGATTTATGAAATTAAAGTGTTTCTTGTAGCTCTGGCTCGTCGTAGGCACTCAGTCAGTGGAAGCTATTTGTTAGCAGATAAAATCCCTGACTTGGATGGTAGGTAAATCACTGTCACTGATGAGGAAAGTCCTCTTTGAGGTTGACGCTGTTGAGTTTGGCGTCCCACAAGCCTCATTGTACAAGCCGGTGAATTTGAAGGTGAGCCAGCCCTGACTTCTGTCACTGTCTGTTCTTTCCCAGAGCACCCACCATGGGGGTTTGGAGGGATTGGGGGAAGGGGGGTGGGGGACTTCAGTTCTCATGGGTGAGCTGCTGGGAGCAGAAAATGGAGCTTTCCTGCTAATAAGGGTCATAAATGCCAGCCTGAGGCTGGGGAAGCATCCTGCTGCTGTCTTGTGTCATTGGGTTTGGCATCTTGTGGCCATGGTTTCATTGGAAGAGATAATGGGCGCTGTGTCCTGGGGAATATGAACCGGGAATGAGAAGACGAGGCAGCCGATGTCTGGGAGCCCAGACTCACCTGGGATGGGTAGCACCCTCCCCCTGCCCGGCTTCTTTAGCTAGTGTTCCTGTTGGCGACCCGTACTTTGCATCATAGCTAGTTTTCTATCTGTAGGAAAGTTCTCATAGGAAATAGCAATGTCACGATTTTCATGTTGCTTCCCTGTGCTTCCTTCCTGGGCTCCCTGTGGCCTGTGGAAGTTCAGACACACCAGGCTGGCTCCTGAGGACTTTCATCCTCTCCCTGAGCTTCCTCTCCTTTGCGTCACCCCCACTTGACGTTTCCTGGGGATCACCCCCTCAATCCCATGGGATGCTCAGTCTCCAATCCCATCCTACCCTCTCTGTGAATTCTTCCTGGTGTCCTCCTCTACTTTCCTGGTCCCGTGTCATCTCTTTCTCCTTGGCTGTGGCTCTATGTTATGGAGACGAGTTGAGAACAAGGAATTTGGAATCTAATAGACCTGGTCTGAATCCTGGCCCCACCACATTCTCCTTTTGTCACCTTGGATCAGTGACTTAACCTCCGTGAGCCTCAGTCTTCCCCTTTATACAGTAGAGATGCCTGCCTTTCAGGGTTGTGGAGAAGTGTCAAGTGCCTAATGAATGCAGTGGTGCTCAGTAAGTGTTAGCTAATGTAATGATTATGCCCCAGTTTCTCTGACAGCTAACTGTCATCTTTCAAGTGCCAACTAAATAAGTTAAATTAACCAGTTTTAGATATTATAAGACTGCTCAGTGGGATGGAGACACCACGGTCAGGAGCCAGAGGTGCCAGGTTGCATTTGCAAACCCAGTGGCAGCCTCTTGAAGCCTGGGAAGGTTTCTTCTGTGTAGACTTTGGTATGGCCACACAGCTGCGTCCAGTAAAGGAGAGTGTGCGAAGGACTCAGAGTGTGGCAATGTCCGTGACAGGCTCCCTTCCAACCCGCATGCACAGGCTGGGCTGGCCTGGGAGCAAACTGCTGACTCGTCAGCTGCAGTGTGACCGGGAGCTGCCTTGTGAGACCTTTCTTAGCACCAGGGCAGCGTGCCTCAGACTCTGTGACAGTCACCATGGAGTTGTCATCCTGGCTGCCTTTCCCTCCTGTCTGCTGCAGCAGAGGCTGGGATGACGCCCAGGGGAAGAAACCTGCAACCAGGAGTTCTAGACAAAACTTGCAGGGCCCTCTGATCTGTCCTCCCTGAGCCTTGATTGTTTCTAACCTCCCATCCCCGTGACCAGCTGCATATCATCACCTCCTGCAGAGGGCAGGTTGAATACCTCCCAACAAACTGCCTTGTTGAATGGAACCTCACTAGATCCCACCCCCTGCTCCCCACCCCCATCTCTGTGGCTGAGATCGCTCATTTCTGGACTTCATTCTTCTCAAGGTCCTTTTGACTGGGGCTGCTTTGACCATGGGATTGTTTTTTAGCTCAAGCATCCTTGGCAGAAAGGCTGTTAGTGGGCAGGACCAGCCTGGTGCTGTGCGTGTAGAACGTTCCTAAGCAAAGAACTGGCAAAGAGTTAGAATGGCTCAGTGTAGTGAGAAATAATTCTACTCTGGAAAGACCCTGACACCTGCAAGCAACTTCCTGTCCCATAGCCCTTCACATTGGCTGAGGTCATGCTTTTGTCTTGTCCCTTCATTCTTTCGTTATCATCATCATCCTTTTCAACATGGGGCCATGGTTATAAGACTTGGCCTTGGAGTCCTGTTTGGGTTCAGATTGCAGTCTCTCCCTTTCTATCTTCATCAAATTCTGCACAGTTTCCTGCTGCACATAGTAGGTGCTCATTACACTTAAGCTAAAGTCACAGACCGTGGAAAATTGACCCTGGAGCCAACTGGGAGGTGAAGCAGGGAGGCAATGGGGACATCGCACAGATACAATCCTAGCATCTGGGTTTCCTGGATGGAAACACTGCTGTGTATGAGGTTTGCTCATGAAAATGCATGTGTAGCCTTCCTGTTTTGCAGCAGTGCCGGGACTCTAAATAAAAGGAACTAGATGCATTTAAAGAAGACAGCGTAGCCACACTTGCACCTGGAGCGTTGAAGCCTCTTTCACAGCAGTTCTCAAAGCTGCAGCTTGGGGGGGGGGGGGGGGGGGGACGGGCGGGCGGGGGGTAGTGTCCTAACTGGCCTTCTCTATCTGAGACAGGACTGGGCTGCTTCTGGGATAGAGTTTCCTTGCCAGCAAATGGTCTGTACCAGCTGAAGTTCGCCATAAAAGCGGCATGTGTTGGAGAACTGAAAGTCTGTGTCTGCAAGTGCTTGTCGGTCTAAAGTTTCAGCTATTGTGATCCTTAAGTTCTCAACCATGCACTCATTTTTCTGGACTGTAACTCTGCCTTCAAGAGTGAGCTGGAGCTCAGTTGGTTAGAGAGTGGTGTTATAACACTGGGGTCGAGGGTTTGGATCCCTGTACCAACCAGCCACCCCTAAAAAGAGAGAATGAGCTGGTATTATTTTGATAGGTTCAGTGCATAGATTAGAAGGATTCAGCTACTTGCCAAGAAACCCTTGCTCTTATGGAGGGCTTTACATTTTGTAGTGTATCCTCCGGTGACTTATCTCAGACATACCTTGCTAGAATCTTACGAAGCAGGTAGAGAGCTCCACTTCATGTGTGAGTATACTGAGGCTCAGAAAGATCAGGTGTCCTTTGCAGGGTCATGTAACTAACGAGAGGCAGAGCCAGGACGTGAGTCTGATGCTGATGGACAAGGGTGGCAGCTGTTCACACAAGGCCTTCTCATTCTCTCTCCTTTCTGGCTCCCAAGCCCTGAGTCCTGCCCAGAAAACATTTCCCTGAAAAAGGAAAGATTTGCATTTTTGGATCTGAAATCCACACACCCAGGCCCTGACAGATTTGGGGGCACAGGCTATTACAGCCGCCAAGGTCTGTAGCTGGAGAAATGTGGGCATGTCGTCTAGAGCATTTATCTGTGAACAAGTACAATGAGTGTTAGGAAATTTCCAGGCATTTGCCAGACATCTGCCATTTTAATGTGGAGGGCAGCAGACAGCTTTGTATGTATGCCTCATTTGTTCCTGTGCCTACACCTCCCTGCTTGGGCAAATCCACCTCTTTGGGTCGGTTTCAGTCTCCTGTTTCCAGCCTTCTGCTGGTTGGTTTCCATTCATCTGAACAGACATTTCTTTCAGCATCATCAATGTAGCTGGCACAATGTGGGGATGCTCGGCCATCCCCATGGCACCTGAGACTCAGCCAAACCAAAGTACCTCCTTCTGATTTCCATATCTGTTAGGACTCCCAGGTGGAGTTTACCTAGGCCTAAAGTGTCAGACTTACCTGGGATCCCTTGAACTGCCTCTGCCATCATTCTTGAGCAATCAGGCCGAATAGATAGTGCTTGCTCCCTGCAGTTCTCTGTAACCATCCCCTCCTTTTCTCTTTCTCTATCACATCAGCACCTGAGTCTAGACTGCTTTTGGTCACCTGCTCTCTGAATATCTCGTCTATGCCTCCTATGCCTCCCACCATTTCTCCTTCTACACCTGGGTCCCTGCCTGCTCACTCAAAAGGATGCCATCTCTTGCCATTTGAATACTGTGCCATTCGGTTTAGAGCTCCTTTACAGTGCAAAATAAATAGGGTGTGCATGCTCCGTTCTCTCCCACTCTGTGATCCAGGCGTTGGGAGCAAGGGTTGTCATGATCATCTTTTGTCATGTTCAGGTCTTTGCACAGTGACAAGCCTTCTGGAATATGTGTATGATCAAATGGGGATTGCAAGTAAAGGTCTCCCCTTTGTTTTAAGCTGGTGTAAGCAGCACATATCAATTCCTCCACAGGATGCAGTGGTTGAGAGCTTTGATGAGCTGACACGAGAGGAGGCAATTCCTCTGTCTTCCCATGGAAGGATAAGACAGCAACGGAGTTTAGAAGGGCACTCTGGAGTTTCAGGTGCTCTTTAGCTTTTTTTTTTAAGCCAAGTACTTAAACTGGGTGGTTAATTTTATAAACTTCACACTTTCGGGTCAATTTGTAAATTCAACAAATATTCATTGTGTAGATGCATTGTTCTGGGAGAAGGTCAGGGTACCAAAAAATTTGGGGTGCCAGATTTATTTGTTTGGTAAAAAGAAAACGTGGCATTCACAGATTTGAGCCTAACCACGTTTTCCAATAATTTTAGCCTTTCCTGTTGCTGCTCACAAAGGTGATTGATCAGTACCTTAATGGAAAATGTCGGGGGAAATATGGCAAGTTTAATATGTACATATGAACACGGATACATGCAGTTCAGCTGTGTGTGGTCTTTGTAGAAAGGATAAACATTTGTGTGAGTTCAGATGACAACAAATAAGTTGAAGTTAAACATTTTCAATAGGATAACCATATTCTGAAACAGCCAAATTAAGGAGTGCAGGGAATCTTTCATTATTGGAGTCCTTCAGACGAAACAATTCTTTGGATGAGATACGTTCTGAATGCTTTATCTCATCACCAGGACTTGCCCTCCTGGAAGGATTGATAGAGGCAAGTAGGTTGGATTGTCCTTGCTCTTTTACAGGGATGGTGTTGTCTGCACTCTGACCTTGCCTTAGGTCCCCTCCCCTTATTTTCTTGTGATTCAATGAGGGAGGGTCAGCATTTTTAAAAAATTGAGCTGTACAACATGAGGTTTTGATGTACATAGTGACATGGTCACTATAGTCAAGCAAATTAACATATCCATCATCTCACATAGCCCGCCCCCCCCTGCCTTTTTTTTTCGGTGGCAAAATCTTTTTTAGCAGAAGTCCCCAATACAATACAGTATTATTAACAATAAGTCCTCATGTTACACAGTAGACCTCTAGACTTATTCACCCCACATAGCTGCAACTTTGTATCCTCTGACCCAATCTCTCCATTTCCTCCTTGCTGTATCCCCACCCCTGGTAACCACGTTTTATTTTCTGTTTTTATGTATTGAACTTTTTTTTCTTTAGATTCCACATGTAAGTGAGACCGTGCATTATTGTCGTTCTGTGTGTGTTTCGATATTTCACAATTTCTTTATCCATTCATCACGGAGGGTCTCCTTCACTGGGAGACTGCAGCCAGCTCCTGGTAACACCTGAGAGAAACAAAACCAAGCCCAAATCTGAAACATATAGTTCAGATAGCCAGAATCCACTTGAGAATCTCTCTGATTCTGCAAAGGTTAATAAGGATCTCTCTGGGAGAAGTGATAGGGACTAGTCTGTGAGACGTCAAGGCCTTGGAAAGACAAAGATTGGAAAGACAGTGCCACCACGTTGGGATGGCAGACCACTCTGCCTGCCTTCCTGCCTGGGCGTGGCCTTTTATCGAGATTCTGGGAAACCTGCCCTCCCTAAGCACCTCTCCCTCCTGGGGGACTGACCCCTTCTACTTCGCTCCTGAGACCACGGCCAGGGCTAAGAAGGCTGTCATTAACAGTGCCTCAGACAAAACGTAAGATCATTAAATATTTAACTGAATTATTTCGCTGTGGGGATATTGTGACTCATGTTGAAAACTGATCACCTGCCTTTTTATCTGGCCCTTAAAAAGTAGATCTCTGGTTAAACATTTAAAGGTCAGAGTCATGGTGGTTGCAGTGGCGTCACTGTTTTCTTTCCTTTCTGGGTTCGGGGTGGGGGGACGGGGAGAAAGGGATACGTGGGAAGGAAGATGAGTTGTTGGAAGTTGCCTTTGTGAGTGAAAGGATTCCAGGGGATGAGGGTGTCTGTACTTTTCTCCCCCTGCCTTCCCTGGTCTTGATTCTCCAGAGGGATGCCGGAAAGGAGCTGGAATGTCGGCGAGGGTGGCCTCTGAACTAGATGGTCCTGTTCAGTAGAAGAAACCATATTCCCTGTCCGGTTGTTCAGGATGCTGTTTCCTTTGCTCTATCAGAGCTCAGTGAGGCCTTGAAATTCCATTGTTCTGCTTTTTAATTTAATTTTTCATGCAGGAAGAGAAAAGATGTTTTAAAATTCTGCTGGTGTTTTCCCTCCCCAGAGTGTTATTGCTGTATTAACAACATAGCCATTCTCACCTCTGCAGCGTCTGTCCTCGGACTATGATCGGGTCCCAGCTCTATTACTCTGGTAATAAAATCGGTTGACTTAATTAGCTTTTTTAGGTGACTGGCTTGCTCTCCTCCCTGTACCAGCTGATGGGAATTTCAGCAGGAAGGAATTGAGGTCCTGGAAAGTGAAGGCATGTGGCTGACACATGGTTTATGTTGGTAAAAGACCAACCGTGAACTATTCTGAGTGTTCACTGCTTGTCTTGACCTTTCTAGGCATCGTTGGGAGTTCCAGAGTCAGTCCAGTGGCCTCCACAAATGCCTTAGATTTTTCTAGAGAGGAGCAAAAGCTATTCCTTTTAGAAGACTGTTATGTTGCATTTTCCCAATGACATAAATGCCCAACTTTGGGTATGAAACCCTCACTCCTAAGTTTCCTTGCACCTGTTGGAGATGGCGAGCAGGAGAAAGTTGAAGCAGTGGAAAGAAAAAAAATTCTGCTGTAATTTGTGTACTGTTATTCTCCAGCTGAAAAACAGGCCTGCAGCTATGGCCCTTAATGGGGAGACGTCTGCCAGTATCACAGAGCACCAGCGAAGTGCTTGGACTCAGCATAGAGCAGACACATGTATCCTGCATTCTGCGATGCTGGGCCACATGACCTAGGGGCCCTTCCAGTCCCAGCTAGAGATTTCACAAAACCTTTTTTTTTTTTTTTTTACATAGGTCTGAAAAGATAAATCTATTTGTGCACATTCACTTGCATTCAGTCACCTAAAGGATATGTCCCCTCTCCCCACCTTCACATTTCCCAATGATTTGTTCCCTCTCTTTTCCCATCATTCAGCAATTTTTTTTATCAAAACATATTGATTATACAGATTTGTGGGGTACAGAGTTGAATATCAGTGCATGTGTACAATGTGTGATGATCAAATCAGGTAATTAGCATATTCATCATTACAAAATTTAATCATTTCTTTGAGATAAAGACATTCCATCCCCTCTCTTCTAGCCATTTAGATGACATGCAGTAAATTATTAATTATAGAGGCCTGTGTCGACTGTATACTCATAGAACTTATTTTTTCTGTCTGGCTCTATCCAACCTCCCCCTCCCCTTTTCCCACCTCTAGTAACCACAGTTCTGCCCTCTCCTTCTGAAAGTTCAACATATATTACTCTTTCTTTTTTTCCTTCTCTCTCTCTCTCTCTGTGTTTTAGATCCCACTTACAGTGAGAACGTGTGGTATTTCTCTCTCTGTGCCTGGCTTATTTCAGTTAGCATAATTTTCTCCAAGCTCATCCATATTGCTGCAGTCAGCATGTGTGTGTGTGTGTGTGTGTGTGTGTGTGTGTGTGTGTGTGTGTGTAAAAATATTTTAAGTGCTGCTTCATGCCAGGAACTGTGCAAAGGACAGGAGTCCCACCCACCCCTCTCCCTTGGCAGAGGAGACAAAAAACGGAGTGACAGTGTAGAGCAGGACAATGTGGCAGGTTTGATGGGGCCCAGAGATCTGGCTCAAACAGAGAGGAGGGTCCCTTGGAGGCAGAGCTCAGGGAATACTGTTTAGAATGGGTGATTCCCAAGTAAGGTCCAAAAGGTGCAGAGAAGCCGGCAAGAAGGGCAGCATCCTGGCTTTGGAGGGAAGGGTGTGTACAAAAGCCAGGAAGGAAGCGAGAGCTAGAACAGAACATTTGGGAGCTGCCAGGGCGCCTGTCACCTGGAGCATGTGTGTTGGCAGTTTGTGACGATTGTGTTTCCTGTGAAGACTCTTGGGTACCAGTTTAAAAGAACATTCGCAGCTCTGCCTTTTTGTCTGTTAACTTTAATGGATGTCAACTCCAAGAAATTCAGGCAGAATCCTGCTCACATGAATATTAATTACCTCCCGTTAACGGTGTACAAGAAAATTTCAGAAAAGCAGACTTAGTAAACATCTGTTCAAATCATAGGAGCAAAGCGCTTAATCCTTAGATCCTCCAGCCATCATATCCTAAAATGTTATTCTGTTGTAAAATGATGTTGAAGATATGTAAAAGTCATTAAGTCTGAGCTTGTATCTGTTCTCCTTTGTTCCTTAGGACCGAATTTCAACATGCTTGTTAATGGATTTTTTTTGTAATCGTTTTCTCCTCCTCTCTTTTTTCCTGTGTCTGGGAAAGGCTCCTCTCCCTGCCCTGTGTTAGTTGCACTGAAGACAAGTGGCAGCTGCATTATAGAGTGCTGCCAGCTACCAGGGACATTGCACAGCCACTGTGGGGAAGGCACCTTAGGGGACCCATACTTGGTATACTTTTGGATTGAAAGGAATGGCCTTGGACCCCTGTTCCTCTTTGCCATCCTTCAACCTGGTCACAGAGTGTAAAAAGTGAGTGTTTCAGCAATAGGTTCACCAAGTTTGCTCCCCAGCTGCCCAAGAATTATTTTTGTCAACTGCAGATTAACTATGAAAAAAATTGGTACACAGACCTGGTGCTGTTGATGTCATGTTTAGAAATCTGTCTTGTGATAGCGTGGAACCATGCAACACAATGGTTGCTTACCGTTGGCATGAATAAAGGCCAGTAATGTTGCGAAACGAGTGTGTTTTGAGTACTTGTCCATTTGCTTGTGAAAAGTTAGTACATGAAGGGCGGCGGCCAGTTCTCCTCAACTTCCATCAAGGACTGGGTAAAACGGACAGGCCTGGGCAGCAAGCCTAAGGAATTTAGGTCAGAGAAGCAGTGGGGTCTTGTGAAAGGTATGGGCTTTGGAGGCACATGACCCAGTCTAAAGTCTACTGACCTGGAAGAAGATCCTGAGGCACTGATAATGTGTCAGAGAGTTTATTTGAGCCAAATATGAGTGACTGTAGCCTGGGAAGACATAGATTCAAGAGGCCTTGAATCAAGTTTTCCAATTTGCAGGCCAGTTTTCAATATGTTTATAATCACAGAAAAAGGGAGAACAAAGGGGAGGAGAGGGGACAGCCCCTTACTCAGTACATGACATTTTCCATTGGTCACATAGCTTCACACAGGCTAACGATTGGTTCTTGGTTACATCCTATTACGGGTGCATGAGTATGGGTCACGAGATTCATTTTCAGCATTCCTAAGGCAATACAACTTCTGTATTAGGCATCAGCAAGTCTGCTTTTAGGTTAAAATAGTTTTGCGGTAACAGTTCCAGGATGTGACTGTTGCCCCATTGCAGACTCCTCAAGGCTTTTGGAATTCAGCTGACTGAAGTCAGCAGATTTCTGGTTTATCAAGCCCAACTCCCTTACATGTTAGCTGTGTGACCCAGGGCAGGTTGCTTACCCACTCTGTGCAAAGGCAGTTTGAGAATACTGTTACAGAAGGTGTTTAGGTAGCAGTCTGTCTGGAAGGAGTATTTTTACATAATACTTTACACAAGACAGAGAAAACATATGTAGCCCACATAAGGAATCCTCTTCCCAAGAGTAGAGTTGGGGCCAAATGAGGGCTAAAGCTCCAGGCTACCTCTTGGAAGTGTTACGGTTTCCGTGCCCTGTTTTCCTCATCGTGATGGGAAGGTAAATGCCCACCATATAGAGTTGTCAGGATATTAGAAATAAAGTATATATGTTCCCCAGCACAAGGTTGCTGCAAGTGACGGGTATAAAACGTGGTAGATTTTTGCCAGGTGACTTTCTTGGATCTCCGAAGTACTTAAACTTCAGGTCCACTCTGCTTTTGAGTGGAATGGTCAGGTGGGTGAGCTCTCAAGGGTACCCAGGGGCTTGGGGTGGGGGTTGGAGAACCTCATTCTGCAAAGAGCCCCTGAGCTCCTCTCTTGTCTCTATGAAACATCTAAATTAAAATACGGTTCTGCTGCTTAAAAAGTTACTTTTTTGGAAATTTATGTTAGGTGAGATTTCTTCTGAAGTAACATGATTTTTCAAGAACCTGCCCAGCTTCTGTGGTTCTCTCATGAGAAATGGAAGAACTGAATTTAAGGTCATTTATAATTGGCCAGGAAAGTTAAGGTAAATGAGTTGAAAGATTTAATGGCCTTTGGGCCTAAATATCTGTTCCCTGCTGGAATGGGAGCCCCCCTGGGACCAGGTCTTTGGTGGGTTCTTGATCCCCTGGAAGTAGAAGCAAGAGGAGAGGACCTGCCCCTTGGAGACAGCTCCCGATTTCCTTCACTGGATGGCATAGAGATGCCCAGCCTACCTGAAAATCCTTTTCTTGTCACCTGTATTCTGGGAATGAATTTTGAGAAGAGCCTTAGGCATGGACTTAGTCTGACACATTCATGTGTGGTAGAGTAGATACCCTGCCCTCACTTTCTGACCAGAGAGCATTTCCAGCTGTTGGTTTACTACTTGCATAATCCTGACTGGAAAAACACTAGGATTTGTGGCAGGCCAGAGGTCAGATGAAACGCTAGCCCTTAGGTGAAATGCTCATCCTTAGGTGTGGATTTCGGCTAGTTAATCTGATTGTCCACTAATAATCCCTGTTTGTATAAAGGAGCTCAAAGTTTGCAATGAAAAAGCAATCAGGATTTCAATAGTGAAGTGCCTCATTGCTCAAGGAGTGAATCGAAAAGGGCTTAATTCTGTTCCTGATGTTATCAGTCCAGGTTCTAAGTTGTAGCAGCAGAAATCACTTCAGACTCAGAAAGGGAAGTGTTGTTAAAGGATATTAGGGAGCCTGCAGGATCCTGCCCTTCCCTCTGCCTTTGTGTTCCCCTACTCCATCATAATACCTGTGACACCGTAGGGTGCCCATTTTCTTAGGTATTGAACTCTCCCGTGAGACCATGGACACTGACAGCAGGGATGGTCTTATTTGCTTTTATGTCTTCTGTGCCCGGCACTGACATATGGGGGTTGGGTCACATCATCTAGCCCTGGGCTGGATATCAGAACATACTGAGACGTATTGGTGGGCAGAGCTCAAGTAATAAAGTAAAGCTGATGGGGTGTTTTTACTGCCTGAAACTGGCACACTTAATAGCAGCAGCCACAGCAAAAACATAATGAGAAGATGCCTGAGCCAATGGTCTTACCTCACCAGTTTCCCCCAAAATTGAATGCAAATGAACACAGGCTCTGTCTTGCAGTTCATTGCAGTTGTTGCTTACTGACACCTAGGATCTGCTAGAACCTTCTGACGTCAGGGCAGATCATTTGCATGTCCATGTTGAATGCTTTGATGCTTGGTCTGGTTTGTCTGTGCCCGGAATTTGGAAAGGAAATTGCACTCTTGGTTCAGTTAAAGGCAAATTTGGTCCAGAGCCGTGAGGTGGCCAAGGGGACAGTGGTGCTGATAAGGGGTGGGAGAACCCTGAAGGTCGAAGGCCCTGAGACTCGGGCTGCCATAGCGTCTGGGGAGCTGAGCAGGAGAAGGGCATTGACCTCCGCAGTTCCTTCTGTGATTCTGAGTGACTGGTTCTAGGGCCACCACACTATTCTGGATTTGGGAAGGAGGCACATTCTTGTTCTTATCTCATTTCTCCTCCAGAACCCTCCCTAGAGCAAAAACCAAAGCTGTGATGAGATCATTGAAATTCTTTGAGTTACTAAAATTTTAATTATAATTTTAATTGTGGTAAAATGCACATGTGTAAAATTTACCGTCTTACCCATTTTTAAGTGTGTAGTTCAGTAGTGTTTTTTTTTTTTTTTTTTTTTGTCGTTTTTTCGTGACCGGCACTCAGCCAGTGAGTGCAGCGGTCAGTCTATATAGGATCCGAACCCGCGGCGGGAGCGTCGCCGCGCTGCCAGCACAGCACTCTACCAAGTGCGCCACGGGCTCGGCCCTAGTTCAGTAGTGTTAAGTATATTTACATCATTGTGCCACAGATCTCCAGAACTTTTTCATCTTGCAAAACTGAAACTCTGTACCCATTAAACAACTCCTCCTGTACCCTTTGCCCCTAGCCCCAGATATCCATCATTCTACTTTCTGTGAATTTGACTATATTAGATACCTTGTAGAAGTGAAATCATAGAGTATTTGTCCTTTTGTGACTGACTTATCTCACTTAGCATAATGTCGTCAAGGTTCATGCATGCTGTAGTATGTGACAGATTTCCTTCCTCTTTAAGGCTGAATAATCTCTTGTATGTACATGCCATATTTTATTTACCCATTCATCCCTGATGTACATTTGGGTTGCTTCCACCTCTTGGCCACACCCCTACTTTTAACCCTTTTCATGGCTCCCCATTTTCCTCCCGGTGCTCCCCAACTTGACCTTGTTGCCGAGGCCCTTTCCAGGCCTGGCCTCTTCCCACCTCCCGCGGTCTCATCCTCTGACTGCCACCCTTACATCCGTGACACTCTAACCAGATTGGACTCCTTAGAGGCCCCCAGTTCCCTCCAGCTACTGGGTCTTTGCATGTGCTCTTCTCTCCATTGGGAATGCCGGATTTTTCCCACCTCCCATACTCTCGAGTCCACACTGTCTTAGCCTAGATAAGCCCTTCTTGACCTCCCCAAATCACATTGTATCATCTGTTCCTATTTAAGTTTTTTTAGAGCAAAGGCTACTTTGTTGACTAATCCTAGTGTCTGTGCATGGTGTTGTAGAATATTTATTAAACACATAAAGAATGCTATCCTTTCAAACGCACGAGACTCTTTTCTCCCTCTGCCCTTTTTTCTCTGCCACTAAAATCCACATCCCACTGAAATTCTATATGTTTTCCTATAGAAATACTGTTATGGAACATGGGCAAGTTCAGTCGTACCTGATTTAGGTATATAACGAATCAAGTTTGTAGACTAGCCTGAGAACTTAACTACCATTCACGACATTGCTTATTTGGGGAAAAACATGTTCATTTCCAAAACAGCTGAAATTTCAATAGTCTTCTCTAACATGCTGCGCCTCTTTGGTCAGTTGGGGTCTGCTGGTGGCTCTGCTGTTGGTTTGGAAATCAGAGATAATTTTCCATGCCCATAATGAGAGCGAAGGTGAGTGATCCCCCTCTCCACACCAGGAAAACACTCCCATCCACCCAGAAAGGAGAGGAAAATGGTGTTACAACCTCATCGTCAGAGGCGTAAAACCTTCTGAGAATGTAATGTATGATTGTTTTTATAAACATCGTAGGCCATCAGTGTTAGCACCTGGCCTCCATTTGAATAAGGTTTCAGCAACAGGTAATCACCCCACTTTTTTCCTCCAGCTGCCTGGAGTGGGAGCAATCTCTTTACTGAGAGTGAATTAGTCTATTTTAAAGTTTGCCAACAGATAAAATGAAAGGGAAGAAAAGGATGGGGGAAGCAGGGCTGGCAGGGCCATGACTCAGTTCCATTCAGATCTCATTCTGGATTCGATTGGTGTAGAAACTAGACTTTAGGATGCCCGTGACTCATTGTCTATGGAAATGGCATTCCCTGGAGTTATGCAGTGCACAACCTATGGAGCTGTACATAGCAGCCCCAAGAGGCTTGAAGGACCTTTCTGTAGCTGTCTTTGGGGAGGCAGTGATCTCCTCCTGCCAATTGTTACACACATTTCTGCTGCAGTTGAGGTCTTAAACAGAAACCTTTAATCCACTTTGCAATGAGGTAGGTTGTAAATTCAGAATCAGATTTGAGAGTCTCCTTTGCTGTGTGAAGCTGTGCGTGCAGAGGCAGTGAGGAGATCAGGAATCAGACAGCTGTGGGTTTGAATGTTAATAGCATGATAGTCTGACGCTGTGTCCACAGGGCCTGGGTGCTCAGCTTCCTGGATTGTCCCATTCAGTCCTCCATGGCTCTACAGAGGAGGTGCTGTTGGATGAGGAAACAGATTCAGAATGGATGTCGCCCAGGGTTTATACCATTGGTTGGAGGGAGAGCTGGAGCAGTGAGTAGGGACATCCACCTCCAGAACCCCAAATCTTAACCTCTGTGGTTAGCTGCTCGGCTGGGTTGCCCTGAGCAAAGTGTTTTGCTCTCAGTCTACTCCTCATCTGCAAGATGGTCCTCGTGGGGCTGCCGAACTCACCGAGAGGGGATGCAGCTGAGGTCCTGGGTGTAGGTGCACAACAATTCACCTCTTTTGTTCGGGAATCAGGCCGTCCTCCCGGGACCAGAGAAGCGCCCCCTAGGACTGTCTTCTTGTAACAGCATCAAGCCCTGCTTTCTGAGAACCAACATTAGCCTGCATCTGGGATTTGTCTGCTTGTCCAGTGGGACATTCGTGCTTGGATGGTGGTTGTCCTGTTTACTTAATCCACTTGAAGTTCTCAGCCTTTTGAATCTAAAAAATAAGAACATTGGATTTGCTCAATCTCGTTTTCCAACACAATTGTTAATCAGCTTTTGAATGCTTATTTGTGGGCCAGATATAATTCAGTGTTAATCTGTGGTCTAGCATTGCCTGGTGACTAACTCCACCCCTGCCCTTCAGTTTACTTGTGTCTATCTATCTATCTCTGTCTCTCTACACACACTCTTTAAACGTGAAGTCATTCAGTGTCATTGCTTTTTCTGTTTTCTTGCTTGGGACAAGAAGATCCCTGATGCCAAGATCTCTACCTGAAAAGTCCATTTCAGCTTTGTAACAATTGGGTAATTGTCTCCTAAAATAAACCAGCAGCTCAAGGGCTGTGAGCTTGTCTTTTCAGTTATACGAACGCAGAGCTATTCTTGTCTAATGACTGCCCTGCCTGTGCCATTTCCTGTGGGCATGTGCAGTCATCTGAAAATGGTGGCCACCAATCCCACAGTTGGAGACAGCCCCAGCTACTTTTTTTGTAATGGCAGAGTGTCTACTACTGCTCTTCCTGTCATTCTTTGTCCTCTGCCTTGAGGTTAAGAGCCATTCTTTGTGCTTGTTTTCTTACCCCAGTTGTCCCCACTGGTTTGGAGTGGTTATAACATCACCTCTGCTTACCAAATCAATACTAATTCTTGCAGGAGCTAATTCCTGCCTCAAACTTTAGTAAGTTTACCAATTAAGCATTAAGACAATTTGCTGGGCTCTTCCCCAAATGAGAGCTCGGTTCCTGATTGGGGACCTTGGTAGGAAATCTCAGGGGGCTGCATTCCAGCAGTCTGTGAGCCCCACAGGCAGCAGAGCCCCCCTGGTGTGAGTGCTGTGTTCTGGGGAGGTGCCTGCTCAAGGTGCCATCTTCATATCAAATCTCTTTCTGTGCACATAAGCCTGCTTGGATGTCTGACATCAAAGAAATCACTGTAGGTCATGCAAATCCTTTTCATTACTTCAAAGTCTTTTGGGATGGTAGAAATTATTTGTAAGATACTAAGTAAACTGGAATCTAACAAAAAGGTTCCTTTAACTGTTTCTGACTCTCTTTCTCCTAAGAAATGAGCTACCAAGTTTGCATCAGGATGGCAGTCCTGAGCACCCAGAGTGATTGTTGAAAGATGCCAGTGGTTCCCAAGAGCCCTATGGGAGCAGCGAGGTGGGTGGCGAGCTGAGGAACATGGTGAAGTGGGCTGACTGTCCTGTCATGGACAGAATGGAAGTAGGCACACAGGGGAGTGTCCCAGATACCTGTCACCATGGAGCCTCACCATGGTGGGGGATGTCAGGCAGTTGGAGGTCGTGTGTTCAGGAGGGCCACATCTGAAAGGCCCCTCTGCACCCCGTGTTGCTTCCTCATAACAGCATACGTGGGCAAGGTGTGCAGATCTCCTTCACCACCTACTTGTACCCCCTTTGTGATGCAAATTATTTGCCCAGCAATCCCCCCAGCTTACCCTGTCCCCTTATCCCAGTCTTGGTTTACACAAATGTGTTCCCCTGTGAGTTACCTAAGAATCCATGTGCATTTTTCTCAAAATTTAGTTGATGGTCAGCGCCCTGGGAGAAGCCATTTTTAATGATATTCTGCACAGTCACATGCTGGTAGGTCACACTTGTGGGTTTGTGCATATGTGTAGACATGCATATGCACTATTTATGTAGTGTGTGGACACAAGGCACGTAGCTATATTTTCTCCCTATGCAGCCTTTCACGTGATTCACTGAATGCCACCAGGGTCCTTGGTGCTATTTCTGTTTAGGGTAACACTGACGATCATGAATTTCCAGGTGGCACTGAATGGCTGGAATTGGAAACGAGCTCTGTATTTAAGACCTGGGAGAAACTACCTTCTTTCCCTGTTTTTGTTTTGTTCAGCCTTACTGAGCTCATGGCAGGCATTGCCAAACTCAGAACCTTCTGATTGGAAAGGGAAGCATTCTTCAAATAAGAACAAACTCCTTTCCTCCCTATACCTCTGCCCACGTCACTCCAAGGATTGCAGAGGCAAGCTCCTGGCCTTTCTCCAGGTCTGGAGGTGAGCAAGTTCTCTGGCTCTGGAGATGTTTCAGCTGAGTCTAGATGACTGTTTGGCAGGAATGATAAAGAAGAAATTCCGGTGTCATACTAAACTAGGTTACTCCTAAGGTCTCATTCAGCTTTTAGATTCTGCAACTTCTACATGCTGAAGGTTCTTCAGAAAGCGGCTTTAGGGAATCTCAGGGCTTACTGTTGAGAATACCATTTGGTAGGTCCCTGTCCTTTATACTCAGCCAAGTGATGGTTGTCATGGCAACAGATCTGCTCCTGCGAAGGCTTTTCTAATAGTGTATTAGGGGACCTGAAGCTTCCTGAGATTGTTAGTAATTATCTACTAAAAAAAACCACGTTCTGAATATTGTGAACATTTTAATGGGCTCTGTTCCATCCTTATGGGGGCTGTTGGGGTCTGTATCAGGCCCATGTCTTAAAATAAAAAGACTTCTTTGTTTTGCTTTCATTTTTTTTTCTTTTGTGCATGTTCTTGCATGAAAGAAGAATCACTATCCTATTGTTAACAGTGCCTTCCACGAAGTAGGTGCTCAAATATTTAATGTGAGTTGAAAGGCAGGCAGAATAGCCAAGCATTGATCTAAATATCCTCTATTAGATTAACAGTAAGATACACTCTTTCCCCAGGTGACCTTGAATTTCAAACCAGGCATGCTCACAGCTGTGCGGTCCAGAACTCTTGTCCCCTTTGTTTTCACGCCACCATGCAGAAGGGGGTCCAAGGGTGAGTCTAATATATATAAAGAACCTCTCATTGCCTTCTCCTGGGAGCTCAGATTTAGCTTGGCTGCCAGAATGTTAGGAGTATCTGCTCTTCAGAATAGGATATTGTCCAGTTTTTTAACTTCTTCCCCCTTTATCAGTAAATATCTATTGAGCCTTTATTCTGGGTCATGCATCTTGCCAGACACTGGGAATTCAGGGGCGGCTTGGAGACAGCAAGATAGGAAGAGCTGAGCTTGCAACCATCCTAAGGTCCCCTTAGTATCCTCCATTCTCCCATTTTTATTTGCAAGTACTGGAAACCTTTGAACTTCTTCTAATCTTTGGCAAAGCAGAAGAAAAAAGCTTACTCTGTGCCCACCTTTTTATACCAAGTCACTCTGAAAGCTACATAAACATCCCAGGAATGAGGAGGTCGGAGGCCAGTGGGAACCAAAGGAACTTCTCTGACCCTCGCTCATCTTCTGATGAGCCATGTTGTCCCAAACATTGTCTGATACTCCCAAGCTTCCTCTTTCTCTAGACCACAGTTGCAGTTTCACTTGCTGGTCAGAGGACATCTGGTTAAAGGCAGAGTCTAGTGTTGGACGGGAGACCAAGCTGAGGGGTGGGGGAGCTTCACCAGCAGGGGCCTGTCCTAGCAGCAGACAGACCCCGTGTCCTAAAGGCACGCAGCACGGGGAGCAGTCACATTTCCCATGTCTGTCCTCTAGTCCAGGATGTCTAGTCCACCCAGATTTCATCTGGCAGGGTCTCTGTGTGGTGGGGGTATTCACAGTGAGTTGGGGAAAGTATATTGCCTGAAGAAATACCCTAACCCCTTTGACTCAAAGCATGGTTGGTAGTCTAGCAGCAAGTCAGCATCATCTGGGAGTGTTAGAAATGCCAAATCTGGGGCCCATTTCAGACCTTCCAAATCAGAATTTGCACTTTAGCATAATACCCTGGTGATCCTTATACACATTCAAGTTTGAGGAATTGTGTCTTTAATCCTGTTTTGAGATCCCAAGGCCAGGGTAGCAAATACAGGATGTGCATCTCTCCACTACTCCTGCCATCATGGCAGACATTGCTAGCCAATCTAGGCATTCTTTCCCATCTAGCCAGTTCTGGCCATGGCATCCTCAGCACAGTGCCTCAGGCATCTATTGCCCAGGAGATACAGCTTTTTGCCTAGACCTTACGGTTGAGAATTATGGCCCTCATCATTCCCCAGGGCAAAGAGAAGGAACACTAGGGCCCACTGAATGACCAGCTATTGGCAACTGGAAATACACAGCTCAGTGGCTATAAATCAGACCCCACTGGTCCTCTGGGGTTGGGCAGTGCAGTGGATTGAACATCCCCCACAAATTCATTGAAGCTTAATCCCTGCTGTAACTGATGGGAGTGGGAAATCCTATTATAATAATTGAAAGGCAGGACCTTGAAGAGGTGGTTAAGCTGATGGTTTAATGGTGGTCATGGGCATGGTTCTGAGGGCTTTAAAAGGAGAGCTTATGAGGAGGCATCTCTGCCATTCTGCCATGAGAGACCCCTACACTGCTATAAAGCCACCACCAAAGAAGACCCTCACCAGATTCCCTGGACTTTGGACTTCCCAGCCTCTGAAACTGTAAGCAATAAATTTCATTTTCTTACAAAGTACCCACTTCTGTGTATTTCGTTAAAAGCAATAGAAATGGGCTAACACAGGCAGTGAGTTTAGTGGGGCAGGGAGCTTGTATGCTCACCCTTAGGACACATGGTCAGTCCCTCCATCCTGCAGTCCCATGGCCTTCTGGCAACTTCCTGTTGGGTTTAATTGATGACTGAGCAACAGCCAGGTTTAAACATTCAGTGGTAGTTATTTCCCTTATTCGCATTCTGTTAGAAGAACACAGTAAATGGTAGCTGTTCCTAGTAATTTGGAAAGCAGCAAGGTTGCTTTCTGAGAGAAGATAAAGTCAGCATATTCTGGCATAGTTCAGGGATGTACAGAAACCCCTTCAAGAAACAAAGTAGTTCTCAGACCAGTAACACGCAAGCGTAACCTGATTCTTGATACTAGAGGTTTTAAGAATAGATGTTTGTCACAAGCAGGTCTGGCCACCAGCAGGAGCAGAGTAAGAGACCAGCCAGAGAGGCAGTGTGAAAGGCCCACTCTGTGGGGTCCCAGCAGAGGGCCATCCCCCTGGGGGAGATGGAAATGGCAGGTTCTTACTCTGATCCCCAAAACACTAACACCCCTCATCTGATGCCGTATCCATCAGGCCACCTTCTAAATTATCTGACATTCCCTGGAGGCTTCTTGGGAGATAATGCCTAGATCCGGCTCCTGTGAGCATCTTTTCTACCTGGCAGTTAAGTCTTGTGCACTAAGAAGACAACATGTGGTTTATGCATTAGGCCACATCTGCTTTGCTGGCATGAGTTGGTGTCCTCAGGTTGCTCAAGCCTGGCATCAGTGGGGGCGTCTGTCTGTGCCTGTGTAGCAGAGGCAGACCATGGCAGTGGGAGTTCACAGTGGCAGGTGTTGGGGAGCCAGCCGGCATTTCCCGGGTGACACTCCTGCAAGGCTTTGAAACCAGGCACCATTCCATCCCAAACAAAGGCAGGGAAGCGTCCCCATCGGAATGCGTTTGCTCCTAGTGTGGTTTTCCCATAGTGTGAGCAAGTCCGTGTTTTTGTGTTTCCATATTACCGTTCTCACTTTGCTTTTGAAATAGCAACAAAGAAAGAAGAATATTGGTCTAGGTGGCTGCCAGTACCATCGTGCACGCCAAAATCTTGTGTTTGCTGGTCTGAAGCCACCAGATGGTGGTAGGATTGTGTGTGGTTTTGTTTCCTCTGCTTTTTGAAAAGTCGTGAAGTGGGAGAGACTGCAAAGTGGGAGATTGGCTGAAAGATTGTCACCTGATAACAGTTTGCAGTATCTTACCCCCCTGTGTGTGGGCACATCGATGTCTTCCAAAACGTGACACCAACCGAACCTAGCATTTGCTGAACGGGCAGTATTAGCTGTCCTGTAAGCAGCAGCTGGGTTGTCCATTCATACTCAGCTGTGTACAGCAGCTGAATAATGCAGTTTTTTGAACAGGAAATTCCACGTGTTCTTCTCTTCCCTGAAGATTGATGTTGGATTGCCATTGCAGCAAAAGGGAAGTTGTGCTTCCTTTGTTGGGGGATTTTCAGGGTTTATTTTTGAAAACCTTTAAATTTTTTAAGTTGTTTTACTTTTGTTCTAAGGATCTTCTTTCCACAGCTTAAAGGACTACTCGTGTTTCTCATCTGTTAGGTTCTTTGAAGTCTGATTGTGTATTTGTTGCCAGAACATTTAGGTGATCGAAGTGGCACATACAAAACAGTTTGGAGAGTTTTGAAGCCATTTTCAGAGCTGATGTAAGGTGTTAGGACGCTTTTGAGTGACTTCGTGTGACCAATGTCTCTGCTGAGTGGAGAGAGGATACTTGTCTAATGTAAATAGGGTGTGGTCTGTGTGACAACTTGTAACACCAGGAACTGGTTGTTCCTCCTCTCCCTCCCTTCCCTGTAGTTAAATAAATGTAGGGTACCAAACTATGCCACCTTCTCCCAGTGGCCCATTTCTCCATGTCCAAAGGATAAAAATAAAATGCTGATGGAGCCGGAAGAAACATGGTGTGTTAATTTGATGTTCTTAATATCCTGAGTGTTTGCTTTGACCTTTAATGAAAATGGCGGTCCCCCTGACAGGAGCCAGCTGCCTCACAGATGTGCACTATGGACATGGACAAGCTTCCCTGAACAAGAGAAACGGCAGCAAGTGTGGCAGCCCTAAGAGTGCATCAGGAGCTGATCTCCTAGTTAGAGGCAAGAGTGTGATGCTGGACAGCGAGGAACTGCTGGTTTGCTGCTTCGAGAGTTTTGTAAGGCACTTTCCAGCTCTGCTGTCACCATGAAAATCCATCATTTCCAAGTTTAGGAGATGTACGCTATAGGAGGGTGGGGGGCTGTCTCCTCACTTTGTGGCACAGCCATTAGACCAAAGTAGCATCTCCTGAATATTTTTTGAGTATAGGAATGCTGTCCTGTCTCTACTCCAACATCTTGGGAAAAGGGGTCATATTTGGTCCAGCTTGGAGGTCACCTGGGGGATGTGCTCTAGCAGGTGTGCCCACCTCTAGCAGAAGTCTGGTTAGCCCCCGTGTCTGGAGCACCCAAGTGTTCCTTACTGATCCATAATTTTGTTGGTCTGGATATAGTTGATTACCTTCTGGCCTTTTAGATTTCACCCCTTGGATGAAATCTTTGGGCAAAGCATGTCTTTGTTAGGCAGGGAATCATGTTTGAACTTTTCAGGCATAAGAATTGAGCTCCCTCCTCTTTCTTATTAGAATTCAGGCTCACACTCAGATGCCATTTTGAAACACTTTATTCTTCCTTTTAAAGGCCACATACCATCACTTAGTGTGAAACACACCAGCGCGATTGCAGTAGCAGGGCACCGGGCTTCATGGTCAAGTCTGATGCTTGTGCACACGTACGCAGAGCTGTGCTAGCTGTGACGAGTGTTAGTCCCAGGCATTCCCCAGGGCAGCAGATGGTGTACCCAGCCATGCCCTGCTTGGCCCAGCCAGCACGGCAGCTGACACATGCTGACAGATCTTCTACGATGCACTACCGGGCAGTGCTCCAGCCACCGTCAAGGTGGAGAGACACCTGATATTTCAAGACTTCTGGGCTCTCTAAGAGCAGACACTGCAGAGGAAGAAGAGAGAGAAAGAGAAAGACCGTTTCCTTGTATACTAAAACTAAAATACTATAGTCTGCCACAGGCCACTGCAGAGTGGCCCTTAGTGTCTCATGACAATCTCAAGCACTGGATTCAGTAGGAGCCTTGCTTTTCATTCTTGGATGCAAGGAAGCTGATGATGTAAATGTTTTGAGCTTTGCAATATAAGAATGAACAGCCAAGGGAGATCTAGGGCCAGGGACACCTTTAAAAACTGTTTGGCAACGGGCAGCTACCTGCCTGTTTTGAAGGGTTGGGGTCAGAGGGACCAAGGTTTACCATACCTTGTGGTGCTACAGCTTTGAGCTCCATCAAATAACCACTTTGTGATGCATAACTGTCAATAAATATGAATGGAACCTTCCCAGGCAGGCCCTCTGAACCACTTCTTCTTGGCCTTTGATCTTCTGAGGTGTTTAGGAAGGAGGAACGAGTCTGGCTTTCCTGGGAACTGCACTTTGCACTGTTAACCTGCCTTCCTTGCATTGATTTGCCATCTCCTTGGAGAAGGGCGATATTAGATGTGGGAGGAGTGAGGGTTATTGTACAGTGGCTGGTGCATCGTTATGGACAGACGCTGTTCAGCCCAGCCAGAGTTAATTACTCTGCCTTCCTGTAGGACTTGGCTGATTATTGCTACATCAAAGCTCTGCTTAACTGGTCCACTGATAAACCTACCCACTGCTCCTTATTTTCTCTATAAAATATACCAACCCCTGTCTTCAGCAAGCTCACAGCTGGGGGGCTTCTCTCTAGAGTATTCACACACCTCTTCTGCCTGAGTCATAGGCTTAACCATGAGTTAGTTGTGTGTGATCCCAAACCTGTATGTGCCAGTTGTATGGACTGTCATTAAATAATTATAAGGTGCATAAACCTTTGGAATATGAATGTGAAAATCAGGATTTGTCAATTCTACAAAATATGTGGAATGTTTAGAAAGATATGATAAAAGCAAGTTGCTTTTCCAAAAAACAAAATGCTTGAGATCCCTGTACTGGCCAACCACCAAAAAAACCAGACAAAAACACCATAAAAACAAAACATCATCAAATTAAATTATGGACGAGGCAATGGTAAAAGGCTGAGGACAAAAATTGTAAAAATCTAAGATACTCAGATTGCTTCACAAGAAGCTCAAACTAGAAGTCATAGATGGTATATGTTTAGAGTGATCTATGCAACAAAGATGACACAAAACAGCAGGTGGCATACCCATTTTTGGAGGACAGCCATCAACATTTGAGTCTAAGCAAGTCAGTCCCTTACCAAGGTCACACGGCCAGTGAATGGGGGAGCTGGGCTTTGAAGCCAGGTTGTCTGATTTTCAGAGCTGAGTTCTTAACCGTTCTACCACTTTTCTCCTGCTGATTCAGGAGATGGCAAGGAGTTGATGCCAAGACTAGGGGTCATCCATGGTGAGAACATTGCTGCTACTGAAACTCTGTGGCTTGCAGGCTGCTTGGGGTCTACATATCACCTAAGTATGTGGCAAGGAGGAGACAGAGATGCTGCTAAGGAGCCCCCCGGACTCTTGGAAATCAGTGAGGGATAACAGGCTGGCTTTTGGGGTGGGTGAAACAGATTCATTTTGGAAAAAGATTCCTGATAACAATATGTCACAGAGGGGACCTATCCTCATATTTCGTATATTTGGTGTGTGTGGTGGTGATGTGCCTGGGAACCATATATTTACACCTCTTAGATCTTTACACCTGTGACCACGTGGGTGCAGTGAGTCGTTTCACTGGTGTGATAAAGTAAGCCACATTTAAAGTGCGATACTCTCCCATCTGCATGCAGTGGGGACAAGAAGGGAGTGCCTGCTGGGGTTAGGTTTGGTGGCTCCTGTTCTGTGTCTGGTGCTGCAGATCTTCAGAGACACTTTGAGCTGGCTGTTCACCGCTGGCTGGTGCCCAGATCGAGGTCGGGAGCCACTGAGCAGCTGGAGTTGCTATCCCATTCCATGCCTGTCCTCCTCCAAGTGCTCATTGGGTCCCATGAAAGAGCCCTTCCTAACTACAGAGACGGTGGATCTGCCGCTGCTGTGGTCCTGCCTGATGTGGGCCTCTCGGGCTCCCTGTCATAGTTATTAGCATACTTCTGATATTTTGGACTTGACCATAAGCTGCCTCTAGTTGAATTAATGTGTCCCTAAGGGTGTGGGGGAGGGAGTTAGTGCCTGTTGACTTATGTGGGCAATGTCCAGCTGTATGTTTTTAAATGAATGTTTCTTTAATGGCAAGTGGAATGTTTTCTTTGTTACGAGAACATGAGTCCTATTACTTCTGTGCTTATGAAGCTGGGGGCTAGGCAGGGAACTTAATAGCTTTTCATAGCTTCTGTGATGAACATTTGTGGGCAGGCTGCTGTTACAGCAGAGTATATGGGTTGTGGCTTCCCCAGGCCCAGTGCCAGAGTCAGTGACCCCTCCTGATGGGAAAAGGACACATGTTCCCTTAGACCAGTGCTTTTCAACAGGGGCGAGTTTGACCCAGGGGACATTTGGCAATGTCTGGACACATTTCTGGTTGTCTTGATTTGGAGAGTCTTACTGGCATCTGGTGGGTAGAGGCAGGATGCTGCAAAACATCCTACAATATACAGGACACAAACATCATTCTTGACAACAAAGAATGATCTGGTCTAAAATGTCCACAGAGCTGAGGTCGAGAGACCCTCCCCTAGGTGAACTGCCCTGCCCTGGATCCTGCTCCTGCAAAGGTTCCATTCCCTGCTGCAGAGAGCATTCCCCTGTCCAGCAGTCCCGCCTGACTCCTAATTAGCCTGCCATCAATATTAGCTCTCCGAAGCCAGCTGAGACGCACAGCGACTTATTGTAGCCGTGCGCTCCCACCAAAGCCGTTCGTAAATGTTGCTTCCTCCAGCCCTTCCCCACCCCCTGCAGAAGCCAGGCCTGACAGGACAGCTTTTCAGTCCTCGCTCGCCACCTGCCCACACTGCAGACCCCGACACTGCCTGCCCATTAGTCCCCCGCTGTGTGGGGAGACGGAAGCCTCTTGCAAATGAGGCAGCTTGGAGGGATGGCACAATGCCACTTGATGGATGCCACTGTCTTGCCTTTCTCTGCAAGGCTACCTGGGCAAGAGGCAGTCTGAAGAGTTTAACCACATGGGACTTTTGGGGGGGGAAGAACAGTGGCTCAGCGGCCTTAGCTTTTTTCTTATTTTCTCCCCCTCCCCACCCCAAATATGCATTAAACAATTTGTATTCTGTTTGTGACTTTAATGTGCCTCTTTGTCCTCAGTTGGGAATGTCTCCAGCTTGTCATAGCGGGAAAGAGCCTTTTGGTATCAGTAAAAGCAAGGTTTGTATCTCGGCTTTACCGCTGACCAGCTCTGTGGCCCTGAACAACTTAGTTAACCCTCCTGAGCTTCAGTTTTTTTCATTTATAAAATGTGGAAGATAGGACCTACCTCACAGGGTCGCCGTGAAGATTGTGTTCCCTGCACCACTGTGTTAAGTATCCCCCCAACCAATGTGGGAGCCCCTAAGCCCTTGTCTTCATAGTCTTTGGAATCACTTTAGTCCTTGCTCATGGTAGATACATGTTTGGGGTTGAATTGTGTTCCCCTAAAAGATATGTTGACGTCCTAATTCCCAGTACTGGTGAATGTGACTATTTGGACATAAGGTCTTTGCAGACATAATCAAGTTGGGATGAGTCATTAGGGTGGGCACTAGTCTGGTATGGCTGGTGTCTTCATAAGAGGGAAATTTGGACACAGACACACACAGAAGAGAATACATTCATGTGTGTTTCATGGGAAGACGCAGACACAGAAGAGGTGGCCATGTGACAACGGAGGCAGAGATGGGACTGATGTAGCTGCAAGCTGAGGGTTGCCAGAGCCACCAGAAGTGAGGAAGAGGCAAGGAAGGATTCTCCCCTACAGGTGTCAGAGGAGCACAGCCCTGCTTACACCCTGGTTTCAGACTTCTGCTTCCAGAACCGTGGGAGAAGCAATTTTGGTTGTCTTAAGCCAACCTGTTCACAGTACTTGTTGCAGCAGCCCTAAGAAGCTAATGCAATACTCAGTAAATGCTAGTGGAATTCTTAAGTGTCTTTATGTACACAGCGTATCATGTCGTGCGCAACGCATCATGTCATGCCCAGCATTCGTGCTCTCATAGGCCAGCCCCTATATTTTTTACTTCTTGCTTTCCACATACTATCTCCTTTGCAGATCATCCATCCTGTTTAGCACATTGGCTGATTTTGTGCTACTTTTGTGATTAAAACCTTTGCTTGTTATGGGAGAAAGTTCTTACATGTACCACATTGAAAAGAATGAAGATTTTTGCCATAAAGCATTTGCGTGTCTCTCAGCAGCAGCATCGAGTGGCTGACTGACATTTCTTCTAGGAGCGAGGTGATTCCTCATTCTGGGAGGAGGCACACGAGGCTGTTGCTCCCTTCCCTCTCCTTCAACTGGCAAGAAACAGAACCAAACCAAAGTGGCTTTAAAAGTAAGGAAATGTGTGCTCTTGCAAAATAGGAGCCCCAGGCCCAGGGGGAGAGTAGGTTCAGGGTGGCGGCTAAGAGAGGTTCCTGGGACTCTGGCTCTGTCTTCTGTCCAGAGGACCAGCCTCATCCCAAGGCAGGTGCCCCGTGGCCATGAAGATGGCTGGTGCAGCAGCTGGTGCTGCCTTGTTCACATCCTGTGGGTCTGTTTGGTGTGTTTCTCTCTTAAGATCAGGAAGCTTTTCCGGAGGCCTCCCCAGCAGCCTTCTCCTGTGTCTGTCTCATACCTGAACCAGCCACTGCCAAAGGGGCTGGAATTAGTATCATGGCCCCAGACTAACCATCTAGGATAAATGGATGCAGGAAAGTCAAGTACAGTGCCCCTCGACTCTCCAAGTCCACAACTCTTACCCATCTTTGGTAGGCAGAATAATGGCTCCCGAAAGATGTCCACGTCCTAATTCCCAGAACCTGTGACTATGTTACTGTGCGTGGCAAAAGGGGACTGTGTGGCTGTGATTCAGTTAAGGACTTTGAGACACGGAGGTTATCCTGTGTGATCCAGGTGGGTCCAGTATAACCACAAGGGTTCTTATAAGAAGGGGGCAGGAGAATCAGAGTCAGAGAAGATATAAGGAGAGAGGCAGAGGTCAGAGAAGATGCAACACATCTGGCTTTGAAGATGGAGAGAAGGGGCTGTGAGCCAAGGAATATGGGCAGCCTCTAGAAGCTGGAAGAGGCAAGGAAACAGATTCTCTTCTAGAGTTTCCAGGGAGCATGGCCCTGCTGACACCTCGATTTTAGCCCAGTGAAACTGATTTTGGATTTTTCACTACCAGAACTGTAAGATAAGAAATTTGTGTTGCTTTAAGCCACTAAATTTGTGGTTATTTATTATAACAGCAATAGAAAACTAATACACCATCATTTTTCTAGGCTGATCTTGAATCAATATAGACATTTTCTAAAATTAAGTATCCTGTATTTATTTGGAATCTGTTATTTGTATACCTTCTATGCGCACACCATATTTATGAACAAAAGACAAACCCAGCTCCTGGTCTCACCTCCAGGTATGGCCAGAGTGGTGATTTACTCTCAAAATGGAAAGTGGTGTTTCCCTCATTCATCACCAGTGCTGGGTGCCAGAAATGCTGAAATAGTAGGATCTTGTCCTCACTTACAAGCTGTTAAGTTGCCTCAACCAGCCATTTGATTCCATAAATATTCTCACTGTCAAACTGGAGCTCTTACAGATGCCTTCTCCATCTTCATAGCTAAAGCCAGTTTCCTCCAAAGCTTATTCAAACCTGCTGATTTTTTTTCTTTTCTTTTCTTTTTTTTTTTAAGTTCTATCAAGGGTTGGGGGAGAGCATAAGATGTTGTTAAGTACATCCACATATTGACCTATTTTTACGGTGACCCATGTTCCTGAGGTCGGCAGTAATTCTACCGGCTGGGTTCTGGGGTCCTCAGAGGATGTCATCTGCCTCCTGCCCTCGTGCCAGTTGGACAGAGACACTGCTGTTTGGAAGCTTTCTTTGTGGTTCTTTATTTCCTTTTCTCTACAAGGCTTCCTGTTTGCAGAGGCACAGTGGTGGAGCACAGGCATTATGTTTAGAAACTTCTCGCCATTGTACCATAGTTCGGCCGTTTCTGGGAAGCTTTGGGCTTTCCTGGGGGTGATAAATGACCCCTGATGATCCATGGGAAATATCTGGGAAGGTAACAGAAATAGTGGAGCAGAGAAATGGAGGTGAGGGAACTGACCTCTGAGGCAATCCTTTCCACCATCCTAATTCTATGGAGAGGAAATTGAGGTAGGGTTTATTACTGAAGCAGCTCTGTGTCACTGAGCTCTCTGTAGCAGCTCGGCAAGGTTGGAGCTCAGTTTCTGTGGTCTCAGTCAGACAGTTCTAATTGATTTGATTCTCAGCTTGAGAATCAAAATTTGAGAGCCAGCTGTAAGGACCTAATATCCATAATAGTCTATCGGCTTAGTGCGGTATTTGTTTTTCTCTGTCTCTGCACCTTCCTATCTCCCTTTGTGTATAATAAGTGCCATATAGCCGTGTGGATAAATGTGTAGACTTTGGAGATTCACCCTGGGTTTCAGTCCCACTTACCAGCAGTGTAACTATGGTCAAAGTACTGGAGGCACTTTTCCTCCATAAAATGGGGGTGATAATAGTGCCAGTGCAACTGGGAGTGTCACAAGGATTGCGTGAGTTAATACGTGCAGAATACTTATTAGGCTAATGCCTAGCACATCCTAAGCGCTGTACAAGTGGCTCAACTTTCCGTGACCTTAAATATTGTTCTAGAGCATTTTAAATGACTGCGTGCTATTCCATGTCTGACTGCGTTCTGTGGTTTATTTAACTAGATCCCTATAAAGGGATTTTGTTTTCATTTTTTAAAATGTTGTAAACAACAATTTGATGACTACTTTCGTAGGTAAAAGTTTGCTCTCATCTTTAATTATTTCCTCAGGTTAAATGTCTAGGATTAGAATTGCTGGGGTCAAAGAGTGTGCATATGTTTATGGCGTTTCTTGATAGACACTACCAAATTTTCCTTTAGGAATACTCCTACCAACAATGAATGAGTGTACCAGTTTCCTTGTGTGGCCAGGTTATTAACTTTTGATCAAGTGAAGGCCCAGGAAAAATACATATTTGCCTGGAGATAAAACATTCCTCATCCTTGCTTATAAGCAATAAAAACAAGGAACTGGAGAGAGCCCATAAAGCCTGTAGAGCATGTGAAAACAGCACCCTCTACTGGCTGTCCCTGGTGGAGACGTATGAAGGGTGGTAGATGGTGTTGCTGAGATGGACCCTGGATACAAGTGCCAGGAGGTGTAAGGGGCAACATTGTTAAAAGATATCTGGTCATTTAAGAAGTCAGCCTCAGGTGACATTTATAGTTTACGCAGGTTCTTTTACAGCAGTGGTTCATAATGGGGTGATTTTGCCCCCCAGGGAACAGTTGGTACTATCTGGAGGCATCTTGGGGTGTCACAAATCTGGAGGGGTGGAGTAGGGAGCTTGTTACTGACTTCCAGTGGGCAGAGGCCAAGAATGCTGCTAAACGTCTTGCCAGGCTCAGGGCATCCCCACAACACAGAATCGTCTGGCCCAGAACGTCAATAGCTTTAAGGTTCAGAAACCCTGTTTTAGAGGAGTGAAAAAATAACCCCGAGAGGGCTTCTCTTTTCAGACTAAAATAAAATATAGAAATATTAATATATATAATACATGTCATTTATTATTTCGTTGTAGAAACCTGTTAGTTTTGCAGACTAAAATAGAAAGTAGGTGGTACTGAAACAGACATTTGGCCTTTCTAGAAGAAAGGGGAGAGGAAAATACAACCCATAATAATGTCACAAGTACTAATAAGAGAGGGGATTTTTTTCTGTTGACATGACATGGCTAAACCTGCCATAAATTCCTGCGGCTTTCCCTTGAAGGCCCTCTCTGTTAAAAATAGTGCTTTGTTTGACACTTTCCCCCCAATTTCACAAGCGCCAGTGTTTTCATAACATTTATAATTGTACCTTCTAGTGTTGGTTGCGGAATTGCCATCTGTGGTTACAGTTTGCTCCCCCACGCCCCAGTCAATGCTGATTCAAGCATTGTTTCCAAGAGGGGGGAGGAAGAGAACTTCAAAAATAATCTCAGAGGAGGGTGTGCCTGAAGGGAAAGGTATGACAAGAATTTCGGGAAAATCAAACTGTGCTGCAACTTCCCTCAACATTTGCTGAGCTTGAAGACCTCTGTCGCTGGTGTCACCCAAACCTTTTAAAAAAATGTTCCATTATTTCATTTTGCTTTAGCCTTGCTATTCTCTGAATTACTTGTAGTCTAGGACATGTCTTGAAATAATTAGCTGGAGCAGCAGTCTTCGCCGTTCTAAATAATGCTAAGAGGATTATTTTGACAAAAATGGGCGGGGGGACAATTACGGTTTCCTCCTGAACATCAGATACTACTTTGATCGTCTTCCATCAAAAGTGTTGTTCGAATTACAGGTCATGACGCATTAATGGGTTGTAAAGTCGATTTCTGAATCACAACCAGCATTACAAAAATAAAGTATCACGTAGAATAGAAAACGTAAGAGAGTATTATAGACAGTAAGAGCAACCTTAGTTTTGTTGATATACAAATATGTCGCCATACACATATATATTTACATGTGTGTGTGTACACGTGCACACATGTGCATGGTGAGAAGTTTGAAAGGCAGTGGCTTGGGTTTTGCAACATGGTGAAATCTGGCTCGTTTTTAAAACTCTGCAAAGATCTCAGTGATTCTTATTTATCCCCTATCCCTCAACTTTGCCTCTGTTGCTTTTTCAGGTGGCACCAGAGAGATTGGATCTGCTCTCACCAGGATGTGCATGAGGCACAGAAGCATAGAAGCCAAGCTGAGGCAGTTTTCGAGGTGAGGAGCTTGTTTCCCCCCTATCTCGGCTGCCCTTGCTGATTTCAGGTTCAGGAAGTAGTGATATGGGGCTTGACTCATCCCGAGCAGTGCTGATTTCCCTGCAGCATTTAAACTCCCACAAGCTACATTCTCCCTG
The DNA here is from genome assembly GCF_027409185.1 of Cynocephalus volans. Taxonomy (NCBI): domain Eukaryota; kingdom Metazoa; phylum Chordata; class Mammalia; order Dermoptera; family Cynocephalidae; genus Cynocephalus; species Cynocephalus volans. The sequence goes on along the minus strand of NC_084474.1, from coordinate 78,273,440 downwards.
AGTCTGTTCATTCATTGGGTAAGTATTTATTGGACATCTCCTCTGTGCCATGCACTGGTCTAGGCACTGGGGATATGGCGGAGAACCAGAGAGCCCGATTCCTGCCCTCAAGGAGCCTGTGTTCCCCTTTGGATCTTCTCTGTGCTCCCGCATGGGTCTCTCCTCACCTGCCATCAGTGTCAGAAGCTGATGTGTCCTGCTGAGGCCTCCTGGGTCCCCACCACCCTGCAAGAGCCTCTTAGGAAGAGGGGCTCTAATATGTCCAATATTGGAGAATGATGTGTGCTATGCTGTCCTGTCCCCAGGCCCATGTGCATCCTCCGGACCCACCAAGAAGGTAGTAGTGGCTCACAGAGCCCTCCACACCGCCAGCTTCCTGTCTGGCTTCCAGGCATCCCGAGTGGGCAGAAATGGCTGTGGCCAGCATGGGGATTTGGATTCACCTATGTTCAAATGAAAATGAACACGTTTTCCGAGCAGATCAGCATAATTCAGCAGTTTCACACCGTTCTGTTTGGGAGACTACACAGAATGAAGGGGTGCACCTGGAGATACCTTCACCTCTCAGTGATCCGGAAGCTGGCAGTGCAGCTTCAGAATTTTCTGGAGACTCTTCATGCTTCTTTCTCTAGGCTATGCACAGTTAGTGTACATTCATGATTTATAATCCTGAATACCCAGCAGAACCATGCAGGCTCTTTAAAAGAGAGCAGTGCTGGGCCCCCACGCTCAAAGTTTCTGTTAGGGGTGAGCCCAGGGTTCTGCAACTTGGCTTGTCCTTAAGAGCGCAGGACTGTAACAGAGGAAATGAGGAAGGTGCATTCGTAGCTTCTAACAGTCATTGAAAAGCATCTGAGACAAGGTTGTTACAAAGCTGAGGGGTTTAGATGTGATCGCCAGCCTGTTAAGCTGCCTGTAGGTAATTGTGATTCAGGTATGTTTTGACAACCAGATGTAAATCTTGACAACAGAATATATCTGCTTTATTTCTCCTTTTTTTATTTCCCTTTTGATAAAAGTGCTTTAATTGACTGTCTGATCAACCCACTTCAAGAACAGATGGAAGAATGGAAGAAAGTGGCCAACCAGCTGGATAAAGACCATGCAAAAGGTACCAGGGCGAGCGGTCTGCCACCTCATAGCACTGGGGGAAGAGATGTGGGATGCTGCTGGCTGCTGCCAGGTTTAATGGTATCACCAAAACAGCTAGGGGCCTCCTGCTCTGTGCCTGCTTTTTCTGTAGGCATTTCAGTGTCTGGGGATAAGAAATCCAAAGCAATCCTGTTACAGGACCATGTACTGTATATTTGGCAAGAAACATCACTCAGCAGCCGATAGCCTGATGTCTTGGTGGCATTCACTGTGGTCAGCTGAGTTAAAAGTGAAGTGACATGGCAGGTTTGAATGTCAAATATTCATACTTCAGGCATTTCAGCACATTTAGAAACCAGACTTTCAATGATATGAGCTTACCCTGGATCCCCTGCCAGAACCGGCCATGCTCTTGTGTATTGTCCTGGGGACCTGGGGATGTGAGACAAGTCTGTGAACTGGTTTAGTTATTCGTCGAGGACCTCGGTGGTATGAGAAGGAATGGGGTGTAATCTGCAGAGGAAATAGCACTGATACTCTTTCAAGTGTGAGCGTTTTGTGTTCCCCGCACACAGGAGCAGGCTGTTTCACAGCCAGTTCTTGTTCACTGTTCATTCTGATGTTTTTTACGGGCTAGGTGCGGTGGGGGCTACAGAAAGATGAGCGTGGTATCTACTAATAGGGACAAATGAACCCTATGACAAGGCAAAGTAAAAATAAAGGCTACGGTGAAGACTCATCCAGTGCTCTGGGAATGTGGATGGAATATGAACGCTTTCTGTGGCTCCTGAACCCCAGACCTCGCTGTGACCAGGGCGATGGTCTGTGTTGCCTACTTCAGGCTGTGTAATGAAGATTATGCCGTGTCCCCGGAAGCTCTCGGTAGCCACTAGGAAGGTGTTCATTCATTCAGATCGTTCATCCCTTCCCTCATTCATGCACTTACAGCTATTGAGTCCTCACTGTGTTCCATGCCTGTGAACTCTCGGGGGCCACATAAATACATAAGTTGATTTTGGTTTTTGATGCATGTCCTTTAAAATGCGTTAATCACGGGGGTAGGCTCCTCTAGTTGCGCCTTCATTGGTACTGGAAATCAGTCTTATGCAGAACTTCAGCGAACCATTTTGATAAAAGAACAAGGAATGGTGATGACTTGTTTATGCTGAGATTTAGAAGTATGGGTATAATCGACAAATTTTTAGCAAATGTATAAAAAACTTAATGTAAAATCCTTCATTTCCCCACCCCAAATTTAAAAAAAAGATATAATTCATCTTTAACAGGGAAAAATGGCATTCTAAATTATGTGTTTCTTTTAAAAGGTATTTTAAAAAGAATGTCCTTCTTTACTATCTCCCTCTGGTGGCATTTCCCATCTGGAACGGAGCTCCTAAAAACGTATTTGATATAATCCTACAAAGCCTTTCTCTTTTTCCCTGGAGCTAGGGAGAGGGGCAGATTCAAAGGGTGTACGGTCCTACTGTGTGTTAATCAGGTCATGGGTTGTCTTCTCGTAGGTTCTCTAGATTTAGCCATCTATACTTTTTTTTTTAATTAGGTAAAAAAAAATTGAAAATTTTTTTCAGGTGGGAAGAGTTGATAGTTGATATTGGGCCCAATTAACTTTGTTTGTGTAACTTCTTTAGTAAATGTACCCATCTGATAGTGTGGCAAAGCTGATTTTATAGCAGGGACTTCAGACTTGGACGTGTAAAGCTTTTTGTAAGCACCGTTGTGCTTGAGCCTGTGGGGAGAAGGCACCAGGTCTCGCAAAGAGCCCTGCTGGGCCTCTGCTTGTCCAAAACAACAAAGCTCCCTTGATTTTTACTGAATATTCCCCCCTCTCTCCCATCCCAAGTGCACACAGAGAAACACTTCTGGTTTTTTTCCGTAGGGGTTCGCGTCCAGGGACTAAGACAGAGCCTGGGCCTGAATGTGACCTTAGACCCATTGTTAGGCCCTGTACATATGCTGAGAGGCTTCCCTCTAGACAGATGCCAGGAGGTCGTGAGGGTCCAGAGCCCCCAACCCTTGTGACAAAGCACTTTCTTCATCTTTTCAATTCAGCATTAACTCAGGGAGCAGGGACCGAGTAGCAGCCACCTGCGACTCTGGTAGCTGGCACTTCACGGTGCTCAGAGGTGGCCAGGATGCTGCAGGGAGCCAACAGCAGGAGGGAGGAGAGTGCCACAGGGCAGAAAGCAGGATGTGACATGAGAGACAAAGACTGCCACAGAAGCTGGAGGTAGAGGAGCACAAGTTTGGTCAAGGAATTAGAAAAGGTGATATTCAAGGAGACCCTGATGGATGGGCATGGTTTCAGCACACCGAATTTGGGGCCGGGGGGAGATGTCCAGCCAGAGAGAAAATCATGCAGAGTCAGGGAAGATGGGACCGACGAGAAAAGGGCAGCCAGCTGCACGGTAGACCTCGGTGCATCCTGCAAAGGCTTTGTGTGCCAGTGTGAAGGAGTCTGGGAATTAGTTGTTGCTGGGGGACAGCATGAGTGAGTTTGAACAGGGAAGTGACGGGAACAGAGTTGTGCTTTAGGAAAAGTGTTCTGGCCACAGTTTGTTTATGCCTTCAGCAAATGGGCCTCAGCACCCTCTGTGCCAGGCACTGTGCTAGGCCCTGGGGATGGAGTGGTCTGTACAGGCAAGACCCCATCGTCGTGGAGCCCAAGGGTGGAGGTTGCTGGTGGTGTGGAGAGGGGGTGTCGTGCATATGAGCTGCCCATCCTCAGTGTTCCTGTTGTCACAGATTAATGGTGACAGTAAGGCAGCCGGGCTTGCCCCATTTTTCTCCCTGTGGGATCTAGTTTCTCCTGCTGTAGTCTGAAGCCCTCTTTCCTGAATTGTAATGTCTGGCCAGCATCTTCTCCATCTTTTTTGAGCAAAGCACTGTGGATTTGGGCCTTGGGAAAGGAGATTATATTGAAAAACTTTCCTGATACTTGAGCTGAGGAATTGTGATTATTTTTTTCATTTTTATTAAGATATTCTTAAATGATGTGTCCTTCCTTACGGCTGGCATGAGTGAACATGATAGGGAAAGACTGTAGTGTTTTGTTGTTTTTCATATTAATTGCCCTTTGTTGTAAAATGTCACCAATGAGATTTGTATCATATCGTATTCCTATAAAGCAATTGACTTCATGTTATAGTTCATGCTGTGACGAAGGTAGTGGCAGCTCATAAAATAGTTTCTGTTGAGCAAAGAGGTAAAATTATTCAATATTCTGCTTTCTCTTAGAATATAAAAAAGCTCGCCAAGAGATAAAAAAGAAGTCCTCTGATACGCTGAAACTGCAGAAGAAAGCAAAAAAAGGTAACTCTTAAAATTTTGCCACTGATATTGTTATGTTGAGGAAAAAATGAACGTGTGCTTGATTTGTCTTTGAAACAGAAGGTGTTCAATTGATAGACTTCCTTATGTGCAATGGCCCTGGAGAACAGAGGAGCGAATAGCATGCATCTGAACTGAGGTTCTCAGCATGCAGGATCTGTACTAATCCCAGGCCCTGGCAAAGTAGGGCTTGGGTTCTTTCCTCCCCACCTTTGTCTTTGAAGTTTGATGGTTCCCATGCCTATTGTGCTTTGTAATGAAACTGGTAAATTTCTCGGAAGCCTTGGGATCATGAAAAAAAGGCTTTATGCAAATGTTCTATAGTAATTATTAAAGAAATTATGTCATTTTCTCCTCCATCTTTCGCAGCCTATAATCTCCGAAACCCTTTATTAAGTCTTGTGAGAATGTTGGCAATGCTGCAGTGGGAGCCAGCAGTCTCTGCCATGTGGGGGGTGGCAGAACTCGGTAATTCAGCCCTAAGAAGAACAGGCTGCTGCACGATGCCCACTCCCTTTTCCCTTTATCGTCACTCGCATGCCTGTGCATTGTCAGGTCATTAATCCACCTTTGCTTCTCCATAATAGACTGGAAGTTTGAAGAGAAAACTCTAGCTACATCCACTTTGCAAGCATTTGTAGCATCTTACTAAGACCTAAAATGCAGGGGCTTTCTCTTGAGCTGGAGAAGGTGACATTCCTTCCAGACTATTCTTTGTGATACCAAGTTTTTGAATTGGCTGCATCACAGCTGATGATATGGGGTTCTTCTATCAAGCTGCTCTGTGGGAAGTGTTGAACGTTAATTTGGAACAGCAACCTTTCTAGGTAGAGTTGCTTCAGACCATATTCCCTCTTTGCTAAACAAGCAATTCTCATTTGGAATTAAAAGTGTTTGGAGAGATGAAATGGTGGAGGGGGGTGGGGGGGGGGTGACAGGACCGAGTTTTTAAGCCTTGACGTTTCAAAAGTTCTGTCCCCCCAATTCACACAAAAATCATAAACCCATTTGGAGATAAAGGCAGCAGAATTTTCACCTGCAGTCAGATTTTCTGTCAGTATTGGCCCCAGCAGTTTCTACTAGATGTGTTTGGTCCAGTGCTTCTGAAATTTATATTCTGTCTAATTAAGGCATCTGGGAGCTAGTGTTTGACAAGTAATAGGGTTTGTGGCCAGTAACATTTTAGTAAGTTGAGAGGTAAATGTTTGTAAATAAAATTGCTACCATAGTTCATCAAATCCGAGGTCCTATGGAGAGCAGGCTGGTAAAAATTCAGAGCTGAACTCCACCTAATTGACAGTTTGGCAGCCTCCAGATAGGAGCGATTAATGGGCTTGGAGAGAGGGTCCAGGGAAGATGGTTAGGCTTGGAAAAGGTTTGGGAGTTTGGTGAGAAGGGTGAGGTAAGAAAAAAGTAGCTGTTTTCCCTCAGCTCTGCCAGAAGTTCTCTTTTCAGAGGCCTTAAGTTCTTGGCTGCAGTGATAATCCTTTTATCTAAATTCTGCATCGAGGCTGAAACGGCTCTCTTCTGTCAGTCAAAGTCACTGGTGTTGTCCAATTAGCAGAATTCGGACTTCTGGGTGAAGCCTGATAGGTCGATTGCAGTGCAACACTAAAGGAACTTGCTGGCAATTAGGCCTGCCCAGCACTGGCTCAGGCTGCCTGGAAGGTAATGAGTTTCCCATCAAGGCTGGATAGAAATATTCGGGATCCGTAGGATGCTGGACTGTGTAACAGGAAGAGATGCTTCTGGTCCTGGGACTTGGGGATAATTGGCATTTAGTTGTGACGTTGCTTGGGGCACTTGGGCCTGAAGGCCGAGAGAATGGAGGCTGTGACCAGGGATTTCTGAAGCAACTGTCTTTTCAGCACAGCCACACATCCAGCAGTCTCAGGCACCATGTCCTTTCTAGCATACAGATCAGTCAGATCAGTAGCTTGGAATGTTCCAAATAATTTTCTAGTTCCTTCAAGGTATAATCAGAAAGCAATTTGTATTTCTTTCCTTGATTAAAAAAATTTTTTTTAGAATATGTAAGTGCATTTTTTTTTTTTAACCAGGTGCTCATATTTGAGTATTTCTGGGGTGAATGTAGCCTTTTAGAAGGTTCCAGAGTCATCATTCTGACTGTACTATTGTTATGGAGTGCTCTCCTAGAAGGCATATGGCCTGAGAATGGACTAGAAACACCTCAGTTTAAGGGCTGGAATAAATCTGGTTACTTGCGGCTTTTGGTTGTTTTGAGTCTGGTTAAAGTTTCTCTTTCTGCCAGAAAACCTCCATGTGGCAGGTTCCAGAAATCTTGGCTTATGAAAGTGTTAGTGTGTTCCTTCTGAGACTTATACTCATGTGCTAGGATGGATGAAAGCTTTGGATACTTTTTTTTTTTGTCCCAGTAGAACTGAATCTGATTTATACAGCCAAATCATTTCCTTTTTAATATGTTTTCAGGAGATTATAAAGCAGCTTTCTGCCATGCCTTTTTCAAAAACTGTGATCTTTGATCTAAACATTCTTCTGACTCTCTTCAAAATTTCAAATGCCTTTGTGCATGCAAGCCTGGTTTTAGCACCATCCCTGACGTGGCCAGACACATCATATAGGATGAGATTTTTTGAGCAAATCATTTACCTTCTTACTCTGCAAAGAATGTGATAAAAGGTGATATCTTTTACTATAGAGAGAGGTAGTTAGTAATCTAACGGTATTTAAATATTTCCATCAAAAATGCTTTAAATGGTTTGTCTTTTGCTAGGTTTTATCTCAGAACCCTTTTAAAGCAACTTGGGACTTGCTGTAGCCCTATTTGCTGGTGAACATGCCTATTTTTTCTTAAATTCAGGCTTGTTGGACACTACGAGGAGTGAACACGAGGCAGGGAGTTGGGGGCTGGAGAGACGGTCCCCGTGCCCAGAGAGGTCCTGGTCTAGCGCACAGGGTCAAGGGCACTGGGCAGAGCCAGTCTTGTCAAAAGGTGAGGGGACAGAGACAGTAGGAAGCTGGGCACATATGGGGGCTGACTCAGTCACCCCAAGCTCCGAATGGCATCTTGTGAGCCCACTTCCTGCTGCGTGATGCGGTTCCTTGCCTTTGGGGTCCTGGAGTTGACCATGACCCAACCAGAGAAGTAAGAGAGGATCAGAAGTGGGAGATAGTTCATGTTTTTTACCTACTTTTGCCACCTTACCGTACAAAATTAACTGCCTTACTTGTCATTTAACTAAGTCCTATTTTATTATTAATTTAAATTAAAAATTAATTATGGTGAAGTCTTCTGTCTCAGTCTGTAACTACCAAATGTTTTATCAGGGACTTTCTTGGAGAGCGAGAACTGGAACATTATGTGTTAACCCTGGAGCTGACATTAAAATAGTTAAACATGTCATTTTTTTCTAGAGGCTGTAAAGCCAATGTTATCAACATAATGAATAGACTTGCAGAGTTCTGTACTAGCATAGTATTTGCTGTTATACTATAATTTCTTAAGTTTTTGAATTTCTGTTTTCTGTTTCACCCCACCCTAAACTTTGTTTCCTAGGATTCCCTAGATGTTTTTCAAGTTCTGATAAATTACACTTGAAAGATTTTCTTGCTAAAGCATCTGAATTGGCTGCTTCTGGTTATATATATTCTTCAACTCTCTTTTTAAAACCCTGGCTGTATTCTCTAGGGGTGATACTAACTAGGAAGATTTCTGTTTAGATGAGGAGGAAAGAATATTTGCAAATCAGGAAAGGGGAACTTGGATGGGCAGCTGTTGGTGAATGTGTGTTTAATCACCCTAATATAAAATTTGGTGGCAAGCCGTGGACTGTTTTAACAGGTGAAAGAAAGGTAAGATTGCTGCTGCTCGAATACCAGTTTGACTTTATTATTTTCCTTTTTGTGTCAATTGTGTATCCTGCACTTTCTCACCGTGTGCCCCTCCCGCCAGTGGACGCTCTCGGTAAGTCTACCATCCTGAATCTCTGGTGGCTGGTCACGGTGTGGTCCTTGCTGTGGGCTTTTCATGGTTGTACAGACCTCTGCTAGTTGCCCAAGTTCTCCTACCAGCTCAAAACAATCAATTATGCCTACTTAATTTTCCTTAACTTTAAGAAAATTTTGTGTGTGTGTGTGTGTGTGTGTGTTAATCATTTTCTTTCTTGGATGTTTGGCCATTTAAAATGTTAGCTCAACATTTTCCAAACTTACCATCATCATTCAGTATTAGACTCATGGAAAAAAGAAATACAGAGTGATTTAAACCCTCCTTTCCACAAGAAGTAAACATTTATACATACATATATGTCTGAGTATATATGTATGTGTGTAGTTATACCACAAGCCAAACATATAGAGCTACACACCTCAAAATAATTCCCACATCTGATTTGGTTGTATTAAGCCAGCAGAGTACTTTGCCCCCCACCCCCAGACTGTATAGTTCTTTTCAAAACCAATAGTTCATTATAGAAAAAAAAGTATTTCTTATTTCAGTAGAGTTTGTGAAATGTTTCATTTCAAAAGTATCAGATCTTCCAATTCAGTACTCAAAATGATTCTTGATTGAATGCTGAACCTCACTCTGGGTGATCATGCTACTAAAACTTCAAGCCGCTTTTGGGATCTCATTGCTGTCCCTCTGTCTTGGGAAGGTTTGTCTGTGAGGTGTCCATGTGATTTATCTTGCCTGAGTGTGCCCACGTGTTCACTGAATGTCTTACTGAACAGCTCTAAGAGGTTTCTGAATTGGATTCTGTCATCTACAACAAACCGAATCCACCCAGGTCTCCTCTGACAGCTGGGACCTGGATGGCCGCCTTCGTGGGGTACACAGTTCTGCCTCTACTTGCCCTCTTGGTGATGTTGGGCTAGTTGTTCTCCAACTTTAAAAATGGTGATCTTTCCAGTTGTCACTATTGTGATCACAAAACAGCTTGGACAGTTTTTAGTAAGGGAGGGAGGTAAGACAGACACTTTTTTGCTTATTGCAGTAAAATTCACATCACACAAAATTTATCATTTTAACCTTTTTTAAGTGTACATTTCAGTGGCTTTTAGTACATTCCCAGTGTTGTGCAAGCATCACCACTATCTCATTTCAGAACATTTTCTTTGTCCCCAAAAGACACCTCATGCCTGTCAAGCAGTCACTCCCCATTTCCCTCTGTCCCCAACCCCCCCGCCCCTGACAGCCACTCATCTGCCTTCTGCCTCTAGACTTGCCTATTATGGACATTTCATGTAAATGGGATCATAACAATATGTGGTCTTTTGAGGACACAGTCTCTTGACTCTTGAGTTTTCTAGAACCTTTGCTGAGAGCCCGGCATGAGTCAGTCTGTGGAGTGACTAGAGCATTTTTATTTGCTGGAAATGATAGGACATAAGATTGGAATGAATGAAGAAACCATATAGCCTCTTGGCTTTCTAACTTTGAAAGATTTTGCTTATCTCTCAGAGAGAAATCTCTGCGGCCCCCTTTAGTTTTCTCTCTTGCAGGGGCTCGTTCTTAGGGCTAAGCCACAGTGACACACACATCGATAACAGTGAACTCGGGCATAAAGACATAAGGAAAGGTGTATGGTTTGAAGCTCTCATAATTTTTTAAACAGCTTTAAGTCATTTTTTTGTACCTGGAAATGTATAATTTAACAAAGTTTCGTGATAGTAAAAAAGTTCTGGTTTAACGAGAGAAAAAATATTTAGGTACTCATCTGTATGTGAAACTCTACTGTGGTCTAGTTAGAACTATTTACCTTGAACTCCAGGTCCCTGCATAAGCAATGGCTAGGGACCTCCACAATGGAAGGAATTTATGATTCAGTAAAACTGTATTGAGCCCGGGAGGGTACACACTGTTCCCTTGAAGAACTTAGACTCTCTCAAACCGGTTAATTCAACCTTGCGTGTTCAGTGCTGTGATGAATATGAGCAAAAGGCATAGCATTGGGGCAGAGAGGAAGGAAGCCAGCTGAGCTTGGGGGTGGAGCGGTGACAACGAGAAGGATGGAAAGGGGTCTGCTGGGGTCTGCTGGTGGAGAACGGGGAGGGGTGGTTCAAGGCAGAAGGGACAGCATGCACCAAAATGTGGCTGTCACCATTTAGGTGGAAGCATCAGAAACAATGAAGGGTAGAAATGCCACAGAGGGGTGCTGTGAGGGGCAATGTGTGTGGCACCCCAGGCACAGCCTTGAGGCGGGGCTACAGGTCCCACCAAGGGTCGACTGTAGCCATAGGGAACCACTGTGACTCCCGACTAGTCAGCCTCTGGCTTCCTGGGCAGCAGTCGCCTCCCTGATCTACTTCCAGGACAATTTGTCACTGGACCTCAATTCTGATCAGAGCCCAGAGTGGACTGAACTTCTCCCCATATCATCCTTCCTTTCTTAGAAAAAGCCTGTGCTGTGTTGAATCCTTTCCACTGTGAACAGTGGTTTACACACTCCCGGCCTGATCCAGCACATGCATGGATCCACCTGGATGTTCTGTGTTTATAAAACCAGCAGAGACCACTCTTTGAATGACCTTGACACCTGCAATCGGTGGATCGTCCCCCTTTAATTTTTGAAGAGGGATAGTGCTAGAAGCCCTCTTCCCCGAAGGGAAGTCAGTGGAGTGAGGAGGAAGAACAAGGATCAGCCAATGGGATGATTCCAGCTAGTTCTTCGAGGCTACGCCCAGTGCTGGAAGGCTGCTGGGGAGATGCAGAACGAAGGGGTAGCCAGACTCCCTCCATCTTGGGTGGAAGCAGGGGTGCTAGAATCTTACCTTTGATACCTAATGAGACAGTTAGGAAGCTGTCCCAGACCTGAATCAGTAAAGACTTTTAAATTTAGCCCAGAAAGCTCCTGCAAAGGGAAGCTGCACTTCAGATGAAAGCACATAGTCCTCAGAGGCTGGTGTATTCGCTAGCTGCACAAGGTTTCTTGAGAGTTTGTAGAAAGATTGAGTTAAGAGACAATATGAATCCTTCCGTGAACTTTTTGAAGACTTCTTGTATTTCACAACTGAGAATTCTAGATAAAAACAAGCCAAACCGATCCAACAGAGGATCGGAGGGGTGAACCGTCTTCCTTTGCAGAGCTGGCGTCTGGTAAAGCCTCGTGCTGACACAGCTCATTGTGTGCCTCGCCTGTGACTCTGGTCTCAAGCTGAAACAAATACATGAAGTATCCCTCTGCATGACCATTGCCACAGTGCAGTGCACCTGGCTTCCTTCCCTGTGGCTGCATTCAGAGCACAGGGCAGAGGTATTGACAATGTGGGGAAACAAAAGGGGCTGAATGCTTTCTTAGTATTAATTTTAACCAAATACAAAACAGCAGAGAATTAAAAGGGCAACTTGCTTGGAATACTAATTCCTTGCATGATATGGTTTTTATCTCCCTAGAGAACACTAAATGGATGGAGCAGAGTATGACTGAATGGCAGGACAGGGTAGCAGTAGCAGCCTGTCCTGAGTTGCAACCCATCGGCCATTCACAGTTTACATGGGACTAATCGATTCACATCTGGTGCTATCTCTTTCATTCATAAACATTCTCCTTGACTACTACAGATGAGTCCTGCGAAGCAAGTCAGGCTTCATTCATAAGTTCATCCATTTGTTTGTTCATTCGTTTGTTCATTCATTCAGGAACTAGGTATGACATTCCTCCTCTGCACTAGACTCAGTTAGCTGCTAAGGAGGTAAAAGTAGTCTCCACCCTCAAGTCATCCCCAGAATGGTGAAGGCATTTATGTTCTAACATCAATTCTCTGACAACAGTTGAGTATCCTACAATTCAATTAAATTCTGGCACTAACTACCTGGAGATAGTGCAGTCCCACAAGACTGCCCCAACTTCAGTCGCCAGCCACAAGTAGGGTCCCCAGGCTCTCTGTATTTATAAATAATCACAGATTTAGGGTTTCCTATGACCCCTACCTCCTTAAGTGTGATAACTCAATAGAATGACTCGCAGAATGCAGGAAAGCATTATGCTTAAGATTACCAACTGTGTTAGTTTGTTTCTTCTGTTGCTTATAACAGAATACCTGAAACTGGGTAATTTATAAAGAAATGAAATTTATTTCGTCAGTTTTAGAGAATGAGAAGTCCAGTGTCCAGGGAACACATCTGATGAGGGCCTTCTTCTGGGTGGGAGCTCCCTACAGGTCCCGTGGCAACCAGGGTGTCATGTGGCAAGAATGGGCTGAGCAAGAGCTAACCCTCTCACTCACTGTCCTTATAAAGCCATCAGAACCACACCCATGATCACCCATTAAACTATCCAACCCCTTACCCCATTCAGGAGGGAGTGTGTCAATTCATTCACATGTCAATCCATTCACAAGGGTCTTTGAAATCCAATCACCTCTTAAAAGCCCATCTTTCAAATACCATAATTGGATTTCCCACCCCCTTAACACTGTTACAATGGGGGTCAAGTTTCCAGTACATGAACATTTAGGGGACACATTTAACTCATACCACCAGCTTATTATAAAGAGTATAGATCATGGCCTTGTTCAGCACATTAAAGGCTTGACTTTCAGGACTCTACTGAAGCCCTTGAAGACTTCTTGTTCTAGATAATTCCACTGTGACAGTGTGTATTTGGATTAGCCTATGGTCCAGCTGGAAGCTCAGTTAGCAAGTGGCTGTTGTTGTCCAGGTGGGAGAAGATGTTGGCAGGAGAGAGGTAGATGGATTCAAGAGCTGTCTGAGATAAATGTAAGTAAAACCAGGAGGAGTTGAGAGGATGGCACATTTCTGGATCAGGCAACCAGGTGGCAGATGATAAAACATTTCTTTAACCACAGAGGAGAAAGCATCTCAGGGCATGAGGATTCCCTGTTTGAGGCACTCTGGGTGACGAACCTCAGGTCAGCATGGGGTGTTTTCTCTTTGTTCTCTGAGCTTTCTCTTCTTACTCTTTGCTTTGATAAGTAGCTGATTGCCCAGGGACCAGTGAAGAATCTTGATGATGAAACTCTCACCTTTAGTGAAAGTTTATGAGATCTTTTGCATTTTCTTACAGCAAAGAGGACCTCTAACTGAAACCTCTATTTTTAAAATATCCACCGTACCTTGCATGCTATCCCCTGCTCAGGTGCTCAGTGTTGGGACAACTCCAGAGATGTGGCAGCAGCACCTGATAGCACCTGACACTCACCACATGCCTGGCATTATTCCCATGCTTCATGTGGATTAATTCATTTGCTCTCACATCCGCCATGTGAGCTAGATACTATCATTACGTACATCTCACAGGTAAAGGGAAACCGAGGTACAGTAGCTTGAAAGAATAACAAAAATTGTTTGTTTGAAAAAATTTTAAGGCTAAAAATGTCCAGTCTTATAAAATTCATCTTTCTTTTAATTTCTGATTTTTTCTTTTGGAAATCAACCCAAAACTGCTGTCGGGTATTAAGAGTAGAAGATGACGTAGACAGGGGTAATAAGGATAGCCTTCTTTGGTAGGGAAAGGGGATTTTCATTCCAGGTCCTAATCTCTAACGTCACCTTGCATATCTGTTTCAGTATTTATATCCCATATTTCATTGACTCTAGGATGCCATCAATCATTAGATGCATTATTAGTTTCTGGACCACTAAAAAAGTAATTGCCAATTAAATTATGACACACCATTGATCGTAAGACACATGCTGATTTGTGAGGTGTAAAAATGTGAAAAAGTCGGCATCTTAGAATGAAACTGTGTGTGTGTGTGTGTGTGTATGTGTGTGTGTGTCTGTGTGTGTGTGTGTGTGTGTGTGTGTGTGTGTGTGTGTGTGTGTCAAGGCCAGATGGAAGTCATTGAGCAGATTCTAATGGTTTCCCCATGCGCCCATCTAAGAAAGAAATGACTCTGGATGTTTTGCTAGCTCTTGAGAGTGGTCTTGGCCCAGCGTATCCTGGGTCTGTTCTTCTCCATTGGAAAGCTCTTTGCCTGTGACAGCTTCTGGCTTGGTTCAGCCACGAAGCTCCCCGTGTAGGCTGCAGAGTGTGCCTGAAGAGGCTGGGAGGTTTCAGACAAGGCTAACCACACTTGACTGGCTGTTGGATCAGGCTGTTACAACGAAGAATGTTTAGCTCATGTAGTGTGTTCCCAGCATTTGTGTTTGCTGTGAACAGGAAGTACAAAGAACGTGGGCTTCTGAATGAGACACCTAGGGTCAGATTCTAGCTGTGCCCATTGCTGGCTCAGTGCTGATCACTATGGCCCTGTGCAAGCCACTTTGCCTCCCCTCAGTCTCAGTTTCCCTATCGGTCAAAGGGGGTATTAATTTCAGCCTTGAATTTTTATGCAAAGATTAAGGAAAATAAAGTGTGTCAGGAAGTTGATATGGGATCTTCATTTTATTCCAGGAAGCTTTGTAAACTCTCCCAGTTAATTTTTTAAAAATTTCTTCCTCCTCTAAGGTTGCTGCTTTGGCCCTCGACATGGTGCCCATTCATAGTGTTTTGCCCCAGGAGCATTTTCTACAAAAAGTATCATCATATGCTTTCTCCTGGAGGGGAAGGGAATAAGGGGCTCCTGGCTGTTGTTATCAGAATTCCCTAGCATGAATACAATCAATACCTGGAAAAACTGGCAGTGGAAAAAAAATTCTCAGGACTGAAGATGACTTAGATTTTTACAGAAAAAGCCAAAAGCAATTCTTTGCACAGGAATCTTGTCTGGAAAGCCCATTTAAGGCATTCCCTCACTGCTGCTTTTGGCTGCTTGGCGGTCCTGGAATTTGCTAGGTCTGAAGCATTAGGCCATTTAAGGGCATGATGGTTGAGACCAGTGAGCAAAGGCAGGTCAAGCTGTTAGAGCAGTGCCTCATTCATTTGCACATATTTGATGCCTGCTATCTTCCCAGCAGGTGTGCTGAGTGAGAAGGTACTGTGCTGAACAAAAACATTCATAGTTTCTGCCCTCACGAGGCTTCTCCATCAGTTGCAGAGACTGGTGTCAATCAAATAACTAGAGAGAGAAAGATGAAATTTGAACTGGGGGGATTTCTGTGAAGGGTAAATATAAGGAACTTCTGAGATCAAGTAAGAAAATCCTAATCTGGGGAGAAGTTCAAAGAGGGGTTCCCTAAAGGAAAAAGGGTATTAGGCAGGTGGGGAGGAGAGGAGAGTATGTGAAGATGGGATGGTGCCCAGACCCTGGAGGATGGAAAGGAGAGGGGAGAGTGGCCCAGGATGGGCGGTGACCCGTGCTTGTCTTGCAGGGCAGGCCATGTTCAGGACATTGGACTTTGCTTGAGAGCCATGGGAGCTATTGAAAAGGAGTGGTAATTGCAAGTAATTCAGGGATGCTCTGGGCAAGTTGGTCTGACTGAGTACAATCGGGATGATGCATCACGGGCCATTGCAGCTGTCCATGTGAAGGATCACGGAGGCCCAGTGCATGTGGAGGTTGTGCAAGTAAAGCAAGAGGATGGAGTCAAGTTTGTGTGGGAGCAAGAATGACCAGAACCTGTGCTTGGGAAGTCCTGACATAGCCAATGGGAGTGAAATAATTGGGTGTTTGTATACATATATTAAATCAGTGCCTATACAACTCTGAGCCTACGCTGTATAAGATACAGTATACCTTAAAACCAATACATCCAACTGGGACAGGAAATAATTTCTTCCATAGTTTTTGTTTTTTTTTTTTTTTAAGATGACCGGTAAGGGGATCTTAACCCTTGACTTGGTGTTATCAGCACCACGCTCTCCCAAGTGAGCTAACCGGCCATCCCTGTATAGGGATCCGAACCCGTGGCCTTGGTGTTATCAGCACCACACTCTCCCAAGTGAGCCACGGGCCGGCCCTATAGTTTTTTGTTTTTTTTTTTAATAAGTATAATTATATGTTGTGTTAATGGATTTAAGAAATAAACTTTGTGTTTTTAGCTTATGATATATCCTGAATGGAAATGTTCTCACTATGACTATAATTATAACGATCTTTATAGATTATACTTATTTTAGAATACTGCAGTTTGGAAGTCCTTTAATTTTAACACAATACATATTTAAAATAACTTTGCTACAATCACAGAATAATTTGAATTTATATTTACCAAATTAGACGCTTGGTTCTATTTCCTCTTTTTCTATTCTGTGTAGTTACATTTTTAATGTCAGTGTTATTAATTACAGATAGACATATACCTTATCACTTGTGAAAGGAAGCAAAGATATACATTTTTCCAGTTTCTTATAATCATAGGCTGTTATTTTAAAAATTGCTGCCATAATTAAAGCACGTCCAAGCAGGTTTGGTCAAGCAGTATGCATTTCAGTCTGCTGTCTCCCTCAGCTTCCCCCCGCCCCCCTCCACTGAAGTTCAGAACATTCTGACTTGGTCCGCAGCCCTCCGTGTTTTGTTATTAGAACATCACAGAAGATATTGAGAGACTTGAAGGAGGCCTCAAAGCCAGTCCTAAGCCACATAGCTTCACCTAGCAAGGCCCACCTTTGGCCAAGTTATTTTGCAGATTGCATAGAAAGAGCAAGTCAGGTAGATGGTGACCAAATGGGAGAGTGGGTGAGTGGTCACCTTGCAAATACATATGCTGAAACTTCTCAAGCAGCAAATGTCTTTCATGTGGTTGTTGGCTACACTCCCCCTGTGGACTTAAATACTATATATTGTACACATCATACGTATGTACTCCCTTGACCAGTTGTATAGACAAAGTTGTGCATACTGTATTTACTAGCCATCTAAGGCATTTTCAAGGGTAATCTTTCTTTGACTATGTATAATTTTTCCATTATGTGCTAACTTAGAACTTTTTCCCTGTCTAAGAAGTGACTCTTCCTTACTAAAATCTAACGACTGTATCTCTTCTATTGGGATGTTCTTTAAGCCTGACTTCCTCTTGCTCCAAATTAAAATTTCTCATCTGCTTATGAAAAAAAATGTGGAATATTTTCCTACATCCAAGGCAATTTTCCCTGACCCTTTTCTTCAAGCCAAATGTACATTTCATTTAATGTTATTTACATAATTCTTAAGAGAGGGGATGGTACCCGGTCAGGCCCCTTCCTACAAGGCAGTGGGGCAAAGGAAAATGGGTTTATTTAGTGTTGAGGGAACTGGGCTGCGTGAGCACTATTCTGGCTCTGTACCTTTCCTTTTGTGACCTTGGGTGAGTCCTTGACTTCTCTAGGCCTTGACATCCACTGAAACATGAGCAAGTTGGCTTGGATAACCCCTAAGACCCCTTCCAGTGCTAACATTCTGTGTTTAAAAATATTAAAGACATTTATTAAGCACTTGCTGTATACACAAATGACATCGTACTGGGTGCTGTGCTGGAAAAAACCCTGCCCTGCAGGAGTTTAGAAATTGTTTCTCTGGTTTGGGTAATAGGTGAAGCTCCCACATGGGGAGCCCAGTGTGGAAACTCGAGAGCTGGTCTCTCATGTGGTCACCCTGCCGTGCCCACCTACAGATGAGATTTGCAGTTCCTGTTCCCTCGGTTACAGTGCCTGTTTGCCTACATTTATCTTCTAGTGCAGCACACTTCTGCAAAGGGCCAGATATTCTTGGTCTCAGGGCCACAGCATCTGTGTCGGAACTATACCCCTCTGCCGTTGGTGCGAGTCGGTAAAGACAATGTGTAAACGAGTGGACGTGACTGTGTTCTAATAGAACTTTATTTACAAAGAGGGTTTGCTGACCAGGTTCTAGAGTTGTTTAAAAGATTAACACCTTGTCTTAAACTCTAGAAATGGTTGCCTCCACGTAACTGGCGTCTGTGGATGTAGCCAGGTGATTACTGAACATGGGCCAGGCTCCACACAGACCCACTTTCGGTTTTTTGCCAGCAGAGACCTGGCTGTAGGAATTGTTGTGACCAGCCTTGTTTTACAGGAAGGGCATTCAGGACTCTCCACTAGAGAGTTAAACTAACTGCCAGGGAGCTCCATGAGTCCCCAGAGCCAGGAGAGCTGATGCTTTTGCCACCTTTGTCTTCAGGGACAGAAACTTCTGCCCAAACAGAGGCTCTTTGATTGAGGTTGACCCAACAAAGCCAGCTTGTGCCCATTTTTGGAAATGTCCATGGGCCCATACCTTATTCATCTGTCCCTTAGCCTTCTCAGAATGTTCTAAAAGGAAGGAATCCTGTCTGGCTGTGTGTCCCAGGGTTTTGTTGGCAGAAGGCTCTGTGGGGTTGTTCAAGTCAAGAAGGCAAGTCATGAAGAGTCACCCAGGAAATTTTCCTTTTCATGAATAAACTGGAATAAATGTGTCCTTCAGGTGTTGGAAGCTGGAAATGGCTGGTCCTAAAGAAAGACAGCCACCTTAAATCCTTTTTGAGTATAAACAATTTTTTTTTTTTTAAGTCCTAGAAAATTGTGGTCTAGACTCCAGCAAGGACCCCAGGGAGAAAGGGCATTTGTTCCAGAAGCTGGTGTTTCAGCAAGCCGTGCTTGGGGCTTTGTTTTGTTTGCAGGGAGAGGTGATATCCAGCCTCAGTTGGACAGCGCTCTCCAAGATGTCAACGATAAATATCTCTTGTTGGAGGAAACAGAAAAGCAGGCAGTCCGGAAAGCTTTGATTGAAGAACGTGGCCGATTCTGCACCTTCATCTCTATGCTGCGGCCAGTGATTGTAAGTTAGTGGAAAGTTCCAGAAGGCTTAAACTGCCAGTATGAAGGAAGCTTTCCTTCTTTATTTATCCATCCACCACTGAGTCATTAAGAATCTGCTGCATGTCGGGAATCATGATGGGGACTCACTTCTATAGAAAAGGGATTCACTGCAAGGTGCTGGCGTCCACATGGTCTACGCCTCGCTCACAGTTCTTAACACTAGTTGTTTCACCTGCTGTCAGAAGTGGGTTCTTAGGTCAGCAGCATCATCTCAGAACTGGTTAGAAATGCAAATCCTGGGGCCCAGCCGCCTGAACCCAACACTCTGGGGATGGGGACCCACTCATCTGTGTTTTACACAAGCCCTTTAGGTAATTTTGAGACCCACTGGCCAATCTGAATACCAAAGAGTGACCCTGAGATTGAGACAGGAAGGGCCTCAATGGATCTATTCAGACTTAATTTTTAAACAAATCATTTTCACACCATAACTGAGAACTTCTGCTGTAAGGCATTCTTGAAGCCAGTACGAAGGCACCAGCTCACTTCTCTCAACCCTAGCAAAAAGTCCCAATTTGAGTTGTTCCCCCGAGACTTCTGGAACTTTCTATGGATCTTGCCTCGGCCCCCAGTTCCAGTGTGGCACTTTGGTAAAGTGAATGGAATGTTTCTTCCATAGTCCATTAATTAACTAAGTTGGTAGAAAAAGACAGGAAAGAAGAGGGACAGTTAACCTCTGTTGAACACACACATACTGTCACAAAGGTCTGGAACAAAATATCTCCAAATGGCTTCACCAATGAAGTCAAATGACTTCAGAGGGAGTCTTCAGTGTGTGGTGGGGGCTGTGTTGCAGTGTCCCATGAGAATACACAGTTGGGCAGTCTGAGCAGGCACTATGAGGAAGGCCACCACTGTCCCCAGCACTTGGGTCACTTCATGATTATGTCAGGTTTTTTTTTTCCCTTTCCCTTTCCCAAAAGAAAGGGCATGTAGTGCCTCTAGCAAAGATTTACCAGTCCCATGATTCCTTTTCTGAAAATGTGAAAGGGCTATACAGTGACCTTAATAAAAACAATTAAACCAAGATGATGAAGTTAATCACTCATGAAAATGACATGTTACCAATTACTGTCCTTCAGGAAGAAGAAATCTCAATGCTAGGGGAAATAACCCACCTTCAGACCATATCAGAAGATCTAAAAAGCCTGACCATGGACCCTCACAAACTTCCCTCCTCAAGTGAACAGGTAGGAGTCACGGGAAACAAACCAACAGATGAAAGTTCAGGGCCCTGAGTGTTGTTTGCGGCATTTGTCACATCTTAGAGCATATCCATATTTCACCGTGTCCTCTGCATCGTAACATACAGTAATCACCATAGCTAGCCATTACATAGCACTGTAGTGTGCCAGGCGCTGTTCCACGCTCTTTACGCAGACTTCCTCATTCATCATCACTATTGTGCCCATTTTATAGAGGAGGACGCTGAGGCACTGAGAGACAAAGTCACATAACCAGGTTCACTATCTTCACCTACCCCCTAAAAATAAACTCTCGTAGGAACACGACAGTAGTGTGTTTTGGTTGTCATTGTCAACCATTCTTTGTTTCTCCCATTCTAATTAAGTAATGCATGGGGATCTCTCCCATCTTATGAAAGATGACATTTTTTATGCTTTACTCATTTGGTTCTTGTGATATTAGCACTTTTATCAAGTGGGAAGAGACACATTTGTGGGAACAGCTGATGAATCATATGCTGGCTTTTGCCCTTTGTCTACAATTCTCATCTGCTCCTGGGAGTCAGCTCAGAAGACAAATTTGAGAGCTTGTGTTTTCTATTCTATGACATTGCTTTTATTAGACCAGCACATGCATGCATTCACTCCATAAATAGACATTGATTGAGCACCTCTTACATGAATGAAAGGTGGACCTTACACTCAAGTGGCTCTTTGTCAAGAAAGGGAGAAGAGACATAGAAAGAATTGCAAAAGAATCGGCTTGCTGTTGATTCTGTCAGGTTTTAAAATTTCTAGTCCTGGTCAAATGGAGCATAGGTGACCACTGAATATCAGGTAGTTAAAGTACAAGGTTTACAAATCCGGAAACTATTATTGCCTTTATAAGATGAAAATCCTGTGAATTCTAGCCTTGGTATAAATAAGTCTTATAAATTGTTAATCTGTCACTCATTCATTCTCTCTCTCTCTCTCCTGATATTTCACAGTTTTCCTTTTCCCTCCACACCCCCCATTAATTACAGATTTGCCTGTCTCAGAAAAAGGATTGTAACATCGAGGGATTGGTAGTATAGTTCTTTAATAAAAAAAAAAAATTTAACATTTTTTTCTTTGATTCCCACCCCTCGTGATGGCAGCATTTTGATGTCACAGTGGGTATTAAGATTTGACAGGTAATGTTTCCCTTCTCAGCACCTCACTTACCCGGCGGCTCTGTCCTCTTAGGTGATTTTGGACTTGAAAGGCTCTGATTACAGTTGGTCGTATCAGACTCCACCCTCTTCCCCCAGCACCACCATGTCCAGAAAGTCAAGTGTCTGTAGGTAAGTGAAGCCGGGGTCTCCTCTTGCTTTCGGGACAAGCCATTTTTCTTTATGCTATATGTGAGCAACAGAGCTGGGCTTTATCTCTTAGAATGGCTCGTTTTAAACAGGAAATGGGGAGATGATCAGCTGAAAAAAATGGTAATGATTTTCATCTCAGTCTTTAGTCTCTGGATTAATTTGGGGTCAGAAAGAAAACCCCATTAGCTCTTAGACTAGTGGACCTAGCTTATTCTCAGTTGCTTGTTGAAGGAATTTTCCCATTTTATGTGATCGCATTTGATTTTCCTATTTAGCAGAATGAAAACCACAAGGACTGAAAAAGGGTGAACCCAGGTTGGTTCTTATACAGGCTGATCTTGCCGTAGCCAGAGCAAATGAAGGAAGTAACAATGGCGTGAGCCCTTATCCTCCTACCCCACCCCCAATTTTTGTTTTATAAAGTAGATGGAATTCTTGCTCTGTCAGCCACTACTGCTCCTACCACTGCTAGTACCAGCACCACCATCACCACCACCACCACCACCACCGCTCTGTTACTAGTACCGTTACCTATTGAAACAGTCAGAATCATTTGGAATAGTTCTGCCGTCTGCAAGTGTTGTCCAGCAGTTTTCTGTTAGAGGGCCGTTCTTGGCTTGTTGGCTATGAACGTTTATTCTCCTCATCTTGAAAGATGGAAACATCATCGTGCATCTCTTATCTTTCTTGGTATGCTAGACCTGCTCATCTTTTTATTTGACTTTTCGAAGCCCAATGAATGTCTACTTCCTGTGAATTAGCATTGACAGTAAAGAGCAGGATGACCTGCTAAGTCTGTGTAATGTCTGGACACACTGTTGCATGTTTCATGTCGCACTCAAGCTTGTACCATATACCCTCAGCTGGAAGTTCAGACCTGCAAGGCTGCATGCCAGCGTCCTGCCCCTGAACATGTTGGCTGGTTTCCTGTCATCTTTCATGGGCTCTGTACATGTGTCTGTGAGACAAATCTTTTTTTTTTTTTTTTTTTCGTAGCCAAGAAAATTGTATCTCATTAGTGTGAAACAAAACTGCTGCATGGGTATCTTTTCTTCCCCATGGTCTTAGTTTTGAGTAGAAAGTCGTGTCACACTGACCTCAGCAGCTCTGAGCTTGCTGGAGAGGAGTTGCTGTGAGCTTTATTGTCGGTCCCCAGATGCCCTCTTCTGGCTGGTTGTGGGAAAAGGGAAAGATCATATTTATCCCCAGAGGGCAGCAGTTTCCTCCAGCACACTCCCCTAGGTGTGTCTGAACATTTGCACCAAGTAATTCTAGTGTAGAACAGTCACTGAGTCCTTAAGTACCTTATTAGCTGCAAGGAGTTTGCAAAACAAAATCTCTCACAGGGTTGGGAGCAAAAACCACAGACTTCCTAATCCCAGACTGGGTTGTTTATTTCATCTCTTTAGATGCTTACACACCTGACCTTTGTATGTCTGCTATGTTTGTTTGAACCATGGGACTCTGTTCACTTTTCTGTTTTTTGTCATCTAAGTTATTATACCGAGCGTAGAGCATATTTCTTACGACTGGAAATGGAATGCCAGCAGAACACCCAGAGGCTGTGTGTCATTTCTCAGCATCCTGTTTATTGTTCCATCTCAGAAGTAAACAGCTTAGCATTGATTGCCTTTAGTGGTTGAAAGCCGCCTGCCTCTTGCCAGGTGTGCTATTAGGCCAGGCCCATAGATATTTTAACAGAGAAACTCCTGGGATCAGAGTAAAGCCATTAATAAGCATTAACTTGTTCATGAAAAGTCAAACACATGCACATAGACATCCTGAGTTGCTTTGCTGATGCTCTTGATGGTGGTCATGACCAGGCTCACCTGGGATGAATCACCTTGTCCATCAGCAGTGGTTGGCTGAGTTGACCTTGGTCACTGGGACCCAGGTAGTCCATCTAAGGACATTCCAACCAGGTCATACTGAAGCCTTAGTGGGTTTTGCTCCAGGGTCATGGTTTCTGCAAGCAGATGAGCAGATAGATCAGCCACGTCTGTCTTTGTGCCGCTGACATCTGGTCCCCAGCCTTGGTGGTAGATAACATAGCAGAGTTGGGTAGCACTTGACTTTTTAGAGTCGCAGACCCCATCCTAGGGGTGCCACATTGCACCATCAGAGACCGGAGTCCCGGTGACTGTATTTTTCCCCCCAGATCACCTGAAAAAACTTTTTGTGTACCAGCTTAGTGATTTGGTGTTTCAAAAACATGTCTTATGGTCTATGCCACTGCTCTGGGGCAGAGTGCTGATGATATTACATTGCGCTCCTCCTTGTCTGCCCTTGTCTGTGTCCCTCCTTCCTCGTACGACCCCCCTTTCCTTACCTCCCATGCCTGCCATCCCTCTGCTTGTCCCCCACAGCAGCCTGAACAGTGTCAACAGCAGCGACTCCCGGTCCAGCAGCTCCCACTCACATTCCCCCAGCTCGCATTACCGCTACCGCAGCTCCAACCTGGCCCAGCAGGCGCCCGTCAGGCTGTCCAGCGTGTCCTCCCATGACTCGGGATTCATATCCCAGGACGCCTTCCAGTCCAAGTCACCATCCCCCATGCCACCAGAGGCCCCCAACCAGGTAAGGCGCCCGTGGCTCCAGGAGCAGCTGTCAAACCTAGTGCCCTGACCACCATTGACAGCCGGACAAAAGAAGGACCCTGTCTGCTGCCTTGAGAAACCTCCGGTTTAATTTCTCATGTTTGGATGTGTTGTTTTCCAAAGGGAGATGTTCTATAAGTTGGGTTCGAAGCGTGTCTCTAGGGTGGGAATGGATGAGTGACCACATGGATACGGGGAGTTCTCACACGTAGTAGACAGACCGAAAGAGGTTTGTCCACTCTCTGGTTTCCCTGTAGGTGCCCAGCCGAGTATGAAGCTATAATTAATTGGCATTGGCTCAGCGAGGACACCTCCACCCCCATCTCAGTTCTCCTTGAATGCCTGAGAGCCCACTGTTGAATAGCACTTTGGACACCTTGGCGCTCTCAGGTTCCCTTTATCAACTTGTGTTGAGAAGGAAAATGAATCCTCAGAGCCTCTACAGATAATTCTGTGGTGTTTTGATTCTGAGAGAAGGGGAGGTTTGGAATCTTCGACCATGGGTTAGATGGTACTAGGCCCAGCTCAGCTCAGCAGTCCCAGCAGGAGCTGGGCAGGGCATCAGAACACTTGATGTGCGTTGAGCGAGCAGGCTTCTGCAAGCACACGGCAGCACAACCTACACAAAGCCGCGGTGCCCCAGAGCGCCATCTGCTGGGGACCTAAGCCATCGCACTACGTTTCTCACCTGAGATTGGCGAGCCCAGAGCCTCACAGTTCAGCATTCTCTTTAGTATTTTTCAGCCATCCTGGGGGACTATGGCCTCTCTCTCTCTCTTCCTTGGAAAGAGACTCAATTTCAAACAGAAATGCTTGGAGTCAAGAGCCGCAGCTCTAGTCCAGTGTGCTTGTCCAAGCTGGAGAGCTCCAGCCTGGTCTCTGAGGTGTCACCTCCGCCCCCTGCCATGTGCTTCACTAAACCATACCTGCGTCGCTTGCGAGCAGAGAGTGAGCATTGTCCAAGGAGAGCAGGAATTTGCAATTCCTTAAAGGCTGTTCTAATGTGCAGCATAATTCTGTGTTTGTTTTTAATTGACTGACAAATTAACATTGTATTGTGCACTGACATCCCTTTCTGAAAAAGAGGCCTTCCCAGCAGAGACTATGTGTGGATCCAGCTGAAGCAGAGGGTTTCTGCTTCCAAAAATGTTGAGGGAAGCAGAAGGTGGCATGTTGGGATTTACTTAAATCTGGAAGCCCGTGCCAAGATATGCTTGGCTAGCAAACCTAGGGTAGATTTAATAAGCTCGCTCAAGGGTCTGTACATTTTAATAGAGAAGTCTAGTTTTTTAAAAAAGTCATTACGGCTGCTTATAATTATAAGGTAGAGAGGAAATTTGAGGAAATTGTACAAATCACCTCAGCACATGCCTATGAGGGCAAGATCATTTCTCCAATCAGTCACACATCTCTAAATGAAGGCGAAGTGACAGAATTTGTTCAGAATTCTCCGGTTTTCCTCTGCTCTATCTTGTCAAATTGTGCCTTAACCCACCTTTGCCCAAGATGGGGTCACATCTTCAGTGAGGTCAGAGAGGTGCATTAGACACAGTGAGCAGAAGTCAAAAGAAGTCTGAACCTGGAGTCCCGGGTGGGTTACTGGTTCTTTTTTCAACCTAAACATCTTGAGTTAGATGAATCAAAATTGGCAGTCCTCTTAAATTATAGTTGATAATTGACTTTTATTTATGGTTGATTATGCACCACACACACACATGCGCACACACACGCGCACACACACGCGCACACACACACACACACACACACAAAATCTCATCTGATCTTCATCTGTTAGATACTACTGATCCCATTCTAAAGAATAAAAAAGTTGAGGTTAGAGAGCTTTAAGTCCACGGTTCCTCAACTGGGAAGTGGCAGAAATGTGGCTTAAATCCAAACCATCAAACTGGGGATCCAGGGCTGTCACCCTGACACTGAGCTCAGGGTGCAGCCAGGACATGTGTCTACCGCGTAGCCTCTCCTTGCTTTGGCTCCACAAGCCCCATGTGTTGTTGAGTGTCATCTTGGTTCCTTGCCTTGTAGGACAGGAAAGCCAAACTTCTGCCCCTTTGCAGGAACCTTTCTTTCTTTCTTTTGTGGGTGAAAGGGACAGGAACATGAATCTGGCCTCCTTGACGGTGAACCGTTTTGGGGAAATCACAGCACAGAAGAATTGTACTTAATTTAAACAAATTGAGCCAGAGATTGCAGTTATCAGTGAAAAAAAAACTTAATGCAAAGTACCTGGGTGGACACCATACAATGCTTAGGGGACTGAAAGAGATGTTCACTGTCACTCGTCCATTTAGTATTTTGTGAGCACCTGCCACATGCCAGGTTCAGGACTAGAAACTTGGGTGTAATGGTGAACTAACAGGTGCAGTCCGTGCCTTAGCCAGACGTCAGGAAGCCAAGCTGGGAGCATGTATTCTGGCCAACGTTAGGAGACCTGCAGGAACCAGGGGGTTAATACAGATCAGCATGAAGAGAGGTTTTCCTAAATCAGACTCTCCAGATGCTTCATCCCTCCTGACAGTGGCCACCGAAACACTGCACTGCCGCAGGGCTTCACTGCCTCAAACCCCCAGATCACTTTCCAGGCAGAGAAACCCAAAAACATGTCTTGTGGAAATGAATCTTCACAGCTGGAAACCACTCCTCGTGGACCCAAAGGCTACATTTGAGAAAGGGAGAGTCCAGGAATTAGAGCCATATAGGCTGACATGTGACAAATGCCCAAGGCTGAGGGAGCCCTCATGCAGTAAATAATGCCTGTGCACAGAAGAGGTGTGACACACAGGATCTCCCTGGGGACCTGGGCTTGTGGCACATGAAGAAATGCCTGAGAGAACACAGTTTTGCTGGGGTTCCAGCGCCTTGGCCAGACACTGTGGTGCCAGTGACACAGCCATGCAAAGGACACGCAGAAATCTGGGTCCCTGGGGACCTCCCAGTCCAGCAGGTTGGGAGCTGGCTGGGCCTCACGCTTATTTTCAAGGGCTTAAGCCTCTGTGTGGGTGTGACTTTGGGGAAAAAAATAAGCCTAACCCTCTGCTTCTCTCATTCTTCCCTCTTCTCTGTATATGTCTGTCTCTCTGTGCGTGCTCTTTCCCACTCCCACCCCATCCTTTGATTTTGCTTTATTATTATCATTTGGTGGCGTGTGGTTCGGTTTCTGTCGGTCCCCTGTGTGGTCCCACCCCTGCTGCAGAACTCGTCCAGCTCGGCCTCCTCTGAAGCCTCCGAAACCTGCCAGTCAGTGAGCGAGTGCAGCTCCCCCACCTCTGTCAGCTCAGGCTCCACCATGGGCGCCTGGGCGTCCACCGAGAAGGTGACCGCCAGAGCATGCCCGCTCTCCCCGCCCCTCCCCTGCCTGCTGCCAACACAGCCATCCCAGCTGCAGGAACCTGGAAACTCAGAATCTACACCGAGAGCGGGGCCTTCTTGGGGACAGAGGGTGGGACGAGGCTGAGGGTTTTTTCTTGAATGGGCGCCTTGCTGCAGAACAATGACTGTGCGGCCATCCTGAGGGAGAGGAAGGGCTATGGGGAGTGTGGAGGTGTGAAGGCTTCTTCCCAGAGCTGGTGTCGTGTGCTCATCTGTCCCCCCCATTCCCTTCCCATGTACCCCACAGACCATTGCACGGGACATTTCACTGTGCCAAAGGCTGTGCTCTTTTCTGCCTTTTAGTTTGCACCCACCCTGTACCCGCCTAGATTTGGAGTCTGCTCCTGAACACTGTGATGATTTTGGAAACCTAGGATGAACAGGTTCAATTGAAGATGCTTTGGAATTTTTAAATTTGCAAATGAGATGAGCAAATCACTATCACCATGAATTATGCTTCATTAGATAAATAATCAAAAACCATTGAGAACACCACAAATTAAGGACACTGATCAGTCTCCAAACTATTCTAAAATGTAGCTTAAATATTTCCTTGACTGAATACCTGCTTGGTGTCCCCTAAATGTGGATTTCTTGTACCCTACTCTTTTTCTCTTGCATCGTGGACCATCCACGAGCAGTAGAGCTCTGCTGTTTGATTTATTTATATTTATAAATATTCAGGTTTTCCCCCACCCTCAAATGTCGATGCCATCTTGTATCTCCGCACTCATCCTGTTATATTAATTTTTTTTTTTTCCTTTTTTCCCCTTTTTTGTTTGTTTTGTTTCCAGTTGTCTAACGGGTTTTCTCACTATAGTTTATCGAGTGAGTCCCATGTGGGGCCCGTGGGTGCAGGCCTTTTCCCTCACTGCCTGCCTGCCTCCCGCCTGCTCCCTCGGGTCACCTCTGTCCACCTTCCAGACTACGCTCATTATTACACCATTGGGCCCGGCATGTTCCCGTCATCTCAGATCCCTAGCTGGAAGGTTTGTGTCTCCCCCCCGCCCATTGCTTCTGTGCTCACCCCTCTCTGTCCCACCATCCTCACCCTGATTCTCCCCCTCACCCCCTTCCTTTCACACTCTGCCTTCTTCCCCATAACGCCTCTCCCTCAGTAAATTCCAATTGGGGGAAACCAAAAAACAGCTGGTAGCTTCAAGATCACAATTTGTGGAGCTAAAACGGGAATCTTCCTTTAGGGAACTAACCCCTCATAGACAGTCGACCGCATGTGCATTGCAAGGAGTGTCAGTTCTAAAGTGAAGGCCCCAGTTCTGCATCAAGATGAAATCTGCTGGGTTCACCCCCTCCTGGGGGCCACCTGAGCATGTCAGTATTAGCAGAGACCCTCTACGGGCCCAGGAGGGACTGTTCTCCTGACCTGTGTTCCCCAAACATTTCCCCTAATGAGTCCCTTACTGGGCTATAATTACCGGGCCATAACCCAGAATAGGTTTTATCTTAAAAGCACACACCGACTTTATTTTTAGTCTTGATTGTTTTATATTAAAACATGTTTGCTTTAATATAAAAGCAAAGTTTTAAAATGATCTCCTAGCAAGTTCAATTGATGCTCCAGGAGGGTCTTTCACTTGTTTTTGAAAGGAGGACCCTAATTTGAAAAGTAGGCCCCAGGCTGCCAGATTTTGAGTAGGTTTGGGCTTTAGCCCTCACAGCTTGCGTAGACCCCTCAGACTCCTCAAAAGCTTTCCCTTGGCCCTGGGAACCCTCCCTTCCTATCCGGGGACAGGTCCTGGAGTGCCCTTTGAGGCACACTTTCCCAGAAGTGGAGGATTTGGCCATAGGGAGAGTGGCTGATGTTGTTTGAGTGCCACCTGGAGGCCACTCCACTAACGTGAAGTCATTTTTGTTGCTGGAAGAGAGATGGTTCCTTTGTACAGAGAAGGGCAGGCCTGGACCCTGGGGACTCACTCCCACTGGCTGGGGCCTTAGCATATGTTGGTCACCTCTTAGGTGGCTGTTAACTAAGAGTCTCCTGCTGCCTACCTTGTTGAGGGTTTTTCATCTTTGGGCAGATGTAAGGAAGACGGAGGTACCCCAGGGGACCCCAGTGGGTTTTCCACTCCCTGCCTTTTAGAGCTGGGTGAGGGCATGCAGAGGGCCTGCTGGCTTGTCCCAGCCAGGGCTTCCCCCTACGGGGACCAGCTGCCTTCCATGGGCAGCTGTCCAGAGGGTCGCTGCAGCCCTCCACATGGAGGCAGAGGCCCTGCCTCCTGACCACACTTGTTCTACTTAGGACTGGGCTAAGCCAGGACCCTATGACCAACCTCTGGTGAACACCCTCCAGCGCCGCAAAGAGAAGCGCGAGCCTGACCCCAGCACGGGAGGACCCACTGCCACGGGCGGCCCGCCAACAGTTGCTGAGGAGGCCCAGAGACCGCGGAGCATGACCGTGTCAGCTGCCACCAGGGTGACGTGCTTGTTCTTTATATCTAGTTGGGTACACTTAGGCCTGCCTGGGGACCCAATGCTAGCCAGCACCTGGGGGCCAAGGCAGCCTTGCAGATGGAGGGACCTGGGCACCATTCCCCCACTCCCTCTTCTATGGCATGTAGAGGTCCCCTGAGGAAAAGGCTTGTGTGGGAATCAAACATGTAGAACTTTCTAGAGCCTGGGTAGGACCCTGGCCCTAGACAGGTGGTACTCACGGGAGCAGAACAAGAGTGATATTGAGGCCCCAGCCAAAGCAGTGTGTGGAAGGGCTCTGGGGACAGCACACAGGGATTTCATGGCCCTGGTGCTTTGTCTGTCTCTCATTCTTGTGCCCTGCAGCCTGGTGAGGAGATGGAGGCTTGTGAGGAGCTGGCCCTGGCCCTGTCACGAGGCCTCCAGCTTGACACACAGAGGAGCAGCCGGGACTCGCTTCAGTGCTCCAGCGGCTACAGCACCCAGACGACCACCCCGTGCTGCTCTGAGGACACCATCCCCTCTCAAGGTACGAGGCAGCCTGGGGTTTACAGTTGGGCTTTCTGAGCAGCACCAGGTGAGGAGACAGAAAACCAACTAGTCCATTTTAACCACAGCTTAACCCCCGGCTAACAGATGGGCTTCAGAATTGTTTTCTTCACCTGGGAGTGCTTTGGAGAATTGATCTGTTTTTTTCAGGGAGCTGCCATACAAGAAAGTGATCCAGACTTCAGCAGCTTTACTCATTTTTCACCATCGGGGTGTATGGTGGTCCCCAATTTGAACTGAGACACATGCTATTGATAATAATAGTTTCATTTCTGTTTTAGCACTTTGTGCTAAACACTTTATTTTTCCATTTAATCTTTACAACCACTTATGGGATCAGTATTTTTATCCTCATTTTACAGTTGAAGAAATTTGCCCATATTCACACAACTGAAAAGTAGCAGAGCTAGAGTTTGAACCCAAGGTGTGCTAGTCTGATGCCCAAGCCCTTAACCTATCAGCAGGACTTCAACAAATCCTCTGCCATTCCAAATCCTGTCAAACTTGCCTCCCTCACCCCCGTCCCCACCACACACACACAAGCCAGACATGACAAATACCTAACAGCTGTAATAGTTCTGTGATAATTGACCAAGAGCTATTTGCAGTCCATCAGTCAACGCCTCTAAGACAGTGAGTCTCAGTGGAGGGTGATTTTGGTGCCCAGGGGAGGGGACATTTGGCAATGTCTGGAGACATTTTTGGTTATCACAGTTGGAGGGTGCTACTGGTATCTAGTGGGAGAGACCAGGGATGCTGCTAAACATCCAGCCCCTCTCAACACCCCCACAACAAAGATTATCTGGCCCCAGATGTCAGTAGTAGTACTGTTTAGAAACACTTCTAAGGTGGGTAATCTGTCAGCCTCCCCCTCCCGTGTCACCCTGAGATTGGCATTGTGCCATTTTTTGAGAGGAAGAGCGTACATGTCACTGATGGAACTCATCACCCGTAGCTCCATTCTTTTTCTGGCCCTCACCTAACCAGTTAATTATCAGGGAGATGTGAAGGCCTGTGCTACTCTGTTTGAGGTTTCTTTCTCATGTCGAATTCCGGACTGGAGGGTTTGTAGAATTTCTCTTTACCCACCTTGTTCATCCCAGAGATGCTCAGAGATAGCTCTGCCACAGCCTCGCAGCTTTGCGTTTTTTACCACTTGATGGTATTTACGTGCCTGCCATGTCTAGCACCGCTCTAGGTGCTCGGGGTGTGTCAGTGAAGGCTCCCTGCCAGGGAGCTCTTAGTTGATGAGCCTTGCTAAGGGTCACAGAAACCTGGGGGAGGCTTGCGATGGGATTGTGTCCTTTGTCCTCCCAACACAAACAAAAAGCAAAGCTGCTGTCTTGGATGTGTCTAATCAAGTCCTATCATCAGTTTCAGATTATGATTATTTCTCTGTAAGTGGTGACCAGGAGGCAGATCAGCAGGACTTCGACAAATCCTCCACCATTCCAAGAAACAGTGACATCAGCCAGTCCTACCGACGAATGTTCCAAGCCAAGCGCCCAGCCTCGACTGCTGGCCTCCCCACCACCCTCGGACCTGCTATGGTCACCCCAGGGGTTGCAACCATCCGTCGGACCCCTTCCACCAAGCCTTCTGTCCGCCGGGGGACCATCGGAGCTGGTCCCATCCCCATCAAGACACCTGTGATCCCTGTCAAGACCCCAACCGTCCCAGACCTCCCTGGGGTGTTGCCAGTCCCTCCAGATGGGCCAGAGGAGCGGGGTGAGCACAGCCCAGAGTCACCATCTGTGGGCGAGGGCCCCCAGGGTGTTACCACCATGCCCTCCTCAATGTGGAGTGGCCAAGCCTCTGTCAACCCTCCACTTCCAGGCCCAAAGCCCAGTATCCCAGAGGAGCACAGACAAGCGATTCCAGAAAGTGAGGCTGAAGACCAGGAAAGGGATCCCCCAAGTGCCACTGTCTCCCCAGGCCAGATTCCAGAGAGCGACCCTGCAAACCTGAGCCCAAGAGATACTCCCCAAGGAGAAGACATGCTGAACGCCATCCGAAGGGGCGTGAAACTGAAGAAGACCATGACGAATGATCGCTCAGCCCCTCGCTTCTCTTAGGCTTTCTTAGGCTCACAAGAAATGCTGCCAGTGGGGAATGAACTGTTTAATTAATAAAACCTAATTTGTCTTGATCCATTCCAATCTATACTCAAACACAAGATTTTGTAGGCAACTCAGAATACAGCTTTTGAAAGTACTCGACACCGCTAGATAAGAATTAAAAGCAACATATGTAACTGACGTAATCTTGATCTTTTAATTTGTAAATACTGACAATTTTCTTTCTGCACATTTTAATCTTAGTTTCCCTTTTGATTTTTCTGAAGGTGCCAAATTCCATTTAACTTTTTTACAAGTCTTTGTAAAATTTTAAATGCATAAGGGGGGTGGGGTTGGGACAGGGGAACCATGAAGTAGTTAATTTCAGAAAAAGGATTACTATACTTGGCTTTCTTTTCTTTTCTCCCACATGCTTTTGTAGATGCATTGTAGCAGTCTAGCTTAGAAGCAAATTCAAGTTATTTTAATGTACAAACAAAATGGATAAGGGGTAAAATCCTCATTTAAATATACTATGTTCTGAATGAAAAAAAGCAGGAGTAACAGTTGAGCAATATTCAGAGTGAAGTAAATCTGGAAATGGTAGACTGTGTTGGGACTGGGGGGAGGGTCGTGGGAGGGGCACACTGTCAACATAGCCGTTCCTGTTAACATTTAAGAGTAGCCTCGTAGGTTGAATTTCTAGTAGCTTCATGGTAAATGCATCCGAATAAGCCATACTGGATTGCAGTGTTTATTTCTGTAGGGTGTTTAAGGACTTCCTTTCTCCTGCCATTCCTCTTGACCACACAGCATCCACCTCCAATCCCGTGCATGCTGCTGCCACTGGGTAGACATAGAATCCCCAACTTTTGTTTCTCGTCTATTGTACTCACTTTCATTATATCCAAATACATCCAAAAGGGTAAGGCAGTTTTAAAATGTGAAGACATGTAAAAATTAAAGCAGGGAGTTCTTAGAAATAGCAAATGCCTTTTACTTAACTGTGCCCAGCAGGCTGGGTGCATTGAAAAGCCCAAATATTTTGAAAAAACTCAAGCAGATTTAACATGGGTAACCAGCTTGGAGTCTTGCAATGTGCCAATGTGTTTACCAATATGGGGGCTTGTTTTTCTTATCTTCTTTTAAATAAATGGCAGTTAATTGGCTTCATACTAACCATTGAAGAGAGGAGGATTTATTTATTGTCACAGGGAATCTGACCACTATAGTGTCCCTCTTTTTGTATTCTTGGTAATGTTGTTTGGAACGGATTTGTGTTTTCTTAAGTGAAAGTTAAATTTGTTATAATACCCATCCCCTACAGCCAACAGATTTGTAGGTTTAAAGGGATCACATTTGGAGAAGATACTTAAAAAAAAAAAAAAAAAAAAGCAAACCCCTTAACAGGTCAGTTGACAGTGCACATTTGTGACAATACCTCTCAAATAAGAGGAGCCTGGTGGTCCCACACACCCTGCAGATTTGTTGGCTGTAATCTTCAATTA
The DNA here is from genome assembly GCF_027409185.1 of Cynocephalus volans. Lineage (NCBI taxonomy): Eukaryota > Metazoa > Chordata > Mammalia > Dermoptera > Cynocephalidae > Cynocephalus > Cynocephalus volans. The sequence continues at coordinate 78,239,321 of NC_084474.1, read as the reverse complement.
CATAATCTTACGCTTTAATACATAATCGCATTGGATGTGACAGTAATTTACCTGTATAGTCATTGTTCTATATATTAACATTTAACACTGCTGTGATTGCTCAAGGACATTTTTGTTGTGGCTTTAAAACAACAGCATGATTATTACAAACTATTTAAGCTTTTTTCTTTGAAAAACAAGCTCCATTTACAGAATATAAGCAACAGTAGTGCCTGTGGTTTAGCCCACCAATCTTGATGACTAAAAGTAGCTGATGCATTGTGCATATGATGCTTGAGATGGTTTTTGCAAAAGCAGAAATCACTGCAAGGTAATTACAATAGATAGAAGTGGTATTTTAAACCTTTGAAATAAATGGATGTAACTGTACCTCGTACAGCTTTTCACTTGTTTAGTTTTTAAACGTTAGTATAATCTGAATAAAGATAAAATGTTGCCAAATTCAATGTAGAAAGAATGTGACAAAACACCTTGGGTAGTTCTGTTTGTGTTTTTGCATATTGTAAAAGCAGTGTCACAGCTAAAAATAAAGAAATCGTTTCTAAAGGTAAATTATTGTGGTTTAGTTGCTAGTTTGTACTGAGAGTTGACCTCTCCCTGTGCAGTTTTTTGTTTTAAACTTGTATAAATAACAATTGTGTAATGTGTCTCCCTTCTACATTGTAACAATTGCTTCAGCCTACCTTATAAATAAAGAACCACTAGAAAAAAAAAAAGTCCTGCATTTCAAGTCTTATTAAAATTCAGTTTGAGGTCTTAGTCAAAGGAACGAGAGACTGAGACTGAAATTGAGCTTACTTGGAAAACTGACAAGATATTATTTTTGTGATGGTTATGAGCCCTAAGGCCACAACTTGGCTGAACTAATTATTTGAACACAGTTCCAATCAGTTATCAAGAACTAAAAGCAGCTGTTTTACACTGAGTTTTAAAAATTGCTTTACCTTTTAAAAAAAGATTCTTGGAACATTTAGAGAGTTCTGCTATACACCTTACCATTGAGTCTGAGCAAAGCTAGAAAACTGCCTCCAAAATGTCACAAAAAGTTTCATCCTATATTGGATCCTTTAACTACAACCGTCAAACTTCCACCCCTGAGAGAACTCCATAAACTATGCTTATTTGTTGACTGTGTGCTTCTCAGGGATAGTTGTCCTTTTAATAAAAACTAAAATATAATTAGTGGAATCTTTAGAAAATCAAAAAGGCATTTTAAGTTCTCAGTATTTCTCTTCTTGGCTTTGTGGATTTCCTTCCGGTCACTAGAGCTAGTTAAGCCTTCAACTTATTCTGTTCAATTCAATCTTCAGAGTAAATCTTGAATCTGGTTCTGCTGCAAAGTTTTCCCTTACTGGTAACATGTGCTATCAATATGATTTAATGAGGAAGAAGAGAACACATCTGATAAGAAAACAATAACAGTGGCACAGTCACTTGGCATCAGGGTAATCTTCAGAAGAACACATCAGTCAGACCATGTTTAGTTATTTTTATTAGGGCAAGTGCGTTTCACGGATTTCACTTGCAAGCATGAACAATGAGGTGTCTCTCTCTACATGGGCTGCTCCCGGGGTCTGGTCACAATATGCCACCACAGTGGGGGCAAATCACCTTCCTTTCGGGCAGGGGGCAAAGCTTCAGTCATAGGACCACCAGGTGGGGTTTCCTCTTGTAGCTGCTTAACCTAGAAGGGAGCAAGGAAAGAACAAAGGGCCTGCCCATTCTTAAAACAACAAAGCTGAAAACAAACCCTCCTACCCCTGCTCTAGGTCTTTAAGCAAAAACATGACAATTACCATTCCAATTTCTCTTGTCATGGTCTCCCACCTGACCCTCCCAGAAAAAACATTTATTTTTGCATCACAGCTAAGTACTCTCCAAAAGCATTATGAGGTTTCATAGGCCCTCCAAACAGCAACCAGGACAAGAGATAACATGCAGTCACATGTAGAAATATGCTCGGTTCTGCCAGACGTTGCCACACTACCCCCATTTGAAAAGATGGAACAAGTAAAGGAGGAGAGCTTTTGAGAAGTTATAGTGATCAATTGAAGAACAAACTTGTTGCTCTCCATGAATAAATATACTTCAGGCTTCCAGATATTAAGACACTTCTTACAAAACACTGCCCTCCTTAGCCACAGTGACCTACATTCCACTCCACCTTGGCCAAGGACTTCCAGTGGTCAACATCCTGGACCTTATCACCAGATGGTGCACAATTCCCAAACTTACGAATTCAAACACCCCACTATCCAACAAACCGTGCCCCCGGCTCCAGCTCATTTGTTTAAATGCCCCCTTCAGACTCATAGAGACTATTAATTCACAGATCCTCCTGCCCAACTTGACCTTTTCCCTCTGCATCAACCTACCCTGTCTCCCTTTCTTTATCCAGCTTAGATTCCATCATGACAATCATTCCCTTTTGAATAACCTCAAGTCCATTGTCACTCCCTCTGGACAATGGACAAACAACTATGTTCAAGCCTGTACCCATACAGTTAATGTTGCTAAAGAGAAAAAAAAATACTAGAATTAGTGTCCTAACACATTAATTATTCCCAACTTAAAATAGAACTTCACCACCACCTGGCAGTCCTACTGTTTTCCAGCAAGCTCTTCGTCTCCCCATGACTATCAAACCTTTTCCACATTCTCCAAACATGCTGCACCCACTTCTTGGCTTTTCTTCTTATTTCACTAAAAAACAGAAGCTATCACACGGCAGTTTGTCATCTTCAAAACTTCTAACCAAATGTAATGACATATATCTTTTATACCCAATTATAATGGAGAAAGAATCTTTTCTCCTCTATACTCTCTGTTAAGGATCTCATACATCTCCATGGCTTTTAAAACTGAAAACTCTAAAATTTCTATTTCTAGGACAAATATCTCCTTGGAGTTCCAGATTTCTACATCTAAAGTTGCTTGCTGACATTTGCACTTGCTGTCTCACAGGATTCTCTAACTTCACACTGATACCTGATTCCCGTGCCTCCCCTCCCCCCCCAATATTTCCTATCTCAATAAACAATACCACCAAACTCCAGATGTTAAAGCTTAAAACTTGGAAACCATTCTTGATTCCTCCCTGTCCCTGACCCATCCCCTACATCCAATCAATTTTCATATCCCTCCAAAAGATATTCCATATCCACTGCATTCACTCTAGTGCTGGTCAACATAACCTTTTGACTAAACTACTGCAATAATCCCATACTGGTTTCTCTACCTTGCCTCTTGCCCGCTCCAATGTATTCTTCACACTACAGCAAGAGCTTTTAAAAATGTAACTCCATCATAACATGACTAAAAAATAGCCAAGGCTATAGTGAAGAGGAAAGTTAAGGGATAGCAGGGTACAGCAAAAAGGTCAGGTAAAGGACTAAAGAGGAGGGGAGAAGCAAAATTTGAGAGGGGAAAAGCCAAAAAGACCAGGGAATGCATTTTAATCTATTTGTTAGATGGCTGTAAACATTAAATTGAACATACTGAGAAACTCCAGCATATCTTAGAAGCAAGGGTCTAGCTAGAGTAACTGTCAGGGTAGAATCTGGACTTCTGCATGCGGGGAGCAAAACCTGACCCCATCTGTGTGCTGCTCATGTGGGCCAAACTCTATGGCCAAGTGCAGTAACACACACCTCTCGCTCCCAGCTTTCTCTCCGCAGTTTCTTCCACTGTTCTCTCTTGGCAAAGTAATCAGGATACATTGCCTTCTCAGAAGGATGCCAGTCATCTAAGCACCACTCTGGGACCTGTCAGGAGAAGAAATCATAGCGTCACTCATGGGATACATTTACATGTCACTGACAGGGTCTGCTCAAGAGGGAGAAGACAAAACTGAAGGTGCATTTTTATAAGCACCGCTACTATCAGACTGCTCTGACCCTAAGCAATGAACAGCAGAGGACAAACGGACCAAAGGTAAAGGAGAATGCCTTAGAGTGGAAGAGAATATGGCTGAAAAACAGCAGCAGTGTCAGTTCAAAGAGAACTGGCATCATTCCTCCCCTACCTGTGTTTTCTACATATCCAGGACGGTTGTATGTTATTTGCAAGTATTACTTACAGTATCTCAGAAATACTAAACATCAATCCAAACCAGTTAACTTCAAGGTCCCCAAATGAGTTATTTATCAAGTAATTTAGCACTTTGCTCTGCCAAAAAGTACACTGCAAGACCTTGGAGCTGAATTTAGAAAGAAAGTCTTAATGACATCTAAAGAGAAAACTGACACCTGAAAAAAAAAAAGTACCTCACAACGGTCAGGAAAGAAATCTCCGAAAGAAATTACCCTTCAAAGGGCAAGTGGTTTATAAGGCTGAGGTTTAGGACCGGAGAAACAGAAAGCTGCCTGTCAGCAGGCAGCCGCCACTGTAATCCTCACTTACCTTGTAGCACTCATATCTCTCGTAGGAGGTACCCCCAGGAGAGTCAGGGAAGATATATGGCTGTGGATGCTGACAATGCCAGAATTCTTCCTCTGCCTCCCGCAGCAGCTGGGTGGCCTTCATCATATCCTTTTCATTCTTATGTTCATCAAATCGGGCTCTCATCAAACACGCAAAGTACCGGTATTTGTCCCTTAAACCAAAATGATTTTGGAGATAGGAAATATTTATTCAAGTGGACAGTATCACTGACAAGAGGCTGTATTCCCACTAACACCTTCTGGATGAATAGTTTAATTTCCTGGCACCTCCCCAACTCTGCCAATGGAGTAGCCATATCATTATGACTGCTTCCTCTGCAGCCCTCTAAACATCAGCAGGTGAAAAATATAGCCTAACCACTTTTCTCCTTGCTTTTCTAACAAAGTAATGATTTAAAAGAAAAAGGAGAATTAGCAAAAGAGAAAAGCTATAGTTCTGTAGGATCATTCAACATTCTTACTGAATTTCCTCCTATCTTGTGCTAGGCACTGTGCTAAAATTTGGAGATATAAAGTTAAGAATGGAGTTGTTACATAGTGGAAACAGTATTGCTCCAATCAGATAGGCCTGGGTTTGAATTCTGACTCTGATACTAGCTGCACGACCTTAGATAAGTTAGAATCAGGTTCTACAGATCATTTTTTTCTGATTTTTTATATTTTCTTTTTCGTGGCTGGCTGGTATAGGGAACTGAACCCTTGACCTTGGTGTTACAAGGTTGCATTCTAACCAACTGAGCCCTAGAGTCAGGTTCTGAAGAAACGATGGGCAGAGATCAGTTAGGAGGTTGTGACAATAAGCCAGGCCACCGAGGACAAGGGCCTGAAGCAGGCAGCTGTGTTGGTGACAGGAGATAGGAGAGACATTCAGACTACCAAATTATGAGAGTGGCCTCTCAAGGCAGACTGCATGCACCTGAATCTTAACTCTGCCACTACTAGCTGTGTAATCTAGGGTAAGTTACTTAGTGTCTCTAGGCCAGGGGTTCCTCCTTTATAAAAGTGTTAATAACAGTGTCTATATCTCAAGGTTGTCATAAAGATTCAATGAGCTAAAAAACATAAACACACTTCACAAAGTGCCTGGCACATCCTAAGTGCTCATTAATGTCAGTTACTAATATTATTACACTGGAGAGAGAATTCACAAAAATCATACTCATACATGGAGTATGAGTATGTGTATAATCAGCAGAGAGGTAAGTAGGGAACACTTGAGAACAATTCTGAGATTTAAAGCTTAATAACTGAATTGCTAATAAAATGCCATTAGCTGAGGCAGGGAATTTGGGAAGATAATCAAAATGGGAGACTGAAAAGAAAATGAGTCTGGTTTTAAAGAATTTAGACAAGTTGAGTTTCAGAGAGCAACAGGCAATCTAACAAACAATTAGAAATACCACTATATATTAGGCCTCATGGCTAGCTTAACATCAGCACAGCCAGGTAAAGCAACTTTGCACCCTTCTCCCCCCGCCCTTTCCCTTCTCTGCTCCAGAAACTGAGCAGCGAAATTCCTCCCCTGGGAAGGGGTAAACATGACCGTTATCATCAAAGGAATGTCTTGTGGGCTGCAGGAACAAGCTTCGGGCTGAAGTGCTTTGCACTGATATAGCAGCAACACTAATTAGAAGCCTATGCCCTAAGCGACCAGATGTTAGCAGACTACAAGGGCTTTGTCACCTTGCATACCACTGATTTCGAAATTGCCCATTACTCTGTCAGACCCTCAAAGGCTTATAAAACCCTGCTTTCCTTTGTTCGGGGGAACTGATCTGGCTCAGTCTCCCCTCCTTGTTAGTGGAATAAAGCTTTTTGGCTGAAATAGCACCTGGCTTGGGTCTCTCTCTCCCCTTTCTCCATCTCGCCAAACCTAACACTATAGAGACAAATGAGCATAGGTGGTAACTCGAGTCCCAGCATGAAACAAGGCTGCCCAAAGTACATACAGCAATACATGGCCTAAGATAGAACCATAGAGAATAAATAGCACTGTGAGGGCAAATGCAGGAAAAAATTCAGACAAGGACTGAGAAAGGATATGAGACAAAAATACTGAGCCAATGTTGTCACAATAGCTAGTTTTATCATTTCCTCCATGACTATGAACTTTAATATTCCCAGTGGTAGTTCAGCTTTAACTGGATTCTTGATGGCTTGACTTCCTTCATCTTTAAGACTGATAATTCTCTTTGTTATCTTTTGTTTATCTGTTCATTTCCCCCACTAACCCATTAGCTGCTGCAACCCCAAAAAAGATTTATTTGGCATCCAGCATAGAACCTAAATTGAAAATTCTGTCAAATGAATAAATAGGGAAAGCTCAGGGAAGAAACTAATAATCCTATGACCCTGTACCTGGCCATCTTCCTGCCTAGCAAAGAAGTATGTCGACAGCCTTCCAATAATGATAAATAATGCAATCTGGGCTTCAAGGATACCCTCTGCAACTCTTCCAGGCCTACTCAGTTTTCCATCGTTTAGAGGTTTTTCCCAGAAGCCCTTCTCCTGGGACTGGGTTTTAGGATTCTGATAGGAGACTGGAGTCCTAGCATTCACACATCTTACGTTGTCACCCCACTTTGCATTGCATTTAGATCATGAAAATCTATATATTTTAACACTATGTTCTAAGACTGGTCTCAGATGCAGAGGATAAAAGAAGAGAATTATGTGGGAGATGACAAAGATGTGAAGGTAATAAAAAGGACGAAGCTAAAAAGAGAAAAACTGATGGGAGTGTGGAGTCAGACATCTAAATTTTAATCCCGGTTCGGCCACTTACTAGCTGTATGTCCATGAGCAATTTACTCTGTGCCTATCCCCTAAACTGTAAAATAAGGCTAAAAGAATCCCTAACTACTAGAGTTTGTTTTGCGGACAAAAAAAAAATTCATACTTTGTTACTGTTAATATTGGGAGCGAGAAGAACATGAAGAGAGAGATTATTCAGTGACCCCTGGACCCATGACAATTATGTTTTAGGCACTTTCCTTCATTTCATTTAATCTTCATGCAGCCTTCTGCGCTGGGTCCTGCATACTTTTTTACTGAAGACACCAGGCCTGGACCAGAAAAGCAATTCTACTAGATCTCACAGCTATGGGCGGCGAAGGCTGGATTCGAACCCGAGTCTACGGCGGGGGAGGGGGCTCTGCGGGGCGACAGGCCGGCTTCCAATGCCGTCCCCGAAGGCCTTGAGCCGTCCGGTCCCCCGGGCCTTTTCAGCCTCTACAGGAGCCCCCAGGGTCACCTCCCTGAGCCCTGGATCCCCCCGTTCCCACCTGTAGATGCACCATGACTCGAGGTGGCGCAGCGCCCGCTTATAAAGTCGCAACACCTTCTGTTGGTGGGTCAGGTAGGCTGCCGGCGCCAAAAACGCCATGACCGCCCGCTCCCCTTCAGCGGCCGCGGGGCCTGCCGCGAAACCGGATGTCCTCGGCCGAGGGGCGGGGCGAGGCAGCCGGAAGAGCTGCGCTGCAGACATCCACTTCCGTTTCCGCCGGGGAGGAGTGAGGGTTCCGGTCATGAGCCGCTTCAAGTTCATCGGTAAGAGGATCGTTTACCCACTCCTTGGACTGTTCTGACCGGTCTTGGTCGTCTCTCAGTACGGCCAGAGGACCCAGGACTTGCGCTCTCTGGCTTTTTGAGGGTTGAAGGAGCCGCTCAAAGAAGAGGGCACGGGGAGGCTTTTAGGTGCTGGTAATGAATGTTCTGGTTCTTGATCTAGGTGCTGGTTTCACGAGTGTGTTTTTATTGTGAAATTTCGCAAGCCGAACCGTTATGATTTGTACTCTTTTCAGCATGTGTTTTGTGTTCAATTTACAACAACCCCCGAAAAGCCAGTCACTGTTCCTCTCCAGCCCACCTGCACCTCCCGCCTCTCCCCTCTCCGTGACCGGGAGGATGACTGCTGAGAGAAACCAGTTCACTCAGTAATTCGCTCGTTCATGTCAGTTACTGAGCGCCTCTGGTGGGCCTGGCACTGGCCTAGGTATACTGGGCACAAAGACGCGGTCCCAGCTGTGCTGGCATCACCATCGGGTAGAGAAAATGGAGGACACAAGAAATGAGGAGAAGAACAAATTCTTTTACTTGGCAGGCACAGTGATCCATTCAGCATCGAAAAACAAGAGAGAGAGAATGGGGCAGGGATCCAAGTGGGTACGAAAATTTGTTACCAGGCATTTAGGAAAACCTGAGGGACATTGTAAGAGCTAGGATTGAAAAGATAACTTGGGGCCTGAATGTCTCTGAGTTTACTTTTACTCAGTATAGAGTGGAGCTTCACTGAGACTTTTGACAAGGAGCATTCATTCAGTAAATCCTTGAGTGCCAGTTATGGGCCGGTAATCTTGGGCCCTGGGATACTGCTCTGGGTAAAAGTGGGCATGATCCTTGTCTTTGTGGAGTTTTCAGCCACTTGAAGGTAGGAAATGACAGTGATCACATCTCTGCTTTAGTAAGATAATCCTGATAGCTATTACGTAGGTTTAGTTGGTGGGGGTGGGGGGTGTAGGGAGAAGCAGAGAAGCGTTTCAGAGCTTGAACAAGGGCAATGGAAAAGAGAGAAATGGAAGAAATGTGCACAGCATTTAGCAGCTGAGTGTTTATGGCAGATAATGGAGAGCAAACAAAGGTGACTCAAGGTTTGAATAAATACCTAAATATGAAATGAAAGCGTGACTGGTTTGGCAGAGGGCGGGGAGATACCCAGATCCATTTGGATTAGGTTAATTTTGAGATTCTTACAGGACATGCAGGTAGAAACATCTTCCCAGCAATTGGAAATGTAGTCTAGCACTCAGAAGAGAAGTTAAGATTATAAACTTAGATCTGAGAGTTATTGTTAAGCAGTATTTTTTCCAAAGACATTGTGCTGAGTACTGTGGAAATATAAAAAATCTAGTGGTGCAGTTAGTTTTCAGACTGGAGAGGTAAGACCTATGTACAGTAAAAGCAAATGCAGGGGAGAATGTGTTAAGTGCCATTAAAAAGGTTTTAAAATGCTGTGAGAGAGCCGGGCTGGGGAGGTGGTCCTCAAAGGTTGTAAGACACTTTCTAGGATGTGGTGTCTCAGTTTCTCCACCCCAATCTGTGACATAGTTGATGGGGGAGATAGAATAAAGAGCCATGAAGTACCTACCCCACAAAGAAACGGCACTTATTTTTTAAAAGATGCGTGTTTGTGATATAGAACTAAGTCCCTGCCGCAAGTTATGTCTCCTTAAATCCATCCTCCATATAGCCCCCAGAGTGGTCTGTCTAAAAGCCAAATCAACTAAATTTTTCTTTTGCTTCAAATCTTTCAGTTACTCTCCTCAGGATAGCTGAAGTGCTCTAACAGCACTTCGGAAACAGCACTTCAAAGCATTTCTTTGATCTGGTCCTGCCCACTTTTCTAGCCTTATCCCTTATATGCTCTATAAACACTTTTATATGCTGTTTCTTACCTCTGACAGGGTTTTAGAGTGGCAGTTTGGGGCCAGAATGTCTCCTTTGCCTCTAATGTCCTACTGACTACCCTATTGCCTGACTGACTTTTGCTTATTCTTTAAGAATTCATAATTCTACCCTTTACCACATTATTTTTAATTAACTATGTATGTGTCTGCCTTTCCCACTAGATCAAATTCTTTTTAAGGCAGGTACTCAGTGGTATTTGTTCCCTAGGAGCTTAGTACAATGACTGTTCAATGAATGGATGAATGAGTAGGTAACAGAATGTATGTGGTTTTAGTGCTAAAGTGCTAAAGTGATAAGAAAATTGATAAAGGAATCAGAACCAGAAAAGATAAGCTAGAAAAGATTTTTTTTTTTTTTTTTTTTTTTGGTGTCTGGCCAGTAGGGGATCTGAACCCTCGACCTTGAGAAAATAATTCTTAAAGGTCACTACTGCAATAAATAATTGCTGTAAGTTTTTTTTTCTGTATGTCTGCTTCAATCCTATGCTCCTGATGTAACTGTGTTAAAAGTTTAATATACTGTATATCCTTCCCTTCCCTACTTTTGAAATAGAATTATACAGACTCATAAAAACATATGCAAACATCAGGGTTGTTTTTTCTTTTTTAAAACAAAAATGGGATCATACTATACATTCTGTCTTTGTTACAGATTTACTCTGGTTTGTTTTAAACCATTCTCTACCAAGTGAGCTAAATGGCCAGCCCCTGTTATATGACTTTCTCTGATATTTAATCTTTTATTGTATGTCATTTAAAAAATTCTGCCTGTGAAGCACTTCACTGGTTCCTCAGCCTACTAAATGAATCACAAGTAATACTTCAAAAAATACAGTATTAGACCCATGTAAGATTTGTACACAAACAAGCTTTACGTGAAACAATTGCATGAAAAATTAAACCAGTGTTATAAAAGCAGCCTTAGATTTTGGTTTAGGACAGGTGACCCACCCCCAGGTTGTAATCATGCATTTCCTTCTTCTGTAATCGCATAACAAGTGGCTGTTCATTGAAACTATATCCTAACACTGTTTCTGATGTGAGGGAGGAGGACTGGAAGCAAAACTATTTATTAGGGGAAACACTGGCTGCACACTTTGAGGAGACACTTCTACAACATTATATTCTAGGTTTTACTTGAGCTAATTTTTGTGACTGTATCTTGAGTATCATCCCACAGGGAACTATATCCTCAATTTGAAAAGCAATAAGAATCTGTACTTAATCATTGCCAAGTAATGGGACTTGGGATGCAGTGGAACCTCCCTGTCAAAGCTGGCCCATCAGTGCTCTAAAACTCACCCACAAAAGTTCACTTAAGGACATACAGTAAATGTATACTCCACAGTGTGGTAGGGGAGGCAGCAGTGGTGTGCAGATCTTGATGCATCTACAGAATTTCTTTGGATGTCTTGTGTTTGTCTTTGAGATAGCATAGTGCTATTTTTAAATTAAAAAGATATTTAGCCCCTAAATCTTCAGAAGTAAAGTTGATACCCCAGGAAATCTCAAGGCATTACATACTTTCTAGAACACTCCCAGTTTGAGAAGCACAGCTTTAGATGATTCTTAACCTGGCAGCTTCCCCTCCCTCCCAAATAAACCAGTGAGAGAGTATCCAGCAGTACGTCAGTAGCTGTACTACCTCTTGGGACCATCCAGCTGCCGGGCGCTCTTATGTATCTAAGGTTTATCTGCAGTTGTGTTCTTTTATCAGGATTCTGACCCTGCCTGGTGTCCCTAACAGCAGGCTGGTTGGGGCCTCTGGTCATCTCTTTTGTACAAATTTCATTTCCCCAGGGGAGATCTTATCTTTCGTTTTTGTTTGTTGTGGATTCCCTTGGGCAACTTATTCATACATTTGACAAATATTTACTGAATCACTGCTGTGTGCCATGCAGTGTGCTAAATGCTAGGAATTAATGGTAGGCAGAAACTATTCATAGTCTAGTGATGGACACAAACAACCTCATAAATGCACTAATGACGTGGCCATAATTGTAATCTGAGAAGAGGGCACTGAAGAGAAGGAATATGGTGATTCTCTATGTATTTGGTGAGGAACAAAACTTAGACTGAGACATCAGAAAAGGAAGGAAGTGACACTTGGACTGAGCTCTGAAGAAACTATAAGAGTTAACTAGGAAAAGAAAGGCAGGGAGAAGGTTCTAAACGGAACAGCCTGTGCAAACATCCTGGGGCAAGAGAGCACATGGTACTTTTGAGGAACTGAGGGAAGACCAGTGGATCTGGAGCAGAGAAATGAGGGAGGCAGAGAGAGTGGTACAGAGTGAGCTAGAGAAGTTAGCAGGGCTAAGATCATGCCATGTTAAGGACTTCGGTTTTTATCCCAAGAGTAATAGGAGTCCAGTGAAGAGAATCATGATCTGATTTTTGTATGAAAAACAACCTTGTGTCAGGTGGAGAAGAGAATAGAAGGGGCCAGAGTGTCGGAGAGTCTGGAGTTGGTTGCCTGAGTGTTAGGGTAGTGGTGAAGATGGAAAAGAATACATAGATTTGAGAGATTAAGAGATAAAATCCACCTACTTGGTATATACAGATTGAGAGAAGGTGATGAAATCATGGATTTTTGGCTTGAGGTTGTCCCAGTCTGAAGCTCCCTTTGTACCCATTCTACAGTTTTAAAGCTAAACCCCCGTATTCTTCACCTAACTCCCTCTTTCACAATGGATTGTGATGGCACTTTCCTTGGTCTTCTAAAGGCATCCTTCTCTTTGTTAACCAGGCTTACATTTTGTTTCTCTTTGCCCTGAATGTGGTATGGTATGCCTATGTAGTCTAACCTCCTGCTGAGGGCTAGCACCCACATAGGTTCTTCCACACTAAAATTCTGTGGTTCTAACTACAGACCACAGGCTCTCCTTGTGTTCTGAACACCAAACTACAAAAGCCTTGACTTAAGGGCTCCGGAGAAGGAAGAATCTCCAAAATATTTAAGGAGAAAGTTAGGCCCTGTTCCACTGTTGATGGCCTGAAACACTATGCTGTAGCATAGTTATCTGTCCTAACTCCAGTATTCCAAAAACTGTCCAGCTTCATGTCTAGATGTGCTAGAAAAAGAAAACAAAGGGTAGGAAGATGGTTAGAAGAATTGAGACACTTTTGAGGGAGGTATATAGGTAATGAGAGAGAGCCAAGGAAGGGGGACAGAGGTTGTTGACATTGTTTTCAAATAGAATTGTTGGTGGGGATTGGTTCTAGGACCTTTCAGGAATGATCAAGCCCCTAATATAAAATGGCATAGTATTTGCATGTAACCTGTGCACATCCTCCTGTATACTTTAAATCATCTCTAGATTACTTATAATACCTAATACAATGTAAATGCTGTATAAATAGTTTTTATCCTATATTTTTTAAGGAATAATGGTAGGAAGAAAAAAATTGTACATGTTCAGTATTGATGTAAACTTTTCCTCCTAATTTTCTTTCTCCCCTTCCTCAAATATTTTTGATCCACAGGTGGTTGAATCCGTGGATGTGGAACTCACAGATATGGAGGGCCGACTGTAATTACTTTTTTTAAAATGATGACTTTTTATTATTATACAAAAGATATGCCATAGTTATTAAAATGTTAGCATTATAGGAAAGTAGACAGAAGAAAGCAATACATCATCTAAAATACCACCTCTGAGAAATAAGCTGATACAAATAACACATCTAAGTATATATAGAGTAAGACAAATATGAAATAATTTTATAAAAATGGCATCTTATCATATTTGCTATCTTAAGTGAAAAGTACTTAATTGTATTTGAATTTATCAGAAGAGGAAAAACCTAAAGTAAAACTGAACAAATTGCTGAATTTGTGATAAATGTATGTATTTCTTCACCACAAGAGATTCCTTTAAGGTTAAGAAAAAAATATAATTAATGTCATTGAGACATTTGGAATTATTTTTATTTAGCTGTTAACTTATATGTAACATCAATTTCCTGAAATAAAACATAGGAGGATCATTACTCTTAGACTTCTTTACACATTCCTCTTGTTTTTATCGGATTTTTTTTAACTTTCTCAAATTTTATAACATTTTCATTCAGTGATGGAAAAGAAATTGGCCCCGTTGTTTCTCTTGATTCTATATTTGAATAACTACACTGCTTACCACCAGTCTTTTCACTGTGGTTTCTCCATTCCCAAGAGTGGTATACCGACCCAGGGACTCCAAGGGGGCAGGGTTGATACTTGAGCCTATCAAGAGTTTCCCCTTCTGAGAGATACCTGCACCCCTCACCCTCCATCACCACAAAGGAATGCTGTGAATTCAGAAGAGTCCCAGCACACTGTGCACACTTACCCTAGACTCCTCTGCCCCTATTCATTCTCTTCCAGGAGCTATTTTGCCAAGCAGAAGGTGGCACCTTATGATGATTAGCATGAGAATTTCTTTAGCCCAACTTACATTCTTTATCTTTGCCTTTCTTTTCCCATAGGTGTAATTTTTATATTTTATTCCCCAACTAAATGTCATTTACAAATGACATTCTCAAAATATTTACTTACTTTTACCACTCTAAAAAATATTTTTAGCTGCAACTATTACATACCAAAATCCCGACCGCATTGATCCTAATTTAGACTACACAATATAGCAAAAAATGAGAATATCTATGCAAAAAGAAAATGCAAAATATAGAAAACAAAGAGAAAATAAACATCATATTCCAGTTCCCTATACTACACCTAATACCTTCGTGTCTGTCTTTCCAGATCTTCTCTACAAATACCAAACAAAATAAGATACTAATAAATACTAAACAAATAAATTAATAAATACTAAACAAAAAAAGAACTCTTGTAATCTGCTTTTTTTAATTACAGTCTCCACCTTTCCATTTCAAGAAATTTTCATCTTAACTAATATCAAAACCATACTAAAATTTTTCTAATTGTCCCCAAAATGTCCTTTATGGGCAGTCATGTCCAAAATAGTATCCAACCCAGAGACATGCATGTAGTTGTTTCTTACTTTATAAAAATCTAGCAGAGGTTTGCAAACTTTTTCCTAAAGGGCCATATAGTAAATATTTTAGACTTTGGTGGGCCATATGATCTCTTTGCAACCATTCAACTCTGTACTTGTGTGATCCTGTGACATAAAAAATATATATATTTGGGCTGGCCCGTGGCTCACTCGGGAGAGTGTGGTGCTAATAACACCAAGTCAAGGGTTAAGATCCCGTTACCGGTCATCTTTAAAAAAAATAAAAATAAATAAAGAAAAAATATATATATTTGGTCTCTGTCCCCATTTCCTGGGACAGTGCTCCTAGAATCCTTGGAATCTCCAAAGTGATGTCTTTTTTGTATTCTGATGATATGACTGACAGCTAGTGACTTCTGGATAGCCTCAGGATGGGGGCTGTTTACCAGGGGAAACCAACCATGTGATTAGAGGGTTGGAACTTTAAGTCCTATCCAGCCCCACCTTTGGGGAGGGGAGAGGAGCTGAAGGTGTAGTTGTTCACCAATGGCCAATGACTTAATTGATCCTACCTACACAATGAAGCCTCCATAAAACCCCCAAAAAGGATGGGGTTTGGAGAGCTATCAGGTGGCTGAACACATGGAGGTGGTAGGAGGGTGATGTACCCTAGAGAGGGCATGGAACCTCCATGTTCCTTCCCCCCATATCTGGCCCTATGCATCTCTTCTGTATGTTCTGTTGTTTCCTTTTATAACGAATGGGTAAAAGTAAGTAAAGTGCTTTCCTTAGTTCTGTGAACTGCTCCAGCAAGTGATCGAACCCTGGAAGAGGGTTGTTGGAACTTCTGATTTGTAGCCAAGTTGAACAGAAGTTGTGGGTAACCTGGGAACCTACTGCTTTTGATTGGCATCTGAAGTAGGGGGCAGTCCTGTGGAACTAAGCCCTTAAGCTCTGGGGTCTGATGCTATCTCTAAGTAGATGGTGTCAGAATTGAGTTAAATTGTAGGACACCAGATGGTGTCAGAGAATTGGTTGTTGGGAGGAAGAAACCAACACATATCTAGTATCAGAATTGAAGTATTAAAACTGTTGTGAATGTGGGAATATGATAGGAGAAAGCAGATTGTAGTGTTGACATAAAAGAAACTGAGGCAGACATGTAAAGCATAGGATTTATTGAGCCAATATGATGATTGCAACCAGGGAAATGCATAGGTCAGGTTGCCCTGAGAAGTGCACTCCAAAGGGGACAGCAGAGCTTAGCATTTTATAATCACAAGAAAGAGGAAAAAATCAAAGGACAGAAGAAGACAGACCCCTTATCATTATATCAGTTTTCCTATTGGTTGTACATGATGTAGAGATTTGGGATTGTTACTAGTTTACATCCTACATGCAGGGATCTAGGGTAAGTGTGACAAGAAGCATTCTAGGTTATTGTATTACTTTTCTGGTGCCAGTATGTCTGCTTCTATGTAAAAAGAGACTTAGCATAACATTTTACAGCACATAGGACACAACTACTGACTCATCCCAGATTTCCCAAGGCACTACAATTTAGGTGACCTGATCAGAGCAGATTTTTTTTTAGTTATCAGCAGTTTTTACTATCTCACACCTTGTTATTCAAAAGCAGTCATCAACAGTATGTAACCGAATGTGTGTGGCCATCTTCCAATAAAACATTATGGGTGCTGAAACTTGACTTTCTTATAATTTTCACGTGTCACAAAATATTATTTTTTTATTTTCTTAAACTACTTTAAAATGTAAAATCATTCTAAGCTTAGGGGCAAACAAAAATAGGCAGTGGCTTGCAGGCCATTGTTTACCAACCCTTTGATCTAGCACATTTCTTTTTTTCATGGCTCTGACTTGCTGAAGCAACTGGGCAGTTATCCCACAGAAAGTCCTAGCTCCTGGCTTTGTCTGTTTGCTAATAGTAGTGTTAGTTAGCTTGTTCTCTTATCCCGTGCTTCCTGTAAACTTGAAGTTATATACAGAGTCTAACAAAATCTGAAACAATTTTAAATACCTTTTTACTGTCCCTTTGTACCCCTAGATTACAGGTGACAGGGATATGGCATGATTCACTGAGCCCAAAAAATGAGGCTTCAGTTTGGAGGTATGGCTTTCTCTTGGTTTAAAACAGTGCAGTTTTCCACTCGATTTTGTTTTGAAAAATAAAACTCATTAATTTGTGAAGTAGTTTTTAGCAGTAAAGCAAAGTACTGCTTTTAAAGCTAGCGATTTAAAGAAAAAAATGGGTGGAAAAGAAGCATTGCTGATCTGTATAGGGTTAGATGTCACTGAATGTATGAATCCCTCAATTTCCTCCCTATCATAAAGTAGTAATTTTCCGCTTTGCCTTGTTTTACTTACTGTCATTCCCTCCCATCCCCATTATTACATTCTTAGTTTTTCAGGCTATTTACTGTCGTTGGCTAGATCTGGCTAGAAATTGGTTTCCATACAATATTTATTTACTTTTTTTTTTTTAGTTTAGTTGCCAATGTTGTGGAGCAAATGCACAGAGGAATCTAAGACCAGCATCAGTGTTGTAGTTTTATAGCTCTTCATTTTAGAGTTGCAGCTCTTTGTTCAGTGTTACAGCTCCTCTTTTTGCTTGCAAGCAAGGAGAGCACTGAGGAGCAAGAACTCCTAAACCAGTGTCTCCCAGAACAAAGGAAAAGACCCCCTTATATAGCCTAAATTCCTGCCCTTTTCCCTCACAGGTTCCCATTCAGGCCCTCTTATGTAAATGAGGGATGCTGTCCTGCTAATTTGGATTGGCTGATTGTGGGACACAGTCTGTTGGTCACTTTAGGAGCCTAATTTGCCTCTGGCCCCTGGGGGGTGGGCGGGGTGAGACTGCTGTTATCTCATAGAGGGCAGGCCCAAGAAGCAAGCAGGGTAAATGGCAGGGGCCAGAGTCTACAGTGGAGCATAGAGTTTCTAAAACAGTTTCTCAAGTGGAAAAGGGAAAGCTTAACATTAGAAAATGCTTAGGGTTCCCTGCAATGGCTTGGTAGTAACTATTTTAATTTAAAAGATACTATCCCTTATTGTAGATCAGAACATTCTGAAAAAGTTAAATAAGTAGGATTTTGTCTGGCTTTATTTTCATGGTTGCATCATGAGTCTTATGTACAAGACATTGATTCACACTTGGCTATTTGATAATGCAGTCTTGGATTTGGAGCATTAACCACTTAGGGTGGTATGACAATACAGCTAATGTTGACTCAGATTCCATTTGTTGTTGGCACTTTACAGTGTTTGTACTCTGCTCAGTAATAATAATAATTACATGTTATAGAACTTTTAATTTGCAAAGTGCTTTCACACTCACTTTTGGATTTAAGCCACATTTCATTGCTAAAAGGATAAATTCTATGCCCATCCAACGAGTGAGAAAACAGGCTCAGAAAGGCCCACCTGTTTGCCTAAGATCATTCACCTAATAATTGGCAGTGCCAGGAATTCTGACTCCAAAGCCTATTTTCTTTCCATAACTGCATAACTGCACTTCCACCATTTTATTGTATTTCTTGGAACTTGTTCAGAAATTGAATATTTCTAGTTGATCACTGAACTTTTCTTTGGCTCCTCTATGGTTGACTTGTTGATTATCTTAATCACTCTATAGATGTTTGCTGTGGGTTGGTGGGTGAAGAAGTGGTTTATATCCCAGAAGCCGTTCGGTATAGGAGAGAGGAGAACTTCTTAGAGGAAAGGGATGTGAATCATATAGAGTCCAGAAAAAGAAGATATTTGCCACCAAACCTCCTGGCTTAGGTGAAGCAGCCTATTCATCAAAGGACAGAAGAAGCTAATAACTAGCTAAGGAATACCTATTAGGCAAACCATATGTCAGAAAGAAAATGGCTAAGGGCTCTCAGTCCCAAGAGATTCTTGCAGAAAAGGGAAGAAATTGTTGGCTGAGTCAGTGCAGGGTACCCGAAAGCCTGAGACATACCTGGGTCCAAACCTGAACGTAGAAGTTTAAGTACACTGTGATTCAGGGCCTGAGGGACTGACCCTTCAGAAGAAGGTTTTAAGAAGGAGTGGTGTCTCTTGGAATTGGCCTCAACCAGCATCTGCCTCAGAATAGGCATTGCAAAATGATTTAGCACCCATTCCCATTAGGGTTGAGACTGATGTGGAATGGCTTCATAAACTGAACCTCCAAGCTAATCTTCAGTTAGCTTTTAAAATTAGAGTCATAAATGTTCGTTTAATTTTGTTAAATGTGCTAACTTTTTGGTTTCATGTGTTTTCTCACTTTGTTTACTAAAGATTGCTTTGGAAAAATACTAATTTATTTGCTGCTAAAAAGGACACTCCTTGGGGCCAGCCCGTGGCTCACTCGGGAGAGTGTGGTGCTGATAACACCAAGGCCACGGGTTCGGATCCCATATACGGATGGCCGGTTCGCTCACTGGCTGAGCGTGGTGCTCACAACACCAAGTCAAGGGTTAAGATCCCCTTACCGGTCATTTTTTAAAAAAAAAAAAAAAAAAAAAGGACACTCCTTGAGGAAACCTGAGCCAGACTGCCCTTAGTTGGCTTCTTGACTAGGCCCCAACCTTTGGCTCTGTCCTTGGCCCCCTGGGACCAGTTGTATGTAGCAGCAATTCTGGGTCAGTTTAGGGAAAATCTCTATCTTGTTATCTGGTCAACTCATTCCTCACCCTAGATATTCCAGCACTCTGGCCTGCCTTCAGCAGGAATCTGTCAAGCTGGATTTAGCCAGAATCCTCCCTTATCCCAATGTTTTGTGTTAGTAATTTTCCATCTACTGATCCCCACACTATTTGTTGGCTGTAAAACCCCACTTGTCTTTGTATTCTAAGTACCTCTCTCTCCTACCTACTGCAAAACCCTCATTGAATAAAGGACTCCTTACCATCTTTAACAAGTGTCATCATTAATTTTTTCTTTAACACTGCACAAAGGAGAAATGGGCTAGAGGAAATACAGACCATTTCTGTTTTTCTGATGATCAACAATGGTGGGTGACCGTAGACTGATGTCCTATAAAGGATTATTTTAGGCAGAAAAGCCTCTCCTCTCTTCACTGGATTTCCTTTTCAGTCTCCCCACATCTTTATCTAATTTCCTTTCCATATGTGAAAAGAAACTAATTGGTGATTTCTTCTGATCTAGGCCATTCCACTGAACCCCTGTAGTGTATTTATGGTATTAGATGATGTTTGTATGTTAGTAGCCCTTTTAAAGGGTACCAGTTGTGACTTTGTCCTCCCATCCATCTCTATTGACATGCTGTTGCCCAAATATCTTTGTAGTTTTCTTTATTGTGACTTTCTCCTGTTGTTTCAAATGCCTGAAATTCTCTCTCTGCTATCTCTTGGATTATCCAAGTTCCCATTCATTTTTCAAGGTTTATCTTAATGTTGGAACGGCACATTCCTGGGGGCCAGCTTGGTAGAAATCACTGAGAACATACCAAGAAGAAGCTGAAACTTCGCAAAAATAATGTAGGGGTCTATTGGTAGGTAACTGCCCCCCCCCCCAATTTTTCTTCTTATAGAGCTAAAAGGTAAAGGATATGTATTTTAAATAAGGGAAGCGTTTTTCTTGCCTATAACTAACAGTCTTACTTCACATCTTGTTGTCCCCCTTGTTGTCTTATATTTTATAGCAGGATTTACCAACAGCAGCACTTGAATTTTGGGGGTCAGATAACTATTTGTTGTGGGAGGCTATCCTCTGCATTGTTTGGGTGTTTGGCAGTATTCATGACCTCAACCCTAGATGCCAGTATTACCTCCCTTCATTTTGGTGACAACCGAAAACTTATACAGACATTGCTAAATATTGGGGGTGAGGAAGGGACATTGAGGGAGAGGTGCTGCAAAATTTGTCTCCATTGAGATCCACTGTTCTACAGGTACCATGAAGCTCTTCCAGTTTTCTAGATACAGTAAGTACCGCCAGACATCTGTATGTAGAACACCCTTTTCCTTCTTCAGCTTTAGGCCTAAGCTCTTTCCTCAAGACCCACCTCTTCTGTGAAGCTTTTCCCATAAACCCTGCCAAAACTGTAGTGCCCCTCCTTTGTGCACCAATGCACGTAATTATTTACAGACTGAATAAATAAATTTGGACCTATGCTCTATGGCAACTATTATGGTAGGTTCTACTATGTGCCAACCATTGTGTTAGGTTCTGGTGATAGAGCAATGAAGAAGATAAACATAATTTCTTGCCTCATGTTGCTTATAGTCTAGCTTATTATTTTACAAATTATATTTGTAGTTCCCATGTAGACTGTAAATTCCTGGAGGTCAGGGACCAAGTTTTGAGACTTACTCATTTCTGTATCCCCTAACTCCTTACATAGTATTTGGCAAATAAAGGAAATATGAAGGTACTTTTAAAAGCTTATGGTAAAATAGAATTAAAAGATAATATGAATCTTTCCATGAACTTTTTGAAGTATCTTTGTAAATAATTTATTCACCTCTCTGCATCTCCACTTCCATTACCCTAATTCAGGTTTTTTTCATTGCAAATATGAGCTATTGCAGATTCCAAATGAGACATCCTAATTCCAGTTGTCCCCTTCAAATCCCACCTTCCACAAAGGTGTCAGAATGAGATGTCCAGAGAGTAAATTTTACTCCTCTGCTTAAAAGCCGTCAGTGCTTCCTGTTGTATCTAATATTTTAAAGACAAGTGGCTATACAATGAAATATTATTTAGCCATTAAAAAAAGAATGAAATCCTGTCATTGGCAGCAATGTGGATGAGCCTGAAGGACATTGTTAAGTGAAATAAATCAGGCACAAAAAGGTAAATACCACATGATCTCACTCGTGGAAGCTGAAAAAGTTGATCTCATAGAAATAGAGAGTAGAATGGTGCTTACCAGAGGCTGGGAAGGCCGGGGAGAGGGAGAGTAGGGTGACGTTGGTTACTATAGTGTTCCATAACACTGGAGGGTAACCATAGTAAGTGATAATTTATTGTACTTTTTCAAATAGCTAGAAGATTTCGAATGTTACCAACAGAAAGAAATGATAAAGTTTTAAGGTGATGAATATGTTAATTACCCTGATTTAATCATTACATATTGTTTACATGTATCAAAATATTACATGGTACCCAAAAATGTGTACAATTATGTGTCAAAAATATATATATTTACAAACATATTTTTTAAAAATATATGTATTTTTAAAAACCACGAAAAAAATTTGACTTCCAAGAAGAGTCTTCATGTCCATTCCATCCTTTGTTAGTAGGTTATGTCATGAGGAAGCACCCAGTGAGAGGCTTTCTGAGTCATATCTGGAAGTAGCACACATCACTTCCATCCTTGAGGGCCATTGGCTAGAACCCTGTCACATGGATACATCTAACTGCATGGAAGGCTAGGAATTGTAGTCTAGTTGTTTGCTAAAAGAGGTCTCCACCACACTATTTTAATTTAGGATTTGGGGTATGTTTGTATTCTCTTTTCCCTAGATGGTTTTGTATTTATTTTCTATTTTAATTCTCTTAAGAGTTTGTGTATTTCATTATAAGAGGCCTCAAATTCATTTTAAAAGAAAGTAGGGTACAAATTGTAAATAAAGCAACAATCATGAATTTGATTAATGTCAAAGTGTACAGTGTTTTACAGTTCACAAAGGGCTTCCACACTTTTTAATATGTTTTTTTAAAGCAACCTTTTGATGTAAGCAAGAAACTTGTTACCACCATTTTTAAAATATAGGTGTGATTTACAGGTAAATGACTTACCTGAGGTTGCCCAGTTATACTCATTCTAACAGTTATTTAAATGTGGGAATATTTAATTGTCCTTGAAATCCTTCTAAAAATGTAGGAGAGTGAGGTGAGATAACACTTGGGAGAGTGTGGTGCTGATAACACCAAGGCCAGGGGTTTGGATCTCTACATAGGGATGGCCGGTTAGCTCACTTGGGAGAGCATGGTGCTGACGGCACCAAGTCAATGGTTAAGATCCCCTTACTGGTTATCTTTTTTTTTTTTTAAAGATATATTCATCTAGGAAAAAAAAAAGGAAAGAAAAAACAAGTGTCTGTAACATAGCTGGGTCTGGCTTCTTCTGGCTCTCCCTTGTCTTATACTGTACTTCTCTCCAGCAGCTGGAACAGCCTGTAGCTCTCCACAAGCACTATGCTATTTCACACCCAAGGTTTTGCTCCTACTGCCTCCTCTGTCTCCAGTCTTCTCTCTTCCACTTGGTAACTCTAACTCATCCTTTAAGATTCAGTTCAGGAATTACTTCTTTCTGGAAGCCTCTTCTGGGCAAGCCACTACACTAAGTTGGGTGTTCCTCTTTTGTGTTCTATAGTACCAGTGTTTACTTTCAGTATTTCATAATTGTCAGTTAATGGGTCTGCTTTACCAATTCTGCAGTGAGTTTCTTCAGAGCAGGAATTATATCTTACTTATCTTTATATCCCGCGTGTCTAGCACAGTAGCTGACAAGTGGTAGGTACTTGGATATTGTTTCAGTGAATGAGTGTTTAGTGAATGAAAAGTTTAGTAACAAGCTTTTATTTAAAGTAGAGGTTTCAAATAGAGACTCAATGATTAATTGGTTATTTTATTTTTTCTTTCACAGATATTGGTATCAACTTGACAGATCCTATGTTCAGAGGAATTTACAGGGGGGTTCAAAAGCATCAAGGTAAATATTTCTCTTATTAAACAGTTTCTCTATGAAGACAAATTTTCTGCCTCAATGAGATCTCGAAAAGTATAATCCACTCTTATAAATGAAATATTAAATAACTCATTACGCATCTTTGATAAAATTATAATCAGCAATATTCATGTAAGCTGTATTGGTAAACCATGATCCTGAACATTAATAAAGCACCTTTGTTATAATAACAAAGACTTAATAAAGCCTTCTTATTTGTAGCATTTTGTAATTTTGAATATAGAACTTCAAATAACCAAATGCACAAAAGCCAAACAGTAGTTGGTGTTTAATTAGTCTTTTAAGCAATTGAACAGTAGGGTACATAATCCAAAAATCACTTACTATAGAACATCATAATGTCTAGTTTCTCAAAAACATATTCAGCTGGGTGACAAAACAGTCGTATGATTAAGGAGGTACACTGCTGCCTACCTTCCCTGTCTTGTCTTTACTCCTTTCCATCCAAGTCTCTACCTACTTCATAAGTGGAAATGGACAGTAGTACCTCAGAGATTGATGGAAAGCTTAGACAAAAGCAAACTGGCTTGTATTTATCATGTAAGATCATTTAAAAGGCCTACTTTGTCAACTGAGAAATGACTAAACAGGAAATGATGGTGACAAGTTTTTTAAGCAGAATTTGTACAGTTAGTCTGAATATTGCCTCAAAAATTTGACTGTACTTGTTACTGTGTAAATGTAAAAAGGAAAATTTGGTTTTGTGGTTATGAATGAAGTAGAATTGCACTTTTCAATAAGCTAAATCAGAAGCTAATCTTATTGTACTTTTAGGTGGTAGTAGGTAAAAGCTTTTCTAAATATAGGGGATGTTAGATACCACTTGAAAGAAGAAAGGTAGATGTTAGCTTTCTCAAGCCCTACCTCAAAACTTAACTTTTCTACTTCATTTAGAATTTCAAATGATATTTTTACATGGGTCTTACATATTACAGATGGAATACTGAATAAATTACACTCTGCTTTTCTTGCCTTTGTAGCACTTAATAGATTTCATGCTCTGTGACTCAGTGTGTATGAATGTTTGTATGTGTGTTTATAAAATAAGTTTTATTGTGGTCAATATTAGTATTACTAGTTTATAAAATCTAGCAAAACTGGTGGCCGTATTTAGTATAGTTAATTAAAGTTGATATTTTTGTCTAAAAGAAATTTTGTATCTACTTTAGAAGCAATAGCAATTGAATTCCAGTCACATTTACTGTTAAACTTAAATATGAAGTTAATAAATGGATTTTTATTACATAATTGTTTTATTTTGATGTCCACTTATTTCTGGCCTCTCAGCTTAGAAGTTAATATTGATCTCCCTAAGGTTTTGGTGATGGGCCATAATAAGCAACTACATTGTATATTGACAAAATTAAATTAAATTATGTTAAATTTAAAAAAAATATTGATCTCCCTAAAAAAGTTTATTACTTAACAATTTGGGGGGAAAAAACCAAATGTAAGGGAAAATAAAAATTGTCCTTCCTCAATGGGAATGGTAATTATAGAAATACAATATTAACTGAAATATACAAAGAAATGTTATATTACGTTTTAGGAAGCATTGCAAGTGCACTCAGAAGAACCCTAGTAAAAATAAACAATCTTAGCGATTAGTTATTTGTGTTTTTAAAAATATAATACCAACAGGTTTCAAATTTGAAGTAAGTGCCTTACATCATAGTCAGTGAATTCATCTTTAATTTGAACCTCCTGGGTTTTATTACTCTTTCCCTTTCTGGTCAATAGAATAAAAATACAGTTAAATTAATTATTTATCTAGTTTGCCTTGTATTGGTTTCTTTTTTTTTATTAAAGTTTTTGCTAGCTCTATTCTTACTGTATGACAAGGCCTCATCAAATAGTATTGATCTGAATCTGATTTAGTAAATGTAATTATTTCTATGTATTTTTATTTCAAGAGGAGATAACTAAATTACAGATTAGTGGATTTTTTTTTTTTTTTTTTTTTTTTCTGACCGGTAAAGGGA
This sequence comes from Cynocephalus volans, assembly GCF_027409185.1. Taxonomy (NCBI): domain Eukaryota; kingdom Metazoa; phylum Chordata; class Mammalia; order Dermoptera; family Cynocephalidae; genus Cynocephalus; species Cynocephalus volans. Next base: position 78,213,752 of record NC_084474.1, on the reverse strand, counting down.
CCGCAACCCTCGGCGCGGGGTGGTCGGCACCACGCTCAGCCAGTGAACACACCGGCCATCCCTGTGTAGGATCCGAACCCGCGGCCTCGTCACTCCCAGCGCCACACTCTCCCGAGTGAGCCATGGGGCCGGCCCCAGATTAGTGGATTTTTTATTTGCCCGTTTTTTTTTAATGTGGGGTTTGTCTTTTACAGATGACTTACAGGATGTAATAGAGAGAGCTGTTCAGATTGGCGTTAAAAAGGTAATATCTGTTTTTTGTTATTGAGGTTTTTTGTTTTTTAACTAAATTTAAATAAAAATTCTGCAGAGTAGAAGGAAAAGAGCTAATGCCACACTTGGGGTACATATTGTCTACATTTAATAGAAAAAAAATATTCTGTTCACAGCAATTTAAGTTACACAACCTCATGTATAGTTCTTCCATGTGATAATAAATGTGATAAATGGCAAGGTCTCTTTGAAAAAATAATTTTTTTAAGCCTATATGAATCCAGGCTTCTTAAGAGGCAAGAAAAAAATTCAATAGTATGGTGTCAGGACACTTGGTAGCTATTGCTTCTAAATTGAATAATCTCAGTTTGAAAAAGTGATACTGCTGGCTAAATGAATTCTATAGGCTCCAATTCTAAATTGTATTAGTTATTATTCACAAATAATAAGAAAGGATAAAGTTAGATTAATTTCTCATTATGTGGTTACTTCCTGCCTGCTGAATAATTTAATCTTAAGGTTTCTAATTGTACACACAAACACACACACACACACACACACACACACACACACACACACACACACACACACACACACACACACACACAGAAATAATAGAACATGGCTGAGTTTTACTTGGGCATGTTTCCAGTTTCCAAATTGCAATTTAATTCAGTACCTTGCAGTTATATTGTAGTGTTATATTGTAGTGGTCAAAAACGCACAGCTGAAGTTTTATTCTTCATAGCTTTGTAATCTGGGGTATTTTATCTCTCTAGACTTCAGTTTTCTCATTTAGAAACCAGGAATGATGATAGTACTTAATTAATAGAGTTTTTGTGAGGGTCAATTAAAATATTGAATGCAAAGTATTTGATATTATACCTGGCATAAAGTAAACAATCTTCATCATGTATATGGCGGAAGCCACCGTCATCATAATCATTATTGTTATTGTTGTTGTTATACACTGGGAGAAGACATTATGCCCTCTAGTCTTGTCCTTACTTTTTTCAACTATTTGGAAAAGTTATAGGTAAAGTAATAAGTAGACTTGATTAGAAACTATTTTATGTAATTGAAATACTGGATGTGGGCAGCTGGTCTGATATTAAAGAATTAGCGGACTGGCCAGTTAGCTCAGTTGGTTAGAATACAGCCTTGTAATATCAAGGTCAAGGGTTTAGTTCCCCATACCTGCCAGCTGCCAAAAATAAAAATAAAAAAGAATTAAGTAATATTGGCAAACAAGAAAGTTTTTTCAGTATTTTTGTTATATCTTATATATTATGTTTTTCAGGTAGTCAGGCACTTAATTAAGGCTCTGTGTTCTCTGAATAGATACTCAATGTTTAATCATATTAGAAGTTTAAGTTGCTATATGAAAATATCTGTTCATCATTTGCAGTTCCACCTTCATTTTGTGTGTTTTCTCTTTAGATTTGCACCTATAATGAATTCTTCATTTTAGCTTACTGAGACTCTTGAAGTATGCTTTAAAAAATATGATACATCAGTGTACTTAAATCTCTTCTTTGAAAGAAGAATGTGCACCATCAACACATTGCTCTTTAGTGACATCTTCATTTTAACAGATTAGCAAAGATGGCATTCTAACCATAAGGTGGACTTTAATGGCTCTCGCTGTAGATGTACACTTATTTGCCAACCACCATAAATTTCTCTACAGAGAATTCATCCATATACATTAACTCAGTGATTCTCATACTTTTTGGTCTCAGAGCCCCTTCACATTCTTTAACATTATTGATGACCCCCAAAGAGCAAGAACTTTTGCTTATGTGGGTTTTATCTATTGATATATACTATATTAGAAATCAAAATGAAGAAAATTTTTAAATATTAATGCATTTAAAAATAACAATAGACTACTATATAACATAAATAGCATATTTTTATGAAAAATGATTATTTTCCAAAGCAAAAAAATTTAGCAACATGAGTGGAATTGTTTTATATTTTTTCAAATCTCTGTTATGACTGCAATAGTAGAAGACTGCTGAATTTTCATATCTGTTTCTGTGTCTGTTGTTATATCACATATCATGTAGCCTCTGCAATTCCTCACTGTACATTTGTGATAGAATGAGTGAAAAAGACAAATAGCATCTTAGTATTATTATGAAAATAGGTTTTTTTGATGAAAATAGTTTTGACCCCACATACCTCCTGGACGTTCCCCAACCATACTTGGAGAACTGTTGAATTAATCAGTACGATAGAATCACTGATTTAGATTAATAGAATTCTAAACTTGCAGGTTTCAGTAATTCAGTCATTCATAACACTTAATCTCTGTCCTCAAAGAACTCATGGTCTATTGGAAAGACATGTATAAATACATTTTAACAAGGAAGAGTGATGAATTCTATTGTGTGTGTATAGAGGGGTAGTCAAGTACTACTCTGCATGGGAATGATCTTCTGACTGAATTTTATTTATTTATTTTTTTTATAATAAGTACATTCTAAAATGTTTTGGGGAGAAGAGGGGTGGGGCCGGCCCACAGCAGCTGTGTCACTGGCCTAGGGGGGTCAGGGGGGCCAAAGCCCTTGGCCACTGCTTCAGGACCCCCAGGGGCTTCTGGCTCCAGCTCCGGTCTGGTTATGGTAGGTGGTGGGCAGGCCAAGGACCACAGCCTGCAGCCTTAGGACCCTTGGGGCTTCTTCTGACTGAATTTTAAAGGAAAGGTAGATGTGTGATGGTCACAGAGGAAAAATCATTTTGCCATAAAGAAATTAAGTGGCAGGAAGGCATGTTTGGGAAACTGTTGTTGAGGCCCTGTTAAAGTCAGCTTATTTTCTTTCTTTCTATTTTAGTTTATGATTACAGGTGGAAGTCTACAAGACAGTAAAGATGCACTGGATTTGGCACAAACAAATGGTATCCTCATATTACTTTTACCAAACAAAGTATGAATTAAGTAATTTTGAAGAAGTCTTTCTGAGAACTGCTTCAGGTACAATACAATGGATCATGACTGTAGAAGCAACAGGAAAATGGACTAAATTCAATGGGACATGATTAAGATGACAAAATTCAAAGTACCTATTGGTATTTCAGATGTTTGATGAAAAAACCTATCATAGTACTTAACAAAGATTACTTTAAGATTTAAGTTAATAAGAATAAAGTTCTCCAGGTACATAATTTAACTTCAGGTATTCCTCATGTGGAAAATGTGTGTTGTAAAGTATTTAAGGTATGAGTTGCTTTTTATTTGCTTTTCTTAACTTAAGCTATGAAGGATCATTTTATTAAATATTTATTATGTGGACTAGACACTATGCAAGGCCCCAGGAATGAATATAATATAATATATAATCACTCGCATGCTTACTTTATGTGCATACATTTTGCATTTATTTAAAATCTCAAACATTTTGGAATTGATAGTTAAAGGAATCCTACTTAAATAAAATACCTCATTTACCTCACATTCATTCATTCAACTTTTTTTCATGCCTAATGTGCTAGACACTGAGGAATTAGTCATTCTACATAATTTTTCAAAATACCGATGTTTCCTGTATGTATGAAAATATTTTTTAAATTTTTATAAAAAATTTTTATTTTGACATTTATTTGTACATATTTGTGGGGTACAGTATGTTGTTTGTACTAAAACTTATTAAAAGCTATTTTTTATGGAAATGTTTCTAAAATGCCACTTCTCTTCAGGATTCACTGACAATTTTTCTTAGTTACTAAGGACTAAAATAACTCATAAAAATAATCATCTTCCCAGGAGTTTTTGAAGTATGTAAAGATGTTTTCTTCCATACTTTTTAATCCCCAAACAGCTATGCTTTAAAAAGTTCTCTCATCTCCATTATCAGCCCTCCCCTACTCCTCTCCGTGTATCTTGTATCTTCACAGCTTTAACAGCACTGCCTCCTTTGATTTGTAAACATCTCCACGAGAGCCTGAGGAAGGCTCCATACCTCTCCCATGGGTTCCCCTACTAAGCCACTCAAAACAATTTTGGGGTTCTCATTTGTGTTCTACACAATTAAAGCTATGGCCTCTAAATAAGTGAGCTTTATTTTTTATTAGAAAAACAAATCCCCCTTTCCACCTCTTTAAATCACCCCTGCTATTAACCTTTTTAAGGGGAATATATTTTAACTGTTATATTAAATACATGAATCAAGAGAGTCATGTGAACAGTGAATATAAAAGATAAAATGAGAAAATGACATTTCAAGAAATTGTTTCACTTTCCATTCTACAACACTTAATAAAAACCAAGCGTTGGAAAGAACTGGACTAATTATTATATTAATACATTAAGGCAATTTTCATATTCATATCCTACTTTGTTAAGGTATTCCAAAAATTCTTACATGATTAATATAATGCAATTCTGGTAGTTTGAATAGTTTATGGCTATTGTTAAAAACCAGTTGAAATTATTTATATTCTCACTTTTGCATACTAAATATAAATATGAAAAATATTTTGAAAATAACCCTAAGATATTATTTTGTGTTAGATATGTTCTTCAGTACAGTCGGATGTCATCCTACAAGATGTGGTGAATTTGAAAAGGATAACTCTGATCTTTATTTAATGGACTTGCTAAATCTTGCTGAAAACAATAAAGGGAAAATTGTAGCAATAGGGGAATGTGGACTTGGTAAGTGCCAACCTAACCATTTAGAATGACTTTGTTTGAAAATAACTGATCTGTATAAGTCATGAGTAATTATTCTTTTTTATCTTTTAAAGACTTTGATCGACTACAGTTTTGTCCCAAAGATATTCAGCTCAAGTAAGGAAATTTATTAACTTTAGAAATTATAAAATCCTAAGAGTGGTTTTTAAATAACTTCTTTTAATTGAAACATAATCGATTATACATATTCGTAGGGTGCAGAGTTGACTGTCAATACTTGTGATGCTGAAATCAGGATAATTAGCATATTCATCATCACAAAATGTAGTCATTCTTTGTGTCCATTAACCAATTTCTTGCTAACCCCTTTCCCCTCCCCTTTTTCCACCTCTCGTAACCACAATTCTGTTCTCTCCTTCTGAAAGTTCAATGTATTATTGTGATTGTTGTCTCTTTCTTTAAATAACTTTTACCAGTTGAGAATATAGTTTGATTAAGCATCAGGATGTTTTTGTTCTTCCCTTTGTATATCAAAAGTTAAGTGAAACAAATATCCACACATACTTGCACGTAATTCATAACGGATGGAAGCACATAGTTCCCTGATTGATTAACCATCTAATTGGATTTCAATGGTAGAAATAAGGGATGAGTTTTATATGATAGAGATCTTTGTTTTGTTTTTTTTTTGTTTAACAAATGCATTCATACATGAAACATTCCAGTGGAATGAGTTAAATTCAGTTATGGGGGATATAATATAAGAGCAAGTGATATTAAAAATGGATTACAGGATCAGTCACCAAAGCTAGAAAAACATATTTTACTCCTGTTGGGCGTTGGATATTGTTAGTTTGGATCTGTGAGAATCATTTAATAGGAACTATGTTAAGAGTGGTAGGTTCTGAGAAAACTCCAAAGCTCACAAGCCTTGTGGACTTCCTATAACACATTGCCTATCGCTTTTAGTTGGAGCTCTTGTCATCATACTGGCAGGTCATTGTTATAAGTTGAAAAGAAAAATTAGGTCAGAGTCTTAATTTAAAACATGAGGGCTAGCTGGTTAGCTCAGTTGGTTAGAACGCTGTGTTATGACACCACAGTCAAGGGTTCAGATCCCCATGCTGGCCAGCTGTCCCCCCCCCCAAAAAAAAGCGTTTTGTTGAACTTTAAAAATATCTTAATTATCAAGATGATAAAACATTAGAATGAGCTTCTAAAGGAGGTTAATTTAGTTATTCATCCTTTGTGTAAATATTTATGGAGTACTATGTGCCAGCAACTGCTGGGAACTCATGGTATACAAAAATATGAATATGGTATAATATACGTCTCAAGAGACCTTTAAGAATAAACAACCCTCTGTCCATCTTAGTTTCTTATACACAAGTGAGGTCTGAGTTAGGTTATCTCTTAAGATACCGTCCAGTTCTATCATAATATTTAATAATAATTTTTGTCATATGATCTTGATTAAGCCAGTGATTTGATAGCCTGGGGGATTTTTCAAATTATACATGCCAAGAGTGTACTTCCTCCCTGGTCCCTCCCCTGCTCTGCCACAAATGGGATCCTGATATGTCCACCCTAGTTGAAAATCACTAAAGTGAGGAACATATTTACTAGTGGAGTCTGTCGTAACCTAGACTTCGAGCTTCAGAATTCCTGGAATGTGAAGGTCATAACCAAGTGGAACAAGATGGGTTAGAGTAATGTTCTGTGGACATATACTCTTTCTTTCAGCCTTCTCATTTATATAACCCTTTCAGAGCTGTTTAGTTTGTGGTATATCATTTGCTATGTTTCTCAGGAACATTCACATGGTTACCAACAGGGTTATTTACTAATGCCCTGTATCTTAAATATCATGTAGATCAGCTCACTTAGGCTTAAAAATTCATATATTCTCTTTGAAATAGAAAAAGTTGCCTGTAATAGGTTTTTAGGTTAAGCCCACAGATCATTATTCCTCAACTTGAGATTCTGCTATAAGCCAGGATGAGCCTCGTGAGTCCCACAGACTGTGTATTCTGACAATCAAGGGCCATTGCAGAGTCCCTCAAGATTTCTTGTGCCATATGACATCTCATCCAGAATGAGTTAAAACTGATTCTAAAATGCAACCTAAATACTTTAAATTCAGTTTGGGGGTTAAATGAAAACATCAATAGTATCAGTTCTGTTTTACTGTTCTAATAATATTTCACCAGCATCAGAGCAAGATCAGAACTTAAAACAGTATATGTAGCAGGATATGGTTTATGCTTTAACATACATGCCAATTGTCCAAGTGTTAATCTGTGATAGAGTTTGAACTCAATTCACTTAGTAAATGATTACTGAGTGCCTCCTCAGTATGATACAAAGAAGAATAAAACTTGGTTCTTATGCCTTTATAGACAAGAAAGGATGTAAGTAATTAAAGTAGATTGGAAAGTGCTATCAAAAAGTTGTGTAGGGCTGGCCAGTTAGCTCATTTGGTAGAGTGAGGTGCCGATAACACCAAGGTCAAGGGTTTGCATCCCCATATCAGCCAGATGCTGGATAAAAAATATGTATGTATGTGTGGACAGCAGAAGGAAGGACTAACTTTGTGGGGAGTCAGGGAAGGCTAAGGTGACAGCATGTGACTTAGGCCTCTTATGGAGAGGACAAATTAAGGACAACCTGAAGTAGGTGGAAATTTTGATAAGACAGACAGTTCAACTTGAGTTTTTCTATTTTTAATAATAAAACATCGAATGACTTAGAGGGTAAAAAACAGACACAGCAGTAATGGTCACATGTGGATTGTTGTTAAGGAAACAAACACCCACATCCTCCCACCCTTTCCCTTAGCATGTACTAACCTCTGTTCTTTGTACATACAGCACTCCATTCCTGTTTTAGCACTTACCACATCATACTGAAAATATGTTGTTATCCCTTCCCCTCTCACAACAGACTAGTATCTTTGAATTCTTTAAAGGCACACAGCAAGTCTTACCATGTTGTAGCTCTCATAGCACTTAGCATAGTACTCTCAGCACATGTTTTTTGAATGTTTAATAAGAAAATCAGTTTTGAATGTTTAGTAAGGAGGGAGGGCTCTTTCTGATTCCTACAGAGCAGTATGGATAAAAAGCCTATAATTCAACTTTTGCTATTGGGTTTATTCTTGGAAGAATTCAGATTTTCCGAAACAATTATGGTATGTGATTTGTTGTTATTGTTTTCTTTTTAAGTAAAAATGTAGTTGGGAAAAAAGGAGATGTATGAGAAAAGGAAAATAGAAAATAGTGTAATGGATTGGGAGGGAAAACAAAAAAATGTGCAATAGATGTAGTGTCTGAAAAACAATGGTAAGAAAAGCAGTATATAACGTAGTGTTAAAAGTATGATCTTTGAAATCAGAAGGGCTTTGGGTCTGATTTATAACTGCCATTTGGTGGCTGTATATCCCTTGTACATCTCACTTTCCTCATCTTTAAAATGGGGATAATACTGCCTACCTTTCTTAACATCTAGCATGTAAAGCCCATAGTGGCATGCCTGGCACAGACTGAGTACTCAATAAATTGTAGCTATTATGTTATTTCATTAGAAACATTACCATTGTAAAAGAAATACCAGCAATAGTTTTTGTTTGGGGTTTTTGAAAAGTATTTTTTAAAGAACAAGAAAGAGAAGCAAAGAATGAAAACAAGGAAAAAGCCTGATTTAGTTTTGGAAATTTTATCCTTTAAGCGATACTGGTATTTTCAATTTCTCTGCCCTATGCTACATACTCTTCTTTCCTTGTTGCACGTTAGAACTCTGTTCCCTTAGGAGGAATTTGCTTTGGGCATTTTTCTTGGAGCTTTAAAGTATTAATACTGTGTAGGGGTTTTTTCCCTGGTTTCATTTTTTTTTTTTTTTTTAATTAGAAGATTTCAAAGTGATCCTTTGGGGACTTCAGGGACCCTAGAGATGAGAGATTGAGGCCATCCTTGCCATTAACTGGTTTAGAGGAGGGATTACCATTCTGTGTTAAGGTATAGCAGCGTAACTATAATGTGGGCTTTTTGGATTCACCTCAGTCCTAATTAATAACAACTGCTATTCTGAAGCTGGAGTTTTCAAGCCCTTATCCTTAGATAGTGTTGACCCTGAACTATAATAAGCAGTAATACAATCAGAAGCAAATTACAGCTTTGCTAAAATGAGCATATCTAACTCAAGTAAGGAATGACTTTTATGAACTAGAAAGTCATAAAGAAGTAAAACAGGCAGAGAAGTCTCTTAATAGATGCCAATTTCTGCCCTATAACTTATGTTGTTATTTCTAGTTACCATTGTGGAGTTTTTTCCTTTAAAAACAGTAGTCATATGGGCCGAGCCCGTGGCGCACTCGGTAGAGTGCTGCGCTGGGAGCGCGGCGACGCTCCCGCCGCGGGTTCGGATCCTATATAGGAATGACCAGTGCACTCAATGGCTGAGTGCCGGTCACGAAAAAATGACAAAAAAAAAAAAAAAACAGTAGTCATTTGATGTTAAGTATTAATTATCCTCAATTTGTATCATTAGGAATGATTTTTTTTACCACATGGCTTCCTTATGATAGTTAACTTGAACTCAGGGACCTTTCTTTTCTCAAATTACGTAAAATTCTGTGGGCACATTGTTTGGGCTTCTGTTGTTTTCTGAATTGTACTTTTGCCTACCCTGTGATAGAAAGCTAATTTCCAAACTGAACGTTAGATTCTGTAAATCTGTGGTTTGGTCATGTGGCTTGGTCCATTGAATTATGTGTGAAAAAATTATAATCAGTATAGAGCAGTAAACACAAATTAGAGAGTACTGCCTGCTGTGTGTAGCCAGAAGCCAAATACATAGTAAAGTTTTCAAAACAACTAGAGCACACTTAATTGCCAACATTTGGATTACTGCAGAGATTATGGAAATAATGACTAGTAGTAATTCTTAAAATCATTTTTTCTCCCAAGTTTTCATTGATATTTCCTACCCTGTGAAATTTCAGCTCTTTGTTAACTAAAACAAAATATTTTTGCTTATTTAGCCCAGTGGAATCTGAAAGAATGATTTAAAAACCTAAACATTGGGTAATAAAGACATAGACCACCAATTTTAGGAAGACTGTTTCTTTAAGAAGTACATTTTTAATTTTAAAATTATGCATTTTTGAGTGCAAAGGGGTATTACAGGAAAGTAGTCCACGTCAGGAGGAGACAAGATATAGGAAAATATAGCAAAAGAGGCTTAAGTTAAACACAGAGAAATTGTTCCCCCAAATTAAAGGACCCAGAAGAGGTAAACCTATTTAGGAATATAATAAAGGCTAGCCAGTGAACTCAGCTGGTGCTAACACCAAGCTCTAAGGTTTGATCTCTGTACTGGCCAGATGCCAAGGAAAACAAAAGAAAAAAAAAAAAAGAAGCCTCTTGTTATCTGGTTTCAGTTAAATTTACATGACTATTAATGAGAAGGGGGGTAGGAGTTGGAGGACGGAGAGGTGGGGGAGGCCACTATGTTGAAATGAAAAAACAAACAGAACACCCTACCCATTTTTTCCCTTGGATATTGTCATTGTACTCTGGGACCAGGAAGAAGCTTGTCCAAAATGTAACAGTTTTAGGTGGTTTGGGCTGGGACTTTAAGAGCTCTGAATGAAGTTCCATGTTTGCCACATCATGTATCATCTTGGACAAAGTACTGCCACCTCTGTGACACCAGCTCTTGTCTTATCCTAAGGTTATTTTGAGGATCAAATAAGAGAATGGTATGTGGCACTGGGAAAAACCTTCTTATAAAGTACTCTAAAATATTCAGGGCTGCCATGTAATTTTCATTTTTTGAAAAGTGGTGTAATTCAGCCTTTGTGCTATTTCTTTAGCAAATACTAACTTATAACAACACATAAAAAACTGGTTGCAAAATGGAATAGATTAACACTCAGTATGAAGTGCTGCCTGGCTTCTCACTTGAGTTGACTCCCACCAGTGGTGTTCAGTGAACTGGAGTGGCAAGGGGCTGATGGTGTAATTCCTGAAAATAATTCTATAATCCCAGAAAATGAAGTAGCCCTTCCCAGAGGTTGTGTGGTATAAAAGCTCTCTGCTAAACGTGATGTATTTTAAATGCCTGAATTCACTATTTCCATCCTAGAATTTCTAGAGAATAAAATAACTTTAAAAAAGAAAGTCATGTGATATAATTATCTTTCTCATATTAATATAAAATTTTTAACAAGGAAATTTTTTTTGGCATCATGCAGATATTTTGAAAAACAGTTTGAACTGTCAGAAAAAACAAAATTACCAATGTTTCTTCATTGTCGAAACTCACATGCTGAATTTTTGGGTGAGTTAAAACTAAAATCTCATTTAGAAGTTTAAGAACTTTGCAGAAATCAAGCTATTTGCTAAAAGTTCCTTCTGTTTTTAATTCACAGATATAATGAAAAGAAATAGAGATCGGTGTGTAGGTGGAGTGGTAAGTATAAAATAGTTCTTTATTTTTTAAATTTTTTAAAATAGTTTTTAATATGAGATGCACAAAACCATCTTGGTTATTGAGGTTGGCCTCTAAAGTAATTCAGATGTTAGTAATAAAACTTTACTGTTGAATATATGGGTCAGATATGGTACAAACATAAATCACACATTTCCTTTGTTGAAAATATGAGTACAGAATTCTATTCATATAAGAAAACCCGTGATTTCCACTGTGCATATTATTTTATCTCTTCCATCAGCCATTCTTTAATGTTCTTCTACTTAAAGTTTGAGAAAAATATAAACTAATTTTAATATATTAAATTATTGTACTATTTGTTTTAGATTTGCCTTCCTAATTTCTTTCCAGCTTTATTCATTTACTATTATCACTCTTATCTAGAGACTTACTCTCCTTTCTGTAATTTGTATTCTGCTCTAAACATTTCTCCCATATGGTCATTTCAATTATTTATTTATTTATTTATTTATTTTGGGCAGCTGGCCAGTATGGGGATCTGAACCCCATTTCAATTATTAACCTTGAGACATTTCCCATAAATACTAGTGACTCACCACTTAACTCAGGTATCTATAGCAGTGACTTTTAATCTATTTTGGATCATAGACTCCTTTAAGAATCTGCCTTAGAAAAATGCTCAGATACACAGATTTTCATATACAATTTCAGATGAGACTCAGTGGCAGGATCTAGCAAAAAAGCTGTTATCCAGGTATATGAAAACCACAGTTAGACTATGCCAACTAAAGAAAGAGGAAACAGCACTGTGCACTTATTGTATACCCACACCACCTTGCTTTGCCAGTTTTATATATATTCTCTCAAATTTTTAGCCTCTGCCTCATGTTTCATAGTACTAGTAATATGTATGCATTCTGCATTGCTGTGGTGCAAATATTACTATGAAATTTTTTTTCTGTAGTTACTTACTATCTTTTAGGAACTGTATTTGGGAATTGAGAGAGGCTTTAATTAATAGTCTTGGGATTACTGGTAGCATTTATTATAGCATTCAGGTTCTACCTCTTGGCCCATTTGCTTTTTTTCTAAATAAGAATTAACTTGGGTTGATTCACTAATGGTTTTAAAAAATCAACAATAGCAATAACAATAATTCCTACCTAAATGTTTGACTTTTATCAAAAAAGAAATTGCCAAATAAAAAATTAATAACTAATTTTCTGAAATGGTTTATGAGGAGCCACATTTAAAATTATTTTCATATTAACGGAGGCTATGTTTTCTAGTCAGCTGGAAATGGTGAGGGAAAGAATAAACCATTTCAGGGCAGCTGTGTAACACAAATTTCTTCATTGCTGAGAAACATGTTATCCATAGTGTGTTCACACTCTGTGGACTTAGTGGTAACATGGCATCACTTGTTAAGTGACATTAATTTTTAAAGGAATGTTGTTGTTATTTGTTGGTTTTGATTCTATGAATTCATCCAAAGTATTAAAAACTATGCCTTAACCCATATGTCTTTGAAGGAGAAAAACACCACCTCAATCCTTTTTGCCTGCTGAGCCAATATTACTGATTATATAACAATTTATATTTTTAAAGCAACATTCTCACCTCTTTATAGAGCTTCTTAAAACTTGCCCATTGAAAGTTTTCTCGTCTAGGAAAAAGCATCCTCGAACAAAAAAAATTCAACAGTGTTTTCCAACATATTTTAAATGGTGTTACAAAATTTCTAACCTTTCCTCCTGCTTTTGCCTGAGAATTTGTCTCCCTACTTCTGATCATTTTGTGGAGGTTCTGCAATGATGCTGGTGCAGAGACATCTACACAGCCACTGTAAAGAGAGAAATTGTAGGCAGCTACTCTTTGCCTCATGTTGTTGGAGAGGATGACAGGTTATAATTGTGAAATCTGACTTGAAAATAAAAACTGTACGGGCTACCGTATTTGAAACCCTGTGTTCCAAAAACCCTTACAAGCAGATATTTTTGCTTAGAAAGTCTTATCAATGTTATTTAGAATTTTAAAGAAAGAGTAATTATTATGTTAATAAAATTAAACCTGTATGTCCCTAGGTGCATTCATTTGACGGTACCAAGGAAGCAGCAGCTGCCTTGATTGACTTGGATCTTTATATAGGGTTTAATGGTTGGTACGTTCTTAGGTTTCTTTTATATTAATCATATTTTTAAAACTGTTTTACAGTGAATTGCTGATAAAGATTTTTTTTATTAAAGTTTGTGTGTTTTGCATTCATCTTTACCTGAGCATTTCAGTAATTATTTATGCAAGAAATTAACAGTACATTACTATCATAAGTTAAAGCTCAAAAGTTATAGACTACTACCCTGTGTTCTAATAATGGACAACAATTTTGTGATGAGATCGGCAGGGGGCTTTATCTAGCAATCCAATTTATTCTCAGGTCATTTTATCCCTTTAAAACATATGTGCTCACAGCATTATATATACATATACACATGTCATGTCTGAGCATGAGAAAAAGGTTCTTCTGTGATAATCATCTTACGTACCTCTGTAGGCCAAGAAACCAAGGCTCAAAGAAGTTGACAAACAGGTGTAAAGTTACTCCAAGTGTGAGAACCTGTGTCCTCTGGCTCCTCACTTGGTGACCTTTCTGCTGTAATACCACACCAAACCTCACACACTCAGTACTGTCTGCTAGCACAGCCAGGTCCCTGGGCTTGTTTTCTGTCATATATGTGAGAGCTTCCACCAGTATTATTTCGTAGAATGTCAATATAGCTTATTAAATAAATTTCAAAATAGTATAAGCTTTGTTTTTCCTCTTCAGCGTTTCAGTCCCTTAAAATTATGACTTTTCTAATTGCATTAATTTTGACTAAAATCTTCTTAGGAAAATAGAATCATGGAATTATTTATTTACTATAGAGTTGAGAGTTTAAATCCCTAGGTGCTTCTTTCATACTTAGATCTATGATTTAATATATAAATTAATATGGGAATATGTGCATAGGGATTAAAAAGTCAAGTAATACTAAAAGATTTTATCCCTAAGTCAACTTTTTCAGAAGCAACCACTCTGCTATTTTAGCCATATTTCTAAAAAATATGCATATGCTATGATCTCAATTTATCCCTTGTCTATTATCATTAATGTATATGTCCATTTTAGTTCTTATATCTCATTCTAACCTCCCCACCTCCATTATTCCCTCCTTATTTCTTTCAATATAGTTGAGAATTTTTGGTTTTATGCATATTCAATATTATGGCTATGTAAATACTGTTGACTGCTGAACCATCTGATATACCATACTTGTATTTCTTTCCTTGTATCACTTTTTGTTTTCCTGGAGTAACTATCCTCATGTTTTTATTTACTTGGCTTTCTTCAAAACTTGAATCCCTCTCATACTTTTCCACATCTGTAAAATTTAGCCTTTATCTGTGTTTCCCATGAGGAAACATATCTAGATCTGATAGTTCCATTAGTTCCAGATCCTTCCATCTTTCTATTTCAGTTTGGACTAGTGTCTCTTCTGTGATAGAACTCCTATTTTTAGATTCCATGTATTCCTTTTATATCTCATCCCATTTGCATTTGATTTGTCTCTGTGTGTATCTTTTTTTTTTTTTTTTTTTGGAGACTGGCCTGTACAGGAATCCGAACCCGGGACCTTAGTGTTACTAGCACCATGCTCTCCCAAGTGAGCTAACCAACCAGCCCATGTATTCTTTTTGTTTGTTTTGGTGGAACACATTCTCCAATAGCTTTCTGAGAAAGTTTACATGGCAAGTAAATTATTTCAGATTTTGCATGTTTGAAATGAATTTATTCTACTCTTCCTCTTAAAAGTGTACCTGGACAGTTGAGAGAGGAGGGGAAAACACTTTCAGTTGGTCGTTTCTCTGGGCATAAAATTCTAGATTAGAAACCATTTTAACTGAGGATTTTAATTTACACTGTCCCATGAATAGTTTCCAATGTTGATGATAAGTTGATTCCTATTCTGAATCCCTTCCTTTCTCTGACTTAACTTTTCTTCCCGTATGGAAGGTTTTAGTTCCTTATCCCCGGTATTATGAAATTTCACAAAGATGTGTTTTAGTGGTTTTTTTGGTTATTCATTGTACTTTTCTTATTGGTCCCTTCCAGATGGAGGGTCATCTTTGTCAGTCCTGGGCAATTTTTTTTTTTTTTTTTTTTTTTCTGTTCTTTCACTGGACATCTTATACTGATAACTAATATTTTTATCTGTTTATTCTACGATTTCCATCTCTATTTTTCCCCTTTCCAAAACAAGTGCTTTATTTTACAACCTTTTTAAAGAAATTTACTTCAGCCTTTGTTAGATATTAACTATAAAGTTAGTTCCTGTTTGCCGTATTGCTTTTATTTCCTCTCAGTTCCTTTCTCCTCTTCATTTTGGTTTCTGTCACGTGGAGGCTTTCTTCAAATGTCAGGCAGTCTTTCACTGTCATTTAAAAAAAAAAACTGTTTGGAAGCTCTGTGAGAGCACTCCATCAACTGGCAGGCTCAGATGGCCAGTTGACTTTTTCACTAGGGATTCCCAAATGTCAGTTTGTAGAGACCTGGGTTGGTTCAGTTTCTCTAGAATGGGATCCTCTTATCCCTGCTGGGAAAGTTGAGTGGGGATTTATAAATGTGCCTGACAGTGTTCTGGAGCAGGGTGGGGTTAGAGAGGATTCACTGTTCAGAAAGCAGTCTCAGTCTCCATTTTCAGTCCCAGGCCTCACCCCTGCAGTCCTCTGTGCTTGTCTTCCAGCCCAGTCTCTCTAATTTAGGTTCTCTGGAGACTGTACAATCCCCTCTCTCTGCACCAAGTCCAGGGTAAATAATCTGGGAGCCCCATCTTTTTTTTACCCAGACTTTTCAAACAATAACCATTTCAGTCCTCCACCTTGTCCCAGCTTTCTAGGTTCTAGCTCTTTGAACTTTCTTGTGTGAATTGGTTTGTGTTCAGTATCTTTCTCTGCAGACACATAAGCATTTAAGTCACTTAAGGACTTAAGCACAGGTCATTTATCATTTCTCCATCCACTTTCTATATGTTGTGATTAGGGGTAACGTATTTCTCCTAGTCTCATCAAAAAATGTTTCTTTCTCTCCTTGTTATTTTGGGATGATTTTCAAGAAAAGGAGGTAGAAAGCCTTTATTTCACCAACTTAAAACCATAAATCTTAGATGTTTCTAAATGATCTTGAGTTTGTAAAGATGTGGCTTTAAGCTAATCACAGGATTTTTTTTCTCCTACATTAATATTAGTTTCAGAATTAAAGGGTTAGTCATTTATTTAATCAAAGTCAATATATTCTTATTCGGAAATTCAACTCATAGTCTTAATGTGAGTCTATGAGGTATGTTAATTTAATCTATAATATCTATGACATAAAATCATTGATATCTAAAGATTAAATTAGAACTTCCTCCCCCAAGAAAACGGGAAGATGTGTTTCAAACTTGACTGCAGAATCATGCAGTCGCTAATCATTAAATGGGAAACCATATTAACTAGAAATACTGGCTTTGATTAAAAGTGTTTCTTTTAGTAGTACATATTTATCTGTATTTAGATAAATTTTTACAAGTGTGGAATGCATGTAGAAAAATACTAAGTCAACCAGACATGATTTAGTGAGATCAAAAATATGCAGATAATCTGATAATTTGGTGAAAAGTTTTAAATTTAGTATCCATACCAAGCAAATCAATATATTTTAGAAGACATCCATATTGACCAAGTACTAACCAGGGTGAAAATAAGATTTTTGTTTTTCCTAGAGAGCACTAATAAAAAAGGCTGGTACTTATGGCAAACTAGTGATATGTTTCCCTCCCACACCTCCTAAAATCCTAAATAAACTAAAATAAAATTTTACATATTAAAAAAGGAAAGAACCTATAAGACAAAGAAAAAAGGCCAGAGTTTTGCTAATTAAAGGAATGTTCTGTATATTTCTGGAAGATGGGTGAAACTTGAAGAGAAAGCTTCAGAAGGGGACTCAGAAGAGATGGGAGCAAGTCTAGCAGACAAAATCCCAGAGAGAATTCGAGCTTAGAAATTGTGAAAAATAGAGCCAAAAATACGATGATTAATTGAAGGCCTATATGGGGAAAAGACATCACTGCCTATAACCCACTCCTGTGCACAGAGGATAAGCAGCAGGAACACCCCGAGGGGTGGGGGGTCGGGGGGCAGTGAGGGGTCTCTTATGGGAATTGAACAACCTGTACAGTGAGGGCCAAGGCTTGAAATGCTTATGTCAATCCCCAGAGGAAAGCATTTAAAGAAGCATCAGCCTAACAATTAGCTCCCTATACTCTAACCTTTAAATGAAGTTTAAGTCAACGTGCTGAGTCCTAGACTATCCCACAAGGAGTTTCCCGTAAGAATCCCCACTCAGAGAAATGAAATGGCAGTAAAACAGCCCTACTTTAACAAAAGTAAAGGAAACCGAAAACTGGCAACCTCCTTAAGTATCAGTGGATGTACAGACAAATGAGGTGAACTACAGCATGAAAGAAAAAGGTTAAGACAAATAGAAAAATTAACCCCAGTGGAAACATACTTAGGGAAAAGAACCTTAAAAGAGACCCAAATAGTGATTTTTGAGATGTTATATCCATGAAATATAAACAGAATACTAAAGGAAAAAGAGTATAAAAGATTAAAAGCCCCTTAAAGATTAAAAATGAATGTCAGTGTTAATAGCACCATTGCAGGAAGCTAGGGAAGCAATACATTAAACAGAAAGATACATTTTGTTTTTTCCTATACAAAGTACCACTGGGTAACCAAATAAATAGTGGACATAAGGAATTTTCTCTTTATAAAAGTATTCTAGCTAATAATGAAGGACTGATGAAAATTATGGTATCAACATTTTGCAACTCCAGGTAAACTAGGCATTGCGCCTCCATGTCTGCCTTATACCACAAAAATACAACCAGATTATTATATCTAGTATTTTTGTTTGTTTGTTTTAAATTTTGGTGGCTGACCAGTACAGGCCCTGGACCTGGGTGTTATCAGCACCACACTCTAACCAATGGAGCTAACTGGCCAGACCAGTTATTATATGCCTCTAAATGTAAGATCATACCACCACCTATGAAATAGTCTTACCAAAGAAAAAAAATTTCAACCTGAATCATCAAGTCTGTAGATGGTACTCTAGATCTCGTATGAGACATACAGAGGACAGAGAAATCTAGCAGAGATGAAAGCAGCAAAATAAGACTGGGACACTCTTCAGGGCAAATGACTTGGTTTCTTCACCAAATAAATTGTAAGGGGAAAAAGATGCAGGAGAACTTAATAGATTAAGAGATTTAGAAGACAATGAATGACCAACTGCAATGTGTGGTCCTCATCTGGGTCCTAATTCACATAAACTTAAAAAAAAGAACGTATGACATTGTGACAACTGGAAATTTGAATAGTGGATATTTTATGATTAAAGATTTGGGTTTTTCTTAGACATAATAATGGTATTGTGGTTACATTTTTTAAAAAGAATCCTTATGCTTGGAGATGTACAGTGAAACATTTCCTGAATTAAATGCTGAAATGCTGAAGTTACAGAACATTTAGAATTTCCTTCAAGATAATATAGGAAAGGGTAGGCATAAGTGGATGGACAGGATTGGCTATGGGTTGATGATTGATGGGGCTGGGTAATGAGTACATATGTGAATTCTATATTATTCTAGTTGTATATATATTTGAAATTCTCCATAATAAAGGCTGAAAGCTATAACAAATGCTGAAATTAAAAATTCAACATAACGTAAGGACGAATTCAGGATGTTCTTCAGTAGGTGAGTGGATAAACTATGGTACATCCAGACATATCCAGCACTAAAAAGAAATGAGCTATCAGGCTATGAAAAGACATGGAGAGAATTTAAATGCATTACTAAGTGAAAGACACCAATCTGAAAAGACTACATACTGTATAATTCCAGCTATATGACATTTTAGAAAAGGCAAAACTGTGACTACAGTAAAAAGACCAGTGGTTTCCAGAGGTGGTGGGGAGGGAGGAATGAATATGTGAAACACAAGATTTTTAGGGCAGTGAAACTATTCTGTATGACACTAGATTGGTAAATATATGTCATTATAAATTTGTCCAAACCCATAGAATGTACGCCACCAAGAGTAAATCCTAATGTAAACCATGAATTTTGGGTGATGTGTCAATGTAGATTCATCTGTTGTAACAAATGGACTACTGTGATGTGGGATTTGAAAGTTGGGGAGTGGAGTTCATCCTTCCTAGCAAGAAACCATGGCAAGGGTGCAGATGTACAGTTCTATTAAAGGACAGTGAAGAATTGGAAGCAGTAATCCAATCTGTCTCAGAGGCTTAAAAAGTTAAGGAAGTAAAATTTAACAGCCTCATGAGCCTTTCTATGTTATGTTAAGTACTCAGAGAAGCAAATGAATTTTTTTAAAAAGTTAAATTTTACTTAGACTGATACAGATAGCTATTGGAGAATTAACTGATAAGCATGAAAAATCATATCCCCTAAAGGCAGATCTGGCTGAAACAGATCTTGATCTGGATTCTGTGAAGGACAGGAATGTGCATATATTTTCCTTTTGTGGGTGGGGGTTGGGGGCTGGCCAGTATGGGGATCCAAACCCTTGACCCGGGTGTTATCAGCACCATGCTTTAACCAACTGAGCTAACCGGCCAGCCTAGAACGTGCAAATACTTTCTAAAGAATATTGAAAATAAAATTTGTTATGGGTAGACAAGTTTATGATATGAAAAAAAAGTTATTCTTCATTAAATGCTACCTTTTAAAATAAATAATTTACATCTTTTTTAAAGCTCACTGAAAACTGAGGCTAATTTGGAAGTTTTGAAGTCAATACCTAGTGAAAAATTAATGATTGAGACTGGTAAGTTTGTTTTCAGAACGTTTTCATATTAAACCATACAAAAAAAAATTTGACTTCAAGTTTACTGTTCAAGTGAACAATTATTACTTTAAAAAAGCATTCTAAACGTCAAGTTATACTTTTCAGAATATCTTTGAGGTTTTTATCAATTGATGGTAAAATATAGTCATGCGCCACCTAACGACGTTTCAGTTAACGAGACCCCGCACATTTGACGATGCTCCCATAAGACTACACTGGCTATACCACATAGCTATAGTAATAAGCTATAACATCTAGGTTTGTGTAAGTACACTTTGTGGTGTTCGAACAACAAAATCACCTGACGGCGCATTTCTCAGAATCCCCCCATCCCTGAAGCAAGGCATGCCTCTATGCAAGTAATTTTTTTCAACTACAGAAGTTTGGCTAAGACAAAACACTTAAAAAATGGAATGTTAGAATATGTGATAAAGGGGCTGACCCCGTGGCGCACTCGGGAGAGTGCAGCGCTGGGAGCACAGCGACGCTCCCGCCGCGGGTTCGGATCCTATATAGGAATGGCCGGTGCGCTCTCTGGCTGAGTACCGGTCACGAAAAAGACAAAAAAAAAAAAAAGAATATGTGATAAAGAGGTTGTAGTTAACAAATGCTTAAACAGGGCATCTTGACTAAGCACCCTCGGGATTTTAAAATTTATTCAGAATTTATTTTTCACAATGTCTTTATAATGGCTTAATTCTACAGCACTTTTAAATAATGTGCAAAAATTTAAATCAAATTGATTTAGTGTAAGAATCTATTGCCTCTTAAAATAAAACAAGGTTAAAAGCTAAAACTTTTCCTGAACCCTGTTACTCAAGGCTCTCTCCCTATACTGTGGACCTTAGGAAGGTAAAGACAGCCTTTAATGAGAAATCAGGTTTATTTCCTTGGTCAGTCATGAAAACTAAATGATTTTATTAAAACACCATGTCTACAAAATGTGTAAGCTATTATAGTATCTTATTAAAGAAATAGTTAATATTCAGTCACTTTCACATTCAGTAAAGGCAATAGAGAAATTTGTTTAACTTAAATGTTTCCATGTTACAATTGTATTTCTTTTAGGTGTAGGTCTTTTTTTTGAAGCATGCCACACACCAACAATAACTTTAGCAGGAAAAAATAAATAAAAGTGAGTCTTAGAAAGTATTTAAGATACAATTCAAGATTTTATCTTGTGCTTTCTTAGAAATGCTTTGTTGCATTAATTTTGCCATTTTGGAAGCTGAATCATGATTTATAATTTAAAGGTTATATATTAGTTTGATAATGTTCATTAAAAAGTTTTTTTTAAAGGTAACTCCCTTAAGAGACACTTCTCTTTCTTTGCTTAATTCTAGATGCACCTTGGTGTGCAGTCAAAAGTACACATGCTGGATCAAAATATATAAAAACTTCATTTCCTACCAAAAAGAAGTGGGAAAATGGACACTGTTTAAAAGATAGAAATGAACCCTGCCATATAATGTAAGTATTTTGCTCTCCTGGTCTTCAAAATCATTAGTCAATCACCAAATGCCACTTATAAAATGAATTCAAAGGACAGAAATTAAGTTTTATGAAATCCAAATGAAGTTCTGGTCAAACACCACCATTATAATGCAGTGATTTGTAGGAATTTGCACCCATCTCAGTTCCTCTTTTCATATCCTCTCAACCCGAAGTGATTTTATTGCAACAGTGAGAAATTCATTCTGGTCATGTATTATTTTGTAGGAAGAGGAAAAGATTTTAAAGCTATCCATATAATCACCTCACCTGGTTTAAGTTACATGCAACTTCCCTACTGCTGTTTATAAAAAGGAAGCCTTAGCAGACCTTTTTGTTAAAAAATCTGCATTTTAAATGTTTGACAACCTGAATAAATTTAAGAAATAATAAATTACTTTAAGCCTTGGAACAAATGGACAAGTAACAGGATTTCCTTTTTCCCAACCAAAAAATGGGGCAGAACTTTAGAGAATTTTATTGCTTAAAAAAAGCAGTAATTAAGAATCATTTTGATTATAACGTATAGCACATGTGAAAAGAGCTATTACCCATCAAAGAGCTATAAAGAATATTATAACAGGAAAAGCTGGTTATATTAATAATCCAATTTCTTTTGTTTACACAAACAGATCATTTAAATCTAGGCTACATCAGTCTAGTATGGTTTACCAGTTCAGACAATTGGGGATATTTATAACACATTCATAAAAAGTAATGGATTTGTTAATTTTAGATTGTAATAATTCCTTCCATATGCACCATTGTTTTTTAGTATCTTTAAACAAGCAAAGAATATTAGATAAGCAGATCTAAAACACAGCAGGCAGAAAACTGAAGAACTGCTCCATACAAATACATTTGAAAGGTCCTCTTCCTTTATTAACATGCTAGTGCTGTCCAAGACTTTAAAACTGCTTTAAAACCTATATTATGAGGAATATATTTCAATTCTGGTTAGTAAAGAATCAGTTGTAATTTTTATGAAATGTATGTAACTGCAAATTCAGTCAGGAGACAATATTTCTAAATAATTCTTTGGAGATCTAAAAAGACACTAGAGATAAGAAGCTGGTATTTTGCCAACTGCCAGCTTAGAGGAAGTGGTTGCCAAAAGTGTATCCGAGTCAGTTTTCTACACTGCCTTAATCTTATGTAAAATTATAGATGCTGACTTTAGCTATATATTTGCAAGACAAAATTTCAAGGTGCTTTTAAACGCAGACTGTTAAAGAACCATGAAGGCTTGAGTATCAACTGTAACCATGAATAAATACCTCTTCTTCAATTCGCTTGGGAAAATTTGCAAGCTGGAAATTTTTAAACCACATTTCAAAAATACACATGACTCTAATCTAATGCTAATTACTAATTAGCAAGTTAATTCCTACATACAAAGTTTTTATCAACCTCCATTCTGTTAAGTTTTACATTGTAATTATTTGTATAGAGGTTTTTCCTCTCCTTTAGATATATAAATTCCTTGTAACAGACATTTTGGAGCTTCTGCCATATGTCAGGAAAGGTACAAGTCACCAAGGCTGCACAGAAGAATCAAGATAGATGAGGGCACCATCCATCCATCAGATAGGCAATTGTGCCAGGTACTATAAGGCATTCAGTGAGTTAGACAAAAGACCTCTGCCCTCCTGGAGCAAATAAGCAGATATATAGTCCAAGACAGTAGTGCTACTCAAGAGACATTTCAGTTGTTTACTGAGCATGACTGGGAGTTAGGCCAGATTCAAACACCTTGAGCAAAGGGAGACTGCAGAAGGGCTTGGCTGATCCAGGGGAACGATGAATTTAGTGTGGCACAAGGTAGCATGCATGGGGTAAGTCTGGGAAGGTACAGTGAGGCCAGATTGTGAGAGCTATTGTATGTCAACCTTAGTTTAGATTTTATCAGAACCTAAAGGATTTTAAGCAGAAGAGTGGCAATTTTTTTTTAAAGCTGTAATTATTATCAGTGGAAGGAGATGGGGTGGCAGGAATCATATGGATCTTGCAACACTTTAAAAACCTGTGCCTAGAATAAAAGTACCACATTAAACAAAAACCATTCATTCCCAGGGACACTAAACTTCATATTCTCTTTAGAGTAACTGCAGCTTTAGGGCACTGATGATACACAGAAATAGCTTGGGTGCAAAAGAGTTGTTCAAAGATTACAATAAACCGTATTATGAAACTTACTAAAATAAAATGTCCTGCTAGGCTCTAATGGACTTCTCATAAGCAGTTTCTCAATATGAATAAAGTGATTTTGCTATACAATATAATCTTAGTAAAGCTGTGTGAAACCAGCAACGCAAAGAGAAAAATTCTGTAGTTTAGCAAGTAAACTGGATTTTTACTTCTTAAGTGTTAATAGATTTGCTTTTAGCTAGTTTTGACTCTCAGATGAAAGTTTAGTATAATCTTCATTTAGTATGTATATTAAGGCTTTTGTGTCACTATTACAGATACTAAAAATAATCCCAGTTAATCCTAAATCTCCACCTCTAACTCCTTTAGAAAGTATTCACATTTAAGGTACCCATTAAGGGAAGAAAAAGCTTAAGCAAAGAATATTTTAACGTTTACTTTTGACTTTAGAACTTTCTATTCACGTGTAAAACTATCCTACCTATATATAATATTGCTAGGAAACACTACTGATAATTATCATATTAGGCAGAGAAACTGAAAGATGGATACGTGGGTTATTCTCTCCCTTGCAGGGGAAAAAGTACAAGAATAAAAAGTCCCCCGACCTCCATAACAACGGATTATTCCAAGTAACTTCATTTGCTGTCATTGTACTTAGTGACCATGTAGCCATTTCTTGCTGTCTCTATAGGACTAGTTCCTTAATCAGTGGCTTTCAAACTTTAGGTGCTGTTCCCCCAATAGGACTTACATTGTGACTCATTACACATATACATACGTAAATAAAACCAAACCAAAACTGGAATGGTATTTACCCTTACTAAGTGCAATGTACCTTTCCTCTTAATTTTTTAAATACTCGTCATGACCCACTAATTAATGTGTTACAACTACAGTTTTATGGACTCTTCATTTCCACTGGGGTAGTTCCATGATTGTGGTTCACATAATGTAGAAGGCTGATTTTACAATTTACTTGAACCTAGTTCTTGGCTCTAGTTACATGAAAACAGCCCCAGAAATTTATCTCTGATTACTAGTAAAAAGTTAAATTTTCCTATTAATATTGATGAAAAGTTTAACTGTTAAGACGAATACACACTTGGAAATATAACCATCCATTTTTGTTTCTGTTTTAGTCAAATACTGGAGATAATGTCAGCAGTAAGAGATGAGGATCCACTGGAATTAGCCAATACACTATATAACAACACCATTAAAATATTTTTTCCTGATTTGTAATTGGTATGTGTCTTCCATTTTCCATCATGTATGTAAAATTTCATCGTAACACTTACTGAAAGTTTCAATAAAGAAATCGCTCGAAGTTGTCTAAAGAGATGATACAAGGTTTGAATCTTTTAAGAATTCAATAGAAGCAGTGTGGCTTGCTGTAAAGGAATTTGTTCTGCCACTATTCTGTAATATTGAAATTTTGAGGATGTTTTAAATATTTTTAAATAAAAATCTTTTCAGCCATGTTAAAAAAAAGAGAGATTATATATTTTTATATATATATATATATATCACCACATACCATCCCCTCGTTTTTATCCGTAAAATCAGATCAGGATTTTTTTTATATCATTTAATGCTTTAGTTTAAAACAATGAAAATACCCATTTTACTTTGTAATCTCTTCAAAAGCTTGAAAGGACAATTTTATGACAACACTGCAAACACAGA
This sequence comes from Cynocephalus volans, assembly GCF_027409185.1. NCBI lineage: Eukaryota > Metazoa > Chordata > Mammalia > Dermoptera > Cynocephalidae > Cynocephalus > Cynocephalus volans. The sequence continues at coordinate 78,188,167 of NC_084474.1, read as the reverse complement.
ACGTGTAACAAATATACTGATTTTACATAAAAACTAAACAATTAGTCTGGTTTATATCAAAGTTTAGTTGACATAAGCCTGTTTCTCAACTCTCTCACAGTCTCTCAGTTGTGACTTTCGAACCCAGTTCAACTACATTGCTACTGAAATTCCAAAAAAGTTTCTCAACTGCTTCTGGCAGGCTAATTTTTCCTTCGTGTTAAAATACTCTAATGTATAGCCTTTATGCTCTAGTGCAATTTATTTTATTTCCTTGACTTTAATGTGGTTTCTGATTTTCATTTTCACTCTCTCACCCATTTTAAAGAAAAACTAGAGTCTAAAGTTAAACACATCATATAATTTCACTGAGGAATCTTTGGCACAGTTGACGCACCGTATGATTATTACATCTATTAAAAAGCTATTTGTTCAGATTTTGTCATAAAAACGTGAAAACATTTTATTCTATGTACAATAATGTACACAAATTTAAATAGGTCACCAAAGAGACCAGAAGTAATTAAAGAGGTATATTTACAGTAGCACATCACAGTAAACGGAAAACCATTCACAGATTCAACATTGATACTGCTTTTGTGCTTGGTTACACACTGACGTGAAGCACATTACTCCATTTTGGATGAACTGAATTTTAAACAAATACCTCAATGATTAGTAAGTGCTATTTTAATCAGAATCATCATTAAATTCTTCAGCTGCTGTGCCTGTGTGCTGAATCACTCCATTTCTTTCCCTTTGAACATCATCATCACAATCTGTACTGTCATCTTCGTTCAATTCCCTGTCAGATTCAGCAGCAGCTTCTCCTATAGCTTCCTCTGGATTTTCATTGGGTGCAATGAATCCATTGTTGTTAGATATATTTGAATTATCCTTGATATCATCTTCATTGTATACTTTTTGATGGCACATGGGACAAGTATCTTGAATGTACAGCCACTTCCGAAGGCAAAGTGCATGGAAATAATGATTACATGGTGTAATACGAGCAGATGTTGTAAACTCATGGTAGCAGATTGCACATACATCATCTATTTCTTGTAAGCGGCTCCCTTTTATTTCAGGAAGTGAATTAATTTTCTTAACAGCAGTCCTACGATTCATGAATGTCTTCCAGCCATTTTTTGCTTGTAAGTAGATGTTAAAGTATGCATGTAGGCACATCATTAAAGCCCGAATTTTACTTCCTGACTCAAACATCATAGTATAAGCTCCATTTCCAAACATTACCACTCCAAATATAAATTCAATAATATTGCCTGTTGAACGAACGTAGTAGACATAATCATCAAGCTTTTCCCAGAGGACATTATAGTAGCCATCAATCATGAATAAGGTATAAACAGTTAGAGAAACAATTACTTTTAAGCAGAGTTCTACACAAAAGGCTGTAACTGCAAACAACCATGTATTTAGTGCATAGTGATGCCAAAGAACATAGCTGAGTAAAACAGGAAGAATAAACAGGCAAGCAGAGACAAACAGCACAGGGAAATGTCTACGAAAAGAGGACACATGAGAGGCACTAAGAGACATTAATACAGGGTCTGTCATTCCATGGATGAAATGCAGGACTGCAGTTAATAAAAGGCACATGTTTCTACTTAAGCGAATAAGTCTCTCTTCTGGACTTAGCCCACTTAAACCAGTCTGAAGAGCCAAAATAAAAAATAAAACAGGTGCTACAAAGCCAAGCCTCCTGTCATCTTCTTCAGTTGATCCAATAAAGGCCAATATTCCAAGCCCCAAATAATGGGCTATTGAGGAAATTACAGCACTCATGCCCAGTACAGTTAGTGTAGAATCACATCCACTAATTATAAGATTGCGAATGAGGTCCCAGAAATCATCCCAAGAAATAAAGAAGGAATCCGTTTCATTTGCCATTCTTAAAATGTATATTAACACTGTAGCCTGAGCTGTAATTCTTGTTAGCCAAAAGACTCGCAGTATATCTGGGAAACGAATTCTCTTCCATGTGTCCTCCATCAATAACTGTAATCCATAAATTCGATACATGTGCCTCACTAAAAGATAAACATACCGTGTGGAATAATAAAACCACTTAAGTTTCACTGCCAAGACAAGCACTGTATTTAATATGAGAATCAAGGAAGAAGTAAAAACTAAAGTCTCTCTGATGTGTAATGGTAGCTCTGTGATTAAGCCTATTACAGGAACCAAGAGATCCAAAATAATTAATTGTGAATAGATGGAATGAATCTGGAGTAGTGTAATGTACCCAATTCCAAATGTTAGCTGTAGAACGATGAGTGCCATCCATAGCGAGGGCCCTTTCCGAGGAAGCAGCTCAATTCCAAAAGCTGATGTGTTGTAAGCACCATAGAAGTCAATGTGCAAAGAAGCATAATAATTCACCAACACTGAAGTTGCAGCTAACAGAAAGGCAGAGCTGTACATGTAAAACTTGAAAAGTGATCGCTGTGACAAGATCAGAACAATACTGGATACAAACATACCTAAAAAAAAAAGAAGAGAAATGAAAGGTCATTTGAATGAAATATTTTAAAGAATGTTTTCCCATTAATAGTTATAACATTCTTCCTTCCTTAAAGGAAATAAGAATATTTTCAAAGTTATGAATATTAAGCCTCAAGACAATTCAGGATTAAAGGTCAATAAAGGTTTTGTAAAGTCAAAGTTCAAGACGACAGACCACACATTAGATTATTTTAAAAATCTCATCCCGTATTATCTAATTTCCAAAGTAATTCAAGTGACACTATACAGTATGTGCAGGCACCAAATTAGTAAACTATCTTCAAGACAAATTTGTAGTGATACATACATTTTCACAAGCTTTAGAGCTCAAAAGAAACATGTCCTTTATAATTTCATAATAGTTAAAAATATTTAAAATAATCCCAAACATTAAGAATTAAAAATAACCAAAATGGAAAATATTTGTTCCTATTAAGTCTTAGAATTCTGTTTTTTTAAAGAATTCTTTAGGAAATCAAGTTTAAGTTTTATACTTCCACCTAATTCCTCCTTTTTCTCAAAGTGTAAACTCGTGCCAGCTCTTATTTTTTCCTGCTCAAATTTTTTTTTTTTTTTTTTTTTTTTTGTGGTTGGCCTGTACTGGGATCCTAACCCATGACCTTGCTGTTTGTAAGGCTGCACTCTAACCACCTGAGCTAAATGGCCAGCCTCCTGCTCCTCAAATTTGAGCATTCTCCAAGTTCCCTTTTTCCTGTACATTACCAAATCTATTTATTCAAATAGTCAGCCCTTTTTAATGTCCTTCAAATTACAGAAACATTAAAAAAACCAAAACATTGTTTAAAAAATGGTAATAAATCCACCCCTCCTCCACTCCATATCTAACCAATGTAAACAGTCTGACTATGTGCATCTGACACCATCTTTATTTGTGCTCTTACAGAAACACATATAGTTTAAGTGACATTACAATAAACACATTATTATCCAAGGTTTCAACTACGGGAATGACATCCAAATATTCTAGTTACACTCCTACATTGCAACTGCAAAACTCAAAAGTTCTAAAATGTAACTCTCCTTAAGCCAGAACCACCTTTTCCTTGACTAAATTTCTAATTTTAGTCAAAGGTACCATTATTAATCTTTTAATGGTACTCCTGCCCCACACCCTTAAACTTTGCCAATTAGTTGCCAAATTCTACTAACACCTTTTTTATCTGCCTTTTCTAAGTGACACCAACAAATTACTGTCTCTAAAAACTCATCTTGTCCAAATCCATCTACAAGCTATCACCAAATTGCCTTTCTTCATAACTCTGCTCAAAATACGTCAGCAGCTCTGAAATTACCATCAATTAAAATCTACGCTCCTTGTCCTGGCATTCAAGGAGCCAATCTGCTTTAGAGTAATATTCCCAACACATACACACCAATGCTGCAGACCTCTGTTTTCTAAACACATCCCTAGTTGCCTCCTTAGCACTGCAGGCAGCACATCGGTCTCATAATCTAAACACAACTCTTTCTCTGCCATAATTACAGCTGTGTTTACATTCTTCTCTCTGGAATGATGACTCCACCAACCTCCCAAATCCCTGACTGTTCAAATCCTACCCACTTTCTTTGATAGTAACTGTTCCTTCAGCATATGTACAGACCTTAGTGGAACAACTAACACTCATATACCACCTGATATTGTAGTTTGTACTTAGTAGGTATCATCTGCCCTATTATGTAATGCGTCCTTGTAGCAAGCAAGGATCCTACCTTGTACATCTATGGATCCCACGGTATTTTGTATAAAATAAGTACAATTAGTATTCATTGAAGAAATAAATGTCACATCTGGAGTATGTTTTTAAAGGCAACTACAAAATGCAGCCTGCTTAAAAAATGAAACCTATGAAAAGGTGAGAGACAAAGCTAAGAAATCATAGCTTGGAATACAGAAAAAATGACAAACTCCAAATTAAACATCCATCTATCCACCTTATTTCAGCATGTAATCAATAAAGATATTGCATATCACAGTGGAGGCATTTCACAACCCACTGCATGTAAAGTTCCTTTAAGTGACGACTTTGCCCATAGACTTAAAATTTATCCTGTGCTCAAGTGTCAGGTCATTTGTGAAAAGGAAAACAAAAGGACACAATCAACTGAAAGATAGATAACCTTTTGAACAAGACCAACTTCATTTCCCAAGAAATAGGCCACTAATAATCTCCCAAAGAGTTGTGAGCTGGGAATAGGCCCCTTCAATAGAAAACACATTTTTTGAGGACTAGAAACTTTTTCCATGGAAGGTAACAAAAGGAAATGGAATTAACTCAGCCTACTATATTCCATATGTAATCTTATATTTTCTCTACGTGGAAAAACAAAAGTATTTTTCCTGAAACAAAACTTAACCTTCTCAATTGAGTCAAAACGAAACCAACATTACTTCAGTTCTATTTTATGCCACTTAAAAGGGAGAAAGTCAAGTGAGAACAGTAAATTATTTTTGTCAACTTGCTATTCACGAAGTCGTTATTTTTCCTAAAGCTTATTTTTTACATACAAATGAAGGAATGATGGGGTTTTAGAAATACATCTGGAGAAAAAGTGCCATTTTGCTTTATGCAAATATACCAAAGAAAACAAGAGGAAGGGATATGATAGACAAATAACGTAGTGAAACTACAGCCTCAAAGTTTGGATATATTCTAGCAAGTAATAATCTGATACTACTCTTTACTGATCAAAATCACACCCCCAAGATGTAATAATAAGTAAACATTTCAAGAATAGTATACACTTGTTTTAATTCCTACTCAAAGTTTGTAGGTACATGGGGTTCTTACATTTTTCATTTATACTCATGTTCCTATATATGATGTGTGAGAAGAATCAGCTCTCATTCTACAGGGTGGAAAAAAAGCCAACTTTCCAAGTATTATGTCTCTAAAGCAAGATTCCCTCTCATGGCCTTTAGGAAGCTGTTAATATCAAAGCTGTGTTGCATTTTCACAACTTTAGACATGAAGCTCTTTTTGGTATATTCACCCTGTAAGTCTAAGGAAATAAAGCCCAAAGAGAAGAGTTTCTCATTAGGATTTATGAGTGACCTGCATGAGTAAGGCTATATATAAGTGCTGCTTTATAAAGAAAAACACATTAGAACACTGAAGAACAGAATTAACTGAAATCACAACTTAGCGATTAGTCCAATTCTCCAGTCATTAGAGAGTTTCACTGACCTTCTCAAAGTAGGAAAAGAGGCAGGTATCAAAATCAATTCAAGAGCTTTGAAACTATACATGAACGCAATTCAGGAAAGAGTTCAGGGCCTTTTCAATTTGGATTACCAAAAACAAGCAAATAAAAACAAACAAGGAAAGAAACCCCACCATGCATGTTACACAACAGTGTTTAACTTTTTACGTGTAAAGTCCATTCATACCCTTAACCTCTTGTAGAAACTTATAACTAAAAATTAGAAGGAATTAAGACATAACATTTACAACTCTCCAAGTACCTTAAATACCTTTAAAACAATCTAATGCAACCTGTGGAAAAACATTTCAAAACCCGAAAGAAAAGAGAGAAACACAGAAATAAATATTACCACCTTACTTCCAAGGAAACTCTAGGCAGTGGAATCTAGGACAAAGTAGACTGTTGAAATGTTAATAATCTGCTGGTATACTTGATAAATAAACTATAACAAAGGAAAATTTTCTATCATACTCCCATTTTTGGTAAAACAAACAAACAAACAACAAAAAAAAACCCCTGGAATTCTAAGTATTTTATTAAGATAAAACTAAAATTTTGTTTTTGAACTAAAATTATAACAAGTATGTTTTATTAAAAATATGTGAACATGGATTTTTTAAAAAGTCAAACCCTATACGGAGGTATTAAACAGAAAAAGTCAAGTTTTTCTAGTCTCTGTCTTCCCCATCTGTGATACTGTGAAAAGATAACACTGTTTTTGGTCTTCATCTCAGTTTTCTGACACGTAGCTACCAAATTCCCTAGAATCTCCTGATAGGGTGTCTTTTGTGCATTAATGAGATGACTGGTGGCTGGGGGCCCCTATATACCCTCAGGATGGGGGCTGGCCTCCAGGAGAACAAACCAGATGATTAGAGGATTGGAACTTTCAGTCCCACCTCGGGAGAGGAAAGAGAGACAGATGTTAAGTTGATAAACCAATAGCCAATGATTTAATCAATCATGTCTCCAAAACGAAGCTTCCAAAAAAACCCAAAAGGACTGAGTAGTAAGAGCTTCCAGATAGCTGAACATGTGGAGGTTCCTGGAGGGTGGTGCACCTGGAGAGGGCATGGAAGCTCTACACATCTTCTCCCATACCTTGCCCTACACATCTCTTCCATCTGTTTGTGCACCTGTATCCTTTGTAATATCCTGTGTATTAAATGGGTAAATGTAAGTAAAGTATTTCCCCGAGTTCTGTTAGCCACTCTAGCAAATTAATCTAACCCAAGGAAGGGGTTATAGGAACCTCTGATTTATAGCCAGTCAGTCAGAAGCACAGGTCACACACAATCTGTGCCTGCAACTGGCATCTGAAGTGGAGGGCAATCTTGTGGGACTGAGCCCTCAACCTGTGGGATCTGAAGCTATCTCCAGGTAGAGAGTGTCAGAATTGAACTGAATTAGAGCACACCCAACTGGTGTCCGCTGGAGAATCCACTGCAGAATTGTGTTACTGGTGGGGAGAAATACCTACACACATTTTGGTGACCAGAGGTGAAGTATTCTGGGCTGACAATGTAAGAATAAGAAAAAAACACTGTTTTTTTCTATATTCTTATACCATCTTAGTGACACCAATGTAGAACCATTTTAAGTTTTCTTGCTCATCCTGACAAACTATTTAAACATGCATTCATACATAAATACACACATTCTTTTTTTCCTTTTTACCCAAATGGGATCTCACTATAATAGCATTTTTCCTTTTATTTAAAATTTGTATTTCTGTTTACTTATGAAAGAGAGCATCTTTGCATTTTTATTGACCACTCAGGTTTCTTCTATGAACTGCCAGTTTATTTTCTGCCCATTTATCTATGGAGCTGTCTTTTTTCCTTATTGGATTTTGGACATTTTAAAAATATTCTTAATACAAATTCTTTGTCAGTAATGCAAAATCTTCTCCAGGTTTACAGCTGGTCTTTTCACTTTTTTGATACTTTCTTCCGATTAAGAGGTTTTTAATTTTAATATCATTCAATTTATCAATCTTTTTTTGTGTGTGTGGCAGCTGGCCAGTATAGGGATCAAACCCTATCTATCTTTATTTTATACATTTGCTTTTATGTATTTTGAAAGAATTTTCCCCTTACTTTAGGATTGAAAAAAATGTTCCATATTTTCTTCTAAAAGTTGAAAGTTCTGCCTTTCACATTTAGGTATTAATTCACTTAAAATTGGCTGTTTATATATTAACAAGGCAGAGATACAGTATAATCTTTTTCCATATGAATAACTAAATGACCACTAATTGAATAGTCCATATTTACCTCCATGTACTTCAATTATACCTACATATATTGGTGGTCTGTTTCTGTGTTACACTACATATTCCATACTACTGGTCTATTTGTCTATCCCAGAGGACATTTGGCAATATCTAGAGATAGTTATGGCTGTCACAACTGGAGTGGAGGTGGGGGGGTTGCTACTGGCATTTAATGCGTAGAAGACAGGGAAGCTGCTAAAAATCCTATAATGCACAGGAAGCTCCCCTCCCCTAACAAAGAATTCCTGTCCAAAATTTCAACAGTGATACTGTTGAGAAACCCCAGTCTACCCCTATGCCAGTCATAATTACTTCTGCTTCACTTTTTTTTTTTTTACTTCACAGGTTTTCTCAGATCTTTCTACAGCATCAAAAATAACTATCTCATTCTTTTCAAGAAGCTTATTGTACGTCTAGACCTAATACAGTATGATTAACAGATTCCCATCTAATATACATTTAGATTCAGTTTGTTGTCCTTTCTAAAAATTCTGTAATGAATATCTTTGCCCATAGTCTTTGTACAGTTATATCTCTAGGCCAAATCCCTAGAACTGGAAGTGTGAGTCAAAAGGTATAATGTAAATGTCAGTTGAAAGCACCAAATGGTTTTACAAAAAAGTTACAGTCTACCAAAATTGTATAAATTTATCTATTTCAAATTTAGGGCCAGCCCGTGGCTCACTTGGGAGAGTGTGGTGCTGATAACACCAAGGCTACGGGTTCGGATCCCTATATAGGGATGGCCGGTTAGCTCACTTGGGAGAGCGTGGTGCTGACACCACCAAGTCAAGGGTTAAGATCCCCTTACCAGTCATCTTTTAAGAAACAAACAAACAACAACAACAACAACAAAAAAAAAAAAAATGGTAATTTTCAAATTTTATTTCAAATAGGTAAATTAATCAAACTTTGAACTCTTCACCAATGTGAGAAGTAAAATTTTGTTTTGAGTGAATTTCTTTGGTTATAAATGAGGCTAAGTACTTTTGCTTATTGACTATCTGCATTTCATTTATTGTGAACTGCTTGTTCTAGGCCCATTTTTCTAAGGGAGTATAAGTTTTTCTTACTGACAGAATAAAACTCTTAGAAGGTCTTTAATCACATAGGATGCAAATATTGTCCCCTATGTTTGTCATTTTAAAGGATTTTTTAAAAAAATTTTGCCATAAAGAAGGCTTTCATTTTTATGCACTCAAATTTATCAGATTTTCCCTTGAAATTTTTGGTTTTCTTTTATGCTTAAAAAGTCCTTTCAAGGGGCCGGCCCGTGGCTCACTCGGGAGAGTGTGGTGCTGAGAACACCAAGGCCCCGGGTTCGGATCCCATATACGGATGGCCGGTTCGCTCACTGGCTGAGCGTGGTGCTCACAACACCAAGTCAAGGGTTAAGATCCCCTTACCGGTCATCTTTAAAAAAAAAAAGTCCTTTCAGGGCCAGCCTATGGCTCACTCAGGAGAGTGCGGTGCTGATAACACCAAGGCCATGGGTTCGGATCCTATATATGGATGGCTGGCTGGCTCACTGGCTGAGCATGGTGCCGACAACACCAACCCAAGGGTTGAGATACCCTTACCAGTCATCTTTAAAAAAAAAAGTCCTTTCACACCTCAATGAATTACCACCATATGCGTAATACTATTAAACTCCTATGCTTGCATTTTCTGCCTTGGGTGTAAATTGGCTAATTCAGCACTATGCTGCTCTGCGTTGAGTTTCACTTAGCATTTAACACCTCCTAAGAAATAGCTTTATGTTCTTAAATATTGTATATATTGTCGTGTAATTTTATTTGGCTCTCAAAAATGAGTTGCTTTATTTTCTGACCTGTTAAAATCTCAAATTAGTGTGATACCATATGAAAGTACAGTGGTAGCACCTTTTTGTAGGCAGAGGAGAATAAACACTGCAAACACTACACATAAAATTAGTAATGCTTTTTACTCAGTATGTAAAAATGAAAATCTATTTCTAATTTAAAGAAAAACGTGAGGTGGACAAGTACTGAGACATACTCAGTAGCAATGTAGTAATGAGAAGTTTACAACTATAAGAAAATGAACAAGACAGAACAATTAATTTCAACTATCCGTTCGTATCTTTTACACATAAACCTGTCACTTTTAATAACATTTGTTTTTATTAAAGGTAAATTTTTTAGCACTGAAACCAGTTTTTTTCATTCCCAGCTTCTTACAAATGTGAAAAACTAGCATAATTACACTGGCACAATAAAAGGAAAAGTCAGGTGATAGACTTGGAAAATATTTCGTATTTCTCATAAAATCTGATCCAGAGAATATTCTGGTATCAAAATTTTCAAATAAACAGCACCAACATTTTGCTGATGACTTCAAAAGACCAAAACATCTGTAACAAAGTATGGTCCTAACTGAGACATTAAAATATTTTTTAAAAACCTATCAAGCTATCAAGGGTTCAGTCCCCTATACTCGGCAGCCCACCCCCGCCCCCCACCAAAAAAAAAACCCTACCAGACTTACTAAGAGCTAACACTTAGCTCCAAGTGCTGTTTTAAGCTGAGTTACATCCTAACTCAGTTATTGTCCTTACCACCCTATGATACAGATGCCATCATTGTCCATCCTTAAAAGGATAAAGGTAAGAAAACCAAGAGAATTAAGTAACTCTCCTGAAGTCACGTTCATTAAATTGTGAAATGTAAACTTCCATGATTTATCATAAAAAGCATATAGAGTACAAGGAAAACATCAGATTACTTTGTTCAATGTTCTTAAACTACAAATGATTTAATTAAGGAAAATACTCTTTTTTCTTAACACTGCCTAGCCTGAAGCTCAACAGAGTACTGCATTAAAGCACCAGGTCCCAAAGGGGTTCTCACAGAATCATGTAAGAACGTTCAAGGCAGTGGCTACACTATTTCTTCAGTGAATATGCAGAAAACTCTTAAACAGCCTCCTTTTTGCCACAAATAAATGGTGGTAGTATATTTTTGCGCAAGTAGGAATGTCTGTAATCAAGTAGCCCGTGGGTTACTGAGAAGTCTTGTGCGAACATCACGTTCACATCTTTAAGTTTTAAGATCTAGCATATGATCATTACTACACCTTTCTGTATCTGGACTATGGCTGTACGAGGAGGAAAGTGAACCATACTTAATGTCAAAAGGTTTTTAAGCCCAGGCTCTGGCAACCACTTACTGGCTGTGTACCAAGAGTATAACACTTAACCCCTATGACCCTCAGTTTCTTCATTTGTAAAGTGAGAATAACACCATCCACCTCTGAGGAATGTCTGAAGTTAGGTTATATAATACCAGTGAAAATGTCTTGCCAAAGTAAAGTATCAGACAAATGTAAAATATTGTTATTTACTGCTAAGAACAAAATTCAGCCTTTATTGACTCTACTGTAGGAATCAAGCAACAAATGGCTTAAGGATCTCGTCGCCATCAGCCTGCCCTCAGCAACACTTCAAAAGCACTAGCCTACTAAAGACTGATCACCAGAATTACCTCATCAAAATTTGCCAACTTGCAATTACTTACAAAAATTATTTAACGCATAAATGCTTCTCACTCTGGTGATGTAAGTGAAGATGGAGATGCGGAGTGAAATATACATTTAATACTCCATATGCAACAAAGACTGATTTTCATTAGTCTCTTGCCAATGTCTCATCCAACATCCTTCTAGTCAAGATTTTATACGTATTTTCAATACATTCTCACTTATTCATGGAAAATTTTAGGACTCGTTAAGGGTATCGCCTGAAACCGTGTCTCCTTCGCTTGGATGTCATTTATCGCAGACACTTCCCGAACCTGTGGACCCGTGGGTGCAATGCCAGTAACAACATACGAGCACTTTGCATTTCGGAAAGAGGGAAACTGAGGCCCACACCTTGGCACAAGCACAAGGTCACACACGGCGTGACTGGGACAAGCAGAGCTGCTGTTTTTCCGAGGCTGTCGCATAGGACGCGGTAAGGCAGTACTTATTCTCCAAGACAAACAGCAGGCGAAGAGCCGCATGCTCACACATCCATGCTCGCTCCCGCCTCGCCAGATACAAGATTGAGGAGGGGGCCGACTCGCTGGAAGGGCCACTCCGCTGTCAACCGAGACAAGTATCCTCTCCTTCCCCTCTCCTACCCGGCAAAGACGTCCCTTCGGGAGATGAGACTGGTTCCTACACACACACGACCCGCGGTCTGCGTGCGCCTGCCCCCTCCCCGGTGCAGTCCCGGGACACTGGCCACCCGCCCCCCCTTACCGAGGAGCCGGAGGAAGATCTGGAGCACGATGCAGAGCGGACTCTGGGTGGGATCATAGTAGGAGTTGAAGATGGCGTCGATGATGTAGAGGCAGGGCACCCGGAGCGCTACTTCCAGCGCCGCCCAGACCTGCTGACGGGCCATCCGCACCTGCTGCTGCGGGGGCCCAACCGCCGCCATGAGCCGCTGCCACACCGGGGCTGGGCGGGCCGGCCCGGGGCCGCGGCCGGGGGCGGGGGCTACGGCGGGCGACTCCGCCCCCGCCCTCCCGCTTCCCCTGCGTCGCTCACGGCCCGCTCCGCCGCCCGCTCGCGTCTCTCGAGCTGGAGCAGGCGGCGGAGGCGGAGGCGGCCGCGGCTCCCCGGGAGGTCTCTGGGCGTCGGTGTTTCCGGCTGGCTACGGCCTGGCTCCTCCTCCGTCCACCGCCTCCCCCGCCCGCGGAGCCACCATCTTGGCCTCGCCCGCCCGCCTCTGCCGTGGCTTCTATTACGAGGCCCCCAGGCTGCGCCCGCGTTCACGCGAGACCGCCCAACCCGCATAAGCCGGTCTTGGGGACGCTCCCCGCTACGTCATCACGCACGGCTCAGCAAACAATGCAAAACGTTGCCACGGTTTGCGCCCACCCCCGCGCCCCCGTGGCCTTCGCGGTTTTGGCACCGCCCGGGGCCATACGTGCTCTGCGCCAGCCGCGCCCGGCGGCCTCAGGGCTGCAGGCCTTAGCGTGCGGCGTCTACTTAGGGAGCGTTTATGTGTTTTGTTAGAGCCCTTCAGCGTCCCCCAGTCGTAGTCTCCAGTTGCTTGGGAAGAGAAAAGCCAGAGTATGGCGTCCTCTAGGCCTCCCCGTTCCGGGGAAATGACCTGCGAGGCCGCCCGGCGTCGTGGCGGAGGCTTCGCTGCCTGCGTTTACGGAGCCGCCGCCGTCCGGGGCACGGGGCTAGGGGTGGTAGGCGCTGCCAGGAAAAACGTCCCTCATCGCTTTGCACATCACGTTTCCTACCTTCTACCCAGAGGGACAGAACTGAGACCCTTCACCGGCCACAGTTTACTAGGGTTAAGGGAGGCTGTGACTTCAGGGCAAGAACCCAGGCCGTTCTCATTTCTCTTCGTCTTTGGGGTAAGCACACCTGGACAGCCCCGTCCCTCCTCAGGGCACATGAGACAGTTATTTTCTTATGCGCTCTTGTCTGTCAATGTGATTGATACGGTCTGGCTGCCCTTATCTCTCTGTTCCTTCACCAGCAAATGAGAGTGTCATGTGGGAGCTTACATTATAGGCCCAGCTATCTTAGAAAAAGGAGGGCGAAAAAGGAAACAAGCCTGGCTCACGTGGGCTCCTGGTACATAGTACATTGTGTAATCCAGCTAACTTCAGGGCCCTATGCGGGTGGTTGTCCTCTGTCAGTTAGGATCCCCCAGAGGGGAGGAGGAGGATTGTGAGTCAAATTATCAAACCCCGGCGAAACCGCCTTCCCTGGGTGGAGGTGTGTGTGGTACAAAGATCGAACTCCCGCTAAAGTTCATATTGCAGTCTCTTGTTTTTAAACTTCTGCTGTTATCCCCCGCTAATGACTGCCATCTGTCTTTCTAGTGCTTATTATGCTAGGTACTGTGTTAAGAGTATTACATTTTATTTGAATTTTTGCATCAGCCTTATTTTGGTAAATATTACTATTCCTATTTTACAGAGGAAGAAACAGGCTTAGATAAGTTCCAAGATCACAACGGTAGTAGGTTAAGTTAGTGAGCGGCTAGTATATCCAAAGTCAAAATCAGGGTTTGAACCCAGGGCCACTTAAAGCTCAAAACGTCTGCCATCTTTGATTTCTTCTTTTCACCACAGTCGGTTCTGCAATCAAATTGTATCCATTCTGTCTTCACGGTTTCTTGTACCAGTCTCATTTCTGTTGTCACTGTCATCATCCTAACTCAAGATCTTACTGTAGTTTGCCTGGTTCGTTGCAATATCGTCATTACGATCCTTTCCTCATCTGGTCTGTTTGTTTACTACTGCCAGGTAAACTTTCCTAAACTGCACATCTGGGGAATAACCTTGTGGTTATGACAAAATTCCCAAAGGAATGCAAACTTGGTCAGGTGAGAGGACTATGAAAACAGAGTACTTCAAAGATGTAAATTAGCTACTCAGCCCATCTGTTTTGATTGCAATTTAAAGCAAAAAGAGAGGAGCCATTATGGGAAAAAGGGTCCGCAAAGACTAAGCTAAAACAGGAGTGAGTTAGAGAAGACAAGAGGTGAGTACCATTATATTATGATCATGCAAAATGGAGAATAAAATAGTCCATGGCCATTCCTCTAATTTTTATTTAAAAAGATAAATGTAGAATTAAAAGGGGTTTTTTAATGAACAAATGCTTCAGTCCTTGATTATTAATGTTTTAACTGTTTCTAATAATGTACAAATTTTATTAGTATAAGAGTTGCTAACTGAAATTAAATCCAATCTTGGACCAAGAACTTTCTGGAATGGTGCATTGTCATTCTTATCTTACATAGTTCTTCAAGCGAGTGTCTTTAAACTCTAGGCTTCACTGCTTTCCCCATCTATAGAACGAAAGTTTGAATAAGATCCTGGCAAGTGTATTAAAATACTGCTTTAAAACTAAATTTATATTAATGAGGTAATTTAAAGAATGCTTAGGAGTTTTTAAGATAAAAGATAATCTTTCGAAGAAAAGCTGCAATTCACTGAATCTAATCTTTGCTTGGTTTCTACATTGATTTGAATGTTGTACAACTTGGGTACATTTATATTGAGTCTTGTGGAGGATATTGACATTAATGAGATAAAAATAAAACACATGTATTTCACAGGGCCAAAGCCTATTAGCATAGAAGGACCAAAGTCCTGTAGTTTAGAAGGACCAAAGTCCTTAGTTTAGGCTGTAGGGTAGAGGACCAAAGTCCTTATTCTAGCCTGTGGTGTAGAAGGATCAAAGTCCTGAAGTTCAGGAGGACGAAAGTCCTTAGTTTAAGCCAAAGCCCAATTCTTTAGGAAAACACATAGAAATGCTAAGATTAGGAAAGACCAGAAAACTTTCACAGTACTAAAGCCTTTGATGTAGATCCTCCCAAGTGGCCATAATTGTGAGCTGAAGGAGGGACATTGGTAAAGAGTTATAGATATGATATGGGAACCTGACCACCTGCCTGTGCCACTTACTTGTTTAGAAGAAATAGAGGCCCTGCCTGTCCTCAATTCCAGAGAGATGGATTGACTTGGTGGGTCTAACAAAATCCAGTTCATCATGAGCAACTCTGGTTACATGGCCTCTTGGATGTCTCATGAGGTGCTCCGTTCCTACTGAAGCCCATTAGCATGCATGAGCTGTTTTTTGGGATATGTAGTTCTCTGCTGGAGGTGGCCTGGCCTTACTGTAGAACACTAGGGGGTCTACACTAGAACTTACCATAAATTTCCATGGCTTCTTTTCTTTTTTGTATTTTAAAGATGACCGGGAAGGGGATCTTAACCCTTGACTTGGTGTTGTCAGCATCATGCTCTCCCAAGTGAGCCAACTGGCCATCCCCATATAGGGATCCGAACCTGTGGCTTTGGTGTTATCAGCACCACATTCTCCCAAGTGAACCACGGGCCGGTCCCATGGCTTCTTTTCTTATCACACATATTCTATCACACCATAGAATCTCCTGGGTAGAATGGCCCATGCAAGAGGACTAATTACACTGCAGCCTAGACATGCTAGAGAGACTTTACATGCTCTGGATCCCACTGAAAACTGGCAGCCCTCTATGTTACCCGATTTATGAGTCAGAGCAGTATTTCCAACTTCGCTTCGGAATTCCCATAAAGAGGCCTAAGATTTTGGTGTGTTTCCTTGGTGTTGGAATAATTTTGGTGAAATGAGTGGGTGAGATGCAATAAGTTGTTCTTTACTGTGCAAGAGATATGTTGATGTATTAGTCCTTTTTGTGTTGCTCTAACAGAATACCTGCAAGTGGGTGATTTATAAAGAAAAATGACATTTATTGCTTACAGTTCCTGAGGCTGGGAAGTCCAAACCCATCTGGTGGTGGCAACAGTGACCCAGGGGCCTCACACTGCAAGATGGTGGAAGCAGAAAGAGAGCAAGACAGACTCTCCTCTTCTTTTAAAGCCCTCAGAACCACGCCTCTGACCACCATTTTTAATCCATGCACTAGAACATGGCCCCACGTTCCAATCACCTCTTCAAGGCTCCACCTTTCAATTACCATAATAGGATTTCCCACCCTCTTAACAGTCACAGTGGGGGCTGTTTCTAATACATAAAACTTGGACACAATTCAAGCTTCAGTGAGTTTGGGGGGGGACATAATTCAATCCACCACATTTGGCATTCAGGCAGACCATTTGGCCCTAAAAGTTTCAGTGATGGGTCTTATTCAGGATTATTTCCCATCCTCTGGTATAGAATATGCCAGCTACTGATTTATCTGACCCAGTTAGCACAATGTCATCAATGTGGTAGGCCAATGACAATTTTGTGGGATGTTCCTATGGTCTAGATCTCTTTAGACTATATTATGATAGAGGGTGGGAGAGTCATCATAACCTAGGGCAAGACTGTAAATACGTAGTGTTGTCTGTCCTGTATGAATGCAAACTGCTTCTGGTCCGTCATCCTCAGGACCCAGTTCCATATGTACTCTCATACCCTCATAGCTCCTGTCGGTACATATTGGCTAAGTCCTGCATGTCCTTTGGCATATAGGCCCATTTGAAATTGTTTAGAGTAGACACAGAATGAGAGGAAAGAGCTGCAGAACATCTGCTTCATCATTGTGCTGTTTTTTTTCATAAGTTTTGTTACCTTTGACTTTTGAAATTATGTATACATAAAGCTTTGATTAAAAAATAAAACTCAATTACTGAAAATAGAGAAACTAGGACAGTCTGTCTACTCTTCTATATCTATTTACCTACTTAATGTTTGTGTGTGTGTGTGTTATGCTGTACCAAAATTCAGTTTTGGCTTCATATTCATTTAATATTTTCTGTTTAGCTTTGACTCAACCTTGACTTTTAAAAATCCAGAGACAAGGGCCGGCCCGTAGCTCACTTGGGAGAGTGCGGTGCTGATAACACCAAGGCCATGGGTTCGGATCCTATATAGGGATGGCCGGTTAGCTCACTTGGGAGAGCATGGTGCTGACAACACCAAATCAAGGGTTAGGATCCCCTTACCGGTCATCTTTAAAAAAAAAAAAAAAAAATCCAGAGACAAATATCTGCTTAGACTATTTCTGGCCTTTCTGAAATTGTGTATGATCAATAATCCAGTAATCTTGCAGATTATTATGTTTAATCAGAAAAAAAATCATTGTATTTACTCTTAATATTTTAATATTTATAATACAGGGAAGCATTCTTTTTTTTTTTTTTTTTTAAAGATGACGGGTAAGGGGATCTCAACCCGTGGCCTTGGTGTTATCAGCACCGCACTCTCCCGAGTGAGCCACAGGCTGGCCCTATACAGAAGCATTCTAAACATAGTTCTGGCAAGAAATTCTTATGTACTTTATATGTTAAAATTTTGTGTCAACTGAAGTATATATGTATGAAGGTACGTCAAAAAGTTCATGGAAAAATACAATTAAAAGATAGTATGAATCTTTCCGTGAACTTTTTGAAGTACCCTCCTATAGAAATACTAGAATGAATTTATTCAGTATTGATTATGAAAGCTAGTAAATCTATGTACAAAACAATTATAAACTTCTAATTAGTTTTTTAAAAAAACAACTGGACAAAATACATGAAGCAGTGGCCCTCAGGCATTGCATGTAGGCAGTGAAGGACAGTTGTCCATGAGAGATGGAAAGCAAAGTGAGCCATATAATTGCCCCAACTTCCTGCATGGGCAGGAGGAACCCAGGTGTAGCCCAGCAGACTCCCTGAAGTGAGGAGATGGAACTGGGAGTCCTGGGCGGTCACGGAAGCTAGAGTTCACAAGGCAGAATACTAGGGAGGAGAGAGCTACACAGAGAGAGAACTCCAGACATCTGCTGACCATTCCACTAGAGTATTCAGTTAAGTAACGATCAGTACATGCATGAGAGGAAATTATCAAAGGCCAGAAAAAGAGCCAACAGAAAGGATTAGAGGAAACAATACTCAGAGCTCACACAGAGTAATGAATGATTCCTGTTCTCACCAGCAAGAGTGAAAAATCTCAATTCATAAGGCATCAGTTAGAGTTCTAAGAAAGGTCTTCCTTCGATAGTGGGAAAAAACAGTCTTTGACTAAATGCTCTGATACTGCCTAATAAAGCTTAAAAGCAAGACCCAAAAGGATCAAACTGTGTCCAAGTAACTTAACCACATTCCAGAACAATGCTGAGAATGTTTCTAGGGAGTTGAAAATAACTACAAGCTAAAATTCACAATGGCTGATATCCAATCAAAACTTACCAGGTATGCTAATTAACAGAGAAATACAACCCATAATGAAGAGAAAAATAAAACATTCTATCAAAACCAACCCAGAAATTACACAGATAATGGGATTAGTAGACAATGACAAAACTGTTATTTTAACTATATTCCATATTTCAAGAAACCAGAGGATTCTTAAGTAAGTGATGCTGAAAATTTTTTTTAAAGAAACCAGAGAAAAGATTGAAGGTGTTAGAGACAAAGAAGATATTTAAAAACCTGTGTCAAACTTCTATAGATGAAAACTCCAATGAGGTGAAAAATACATTGGATGGGATTAATGGCAGTTTAGACATTGCAGAAGAAGAGATTAGTGAACTTGAAGGCATAGCAACAGAAACTCTCTGAAAGGAAACAAACACACACACACACACACACACACACACACACACAACAATCAAAATGAATAGAGCATCAGCAGAGGGTAGGGCTACTTTAAGCAGCCAAATATACTTTTATGTGTAAAGTCTTTTTTTTTTTTTTTTTTAAAGATGACCAGTAAGGGGATCTTAACCCTTGACTTGGTGTTGTCAGCACCATGCTCACCCAGTGAGCGAACCGGCCATCCCTATATGGGATCCGAACCCATGGCCTTGGTGTTATCAGCACCACACTCTCCCGAATGAGCCACAGGCCGGCCCCTTATATGTAAAGTCTTGAAGGAAAAGGTTGGGAGCAAAAAATTATTTTAAGAAACAATGGCCAAAGATTTTCCAAACTTGATGAAAGCTATAAACCTAGGAATTCCAAGCACAAAAAACATGAAGAAAATTATATCAGTGCACAACATAATTGAATTCTCAGAATCAGTGATATAGTGATAAAGAAAATCTTAAAGGCACCAGAAGGGGAAAAAAAGACACACCAAGTACAGCGGAACAATGATAAAGATGACAGCACATTTTTCACTGGGATCAATGCAAGCTAGAGAACAGTGGAGCAAACATTTTTAAAGTATTGAAAAACTTGTCAAGCTAGCAACCTTAGCAAAAATGTCTTTCAAAAATGAGAAAATATTAGGGACAGCCCGTGGCTCACTTGGGAAAGTGTAGTTCTGATAACACCAAGGCCACAGGTTCGGATCCCTATATAGGGATGGCTGGTTAGCTCACTTGGGAGAGGGTGGTGCTGACCAAGTCAAGGGTTAAGATCCCCTTACCAGTCATCTTAAAAAAAAAAAAAGTTGTAGCTAATAAGACAAAAAGATAAAATGGTATAACCTTAAAAAATACAATCCAAAAGAAATGGGGTAGAGGGGAGGAGAGAAGGAATAGGGAACAAAGAACATATGAGGCAAACATAAACAACCCAATTTAAAAACAGAGGCTGCCAGACTGGATTTAAAAAAAAAAAAAAAAAAAAAAAGCAAGACCCAACTAAGTGCTCCATACAAGAAACACAATTTAAATATAAGACACAAAGGCATAAATATAAAAGGATGGAATAGATATACCATGCTAGCACTAATCCAAAAAAAGCTAGAGTGACTTAATATCAGGCAAATTAAATTTTGAGCAAAAGTATTACCAGGGGATAAAGAGGGTCATTTCATAATGATAAAGGGGTCAGTTCATCAAAAAGATATGACACTAATCACTAACCATATAGCTTCAAAATACATTAGGGAAAAACTGATAGAACTGCAAGGACAAGTAGAGAAATTCATAATTATAGTTAAGAGATTTCAATACCCCGCCCCCCAAGTAGAGGATCAGTAAGGGTACTGAAGACTTGAACAACATTATCTATCAACTTGACCTGATTAACATTTGTAAAACACTCTACCCAATAACAGCAGAATACCATAATAGACCATATTCTGGGATATAAAACAAATGTAACAGGATGAAAGACATACAAAGTATGTTCTCTGACCACGATGGAACTAAAAAGAGCAAATGAAGTCCAAAGTAAGCAGAAAAAATATCAGAGCAGATATCAAAAGAAAAAATAGAAATACAATAGAAGAAATCAGTAAAACGTATTAGCTAGTTCTTTGAGAAGATCAGTGAGTCTGATAAACCTGTCGCCAGGTTAATCAGGAAAAGGGGGAGGGGCAAAAATTATTAATGTCAGTAATGACAGCGCTGATAACACAACAGATTCTACAGTTATGAAAAGAGAACATTATGAACCACTTTATATCAATATATTTCAGAAATCAGATGAAACAGATAAATTCCTTGAAAGACACAACTACCAAAGCTCATTCAAGAACTAGATACCCTGAATAATCTTTTATCTTTTTTAAAAATTGAATTAGTAATTACAAATTTTCCCACAAAGAAAAATCCTGGCCCAGATGGCTTCACTGGGAATTCAATCAAACATTAAGAAGTAACAACAATTCTATATAACCTTTTCCAGAAAATGGAAGAAGGTATACATCCCACTGAGTCAGCTCATGCTAAGAGCCAGCATTTCTCCCGTGAACGTAAACATAAAATTTCTTTTTTTTTTTTTTTGTGACCGGTAAGGGGATCGCAACCCTTGGTGTGATGTCGCCCATAGCACGCTCAGCCAGTGAGTGCATCGGCCATCCCTATATAGGATCCGAACCCGTTGCGGGAGCGCCGCTGCGCTCCCAAGCGCTGCACTCTCCGGAGTGCGCCACGGGCCGGCCCAACATAAAATTTCTTGACTATGAACCACGTGTACCTGGCTAAATCCTTGTAACGGTTCCATGTCACCACTGTTTGAAATGAGGGTGGATAGATTAGGGGAAAAGAATGTTAGGGGGTTTTGTATGTGTTGAGAATATATTTTGGAATGTTTTAGAACACTAGCATTTTGGCAAAATGTGAATTTATAAAACCCCACTTATTTAACCATGTCACATTTTTGCTTGGACCCTTCAATGATCTCCCATTGCCATTGCAATAATGTTCATAATATAGCCTACATTGCCCCCTGCACGGTCTGACCACCACTTAACTCTGCAGCCTGATTAACACTCCTTCACCCCCTACTCTTTCTCCTCCATCGACGCTGGCTTTGTTTTAGCCCCTCAAACTCCTCCGCAGCGCACTTGCATACACACTGTCCTCACAGCCTGGAAACCTGTCCTGATTTGGCCACTTATCCTTCAGCTCTCCGCTCAGTATTCATGTTCTTGGAAAAGCCTTCCCTGACCTTCCTGACAAGGTCAACCCGTCATGGGTTCCTATTGCACCAAGAACCTCTACTCCCAGCATTTACTAGAATGTGAGTTGTCATATGAAACATTATACTTGTTATATTTAAATGTTATATGAAATGTGACTATTTGACTAATGCCTATCCCCCTCAGTTGTTATGTGAAATGTGATTGATTAATCCATATCCCCCTCATTAGAGTATAAGGTCCACGGAGTCTGGGATTGGGATTGGGTCCGGTTTTGTTTGCTATTTTATTCCCAGTGCTTACCACAGTGTCTGGCACATTCCTGGCACACAAAAGCATTTGGAAAGGGAGAAAAGAAGAGAGCGAAGGGAAAAGAGAGGGAAAAGAATACAGACAGACCTTGGAGTCATGGATAAAGCAGTTCGGAACTGAGAGAGGTTTTATTTCCATAGCATCTTCACTAGATAGCAGCATTAACAATAGTGGACACAACTGAAAAAGTACGTTGATTTTCAAAATGCCCTGTTTTTGGTCGTGAGATCTCTGAGCATTCCCACTCTGCTACTGTTTCTATTTATTCACTTCTATCATATATGTCTTACTAATCTGGCTAACCCACTATTTAGAATATCAGGTAGAAATATTTCTTTCCTGTAAGTCAAAAAAAAAAAAAAAAAATCCGCACAATAACGTAAGCAGGTTTGTGAGTGGTGGGGATGGTGGAGTTTTACGGGTTTTGTGTTTTTAATGTGACAGGAAGTTCAGAGATAGGCATTTCAGGACTGGTGTAGCTGATTAAAGATCTCCATAAGAAACCAGAGTCCTACAACCCTGCTCTGCCAGTCTTAGCATGCCTGGAAGAAATGTCTGCTGCATCTCCAGGGTAAGAGACCCAAAGCCCTACCTGGGGACCTCTGCCTACATCTCCTTGCCGGAACTGGTTCACATAGCCATTAAAGCTGAAAGGGAGGCTGGGAAATTGAGTACATTTGACACCTTCCCTTATTTAACAAAAAGGGGGATTGGGATGGGTACTGAGAGTCAAGCTCAGTATCTCCCACGGTGAGCGAATCCACTTTGGGCCCCAGTGAAAATGCTCCTGGGAAGGACACAATGGTAATTATAAAGTAAGACCCAAGAGAAAGTTTCAATGAGAAACAAATAGCTTAACTTGGAGAAGAGGCTACGGAGCCTTCACCTCCTCTGCCTTTACCTGGCAAATCCCTATTCACATTTGAAATTCAGCTCAGGCTTTCCTTCCTGCAAGAAGCTTTTCCAAGTTCTTACCTTGTGTTTAAAAATACCTTTACTGAAATATAATTTACACACAGTACTATAAAATTCATCCTTTGAAAGTATACAATTAAGTGGTTTATAGTATATTCCAGAGTTGTGCAATCATCACCACTGCCTAATTTCAGAATTTTCATTTCTCCCAAAAGAAACAGTACCCATTAGCAGTCACACCCAGTACCCATTAGTAGTCACTTCCCATTCTCTACTCCCCCCAGACCCTGGCAACCTACTTTCTGTTTCTATGGATTGGCCTATTCTGGCCATTTAATATAAATGGGATCATGCAATCTGTGGCCTTTTGCAACTGGCTTCTTTTACTTAGCATACTGTTTTCAAGGTTCATCCATGTTGTAGCATGTATCAGTACTTCAATCCTTTTTACAGATTCCATTGTATGGATATATCATTTTGTTTGTCCAGTCACCAGTTGATGGACGTGTGGGCTGTTTCCACTCTTTGGCTATTATGAATAATGCTGCTATAAATATTCATGTACAAGTTTTTGTATAGACATATTTGCATTTCTCTTGGGTATACACCTAGTAGAACTGCTGGGTCATATGATAACTCTACATACAGCATTCTGAGGAACTGTCAGACAGCCTTCCAAAGTGAGGTTTTCTATCATTTTAAACATATAATTAGCTGTAATCATCTTAAATAATAGTTTATTTTGAAAAGGACTCTTTATTGCTTGCACAATATGAAGTGGCTGCATCCTGAGGCTGTTCAAAATGACATATAATTGGCCTCTTCCCACATGTGTGCTCGGGGTGGGAGAAATGAATTTAAAATCTTTTCTATTTGTTTCTCATCATTTTTAACTTCTATGTTTATTTCAAATATACACATTGAACTCATATATTAGTGCATAATTCTTTAAAATTATGGAGTTAATGAATAGAGCAATTCAAGGTTGAGGTAGTTTAAAAATATTATTGCTGTTTTTTAATTACAACATCTCCATCAAAGGGTGCATTAATTGGCAACTAATATTGAAAACTTGCATGGGAAACCTTTAGAGTTTATACAAATTCCTGGACTTAAGTGACAAGGACTCTGTGATCCTCCTGAACCCTTCAGTCTTTTTTCCTTGGTTCCATAAGATGCCTCTTCCTGACCAGACCAATCCAGCAAATCCTCAGAGAAACTGTACCATAAATTAATGTACTCACATAGAGAAAAGGCTTAAGGGACCCTTATTTTCTTCCATTCACACATGACTCCTGCTCATTCTTTAACATTCTGCTTAGGCATCTCTGCTCCCTCCTTCCCAGTCACCCAACCACCCTAACCCAGATCCCCAAATATGGGTGGCTGCCTCTCCTATATGTGCCGGAAAAATCCCTGTTTATTTCTATCTCAGCACTTAGTACACAGCATTGACATTGCTTCCTCTCTATCCATGTCACCAGATAGTGATCCCATCATGGGCAGGACTCAGCTTTATTCATCTCTATGTCAGTGGCCCTGAGCACAGTGCTTGACGGAGAGTGTAAACAGTGTATCCTAACCAACCAGTGAATGGCTTTTCAAAATAAGCACATTCTACTTCGAGTGAACCAGATTTATCCCTCACAGCTAAACTGGGAAATGGTAGCTCACTGTATACAAAGAATGACTGATTGCCTGAATGAAGTATTGACTATATGCCAGTCACTGTCATGACAGGTTAACATATGTGAACTCATTTAAACCTAACAACTACCCTACAGGGTATGTACAATAATCAACCCCAATGTACCGATGAGAAAACTAAATTGTGAGAGATTCATGACTTGCCATACAGACGGTAGAGGAGTCAGGAGTTGAATGAGTGGAACCTAAATTCTATGAAGGCAGAGCCCATGTCTTTCACCACTGCACAGTCAAGGTGTATATGCATATATATAGATACAGCAGGAGTTCAACAACTGTTGGTTGAATGAATTCACCTGGCTACACCTGATATCAGCTGCCTATCCACAACTTATGGCAAGGAGGCAACTCTTTCAGACCCCAGACCTGGCTCTCTGATTCATCTTTCCCACTGTTTTCCTCCACATTCCTCCACATACTGGCTCAAGCCCCAGACTGGCATTTTTAGCATTTTAGTTTGAAGAGAGCAACCCATGGGCACACACATGAAAAGCAACCCAATATGGAAAAGAGGAGATGAGTAAGGTAAACACAGAAAAGTCACTCTGTGAGATGGGACTGGAATCAAGCATCCTGATTTCTGTGGTGGAATCACATGATAGCTAACATTTCCCTGGGGCTTACTGTGTACAATTCCAAATTCATGATTGCACAGATGATCCTTATTTCAATGAGCCATGCGGCTTCTCCCAGATATGTAGCTCATTCTTAATGTGATCAAAGAAAGACAAATGAAATGATATGGATTGGGCTAGAGGCTGCGCTGAGGGCCACAAAATATTAAAATAGATTGCCAATAGAAAAAAGGGGTAAGAACCCCACCTGAGCTGATGCATTAAAGGCCTCTTAAATGTGGATTCCTTGTGTCCCAGGATCCACCTCCTCTAGTCAACTAGAGGACAGGGGCGGCATTCCAGATCCAGGACTACGTGATCCACATGGGGAGCATAGGATTTCACTGATTGAATGTGCAGTATTTGTGTTTTCCATGGTTTTCCATGCACCTGCTGAAGAAGAGTGGCAATTCGAGTTTCTGCAGATTCTGCCCACCTTTGCCACTCTGGCTTGGTGGCTGGTGATAGCATTTTTCTCCTAGAATCCCTGGTACCTCCATTTTTCCATTGGTTGGTGCTAGTTTGCTGAGGATAAGGCCAATGCTCTTTGTCCACTTCACTGCTTCCAGGAGGCTGAAGATTCTCCCCTGGGAAAGATTCCACATTTTGGTGGATATGCAAAGTGCCCCCAGCATCCTGTCGAAGCACTTGGCAGGCAATTGGCCAGCCTTCTTCAGAGCTGGGAATCAGCCCCAGGTTTACCCTATCTGCAATGTTTGAGAGCTTCAGTTTCCTGTTATCTCCAAAGTGTACTTGGCACCGATCTGCTACTCCATTGATCTCAAGGTTATTTCTCAGAGCAACTACAGCATGGGGGTTCCACTCACAGGCATGGACGAAGGCAGCACCAGCATGAACTAGGAAGGGCAAAGTAAAGTAACCAATCCCTGCATAGAGATCCACCAGCACCTCTCCAGCACAGGACAGCGATGCCACTCGCAGCTTCTCACTGATGTTTCCAAAGGAGAACATGCACTGTGTCACGTCAAACTTATATCTGATACCATTATCCACATGCTCTACCCAACCATGGTTGCCCAGCAGCAGAGTCACTGTTGGAGTTCGAGTGCCATCCGGTGATACCCTCCCTCGTTTTGCCAAACGTTGGACACCAAGTGCCGAGGCAACGGTCTCCCAGAGTTCTGGTTCCAAATTTTTCCATTGCTTGGCTTGGAAACAGTCTTCACTCAGCAACAGGAGGTTACCGTGCCGTTGCCAAGATCGGGGCAAATCAGCCTCCAACTCGGCTGACCACGTGACTCCCCGACCCTTAGCCCAGCGACTCACCGCAAGACACAACCTCTGGGCAGGTGAGCAGCGCTGGGCCTTCTTCGAAGGAACAGGATCCGGAAGCTGCATCAGCATACAGGTGCTGCCTGGGGCCACGCGATTCCTCAGCTCCTGCAGGTGCTGCTCGGGGACGGTCTCTCCCAGCACCGGGAGCGCCACGGCGCCGTCCGGCATCTTCACCGCACGGTGCTGTCTGTCCAAGAGTGTCTGCTTCTCGAGGTAGTCCCTGTATCGCTGGGCAAACTGAGGCTCGGTCACAACTGCGACAACAGCCACGCACTTCCCACATTCTCTCTCCATGTTGCTTGAGCCCACATACTCTCCGATTCCCTGCGAAACTCGCCGTCTCCAGAGTCTGTCCACCAACCGTTTACCTGCACCGCCAGTTATGAACAGACGCACGCGCGCCGCTGTGGCCGGACCGGAAGTGACGTCAAACAAACAGGCCGGAACTAAGTATCGATGCGATTCTTGGCTAATGGTGCTGCCGTTACCGGGGTGAAGCTGCTGCCTCCATCTTTCTTGTGGTCTTCCATCACTTTCTTCAGCCTGGGATGAAATTAATAACGAGGAATTCCTTGGGCTCTAAGACTTCAAATTAGTCATATCCTTCAGCACCCTCCTGCACTTTCCTTAATGCTGCTCATGAATCCAAGGAAAGAAGTGAACTTGAAATGATGGATTGAATTTGGAGAAAGGCTTTCCATAGCCTAATGGTGCTCCTTGGTCAGCATCAGCAGCCACCTTATTTGCTGAAAGTGGAGTCAGATAGAGCTTCCTTATTCGCTTTTCTGGCAAAAAGAGTCATCACCGTTTCACTGTCTTGTGGTCCAAGAAACAAGAAAGTTTGAAAGTAAGAAGGATCTGAGTTTGGGTGTATTATACCCCTCAAAACTGGAATTTTCACCTATAGAATGGGAATTACCTTAACCTTTTTTAGAGGATCGCTATAGTTAGTACAGATATTATATATAAAATATTTTAAACACTGACTAGTAAAGAGTAGGTACTCAAAAAAATATAAAGTAACAAGTTGAATTGTTTGAATGGCAGATACTAAATACCTATTGAAAAGCTTTAATGTGTTTAAAGAGGACAAAGGCAATTCCTTAAGATAAATTCAGAACTTTAAAGAAGCCCCATCCCTTCTACTTATCTCCCACCATTTTACAGATTAAGATATTAAGACCCGGAAAAGTTAACATTAATCGAAGTCCCCAGTTATTTTTTTCAGGTCCCTTTGTACGGGAAATACAAGGCTATGACTAAAACTCTTGTTTCTTGACACCTATTCAGCATCAATCAGAGTTGTTGTTTTCAGGTTCATCTCTATGTTTAAGACTCAGATTCTATGGAGAAAACATCAAGTAGGGCTAGTGCAGAAGATCCAGTTAGTCCCCCGTATACTCTTGGAATTCACCATTCTTGTATAGCTGGCCCAATGGCTTCTAACTGAAAGCACTTAGGAATCTTTGCTTATGGCTTTTTCTGACCACCAGAATTGGCTTATTTCATGTGCAGGGAAGGCCAGAAATGCTGAGGAATTAATGCCCATATTCATCTCTCCCAGGAGCATCCCTCAACCAATGACTGATGGAAGTTGGTAAATAAATATCCCAGCTTCCACACACCTTAGTTGGAATAACTCTGAGGCATATTCTATACTGTCTGCAAAAGCTCCCTCAGGACTTCAGTTTTTCTGTAATCCTTTGTATGTCCTGCACTCTCAATCTCTCTCTCTCTCTCTCTCCCCCTCCCCCCTCCTCTCTCCTCTATCTCTCTCCCCCTCTGCCCCATTTTGCCCTCTCTCCTGGATCATTTCCATCAGTATATGCCATTTGCCATCTTTAATAACCTCTCTCTTGACTCTTCATCTCTACTGATATTCCCAAGTTCATATCTGCCACTCAGATTTCCACCCTGATATTCCAACTCCAATACCATTTGTATCTTTGATATCTCAGCTTGGCATCCAACAGGCAACTCATACTTAAAATAGATTTCTTTTTGACACTACCCCTCATATATATAATGGTACCATACCATCTACCATCCACACATTTACTCAAGAATACGCTATATAAAAATTATCTTTAATAACACACTCCCCCCATCTTTACCTCAACTCCCTATAGCTATTTGATAGTCAGCTACCATGGACTTACATACTCCATGTACTCTAAAGTATATATCAAGATGGTCAATCTCTCTTGATCTCTCCAGGCACCTTCTTGCATATAGATTCTGCAGCCACCTTCTTACCAAACTAGGATTTGGTTTTAAAACATAGTGTGTGATCATATCCTCCATACTCAAAAATCGATTCTGTCTGCCATTGTTCAAAGAATAAGCTTCTTGCCCTGGCCCACCAGGCTATGCATGATGTGGCTCCTAAATCTCAGCCTGAGATGGAACTGTTCCCAGGTTGAACACACTCAGGGACACTGGTCTCCTTTCACCTTCATTCTTGTACTCTTGTCTTTGCACTTGCTGTTCCCTTTGTTTGAGATGCCCTCCCCCTAGATGATACAATGGCTAGGGATTTGTTGAAGGTTATCTTCTTGTGCGGTCTTCATTAAGTACTCTCTCTGAAAGTGTCATTCTCCTTTCTGCACTGTTATGTGTATTTAACCTATTAATTTCTTCTTTGGCCCTTATTTGCTATTTATTTGTTTATTCTTAAATGTCTGTCTCCCTTAGCAGCAAATAATCTTCTCATGAACAGAGAGTGTTCTTTTTCTGTTTGCTACTGTATCCCCAGCATTTTGTATAGTTGCTGACCCTAAGTCATTGCTTGGCAAATTCTCTAGCTGCTAAGAGAGTGTTTTGAACACCAAGAGACTTGAGAATCTCTGTACCCAGTCAAGCGTAAATCCATTTCTGTAAATTTAGAAAAAGACTCAAATAGACTCAGATGGTCTTTGCTATTTTACTTAAACCTATAGATGAAAGTTTAAATGAATTACGGTACATCCTTTAGATAGAATATTATACAATGATTAATATGATGATGATGTAGACTGGATGCTCCTCCCCAACCCCCACCAACCTCATTGAAGCTTAATCCCCACTGTAAATGTTGAGGGTGGGAAATCCTATTACGGTAATTGAAAGGCGAGGCCTTGAAGAGGTGATTAGATTATAGAACCATGCTGTAGTGAATTGATTAATAATGACGGTCAGGGGAATGGTTCTGAGGGCTTTAAAAGTAGACTAAATGAGGAGGTGAGTCTCTCTCTCTCTCTCTGCTCCACCATTTTTGCAATGTGATGCTCTACTGTCACTGTTGCCACCACCAAGGCTCTCACCAAATGTGTTCCCTGGACTTTGGACTTCCCAGCCTCAGAATCTGTGAACAATAAATTTCATTTTCTTATAAATTACCCAGTTCTGTGCATTTTGTTATAAGCAACAAAAAAAGACCAATACAGATGATCATAGAAATTTTAATGATATGGGAGGTTATTCCTTACACAGTGTTAAGTTGAAAAATACATAGTATACCTCAGATGGTTGCATGTTATTTATATATATACAGTGGTATGCCACATAACCATACAATCGTGGTCCCTTTGGAGTATAACAGAGCTGAAACACTCCTATAGTCTAATGATGTCATAGCCGTCATAATGTAGTAAAGCAATTACTTTATTTTTTATAAATTTAGCATAGCCTAAGTGTGCAGTGTTTATAAAGTGTATAGTGTACAGTAATGTCCTAGACTTCCACATTCACTGAGCACTCTCTCACTGACTCACCCAGAGCAACTTCCAGTCCTGCAAGCTCCATCCATGGTAAGTTCCCTATACAGGTGCACCATTTTTTATCTTTTAAGTCTACCATACCTTCTCTGTGTTTAAATACGTTTAGATACACAAATACCAGTGTGTTACAATTACTTACAGTATTTAGTACAATAACATGTTGTGCAGGTTTGTAGCCTAGGAGCAACAGGCTATACATAGCCTAGGTGTACAGAAGGCTATACCATATAGCCTAGGTGTGTATTAGGTTATGCTATCCAGGTTTGTGTAAGTACACTCTATGATGTTTACACAATGATGAAATCATCCAACATCACATTTCTCAGAATGTACCCTTGTTGTTAAGCAACGCGTGACTGTATATAAACAAGTTTGTTAGGGCATGCTTTAAAATGTAAACAATGATTCAAGTGATTTTCTGTATGTGATGCAATTATAGGTAATTCAAGTTTTCTTTTGTATATTTTTCTATAGTTACAAATTATATATAATGACCAAATGTTATTTTTATATCTTAGAAACATTATTAGAAAATCTGATGCAGTAAGGAAATTGTTTTTTGGATCCCATATAAATGGGAATTCCCTTTAGCTTATATTTGTAGTAGGGGATGGGAAAAGCCATACCATACAGTATTTTTTCTCTAGGTTTCTTTCTGTTTCAAAGTCAGTCTGACATCTTGCAACAATAATTAAAATAATGTAGTAGTGACTTTGACCCAGACTACACCTTGCCTTTAATCTGAAATAAGCAGATATATATAACAAAATATCAGAGTGTATGATTTGAAAGCTGGAATAATGTTGGAGAGTTGCAAACGGTCCTTTTAAAGTCGCAGATTGACAGAGGAGTCACACTTGTAGATGGCCACCTTGGTCCACCATAACTCAAACAGATGGTCTCACTTTCCTACCAGTTCTGTCACCTGAGCTCATTAAAATCAGAACAAGGTAAAAGCAACCAGCAAGAACAGTAATAAACAAGCTTGTAGATAATATATGAGTTCAAATGCAGAGGGGCACAATTACAAAGGAGAAGTAGTTTAGGGAAATTAGCTGAAGAGGGGAGGGGAGGGTGGGTGAACTTTGTCACATATTGCCTCCCCCAGAGTGGCCAGAATGATTTCATTCCACAGTAACCTCAGACAGAGAGGCTCCAGCTGGAGACGTGTCTGTGTCACCAACCTCTTTTCAGTGAGATGCAAACATATTGAAGACCGAGGGTCCATCTACCAGCCCGATCACAGAGAGGCTGCATTCCTCCTTTAAGGGCTTTTCTTCCCTGCAAGACATCAGCTTCCATGTGAGAAAAAGGTTCTGAATTTTGTTGAGCTGGCTGTGCACAAGAGCTTTCCCCCCCCCTAGCTCGAGAGAGCCTGGAAACAAAAAGGAATGATGGTTTTTCCTTCCTCTTTTTCTCTTCCTGACTTTCTTCACTTTGCTTGCTGTACATAGCATGCCTTTCCCTTCCACTGGATGCCTCGTCCCTTGTTCATTCCTTTTAGCATTCCTTCTGCATTTTTTGAACATCATTAGCCAACTCCCCCCCAACCTCCCCCCTCAGTGCTAAGCTTTTTAAAGCAGAGAGAATTGAATAAATGCAGTTCTTGCCTTCACATAACTCAATTTTCAGTTGTAGGTACAGTCACAAATAAGTTTAATGCCACAAGTTAAGTGCTATTGTAGTTGCAATTACAAATGCTTTGTTTGGTTAGACTGCGGTTTGTAACACCAGCGTCAAGGGTTCTGATCCCCGTACTGGCCAGTCACGAAAAAGAAAAAAGAGAAAAGAAAAAAAAAGTTCTTTCCGAGCACGGAGAAGAGATGATCATCCCTCTCTTGCATTTTGAAGAACGTGTCCTGTTGCTTTTCCTCACCTCACTGGGTGCTCCTTCTACGGGTATACCGTTTTTCTCACCTGCCTATCATTTGCCTTGTTTGGTATTTCCCAGATGCCTCAAACACAGCACTTCCCCAGCTGAACTCAGCTTGTGTTCTCCCCTCTCCTCTTTAGCTCGTGAAATGCCCCTGCCTGTCTCCTAGTCGCTTATGTCAGAAAGCTGGGACTTTTCTCTTACTTATGACTCTCCCGTCTTCAGCACTCACAACCAGTCCGTCTCCATTTTTAACAGACTTTGCTTGTTACCTAGTTCCCCAGGGAACCCTTTTGTGCCCAGTGACACTGCCCTAGACCTGGTCTTGGAATTTTCTCATGGCTTTCTAAGTGTACTTCCTGCCTTTGTTTATTTCACTGGTAGCATACTATTATTTGAATACCTTTACTTTATATCAATGTATTTGAAGTAAAAACTAAGATAGTAAAGAATTTTTCTTTCTTTCTTTTTTTTTTTAAAGATGACCAGTAAGGGGATCTTAACCCTTGACTTGGTGTTGTCAGCACCACGCTCTCCCAAGTGAGCCAACTGGCCATCCCTATTAGGGATCCGAACCTGTGGCCTTGGTGTTATCAGCACCGCACTCTCCTGAGTGAGCCACGGGCTGGCCCCAAAGAATTTTTCCATAAGCATTGTTTTAGTATATAAAGTGTTGCATTGTCACATTATAAAACATATTATATTATGTCAAAATTGAATATTCCATTGTTGTACACTGGTTTTGAGTAATTAATATTATGATACCTAGAGCTCATGGCTTTATAATATTTAAATTTATAAAAAGTTGAGAAAGAATAGTAAAGTTTAATAAAATGTTTATGTGAAAGGTTCTCACCTTAATTCATTGGTGGATGGTTTTACTGAATATGTTCTAGAACAAAATCCCAACATGAGTTATTTTTATAAGGGAATGCTTATCTTTTTACATATTGATCTGTAATGCTTTAAATGTAAACAATGAGATGAATACTCAAAACTCAGGTTCTAACCAGAAGCATCTTTATTTTGCACCTCTGCTTGCTGGGGGCAGTCTTTTCCCTGTTCATGTGTGAAGACTCTGGCCATCTGTATCTTTTCTTCTTTGACTCATTGTTTATTTGGGAATGTGTTTGTTTGTTTGTTTCATTTTGTTTTTTGTTTTTTTGTTTTTGGTGGCTGGCAGATACAGGGATCTGAACACCAACCTTTGGTGTTATAACACCACGCTCCAATCCCCCAACCAACTGAGCTAACGGGCCGGCATAGGAGTACATTGTTTAATTTCCATATACTTGGGATTCCCCAAATTTCCTTTTACTGTTGATTTCTACTGTCATTCCACTGTGGTCAGAGAACATATCCTACCTGATTTCAATCCTTGTCAATTTGTCAAGGCTTGTCTTGCGGCCTCGCATGTGCCCTATCCTGGTGAACATTCCATGTGCCCTTGAGAAGAATGTGTATTCTGCCCTTGTTGGATCTCTAGATGTTTATTAGCCAGTATCTTTTCAGCTCATGCTCAGGTAAAACAATTTTATGGTCACTAGAATTCACAGCCATAGTCTCAGTAGAAACTAGAATGCCTAGTACCCAGAACCAATCTAAACACTGGCCTGTCTTCGTACTCAACACACTCCCACCCTCACTGCAGCCCACCTTCGTGACTGCTTGGGCTGTTCAGAAAACCTCCTTCCTCACCTGGTTATCTCAGTTATCCTTCAGACCTCATGCTGACCAGAGCCTCCTCAGGAAAGCTTTCCTCCTCTGCCCCTCTCCACAACAAGCCAACTTCCTATCAGTGCTTCTTACAGAACTTTCCAGTCATATTTTCTCATTTTTTTATTTGCTTAATGGCTATCTTTCCCCTACGTGTGTAAATCTCAATGGGCAAGGAGATGGATTTTCCCTCTCGTTATTGTGTTTCCTTATTCCACACATAGCAGGTACTCATAAAATGTTGTGGAAGGAATGCATGAATGAACAAATGCATGAATGAATGATAGAAGGAAGGAAGGATCTGAAGGACAAAAAACAGTGCAAGGTCGGAGTGTTTTAATTGTAAAACGTTACCACTAGATGGCAGCAATGACCAGCACCAAGGTAGTTGAAACCTCTGAGGAAAACATTTGAGTTTAAGACGGTTTGGATTTGCAGGGCTCCTCAAGGGTCCTACCCTTCCCCACAGGCCTTTCTTCATTCATTTCCATTAGCCATCCTTGACTGACATGAGTAATCCAGGTGTGTGCGTGTTTTGGGCAGCAAGTAATGGAAACCACAGCAAATGGCAGCTAACAATGGTGGAGAGGCATATTTTTCTTATATAAAAAAAGGCCCAGGGCTGATGTAGCTGCCTGGGGATATCCTCAGGAAACCAGGCTCCTTCTCATGGTGGAATGATTAAATGAACCTAATTAATATATCTATCACCTCACCTCTTCATCTGGTCACTTTTGTTCGTAATTTTGTGTTTGTAGTTTTTTGTCCTTTTTCTTAAACAGGGCCATAAAATTTTCAGTTGCAGGCTCCACAGAAGCTGGATGTGCCCCTGGCTGTTCTGGAAATGCCTTGGGGGTGCAGGAGAAGGGCCTGAGAGGTCAGTGCCTTCCTCTCTGTCAGCTCCAGGGTCCCCGCCAGCCGTGTGTTGAGGTTCATGTGGGGCACAGGCCGCTGGTGGAGTTCGCCCCTTCTCTTGGCCGTAAGTGACCCTCGACGTTTATGCACTACCTTTGAAACAAGCAATGGCTGCTTTATTTTCTGCAATTCAACTTAATTTCTGACCTCAGCATTGTTTTCCTCCCAGCTGATAGAAAGTTGGCTTCATTTCTGGGGCTCTCTACTGAGGTGTGGGCCATGGTTTTGAGACCCCTGATAGCTGGGATTTTGCCAGGCTTTCAAGATTATGACGATGCCAAAGAATGGGGGCAGGAGGGTCCGGTCAGCTGTGAAGACCATTGTCCGCATCTCCGTGGCCTCTTGGAGTTCCCCAGCACACTTGGGTCAGGGGAATTTTCAGGGAGTCTCCCTGTATTCCCATCTGCCCAAATAAGCCCAGGGGCTATTCTGGGATGTGGGACCTACTTCCCTCTTTACTCAGGGCCTATAGACCTTTCCTCTCTCATTTTCTCCATCGCAAATCTCAAATCCCCATCCCAAGCAGAATTTCCCTTGATTTTGTCCCCAGGTTTCTTGCCAAGAATTTTAGTTCGGACCCAGGATTCCTCCCTGATCACGAAGATTAGGCTTCTGGGGAAAAAATTCAGGAAGATGAGCAGGCTATTTCTGCTGTCCCCTGCAACATGTCTCCTGGGTGACAGATGACAAATGTGAATGGGGACAAAGGGAAAAGGACTGGGAAAAGCAAAACCATGTAAATTAATACTTCAGAATATAGTCTGAAGTATACATCTATTCTGAGTATGTTTTTCAGGCTCTGCCGCGTGAAAACCGTACACACTATTCCATGTAATCTACATGACAGCCCTGTGAGTTGAGTTTTATACCCACTCACTTGATGATAAACTGAGGCCTAGAGAGACTAGATGGCTTGTGCACGATCACACAGCTCATGGATGGTTTTGAACCCAGCCCTGGCAAACCTCGCGTGGCTGTGGTTGTGTATTGTGTTGTCGATACAGGTTGTGGGACCTGTTGCTGTGAATCTAGGGCCAGTCTGGTGTAGGGAAAGATAGAGCTGGGATTGTGGATGTACCAACTGTGCCCATTAATAGCTGTGTGACCCTAGGCACCTCACTTAAATTATCTGTAAATTAACAACGTAGAGCTAGATTCTCTGGGCCCCAGTTTCCTCACAAGAAAATATTAAATTAATAATGCAGAGCTGGATGGCTTCAAGTGCTCTTTCTAGTCCAGAGGTTTTGTGTGTCCAACCGTCTTTTAAATTCCAATGACAAAAGCAATTTCTCTTAAAGTAATCCCACTACCTACTACACACACACACACACACACACACACACGAAATCTGCACCCCCATCAGAATTATCTAGGGGAGTATGTTTAAGAAGCTATAATCACCCACAATTAATCAAATCTGAATCTGAGTCTCTGGGTGTAGGACAACCTAAAATGTATGTTGTGTTACTGAAGGACTTAGGGAAGGTAAGATTTTGGTAAGGGAAGAGAAAAAAAAACATTCTAGGAAGATAACTGGTTTGAGAAAAGGCCCAGGGACTGGTTTTTTGGGAGGAGTGAATAGACTAGTCTGACTAGAGAGAGACCGTATTGGTCAGTTGCAGAAGATGGAACTAGGAAAGCAAATGGACCAAGCACAATTTTCCAATGATGGGAATGTTTCTGTCCATTAGATAAAATGTGCTTGTCTTGGCAACGACAAAGAAGCAATAGCATATTCTAAGAAATTCTGTAGACTCTAAGCCCTTCTCTTGGTGATGATATAAATATACCATTCTATTTTAGCCATTAAAGAACAATAGGCAGAAATTTTTCTCTCTTACAGTTGAATTTTCACTGAGTATATTTTAATGTGGCTGCTCCCCAATGCCAGATTAATTAAGCCTCATCTCACCAACTATATATGCTTTCCAAATTCTTGTGTAACGGCCAAGAGCACAGGGACTGCCTGGGTTTGAATTTCAGCCATGCCACCTGCCATGTGCCCTTGGGGAGGTCATTCAACCTTACCTTCTCACAGTTTCTACACCTATAAAATGGTGGTTATATTACTAGTCCCAAATTCGTAAAATTTTTGCAAGGATTAAAATGAATTAGTATTTGAATATGGCTTATTTAGCTCTTAGTAGATGCTAATTATTATTATTATTATTATTATTATTATTATTATTATTATTTATTATTATTATTAATCTCCTCACAATAGAGCCTAGCTTGTTTTCAGCTCTAGCTCAGGAAATAGCCTTCCCTAAAATTTGCCTTAATCATCTGTTCTCCTGCACAATGGGTCCTTTTCCATACAGTTGCCTGAAGTTCTCTCTTCTCTAACTAAAGTACTAAAGATGCCAATCTGAACTTGAGTTGAAATGGGGAATCTGAAGAGAAAATAATAGGGCAGTCAGAGATCCATGACTTTCTGAGTATTTATGTGCCTTTCTTGCCACATCTTTGTGGATGAACATTGTGGTGTGTGGACTTGGCACATGGTGCATCTGGATGAATTCATATAATCAACATTAATTGAGCACCTACTCTATACCAGGCACTGTGTTAGGCAGTGCAGATGCAGAGATAAACAAGGCAGTCATGGACTTAGGTTCTTAAGGAAGTTCTTGTGGGAAGGGTTGCATTTCTGGCTTCATTACTTTCTCTTGTGTTACCTAGGGCAAGTCATTTAAGCTCTCTGTGCTTCGGTTTCATCTTTACATTGGTGATAATAATCGCATCTATCTCATAGGGTTGTTGGACAGTTACAGAAGATAACGTATAAGAAGTCTTCACATACAGCCTGGCACATAGTGAATGATTAAAATTATGTGGCCGTTATTGCTTTATCATCATCAGCAGCAGCAGCTCAAAACAAAATGCTTAAGATTTTTTGCATTGTTTCATCAAGGATATTGGTGTATAGTTTC
Organism: Cynocephalus volans; assembly: GCF_027409185.1. Classification (NCBI taxonomy): domain Eukaryota; kingdom Metazoa; phylum Chordata; class Mammalia; order Dermoptera; family Cynocephalidae; genus Cynocephalus; species Cynocephalus volans. Next base: position 78,150,299 of record NC_084474.1, on the reverse strand, counting down.
CTTATCTTGTGATGTCTTTGTGTGGCTTTGATATCAGAACAGTACTGGCTTCATAAACTGAGTTTGGAAGTGTTCCCTCCTCTTCAATTTTTTTTTTTTTTTTTTTTGTCTTTTTCGTGACCGGCACACAGCCAGTGAGTGCACCGGCCAGTCCTATATAGGATCCGAACCCGCTGCGGGAGCGTCGCCGCGCTCCCAGTGCCGCACTCTCCCAAGTGCGCCACGGGCTCGGCCCCTCTTCAATTTTTTGGAAGTTTGAGAAGGAGTGTTGTTAATTCTTCTTTAAATATTTGGTAGAATTCACCAATGAAGCCCTCTAGTTCTGGGCATTTCGTTGTTGTTTTAGGGAGATTTTTGGTTACTGATTCAATCTCCATGCTAGTTATAGGTCTGCTCAGACTTTCTGTTTCCTCCAGATGCAGTCTTGGTAGGTTTATGCTTCTAGGAATTTATTCATTTCTTCTAGGTTATCTAGTTATTGGCATATCATTGTTCATAGTAGTCTCTTAAGATCCTTTTTATTTCTGTGAAATCAGTTGTAATGTTTCTACTTTTATTTCTGATTTTACTTATTTGAGCCCTCTCTCTCTCTCTCTTTTTGTTTAACTTATCTAGGTAAGTGTTTATCAATATTGCTCATCTCTTCCAAAAAACCAACTCAATTTCATTGCTTTTTTTTCTATTGACTTTCTGTTTTGTTTATTTCTGTCTTTGCTCTAGTCTCTGCTATTTCCTTCCTTCTGCTGATTTTGGGCTTAGTTTGTTCTTCTTTTTCTAGTTCCTTAAGGTGTAAAGTTAAGTTGTTTATTTGAGATCTTTCTTCTTCTTTCTTATTTTGTTTTGGTTTTGGCACCTGGCTGTTATAGGGATCCGAACCCATGACCTTGATGTTATAAGTCTGTGCTGTAAGCAACTCAGCTAACCAGCCATCCTTTCTTCTTTTTTAATGTAGACATTTGTCACTGTGAACTTCTTTCTTAGTACTGCTTTTGCTGCATCCCACACGTTTGGTATGCTGTATTTTCATTTTTGTTTGTCTGGAGACACTTTCTAACTTCCTTTTTGATTTCTTCTTTGACCCAATGGTTGCCCACCTTTTCAAGAACAAGTTGTAGGAGTCGCCCTTACATCTCCTCTTTCCCAATCCTCTCAACCTGTTTGTTCTAGGTCCAAAATACATCTTGAATGTGCTTACGATGCTCCACCTCCATTGTCCTCACCCTAGGTCGGTCACCATTATCTCCTGCCCAGATCACTCTCACCTTAAACTACAACTCCCATTTCTACCTAGAATTCACAGAGAATGAGAGTCAGAGCTCTCTTTCTGAAATCTAAATCTAATCATGTCCCTCCCTCCCCCACTTAAAACCCTCCAATGTCTTCCCATGGCTCTTAGGACAAAGTCTAAACTCTCACCTGCTCCGCAAAGCCCAGCACGATCTATTCCCTGCCCAACCCCACAGACACATCTCTCACCGGTCGGTCTCCCCCTTGCTCACTCTCTTCTAGCCTCATCGGCCCCCAGTTTGCTCTTGGAGTGGTCCAGGGCCTCTGCAGCATTTATCTTCCCTCCTCTCCTGGGGATGCTCTTCCTCACATCTTCACATGGCTCCCTTCTCATTTTTGAGTCTCACTTCAAATGTCACTGCTTCTTTCTGGGTTGCTTTTTCTCCGCACCCTGCTTATTGTCTTAGTGTATTCTTATCACCTTCTATCTTCTTCATTTGCTCATTCCTCTATATTACATATTTCCACTTCCTTCCAGCAGGTCAGCGACTTTTTCTGTCTCATTCGTCACCATATCTCCCAGTGCTCAGCACTGTGACCAGTCCATACTAAATATCCAATAAATGCCTCTTGAATGAGTGAAAACATGAGTAAAGAAAGACATGAATGAATGGTATTTATTCCTGCTAATCTCCCATTATGCTAGATCCAGCCCTGTGCATAAATCTCTTGATCCCTCCAATACCCATTCCACTACAATTCTGGTGTATGTTGAGATAGGGTGTCCCGATGAGAGACAACCCATGAGAAGGGATTGTGAACCTGAAAGCACCAGAGATTTATCTTATAATTCTTGCTAACAAGTCTCTTGAGGTCAGACAGGAGGGGCGTTGGCAATGCTGGGACAGCTGGTTCCACTCTACAGCCCTTTTCAGAGGAACGAGTCCTGGGGAACAGGAAGAGAGCCATCAGCCTCTACAGATAAATCCACCACAAGTTCACGGTGGGGTGGTTGAGGGGCTGCAGCGTCTTTTACCTGCACCTGGAGGAGAACATCTTGGTGTTTTGAGGGTGCTGTTCTCTTGGGCCAGCCTGGGGAAGTCAGTGGAAGGTGGAAGGCGGTCTCAGGACAGGGCAGCTGCCTACGGAGGGACTTCATTTGGTGACTCAGAAGTTCTCATGTAAAGCCTTTCCATCTGCTTCTCATGTTAAAGGATAAGAAGGAGGCACAAAGTGACCTAGCTGGACACGTGCAGGTCAAGAAAAGGTCCACAGAGGGCCAGCCCATAGCTCACTCGGGAGAGTGCGGTGCTAATAACACCAAGGTCACGGGTTCGGATCCTATATAGGGATGGCCGGTTGCTCACTTGGGAGAGCGTGATGCTGACAACACCAAGTCAAGCGTTAAGATCCCCTTACTGGTCATCTTTAAAAAAAAAAAAAAGAAAAGGTCCACAGGCCCCTTGTTTTACTATCAAATGAATGTTAAACATGATTCCCCTTATTACCAAACCAACACTCTTTTTCACAGGGGGATACATTAACCAAACCTTAAATCCTCCACCCTTCTTTGATAGCTTAAACAATCAATGAAACAATGAATGTTCAACAAAGAAACAAATGTAAAAAGTTTATTTTAATTAAAATCCCCCAGGGCCCTCTCTCAGATGCTTTCTACTTAACATATGCAAAGTAAGACACAGTTGCTAACCCTTAATAAACAACTTAGGCAAACTGATGACCCTCAAGGCCATGCTAACCCGCTAGACTTTCCCCGAGTCTCTCCCTGGGAAGAGAGGAACCATGTGTGCTGGGCGCCACTGCAGCAAGCTCTAACCAGATAGGTCACAGCCATTTACTTAGACAGAACAGGCAGAAAGCTTAGCAGTTCCTGAATTTTACCTTATTTTCCTTCGGAAAATTGGGCATTTTCCTGTTCTTATTTTTTGTTTTCGTTATTGCGCTTGGCATTTCCAGGATGCTTCAACCATAGTTGATATTGGTTACATAATCACATCCAAAAATTTGTAGTTTCTCTTCATTTATTATACATGCCTCCTACAACTTGCATGTTTTTATGTATCCTTTGAAGTTCCCTTGGCAAATAAAATTAAGTTACAATTCGTATAAATCATTAAACATATATCAGGGAAAAGAGTACTCTTGAGGCATTCTGAAGAATGTTCTATAAACAAATATAGTGGGTCGAATAGTGTCCCCTCCCTCCCCCATTCATGTCCATCTGGAATCTCAGAATGTGACCTTATTTGGAAATAAGGTCTTTGCTGAGGTGATTAGTTAAGATGAGGTCATATTGGATTAGGGTGGGCACTAAATTCGATGACTGGTATTCTTATGAGAAGAGGACACGTAAAGATACACACAGAGGGAAGAAGGCTGTGTGACAATGGAGGCAAAGATTGGAATGATGCAGATGCAAACCGAGGAAACCTATGGATTGCTGCAGCCACCAGAAGCCAGGAAGAAACAAGGAAGATTTCACCCCCGGAGCCTTTGGAGAGAGCACGGCCCTGCCAAGACCTTGATTTTGGACTTCTAACCTCCAGAACCATGAGAAAATAAATTTCTGTTGTTTTAAGCCATTCAGTTTGTGGCAATTGTGGCAGCAGCCTCTGGAAACTAATGCATACCATCTTCTATAGAGTAAAAGCTATCTTCACATTGCTCACTCATTCATGTGTTCATTTATTCAGCTGTCATTTTTGTGTGCCTATGTGTGGGGCACTGAATGAGGCCTGGAGAACACATGGATTACAGTTGCAGTTTTTGTCCTCAGTGTCCTTAGCAGACACACATTAGGGTCATGACTTCACAGTGTGTGACCTGTGTGGTTGCACATGACCTGGGGCTTAGGAAGTCCCCGTGCTTGGTTTTAATGTTCTGCTGTTGCTGTCTTGAAAGTCTTAATTTTTGAACAAGGAACTCGTCATTTATATTCCCACGGGGCCCCACAAATTATGTGGCTGGTCCTCACTAGAATGATTACAGAATCACTATATTGGAGAACCCACAACCTGAGGGGATGTTTCACTAAGGCAATGAGGCAGCGTAAATTTCTTAAAGAAGTTTGTTCATAGGCAAGGTTTATTTGCCAGATGGTCATTCAGGCAGAGGGCATGACTGTGCATAAGCATGGACGGGGGTTGGGGGTGATGAGAGGATATGTGTGATTGGATAACTAAGTGGAGTTTGGTAGTGCTAGCACCTCAAATACCCCTAGGGGGGTGCTCAGGGAGAATTGACAGACAAAAGTGAGTTAGATTCAGAAAAGCTTCCTGACAATGCAGGAGGCCTTCAACTTAGTCCAGAAGGTGATGGGGAGCCATGGGTGACATTGGTCACAGGTGACAGGGTCAGATCCCCTACTCTGTTCCTCCAGATTTCTGGTCAAGCCACCCTGTGCTCAGAGACCCAGGCCACACAGACCAGGTCACCCACCTGCACATTGGGAAAGGATTTAGAGGAAACAGGAAACATTGAGCCCTCTTCTAGCATTCGTAGCTTTTTTCATTAGAACTAATAAATTATATGAATAGCTCTATCATTACCTTGATTTTAGATTCCAACCTCAAGAGCTGTAGGAGAATAAATTCATGTTGTTTTAAGCCACCAAGTTTGTGGTAATTTTTATAGCGACAATAAGAAACTAATACAGATCTTCCACAAATATTTGAACTTGTTCTTTTTAAAGTTCTATTTTTGTGTATGCTAATAATGAGCATAATTTAGTAATACAATAATGTGTGTGTATATGGTCTCTTTGTTTTGTTTTGGTGGCTGGCAGGTATGGGGATCTGAACCCTTGACCATGGTGTTATAACACTGCACTCTAAGCAACTGAGTATATGGTTTAAAAATTGGTGAATATACATATATTTCAATCTTCATGATTGATGTGTGCATGTTCAAAAATTTTTAGACTTCTGAGATAAAGAGTAACAGAATTCCAGATATAATATTCTTAATAACTCAATGTAATTATTAATATAATTATATAAATTAATTGTAATAAATAAAAATTCTAGGTGTGACTCTACATATACTCAGTAATCAGAAGAGAAAGAGAATATTGTAGTCAAGCATCTGGCAGTATTTTCTGTACACTTAATGATTGCCTTACCATAGCTTAGAAAAGTAAAAATTTAAAAATACAAAAATCTCTGTCCTAGTCTGTTCAGTTGTTTAACAGGTTGTAGGGCATTCACCTAGACCTATAATCCTTTCATGCTTTCATTGCACACAAGTGTAGGTCCGTAGAAAACTATTTCCATTAAAAATCTATTTTAATTTACACCCAAGAATATCATAGTTATTTTGAAATATTGTTAGTACCAAACTCATTACACCAGGGATTACTAAACAGAGTTAAGAATTAGTTTTTTTTTTTCCTGGCAAAATTTATCATATTTTCATCCAAGTTCATTGCCTTGTGTATGTTAAGGAAAATATTGTGAAAACAGTCATATGCATAGAAATTATTCTGTAACTTTAAAATCATTTTATTTGTTTGTTTATTTATATTTTTTGGTGACTTGCCAGTATGTGGATCTGAACCCATGACCTTGGTGTTATAACGCTGTGCTCCAACCAACTGAGCTAAGTGGCCAGAACCTTTTTTTTTTGTAAAATAGTTTTAGACTTAAAAAGAAAGTAGACAATATTTATCCAGACTAGAAGTAAAAGATAGTATTAAAAATAAGCATAAATAAATTTATAATGTTTAATGTAAGAAAGTCACTGGTATAAGTACCCTATATATCTATAACTCATTTAACCATAGCAACAACCCTGGAAAAAGTTACTTCCATTATTCCCATTTCATAGATGAGAAAATGAAAGCTCTGGAAAGTTAAAGGACTTGCCCCAGATCACTGCTGGGATGAGACAGAGCTAGAATTGCACCCTGGTAGCCTGGCTCTGTAGCTTATTCTCTTAACCATTGCACTATGCTGCATAGCAAATTAACAGAAATGAATGATGGTGTAATCTACTATTTGAGTTTTGGATTGTACTTCAAAGTATGTCCAGTTTAAAGATTATCTCTATTTGTGGTCTTACATTCAGTAAACTCACACACATATTTATATAATAAACAAATGCAGATAAGCAGGCTGTCCGTGGCCTGTTAGCAGATGAGATCATTATTTAGGATTCCTATCCTTCAAACTAGTCTGAGTCTAAATTTCTCCTGCAAAAACCAATAAAACCAGTGTTATATAATAGTAAGTTTTGTACGATTAGAGATTTGGCCTTGTTTTTCACTGTTTTCATCATTAACTGTCATTTGTATTTAAAGCACACAGTGGCTTCCCACAGTAACATTTTATCTATGCAGATTCACTTAAAAACTGGCTTCAGGAAATAAATGAACAAAAAGAAGTGGATAGATACTTTCTACTGAATTATTTTTTACATTGATTTCTTGGATTCAGAGACCCTCCAAGGGTCATAAATGGCCCAGGGGAAAGAAAGTCAGAAAAATAGATGAGCTGCATGGAAAGTCATCCTTATTTTTGTCTGCCAATTTCAGGGAAAATATAAGGAACTTAGAGTGGTCATATTAGGGGGTGAAGTTCCTGACCAAGGTTCTCACACTGACTGCATTACAGAAATGACCGTCAACACCAGATATGAGTATAATCAGAGTAAACTTCCTGATATGCATGTCTGATCAATTCATGTTCCTGTCGAATATCCTTCAACGACTGCCCATTATTTATAGAATAAAGTTAAAATTCCTTGGCATTGTGTTAGAGGCTTTTTGTGCTATGGGCCTTATCTGTCTCTCTTATATCATATCTAGCCCTTCTCCAAAAGCACCTGTGCTTCAGCCATGGGAAACGACCTCTGCACCATGTCATGCCCATTCCTGCCTCCATATCACACACCTGCTGCTTCCTCTCTCCAGGCAGCACACACACTTGTTTTTGCCACCCTTTAAAATTTGGCTCCAATGCCAGCACCTCCACTCAGATGTCTTCCTGGGCTGCCTCCTCTTCTCCCTGATCTCAGCTCAAGTTCAGAGCTTGCTCCTTTATAGGCTCACGATATGGGTACAGCTTGTCTGTAACTCCCTTATAACACTACGCTACTATAAATATTTGTTTACAGGTCTGTCTTTCCATCAGACTGAACTGCTTGCAGAGCCATGACTTCTTTCTCTTCCTCTGAAACCCCTGCCCTTGACAGATAGGAGCAGTCTGAATCTGCTATTTTGTCAGTTCTTCTCAGCTCCTTTCTAGCTCTGAAAGTCTGGATTCTGTATTTAAGCATTCATGTCACTGAAGAGCAGGGACAACTACTACTGGTATTACACTGCATGGATGATTTAAGAGATTTCCAAAATTAATTTCTGTCTACACCTAAGAGTTAGGAGCACGCTTAAGTTCCTGACTCCTGCAAAAGACAGAACCCCATTGTGATTATTTTACATCTGTTATATACACTTTAGAAAACTTTTCAGTGTTAGAACAATGCTATGTCTTAGTAAAGTCCAATTTTAAATTCATTAGGGGAGCTGGCTATTTTATAAAGAAAATGAACACTAGCATAAGTGTATCTTTTGTGAAAAACAGACTGTTATATGTCAGATTTGTTTTAATAAGGGATCTGTTATGGTTAAAAGATAGAACTGGGGTTAATGTTTGTAAATAAGATAATCTCAAGAAGAAACAGACTAGAATCTTTTTACACTGATGTTGACAATTAAGACCATTTATGTATTTAAACCAAGGTGGCATCCATTTATTTGATTTAGTATTGCCTCTTAGGAAGAGAATTGCTTGAGCCAAATGTATGTAAATCAAATATCAAACATTTCTTGATATGGGTCACCCAAGTCAATATTTTATAGAACAACAATTCTTGGGAAGAAAGCACTCTTATTTCAGTTGTTCAACAGGGTTTTGTAATGAAGCTAAACCAGGAATGAAGTGACTGAATCTGCTGAAAGTGGTTTCTAGTTTGAATCAGCTCTCTTTTCTCTGTGATATCTCATAATTTAGAAAATTCAGGGATTGTGTTGTTGGAGCACAATACAGAGCCTAATAGTCATTTGTAAACTTTTATATGTCACTGGCAATTTATCTCTTGACTTGTTACTCCATCCCAAGTTTATGATCCTCTCTGCTCCCCACAGTTATCACTAAATTTCTTATTTACACCTACCAAAGCAAGTTTCTGTAAGAAGATCTTTGTATTACTGGCATGGGAATCGTTTGGGGCTCATGTTAAAGATTCAGGTTCCTGGGCCCTACCTCCAACCCACTAAATCAGGAACCTCGGTACAGAAGGTATCTCTTCCCCATCGTGGTTTAACTACTTGGGCTTTTTTTTTTTTTCTTTTTTTTTTCTTTTCTCACAGCAAGAGGTCTGGAAGTGGGTAAACTAGGGAATGCCATCAGAGACCACAGATTTTTTGTCTTTCTCACATACTCTATCTTCATCCTCATGCTCTCACAAAAGCTGCCCCATCTCTAAGCATTGAACTGCATTCAGGGAAAGGAAGTAAGGGAAAGGGATAACAAAGAAAGTCAAAAGGTCCATGGCACTGAGTCTGCCACCTTTAACATGCATCCTTAGGAGTTCCATCCAGTGAATTCCACTTATTTCTCTTTGGCCACCAATAGCTGCAAGGAAGTCTAGTGAGTTTTTTAACTGGGCACTTTGCCATCCAAATTAATTGTAACCATATTAATAAGGAAGCAGGGAAGAATAGGTTTTGAGTACGCAATTAATAGTGTCTGCCCCCCTCCCCCCTTTTTTTGATCACTTTTCGAAATAAGTACACCATCTGGTATTTTAACTTTGTTGTATTTTTTTTATAGTATTTAAGTTGTATTATAATACTATTAATTACCTTTTGGTTGCTTAAAAATGTTTTTGCATTTTTTTTTTTTAAAGATGACCAGTAAGGGGATCTTAACCCTTGATTTGGTGTTGTCAGCACCATGCTCACCCAGTGAGCTAACTGGCCACCCCTATATGAGATCCAAACCTGTGGCCTTGGGGTTACCAGCACCACACTCTCCTGAGTGAGCCACAGGCTGGCCCCTTTGCATCTTTTAATGTGGCTTTATTAGCTTTGAAAACAAAAATGTTTTTGAAGAACTCTATCTCCAATTTTATAATGGTTATCAGTGGCAAAATAAAGTTTGATATATTGAATTTTGCTTTCTGGAATAAAAAAAAATCTATCACACAATAGTACAGTTAGTAATTAGGTCTTATCATTGATTGCTATTATAAAATAAGCTATGTGATGCAAAATATTCTTGTTTCACATCTAACAGAAGATTATGGTCATAATATGGGGATTAATATTTTCAACTGTGTCTTTGTGCAAAGATTTTTTTTCCCTCTTTCTTTACTGCAACAATACTAACCCAACTCTAGATGTGGCAATTTTATATTTTATGATAGAAACAAAATTTATATACTATCTAATGTGACACTCAATATATGCAGAGAGATACTTAAGACAATTATATTTAAAAAGAGGGGAAAGTAAAGGAAGCTAAGTGGCATTTGAATTCAAAAAATAATTTATAATAGCATCAGAAACATAAAATACTTTGGGATAAATTAATGGAAGATTTATAAGACCTCTACAATGAAAAGTACAAAACACTACTGGGAAATTAAAAAAGACCTAGACAAATGGAGAGATGTCTATCAATTATAAGGTGCAATATTGTTAAGATGTCAGCTCTTCCCAGATTGTTCTTTAGATTCTGTGCAATTCCAGTCAAAATCCCTGTGGACGTTTTGGTAGAAGTTGACAGGTTGATTGTAAAATTTATGTGTAAATGCAAAACATTAGAATAGCCAAAGAAGTCTTTTTTTTTTTTTCCACTTTTTTATTGTGGCAAAATATATATAACATAAGGATTGCCATTTTAAGCACTTTTAAACTTACAATTCTATGGAATCAATTCCTTTCACAATACTGCATAACCATGTTGAACATTGCCAAAGAAGTCTTGAACGTAGTTGGAGGACTTATAAAGCCACAGCAATCAAAAGATCTGAAATTGGTTTAAGGATAGAAAAATAGAGCTATGAGATTGACCTAAGAGTCCAGAAATAGGCACATAGATAGCTGATGATTTTTCATAAAGGCACTACAGCAATTCAGTAGGCAGAGGAAAAACTTTTTAATAAATAATGGTTCAGCAACAGGATATTCATATGGAGAAAAAAATGAGCCTTGATCCCTACCTCACATGATACAGAAAAAGTGATTAAAGATGGATCAACCTAAACATAAAAGCTAAAACTATAAAGATTTTAGAAGAAAACATATCATCTTCATAACTTGGTGTAGACAAAGACATCTTAGAGAGAACACAAAAAGCATTAACCATAAAAGAAAAAACTTGATAAACTGAGCTTTGTGAAAATTAAGTGTTTGCTAATCAAAACAATAAAAATAGGCAAGTCACAGATGGGGAGAAAATATTTGTAATGCATATATAAACTTCTCCAACAAATCAGTAACAGAAAGACATTTTAAAAAATGAGCCAAAGACCTAGTCAAAACAAAAAGGATGTATAAATGAGCACATAAGACATTTATGTGTTTATGACCACATAAAAAGTTCCCCAATATCATTTTTATCATAGAAATGCAAATTGAAATCAAAACAAGACACCTATATTCACCCACTAGAATGACTAAAATTAAATATATTGACAACACCAAATGTCGGCAAGGATATGGAGCAATGGAAACTCTCATACATTGCTAGTGCAAATGTAAAATGGTTCAATCTCTCTAGAAAACTGTTTAGCAGTTTCTTACAAAGCTAGACAGACATCTACCTATGACTCCACAAAGCCAGTTTTATATGTTTACTCAGGAGAAATGAAAACATATGTCCACAAAAACCTAGTACAAGAATATTCATAGATGCTTTATAATTGCCAAAATCTGGAAAAAAATCCAAATGTCCATCAACAGGAGAATGGATAAACACATTGGTATGTGCATACAGTGACATACTGGTCCACAATAAAAAGAATGAACTACTGACACATACCACAACACGGACAAATATCCAGGAACATTACAATGAGTGAAAAAGACAGACAAGCAAATAAATAGTATAATTCAGGATGTTACTTATATGAAGTTCTACAACAGGCAAACCTAATGGATGGTGATACAAATCAGAATACCAGTTGCCTGGGGTGGGGCAGGGATTCCTGAGGTGATAAAAATGTTCTGTGTTTGACAGGGGTGTGGATAACTCAGATGACATGCCTTCATGAAATCTCATTGAACTTACACTGAGATACAGTGCACTTCCCTGTATGTAAATCTTACCTAAAAAACACCCTGAACGCTGATGATTCCACCTTTAAAACAGATGACTGTATTGGTGGCCTAATGATTCTCTGCCTTCTGTCAGTTGAGGTGTGTCACAGAAGAGGTCTATGATTTGGTCACTGTGACCTTCCCATCAAATGAGTCTGGTGGGAAGTATTTTGTCTCAATTGTTGAAGTCTGTATCATGAAGCTAGTATCTTAGGCAAAAGGCATCTTGTGGGATTTGGTGAAACATGAGTCACATAGTTAAAAGATAATGATTGATAAGACTTCCTTTAAAGGGTCATCATTTCTCCACTCATGCTCCTAGCATCGGAAATTTCTCTTTATAGACAAGGATATCCAGTATCTCAGTGCTTTATGTCCTGGGCTGGGATGTGTCTGATACAATTTTTTGGCAGATTCCCATCACACATTAGGCTCAGGTGGCTGCTGTTAAAGCTCTCGGCCACCTTGCCCTATGCCCTGGTTATCTTTAGTTTTTATCTTTAGTTTAAGTTTCCAAATGCCAAATGTTTCCTTCTGATGCTGGGTACTCTCCAGGCCATAAGAAGTTTACTGATTATAGGAAGGAATTAATTCTTTCCTCGTTTAAACTCATGATTATCTTTCGTCCATTGGCTCATTCCTCTTCTGGAATGCTCCTCTATTCAGGTACCATACCTTGGATTTTCAATGCCAAACCCCCTCATTCCCTGAGAGAATGCCCTGCGAGTGAGGCTCCACCTTACCTGTCCAGCCTTCCTTCTCACTACTCTCCAGCACAGCAGCATGGAGGAATGGAGAAATCACAGGTCTGGGAGTCAGTAGGGCTGAGTGCAGTCCTGCATGTGTCATTTCCTATGTGGCTGTGACCTTGTGCAAATCATCTTCCTGTCATGCAAGGAGTCTGGACTCAAAGGGCTCCCTTCCTACTTTAACTCCCTGAGGTTTAATCAGACTAATATCACCATTGCCCTCAATATTTGTCTACACATTCACTCGACTGCACATTTTCTTCATAAAAGTATTGTCCACATTTTTTTGGTGTAGCCAAAGCTGTCTCTCCTCTCTTCCTTTTTTCTCAATTATTCTATCCCCTTTCTAACTGTCTATGTCAATGAACAGTACCACACAGTGATCATTAATTCTATTTTCATCCTCATGGTGTTTGCCATCAACATGATATACAAACAAAATGTTTATTAAGCCACTACTATGTACATTGAGGTAAATACCATGGGATATGGCAAGATCCGTACTTTGCTCTTGTCAACTTACAGTTTTATGCACTTAACCCACCTTCTGCATCCCATACCCCACAGGGATGTAAACTCCTTCAGAGACTGACTGCCTTATCCACCATTTCTTTGTGTGCCTACAAATTGTAGACTTACCTTAACCCCACCCCAGGTTTCTCCTATTCCTTCTGTATAGTAAAAACAAACTGTTTTCCTTTTTTGTACTCTCAAAGAACCCAAAATATGTGGTTTTTTCCCCCACACCAAGGAGTTCTCCTGTAAATACCAACTGGAGCTCCTACAATTTAATTTAATTCTGACACTGTCTACTCAGAGTTAGCATCCAATCTCACAGGTTAAGGGCTCAGTCCCACAAGAGGTCCTCCTGCTTCAGATGCCAATTTTAAGTCTGGCCTCCAGTATTTCTGATCAACTAGTTATAAATCAGGGCTCCCAGGAACCCCTCCTTAGGTTTGATAATTTGCTAGGTTGGCTTATAGAACTACGGGAAACACTTAACTTACATTTACCCATTTATTATAAAGAATATTGTGAAGGATCTGATGAACAGCCACATGAAGAGGTACACTGGAAAGGGCACAGAAGGGCAAGGTACATAGGAGGGGAGCAGAACTTCTATGCCCTCTCTGGGCATGACACACTCCAGGCACCTCCACGTGTTCTGCACCCCAGAAGCTCTCTGAACTGCATAGTTAGAGACATTTATGGAGGCTTCATTATGTAGCCATGATCAATTATTAACTCAGTCTCTAGCTCCTCTCTCTTTCCCAGAGGATGTGGGGTGGAGCTGAAAGTTTCAAGCTTCTAATCACGACTTGGTCTTTCTGGTGACCAGCCCCAATGTAAGAGCCCACCAAGAGTCACCTCATTAAAACAAAAGATGCATCTAATACCCCTGTCGTTCAGCAAATTGCAAGGATTTTAGGAGCTCTGTGCCAGAAACTGGGGGCAAAGACCAAATATGTGTTTGTTATTATATCACAATGTCACACCTACAATTTCCTTCAAGCTCCCCTTTCTCTTTCTACTCCCTCTCCTAATGTTACCATGCAGGAATTACCTCCACCTTATTCCTCATTCCCTCTTGTCCTCTCCTCCCCAGCCAGCTCTCCTGTTCACTGCTCTCATGCACTTTTGCTCCTGTTTACCTGGGCAGCTGGTTGGTGGACTTTGTGGGCCACCTGTTACCCACAGCCCTCGATTGGGGGAGGGTCCTGAGGTAATAATCCTTACACGATCCCTCTCTCATCAAGTGATTATGGGGGCAGATGAGACCATGTCTCTGAGGCTTGTGATTGGATCACAGAGCCCTTTGAGAATGACTGTCTCAAGAAAAAGTTCACACAATCTAGACTTTGCCTGCAATTTCAGAGCAGTTACTCCTGAACTCCAGAACTCCTTCCGTGGATCCTTTAGACATCCCATAGAACCCAAGTTATAAATGTCTGATGTATGGAAACACATTATAAATCATAAATACTAACTTTGGCAGAGCCTATCATTTCCTGGGAGTCAGATGAGTGCAAACCAAAGTCTCTTGGTCCCCTTTCCTGCCTCCAGAGTGCCACTCATAGGACCTCCCTGCACCTTCTGTCCCTCTTTTCCTATGCTGAAATCCAGATTCAGCATCCTGTTTGGGATTTAGACAATAGTTTGGAATTTAGAAAATGTTTGCTTTGGAGGGAAACCTGGCCTAATGATAGTCTTTAGGAGTCTTGTTATATATAAAATATATTTAATGATGTTTAAAACAAAGCAGCTGTCTTGTTGCTTTCTTTATTTGGGCTCACTTGGAGTTTATGGGCTAGCTTAGAAACAATGTATTATAGTTTTAATATAACATACTTACAACTATATATTGGAGTATGTTATACATTACTAATATATTTCTAGTATCATTTCCATTTAGATAATTATTTCTAAAGAAATACACACACACACATTCCTACAGAAAACGGAAACCTTTGTAAAAGAATCCTGTTTGTAATTTGTGGTTTTCTTATTCTGCTTTTAAATCCTTGAAGACAAGTCACTAATTTAATATATTCCAGATAGTTATGATCCACATATGAGAGAAATGAAAAATACATAGTCCCCATGCTCATGGAATTTATAGAAAAGTAGAAATTTGGTAAGTACTTGTTGATTTATAATGCACCGATCTTAAGACCTGGATAACCTGGCCACTTAATATGTCACGCCTTCCTGATAGCAAATAGACACTGAAAGGGTAATGATTTCAAAGGCTGTTCTAATTAAAAATGAGGGACTACTTCAGACTCCGGCAGAATATGGTTTATTAAGTCCAATTTAATCATTAAGATGATAATATGTATTGTGCATACTTTCTGAAAAAACACTTTATCTGTATGTGAATCTCCATTACAAACTATATTTGAACTTATGTGCTGAAGATTACTCAAAGGGGAAGGAGCAATGTTATAAATAGAAACAAATTATTTACTCAAAGCTGTTCAGAAAATACTGGTCAAAATTGGAACTAGGCTTCTAAACACACTGTCAGTATTTAAATATGTCAAGGTCAAAGTCAGATTAAGCAACTGGTCTTGGATATTTTTAGCAGTAGCTACAATTAAGGTTTAACAACCCTGCCCAGGTCTGGAAAATGTCATAATGTCATGGACTGGTTATTATCTTGAAATTCATTAAGAAATTCATAATCATAAGGGTTTTGGGAGACAGGCAATGGAAAGAACATTTTGCTGGATGCCTTCTATGAGGCTGGTGCCCTATGGCTCTCTATGTAAATGGTCTCATTGAATTCTCACAGCAATCCTGTGATGTGGATTTTTTAATCCCTTTTTATAGATGAGTAAGCAGAAGGGAAATAATTTACTCTAAATCATACAGCTAGTAAGTGGAAGAACTGAAGATTTTTAAACCCGTAGTAAAAGTCATATCAGAACATAAATAAATAGTGCCTATCTAAGCCTTTTTCCTGCTTACCGATGAAGGTTGATAATTGAATACCTGATGAATACCATCACTTTTGCATGATATAATAGCAAAACCCAATCCATTCACTTTGGTAGTTGTTCTTAAAGCTAAAGTGACTTCTACTTTTTTATCTTTCAAAAAAATTTCATATTTGGGAATCTGCTATCTTGATTATGCAAAAAAGATGCAGAGGGGACTACTGAACTTGATCCTAAGTCTGAAATCAGTGAATATTGAGAACCTATTTTGGTTCCAGACACTGGGCTAGGTACCAGGGACACAATAGGGTATTAGACAGACAAAGTTCCTGCTCTCAGGTAGCAATGCATTCTAGTGGGACGAGTCTCTCAAATAACAAATTATCAAGTAACTGCACAAGGCAACTTCAGATCGTAAGTACAATGGAGAAAATAAGACAAGGATGAAGTGACAGAGAGAATAGCATGGGAATGGGGACTGCTGTGCATTGAGTGTTCAGGCAATGCCTCTTTCACATGGTGACATCTGTAATGAATTTGAATATAAAACGGAGACAGTGATATAAAGATCAGGGGCAGAACATTCCAGGTAGTTGGAATAATATATACTCCATCCTGATGGAGCAACATACCTGGCATGTTATAAAAACAGAGAGTGGTAGGGATAGAGATCAGGTAGAGAAGAAGACAGGGGCCAGATCATGTAAGATCAGTATAAGGATCTGGGTTTTATTTTAAGTACAATGGGAAGCATTGGGAATTTTAAAGCACAGACATAACATGCTCATGTTTATAAACTTTTACAGTGTCTTAGATCACAGGTCTTCAGAACTTAAAGGGATTTTAGAGATTACCTGGTAAAATTTTACATAAATATGAAGAAAAACTAAATTTCACAGGGATTCAATGATGTGTTTATGGTCATACGGGTAGTGCAAGCAGAACTAGGACTTGCCCCAATTCTGGATCCTGAGCCAGTCTTTCTATTCCAATACTTAGCCTTGCCATCGTAGGCTGGTACTTTTAAAGAAGAATTTAGAGCCTTCTTTTCAGTCTCTTTGAAAAACTGTTTCTAAGCCATCAGCTGATCTATTAACTTGAATGTGGTAGTCATCAAGCATTAAAAACAATTAGTGCAATGTTCTTGCTTAATGCCCTGGGAAGTCAGTACTAAGTTGGGGTGTCAACTACAACCATGTTTCATGAATCCATTTGCTTCTCAGTAAGCTCATACACCTCTGTTCCAAATGCCTAACACCAAACCCTGGAATCAAAATTTTAAAATGAAAAACTTTAGGTTCATTTAGTCTAATCTTTTTAACAACAAGGAAATTGATTCACTTGAGTTCCTCTCCAAGGGCTCTCAGAGTAGTTTCTCTTCCTATTAAAATACCATCTACTTATTTACACGTTATTTACTTTGCAAATCTGGATTTGGGATATTCCAGGTATTTGTTGTTGGTGGTAGGATTGTTTCATTTTAGCTGTTACATTAAACTTTGGAATTCACTCAGGAAAATATTTAATGAGCATGTAGTATGCGCCCACAGTCTAAGCCTGAGGGATACAGTGGTGCCGCATGGTGCTCTTTTCCATTGAGCTTATCCATTAAAGAAACCTGTAGGATAAAAATAAGGAAGATATGTTTCAGAAGTTTTTATAGCCATTTGGATTAGCATCAAATAGCCAGGATCTGGAAGATGCCACAGTTTTAGCCACTGTGATGATTATCATAGGCTCAAAACTGGATTCCTACAGTTCTAACTATGTGGCTGCAATAAAAATGTAAAATTTGCTATTTTTATGTCCTTTTATAGTGCACAGTAAGCTTAGTTTTCATTAATTTGACAAGCATTTGTTATACACCTATTATGTACTACTTACTAGGCACCAGAAACCCAAAGCTGAACAAAACAGACACAGTTTCTGCCTTCATAAAGCATAGGTTTAACTGGGAATAAGATTGTAATCTGGTAATCAAGTAGTTTTGAACGTCATGAGGTGTGTGTGTGTGTGTGTGTGTGTGTGTGTGTGTGTGTGTGTGTGTGTGTGTGTGTGTGTGTGAGATGGAGGCACTTGATGGGCGATATACTTTGCTCTGAGGGATGGGAGTGTCAGGAAAATCTTCTCTGAGGAAGTGACAATGTTTCAGTTGAGGATATGTAGGAGTAAACTGAATAGATGAAGCAGAAATGTGGAGAGAGAGGGAGAGGTCTCCAGGCAGAATGAAGAAGATAGGAGAGTATGTAATGCAGGATTGAGCTTGGACGGTTCCAGGAGGGGATGAAGGACAAGTATGTCTGGAGTTAGGACAAAAGGAATAAAAGTGAATTTTGGGTGGAAGCAGGGCCAGGAATGCAGGGTCATGTGGGTTGTGGCAAAGATTGTGTGCCTTATCCTGACAGCAATGGGAAGCCATTGATGAGTGTTAAGGAAGTGAATAGCAAAAGGAATCATGTAAGGAGATGAGTTCTCAGATGTGGACGGGGACAGATAGGTTGCATAAGACCCAGTAGGACGTGGTGAGGAGTTTGAATTTCACTCTAAATGCAAAAGAAATCCATTGGGAGGGTGAGGGGAGGGAGGGTTAACAGTGAATGACATGACCTGATTTATGTTTTAGGATAACCATTTTGTCCTCTTTAGGGGATATGGATTTGAATGAAGCTCAAGTGGAAGCAGGGAGATCAGTTAGGTTATTATGATTATGTAGACAAGAGATGATGGTTGTGAAACAAAAAAGAAAGAAAGAGATGATGGTTATGGACTAAATGATGGCAGCAGAGATAAAGAGCAGTGGTCAGACTTGAGACATGTTTTGGAGAAGAGCGCAAAAGACTTGCTGGTGGGTTTACAAGAGGGAAAGAAAAAGGCTAGGGGTTTTGTTTTTATCAATATATAGTTTATATACCTTAAAATTCATCCACTTAGTGTTCAATTTAATGGATTTTGGTATTTTACAGAGTGCAACCATCATCATAAACTAATTTTAGAACATTTCATTACTCCAAAGAGAAACCTCATACCCATCAGCAGTCACTCCGCATTTCCCTCCAGCCCTAGCTTAGTGTATTCGTTTTTTAAGACTACCATAACAAATTACCATGAATTTGGTGGCTTAAAACAAAAATTTATTCTCTCACAGTTCTGGCCACAGCCAAAGTCCAGGTGTCAGTAGGGCCTCTCTCTCTTAGAAGACTCCAGGAGAGATTCCTTCTTTGCCTGTTGAAGCCTCTGGTGGCTCCAAGCAGTCCTTAGCTTGAGGCCAAATAACTCCAGTCACTGCCTCCACTTTCACATGGCTGTCTTCTCTTCTCCCTGCATCTCTCATCTGGGTGTCTCTTATAAGGACATTTGTCATTGGATTTAGGGCTCACCTGAGTAATCCAGGATATCATCTTGAGATCCTTAACTTAATTACATCTGCAAAGATTCTTTTCCCAAATAAGGTCACATTCACAGATTATGGAGGTTAGGACATGACCATATATTTTGGGGGGTTATCATTCATCCCAGTACATCTAGGCAATCACTAATCTATATATCTCTATAGATTTGCCTGTTTTAGATCCTTTACTCTTAAGATTTTGACCCAAGAATTTGGGTAGATTTTAGTGCTGCTTACCTAGGACTAGATTGGGAACAAAAGACATAGAATCATGAGTTCTTTGCCACTATCACATTGAGATGTGTGTTGGATATACAAATGGACATGTCAAGGAAGCAGCCAGATACATGAGTCTGGACATGTTAGTCTGGAGATGGAGATTTGGGAGTCAGTGGCAGATAGCTGGCATTTATTAGCTATGGGGATGAATGAAATCACCTATAGGTGAAAGTGTAGGTAGAAAGAGAAGTAGGCTGAGGATCAATCCCTGGAATATGTGGGGTAATGCAGAGGAACCTTTAAAGAAGACTTAGAAGAAGGTAGAGCCAGTGAGGTAGTAGGAAAACCAGGAGAGTATTTTCCCAGACGTCGGGAAAACAGTGTTTCTAGAATGAGAGAGTAGTTCATTATTACACATACCTTTGAGATTAGGAGAAAAACCAGAACAGAAAAAATAAACATTGTGTTTGGCAATTGTATTAGGTTCTCCAGAGAAGTGGAACCAATAGGACATATTAGATATATAAGAAAAGATTTATTACAAGAATTGGCTTGTGTGATTACAGAGGCTGAGAAGTCTCAACCATCTGCCACCTGCAAGATGGAGAACCAGGAAAACTGATGGTGTAATTCAGTATGAGCCCAAAGCCTGAGAACCAGGAGCAGCAGTGTCCGAGAGCTGGAGAAGATAGATGTCCCAGGTCAATGAGAGAGGGCAAATTCACCCTTCCTTTGCCATTTTTGTTCTATTTGGGTCCTGAATGGATTGCATGATGCCTATACACATGGGTGAGGGTGGATCTTCTTTCCTCATTCTACTGATTCAAATGCTAATCTCTTCCAGAAACACCCTCACAGACACACCCAGAAATAATGTTTTACCAGCTCTCTGGGCATCCCTCAGCCCAGTCACATTGACACATAAAATTTACCATCGCAGCAACTTAAACCTCATTAATAGTCTGATAAAACTCATTTTGGTGGAGTAGTTGGGGTACAAGCCCAACTGAAAGGGTTAAAGAGCTGATGGAAAAATAAGGAAGTCAAAAAGCTGACCAAGACTACCCTTTCCTAGAAGTTTTGCCTTGAGGTGAAACAGAACAATGAGGCTTTAGCTGTAGGTGAACGTGTGTTTATGACATTCGTGTTATTTTGAAGATGGAAGATAATGGAAGCTGCTTTTGTGCTTGTGAAAGTATTCAGTAGAGAGAACTTGAAGTTGCAAAAAACTAAAGGTTAATTCTAGTACTGGACTTCCTGAGCAGACAAGACTGAAAAAAAAAGCCTTGATAAAAACAGGAACCTTTATCTATTGTGAAGGGAGGTCAGGCCCAGAGGGATACAGAAAGTTGTGATAAAGACCATGATATTCTCTAGCCACATTCTACTGCTCGGGAACAGGTGTGAATATTTGGCCAATGTTTGAGTTTATCCATAGTTGACATTTTGCCAAATAAGTAGGATGGAGAGAGAGGGAGGCAAGCAAGTTAACAGTGTTTCAAAGGTAGACATTGTAAGGCCATAGAATTTAAGCTGGATTCAAAGGGTGGAGAGAACATAAGAGGACTGATGGATAGTGAAAAATTGCTAGAGTAAAGGGATTAGAGATCCTGATAGAGTCAAACAATTACAGTTGATGAGGAGTAAGAATAAGTACTCTAGAAGAGTGGGAGGTCATGGTCAGAGTGAACTGGAAGGTGTTGAAATTGTTTGTGGTGACCAGGCCAGTTATGGCCATGGAGATAAGTGGCTGATATGAGGGGAAGTAAAGGATAATTGGAGGGAGAGGAGGTCATGCGACTGAGAGGTCAGGGTGCCTAGCACAGTTCTAGGCAAAGAGAAGGTTGCCCGCAAACAGTCGCAAGTGAAAAAGTTTGGAATACATTCATTCTTTCTAACATTTATTGTGTTTTGGTTGGTCTTGATGAACCCTGTTTTTAGTGTATTATTTTACATAACTTTTCCTCAAATGATATATTTTCCAATGCTCCAGGGAAAACATTACATGAACAAATCATTTGGGATAGTTAAATGCGGTTGTAATAAGGGGAAATTCAAACTGGAGACTAATAAAGTCATGAAATAGAGGCTGGTCAAGCAACAGATAATTTAAGTGAAATTGCCACTGGAGCTATCAAAAGGAAAAATAGACTTTTGATTCTGAGAATCTTTGTAACTCATGCAAAGATAAGGTTGCAGTATTCAGTGACTCTTAGCTGTAAAGTCAACACATCCGTGCTTGAACTTGGCTGGGCCTTTGAGGGAAAAAAGCTTGAACTCTGGAGCGATAGAGAGCAGAGGTTTGAATTCTGTCCATCACATATTAACTGTACAACCTTGGGCAAGTTACTCGGCCCTCTCTGTACCTCTAGTCTCTCATCTAAAAAATGGAGATTAAAAATAGCTTCTACCTGATAAGGTTATTAATGAAGATAAAGAGATGTAATCTATATTATGGATTTAGCACAGTAACTGAATTATGGTAGGTACTCAATAACAGTGATCTATAATCATCATTGTTATTATCTACAAACTGGAGATAACAAAAGCCACTTTGCAAGGCTATGATAAAGTACCCAAAGTACCTAGCCATACATTGAATACTAAAGAATGGTTAGCTATCACTATGAAATTGATGAGCAGTTCTAATCGTTTAACTCTTTATAGCAAGTGGGAAGTGATAGAGAAGGAAAGTAGAGCTATTCCTCTCTCGAACCCCATACTGCTTAATGTTAGCCTTTGAAAGTCTTTTGAAATGGTGGTGCAGAGACTCTCATGGAAATAACTTCAGGATATAGGTCCTGACTGGGTCTGAAGAGACGACAAAGACGGAAACAAGCACAACTTCATTTAGCCACATTCTTTTTGAGAGCCGGCAAGTTCTCTCCCCTGCAGGTCAAGGAGCCATCCATGAGCCTTTCAACAAATAACCATCATTTTTTCATAATAAAAACTCCCCAACTCTCATTCCAAAGCTAGTGCTCTTGGCAACTGCCTAATACAGCTCTAACCACTGAAAATAAAAAAGAAGCTGTCATTTACTGAGTTTATATGACGTACTCCAGGCATTATGAAAAACTCCTCATGTACATGATCTCATTTAAGTCTACGAACAGTTTGAAGGTGTCTGAATTTTGCCAAGAAGGAAACTGAGGCTCAAAGAGGTTACTTGGTCCAAGGAAACGCAGCTAGTAAGGGGCAGAGGCAAGATTTTAGCCTAGGTTAGGCTGACTCTGATGCATCTGCTCTTAACCTTTATTTACTCTGTAGATACAATATTGGGTCACAGATTCTCAATTTTAACAGAAATTTTCAGCCCCCTCCCCACTCTCTTTTTCTTAATAATCATATAGTATTTTCTTTTCTTTTAAAGGAATATTTTATTTTATGTATTTTTATTTTTATTATTTATTTATTTATTTATTTTGGTGGCTGGCTGGTATGGGGATCTGAACTCTTGACCTTGGTGTTACAACACTGCACCCTAACCAACTGAGCTAACCGACCAGCACCTCATACAATATTTTCTTATCTTGCTGGGACCTGGGGCAAAGTTGGATGGATTTGTGATGACAGTTCCCTAAAATTACTGCTCTTTTTTTGCTTTTCAAATGGCACTATGTTATAAAATGAAATATGGCTGGCTACATAATTAAAAAGGCAGCAAATGTATTGCATGTGTATGTGTACAGGATACTAGGTTAGCTGCTAAGGGAAAAGAAAGATAAATGAGGAAAGCTTTTAAGTTGCTTATAAGTGAGGCACCCGATGTACTAGAACACAAGGAAAAGGTTCAGAAACAGAGATGAGGGGGGGATCGAAAAAGAGCTCATCTTCCTGAAAAGTATATCCAAGAGACATCTCAAAAATGAGAAGTTATTTGAGATGGGCCTTGAAGAATGGGAAAAATTGGACATGTAGAGAAGATGAGGGTGAAGGTACTGCAAACAGAAATGATGATATGAGCATAGGCATGAAGACTGGAAATCAGAGAGTGCAGAGGGAGTAGTGTTTGGCTCAAGAAAGAGGAAGCAATGAGATGCAGCTGGAAAAGCAGTTTCCAGTCGGCTCATAAAGTCCATTTGTTAATAAAGGGAGTTGTTGGACATATAATATAGAAGCACATAGAGGAAGTCAGGCCAGAGTGGCAGTCCCCTCAACAAATCCTGATGTTAACCGTTAAACTCTCTCAGGGCCAGCCAGGATAAAAAGAAGGAAATAAAAACTAAAAATACTTAATAAATAGAATGTATAGCATTTGGCAAGGACATGTTAGAGGTAAAAAAAAGAGGTCAAAAGTAGTCCAAACTTTGAGTCTGAGTTTGGAAGATACAGAAGGAAATCTAGCAGGAGGCGTGTGTGTCTGAGGCAGGATGATATTTCGGGGACAGGCTGAGAAATAATAGCCAGAAACCATTTTAATTATTAAAAGCACAAAAAGATGCTTGGAATCTTAAAACTGTGCATGAACATAGTGGACATATGGATTACATATGTGGGCCCAAAGCAGTGTTATACATGCAGAGCTTATTAAAGCACAAATCTCATGCAGCATACCATGATCTATCTAAACCAATAGACTAGCTATTAAAGACATGAATTAAACATTTGCTTAACAAAACTAAGCTCTCTCTTAGAATTCCTGTCTCACCTCAGCTTCTCAACACGCTCTAATCTGACCTCAGCTGTCAACACTTAACTGAAATTGCATGGCAAAAGGTCGTCAGTGATTTTCTCACTGCAAATTCAAGGAGCACTTAAAATTATTTCTATCAAAATTGCATGTAGTTATAAAAGTCTAATAGTTCTATAAGAGTTATAATATTAAAGAAATAGAAGTTCCTAACCCGGTGTTTCTCTGTCAGCAATTTTCATTTCACAAGGGCAACTGTTTTCCACGGTTTTACAAGTTCCTTCTGGGTAAATACTAGGATTATGCCTATAATTTCTTCATTTTTTTGGTTTTCTTATTGTGCTGGATGTCTTGCATTTGTCCATTGGCCTACCCTCTACCCTTGTTCTTGCTCTCTTTTGAGAGGGACTCACCTGTACAGACCACATCAATGGGCTTATTAATTATTATCATTATTATTATTATTATTATTATTATTATTATTATTATTATTATTAAATTATGAATGGGTCCTTTGGCTTCCAGTGTGTTTGTTGTTCTCCAATTGGGAGAACCTGGAGAGGAGATGAGAGACAGTGAGTGAGAGAGAGAGAGAGAAAAAGAGACAGAGACAGAGAGATTGGGATATTAGGATATTTATTCCCTGACTCTCTCCTTGACTGTCTCCTCTAACTGGCTGTGTCCTCAACTGAAGTTCACTGCTTCTCTCCAGCAGGCATCCTCTACTTGATTCTTACTGTAAATTGTGGTCATCACTCCACTTACCCCTTTCAGCCTAGGGCTGGCAGCAGTGCAACTACTTCTAAACTCTGGGTTACTGCACTATCTCTTATGGCTCCCCTACACCCACACCTTTGTAAATAGTCCTTTTGGAAATAAACCCTTCTCATATTATCCTGTTTAGAGTGTACCACCATCTGTGCCCTGTTGTGATCCTGACTGGTATTGGTATGCTTATCATGGAAGATAAGGATTTGGTTTTCTTATTTCTGCTTTCTTTGCTCCATATACATATACAAATAAACACTCACGCGTGAGCACACACACACACACACACACACACACACACACAAACACACACACACACACACACACACACACTCTTCCTGTTATGGACTGAATGTTTATGCATCCCCCAAATTCATATGTTGAGGCCTAACTCCCAATGTGATGATATTTAAAGATGGGGCTTTGGGGAGGTAATTAGGATAGAATGATGTCATGAAGGTGGGGTTCTGGTCTGATGGCATTAGGGCTCTTATTAAAAGAGATAACAGAGAGTTTGCTTGCTCTCCCCTCCCCCAGCCCCCACTGTTCCCCCTGAGAAAACACACACACACAAAAGGACATGTGAGCACACAGCGAGATGGCAGCTGCCTATAAGCCAAGAGAAGAGAACTTAGAATGAAACCTACCTTGACAGCACCTAGATCTTGGACTTTGTAGCCTCTAGAACTCTGAGAAATAAGTTTCTGTTGCTTAAACCACCAAGCATATGGTATTTTATTACAGCAGCCTGAGCAGGCTAAGACACTTCCCCTCTATCACCTGCCCAGTTTAGATATATCATAATTTTTAGTTAAATCTCTAGTACGTATTTTTATGGTCCTGTAAA
The DNA here is from genome assembly GCF_027409185.1 of Cynocephalus volans. NCBI lineage: Eukaryota > Metazoa > Chordata > Mammalia > Dermoptera > Cynocephalidae > Cynocephalus > Cynocephalus volans. Next base: position 78,124,689 of record NC_084474.1, on the reverse strand, counting down.
TACTACTCACCTGTGACTTTTTAATGTATTATATTTTTCTCTAATGGAATTTTTTATTTACTAGAGTTAATAAGAGCCTCAGTTTTTGTTTGCTTAGTTTTCTAGATACCTACCGCTAATCCACCCCTAAACTGTCCCCCAGAAGTGTAACTCTCCATTCAATATTTTTAAACACATCAGAAAAATCTATGAAGTCCACATCTTTGTTAGAGGCACACCCCCCAAAATCTTCTATGACCTTGCTCCCGTGCAGGCTGGCTGCCCTCAAGGCCTGTTGCCCCATCATTTCCTTTTGCCATCCATCCTTTTTGCCTCACTCCTGTGTTGGATCACATTTACTGGATCTCTTGGTTTATTCCTTCAGTTTGATGAAGCACAGCTTCCTGATATAAGCATGGGGCATAAATATTTTGAGACATCAACATCTGAAAAAGTTATAATCTGTCCTCACACTAGATTGCTGGAGATAGCATTATAGATTGGAAATGTTTCCTCAGAATTGGAAGTTTTGCTCCACTGTCTTCTGGCTTCCAGCATTCCTGTTGTCTGAAATCACTCTGAAATGAGATCCTTTTTTCCTTGAGCTTCTCTTGACACCCATATACCCCCACCATTAACTCTGCTGCTAGAAACTTAGGATCCGCTCTTTGTCCCTAGTGATCTGAAATGTCATAATGACATTCTTTAGAGTAGGTCTTTTATCATCCAGTGTTCTGAGCCCTCAATAAACCCTCTCAATCTGGGAACAAATAACCTTCACTTTTGGGAACTTTCCTTCAAACATTTCTTTGGCAATTTTTTCCCTTACATTTCAAAACTGTTTTATCTTCTTTAACTATCTTGCATTTCCTGACCTGATTCTCTCCTTTTGTCTTTTATTTTCTACTTTCTACTTCTTATATTATCTCTCATCTACTTTTAAAGAAATTTTTCTCAAGTCTTTTCATCCTTTTGCTACATTTTTCATTTTGACTGTCATATTTTTAATTTTCAAAACCCTTTTTGTTTTCTGGATGTTTCTACTTTTATAGTCTCCTGCTTTTTCAGGGGTTCGGTTTCTCATTTTGCAAAAATGTTATGCATTTTTAAATGCTTTATTTTGCTTCCTGTGTCCTCAGGGTTCCTTTCTAAAAAAAAAAAAAAAAAATACTGGCTATTTTGATTCTTTCTTTCCATCTTGAAGGCTTTCTTCAATTAACTAGTGATTTTAGGCTCTTCGTTCATACTTTGTAATGAAGAGAGAGACAACACAAAATTGTTTGGAAACTGTGATTGGCAGGACTGGTTAATAATGGGCTTCACTTTAGGGTGGTCTGGCTGAACTCTTTTATTAGATGCTCAGAAAGGAGTCCTTCTGGCATGGCTGCCAGTGTTTGAAACAGAGCAGGAGGAGAGTGACAAGGGGTCCATGAGTCAATATTTGACCTTCATTTATCTCCTTGTTTTTGGTATGCCTCCTTTGCCCTCAGGTGTTCCTGGTGCTCCCAAGCCCAATGTCTCTCTATTAGTAAACTTCTAGAGGAAGGGGCAATCGCCCACCTGCATGAATGGGAGACGATATGGATTTATAGCTGCTCCTATTAAATATTTTTCAATAGTTTTCTTTTGTTTTTGTTCAATCATATCTACACTTTCAGAGGTACCTGGTGTCTCCAAATTCCTGAACTTTTTTGAGGCTTTGCTCAAATTATCCTTTTTCTAAGTTGTTTCATTCCAGCTTAGTTTTCACCATTCTGTGGTCCACCAGGTGTTACCACTTCTCGATCTGTTTTCCATCTTACATTACTGTGTTGCTGTCATCTATATTCCCATTATCTCTATGTTTGTAAGGCTGTGTCTTTCTTTTCTTTAACTCAGATTCATTTTAATGTGATTTTATTACAAGGTGGTCATAATTATATCCGTTCCACCCTCCATTTCTAATGAGCATTTTCTTGTCCTTAATTTACTTGATTATGCTGCTGCATTTGAAACTCTAGACCACTCATTCTAGAAATGTTATCATCCTTTGGCTTCTGTAGCCACAGTATTTGTTTTTTTTTTTTTTTTTTCCCTCACCATATCATCTTACTTTCTTTCTTTGGTTCTTTATTCTTCCACTGCTTATTCCTTAAATGTCGTTATTTCTTAGCTTCCTGTCTCAAGTCCTCTTATGTTGTCATTTACACTGTTTCCAAACAATGTCATCCACTCACATATATTTAACCACTTCCTTAAAGTTGTTGACTCCCAATTCTCTGTGTACGGCTTCAGACTCATATAAAGCTCAAAATCCAGACAGAGGAAAAAAGGATCCTGTCTCCTTATACCCTAATAAGGCAAAACAAACATCCTGCAGCCAAAATAGGCTCTTAGTTTAGATAAAGAAAATAGAAAGAGTGAAGAAAGGCATTCAACTTTATAAAAGTAACAAACAGAAGAAAGGAGGAGCTGAACATGCAAGGTTTTGCTGCAGTAACAAGCAATCCCCAAATCACACTGACAACACAAAAATGTTTGTTTCTCCGTCATGAAAAATCTGCAGGGCAGCTGTTTTTCTACATCGGATCTCTATTCCAGGTCTCTTCAATTTCATGGCACTTCAATTTCTATACATGTTGTGAATTTCACCATGGCGGGAGAGGAGAAAGCTGCATAGTTGAACACAGGCGTCCAGTGGTGAAACATGTCAGGTCTCTGTTCACATGGCCACTGTAGGGAAAGTGAGGGAAAATAGTCAGGGCCCCTCAGGTGTTCAGAATCTTGCCAAGCATTTGATGTAAATATGCACATGGGCCCAGGTGTTCCTTGGTTATTTTCTGATGTAATTGTGTGTGTGCATGCAGGTGTCCTGGGTTATGGACTTAAGTATAAAGGATGAATGGCTCTGATCCACAGCCCCCTCCCCGTCCCTGGGATGCCCCCAGGGGTGCCACAGGGAGGGCACTACTGTTGCTGCAAGCTGTTGCTGCCAGGGCCCCCAGGAACCTCGGGAAGGCTGCCGCCACCGCCGCCGCTGCTGCTGCTGCTGAGGACTGAGCTCGTGTCATCTGCCCACGGCTCCCAGGATCTTGCCCAATTACCTAGCTTGGCCCTGCATGTGAGGGGTCTGGTGACCCAGCCTGGCATGTGCAGGGTCTGTGACCTAGTCTGTACAACGGGTTTGAAGGGTCTGTGAGTCCTAGCCCTGAAAATACAAATGGAAAACTTAGTATAACTAAAATAATGAAACATTTTGGCTTTAGTTATGAAATGCCTAGCAATACAGTTGTCTGGTAGCAATACACACAAACTCATAGGTATGTTTATGGGTAGATAAATATGATCCTCATGGAGTATGAAATTAAGCACAGGGATATTGAGCTTCAATTTATAGCCCCTTATATTTTCCATCCTGTTTCCATGAGATACTATTTCTTGCCCTGTGATTGGCATTTTCCAATGTAGATTAAATCTTCAGAAAAGAAGTGACACAGGGGTAATGATGAGAGGCAGTATTGAATGATGGGTGTAGAGGAATGCAAAGGATCCCAAAGCAGTGATTGTCTGAGATTTATTTAGGATTCCAAAGGGGTTTTCATACCAAAGCATTCTGTGGTTCCTTTCTTTAAAGTAAAGGTTCTGTTTTTGTTTAAAATACATACACTTATCATATGCAATTTAAGCAAGAGAGACAAGTGCAAAGGAAAAAGTTATAAAAATCATTTAATATCCCAACAATAAAAATGACCAGCCTCACATCAGGTGAGCATTATTCCAGGCATATCTAATGATATAAACAGAGAGGACAGTAAACACTACTCTCATTTTCCCCCTATTTTGCTGCTTCTTCTGCCTCTTACAACTTCTCAGTGGTGAAGAGTCTCAGGTTCAGACCGAGAACCTCCCCTCATCTCTATCTTTACTCTACCCCAATAGATACCTGACCAGTCCCATATTTTTAAATGATACCTGGATGCTTATGGCTCCCAAATGTAGATATCTAGCCTTGTTCCTTTGAAAACTGGACAGCTAGGTTGTAGGGGATTGGAACAATGAAGGAAAAGTTGAGAAAATGAAGACCCTAGTTAGGTTCTCTTTCAGCTCTGAAACGGTATGAGTCTCTGATACTTTTAGGTATGCTGCTTACTGCTAACACTAACTTTTAAAATTTTAAAGCCTTTTAATATTACCTGTCATGTGTTGAGCATCTACTACATGCTGGGTATTATGTCATGTGTTTTATATACATTGTGTCATTTTACCCTCACAAACCCATTGGGGAGATTTTAAGAAAAAAAGAGAGCAAACCAAAAACTAAAAAACCATGGCTTAGGGTGATAAGCAACTTGTCCAAATTGATAGTAGGTGTTAGAGTTAGGATTTGAACTCAGGAGGCCCATGCTCTTTCTGGTACGCTATATCCATTTCAATATGAATTTTAGTATTAGTTTGACAATTTCCGTATACACACATACAGACACAGAAACCCATCTGGGATTTTGATTGGGATTGCATTGAATTTATAGATCAATTTGGTGTGATGGTTAATTTTATGTGACAACTTGACTGGGGATGCCCAGATAGCTGGTAAAACATTATTTCTGTGTCTGTAACAGTGTTTCTGGAAGAGATTAGCGTTTGAACTGGTAAACTGAGTAAAGAGGTGGCCCACACTAGTGTGGGTGGGCATCATCCAATTCATTAAAGTCCTGAATAGAACAAAAAGGCAGAGGAAGGTGAATTTGCTCTCTGCTTGAGCTGAACATCTGTCTTCTCCTGCCCTTTGTACTTGGACTGGGACTTACATCATTGGCTCTTTTGGTTCTTCAAGATTGGACTGAAACTACTCCACCAGCTTTCCTGGGCTTCTGGCTTGTCGGTGACAGATCACGGGACTTCTCTGCCTCCATAATCATGTAAGCCAATCTCACATAATAAATCCCTTTCTAGATATCTCTGCATATCCTATTGGTCTGTTTCTCTGGAGAACCCTGACTAATACATTTAGGGAGAACTGACATATTTTACTATTGAGTTTTCCAAACTTTAATTGGTATTTACTTCCTTTTATTTAAATCTCTTTAGTTTTTTGCATAAGATTTTGTGGTTTTCATTGTGAAGCAGCAATTTATTCACCACAATCCTGATGGGGCAGGGACCTTCTGGGTCAGAATACCAAGGCAGGAAGTTGACAGCTGAGAAATGCAATAAGGAAACTGCTAAAATGTGGGCAGAAGAAATGACTGAAGGTCCCACTAAATAAAACAATGATTTCAAGAATTTTACAGTGGACAGCAAGATCTCAGTGTATAACATATCATAAGTGGTAGACAGCAAACAGCCCTGCCAGCAGCAGAGATGCCAGGAACTCTGGAGAGTATTTACATGGTGTAGCCTAACGTGGACTGATGATTCAGCAGCAATTTTTCATGAGGAAGAGACTGTGATTATTAACTGAGGTATGATGTTTGTCATGTTTAAAAGTGAAGAGCGCACTGTGCTGAACCCAGTCCAAGTTTGCCTTCCAGGCCCTCTTTCCCTCCCTCTTCCATTTCTGTAACCTTTTCCAGCCTAACAGCATTACTTGGTCAGCACCCTCGTATTTCCTCAGAACCTCTCCTTTGCTAACCATATCTAGATCTGCCTTATCTTACACTTCCGCAAAGCTTCATATGTAAATGGACTCCAAGTCCTCCTCCTCCCCATCTCCTGCATTTATTCATATTTAGGGTATTCAGGTGTTTGGAGAAGAAGGAAGTGGATAGGGAATCTAGTTAATATACACCTATGTATTAAATTACAGATAACTAGGTAGACATTTCTCTTTCTTTCTTTCTTCTTTTTTTTTTTCTTGGTGGCTGGCTGGCATGGGGATCCAAACCCTTGACCTTGGTGTTATCAACACCATGCTCTAACCAACTGAGCTAACTGGCCAGCAGCCCCTGACATTTCTCAAATTAGGGTCCGAGCATATAATCCTAGAGGTTTAAGAGGTCAATGGGGATTTAGATAATAATAGCTAATATTTATTGAGCACTCACCATGTTTTAGGTGCTGTTTGAAATGCTTTACATATATTAATGCATTCATTATAACCCTATAAAGCAGATGCCCTTATCTCCATTTAACAGATAAGCATACTGAGTAACATGTCCTTATCACCACCAAACAGATGAGCAATCATGGAAAAGTTGATTTACTAGTCCAAGGTTATATGGCTAAATGGTAGTGTATGTACTCAACCGGGCAGTCTAGGTCTAGTCCTAAGCTTTCAATGACTTTGCAATGCTGTCATCTGGGGCTCAACTGGGGTCTCACACATGTGTCTGGCAGTTAGCCGGGGCTGTTGGCTGTGGCCTTTCTAACAGGATACTTCAGCCTTCTTTATATGACACCTGGATTCCAAAAGGGCAAATGTCATGTGGAAAATTACCTTAATGCAATGGCAGCCTCCAAGTATACCACCAGCCTGATTGTCCCATAGGTCATGGAACAGATAGGCATATAGACCAAATTAAGATGCTTGGATCGTATTGTTTATGGGGCAGTTTTAAAACACATCCTCAAATTCTTTGGCATTGTTCCCATTGAAACGTGCGGTCTATATACCCTTCTCTTGAATTTGGGCTACCCTTAGTGGCTTGCTTTGTAGCCAATAGAATATAGTAGAAATGATGCTACATGATTTTCAAAGATAGGTCAGAAAAGCCCATGATCTGATTCTTTTAAACACTCACTCTGGGGGAAGCCAGTTGCCAGGTGAGAAGTTCACCACACTGGAGGGGCTATGAGAAGGTGCCCTGATTCAGAACCCCTTCTGAGTTTCCAGCCAGTCAACAGCCAGCATCAGCTGTCAGCCACGTGAGTGAGACATCTTGCATGTATAGACAAGTTGAGCATTCAAATGACAGCAACTGCATTTGACATGTGATTGTCACTACATTAGAGACTTCAAGAAAGAACTGTCCAAGTAGGTCCTGCCTAAATTTCTGAATCATAAAATCAGGAGCAAAATAAACTGGCCAGTTAAGCCACTAAGTTTTGGCATAATGCATTCACTCAAAGAGCAGCAATAGCAACTGGAACAGTTTACCAACCAATTGAAAACAGAGTGAGAAGCAAAGAAAAAGAGACAAGGTAGATTAACAAACTTAGGACAGACTGGAAGGACCACAGTACCTAATTCTGTTTTATGGGACATTCATATGTCTTATCGCTCTCCATTGTGCCAGTCTTCTCTATAGATAGTGTGGTTATAAGGACCATAGTTGGAGAGTAAGCCAGGGGATTCAGCAGATCAGAGGGACCTGGATACAACATACATCTGTTCTGCTGGAAAGATGAGGGACAAGCATGCCTGATCATAACTGTAACTGGCCATTAGCTGGCTGATTAACTGGGGTTTATCTGCTTTTCTTGGCCAGAGATTACATTAGGCCATAAAGGGGCTACAATGAGTGTCACTAGTAGGTGTCCAATTTAGATGACTTACCTGTCAATCTAGAGGTAGTATGATCTGTGTCTTATTATTATTTAAAGTTCACTTTGTCTTTCTACCCCTCTCTGTCTAAAGTAGCACTCTCCTTTGTTCCATCCTTTTTATCTGTGTTCAACACATATCCATTTATTCTATGTGTAACATGTTTCATAAGTGACTTGCTTCTATATTTTAGTTTCTCTTATTGTTTTGTAACAGACTTGAATATTCATAAATAATATAGCAAAGGCTTTACAGCAAGCCCCAATGAGCAAGTGCTTATCAGACCAGGTTTGTGATGTCCAATTTATTGGCCAAAGCAAGTCACATGGCCAAGCCCACAGTCAATGTGGACATGGACTACACAAGGGAGTCGATAACAGAAGGTGTAGTTCATTAGGGATCACTATTGTAACAATCTACTACTAACACATAGCTAGGAAATGGTTGATCCAGTGAACACATTTTTGGCAATCTGTCTCTGGAGTCCACAAACAAAACTGCTGTCCTAAAGACTGTTGGCAATGGGTTCTAATTGAGGAGCTTTTTCAAACCTCACTTCCTAGGGGCTAACCTAAGCCCAACGAATCAGAATTTCTTAGGGGTAGGGGAATATTGTGGAGTAGTAATCCCAAGAACCTGAGATTGAAATAACACTGCAAAGGATTCCAAGACACACTGAGGGATTTCAAAGGTGAGAAAGATATAGTTCCTGACTCAAAGAGCTTGCATTTGGGCCGAGCCCGTGGCACACTCGGCACTGGGAGCGCGGCGATGCTCCCGCTGCAGGTTCGGATCCTATATAGGAGTGGCCCGTGCACTCACTGGCTGAGTGCCGGTCACGAAAAAGACAAAAAAAAAAAAAAAAAAAAAAAATGCTTTCCACAGAGAGCATTCTTAATTGTCATTATTACACCACAGAGGCATTGCCCTGAAATTAAGAAACAAAATTGCTTTCCACATTCCTTTTAAATTAGAGCAGTGGTTCTTGAACTTTCATGTGCATCAGTATTAACTTGGAAGGCTTATGAAAACACAGATGACTGGGCCCAATGCCCAAGTTCTGTTTCAGGAGGTCTGGGGTGGAATCCACAACTTCGCATGCTCAGGGACTCACTTTGAGAACCTGAGTTAGAGCACTAGGAGGTTTTAGTGATAACATTCTTCCTTTTATTCAGTTATATATATTGCACTTATTTATAACATATCTAATACATACAAGGTTCTGTGCTGGGTGCAACTCTGGGTATAATGAGGATGGGAATTAGATCTTGATTACACTTAAGCAGATTTATTCTCTAAGTGGATTTATTCTCTAAGACAGGGTGCCTAAGTTCATTAGATAGTTTCAGGTAAAGCAGGGATCTCCTCCCTTAGCAAGAGATAAGGGAAACACCTTCATGGGCAGTAGACCCTTTGACCTGGGCCTAGAAAGATGCTTAGGGCTTGGACACGTGGAAATCGTGGAGAATCGCAGAATTCTTTCCGCCTTGGAGAGGAAAAAAATCCACAAGCAACCACCAGAAATAGTCTGTGGCATTCTTGCTTCTGGCTCCAGCATTAACAATCTGCAAGCACGCTGCTGGCATCAGAACGGGGAAAGGTGTTCTCCGTGTGGAGGTCTCAGTCTCAAACCCTCCTTCTTGGGAAGGGGTAGAACCGGCCTCGCCTTCTCTTTGGAGCACCCAGGGTGTGTGCCTCCGAGCCAGACTGTCTGGCCGAGGCCGCGGTGGGCGCTGATTTGGCAAAGGGCGCAGCTCGGGCGCTTAGTTCCCCAAAGGCCTGAGCAGGGCGCTGTGACCCCGCGAGGCCCCGGGTGGCAGCGCGCTCTCGGCCTGGCTAGTGCCGGGCGCGTGGGGCACATGATGAGCCCCAGATTTCGGCGTGGCTCTGGGGTGGGACTGATGACAGCTGCACTACCCGGCCGGACGAGGGGTCCAAAACCCTTTCTCCCTACTCGGGGTGGATCTAGCGATGGCAGATGCTAGCACAGGAGGTACACGTCCCCTCCTTCCACCTTCACGCACTGAAGGGGGTGGGGACGCGTGTGCGCGATCCTCCCCGGGGCGGGAGCATCGCCTGCGAGGCTGCGGACTGCGCCGGCGCGGCCCCGCCCCGCCCCGCCCCTTTCCCTTCGCCCCTCCCCTTTCCCTTCGCCCCGCCCCGTTACCCCTCACACGGCCACTAGGGGTAGCGGCGGCGGCTGAGGTCTAAGAACGCGGTTGCTTTGAGGGGCAGGACCCCTACAGAGTGCGAACGTGGGGAGGCAAGAGGGTGGGAAAGCCGGCGGGAAGGGAGGGCGGCGCCGGAGAGGGCAGCGCGTGGCTGACTCATCCCTCTGGAAGATCTGACTGACAGACATCCACTCGCCGAACCTGCCCGCCCGCGCCGCTCCTTCTCAGCCGGGAGGCGCCCGCCCGCACCACCCGCCCGCCCTCTCCGGGAGCTCTCCGGCCCGGCCGCCTCAGAGAAAGTTTTTCTCGTCGGAGGGGCCCGAACCGTCGCGGGCCTTTTGGAAGGGAAGGGGAGACGTAAGAGGAGGCGACAGCCACGCGGGCCCGCAGAGTGCATGGTGCCCGGCGCCTCGGCTGCCGGTCAAGAGGACCTCGGGGCGGGGTCAGGCTGAGCCCAGCTCCTTCCTCTCCGCTCCGGCTCGCCAGACATCGCCCTCCCGGACTGCCGCGGGGGTCCTCGCTCCTCAGCCCGCCATGTCCCGGCTGCTGCCGCTCCTGAGGAGCCGGACCGCACGCAGCCTGAGGCCGGGCCCGGCCGCCGCGCCCCGCCCGCCGTCCTGGTGCTGCTGCGGGCGGGGGCTGCTGGCGCTCGCGGCCCCCGGCGGCTCCCGGCAGCTGGGCACCCACCCCAAGAAGGAGCCCATGGAGGCGCTGAACACGGCGCAGGGCGCGCGCGACTTCATCTACAGCCTGCACTCCACCGAGAGGAGCTGCCTGCTCAGGGAGCTGCACCGCTTCGAGTCCATTGCCATCGCCCAAGGTACGGGGGGCGCGACGCCCTCTCCTTCCCCGCCGGTCCCCCGGAGCCCTCTTGGACCCTTGGCCTTGGACCCCCTCCGCCGCCGCCTCCGGCCCCCCGCCCGCCTGGCCCCGCGCTTGGGACGGCCAGGGGGCGGGGGGCGGGCGGGGAACTTTCCGCCTCTTGAGTGTCCCCAAGGCAGGTAGGACAGGCGCGGATCATGCCAGGCAGCCGGAGCCAACTTCTGGCTGGTTCCTCCCCAGCCTCAGAAGCCCGGGCTTCAATCTAAAATGCCAGGCGCCACTGTTGGGATTTTGTTTTGATTTGCCCTGTTTCCCCCTCCCCAGCCCTCCTGTTCCTAAGCCCTTGATGCTTTGGGGCGAACGTGCACCCTTGCAGGTGGCATGTCGTGCCTGCTTGGAGAAAGTGCTACAACTCCAACGAGCAGGAAGAAACTTTCTTGAACGGTTATCAAAGAAAGATGTATGGGTGCCCAAAAGAAGGGGTGTAGCTTCATAAGTCAGGGATGCTCTCAGCTGCTTGTTTCCACATACATCTAGTTGTTAAGCAGCTGAAGGAAACATTTTCTTGGGAGGCTGAAAGAATGGATCCGACCAGCAACTGCATGTACATACTAGCAAGCCCAAATAGGTTCAAGTTAAACTCCAGGTTTTGTTTCCCCGGAGGTTGAAGGAATGAAGTAAATAAGATACTGGGGGGGGGGGGGGGGGGGGTGGAACCTGGCTCTACGATAAAAAGCAGAATTCTGCTCAAAAGTAATTTAGAAAGATGAAAGCAAAGCTATTTTTAAGCTAATATGCTAAAATAGGATATTTTTAAAACAAGTGCAGAATGTGGTAGGTCAGAATTTGAGTCTAGGCGAAAAGGCTAAAAGTTCAGAAAATCAAGAGAATGAAAGGAGTGAACGACTAAAATGGATTCAGTCTTAAAGTATTTTTACTTTTTAAATACTGTTTATAGACAAAACACTTTGCTTCAATTTTATATTACATTCTGATATGTTTGAAAGTTTACTTTTTCTTCCCTAAAGTTAGTACCTACTTATAGGTACCTAAATGTCCTGTAGATTCCTAAATTTAGAGCACATCGATTTGAACGTGGCATTTGATTTGCCAGAGGTACTTGAAAGTGTGTCTTTGGCCTGTGTGCATGAACGGAGGAAAGGATCAGCCACCTCATATAAGCATGACTTAACCCCTACTGCTTCAGAAACTTTTTATTAGTTGTGCCTTTTGGCCACCTTTTTTTTTTTTCCCCCCTTAGTTCAGGAAATTGTGGACCAATTCATAGTGTTGGATGATTCTAGACACCGTTTCCCCACAATGCTTCTACAAGAAAATGTAACATCCTATCAGTTATTAAATGTGTAATCATGACATTATATGAAATCATAATCACATACTAGCATATTTGTAATCTGTATGTGGACTCAGGATGTGGTTTTAAAATACTCAATTCTGAAAATGTGCTCCTTGGAAAATCATATAGACAGTTGTATACTAGAACATTAATTTTTGGAATCTTTCTTAGTAGGCAAGACTTTTTGTACACACATTTTTGCCTTTTCTAAGTAATTTCTTGGCAATTCTGTATTGTCAACATGTTACAAGATTGGAGGGCCCTGTGAATATAATTTTATGGCAGTTCTTGAAAAGCATGCCCTGCAATATGATTGGAAACATTTTATCTTACTTACAATATTGTTTTTGCACCTGCCAGCAATATTGCAGTAGCAATGAAGATATTTTTTAATTTAACATATTTAATTTAACATAAATATTCTGGAAAGGACCCCAAAACTTCAGTCAAGGAAAATCATTATCATCAATTAGACTTAATTATGTAAGTTATATGAGAGAGAGGTCAGTAATTTAAATTGTCTTCTTTGTTTAGAAGAAACGGGCAAGGATATAAGAAACAATGTGGTAGTCAAATGATTATCTCTTGTTTATGAGGTGAAGATTTAAAAGCTTTAATCAGATATTTTTGCTGAAGTTAATGACTAAATTATTGCCCTTTGAATCAAAGGGACACTTAGAGGTGCTACTAATTTTTAGTACAGTCTTGGTGTTCACTCATTATTTTCAATATCAATACCTATAGTTATTATGGAGATAACTAGAATCATCACTTAGTAAATTACCTATTCATTAATCATTTAAAGTAAAAAGGGTTTTGCTATGTTAGAAATGTGTACAGCTCATTTCATTACTGAAATTAGCATTTTTTTCCCCAGTTAGACTAATGAAAAACTCCCGTGTTTTTCTTTTATTGTTGCTTTTTTGAATAATGTTTCTTTTTTTTTTTTTTTTCCTGGAAACTGCTCTGAATAATGTTTTGAAATACCCAACTAATGTACTAAATGTGTGTGTACCACATGCACTTTTTTTTTTTACTCCTTACCCCCATGCAGGTTTTACTATGTGCACTCTCTAATGAAATAAATTCTCTGATAAAAGGGCTGTTTCTTATTATAGAAAATCTTTTGTGTCCCTGGAAAGGGTGCTCATACAATCTAATGAAGAGTTTGGCTTTGGTGTGGGAAAAAGATTATTCATGCTTTGACATGGGAGTGGAATCTACTGAAATTTGGTACATTTACCCTCATCTTTCTTGTGTGTTTATCAGTAGGCATATGATGTAATCTGTGACGAGATAAAGCTTTAGAATCAATTTGTAATAGATAAGGCTGACTTCGTGGGATGTCTTATCATAGTAAAATAGCATATTATGATTTTTAAATTACAAACTGATTTCCTCAGTTTGTAATTTTAAAAAAGTGGATATTATGTTCTCAACTTACCTGCTCAATCTGATGTCTCTTCCAGAAACAGGCCATATTCTGCTGATAGTACATTGTTGGTTCATGTTTTTACATGTAGTACTGGCAAGCTGACGTTGTTACAGTTGCCTTTCAATATTAGCAAAGATTTTTAAAACAAATTTTCTTCCCAGTTACTGTAATTAATATTTCTATTTAAAATGATTTTTTAAATCTTTTAAAATATAGCAGTTTGGTTTTGAAAGGTGAGCAATGCTCATTGTATTAGTTATCCATTGCCATATAACAAATTATCCTATAACACAGTGGTTTAAAACAAGCCTGTATTCTCTCACAAGTTCAGAGGCTCAGGAATCCTGGAGCAGTTTAGTTGGGTATTTCTGTCTCAGGGTCTCTCATGAAGTTGAAATCAAGCTTTCTGCTAGGGCTGCATCAGTCATCTGAAGTCTTGACTGGAGCTGGATGATCCATTTCCAAGAAGACTCAATCACATTGATGTTGGCTGGAAGTCTCAATTCCCTGCCATATGGGCTTCTTCACAGGGCTGCCTGAGTGTTCTCAAAACGTGGTAGTGGGTTTCCTCTAGAACAAGTGATGAGAGAGAGAGTGCATGCGCATGCATGAGCACACATGAGTGCACATGCCTAAGCTGGAAGTCACAGTCTTTTATAATTCAGTCTTAGAAGTGACAGTCCATCTTTTTTATCCTGATACATTGTGGGGAGGGTACTACACGGGGCAAGAATACCAGGAGGTGGGAATTATTGGGGCCATCTATATATTGTGGAGATTGGCTTCCACACTTATTTAGGGGGTTGTAACTAATGCTCATCAGAGAGTTATGCAGAGTGACGAGCTGGCTATTACAGAGGTACAATGAAAGATAATGATTTGAAAAAAAAGGAGCTCCTTAGGGAATATTTTTGTTAAATGTGTACTTAACATATTTTAAAAATGATATTCTTTTTACATATGGCTAATAGGAGATATGTAGAGGTTAACAGAGCAGTTTTTCTATTAATGTTAGATCTTAATTAGCTTGCGTTTTTTGTTTCTCTAAGTAGTAATTGTATATTTTTTTCTTCTTTTTTTGGTAGCCGACCAGTACAGGGATCCAAACCCTTAATTATGTATTTTAAAATTTCCTTTTTACCATTTATCTACATCCGTACATGTTAACCATATAATTCAAAACTTTACTCTTGTAGCCCTCCACTTCTTGAGATTGTTTATTTAAAGTAGGATGAGGAGCTCTGTTTTAAGAACTTGCCATAAGGCGGGAGGGGCCTTTGGCAAAATGAAAGGCTGAGAAATAAAAAACTGATATTAAATTGGATATCTAGAATACTTAAATAAGATACATTATGGAGTCCCGATCACTAGGGATCTTGGACCTTTAACAAGAGTCTCCCCATTTTTCTCAGCCCACTGCTAGGGATGATCTGAGAGAGTAGCCATTTTGTTACGCTACTAGCCTCTGGAATGGATTGGGGATAATCTTGGTTTTTTGCTCAAAGCGAGTAAGAAGGCAAGAAAAATATTTTATACTCCAAATTAAGATACATGAATGAATATATTTCAGTGCCTTGATTGAGACAGTAAAGGAGAAATAAGGGAGGTATAGCCCCAGCTAGGCCCGGCAGGAGGGGAAGAACCAGTATGATGATATGAAGTATGAACAGAGGAAGGAGGTGTGAGAGATCTCTTATAAATCAAGAGCTTCTATACCTTGGCCTATGGAAGTTAAATGAAACTTCGTTACAATCAGTTTTTTTTTTACCAATATAGAAAGAACCTAATTATAGCAGTATATTCCAACAAACTTAATTCTGAATTCTTTAGAGTTACTGGGTATGTTGGAATGGCCTTATTACTAGGGATTACTGCCAGTAGAAAACAGATAATCAAATAGGATTTTTTCTTCCATTATAAATTGAATATATGCTATTTTAATTATCACTCACATATAACTTGATGTTCAGAGTTATGTGTGACTTAAAATAATAATCATTCTATTATATCTCATGATTTGGGGGATCAGGAATATAGGCAGGGCTTAGCTAGATGATTTTGTTTCATGTAGTATCTGTTGAGGTCGTTTCATAAACTTCAGCTGACAGATGGGCTGTTAGAAGGTCTGCACTTTGGTGGACATTGATAGAAGGCTAGGCTCAGCTGGAACTGTTGACCCAAGCAGATGTACATGGGCTCATCAGCATGACAGTCTTAGGGTGGTTGTGATACTTAGATGATAGGGTTCTCAGAAAAATGTTCCAAGAGGGCTAGAAAGAAGCTATAAGACTTTGTATTAGTTTCTTATTGCTACTGTAACAAATTACCACAAATTTAGTGGCTTACAACAACACAGACATATTGTCTTAACATTCTGAAGATCTCAAGTCCAAAATGAGTCTTAAGGAGCTAAAATCAAAGTGTCAGCAAGTCTCTGTCGTCCTGGAGGCCGAACGGGAGAATATGTTCCTTCGAGCTTTTGGCAGTTCTTGGTTCCTGGCCACATCATTTGAATCTCTGCTTTAGTTGTCACATCATCTTCTCCCTCACTGACCTTTTTGCCTCTCTCTTATATGGACCGTCATGATTACATTTAGGACCCGCTTGGATAATCCAGGGTAATCTCACTTTCTCAAAATCCTTAAATTAATCACACTTGCAAAGTCCCTTTTGCTATATAAAGTAGTATATTCACAGGTTGGGGGATTAGGATATGGATATCTTTGGGAGCATTTATTCACTCTACAACAGACTTGTTATGACGTAGCCTTGGAAGTCCCATTATGTCATTTCTGCTGCATATTGTTGGTCAAGCAAGCCGCTGATGCTAGTCCAGATTCAAGGGAAAGGAAATTAGGAGGTATTACAATTATTAGGTGACCATATCTAATAATTGTTGTTTGTTCCTTTATATCAGTACATTAAAAAAAAAAAAAGATTTTGTTGGAAATTTTTTATTACATCTTTATTAATTCAGACCATTGACATATTAAGGTTTTTTTTTTTTTTTTTCCTTTTTTAATACTTAAGCCCTTATTTTGAACATTTGCTCTTATACTGGGTGCTAGTACAATGATTCCTTTTATATATTGAGATGTATAGGATTCTTTCTTCTGTATTAGGATTTCTCACCTTTGGCAATATTAACATTTTGGGCTGGATAATTCTTTGTTGTGGGGGCTGTCCCCCACACAGGGTATTTAGCCATATCCCTGTCCTCTGCTCACTAAACCCTCCCACTTGTCCCACCCCAGTTGTGTCAACCAAAAATGTCCCCAGACATTGGTAAATGTTCCTTGGAGAAGATGGGATGGGAAGTGTTGGAGAGAGGGGGTAGTAAAACATTCCTGGTTGAGAGCCATTGCTTTATATGAAATGCTGTGGGCTGTTTTCCTTTAGATGCTCTGCCTTGTCGCTCCTCTTTTCCTATCATCCATTGATACTTGTAATTATCAGTGTATTCTCTTTGCTTCTAGTTCATTGCTTCGTTTTACAAATATTTGTCTCTGGATCAGGGCAAAAGGGTAATTCCTTATGTATCTATCAGACTTCTCACCTCTAGCAAATAAATGGACTTTGTGGTAACTGTTTTCCTTGATTGTGTTATCTCTTCACTTTGAAGCTCGTGACTAAATTCTAAATATTAGAAACCTCGAAAATATGGCTCCCAGGTGTTAAATAAAAATTATCATAGGCCTTTGTTATGGACTAAGTTCTTACACTAGGCCCCAACAGACCAGACTGAAAAACCAAAATGGAGTCACCCCTGCTAAGTTCTATATAACTTAGGTTGTGGTAAGAGATAACTGCCAATCCAACAGGCCAGTTTAAGTCTTAAGTAGGTATGATAATGAAATTTCCTCTGCTTTAATCCTTACATGAAAGAGTTAGCCTGAAGTGACCCGATATTAACTAATCATTTATTTTTCTATTGTTCTGTCTCCTGTCCCCACCTTATAAGGAAAATAACTTTGAAATAAGCAGTCTGCTTTTTGTTCTTTGTTTCTGCTTTTTTCATCCTTTTCTGTCTATAAAGCCTTTGTTGTTTGTAATAAACTTGGGAGCACTTCTCTGACTCTGTCAGATGGTTTTTCCCAGGTTGATCCTCACAATTGGTTCCCACTAAACTTTACAAAATTATTTCTGCCTTGATATCCTTAATTGTGGTCAAGACAGAGAAGTCAAACATTGCTATAGTTTAACTCACTTATAATTAATTTGATGTTTTCCATCTCAGTAGTCACTTATTGCTTATTTTTTATAGCACTTATAACAAGCAAGTTTTCATAAACAAATTTGTGGATAGGAAAATTTCAATAATATAAAGTCAGTAATTTATAGGGTCATATAGAGGGTGGGATGGAATAAAAGGTAATGGATGATTCTGAATGTTGGTGATGATCTGATATTGAACCATTATTAGTGGAGATTGTTTTAGTTTTTCCAAAAATAGTGATACGTTTGCATAACCATGTTTTTGTCTGGTTTCCTTTTGTCTGAATATAAAATAACTGGAACAAAGAGAAACTAAATCCCTGAGTGCAGATTTTATTAGCATCTTGTTCAAGTCAGCTGAATTAATTAGTATGTAGCTTTATAGGAATCAAGACTTGTCTTTGACTCACAGGTTTGTGACTACTTTAAGCTGATGAAAACAATCACGTAAAAACAGGTAGTTACAGGTTAAAATTACCTCAAATGATCTGGTAAATGAGAAGCTCTTGTAGACAAAAGACTTTGCAGGTAACAAAATGTCATTCCTCTTAAGCTCTGAAACATTTACTTTTTTTGTTCTGTTTTGTTTTGCTTTTTGGTGGCTGGCTGGTACAGAGATTGAACCCCAGACCTTGGTGTTTTATCAGCACCATGCTCTGACCAACTGAACTAACCGGTAGCATATTTGATGGTAGCATATTTGAACATATTGCATTTTTTTCTTGCCTTAGTGAAAGTATAATGAGCACAATTTAGCTTCTACCAGATGTCAGAATCCTTACATACAATATTTTAACACAATAATTTTCTTTGGGGCTATTTCTATTTGTAGACATACTAGTCATTACACCACATGCCTTCAGAACACTGTGCTGTTTCAGTTGGCATGCTTGTTAGACTCTGTCATAGTAGTAGTGAAATGTGTTGGGCTTAGTCTGCCCCTCTCCCCTTCATCGCTCTCATACTATTCTATTCTCATTCATTGCTTGTGGTTGTGGAAAACTTTTCTGCTTCATTGCATTCTGGCTTTTTTTCTAATGTCTGCTTTCTGCTATTTGCCACTCTTCATAATGTTTTTAATTTTCTTCTTTTTCTTGTGTTTTTTCTCTTTTTTAAACCCCCACTCCTACCCACACCCTCTCTGTTCTTCTCAGTAGGGTTTAATCTTGATAGACATTTCAAGGACCACGATTCTCTTTTGTCTTTCCAGTTAACCAGTTGCATCTGTCACATTACAATCAATCTTTGACTCTTCAGCTGTCACTCTGAAGATCTTCCTTATGAGTAGTTTTGTTAACATCTGGATTATGGCTATTCAAAGAATCATTGTTTTCAGCTCCTAAAAGGTAATTGACTGAGGCATTACTACTTATGGATCTTAAAGTTTAAGGGAAATTTAAGGTAGAGTGATGTTCTTACTTGGTTTAGTTTAGATTTTCTATCTTTTTTTCTGAGTTTTAGGGTATTATTTAGTATAGTGTATTTGTAGTTTTAAAATTTAAAAAACATTTGTAGTTTTAAAATGAAACTGGTATTTTGTAACATATCTATGAATTTCTATTGTATAATCTTATGAATTTCTATTGTATAATGGTTTTTATATTTTATGGAAGACATACTACTGCTATGCTTTTGCTGCTGCTAACACCATCTTTCCCACTATTACTTACCAATTATTGAGTATTTGCTGTGTGCCAGACATACCGAGCTGAGTTTTCATGTAATTATTTTGTTTACGTCTCTTGGAGGGTGAAGGAATTATCTCTATTTATAAATTAAGAAACTGAGGCTGAGAGTAGCTTACCCCGGATCCTTCAACCTATGTGTCAGAGTAGAGTTAATGACTTAGCATTGTCTGACTCTAAAATCTCTGTTCTTACTATTGTGTCTTTCTGGATATCCATACCTGGGATTTTTAACACATGTTGGGAAAAAAAGCACCTCAAATGTGCAATAAAAGTAAAATGTTCTGGTTACACACAGATATCTTAGTTTATCTTCTGTATGTTTGCACAATATACAACATTCAATACAAAAACAAATATGGCATTGTTACTTTGAAAATGAGGGAAATCAATGTGCAAACAAGTTAATATACTGTGTAAAAAGTTTGGAAGAGTCAGAAAACTAGTATTTGGGACTTGTAGCTGTCGTAAATCTCTAACCTTGATTCTAATTTTCCTTTAGATCTTTGAGTGAGATATTTATTTATTTATTTATTTATTTATTTATTTATTTTTTATTTTTTTACTATCTAACATATAATCCTTTGGAAGGCTTTCCAAACTTTGAGTTGATTTTTAGCTTTCTGGGTATTAGGTACTCGTAAGATAACTGTATAATGATATCCAATGGTTAATTGGATATATGGACTTGAGCTCCAGAGTAAGATTCAAGTTTGGGAATCTGTCCCAAATAGGTAGTAACTAAGGCCAGTCAGAGTAAGTAAAGTGAAAGGAGAAGATCCCAAGAAAGAACTCTGAAAAATGCCAATGCTTATTAGAGGGGAACAGGACAAAGAACCAGAACTAGAAGAGTGGCCACAGAGACAGGAAAAGTAACAGGAACAATGTCTTCCAGAAGCTAAGCTAAGAAGAGAGCATTTCAAGAAAGAGGGAGTGATCTGATGTTTTAGAGGGGTCAAGTAAGAGGAATATGGGCGGTAGTCCATTTTAATAACACAAGAGATTGATGTCTTTGTCAGAAGCAGTTTCATGATAACAAAATGGGGAGAAGCCAGATTTTAGTTGGGTGATAAGGGAGTATCATTAAGCAAGGATTCAACCTCTCTAAAGGGAACTTTGGATATAGAAGGGAGGTGTTGGGCAGCAGCTTGATTTTATCAGAGACTCTCTTTTTACTCATAGGCCAGAAGTCTATGGTACTAGTATACTCATTCTTTACAGATGGTCCTGTGTAGAATTCTAGTTCATCGGAGGCATTATTCTTTTTTTTTTTATAATTATTATTTATTATTTTTTATTGTAACACAGTTGATTGTATATATCTGTGGGGTACAGAGTTGAATATCATTACCAGTGTGCAATATGTGATGCTCAAATTAGGATAATTAGTATATTCAGCATTGTACAGTGACATCATATTTCATGGCCCTTTACTAATTTCTCCCTTCCCCTACCCCTTCCCCTTTCACACCTCTGGTAACCTCAGTTCTGTTCTTTCTTTTTGAATGGAAATCATCATGTTGAAGGGATACTTGCACCCCCATGTTTATTGTAGCTCTATGTACAGTAGCCAAGAGTTGGAACCAACCTTAAAGTCCATTGTTGGATGACTGGGTAAGGAAAATGTGGTATATATACACAATGGGATACTACTCTGCCAAAAAAAGGAATGAAATACTGTCATTCACAGCAGCATGGATGAACTTAGAGAAAATTATGTTAAGTGAAATAACCCAGGCACAAAAAGAGAAATACCATATGTCTTCACTCATAAGTGGGAGCTAAAAAATAAACAAATACATAAAAAAAGAGAGAGAGAGAGAGAGATACAGCAATCACAATAATACATTGAACTTTCAAAAGGAGAGAACAGTGGCATTATTCTCACGCTGTATGACTTCAGATTTCCAGCCTTCTACTTCCATTCTGATCCTCAAAGCATTTACAAATAGAGAATTCTTCTTGTTCTATACTTTGAGATGTTTTATAGCAGGCTGACATTTTAACATCTTTTCTGTAGCAAGCAACAGTTAACCATCTTATAGTCATACATCTGAGGAGGTAATCTTATTCCATTTCTGTAACATCAAAAATCTCCTTAAGTGCTTTCACATAGTTTGAGGAAACTTAAAAGTGATAACAATTCATTATGAAAGCTTCAGTATCACAGGTAAGCAGATCATACCCCTAGTTAGCAGCTTGTGTAGAAAATGTGCAGGACATTTAGAGGTAAAATCTTTTCATGGTAAGCTTTTTTGATAAGAAGCTTATAGATGAAATGAAATTTAAATAGAATATGCCAAAATTTACGTTTGCACTATCTGTCAAATATATAGATAAATGAGCAAAATCTAGTTTATATTTAGATAAATTATCAACCACCTTTTGTTTTTCTGCAGTTTCATTAAAATTTTCATTGAAATTAACAAGGTGATTTGAAGCTTCATTTTTTAAAGTAAAGTACTTAAGAGGTAGAGAACAATTTTGTTGTTGTTGCCGCAATTTAGGTGCATTCCTTTATGTACTATAGGAAACATGACTGGCAAGATCTGACAGAATCAACTGTACACTGTAAGGGACTAACACATTCGTTATAAAATTTTCCCCTTTTGCTTACTCACTTGACATTTTAGTTGCAACCTCTGAATCAGAAAATGTAACCTTACTCAGTTTCATAGAGAAATCAAGTTAACAATACAATAATGCATGTTTGATTGTATGGTATGCCTAAGCTAATTCAGTGGTCACTATTGGAGCATTACCTTTAGGGAGACAAAAAACATTTAATTGATTTAGAAGTATTTACCTGTCTTATCCTGGACTTGTAATATTTAGTCTCCGTATGTGCTTTCACATCCTCTTTTCCACATTCCCAATCCCAAATTCTTTTCTGCATATTGTATAGTATGCGCTGCTCAAAATCCAGTTGTATGAGTTCTTCCATTGGTCATTAAAATAACACAGTTGTTTCACTTTATGTTTCAGTGCTTTCCGGGTCATGCTGGCATTTGTATTATCATTCTTTTCATTTTCATTATCTAATCTTGTAGAAAACATGGTTACCATATTCAATGATAAAAAATAAACTAGTACTATCTCAATACACAGTACAACAGTTATTCCCCAACCAAAGTCAAAGATGGATGGTTAGTGTTCACAATTACAATGCACTTACACTGTACATTTAAGTGGCATCACAAGGAGTGATGTAACAACAGATGATCCATAACCATGAACTGCAAATCATGGTTGCCAACATCAGTGGTCAAGGAAAAAAACACAGGTCAGTGATAGCAACTGAGGAAGGAAGATGAATCTATGCCAGGTCCATTTAATATTAAAAACTGTATTAGGGCTGGCCTGTGGCTCACTTGGTAGAGTGTGGTGCTGATAACACCAAAGCTACGGGTTCAGATCCTTATATAGGGATGTCCGGTTATCTCACTTGGGAGAGCGTGATGCTGACAACACCTAGTCAAGGGTTAAGATCCCTTACCGGTCATCTTTTAAAAAACAAACAAACAAAAACCAGTATTGATTTCAGCCCATATTTGTGAGGCCACTGTAGGGGGTTTGTACTTTCCCCTCAACTTTCTGCACCTGTCATCTAAGAAGGAAATTTTTGTATTTCAGGGAGGGATTTCCTGAGATGCAGGACCTTCAAGTGCTAAAACTTAAGTCCTTCCAGGTCATTCTTCATGCTGTACAGAGGACAGTATTTTTACCCTTCTCACAGACTAAGGCTTTTTATTCATAGGAGAGATTGGGAAAAGGATCCAGGTAGAGTTTCGTGTCCCTCCTGCATAAGTGCTGTTTCCCTCCTCTATGTCCCCACCACAGTGGACATTTTCTTAGGGCTCTCTCCTGTCTTCGTGTATGGTGAGATTTGCAGTGAGAGAACCTGCAAGAAGGTGGGGATTCCCCCAATTTATGCATCCTCTAGTGTCTTCATACTGTCTCACCAACCCTCATTCTGCCTTCATCTGTTCCCCTACCATTCTCGCTATGCTCTTCTTAGGGGGTCCAGTTGCATGTATCCCAAGTAAGCAAGTGCTAATGTCTACACTGTCCTTGCAGGTGCCTGCCTCTCTTTTGATTTAGGGGCAGTTGTTTGCTCTGTGACTTCAGTTCTCCAATGGGTTCGAAATGTCATGATTTGAATTGAGTTTGACTTTATTTCATTGTAAGGATGGGACAACACTCCTTGTAGCTCTAGACATCCCATAGTGAAAACCAGAACCCTGCTTACCAAAGTTTAATGTACGTACATCATCTAGGAATCTTACTGAAATGCAAATTCTATTTTAGTAGATTAGACATGGGGCCTGAGATCCTACATTTCTGACAAGTTCTGAGGGTCTCAATGCTGTAGGTCCAGGGACTATTTTTGAGTAGCAAGGTTATAGAAGGTGTTTTTTGTTTTTAGGGTGGGAAAGAGTTGAAGTCATATAGATAGACAAATTTAAATTGTGAAGGGAAACAGGCAGACATTTAAAAGTGATAATGTAAGATGGGGCACATTTTGTGAATTGGTGGAATTTAATGTTAGAGTGTGAGTAAGATCTTATGGTTTAAAAAAATGATACCCTAGAATTTTTTTTTTTTTCTGTTGAAGATGTCTTAAAGATCATCTTCTTAAAGATGTTAGGAAATAAGTGAATTATTAACACCGATTTTATAGTTATACAGCAATCACTTTTGAGAAATAAAGGCTGTGTAATAGATGTATTCCTTTTTGTTCATCTTCTTCTACTGTCCATTGGTTAATCTAATTTCTCTAGTGAACTCTGCCCTCAGTCATACTTTCTTCTCTCTGCTTTTCTTTGTGCTGTGCTTTCCCCCATTTAATTTTTTTTATTACTTTAAAAATTTTGAAACAGTCTCAAATTTACAGAGAAGTTTCAAGTTTAGTATAAGTTTTTTTCTTTTTTTCTCTCCTGAATCAGAGAATAAGTTTCTGATACGATATCTTGTCATCCCTGTCATAGGTGCAATTCCTTGGGAAGCAGTCTCTGAGACAAAGATTAATATGCAAGAAATTTATTGGGTAGTGCTATTGAAATCCTTATTTTAGAAAGGGAAGAAAGGAAGCAGGATTGGGCAGAGGTAGAAGTAAAGTTGTGATAGAGTCTCAGTGAAAGCATCAGCTGACCTTGTGGGGAGTTCTGGAGATGGGATGACCCTTCTGCACTGTCCTGAATTGAGCAATAGGGCTGGGCCTCTACCTCTGTGAAAAAGAGCTATTGGATGATTGGATGTGGACTGCCCTGGGCAGGGTGCAGAGCCTTGGGGAGGCAGCATTCTTCACTATGGCAATCCCCCCAAATGACTGACCACTGAAGGTCTTAACAGGACTTCTGGGGTAGCTAAGGATCTGATTGTGCACCACAGTGTCCACCACAACTGGACTAAATTGGTGTGTATTTCATACAAACAAGAATATTGTCCTGAATAGCCACAACATGGATAAATTAGTACCATCTAATACTCTGATGTCATTCAGGTTTCACCAGTTGTCCCAATAATGCTCCTTTAAAGCAAAAAGATCCAGACCAGATTCACATGTTGCATTTAATTTTTACATATTTTTAATTTCCTTCCATCTGGAACAGTTCTTCAGTTTTTCCCTTGAGTTGCATGGCCCTGACAGTTTTGGGGATTACAGACCAGTTATTTTGTAGCATGTTCTTCAGTTTGGGTTAGTCTCTTTCCTCATGAATAGATTTCAGTTATGCATCTTTGGCAGGAATATCGCAGAAGTGATTTTACGTTCTTTTTCATTTTATCATTTGGCTTAGGATTTCAGTTTGTCCCTGGCAATTAACTTTGAATATCTGACTGAAATGGTGTTTGTCTGACTTGTCTACTCTAAGGCTACTATTTCCTTTTTGTAATTGGTAAGTATTTTGTGAGGTGGTACTTTGGGTCTATGAAATGTCCTATTCATCAATCATTCAATTTATTTATATTGATATTTACTCATGGTTTTCTGTTCTTTTCAATGGGTTATAATTCATTACTGTAATTTTTGATCTTCCAGCTGTTCCATATTTGGTCAGTAGCAACCCCTTCAGGCTGGCTTCTGTGTCTTTTTGACATATCCCCATTATTCTGGGAGTATTTCCTGGCCTCACAAGATGTTCCAGGATAATCTTGAACTTTTCCTGTGCTAGCCCTAGAATCAGCCATTTATACAAGGATCTCAATTCCATGTAGAATTGTATTTAGAAATGAAGATCTGGGCATTAGGTGTGCTCATAGCTATTAGGATGTTGCTGTTCCCAAGCTCCTACAGTGGACAGACCTAGTAAATAAATGAATATATATACTTATACATAATATGTATCATTTATATACCTGACTCTGTGTATTATAAAATGAGAGTTCATAACAATCTCTCCAGTACTAATCCAACAACATACAGGGCACATTCTACTTTTCTCAGTTTCTGTTTTTCTAACTCCATTCTCTGATGTAGAAATACCTGGCTCCTGTTATCCTTAATATATTTATTTTTTTAGTCACTACTCCTATATGTCACCAATGTTCCATCACCACCACTGCCAATATAGTCCTATACAGATGACCTTCTCACTCTAATGTTGGGCACTGACACCCTGAGCCACGATCACCTCTCCCCTGCCATGTGGAAGCCTTTCTCACCTCAGTTGCATTCTGACACCTTGTGCCAGACTGACCTCCCCTGCCCCCCATGTGTATACTCCCTTACTCTGCTTAAGCTCTGAAACCCTATTCTAGGCCATTGTCTCCTGCAGAGATACCTACCTCACTCAATCCTACCTCATGGTTTTTGAAATGAATTTTATGGGAAGGAGTCTGTGAGACAAAAATTAATATGTAAGAAGTTTAGTGGGGAGTGCTCTTGGAATCCTCACCTTAGGAAGGTAAGGTAAGGAAGCAGGTTTGGGTAGAGGTATAAGCAAAGTTGTCATACAGTCTCAATGGAAGCCTTAGCTGACCCTGTGTACTTACTTAAATCTTCCAATGCTTTAAGGCCAAACCCAAACCATGCATCTTTTTGGAGGCTGTCTTCCACTTCTTAGGGACATAATTTCTCCTTTCTGGAAATTTATGCCGTATTTTTTAGTTCTCTAATCATTTCATGTCTGTTTGTTCATCCTACCGAACCATGTGACCCTTTGAGATCAAGGGCTATTTTCTGCAAGTTTTTTTTAAAAAAAATAGCCTTTAAGAAGTTGTTTTTGTTGTTGTTGTTCAGTGATGGATGCAAAGGCAGATTTAAAAAAACCTGCTAGCCAATTTATGTTCTCTTTGTTTTTAAACACAAGATTTGATCATTGAACCCTGCTTTTTTATAGATTAGCTACTCTTTGGCTGATAGTTGAATGATAGTAAATTCAAGAAATTCAAGGGGCAAACATTTAACTTCTAAGGGAAAGAATGTTATTCCCTTTTATTTTCCATTAATTTGTATATGTGGAAAAAATAATGTATATCAAATTCTAATGCCCTAATTTTTGTCTGGATTTATTTCTTTAAATAATTGATTTTTCATTATTACTGGCAGTTCCGGCTTTGCATGATTCCCCTATGCATCAATTTCAGTAACCATGTTTTAGTTAAATAACATCAGCCCCCAAAAATATGGTTCAAATTTCATTGCACAGTATACTAACTTTTGAATAATTGTATAAAGTACAAACTTTATTGCTGTTCCCCACTCCACAAATCACTGTATAGAAAAAGATGTGCATTATTATCATGACCAAATCACATCACTTCTTTTAGAGTCCATTGGTCATTGTGCATCTGTTGTTCAGTTCACACACAGCTTGCCAAGCTTGTGGTTGTGTTTCCTCCTGGTCTCCCAGTGACAAGCCCATGCAGTGTTTTACAAAAATGGATAATCAAAAGAGAATTGACGAAAAATGATGAAAGTGCAGCCAAGAAACAAAGTAATAATGCTGAAGTAAGTTCCGATCAAATGTAAATGGAGTATAGAAGAAATAGCTGATTCTAGGAATGTTGACACTGCCTTTGAACTGCTGCCTTTTGAGAGACTCCAGATATGCAGCCAGAGGAGCTTAGGGAACGTGAACTTATGGATGTAAATGAGGAAAGTGAGCAGGTTGTGATGAAGTTTATATTATCAAAAAGTTTACATTAAAGGAACTCTCAGAGATATTTTATGACATTGAAAATGTAAAGGATAAATGTAAACTAATCCAGACTTAGAAAGGAGTGTGACAGTTCACCAAGGTATAGCAAAGATACTTGCTCCGTATTGAGAAATTATACTAGAAGAAAAAGACTAGCACTGTTCAAACTACTTTTGATAAGTTTTTACAAAGAAATGAAACAATTTAATTATCAGTGTTTCTAATTGTTTTAAATTGTAGTATACTAAATTTAGTTTTACTATTTTCATAATTTTCCTTAGTATTTATACATGTCAGTAAAAGAGAGTTTTTAATGTTTTGACAAAAACTTTTAAAAGTTATAGAACAAATGTAATTTTTCCTTTTGGTTATTAACATTGCTTTGCACAGTTTTAGCTTGCATTGTCAGTTTTACAGCACACACTACTGTGCAAAGCATGGACTGCCTATATACTAGCATGTGGCACTTCCAAAATTTCATGTACTTTTTAAAATTTGTACGTATTTTATTTATTGCTTGAATATCCTTTGATTTAAAAATATTTTTAGCATGCAGATATCCCAAACCTGAGATTGCCATTGTGAAGCGTGCGAAGGAGGTATCATCAGCAGAGACCCCTGATAGTTTTGGTATAGTATAATCTTACGGTATTGTTTGTCAGATGTTTACTAGAAGTAGTAAAGCCATCTATTTGATATAACTTCTTGCTTGTTTGAAATAGAATGCTTTTTTAAAAAATTTTTTTGCACTAGTGTTTTTAGGCTGTCTATAGAATATTTCTGTTATCTAATCCTAGACTTTATGGATATGGTGGAATAATAACTGTATGCTTAACTAACTGAAGGATTAAATTTATGATATTAAGAAAAGACAAAATCATTTACATTTAATTATATTTAAGTGTAGTGTATTTTACAAATTGTTGAAATAACCATAGCAAGTACAGCATAAGAAAGAACAAAAACAAAGACTTTCTTTAGGATGAATGAGTAGGAAAAAAGGACCACACAGAGGGAAACCTTTAGAATATTGCAAAGAGAAACTGTATTTAACTAATTGAACTTAAGTAAACATTCAGTATATTAAAAATACATTCTTGACTAGTTTGAAAGCCTTATGTAAGTTCATTTAAAGGCCACTCTTCAAAGTTTTTTAGATTTAGCTTCCAAACAGCTTGATATCTAACTTTGGTTGCATGCTGTGGTGGTGGTTGTGGAACTCTGTGTGTGTGTTAGAGAGAAAGAGAGAGAGAAATAAAGATTAAAATAAATATTTATCAGTACCTATTTATTTATGATTACTATTTAATTGAGATACTTTGCCTAAAAGTATAACATAATGTATGAAAAATAATCCAAAATATTTTATGGACTCCTTGTAATTTTGTAAGGATAAACATTAAATACAACTTAGACTGTGTATATGGTGTCAGGAGCAAAAACCAAGCTGTAAGAACTTCAGGGAAATACAGAGGCATAGCGTGTGTGTCAGACACACACACACAAACACACATACATTACACTGTTTGCAAAAACTCCCCAGTACACTCTACTTTGCCAGTTATAATTCTAAAATTAAAATTAAATTTCAGTTTCCATGTAGAAGTTAAATATTTAATATAAATGTGTTTTGAAGAATAATGTTTTAATTTTGAGTTATTAGCCCTCATTTTTAGGATGATTTAGGGAAAAATAAATGATACTTATTCTATACATGATGGCAAATGATATCACTAGGAGGTAAGGTACTTCTGAATGATAACTAAACTAATAGTAGGACTTACCTGTCAGTGCTCACCTTTTGAGACCCAGTCTTTAGTTGTATCCTTCTTTATTGTAGTATGCTTCTTCATGAATGTTTAGATAGTACACCTATATTTTTTAAAAAATTTAGTATGGAATAAAGAGAAATATGGAATCAGAATTTTAGAGCTTGAAGGGATTGCAGAGACTTAAACCCTGCATTTTGTGTAACATGAAACTGAAACCTAGAGGGTCTCTGACATGTTCACGATTTGTTGACTAGTTGTATTTCAGAGTAGGGATTCATGTGAAGTCCTTTGGATTTTTAGTTCATTGCTCTTTTCAGTATAATAAATTTCTTCAGTGTTAGCAGTAGAGAGTAGCTCTAGACTTCTAGGGTATCCAATTATTCTGAAGCCCACAGAAACCATGTAATACTCCCATTCAAAAAAACATTTCACTTGGAGGGCCAGCCCATGGCTCACTTGGGAGAGTGTGGTGCTGATAACACCAAGGCCATGGGTTCGGAACCCTATAAAGGGATGGCCGGTTGCTCACTTGGGAGAGCGTGGTGCTGATAACACCAAGTCAAGGGTTATGATCCCCTTACCGGTCATCTTTAAAAAAAAAAAAAAGTTTCATTTGATAACCATGATGAGTCATTTGATTTCCTTCTCTTTCTTTTAACTTTCATGGATTTTTGAAAATGATGTATCTGAAAGGGATTTATTTCTTAGGAAAGAAAAAAGGCAGTTTGAAAAGGATATTAGTGTTAAAAGTTAATTGCCGTTTTACTTCAGTTTCAAATATTAGTCCATGACCAACGTTTTGACAATGTTTTATCTATTCTCGTGTGATTCTTGGTTCTTATGTGTTTTTATATTGAGAATTTATTAATTGAAAGAGAAGTAGAACAAGAGAATGAGAATGTGGGTTCTGCACCCATCTGTGTGTTGTTGAGTAAGTCACAATATCTCTGTGCCTAAGTGGCTACCTCTTCACAGTGAAGAATTAAGTTAGAATTTCTCAGTGGGCATGCTACTGGCGTTTGGGCCAGATAACTCTTTATGAAGGATTCTCTTGTGCATTGTAGGAAGTTTAGAATCCCTAATTCTTGTAGCATTTCCCCATTGTTATTACATCCAAAACAACCCTGCATTTCTGAGTGTCTTCTAGGAGGAGGTAACACCACATGTTGAGAACCACTGGCAGATGGTTTCTAAGAATCCTTTCAGCTGTAACATTCTATGCAAGAACTCTTACTGGTGAATAAATGAAAGGCAAAAGAGTAATGTATTGACTGAAAAATCTCTGCTGCTTCCTAGATATTAAGCAATTTTGTTTTTAAATGAATGCCTTTGGGGGATCTGTGTAGCCATACTCACAGATAGATCTGTCATTTATAATGTTCCAATATAAATTATTTTCCAGTTCATGTTAAGCTTTCCATCTATAACATTATACATACCTATATGATTTTTTAAACTAAAAGGTATAAAGTACTATTTCTATACCTAATAAGTAAAAGAAACAAGATCTGACTAGTTTTTAAAAGTTGTATGTTGTTTTAATATCTTAAGCCTTAAAAAAAGGAATATTATTATATATTAATTATTTTCTATGTCTATCTTCCATAAGCATGAAAGAAGGAATATAGTCTTTGTGTTAAGTAGTATATATAATTGTTCCAAGTCAACAAGATAGACATGTAAAAGCAACCACACATCAATAGTATGTTTGATTATCCTAAAAAAAAAAAAAAAAAAAAAACCATGAAATGAAAGATATAAGAAAAATAAGTTATCATACTGCAGTATTTACTATAACTTAAACCAGAGTTAAGTAATGGGTTAGTACATTAACATGGTTGATAAAAGTGGTGATTAATTGAGCACTATAGCTTTCCTCATTATTACTACTGGCCAGCTCCTGTCCTCAGATGTTATGCCACTGGCCTGCACTAGTACATGAATCTATTAGTTGCCTCTAGATACCAGTCTAGGTTGCAGTGAAGCCCCAGGTCTCATAATAAATTCTCCAGAAGGTTAATGAGGTGACAGAATTAGTTCTTATAAGATTTAAGTAGAATTTCTTCTCTACATAATATATATGTGGCAGAAATCATTTTTTAAAATTTAATTTAATTTTATTTTATTTTTCAGGAATTTTAACATTGATACACTGTTATATAATGCAGAGTCCATACTCAGATTTCTTCAACTGTCCCAGCAATGTCCTTTATAGTAGCCTCCCTCCTCCCCACCATGATCTAATCCAAAATCCCACCGTGCCTTTAGTTGTCTTGTCTCTTCCATCTCCTTTAATCTGGAGTGGTTCCGCAGTCATTCTTTATCTTCCTTGACCTTCACATTTTTGAAGAATGATATCTGGCCCTTTTGCAGTATGTTCCTCAGTTGGTTCATTTGATATTTCTTCATGATTAGATTCAGGTTAAACATTTTTGGCAGGAATACCACTGAAGTGTTCTTCCATAATTTACTTAACAATCTGTTATCACACAGATATTTTAACTGCTCTCACTGGCAAAACCAGGCAGAACCAAGGTATCTGAAGCCATTAATCCAGATTCTTCCTCCTTTTTTTTTTTTTTTTTAAATTTTATTTTGTCGATATACAATGTGGTTGTTATTGTGGCCCATTACCAAAACCTCCCTCCCTCCTCCCTCTCCTCCCTCCCACCCAACAATGTCCTCTCTGTTTGCTTGTCGTATCAACTTCAAGGAATTGTAGTTGTTATATCCTCTCCCCCCACCCCCCGGCATTTTTTTTTTCTGTGTGTGTGTGTGTGAATTTATATATTAATTTTTAGCTCCCACCAATAAGTGAGAACATGTGGTATTTCTCTTCCTGTGCCTGACTCGTTTCACTTAATATAATTCTCTCAAGGTCCATCCATGTTGTTGCAAATGGCAGTATTTCATTCGTTTTTATAGCTGAGTAGTATTCCATTGTGTAGATGTACCACATTTTCCGTATCGACTCATCCGATGATGGACATTTGGGCTGGTTCCAACTCTCGGCTATTGTAAAGAGTGCTGCAGTGAACATTGGGGAACAGGTATACCTTCGACTTGATGATTTGCATTCCTCTGGGTATATTCCCAGCAGTGGGATAGCTGGGTCATATGGTAGATCTATCTGCAATTGTTTGAGGAACCTCCATACCATTTTCCATAGAGGCTGCACCATTTTGCAGTCCCACCAACAATGGATGAGAGTTCCTTTTTCTCCGCAACCTCACCAGCATTTATCGTTCAGAGTCTTTTGGATTTTAGCCATTCTAACTGAGGTTAGATGGTATCTCAGTGTGGCTTTGATTTGCATTTCCCGGATGCTGAGTGATGTTGAGCATTTTTTCATATGTCTGTTGGCCATTTGTATATCTTCCTTAGAGAAATGCCTACTTAGCTCTTTTGCCCATTTTTTAATCGGGTTGCTTGTTTATTTCTTGTAAAGTTGTTTGAGTTCCTTATGTATTCTGGATATTAATTCTTTGTCAGATGTATATTTTGCAAATATTTTCTCCCACTCTTTTGGTTGTCTTTTAACTCTGTTAATTGTTTCTTTTGCTGTGCAGAAGCTTTTTAGTTTGATATAATCCCATTTGTTTATTTTTCCTTTGGTTGCCCGTGCTTTTGGGGTCGTATTCATGAAGTCTGTGTCCAGTCCTATTTCCTGAAGTGTTTGTCCTATGTTTTCTTTAAGAAGTTTTATTGTTTCAGGGTGTATATTTAAATCCTTAATCCATTTTGAGTTGATTTTAGTATATGGTGAGAGGTAGGGGTCTAGTTTCATTCTCCTGCATATGGATATCCAGTTATCCCAGCACCATTTGCTGAAGAGGCAGTCCCTTCCCCAGTGAATAGGCCTGGTGCCTTTGTCAAAGATCAGATGGCAGTAAGTGTGTGGGTTGATTTCTGGATTCTCTATTCTGTTCCATTGGTCAGTGTGTCTGTTTTTATGCCAGTACCATACTGTTTTGGTTATTATAGCTTTGTAGTATAGCTTAAAATCAGGTAGTGTTATGCCTCCAACTTTATTTTTTTTGTTCAGCATTGCTTTGGGTATGCGTGGTCTTTTATTATTCCATATAAATGTCTGGATAGTTCTTTCCATTTCTGAGAAAAATGTCTTTGGAATTTTGATGGGGATTGCATTGAATTTGTATATCACTTTGGGTAGTATGGACATTTTCACTACGTTGATTCTTGCAATCCAAGAGCATGGGATATCTTTCCATCTTCTTGTATCCTCTCTAATTTCTCTCAGCAGTGGTTTGTAGTTCTCATTATAGAGATTTTTCACATCCTTGGTTAACTCAATTCCTAAGTATTTTATTTTTTTGGTGGCTATTGTAAATGGGCAGGCTTTCTTGATTTCTTGTTCTGCATGTTCACTATTGGAGAAAAGAAATGCTACTGATTTTTGTGTGTTGATTTTGTATCCTGCTACTGTGCTGAAGTCATTTATCAATTCCAAGAGTTTTTTTGTAGAGGTTTTAGGTTGTTCGATATATAGGATCATGTCATCTGCAAACAGGGACAGTTTGACTTCATCTTTTCCAATCTGGATGCCCTTTATTTCCTTCTCTTCTCTGATTGCTCTGGCTAGGACTTCCAACACTATGTTGAATAGGAGTGGTGAGAGTGGGCATCCTTGTCTAGCTCCTGTTCTTAAAGGAAAAGCTTTCAGCTTTTCCCCATTCAGGATGATATTGGCAGTGGGTTTGTCATATATGGCTTTAATTATGTTGAGATACTTTCCCTCTATACCTAACTTATAGAGGGTCTTTGTCATGAATGAGTGCTGAACTTTATCAAATGCTTTTTCAGCATCTATAGAGATGATCATATGGTCCTTGTGTTTGAGTTTATTAATATGGTGTATCACATTTATTGATTTGCGTATGTTGAACCAACCTTACATCCCTAGGATGAATCCCACTTGATCGTGGTGAATAATTTTACGTATGTGTTGCTGTATTCTGTTTGCTAGTATTTTAGTGAGGATTTTTGCATCTATATTCATCAAGGATATCGGCCTGTAGTTTTCTTTTTTGGTTATATCTTTACCTGGTTTTGGTATCAGGATGATGTTTGCTTCATAGAATGAGTTTGGGAGATTTGTGTCCGTTTCAATCTTTTGGAATAGTTTGTAAAGAATTGGTGTCAATTCCTCTTTGAATGTTTGGTAAAATTCTGCTGTGAATCCATCTGGTCCTGGGCTTTTCTTTGTTGGGAGCCTTCTGATAACAGCTTCAATCTCCTTTATTGTTATTAGTCTGTTCAAATTTTCTACGTCTTCATGGTTCAGTTTTGGGAGCTTGTGTGTGTCCAGAAATTTATCCATTTCCTCCAGATTTTCAAATTTGTTGGCGTATAGTTGTTTATAGTAGTCTCGAATCATTCCTTGTATTTCATATGAATCAGTTGTAATATCGCCTTTTTCATTTCTAATTTTTGTTATTTGAATCTTCTCTCTTCTTTTTTTTGTTAGCCATGCTAATGGTTTGTCAATTTTATTTATCTTTTCAAAAAACCAACTTTTTGATTCACTGATCTTTTGTGTTGTTTTTTGGGTTTCAATTTCATTCAGTTCTGCGCTGATCTTAATGATTTCTTTCCAACTGCTAACTTTAGGTTTGGATTGTTCTTGTTTTTCTAGTTCTTTAAGGTGAAGTGTTAGGTTGTTCACTTGCCATCTTTCCATTCTTCTGAGGTGAGCATTTTTTTTTTTTTTTTTTTTTTTTTTTTTAAAAGATGACCGGTAAGGGGATCTTAACCCTTGACTTGGTGTTGTCAGCACCACACTCAGCCAGTGAGCGAACCGGCCATCCATATATGGGATCCGAACCCGGGGCCTTGGTGTTATCAGCACCGCACTCTCCCGAGTGAGCCACGGGCCGGCCCCTGAGGTGAGCATTTAATGCAATAAATTTCCCCCTTAATACTGCTTTTGCAGTCTCCCACAGGTTTTGGTCTGATGTATCATTATTTTCATTAGTTTCAATAAATTTTTTGATTTCCTGCTTGATTTCTTCTTGCACCCATATGTCATTAAGTAGAATGCTGTTTAATTTCCATGTGTTTGTATAGTTTCCAGAGTTTCGTTTGTTATTAATTTCTAGTTTTAATCCATTGTGGTCTGAGAAGATACATGGGATAATTCCAGTTTTTTTGAATTTATTGAAACTTGATTTGTGACCTAATATGTGATCTATCCTGGAGAATGATCCATGTGCTGATGAGAAGAATGAATATTCTGAGGTTGTTGGGTGGAATGTTCTGTAGATATCCGCCAATTCCAATTGGTCTAGAGTCTTGTTTAGATCTTGTGTTTCTCTACTGATTCTTTGCCTAGATGATCTGTCTAATATTGACAGTGGGGTGTTCAGGTCCCCTGCTATTATGGTATTAGTGTCTATTTCCTTCTTTAGGTCTAATAGAGTTTGTTTTATAAATCTGGCTGCTCCAACATTGGGTGCGTACATATTTATGATTGTTATGTCTTCTTGATGGATCAGTCCTTTTATCATTAAGTAGTGTCCCTCATTGTCTCTTTTTATGGTTTTTAGCTTAAAGTCTATTTTGTCAGACATAAGAATAGCTACTCCAGCTCGTTTTTCTTTTCTGTTTGCATGGTAAATCTTTTTCCATCCTTTTCACTCTTAGTCTGTGTGAATCTTTATGGGTGAGGTGGGTCTCTTGTAGGCAGCATATAGTTGGGTCCTCCTTTTTGATCCAGTCAGCCAGTCTGTGTCTTTTGATTGGGGAATTTAAGCCTTTTACGTTAAGAGTTGTTATTGAAAGGTGTTGATTTATTCCTAGCATTTTATTGGTTGTTTGGTTGTCTTGGGTGTCTTTTTTTCCTTGCTTTCTGATTTACTGTTTGGTTTCTGTGTTTGTTGGTTCCTTAGGTTGTAGATAGCATTTTTGTTTGTTTATTTTCTCTTCGTGAATGCCATTTTTATTATACTAGTGGGTTTTGATTTTTCTTGGGTTTTTATGGCAGTGGTAATTATTTTTCAGGAACCAAACCCAGTACTCCCTTGAGGATTTCTTGTAAGGGTGGTCGTGTGGTAGTGAACTCCCGCAGTTTTTGTTTGTCTGAGAAATATACTGTTTGCCCTTCATTTCGGAAGGATAGCCTTGCATGGTAGAGTATTCTTGGCTGGCAATCTTTGTCTTTTAGTATTTTGAATATATCATCCCATTCCTTTCTAGCTTTTAGGGTTTGTGATGAAAAGTCTGATGTTAGCCTGATTGGGGCTCCCTTATAGGTGATTTGACGCTTCTCTCTTGCAGCTTTTAAGATTCTCTCTTTGTCTTTGAGTTTTGCCAATTTGTCTATAACATGTCTTGGAGAAGACCTTTTTGGGTTGAATACGTTTGGAGATCGTTGAGCTTCCTGGATCTGAAGATCTGTGATTTTTCCTATACCTGGGAATTTTTCTGCCACTATTTTGTTGAATATGTTTTCAATGCAATCTCCTTTTTCCTCCCCTTCTGGAATACCCATGACTTGGATATTTGAGGGCTTAAGGTTGTCTGATATCTCTCTCAGATTTTCTTCAATGTCTTTGATTCTTTTTTCTTTTTTTTGTCTGCTTGTGTTATTTCAAACAGCCCATCTTCAACTTCAGAGATTCTCTCTTCAACTTCCGCAAGTCTGCTGGTTAAACTCTCCGTTGTGTTTTTTATTTCACTGAATAACTTCTTCAGTTCGGCAAGTTCTGCTACATTTTTTTTCGGGACATTGATTTCCTTGTACATTTCCTCTTTCAGGTCCTGTATACTTTTCCTTGTTTCATCATGATGTCTAGCTGAGTTTTCTTGTATCTCATTCTTCAGTTTCCTTAGAATTATCACTCGAAATTCCTTTTCAGTCATTTCAAGGGCTTCTTGTTCTATACGATCTAGAGCTTGAGATTTATTAACTTTTGGTGGTGTACTTTCTTGATTTTTTTGTATTTCAGGTATCTTTTTTTTTATGTTTATTCATTGTGGCAGGGGGTTTCACAGTCCACCGGTTTGAGACTTGACTAACTAAGATGTTGCTGTGGTTCCCAATCTGGTATGGCTACCTCTGTGACTGCTCAGTTGGCTGGCAGAAATCATTTTATATGTAAATAAAATTATAAAAGCACAGTCAAATGCTTTTATGGGTTCTACCTAAGACATGTATTTTTAAAATAATTAAAAATTCTTTTCACAGTTAAAGTCTTTATTTAAAAACAACTGTTAATTACAGTTTACTAAATTAAAAAGTTCTTTGCTGTTCCTAAACAGTGTTCATTTTTCAATTTTGAATGTCAGTTTTTGTAAGTATATTACTTATTCATATTAATTTGTTTCTTTTAAAAAATATTGCTGTGTAGCTTTATAAACTTCTTTTGGTGCATGTTAGACATTTTGACATTTAATATGATTTGCTTAAGTTATTTTGCATATAGCATGGTTTGCATTTTAAGTTTGTATTCTTTAATGTGTTATTTTAAGTAAGTTTGTGTTTTTTAATGTGTTTTATATTTATATTATATATAGTGTATGATAAAGTTTAACTTATGCACTTGAACTTTTGGTTCTGTTAAAAGACTAAGCAGTTATTTATAATGTTCAGAAATACTGAGACTCTTGGTCCCCAAATTGTTGCTTAAACACACTAGTTTCATCTCTGTTCTTTTCATAAATTTCTTAGGCCAGATTGTGATTTGTGCTGCCAATTCTACTTTCTATACTTTCTTGGGGAAGTTACTGGGGTGGGCCTGGAGTCAATATTAGTCCACTTAGAGGGAGAAGGGAGGGAGGTTTTGGTGATGGGGAGCAATAATCAGCTACAATGTATATCGACAAAATAAAATTAAAAAATTAAAAAAAAATAAAAAATATTAGTCCACTTACATTTCTTCTACCAAAGTTGTGATTTTCAACTTAAAATGCATCTCTTAGTAGGGATAAAAGAAAAACTTTAGACATATTAAATTTAGCAGAGTTTGAGCAAAGAAGCAATTCATGAATTGGGCAGCACCCTGAACCAAAAGAGGTTCATAGAGCTCCACCCGGCAACGTGGTTTGACAGTACTTATAGACAGAAAAAGGAAGTGACATGTAGAAATAGCCTGACTGGTTACAGCTCAGCATTTGCCTTATTTGGACATGTCTAAGCAGTTTGCAGCCTGTGATTGGCCAAGACTCAGCTACTGTTACAAGAATTTACTCTTAAATTAGTTTACAGGTTGTTTAAATACCAAGTTAGGTTGCACTTTACTATGTACAGAGGCAGCTTTAGGCCAAGTTTAATTTCCTCCTTTTGGTCAGCCTCTCCATTTTGAGAGAATGATCAAAACTTTGGGCTAACACTATTCTCTATCACCATGATAGTGGACTTGTTTGGGCTCAATACAATATAGAATTCACAGTTCTCAACATCAGGTCACCTCAGTGTTTCTTTATATTCTTTTTGTGTTTTCATTATTCTAACCATAGTGAGACCATATGATGTTTAACAGATGGCTACATATGAGCATTTAAGACTCTTGAGAGGCTATGGCACACCAGGCAGACTATTACAGTGGCTATCAGGAAGATAATACTAAGAGACTGAAGTATACTTTTAAACAGGAGCCCTCACAAATTTAACCAGTCAAAATCAAATATATCAAAAAATGAGCCAGAATTGGAATCTACTTGTTTGGTCCAAATAGTTTGTTAGTTGATTTCTTGCATGTGACTTTCTACCATGCCAGATGTATTTATTCAAGTGCAGAAGGAGGTGTTAGCTATTGTACACACTGCCCCCTGTTCAGCCAACAGATAGTCCAAAGGGATCATGTTATCTTAAAACTCTGGCAGGAGAATTTAAAGAAGTTTTCTGGGTAACTATAGCTTTTGCAGTAGAGTCAGCTATCG
The DNA here is from genome assembly GCF_027409185.1 of Cynocephalus volans. NCBI lineage: Eukaryota > Metazoa > Chordata > Mammalia > Dermoptera > Cynocephalidae > Cynocephalus > Cynocephalus volans. The sequence continues at coordinate 78,085,750 of NC_084474.1, read as the reverse complement.
TAGATAATGTTTGAGACAGGTTTTTAAATCATAACCTCATTTACGTTTATACCAAGCCGGGGAAGGAACAATCTACCAAAAGAAGCCCATTTAGAGGGATTTACACCTGCAGACAAATTTCTCTTTATTCTATAGTGCAGATTAAGAGATGTCAACCAATATTCGGTTTCCAATTCAGATGCTGTTTGCTTCTGGGGGGTTGTGGGGAGGAACTTCCCTGGTCAGCTTTACCTTAAAGCTATACCTTCGATGGGTAGAGTCTGAAGAGTCTGGAGGAACCCTCTTGCACTAACAGATGTAGATCCAAGACTTGAGGCCCTAAAGTTTTGCGGCAGAGAAGAACTTGGTATGGTCCCTTCCAACAGAAGGATAGTCTTTTTCTGGTGTCATTTCCAAAAGACCCAGTCTCTGGGTTCTAGATTGTGAAAGATCTGGTTGTCATCAGTTAGTGGATAATGAAGGGCTTCTTTTACCTGATGTAAATATACTTTGGCATAATGCAGTTGAGCCTTGCAATATTGTGGCATGTCAGTGTTTGTAAGAGTGGGAGATATATGCATGAGGTTCTATTATCGGGGGTGTAGGCCTTCCAATAACTTTCTTTTTTTGATGGCTGGCTGGTGTGGGGATATGAACCCTTGACCTTGGTGTTATAACACTGTGCTCTAACCAACTGATCTAACAGGCCAGCCCCCAATAACTATTTCATAAGGGGTCAATCTATGTTTTCCAGTGGGAGTGGATTTGATTGCCATCAATCAGTAATACCTTTGACCAAGGCAGTCCAGTTGATTCACTTTGCTTTGCCTAATGCCATTGTGTTTGTAATACTGTGTTTAACTGTTTTATAACTTGTCCAGTGCAATGAGTACCTCTATCACTGGAGATTTCTTCAGGAATGTCCCATAAGGGAAACACATTTTCTAATAACCTTTTAGCTATTATTATAGTATTGGCCGTCCTGCATGGGAAAGCTTATGTACAACCAGAAAACATGCATTCATTGAAGGTGGCAGTTGAATGAGTTCAATCGGTAAGTACTCAAATGATTCATCAGGTACTGGAGATGTATCACCCCCTTTAGCAATCTTAGAACAGTCACCTCACCAATTTTTTTCATAATTTGGACCATTTAATTTTTTCCATAATGAGTGATGGAGTGCAAAGCTTTTAATAGTGGAAGAAGCTTTAAGGACTTAGGAAGGACCAAGCAGCTGTCAGGCTCTCCGTTAATTTACACTTAACATTGGATTTACATTTTTTTAAGCACCAATTTTCTTTCTCTAATTCAGGTGGCTAGCACCACTTATTTATTAAATAGGTTATTCTAGGTGATTTGACTTTGATAACCTATTTGTTTATTAAATAGGTTATTTTAGGTAATTTGACTTGGATCAGTCTTATGGAGTTCATTCAAAGTCCGTATCTTAATTTCACTGCTGGCTGACTTAGCGTGAAAATCTTCCATAACATTTCGTTGGTATTTAATTAATTCTTCTTCTGCTTGATGTTGGGTTAGCAGTTTATGAACCAGTTTCTTCATTAGAATTCTGGGAATTCTTACCCAGTCCAATGGTATGATCTTAAAGTTATCAGAAACCTGTACTTGTCAGAGTCCTTTCCTTGAATATCCTTGACAATGAAACACTTTAGGCTTATCATTGCTCAGGAAAGTGCCAGAGTAAACAATTAACTCTCTGTGAATGACAAGACTTAAAATGGCCATGACTGAATATTTGATGAGTGTTCATTAAATAATGATGCAATTGACAAAGAAATTCAGTTATTTCTGTTGCATATAACATTTTAAGATAATAACTAGAATTATAACTGATAGCATAATGCCAGGATTATTATATTTCTATGAATTTCATACAATTTCTGAAATACATCCATGCAAGTATAATTCAAATAAAGCTTAGCATTACTTATTATTTAACAATACTTCCTGTATAATTTAGTATATCAAATAAGCCCAATTGGTTTAATGTCTTTCTTTTTACAGGGAGAGCCATCCTTTTGAGATGTCCTAAGGGTCTCTCTGGAAAATCACAAAGTTAATTTGAGGTTAAGAAAAAGACTTAGTTTAGAATTTGATTTTGGGAAGTTTGTCATAAATGTCAAAGTTTTAAAACACTTGATCAAAATAGGATCACAGGTCAGTGTGAACATAGTCATTCATTTAATCAAAGTGATAATTGAAAAACTTCAAAGGCGAATTCAAAAAGTTACAGAGTTATAGAAAAACCTTAGTTCTTTTAGTAGACAGGACTGTTTTCTTAAGTAATCAAAAACCTGATAAAGGCAACATGGAGCACAAGAAATTATCTTAGTAAAACACAAAATCTTTGTTTCCTAGGCCTATGCCTAAAAGGCCAAAGAAAATCTTTCACAATTTCCTATGAAGAGCAGACCAATACTCCAAGTAAACCTTGTTTTAACACAGGGGACCAAATTCTAGTTTTGCATCAATGTACTTTTGATATTAATGCTCAATTTTTAGAAAAACTTTTAATTTTCTTCTAATCTTAGCCAGTTTGATCACACATAAAATTCGTTTCATAGGATTCATCTTCAAGAAGTTTTCTGCAGCTTTCTTATCCATTCAGTTTTTGTCCTATACTTTTTCTCTTCTCATTTTGGAATAACCAGTCATTCTACTTTAGAACAAAAGTTATTTTCTTTTCACCTTAACGTAAAATTTTCTTATAATTTATAGCTTCTCCTTACCACATCTTAACCTTCCTTGTATACAGATGCTTCTTAATTTACCATGGGGTTATACCCTGATAAACCCATTGTAAGTTGAAAATATGGTGAGTTAGAAATGAATTTAATACATCTACCCTACCAAACATCATAGCTTAGCCTCGTCTACCTTAAACAGGTTCAGACCACTTACATTAGCCGATAGTTGAGCAAAATCATCTAACACACAAAGCCTATTTTATAATACAGTGTTAAATATTTCATGTAATTTCTTGAGTACTGTACTGAAAGTGAAAAGCAGAATGGTTGTATGGGTACTCTATCTAATTTCTACTGAATGCATCTTGCTTTCTCACCATCGTAAAGTCAAAAATTGTAAGTTTAACCATCATAAATCAGGGACTGTCTGTACTTGCATGTAGAGTTGTTTCCCTTATTACTTCAAGTAACTTTAGTTACATATATTAATTAAAATACTTAACCCGTAGTGACCTTAATTTCCAATGAACACTAGGAAGCAAGTGATTGTGAACTATCTGTCACACCAGGAATCCGAGGATTGGCAAATCTATGAATCATAATTTCTAGACACTTGTACTTTCTCATAGTACACTTTGTCAGTGTGTTAGAACATATTTGCTAACAGTCTTAAATATCTATAGTCTCTCTGTAATAAGAAACTATAGAGAAGGCATAATTTTATCTCTATGCTCTTAGGTTTTTATGGCTAGGTCTGATAATTAAATTGCCATTTGTATAGATTTCCCTCAACCTCAACTTTCCATTCTTCATGATAAGAATATTGAAACCTTCTGGTTTAGGGAGGACATCTCTTACATGGGGATTTTATCTTAAGTATATATATATATTTTTCTTTTTAAAAGGTGACCAGTAGGGGGATCTTAACCCTTGACTTGGTGTTGTCAGCACCACACTCTCTCAAGTGAGCCACAGGCCGGCCCTTTCAGTACATTTATTTAACTCACTTGTTTTTAATAATTATGCTTGAGTTGCTCGTGACAATGAGATTAAACAGTTAGTCATTATTTTAAGTTATTCTTCTTGTTGACAAATTTTGTAATATAAAGATAACAATAAGCTTATTTTACTAATAAACCTAGGAAGGAAAATTTATGTGTCTGTATTATATTTAATGCTGACAACTCTGAGGATATGCCTATGTTAATCAAATGAACAATATTCTTATTTACCAGAGATTACCCAAGTCATGTGAATTTGAAAAGCATGATGGATTAATTCTTATTCTTCTGAGAAAATACTTTATTTATGTAAGTGTTTATTTTTCTTTAAGTGAATTAAATAAGGTTTGGGCCCATAATTTATATGCATAAACTTAGTATTCCTGAAAGTGGAGTCCCAGACTCCTGGAGTTCCAGACTCTTTAGATTTGGGAGAACCCATTTTCAAAAGATACCTACCTGAAGCCTCTAACTAGATTCAATCCACTTAATTATCAGATCCAATTCAATCCTGGACCCAGTCCAATATAAATTGCTCAAATAAAGTTGGAGAGCTCAAAATGCAAGTTCATGGAGCTCAAATTTGAGAGAGAACTCACCCGTGACCCTAGTTGCTGTGAGAGATCAGTGGACACAATGGGCCTTGGTGTGTATCTTTGCTTGGTTGCTTGGTGTTCCTGGGGGTTGCTTAAGGTCTACCTTAGATCTCACTTCTGACACCAAACTGTTAAAAGAGAAAACTTTAGACAAATCAAATTTAGCACAGTTTATTTGAGCAAAGAAGTTATTCATAAATTGGGTAGTGATTTGAACCAGGTGGGTTCAGAGAACTCTATCTAGCAATGTGGGCAGGCAGTGTTGATAGACAGAAAAAGGAAGTGATATACAGAAATTGGTTACAGCTTGACATTTGCCTTATTTGGACATGTTTGAGCAGTTCACAGCCTGTGCTTGGCTGAAAGCTCAGCTGCTACGATTAGTTGAGACTCAGCTACTTGTAACAAGAATATATTAAGTTAGGTTGCAGTGTGTTTACATACTAGTTAGGTTGCAGTTCACCTCATATGGAGATAGCTTTAGGCTAAATTTAATAGTAGAGTAACTTATTTAAGAAAGAACTACATCAGAAATTGCTTATTCTTAGAAATATTTTAGAAACTTCTGTTAATATTTGAAGATTTTTTATTAAAAAGTTTTGGTTTTTTTTTTAAAAGATGACCAGTAAGGGGATCTTAACCCCTGGCTTGATGTTGTCAGCACCACACTCAGCCAGTGAGTGAACCGGCCATCCCTATATAGGGATCTGAACCCATGGCCTTGGTGTTATCAGCACCACACTCTCCCAAATGAGTCACGGGCCGGCCCTAAAAAAGTTATTTTTTAAGAGAAATATAATTAAACAAAGAAATAGTCAGGTTAAATCTTATAATGAGCTTCTTGTGCCTGTCCTTACTTTTTGTGTTGGAATTTTGTCAATTAAAATAAGTTTGCAATTGGGACTTGGAAATTTCTTTTAAAGATTTTGTTTTTTTTAAATTACATTTTACTTACATTCTGAAAACATGAAAATATTTTTTATAGAGTGTAACATTAAAAAAATAAAAATGAAGCAAGATGGGAGTAGTTTGTTATGCTTTTACTGAGAGAAACTTTGCAGAATTAAAAAAATCCTTAATAGTGCATATCTGTATATATTTTGATTCAGTAATGCCAGTAATTCAGGAATCTGTCCTAAGGAACTTTCAGAGGAGCACAAAAAGAGTTAATTTTATTTGTAAATATGAAAAAGAATAAGTAATTTAAGTATCTAATTTTCTTAAAAAATGTAAGGATGTGAGAAAATATTCACTATATAATGCTTTGTAAAAATGGCAGAATACAACTTTGTGTATACATCTCTATAGAAAAATGATGGAAGGACAATACATAAAAATGTTTATATCTGAATAAATTATGAGTGATTTTAATTAACTTTCTGAATCTTATTAATCTTGTTAACTTTCTATACTAAGTGTGTATAACCTTCAAAGTTGAAATATGTGACCTATTCCTTGAGGTAAACCAAAAGAATTTAATATTTTAAATGTTATTTTAAAACTTTTACTTTAAAATTCCTCTTATGTTAAAAAAACAAACTCAATATTCTTTTCCCTTTAATATATATATCTATAAACATATAAATACGTAATATATATAAATTATGCATATGCATGTATATATAAATATGGCTTGTTTAATGTAAGATGTTTGCAGTAAATTCCTATTATAGCAATCAATTTTGACTGAAAAGCAGAATGAAAGTAAAGGTTTTGTTGACTTCTTAAAAGTAGATATTTTATTGAGATTCATGTCTTTGAACATGTTCTCTAGTTTGTGACTTCCCCAGGATTTTAGTTTCACCTGCCCAAGTTTCTAGAAAGAAGAGCTCAAATTTAAAATTCGTGAATTTTGTTATAAAAGATAAATTTGGTGACGGAAGATAGGAGGTAAATGTTGCTTTCTCTCTTCTTCAGTTAACATTATCAGAGGTTACTATCTTTTATATTTTAATATTACCATATTTATTTTTGTGTCATTTATTTTATTGATAACTTTGCTGTGAGTACATACTTACTAGTTTTTGAAAACAGCAAGGCATAGGGTCTTTTTCTTTTTGAAGGAATTGTTTTGAGAATCTGCTTTCAGGAAAGTAGGGTAAGGATTTGGTAGTTTCTGAAATAAACTTAATCTTCTTCGCTAGGGAAAAATGTGATCCAGTAAAAGACATAGTCAAACTAAGAATCAAGAAACCTGGGTTTTACTCTCAACTGTGCTTCTTGTCTTTTCTTGCTCTTGGATCCCTTTCTTGGTCCTTATTGCACTTTCTTCATAAATTCAGAAACTAATAATGATTTTAAGGGTAAAAGTGGTATTTGGAAATGTGATATATCAGATGTCATAAAGAACAGAAGTCAGATGTAATATATGTTGTAAGTCTGTAAAACCAATAACAGTTTTGTTTTTTGGTGGCAGGAGCGGGGAGGGGAGCAGCAGGGCTGAGTTCCTCTTGAGAGTGGAAATAGTGTCTCAGTATCTGGCATGTTTTTCCGTGAACTTGCATCTCCCTTGCTAGAAAGTAAATGCAAAGCATAGGGGTATGAATTTGCTACTGGCGGGTAGATTCTTGTTATAAGCATAGTTGTTTTCATTTCAGTTTCTCATAGGTTGATTGTCCAGTGGTAAATCAGTTAAAATCTGGAGAATTTTTTAACTTTTAATTCTACTGTTTGGTGTTCTTAAAGCTGTTAGTACATTTCTTTCCCTCACAAAATAGTGTAGTAATAATTAGCACAAAGATTCTATTTACTCTCTCAACAGGGTTCTCTTAAAATGTGTACCACAAATGATAATTTCAAATGTTTGTATTCACGCTAGTGTAGTAGTACAATAATCCTGTAATCCTGTCATCTCAGACTCCAAGCCTCAAGCATATGCATTCTTTTATTCCCATAACAGGCACTGAATGTAAATTATAGTTTTTCCTGATTAAAAAGATAAATGAATGGCCAAGTAAGATTTCAAGGTGATTGGAGTGCAGTTAAAAATGGCCACAACTACAGACAAGAACTAGCACAAGACATTGTATGGCTAGGTTGCAGGCAGTTGTTATATTCCCAGAGGTTCTGTTCTAAAACTTGCTTGTTGTATGTTCCTGAAAAGTGCAATTTGAGTATTTTCTATTTTATTCTAACTTTAATATAATAGGGTAAATTTTAGTATGCCTGTTAGAGCACTGGTAAAAATATTTTAATATTCATATATGTCACAATTTAGTTATGAAGTATTCTAAAATGTATTTTGGTAAAACCTACTTACCAGATTCCCCGGGATTAAAGCAAATGTGAGCTTTAAAATGGAAATATTTTGCTTTTATATGGTTAGAGGTCATATGGTCATTGCAGTAGTATAGGCTCTATTCTAGTATTACTGCCCCAACTATGTGTCCTTGGAAAAGCTTCTCCTTAATCTTAACAGTCAAAAAACTATTCTTGATTACCTTCTAGTTCAGCAAAAAGATAAAACGTGATTAACAGAGATTCAGTTTATAACAACCTACAGTTGGCCAGTTTTCTCTCCCACCAGATGCCACTTTAGGTTAAAAAAAAAAAAAAAAGGTAAACTGATAAGTAAACAGTTAGGAATTTATTTTGAAATAAACTTTTGGAACATGACTAGGACTACATAAGCCTTTACTTCTGTGTTTACATCAAAACCTGGGAATCTTCTGGCACAGATGGAAATGATCTCGATGTCTCTCCATGTCTCTCTCTCTCCCCTTCTCTCTCTCTCCTTCTCTCCCTCTCTACCCGCCCCCCCACCCGTGTTTTTCTCAGGGTGCTTAGCACTGTGCTGTGTATCTTCATGCAGAATGGAGTCTGATACACAAGTGTCAAGTTTAGACCACTAGATGGCTGATCAACAAAGCAAACAATAAGGGGCTGAAAAAACCCAGTCCATATCTGAGTCTCCTTGTGTGGCCTGGGAGGTCCCATTTAAACTTTTTAATCTCGTCTTAAAAAGAGATTAAATCTGATTAATCTCTCTTTTTAAATTTCTGAATTTGTTCCTTATCTTTTTTTCTTACTTTCTTCTGTTTCTCATTTCTCCCCTTTGCCTTTCTTTTGCTAATCTGATTTCCCCCTTTATTTAAATGAATACAGTATAAAACTTAAATATTTGTACAATACTTAACATTCATATGCTGAAATATAACAAGTAGCTGGATTTAATGCATTTTTATTCCTGAAATGAGAGGGGGGGAAAAGCCTTAATTTATGTTCTCCTCTGACCCTCTTCTGATTTCTTTTTTTATGTGACAGGGCCACTCAGTTTTATATCTCTTAAATAATAATTGAGCTTTAAAGCAATGATTTTAGGCTGGCTGGTTAGTTGAGCTGGTTAAAGCGTGGTGGTGTTAATGCCAACGTTCAGGGTTTTCTCCAAAGATTCTAATGCACTATAATATTCTGAATCATAAAAGAAATATTTTTTACTCAATATTACTTTACTTAGGAAGTAACAGTATTTTACAAGCTATGACACTTTTTCTGATTGCTTTAGTTATTTAGAAAACTATCTGGAATACCTCATTCTTTGTATATTCTAAGTTAGAGTTTTATTTAATAAAAAATGTAAATTTGCTTTAAATACTTTAAATTGTTTCCTCTAATATTTCTGGATTATGGATGCAAAGCAAAATGTTGAAAAATCTTATATTTAAAAATGTAAAGCATTTTTCTTGTTTTCAGGATTTGTAATAAATATGCAGATATTTTGTATCTGGAAGATTGTCTATACATAATAACGGAATATATTAAATTATCAAGGAAAGATAGTAGGAAAAGATAGTCCCATTTTAAATAATTTTCACTTGAGTTGATACAATATAAATTAGCCGTTTGCAGCACCTGTCTTATTTATTTTCTGGTAGAGACTTTAAAATATAAAACGATGAGGAAAGAAATCTTGTACGTAAATATTATCTCATAGATTCTGGTAGATAATTTCCATACCCCATACGTTTTTAAACATGGAATCCTATTAAGAACAACTAGTTTTTCAGTGAGAACTATCTAAGAAAGGGAAAAATGTAAGGAAGGTTGAGTGTTAGTTATTTTTGCCACTATTATGAAGAAACACATATTCTAGGAAAGCAGAATATTTATCATTCAGTTAAGGATTATTGTGCTATGTTCATGAGGGATATTAGTCTGCAATTTTCTCTTTTTTGTAATTTCTTGGTTAGGCTTTGTTTTTAGTATTATTCTGTCCTCATAAAATGAATTGGTAAGTATTTTCTCATCTTCTAGTTTATGGAAGAGCTTGTGAGTTTATATAAAATTGGTAGTTTTCTTCTTTAAATATTTTGATAAAATTCACCAGTGAAATCATTTGGGCTTTGAGGGTGTGTGAGTGTGTTTGTGTATGTGTGTGTAAAGGTGTTTGGTAACAAATTTAATTTTGTTAAACAGAGCTATTCAGATTTTTTGTTTGTTTCATCTTATATCGTTTTGGTAAGTTTTCAAAGAATTTGTCCATTTCATCTAAGTTGTTGAATTTGTTGGCATAAAGCTGTTCATAATCTCTTATAATTTTATTGTCTGTAGAATCTGTAGTGATGTCCTCTCTTTCATTCCTGATCTTAGTAATTGATATTCTCTTTTTATTGATCGGTGTAGCTAGGGGTTTATTAATTTTGTTGATCTTTTCAAAGAATCAACTTTGCCCATTTCCTTCATTTACTATTTTATTGATTCAGCTCTTTATTATTTTCTTCTTTCTACTATATGAGGTTTATCTGCTCTTTTTCTAGCTTCTTAAGATAGAACCATAGGTCATTTATTTTAGACCTTTCTTCTTTTTACTATAAGTATTTCAGGCTGTAAATTTCCCTCAAGCATTTATTTAGTTGTATTCCACATTTTTTTTTTTTTTTTCTTTTTGGCAGCTGGCTTGTACAGGGATCAAACACTGGACCTTGGTCCACAAATTTTGATGTATCATATTTTCACTGTTATTCAGATTGAAATATTTTCTAATTTCCCTTTTAATTTCTCCTTTGGCCCAAGTTATTGAGAAAATATTTAATTTCCAGTTTTTTTTCTAGATATCTTATTGTTACTGATTCCATTTTAATCAGGGAATATATTTTTCTGTTTTAATTATAAATTTATTAACATGTTTTGTGGATCATCATATAGTCTGTTTGGTGAATATATATCATCTGTACTTAAAGCAAATGTGTATTCTACAGTTGTTGGATATGATTGTATAAATATCAATTGGATCAACATGGTTGGTAGTGTTGTTCAAATAATCCATATCTTACTGATATTTCTGCCTAGTTTTCAGTCAATTACTGAAAGGGAGGCTTTTATATTTTTAAGTATGATTGTGGAAGTGTTTATTTCGCCCTTTAATTCTGAGAAATTTTGCACTGTGCAATTTGAAGCTTTATTATTAGGCATAAACAAATGGCTGTTATACCTCTTGATGAACTGACTTTTTTATTTTGAAATATCCCTCTATTTCTGGTAGTACTCTTACTCTTTAAGTCTACCTTATCTGGTATTAGTATAGCTACTCCAGCTGTTATAAGCTTACTGTTTGTGTAGTGTATCTTTTACCATTGCATTTTTATCCATTTTGATGATCTCCACCTTTTAATTGAAGTTTTTAGCCCATTAATGCTGAACGTAATTATTAATATGGTTGGATTTAGGTTTACTATTTTACTATTTGGTTTCTGTCTGTCCCTCTGTTCTTTTGTTTCTCTTTCCTGCATTTTTTTTAACTTAATTGAATTTTTTTAGAATGCTCCGTCCCAAGCTATTAGCTTTTTAAATATGTCCTTATATTTATCTGTATGTGTGGTTACTGTAGGGATTACAATATGCATTCTTAACTTTTTGCATATACTTACAACTAATATAGTACCACTTCATGTACATTATAGAAATATTTCAACCTAATTACCAGAATTGGTCCATTTTCACCCCATTTATCCTTTATATTTTGAAGTCATATGTATTGTATCTACATATGTTATGAACATATTGACAGTGTTATAATTTTTTAGTTTTAGAACTTCTTATTGGTTTTTCTTTATAGTTTCTCTTTGTCTGCTGAGATTTCCTGCCCTATCATTCACTCAAGCATATTTTCATTTATATCTTTGAATATAATTTTAACTGTTCCTTTGTCTGCAAATTCTAATGTTTGAGTCACCTTAGGATTGGTCTCTGTCTATTGTCTTTTCTCCTGAAAATGGGTCATATTTTCCTATTTCTTTGTGAAATAATTTTAGATTGTATCCTAGTTACTGCTGTGATTATGTTGTAGAGACTCTAGATCCTGTTTTATTAGTCTGAAAAGTGTTGCTTTTTGTTTGTTTTAGCAGGCAGTTAATTATCGGTTGCAAACTGCAATCTCTGTGTCTTGGGGGGCAGCCCAGATCTTCATTTGTTTTACTTTTAGCTGTGATTTTTGGAGTTTTCCTGGCACATGTGTGATTCACAAGTCAGCCATAGATTTACGCTGAGTGTACACACAGAATTCAGGACTCTTCCTTTCTGACTTTATCCTTTCCAGGATTCTCCCCTCACTTTCCAGTGGCTTTGGTTACCTGATACCTGGTCCTGTTTCTTCAGGCAGAAAGACTAAAGCATTTTTATCAGAGTTTTAGTTGCTCTGCATGTTGTGATTGAAGCCTGTCCTCAGGCTAAAAGCTGCAACAAACAGGTAACTAACTCACTTAGTGCCATTCCTTCTTTTAAGTGTTGATTCCCCTCTAGAATCAACCTGTTTTTGTTAATTTTCCAGTGCTTTGAGGTAGTTATTTATTTATTGTATTTTCGTCTCTAGTTTATAGTTGTTATAGAGATTTGGTCTGATAAGAGGTTACTCAGTCATTATTGGAAGTAATATGGCAAATGTGGTGTGGTACAGTCTTAATGGTTATCTCATTATTTAAAAATATCCAGAAAAGGAAGGGAGAAAGTGTGATGTATATAATTCTCATTCTCTCTCTCTCTCTCTCTCTCTGTCTCTCTCTCTCTCTCTCTCTCTCTCTCACACACACACACACACACACACACCCAGTAATTGAAAGAACTGTCCTGTTAACTCCATAGTCTACTTGATAAAACATTAGAGCAGAGAACATTTACAATGTAAGTGTAGACCATATGTCAGAAAGAAAAATTTTAATGTCAAGATATATATGTGGAGAAATAAAGCTTGTGGCGTTTATTGTAATGGTTTTCGGCGAGGTTATATTAGCAGCAATTACATTTTAGAACCTTTATAGGTTGATGAAAACTTGGGCTTATTTTGAAGTTCTGTTGTGTATTGTACAGCCAATGGTTTTTTTCTTCTGATGTGTGTTTTGTTTTGATTCAGTTAATATAATGAAGAAAGTAATTTAGTGTCAGAGGCCTCAAAATGATTAATTTATAATTTAAAAAATTTCTATGGATACTTTCCAATAAAACTTCCACTTTCTAAGAAATGTTCCTCTTATAATTCCTCTTGTGCTACTTAGATTCTTGGCGAAGCAGGAAGCAGAATCTGTGCTTTGATATTACTTTCATCTCTGTGCCAGTGGTTTTCCTCCCTGCTCTATCTCCTTTGCTTTATATTTTTCTCTAAACATTTTTTATTACTTTTAATTTTTAATCCTTTTGTGTGGTAGGAAAGAAAGATTAGGAATATGGATCACATTATTTGATTTTTTCCCCCTCTTTTCTACTGCACGTTATCTATTTGCCTAGCCCTTATCCTTTCTTTTTCAGGGGTTGTAGAATATTTTTAATATTTGCTCAATGTGTTGGGAATTTGTAGAAATAAAAGCAAGGACTCTATATACTCTTCCTCTATTGGGAAGGCCCTGCTTGTTTAATTTTTAGGTATTTCAAGATGTTCCAGCCAACTGACAAGGACTTCTCCTCACAGTGTCAGAACTGTAGTGACAATAAGAGTAATGCAGCTAACAAATAGTTCTGGCATGTAACCACTTTTGCATGTTTACTTCACCAGAAAATTATCTGGAGTACAGTGGTATTCTATATTCCTAGCTAAAAATTTGGAAAACCATTTGCATGCTTTCCAAGTAGATTTTAAGGTAATAGTGCTAATCAAAGAATGGAGAATATACTTTAATAAAATGTGAAATTCTACAAAGATTAGTATATCTTCATTTCTTAACTCATCTAAAAAAGGAAAAGCAAAATTTAAACTTGTATTCTTAGAACTTTCTGAATGATATGATAATTAATTAAACTCTGGGTTTTAGTGTATTTCTTATTATAAAGCCAATTTGATCCTATATGCTTTATTAGGGAAATACCAGTCACAAATATGGGCCATATTCATTTTTTGTATAGATTATCAGCGGAGATTTATTCGGTTTTTACTTTTCTGTGTGTGTGTTTGGTAGCTGACTGGTACACGGATCTGAACCCTTGACTTTGGTGTTGTAACACTGCACTCTAACCAACTGAGCTAACCAGTTTACTTTTTTAAACTAAATTCTTTGGTCCTTATGTTATCATAAATTATAAACAAATATTTTAGAAGATGTATATATACTTTGTAATGTGTTCCTTGAACAATCTGGTTGTACTAAGTCTTTAGAGTAGTGATCCACTGCATAGGTTTTTCTTTATAAGTTATCAATTGTTGGATTGGTTCAGGATGAAGAGAGCAGAATTCTCTAACTTTTTATCATAGTTTACTTTTCTACTTTAACAGATGGTGAGATGGTTATTGTTATGAGACTAGGTAGATTGCTTCTTGTAATAATTGTTGAATTTTAAATATGATTATGGCATTTAAAGATGCTTTGGCTTATACTTGGGAAAACTTTGTGTGTTTATATGTTATACTTGTAAATAGTTTATTGCTGCTTGTGATTTTGAATACCATGTGACTTTTTTGGTTGTTTTATTGTGTAGAATACTCTTTATTATCCATTTGTATAGGTTTCAAAACTCAAAATATTTAGTATATTATCAATGGAGATTAATTAAGGAACAGAATGCAATCCAGTGAAATCATTGTTGTAATACATGGCTTTAAAAATATTACCTTCCTATTTTTAAAGGATATCTAGGTTTATTTGAATATTATTTTTTTCCACTATCAATGATGTTTGTTTGTACATATATTTCTTAAGTCATCTAGGGTTGTCATCTTAAAGAAGAGTAGCTATATTTCTGAAGTGTTTTTCTACTGTAGTTAATACAAACAGGTCCATTTTTTAGATGCAAGGACTTAAATCGAAAAACAAAAAACATGATTTATCCAGGGCTACAGGGCTTGCAATAGGCTTGTAACTAAAGCTCAGTTTTGTTTGCTAGCTTTGTAATTTAATCCATACCAATTAATGTTTTCTGTATTGATAACTTTGGTCCATTAACCTAAAGGTAATTTATGAATTAACCCTGATATTCTGTGACTTTGTAAATCTGCTGGTATTTTCTTCATTGTTATTTTAAAAAATTACAGTAACTAATTTTTGTACCACACCCTTTTTTTCCCCTTTAGAAAAATTGGAAGCTCCACCACCCACCCCAGGACAGCTGAGATATGGTAATGGTTCTATATTGTTAAATATATGTGCATCTATCTTTTGGACTTGAAATAACTATATCATTCATTGATATCACAGAAGAATCAGTAAATTAAATCTTTCCAGATAGAGTGGATTATCCCATTTATTATGTTGAAGCATAAAGTTTATAAACTTGGTTTAAGATATATTACAATACTATGGAATATCTGATACTTTAAAAAATATCTAACATTGTAAAAATATTGTTATCATCTAGAAATTGAATTATACTTGTAATAGAAGTTTTCTTAATTCCCAGGTTAAAGGATGTATTTACTTCCCAGGAAAGAGGATGTGTTTGAATTTAAGCTGGGTAACCACAGAGCTAGAATTTCTAGGCTCAAGTCTAGGAAGAGCCGTTCTCTGGTGGAGAAAATACTTCTGGCTAGCTGTTTGTAATAATGAAAAAAGTAAAGTTCATTTAAAACCACCAGGAAGAAGAACATCCTGGTGTTCTTTCTTTTCTCTGTTATGACAGGAATAAATATTCAAGGACTAACACTGAAGTAATGTAAAACAGTTTGGATCTTATTGTAAAGACAATGGAAGAAAAGGATTATTTAACAGTATAGTGAATTTGAGTAGGTTGTAAATCAAAACTAAATATTAAGTGTGATTTCCTAACAACTGCTGAATTATGGAATAGTGTTTCCCAAAGGAAGTTGAAGACATCACAAATTTGTAGGAGATCATTACATACTGGAGAGCAAATTTATGTAATTAAAAGAAAACAACTAAAAAACCCTCGTGTAATAGCGAGTTCTTTTTCTCTCACAGATAGAATGTAATTTATGTTAGAAATTTGTAAAAGCTTTCCTCAAATACAAAAGGAATTTAAGAATTCTTTAAACTTCTCATTCCAGGTAATGTTTTCCGATTCTCCCAGCCTAGATTCATATAATCTTATATCCATGGCACCGTATAGTACTATTATCATTTTTTTTTAGGTTTTACTGAAATTAACTGTTCATATGGCTGTGTTATCATAAACCCCTTGAGGGCTGCCTTATTTATATCTCTAGTGCCCAGTACATATTTAACTTTTTGGAAAATTATATTTTGTCCTTTGAGTTAAAAATAAATTTTTATTTATAGGACATATTTGCTTAGGTGTAAAGATAAAAACGTGATATTATCTTATAATTCAAAGTGATTATTGTAGCATTGTACCTTTGGTTTTATTGACAAAATTTTTAGTAGGATAGCAATCAGTGTTATCTTAATTTAATGGCCTTAACACCTAATTTTAAGATATTTGTAACTGGCCAGTTTTAGAGGTGCCATCAATTTAACCCTAAAATGTTAAGTAAGTAATCCCAGCCAATTTCATTGTTACTTTGCTGTATTTTCCTTTCAAAGGCAATTTGGAAAATCATTTGGGAGACTTCTCTTCAGAGATATACTTAAGTAGCTTTCTCTTTACTATAAATGTTTCCTTAAGTGAATTTAAAAATTTTTATTACACTCTTTTGTCCTATTAAATTTGAATTATATTTTTGGAAATAGGATTATGCATGTTTTGGAAGCTGCTTATTATAAATTTTGAGTGTTTAGTAGTTAAGCAAGCATACTTAGGCAAAAAGTGGTAAAATTAAAGCTAGACTCTTTAATTGAAAAATTCCATTTCATTAATGCACTATTTGATCAAAGTTTCTTTATGAGCTTTTAAAATAATATTTTTTATAATTAAAGATGCTGCTCTTGATCTTAGACATTATTGCTTAATAACAAGAAATCTGAAATGACCTATTATATACCTATTATGTAATATTTTATATAACTTACATAATTGTAATAATATATGTAATAGTATATATTATTATACTATATGTTATTTTCCCTTAATTTTAGTCTTTGATAGTAGTTGTGGGTAAATGTACTTCTTTTGCTGCTTATTAGTCTTCCGTGATTGGTGCAGAACTCAACATAGTAATATTAAATTTTCATAACTTATGAATTATATTTTAATTATACTTCCTGTGGACTTAACTGCACTGAAAGAAAAAAACACTGAAAAATCACTGAACACATATAATCAATTGCTTTAAGAGACTGTTTTTTTAATGTAGAATAAAACTCAGAGTTTTGATGTTTATCAAAAAAAGTCCTCAGGTGAACTGATGTTAAGTGTGTACTTCAGCAATTTCACAGATTAATTAGAATAAAGTATTTTACCTATTCCCAGCTTTTAATGTTTGATAGTCTGCCGTCAGTTCTTTCAATATGGCATTCTCTTTCTTTCCAAGTTAGTGGTCCTCAACCTAATTAACTGATATTTACTGAGCATCTACTATTCCATAGGCATTGCGCAATGTGCTGAAGATGCAACTATGAAAAAAAAAAAGGCCAAATGTATACAAATGATATAGGTATAAATGATATAGATATTAGTTCTTCCTAGTCACATTTCTAATATCTCAGGTCATTCAGATTATGCACCAGATAAATGAGGTTAGGTATGCCTTTGGTAGGAAACAGCCAAGTAACTTTTTGATTTAAATCAAATATTCATTGTTGATAGTTCCGTTAGTACTTAGTGATATTGATGAATGGTGAGGGGGGGAAAAAAGACTGCATATAGATCTCTAATATAGATGAAATGATCGCCTTTTTCTAACATTAAAAAAAAATTGGTTAGTGAGTAAAAGCAACTAAATAGCCTCCCTGAAATTTTATTCAGGTTATTTTTTATAATTTCTAACACAGACATCAATTTTATATCAGTCTTTAGGGATAAGAGAAAAACAGATTGATGTCAGTAGCAATTAATCAGGTAAAACTTGGTACTCATATATATTTATTAATTTGTTCTTCCACTAACTGTGTGTGTGTGTGTGTGTGTGTGCTTGTGTGTGTGTGTGTGTGTGTTTGTGTGTGTGTGTGTGTGTGTGTGTGTGTGTGTGTGTGTGTGTGTGTGTGTGTGTGTGTGTGTGTGTATTGCCAATAAGAAAACACAAAAACCTAACAGGATTATTTCTGTGTTATGTATATTTTTGTTTTGTTTTGATTTTCCTTCCCACTATAGCCTCTACCAAGTAGTTAAAATTATAGCAGTAGCAGAATTCACTGGCTATGGGGAATGAAAAGCAAACTCTAAAGATTATCAAGTCTATTGAGGAAACTTTAATCATATGGATGGTATGTTTTTGTCATAATAAAGTTGTATTTAAAATATATTTTTCTGTTTTTGATGTTTTTCAGTATTCATCCACAATGCGATACCTTTCATAGGGTTTGGCTTTTTGGATAATGCAATTATGATTGTTGCAGTAAGTTCTTTCTCTCACCACTTTTATTTTGAGTTAACAGAGAAATTAATGTGGTCTATATTTTCTTAATAATTTGCATATTGTAGTTATAAAGTTTTAATCAGCATCATAATGAGCAAGGCATTTTTTTACTAAATTTCTTAGTAAGTAGACTGTAGCTCAATTTTAAGGCATCATATATATTAATCATCAAGACTTTTGATAAATCATTTAGACAAAGACTTTTTGTACATGCCCTTAAACAAAGCATTTGGGGTTTATATTATTCTGTTCTAGTTTCAACATTCTTATTAAAGAAAAAAATATGTACACTTTTCTGATGTTATTGAGTTGGTAATTGAGTTGGTAATTGTCAGCACATATGAGGGTACTTCAAAAAGTTTGTGGAAAAATAGAATTAAAAGATAATACACATTTTTCTGGGAACTTTTGAAGTACCCTTGTATATAGGTTATTAGGTTAGTTCCTTTTCAATTTTACCATGCAAAATTGTTTTAACGGGTGTTTTGATGCACAGTTTTGCCTTTAATATAACTATTTAACCCAGAGGTGCCTAACATTTCAATTCAGAATACTGTGAATATATCCCCCTACTGCCTTTGTTTTATTGTAGTGTTAAAAAAAAAGTTCTTCTTTGCTATGGTCATTTTAATGTAAGAGTGCTTCTTAAAAGTGTTGCTTAATCTCAGGGGATGGCTGATTTACCTTTCTTGCTATTACATAACAGCTTTTATTCATGGATATCAATATTGGGTTCATATCCTAAGTCAGAAATACATTTATGATTAAAATTCAAGTCTTCTATAGCTGCCCAGGGCTCTATTCACTTTTCTCTTGTTTTTTTTCCAAATAAAATGGGTTGATCATAGTTCAGTTAAGAAGGCAATTATCAACTTTCAGTATACGTTTTTATGATATGTGAAGTAGTTTTTCCAGATATTAGCAGTAAATGAACCGAAGGTCTATTACTTATATCCTGGGAGGAGAAAAAGGTGCCAATTATTTATTTCCGGATACCAATTTAGAAGTTCTCAAGTAGGGTTTTTATTTAAACTCAATTGAGAAAATCAAAGTGCTTCATAACACAAAACTTTTCTGAGCTAGAGCTCAGAGAGTTTGTTGTAAGTTTTTAAAAAGTCTATAAATAATAGCTATAGTAGCTATAGTGTAGCTACACTGTAATATAGGAGACTGCTCAAAAAAAGTAGAATGATTTTAGTATTGTTGAATGTCAGGAAAATACATATGAGAAATGTAGGGTTTCCTATTGGTGTTTTGGAGATCATGTGTATTACAAATAGACATAAGTAGAAGATTTTGTTTCAATAAGGGGATTAAAAAATTAATTCACACTGTATAGATTTTAAAATTTGTTTAAAGATTATCTAAAATTGGTTCATTGAACAATGTTTTTGTTTGCTATATAGTCTAGCCTTATGTTCAGATTGATGGGGATCAGATATCCAGAAAGTCCAGCCATTCACCTAGTTGAGGAAAGTTACAGGGTTTCCACAGCAGGAAGGTATTCTGCTATGTAAACATTCACAGAAGATGCTCTACCATGCATACAGCTTGAAGGTGATAAGAAACATTGGAGAATTCTTTAGGAGAGTAGTCTGACAAGACCAGATTTCTAAAGGTTGACACAAATTAAAGTGTGCCCTAAAATATAATTTCAGAATGCCAGTTTTTTGACTGATTATGGTGTTTTCCTAACATGCATATAAGAATAAAATTAATGAATTTATATATCTGTGAATGTGACAAATTTATTCAACTATGTAGAACCACACTGCCTATTCTGAAACTATTAAAATCTGAGTTGGCTAGATTATTTTAAATAGTGTAGATCAAATCTAATTGTAATGAAAACCCCTTTATGATGAACTTATAAGCTATAGTTAAGATTTGAATAGATTCTTGGGTAGATTGTCTGAATTAAATCTTCTCTGTGGCACATATTTCTTTCAGTTTTACACAATTTTATTTTATTTTTTTTTTAAAAGATGACCAGTAAGGGGATCTCAACCCTTGGTGTGGTGTTGTCAACACCACACTCAGCCAGTGAGCCAACCGGCCATCCCTATATAGGATCCGAACCCATGGCCTTGGTGTTATCAGCACCGCACTCTCCCAAGTGAGCCACGGGCGGCCCGAGTTTTACACAATTTTACATGGCGTTTATCGACATTTAGTACTCATACTACCTACCATCTTAATAACCTCCCCCACCCCAGCCTCAGTAGAGCAGACCTTAGATATTCAAATGCTGAAACACGCCTTTGCTACAGGGAAGGGTTGAGATGATTTATTTTGCATAAAGAGGGATGTAGGGGGATTTTGAAGAGAGATCAGAGTAGAGAAACTGGATATCTTAGATTCTGAATATGACCTTCACAGTATGGTCTTACCTTTCTTTGAAATAAATATCAAAGGAACAATATCTTGGTTTAAATACAGCTCACAAATCAAACCGAAGTAAACACCCACAATCTTGAGTCAGATTATTGTAGTACAGTTGTCTCTTGGTATCCATGGAAGGTTGGTTCTGTGAACCCAGAAGGATACCAAAATCCACGGATGTTCAAGTCCCTCATATAAAATGGTATGATATTTGCATGTAACTTAATGCACATCCTTCTGTGTACTTTAAATCATTTACTTATAATACCCACATGGATTCAATTCAAGTTTTGCTTTTCGGAACTTTGTGGAATTTTTATTTTCTGAATATTTTTGATGTGAAACCCATGAATATGGAGGTCCAGCTGTATTGTTCATTATTTTGTGCTACACAGGCCTTTGCTTCATTATTAGTATAACTGAATGTGAGCCATTTTTCCAGGCCTGACGTGGTTGACTTTAAACTGGTAATACCTTCTGTTTACATTGAAAATCCACTTTCAGGGACTTATCACCAGTTTTTACTGAAATTAATGTTTTAAACCATTGACTTCAATACGTGGTTAAGAATAATAGGCGTGATAAAAATATTATCCTGTGAAAATTGCAAATTAATTCAGAGAGAGTCAGACTTTCCACTGAGGCTTTGTAATAGACTGCTGAAATTAAAGTACATGCTGGTAAATAATATAATCATAGAACCTATGAAAAGGGAAATAAGTGATCATCATTATCTTCAGAATGTTTTTCACCTTTTTATATTTTTTTAAACACTCCCTCCTCATGTTGTGCAACAGCTATGACTGTTTTAGGATAATAAGATAAGGAGATTCTTGATTGTTCTTTTCTGTCATGCCATAGACATTTAATGTTTTTCTTCTTCCTGTTAGGTGTTCCCTCCTGGCTGCTATCCTAATTGTAGACATAAAAAGAAATTCCTATATAACTGCTTGTAATAGATTTGACCTTTTTTGTGGGCTATTCTTCATAGTTTTTTATTTTTATATTTTTGAATTGCTTTTTATAACTTATATTTTAGTGGCTATTTTGGATTATTGTGTTTACAATTTAATTAGGATGGAACTTATTAGAATTTTAGAGTAGATTAACTGTATTAAGGTGATGAACCCAGGTATAACTTTGAAACAACAAGTATTAGATTTATTTATAATTTCTACCTCACCTGTTGATGCAAAATTTGATTTAACTGTGGAACAAAGTAAAGAAGGGGATAGTCCAGTGCCCTCATACCATCTTTGACTTTATATGAGGTTGTCATGCTATTAGAAGGACCTTTTAGTGTCTTAAATTCAACCAATGACTAAGTACTTAAATACTTGTTAAATACCTGTATTGCAGAGAGCTTCTTCTTGGGTTATTGCCAATGATTCGTTGCTTTTCAGGTTGCTGTATTTATTTATCATGCACTGTAGCTGTCAGGTGTCTCTCTTCATATTGGTGTTTGTATTAGTTTTCTGTCTAGTTAGTGTGCTTATAATGAGATACCTGAAACTGGGTATTTTATAAGAAAATGAAATCTATTTCTTACAGTTTTGGAAGCTGGGAAGTCAAGGTCCAGGGAACGCATCTGGTGAGGGACTCTATAGAGTTCCATGGCGATGATGGCAGGAGTCAGAGATCTTTCATGTGCTCTCCTTATAAAGCCACCAAACCACATCCAAGACAACTCATTAAACCACCAACCCATTACTCCGTGAATACATTAATTTACTCATGATCCAATCACTTCTTAACAGCCCCACCTTTCAAATACTATAATAAGATTCCCCACCCTCTTAACACTGTTATGGTGGGGATCAAGTTTCCAACACATGAACTTTTGGGAGACATTCCACCCATAGTCATGTTCTAGTTTTTTTTGCATCCATATATGATGCACATTTTCTTTCTTTTTCTCTGTGCCTGTTTTTTCCTTTTCTTTACTTTCTTTTTCTTCAGAAACCCATTTTGGGGGGGTACCTTTATGACCTTGTAATTTTAAGTGCCCGGGAGACTTTTGTGCATTAGGCTGTTTGGTCCGTATTTAACAAGAAATACATCTTAAAGGGGTAGAACCAAAAGTCCTAAGGGCAAGAAAATTGAGGAAAACTTAATTCAGCCTTTTCTTCAGTTTTGTAGATGATTGATGGGTAATGCAATATATCTGCATAACAGGACATTCTTTTTTTTTCTCCACAAATATTGAGATTTGAAAATATTTTTAGAAAATTTCAAGCATCAGTATTCAAGAGAGCACTTGAAAATTAAGTCCACTTATGGCAGCATTGCTCAATGATTTGAACTTAATTAGCATAATAGGTCCTAGGATTTCTTTTTTATTCTATGTAATAACCCATTAGAATAGTTTTTCTTCATTTCAGTTCTTATTTTGTAAAATGGAAGAATATCAGCCCCGCTTTTCTTCAGTGGAATGATGATGTTATAAATGTAGAAAGTGTTAAACTCAGTCAGTAAATAAAGTCAGTGGAGATAGAATGGGGCCTTATTTTTACTGTAGATCTATTGTACTAATGCTGTTGCTGCTTATAAATGAATCATATGTAAGTTTCAGTACTTACTGGTTAAAGAACTAAGTGTTATAAGAATAATTTTTTAAACCCAGTTTCTCTAGAAACTGGTTTAGTCTGTCTTTTTAATCTTTTGATAAAATAAATAACAATAGTATAGATGTGTCATTCAGAATTTAAAATTATGTGAGTTTGTTTTCTTTGTGTTCAAAGAACTTTAAAACATTTTTTCCTGTGGTAGAAAAATAGAAATTCTAGATTCTTAATAATGAATTGTATTTCTATGTATGTTGCTATTTTTTATTTTTATGAAAGCCTAATTTTAATGAATACAAGGTTATTGATGTTATTTCTGTATGAATTCATATATTTATTAATTAAGTGAATTACTACATTATATGTGCATGTTTCTGCACATTTTATATATATAATTTTGTTGCACTAACATGTTGATATTTTATCTGTTTTTATTAATATTACTATTCTTTCATAGTCACTTCGGCTTTAATTTTTAAGGTTAATTTCTTTCTAATCATTTTTCAGGGAACCCATATTGAGTTGTCTATTGGAATTATTTTGGGAATTTCAACTATGGCAGGTACTTAATAATAGTAAATGTTATTATTTCATTGTCTGTATGTTTATAAAACATTTTAGTAGGTTAGTTTCAGAAGAGGATAATTTATATGAATGAATTTACTTACTGAGATGTCTATTAGGTTATCTTCTTAACCGATTCTAGTTTTGTGTATGTAGCACTTCTTTCTGAGAAATTTTAGGTATTTTATGTTAGTCAATGGGTAACGATACTCTTCTATATTGACTGTTTAAACAAGTTTTTCTGGTAATGTTATCCCAAAACCTTTGTACCTTTTGTGTTTATTAAGTTGCTTATTTTCCAGTTGGGTAGAAAAATCAAAGAAGGAAATACAAGATCGAAAGTCTATCTTCTTCTCCCTCAATTACCACTCTGTTCTTCATGATGGTGAAATTTGGGAATGGTTCTATGTTCTGTGTTTTATTTATTGTATAGACAGCATGAAGCAGATGAGTTAATGAAAGAGACATTTTTGACTTTCTTGAATTTCCAAGTTGTATATATGGCTTTACTATTAAACTTCCAAATATATCCAAATTCCCCTAAACAAATGTTATATGAAAGATACATCTACAAAATATTGTGCAGGTGTTTTAATATTGAAATCAAAATTGAAACTAGCTGCCATCACAGAAAAAACCTACTACTTAATGGAGGTAGAATATTATAGTTTCAGAATTGTGTTCCATTTTGAAATCTTGAGATTCAGAGCTATTCAGTGAGTTACTTTGGATATAGTTGTAGTTTGAGAGATGTGATAACTCTTCCAGACCAGGGCCTTATTATTACATAGTGATGTATTATATTGATTTTTCTGAGGTTTATGTAACAATTCACTTTTTTGTTTTTCAAATATTTAGCTGCTGCTTTGGGAAATCTTGTGTCAGATTTAGCTGGACTTGGGTAGGTTCATTCATTTATTCATTTGTACGTGCATGTACTACCTGCTATCTTTCTTTTCTCCATTGTCCTTTAATTGAGAAGCTTAAAAAAGTGATACTTATTTTCCTTTGTGTTCTAGAACTAAATTTTTTAATTTAATATTTCTAAATGAATAGTACTAAATCTTTGGGGGGGCACCAAATATAGATGCCTGTATTGTACCCCAGTCATGCAGAATTAATGTCTACGGAGATGGGGCCCTGGCATTGGTGTTTCATAATTTTTGCAAGTGATTCTGATATATGGAAAAATTTGTTCTAAAACTATCATAATGTAAGCAAAATGACATTGTCATTTACTGAAGTATTAATATGTATTTTGTAGACATTTCCAAGGGTACGACAGGATTAAAAGCAAGAACCCCCATTATTATTCCACCCACCCTTCTCTCATGAAGCCATAACGTAAGGGATATGACTGAAATTTGAGGATACTTACTGGGTATGTTTTTTAGAGAGTTGAACTTTCAAGGAAATACTTGCCAAAGTATGTATGGGTTTGGTCATTTTTTGCTCTCTCTATTGCATGTGGCAGGAATGATGAAAAAAACTGAGGTTGGCTACTTAGAAAAGACCAGCTTTCCCTCTTTCTCTCTTTCCATTCTCTCTTCCAAGTATAGACAGCCTGGGCTGCTTCTTGGGCTTAGAGAAGGCTAGGGAGTATAAGTTAGGCCAAGCTGGCATTAATTATTATGATAAATATGCTCTCTTTTGCTCTTTGACCTTATTTCTTCTTTCTTTGGCTCATATGAGTGGTATGTTTTGAGGTATGGGTTTTGGCTTAGTAGAAGTCTACTTAGCCCTATACCAAAGGCAGGTTTGTAAGTGATCTAAACCTCTATATTAGAGTTCTGCACTGGAGTTTGGAGCCAAAGCCACTATTAACAAATTTTCTTTGTTTTAGGGCCATGACAAGAATTTTATATTCCTGAAATTCCTGGCATAAATCTATCATGATATCACCTTTCAAACATTCCATTTCCCACTGTCCAACTTTAAATTAATAATAATAATAATATAGCTACTGTATAGCTTTCTGATATATTTAATAGAACCAATGGTCTAATAGATTTTAAAGTCATTTAGTTTTGGATTGTATCATAAAACAATTATTTTTTGTCAGAGATGAGGATTTTGCTGGGAGCCTTTATGTTTAAGAATTATTTCTCCTCTTTTTTTTGGTAACCTTAAATAATAAATACTACATTTCATGAATTCTTAGATGCTCATTTTTTTAGAACTTAACATGTCTGTTATCAATATCCATTTTATGATTGATGGTATGCATAGGTTAATTGGCTAATTTTTTTCTTTCTTATAGCTCATAAAGTAAGATTGTATCCAATAAGAGATGGCAGCTTAGATTTGATAAAATACTTGAAGTTGGCCTGAAAATTCTAGGCTGTTTTTCTTAGTATACCAACCTGATGAATTTTGGAAACTTGCTTTCTGATAAAATTAATTTATATCATATGTTAAAGTACTTTGCTTTGAATTTGGAATACCTTTAATTGGTCTCTTAAAAGTAATGATAGAGAATAATTGCTCAATTTACCTATGAGTTAAATATGTTAATATGAAAATATTTTTAAATTGTATATGTTTATACACAATAAAAATAAAAGTTGTAAAAAAATGTTTACGCCATTTCTAGAATGCCAAGTACAGGCACTTATTATTATTAAATTATCTTGCTTCTTTTTGTAGTAATTACATTTTACTGTCTGAAGACATTTGCATGTCTCTTAAAAACCTATATTCTGGTTGGGGGTTGGGAAGAAGACACAACAATCACAACAATTCCTTGATTTTGTTATGACATGTGAACAGAGATGATGTTGATGGCAGGGAGGGGAGATGGGTAGGGAGGGAAAGGAGGAATTTAAAGGGATATGAAAATCAACTATATTGTATATCGATAAATTAAAATAAAAAAATAAAATAAAATAAAAACCCTATATTCTGTCCTCTTGTCTTGTTTTTTTAAAGACTTGCAGGCTACGTTGAAGCTTTGGCTTCCAGGTTAGGCCTGTCAATTCCTGATCTAACACCAAAGCAAGTGGACATGTGGCAAACACGTGTTAGTGCACATTTGGTAAGTAATTTATATGGTTTATGATAATGAATTCTGGTAGCCAGAGCAAGATACTATATAGTTCAGGCCCCTGAGAAATCTGAGATTAAAATTGATTTGAGTAGAGTTATTAACAAAAATTTTCTAGGCCTTGGCAGTTTTCAGAAGAGCAGTAATTTGTTTATTGACTCCTTATTTTTTTTGTATTTGATTTAAAAAAATTTTTAGACGATTCAGTTAATATTAAGGAGTATCCATTATGTGCCGGAGACTGAAGGGCATAAAATAAATAATAAATTACAGTTATCTTTGAGGTACTTGTTTCGGTGCAGAACTAGATGTGTAAACAATTATAATTTAGTATAATATATGCAGTAATAGAATTCTTTTTTTTTTTTATAAAAGATGACCGGTAAGGGGATCTTAACCCTTGGCTTGGTGTTGTCAGCACCACGCTCAGCCAGTGAGCAAACTGGCCATCCCTATATGGGATCCGAACCCGGGGCCTTGGTGTTATCAGCACCACACTCTCCCGAGTGAGCCACGGGCTGGCCCTGCAGTAATAGAATACTGCACAAGAAAAAGCAATAGTACAAGTGAGGGAATTAATATTTTGTGGGGCGAAAGTTCATTTGGTGGAAAGATTTCTTGGTGATTATTGAATTAAGCTGATTTTTGAATTGTTGAGACATTTATTAGATGAACAAGAGAATTACAAGTATACTGACTAGCAAGTAGAAGAGTGTGATTAAATAAAGGGTATATTCAGAGAAACACAAAAAAATTAGGAGTTTCAGGAATGTAATATGTAGTAATTGTGGGCAGAAGCAGCAGTAGAAAGCAGCATTGGAGAAGTAAGCATTGATCAGACAGGAAAGACATTGTATAGGCTACACTAAGGAGTTTGAACCTCATAACTAGGTGATGGAGAGCCAGCAAAGAGTTTTAAATAGGAAGGAAACCGGATGGATTATGATGCCACCAACTAAGTCAAGAAAAGAAGGAGGAAGAACAAATTTGTAAGGGAAGATAATGAGTTTTGTTTTGGACATTTTGAATTTGAGATGCTAGTGGGACATTCCAGTGGTGATACCTAGCAGATATTTGGATTCAGGTTAGAGAGGTCTGAATTAGAGACGATGAGTATCGTCATTCATACATTCAACAAATATTTATTGTGTACCTACTATATGCCATATACAGGTCTAGGAGTTTTGAACACATCAGTTAACAAAACAAGGTCTTTTTTCTTGTGGATCTTACATTCCAGCAGGAATGGGACAGACAATAAACAAATCTGACCAATAAAATATTTACTATATCAGAAGTTCATAAGAGTTTTGGGAATAAAAACAAAAACAGCAGGGTAAAAGAGACTGGGAGTGCTAAGATGGAGGCAGATTGCAGTATTAAACAGGAGGGTCACTGTAAGCCTCACTGAAAAAGTAGGTGATAGTTAAAACGATGGGAGAAGGTGAGACTGTATAGGGCAGTGGTTCTCAAAGTGTGCTGCCAGGACCAGCAGGATCAACATTACCTGAGAACTTATTAGAAAAGTAAACTCTCAGGCTTCATCTTAGACCTGTCTATTGCTGTGTAAAAATTTACCACAGACTTAGCAGCTTAAAACAACGCATATTTATTACCTCTCATTTTCTGTGGGTCAGGAGACCAGGCACAACTTAACTGGGTCCTCTGGAAGGCTGCAATCAATGTACAACTAGGACTTGGTTCTTCTCTGGGGGCTCAATTGATGATGAATCCATTTCCAAGCTCACTCAGGTTTTTGGCAAAATTAATTTCCTTATGTATGTGAGGGACCCAACTTCTGGCTAGATGCCTGCCAAAGGTTGCTTTCATCTCCTACAAGGCTCCTTCACCATCTAGAGGGCACTTGCAGTTCCTTGCCATGTGGCCTTCTCCATAGGCCCTGTCACAACATGGCAGCTTCCTGCTTCAGAGCCAGCAAGGGAGAGAGAGAATGGGTTTGCTGGCAAGATGGAGGCTTATGCAATGTAACATATAATTACAGAGGTAGCATCATATCACCTTTTCTACTGTTAGAAACAAGTTAGAGCGTCCTGTCCATGATCAAGGGGTTGGAGGTGGGGAGGGGAGGGTGGTGTGTGTGGAGATTATGCAAAGGCTTGAATACCAGGAGAAAGGAATCATGGGTGCCTCCTGAAAATCTGTCCGCTATAGATTTACAGAATCAAAAATTCTGGAGGTGGGGCCCAGCAATTTGTGTTTTTACAAGCCCTCTGTTTAATTCTGCTGCATATTAAAATTTGAGAACTATTGATCTAGATGGAATGTGCAAAATTAAAGAACCCTAGAGATTATCTACGAACTCATGATCTTATGGAAGCTTGCAAGGGAGAAGTTTTAAGAAGCAGTGAGTGGTAATCAGTTTTTCTTGCTATAAAGAAATCAAGTAAGGGTTCTGAGAAATTTTTTTCTTTGGATTTGGTACATAGTTGCTCATTGGTAATCATTCCTGAACAATTTCCATGGATGGATAGGAAAGGCAAAATCAAATGGCAGTGGATTAAAACATTAATGGGAAGTGAAGAATAGAGTAAAATATATGATCAATGTATTTAAATTAAGTTGAATTTGTTTTAGTGAGGTTATTAAAATAAACCTGTTTGCTGGAAGTAAATAGAATTTGTACATGAAAAATGTCCAGATAGAGCAAAGAAATATACACATAGGTAAGATGGAATTAAATTCATCACTCATAACTTTAAATGTCCAATTTAAACTCAGGACAGGTGCTCTTGCACAGAGCATTTTGGTCTTTATACTATAATACTTTACACTTTATTTTAATCATTAATGTTAAAGAATATTAAAGTTCTTTGTTTTATACATTATCAGTTCGGAGGCTCTTTTGTTGCTTTTGGGTTGCTAATGGTAGTAGTTAGTAGTTATTTTTTCTTAAAGGAGAACATTTGGATTTTTTTTTTATATCTGAAATTTCCAGTTATTACTGCCCTTTAAAATTTGAGTAGTAGAAGAGTCACTACTATACTAAGAAAGTGTTTAGTTTTCAATTGAAATGTGGAAAGAGTGTGTAGATAAAAAATGAAGAACTATTTGCTTATAATGGTTTTTACTTTATAAAGGATGAAAAGTCTTTTAAGGAAGAGGAATGTTAATTTTGGACTTTTATTTTCTATGTGTCCATATTCTGCAATTTGTAGATAAATTGAAGTGAGACTAGCTAGCTGACATCAGCCAGAGTTGTTGGGGAATAAGGATATTCTAACAGTCCAGCAATTTGGCTTAAAATTTTAGCATTACAGTTGGTATCAGAAATTTATTTTCCTGGAGTCTCCTCTTCTCACGTAATTGACAATTCTGTTTTCTTCCTATATTGTAAGCAAGTTCAATTTCCCTTCGTCTTTGGCAATAGCACCTCAGTTACTAAAATTATATTTATATATTTACTGTATGTGTATTTGTGTGCTTTGGTAAATCCCCCACCAGCATATGGAAACAATGATTCTATTCCTTTGTTGACTCTGCTTGTTTTATGTTAGAATCAGATCTTCTACTCTGTAACATAATATTTTGATTACATACAGCCTGAAGTATTTGAAGGTAGTAGTCAGCCATCTACTTATGAAATAAGCTAACTCTGAAATTTACCCATAACAGCATACACACAAATCCACCTTGCAGGTTCCAGTTGAAATTGGTTGTATTTTAAAAACTCATTTGTAATTTGGTTGTTTGAAACTTAGAGAATGTCTTGTTGTAAAACAATATTAGAGATGGACTTGTTTTCTCAGATTAGCCCCAAAGTAGTTAATTGTAAGAACCTAGAGTATCATAAGCCCTAATAATAATATATGAGTAACTTTTTACAATGGAAAAATTGTATTTCAGGTCCTGGATCAGGGAGTCCAAAAAGGATATCACTTCTTTCCTCCTTACCTGCCCTATTGACTTTATATATCTCATTGAGATAATTGTGTCAGAACTCACTGACTGGGATTCCTAAAGTGAGGGGGAGGAAAGCGTTGGTTGCCCTGGAGGATAGTAACAGGCATTCTAACAGAGTGGGTAGGAAGTGGAATTGGGGCCTATTTGCAATGGTCGTTCATGTATATGGGAAAGTCAGAATATAGTCTCTCTGTGAGTATAAAAATGCATACAAATGTTGAGATCAAATAAGAATCTAGGGTTAACTTTATCAGCATTCGGAATAAAGAAAATTTCTATTTGTTAAAACTCTGGAGGAGTGAGAGTGATACCTTCTAAAATTTTGACATAATGAAAATGACAGGTTTGACTATTAATATAAAGCATGGGCATACTGTTACCATCACCACCACTGCCACTAACAACCACAAAAACTCCCAAAATAACAGAGTTGAAAAATTTTTGTGCAAGCTATTGTCAAACATTGAGGTCTGCTATTGAAATTTGTTATAAAAACTGTAGGATCTGGTAGATAAATGGACAATGTATAGGAAAAATTCTGTTCAAGACTATAGATTATGTAGCTATCATAACATCTGTAAATATTTGATAGAACTTATTTGTCTTTCTCTGTATACCTAACTGGAAGTTCCTGGAGGACAGAGACTGCATCTGATTAGTCCCTATCTGCCTAGTGCACATAGCACAGAGTTTGGTACATAATAGATTCTCAATAAATGTTTGTGTGATGAATTAAAACTTAATTGAAAAGTGTTTAAACTTGATAATTGTAGGAATGCAAATTTTAAAAATAATTTACAAAGATAAAATTTTTAAAATTTTCATGATATATGTGAGGTTGCAGAAAAATTGGTGTGCATATATACATACATATATTGAAATGTGGATATATGTGTGCAGTTTTGTCAAGTGTGGACAACATGACAACACATATGAAGATGCACAAATATTAATATTATTTTATTTCAAAATAAATCATTGGGAAAGAACTATACACAGAAGTGTTTGTTGTTTTATCACTAATAATGATGAAAAGGTAGCAATGGTTTTATATGGTAAAGAGAGCTTTAAGTAAATTATAAATTCATCAATTCAGTGGAATTTAGGTCTTTATATTAAGTTTATGG
Source organism: Cynocephalus volans (assembly GCF_027409185.1). Lineage (NCBI taxonomy): Eukaryota > Metazoa > Chordata > Mammalia > Dermoptera > Cynocephalidae > Cynocephalus > Cynocephalus volans. Next base: position 78,054,018 of record NC_084474.1, on the reverse strand, counting down.
AGCAGTTTGGAAAAGAATTTACTGTAGCATGTGTGGCTGTGGGTGATGAAGTGAGGCAGGCAGAAAAGAAAGATATGTTTACATAATGAATATATCTACATATAATTAGGTATACATGAGATAAATGTTGAAAAGGAATACAAATCCAAATATATCAAGAGTTACTGGTGAGATTTTTTTCTTGCCTTCCTATCTTCTGTTATTAAAATATATGCACAGTTTTTAAAAAGTATTTTTCTATTTGAATATTTCTTTGATGTTATTTTTATGGCAATTTAAAAAATTTCTTGGTTGCTTTGAACTTTAAATATTATTTGTTCAAGGACATTTTTGTAGCTTATTTTTATATTTAATATGTTCTTATTTCTAGTTACTATGATCAAAAGAAATGCAGACACAGTTGAATTTTATAGTACATAGTAATTGTGTGTTATCATAGATATTAAGCAAGAATACCTTTTAGGGATATAGTAACTTTTTAAAAAATGTTCTCTTTTATTTCCTTAGGGCAAAGCTGTTGGGGTGACTATTGGCTGCATTCTAGGAATGTTTCCTTTGATTTTCTTTGGAGGAGGTGAAGAAGATGAAAAACTGGAAAAGAAAAATTAATTCTCTTAGAATACCCATAAAAAGATGTAAACTAATGTACCTCACTTGTTAAATATGCTGTCACAACATTTAGGAATTAAGACAGTAACATTGTGTAGATATGGGATCAAATAGTTCAGCATGTATTTTGGAAAACACTAACTTATTGTGGCTTGGTGTTCTTAGGACGTCTTTTTTAAAAACTGTTCAGTATCATTTTGTGTAAATTGTTGAAATGCTTTTTCATCAATGGCAGTCAACATTTTATCTTTTCCTTCTCTTTCCATATGTCAAAATATTATTTAAGTATCAGTCATTGATGTACTGTACTGACTTGGGGTTTGCTTATTTGTTACTTAACATGTGTACATGCATGAGAGCATTTTTTTGTTGATGTTGTTCCCTGATAGTAACAATTTAATCTTAGGATTTTCCCAAATTACTTAAGATGTTTAATATCAGTTGAAGATTTTTTTATTCTCTTTTTGGCAACATCAATTTTGTACTGTTTCACAGTAAACATTTATAATCATATAATTTCAGTCATTTTCTTAACTCACATCTATGCAGATGCAGATTTTAAGTATATATTATTTTAATTTTCTGACTATACTGTCTTCACAGGATGAGCAATTATGTGGTCTCCCTAGTACATAAAACCACATATGCTAACAAGAGTTCTTATCTCTAGTTGATTTTTTTACCTTTAATTTCCCGATTTTGAATAATTGCATCATAGATTCTGACTTCTGAGGAGAAGAAAATGATTATTTTACTGTCTTTTAAATGGGGATTGCAGAATTAGGGTGAACTAAAGGATTTGACTTGACTCTTGGAAATTAAGAGGCTAAAAATTCTTTTTTTAGAAATGTGAACTGTCAAGAAGGTTTATGGTGTAAGTGGTGAAGTAGAAGTGATATTTGAAAGGTTAATGAGAAACAAATTATATTGTTTTGTAAGGATTTATTTTCCCCCAAAGTATCATCATCTTATCTGAATGGAATGAGTCTGACTATTTCATACTCATAATCCTAATCTTCGTTTTATCTTGTTTAGTGAATTTTATTTTTTGATAATTTATTTTGGGGTGAAAACTAAATGTTTTATATTTTGCTTTTTTGCTATGTAGTTTAGCCAAAAGTTACATGAGGAAAAATCCTTTTTCCCGTTTTTAGTCTTTTTTTCTTTTATAATGTTTCAAGCATGTTCTAAATTAAAGTTACTTATTTGTCTTCTATATCTGACTTAAGTATTATCACGTCTGAATCATAAATTTTAATTTTCTGAACTCTCGAAATTTTTAAGCATGTGTTCTGTTACACATGCTAAAAAATAATTACTTGTAACAGAGTAATTAGACACATCATGGAGGAGAGGAACTGAAATTATTGATGTTGCTAAATTGATACAAAAGAAGACAAACTTGTAGGATGGCTGTATTTATGACAATCTTATTTTGACGTTTTATTTGCACATAACTACTTTGAGCTCTTATTTTTAGAGAAGTTATTTTTTTTCCACAAGGCAGTTTGTCATAAATTCCTATGCACTTCAGAATGATTTAATGCTATCTTTTAACTGTAGACTTTGAGAGAAAAAAGAAAATACACCATATAATACAAAAATCAATACATAACATTCTTATTATGCATAAATAATATGAGCATTCTCACTTGGTCAATTCAGAATTATTGAACTTGAGATCTTAAACATAATTATGGTTTGTATCTTCCACATAATAAATACCGCACACAGACACCAAAAAGAATTTTTTAAAATTTCAGACTTATTGAGTTTATTTCAGGATTAGAGTGGTTTAAATTTTTTTCCCCCTTTGGTAAATGTGTAAGTGCTTTTGTCCTTAACTTGTACATTGATTGCAGTCTTTTCTGTTTTCTAAAAAAAAGTATTTTTATTGTGGTGCTTAACTTTTCTTCTTATTAATTAAATCCCATATCCAGAAATCTTGTCTGTGAGTTTAGAAAGGGCTTTTGATTATTGGTTTCCTCTTTTTGCTCTTGAAAATAATTCAGTTATACAGAATCTGTCAGTTTAATTGAACATCTGCAGAATTACACAAGGTGTCAAAACATGGAATATGTAACCTTCACAATGAAAGATATTTTAATTTATGGGCACAATAAAAACTTGAATCATTCAGGTAATTAATTTTTTTAAAAATGGAGCCCTGTTGTCCTTAACTGAAAGTATACATTTTTTCCAAGATCTCGTTCTACCCTAGTATGGTGCTTTGCACAAAGTGATTTCTGAAGAATGATGTCGACTTCACATGATCATTGTTCCATGTTACTTGCTACAAAGAACCTTATATCAGACTGAAACTGGAACTCTTTGTTTCTCATATTAGCACAATAACTGCAGTTAAATGCAACATAAGCTACTTTAGTATTGTTCGAATTGTCCATGTATTATGATTTATTGACTTGTCAATGCATGTAAATTGAGTACATTTTGTTGCCACTGTGTGTTAAATGGTGACCAATGTTTTTACAAAGGAATTGAACAAATATCTTTTAAGAATTTTGGAATGTGGTTTTGATTTTGAAATTTGATTTTCTTACTAATATCAGAGGGCCTTAGTTATTCTGTCACTAAAGGAAATAGAATTAATAAATGCAGATTTGTTACAAGGTGGTAGCAGTGCCACTGACAAAGTAAATGAAACTATTATCATCTCCCTGAAATCTACACTTGAGATACAAAATAACAGAGTATGAGAGGAGTGATCTCACAGAAAAGCTTTAGATAGAGAAATTGGCATAAATCAAACTGATGGGTATTTACAGCAGAGATATCCAAGCCATTTACATAATAATGCCTCATTTACTTTATTCTTTTTCTTTAGAAGGTAAATTTTGGAGGCAATGGAAGTTTATATTTTACATCAAAAGTTTGTATAAATCATTTTCAAGTGAATCTTACAAATTTTAGAATTATATTTTCTTGCCATCTTAAAATAGTATATTAAATATAATCTAACCTTTTTCTTAGTGGCTAAGCATCATCTTCATGGACATTATTATTATGCTGTAATGCAGTACCTTTGGTATCTAATTTTTGTAGTTTTTTATTTTCCTCCCATGTTTTTGCTGTTCTTGCTTCTGGCAACTAATTTTAACCCTTTAATCTTCTTTCATAGTTGTATGGACTTAGAAACTAAACAGCCAGTCTTATCATAAATTGGGAAACATGAGAAAATAGGCTATGGAGCTTGAGCGAGATGATAATGAAGATGATCATGATAATCGTAGTGATAACATTAGCTATTTTTTATTGAATACTTATTTTTTGGTATATACTATAGTATACACATAATCATGTTTAGTCACCTTAGTAACAACATTAAGTTGGTGCTATCTTTATCCCTGTTTTATACTGGATGAATTGAGGCATGGACAAGTTAGTTTGCCCTATGTCACTACTGCTAAGTGGACTGAAATCCAGCTTTGTCCTTGAGTAAAGCCTATGAGTAAAGCCTAAGGTTTGTTGTGTGCTTAACTACTGTGCAATAGGGACATCAATTGCACGGACTTTCTGAGGTCTGTTCTCTGCTTAGTTTCCTTTTTACCTCCAGATTCATGGAGTCATTTTCTTGTCTATAACCTAAAGGAATTGTACTTATAATCTCCACGTTCATTTAACAAATCATTCATTTTATATTGCATACTATTTGCTAGGAATAGTTCAAAGCACTGAATGAACAACCAGAATATCCATCCATCATGATGCTTATTGTGAGGGGTTTGGGGGTGTCCATGCGTCGGTAAAGGAAGAGAACACAAGCAAATATACACTTAAGTATTTTTTATGTCAGATATTAGTAAGTTCTATCGAGACAAATGAAACAAGATAAGGGGGATAGAAAGTACCAGTGGTCATAAATGGGGGTGGTCAGGGAGACCTGAAAGAAGCAAGAGCATAAACAATATAGGTATCTGTGAAGAGAAGGTATTGTGCTAGGTTCTAGAAAGTTGATAAGAAAATCTCAGACATATGGAATGTATTTCACTTTGGAATGCCTTGTCAAATGTTTTCTTGCTTGTTTTGTATTACTAATGTTGTCTGGATTAAGCCTTAAGATTAAAACTTACTCCTTGCATATTTACTGACAGTAGAAGAAAATGGTCCAGAAGCATGGGGAAGTTACCCTGGAATTCAAAGTCTGTAGATAATCCATCAGCAGATAATTTAAGGTTTGCTGTGTACTTATAATGAAACCTTACTAACAGATCACTTGTTTTTACCAAAGCAATAAGTGCTATTGGTGTATGAGTTGTAACTAACACTTACATTAGTTTTTTCATCTCTAACTTTTAAAAATGGAGTCGTAGTTAAAGCAAGGACATGTAATATTTGAGTTTTGAAATTTCAGGACTTTTGGGGTCTTATGCTGACAAGTATATCGAACACATGGTGTTTTGTATTGGTTTTCCTATAAAATTTTATGACATCAAACGTGCATGCCATTTATATGTCCAAATAAGTTTATGAATTAAAGAAGTTTGAAGGCTGGTCAGTTGCTCAGTAGGTTAGAGTGTGGTGTTATAACACTAAGGTCAAGGGTTTGGATCCTCATAACCAGCCAACTGCGGGAAAAAAAAAAATTTAGAAAAAAGAAAAAGTTTGAGCACATTTTTTTTATTGGCATGAAGATTAAAAAGCTGGAGTAGGCATCTAAGAGATACATAATTTCCCCATAACAAGTTAAGCTTTTTGGTTAAATGAATGAAATGTGAGAATGATGAAGAGTTAAACATAAACTACTTTTGGGGGAAGTTGGAGACAACCATCAAAAACTGTAGGATAAAGCAATTTTCTGTGAGAATTGTGAAATTCAGTAGAGACAGTGTTTTCTAGTAATATGAAAGCTGTACACTTGTACCGTGCTTTACCATTTATAAACTTACAAAGATGCTAGAAATATATGGGATCTAAAAGAGGTAGTTGAGTCAAAGTTGTGAGGTACTTTAATTAGAATTAAGGTTTTTCCTTCTTGAATGCCAACCCCCAGACCCCAATTCCTCCTCTGCAGCATGTTGGTTCTCCTGTATCCCTTTCCCTTATGTGCCTTTCTTCTCTTCCTTATTTTTTTTTCTTCCCCCAACCTCAGACTGATGGAAATATAGTTTTTAGAGTGCATTTTATGTCCCGCACTATTACTTTAAGATCATGTGAATCAAATATTCTCTCTATTCTTCCGCATCCCCACTTGGGACGAGGAGAACAAGATCTAAATTAATTTAGTTTGTTCTTTTATTGTTAACAGCTTTAACTGTTCTTTCTAACATATTGGCTCAGGTAAAGAGCCCACATTTCATAAGGAGAAAAAGATCTGACTGTGCTTTAAATGTCAGCTCCACAAAGGATGGGATCTCGTCTGTCTTGCTTCTCTATCCTTAATGCTCTGTACAGTGCCTGGCACGCAGTAGATGTCCAATAGTTATTTGTTTGATGAGTGATCATTGCTACCCACATCACTATGATTTTCTCTCTAGTTTCTCGACTTCTGGCTTGATTCCCAACCCATTCTGTATCAGTACTAAAAAACTATATCACTTCCTATGTCATATTCCATATCACTTCTGAACTTTATCACATTTTGCTTCAGGCAGATTGGTTAATCTTCAACTGGAAGTTCTCTAAGCCATTGTTTATAACAGATAATCAAACGCTGAATAGAAAATACAGTATCTATATACATTCCCTGTTCTACCAAATATCAAGGAAACAAATACAGTCCACCCTCTGTATCCGTGGGTTTGGCATTCATAGATTAAACTATGGATGGAAACTATTTGAAAAAAAATTGTGTTTGTAGTGAGCATGTACTTTTTTTCTTGTCATTACTTCCTAAACAAATAGTATAACAACATTTACATAGCATTTACATTGTGTTAGGTATTTTAAATAATCTAGAGATGACTTAAAGTATATTGGGACTGGCTGGTTAGCTCAGTTGGTTAGAGCATGGTGCTGGTAACACAAAGGTCAGGAGTTTGGATCCCTGTACCAGCCAGCCACCAAAAAACAAATAAGTAAATAAATGAATAAAGTATATGGGAGGATGTGCATAGGTTATATGCAAATACTATGCCATTTTATATTAGAGATTTGAGCATCCATGGACTTTGGTATCCAATCCCCATGGATATCAAGGGGTGGCTGTATTCCTTTGGCTGTTGGTTTGACATGATTTAGTCTTAGCGAACTTGTGTTGGGAGCTCACAGTTACCACTTTTCTTTCAGTTTAATCAGCTCCAACTTTCCCCCCTGAGGATTAACATCAAGTATACTGGTCTACAATTTTCAGAATCTATCTACCCCTGTCTCTTTTTCCTTAACATGGCATTATTTACCCAACTCTGGATTTAATGGTACTTTTACTATTCTGATGATTTCCCAAACAGAGTACAGCTTTGTGATTATATCTCAAATTCTTTCAATAGCATTAAACAGATTCTAAAACTTTTGGCCTCAAGTACCCCTCTACACTGAAAAAATATTGAGGTCCCCAAAGAGCTTTTGTTTATGAGGGTTGCATAAATATTTACTGTTTTAGAAATGAAAACTGACAAATTATAAAAATATTTACTAATTTATTTTTAAATAACAGTAAAGCAATTACATGTTAACATAAATGCATTTTTTTTTAAATTTTATTTTGTCGATATACATTGTAGCTGATTAATGCTCCCCATCACCAAAACATAAATGCATATTTTATGAGAATTAATTTTCAAAAAGTAATTTAGTGAGAAGAGTAGCATTGTTTTATATTTTTTTGCGTATCTCTTTGTCTGGATTAATAGAAGACAGCTGGATTCTCATCTGTTTCTGTATTCAACCTGTTAGAGACATTGTTTTCTTTGAAGTAAATGAAGAAAATTCAGCCTCACACAGATAGGTAGTTGTAAAAGGTAGGAATATTTTAATAGCATTTTTATATGTCTGTAGATTTATTCTTAGGCCCTGTACCAAAACTAAACAAGGGGTAGTTTCGAAAAGGTTATTTGGAGTGTAGAATCTGAAACCATATCTATGAAATTTCGCATTGCGTTACATAAGAATTCATTGGTCTACCTTGCACCTTGAAACTTTTTGCCATGCATGATTTTGTAACATCATGCGTTTGGCATTTGGAAACTACTGACCCACTGAGTTATGCAGATCTTCCAAATGTTAGTACACTTTGCCATATAAAATTTTAAAAATCAAGTTTAATATGACCAGCAATCTTATTTTAAAAAACCCCACCAAACTCCGAAATATTGAGAAGCTGTCAAGTTCAGGTGGCAGATACACGTTTTCTAAAATTCTTATTTTCACTTGAAAGCTTAAGTTTTATCATTGGCAGCAAATATTGTTAGTTTTCCTTAATATCTGTCAAATACACACATCTAAATAGCTAGTTTATCCCACAACTCAAAACAGCCTCACAGTGCTTTAGCTCAAGACAACCATATTTTAGTATCCCCAGAAGTGCACTTTTCCCATTTCTTCATACAGAATACTAAAAAGACATTTACTTGAGTCAAGATTTAAAATAAATATTTTTCATTGCCTTATGAAGGACATTGAGTAAAACTTTTTTCCTCCCAACTGCAAGTGCTTTCCAATGAAGAATACAATGACTACTCATGCCTTGATTCATTCTAAGATGCTGGTGCTCTTACCCACCATTGCTTTTGCACCATTGGTTAGTATGTCACTATAGTGAAAAAGATAAATAATGTCTTAATATATTATGAAAATCTTTTGACCTCACAGACTCCCTAGAAAAATCAGAAGTCTGCAGACCATACCTGTACACTTTGAGAATTACTGCCTTGAACTTTCCTAATTAGTTTAACTTGGGTTTAGCTGTAAGTAACAAAACCTCAAAATAATGGTAGCTGACACAAGATAGAAATTTATTTCTCATGCAAAATTATTGTGGCATGTTGTCCAGGGCTGCTATAAGGTCAGAGGCCATGATTCCCATCCTGCTTCAAAATGTACAGCTTTTATTCTTTTTTTTTTCTTTTTAAAGATGACCGGTAAGGGGATCTTAACCCTTGACTTGGTGTTTTCAGCACCATGCTTACCCAGTGAGCTAACCGTCCATCCCTATATGGGATCCGAACCCATGGCCTTGGTGATATCAGCACCACACTCTCCTGAGTGAGCCACGGGCCAGCCCCTACAGCTTTTATTCTTAAAGTCAACTAAAATAGCTGCTTCATTGCAGCCATTACACACACACTCTACCCATGAGGAAGGAACTAAAAAGAAAGGTAAAGGGTTCGAACCAACCTTTAAGTTGCCACATGTCACATCTTATTGGTGAGACCTTCGTCACATAAGCACGCAGAGCTAACAGAGAAGCCAGTAAATGTCTTCATTCTGTATGGCTGTGTGTTTAGCCAAAAACTAGAGGAAGAGAAATACATCTTGGTGGACAACTAGCTGCCGGTCACAATCCACCACTTTGACTACCAAGTATTCATGCCTCATCTTGTTCCCATTATGAAAAATATCCTTCCACAAGGGCGTGGGCTCAAGTTTCCATGCAGTGACTGCATTTAACTCTGGAAATGTACCATTCTCTCTGTCTTAACGTGGCTCCTTGGTATCGGATAACCTACAAATGAAAAAAGTATCTGCCCCTACACATTCAGTATGCAATAATTTCTATTCAGAAAGGGAAAGAAAGGCCAACACAACTGTCCCTAGTTCCTAGCAATTGTCAAATCCACCAGCAGAAAAGCTAGATAAAATATAAAACTCATTTAATTGAAGGCAGTAAAAATCTACCCAAGGCAAGACCCCAAAGAATAGTGGACATTTTAGAGGAGTGAGCTGACTTCTTTGGCTGCTTTTAGCTTGGGGGCACTTGTTAATTCTGGCTGCAGGCAAGAGGCTGGTAATTTTAGTTCTGTACTTTTAAAAGCTTGCTTCTAGGGGACAGAAACCAAGAGTAGCCGTATGGAGGAGCCGCAGGTATGGGTGATTTCCCCTCAGAAAATTTGCAAAGTTGTGAAGCTGTTTATGACAAGACAAAATTAAGCAGAAAGCCTCATAAAGCAAAGATTAAAATATAGGATTTGCCAGAAGGAGGGCCTCTGGAGAATATCCTAGATAAACATTAGAAAACTCTGAGGGCTAGTGGCAAATCAAATATAGAATAAACCTTATACAGAGATTTTCAACCCTGCCTTGATTTATCATGATTCCTGGTTGGGTCAAGGCAGTCACTTTTTATTGCCCTAGCAGAAGGATGATACCACCAGAAACTTGTAACATTTTTATATATAATGCATACAAATTAAATGAATATTACAAGACGTGCCAGAGGACAGGACCACATGGCCAAAAACTAAGAGAAAAAAAGACACGAAAAGTAGACCTACAGATGATCCAGATATTGGAATTAGTCGATAACTCGAAAATAACTATGACTATGTTTGAGACAATTGTGGATAAAACATAAGGCAAAGATTTTCATCAGAAAATTATATATATGTATAAAAAGGCATTCTAGGACTGAATACAGTATCTGGAATTGAGAATACATTATATAGATGTAATAGTGGATTTGCACAGCAAAAGATCAGATTAGTGAACTGCAAGGCAGGTCAATAAGTAAATACATTGAAGCATGTATTGGAGGCATGTGAACACAATGCAAAGGCTTTAAAATGAGAAACTGGAGTCTCAGAAAGAGAAGAGAGAGAATGGGGCAGAAGTAACATTTGATCAACTTCAGAAAACTAAAGCAGGACAAAGAAAAATAGAGTCACACTTAGGCACATCACAGCTAATCAACTGAAAAGTAGATGAAGAAAACATCTTAAAGACAGCCAGCGATGGGGGGAGAGACATTATTTTCAAAGAAGCAATGAAAGGACTAACAAGTGACTTCCCCCATAGAAACAATGGAAACCAAAATGACTATAGAATAATACCTTTAAAGAGCTTACAGAAAATAACTGCTGATTTAGAAATTTATATCAGCAAAAATATCCTTCAAAAATGGAGGTGAAATGAAGCTGTTTTCAGACAGAAAGTGAGAGAATGTGTTGCCAGCAGGGTTGCAAACACTAACCAAAAGAAAGCTGGTGATGTTATACCAACATCAAAGTAGACTTTAAGGTTTGCCTTCTTTCTTAATGCTATCTTTTTATGAAAATAAATTCTAATTTTAAGAAAGTCCAATTTATTTATTTTTCTCTCTATTATTATTGCTATTTGTGTCCTATATAAGAAATCATTTCCTACTCTAAGAACATGAAGGTGTCCTATAATGTTTTCTTCTAAAAGCTTTATTTTACCTTTCACATTTAGATCTGCAGTTCATCTGGAATTGATTTTTATGTATGGCTTGGGGCAAAAGTCAAAATCATTTTCTGTATAGATATTTAAATTGACTTAGTATCATTTATTGAGAAAACTGTCTTTTACCAATAGCTGTACAGTGCCGATTTTATAGTAAAACAAGTGTCTGTGTGTAGCAGGCAGAATAATGTCCACCTGAAAGATGTCCATACCCTATTCCCTGGAATTAGTGAACATGTTATATAACGTGGCAGAGGGACTTTGCAGATAAAATTAAAGTTATGGCCTTAATGATAGATTATCCTGCATTATGAAAGCAAAAGAGGAGAGTAAATTACAGAGATGCAGCAGAAATAGAGGCAGGCATGATTTGAAGCATGAGAGGGAGTCAACTTGCTGTTACTGGCTTTGAAGATGGAGGAAAGGAGCCATGAACCAAGGAATGTTGGCAGCCTCTAGAAACTAAGAACAGCCCTCAGCTGACAGCCAGCGAGGAAACAGAGACTTCAGTCCCACAACCACCAGGAAATAAATTCTGCCAACAACCTGAATTAGCAAGGAAATGGATTCTCCCCTAGAACCTCCAGAAAGTAACACAGCCCCAGGAACACCTTGCCTTTGGCCTTGTGAGACTCTAAGCTAAGAATCCAGCCAAGCCCCCTAGACTTTTGACTTACAGACCTGTGAGTTAATAAATTTGTGTTGTATAAGCCGATAAATTTGTATTGTTTAAAGCCGATAAATTTGTAATAATCGGTTATGGCAGCAATAGGAAACTAATACCTGATATATGTGAGGTTTTTTTGTTTTCTTTTTTTGATTCTCTTGCATTGCTCATTTGGTTATATTTGCACCAATTAATCTAACCTTTAATGTCTTAATTAATGTAGTTTGAGATCTGGTAGTATAAGTCTTTCACCTCTTTTTTTTTAGATTGCTTGTGCTCTTTTTGGCCCTTTGTGTTTCTCTATAAAATCTGAAATCAGCTTGCAGAAACTCAGCCTACCTCCCCCAAATTCAAAGACAAAAACAAAAGTAAACATACTGGGATTTTTTATTGTAACTGCATTGTATCTCCAATTCAATCTGGGAGACTTGACGTTTTTACAGTATTGAATCATCTACTCCACAAGCATAATTTGTCCCTCCAATTATTTAGATTGTCTTTAATTTCTCTTAGTAATGTTTTATAGTGTTCAGTGTAGAAAACTAGGTTTCTAGATTTATTTCTAGGTATTTATTATTATTATAAATGGTGTCATTTAAAAATTTGATCTATTTATTTATTGCTTCTGTATAAAAAAACAATTTTTATATCAACCGTGTATGCAATGACCTTGCTAAATTCACATAATATACCAATAGCTTATCTGTACATTCTTTCTTATTTTCCACATATACAACCAATAACCTCCTAATTGTCATCATTTTATTTCATCTTTTCCAATCTTTTGCCCTTTTATTTACTTTTCTTGACTTAATACTTTGGGTAGGCTTACAAATACAGTTGGTAATGAGCATTCTTTAAGTGTGTGGAGGGGGAGTGACATCTCAGAGTAAACGTTTTCAGTATTTCACTGGTAAGTACAGGTTGAGCATCACTTATCCAAAATGCATGAGTGTTTTGGATTCTGGGTTTTTTTCTAAGTTTGGAATATTTGTATGATGCTTAACAGTTCAGCATTCTTAATCCAGAAATTCAAAATCCGAAATGTTCCCATGACCATTTCCTTTGAGCATCATGTCAGCACTCAAAAAGTTTTGGATTTTGGAGCACTTTGAATTCAGATTTTTGGATTAGGGATACTCAATCTGTATAGTATTTGCCATTGATTTTTTTTTTTTTTAATAGATCCCTCTTATCAGATTAAGGAAATTCCGTTCCTAGTTTGGTAAGGGTTTATTTTTAACCATAAATGAGTGTTGAATTTTATAAAATGGTATTTCTTTATCTATTGAGATAATCAAATACTTCTCTTTTTAATTGTTATGTGGTAAACTATATTGATTTTTTTTAATGTAAAACTACATTTGCATTCCTAGTATGAAGCCTACTTGATAGTGATTTATTATTCTTTTTATATGTTGATAAATTAAATTTGCTAAGATTTTTCCCAGGATTTTTTGCATTTGTGTTCATGAGAGAGACTGACCTTTAATTTTCCTTTATAATATACCTGTTAAGCTTTGGAGTACCAACTTCATAAAATGAACTAAGTGTTCCTTATTTTCCTATTATCTGGAAGAATTTTTGCTAAGATTGATGTTACTTCTCCCTTAAATGTTTGGAAGAATTCACCAGGAAGGCCCTCTGGGCCTGGAGATTTCTTTATGGAAAGATTTTTATTAAATACTTAATTTTTTCTATATATATATATATATATATAGGATTATTCATGTTTTTTCATTTATTGTTTTTGTTCTGGTAATTTGTATTTTTCTACAAATTTTTTCATTTCATTAAAATTTTTAAGTTTATGAATAGTTCTTTATAATATTCTATTATTATTTGATGCCCTTCTTTTAATTCCTGATATTGATAATTTATTCTTCTCTCTGTTTTGAAAGTCTTCATCTCCTTTTGGTTCACCTTACTTCTGTGGAGCAGTTCTCCAGGTAGTCCCCTGAGAGCCTGGGGTTGTTCACTGGGCTTCCTTCCCCAGTTGATTCTCAATATCAATCCTTGTTTCTTTTATACCATGAGATGGCCAAAACTCTGCTTTGCTTTTCAGAGGCTTTTTTTCCATGCCTGATTTCTTAGTGTCCTGTCCCAAACAGCTTCAGAATTTAGCAAATCATTTGAGGAGACACCTGGCCAAGAATGTCCAGCTCAGTTTTCTCCTTTCTCATCATTTTCCTGCTCTCTCAATTCTTTGCTTTTCTCTAGCTCCATGAAACTTCCCAAAGTTCTCCTGACGTCTCTACCTCTTAGTAGCAGTACTTTGCCTTGGCCCTTTGTATGGATCCTCAGCCTCGTATCCCATGCCTGGAACTGGCAAATGCTCTAAGGAAAAAAGTGGCTGTGAAAAGTTGTTTTGTTTCTCAAGTTCCCAATTTGCTAGTTTTTATCATATTCAAGTTTTGTTGTTTTTTTTTTTAACGGCTCATTTTGTTGATCTCTGTGGGGGTATTGATCTATAGAAAGCTACTACATCAGTAGTTTTCAACTTGGGGATGATTTTTCCCCCTCCCCAAAGGACATTTGACAATGTCTGGAGACATTTTTGACTGTCAACTTGGGGTAAGTGGGGGATACTAGTGGCATCTAGTGGTTTAGGCCAGGGATGCTGCTAAACAACTATAACAGGACAGCACTTCATAGCAAAAAATTATCTGGTCCAAAATGTCAGTAGTTCCAAGATTGAGAAACTCTGCATTACAATGTTTTGATTCTCTGATTTCAGATATTTTTCTGATTTTACATTTAAAAGATCTTAAGTGGCTTACAAAAGGTATAAATTCAAGTTGATGATCAATGAGTTAAATGTTAGTTGAAGAGAATAGGCATGGGATTCATTAGTTCATCCTTGTTTATCCCCCTAGGACATATAGAAGATAACCTGGTAGAAAATATATAGTTAGAAGCTAAGAGTATTGGTCTTAATTTCAGCTGAGAATTTGGGATATGTTTAGAAGTTATTTACACACAGATATTAGTTGAAACTATTGTAATATATAGATCTTCTCACTTTGTAGAGCATAAGAGAGAAGGGCCAAAGACAACTCTAAGGGTGGCAGGAGAGTGGGCTGAGGAGGAGAAACCATTGGTGTTTAAAGACCCAATTTCTCTATATGATCATCTCAGTAGAGTCAAAAATTCATTGACAAAATCTAACAAAAACTACATACTGAAAGAAAGTGAGCCAAAACACCGGGTACTGATCAAGCTTTATTAAAGGAAAAGAATCCACCGGGCTGCCTTCAAAGTGGAGGACAGCACCAGGTGTGGGGATGGGAGAGCTTATATAGGGTGCCAGGGCTGGCTCATACAATCAAGGAGGGGCATTATGCTAATACAGAAGCTATGCAACCATGGTGGAGAACTGCACCCTTCCAGAAGCAAAAGGGTTTCTGTTTCTCAAAAATCATGAGGTTTCTCGTAAAGGGAAGCGGGGAGGAGTTGGGGCCATTTTGTGCTTGGCCTTGCCTAAAATGGCGCCGGTTAGGTTCAGAACCTATCACACACATGATAAAAACTTTCAGCAAACTAGAAATAGAAGGGAGCTTTCTCAACCTAATAAAGTGCAGCTGTGAAAAACTTACAACTTGCTCGTCATGCTTAAAATTAAAGACTAAAATGCTCTCTAAGATCAGGAACAAGGCAAAGGATGTATGCTCTTACCATTTCTATTTAAAATTGTACTGGGTGTTCTAGCCAGTGCAATAAGGCTAAATAAATAAATAATATCCAGATTAGGAGGAAAGAGATAAAACTGTCTTAATTTGCAGATGACAAAATCATCTATGTAGAAAATTCTGATTAATCTGCCAAAAAGCTACCAGTACTAATAACTGAGTTTCTCAAGGTGTCAGGATATAAGATCAATTTAGAAAAATTCAATTTTACTTTTATATAGGAGCAGTGAGCAATCAGAAATTAAAATTTAAAAGTAGTATCTAAAATAAATATTTAAGAGTAATTGACAAAAGATATGTGAGACTTGTTCACTAAAGAGCAGAAAACATTGCTGGGGTAAAGAAATCCTAAATGAATGAAGAGACATACTGTTTGTATATTGAAAGACTTAATATTGTTAAGATATAATTTATCCTCTAATTGAATTATGTATATTCAATACAAACCCAATCAAAATCCCAGCAGGCTTTTTAAAGAAATCGCCAAGCTGATTCTAAAATTTATATGAAAATGCAAGAATCTAGAGTAGCCAAAACAATGTTGGAAAATAACTAAATGGAGGATTTATGCTATCTGATTTCAAGATTTGTTATAAAGCTACAATAGTCAAGACCGGGTAGAAATAGACAGTATATGGATCAATGGAACAGAATTTGTCCAAATGGGACCAAGTATATGTGATGAATTGATTTTCAACAAAGGTGCCAAGGCAATTCAATGGGAAAATGATTGTCTTTACAGTAAATGGTGCTAGAACAAATAAATATCTATATAGAAACAAACAAACAAAGCAAACCACAACCAAAAAAAAAAAAAACTTTAACCCTTACTTCACACCAATATACAAAAAGAATTTCAAAATGGATCATAAATGTAAATATAAGAGGTAAAAGTATAAAACTTCTTGAAGAAAACATGAGAAAATCTTAGCAACCCTGATTTGACAAATGTTTCTTAAATTGGACACAAAAAGCAAGAATTATAAAATAAATAAGTAAAACGGACTCAAGCGAAATAAAAAAACTTTTACTCTTCCAAAGATACTGTTATGAAAATGAAAAAGTAAGCTACAAAATGGAAAAAAAATTTTGAAAAATGCATATCCAGGAATGGACTTCTATCTAAAATACATAAAAGTCTTATAAATGAATAATAAAAATACAAAAAATAAAAATGTGCAAAAGACTTGAACAGTCACTTCACCAGAGAAGATACATGGATGGCAAATTAGTACATGAAAAAATGCTCACCATTAATAGTATGAAAATAAAAGTCAAATCCACACCCACTAGAATAACTAAAATTGAATGGTTAAAGTTGAAAAAACTCACATCAAGGGCTGACGAGGATGTGTGACAACTGGAACACACACTGCTGGTAGGGATGTAAAATGGTATAACCACTTTGGAAAACAATTTATCAGTTTCTTAAGAAGTTAAACATATGCTTATCATATGACCTAGCCATTCCACTTCAAGGCATTTATGCAAGGTATATTTTATAATACTTTGAGGTATTGTGTCCACATAAAGACTTGTGTGCTAAAGTTTATAGCAACTTTATTTGTAACAGCACCCAAATAGAAACAACCCAAATGTCCATCAACAGGAATATGGATAAACAAATTATGATATATACTATATAACCTAATACAAGTTAGCAAAAAAAGAAACTATTGATACATGTAATAGTTTGTATGGATCTCAATATAATTTTGCTCACAGAAAAAAGCTAGACAAAAAGAGTAAACATTGTATGATTCCATTTATGTAAAATTCTAGATAAAGCAAACTAGTCTATAGTGATAGAAAACATATCTAGTTGTCTCAGAATGATGGAAGGGCAAAGGGGACAAAGGCAGGGATTATAAAGAGGTCACAGGGAAACTTTTGAGTGTGATGGATACATTCATTATATTGACTGTAATTATAGTTTCACAAGTGTATACATATGCCAGGACTAACCAAATTTTACACTTTAAATTTTTGCAATAAAAAATACCCCTAAAAAAGAAAAGCAAATAAAATTCTACTTACCACTATCACTCCACATCCTCTGAGCAGGAAATTATTTCTAACTCTCCTTTGTTCCCAAATCATCTTTTTACTTCCATTATAATACTTATCAGATGTCTGTTATCTATTATCCCATAACTTTATGGCTGAAAATAGTGATTTATTATTTCTCACATTTCTGTGGGTTGGCTGGGCAGTTTCTCTGCTGGCCTTACCTGGGCTACTCATGTGACTGCAGCCAGCTGGTGAGTTGGCAGAAGCTGGAAGATTTAAGGTGCCTTTGGCACAGATGGCCAAAAGACTGAGACCTCACTTACTTCATGGTCTCTCATCATTTCCATGGTCTGAGTATTTTTTTTCAGTGTCCATAAAGTTTTAGTGGAACACAGCTGCACCCATTTTTTTAAAATTGAGGTATGACTGACATATAAAAAAAGCTGTACTCATTTAATATATGTATCTTAATGCATTGGAAGATAAATATACACCCGTGAACCCATCACCATGTACAATGCCCTAAACTTAATCATCATCTGTAGGGAACCCTTGTGCACTGTTGTGAGAATGTAAATTAGTACAGCCACTATGGAAAACAGTATGGGGTTTCCTCAGGAAATTAAAAATAGAATTACCATATGGTCCAGCAATCCCACTTCTGGGTGTATATCCCCAAAATTGAAATCAGGAACTCAAGGAGATGTCTGCACCCCCATGTTTATTGCAGCATTATTCATAGTAGCAAAGACATGGAAACAACTGAAATGTCTGTCAGCATATGAGTGGATAAAGAAAATGTGGTGTACACATACAATGAAATATTACTCATCTTTAAAAGATGGAAGTCCTGCCATTTCCTACAACATGAATGAATATGGAAGATGTTATGCTAAATGGATTCAGACAGACACAACAAATACTACATGAACCCACTTAGGAAATGAAAATAAACTCATAGAAGCAGAGACTTGAATGGTGGTTACCAGGTCCTAATGGGAGGGGAAAAGGGGGGTGTTGATCAAAGGGTATATAGCTTCACTTATTCAAGATGAATAAATCCTAGAGATCTACTGTATAACATCAAGCATATATAGTTTACCACTGAACGAAGCAGGGTTTAGGGTTACCCACCATGCATTCATGACATACCTAACCAATTTTCCAATATATTTATTGAAAAAAATCTGCGTATAAGTGCACCTGCGCAGTTCAAACCTATGTTGTTCAAAGGTTTGTAGTTTATTGTATTGTGTACTTAACCAAGTCTTTACATGGCAGTTGGGTCCCAGAAGCCATGAGGCCTCATAATGCTTAGGTTCCAGACCTTACACTATGTCAGTCCTGCCACCTTTGATCTTTGGTCAAAACAAGCTTAAAAAAAGAAAGCTAAATCCAAGGGGATGGAGAAATTGATGCCACTTTTTGATGTGAGGAATGGCAATGTCATACTGCAAAGGGATGAGGACACAGGGAGTCATTATTCATTGGAGACCATTATAATAGTCTACCCTTCCAAATTATGGCTTATCATGGGCATTATTGGCACCCATATCCCTTCCATTATGTCATAAGTTCCTTGAAGGTAAGAATCAGATCTTACCTTTGTATTTCCTGTTGCAACTATCATAGACCTTGCACTCTATGAAAGAATGTCTTGAAGTTTTCCCGGACAAGGGAAATAAAAGGTAAGGGGCACGGAGAAACACTTGAGGATGCATCCTTGTAGTGGTAGGGTAGAAAAGATACATTCCAAAGCATTTGAAATCATAATCTCCAAAGCTGGCAAAAGCAAATTGTGATTATCGATTAGCCATCAGAACATCTTCATAATAATATTTTATAGCCAAAAAGGTAAGGGCAATACAATCTCCAATTTTATAGATGAGAAGCGTTTAGTAGCTGTTTTATTAACTACACCCAAATACAGCTCTTTTGATTCCAATTTCTAGGTTTTTTTTTTTTTTTTTTTTCCTTCTTCAAATTTTAGAACTCTAGGGTGATATGTTTGGCAATTGAAGAGGGGTTTGATAATTTAGGAGTATTTAATTTACATAGTAAACATTCTGGTGATTGGTACAATGCTTTTAGTATTTATATTTCCCTGCACAGAAAATGAAAGATTTTAGAAGGACAATGCTGAAGGTGCTTAAAATAAACTTTCCTTGTTTATTTCAAGTCCTTTCTATTTCTGAGCAGTTAAATTTCAAGAGAAAAAATATGTTGTAGAGCAGCTGTGCCAAAAGCTCACTCCAAATTATTTAGTCTCTGCTCTAGAAATTGCAGCCAGTGTTTTGCCTATCTGCTATTAACACATTACCCTTTACATGCCATCTGATATTTGGCATGTTTTATAAACATACTGAAAGCTCTAGGCTGGATCCTGGCTACCTTCAGGTTTTATCTCCTGCAATATTCTTCCCACTCATATAGCTAATAAATAGTTTAACTAAAATTCAGCCTTTCTCTTTGGCTCTGCAAAATTTAGAAATCAAAATGCATTTTAGAACAAGTATTGTCTGCCCCCACTCCTACTACTATGTGTTTGGTGTCTAGCCATGAACCAGATTGTAAGGGAGGTGGGTCAACAGAATCATGAAATCCAATTCCTTCCCTTGAGGACTTATAGTATCAGAGAGATGGGCAGTCTGTAGGTACTCTGCAGGCAAGAATTCTGTGCTTCCAAGCGAGTGACCCACATAGTTCACAATGTTGCTGTCAACTTCTTGGAATGCATTATATTATACTTTTCTCTTTACGTAATTCAACATATTGGACAGTAAAATCATTGTGACACTTCATATTAGTTAATCTGTACTCTACAGTAAGACTTAATGTAAAAGTAACCTTTTAAATAAAAATACTGAATTTTTCCAATTCAAGGGCAAGATATTGGTTCAGTTTAAATTGGCAAATTAAATTCTCCAAGATATTATGGCTCCCTGTGGATACTACTAACACATTGTTTTACATCAGTTGTGTCATGCTGAGCTCCTGAACTCTGAGCTCCTAAAATGCGAAAGCTATTCCTGATTCATTTGTTGTGTCCTTGGTATTTATCACAATACCATACTACCAATTATCCCTCTTTTAGTGTGGTTTTAAAAATTAGTATCAGTATCAATTTTAAACTTCTGAAGGCTTGATTAAAGAGTTGTAAATTCATTAAAAAATAAAGGGATAAAATTAAACTACTCAGCCATCTTCAATGCTCTTTTTAAGCCTTCAGCCTATGAACCACTGATAGGCCTTTGTCTGGCTACTACAAGGCCTACTGCGAGGCTAATGTCTCGAATCCTGCTCACAGCACCAATTGTCTAGCTCTTAATCCTGTTCATGATGCCAATGGTAAAGCGAGGCGACCATGCTGGTTGTCGTGGCTCTTTTACCTGCTGGTAATCCTGCACCGACTGGGTTGATGGTTGAGCTAGGGCTGGGTCTGGAGCTCCCAGACCCCTCAAGCCCATTCACAGACTGGGTCACAAACCCTTCACATGCCAGGCTGGGTCACCAGACCCCTTCACGCAGGTCTCTGAGCTAGGTAACCAGCCACACGGTCCTTGGAAGCTGCAGGACTGGAAAAATGTGGCAATGCAGGGCGGGCACCCGAGGCAGTAAAACACCAGCCAAAGTGGCACCATGCAGGCATACTCACTCCACCCACACAATGTTTACTGAACTGCCCCAAACCAGCTCCGAGGTCAGGGGAGCCTAACCAAATTGTTCCATTTTCCCAGCAGCCTTTCAGTCAGTCACATAGGGAGATATATTTTAACAACTGAAGTCCTTTGATTTCCTGAAGCCATGTTAATAGTATTTGTCATTTGGAGTCAAACAGATCTAAATCAATCGGTTCTTAGTAGTGGGGACTTAGACCTGAGAATTAACCTCTCTGAGCTCTCTGAGTATTCCTTTTTATAAAATGGGGACAATAACAGCTTACAGGGTCATAAGAATTGAGATTTTACGTGTATATGACTGGTAAAAATGCATGGCATATAGAAGGTGCTCAATTAATGGGTGTAGTGAAGACAGTAGTTTTTAGGACTTTTTCTCCTCCCTTAGATTTGGTGGTAAAATATTTGGGGAAAAAATTGGAACCTGTTGGATATTTTTGACCTGAGGAATAATGGGAAAGTGAGAGCATTCCACTTTCTCTCTCTTTGGGCATGTATAGTGTGACTTAATTATTTTAAGTATTTAGTTCTCAGTCCGTCAGACACATCTTTGATGAAAGTTAAGTGCCAACCAGAAGATAACCCAGTATCTACAGTATCGTTGAAATAATATTTAAATCTAACTTCTAGGACCGGCCAGCTGCCAAAAACAGAAATATAAAAAAACTACAACAACAATAAGAACAAAACCTAAGTCCTAGATTTTCTGCTTACTAGCCATTTGATTCTAGGTAAGTCATTTCGCTCATCTGCAAAATGAGCCTCCACAGCATTATTATTATCTCACAGATTTGTTTTAAGATTGAATGAGACATTGCAGGGGAAGTGGCTTTGTCATTGGAATAGCTGTTATCTTAAATTACCATAACACTAAACATCCAAAGAGGTGAAAATGGAGGCTTTCATTTGATGGAAAATTTTAGACATCCCTTTGTTCACATGCAAAAACTAGATCATCCACCCTCCAACGGATTCCTCAGAATTGGTTAAGAGGAGATACTTAGTCTCCCTGTGCTTATTTCTTCACAGGCCATCCCTTTTAATGGTTTTTGCCTCTCTCAGTCTCTAGCCTGATTTCTCTTCTCCCCACAGGCTGTATGTATCTACCACATATTGTTTATGATGGTTGGGTTGGGTGGGTGTAGGAGGTGATGGTAATGGTCGGGGGGGGGGGGGTGAAGGAACTTGGCATTTGCTGGGTCCCTGTTCGAATCTTCTTCCCTACAGAGAAATCAACCATCTAATAATTTTATTAGAAAACATTTTTCTCCTGCAGGGAGAGACTTTTTTTTTTTTTTTTTACAAAAGATGCCTGTGACTTGGTAGCTAGGTCTAATTCTGGGGTGTAAAATTAGGAAGCCCATTGTTCCTGCACACCTAACCCATATTTCCACCCTAGCCTTTGTCAGCAATAAGACTGCTATTTTTATTTTCACCTAACTGGCTTATTTGTTTTTCAAAAAGTTCAGGTTTCAGATGGGAAATAGTGGTATTCTTTATTACTCCATTGAAAAGTAAGGGCTACTTATCCAGGACTGATTCCTTGCAGACTGGTCTCTGAAAAGCTTCATAGAAACCAGCTACAGCTGAGAGTTTGAGATGATCAAACCAACTGATGGTAGAAATTCGGAAGTGGCGGTTTAGTTGGGTTGATGCTCACCCAGCCAAAAATCAGGGTAGTAGACCTGGGCTGCATGCTGAGGTTCTGCCATATCATACAGTTGCAACCTCCAAGGTTTGACCCCAGCCTCTTGATTTTGCCAACTGCTGAGTGCTGAGATAATGACATAAGGACGAAGGCCAAGGTTCTTCCCATATTGCTGGGACCACAAGGTTGGGTCTCAAGCCCTTGATCACACCACGTGAGGGGCTCACTCTCTCAGTCATGCAACTTAAAAGCCTCACATCCTGAAGACTGAGTTTTCTCTTTCAGTACCAAAGTTTGGCCCTACAAGGTCCTTGTTCAAATATGACAGGCAACAGAGGTCACACACGTGGAGTGGTTCTTATCTCTCATAATTATTTGTCTAGAGCTTCTGATTGACAAAGAAATTTCATACGGATTACCCCATTTGACCATTACAACAATTTTGAATATACAGGTATCCCTTACTCCATTTTACAAGCAAGGAACTTGAATTCTAAGAACCTCAAGGTCACATACAGAGGTTGTTCTCTGATACCCAGATTCTTGGTCTCTAAATAATAAGCTCTTTGCTTTGTAACCCTTTTCTAGAAGTCGATAATTCCATAAACATCTATTGGGTCACACAGAAATGCCTGATTTCCTTGTCGCTATGGGAATAGTTAAATGTCTTGTTTTCCAAAAGTCTTTTTATTAACCTCAGATGGCAGTTCCAGTGATGGATTTTGCTTTAGATAAAAATATTCCAATCTTCTCTGCCCTCAAGAGTCTATTTTTTCAGTAGATTTTTCAAAATAACAGAAAAGCTGAAGAAAAAAGAATAGGTATTAAAATCAGTAGCATCAGGTGCTTCAGAAGTGGTCCTGCAACTGAAACATGAAAGAATACTAGGTTGAGATGGATCTAGAAAAATGGAAATCTTATAGTCAGAGCCCAAAGGAAAGACTGGATAATAGCAAAGGAAAGGTGGAAAAATCAGAAAGAAGATGCTAATAGAAAGAGCAGTACACACATGAATACACACATGCAGTACTTTAAAATTTTTTCTGGCTAATAATATATTAATTCAGTCTATTAGTAAATTACCTCTTTACAAGCATTGCTCAGTCCAAAGAGAAGTTGTGGGTGTGCCGGGCAGTCAGGCCACTTTCAGCACTCTCAGGACAGTCAGGGACCAGGAAGGACTGTGATTGTTACAATGCCTGAAGTGTATCTAGACTAGTGTAGTTCACAAAGCATCTTTACTCACACGATCTCATTTTTGTTTTACAACCCAACCACAGCTGTCTCCATTGTATAGAAATGGGCAGAAAATAATGACATCAAGGTCCAAAGTCAAAATAGTCTCTTCTTCCAAAAGCAATTCATGGGTGGTTTTAAATAATCTTGTTGGGGATGCAAGCATAGCTGCAGGATATAAAATGTAAGTGGGGAGTCTTGAAAATTTTAATATTTTAATAAATACACAGGACCTTCCAGAGCAAGATTATGGATGTATTTTCATACTAATATTGTTGAGAGAGGAGAAAATTTCTAGACTGAATCAAGGAAGAGGGTTTAGAGAGTGAAAGCTCAGGGCTTCGTGGAGACACTAGGTTGAGAGAGAGGAGAAAGAAATGGAGGCAGAGGAAGAGGCTGAGGAGACCACGTAATGCAGAAGATGTTCTAAAGCTGGTGGGTAGAAGAATGGAAAGAGCACTGGATTTGGGGCCAGCAGACCTGAGTTTGAGTCTTGGCTCTGTTTCTTAGGTAACATTGGGCGAGTTGCTTAACCTTTGTGAGCTTTGGGTTTTTAATCTGCAAAGCAGGCACAGTAATCCCTACCTCGTAAGGTTGTAAAGAGAATTAAGAGAACCCAAATGAGGGGTGTGGCAATGTTCGTGTTCAAGAAATATCTTAAATAAAAAAGATGAATGAATCAAGGAGAGTTATTCTGAATGGCCTCAAAGATCCCTTCCAGCCTTAAAATTCAATTACTCTCCAAGCCAGGGAGAACCAGCAAGAAAGATGATCCCCAAGATGTCATGACAGGCTGAGCAAGCAGCACAGTGTGTCACACCAGATGCCTGGTGGCCTGAGATGTCCAGTGTGCAAACCAAGTGCTGCACGTGTTTGGGTGTTGGTGGACTTGCAGTCTAGAAAAGAAAGGAGCCCGTTTTTCTGCAGACTAACAGAAATGAAAGAATTTAAATTTGGAGTGAAAGTGGGGTCAAACAAGGAGAGTGACTCAATGGGTTGGGGCTAAATTAGGAGAGGGACTTAGAACCTCAAAGGACAGTGATGGAGAGATGTTGCAGTGGGGACTACAAAGAGGATAAGACTTGATACTTGGTATGTTCCCTAAGGTGCTCACAACTAAATATAGCACGTAATGGGGCCAAACCTGGGTTTCTGTCCTTTGGCTTAATATCAGAGGGGGAACAGTTAATATCGGAAAACAAGGAGGGTGGGGACATGACAGGATTCCAATGTGCTTTCTGGGATACTAGTATGCTCCTTGAGAATCCTAGCAAAAGGTCTTTCTGCCATGTTGGCTGCATTGAGGGGGCACATGGAGGGAAAGTGGCATTGGTGACTCAATCTCTGTTCTCTTCATGTTCTTTTCAGGAATGTGGGGTCAGAGAAAGTTAGAACTGGTGTGTGTTAATAAAAGATGTCTCTTTTCCAAGAATCTTGGAGTAAAATGTACCCTCCAAAAAATGCACTCTATTTTTGCTATAGCTCCCAGTACTCTCTAGTGCATCACTTTATAGCGATTTAAGAATGAAGGCCTTACAAGACAATGTTCAGACTCCAGGCTATGATACTTAGATCCTTCAAGATCTAGCTCCCACCTGCCACATCCTCCAGCCTTCAAGCTTCCCTCAACCCCTGACTCCTTCAAGTTCAACTTTTATGAGTCTTCTTATAGTTGCCCAAAAATGCCATGGTCTTTATCCCTCCATCTCCTCATTGATATTCTCACTGCCTGGGGTAGCCTTTCTTTCCTGCCCACCTAACAAACTCCCACTCATTCTTCAAGTCTCAGCTCCAAGGTCAGTAAAAACCTTTTCTGATCCCTTGGGAGAGTGTAGAGTCAAGTGCTGAACTGGGTGTTTTTAGTACCTAGAGAGTACCTGACTTACAGGTGTGCTCAATAAATATTCAAAGGAAGAGAGAATAATAAAAGCTAGTGTCTACTGAGTTCCTACTGGGCACTGTTGTAAGCCCACTACCTGCATTACCTCACTTAATCCACACTACAACCCTGTGAGGTAGACTACCATCATCCCATTTTATTCATGAGGAAAACAAAGCTCAGAGAGCTCAAAAATTAGACCACAGTTACACGGCTACTAAGTAGCAGTGCTGGTATCTGAACCCAGTCTGACGCCAGAGTACACATTCTTGAGGACAGTACTAACCTGCGACTAGTGGGGAAATAAAAAGGAACAGAAGAAGGGTAGTGGAGGATCCGATGCTTTACACACATTCATGACAGTTTATTCAGCTGTTTAGTCTTCCTAAGCAGTGAAGCAACATGCCTTAATGGGTAGTCTAATATAACACCTTTCAGCAAGAGACGTTTTGTGATTATAACATTGCACCATTTATTTTTCATCTTCCAATGTGTCCAATCACGAAGTAGAGTGTAGGTTTTAAAGTTAAGAAACAAACACGCTCTCCAACAAATACTATTTTCCTCCCAGAACTATCTAGAGATGCATTCATTTGGAAAACAAGCGAGTAATGAAAATATAACATTTTTTTTTCCCACAAAAATTCCTACGTTACATTTTAGCTCAAGACGTATGGCTTCTAATTTCTTAGAATCATTCCATGTTGTATTCAGGTAGGTGGGTCCAAGGGTATCAACTCTAAGCTAGAGAACAGCTCATCCTGATAGTTTATTGTAAAGCTTCCTATAGGTCAGGTAGTACAACTTTACATTCTACCAACACTTGTGAAGCCCCCACCCTGTGCTTGTTACTGCACTTGGGCTTGGACTGCAACAAAGACAAGACATGGTCCCTGTCCTCACAGGCTCACAGGCTGGGGGAACACAGATATTGTAACACAATGACTGCAGTGTTATGAGTAAAATAGTAGAGGGAGGGTAGAAGCAAAACAGGAGGTCAGCTCAAGGGGGTGTCAGGGAAAGTCTCACAGAGCTGGAGAGTCATCTCATGAGCCTGAACAAGTACCAGACATCATTTTTAGGGGCTTACCCCATGGCCCCGTGTTGGTGTGAGCCCACTTGCTTTGGTCACACAACTTTAGCTGTCAATGACACTTAGTCTTTTAAAAAGCCAGGTAGACAAATTTTAAGGATTTTATGTGTCCTGTGATCTATACCTACTTCTGATTATATTTTGGACCTCAATCAGATTACCCTTGGGCTATTCTGTTTGAATTTTGTTCCAATTGCCTTTTTTTTTTTTTTTCTTGTCGTTTTTTCGTGACCGGCACTCAGCCAGTGAGTGCACCGGTCAGTCCTATATAGGATCCGAACCCGCGGCGGGAGCGTCGCCGCGCTCCCAGCGCAGCACTCTACCAAGTGCGCCACGGGCTCGGCCCCCAATTGCCTTTTAGGCAGAAGCCCAATTAGTGCATGTTGGTGGGTTGCTGGGAGGTGAAGACAAGCTCACTGACTATGCATGGAAATAAAGAAATTGTTGGTTGCATTCCCCACTGAAATAATTCTTGGCAGGCATCTGTAATTTCTGCTGAAGTTCAAGATTACACATGGAAAAAAATTTTTATGGCGTATGTTGGGTTTGATGGCTCTCTTATGTGGTTTCTGGGCTGCCTGTGACTTGCTTTATCTTATAGACCATGGCAGAAGTGGTGCAGTGCCAGTTGTAGGCCTCAGTCTTAAGAAGACCTAATGACTTCTGCTCTTGCACTTGGGAACCTTAAGCTGGCACATAGGAAATTTGTTGCTGCTGAAGAGATGATATGGCAGGTCCACATGGGGAAAGAGAGGTGCTGAGATTATATGGAGAGAGAGAGAGAGAGAGAAAGAGAGAGAGAGAGAGAGAGAGAGAGAGAAATTGAGATCCAGCTCGCCCAGAACAATAGCTGGTCCCAGGCCCAGCTGACTGCAGTTAAATGCAACCATATGAATGACTACTGATAAGACCAGCAGAAGAACTGCTCAGTTATACACTAGACCAGATTTCAGAATTGTGAGAAAACTAAATGATTGTCATTTTAAGCCACTAACTTTTGGGGAGGTTTGTTATGCAACAATAGCTAACCAAAACAGAAGTTGGTACTGGGCTATGGGTTGGTACTGGGCTACGGGTTACTGCCATAATAAGAACATAAAATATGTGGCCTTGGCTTTTGGACTGGCTGGTGGGTGGAAGATGGAGCAGGCTCAAGGAGTCTGTTAGTGAAGGCTTGAAGGGCGGTAAGGAATTGGTATTGGCGTCTGGAGAAAAGACAACCTATGTGATGTAGTGGTTGAAAGTTCGGCAACATGTTGACTGTGGGAGATAGAAAATGTATCTAAAGATCTTGGGGTCTGACTAAGAGACTATTTCCAGACAGAATGCTGAAAGTGCCAACTGGCTTCTTTTAGGCACAAATAGAGAGAAAAAGATCAAAACTGAAAGTGTCAATTCAGGGAAACTTTTCAACCAATGACTTACTGAGCTGGAAAATAAAACTCTTTCTCATCCCCAGCTTTCCCACTCTGCAAAAAGCCTACTAAGATTTATAGAAATCCTACATAGTTTTGAAGAGAACTGTACTAGTAGAAACACAAAGAGTTGGACTAATAGGGACAAACAGTTCAAAATGAAGAGGCCTCTAGTCTATTCTTTTAAAGGCAGGAAACAGAATGAGAAAGCTATTCAGCTACAGACACAGGCCATTTTTTATGGAAAAAGAAGGAATAATGAGTAGGCCAAGAACCATGGAGAACCACTCCCAGGGAGCAGCATCTGTAGAGCAGGGGGAATTGGTGATATGCCTGGCTGGATTTCAAAATTGTGATGGACCAGCAACTAACAAGCCTTTCATTCTTTTCCTTTTTGAGGGGAGTGTCTATTATGATTAACTTATGCCTGACTACTGGTATATGGGAAGAAACAACTGGTCTCTTCAGTTCACAGGCCTTCAATCTAGAGGAAATAAACCTGAGTAGCCCCATCTACACCTGGACCAGATTCAGATGACAAGATCTTGGACCTTATGTCTGAGACTGTGGCCGTGAAATAGGGTGAGACTCTCAGGGGTCTTGGGAGAGGGCACGAGTATTTTGCATGTGGGTGGGTTGTGAGCCACTAGGAACCAGAGAGCAAACTATTGCAGATTGTTTTATTGGTGGCTGTTGGTATTCACACCCTTGTGTAATCCCCTTCTCATGAATCTGGTCTGGGCTTACGACTTGCTTTAACTAATAAAATGCAGCAGAAGTGGCTATGTGCCAATTCTAGGCCTTAAGAAGTACTGACAGCTTCTGTGTTGGTGCTCTTGTGTGCCCTGAACTGCCATATAAGAAATCTAACTACCCTGGTGGGACTACTATATGAACAGGCCTGAGAAAAGCCCTGCCAACCCAATAACTCAGCTGATCGCAATCCCCAGCCAACCCAGATGAATTCAACCAAGATCAGCAGAAGCCTTGTCCAACTAAGCCGTCTGGATTGCAGACAGTGAGCAAATACAAAGGTGATTCTTTTAAGCCATTAAGTTTCCAGGTGGTTTGATACATAGCAATAGATAAGTAAATTAGGCTAAACTAAAAAAGTTGATCCATGAGCATGTAACTAAATTAGCTACGTTATAACAGTACCTCATAAGAATCGGAATGGAATTCTTAATGGAAAATGAACTTTTGGTTTGACTGAAGTTAATTGACTAAATCAACTCAATCATGATCTAAGCATAAATCACAATTGCAAATGTTGACTCGACAGAGTAAATGGAGCTGGCTCAAAATGCCGATTACATTTAGCATCTGCTTGGAATTTAGTGTTGGATGTGCATGAGTTTTAAAATCAGGAAAAGGAAAAACCATCAAGTAGAGCCTAGAGATTTGTTTATGCTTTTTAATGCCAGAAACTTCAGATTCCTTTTCTTCTTTGAGGGAGGAAAGTATAATTTGTAATTTTGCACAGTTGAGAAAAAATTGTTCCCCCATCCCTCCAAATGTCTCTCCCTGCCTTCCAGCCAAATAAAGAATCATCGAAGCTCCTCAAATAAGCCAGAGTCTCTCATTTTTCTCTGCTTTGGTCATGTTATTCTTTCTGCTTGTGTTCTTTTCCCCCATCCATCCTTTAATTTCTAAACTACATTCACTTTGCCCATCTGGAATATGTGTAGGGAAAGCTTCTACTTGGGCAAGACCTTTTTGACAACTGTCCCTCTGTGTCCCCAAGCAGGCTGATCACCCCTCCCTTGGGACACCACTCTATTTTCACCTATGTTAATTGGCTGTACAATTACTGGGATGGTTTGTTGGCTTGTCTTTTGCTTCTCCTAGATTATAAACTTCCACTGGAGACAGAAATCCTACTGCGATGATACGTATATGTGACATTTATTGCATGATTATAATGCAGCCTAACATCAGTGGTTTTCAAAGTTGTGGTTACATATTAAAAGTGCATACTTTCAACTCCCAACCCCAGATAGTCTCATTCATTTTGGGTTGGAGGACCTGCATGTTAATAAACACCTAGGTCACTGTGATACAATTGTCAAGTGACTCCATTTTACAAAATAGTGGCCTGCGTTCCTCGTGTCTCCTCTTGCCTCTTGGTGCCTAACTCTGGGCCATTTCTCTCCAATAAAGGAGGAACCTGGAAGGTGATTAGGTGAAACTCAAATCAGGAGAATACACTTGGGTAAAAAAGTTCTGTCCTGGAAGTTGAAGGTGCAGAGTAAAATAATAATTATTTCTTGATGTTATTTATTCCTATTTTCCCTGACTTCCTTTTCCACCAACAGTCAAGAGCTGGCCATGTTTAACGTTATGCTGATTGATTCTTTTTCAAGGCACCCTGTGAACTGCCCTTCAAGAAGAATTCATGCATCTGGAAATTGAGTTGTAATGAGCTTATCTGTCAGCTGCGTTATGTTTCTTCCGTCAATCTCCTCTGGGTAATAAATCCATAATCATTGAAGGCAAGTGCTGTTCATTACATATGTTCTTATAGCCTGGTCTAAAGGCCCAGACTATCTGAACTGGCAGTAACAACAACTACCATTTATTTACCATTTGGGTACTATGGCTGGGCTCAGTGTTTTATGTCCACTTTGTCATTTAATCCTCATCAACACCTTTGAGATAGGTTGTACAGATGAGCAAAATGGCCCTCAGAGAAATTTAAATAAGTTCTCCAAGAGGCAGAGCTAGGATGAAATCATTTGTCTGTTTAACCCCAACACGTAGATTTTTGAATGACACTGCAGGCCAGCTCCTTAGTAGATGCCTGGTATTTTACAGAAGACAGGTGTTCCCTGGGATTCATGGCTGATAGTATCACAGCCGAATTTCAGATCCAGGACTCCTGACCCCCAGCATCATTTTCTTTTCATGATCTCACACATGGAAAAAAAGGAAAGCTGAGCACATTAATAATTAATTTTGATAAAAAGAGAAATAAACAGAGAGTGAAAGAAAGAAACCTCTGATCTTCCTTTACTTATTCAAATAATTTGAGAAATTTTTTATTCTTCCAGCAATCATTTAAAAAAAAAATACCATTTCTTATAGACATGTAGTAAAAATAAATAAATAAATTTAAAAATACTTACCAAAAGGCTAAATGATGCTGTTATAAGTGGCCTTGAAACAGATGATCTGAGTCCTGCCCTGTTTCTACCAACTTTGTGGATAGTGCTAAGATAGTTATAAATTCTTCCGGGTTCATTTTGAACATATGCAAACCTCCTGAAAACCTTGTTAGACCCATTCAACAACTGTGAAGCCTTTTTTTTTTGGGGGGGGGGGGTTATTTAATTTATTTTTAAATTTTAATTTATTTAACTGAGAACTGGGGAAAGGTAATAGCTAAGCCACAGGGGAGTACTTTAGTCAAAACAGGCTGGTTTTATGAACATCCAGGTTCCCAGCAGTTTTTGTGGATATTAACACGTAAACCAGAGGCAGAAAGTGGCATAAGCAGTGTCCTGAACAGCAGAGACTGTGGCTGGACGAAGCAGAGAGAACCCTGGGTCAGCCCCAGGGACCTGAGTCTACTCTTAGCTCTCCCTGTGACTTGTGAGATCTTAGGCCAAGCTCTCAACCCATGTGAGCCTGGTTTTCTGTTTTAAATTATGCTAATATTACCTATCCTGTGGGTGGAGGTGAGAATTGGATAAGAATGTCTGTGAAAGAACTTGTCCTATGTAAGCTGTTCTGAAGTTGAGGTTCATCTGCCATTTCTGCTGCCCTATTCATGGTTTATCATCAGAGCTTCACGGCAGGTGTGATTAAATGTAGTCCCCTGTTCACAACGGGAAGGCAACCAGCACTTAGGGGAATTGTACTGCGGAATATTTATTGTAAATGAGAACCTCAAAGAGATTCCAAACCTAGCAGATGTCACCCTTATTCCTTGTGTTCTGACTATTTAAGGCTAACCTGTTGTGCTAGTTTGAGGTCACCATTGCTTGAAGTGTGGGGTGCATTCCACAGGATGATTTGGGGTGTCACATAAACAAACATTTTTATGTATGATTAAGTATTTTACAGTGCATTTTTTAAAAGATTCCTTTGAAAAAAGTAAGTAAAAAATGGACTCAATTAAAAATGTATAAAGCAGATAGTAATACTAGTACAGGTGGTATAAGGATATGACAAAGTCATTCAGGTAGAACATGAGTGACTAGTGCTTGGGATATAAGTTAGAATATAAGTTCATAACTTTTAAAGCAAAACTCATGGAGCCAGATGTGTTTCAGGATTCAGAATATCCCATACACTACTTGACACCCCAGAGGTAACTGGGACAGCACTCTCAAACCAAATACGTTATTATTTCTGCAGTAAAACATACAAATATTCACCATAAGTGGGATAAAGTCTATAAATATACTCACATGAATTCAGGCCAAATTTTGCAGCCAAGTGAATTAAAAAATATATTGTTTCTCAGATGTTTTTGCATTTTGAAATTGTAGATAAGAGATTTTTAACCTATAGTAAAACAGGCCAAGATAAAAAAAGAAGTAAATTTAAGGAGCTTGACCTGGGCCATACTTTACGTTTCGGAAGCATTTTTCTTCTCATTATCTTATTTGTGAGGTAGGTGCTCCCATATTACACATGAGGAATCTGAGGCTCAGAGAAGCTAAGAGACTTAGCCAAGATCACACAGCTGGTCACCAACAGGACCAGGATTTGAATCCAGGTTCTCTGCCTCCAGATTCTTGGATCTTTCCATACATCCACACGTCATGCAATAAGCCCTGAAGAGCCAAGGTTGTAGAAGCTGAATTCTTGAACATGTTCCTTGAAAGCAGAAATGCTTCCCTCCAGGGAAGTATCTTACCAGACTGTAATTTCTACTGAGAGGGCTCTGGCAAGAAGGATGGGAGTGGAAGACAAAACCTTGACCTTTTAATGTTGAGCTACAGATGTGTCTAAGGTGGCTGAATTAATCTCTTTAGACAGTGCCTAAAACCCAGCCAAAATGCTTGTTATAGTCCAGTGGTATTTCAGAGGAACCATTGCTTGCTACTTCCAGAGATTCTAATATTAGTAGACATTTACTGAGCACCTGCTATATGCCTGACACTCCTCCCCATAAAACCTTGGGGTGTTAGTACCATTCCCTTCCCCTAGATGAAAAAATAGGGGTTCAGAGACATGGCAAAGGTCACACACCTGGTGAGTGACAAGTCAGGATTGGGCCAGGTCTGATTCTATGGAAGAGCCACACTCTTACGCAGGACCCTGCACAGAGCAATGGCAGATCCCTTGATTTCTGATCCACCCATGGGAGCGATACCTTTTCTCCAACAGCAGGCTGATGGTGAGTGGGTATGGCCAGTCCCCCCATTTTGCAGGTCTCATGTCCCAGAAATCCAAGTGCAAGTTGATTCAGATGCCTAATTTTGATGGTGCAGCCCCTCACAGTAGGGAAGTAGCAGGAGCTGGCTGCATTTCGGGAAGCACAGCAGATGCGTATAATTGGAATGTAAAATGAGGGTGGGGTTTGGGGGAAGGGTTGGGGGCAAAGGTTAAATCATGAAGAGCCTTGTTCTCACTGAGGAGGTTAGATTTTGTTCTCTAGGCAATGGAGAATCACTGACTGATTTTGAGTAGGGGAATGACGTAATATTTCCATGTGTGTTGTCTTATCTGGCTTAGAACTCAGGGGCTGCTTCCTGGAAGAGTTAACCTGTTAACCAGTTAACCTGAGGCACCCATGTCCTCTTGAGTGCTC
This sequence comes from Cynocephalus volans, assembly GCF_027409185.1. NCBI lineage: Eukaryota > Metazoa > Chordata > Mammalia > Dermoptera > Cynocephalidae > Cynocephalus > Cynocephalus volans. The sequence continues at coordinate 78,020,020 of NC_084474.1, read as the reverse complement.
TCCTGACTGCACCCCGCCCTGCTGTCATATATGCCCAGCTGTGCCCCGCTCTGCTGCAAAGGCCAATGCAACATTTGACTTTCTTGCCCTGCTGTAAAGGCTAACAGACCTGGAAATCTTCCCACCTAGATGGAAGTTATAAACATATAAGGTCACCTCTTACCCCACTGTAAAAACTGGAAGAGTAACAATATAGAAGAGACAGCTCCTCTGTGTTTGGGCCTCAGCCTTAGTGACACAAGTCTGCTGAGCTGTTGCTGGCATCAATAAGCTCTGCTTCCGGCTACAAGCCTTGGTGTCCTGCCTCTCCTTGAGATTCACTGTAACACACACTGTAACACATTGTAACAAACCTAGGACTGAAAGGATGGATAAGCTGTCACCAGCAGAGACAGCTGTTCATCCAGGGCAGAGGCAACTGTGACAGCAAGGTATAGGCACAAGTGTGTCCAGGATCCACAATTACATGAATCAAAACAAACCACTTTCTCCTGCTGAACACCTACAGTGTGCACTGTACATAGTTATCTCTTTTAATTATCGCTTTTAATTATCACAGAAGCCCTGCAAGAAAAGTCATAGCTCCTAAGACATGGGGGTGGGATTCACACCCATTCCTGCAGACCTCAAAGCCCATTCTCTTTCCATCCCACAAGTTGCCTCTCCCAGTGGAGTTCAGTCTGGCTCAGAGCACAAGGGAGGTGGAAGAACAGTGCAGGTTCAGAAGGAAATGAAAGCTGGAATCAGATTTTAAAGAGCCTTAACAGCTTAGAGACTGTTCCAGAATTGGTCTCTCTGGATCCCATTACTGCTTTCAGACAGTGCCCAAACCCCTAGTAGGACTGCGTTAATCAGAGTGAGATTATTGGGTGGAGAAGAGGAGAGTTCCCAGGGAACCAGTATTAATTCCAGGATTATTTCCCCTCGCTTGCTCACTGCTTTTTGGCTTTGCACTTGTCTCTCTTCATTTTTCTGAGTCCGTGTACTCTGATGAAGTCAGAAGTTATGAGAAAGAACTCCAGGAGCAGGACACACTGCAGCTGCTGTTCAGAAGCAGGCTCAAGGACCCAGAGAAATTCTGACAGTTGCCCAAGGTTTGGTGAACGGGGCTGGATCCTGGCCTAGGCCTGTGGGGACATAACCGTCCATAAGAGCCCCCTCCATCTCTCTGCATCTTAACAGGTGTGCCGCCCTCGAGTCCAGGTGCTGACTGTCCCCTACTAATGGACCCAGTTAGGGGGCAGCACGGCGGGGGACCATTAAAGCATGAATGAAGGTCCGTTGATAGCATTGGGACCTCCATACACCAGGAGCACCAAAGATTAACTTGGGGGGTGGGTGGGGTGGTTAGAGCTAAACGTATCAAAGGATAGATATATTATAGGAGCCAAACTGGCCTCCCCCAACCCTCTGGCATCATATCAATTAAAGTGAGACTGTGGGGAGGAGAGCTGAGCACCCTGAGAACCAGGGCTAACCTGAGTCCCCCTTAGCCTAGCCCCAGAGCAGGTGTGACCAGGATAAAAACAACTAGGGGGCCTTTAAAAAAAGAGACATTGTCAAAATCCAAAGATGTCATTTTTATGGGTTTTTTGAGAAAGAACAGTGGCTGTTTGCATATGTGCCATTTCCATGAAATGACCAGAGCCTCTCAGTTATCAGTGTACATTTGACCCAGTTTGCTCTACACACAGATTTCTTTCTTTATGTCTTTGGGCACAAGGTGTGTGAGGCCAGAGTCTTCCACCACTGAGCATCTGGGGTGCGACCCCTCCCAGCTCGGCTCCCATCTCTCTCTCTCTGTGTTTCCAAAGGCTCTACAATCTTGCCCCTTAGATGGTGCTTTTGCTCACTCCAACCCCACCAATCAAGAGATTTCTTTTCTTGCCATCTCTAAAGACAAGCAGATGGACTCCTCTGGTTTGAAGATTTTTTATTCTCAACTAATCACAGTGGGGACAGAGACAGCAGAGAGACCAAAATAACAAGCACAGGAAGGTTATAATGTTTAGAGAATCTTACACAATCTGTGCTTTCACAGGCCCTCTCCTGCAAGTGCTGACAGTGCAGCCCAGTAGAAGGTGTTGGACGGATCCGGGTCCAAATCCTGGGCCAGCCACTTACTAGCTGTGTGACCTTGGGCTGCTTAACTACTTAACCTGTTGCTTCAGTCTTCCCTCTGGAAAATGGGGACAATAATACTTACCCCTTGTGAGATGACACATACCCAGCAGCTAGCCTAACACCCAGTGTGTAATAGGTGCTCACAAACAACTTTTTTTTTTTCCTAAGGTAGTATTGAAAAGGTCCTTGGACTCCAGCTCTCTATCTTTGTTCCCAAAGGTGAGGTCATCCCTTTTCCAAGATGACCACTTTCAAGCTTGGGGGCTGCAGATGGAATATGCAGAGCCCTAGGCATCAACCAGCGTCTTTCCTGCGCCCCACCTGTCTACGGCAGGTGATTTGATTTGTGTAGGGGCCGGTACCCTCCTCAGGGCACCCCGAGTGCATATAAGTAAAATGTCTCCTGAGAGCAGTGCCTTGTAATTCTCCTTTCTTACTGAAAAGTAAAAGCCAGCTGTTCTACTTCCTTCTTACATTCTCTCCCCCATCTCAGTGCACTGAACTTAAGGGCTTATCCTTGCTCCTCAGGGCAGGAGGCAGAGATACCCAACCTCTCCATCTTGGAACGTGCTTCGTATTGAAACTGAATTTCTTTGGATCCTTGACCATTTCTGCAACTCTGAGGTAGAGGTTTCTTAGAGAGCAATCTGGCCAGAGCTTCAGCATTGGCTGGAGGGTAAACCACTGCCCCCATCAGAGTGGGTGCTGGTGAGTCCAGCAGGGCACCAGCACTCTGTTTCAGAGCATCCGTGTCCATGGCATGCCTGCTACTCCCAGGCTCCCTCGAGATTTCCCTCACACGTGGGCTGCCACACTTTGAGTCCCATTTAGGGTTTGGGATTGGGTTAGGGTTTGAATCCCCACTATCGCTCAGCAGAAGTTCTCTTGGAGACGTATGCATCTGCCCGCTTTTCCCTATAGCACTGTTATTGGTTATGCGGAGCTACTAAGTGGGAAAGATACAGGCATCACCCCATGCACTGACTTAACAGTATTTGAAAAGCAGGAAAGAGAGACTGAAAGGGATCGGCAAGTGGAATGTTTCCCTGGGACGTGGATGAAAAGTTTCCCTGTGGGAGTTGAATCAGGAAAACCCACACACAGAGGTTGTGAGTAGCCAAGCAATTATCTGTTGATGAGAAACCAAAGAGTCTGGGCCCACAAGAAACTGTCCTCAAGGCAACTGGGTGTAATTAATCCCAAGGGGACAAAGCAGCAATCTTTAGAACCTAGTCACTTGTAGTTTATGGTTTGGTAAAAGAATATGTGAACCAAAGGTTGGAGAATAGAAAAAAGAAAACCCTCGAAGAGCCAGGAGCAGGATGAGCTTTTCAAACACCGTCCAGTGGAGAGTGTCTGCTGCCCCATGGGGCATCACATTCCTATTCTAGGGTTGATTTATTCCAACGATTATGTATCAATCTACAAACACCCCAACTCGGCATCTCCACCCATCGGCAAGTGTCTGATTGTAATTTTGATGTCCAGGAACGTGGTGTACAGGGAAAGACAGTTCAGAGGTGCTGAAGTGGGTAACTAGGTCTGGTTGGCAGTTGTAGTTATCCTAAACTAACCAACAGGCTTCTTGGCTTGTAGAACAGTCTCTAAGAAGCGGGGCATGCCCTGTAAGCCCCGAGGCAGATGCTTTCCTCTGAGACCCCACCTGATCCCAGTCCTCTGCAGCACGTTCTCACACTGGCTGTCCACAGAAGCTCTGAGGAGCAAGACACTCACTCTTCCTAAACCGATAAATGAATTTGGATGTAGTTAGTGGTCCCTAATGAAAACAGCAATCCAAGGAGACCAAAGTCATTGTTAAGTGTAAAATACAGGCTGGCTGGTTGGCTCAGTTGGTTACAGTGTGGTGTTATAACACCAAGGTCAAGAGTTTGGATCCCCATACCAGCCAGTCACCAAAACATAAAACAATGAAAAATGAAAGGGTTAAGGTTATTACAAGGTAATGCTCAAACATGTAGATTGAAGGAGGGACATCAAAATCCCAAGGAGCACCCAATCTCTTTCCTTCTCGGAGACAACTATGTAAATCAGTTTCCTTTTCTTCTATTTGGCAGTTACCAGTGTCCAGAGTGGACATGACATGATCCAAGGAGCTGCAATATTTATCAATATTCACTAGTGCTTTTCTTTCCCTGCCAACTTCTTTTTTCTTTTTGGAGGAAAATACTTCACTTAGAAGTGTCAGCAAATCAATTACTTTTATACAGGGCATTTTACTTGCTCAGGATGAGGCTGGAAGATAAATTATATGAGACATGGTTTCTGCCAGGGCCGCTTTGTTCTTCTGTGCAGATCGTGCACTGCACAACCCTGGAGTGTGCTATCCACATTGTACTCTATGCAGTTGTCTCCCTCCCCCCGGTTGTTCAGTGCAATATGTGCCATATGGGGGTCCCTGGCATATCCAGGGAGCTTGTAATATAGTTTGGATGTGAAGGTTACGGCTACATTGTGGAGCTGTCCACAGTGCCCCAGATGTAAAACATCTTGCTAAGTGTAGTTGCTGGGACTGACAACTGCAGATTCCTTTTGTGGGTGATTTGGTGCATATCCATAAGAGGAGAATTCCAGTGAAGTGGCTAGAAATGAACATGTGGAAGGATCCTGGCTATGGGAAGAAGCTGGAATGTGAATGAGCAGAAACTGGCCCTGCCTCACCTTCAGGAGCCACAGTGTCTCTTTAGGCAGGATTATGGACCATGCTCAATTTGGATAAAGCGTGACCTCTCAAGGGCTGTGGCTCTTCCCTCCCTGCCACTATTGAGTGACACCTTAAAAGGCTGGAAACAAAATTTCCCAAAGCCACATAAAATGAGTCAGCATGGTTAATCTCAGCTTGTCAGATGATGTCGTAGATGAGCCTGGGCGTTGGGAAAAACTAATGGACTACTCATTTGCTAGGGCTGCCATAACAATATACCACAGAACTATATTTTCTCACAGTTCTAGAGACCAGAAGCTCAAGATCAAGGTGTCAGCAGTGTTGGTTTCTCCTGAAGCACCTGTCCTTGAGTTCTCGCTGTGTCCGCACATGGTCTTCCCTCTGTACACACGCATCCCTGGGATCTCTCCACGTGTCCAAATTTCCTCTTCTTAGAAGAACACCAGTCAGATTGGATTAGGGCCTACCTTAAGGGCCTCATTTTAACTTAATCACCTCTTTGAAGGCCCTGTCTCCAAATACACGAACATTCTGAAGTACTGGGAGTGAGGGCTTCAACAAAGCAATTCAGGGGGCGGGGCTGGGGGGACACAATTCAGCCCATAACATAGACGGCCAGAAGCATTGTAGGGAAAAGGCAGCTTGTGCCCTAAGGGAGGAGTGAGTGGCTGCCGGATGGTGGACTGCACGATGCCAGACAGAAATCTAAACACAGGTGCATCCAACGCTGTCCAGGAAATGCAACACCCAGCCTTCCAGTCTGGGGCCTTGAGTCTGAGTCAAACCTGTCTGGAGGAATGTGGTGGAACAGGAGTCTAAGGAATTCGTGAATATCATAGCAAGACAAAAGAAGATTTCCACCTTGAGACCATCTGACCAAGGTGGATGAATGGAAAAGGGCAGGGTCCATATTGAAATTGCAAGGCTGCTGGCCCCAGAGGGCTGCCCTTCTGAGACAGCACCAGTCGGAGGCCACACTCACGGTAATCTCTGAACACGAGTACGCACCATCTCTAGTAGGGTGGAGAGTTAAGTTGAGGTGACATGTGTTTAACCAGTGATAGATGTTCAAACTCAGTTTGTTGTATTCACCCTCCTTCATGTGGTTCTTCTCATCTGTGTTAAAGCAGTGATATTAATAAGGACATTACGCTGATTTTGTTTAAGCACTGGAACTATGCTAGGGGGTTACACACCATGCATTACCTTCATCAGTCTGTACAACCCTTTGAGGTGGTTTTAATTGACATCCAGGACTCAGAGGCAAACAGGAAATAGGTGTCATCTTCAGGATTTGGATCTCACCTGTTCCACTCCATGGCCTGTGCAGATAACCTCTTGGCTGTGGTCTAGTGCAGAAAGGCCTGGAATGCAGGACCCGAAGGCTGGAATCTCAGCTTACCAGTAGCCAGGCAGCCCACCTTCACCTCTGGCTGTTCCCCTTGTGTTAGAAAAGGGACCCTGGTGGAGATGGGACCCTGGAAGGCTGTACAGCTCCCTAGACTCACTAAGCAAGGATCATATTTGAAACAGTTGAAGTGTATCTCCTCTGCCTGCAGACAGCATTGGGTGGTAGTGGCGGTGGGAGGGGAGATTAATTGGTGCCTTTTCTCTGATTCTGCTTTCAGTTTCTTTGGTCAGAGAAATTGGATTACTCATGAGGTTGAGAAAGGGAACATTGGTAATGAAATTTAAGGAGACGGATTGCACTTGGATGTTCAATCTTTTCAATGCTAAGCCATTGATTACATTCTGCCTGTTTGACAGGGATGGATGGCTGAGGAACTGAGAATTTCAGCTCCATTTCCAAAGGACGGCTTTTCTTCTGTCTAAACAAATCCAAGAATAATCACTAATTAACTTCTTTCTCTGGAGTCTCTGCCAAGAAGCCAACTATGATGGGTTTCTAGAGCTCAAAAAGTCATAGTATGGAGATGTTGGCGGGGATCCGCCATGAGAGGAGGGCTCAGTCCTTATGACTGTTGATTTCTACTTTAGAGATGCTCAGAAATACAGGATAAGGATAGTTTCTGGCCACTAGTAGGAGATGCTATTTATATATTTTTAAAAATGGAGAAGATCAAGTAAATGCATCTGGTAACTAGATGGACAAGTCTTTGAAAAGTCAGGGAATTGAGTTGCCTTGATGATGTGTTACATATTTAATAGCAAAACTCAGTTGAAACATTTTAAGAACTTTCCCCTAGTATATTGGAAAGAGTATGGATTGTCAACCAGGAGACCTGGTTCCTAGCTCCACTCTTTAGCGATCTGCTTATCCCAGTGCACAGCAGGCACTCAGCAGACATGTGTGGCATGAATGGATAAATCATGAACTAGATGCAAGACCCCATGTTTATCTGCCTCGGTTTTCTCATGTTAAACTTGGATCAAGCTTAACCTCTGGGCTTCTCAGGATTGTGGAAAGGATCGGATGGGAAAACTGATTATACCAGCAAACATGTTTCAGCACTTACAACATGACAGTCACCATTCTAAGTGTTTATACATCTCGTCTCTTTTAATCCAAACAGTGATTTTCTAGATCTATAGCAAAACTCCTCCAAAGTGTGTCTGACCATCTCTAATTCTTCTCTCTCCTGTCCTCCCTGAATCCAGTGATGTTAGTGTCATTTTCTCATTTGAACCACTTGCAGTCAGGCCTTTATTCCCACCCTTCACCAAAAGGGTTCTTGTCGAGGTGGTCAATGACCTCCACATCCCTAAGCCTATTGCCCCTCTCTGCTCATCTGTTAGGTCTCTCTTTTCAGCATTTGTCCCAGTTGATTGCTCCCTCAAGCCAACTGCTGTCACCACAAACCCATACCTCCTCATATCCTACCACCCCCACCTGCACCCCCAGTTTTCCAAGATTCTTAGTGGGGAGGACCTCTCAGCAGTGGGGTCCCTTCCTTGGCTTTTTAGGGGGACTTAACCTCCATCCCACCTCACCTCAGAGACTTCATTGTCAGACGTAGCACACTCCCCTCCTCCAACATGTCAAAGTTTAAAGAAAATGGAAAGTCACACACTAAGTAGCACAACCCCCTGGTTTGACACATGAGACACCAAGGCCCCAAGGTCACACAACTAGCTAATGGTAGGGCCAGAATGAAGCCCCCAGCCTCTTGCCTTCTGGCCTAGTACTCTAGAAAGCAACATCTCCTGAAAGAAAAAGTACAAATAACAATCCATAAATCAAGGCTATGAAACTGCGCTTCCAAATTTGCACTCCGACTTTCAAATAATTTAGAACTTAAAGTAATGTTTGAAAAGTATCTGGAATTTCACATTTTCTATAGCTAATAAAAAATTTAACTTTCTGGATGGGTCTTATTGTCATCACACTTAAGCTATGGCTGTCAGGCGCCCAGTTGTTCTTTTCAATGAGGAGAAGGTGACCCTGGAGCATACTGTCCAAGGGCAACAGAAGTATTAGGATAATTCAAGTCAAGTGTGGGGCAGGGTGCACTACTTTTGAGCTTTTTTTGCAGGTATTCTTTGACCTGCTTTCAAATATATTGTATCATTTATTGAGCATGTACTATGTTCCTAGCATCAACTGGTTAATTTGACACATTATGACATGCAACACTCACAAAACCCGATGAAGCAAAAATAACTATTGATCACCTACTATGTGCCAAAACCTCAACATTCATTATTGCTAATCCTCACAAATCCCCTCATGAGATTTGTCCCCTCATGAGCCAGAAACCCAAGTCAGAGTTCCCTGTCCACCACTGGTCCTCATTGTAAACGTGATCACTATTTTGACTTTACACATGAGTACACTGAGGCATGGAGAGATTCAGTGACTTGTCCAAGAACACACAGCAGTGGAGAGTTGACCCCAGAGCAGCCCTGCCCGTCCACTTCCAGTTCCACTAACTGCTATGGCCTCCTTCATTTCTTCCACGCAGGTCAAACTGGGAGCATATAGGTGTCCACGTTTCTGAAGCAGACTGCAGGTCTGAAAAATCCCAACCTGATTGTCTGAGATAGTTCCAAGCAGTTCTGCAGAGGGACCATGGCACTTCCGAAGTCTAACTCGGGCCATCGGTCTGGGTTGGGAAGCTGGGGCTCCTGAGTCTTCCTCAGAGTCCGGTTCTAGTTCACTGTCCCCAGGAAATCACTTTCTCAACAGTGGGAAAAGTATTACTCTAAGTACAGAAGCCCTTTTGAAAGCCCCACAAGAGATTGTAAAAAGCTCTGCATGTTGCTTATAAACAGATCAGGAGAAGAAAAATGAGGGTGGCCCTGTCCCAGAGAAGAAAGGTATAATTAACAAGAACAACAAACAAGAAGAACTGAGAACAAAGCCGATTTTCCATTTTTTGTGTGTTTTGTTCTGTTTTACTAAATGATTCCTTTGTGTCAGTGCTTTACTACAAATGTAGGCGAATGTTCATTTCCTCCCCTAACCACAGATTTTACCCATGTCTTATCGTATGTCAGAAAGGAAGGATATTTACTATGTACTGACTAAGTGAAATAGTCAACTGGGGGCACCGGATTCATCTGCTCAGGTCATTCTCCCAAAATCCAGTGAGGTTAGCATCATTTTCACCCTCGTCCCATCCTCTGATCTCCTGCTGGGGACACCCATTGGTTGAACTGAATTAGAAGCCAGAGGACCATGGATGACCACGTCTCCCCGGGCATTGGGGAGGCAGAGAGGGTGGAGAGGGAATCTGGAGGTGAGATCTGAAGGGGCAAATGGTGACCGTCCACCCCTGTGCTCCTGCTAGGAGCTCTAAGGGGTGTGACAGTCAGGGCGAACTGACAGGGAACTTAACCTGGCTTTGGACTTGGCTCACTGATGCTGCAGGTGAAGATTGGGCTCGTTAGCAAGCCCAGGTCCTCCCATAGAATGTCCTCGGGATCCTCCGAGGGTGGAAAGCTGCACTTGCTTGTGGGAAGCTATTTGATCGAGTGGATAGAGTGCCAACTAGGAGCCAGGAGACCTGGGTCCAGGGCAACTTTTGCCATGTGGAGTGTGTGACCGTGGACAGGTCCCCCTTTCTAGGCCTGATTCTTCATCCATGAAATTAGTGGGTTTGACCTGATTAAGGGACCTAAGCCTTCCTTGTACATCTGAATCCACCAGGAAACTTTAAAAACCACCCCGCTGCCTGAGCCTTACCTCCAGAGCATTCCACTTGGCCTCGAGTGGTCCTGGGCACTGGTGGTGTTACCAAACTCAGGTCTGACTGCCCACCCCCTTTAGAAGGAAAGAAAAGACTCAGAACTCAAACAGTTGGTGTTAGAAAAGCAGATGTATTCAGCTGAAGGAGACGGTAGGCTATCCCATCTCAAAGACTTAGATTTACTGTGGGTTTTTTAAAGGAGGGGTTGAGGGAATGGAACATGGGAGGTGAAAAGCAGGAGAGGAGGAGATGTGAGCTATGGAGAGTCAGTGTCTGAGTCAGGTACAAGGCCTCATCTGGTTTCTGTTCTCATTCTTGCTGTTCTTACAGGGCCCTGCAGGATTTTGACTTGCTCTGGTGTAGAACCATCTTTTCTGCAGTCTTCTGCATAGTTTCACTTTGCAGAGCTCTGGCTGACTTGGCTGGTGCCCAGGGTCAGCTTCCAGTCATTTGGTCTTGATCACTTCTCAAAACTCTCCAAGTCTCAAATAACTGTTAGCTTTGCAAAGTACTGATTAGCTTATCAACTTGTTTTCCTATTTAGCAATTAAGATAAGAAAGGGGATGGGAAGGAAGAGTGGAGAGACAAAAAAACCTGTCCTTTTAAAAATACCCCCGCCCCCTCCCCTTGCAGCCTGGGCGGTCTTAGGTCCCAACATGGCTTCAGTCCTGCTCACTCCAACAGTTTATAAACATGCCCTAAATGATTCTCATGTTTGGCTGGGATTGAGAAACTCTGGACTAGACCACCACCTCCAGTTCTGGAATTACACCTCCAGGGACTAAGGTCTCTTCAGTTCTAAAATTTTACTTCTCCATAGAAATAGCACAGAAGGAAATAAGCACTGTATTGAGGATCTGATGGCACATTTGTGATATTTGTTTATTCCTCACACAGTCTCTAGGTTGTCATAGTCACCACACCCATTTTCTTTCTTTTTTTTGCAGCTGGCCAGTACAGGGATTGAACCCTGGACCTTGGTGTTATCGGCACCACACTCTAACCAACTGAGCTGACCAGCCAGCCCCTACCGTACACATTTTCACAGTTGAAGTAATTGAAATCAGGACACTTTGACATTCCTTCAGCAATATTTGCTGAGTACCTACTGTGTGTCAGACACCGTTGTAGGTGCCGCGGACCCACGATGAACAAAACAGACCAAATCCCTACTCTCCTGGAGCTCACGTCCCAGTCTAAGAGATGGATGATTAGGGCTACCCGAAGTCCCTTGTGTGCCTGAGATCATTAACTCTTGTTAATTATTTTTAGCCTGTCTTTTCACTCTCAAAATTTCCTGGTTTGAATATAAAATGATATTCAATAGATAATAAACAAAAAAATGAACAAAGTAGATGGTGATAAAAGGCATTAAAGAAAACAACCACAACATCGTCTTCTAAAAATAATGCCATGACTCAAAGATAAACATTTCTCTCTCAATATATGTAGTACATTTTGACAAAATACTGTGGTTATTTGGGAGAATGGCTGCTTTGGATTGTCCCCTGAGGAGGGGACATGTGAGTTGATGTGTGATGGCATGCAGAGACCCGGGGGTGCTGTTCCAGGCAGTGGGAACACAAGTGCGAAGGTCCTGAGGTAGCAAATAAGCCTGTGTCTGAGAGAGGAAAGATGGTTACTGCGGCCAAGGCCCAGTGAGTGCCTGGAAGACGGCAGGAGATGAGACCTAAGAAATGGGCAGGGCAGGTCTTGAGCAGCCACTCTCCCAAATAACCACAGTATTTTGTCAAAATAGAGAGAGACAGAGCATGAGAAAGCACATGCGAGAGTGAAACACGAGAGAGAAATGCATATCGTGGCATTTTTTTCAGAAGACAGTGTTATGGTTGTTTTCTTTATGATTTTTTATCACCATCTATTTTGATCATTTCGTCAGCCATGGGAGGGTTTGGATCCCGTCCTCAGGGCAATGGGAGGGCTTCAGAAGGGCTTAAGCTGGGGAGAGCCATGATCTGATTCAGTGGTCATCAACTGGGGTGATTTCACCCCTCCCAGAAAACATTTGGTAATGCCTGGGGACATTTTTGGTTGTCACAACTAGAGGGGAGGAGCTACTGGAATCTAGTAGGTAGAGGCCAGGATGCTGCTAAACATCCTGCACTGAACGGGACAGGTCCCCTCCCCCCCTCCCCCAACAAACACTTATCCTGCCCAAAATGTGAAGAATGCTCAGGTCTTTAAAAGATCACTCTGCACGGTTGGTGGGGATGTAAAGCGGTGCAGCTGCTATAGAAAACAGTATGGTGCTTCCTCCAAGATTTAAAAATAGAATTTCCATATGATCCAGCAATAACTCTTCTTGGTATATATCCAAAAGAATTGGAAACAGGGTCTTAAAGAGATACACCCACGTTCATAGCAGCATTATTCGCAATAGCCAAAAGATGGAAGCAAACCTGAATGTCTATCGACGGATGAATAGATTAAAAAATAAAAATGTGGTATATACATGTAATGAAATATTTTTCAGCCTTGAAAAGAAAGATAATTCTGAGACTTGATACAACATGGATAAAACTCGAGTACCTTATTCTAAGTAAAATAAGCCATTCACAAAGAGACAAGTATGCCATGATTTCACTTATACGAGGTACCTAGAGTGCTCAGATTCATAGAGACAGAAGGTAGAACGGTGGTTGCCAGGGGCTGGGGGAGAGGGAAGTGAGGAGTTGTTGAATGGGTGCAGAGTTTCAGTTTTGCAAGATGGAAAATTCTAGAGATTGGTTGCACGACAGTGTGAATATACTTTACGTTATTAATCTGTACACTTAAAAATGGTTAAGATGGTGCATTTTATGCTGTGTGTATTTTAACACAAATAAAGAAAAGAAAGATCACTCTGGCTGTTGGGTGGAGAATGGACTGTTGGGTGGCAGCTATAGAAGCAGGGAGACAGTAGGTTACTGTAGTAATCCAGACTAGAGGTGATGGTGGCTTGGATGTGATGGGTAGCAGTGGTGAGAAGAGAAGCAGACAGATTTAGGCTATCTTTTGGTCGTAGAGCCAAAAGGACCTGCTGATGGTTTGGAGTTGGGAATTAGGTGATGTGCCCAGGGTCACTCGGCTGATAAGGGGGGAGCTGGATGTGGACGCATGGCTGACTCCAAAGCTCACACTCTCACTTCCTTTCCAAGCATCCACACCTTCCAATACTTCATGGACTGGACACCTCACTGGGACAGCATCTGTTGCCATTTTGGTCCCTTTCATGCTATTGGGTAAATGGTAATCACTGTACAATACTGACTTCTAAAAATGCCCCAACATGTATTTCTCAAAGCCTTAAACTTTAAAATACTGGTTTTATTTCAGATTATTGCATACTGAGCTGGTCTTTCTGCCAGCAGCTCACAGTTACACTGAATCATTTGCAACTGTGCTTTTGTGTGGCTGTAACTGTGATGGGGGCACTGCAGAAATGTGCCTGTGGTTTTATGTACAGCCTGTGGGTTCAGATCACAGACCTTAATCATGCTGGCAGCCAAAACTCTTCTAACACTGCAGAGATCCCTTTCAACACCTGGTGGGGGCAGCCAGCAAGGGTTGGTCTCCTAGAACCTTTTGTTTTCAGCTCTCTTCCTTAATGTTCAGGTTGCTAGGAAACCAGACAAACAGCAGAGAAGGAGCTTTTGGAGGTCGCCTGAGGCCCAGCTGGTGTTACTGGCTGCAAATTGCCATCTAGCACTAGTGGTTGCCAAGGCCTTCTGAAGAGGTTGAATGCTCTGGTTATATTGTGTAGCCAGTTTGTCCTCTTTCTCCTGGACTTTTCTTTACCTGGCCAAGAAAAGGCTCTCAGGGAAATTCGCCAAGTCTCCAACTCTGAGAGGCTAGTGGAAACCATAGTCCTCTGTCCTCAGCAACAAAGCAGAGAACTTCTGCTATCTCTAAAGAATACATCTGCTGAATAATAAAGGTGTCAGCAAGTGTATGTGTGTCTTGAGGGGTGGGGAGAGTAGGGAAACCTAAAAAGCTCTTGAAGTTATTCTTTTTTAAAATAATTAATTAATTAAGTAATTGGTTTTTTGGTCAGCTGGCCAGTGCAGGCATCTGATCCCTCGACCTTGGTCTTACAACACCCTGCTCTAATCAGCGGAGCTAACCATCCAGCCTATTTATTTTAATTGACACATAATTGTACATACTTATGGGGTACAATATGTTTTGATACATATGTGTTGTACAAGGATTAGGTCAGGGTAATCAGTGTATCCACCACTTCATGCATTTATCATTTCTTTGTGGTGAAAACATTGAAAAGCCTCTCCTATGACTATTATGTAATATACCAAACTTAACTGTTAACCATAGTCACCCTACTGTGCGATAGAACACCAGAACTTATTCCTCCTGTCTAAGTGTAATTTTGTACCCATGGGCCAACCTCTCCCTGTTTTCTCTTTCCTCCTCCCCTTCCCAGTCTCTGGGAACCACTGTTCTACTCTGTGCCTCTATAATATCAACAATTGCATTCTTTTTATGGCTGAATAGTATTCCATTGTGTATATATAACACATTTTTTTTTAATCCATTCATCAGTTATTGGACACTCAGGTTGATTCCAAATCTGAGCTATTATAAATTGTGCTGCAATAAACATGGGAGTGCAGATATCTCTTTGACAGGCTGACTTCATTTCCAGTGGTGGGATGGCTGGATCATATGGTAGGTCTATTTTTAATTTTTTGAGCAGTCCCCATACTGTTTTCCATAATGGCTGTACTAGTTTGCACTCCCACTAACAGGGTGCAAGTGTTCTTTTTCCCCCCGACATCCTCGACAACACCTGTTTTGTTTTGTCTTCCCTCCGCCCCCCACCCCCCAGGGGCCACCCCCCTTCACAGACTTCTTTTTGTTACTAGTTGATCCAACAGGAGTGAGGTGGTACCTAACTGCTGCTTTGATTTGCATTTCCCTGATGATTAGTGAAGTTGAGCAGTTTTTCGTATGCCTGTTGGCCCTTTGTATGTCAGCTTTTGAGAAATGTCTGTTAAGATCCTTTGCCCACTTCTCAATTGGGTTATTTGCTTTTTTACTGTTGAGTTGTTTAAGTTCCTTATATATTCTCGATATTAACCCCTGTCGGATATAGAGTTTGCAAATAAATATCTTCTCCCATTCTGTAGGTTGTCTCTTCACGCTGTTAACAGTTTCGTCTGATGTGCAAAAGCTTTTTGGTTTGATGTAATCCCACTTGTCTATTTTTGCTTTTACTGCTTGTGTTTTTGAAGTCTTATTTAAAAAATCCTTGCCTGGCCCTATGTTGTGGGTCGTTTCCCCTATGTTTTCCTCTGGTAGTTTCATAGCTTCAGGTTTGACATTTAAATCTTTAATCCATCTTGAGTTGATTTTTGGGAAGAGTTATTCATTTCTTTTTTTTTTTTTTTTGCACTGGCTGGTATGGGATCTGACCCTTTAACCATGGTGTAACAACACCTCAAGAGTTATTCTTAAGACTTCCCCTCCCCGCTTTCTTCATATCTGAGTTTTAGGTAATTGATGCTGTTGATATAAAGCGGTTGTTCTCAAACTGTGGTCCTTGGACCAGCAGTATCAGCATTGATCCTGGGCACAGGTCCAGCTGCCTGTTTCCTTTCAAAAATAAACCACTCGGGGAGCAATAATCAGCCACAATGTATATCGACAAAATAAAATTTTTTTTAAAAAAAAGGTACCCATTTTCACTAATGAATCTTGTGTATAGCAAAAACAAAGAATTTGAGGCAGATAAGCATGAAGGGAAGAGTGGTTTTTATGTAAAATTAAGAATAATAAAGTTTCATTGTTAATATCTACAAAATAAATAAATAAATAAATAAACCACTCAAAAGTCAAATGTTGGTGAAAATGGAAGTCAGCTTTTGTTCAGGAACACCCGTGACCTGAGGAGAGATGTTGGGCTGACCCATCTCTCTAGTAAACCTGAAAGAGAACGGCCAGACTAAGGCCATCTCAAAGTCCCAGATTTCCTGAGGGATTTCTTGAGAGGGGGCTGAGGGAATGGAATGTGGGAAATGAAAGGCAGGAGGGAGGGGGACCTGCAAGTGGCCAGGTGCAAATTCGTGCCAGGGCTCCATCTGGTCTCTGCTCCCATCCTTGCTGTTGTCTCAGGGTCTGGGTAGTACGTGTGAGTCTGCAGCTTCAGGCTGGCTAGAATACAACATTACATTCATGTAAATAACGTCATCTTGTCCCATAACCAAGGCTAAAAATATCACATAACCATGGGAAAAGAGGGAACTCAGAGCAATGCATGCCAAGAAAAAAACTGTCCTTCTAAAATTTGCCTACAGCTCAGGTGGTTTTAGGTCCAAACATGGCTTCAGCCCTGCTCACTCCAACAGCTTCACCTGGGAACTTGATAGAAATGCAAATTCCCATGTCATACCCCAGACACACTGAATCAGAAACCTGGGGTTGGGGCCCAGCAATCTGTTTCAACAAGTCCTCAGGTAATCCTGATGTGCACTCAAGTTCGAGAGCCACAGAACTCTCTCTGGAATCCAGATTTGCCAACTGAATGACCTCAGCAGCTTATTTCTCTTCCAACAGCCTCAGCCTACCAGGATGAGAGAATGCAGGCCAAGCACCTGACATACGGTCAGGAAGCTGAATTGATTCTCCTCGAATAAAACCCGTTTCTCAGTGGCCTATGGTTTGTACCAGTTGGTGGTAAAATATGCGTTCAAAAAGAAGTGCTTCTGTTAAAACTTAAGGCTACGATTTTAGTGTGACTTTTCTTATCTCAATATAAAATCTGAATCACAGCACTTTCGCTGTGATTCAGAATCTCCTCTTCTCAGAAGAAGAGGAAGCTGTGTTCACGGGTATCTATCCTTTCTGCAGCTTGAGGCATCTAACAATTCTGCTCCTGGTGACTTTGCACATGTAAGGGCAGGGAGACACAGGTTCTCTCCCTGCTCACAGCCCCTCAGGCCCAGAAAACCCCTGGATCCAGTCAGATGCCCTCCCCCAGGGGACTGACACATGCTTCTAAGATGTCCAGGACCCCGGGCACATTGTTCAGACTTCTTCACCACCCAGAGAGCTGCACTTTGCCCTAAGGGGCAGTTTTTAAGGCCAATTTGCAGCTAGGACAAGGCCTATAAGCTTTTTTTTTTCGTGTCCCACCAGAAAACCTGATGTGAAGATTATTGGAAAGCGAGAGGAAAAAGAAATTATAGCCAATCCCTCCCTCCCTGAGCAGCTGGCCCTGTTTGCCCTTCACCTCTTACTTAACTCAGGGTGGACACTGAGATTCCAGAAATAACCACTGCTGGGCACTCCCTATGAGCCAGCCAGTGTGCTAAGCACCTTATACACATCACCTTATTTAATCCTCACAAACACCCCCAAAGACTGCTTTATCCCCATTTTCCTGATGAGGAAACGGAGGCACAGAAATATTCATCACTCTGTGCATGCCTATGGTACCATAACTAGGACTGCAATGGAGGCAGGATTCAATGTTGGGGGCCAATTGCAGAGCATGGGAGCCACCCGCAGGCTCTGGTGCGATGCTGGCTGCTGTTGAAACTTGACAGCCCAGCATCCTGGTACAGCCCGGACATCCAGGGGGTGACTGAAGTGGCAGTGGTCTCAATGTGGATCGCTTATGGGAATTACCCAGGGAGCTTTAAAAAATACTCACATTAGCTGGCCAGTTAGCTCAGTTCGTTAGAGCATGGCCTTATAACACCAAGGTCAAGGGTTTGGATCTCCTTACTGGCTAGCCACCAAGAAAAAAACCCCCAAATCTCACATTTGGGTCCCTCCCTAGAGAGTCCACTTGTAATTGTACTGGGGTGTGTAATGGACTCTGAGAGTTTTGAAAACTCTTCAGATAATTCTAGTAGCAGCCAAAATCAAGAAACTCTGCCACAGATTTATTTATTTATTTATTTATTTATTTATTTATTTATTTATTTATTTAATAGAAAGATGACCGGTAAGGGGATCTTAACCCTGGACTTGATGGTGTCAGCACCACGCTCTCCCAAGTGAGCCACAGGCTGGCCCCTGCCGTAGATTTAAATGAGGTTTCATTCAGAGGTACCCGGGATGCGCTGATGGGAGGCCGCCCTCTGCCGATGGAGATTTGATTTAAGGCCCGTCCTGATGTAATCTTTTCAAAAAACAAACAAACAAACAAACATGAAAATAAGCCTCATCCAGTCCCCGAAACTTTCCACCAACATGGAAGCTGGCATTTCTACAAGCCAGAAGGGAGAGGGAAACTGCCACTTTCAGAAGAAATTTCCTAGAAAGTCTGACTTTGAGGAGAACATTTGGCCAATGTCTTAATCATGCATGCCTGTCCCTTTTTACCCCAACTACAGAAATAATACATTCTAAACACATCAAGCCTGTTTCTACAACAGCTTCTTATGTATTAAGGTTAAAAAGTACCCTGGTTTGGTAATAAAGTAGCGTGATTTTATTTTTTAAACTCCAGAGTTTGTAAATCCAAGTGAGTATTTCCCTCTTTAAATAAATCTATTTGAGAACTGAGACTTCTGTTTTAGTGATGTCATTGCTCAACATTAGGTGGGATTTTTCTTCCAGAATTGCCTTGAATTTGTATTAATAATAATAGTAATAATAATAAACATCCTGAGGTTATTTAATCACTGCCCTGCTCTTTGATCAAGTTGGATTGACTCCATTTTTTTTGATGACTTTATTTCTCCATGTGGCTCTGGATAAAGCTTAGCAATTTCTGATATTCACATCTAAAGTCAATGTATGTTTTTCCAGCAATGAAGATGTGCAAAAGGACGTGGCCAAGGCACTGAAGGGCTTACAGAGTTTGCAATATAGCGAATAATTAAGTACTACCTCCTTATTATCGGGTTGTCCTTATGTGTGATATTTTTGTCTCTCTAGCTAGGTGGTAGGCCCTTTTGTACAATAACTGTCTAAGGTGTCTTAGAAGTATCTCCCCATAATTCCTGTGCCTGGCACATGATGCAGTTTAATCTGTACTTGGTTAATTAAACAGTGGTCAGAGGGTCTCACCCCCAAGTGGGTGAACTTTCTAAATAGAGAATTCTAGGCAGAAAAAGATCCTTAGGACCAATTGCACAGTGAGTTGCCCCAAACACTGTTTTGGAATTGTGCTGGGGGTTGGAGGGGGGTGTGTATGAGTCCACTTCTGTGGCTTATAACATAAATACCTGAAACTGGGTAATTTGTAAAGAAACAATATTTATTGCTTACAGTTTTGGAGACTGGTGTCTTAGTCCGTTTTGTGTTGCTATAACAGAAATACCTGAGACTGGGTAGTTTATAAAGAACAGAGGTTTATTTGGCTTACAATTCTGGGACAGCTGTATCTGGCATGGGCCTCAGGCTGCTTCTACTCATGGCAGAAAGTGGCAGCAGCCGGCAGGTACAAGCAGATCACATGGCGAGAGGAAGCAAAGAGAGAGAGGAGGTGCCAGGGTCCTATAAACAACAAGCTCTCATGGGAGCTAATAGAGCGAGAACTCACTCATTACTCCCCTCCCCCAGGGAGAGCATTAATCCATTCATGAGGGATCCACTCCCATGACTCAATCAGTTTCCAACACTGTCACATTGGGGACCAAATTTCCACATGAGTTTTGGAGGGGACAACACATCCAAACTCCATCAGATGGGAAGTCCAAAATCCAGGGAAAATTCTGGTGAGGACCTTGGTGGGTAGTGACAGCAATGCAGAGTGTCACATGGCAGATGGCTGAGCAGAGAGAGAGCTTCTCACATGCTCTCCTTTTAAAGCCATCAGAACCATGTCCATGACCACCATTAAACCATCAATGGATTAATCCATTCACTACAGTATGGTACTCACAATCTAATCACCTCAAGGCCCCACCTTTTAATGAACCATTATAGGATTTCCCATCCTCTTAACACTGTCAGTGGGGATTAAGTTTCTAATAAATAAAACTTGGGGGACACAATTCAATCCATATCAGGAGGATAGGCAAGTAGAGTGACTGCTGGCTGCATCGATGGCTAAGAAGTCAGCAAGGTACAAGGGGCCGGTCTTGGAGTCAGGCTGGAGGTGAAGTTCCAGTCCCATCAATCAATAACCCAGTGCTGTTATTTAACCCCATGTGCTTCTGTTCCGTCATCTGTGAAACTGGGATAAGAACATCTCACTTTCGTGGTTACTCCCTGAATTATTGTGTGTAAAGTACATGGTAAACAATAGATATTTTTAAATGGTAACTACTATAATTTAATTAAAGCATTGCCTGATTAACCCTTTCCTGCATATCTGTCTAGTGCAGAACAGGTACGAACCAAGTAAAGTCTTGTGCTTCGGCACTTGAGACTCACATTTATTCATTTAAAGAGACAGCAAATGTTTGTTGAGCTTCTATTCTATTCTATTGATCCCCTTCTAGGTCCAAGTACTAGGAGGGTTCAGAACAGGAGAGTCCCCATCGCAGACACCCACACACTTGGCATCTGGAGTTGACAAAGGCAGGCAGGTGGGGTGTCTACCAGAGTCATAGACTGTAGAGGGGATGAGGCCCTTTAGATGAACCTACTGAGGAGCAGACCTTCTGGAGATCACCGAAAGACACGCTCAGCTGGTCCACCCCCTGCCATTCACTTCAGTCCCCCAAGTTAGGGGGAAGGAGACTTAAGGCCTCCTCCCATTGCTGGCAGATAAACTTGACAAGTGGATGAGGCACTCTTCTTGTTTTTTGTTTTTGTGTTTTGTTTTTGGCAGCTGGCAAATAAGGGGGCCTCTTCTAAACTGAGATTTGCAGTGCACTGAATTGCTTGCCTCTGTTGGAGGGCTACCAGTGCCACAGACGGAAGCCCTGGTTCCATGTCAGCCTCTCCTTTAAATCGTTATTAACTTCTCTCTTTTCTGGCAGGTGTCTGCTGGGGTTCTGACAAATGTTTCCTCTGATCTATATGATGAATCCAGATCAACAAAAGGAAAGAAACACTTTATATTTTATCACCACTGAAAATGTCTCAATTGTGTCTCATTGGGTAACTTTTCCCTGACTTTCACAGGGATCCCATGAGATTGGCAGGGGTTTCTGATGTCACTTCACTGACAGTAGCTGGGTACCAATGACAGAACTGGAGACAAGCTCCTGGGAAGCCAGTTGCCTGGAGGTGGCCCTGGCCTTCTGGGGCGAGTCTGTATTTCTCTCAGCATCAGAAACTTCTTGGCAAGTGTGGCAGTGGTGATGCTCTTTGTGTTTTTGGTTGCATGTGTTTGGCTACTATTCATGACTGTCACATGCTGAAAGGTCTGGCGGTCTCAGCTCTGCTTTCAGGAAGGAAGAAAAGGTCTTGGTCCAGCTTGGGCCACAGTTTTAAGGGGAAAGAGGATGACTTTGAGCAGAATATTGAGGTGGCCACAAGAAACCTGGTAGTGTTACCAAACCCAAGTCCAGCTGCCTGCCACCAAAATAAAGCAAAAGACCCCAAAATCAAATGTTGGTGAAGAAGAGAGTCAGCTTTTTTCAGGAATACTGGTAACCTAAAGGGGAGGGTAGGCTGACCCATCTCTCTGGTAAATCTGAAGGAGAGGGTCAAACTAAATCCATCTCAAAGTCTCATATTTATTGAAGGGTTTTTAAAGAGGGGGTTGAGGGACTGGAAAGCAGGAGGGGGAGATGTGATCTGGGGGGCTATCTCCATCTGGCTTCTGCTCTTGTCCTTGACAGCATCTTGGGGTCCTGCAGGATTTTGATTTGCTGCAGGGTGGAGTCAGCACAGCTTTATTGATGTCTTCCTTGGTTTCTCAGGGTCTGCATAGTACGTTTCTCATAGCAAATCTGCAGCTCTAGGCTGACTGGAAAACAACTTTATATTTATGTAAATAATGTCATCCTGCTCCCTAACCAAGGTTTAAAATATCAAATAACCATGGGAAAAGAGGGAACTCAGAGAAATACATGCTAAGAAAAAAACTGTGTCTATTAGTCCATTTTGTGTTGCTATAACAGAAATACCTGAGACTGGGTAATTTGTAAAGAACAGAGATTTATGTGGCTTACGATTCTGGGACAGCTGCATCTGGCATGGGCCTCAGGCTGCTTCTACTCATGGTGAAAAGCGACAGGCAGCTGGCAGGTACAAGCAGATCACATGGCAAGAGAGGAAGCAAGAGAGAGAGAGAGAAGGTGCCAGGGTCTTTTTAAACAACTCACTCATTAATCCTTCTCCCCCAGGGAGAGCATTAATCCATTCATGAGGGATCCGCCCCCAATGACTCAATCAGTTTCCAACACTGCCACACTGGGGATCAGATTTCCACATGAGTTTTGCAGGGAACAACACATCCATACTCTATCACTGTGTTTTTAAAATTTTCCTAAAGCCCATGTGGTTTTAGGTTCCAACATGGCTTTAGTCCTGCTCACTCCGACAGCAAGGAAAGGTGAGACCCAGGGGATTGTCGACAGGGACTCTTGTCCACCACGAGAGAGCCCTTCTGCACCTCTTCGCAGCTGGGACCACATGTGTGCGTGTGTGCAGGGCTTGTGTTACTGTCCTGGGGGACACTAGTCCCTCATGAACAAATCCCAAATCCAGTCGGAAGAGAATTATAAGCTCCTTGGAGTTCCAGATCCAGGACGGTAGCTTAAGCTTATTCAATGCTCTTCTTGTTTCACTTCTACAGGACGAGGTTTTCCTTGAGCTTATGGAAGGACGAGAAAGAGACCCAGGTCCCAATCAGGACTCCCCCTCCCAGGGGGTTATGAGCCAGGTGGGAGTCACTCTGGTCTTCTGCAGGACCTACCAGCTTTGCAATGCCTCATTTCTCAGTGTTACGGAAGATTGCTGAACCAGGGAGTCAGAGGGATTGGGTCTGAGTGTCTGCTCTGCACCAACTGCCCACCCAAACTTGAGAAAGGCCCTACACCCCTCTGGGCTTTAGTGTCCTCACTCTTCAGTGGGCATTGTAACCCCGTCCTATCTCCCAGTTGTAAGAATCCAATAGAGCAGTGGAGAACAAGCAGAGACACCCTGCAAACCAGGGCTTTTTCACTAGGCATCCTGGTTCCATTCTATTAACAGACAGAAGAGAAGTTCTACTTTTTCTCCCCTCAGTGACAGTGCCAGAATTGGAAATATTTGCTCCTGGAGTTGAAACTGGTGTATCTGAGTACTGAAGGCTGGACAGGGCTCTCTCATGTCACTTTGATCATATTTGCTGCAGTGACAATCCTGCTCTCCCTACGTCTCCCCCAGTGCCTGTCCCCACACAGAGTGTCTGTCATTGATTTTAACCCTTTGGGACGGTCACCCGGCTTTTCAAGGTGACATGCTGGGTGGGTAGCTCTCTTCTTTCCCTAATAACATGTCTGCTGAGCTTTTTTAGGATGGACACCTTGACTCTTTCCATTCATCTTGCAAAAAAAGAAGTCCTAAGTTGGCTGTTGATGGTGATTTGCTTTGATGCACAACTTGTGTCTGTGACTAATCCCAGAAGTGACAAGTCATTTCCTTTTCCCTTTTCTAAAAAATGACTAATTTGGACAGACAAGAAAAAAATCAAAGAAACAAAAAAACCCCCTAAGTCTGTAAGAATTGAAGGATCACTTGCCCAGTCTTCTCTCTAGAGGAGCAGAGAACTGAGGAGCGGCCAGTATGTGCTGGGTTGAGTGAGAACCTTGGCAGCTGCCATGCCCCAAATGTCCCCTGGGCCCCATAGACTGAGCCTTATCAGGGCAAGGGTAGGAGAGAGGGGCTCAGAACTGTCCCTACATTTGTAGCTTGTAACACTCCTAACTGGAGGGTTAACTAAGTTGAAATCATATACTCTCACCTGCAAGATGGGAATGATTTCTGAGGCTTGACTTAGTTTACTAAAATTGTTTGACGTTAAGAGGAGTACATGACATTCAAATTTTACCAAGGTAAAATTTTTTGATTCGCTTCATCTTGTATCTTATAAGATAGATGTACAAACCTTGAAGAACTTCAAAAAAGCACAGCTTCCTCTATTACCTACTTGATAACGATAATCTAATACAGCCCCAGTTTTGGACAACCAAAACCACAATTATTAACATAAACACACTGAGAAACTGTGTGGCTAGCACTGTAGAGATGGGGGCCTGCCCGTTTCCTGTTTTCAATAAAGTTGGGGGAAGGATGGGGTAGACATTCATATACATACGAAAAACAACACATGAAAAATTTATTAAATGCCAAATAAGGGGTAAAAAAATCAAGTGTCATAGGACCCTTCGAGGAATGAACAGAAGCATTTGAGTTGTAAGAATGGGGAAGCTGACTCAGAAGACGGGACTTTGAGAATGAAACGTATTTCTACTCTGTTAAGAGAGAATGGAGGAGCAGGTGATTCCAGGCAGAGGGTCATGTGAGCAAAGTCAGGGAGGCTTGAAAACACATGGCTTATTGGGCTGGCCAGTCGGCTCAGTTGGTCAGAGTGCAGTGTTATAACACCAGCGTCAAAGGTTCGGATCCTCATACTGGCCAGCCACCAAAAAAACAAGCAAACAAAACCAAAAAAACATGCATGCTTATTTAGGAAGTAGCAAGTATCCCAGAAAGGCACAAGCAGAATGAAGGGGGTAGGTGATGAGAATATTGGCAAGACATTGAATTTGAGTCAGATTAAGGAGAATCTTGAAGATCAGTTAGATGCAGAAACATCTACAATAGGACAGTTTCTTGATTAGATCTGTATTTAATAATAATGATTATTATCAAGTGGCGTTGTCATCAAGAGGAAATGATTTGGGTGAGCCTGGAGGCAGGGAGGCCAATGAGGGAGACCAGCTGGCTCGCTAGGCCCGAGCTAAGGGAGGGTTGAATGTGTGCACAGGGCTTAGAATCTACTAAGCATTTCCATACATCTATTCCAGTCATACCTGATGCAGCAAACCATGCCAGTAGAAAAAGTAGTGTGTGTAATTCCACTTACTGCTGAGGAAAATGAGGTTTGTATTAGCCCGTTTCTGTTGCTTATAACAATATACACAGAACTGGGTATTTTATAAAGAAAAGGAAATTTATTACTTACAGTTTCAGAGGCTGGGAAATCCAAAGTCCAGGGAACACATCTGATGAGAGCCTTGGTGGTGGAGACAGAGATGGCAGGGTATCACATTGCAAAAATGGTGGAGCAGAGAGAGACAGATTCTCCTTCCTCTTCTTTTAAAGCCCTCAGAACCACGCCCCTGACCACCATTTTTAATCCATTCACTACTGCATGGTCCCACAATCCAATCACCTCTTCAAGGTTCTACCTTTCAATTATCGTAATAGGATTTCCCACCCTCTTAACAGTCACAGTTTGGATCAAGTTTCTAATACGTAAAACTTGGGGGACACAATTCAAGTTTCAATGAGTTTGGGGGGGACATAATTCAATCCACTACAAGGCTGAAAGTGGTGAACGTACCCAAGAACTTGACCCTGGCCAAGTGTGTTGTCCACCATGCATTGGAAAGCAGAGCAAGGGACATCAGCACCACTGCCAGCCTTGTCTAGCCCTTCTCCATCTGTGTCCCAAATTAGGATCACAGCCTCCCGGGTGGTCTCCTCATGTGCTCCCTGCCCATCCTCCTATCTCCATGTAATCCCCTACCCATCAGATCCTCACACATGGGCCAGGACCAGTTTTTCCAAAAGTTAATTAGACTCATTACCCTTTTTCTTAAACCCTTCAGCAGTTTGCCATTGCTCTTAGAATAAAAGCAAACTTCTTAAATGTCCTTCAAGACACTCCATAGTCGGGCCCTGCCCACCTCTTCTGCTCCATTCCTTGCTGTCTTGCCTTCTGTCACTCCAGCTCCCTTCAGTCCTACACCCACCCCGCCCCCCAGCCTTTGCACAGCCCCTCAGTCCACAATGCTCCTTCCGTCCTCTTGGCCCAGTGGACTCCACCTCACACTCCAGATCCCAAACCAAGTATCAGCTCTTCAAAGATGCCTTCTGCCAGCCCCTCCAATGAGATCAAATACCTATCACAGGTTCTCCTGAAGCTTTTGCCTCTCTTCCCTGGCAGCTGTCATCATTGGAATTTTGCAATAATGTGTGTGTTTCCCAGCCCGTGGCTCCCCTTTCCTTCCACTTGTGGGGCCTCTTCTCATCTCAGGAAATGCTCTCTGATGGACATGTCCGCCTCAGTGGGAACCCGAGTCCCTGTGTGTGGGGTCTCTGCTTCCCATGGGCAGGAGCACTCTGCCCCTTTGAGGATAGAGGGTGGAGAGGAGGAAGTAGAGAGGGTCCCAGGCCTTCCTCAGGGCCCCAGACCCTGACTCTTGTCCGAAATCAAAGGCTGGAGAGGAAAACTTTGAAGAATAAGTTTATTGACCGCCAAATTTGACGATCAGCCCAGGAAACACAACTGCAGGTCTGTAAGAATCATTGAGCTGTTGTGGAGAAGGAAAGGAGTGAGTGGGGGCAGCCCCCTTCTTGTAAAATCTCTTCGTCGATGGTTACATAGTGACAAAACAAAGCAAAGGTTTAACATGAATGCTATCTCAGTATGCAGCTTTTTTTTTTTTTTTTTTTTTGTCGGTTTTTTTTTTTTTTTTTTTTTTTTTTTCATGACCGGCACTCAGCCAGTGAGTGCACTGGTCAGTCCTATATAGGATCCGAACCCGCGGCGGGAGCGTCGCCGCGCTCCCAGCGCAGCACTCTACCAAGTGCGCCACGGGCTCGGCCCTGCAGCTTTTTATCTGGCTGCGAGACAAACGCAGCAAATTTTATCTAACAAAAGCAAACTTACTGTAAATCTTGTGATATTATCATCATTCTGGGAATAAGATGTCCCAAACAATTCACAAGCCCAAGGTCCCAAGGCAAATATGTCAAGTGACATTGCTGCCTGCTTTGCTTTGGTGGGATGTCAGTCTGCAAGGTGGCTTCTCAGCTCTATTTTGAAAGCCTTGACCGAACTGACGCCATTTTCCGTCATCATTCTGGTGCAGGCTGGTCTGGCAGATTCCCTGCATGCAAACCCAGCCCAGAAAATAATTACAAAGGGAGTCAAGTGTATGGGGGGGAAGGGGAGGGGCACTTCTCTCCTGCTTTTTTAGGATTGCTTGCTATTGCCCACGTTTTCTTTTCCCTCTTCTGCTCTCATCTGACTCTTAGCACCTTCTTACTACTGTTTGGGTGCCCTTTGGTCTCTACTGGATGCTTTTGCTGTGCTGGACTTGCCCAGCAGTGCCTCACGATGGAGATGAAAACCAGATTTCCCATGCTCCCCCAAACAGAATTCCTGATCTCTTAGGCTCAGCCGTTCTGCAGCCACAGCATCTATATGAGGCAGAATTACCAAGGCAGCTTAGATTCCAAATATGAGGGTACTTCAGAAAGTTTGTGAAAAAATAGAATTGAAAGATTTTTCCACGAACTTTTTGAAGTACCCTCATAGACCTTTGATCTGCATGTGTTCTTGTCACATGCCTTGCTTTGGTGCTTGGAAAATAAGATTATGGAGTCATGGATGGTCCGACTGCTTATCATAAGGTACTGACTGATGTGTTTCCCAGGCAACTCGTGCTTTTAATAGGGGCCACCAGTGAGCAGACGCCCTCATGCAAAAGAGGGTAGGAATGTGATGCATAGTGCAGGCTATTGGGGGAAGTACATTCCCGCTTTTGGTGCTTTTCAAACTCACTATGGTGGTTCCTACAAGTTTCAAAAATAGGCTACCTTTCTTTGTGTGGACCAGGCCACTTTTCCCTCAACCAGACCCACTATATGTGTATTTATCTTTTGATCTTCCCTGCTGGATATGAGCTCCTTCAGGATTTGTTGAGATTGTAGTTCATTTCGTATATGGTCATACCTCTGTCCATCAATTTTTATGGAATCAGAGAATCTCAGATTGTAAGGAACCATAAAGATAGCCCATTCCTGTGGTGCCATTAGACATCATAGTCCATGGCTGAATGATTTGGATGGATATATGGATGGAAGGTAGGTAGATGGATGAGTGGATGGGTGGATAGATGGATGGATGGATGAGTAAATGGGTGGGTGGACAGAGTTAATGAATGGGTAGGTGAATATAAGGATGGATGGGTGGGTGAGGGGATAGATAGATTGATTGATGGATTGATAGTCTGAAAGATGGATGGATGGATGAATGAGTGGGTAGCTGGATGGATGGACTGGTGGGAAGATGAGCAGATGGGTGGGTGAATGGAAGAATGGATGGGTAAGTAGGTGGGTGGGTGGACAGACTGAGGGAGGATGGATAATGGATAAGTAGGTAGCTTTGGGGTTATCTGCTTCTATTGCATCACCCACACCACTACCCCAACAACTTGAGCTAGTGAAAGGCAGTCCTGAGAGGACAGAGTGATACTGTTCTAAAATTAGACTGCCTGGGGCTGAGCCCGTGGTGCACTCGGTAGAGTGTGGCGCTGGGAGCGCGGCGACGCTCCCGCCGCGGGTTCGGATCCTATATAGGACTGACCAGTGCACTCACTGGCTGAGTGCCGGTCACGAAAACGACAAAAAATAAAATAAAATAAAATAAAATAAAATTAGACTGCCTGAGTTAAGTGCTGACTCTGTTTAACCTCTCAGAGACTCAGTTTCCTCATGAATGAGGATTGAGGCTTTTTACTGGAAAATATCTGTCCAACTCTGGGCAGATCTTTGCTTTTTCAGACATAGACTAAAAGTCAGTGACCTTGTTCTAGGAGTAGATGTTCTGGTTAGCTCCCTCTGAGCATTTATGACATTGAACCCTGTCCCAATTACAAGAACCAACACCTAAATTGATTCATTTCTTTCTATATCAGAGAGCAATTGGCTATAGAATATATACATTTTGCCAACCTAATTTCATTTTTCATACAAGAAAGTTTTGGGGGATGTTTGGACCACTGAGTTAAATGAGAAAGTGCATTGGAGTTGGATTGACTGGACAGAAAATTTCTTTCCATTGTTCTCAGTATAAGAAAAAAGCACTGTTGACTCTGCCATGGCACTGATGTTCCCAGGATGGTTTCGTTCCTTTCCTTGAGTGGATGGCATGGTGTTAAGTGATCGTGGGAACTGAGACCTTTCTCCTCCTCTCACCCACAATATGCTTTTAAGCCTGACTTTGAAAAAGCTTATACCTCCTGGTGGTGGTCATTACCTCCCTTGACATAAATACTGAGCATTTAGTACAAGTCATGTCTCGTACTCAATGCTTTGTATGCATTTCACTGTCTGACATTCTACATATTTTACATAGATATTTGTTACCTTTCCTCACCCACTAAAAGAAGGGGGATTTTTAAGTCTGTTTTGTTTACTGCTGTAACCCCAGCAACTAGCACGGGGTAGAGCAGGACTGACATGTCATTGGCATCCAGTACATATTTATTGAATGTCTATATGAATGATCTCATCTATTTCTCATAAGGCCCCTGTGAGGTATATATTATCCTTTCCACTTCCCGGGGGTTGGGGGTGGGGGACCTGAGACTCAGGTCTTGGATACTTTTGGAGATATTTTAATTTGTGAGGACACCATCTGAGGCTCGTAGAAAGGATTTAGCTCAGTTTTGCCTATGGAGAGCAGTTATATGAGGTCTCCATCATGAACCTGTTTACCTGACTGTGTATACATATAGATATATGTATATGTTTTTAAAATGTCACCAGGACACTTGATTTAAGAAGTTTTTTAGTTGTAGGCTTTGTTTGGTTTTTGTGGCTGGCTGGTGAGGGGAACTGAACCCTTAACCTTGGCATTACAAGGTAGCGCTCTAACCAACCGAGCTAACTAGCTCCTGACTGTATGTTTAATCTTGCACTTACCTAGCATTTGTGCTGAGAGAGGAATTTTATCCATGGGCCCTGAGACAGAGGTGAATGGGACTGAACACTGAGGAAGCACTTGCCATGAGCCAGGTCTTTATGTAAATGTTATCTTGCTTCCTCCTTACCCTGAGCTGGTTATCATCCCATCTCCCAGGTGAAGTCACCTAAGGCTGTGGCCAATAGCATCTCCCAGGTCACGTGACTAAGATGAAGTTGCCCATCTTTTCTCCTCCCTGTCCCCAAATGACATATTCAGCTCCTTGACAGAAGAGCCTTTGCCACCATTGTATCTCCAGTGCCCAGCAAAAAACATCCGCTATGTAGTATGTGCCTAATAGATGCCAGTTGAGTTGATGGAATTTCCTCGAAGTAAATTTGGGGGCACACCCTAGCTCCAAAGCACTCTAAGCTCCTTACTCATGCCTTTTGGGTGAAACCTCATTATGCAATCTGAGCAGGCGTGAAATGAGGAGTGAAATGAGGATTGCTGTGCGCTCTGTCTGTTGACAACAAGGCACAGATGGTGACTAATTTGGCAATTATTCATTTTGGTCATATGTAGCATTTTCGTGTTTCCTTGGCCCTTTGATTGATGGCTCCCATCTGCATGCAGGTCCATTTCATGCTTCGTTGGTAAATGCCACAAAGGCCCATTAAAACAATGAAGTTGGGGGGATGTGGGAAAAGCTGGGAGGGGGACAGGGGAATCTGTCTCACTTAGAGTGTCAGATGAAGCCACCTGGGTTGGGGCTGCAATGGGAGGGGGCTTCCATCCCACGGTCTCCTGTACTGAGTGCTGTGGGGGAGATGGATCTGGATCCTGTGTGGATTCTCCTGCCAAGGTGAGCAGCATCCAGGAGAGGTGGGGCCTCTATACATGAAACTGAAATGCCAGGGACAAGGTATGAGGCGCTGAAGGCATGGTGCTGAGAAAATGCTTTGACAGGTTACAGAAGGGAGAGGAGACACCTGTTGGGTGGTTGCAGTGGTGATGGGCAGAGAAGCTTTTCTGGAAGAGACAGTGTTTGGCCTGGGTCTTGATTGTTGACAGAATTGAATGTGTTGGGAAGGCAGGAAAAGTCTTCCAGGAAGTAGGTGTTTTCCTGAACCGTGACAGAATTGGAAAGTGCAGACAGCATATGATATAGAGTGAGCAGCTCCTCCGGCTGAAGCAGAAGGTGCACGGAAGGGAAAGATGGAGGTGTGAAGTGCAGTCTTTGGAATAGATCTTGGGAAGCCCAAATGCCAGGCTTGGAGGGATTTCAGTGCAGTGGCAGAGTCCTGGCTTTGGAGTTTGAGATTTGGCTTGCTAGCTGAATGACCTTGGGAAGCTGCCCCATTGGGCATCAAAGCACTTCCAACTTGCCCTCTCTCTGACCTTGTCACAAAGCTGCAACAGGATTTAAATAATCCACGTAAAGCACTTTGTGCAGGCTGGTGAGCATTCAATAAATGCTAACAGTTGTACTGTAATTTTTGTTATTATTAGACAGCAAAATTTCCTGAAAGGTTATCTTGAAACATGTAGGAAAGGAAGATGAATGGAAAGAGGATCCACTTTGGAAATATCTGGGATCTTTTGACCTCTCTAGTGAACGTCTTTTATTAATGATAAGTTGTTGATGTGAACAGATAATTCATTTTTGGTGCTTACATGGCACAACACTGTTTGTCTGAGTCATGGACAACCATTGTGTAGAGAGCAGTATTGAATTTGATTTTTTTAAAATTAGAGCATGTAGGTAGTTTCAAGCTCACTTTAAGAAAATTTATTGAGCATTGCCTGTGTGTCAGGTACTAAGTTAAGCTGTGTCAGTACAAAGATTTGATGGCCTCTGTCCCCAAGTATCTCAACAAAGTAGGAAATACTGACATGACAATAACACAAAACATGTAACTTCAGTAAAAGAAGCTGGTACACGATTCTGAGTTTAGGAAATTATTCAATTCTTACTGCTACCTGGTGACAACATGTCTAGGTCCATATGTTCTAAAGTAATGAATATCTTTTTTGTGGTCAAATTAGTAAATTCAAAACTATGGTGTTGTAGCAATGAAAACAATAGAATTGCAAACGTTATAGAGCAAGATGCCTCAGAGTTTTGTTATGTTCTGAGCAACTATAGTTCAATTCTAGGAATTATAGAGATACCTGAGATATCATGGGGTGGATAGGTTGATAGGCAATTGAATGCTGTACCTATGTACATTTAGACATAATGATTCGCTTAGGAAGGGAAGGAGCAGGCATATGATCATTGTCCTGTTTGCATTCTCTGGGACTGCGACAGTGTGTACATATGCTGTCTCATTCAACACTCAACAGTAACTGTTGGGCTTGGGCTCAGACCCTTCAAACCCATTGTACAGACAGGGTCACAGACTGCTCATATGCAGACTGAGTCACCGGACCCCTCACATACAGGTTGCAAGCAAGGTAATTGGGAAAGATCCTGGGAGACATTGACAGAGTTGATGGGTTCATTCCAAAATGAGCTCAGTCCTCAGCTTCCTCAGCAGCAGCAGCAGCTTACAGCAGCCTCTAGCAGCAGCAGCGGTGGCCTCCCGGAGGGTCCCAGGGGCCCTAGCAGCAACAGCTTGCAGAAACAGCCTCCAGCAGCAGTAGAGGCCTCCCCATAGGATCCTGGGTGTGGGGGCACCATGGATCAGAGCCATTCATCCTTTGTAGTTAAGTCTGATAACCCAGGAACACCTGGGCATACATGTGCAATTACATCAATAACCAAGGAACACCTGAGTGCATGTGCACAGTTAACATTTACATCAAATGTTCAGCAAGATTCTGAACCCCCCAAGGGAGCCTGACCATTTACCTTCACTTTCCCTACAGAAACCCTGTACAGTGAAAATTATTATCTCCATTTTATAGACAAGGTCATGGAACCAGAGAAGCTAAGCCACTTTGCCAAGGTCACAGAGCTGGTAAGTAGTAGAGCCAGGTTGGGGATGCAGTTGTGTTAGACTCCAAAGCCCTTTCTGTTTTTGCATTCCATGCTTGATCTTAGCCAAAGGCTGAAAAGTGATTGCTTTTGCATTCCATACCCTCTAAAATCACACTTGTTAAGTTGACAAGGAACGATTTTTAACCAGCCTAATGCAGATGCATTGCACCCTCATAAAGAAACGTTCCTTTTGAGATGAGTCATTGATCATCCCCTGTTCAGGGGGAGGAAAGGTGGGGGTGGCAAATGCTTCTCTCCTGCTGTGTGGGGTGGCGATGACTGTCTCAGGAGTCTGTCTCCATCCATCCCCTGTTTGTGACTGTCTGGAATCCCAGCTAGGGTCCTTCTCTAAGCCTGGCTGCTGCTGGGGAAGCCTCCCTCCAAGCAGCACTGACATGCAAGGGCTTCAGCTGCTGGGCAGATCTGCTTTTTGCCCTGGGCAGACCAGCACCCTCCCTGCTGCTTGGAGGGACGATTGACCTAGCACAGTGCAAACACTGACCTGCTCAGTGCTAACAGTCCAATGGTTCTGTCTCCTGAGATCCACATAAGTAAGGATGGACTAAAAACTGGATGTGCCAGCAAGAATAATAAAGACAATCACATTGTAATTTACATCGTGTTCCATAGTTTATTTTTATTTATTTATTTTACTTTTTGTATTTAAAAAAATTTTTGTTTGTATTTTACAGTTTGTAATGAGCTTTCTCATGCCTTCATGAAGGTAGCCAGGGACTGTATTAATCCTCACAAAAGTGCTACAAGGTAAATGCTTTTATCATTCCTATTTTACTGAAGATGGAACTGGGGCACAGAGAGACTACACAGTTTATCAAGATCACAAAGACAAAGAGTGGCAAAGCTAGGATTTGAACATGGGCAGTCTGGCTCCAGAGGTAGAAAAACTTAACCACTGAACTACCCTACCCCGTGTTGTGCCTTGATATGGACCTTTCTAGCTCCACTTGCCTGTGACTTTGTTGGTATGTGAATTTCTCTGCTGGGTCACAAGTGTCTACACAAACTGGAAACTGACCGGATACTTACAGGCAGGGAGAGGGCACAGTCAGAATGGGCATGTTTCAATCCGGAATGGGGGTGAGTGAGGTGAGGTGGGAGGAGCAGGGCAAGTTCTTTCCTCTCAGGTGCAGAGACCAAGATGATGTGAGCCTGCAATAGAACTTCCAGTTAAGCTGGCCAAGTGGTCACACTTGAATCTTTTCACCAAATGCAGAGGAAAAATGATTCGACAGATGAAGCAGAGGACATTAGATTTCCTGTACACCCAAAGCCTGGTCACGTGGGCTTCATGTCACAAGACTCTTTTCTCTACATGTGAGTTGGAATCCTTGAAATCAAATTCATTTCTGTCCTCCTGACTCATGAACTGAATGCTATGCACCTGGCACCTTTGCTGGTGGGTATAAATAGTCTGAGGGACGGGGCGGGGGTGGGGAGCTCTGCTAAATTAGTTTCTCCCTACCCCTTCTGCTAAAAACACCCCAAGCCAGACCTCTCTATCCGCTTTACAGCAGCCTCTCTCAAACACATACTTTCCAGGTATTGGAAACTTCCTAATCATGTCACGTATGAGCGACTAAATGCTGAATGTTTAGAACTGTTCTGTGAAGATGCACACAATTGTACGACTTGTCACCCATCCCCGCAAAGCTTACTATTTGGTGAAGACAGACACATGGGACATCAGTAAATGCTATACCCATGACCTTCTGCTCCTCATCGAGGATAACATCCTTACTTCAGCCTTCCTTTCATGACCTTCATTTTCTTTTTGATAATGCTCCCGATCTTCTGGCCCCCAAACCTAGGTATCCAAGTACCAATCCTTATCGATCTTTTTATTTTCTTGATTCATATGTCTAATTATGGTGGAGTAACTTGTGTCACCCTAACCTGCCCACTAAAAATAATTATGAAACCAAATATTAAAAATACATTTGAAAGCTTTGGGGAGCAACCAATGTAGGGAGGAAATTGCCATGTCCTTAAGAGGACAGCAAATTAAATGAGCGTCACATTCGCCTCTGATTACTACCTGAGGATATTCTTCATTCTCAGCAAAGGGAATAGAGCTCAAGAAGAAAGCATCATCTCCCTGTGCTGAGTAGACAGAGGTCTCCTCAGTATTTGGGACTGCCAGAGAGGAGAGAATCATAGAGAAGTGGGCCCCCAAACATGCAAATAAATTCCTTGAAGTCATCAGATGACTCCTCAGAGGCACATGCTCAGAGTGAGATTCCAAGATACCCAGAAGAATATAGCAGCAGGCAGGCTGAAGAGCTGAGCAGAGACTTCAGCAATGAGCAGTGCTGGGGAGACAGAGGATGGAGTTCAAGTCTTGCCAAAACAGGGGGGTCTTGGCAAATACCCCAAGATTTTGGTTAAGACCCCAGGAGGCCTGAGTGATAGGAGTAAGGGCTACACCCTAGAGTAATCCTTTCAGAGTACTGACTATGCTCTAGGAGTAATAGAAAAATTGAAATAGACCTAAAATCAAATCTGGGCAGGCTGAAAATGATCTACTGGTTCTTTATCTACCTGGAGAAAAGAAAACCTTAACCCTTCTTGGAGAAAGTCAGTATTATCCAAAGCCTCTCCAAGTTTTGATCCACAGTGTCAGGCATCTAATCAAAAATTACAAGGCATGCTAAACAAACAGGAGCAAATGTCCAAACCCCAGAAGGAAAAAGAGATCATTTAAATAGACATATAGGAGATTCAGATAATGCAGTGATCAGTCAAAGCTTTAAAATAACTATATATTTTTAATGATTCTGCTTTGGAAAAGTCACACCAACAAATGTTACAGGGCACACTCAGCTCCCGGCTGAGGCTCCCCCAAATTGATACCAACCTCGTAGGTCCAGCTGCCTGTCCTCAGATAAAAAACAAACAAAAGTCAAATGTCGGTGAAAATGGAAGTCAGCTTTTATTTGGGGACACGGATGATCTGATGAGAGGTGTTAGGCTACCCTATCTCTCTGGTAAAGGAGAATGGCCAGACTAAAGACTTGGGTCTACTGAGGGGTTTTTAAAGAAGGAGATGAGGGAATGGAACGTGGGAAATGAAAAGCAGGAGGGAAGGGCATGCGGGCAGCGAGGGCTTCATTCAACATTTCAGGTCTAAGGTCCCACCAAGACTCCATCTGGTTTCTGCTCCTGTCCTTATCTCGGGGTCTGAGTAGTATGTGCAAGTCTGCAGCTTCAGGCCGTCTGGGAAACAACTTTACGTTCATGTAAATAATGTCATCTTGCCCCATCCAAAGTCCAAAATACCAAATAAGCATGAGAAAAGAGGGAACTCAGAGAAAGGCATGCCAACAAAAAACTGTCTTTTTAAAATTTGCCAACAGACTATGTAGTTCTAGGTCCCAACATGCCTTCAGTCCTCCTCACTCCAAATATTTCTCTTAGAGTGAACAAGATTGAAACGCCCCCTCAAGACTGAGGAAGGAACATGAGAAGCGGGGAATTGTAACAGCAGGACCCCCCATATTTGATCACATTTCATCCTTTTCCCCTAGGGCTGGAGCCTTGGAGGAAGTTTGCAAGACAAACTCGCTGGCTGAATCCCCAGAAATAGGAGTATGCTTTTGTAGCAGAATACAAAATGAGTGTAAAGTCTAGCTTAGCATGCCTTTCTCTGAGATCTCTCTTTTCCCATGGTTATTTGATATTTCAAACTTTGGTTACAGGGCCGGATGACATTATTTACATAAATATAAAGCTGTTTTCCAGTCAGCCTGGAGCTGCAGACTTGCTATGAGCCATGTACTATCCAGACTCTGAGAAACCAAGAAAGACATCAATAAAGCAATGCTGACTCCATGCTGACACAAATCAGAATCCTGCAGGACCCTGAGATAACACTGAAGGTGAGAGCAGAAACCAGATAGAGCCTTGGTGAGATTTTGCACCTGGCCTCTTACACATAGCTACCCTGCAACTCACGTCTCCACCTCCTGCTTTTTACTCCCCGCTTCTTACCCCATAAAAACCCTTGGTTAGCTTGAGACTATGAGATGGTTTAGCCTGACATATCCTCAGGCCTGAATGAAGCTACCTTCCCTTTTCACCAACATTTGACTTTTGAATCATTTATTTCTGTTTGGTGGTGGGCAGCTGGACTTGGGTTCGGTAACATTTCCCCAAGAATATAAAGAATATAACTGTAGTCAATAGCTGTACCTAAAGTTCGTCTCCTTCTCATGGAGGCTATTAGGTAAGAAACCCATATATGCAATTTATTTAGAAGTAAACTGCTATACATTTCATACAGAGGATATAGTAAGCTGCTAGATCAATAAAATGGGATGGACAGAGGAAGTCCTTTAAAAAATGAGATGGGATACACTCCAGTTCTAACCAGATACAACTGTACACAAAGAATTCATGAATTGACAAGGATTGGAGCCCACAAATTTATTTATTTATGTTGAAGCATAATTGATTGTACATATCTGTGGGGTACCATGTTCAATATCAATACCAGTGTGTAATATGTGATGTTCAAATTAAGATAATTAGTACATTCAGCATTATACAATGTAGTCATTTTTTGTGGCCCTTTACCAATTTCTCACATACTGGCCAGCTGCTAAAAAAGGGCTGGCCAGTTAGCTCAGTTGGTCAAAGCCCACCAATTTAGAGAAGACTTGGAATAGCAGAAGTAGAAAATCTCTGCTCTTTTTTTTTAAATCTTGAGAAAGCTCATCTAATCTCTAGCCTTTACCCATGGCTTCTATATAGAGTTCTCAAGTCCTTACCATTCCTAGAACTTCGGGTCTGATTTTCCAGCTTCCTGATGCACGTGCACCCGGGCTGTCCATTGAAATCTCATCCTCAATATACTCTACGCTGAGCTGATCATCGTCTCCCCCAGGCTTGCTTGTCGCTCTTTCTGTTAAAGGAGCCCCCAACCTCCCTCATTTTCCAGCCTTAGACAGCAGTCACATCTGCCTCCTTCCCCTTCCCCCAAATCCCCTGCATTAATTTGTCTCCTTCCTATTCCCACAGCTACAATCTTAGGTCGGTCTTGTGCCTCTTACTAGGATTAACGGTTGCCTCTTTTTAAAAAAAACTTAAGATAGAATTCGCACACCATATTTAAAGATTACAATTCAGTGGTTTTTAGCACATTCGCAAAGTTGTGCAGCTATCCCACTACCCAGTTCTAGATCTAGGCTCTGAAGGAGGGTGAGATATGGGAAAAATTAAAGTCACCAGGATAAGATGGAAACAGGGTTGGGGGGAGGAGTTGGGGACCCTTCATGATCAGTTCTCCAAGCAGGAAGGGCAAGGACACAGGAGCCCGGGCATCCTGTAATGTGGAGCTTGCATCTCTGTGGCACTTTTCATCTTTTTTTATTAGAGCCTCATGGCACACTGAGGCAGGCGAGTCGGGTATTAGTACATCCGCTTAAGAGAGAAGAAATAGGGCCTGTGAGATGTGCCAAGACTTGTCTGAGGTTATGTAGCCGGTTCTGGAAGCTCTGGTCTGGGCTCCAGCCCAGCTCTCTCCACTGGGCTGAGATGCATTAAGGAGAGTAAGGAGATTACATTGTATCTCAGGTGATGAAGATACATAAATTAGACAAGAATCTAGATATGAAGTAAGCTCACTGCTGCTTTTAAACTGTTTCTCAAGCACAGACTAAACACTATACTTGAGTTCTAGTTCTTCTATCTGTGTGTTATGTGATCTTGAGGATAACATTGAATATTTCTGAGGCTCAGTTTTCTCACCTGTGAAACTGAAATGGTGATACTTATCTCACCAATCTGCTGTGAGGATCAAAGCAGGTAATGCATATTTACTGCTATGAAAACTGTAATGTATCAGGCTGATAGAGGTAGTTGTGCTTTGTCTTTGACAAAAATGGATTTTGCAGATGGGATTATAGGGCTGTTTTTATGCACAGGGTGTCTGAAGCTACTGAAAATATTTATTCATTTAACAAATATTTATCAAGTGCTAATTATATGCTGTTCTAGAGGGATGGATAAGATGGGAAAGAAATCAGATCAATTCCCTGCTCTCATGGAGCTAATATTCTTGTGGGGGAAGACAAGCCTAAACTAGTAGACAAAGAATTTCAGATTGTGGTACGTGGACTAAACAGGGGATGTACGAGTGACTGCAGCGGGTAGATCCTTTATATAGAGTCATCAGGACAATGAGACCAGCTAAGACCCCAAGTTTTTCTCCATCTCCCTGCAGTTTCTTACCTGGACTAATTCACGCAAAATTCTGCAGAATGTGTTCTTACAGACTTGGTGTCTCACAACAGAGTAGTTAGAATGATCATAAAGATTACTGTCCCCAACCCCGCAAAAAAAAATAAGAAAAAAAGAAACCAACAAAACAAAACCAACAAAAAAAGCAAACAAAAATAAAAACAAGCAACAAAAAAGATTGCTGTTCTGCTCTCTACCTCCCTGGCTCTCCAGCCAGAGACCACACATAATACTTGGTTTTGACAACTCCGTAGCATTTGTGGGGAGCAGGGGAGTGGAGCTTGGGCAGAACAAACCGATCCAGTCTGTGGTGAATAGATTTCTCTCTCAATTTTCACGCACATGGGCTCCTTTCACATTCCAGTGCACAGTGAAATGGACAAGCTGGGACTAGTCCTGAATCATTACTTTTTGCCTCTCTGTGCTCTGTGAGAGTCTCTTCACCAGGCTTCTGGACTGAATTCCAGGGCAGCCCTCTCGAGTACAGCAAATGGGGAGGGCAGGGGATCGGATTTGAAAGTCTCTTTTAATTTTGAAGCTATTGGATACATTAAACACTTGTGACAGGATGGAAGTGCATGTCCGTTTACATCTTCACTGCTTTACTGTGCAGATACAGGCATCTTGCTTGCAGCCCTCAGTCCCAGCAAGTGAGACCTCAGGCCCATGGGTGCTGCTGTCAGGGCTGCCTGATCAGCTCTCTGGACAAGAGCTGCAGCGGGTCACACCATCCCGTCCCTGCCTGATGAGGGCAGACTGCAGGCCTCACTCACCACGTCTGCCCTCGGGCTCAGCAGGACCTCGCACCTGGCTGCTGCCCAGATTCAAAAGGCTCTTTAGTTTTGATTTGGTTTTTTCCCCTTTTAATCCAATCAATCCATTTTTTAATCTAATATGGACTAAACGCTGGGATGGTCCTAAGCACTGGTGAGGGAGATACAGTTTATAGCTGTGTCCTGCTTCTCCCCGGGTGGAAGCTGTCAACTCCTCTTCCTGCAGTGTCTCAACAGCCTCCTGCAGGGGAGCTGCACCACGCTCCTCCTCACGATCTCCAGCGGCTCCTACTTCACTCAGAGTAAAGACTAAAGTCCTTTCCATGATCCATCTATCATCTCTCAGTCCTCCACTCCCTCCCGCTCTCCCCAGGCTCACTGACACCAGCACTCTGGCCTCCTCGTGGTCCCGGCATTTGCTTGCCTTGGTCATTTGCACTGAATGGCTCTTCTCCCCAATGTCCACATGATCATTTCCATCCCTCTTGCATGCCTTCACTAAAATATCACCTCATTGATGGG
The DNA here is from genome assembly GCF_027409185.1 of Cynocephalus volans. Lineage (NCBI taxonomy): Eukaryota > Metazoa > Chordata > Mammalia > Dermoptera > Cynocephalidae > Cynocephalus > Cynocephalus volans. The sequence goes on along the minus strand of NC_084474.1, from coordinate 77,979,749 downwards.
GTTTTGTCTGTTTTGCTCACTAAAACGTCCTAATACCTGGGCCAGTGCACTCAGTAAATATTTTTTCAATGCACAACTGAAAGGACTTCGTAATGTAATGTGGGGAAACAGGACACACTGTAAGTATGAGATCTTTTCTTTCCCCACAGTCCTGTTCCCTTTACTTGTGTCTCTTTCAGCATTGACCCAAAGCCACCTAGTGCTGAGGGCCTGATATCTGCCTGATTTTCCTGGCACCCTGGGCAGTATACAATGTCTTCTATTTCCAGCACTGAACACCGAGTTCTGCATGCAGCAGGTGTTTAATACATGCTGATCTGATTAAAGAAGGATCTGAGTCTCTCAGACACATGTTGTAACAGTTTGGGGAGCAGTGTTGCTTGCAGGCTGTAACATTTAGGGAAACAGAAGGGAACTGGGGGGCCGGGCACTGAATCTAGAAGGTGGGGAGCAGAAAGGGAACTCCAGGCTGGCAAAGCCCACAGAGGGCTGGAGGCTGGAACACATTTGTCACCTCTGGACTGTAGTCTCCTCCGGGGCAGGGCAAGAGTGGCCTTTTATGACCCCTGCCTCCTGTACTGTTGCCCCCAGGGCCTGTGGCATTGACTGTCTGGGGCCCTTTTCCTTCAGCTCAAACCCCTGCCTCCACTGTGCCCTGGGATTGCCCATGGGCCTGTGCAGTAAGCCAGGCATTACATTGTTACTCATCGATCCTGCACGCTGCAAACTGAAAGCCCATCTGATGCTTGGCCACCCTCTCCCCAGGTAGCAAGACTTTCCTGACCTTCTGTCCCTTCCCTTGGGAGAATCTATTGGCCACCCCATAGTCAGTTCCGCAGTGGACAGCTGTTACCTCCTTAGATTCTGGGCCGCCACCTTGAAAATTTGTAGGTATGTGTCTCCCCCATTGGGCTGTAAGTCCCTAGAGGGCAGGTTGGGGTCATATTTGTGTCTTTTATCATATTCAGATCTTTTATATGGTTCATAAATAAACTCACTTAATAATTGTGTGTATATTCGAGTGAATCACTGAATGAAGTCTTGAATGGATGCTGCTCTGTGAGGTGGGGATGGCCCTGGATAGTGCCCCATCTGACCATGCAGAGACCATGGGTGATGCTGTGAGTGATGGACACTCTTACCAGGGAGACAGCATTGACATTTAGCACTTACTCTACACCAGGCCTTGTGCCAAGTGCTTCTCTTACCCCATTTTGCTTGCTCCTCAGAACAGTCCTGCAAGGGAGGGTCCATCAGAATCTTTATATTTATGCTCATGTGGAATCCTTCCAACCCCACCAGATTGGATTGTTTTAAGCTCTGTGAGCAAAACCTTTATAGCCTTTAGGTCTCAGCTTAAATGTTCCCTCTGTGGAGAATTCTTCTCTGACTCCCTCTATTAGTCTGTTTCTGTTGCATATAACAGAATACCTGAAACTGGGTAATTTATAAATAAATGAAATTTACTCCTTACACTTTGGAGGCTAAGTCCACGGTCCAGGGGACACATCTGGTGAGGGCTTTCTTCTTGGTGGTGACTCCCTACAGAGTCCTGTGATGACCAGGGTATCACGTGGTGAGAATGGCCTGAGCAAGACAGAGCTAAGCTTCTCACTCGCTCTCCTTATAAAACCATCAGAACCACATCCATGACAACTCATTACTTCATGAGTGGATTAATCCATTCACAAAAGCACAGTCCTCATGATCCAATCACCTCTCGAAGGTCACACCTTTCAAATACTGTAATTGGTCCCATAATTGGATTTCCCACCCTTTTAACACTGGAGATCACGTTTCCAATATGTGAACTTTTAGGGGTCACATTTGACCCATAGCACTTGCCCATCTAAAGTGTCCTTTTCTGTCATTGTCCTTGATTACAGCACAGCATCCATTTCCTTCCAAGCACTCAGTCAGTATAAGCTGTAATTACGCTTTTGACTTATTTTTTCCCTTTTCCTAAATTTTCCATCTCCCTTGCCCCGAATGGTTGTCTGTGTTGCCCACTATCAAATCTCTAGCGCCTGGCACACAGTAGGCACACAACGAATGTCTACTGAATGACTGGTTCTGACTTAATCATTTTGTATCTTATTCAGTGCCTATGAAATAGTAAGGGATCGATATTTTTTATTGCTTTAGGGAGATGCCATGGTATTTCTCACCCTCTGTCTGGTTCTTTTAAATTTAAAAATATTTCCACAGATTTTTTTTCCACAAAAGTTCTGTGAAGCTGTTATTTTTAATTTTATTTTTATTATCCCTATTTTACGGGAGAGCATACTGAACACAAAGAGGTTAAATAATTTGCCCAAGGTCACACAGGCAATAAATGGCAAAGCTAGAATTTAAACCCAGGCAGTCTGGCTTCAAAGTCCATGTTCTTAATTGTTAGGTGTTTCTCTCCATTCCACCCAGGAGGAAATGGCAAGGGAAGGGAAAATGGAGGGTTATTATTAATTGAAGTTCAACTAGGTTTCAGATACTTTGCTATCTCAGTTAAGCTTCAAAATAGAATATTTCCCTAATTTTGTAGATTGCAAAATTGTGACTCAGAGAGATCAAATAACCTGCATAAGGTAATGCAAATGGTCAGTGGCAGAGTTGGGGTTTAAACTCAGATCTGTTTGGTTGTGAAATCCGTGTATTTCCCCTTCTCCATGCCAAATGGCAGCTAATAAAAACAGGCCCAGAACTAGAACCCCAGCTCCCCTTCTGGGAGCCTTGTGCTTGTTACATAAGGCCAATGCAGTCTCCATAATTTTGTCGTAATAAAAAAGCAGCTTTTCTCATGGCCAATATGGTTCTTCCTTGCATCCTTGCTTAGTGACATCGGTCAAGCCATGCTACATGATGGAATCAGTACTTGGTTAAACACCAAAACAGATTGCTCAGCCTCTCTAAACCTCACTTTCCTTGTTTGTCAAGCGGGTGCTAATATTCATGATTCCTACCTTGGGGGGTGATTGCAAAGATCTAATGACATTATGTTAATGGCAAAGTTTGAAGATTACAAAAGTCTCTGAAGGCAACATGTAACAGTGTGGTGCTTGAAGATCAAACCCTGGGGAACCAAGGACAAAAACCTGGCAGCGCTTAATGCCGCAGCAGTTTTGAATGATTTCTCTGCAGGCATGTCCTTGACTTAACTTCTGCTTTGAAGTTATTATTTTCAGGTCCATTTCTTTCCCATTGGCCTTTCTATTCTGGAGCAAAAATCACTGTCATCCATCCATCCATCCACTTTTTAATTATATGTTAAACATATAGAGTATCCCAGTTACTAGGGATGAAATAGAGTACGCAAAACAATGGACACCTCCACCCGCAGCATAGTCTTAATGGGAGAGATAGGCTACTATGTGTATGCACATTATATTATTGAGTATTTAAAAATCCCATTATAATAAGCACTTTAAATACATTTTGTTGTTTTTTCTTTACCAAAACCTGATAATGAAGGAATTATCCTCCCAGTTTTAACAGATGAGGCAAGTGAAGCTCAGAAAAGTTAAGCAACTTGGCTAAAACACAATGATTAGAGAGCATGGAGCCAGGATTTATTCTCAGTTGTAACTCCTAAGCCCCAATTTCATCCTGGTGACCGTACTAAACTATATGAATATAATTGCTTCAAATATTTCTCTTTTTTTTCTGGTGGGTTTCATAGACTTTGTGTTTATCAATCATAAGAAAGCTATGGACATCAGGCAGATTGTAAAAAAGGTTGCCTGGAACCGGTTCAGGAATATATATTAGGGGTTGGTATGAACTGAGATGGAAATAATATTGGCCTGTAATGTAACAAAGTTCATCCCACAGGCATGGATGAGTGATGTTTGGAAAGTAGCATTAGAAAGTGGTTAGCATGTCGATGATGTAAAAATCTAAGCTTTTAACACTGAGCTCACAGGAAACCTTTTAACCTGACTATACTGTCCCATGCTCTATCAGACCCACCATGAGTGGCATGGGATGAACGATGCACTGTAGGGACTAGACCATACACAATGGCAGGAGGTGGTGAGGAAATCTATGTAAGCATGTCGCTTCTATCCTGGTGCTAAGCCTGAAGTTGCTCTAGGTCAGCCAAGCCAGAAGTTGGGGAGAAAAGATGGATGTGAAATAGAGACGGGTGAGGATCATTTGGAACAAAGTCATGCTAGAACCTTTGCAGGCAAATTGGAACCCACGAGCACTATTGAATCTTTCTCTTGCTGCCTCTAATTTTGATGATGTGGGTGACCTCCAGAAAAAGCTGGTGCTCTTTGTCACAGAGCTGCACATGCACCTGTCCCAGGACTCAGAGATGCTGAAGGAGGAGACCTGGTGAGACCTGAAGGAACTGCTGGCCTGGCTGCTGCCCCCGCCAACATGAGCCAGCAGATCTGCAACAACGTGCGCGAGGTGCACTGGCATGTGGGGCCAGCACTGACCTTCAGAGCATAATGACTGCTTTCAAATACTGCAGATTTCACTTGTGACCACTTGTAACGTGGAACCAGGGAAGGGAATTCTGGGAAGCACAGTTCCGGTTTAGCCAACTTGGTACAATACAAAACCTCCACACATCCCGATCTCTTATAAAACGTATAGAAAGTCTACACAACTTAGCACTAAATTGAATCCTGATTTCATGAAATCCTCATGTCTTCTGACTTGATTGAAGTGGACTCCCTCCAATCCCCGCTCTGTTTAGCCACCTTAGATTTTCATGAGCACTCCCTTAGAAATTACTCCATCTTATATCCTCAGCAACTGGTCGTCTGGTCTCTTTTCTAACCCCTAGTCACAGCTGTCACAACTCCTGGGGTTCATCCCCTGATAGCTATGCCTCTTAGAATTGCAAAGAAATGAAAAATTTGAGGAATCTTAGATTTTATTGATCCCTCAGTACCCACCAGGCCACTGGACTCATCTAAGATCCATGCTAAGCCAGTCTCAGAATAAGAAACTCATGCATATTTTATATTTCATTATTATTATTATTCCTCACTCTGGGCATCTTTTTGGGGGGCTAGGAGTGGAGCTAGCCAGCCTGGACCTTGGTGTTATGAGCACCATGCTCTAACCAACTGAGTTCAGCGGCCAGCCCTATGTTTCATTGTTATTATAACTTCTACAGCATCCTCCACATTTTTTACTCTTTCTGTCTGCTGGACAACCCATATTACAGAGGGCTAAAAGAGAGGTTTATAGTTCTATCTTTTGTTTAGGAGCCTTGTTTTGCTTTGATGTTCTTAAATTATACAGAAAATACAATATACATTACATTTTGAAGAGCCTTAGCTACCTTAACATAACGGAATGGGATTTCATCAGAGGGGAATTAGCTGTGACTACAAAAAGAGAAAAGGGACCCTAGGAAAGTCATTCTGCAAATATCTGGTAATTCATGGCTATGCTGCCTTGAGATCATGGCAAGTGGGGGAGGTCTCCCTGAGTTCATACTAGCTCTGGTTAACTTATGATTTTTAAACTTACAAGTACGTCGCAGCAACAATTTTCATAACCACAAATGATATTCCTTTGGAAATAATGCGTCTTTGGAATCAAGACTCTTATTGTGTGGCCTGAGACAAGTAACTTACTGATGGCTCACATCCCTTGAGGGCTTATTGCATGCCGGGCACATTGCCAGATGTTTTGCATTTGCTACTCATTTGTTAAAAGCAGTTTCTATTACATCTTCATCTTATAGAAGAGGTGCCTGAGGCACAGAGAAGACTTGCCCAAAGTCACATGGCCAGTAAGTAGCACAGCTGGGAATTAAACCCTGGTAGCCCGATCTTGCAGCTGGCTGGAGCTGCACCATACCCACCACTCCATATTTGGCCTTGGCTTTCCCATCTGCAAAATGGACAGCAATACCTAACTTTCAGTTCTGTACAAACTGGAGGTAAAAATGCCAGCACATGTTAAAAGTGCCTGGCATTTAGTAGATTCTTCTCTTTTCTTTTTCTTTTTTTGGGGGGGTAGCTGGCCAGTGTGGGGATCCAAACCCTTGACCGTGGTGTTATATCTCTGTGCTCTACCTACCTGCAGTAACCAGCCTGCCACCTAGATTCTCAATAGATGGTATTTTGCCAAAAACATTCCTACTTCTTTCAGGGCTTTTGTGCCCAGTTTCTTCTGATCACTTTGAGATTCATTACCACTATTTATAGACATATTTATAGATATAGAGACATTCTACTTTTTTTCCTAAAGATTTAAAGTTTGGCTTTACACATTTGTGTCTTGATTCCATCTGGAATTTATTTTTCTGTGTTATATTTGCAGAGGTCTAATTTCCTATATGAATAAGGAAGTGGCCCAGTACCATTTAATTAATGAAGAATTCTTTGCTCCACTAATTTTCAGTGTCACCCGGTCTTATGTTAAGTCTCCTTCAATTTGTGGGTGTGTTTCTGGACTCACTATTCTGTTCCTTTGGTCTGTTTGTCTAACTTTGTGCCAACACAGTCAGCCCTCAGTGGATTCAACCAACTGCCCTGATTTTTGAACCAATGGATCAAAAACGTTTGAGGGGGCTGGCCAGTTAGTTCAGTTGGTTAGAGTGCAGTGTATAGCCAGGGTAAAGGGTTCGGATCGCCATATTGGCCAGCCACCAAAAAAAAAGAAAAAAAATTGAAAAAAATAACTGTGGCTGTATTGAACATGTACAATCTTTTTTCTTGTAATTATTCCCTTAACAATACAGTATAACAACTGTTTATGTAGCATTTACATTGTATTAGGTATTATAAGTAATCTAGAGATGATTTAAGATAATCAGGAGGATGTGCATAGGTTATATGCAAATACTATGTTATTTTATATCAAGGGCTTGAGTATCCTCAGATTTTGGTATCCATGGGAGGTCCTGGAGCCAATCCCCCACAGATGCCGAGGGACAAAGGTACATGACTCTCTTAGTTACTCTAGCTTTATGACATGTCCTTTTACCTAGTCGAGTGTGCCCTCATTCTTTGATCTTCTACTATAGAGCCACGTGGCTATTCTCAGACCATATAGATGTTAAAATAAACTTGTCTAGATCCTCGAGCAATTCTGTCAGGATTCTGATAGGAATTACACTGAGTTTGTAGAGCAATATGGGGCAGATTGACATCTTAAGGATATCAAGTCACCTTAATCATGCACATAGTATGTCTCCATTATTTATGAGGATACTTCAGAAAGTTCATGGAAGGATTTGTATCACCATTTCATTCTATTTTTTCATGAAACTTTTTGAAGCACCCTTATAAGTTGGACTCTTGGTGGCAAGGGGGTCTTGGTTCTCCTGCTGCATCCTGTCTTAGGCAGGCCTGAGTCCCCGGGCCCCAGCGGTGGGGCTTTGTCTGCGTTACGGCCCCTTCCCGCCATGGCAGCCAATCTGTCTTGTAGCTGTGTGTTGGGGAAGGGTGTCTTTGGCAGGAAAGCCCCTCTTGTCCCTCCCTCAGTGGCAGGCGACCCTTGCTTTTCCTGTAGCCTCTGCGGCAGTGTACCTGTGAACGCAGCCTGTGGTGGGGGGATTCAGGGCCTTACCCGAGTGGTCAAGGCTGTTGCTCGTTCCTCAGGTAAGGCTGGGGGTGCAGGGCAGAGGGGCTTCTGCAGGCAGGGGGTCTTACCCTGGGCCCTGGGAGTGAGAGCGTTTCCAGTGGCTTAAGGTTTTTGTTTTGTGCCCGTGAACCACTGAAAATGCCTTTCTCGGGTCTCCTGCCTTGTCCCTAATCTTTCTACTGAGTGGACTCCTCCTGTGTTGGAGCCTCCCAGCCTAGGCGCTGGCCCATTCTTGGCCTTACATACATAAAGGTTTAGCTGGTTTACTCTCCCCTGCTTTCATGGAGGCTGCCTCTGCCGCCCATGCTCTGTCACAGGGGCAACAGCTCATGTGTCACGTCTCTCCTTGGAGGGGCTTGTCCTCCTTTGGAATAAAGTTCACCTAGTTGCCTTGAGACATTAGCTTTCTAATGACCCACACGAGAGATATAATTTTTTAGGTCATCCAGTTTGTTGTCGTTAGGTTGGAAGAAAGATTCTCTTGCATCTTTCCCCATCTTCAGGGTAGGGGGACCCCTCAGCTGGGTAGCTCTTATTTGGGCTTCTCAAATGCAGTCTTAGTTGAGTGCTGGTTGGGCTGTGGTCCCCCCGAGGCTTGTCTTGGATGGGTGTCCAAGACTGCACATGAGTGCTGGGGGCTGGCTGGGAGCTCAGCAGGGCAGGCAGCTGCCACTCGTGGGCTTGGGCTTCTCCCAGTGTGGAGACTGAGCTCCAGGGTGGAGTGTCCGAGGAACACACATCCCGAGAGACCCAGGTGGAAGCGCTAGGCTTCCTTATCACACCTGTGAGGCCGTGGAGCATCACTTCTGTTGTATTTCTCCATAGCCAGCCCCCACTCAGTGTGTGAGGGGACTACACTGGTAACCACGACTACACTGGTAACCACCACTATACTGGGTCCTATACTTTTTCAATGCCAGTCCCTCTCCCTGCTCTTTTGCAATGATTCTCATCTGAGGGGCAGCATGAGTAATTGTACTTTTCTGAGCCTTAGGCTCCACAATTTATAAATTGGGACTAATGCTCCCTGGTTATTGTGAGAATGGGGAATCATAGTTTAGGCACTCAAAAAAAAAATGATAGTTACTGTAATTGATTCTGATATTTTGACGCTAAACACTAGCTCTGTACCAGCCCATTTTATTCACTGTCCAAAACAACCCTGTGAGGGATGTACTAGGATTCTCCCCACCTTACAGAGGAGAAAACTGAAGCTCGGAAAGTTTAAATAACTTGTCTAATGTCACATAGGAAGTGGAAGAGCCATGCTTTTAACCACCACATTTATTTTCTTTACAATTATTTATACATGATTCTTATCTTTCTCAAAAAATTGGAAAATTATGGAGATAAAGAGTTTTATATTAATAATTTTCATATTCTTGCCAGTGCCCAGCTCAGAGTCAGGCACAGCGTAGATGCCAAAACAATACAATTTGTTAAGTAGATAAGGGACTAGTTGACAGGGAGGATGAAAATATAGAAATTTTCAGCCTGCACAGTGACTTGCCAGGAGAACGATTTATCTCTTTTATACCCATTTGTCCAAATCTTTAAGGTCACAGAGAATGCCCTCTGGGTGGTTCTGGAGGAAAAAAGGCTGAGACTGATTTTATTTACCTGTTTTTACTGTGGTGAAATCTTATCAGTTTCAACCTGATTCCAAACCCCTAATAGTCTCTTCCCTCTTCCCTGAAATTTATTTCAGAGACTCTTTGCAGACTCCTAAATACCATCCCAAGCTCTGCAGATGCACTGCCTGTCCTCCCAGGATGAGTTTAGGGGATTTATTCATACTCTAAAAACCTTGTGCCTTGATGCAAATCTAATCCCCTTCCTGCTTTCCCCAACTATCTGAACCCCCACTGATTCTTAAAAGCCACTAATCAGGGATGAGGAGGTCCTGATAAAGGCTTCCCTGTGGTTAGAGAGCTCAGTGCAAGAGAAAATAATTATTTACCAGGCCACTCTGTCCCAAAACTACCCTTTGAAATTCTATTTCTCTGAACTGCCATAATTAGTTTTTTTGTTTTCTTTTTAGTCAGTAATCTTGAAATGAAAAGAGTAATGACTTCCTGTAGGATTATAAATAGTTATGGAGTGACTGACCACGACCAGAAATTACTGCTTATGTGTCTAATGGTAAATGTCAGGAGGAATTAATTGGGGAAAGAGATAAACAGCTCTGCAAAAGGAGGATGTTTCCTGAAAACTCTGCCTGGAAGGAGCTTGGCAGGGCCTGAGACGCCCTATGGGAGCCTTGATAAAGGCCACTGCCTCTCTATTCTCCCACCTGGTGAGAATTCTCGATGCTCTGGGCAGACTCTAGAGGACACTCACATTTGAATGACGCCCCAACCCTCATCTCCACTTCCAGCCATACTTTACCTTCCCTGATTCAGAATCTCAGTGAAATGAGGGGTCACAGGCATATTGGGGCTACTGTTACCTTTTTTATGGCACCAGTCATGATGATAGGTTTAGATAAAGTCATCTAAGAAATCTGGTGTTAGGGAAGGATTATGAATTCTTAGAACTAGAAGATATCTTAGAGCAGAGGTTCTCAAAGTATGACAAAGGAACCCCTGGGGAGGGGTCTAAAATCTTTTCAGGGGTACATGATATAAAACTTATTTTCATAACAGTACTAAGATATTAATTGCCCTCCCACCTTATCTATCATCTACTTATCTATCTATTGTACTGTGTTGGCATCTGCACTGATAAGGCTAAAGCAATGTGAGTAAAATTGCTGGCACCTTGGCACAAATCCAGGCAGTGGGCGCAAACTCGTGGTAGTCAGGGTATTCTTTACTGCCCTGCACTCCATAAAAATTATGCCTATTTCACTTATGAATGTCCTTGATGAAGCAGCAGAAAGTATTCATTTTATTAAATCTTGACCTTTGAGTTCATCACTTTTTAAAATTCTGTGTGATAAAATGGAAAGTACAGTGCATGTAAAACACTTCTGCTGCATAGCAAAGTGCAATGGTTGTCTAGACGAAAAGCAGTTGTGCTATTGTTTGAGTTATAAGCTGAATTTGCTTCTTTTGGGGGAACTACCATTTACAAAAAAATGACTGACAAACAGTGGTTACTCAGCCTTGAGTATTAGGCAGATAGTTTCTCAGAAATGAATGTTGTGAATCTGTTGCTTCAAGGAAACTTGCCGATAGTTATTGGTTGTGTGATAAAATTTGCAAATGAAAATTAAAATTTTGAAACTCATATTTGTCACTCTGAGCCTGGACAGCCTCCCCCAAATAACATTTTTCTGCTGAGATTAATAGTGGTATTAACAAATGTGATTTTTTTGTTATTGTATAATGAATTGTGGAAAGATCCATATAACTCAGTGAAGCAATATTTTCCAAATGATCAATGCATGATGGTACAAAATCCATATGTGGGCAAAACATTCATTTAAAGTGTAAGATAAATCTATAGACATTAATGTAACAGAGTTTAAAAAATTCATTGATATTTCAGATTCCTTAATTGTCATTAATCTTTAGGAAACTACCATTGGTCAAGTTAGGTGCAGTATCTAAGAATATCCACAATTATCTGAGAAATGCTGTTAAAATCTACATATCTGAGTGAGGCAGGATTTTCTTCACATATTCCAGCGAAGACATCCTATCACACCGGATTGAATGCAGCAGCATATATGGTAATCCAGCCATTTCCTAGTAAACCAGGCATTAAAGAAATTTTCAAAAATGTAAAACAGGGCTGACTGGTGAGCTCAGTTTGTTAGAGTGTCACGTGCTGATAACACCAAGGTCCAGGGTTTGATCCCTGTACCAGCCAGCCACCAAAAAAATACAAATCAAAAAAAAAGTAAAACAATGCTACTCTTCTCCCTAAATTATTTTGTGTGGGTAAGTAGGTATTTTTAACAAAATTGCTATTTATATTAATATGTAATGGTTTACTATTATCACTTTAGATGAATTAATAATAAATATTTTGAATTTTTCAGTTTTAATTTCTAATATGTTAAGTATCAATGAATATAACCCATATCAACAAAAAGACTATAAGAAACTCACTAATTTTTGAGAGTGTAAAGGAACCCTAAGACCAAAAAGTTGTAGAACCATTGGCTAAGAGAATTAAATTATCTTTTAATGAGCCTGGTTTTTTTAAGCAGTGTTTCTTTTTTAAAATTATTTATTTATTTATTTATTTATTTTTGAGAAACGAGTTTTGAGATTGATTTTAATCTCCCATAACAAAATCTGTCAAAGAAAATGAATGATAGTTACATAATTAGCAAGTTACATAATGTATGTAAAGATTCTTACACCCTAAAAGAATTATGTAAAGTTAATGTTTGATTAAAATATTTATATGAATGTTGCTTTGCAGACTGCTTAATGGTCTTTATTTATTTATTGATTGATTGATTCTTTAAAAAGATCAATAAAATTTGCAAACCTTTATCTAGACTGACCAAGAAAAAAAGCGAGAAGACAAATTACTGGGAAAGCAGTGGCTTCTTCTATTGCACTGCAGTGGGTTTTGAGGAGAGACATGTCCTCTTTTTTTCCAGTCTCTGTTGGTGACTCTCCTCGTGTCACTGCAGTTGGGTGTCTGGCAGGCCACCTGCATGGTAACATGATAGCTGTGGCTGTGGCGGGCCACCCGCCAGGAAGTGGTGTTTTGGGCATGCTGCTTGCCTGCTTCCCAGTGGGGGATGCTTCCCTCAGCTCCTGCATAGGACCCAGGTGTGCTCTGTTTCTTGCCTGAATGTGGACAGAGCCCTTGAGTGAGCTCTTGTAAATCTTTGAAAGGACTTGCTGTACTGATTTTAGCCCTATATTCCAGTGTTAGGTAATTTTTTAAACACTTTTATTCTTGTCTAATCTAATGGATAGACATTAGTTATCTATTGAGTGAGTATTTACGCATTACTAAAATTAGATCTTCTTAAACTAAAAGTAATTTTAACTCAAAATCGACTAAGAAATTGAGGTGTCCTATCCTAAGACAAAGATCCTAGTGTGCACAAATGCAAACTGATATTTGCAGTTCTGTTGGAAAGGAGAAATTGAATGGGTTGTGTAAGTCATGGAATCTTTCACATCTTTTAAATGGACAGCAAAAATGGTTGAGAAACTGCTCATGTGGAAGCAGGCAGGTCGTCATTGATTCTTACTAAGCAGCTGGGCCTGAGATTAAATCCCAGACCTCTGGTTACTATTTGCCTAAATTTAGGAAAGTTAATTAATCTCTCTAATTCTTGATTCCCTGAGGGCTGTAGTTAAGATTAAAGGGTGAGTAAGTGTAAATGTGCTCCAGAATGCCTAGGGCAAGGTAAAGCCTTAATAATTATTATTTTAATTATCCTTATTACAGACATACAGCCTAACACCTTGTATCAGTTTCCTACTGCTGCTGCAACAGATTACCACCAACTCCGTGGCTCCAAACAGCAGAGATTTGTTCTTTCACAGTTCTGGTGGTCAGAAGACTGAAATGTGTCTTACAGGGCTGAAATCAATACGTTGGCAGGACTGGGCTCTTCTGGGGGCTCTAGGGGAAAGTTTGTTTCTTGCCTCTTCCAATAGTTAGACTTCTGGTGGCCACTGCCATTCCTTGGCTTGTGGCTGGACCACTCTGATCTCTACATCAGTCCTCACACCGACTTCTCCTCTGGAGTCAAATCCCCCTCCCACTCTCTTGCTCATGCCACTTCTCTTGTTCTGTGATACCCTGTGCTGCTGCACAGAGCCACCACCCACAAGGCCCTCACCAGATGCACCACTGGACTGTGAACTTCCCAGCCCCCAAAATGCAAGAACTAAATTTCATTCATTTATAAATGACCCAGTTTCAGGTATTTTGTCATAAGCAACAGAAATGGGCAGATAGCCTCAAATGCAGTTTTCCTGTGACCTTCGCCTGCCTTCCTGTCTCTCAGCCTCATTCTCCCCTGAGGCAAGCCACAGAAACTAGAATCCCTCTTCCCCAAGGAGAGTCATAGAACCAGAACCCCTTTTCCCCAAAGCCTGCCATAAAGACTAAAATTATCCTCTAATCTTCCCCCTGCCTTTCTGTCTTAGAGTTGGCCATAAAGAAATCTTCTGACCTAACTTGTCTGATTGCAGGTCATAAGACCCTTATTTCAGAAAGGGTCCTGCCTTATACCCTGGAGGAATGAATGTTACCCAGAGAGGCCAAGAAGAGTCTGAACAGAGAGGCCTCGCTGGGTTTATCCACTCAGCCTATTAGCATTAGATCAGACTGTTCTTATCCAATCACATTTCTACATGGCTGTCCCTGCTTTATAGAACCTAAGCATTAAAGTAGATGGTTTCCTCTATATCTTTGGGTCTTCATCCTGAAGCCTCCATGCCACCTAAAACTATGATCAAATAAAATTTGTTATACCTCTTTTTCCTAAACAAACAAACAAAAAACTTCCTCTTGCCTCCCTCTTTTATGGACATTTATAATTACATTTAGGGCCCACCTGGATAATCCAGGACAATCTCCCCATCTCAAGATACTTCACTTAATCATATGTGCAAAATCCCTTTTGCCATACAAAGTAACATTCCCAGTTTCCAGGGGCTAGAATATGAGTATCTTTGGGACCCGTTATTCATCCCACTAGGCCCTCTCATTTTACACATGAGAGGTGAGGATATTTGCAGAGAAGGTCGTGGGGCTAATCTAGGGTGAGGAAAGGCAAGCTCTCTTCCCTCCTCCACTCCCACCAACTCATGGTTTGGAAATTCTGCTTGAGGCCTCTGACCTCCTGGGCAGGGCCTGTGCCCACAAATCCAGCGCATTGTTGACATCGTATTCCACAAATCTGTAAAATGCAATATGCATGATTTCCCCTTTAATTGTGCATCATGGTGTTTCTCCCTCCTTAGTGATCATGAATTGAGAGTTAATATAGTTAATGTTTTTATTTCACCAGTCTTGAGGGTATCAAAGCCTCTTAATGTCAAGAGTGAAGATTAATCCTGATTTAGTTTGCATACAGGTACATAACATGAGGCCAAATGACCCAAGTCTTAGCCTCTTTGCAGCATTCCCACTATTATGTACAATGTCCCGATGAGCCAAGATTTGATGTTCTTTCTCTAGTAAGAATCCTTTTGTTCGAGATACATATCTCTACTCATTATAGCCTATTTCATCCATCCCAGCACCCCGCAAGCTCAGCCTCAGGCTGTGTATGTATCATGGTTCCAGGAACACAGAGACCTGTTTGGGTTTGTCAGGATGGATCATGAATGGGTTCTTGGTAGAGATGGCAAAGAGGGCTCTCTATAGCTGACAATAAGATGCTGCCAAGATTGAAAACTCCTGAATAAGAAGCAAGCAAAAACCCCCCTTCCCAAACCCATTTTCCCAGGGAAGGACTTTTGTGAAGGGTTGAATGATGGCAACAAAATGAAAACACAAAAATTAAAAAACAAACAAAAAAACACAGCAACAATAACGGCAAGTATTTACTGAACACCTTAAATGTTCCTGGAGTAACATTCCTCACCCTACGGAAGGGTTAACTGGCAGTGGCCTTTGAAGAATAACAGGCAATTTCTGCAGAACTACACCATTTTCCTTGGAGAGTGCCCATTCTTCAGCCAAACAAATATTTCATGAGTTTATTGATAACCCCACACTCTCAGTGGCAGAAGGGCTTGGAGAAAATGAGGCCCAAGGGGGCACGCAAGTGTTAACAGAGGATAATGGCTAATAGACAGTGTGGTTATCCACCTGCCCAGAGACAGGGACCTGGACCGAAAGACCATCATCTGCCTGGAACTTTCCAGATAGTCTTCATGACCTCCCCGTTGCTTAGCACTCTAGTATGGTGTAGTTTGAAGCGCTGTCCATGAGTTGAGGCTGGTCTACCAAATGTTTCTTCCAGACTGGGAGGGAATAAGTACTGACACTGAGAGTAAGTGCTTGGAAACACTTACAGGAATTTGACATTACCGTGACATTTTTGTTGTATTTTACAAAAGCATCGATCACCTTAGATTGAAAATGAAAGTGTTTGGTCCTTCCCCACAGTTACTTTGAGAGGCCCATCTGTTATCACTAGAGTGAGCTTTTTAGCATGCAAATCTGGTCATGCATAAAGCCTTTTAACCTGCCAAAAATAACAAAAAAATGTGTTTGGGATGTGCATATATAATTATATGAATGTGTGTATTCCATTCAGATATTTTCAAGTTTCCCTGACTATTGTACATGTGAGAGTCACATTGTTGTTCAGTCATAGTGTTTATGTTTATTTTCCATGGAATGGTGAAAATAGCATTTTATTTTCTATTTTTTTCTCTAGGAAAACATTCAGAATCCTTAGCAGGCAAGCCAGGCCCGTGAAGACTAGCCCCAATACTCCCCTCTAGACGCTTTTTCTTCATTCTCTTCCGTAACTCTGTGCCTTGTCTAGAATGTTTACTCATCTCTGAATCTGGGACTTACTGAATGGTCCAAATGGAAAATACCCTGATTACAAAAATTTCCATTAGGGAAAGGATGCAAATTTGGTCATGTGCTAGCAGGAGTGTGGGCACCGGCATCTGAGTCTACAGCATTTTCTGGTCCAACACTGCCATTATGTCAGAGAAAGCAAATATTGGCCCTTCTTGGCAGAAAAGTGTCCAAATTCTAAGTCCAAAATAAAGCCCTGCACCTCACCCCAGAGACTGTCCTCTTGGCTGATGGCAAACCAAAAAGCAGCTTTGTTTGAGCTCCATAGTGCTATCCTAATATCAACCAAACAAAGGTGTCCAGAAGACCAAGTGGCAGGTCTCCAGACAAAGGAAGGGCATGACAGCCAAGGATTCCCTTTGCTGTTTGGTTCTTGATTTTCCTAGAATTCCAGGATCCCTTCAAAATCTGGGGGAGTCAGGTCTGAATCAGCATGACTCCAGAGCCTATGCAATGAATCCCAGGGACCACATTAGTCATGACTGCTCATTAGCATGATGGATTTGCCCCCTAGCAAGCAGGCCGATGGCAGGAGAATCTGGGTGCCAATTACACCTCACCTTCCTGAGCTTCTGATGTCCAGGGAGGAGTCTGGCCATGGCTCTAGCGATAGCAATAGCTTCAAACATGTGATCTGTTCCAACAGATCAGACGTCACTTTTTAAATTGAGTCAGGACAAAAAAAAGGAGGCTTAGCCGAGCCTTATAATGGACAATAGGACAAATGGCGATTTTCTTTCTTAAAAGGATATTTTAAAAAGGCTTCTTCATCAAAATTCATCAGCATGGTATTCACTGCAGAGGATTTTTCTGGAATACTGATGTATGCTAATTAGAAGCATATATTGTCCACCTGCTGGGCGCTAGGTCCGGGGGTAGGAAGGGACTAGAGATGAATACACTGTGGTAAGTGCCCTGGAAGAGGTCAGTTGTCCCACTGATGGGTCATTGTTTGAGGCAGATCTGGAGAAAATGGATGTAAGGAAGGAGTGGGTGTGGTCAGACCTTGAATAATTGTTATAAACAAAGGACTCTGGAAACAGGGAAGGAACCCAAGAGTTGGCTAACGTAGTATAACAAGCATTACTTTTGGAGCCAACTAGATTGGTTTTGGAATCCTGCCTGTATCAAATACCAATGTTTTCACCTTGGGAAAGTCAGTCTAACCTCTTTAAGCCTCAGTTTCCCCACCCGTGAAAGGGAGGATAATATTTATCTCCAGAGTCTTGCAGTGAAAAAGAAATAAGATGAAGTACATGAAGTGTCTAATGACATAACACATAACAAATGGTAGAAAATGTTAATATAGATTCCTTGTGTATTGCTTGACTCTAATTTCTTTTCCCCTTCTGATTAAAAGTTATCATATTCTGGAGTATTTTAGACTTCTAGGGAACAGGAGGTTTTGATATATCTGTGCTTAAACATACTAGACAACTATATCCAGGCAATGCAATGGGTGATGGCTGATAAGCTAAGATACTGGGCCTGAGAAAGAGAATCATTAGATTCCAAATAAACAGTGGAAAAAGGAAAGCAGTTGCGGTTTCAGGGCTTTATACCCAGGAGACTTAGGTTAGAGGTCTGTATAGTAAGGGCTAGAGGGAGACTGTCTAATTCAGCCTCTTCCTGGTACAGTCGAAGATACTAAAACCCAAAGAGGCCCAGTAGCTATTCCAGGACCCTCACAGGCAGAGCTGAGGCTGCAGCCCGAGTCCATGGATTCTGTGTTCTTCCATTTCCTGCTCCTTGTTTCCTGGAGATCTGAAGGCAGATGGCAGTTCATGGGTCAGAAACACTGAGCTTGGAAAGTCAGAGAAGAATTTGATTTCTGAGGTCAGCTCCTCTTCTTAGGTATGGGAAACCACCACTTACATTCCACTCAAGAAGGATTTTGAGGCAGTAAAAGCTCACGTGTTAGGAACCAAGGCAGAAAGAAAGAAGTATGGTCAACAATCCTCGATGGAATGTGCTAGGCTGAGTGTCCTGAACTGATTCTACTTGGTTGGTTACTGGATTGACGGAAGCCTGTCTCACAGGTGGCCCATGCGAAATGAAGTCCAGATACCAGAAATTTCTTGCTAGAATTTAGAGAAAGAAATTAAGAAATAAATTAAAATGATAGACAGAAAAACGTTGGAGTGCAGTTATTACATCAAAACTACCTAACAGCTAGTCACGAAAAATAAATTCCATTGACGTACTGTCAAGGTAGCCACCTATAACTAACAATAATTTACTGCATGTTATCAAATGACTAGAAGAGACAAGATCAAATGTTCTCCACACAAATAAATAATTATGTCTCATAGTGATAAATATGCCAATTATCCTGACTCGATCATCACACATTGTACACAGGCATTGATATTCAACTCTATGCACCACAGATATGTATAATCAATTACATTTCAGTAAAAAAATAAATAAAAGCAAAATGCCAGAAGGGTAGATAGTAACAAAACAAAACAAAACAAAACTAGTCCCTAAACATATTTTCTTAGAGGACCAAAAAGAAGCTCTTTTCACCAAGACTTGAGTAATACGTGGTGAAGAAAGAATCAGTGCTTTTGGGAAATGCTTGACTGGTGATTTGTAAAGACCAGGGATAATGACAGAAATTGCCGAAGTTGCATGGCTTTCTCAATTCCATTGAGGATCTGAGTGGCATTGGTCACTCGACTACCAGAGGCACTGGGGGTGGCAACCGGAGCAAGCAGCCCTGCGGAGGTGCAGCCCAGTGGTCTGACCTGTGGTGGGGCTGAATTGATCATGAAGTACCAAAACCCAGAATAGATGGGCAGATCACTAAAGTTCTACTTAATTTGTAAAATGGAAGAAAAAAAAGAAAGAAAGAACCAAACCCACCAAACAAACAAACCCTCCTTTTCAGGGAAACAGAGCTCACACTGAGTCACCACCACAAAGGAGAACAGAGTCAGTCCACAAAGCAAGAGAACCTAGAGCCCTGCAAAGGAGTGGGGGGCTGGGGACCCTGGGGAGGGCCCTGCGACATCATCACAAATGGATACGTGTGTCTTCCTCTGGCCTTCTGCGAGGCTCCTGCAAGCACTTACCAGGATAATTTTATTCTGAGGGAAAAAAAGTTACCCAGATTTTTAGGGGTTTTGACACTGATTTTGTCTAATCATTAATCTGTGGAGACTTAGCACATTACTGTGGACCAGCAATCAAAGTAAGGCCAGCCTCTAAGACGGCCCCAGTAACTCCTGCTTCCTGCATCCACACCCTTGTGGAATCCCCTCTCCTTCAATGTGTGTTGGGTTTACTTGACTGGCTTCTAATAAATCAGATATGGCAGAACCTAGGGAATATCACTTCTAATTATAGGCTATAAAAAGATAGTATGCAGAGCAGAAGCAGGTACCTTTACATCTTGATGAGATATGTATATCAGAGGGTCCTGTGACCTCAGGGAAGTATCTGGGTATTAGTGGAATATTCCTTCCAAATCATATCTTAGTTCATAATAAGCTTCAGGTGCTGCATAGTCTGGTATTAGGTTTTTCCCATGGCCCAGGGACAAGTCAAGAGCCATTATTTGCCTAAGAGAAATGGTATTACTCAAAAACCTGGGAGCTTCTAGTATGAATCTCTTACTGGGACTTACTGAGTTTCCGAAGAGCCTTCCGATATTAATTCTAGTAACACTGGCACTCCTAACATACTGCATCAAGTGGGTTAGAAGAGCTGAAAGTCAGAGCTACCTGAACTGTATGCTGAACCATCTAGGAGACTTTTTTCTTGCTTTTAAGTATCACTCTAATCTAGGCAGCCTTTTAGGTCACCAGATAAACAAATTTGGGGAGCACAGTCAAATATGCTACTTGTTTCTTCCCAAATCCAAATAAGCCCATGAAACTTGGTAGTGATAGAACGATTTCTCTGTCACTACTACTGAGCTGTGGTGTGCACACTGCCCCCAAGACATTCATCTTAATGATGCGCGCATTATTAAATCACACATTATTAAGTCACATGTCCAGCATATGGTAGAACCAGGTTTCAAAGCCAGCTCAATGTGGTGTAATGGTTAGGAGCACAAATTTGCAGTAAGGCAAGCCCAAGTTCAAATTCAAAGTATCCCAATATTAGTTTCCCATTGCCCATTATAACATATTCTCCCATACTTAGTTGCTTAAAACAATACAAATTAATTTTCTTGTAGTTCTATAGGTTAAAACTCCAGCACAGGTCTCACTGGGCTAAAATCACAGTGTAGTCAGTGCTGCGTTCCTCCCAGAGACTCTAGGGGAGAACCTGTTTCCCTGCCTGGTCCAGCTTCCAGAAGCTGCCTGCATTCCTTGGCTCATGGCCCCCTTCCTCCATATGGAATATGCCAGCTGTGTTGCGTCTATCTGACCAGTCTTTCCTATCTTCTACGTTGATATCTTCTGCATCTCCCTCTGCCTCCCTCTTCCATTTGTAAGGACTCTTCTGCTTACACTGGGCCCACCAAGATTATCCAAGATAATCTCCTTCTGTGGATTGAATGTCTCCCCAAAACTCACTGAAGCCTGACCCTCATTGTCACAGTGTGAAGAAGGTGGGAAATCCAATTACCATATTTGAAAAGTGGGACCTTTGTGAGGATGCACCCTTGTGAAGGGATTGATCCATTCATGGAGTAATGGGTGTGGCTCTGATGGCTTTATAGAGAGAGTGAGTGAGAAGATTAGCTCTCTCTTGCTCAGGCCATTTGCTATGTGATATCCTGGTCTGCCTGGGACCCTGTAGGGAGTTCCTATTCAGCAGGAGGCCCACAACAGATGTGTTCCCCAGACCTTGGACTTCCCAGCCTCCAAAACTGTGAGAAATAAACTTTATTTCTTTATAAATTACCCAGTTCCACGTATTCTGTTATAAGGAATAGAAAACAGACTAATACATCTCCCAATAAGAAAAGTTGATTAACAACTTTAATCCCATTTTGGAATTCCCTTTGCCATGGATCCTAACACAGTCATGGATTCTGGGGATTAGGACATGGACATTTGAGGGGGGTATTATTTTGTTTACCACACCCACCAGTTAGGGGTATTACCTTAGGCAGATTACTTAACTTTTAATCCTTAGTTTCCTCATTTGTAAAGTAGGAATAATAATAGGCAAGTTGCTGAGGTACTATACGGATTAAATGAGATTAATGTATGCCAAGAATTTAGCACATATTAAATGCTCAGTCTTTATAGTGCTCTCTCTCCTTTCTTAAATATAAGCCAATATACAGTGTAGAACTCCCAAGTCCGTGCCCTGGACCATGACGCCTACTACAGTTACCCCTGGCCTTCCTAGCAGAGGGGACAGCAAAGGCTCAGAGCCTGGTTTCAATGCCTCCCACCACTCTGGGACACCTGTGCTCACCACCCTTGAGATTTCTGCACTTGGCAGGGATTGTCCTGGGAAGAAAGTGCCCTCCTGGTGTCCCCAGGAGGAAAAATGACTCACTGAGTGTGGGCCTGGCAAATGGTTCATTCTTCTGTGAATGAATGAAGAATGGAGGCTGTGTAGCCCATGAATGGTACAACCTGCCCAAAACTCGGGCTCTGAATCACTCAGCTGGGAGTGGTTGTGAATGGGGACAGATATCCAAAAGGACATAGCACTCGGTGCCCAGAGGCCTGTTTTGGACACAAATGGAGATAGTGGTGGAGTTCTACACTGTCCCAGCTGCCCTCACATTCCTGGGGTCTCTTGAGGCTTTCAACTTTGGGAAGTGGGTAGCGGAGGCATCATTGGAGAAACTGAGGGATGGGGTAGGTCGCTTGGCCACAGTGACACAGCCTGGGATCGTGACCTCTACACCCTTAGCCTCCTCAGCCAACAGAATGGAGGAAGGGGAGCGGGGAAGCCTCCTGCATTTCTTCTCCTTCTCTAGTTGCCTCCTCCAGTGCTCCTGCATCCAGTGAGGGCCTTGCCACAGAGCAGTTCCTGACGGCACCCCCGGCTAGCGTCTCCTCCTTCTCCAGGCTCTTATGCCTGTGGCTATCGCTCATGTGGCACTTTATTACACCAGTCTCACACTATTGGCTGTCCTGTGTTGAATTTTGTTTCCTCCTAATTCTTCGGTTGAATTGAATTAGTGACAAGAGGACAGAGAAGTAGGTAATGCTATTTGTGACAGAGCAAGTTTGGAGCAAAGACCCTGGTTCCTCCTGAAACTGTGCCCAAGTAGGAGTGAGTTCCTGCAACAAAAAGAGAATTGACCTGACACAGGGAACCCTTGTGAGGACCAGGCAGTGTAGATGGAGGAATGGAAACCAATGCTAGGTGCCTCCCAGCCGTGTCACCTTGGGTAAGCCACTCAGTCTCCCTGGTGCTTGTGTCTCTAACCACAAAATGGGGATGAAAGTGACTGATCTGCCTCCCTACACATTTTTTATTAGACTCAGAATGGTAACACAATAATGATCATTGATTCAGTGCTTACGATGTGTCAAATACCACGTGCTTCATAGACATAGCTCATTGCATCTCCATAGCATCCCTAGGAGGCTGACACCATTGTCCCAGCCTTATGAACACAGATGCTGACTCTCAGAGGTTAGATGGCTGGCAGGAGGCCGTAAAGCCCATGAATGGTACAACCTGCCCCAAAATTGGGCTCTGAATCACTCAGCTGTGAGTGTCTGTGAGGCAAGGGGAAGGTACTATCATCTATTAAGCACCTACTGTGTGCGAGGAAGTTTGCATTCTGGCCCCACATAGACCATGAAGCTCTTTGAGGAGCATTGAGGGGGTGGTCACGGATGATGGTGGTTGGACTCAGGCAGTTTAATGGTCAGGATGGCTCACTTAGGGTCAGACAGACCAGGGGCCAGGTCTCAACTCTGACATTTATGAAGAGGTGAACACCCTCCAACAAGATGCTGAACCTCATTGAGCCTCAGTTTCTTCACCTGCAAAGTGGGGATGATAATACCACAGCCCTCAAAATTTGCTGAGATGATCTGTGTTAAACGCTTCCCACATCACCTGGCTCCTGACTTCTAGATAAATGGTAGCTATTATTAGCTGTAATGATGGGTTTCTGGTGGCTGAGCACTAAGGAGATAAGAGGGGGCTTAAATTTCTTTTCTCTCGGTCTCTCCCATCCTTCTCCCAAATTTCAGTTTTATATGTCCTTTTAAGCCCACTAGTATGCCCCAAGCTGCAATGACTGTCATCGAATACTAGGGATGACCCAGTCCTAAGGCCAGATCCTTCTGGCACCCACTTCATGGGACTAGGATCACTGACTGCAGGTTGTCCTGGGAGGTTACCATAACAAAGTAGAATTGGGCAGAGGGTAGGGAACAGGGAATTCCTTCTGCTCCCAAGGGCCAGCTTGTTCAGCTAGAGAAGTGGTTCTCAAATGTCAGAATCACCTGGGAGCCTGGTTAGGACACACATTGCTGGGCCCCACCCCAGTGTTTCTGATTCAGGAGGTCTGGCTGGGGCATTTCAAATAAGTTCTGGAGCTGCTCTTCTCACTGAGCTATGTTGACTCATAGGAACAGAAGTAGATTGAATTAACATTACTGAAGTGGCGCCACGGCAGAAAGCTATCGATATTATTGGTCCAAGGGCACACTTCCAGAACCACTGCACAAGAGGAGAAATGGGAAGGACAGATTTGATTGATTTGAATTCTTTTGGTAAATTTCTCTTTCTTGGAGAAAGTGATTGTTTGTTTGTTTGCTTTTTCTCTGAGTCACCTAATAAATCTTCACAGTCTCTGCTACTGAACATCACTGTTGAGTGGCCTAAATTGAAAATGGGGTACAAGACAGTCCCAGAAACACAGCCCCATGTGGAGTAAGGGGAGATAGGGGTCAGGAAGTGGGCTCCTTGTCCACACAAGGCTCAGGGCTGTCCCTGCCTCGGCTGCCCTGTGTTGCCCTGCAGGAACCAGGCAGGGCTTTCTTCAGAGCTGGTCTGACTCACCTCCTAAGGCAGAGCCAGGGCCACAGGCACTTGCCGACCATCTGGGGTAATTTGACACTAGACGCAAATAGACACCATGAAGAATGGGCCATCTTTTTGTTTTCTTCTATGGTGGCTCTTGGCAGGATGTGGTGACTTGTGCCTGCTATGGGAAGGACCAGGGTGCAGCTGAGGTCTGACCAGAGGCAGCCTGATGATCTGGCAGGTGCTTGACTCCCTCTGGTCAGCACGCTTCCTGCTGTCCTCTGTGCACAGCATTTGATGGTGACTTGTCAGCTCAGTGTCAGATTTCAACGTTGTTCTGACTTTCTGTTCCTCTGTCACCTCCTGCCCCAGCTTCATTGCAGGCTCAACAACTTGACATAGTGTGGCGTTTTGGGATATCTTCTGTAGGTTTGACCCTAGCTAACCATCCCCCCATCACCTTTTCCTCCATGCCTCTGGTCTGTAAGCTAATCAGCATGTGAGGACTGTGAGGTTTTTCCATATACCTCTCTGGATGCCTTAATGTTGATATTAAGCCATTTAAGCAATAGAGATTCATTTCACAAAGGACTGTGTGATGTTTCAGTAAATATCAGGCTCAAGAAATGATTTCCATCCCTGGGGAGCGGAGTTAAGGGAGAAAATGGAATGGAAGGTGGCCCCCCTCGTTTGTGGCAGACCCCCCTGGAGTCCTGAGCACAGCCGTGCAATCAATCAGGACAGTAGGGCTCTGCATCCGGCAGGATTCTGTTCTGCAGAATCACATATAAGCTGTTCCCATTTTTCTTTCAGCACTGCAGAGAAATGACAAAAGCCAGGGCCAGAGTTGGCACTGAATAAATAGAGTTGGAATGGATCCAAGAGCTCATTCGGCCAAGAGGTGGCAGATAAGTTTAATTTCGTGCCGATTGCAATTGCTTGGGGCTGGCTGCATGAAACTCTTCATTAGGAGCCCAATGTGAGCTCAGGGTGAAGTCGTGCCCTGATCTTACAGTCACATCTGTCTTGGGATGGGGGAGTAGCCATTTGTGGGCGATATATTGCCATCATTGACCCAGCTTAATAGTCACCATTTATGAAGCAGGAAACTAAGTCTCAGTGGAATGAAAAGGACTTTCCCAGTTCACATAACTTGTTAGTGGTAGATTTGAGAATAGAACTCAGGTTTTCTGACACTATTTTAGTAACATTAATTTGATACATTTTCATTCTCAAAGGAATAAAGGCTTTGGAAATGAATAAGCCTGAGTTCAAATCCCCAATTAATCATTTACCAGAGGTGTGACCTTGATTGGGCACGTCACTTAACATCTCTGTGGTTCAGTTTTCTCATTTGTACAATGGAATAAAAATACCCATTTCATTATGAGGATTAAATGTGATCATGGTATGTGTGGCTCACACATAAATGTTCAATGTCTTTCCTTTTTTTAACAGTAAATAATATGCATTATTAAGATGATTGTCTTGGGGGCAGTGTGCACACCACGGCAATGATTTAATTGTGTAATTGTAGATCTGGTTTCCTCCCCTGTGAACTAAAGATTTGGGACCAGATTATCTTCAAAGTTCCTCCTGCTCTAAAATTTCTGTAACTGTCAATAAATCACTTTAAGGGGTTTTTCTTTAGTGGTTTTCATGAGCTGGTACCTGGTAAATAAGCCCTGGAGGATTTTGTGGAGTCAAACCGAGGTCTTTCCAGGTGCAAAGGCCATTTTCAGCATTCGAATCTCTTCAGTGCTGGGCAGCTCATGGCCTGAGATCTCGGCATGTCACACTGCATTGTAGTAATGGATTTTCTTCTCGGCCTTTCAAGAGCAGGAACTGGTGGGAGTCATTGCAGTGTCCCAGAACCCTGCGCAGGGCCAAACACATGGAAGGTGGCTGACTTTATCTCTAGGGCTTGAGGAAAGGTGTCCGAGGCTCAGCTGTGGCTAGAAACATGGAACTTGCAAGGTCTGGGACAGGGTTAGCCTGTTACTCTGGGGCTCTGGCTTAATCATTTCCTCTTGCAGCCTCTGGACTTTTCCATGCATTGAGTGGGGAAGCTACTAAGTGACCCTCTGTCCTTGAGGACGTGGTTAAATGGGCAATCAGGAAAGGCTACTGCCTCTTTGGGATGGAGCCATACATAACACATTGGTGTGAACAGCTGTATCTCCTCTGAAAGCCATTTCAGGTTAACCAAGCATTGGCCCCTGGAGGAAGAGAGGGGGCAAGGGGAGAATCAGCCCCAGAGAGCTGGGCTCAAGTGAGATTTATAAATAGAAACATGGAAACTCATGGAAGGAGCCAAGTGAGGCAAAGGAAAATGGACCAGTCTCAGTGAGACCATTCTAAGACCAAGAAATATTTATAAATCATCACAAGGAGACAGAAGCCAGATTTCTTGGAGACACTCTGAGGGCTATTATGTAACTGTTTCCTCAGACGAGGGTCTCAAAAGCAGTTTGTAGCTGGAGAGAGATGATGGACAGGAATGAAAGAAAGCTTTGGTGCTTACCTTTGTTCCTTCATTTATTCAGGCAACAAACACTCGTTCACGGCCTCAGGGGCACCTGACTCTGTGCTAGGTGTAGTGGAAACAACCATGATTGAGGCATTGTCTCTGTTTCCAAGATTCCCAAAATTTAACCAGCGAAAGACATATAAAGAGCGTACAGAGGTAATGGTGGTGATTGTCGTGCGTGGCACACACTTTTGTATTATCTGGTGTTTCTCACAGTGGACGCCCATTGTTTGGTCTGCCTGGAATTCTTCACTCCCCCCTGGAAATGCATCCTCCTCCTTTTGGGGGTGTTGTTTCCCATCACACCCCACTCTGAATAAGAGCCGTCTGTCTACACTCCTCTGCCCCTAGTGATAGTCAAGGCCCATGGCCCAAGTCAGGGCAATCAGAGTTCTTCCCTGGGATTCCTGTGAGATCAAGGAAAGTGAAGCTCTGATGGGAGGCCAAGTGCTGTAGAGACGAGTTTCCTGCCCTAGAAATAAGGGACAGTTGAGAGACTAAAAGCGACAGCCATGGGGAGGCGGAGGTAAGATACCCGCGAGCGCATGAGCTCACACACGGCAACAGGGAGAAAGTGAGCGGGAGAGAAGTGCACAGTCGAGCGTGTCTGGGTTCCTGGTGTCACCCTCTGTCCTACTTCTGACATTCACAAGCACCAGCTGATCACTTCCTTTTGCTATTTCCGCTAGCCCAAAGTCAGTGTCTGCTGCTTACAGTCAAGTGTCCTGGCTGATATGCTCCCCGTGCCTCCCTCCCACCAACCCCAGGCAGGAAAGGGACTGGCATTAAATACCTACTATGGACCAAGCATAAGCCTAGGCACTTTGCAAATTATCTGAGTTAGTTCTCAAAATCACCTGTGAGGTAGGACTTGGTAAGCCCTTTTTATATTTAAAAAGTGAGACGGGTGAAATAACTTGCTCAAAGGCACAACACTAACACGTGAGGCACAAGCACGGAACAGTGCTACGTGCCGGGTATGGAGGCAGATAGGTGGTGTGTGGCCTTCAGGTAGTCCAAGGATGAAACACATAATCACCAGGAAGTATTTATACATCATCACAAGCATTTTTTAAAATAGAGGGGCAGAAGGTAGAGAATAAGACCAAATTAAATAGGTTAAATGCTGTGGTTTGAATATCCCCCCAAGCTCATGTTGGAGTTTAATCCCCAATAGGGTATTTGAAAGGTGGGGTCTTTAGGAGGTGATTGGATTGAATGGATTAATCTGTTAATGGATTCATAGATTAATGGTTATCATGAGAGGAGACTGGTGGCTTTACCAGGAGAGGAAGCATGTCAGCCAGCAATTCTTGCCCAACCTCTTGCCGCGTGATACCCTGTGTCACCACGGGACTCTGCAGAGTCCTCACCACCATGAAGGCCTTCACCAGATGCACCCCCTGGACCTTGGACTTCTCAGCCTCCAAAACTGCAAGAAATAAATTTTATGTCTTTATAAATTACCCAGTTTCAGATATTCTGTTATAAGCAACAGAAATGGGCTAGTAAGGAGGAGAGGAAGGGACGGAAGGGCGTGGATAGCAGGTGGAAGGAGTGGACCCTGAAAGGCAGGAAAGCCTCCAGCATTTGGGCTGAGAGCAGGGAGACCAGTTTGGAGGAGGCTGGGCAGTAACGTGATGGCTGGCACTGAGGGGAAGAGACAGAGGCCACGAGCATTAGGAGATTTGAGGGAAGTGGCAAAGCTGGACTCAGTGGGATTTATCCATGGATCGGACATTGGGGAGGAGTCAAGGTTGGCTTCTGGTTCAGAGAAGTAAAGAAAGACATCCCCACACCTGGACTGACACAGTGAGACAAAGAAGGGGACACGTGCCAGGCATGCTGGAGCCTGCTGTAAGGAAAAGTACTCAGCATTTTGATTGCCATTTGGGGGGTTGGGCTCACTTGGTACAGGTGGGAAGAAAATGAAAAATCAATTCCTTGAAATGTGTCCTGAAAATGGAATACCTCAGCAGGTTGGAAACGCCTGATCCAGCACAATGGCTGCAACAAGGGCCGTCATGAGGCCTGCCTTTGGGCACAACACTATACCTCAGCTGCCAGCATCCTACACTGAGAACACAGCTCCCTTCTCAGGACCTTCTTTAAAGCTACTTAGACAGTTTAAACTGTTAGCTGTGAAATTATCCTATTGCTCCAAATAATAATAGGAAATAGTTCACTCATCTGTTCAACCCAGGGGCTTGTCTATCCTGGCCTGGGCCAAATGGTGGAAGGTCAGGCCACTCAGCAGTAACGAGGTGAACCAAATGCCGAACAGCCACATGGGTGTGCCCCGCACAGGTTGGGGGCACCGTTCACAGAGGAGCTGCATGTGCATAACCCGCATGGCTGCACACTGCTCTCGCATGAAAGGACCTTGGCTGCACTTCCAGCTTCATTTCTTCATGGCTGTGGAATCTCTGAATGAGCCCCTTCATGTCTCTGGGCCTTAGTTTCATTGACTGCAAAATGAGGAAGGGAAAATGGACCAGATCAATGTTTCTAAAAGCATGTTTGCTGGAATACTCAATTCTATAGGCTATTATTAGGTTTAATATGGAAAGAAAGAAAGGCTCCAAGATCAGAAAGCACTGAATTAGAAGTTAATATGGTGGTTTTGGGGGATGGAGGGCAAAAGTCCTACAGAACCTATAGGATACTAATATACAATATGGAATACTTAAAGTAGCATTTAAATTGCAGACTTTGACCAGAGTTTGAATTTTTTGACCAGGAACTAATTTTTATTTTTATTTTTCAAGGATTAACTGGTCTTACACTAGCTGGAAGATTGCACATCACTTTGTGACTGGAGTAACAGGAATTTTTTCTTTTTCAACAATGAAATAATGTAAATTTATTATGGTTAAATTAGAAAATACAGATTAATAAAAAGAAAAGTTAACACCACTCAGGGAAAACAAAAATATTTACAAAATACTTCATTTAAAATGTAAAAACTAAAGTCACCCACTACCCCATAGAAATCTACATGGGTAATATTTTGTGTATTCCTTCCATACATTTTTTTCTGTACATATGTTGGTATTGCCCAGATGGGAAGATGGTATTTGGCAGAGCATGATCTGGAACCCTTGAGTCCTGCTGCCACAAGGAAATCCATGCACAGAGGACAAGGCCAGGCAGCACAGGTCTTCATCAGACTGAGACTTTTGCTCTGATTCTATGGTGGCCTGGCCTGGGTATATGGAAGCTGCCTTCTATCCAGGTTACATGGGTCCCAAGTGGTGCACACCAGTGAAGGCAGGCTGGGCAGACACCGGGGCCCTGTCCCTGTGCCACAGCTGCACCTGAGCACTCAGTGTCTTACCACTCAATGGTGAGGAAAATGTGATGAGGGGCAGCGAGACAGCATGCCCAGAGGCCCCAGCCAGAACGGGCAATTGCCACCGTCCCCAGGCCTCTCTAGGGAGAAAGGAGCACGCGGGGCTCTGGTTAGAGCAGCAATCTGGAGAGCACAGAGAATCCCCCAGTGGACTGAACCCAAGAGGAAGCGTGTGTGTGTGCGTGCGTGCGCGTGTGCGTGTGTGCGTGCGCACAAGTGGGATCGTGCCATGCAACAGTGATTATCTTTTGGGTCATATGTCCTGAAACAGCAGGATAAATGCTGGTGGCTCATCGCCTCTTACAACTGCCCTCTTAAAGGACCACAGTGACCTCAAGGCTGGCAACAATTGATAAAATAGTTGTTGGAAAGATCTCTCACATTCTGATCAAAGGATGGAGGTGGCAAGTTGGCAGGGAAGACAGCCGGGGACAGGGACTAGTCACCGAGGACCCTCTGGAAGTTGTGACCAGTCTCTTTGAGGGACTTTAGTCCCTTGCTGCCACTGTTTCCTGTGCATAGGATGCACACCCCTGACTCTCCACACAAAGATTTTAGATCACTTATAGGCCAGGCGTGAAACGACATTGAATCAGAGCGAGGGAACAATTCCCTTTTCAATTTCTTTCAGTCTTACCAATTATATCTACGGGAAGCAGCCTCCGGCACTGTGACTTCAGCAAGCAGCACTGGCTTGTTAGAATCTAATGATACTGCTCAGTTCTCACAGTGATCATTTTGAGTTACCCTCACTTGCTGCAAATGTTACAGGAGCAGGGAAGATCTTCGCAATATTGGCTTTCCATGTACGATGGTCATAGAAATATGAATTTAAGTTGAAAAGTGTCGAGATGAGAGAAAGCTACTGAGTAAGTGGCAGCGTGGGTGGCATACAAACACGATGAAGATCGTGCAGATGGGGCCCAAGGACGGAAGGTGAGGAGAGGCTACGGAAGAAGGGAACTTGACAGTGAAGGAGGTGAGAACATGCGAGCTGGTGCTCTGTGAGGAAGAAAGATCCTACCTCCCAGACTGCTTTTTCCAGAAAGATCGTGAAGCACACCAGGCCAGGTTTTCTTGTCCGCGGAAGGGAAGGCGCTTGCCTGTGATTCTCAGGCACAGGGAGGCAGAACAGAAAAGTCAGGTCTGGGGAACGGAAAGCGTAAAGGGAGTCAGAGTGGCTGGCAGAGCAGCGGACTTATTTGCAGCGCCTCCTTGGGGAGACTCAGGACACAGGGCCAGTGTGTCCTGGAGCCTGTGGCCTTGTGTCTGTTCTGGGAAAGGGAAAGAGAGGGTTGGTGGTGGGTTCTCCTGTGTTTTGTCCAGAGGTCATTATGGGCAAAATTTGGGGTCTATAAACATTGAGGAGGAGGTGGGCCTCTGTGATGTCCTCTTAAGCAGAGGAATAAACGTCCTGAGTTTCCACTTAGAGTGTCCATCATATTCTCTCTCTCGAGTCATCGCTGCTGTTTGGAGAGATGAGAGTTGAGAGAGGCCATCACTGGGCAGAACCTGAGAGTTCACCCGAAGATTTGTCACCTGTGAATATCCCCGAGGAAAACAAAGCAGCCCAGAAAGGCCTGTGACATTTCAGTTTGGCTATAAAAACTTGAGGTTAAAAAAAAAAAACAACTCCTTTCTGGTTTTAAATTTTTCTTTATGTACATACATTAGCTGACAATTCTGGAAAGCACTCAGAGCAGTGCCTGTGCATATTAAGCATCATGTAAATGTTGGTTTTGTTGGTTTTCTTATATTATTATTATTATTATTATTTTCATGCTCACCTTGAGAGTAGATGAAGCAGCCGTCAATATTGTAGTCATTTTACAGATAATGAAAGAAATTCAGGGAGATTAAATAACTGGTCTAAACTCATACAGTAAACAAACAGCAGAGCCAGGACTCAAAGCCAGGTTTTTAGGCTATAAATCTCAGCTTTTAAAAAATGATAAGGGACACCTCTGTCATAATGTGCTCTCCCATGTGGCTTCATGTAGGCAGGTAGGCACTGGGGGAAGTGGTTTGTGAACGAGGCTTTAGCAAGAGCCAAATACGGACGTGAATTCTATCACTCACCAGCCGTGATCCGGAGTTTGTTTCTTAACCTCTCTGGGCCCCAAGATTGTCATTGGTGAATGGGGGTAACAGTAGAGCTGACGCCAGGACTGCGGCTGAGGACTGAGGGAGGTATTCTGCTATACATCTAGTGCTCAGCACACCACGGCAGCTATTATAATCACAACATGGTCATCTTTTAGATGGGAAAACAGGCTCAGAGAATAAATGTGACTTGCTAAAGCTCTTGGGTTTCCCAATTCCTAGTTCCTTTATTGCCACCACTGAAATCAGGACAGTAGATTTTGCTCCCAGTGTGACCCATTAGCTTAGAGATCTATAGGTAATAGGAACAGAGTAATGACCTCCCAAATATAATAACCTTGCACAGGAAAATGTGGAATCCTCATGCAAAAGCCTTCCCTGACTAGCCCAAATTTCATTCTAGCATCATTTTTATTTAGTTCAAGTTCTACCCAGTATTTCTGTCTATTACTAGGTTCAAATTTTTCTGTATTCACACATATGCTTTCATGCATCTATGTCTTGTCCCCATGAGTATTACAGTGTAAGTGGACGTGTAAGAGCTACCTCTTCAGACCACTCCTCCCTGAAGGTGCCTAACACAGTGCACAGCATGTTTTTTCGCTGGATGTTTAAAGGTGGCACCACTCACTCTGCTGCCCACACTGCAAATCTTTGCCTCTTCCCTTTCCTTCTTTATTGGTCAAAGTTTGTAGTTGCAGGGTCCATTCCAATTCCTGAAACAAAGTTTTTTTCTTCATTTTATCCCCTTTTATTTTCTCTCGTTCACAGAATTATTGGGAGGACTAGACATGTGCACTCCCAGCTAGACTCCTTAACTGTAAAATGAGAGGGTTGGAGCAGATGATTTGCATGGTCTTTCTAGCTCCAATTGTCTACTGATTTGCAGTGAGAGGAGGAGGCAGAAGACCCAAAGTTCAGGGAGAGGTGGAGCTGGGCAGCAGGAAGAACCCAGCAGCAGGAGACAAGGATCCAAGGAGCAGGCTGGTTTCCCCAAAGATCTTTGTGGAAGGCTGAATAATGGACCCGCAAAAGATGTACACATCCCTAGAATCTATGAAGGTTACCTAATACAGCAGAAAAGGATTTTGCAAATTAAGGATCTTGAGATGGGGAGGCCATCCTGGATTATCTGGCTGGACCCTAAATGCAATCATATGAGTTCTCATCACAAGGGAGGTGGAGGGAGGTTTGACTACAGAAGAGAAGGCAGTGTGATAATTGGAGCAGACATTGAATGCGGCAGCCACAAGCCACAGAACGCAGGAAGCCGCGAGAAGCTGGAAGAAGCAAGGAACAGATTCGCCCCTGGAACCTTAAGAAGGAACCAGCCCTGCCAACATCTTAATTTTAGCCTCGAAAAATTCATTTCAGAATTCTGGTCTTCAGAACTATGAGAGATTAAATTCCTGTTATCTTAAGCCACTAAGTTTGTGGTAACTTGTTACAGTGGCAAAGGGAGACATACAATCCTGCAGCTGAGTTAGGCAGCCTGGGCTCCAGTATTTTGCCCAGAACTCTAGCATCTTGGGGGAATATGGAGGGAAACAGGAGCTGACAGGAGAGCCTGAAGTCCCAACTTCACTGGCAGGATGGAAAACAACCGTGGCCGCCACCTGGGCCATTGCTTCATTTTATAGATGAGGACACCGGGGCTCAAAGAGAGAAAATGATTTGCCTAAGGTCAGAATAAGTAGTCCATTGAGTTCCAGCCTCACATTATGGAATAAAGAAGATGCTCTTTTGCTTTGGTTGTCAAGGCAACCCAAGGCAGAAGTAGGAAGTCTGCCTTCTCTGTTTTCTAGGTCCTTCCTCTATTTCAGAGACTGCTCCCCACTGCTATTTAGGGTCTCTCTGGTGGCTTCTGTGTAGAACTTCTCATGTTCCAGGGACCAGAAATCCTAGCTCAAGTGAAAACAGAATTTGTTGGGTCAGGACTACCAAGCCTGATGGACGCTTTAGGTATGGCTGGATTCAGGTGCTCCACAATTCCATCTCTCTCCATCACTCCTCTCTTTTCTCAGCTTTGCTTCATTCTGACAAGCTTTCTTCTCATGATGAAAATTTAGACTCTAGCAATTCAAACCTTACTGGGTTAATACTTCTCAGAGTGCTGTCAGAGAAAAAGGCCCTTTCTCTCTCCCAGGAACCCTTTATCAATTCTTGGGGGCTCCGATTGGCCCTGCATAGGTCACGGTCCTCTCTAAACTAATTTCTGCAGCCTGCAGAATGCTGTATTCTGATTAGGTGAACCCAGATCATTTACCCACTCCTTTGGGGATGGGGTAGGAGAGGTGTGAAGAGTGCCTAGTTCCACCTGATTCACGTGGAATGCATTCAAACAGGAAAGGACGAGGGGCTGGATGGTGGACAAACAACACACGTCCATGCAGCTCCTGACCCTCACCTGTCCTTCTTGATGGCTCCTCTGTCCCTGACTTATTTCTTCCCTCTTTTCCCATCCTTATTAAAGCTGACAAGCTCAGCATTCCATTCCAACAAGTCTGATTTCTGGAAGTTGTGGCATCAATACCCGATGGTGGATGTCCAATAAATATGCACCGATTGAATAAATAAGTAATGGCTTTCTTTCTTACTCCATCTGGGGGAATTTTTGTTCCCAGCAGGAAGGCTTCCCACCCCATTAGGTCTGAAAGGACAAGCCAAGGGATCTGGAACTTGAGGGGAGAGCTGTGGAGCGGGCTACCCGTCAGGAGCAGTGGCCTTTGGGTGAGGGATGCAGTTAACCCTAGGTAACGCCATAGAGTCGTGGTCTAGGAACTAAACACCCAACCTCATTCTTCATCCACCTGCTAATCTCCTGTTGGTGCCTCTCTCTGGCACACCCCACCAGAAGCCAGAGCGCAAAGCAGCCTGTTAATGCAGTTCACATGGGCCACACTCCTGGGGTGCAGAGCTGGCGGGAGAGGGTGGTCAGTGGATCTGGAGGAGGAAATAGACATTATCCAGTACACCCTCATGTTTTCAGAGCCAAGCACAGTGTTGTCAGTGAACTGATTGACGCATGAACTTGCCTGATTAGTTCCTGAGCTCTGACGTCACTTCCTCTTGGAAGCCTTCTCTGACGTCTCCAGCCAGAGCTTTACTCTCTTTGCTCATTCCTCTTCTTTAGCACTTCCTGTGACTTATGACAAACCATCTCTCACATGCCTGTCTCCCCCATGAGGCTCCTCAGAGCTCCCTGAGAGCAGGGGCTGGCTCTCACTCATCTGCGTGTCTCCAGAACTTAGCCCAGGAGGCTGACTCAGAGCAGTGTGCATAATGTGCTCCCAAAGTGTAGGACAATGTGGATGAGTCACTGAATTGAACCAGGGCAGAAGACCTGGCCTGAGACGGTCCACTTTTCAGCCCCATGGCAGGTGTGTGGGCCATGTGCTGGCACACTGGGTACAGAGGTGTTAGGGCCTCACGTGAGGCTGCAGAGGGACTGTGGGATTGAGGCATTGTGCCTGACTATCGCAAACACTGGCAGTGTGGCCCAGTCCCAGAGCCCTGGACTGGGAGTTAGTAGACTGCCATCATAGTTCTAGTATGTGCATGTGCGAGATAGTACATCATGATGGTTAAGACAATGACTATTAGAGCCAGGCTATTTGGACTCCAATTCTGGCTGTGACACTTGTGATTAGCTGTGTGACCTCAGACAAAGTACTCAACCTCTCCGCAAAATGGGGATAACAAGGCAACTAGGTAGAATTATTGTAAGGACTAATGGAGTTAATCCACGTAAGGTTCTAATGACAGTATTTAGCTTTTATTTATAGATATATTCCCAATATACAGATGAGAAAACTGAGGCACAGTGAGGTTAAATTAATTGTCCAAGTTCTCACAGCCACTAAGAGATAGGGCCAGAATTTAAACCCAGGCCATTTGGCTCTGAGCAACCTGCCCTGCTTCTCTGCACCATTTAGCCTCGCTCTGAAGGCATGTCCTGATAAAACATTCTGTGGATCTGAGCACTGGAGGACAAGAGGAGCTCAATACTGAAAGTCCTGTAACAATAAGAGTAAGAATGATGACATCGTATTGCTCAGCAAGATCAGACTGCAAGAACAGTTTAGATTCCCATTTTTCTAAGTATCTTCTTAAGATAATGTGGGTTAATCAGTAATAATTAGTTTCCTTTACTCAGACCAAGTCCTGGAGTAAATAATCTAAGTAAAAGAAGCCTTCATTTCTGATGTTACAACCTTGGGAAGATGGACCGATGAGGACCAGGCACTGATTTTGATAGACACGAGGGGTTTGGGAGGAAGAGTCTAAGACTTTGCTACCCAAATTCTGGTCCTTC
Source organism: Cynocephalus volans (assembly GCF_027409185.1). Lineage (NCBI taxonomy): Eukaryota > Metazoa > Chordata > Mammalia > Dermoptera > Cynocephalidae > Cynocephalus > Cynocephalus volans. The sequence continues at coordinate 77,943,515 of NC_084474.1, read as the reverse complement.
GAGGTGGGCATCGCCTGGGAGCTTGTCAGAAATGCAGAATCTCAGGCCCCACCCCAGACCTTTTGAATCCAAATCTGCATTTTTAACAAGTTCAAAGCATTTAAACAAGTTTTAACAAAGTGACTCATATGCACATTAGAGTTTGAGAAACATAGCCTTAATACCGATGCTTGGGTCCTAACTCCCTACCCCCCATCCTATCCCCACAGAAATTTTAAAATAATTGGTCTGGAGTGTGGTCTAGACATTAGGACGTTTTCAAAGCTCCCCAGTTGATTCCAACATGCAGCAAAGTTTGAGAACTACTGTTCTAAGAAGGGAGAGAGCAGCCATAGTTGGTATATTGTCCTCTGAGAAAGACTTCAGATTCTACCCAGTGCTCTTATTTTAACTGCAGACACTCAATACAGCCTAGCATGGGTCCATCAGGAGGCACTAAAGTGCCTTCTGCCACTAGCCATTTTGCAGAATGCCTGGACCACACAGATACTTTGCCATGAGCCCTGAGCATAGATTAGGGGTGGATGAATGAGTATCATAACTTTTTTCTACTTCTACTATCATCTATTATGCCCAATCAGTAGGTCTAATTTCTTTCTTTCCTTTTTTTTTTTTCTCTTTTTTTTTTTTGGTGGCTGGCTGGTAAGGGGATCTGAACCCTTGACCTTATTGTTATAACACCACACTCTAACCAACTAAGCGAACCAGCCAGCCTGATTATTTCTTATTTTTAAAAGCTTCCTATTGAGGTTTCAATTTGGTTGACTCATGGGGGTACGTTAGACAGGATTTAGGTAAATTTTAGGATCAGAACATAGGAAATTGCCAATCCTTCTGGAAGAAGTCAGAGGAAAAGCTGCTTTCTATCAACCACACTCTAGTGGGGAAAAGTTTTCTCTTTTCTTTCTGAGGTGGGTTTGATTATGAATTGAACAAGGAAGCATTGGATGTAGGAAAGAAAGACAGATCTTACTAAATAGAGTTTTTTCTTTCTTTCTTTCTTTTTCCTTTATTTGTTTATTTTTTTAGCTCCCACATATAAGTGAGGACATGTCGTATTTCTCTTTCTGTGCCTGGCTTATTTCACATAACATAATTTTCTCTAAGTTTATCGAATGGCAGAATTTCATTCTTTTTATGGCTGAATAGTATTCCATTCTGTATATATACCACATTTTCCTTATTCAGTGGTCATGGACATTTAGGTTGGCTCCAACTCTTAGCTATTGTAAATAGAGCTGCAGTAAACATGGGATAGCAGGTTTCCCTTTGACGTGGTGATTTCCATTCCTTTGGGTAAACACCCAGCAGTGGGATTTCTGGATCGCATGGTAGTTCTATCTATCTGTAGTTGTCTGAGAAGCCTCCATACTGTTTTCCATAACGGCTGCACTAATTTACAGTCCCACCAACAGTGTAGAAGGGTTTCCCTTTCTCTACATCCTCGCCAGTATTTGTTAGTCCCTGTCTTTTTGAGAATAGCCTGTATAACCGGGATGAGATGATATTTCAGTGTGGTTTTGATTTGCATTTCCCTGATGGTTAATGATGTTGGGCATTTTTACATGTGTCTGTTGGTCATTTATATATCTTCCTTTGAGAAATGCCTACGAAATGGAGTTAAAGGGCATATGAGACTAAAAAGCCGAGAAGCTCAGGTACCAGCCAAATTTTTGCCACTGGATACGTTTGAAAACAGCCAACCGAAATGCTCACTCAGTGCCAGCCATTGTTCTACGGATTGGGCAAGAGCTACTTAATTTTCCCAACAGCCCTAGGAGGTGGCAAGCGCTGTCATGCCCACTTTGTGGAAATGATCATTGAGGCTCAGAGGAGTTAAGTGACTTGCCCAAGATTGCTCAGCTAGCAAGGGCTGGAGCTGACCTCCCAACCCCAGCCTCCTGACTGAAACCAAGCCCCCCCCTCGGCTATACCACACTTTCCACGGAGAAGTACCCACCAGGATTCTAAGAAGGTATCATTTTAATTCTGGAACAAAGAAGCAATAGTTTTACAAAAAGGCAAGGTGGGAAGAAGAGAGTTGGATAAAGGCACGATGTGGAAGCAGCCTGTGGAGGAGGTTATACTGCAACTTAATTTAGGAGAGTCTTCTATGAGGATGAGGAAATATCCACATGGTCATCAACTCAGGAGAATTTCATGTTAACAGAGCCAGTGGAGCCCCAGGTTCCTGACAACAAACACTCAATGCTTTTTGCCATTATCATGTGACTGCTGTTAAAGTCAAACAGGTGCTCAGTGACTGTGAAGGAGCAGAAAGAATCTGTGATGAACGCACAAGCAGATCTGCCCCCGCACCGCATTCCCCATCCTCGCAAGCTTATCAAACAGGTGTTCATGGAGTGGTGCCTTGTGCCACAGCCCGTGTTTCGTGTGTTATAGACACCATCCCATTTATCCCTGAAAAGTGTGTATATCCCATTTTAGAGATGAGAACACAGTTTCAGTGAAGATCTGAATTAAGTCTCAGGCTGCTTGACCACAGAGCTTGTGTTCTTTGCTGTATACCCTCTTAAATTTACAGTCCAATGGTTCTTAAACTTCAGATGTACCTGGAAAGTTGGTTACAAGGCAGATTCCTGGCCCCTACTTCAAGCGAATCTGATTCTAGAGGTTTGGAGATGGGGCCCAGAATTGACATTTTCAATCCTAACCCCCGAGGGCCTCTAACTCCAGTGGTTTGAAAACCACATTTAGTGAGTCCTGTCCTACTTCACACTTCCTCAACACTCCCTCCAGCTCCAGTCCCTGCCTTAGCAAATCCACAGCCCAGTTGGAGGAGGCAGACCCATAATGGATTATCACAACACAGCATTGTAATTGCTAAAAGGAGGATAGGTCCTGGGAAGTTTAGGCATCAGTTGTCCAGATAGAGAGAAACAGCAGTTGGTTGGTACAAGGTATGGTTGGAGGGCATTGCACTGAGGCCAGCAGAGCTACTGACCCTGCCCCAGCACTACTTGGACAGCAGACACTTTCTTCCTGAGCTTGGGCTTTGTGCACTTGCCCCTAGCACTGCCCCACCCAAACACCACCCACCCACCCACACACCCCTCATTAATAATTAAGCCCTGTTGGCTGGAGTTTCCACATGCTCTGAAATCCATGCATTCTGCTCCATCCCCACTGCTGTTACATTAATGCAGCCCAGCATCTCTTTCCTCCGCCATGCAGTAGCCTGCTGAAAGCACCCATCCATGCTCCCCTCTAACTCATTTTCTACACAGGATACAGGATGATCTCTTGAAAATATAAATTAGATCACTTCCCCCTCCCCCCATTTTAAGCAGGGCTTCTCTACAGAATAAAGCCCCAAATCTTTATCTTTCCTGAACTGCAAGGTCCTTTATAACGTGGTTCTGTTTGCTCAGTAGCTGCATTGCTTGCCTCCTTAGCCCCAGCACTCTGTGATCCCTGCACAAAGCCATGTGCAGTTAGTCCTAAATCCTGTGCCTCTCCCTGGCCTTTTGCATGGATGATTCCCTCTGCCTGGAATGCTCACCCCTCTTCCATCTGGTTAGCTCCTAGAGCATCTTTCAAGGCTCAGCCTGGATGTTACTTCCTACAGAAAGCCTTGTGACCTCCAAATGAATTGGGTTTCCTTGTCTGTCTCCTCCAGTGCCGCATGTCTCTTCTCCTTGCACTCTGTGCTCAGCACCCTGCATTTTAACTGCTTGCTGCTTTCCATTGCCCACTGGACTATAAGCCCCTTGAGGGCAAGGGCCCACCTTTCATGAGCTCCCGTGTGTTTGAGCCATGCACAATGCTGTGCTCAGTATGAGTTTGTCCCATGTTATTTGAGTGAAGGAATGGACAAGGGTGGGCTGCAAGTGTCTTCTGCTTGGTGATTCCATCTCAAAGTCTCTTCCAGCCTCATGCCCAAGGTGCCCTTTTGTAACCAAACAGGGCCCATTTCCCGATGCACAGCAAGCCAAATACTGACACTGGTCATCACAGCAGAAAAAAAGATTTATTTGTGAGGCAGCCAAGAAAGGAGGCAGGAGAATAACCTCAAATCCACCTCCTTGATGGCGGGAAAGAATGGCTATTTACAGGGAAGTGGCTAGGGGTGGTGTGAAGTGTGAGGGATCGTGATGAGTTAAAAAGCCTGAGGAAGTGCTTCAGTAATCTGTGCAGGCACAAGCCATCTGTATGCCTCTTCATGGGTCACATGTTCAAAAAATGGCAGTGTTAGCATGATCTGGAGGTGGAGTTTTCAGCCCTCTGAAGTCAAAAGGTCATCCATCGGACATATGAGCAGGTTCCATGGAGAGGCCTGTGCCTCAACCACTCTAGTGCAGTTTGTGGTGGGCCAACCTAACTCCAGTGGTCCTGCAAAACACCTGAGGGAAACAAATGTGCTAGAGGCGTTATCTCAAAATGTAGATAGGAAGAAACAGAGTGAGAGGTTAATTATGGAAAATTACTGAAAGAATAAGCAATTTAAACAAGGAATAAGTTGTAGCTGAAAAATCATTGCTCACTTTCATCCCAGGCCTGGAGGACCTGATTCGGTGGCCTAGAAATCTGCTTTTATGACGAGTTCTATCATTTGATGCTGATGTAGGCAATTCATGAGGAAATTCTGCTGGGCCACTTTCAGGCCAAGCTGAGGGATGGGGACTTGAATTCTCCCTGGAGTGGGGCAAATGCCCTCCCATGGGCCATGGAGCAGAAGGGAGTAGAAGAAGAGAGGATAGAAGAGGCCATAGGCAGTACCTGCTGGCCTATCCTAATGGTGACAGTGACCTAAAAACCATAATAGTCAATACTATGGAATGCATTCTTCATACTAGACCCCATGCTAAGTGCTGTCTGTGGATAACTCCCATAATCTTTCCAATCACCTGATGAGTGGGGTACCACTATCCCCATTCTACAAATGATGAAACTGAAGGTTAGAAGATTTAAGTAACTTGCCCACGCTGCTAGTGAGTGGCAGATTTTAAATGTAATCATCCCCTGACTTTTTCCTAGAATGGAGATGTTGGGGCATGGAAAGCTATTCCCCCAAATATGGCAATTAGGCATACAGAGAGCTTTGAAAATTAAAAGGTTTCAGAAATAGGCCTCAGAATCAAGGTCCCTCTAACCTCATCTTGTTCCCGTCACCCCAAGCACAGGGAGAGACTTTCTCTGTAAATGCAACAAATGCAACTGTCTTTGGATCCCCTCCCTAGGAATCTCATCAGATGTCCAGGAAAGAACAACCCCCAGAGGGACTGGACATACTGGGAGGAACCACCCTGGACAGACCTTTCCACAGGGTGGTACTTGCCTCTGGGCTCAGCCCCTAACAATCATTTGCTGCCCCTCCACAGAAGTGCCTACCTTCCCCACCTCCCTCTCCCCTGTGAAATTGGCATGTGAGCTTCTGCACCCACTGGGAAAACGGGAAGGTGCTCTCTTGTGATCCCACGTGCATTGCCCCTCCCCAGCACTTTAAAATAAAATCTGTTTTGCCTTTTCTTCACAGTGATCTGAGTTTATCGGTTGATTTTTCAGAGTTTTCAGGGAATTGAATGTAGGGCTTCCCTTGGTTCCAGAGGCCTGGGAGGAGCAGGAATTCGAACTAGAAATAGATGTCAGGACTAGAAATGTCCAGGTGGGAGTGGAAAGGAGAAAAGGCTGAGGAGAGAAGAGAGAAACTAAGAGGTAAAATTCTAGGCACATTAACAGCTTGGACAAGCTCTAGAACTGAACTAAAATTTATTGAATTCACAGTTCTAAGGAGGTATTATCTCAGCAGCAGCCTGTCCTGGGGAGAAATATTGCCTGCTATACACTCAGCAGTTGACTTTATCTGGGCCTGTTATCTTCTGTGTCTTCTGATGTTCCCAATTCTAAGATTTCATTACTGCCTAATAAGCCCTAGAAATCAAATCAGGTTGCCCCAGCCCAGTCAGCCTAAACCACCAGGGACAACCATGTAGTCTGACATAACGAGATCGACTGACCCATTGCAATAAGGGAGATCACACACCAGAGATCTGCAGAGTGCAAGAAAGATAGAGTCATCATAGGGTTTGGGGGAAGTGTGGAGCTTAGGTGGAATTTAAATGAAGCAGAGTTTCGATAAGCTCAAAGCAAATCCAGGCTGTGTGTAAAGGGATCAACGTCAGCTCTGGACAGCAAAGTGGATGCAGACTCCTGTTTCCTTGGAAACTACAAAGCGAAGGTGGACATGTCTAGAAACCCCTTAGCTGAAACTCTGTAATTAGGCTGGAAATCAAGGCTGCTTTTTTGTGTCCAAGTGACTTAAATCCTCCAGGCAAGAGTGGGGTGTTTCATTCTTACTGATATAATTTCAGATTCCAACAATAATGTTTCTGAAAGTCTATGATTTTAGAGTGCAAAGTATCTCAGTGAGTAAGAAAGCAGTCACAGAGAAGGAGGTATGATGACACTTTGTGGATGGCATTAGCAGCAGCCAGGGAGAAACACTGTCTCCTACTCACTGAGGAGCTGACTGAATCTGTTCCTGTTATCTGACTTATCTACCTGTTCTGTGTCTGACCTGATGAATGACTTGGTGGAGCTTTTAAAATTTAATTTTTTTTAATGTGTATTAGTCCATTTGTGTTGCTGTAACAGAAATACCTGAGACTGGGTAATTTATAAAGAACAGAGGTTTATTTGCTTACGATTCTGGGACAGCTGCTCCTGGCATGGGCCTCAGGCTGCTTCTACTCATGGAGGAAAGTGGCAGGCAGCCGGCGGGTACAAGTGGATCACCTGGAGAGAGAGAGAGAGAGAGAGAGAGAGAGAAGAGGTGCCAGGGTCCTTTAAACAATCAGCTCTCGCTGGAAGTAATCAAGTGAGAACTCACTCATTAATCCCCCAGGGAGAGCATTAATCCATTCATGAGGGATCCACCCCCCATGACTCAATCAGCTTCCAACACTGCCACATTGGTGATCAAATTTCCACATGAGTTTTGGGGGGACAACACATCTAAACTCCATCAACATGTATCTTTTTTTTTTTGTGACAGGTAAGGGGATCCTAACCCTTGGCTTGGTGTTGCCCGCACCGCGCTCAGCCAGTGAGCGCACTGGCCAGCCCTATATAGGATCCGAACCCATGGCCGCGGCACTCCCAGTGCCGCACTCTCCCGAGTGAGCCGTGGGGTTGGCCCAACATGTATCTTTTTATTCCCACAAATCTGATTTTTACTGGAGAAGTAAAAATTGTATACATTTCTGGTATATAACATGATGTTTTGAAATATGTGTACATTGTGGCATGGCTAACTCAAGCTAATTAACATATGCATGACCTCAGATACTTGCCATCTATCTGTGGTCGGTCACTTAACATCTACTCTCAGCCATCTTCAAGTACCCCATACATTGTTATTAACTACAGTCACCACGTTGTACTGTAGATCTCTTGAACTTACTCCTCCTGTTTAATTGAAATTTCTATATCTTTTGACCAACATTTCCCCAATCCCTCAGGCAGACTTTTACTTTCTCATTCTTGGCTAATTTTTGTTTTCTCAGGGTTTACAAGTATATTAGACTCCTGAGGCTGCTGTGACAAAGTATCACAGACTGGATGGTTAAAATAGTAGAAACATATTGTCTCACAGTTCTAGAGGCTAGAAGTCCAAAGTCCAAGTGTCAGCAGGGCTGGTTCCTTCCAAGGGCTCAGAGGATGAGCCTGCTCCTTGCCTCTCTCTTAGCTTCAGGAGACCAGCCCGTGACCTTCAGTGTTCATTGGCTTGCAGAGGTATCACTCCAGTCCCTGCCTGCATCTCCACATGGTCTTCTCCCTGTGCCTCCCTGGTCTTTACTTGGCACTGTCTCCTTATAAGGACATCAGTCATATAAATTAGGGCCTCAGTGTGATCTCCTCTCAATTTACCTAATTATGTATGCAAGGACTTTATTTCCAAATAAGGTCACATTTGAAGGTAGTGCAGGTTAGGACTGCAACATACCTTTCTGAACGCAATTCAGCTCATAACAATAAGGAACAGAACAAATTGGTCAGTGCAATAAGAATTAGTGCCTTGCTTCTACTCAAATGTGGTCCACAGACTTAGAACTCTCAAAACCCAGGAGTTTACTGGAAATGCAGAATCTGGGATGCCACTCCAGACCAATGCATCAGAATCTGCTTTAACACTATCCATGTGTGATTTGTCTGTACATTAAAGTATGCAAAACAGAGTTAATGCACAAGCTTATTGCACATGAGCAGCCCTGGGGATGTGCAAAATGAGGTTTGAATCTGTTATTAGGAATTAAGATCCTGAACAGCTGCTGTCTTCTAAAGAAATGGCCTCAAACCAGCAATTCTAACAGTGGCAGGAGCCAAAGATGAGAGATAGATTTGGGTGAAAGGTCTGCTGGCCTTAGGGGTGAGGAGGGGGCAGGTTGGGGGCTGCTGGAGCTACCCCAGCTGCTTCCAAATAGTGTGGATGCTACTTGAGCACTGTGGGCCTCACCTCCATCATCTGTAAAGTGGAGCTGTTACCTCCTATCCCAGTGACTGGTGAAAATATACCTAAGGGGTCTAGGACAGCATCTGGCGGGGATAAATGCAAAATGAACAGTGACTGAAGGCACAGCGGTTAGGTCCAACTTTGGAGAAGGGGAAGCTGAAAAGGAAAGGCAGCCTGTTCAGTCATTTCCTAATTCCTTCAGCATTTACTACCTGCTGTGTGCCAGATGCTGCAGTAGGCACTGGGAGTACAGATCGGAGCAAGTCCTCCAGCGGCTCGTGGTCCAGTGCAGGAGAAAATGAGGCAGGTTTCTGAGGCACTAAGTGTGCAGGCTGAATCAGGCACTTCTCACGGTGTAGCCCATGGGTACCAGGCAGAGCCCTCCAGATGCCCAGCTCGCAGCAGGCAGGCTAATTCCAGCCCTGCCACATGGCGCCCCGCCTCCTCTCTTCTCATCGGTTTGGTTCCAAAAAATGCTGGACATGAGCCTGTAACTGACAGATCTTACTGAGTTTAGCCAATTAACAGCAGCAACAAGAAGGCAGGCTTCATTCTGGAGAATTTAGCTATTTACCAGATATTGTGTTGAGCACAATGTGTAGACCATCTCATTTAAGTTTCGAGGCAAACCATTGAGGGATATACCAAACTTTGACATCAGCAAATCCAGGTCCAAATGCAGGGTGAATTGGATAAGTCACTTAACCTCTCAGAGCTTGAATTTCCTCCTCATTTTTCAATGGGATAATAATGGTACCTACCTGGCACTGTAGATAACATTAGCATTTTGAAGAATTGAATATTTTAAGTATTGGTGGCAAGGAGTCCTACAGACCAGATTCTGAAAGAGACACTCCCCAGTTCTCAGACACCAGCCAGGCTTCCAAGAGCCCCTGCAATGCTTTAGCATAAGCTTTACTGAATTACAGGAGAGAGGAAGGAATGAGACTTCCTATTTCAGAGTAATGAGCAAATTGACATTTCTCAGTAATGTTTCTAAACCATTATGAAGAATTCAATGATCTGTGCTAATTAAGAGAAATGAACACCACATGGAAATGACTTTGGACACCAACTTCAAACTCGTCCTGAATTTGGGCTCTGGGAATAATCCAATTGCCTGAAAAATGTTGCCTCTGTTTTCCTTCCACATCCCACCTGCTCTGCAGGGAAGCGGCTGAGAGAAGCTAGAAGGGGAGGAAGGAAGCTTAAGGTGTGGTGAAAGCAACTTGAAGACTTTCCATCAACCTGCTTTAGCGTTCATTATAGAACTTCTCACTTTCTGATGATTGCAGTTTGTTCTCTGTTTTTCCCTCCATGCTATGATCTAAGCTCCACAAGAGTTCCCTGCTGCATCCCTAGCTCCCAGCACAGCCTCTGCCACATAAAAAGCACATGCTTAGTTAATATATGTTGAATGAATGACACACTAAAGTAGTTGTTGTAAACCCTGGTTATGAGTCAAGAACACTGGGGCTTTTTTTTTTTTTTTTTTTTTAATCTAAGGTCCCAGATTCTTCATCCAGAGATTCTGATTCAGAAAGAATGGTTCGGGGCCCCAGAAAAGGCATTTCTCAAAATCTGTCCTTATCTCTGGAAGGATCCATAAAAAATTAATAATGGTTGCTTATGGGGAGGGGAATTAGGTAGTTGGGGGCCACGGATAAGAGGGAGACTTTTAACTGAGTTCCCCTTTGCATTTTTTTTATTGTGAGTCATATATTACCTACTCATACAATAAAATAAAATTTAAATATGAAAAATATTAAAGCCCAGGTGATTTTGATATGCAGCCAGGGTTGAAAAGCACCCATAGCAGACAAGTTGTCATTTCAAAAAAGGAGCTGGGCTTGGGCAGCACTGTTGAGATGTGGGCTGCCTGCGTGGCTAGAGCAATGGGCTGGCACTGAAGCAGGCTCCAAGGAGGATTTACTGGTCCCAGTGTACTGGGTCCCTGAATTGACTGGGGAGAATGAGTGGGAGCTGCTGTCTGTCATACCGGATGCTCAGAGTCCCACGTTTGAGTAAAATAAGGAAGAAGTTTCATGTGCTCCTAGATAGCCAGGCACTCAACAACAGCATTACTTGGCATATAAAGGCTTACAAAACGTCAGATGAATTTTTAAACATTTATTCAATTAAAAGAATAATATGTAGCATTGGGGAAGGCATGGAGAAGCAGTCTCATGCACTGCCTGTAAGAGAACACTTCCTGGAGAGCAGCTGTGCAATTCAGACCAAAATCCTTAAAGGCATTTACATGACACCTTCAGGTGCAGTAATTCTGAATTTATTCTATGGAAGTATTCGGCCAAATGAAAAAATTTATGTACATAAAGGTGTTTATCACAGCATTTATAATGGTGGTTATATTGGTTAAAAACTATAAGCAATACAAAAATCCACCAATATGAGATCATTTAAATTATGGTACATCTATGCAAATGAAATGCCTCGCCACCACCGAAAATGTGAAAATCACATCATGATGTAATATTAGACATACACACTCACAGACATACAACTTGGGGGAGAGTTTTGATCCCATTTGTGTAAAACAAGTGTATGTGTGTGTGCCTGGAAAAAAGAATCTAAACTAGAATATTAAAAATAACTGCATGGACTATAATCTTTTACAACGAATTTCTACATACATTTTTATTTTTCCTTATGTTTTTATAATAAATATACATTCCTCGCTAATTTCTAAATACCCATTAACACTTTAAAACATAAAACCTGGAGCCTTTTTCCTTGTACAAGGTAGGAGAGGCGGGTTCTTGTTTCAAGTAACAGAATCCTGCATATCGGGGCCAGCAGCCAGGCCCCTCGTTATTTCACTTGCTAAGTCTGGATGCGAGAGGGTCCAGTGTTGGTTCACACCTGAGGGCTCCATCAAGGTAAGGTTACTCCTCCTTCCCAGTGGGCACGAGATGGCAGCCACAGCTCCTGACCTCACATCTGCAAAGAATCACATTGTAGGCAGGCAGGAAGGGGCTTCTCCTTAATCTACTGTCTTAACCAGAAGGAAGATTCTTTTCCAGACACCCCCTAGCTGAGTTGTGAGTTCCCCTCTGTTCCTCCTGACCACTATCGAGCCCCATGGCCATGCTCCAGCTACTCAAGAGGCCCCCCGCCGTGGTAGTTCATGGAACCTATGTCAGGAAGAAGACTGGAAATGTCTGTAGGGTGCATAAGTGACAGTGCATGCCATGCAGGGTATTCAAATTTGCATGTGATTCTACTAGGAGCTCCCTTCTGTGGCTCCTAGTAGCTGAGGTCATTTTTGCTGCTCTGTTTACTCAGTTTGGGGGTGGTGGTCGTGGAGGTGTAAAAAGTCATCTCTTTCCAGCTGCCACTAAAATTCAAAGCCCCTCACACTGGTGGGACAAGGTACTTTTGTGACCTTTGATGCAGTCCAGACAAGTGACAATGATGAATTTACAAGGTCTTACCTCGTACCCAGCTCACATCTACACTGTTCTGCGCAGGTGGGACTTTTAAAGACCCGCAGAAAAGAGTATTTTACAATTTCTCTCCATTACCACTTGCCGTGCCTAGTAAGGTATTACAGGCTGACAAGTTCATCTCCCCATAATTCATATGTTGAAGCCCTAACCCCAGCTCTTCAGAATGTGTCTGTATTTGGAAACAGGGCCTTTAAAGGGACGATTAAGTTAAAACGAGGCCCTTAGGGTGGGCCCTAATCCCATCTGACTGGTGTCCTTATAAGGAAAGGAAATTTGAGCACAGACGTGCACAGAGAAAACAAAAGGGGACACAGGGAAAGGATGGGCCATCTATAAGCCAAAAACAGAGGCCTTAGAAGAAACCAATCCCACTGACACCTTCATCTGGGACGTCAAATCTCTAGAACCCAGAAAATAAACCTCTGTTGTTTAAGCCACCTGGTCTGTGGTGTCTTGTTCTGTCAACCCTTGAAGACTAATACGTAAAAAACATGGTATGGGAGAGTCTATCTCAAAACAGGGTCCTCTATTATCAGCAACAGACTCAGCTGGGGGAGTTTGTTAAAATGACTCCTGGGCCCCACCCCAGACCCAGGAGTGAGGGTCTCCATGGCCAGGCCCTGCCTGATAGCAGTCCCTCTGCAGGGGGCCTTTGGGGCACAGTGACCACAAGCCTGGACTGAACAGTCACCCCACCTCGGTTCACCCCAACATTGTCACTGATGACTTGGGTGACTTTGCAAATTGTCCTCGAAAAGACAACAATTTTGAGGATGAACGGGGGTGGTCTGAATGATGATCCTGAGAGAATAGCTATAAACTGGGACTGTCCCAGACACCCCAGGACTCATGGTCTCCTAACTAAAACCAGAAGCTGTATGACTGAGCAGACCACTTAATCTTTTGTAGACTCATCAAATCATCTGTAAGATGTGACTAATAACATCAACCTTTTAGGGGTATGGTGAGGATAAAAGAAATAACGTCTGTAAAGCTCTTACATACTATAGGACATTTAATTTCTCCCAGGCCCCAATACTAGCACATTAAGCTAAAATCGTTATACAATGGTGACTTTTCTACCATGCCATCATCTTCTGGTCTTTATGGATACAAACAACCATGTGGGAATCGCATTTAAACTTTTAAAAAGTTTAAATATTAACTTAATTGCCTACAGAAATGAGTGGCATTAGGGCTGGCCAGTTAGCTCAGTTGGTTAGAGTGTGCTGTTGATAACACCCAGGTGAAAGGTTTGGATCCCTGCACCCCGTACTGGTCAGCTGCCAAAAATCAATCAAACAAACAAAAAAACTGAGTTATATTATAGGCATACCAAGGGGTATTGCACAGCTGTTTTATCCTCTCAGTCTAATTAAGTTGCATTTTCTGAATAACTTACCAAAGTTAGCTCTTGACTATAGTTTTGGAGATTCTATTCACATACCTTTGGATAGAAGGCTCTTGCATGGGACTTTATACTTTTTTATTGTTTAAAGCTATTAAAAGCAATCTAACTGCTTGGCAGAACTCTATATCAGCCACCTGGAACCCCCAAGTTCATGTGATCTCCCAGGGTGAGCAAATGGGCAGGCGTGAAAGAGGTTGACATATGTCACTTCTGCCTTCCTCCATGCAAGGGTGCTGGAATCTTTTCAGTCTGGATTCAAATCCTTACCATTTAGAGAGCTCTGTGACTTTGGGTAAGCTAAAAACCTCTCTGAGCCTCATATTCTTTTTCTTTTTCTTTTTCTTTTCTTTTCTTTTCTTTCTTTCTTTCTTTTTTTTTTTTTTTTTTTTTTTTTGTGGCATCCAGCCAGTAAGGGGATCCAGACCCTTGACCTTGGTGTTACAAGGCTGTGCTCTAACAAACTGAGCCACTGGCCAGCCCATGAGCCTCAGATTCTTAAGCTGAGAAATAGGGATATTAACAGTGCCCATCTCACAGGGATGGAAAGGGAGGCAAATTCGATCATGCATTTTCTCCCTCCTTAAGGCTGGCCCCAGCATGGTGACACTTCCAAAAATGACAAATCCATACTAAAACTCTTGAGAAATAATGTTAGACTTTCCTGAAGCCTCTTGAAATGGAGGCAACGGTGGTGATGGTTTTACACAAGGCCATATGATCCATCTCCCTAAACCCTCTTAAAAGATCACCCTCCCCAAAGTCCCACTCATCCCGGTGTCCCTCCCTGCAATTTTCCGTTTCTGTTGCTCTCCCTCAAGTGCTTGTCTGTCATCCCCTCTTTCTGCTTTCTGTACCTCTTCTTTCTTCTGTGCGCCACTCTGAGACATCTCTTCTACTTGTTTATTAACCTGTTAACACAAAACGAGCTCAGGAGCAGAAGAGCTCAAACAAATCCTCCTTAGAGGATGAGTAGACAAGAAAGGCTGAGAATATCTATCTTAAGCACCTTTCTTTTTACTTGCCATTGCCGATAACGTGCCTAGTACTGGGCCTGCTACAAAGTCATTGCTCAGCGAATCTGAGTCCTCTTTTCTTTTCGTCCTGGTTCTCTTTTGCTCTCTGCCTCTCCCGCTGCTTTCTCCCAGTGGGGTCCAGTGCCCTCAGTTTGCCCCTGTGTCTTCACCCAGCGCTGTCCATTCTGTCTGGGTCCCAGGGTCTGAAGTTCTCCTCAGTTCTTCATTTTCAGTTAAGGAAGGAAGAGAGTTCATCTGTGAGTTTAAAGCCAGTACCTGACTGCGGGCCGAGGCAAAGAGCTCTGTGTTTGGGAATCAGAAATTCTGGGTTCCAGTTAACATTGGGCAGGTTTTTGTTACAAACAACAAAATCAGCTCTTGCTATTTTAAGCAAGAAAGGGATTTATTTAAAGGTATTAGGTAGGTCTCAGGATATGGAGAGGCTCAGAGAGCTCAGAAGCTACATAGCCAGGTCAGTGCCACTGGAGCTGCTGCAGTAGCAGCACTGTCACCATCATCACTGGACTCCATCTCCACGGGGACCAGAACCCACGAGAGTGGACACCTCTGCCATCACAGGGGCAGCTCCTTAGAGCATTCACTGCTGAAGCAGACCTTCGGCACATCTAATTGTTGAGAACCAAGTCACATGTGTGCAATAAGCTGCAAAGGAATCTGGAAATGTAAGATTTTGGACTGGCAGGACTCATAATGTGAAAAATTATCACGGGGTAGACAAGGGAATGAGAGAGTCAGGGAGACACAAGGATAAATGCCTATACCCTGTTTGTCTCCCTTGATATTCACTGATGGTGACACCATAAGCCAAATCCCTCTGAACTGGGGTGTCCTTATCTGTAAATGATCAAAACCTGGTGAGCGTGGCTGTCATGGGATGAAGGATGCATTGAGCACTGCAGCTGGCTTCTAACCATTAAATTGCAGTCCAAGGAATCAGACAAGGATCCAGTGCCAACACTGGAAATGTCAGCTGACCGGTGACCAACAACCCCAGGTGCAAAGCTCTCCCTGGGAACTTCCAGTCTGGAGAATGTGGTGGAGTTGCATACCTCCCTTCCAGAAATGAACACACCCAATCCCAGGGCTGGGCAACCTCAGACTGCACCAGTCACAGGTGGAGCAGCTGGAGAGCGGCTGCTCTTGTGGAGACAGGAGTCAGGAAATATGCACCCCATCACACCGGGGCACCTGGTGTGACCAGCAGGTTGTTCTGATTTCTAGAAATTCTCCAGCTGTCCACTATGTCAGTTCAGCTGCAGCGACACAAAGAGGCATTGCTGGAGATTGTATCAATAAATGACGTGTCTTCCTGGGCTTGACACTGGAGGTTTGTGAGTTTGAAACAGAGCCAGAAGCTACCAGAAGCTACTCTGTGTAAAATTATTCTAGTCATCAAATGTATAAAATTGCAAGTGGCGTATTCCGTTTTCATCAATACTTAGTCAAATGGAAATACTATCTTGTCAGGAACAGATTTTGTAATTCAATATATACAATTATATATTTATGCACCTTACTTTTTCCTTTTATTCGTGGGAAGTGGACAAAATAGAACTTATGGAAATTTCTGTGTCTGGGGGACCCAAATCCATAGGAGTGAGTGCATCTGTGTGTGAAGTCTCATGTTTTATGTTCTCCAAAGCATCAGGTTGGCCCAACTTAGCATATGTGAGACATGTCCTGATGAAATCTAAAGGTTCCTGATGATAGCCTGAAGAAACCAGTGCACTTCTGAAGCACTGGTGCTACATATCCTGAGATGCCCACTATTGCCAGTGCAGGGTCTCCTTTACTCCAGAGTCTACTCTCAACTTAATGAAATATAATTCAGGTATTTCAACTAAGCAAGCAAGAAGTGGATAATACTATGAGGTATCACTGGTTCAGATTTAGGGAAGGGGGCGCCTGGAGAGTCCCTGAGTTCAAGGAGCTGGGGATCAAAACCCTCTGGAAAGAGATGCTGGGCACTGTAGTGTTGCCTATTTATTGAACAGCGGTGGTGACAGTGGTGACCGTCAGTGGCGAGATCTAAGAGCGTCTTGAGAAGGGCAGGGAAGAAAGCCCTCCTGCTCCCTTTCTACCTGGCTTGCACCTGTCATCTTGCTCTCACCCCATGTGACTGTCATTACAGCCCGCTGCGACATGAGCTAATTATAGTTTAGTATTGATGAATCGTGGCGTGGAACAGAAGAGCAGGATTAAAACAGGCCAGGGCTGAGTGTGTGTGTTACAAGGCTGGTAGTTATAGAACAACGATTAAATGGTGCTTTCAATCCATTCACTGTGATGACAACTGTCCATTTCTGATGGGTGACAGATGCTTCTTTAGAAAACAAGCCCAAGGATTCCAGAGAAATTAAATGACTCCCTGAATGACAGGAGAAACCTGGTGTGAGATGACATCTGCTCCCCTGTCCCCCAGGCCCTGGCCACTGTCTGCCTCACCATGATGGTGTCAACCTGCTATGTCTCTAGGCTACATGGGGGACCCTCTTGAGCCTCCAATTTTAGCTTTTCCCACCTTCCCTCTTGCTGCCTAGAAATTTAATACTAATATTATTAATTGTTCTTAAAATGATGAGTCTCTCAAGTAAACAAAGGAAGGTAATTTTTGAAAAGTCACATACTATTTTTAGCTCACTGGATTGTCAATTTAAAAAATAATAATACTCAGTGATATTGAAGGCACAGAGGGCTGCTGGTATTGCCTAGTTTGCTATAACCTTTCTGGATCTCTGGAGAACAACTGGCTGCATTTTTTAGACACCTTAATATGCACATATCTTTTAAGTTAGCAGTGTTGTGTTCAGAAATGTAGTCTAAGGAAATAATTAAGAATAGCTACTTGGATTTTCACTTCAGTGTCATTCATAGAAGAAGAAATCTGTTGGGAGATTGGGTGAATCCTGTACGTCTAACCACATATAATTGATTTAGTCAAAGCAATGTATATTAGTGTAATGGAATAATATAACAGAGGAAATAATTGAAGTAATAATGGCAAGAACTTTTAAAATGAATTATAGACACCAAACCACAGATCAGGAAGCACAGAGAACACCAAGAAGAACAATATCTAGTCTAATATATTCAAACTGCAGAAAACCAAAGACAAAGAGAAATTCATAGAACAAGCCAGAGGAGGAAAAACACACCTTACCTATGCAGGAATGAGGAGAAAAATTTCAGCAAACTTCTCATCAGAAACCATGAAAACACGAAAAGAATGGAATGAAATATCTAAAGTATTGCAAGAAAAAAACCTACCAACTTATGTTTCTAGAAATCCTCCAGCTGTCCACTGTGCCAGCTCAGCTGCAGCGACACAAAGAGGCATTGCTGGAGATTGTATCACTAGATGACATGTCTTCCTGGGCTTGGCACTGGAGGTTTGTGAGTTTGAAACAGAGCCAGAAGCTACCAGAAGCTACTCTGTGTAAAATTATTCTAGTCATCAAATGTATAAAATTATTCAATAATTTCATATTCAGCAAAATTATCCTTCAAAAGTGAAAAAATAAAGACTTTCCCAGGCAAGCAAAAACCAAAGGAATGCATCACCAGTAGAACTCTCCTGCAAGGAATGTTAAAACAAATCCTTCAGGGAGAAGGAATATTGTTGTAGGCTGGGAACTCCGATCCACATAAAGAAAGGAAGAGCATAGAAGAAGGAGTAAATGAAGGTAAAATAAAATATTTTATTTTTCTCATTCTTAATTTGTCTAGAGAAAACTGCTTGATTAAATAATAATAGCAACAATGTATGGGATGATCGTAACATATGGATAAGTGAGATGAATGCAGTCATGTCATGGAATGGGAGGGTGGCATTGGAAATACTTTGTAGTAAGGTACAAAAGCAGTATAGGTGGACTTAGATTACTTATAAATGTATATTGCAAACTCTAGAATAATCATGTTTTTTTAAAAAAAATTAAATAACAGAACTACTCAAAGTGAGAGCTAAACACTCCCTTTTCTGCGTCTCATGAGACCACTCCTGAGGCGTGGGTGCCATTGCTAATCTGCAGTGCACGCTTCCCGATGCACTGGAGTGGATCACACCACACAGACTTCTCTGTGCTCTCCTTATTTTTCTTAACTCAACATTATTAGGAAATTCTTCCATTCAGGTCTATTTCTTTTTGTGACCGGTAAGGGGATCGCAACCCTTGGCTTGGTGTCGCCCGCACCGCGCTCAGCCAGTGAGTGCACAGGCCATTCCTATATAGGATCCGAACCCGCGGCAGGAGCACCGCTGTGCTCCCAAGCGCTGCACTCTCCCGAGTGCGCCACGGGGCCAGCCCAAGGAGACTCTTCTTGACTGAGTTTTACTAAAGCACCAATATGCTGGCTAGGAGGGGTGGACAGGAGAGAGATCTCCCACATGCAAGACTTACAATGGGAATAAAGAAGACCCTGTCTTGTCTATTGACTCCCTTACTTGGTTTGAAATTATGAAAGGTTGACAGAAGATTGGTAAAAAGAGAGGGGGTGCTACCTTCCAGCCTCAAGCCTCAAGTCTAGTGAGGAGGGTTTCCGGGGCCCCTCATAGACCCTGGAATGTCTTCCCTGCAGCCTTACCCATGGGCCAGGGCCAGAGAGTGCAGCCACCACTAAGCAAGAACTGTCCTCTCTCCTTACCTCTGCCCTCCTCCCCTGCTGTCATCCTAGCCCTGCGGGACTGAAACAGCAGCTCCAGACCAGGAGAAAGTAGAGAGTGGAAAGACCAACCTCTTCTTCCCCACCTCCCATTCACAGAAGCAGGTCTGAGCTTAAAAGGGGGAAATTTTTAAATTAAGTGAAATTTAGAGGTTTGGATCATTAAAAGGGACTGGACTTTTCAGTTGCTGAATTGTGACTGTGTTTGCAGCCTGAGGACTGCCAACTGCCCCTGTATGGGCAGAACAGGCAAGGGCCTGCAGAGTTGTCCCTACAGGCACAGGAGAAATCCTTCCACTCCCCTACACTCTCTCCTCATCCCCATCTCCAACTCCGGGAATAAAGTTTAATGGGATGTAGGAATAAAAACTAAAGTGCATTTTATCCCAGTGCATCGTCATTCTTGTTCAACAACTGGTTACAATAACAGCACCACCAACTATGCGGGGATTATTTTCTCTATTTTGTAGATGAGAAAATAAAAGCCAGAGAGGTTAAATAGTGGAGCTGGAAATCACATTCAGGTTTCCATGTCTTTAAGTCTGCATTTTGCCCTACTATTTTTGATTATTATGCTAAAGGAGGTAAAAGTTGTGCTAAAAGTTAGAAACAAGGAAGAGTCAGATTTTTAAGGAGGGAAATAAGTTTTCCTTAATAATTGATTTTAGATAACTTTTAAACCACTTTGGTAAAGTTCACTATTAAAAAGCAGAAGTGATTTTTTTTCCCCAAAAAGCTAGGGGTATTTTATTTGTTTCATTTCAATCTGCATGAAGCCATCTGAGGGTGTATTTTTTCCTCTGCATCCACAGTCCCCAGGACAGCACAGACACTAGGTCCCTTTCCATTCTGAGGGTCTATTATTCTACATGAAAACCTGAACTTGTAACCCAGAGAAATAATAAGCTGAGTCTTTGCTTTATAAAATAATTCATTGTAGGTTTTACTCATCTATTTATTTATTTATAGATAGCAAGGGTGCCACGTGCATTTTGCATCACATCTGATACATACAACTTTGAAGAAAGAAGGACTTTTCAGAAACCCATAGTTTTCAGAACTTCAGCATTTGCTTGTAATTCATTTCACACAACTTTGCATTGACGACAATCTCCTGCCCAAAGTCATGCCCAAAGCTCTCTACTACTAAGTTAAATAGAGAAGTTAAATTAAGTCTTCTCCCCCTTCCCACTTAACTGTGATTTTGCTTTTCTATTGCCCGGTGAGACACTATGACTCAATATTTGCCCTAATATCAGAAACAGGCATGTCTTGATTTGCTGCTATGGGTGTATGAGGTCTCCAAAGCTCTGGACCTGCCTGGCCTAAGCTCCTGCCCAGGAGCCTGCTTTTGCCCACCCACTGCCCCTGCCACCTTTACCCTGAAACACCTTCCTGTCCCCAGCTTTGCCTGAGGAAATCCTGCTCTTTCAGGCCTGAACATTCCCTTCTCCATGAAGCCTTTTCCTGCATCCCCCGCCCCTATAAAAGCAAATCAGATCTTCCACAAAGCTCCCTCTGCCCAGACATTCAGCACGTTTCCCACCCACTGCTTACACTGGAGTTGGCGGTTGGTTGACTCTCAGTTTCCCCCACTGGAAGGGGAGCTCCTGGCAGGAAGTGGCCTAGTGTCCTAGTCTATTTGTCTTTGAGGTCCCATCTCCTCTGCTCTGCCAGCACCTTGCGTGAATGAACGTCTATTGAATGAATGAGTAGATGGAGGGGTGAATGAATAACAGCTGTTGAGTGGGCTGAGCCATACTAACAAAAGTAATTACCCTTCTTGAGAATCTACCTGTGTCAGGTGCTTTACATACACGATTGCCTGGAGTCCTTGCAGGAACCATGGATAGCTCCCACTTCACAGAAGAAAACAGGAGGCACCGGAGGCTGTGACAGCCCACGGTGAGGACTCCATGCTACCTCTTGTGACTCCTCATGGGAGTCAAATCAAAGGGTGGCTGTCTGTGGGAGGGGGATTGGGGAGGAAAATGGGATGATGGGGCAGGTGGTTGGGAGGAATGTCATCTGCCTGAGTCCCACTCGTCCTGCCCAACATGTCCAACTGTGAGAAACGCCCTCACCCATCTAAGGCCAAAGGATGGACACGGTGACACAAGGTACAATGAAGTGAGACTTTAATTACGGCCTTGCAAGGTCCGGGTGTCTGACGGGCAGGCACACGGAAAAGGGGTGTTGCAAGCAATTTATCCCCTAGTACGCAAGCCCCTGCCCTGCCTCCTCATTGGTTGGGTTGCACAATCTTCCCAGATGATGTCTAAGAGTACCCCAATTTACTACCCCCTTGTAGGAAATTTCTTTGTCTGAGGGCTCAGGACAAGCCCACGAAAAAGGGCCACCAAAATCCTTGGAAGGAGAAACATTAGGGAATGAAGAGAACAATAAAGGGCGATTAACTCCTTACCATCTCAAGGAGAACTTTATCCATTTGAAGTAAACAATTAAGGGCTGGTAGCTCATTAGCATTTGAAGGAGAACTTTATTTATTCAGTGACGGCCTCCTCTCCCTCCCAGGAATGGGCTGGACCAGTCAGACAACTTTTGGGCTGTGCCTGAATTATTTCTGAAAATGAATCACTTAGACTATTTTCTAACACCAGCGTAAGCAATCGCAAGCATAGCTCTGTCCTGCCTCCTTTTAAGATGCGTAATTGGGTCAGCCTGTCCCCTCCCCCTCCACACTCCAAACTGAAGTTGTTAAAGTACTAGAAATGCAAATCGAGCTAAAAAGAATTTAACATCCTTCCCTGAAGGGCATCTTTCCTCCTGCCTGTGGAGAATGAATTTACATAATTTTATTCTGAGAGGAAATAATCAGTTAACCTTTTCAAAAATGAGCCTATTTAAGTCTTCATTTTTGCTCTCTTCTGTCATTGTTTGCAAGCTGAATAGTGGTTCTGCTTTATGATCTTTGTTCTCATTTCAACATCGGTCAACAAAGCAAATCTCAGCAAATGGGGAATGCAGGAAAGGTCAGGGAGCCAGAGGGTGAAGGCAAAAGAAAAGCAGGAGCCTTCACCAGAGGCCGCACCCCACTGCTTCCTATTCCAGTTGGCACCCGAATTAGACCCAATGAAATCAAAGTGTGGACCTGAACCCCTTCCCCCACCCTTGAATATTAACTGACTAGCTTTTCTGCTTCTGTAATTAGCTTGCGCAAGGTTTTACAAGCCCCTGTGGGTGGGACTTTCTGGTAAGGGCAGATAAAGGACTTCCCAAACTGCCCAAAGTTCACCCACTTCCGGGAAGGGCCTAACCACACAAGGGGTGGGCTGTTGGGCAATTCCCCAGTTCCTCATCTGTATACCACCCCACTAAAAGCCACCAATGAATTTAAAAGTCACCTCAGGTGACCAATAAGCTGTATACAACTCATCCTGTTGCCAAAGTCTGCCTAACAAACTATGTAAAAAGTGCTCGTGTTAAGAGCTTAGGGCCACTTCTGTCCTGAAGACAGAGTGACCCCAGCATGCTGGAATGAAAACCTCTTGCTTGATTGCAACAATCTCTGTCTCCTGGTCTTTGCAAGACGAGCCTTCCCAACAAGTGAGATTCGTGCTTTCAGGCCGGTCTTACATTGGCCGGGAAGCAGCTCTCTCTGGGACCAGAGACTAGAGAACGGAGGATCACTCGAGCAGGTACCGTGGTTGTCTGTCTGTCTGCTGTGTCTGTCTTTGTGTCTTTGTTGTCTACTGTAATTTGATTTCGGCTTTTCAGTGGCTCTGGGACAGAGTCATTGGTCTGGTTTCGGCTTTTTGGTGCCTCTGGAACGGAGTCATCAGTCTGGTTTCAGTTTCTCGGAGGCTCCGAGACGGAGTCACCAGTCTGTAGTGGTCATAGCGGCGGGTAGACATACCGGCATGTCGCAGCCACAGGAATCCTGGAGGATGCTCCAGATTCCTCTGTTGGAGATGAACAGGTTTGGCTCCACAGGAGATCTCTAGGAAGGAGACCCCTCCCGAGTTCTCTGGTAATCAGGTTGTGGCGCCCGTGGCAGGGGCGTGTCAGTGTTTTGGCTTTTGTTTGTCTGGTTGCGTGTGTGTTGGGACTGATGACTTTCTGGGGCGACATGGGGCAAACTGTTTCAATCTCTTTAAGTCTGACTCTGAAATACTGGACTAACGTGAAGGCCAGAGCTCATAATCTGTCTGTACAGGTTAAAAAGGATGAATGGGCAACTCTTTGTTCTTTGGAGTAGACAACTTTCCAAATCGGGTGGCCCGCCAAAGGTTCCTTCTCTCTGCTGCTGATCATGGCAGTAAAGAGAAAAATTTGGGGTTTCAATTCTAAGAGTCACCCAGACCAGGTCCCTTGTATCATTGTCTGGGAAGATCTGGTCACGGACCCTCCTCCGTGGGTCTGTCCCTTTGTTCCCCTAACAGGTCCATCAGCCGTGTTTGCTCTTAAAGAGATGGGAAAGAAACCGGAGGTCCTACCTCCCACTGAATCGGACTTGCTTCTCCTAGACCCTCCTCCTCCTTATCCTCCCTCCCTCCACCCTCAGGCAGCCCACCCGTCAGCTCCGCTGGAGGACCCACAAGGAGCAAGGGAGGGACCTGCAAAGGGGACATGTAGTAGGTGAGCAGCCCCTCCGGAAGCTGTTCCCACCCTCCCTCTGCAGGCTTATGGCCCTCCTGATGAAGAGGGCAACCAGCCCTTACAGGACTGGCCTTTCTCCTCTTCCGATCTTTACAACTGGAAATCTCAGAATCCCCCTTTCTCTGAAAACCCCCAGGGTCTCACTAACCTTGTAGAATCCCTCCTCTTTACTCATCAGCCCACCTGGGATGACTGCCAGCAGCTCCTCCAGGTCCTGTTCACCACTGAGGAGAAACAACAAATCCTCCTGGAGGCTCGGAAGAACGTTCCAGGAGATGATGGGCGACCTACCCTCCTCCCTGATGTCATAGATGCAGGATTCCCATTGACCAGACCAAACTGGGATTTCAACTCGGCAGAAGGTAGGGAGCACCTGAAGGTCTATCGCCAGGCTCTAATGGCAGGTCTCCGAGGGGCAGCAAAACACCCCACCAATTTAACTAAGGTAAGAGAGGTAATCCCAGGGGCCCAATGAGTCTCCATCAGCATTTCTGGAGAGACTCATGGAGGCATTCTGTCAGTTTAACCCATATGATCCTAGTAGTGAGGAGCACAAGGCTACAGTGACAGTTGCTTTTATTGACCAGTCTAGTGGAGACATCAGAAAGAAACTGCAGAAGCTTGAAGGGTTACAAGATAAGTCATTAAGGGAATTAGTGCAGGTGGCTGAAAAGGTTTCTCATAATAGAGAGTCAGAGGAAGAAAAGGAAGAGAGAAAGCAGGAAGAGCAGGAGGCTAAAGAAATAAAGAGAGAAAAGCTCCAAGAAAGAAATCTTCACAAAATTCTGGCCACTGTAGTCAGGGAAACTAGGGAACCTAGTAAGACAGTACCAGGCAACAGGAAAGAACCCCTAGCAAAGGATCAGTGTACGTACTGCAAGGAGAAGGGGCACTGGGCTCGAGAATGCACCAAGAAAAGGAAAAAGCCTCAGGCCCCCAAGGTCTTGGCCCCGCAGGAAGACAGTGATTAGAGGGGACGGGGTTCGGACCCCCTCCCTGAACCCAGGGTAACCCTAACAGTGGAGGGGAAGCCTACTCAGTTCATGGTAGATACTGGAGATGATCATTCAGTGTTGCAACAGGCAGACAGACCCCTTCTCAAAAAGAAGTCGTGGGTACAAGGGGCTACAGGGAACAGACAGTACCCATGGACTACCCGAAGAACAGTGGACCTAGGCGTGGGCCGGGTATCCCACTCGTTCATTGTCATTCCTGAGTGCCCCTACCCCCTACTGGGAAGAGACCTCCTCACCAAAATGGGTGCTCAAATTCATTTTGACCCCCAGAGACCTAGGGTGTTAAATTGGCAAGGAAAGCCTCTCCAGGTACTAACTCTCTGGTTAGAAGATGAATACCAATTATTTGAAAAACAAGGGCGGGAGATTGGACAGATGGACGTGTGGTTAGAAAACTACCCTCAGGCGTGGGCAGAAACTGCAGGGATAGGGAAGGCTAAAAACCAGCCCCCCGTTCACATAAAGCTGAAGGCTCAGGCCAGTCCTATAGCTGTCCAGCAATACCCAATGTCCCAAGAGGCACACGAAGGCATCCAACCCCACATTGCCCGTTTGCTCCAGCTGGGGATCCCACGGAAGTGCCAATCGGCCTGGAACACGCCCTTGCTACCGGTCCGAAAACCTGGGACTAATGATTACCGACTGGTGCAAGACCTCCGAGAGGTAAACAAGCAGGTAGCCAACCTCCACTCCACAGCTCCTAACCCCTATAATCTTTTAAGCTCTCTACCCCCAGACAGGACCTGGTACTCAGTACTGGACTTCAAGGACGCATTCTTCTGCCTACTGCTGGCTGTAAAAAGTCAAGAGTACTTCTCTTTTGAGTGGAAAGACCCAGAGACTGGCCTATCAGGGCAACTCACGTGGACCCGCCTGCCTCAACAGTTCAAAAACTCACCCACCATCTTTGACGAGGCCCTCCACCAAGACTTGGCTATGTTCCGGGCCTCTAACCCCCAGGTAACTCTGTTACAGTATGTAGATGACCTCCTCCTGGCAGCAGCCAATGAGGAACTGTGTCTGGAAGGGACAAAGCATCTCCTTATGGAATTGGGAGAACTGGGCTATCGAGCCTCCGCCAAAAAGGCTCAGATCTGCAAGCGACAGGTCAGTTACCTGGGGTACCTTCTTAAAGATGGGAAAAGATGGTTGTCGGAGGCCAGAAAAGAGACAGTGTTTCACATCCCGCCACCTGCTAACCCAAGACAAGTCAGGGAATTTTTAGGTACTGCCGGGTTCTGCCACCTAGGCATACCTGGTTTTGCTGAGATGGCAGCCCTGTTATATCCCCTCACTAAGAACAGTCAGCCCTTCGAGTGGGGAAAAGAGGAGCAACAGGTTTTTAACAACATCAAGACGGCCTTGATGTCCACACCAGCTCTGGGGCTCCCCAATGTAGCCAAGCACTTCCACCTGTACGTGGCAGAAAATAAGGAGGTTGCAAAGGGGGTCCTAACTCAGAAACTGGGCCCCTGGAAAAGGCCTGTAGCATATCTGTCTAAAAAACTAGACCCTGTAGCCTCGGGGTAGCCAGCTTGTCTAAGGATCATAGCGGCAGTCGCAGTTCTGGTAAAAGATGCTGACAAGTTGACTACAGGACAGAGTTTGGTAATCTCGGCACCTCATGCCTTAGAGAGTATTGTCCGCCAGCCCCCCAACCGCTGGCTCACAAATGCTCGCATGACTCACTATCAGACTCTGTTACTGAGTTCAGACCGGGTTACTTTTGCTCCCCCGGCAAGCTTAAATCCAGCCACATTGTTACCAGACCCAGACCTTGACCCTCCTATCCATGACTGCCAACAAGTGCTTGCTGAGGCACATGGATGGCGGAAAGACTTGTCAGATCAGCCTCTGATGAATGCCGAAGCCACCTGGTTCACCGACAGCAGCAGTTTCCTGGAGGAAGGGGTACAAAAGGCAGGAGCCGCTATAGTAGATGGCCAGAACCTGATATGGGCACAGACCTTACCTGCAGGAACGTCCGCCCAGAAGGCAGAACTCATCGCCCTCACAAAAGCCCTGAACTAGGAGAGGGCAAAGTAATCAACATCTATACAGAGAGCAGGTATGCCTTTGCCACTGCTCATGTGCACGGTGCTATCTATCAACAGCAGGGTCTGCTAACCTCTGGAGGAAAAGAAATCAAAAACAAGGCAGAGATCGTAGCCCTACTAGAGGCCCTTCACTGACCGCTAAAAGTGAGTATTATACACTGCCTGGGCCACCAGAAAGGGGATTCCCCCATCGCCAGGGGAAACAACTTGGCCGATTCTGAAGCAAGGGCGGCAGCCAACAGGTCCACTTCTCTTCTGCTAGTTAACATCCCAAAGCTAGAGGAGCCCAAGTTTAAGTACTCTGCTGAAGATGTAGCAGAGATCTCAAGGGACTCTAATAACCACTTCAATCAGGAAAAAGGGCCCTGGCATGCAGTGTCAGGCAAGCCTATCTTGCCACAAGAACAAGCACACGCCATGATTAAACAAATGCACCAATGGACTCGTCTGGGAGTAAACAAATTGGTCCAGACTGCCCTAAGGACAAAATATCCCATCATAGGGCTAAAACAATTAGCAGAACAGATAGTTTATAAGTGTGTGCCATGTCAAAAGGTAAATGCTTGTAAGAATACCACGGGACCTGGCAAAAGACCCAGGGGAGACAGACCTGGGGTATATTGGGAAGTAGACTTTACAGAGATCAAGCCAGGTAAATATGGTTATAAGTATCTCCTAGTTTTTGTAGACGCCTTCTCTGGATGGGTAGAAGCATTCCCAGCAAAGCAGGAAATAGCCACCGTCGTGGTCAAGAAAATCCTGGAAGAAATCTTCCCGCACTTCGGGGTGCCCAAGGTAATAGGGTCCAACAATGGGCCCGCCTTCGTTGCCAAGGTAAGCCAGGGAGTGTCCAGATACCTAGGGGTCGATTGGAAATTACATTGTATCTGCAGACCCCAGAGTTCAGGACAGGTAGAAAGGATGAACAGAACTCTAAAAGAGACCCTGACTAAATTAACCATGGAGACTGGCGTGGACTGGGTGGTGCTCCTTCCCTTGGCCCTGTTTAGAGCTAGGAACACCCCCTCCCGGTTCAACCTGACCCCCTTTGAAATTCTCTATGGTACCCCTGCCCCCTTGACTTTACTGGGGGATGCGTTTGAACCCACTTGCCACAGTAACAGTGACTTATATGCCAGCTTAAAAGGACTGCAAGTGGAGCAGAAGGAAGTCTGGACGCAGCTGGCGGCCGCCTATGAACCTGGGACCCCCGAAGTTTCTCACCAGTTCCAGGTTGGGGACACAGTCTACGTAAGACGACATCGCTCCCAGACTCTGGAACCCTGCTGGAAGGCACCTTACCTGGTGCTCCTGACAACACCAATGGCCGTAAAAGTAGACGGGATCACCGCCTGGATCCATGCCTCACACGTAAATCCTGCACCACCAGAGGACCAAGGATCAAAAGACGCCACCTGGAGAGCCCAAAGTTCCAAGGAACACCCCTTGAAGCTCAAAATCGTTCAGATTGGGGGTTCAAACACCTTAAATATTGTAAGATGAAAATTTTATTTTTTCCCCTTCTGTACCTGACAGTCTTTCCCGGGAGCCTGAGAGCTTCCAGCCCACATATCCCCCAAAAGTTAACTTGGTATGTTCTAAATGGGGCGGGAGATAAAATCTGGAACATATCCAAGGTCACCACGGGAAAATGGTGGCCTGACCTGCTTCCCAATGTGTGCAAATTAGCCATGGGAGCCCCAGCCAACTGGGATTTAGAAGGATATTTTGATGCTCACAAACCCCCTTCTATGCCCTCCCCACCGGGGAGCTTTGGGCTCGAACCGTGGGGGGGGGGGATGCTCTACTAAAGATCGGAGAAGTATGCTGAGTGCCCTCACCTTCTATGTGTGCCCTGGGTTCCACCGTGACAGAGCACTAAGCTATCAGTGTGGAGGCAAAGCAGATTATTTCTGTAAAGGCTGGGGCTGTGAGACCACGGCAGACACATATTGGAATCCCTCGTCCTCCTGGGACTATATAAAGGTAACTGCTAATTATACCCACCTCTCTCCCTCTGCTGCAGGGTGGGCAGGCTGATTGGGAAGGAGCCACTCTAAGTGGAAAGATAACCCTGACTGCACGGGATGGTGTCACCCCCTCCGAGTATCCTTCACGGATGCAAGAAAAAAGGCCACTGGGTGGGAAAAGAGATTTACTTGGGGGTTAAGATTTTATAGAGAGGTATGATGATGGGCTGTTGTTCACCATCAAGCTCAAAGTAGAAACCCAGTATACCAGCCTAGGCCCAAATAAGTACTTAGCTCCAGTGGGACCTCCAATGGTCAAACTAAAAACTACCCCAGGTACCCAACCAGAGTCCTCAGCCTCCACTAAAAGGTCAAAAGCTAAGACATCGAAGAAAATGTCTAAGCTCACTGAATCTAAACCTCAAAAACAACCTGGGTTATTCCGCTTAATTTCTGAAGCCTTCAGGGTCTTAAATAGTACCAACCCCAATGCTACCTGCTCCTGCTGGCTTTGTTATAATGTAACACCCCCATATTACGAAGGAATAGCCTTCAAAAGTGAATAATACTACAACTGATGTCTCCAACTGTCGTTGGCAGCAACGACAGGTCAAACTCACTCTGTCAAATGTTGCAGGGCAAGGAACATGTGTGGGAAAAATCCCTTCCTCACACAGCCAGCTGTGCAACCAGACTCTTAACTTGACCGAGTGGCCTGGTGACACATATCTGTTGCCCCCTCCAGAAGGATGGTGGGCCTGAGCTACTGGGGTCACACCCTGTGTTAGCTTACAGGCCCCTAGACGAGACCCAGGATTTCTGTGTCTTGGTTCGGTTGTTGCCTCGGCTTGTTTACCATCCCTTTGAAGAACTATTACCCCACTGGGATGAAAATAACGGGAACTACCAAACCAGAAGGGAGCCCCTAAGTATCACACTCTCTTTCCTTTTGGGCTTAGGATTAGGAACAGCTGGGGCAGCTACAGGAGCTTCAGCTCTGGCTGTTCAACATCAGAATTACCAAAGTTTACAGGCAGCCATAGATGCTGATATTAAAGAAATAGAAAATTCAATTACTAAATTACAAGAGTCCCTCACCTCTCTTTCTGAGGTGGTCCTACAAAATAGAAGGTGACTAGACCTCTTGTTTCTTCAGCAGGGGGGACTCTGCGCTGCACTAAAAGAAGAATGTTGTTTTTACATTGATCACTCAGGAGTAATTAAAGACTCCATGGCCAAAATCAGGGAAGGCCTAGCCAAAAGAAAAAAAGAAAGAGAACAAAATCAGGGATGGTTTGAGTCACGGTTCAACTCCTCTCCGTGGCTCATGACCCTCGTGTCTACCCTACTAGGACCACTAGTCATTTTGGTGTTACTTCTGACCTTCGGTACCTGCATTTTAAATCGCTTGCTAGCTTTTGTTAGAGAACGTGTTAGTACTGTTCAAATTATGATGTTAAGGCAACAATATCAGGAATTAAACCAACAGGAATCAGTATTTCATGATTGAAATACCCACAAGAAAAAGGGGGGAATGTGGACTGAACCCCTTTCCCCACCCTTGAATATTAACTGACTAGCTTTTCTGCTTCTGTAATTAGCTTGCGCAAGGTTTTACAAGCCTCTGTGGGTGGGACTTTCTGGTAAGGGCAGATAAAGGACTTCCCAAACCGCCCAAAGTTCACCCACTTCCGGGAAGGGCCTAACCACACAAGGAGTGGGCTGTTGGGCAATTCCCCAGTTCCTCATCTGTATACCACTCCACTAAAAGCCACCAATGAATTTAAAAGTCACCTCAGGTGACCAATAAGCTGTATACAACTCATCCTGTTGCCAAAGTCTGCCTAGCAAACTGTATAAAAAATGCTCGTGTTAAGAGCGCAGGGCCGCTTCTGTCCTGAAGATGGAGCAACCCCAGCATGCTGGAATAAAAACCTCTTGCTTGATTGCAACAATCTCTGTCTCCTGGTCTTTGCAAGACGAGCCTTCCCAACAAGTAAGATTCGTGCTTTTGGGCCAGTCTTACAAAAGCTGATTCAAAGCGATGTGGATTTATTTAAAACTATTTTATTCATTTATTTTTATTGAATCCGGGGTACAGAGTTGACTATCAATACCTGTGTAAAATGTGTGATGATCAAGTTAGGAAAATTAGTATATTCATCATTACAAAATGTAATCATTTTCTATTCAGGGCCTCAAAGCAACCTTTAAAGTAATGAACTATGCAGGCAGGAATCATGCAACAGAAGACATCCAGGATCTAAAGGCAGATGGGTCAGCTCTCCTTCCCCCTTTCTAAATGTGAAATTTCCCATCTGGAAAATGGGGCTAATAATACAGAATCTGCTCTAGTGAACTCAAAGGGCCATTGTGTTTGTTTGTTCATTTGTTTTGGTGAGCGGTTGTTTGTTTTAGGACTGCATGAGCTTGGGGACATGGTTAAGACAACATGATGGTGTTTCCAACCAAACTGACAAGGACGGGATCTCTTATCTTGGACTGTACTCCCTTCCCTGGGCTTGGTGGCTGGTTGACCTCTCATTGTGTTACTAGATCAGTGTAACCTCTTTCATTGTACCTTAAACCTCACAGTGACTGGGACTTATTTTCTGTGTGAGCCAGATGGCAGCACATGTAGGGAGTTTGAATTCTAGTTTTTCTTTCCTAGACTATGCATGTCCACTTGCAGGAGTTGTGTGTTTCTCTGGCTAGACTCCCGAGGCTGCAGCAGAGGCTCTTGAGGTAATTGCCTGGGTGATTGCCTCAGCTCTGGGAGCATGCATGCTCAGCCCTCAGGCTTGAGTCCCTGTGCCCTGCTCAGTGCTATGTAAGTGCCCATGCTCGCCATCCGTGCCAGATAGTTTGATTTTTCCAGAGGCGTCTATCTGATCCACGCTGAGACAATTGAATTGCCTCTCTGGAATTTGGAATTTGGAAGAGAGGGACAGAGACTGGGATTCACACCCATGGCAGTGCTGACAACAAAGACCAGTGAACTGTTGCTGAGTCCACACAACTGCATGCTGAGTATTCAGTAAAGGTTAGCTTTATTATTGCTGATATTATTATTTACAGTCCTTCAACAATCCTACCATGTAACTATTATTTTCTCATTCTGAAGATGATCACCACCTCGTCTTTCAAAATCTATCCCAAGATCGGAGTAGTAGAGCTAGATCTCAAATTCCGCTCAGTCTGTGCAATGTCCCCGCTCTTTCCATTATACTCTGAGCCTTGTTTGATGATAGCACAATGACCCACCTGTATAATATTTCCAAAAGTAAGAAGCAAGCTCACAGACATGTTGAGTGAAAGAAGTCAGGCGCAAAAGAGTACATACTATATGTTTTGACATTCAAAAACCAGAATAACTTAACTATGGTGATAAAAGTCCAATTAGTGGCTACCTTGGGTGGGAGCAGAGAAAGGGTGTGATAGGGGCACAAAGAGAAGATTTTGGGATGCTGGAATATTCTGCACGTTGATCTGAAAGCTAGTCACATAGGTATTTTCACTTTGTAAAAATGCATTGAGCTGGGTTCTTGAGATTTGTGCATGTTATTATTGTTATGTTTGTTACAACATCAATATAAAATTAAGAAAACAAGAAATAAATAAAATAACTGGATTTAGGGAAGAAAACTCTTCTTTCTCTCCTCTGCCTCCATACTAAGTCAGTTGTTACTCATGGAAACCACTTTTACTAACTTCAATAGAAAACATAATAGCTTTATTCATTTTCCTGTATTTTTTTCAGACTTGATTCTCAAAACGTGTATATATATATATATATATATATATATATATATATACACATATACATACATATTTATTACATAGTTGCAGTCATAGGCTAGATGCCAATTTTTATTTCACAGTCTTCACTTAATAGAATGATGAGCTTTCTACTGTAGTGTAATTATTAGCTAAATAGCTTGTGATATCCCATCCCCATATTTTTAACAATCCAATTTACTTTCTTTCATCTCCTAAATCAGGCCAGAAAGCTGTAATGACAGTGAATACTCTAAAAACCATAACCATTATTACCATTTTAATTTGTTTATTTATGTATAGTACACTTTAATGCCATTTTTATTGAAGAAGTTTAATACACATGAAAAAAGCCACATAAATCATAAACGAGAGCTTGGTGAAGTATCACAAAGTGAACACAACTGTGTAACCACCACCCAGGTCAAGAGAGAGAACATTTCTAGTTCCCCAGAAGCCCCTTTGTGCTTCTTCTAGAGCCCCTCTCTCCCTTCCTGACTTCTCCCCAAAGGCATCCACACCAGAGATTATTCCAGCATATTAGAACTTTGTATTGGGAACTCAAACCTCCTGCCACCTCAGCTGTCTGCATTAGCAGGATTTTATCATTCCGACAATTCTCACTCAGGAAGATAAAGTTATAAGTACTTTCATCGCTTGTTTCGGGTACTTCCCCAAATCCAGACAGCAGACCACTCATCTAGACATCAGCAACCCCTTCTCAGGACAGAAACCAGGCTCATCCATGAGGAGGCTGTGTGGCGCTGCTGACACTCCCTCTTTAACTGTTGGATGGAATTTATCGGGGAAACCATCTGTTCTTTGTGGGAACATTATTTATTATAAACTCAATTTCTTTGATAGCTACAGCAGTATTTGAGTCACCAATTTCTTCTCTTGTGAGCTTTGGTCAGCTGTGTCTTCCAGATAATTTGTCCAGTTGCTGAAGTTATTGTCATAAAGTTGTTTATGATATTGCCTTGTTCTCCTTTCAATAGGTACTTATTAGAAATACTGTAGGGCCGACCCCGTGGCTCACTCAGGAGAGTGCGGCGCTAGGAGCGCAGCAGCCACCGTGGGTTCGGATCCTATATAGGGATGGCCGGTTTGCTCACTGGCTGAGCGCGGTCACAAAAAAGGACAAAAAAAAAAAAAATAAGAAATACTGTAGAATAGGTATGTATATCCCCTCTTTAATTCCTAACATTCACAATTTTGTTTTCTCTGTATTTTCTTTATTACTTTTGGCCTTGTTAACTTATCTATTGTTTGTTTTCCATTTCATTTATTTCTTATCTTTATTTTCTTCCTTGTACATTTCATTGGGTTTAATTTCTTTTGTTTTTCTAACTTTTAAAAGTAGAAATTTAGATCACTGATTTTAAAACTTTTTCTTATTTTCCTAATATAAGTATTTAAAGCTATGAATTTCCCCCTAGGTACTGTTTTAGCTGCCTCCTGCATCTTCTGACATGTTATATTTTTTACCATTCACTTAAAAATATTTTCTAACTTTATTATCCACACATGAACTGTTTAGAAATGTGTTGCTTCTAAAGTACTTGGAGGATTTTCTAGAAGACTTGTTAATTTCAGTTTCAATTTCAATTTGGCCAGGAACATACTCTGTAAGATTTTAATCTTTAAATATGTATTACAACTTATTTTATGAGCAAGCATATGGTCTATCTAGGTGAATGTTCATTGTGCACTTAAAAAGAATTTGTATTCGGCTGTTGTCAGTTGTGTTTAAGTTATATAAATGGCAATCAGTTCAAACTGGTTTATAGTATTGTTAGTAGTTAACTCTTCTATTAACTGCTGAGAGAGGAATTTTAAAATCTCCAACAATCATTGCCATTTCTTTCTTTTTTATTTTAGTTTTGGTCAGTTTTTGCTTCTTGTAACTTTGTGATGTTGTGCATATCATTTTGAATTGTTATGTCTTCTTGATGAATCAACACATTCAGTGTTTAGAAGAGTCCCCTTTTATCTCTAGTAATAAGCTTTATCTTGATATCTATTTAATATTAATGTAACCATACCAGCTCTCTTGTGTGTAGTTTACTCAGAGTATCTTATTTCTATCCTTCTGTTTTTAACTTATCTGTGACTTTGTGTTTAAAATACATCTCTTGGAGA
Organism: Cynocephalus volans; assembly: GCF_027409185.1. NCBI lineage: Eukaryota > Metazoa > Chordata > Mammalia > Dermoptera > Cynocephalidae > Cynocephalus > Cynocephalus volans. The sequence continues at coordinate 77,908,883 of NC_084474.1, read as the reverse complement.
CAGTGTATAGTTGGATCTTATTTTTTTATCCAGTTTGACAATCCCTACCTTTTAATTAGAGTGTTTGGTCCATTTTTATTTAATATAATTTTTTACATGCCTGGGTTTATGTCTAACATTTTACTATTTGTTTTTATCTGTCACATTTGTTTTTTCTTCCTCTGTTGGACCTTTCTAAAACTAAGCTAAGGGTAAATCACCTTAATTGATTCAGGGATTTAAATTATTAGAAGGTTCAGCCCTTAGGAGGGATGTTCTGTTTCCCATTTACTGTTATTTCTTGATGGCAGCTCTTCATATTTTCTAACTAAAACCCTTGCATAGTTTTCAAAGCTTCTTTTGGAGAGCTGTGAGCCCTATTTTATTTCCCTATAGTTTTATGAGAATCCCCAAAACTCTACTCAGTCTCTCAGAAGCTTAGCTTTTGCTTTTGAAATCAACAATTAAACTGAGTAGTAAAAGAGCTCCCTCCACTTTCTGGCTTTACTTCTCTGGCTTTGCTGGATCTTGCCTGGTCTTGGTAACTTTCTTATGCCTTCAAAAAGGCATTCTTTATATTTTGTCTGTATAATGGTTAGTTGGCCCAACGCAAACTACTCAGTTATTGCTGGAAGCAAAACTCACTATTATTATTTATTATTATTTATAGAAAAGCCAATTTTCAGATGTCATGGCCTCATCTGGAAATCTAGCCTGCATAACTGACTGCTGTATAACCCGAGTAAGTCATTGCTCTGCACTGAGACCTGGGTTCTACCACTGGCCAAACACTCAGAAATATTTTGCCCTTTACATGTTTTTTGGGACCTTGCAGGGATAAACCCCAAGAAAGAATTTTTTTGTTGTTGTTTGCTTGATATTTTTCAGTTTTTCGGGATGAACCTGCTTCATCAGTCACCTGTAATTAAGTTTCTGAGGCAGTTAATAATTTTTATTACCAGGATCAATTCATTTGGCTTAATCACAGCATAGTATCAGCAGCAAAATTTAATTTTGCTCTATACCCATATCTCTCCATAAATATCATTCATTTGTATTTTAATTTATTTTAGCATAACAGAGATTTACCCAAGCCTCTAGTGACATTTTCAGGATATAATTTTAAATGTCATCTGTTATCCAGTACCTTCAGCTTGTCTTATTTATGTTGTGTTCTCAGGGTTGGTAGGAATGACATGGCATGATTTATTTATTTATTTTTAAAGAGTTTGGTTTGGGGAGCATTACACTAGAAATATACAAGTAAATTTTAAACATCCTAATCTAACTGTTTATCACTTTATGGACTGAAATTCTGATTCCTTTTTAATTAAAAAAAAAAAAGATACAGGGGAATGAAATGTAAGAAAGTAGCCAATAAAAATAGAATCCAGAAGGAAGGATGGGATGAGTGAGGCTGGATGGAGTCTGGAGAAAGAGGTTTAGAGACTTTGCAGGACAAAAATCTATCATAGAAAAGGTCTATCACAGGTCAAGTAGAAAATATAACGATAACAATAATAGTATTTTTCTGGGTTTTGTTATTTTTGTGGTATTTGTCAGCTTTTTAAAATTTTAATTTGTTGTTATTGTTTTTATCTTTTCTAAATAAATATACACATTGGCAACTAAAAACAAGAAAACAAAATCTGTCATAGAAAGGACAATGGGCTGGCAGTTAAGAGACCTCGGCTTTCGTCTTAGTACTTCAGCTGTGAGGCTTCGGATAGGTGACTTCTGCCCATAGAAAGCTCGGGAAGGTGGAGAAGAGAGGAGGACAGTTCTGAACAAGGTCCATGTCCAAGGAGGTGGAGGATCTCTTTCTGCAGCTTACTCTAAGTGGGACTTTGAAACAGGAGATCTCTTTGCATGTATTGTAAATTCTATCTACCAGTAACTTCTTACCCGTAGTCTTTAGTTTCTGTATTCTTAAAATGAGGAAATTAAAACCAATAATCTTTAGGGCTTCTTCTAAGCCCTAAAATTTCAAAATTTTTAAAGGGAATTTAAAAGTTTAACCCAGCTTTAGGAGCAGGGAACCCTTTGAAAATGATTCAGAATTTTATGTGTTGTGTGTGTGTGTGTGTGTGTGTGTGTGTGTGTGTGTGTGTGTGTGAGTACAGATGTGTGTTTTTCTGGGGAAAGGGTCCTTAATGCCATCATTAAATTCTAGGCTGTTCCATGAATGCAGAAATAGCAAGAAACAAATGAATAATTAATTCAATCATAGTAATTCATTTAATTATAATCTACCAAGCATCTTATTAAATTCCTTCTCTGTGTTCACATGAGCACGTAGATATGAATAAGACGTAGTTCATGCCTCTGAGAAATGGTTAGTCAGTAAATCATCAACAGAAATGGTGCTGGTTCTCCTAGGATGTGTTGAATCGGGTCAAGGGCCATAAATTCTGGGTCCTAGTCCTAGTTCTGGAAGCATCTGGCTGACACTTTGACTTTCAGTTTCCTCAACCAAGAAAGAGCTTTAATAAAACATATCTTGCTTACTTCTTAGGGTTGTTCATTCAGAACGCATCTGGCTCTGTATGCTAGACCATGTTAGTTACAAGGGATACAGCCATGAATGAACTGAGCCCACCCCTATAGAACATACAGACCAGTTGGTAAGCTATGGATTTACTTTTCCTGGAGTAAATATGCTACAGTGAAGTTGAGAAGTGGGAAACATATACTGTTATTCACCTTGAATGGGAGCCTGAATAAATGGCTTTGCTTCCTCCTCCTCTTTTCTTTACATATTAAATTGAACCCAGGGGATAAGGAAGCATCTAGACAACACATGTGCACACTATGCTTCCTGCATACAGAGAGAGAACAGAAATGGTTAACTGAGATTTCTCTAAAGGAGAGCCATCTGCATTTTGCAAATTGATCTCCGGTCTCTTGGAGATGCTTTGAGGCTGGCTTTCTGGAGGCAGCTGCTGGGAATTGAAAAGTATTTGAGAGCATATGCTCAGACTTCTGACTCAAGATGATGAATTGAATGTGGGATAAATGCCGTCATTTCAAACACACATAGAAACAATAAATATGTTACTAAATACATAACAACATTCTAAAATAAGATAGGGACATCTCTATAGGCCAGAAACAGAAAAATCTGAAAAGAGCAGTGAACTATCTGCAGTGTGTAAATGAGGGGAGCAGAGAAATAAATAGTCACCCCTTGGTATCTGGGAGATTGGTTCCAGAACCTCTGTGGATAACAAAATCCAAGGATGCTCAAGTCCCTGATGTAAAATGGCTTAGTATTTGCTATAACCTACACACATCCTCCCATGCACTTTAAGTCATCTCTAGATTAACTATAATACTGAATACAATGTAAATTCTATGTAAGTAGTTATATGATATTTTAAATTTTGTATTATTTTTAATTGTATTGTTATTTTATTTTTTTAGTATTTTTGGTCTATGGTTGAATTTGCAGATGTGAGCCTGTGGATACAAAGGGCCAACTGTATATTTAATAGTCTATAAGAGATGAAAGAATGAGTGAAATCCATTGATTAGTGAACAAGAAGAGTAATTATAAGGCAAGAATAAGCAGTTAAGTTGTTCTTTTTATAAGTGCAACACTGTGTCTTTTTTTTTTTTTTTTTTTAAAGATGACTGGTAAGGGGACCTTAACCCTTGACTTGGTGTTGTCAGCACCACACTCTCCCAAGTGAGCCATGGGCCAGCCCTATAAGTGCAACATTCTGAAGATTCTGGAAGAGTAAATTAGTGAACCGTATGGTTAAATATGAAGAGATGTAGAAGTAGAAAAGATGAAAGTAAAGATAAGAAATAGAGAAGAGTGAACACGAAGACACAACATACCTCTAATAGGAGTTTAAAGGGATAAAATGAAGTGCTGGAAACAAAAGACATAAAGAAAATAATAAAGTGCTGGAAAGGTGATTTGAAGATTTATCATCTGAGGTATCCCCAGAACTTTACAAACACTTGAGCCCTCAGAAAGAAAAATCTACCAAGTGGAATAAAAACCAAATAAACAGAACAAAATGAAACTGTACACAATGTAGCACTGCTTCAGAATAAGCCAACAAAGAGGAAAGCCCAACTACCACAGAGAAAAGGCAGGTTACCTCCGAAGGGGTGAGAAGCAGCGACGTCAGGTTCTCAATGGAGACTAGCCTCGAAGTGCTGAGGGTATGTCCCTGTGAATCTGAAATTCCACAACAAGTCTGTGTTTTAGCCAGCCCTCCAGGTGATTCTCAGGCCTGCTGAAGTTTGAGAACCCCTTGGCTACAGCATTGTCTTGACAGACATCTAAGAGAGGCCTTCTCCATTCTGAACGACTCACAGCTGACTCCTCCTTTACTCCTGCAGATGCCTGGAACTTGGCTTTTCTAATCTTGCCCACTTTTACCAACAAACACCCAGAGTGGGTTGTATAACAGGGATAATGTCTTAACCTAAAAGAATGAAACTAGAATGGGGTTGAGTTTCAGACTCTCATAAGGTAGGTTGGAGTGAGACTGGAGGGGCTGAGGTAAGAGGTGGTGTTTGGGGATCTGGATGGCTTTCCAGCAGCCACCCACATTAGCTGGGACGTTGCCTGCTTGGGAAGCACACCTACCTGGTCTGGGGGAAGTAGGTCATCTCTGTCCTTCCTCAGCCTCAGTCCTCTAGGAGTGGAGGCTCCTCTGTCTGAGTACGCGTCCATGTGTTCAATGATGTCTTTGCTCCAAGATAGAGCTTAGGATGGAGTTTGCAAATAGCCTATATGAAGGGGATAAGACCCACTTCCTCTGTGTTTCAAAAGGTTTCTTTTCAGCCTCTCTAGTGGATGCCCTGCAGATGCTATTTAGAGATCTTTTCTCTCTGCTAGTTCGAGTGTTTACTGTCTGGCTTTTCTAGGTCTGAGTCTAATTTCCTGCATGAAGGACTTTTGTCATTTTTAAAGTGTTTATTTTTCCTTTAGGGTAAAAGTAAAAATGCGACATTCTATCAATCACTGGTGGAGAAGTGGTTGAGAGCTTTACTTTTCAACCTTAGCAGTGATCAGACTTGCCTCATGTGGTCCCAGAGCCCAGAATTAAGAGGACTGGGTAGATGGAGGTCTCAGAGCTCACAGCATCACTGTGTGTTGTACCCATGGACTCAGTCCCAGGTTAAAGAATGTCTTACTCATCTTTGGGTCTCTAGCTCCAAATACAGAAATGATGGAAGTGATAAGAAAATGTTTTTGGATGAATGTATGAGTCTCTTTATTTTCTAGTTGAATTGATTTCTATGTTTTCTGGCACTTAAGGCAAAATGGTCAATCTCTTGATAAATACATTTAAATATTTGCACCTTAGCTCACTTGGTTAGAGCCCAGTAATGATAACAGCAAGGTTAGGGGTTCAGGTCCCCTTACTGGACAGCCACCAAAAAGAAAAAAAAACTTTTGAAAGTACCCTATGGTGTGCAGAACAGTTCCCATGTTCACTGTTTTGGATGGAGTCTCCAAGGGGCACTCTGAGACCTTGAGTAAAAGTGCCACTCAGCCCTACGTTTTGCATAAAGAACCTGAGTCTTGGGCACATTTAAAGCCATGTATTCAGGAAGTAGCTGAATCAGGACCAAAAATCCATCATTTTGGGTTCTCCCCTCAGGCAGGTAATAGAGAAAATTATATTTTCGGTCATGCTTGTTCAAAAGTTGGGAAATGCCACTTAAAGGCAGGGCATAATATTAAATCACAATTACAATTCAGTGAAAGCATTTGGAGAGGAATAGGATAATATAGTCTGGGTTTTAGGAGGATCAAGATTAAATACTCATGGTTGATTATGATTAAGAAGGGGCGAGCCATGAAACAGAAACTTCTTAAAAGTTGCGATACTACCTCTGGTCATCCAAAGTGTTGCCTAAATTGGAAGACATTTTTTATTTTCCTTACTCGTTGCTCTGTCTGGTTAATAAACACCACTGCTTCTCACCCCCATCAGGGGCATCACAGAAAATGATGAACAGAACATATTTTTAAAATGGGTTTTATTACTGAAATGACTGGTCTTCTCTTTATACTTATTGTTTGAATATAATTTGGTTCTTTTTTGTGTGATTATCGTGCTATAGATGTTTATTGTAAAAAGTTTGGGAAAAAATATAAAAGTATAAAAATCGCCAGTAGTCCCCCACACAGAGAGCAGCGCTGTTAAGGTGGTGCTGTGTTTACATCCATAAGTTCATCCACACCCCCACCCCGATCCACCGATTACCCCTGTTCTCATCAGCCTTGGGGTGTGCTGCAGCCACCGTAGGGAGAAGTCCTTCTCTTCCTCTCTGCACATGCTGTCCCCCTCTTCAGAGGGGACACATTGCTAAGGCTTGAGGAAGGCGGTGGACTGACTCATCCTGATTTTCTAGGGACTTCCTGGTTTCAGCTTTGAAAAGTCCCACATCATGGGAACACCTGAGTTCCAGGTAAACAGGGCTGGTGGGTTTCTCTCTGTCTCCTGCTCCCACCCTGTTAGCAAAGGAAGAGCACCGACTCAGCCACTGGGGAGCACCACCCGAGAGCTGGCACATGCTGGGACTCAGCAGCCATCGTGCCCTGTTGAGCAAGATCAGTGTGCTAACGTCATGGCTCGTTCACGGCTGGGCTTCTGCTGCTTCTTGGATCTGTGTCCAGGCACAGCGAGCCTCATGATCTCACCGTTCTCTGGCCTCCTTAGCAGCACTTAAAGCTAAAGGGCAAAGCAGTGGCTTGGTTGATAAGTTGTGCTGGTCCACTTACCTTCCATTCAGGGTAGGGGGGGGAGACAGTTTACTAGAAAATCGTGATCTTGAGAGTTATAGGGCACTTGCTGCTATTGATAAAACTGATTCTCTGGTCCCCATTTGTCTCCTTGTGTCCACTGCCAACTGGTTACAACCTGGAGGCAAAGGGAATGAGTAATTTGAAATCCCAGTATCTAATACACCGATGTCTCGATGGGCAGACCCCTTGAAAGCAATGAGAAGACAGGTCTTTGGTATGGATGCTAGTGTGGGCTTCGGCATAAGGGAGCTCATCGTATTAATACCTACAGCTGCTATTTCCAGACATGAACCAATTGCCTTCTATCCTGTAAAACAAAAATAGGGGAAGCATTTTCTTTGTAGGGGAGGCCAATTAGAAAATCGGCGAATTCAAGTCATCATGACTTGTGATTTTTGCAACCAGTTGGCGAATTTCGTGAGGGCAGGCTGTGGCTTGTGTTGGTTGCTCTGGCTCAGTGAACGCTGAGTCAAAGTCAAGCACAGATTAGGCTTCTATCTAGAACCAGCCGTGGCAATCATGAGCAGCTGAGTTCGTCTTCACTACCTTCCTTTCTTTTGCATCGTCAGCTCCACCATTTTCCCTGCACCCCACTCTTTATCTAAACACCAAGCACCATCTCCTGAGGAGCTTCCTCACATCCTAACAATTCTTCCCAACAAAACTGAGCCACCCTGAAGTCCTTCCCTCAGGGGAGGGACAAAAGGCAATGATGAATTGAACTCACCCATCCAGGTGGATTTGGTGTCTTGGTAGCTTTTACTGCCTACGCCTGAGGTTCCACCTCCTGTATGGACCTCGTCCCGGGCACTCTCCAAACAGGAGCTTCTCTAGGTTCTGACTACCCCCCTTCACTTTGGCTCTTTTTCCTCTTTCTGGTCTTCCCATATTCTATTGTTTTGTCTCCTTCCCTGGCTGGGAATTTCAGGCTCAGGGTAGAGTTGGGTGGTCTTCCTCTACTCAAATTTCTATGAGTTTTTTCACCACCTCACACCTCCCAGTTTCTGTCCAATTGGCAAGTGTCCCAGTCCACCATGGCTGACAGCGCCTTGCACCAGAGAATCCAGCTGAGCCCATCTCCGGTAGCCTTGCCAGCCAGCTCGTCCTTGGAGCAGGGAGCAAGGAATTTGCCTGGTTCCCAAGGAAACCATCCCAGGTGCAGAGAGGGACAGAGTAATAGGTTTGCTGACTGCCTCCTTCCACTGGGTGTGCTGTGGGTTTAGAGACTGTCCCAAAGGCAGGGCAGACATGGAACCGGCATATGAGACCAAATGACAACTGACATGGACTCCGCCTCTCTAGAACTCAGAAAGCAGTTTCATGCCCACAGTCTCTGTGCTTCCCTGTGGGAAGGACAGTCTGTCAGCCCCATGGGGAAGAGGGTGATGCAGGGAACCCCACAGTTCAGGGTTCAAATTCTGGCCTAGCTGTACACCTGCTGAGCAACTTGGGACAGGTATCTTCCCCACAGGTTAAGAAGACTAGATTATATAATGTATAATACCCCCCAGCAGAGTGTGTGGCCCATTAAATAATAGCTGTTACTATTGTTTTTCAGATAAAAAAAACTGTACCTTTAAGAGGTGAGCACTCCTCTAGCCGATTGGTGGCTTTCTTGGAACTCAAACACTTGTCTACTGATGTCTTGTGCTCTTAAAAAAGGCAGGAAGGAAGCGGGGGAGGGAGAGGATGAGTAATGAAGACATGTGGGTTTTAAACTTCTGCAAATAGGGCTGGCCAGTTAGCTCCCTTGGTTAGAGCATGGTGCTGATAACACCAAGGTCCGGGGTTCGATACCTGTATTGGCCAACTGCCCCCACCGAAAAAGAGACCGATAAGCTTTTGTCAATAGCTATCGATATCCAGAACATTGTCACGCAAGACCCAAGCACAGGCGTAGGATTTTAATATCCTTCATCGAGCACTCACAATGCACCAAGAATTTGACTTTATTATCACATTTATTCTTCATGGCTGATCTACAAGTTCGGAACTATTGTCCCCGCCTTACTATCTCAGAAGGATTTCTAGTATTTGAACCTGGATTTAAATCAGGTTTCTATGACGTCGATGGCTTGTTCTGAATCACTGTGTGTGGCCTCTCCTAACGGGCACCCCAGGCTCTGGTCTGTCAGGAGTGGTGACACAAAGCAGGAAAGACACTAAACTTGGGAGGTGGCAGAAACCTGGCCCTACAGGTGGAGCCAGGAGGCGCAGGGGAAGTGGGAAGAGCAGACTTGACCTTGGGGGGGACACACTCCTGACCTTTCTGCTTCCTGCTGGCTTGTTCTTCATACATTCTTTTCTGCAGTCCCTGGTTTGGAAGATTCAGGCCTGGGGAAGGTGCCAAAATATGGCTGCCGGGGCTGGGGCCTGTCCCTGACCCTGGATCTGGTGAGGGTGTTTTGAGTTGCAGCCCCACCGGACAGCTCCACATGCTGGCTGCTCCTCGCTTCCGCCCTGCTGCTTGGATTTCATTGTTGCCACCTTCCCTCGTTTTTTTCAAAGACACATTTTCCTGCTAAAGAATGACGTCAGGGACACTAGAGAACTGAATGATCGCTTGCCACTGTTTTTACACATTCATTCGCAGAAGGAAGAACTTTAGGACAATGACAAGGTACGGGCTTTGTAGCCAGAGAGAACCAGAGGTGAGTCTGGTTTTGCCACCACTTACTAGCTGTGTGACCTTGTACAATTGACCTAACCTCTCTGACCTTCTGTAAAATAGGAATCACCAGGGAAGAGGGACTGAATCCAGGGAAGACAACACCAGTGGTACCACCATCATATGCCACACCTGGGACTTGATTCTTGGTTCCGAAGGCCCGGGGATGGGCAGTTGTCAGCGCCAGGGTCGTGAGTAAATAAATACTCAGTAAATAAATACTCGGTGCACACCAGAGTGAGGCAAAGACCAGAATTCTGATCTATTAGTTTATGATGAGAACTAGATCTGTCACGAGGAGTAGAATGCTTACATTAGCATGACCGGTATATTCTCTCCTGTCAACAAGTCACTCAGCAAGTCACATGTCACATGGAAGGTTGCTTTGGTAAGTGTACAGCAGAGAAAGGAAACTTTGGATAATTTGGGTATGTGATCACTGCACTAATTTAATAAATATTTTGAAAGCCAACTCAATGCTTGTTACGAGCTTCATTGTGTCCCCTGTAAACTCATATCTGAATTTGTTGAAGTCCTAATGCCCAGTACCTCAGAAAGTGACTATATTTGGAAATAGGGCTTTTAAAGAGGTGATTAAGTTAAAATGAGCTTGTTAGAGTGGGCCCCAATTCAGTCTGACTGCTGTCCTTATAAAAAGAGGAAATTCGACATAGACACACCCAGAGGGAAGACCGTGTACAGACATGGGGAGAAGACAGCCATCTGCAAGCCAGGGAGAGAGGCCTCAGAGGATACCAACCCTGCTGACACCTTGATCTTGGACTTCAGCCTCCAATATTGTGAGAAAACACTTTTCTGTTTAAGCCACCCAGTCAGTAGTACTTTTTTATGGCAGCCCTGGCAGACTAACAGTGCTGGACACGGGGGAGAGACGATGGGTAGGGTGTTGGGTGATATTTACCCTAACGGGGCTGCTAGTCTCAGGACAGGCAGGTGAGCCCAAAGCAGGTAAACCAGAGACTCTCCCTGAGGAGGAGACACATGAACTGAGAGAAGAAAAATTAGAAAGAGCCCGTCATGGGCACAGCCAGGAGATGAATGGTCCAGGAGGAAAGAGTCGCTGGGGCAAAGGCCCTGGGGCTGCCATTCTCTGGGCCGGGTCGAGGAGGAGGGAGGCAGCCGGAGAGGCTGGTGCAAATGAGCAGTGGCATGAGGAGCCTGGGGACCTGGCGGGGGACAGAGTGTCACAGCGCCTGCAGGGCTCCAGAGCCGCACTATGAAGTTCGGCTTTTCTTAAAGCAACAGGGAGTCACTGAAGCAGGTTGGAAGCAGAGCAGCAAAGTGATCTGACTTAAATGCTTAAAAGATCACTGGCTGCTGTGTGATGAGTATTTGTGGAGGCAGGGAGACCAGGGGGAGGTCATTGCAACAGTCCAGGTAAGCAGTGGTGGTGGCAGAACTGGAGAATGGAAGGGTGCAGATCTATTTTGTGGTTGACTTAAACGAAAAGTAACTGCCGATAGATGGAGTTTGGGGAGTATGGGAGAGAGCAGAATCAATTAAAGCTAATAGGATTTAGGCTTATGCAGCCACGTACATGGTGGTGTCATCTACTTAGATGAAGAGTTTGAGAGAATAGACTTGGAGGTCGAGGACAGGGAAATCAAAGGTTCTGTATGATATCTGTAAAACACAGAGTGACTTTGCTGCTGAGTACAGAATATGTGAAGTCAGTGAGTAAGTCTTCTCCAAAAGGGCCCTCTGGATACTCAGAGAGGTTTAGATCTATCCAACTCAAACTAGCTTAACACGGAATATATTGAGTAACTGGGAAGCTCAGGGATAGGTACACGCTTCGGGCATGGCTGGATCCAGTGCTCTCTTCTCCGTGTCTCTGTGTCTGTCTGTATCTCTGTCTCTCAGCTCTGAGATGCTTTTCTTTGTTTTCTCAGGTAGGCACTGGCTATAGATTGTCATCCTAAAAAAAAAAAAGAAAAAGTGAGGGTTAGTGACAGTCCCAGGAATGACTCTTACTCATGTGGCTTGGGTCACTAGCTCAACTCTGAAGGAATTGCTGTGCCCTTGGGTTTGAACACTCACTAGCTAGCTCTGGGACATGTGTCTGGGAGGAGAGAGAGAAAGTCATCTCCTCCTTAAACCACATGGACTGAAGGTGGGAACGTGTTGGTTCCCCGAAATAAAGAGATTCAGAGCAGATTAAAACAGTAGCAGACGATGGTGGCCAGGTTACCATCCGCCTTGGGTACCCATGCCTCGGGTAAAGATTGATTTCACTTTATTCAGCCCAAAGATCTCACCCGTTCTAAGCTATGGTCAAAGCTGATCTGTATCTCAGGCTGGCCAGTTTCCTCCAGAGGATCCTATAGTTTAATTCTTGAAGGCTAGTTTTATTTCCCTTATTCCTGTTTTCCAGAAGGAGAGCTCACTGCAGCCTCCGGGAACCAAGGTAAGTGTAAATAGAATATAGCCCATTGTAAGGCACCCCATCTACCCTCCAGAGAAGGCAGTAATTATTATAACCACGTATTCAGTGAGCATCTGCTGATCTCCTGCCACATGCGAGGCACTGGCTTGGGAACCTGGGACTTGCATTCTCAGCTTGGGTCTCAGCTGGGGGCCAGTCATTTCAAGGCATGTCTGGTAAATCATGGTCAAGCCAGCACGTGCTTTGTCCAGAGGGGACCGAGTTGACTCCTGGGAGAGAACTAAAACCGGACAAGGAGGAGGCACACACCAATAGCTTGACCCAGTATCAGAGCCTCAGTCCTCAGTGCAGAGGCCCAGGTGTGAGTGAAACCCAGGCCTCCCCAGGGGTCCGACTCCATGCCCACCCCTAGCAATGGACTCCTGCCTGAACCTCCCGGACAGAGTATGCACGCAAAGGAGTTGTTTTGCTAAAAATCCCTTTTGGACTCTGGGACAAAGCAGCCCTCTCCCAGGGCCCCTTCTGAAGCACACAGTGACTGAGGAGAGAGGCATCGCCCCCTCCCCACCGGCAGCAGTTATTATAATCACATATTCTGCCAATGTCTGCTGACCAAGGCGGTGTCTTGCATGTGGCAGGAGATCAGCAGACACTCGCTGAATACGTGATTATAGTAATCGCTGCCTGAAGCATCAGTTTCATTCTTGTGCCTGCCTTGGCTCTATGTGTCTCATATTACGTGTGAGTGTCGCCAATGCTGATGTATTGGGGTGGAGGGTGATGTTCTTAAACGTGGCCTATCATGGACTATATTTCTGTAGACTTCCATCCTGCCCCTGCTCCTGAAGCTGGCCAGTCCCTGTCTCTTGCTCCACCCTCCCTCTCTCATTTTGATTGAAATGGGGATATTTTCCCTTAATAGCAGTTGAACATTTTCTATATTTTTGTAAACACATGCCTTGCCATTCTGCACCAGTTAGGATTGCTGTTGGCTACAAGCCACAGAAAACCTGACTACCAGGTTAGGGGCTGCTTTTCATGTAACAGGACGTCTGAAGAGGAGCAGTGTGGAGCTAAGGCTCCTTCACACTCCCGGTGCACTGTCTCTGGCTTTGGCTTCTTCAGTCCTCGTGTGAAGAGATGGCTGCTGCATCTCCAAGCATCATGTCTACATTCCAGGAAAGAGTCTGGGGCAAGGACAAGAGGCAAAAGCTGTGCCACTCCTTTTGTCAGCTAAATCAGAACTTTTCAATAGCCCCAGCCCCAGACTTCTTAATGTCTGTCATTGGCCAAAACCTGTCTCGTGGTCACCCCAGTCTCTGCCTCTGCCCACGTATCTGTTCCTGTCATTGTATCTGGAGGCAGAATGATGGTGGAGGAACTGTCCTGGGCCTGGTTTAAGATTTTATTTAAAAGTGACATTTTATTCCCCGAGTGAGAGAATAAGACATTTTTTAGGTGGAGATGTATAGGTCAAATTGTGTCATGAGCCATGAACTGGGGTTATTCCTGTTGCTGCAATCCGCTTCCTACCCATCAGTTCATATGGCCTGAGGAAACTCGGTTTGCAGAGATGAGTACAGCATGATGACAAGTGTGAATTTTTGAACTATTTTATTAATGTTTTCTGGATCACAGTAGAGGTACCAACAAGGTACATGGGGGCTTGGAATAAGGAAAGGGAGCCCCTCCTGGTGAGGAGGATTGAAGTGATCAGAGCACCATGTACATCTAATGATTTTTTTTTTTAATTTGCATCAGGCGGAAATTGATTCCTGCTTAGTGGCCACTCTGCATGCCCGGATTCTAATTGCTGAGGCTCCAGCTGAGTTTCCTGAATGCAGCAGGAAGAAAAGAGCCACTTGAGCATTTCCTAAAGGCCCCAGGAGGGCTCTTAGGAGAGTAAGTGACTCTGGTAAGGTAGCTCAAGAAAGCCATCAGAATGATTCACCACCATCTGGTGTTGATTATTTTACTGAAAATCAGTTGGCTTACAGTTAGCAAGCAGTTTTGTTAAATCATCATGAACATCACAAAGACCGGCAGAAAATTGGATAAGTCTTGAGGGAGAAAATACTGTATATCCAGTATAATATAATACAATAGGAAGGCTATAAAGAGAGAAGATGGTTTTACAACTAAACAGAACTTTCTTATAATTAGCTACGGAGCCCTAATTTCTAGATCTGTAAGTTGGGAATAATCATACCCACATTCTAGAAAGCATTACTATCATTCGCCAACGTCTGGTTCGCCTTTACTTCTGAGCACATGGGGGGACATGCCCTTGAAGCTGGGCGTGTCCATATGACTTGTTTTGGCCAATGAAATGTAAGTGTTACTGCCAAGTGAAAGCAATTCAGTAGTGCTGGGGTCGCATCACTCTATTTGCCCTGACTCAGAAATTGTGGACTTAGTGTCGACATGGAGGGTCCATATGATCAAAGCAGCCTAGAATCCTGGACCAACACATGGAATGTTGCTCAGACCCAGAGCCATTTCTGTGAGTAAGAAATAAACTAAGATAAAGTCAAACCTCTAAACTTTGGGGAGTTGTTTTTTACTACAATATATCCAAGCCTAGGATGGAATGTCTTCTACTCTACCTGTTTCTGCACATAACTAATTTGTAAATTCTGTGCCTGATTATGAGGAGCTCAGTTAAATGTCTGCACTGAAGAGGTTGATTTCTGCATTGGGAATAGGAGGATTCTCAATAGAAGTGGCAAAATGTTAAAAGAATTTTTAAAAGATCTGGGGTAGCATGAATGAGAGATCTCGTTACATTCTCTAAGCATCAGACACAGTGGTTCAAGTTAAAAGTGCTAAATCAAACTAAAATTTGGCCTGAGAAAGCCTCTACCTGCCTACTGGAGTTCTTATGTATGAGCCACAACCTAACTTAATAGGTAAATAAATTGAAAACCTAACTTAGAAATGTGCTTCTGTAATGACATTTAGTCTCAGCCAGTCACACCAGCTCCGACCACTCACGAGCAGCCAACTGTTCAAGCCATGTTCAAATGAGGCAAATGCTAAGCTGTCATTGATCCAGCTGTTTCTGTACCTCACTTTCCTTTCGCTGTCTATAAATCTTAATCGACTACCAGGCAGCTGTGGAGTCTCTCTTAATCTGTTCTGGGGGCTGACTGATTTGCGAATCGTTTTTTCTTGCTCATTTAAACTTTGTTAAATTTAATTTGTCTAGAGTTTTTTGTTTGTTTGTTTTTTGTTTTTAATCAAAAATGAGGCTCAAAACATGCACCCATAGTGTTATGTAAAACATTTAAAATGTTTCAGGAATTCTGGATAAACCCCTAAAAAAAAAAAATCATTGAGGAATTTTCTGACTGGAGGCAGCCCTACCCACCATAAATCAGTCCTTAGGCAGCCTCTTACAAAGGAAAGAGCAGAGAACAGGAAAGGGTGCCTGGGCTTGGATCTCAGGTCTATTCCAAATGAGCTGGGCGATCTTGAAGCCCCTGGAATTGTTTCCTTGTCTGAAAAATGAGGTGGATGAGAGAATTAGTGAGAAAATGTATGTATTACCTTGTAATCTGTAACAGCACCCAGAGAACAATAGTTGTTTGTTACTTTGATAGTAAGTGATCATTAATTTGAGTACATGTGATATAGAAGACAGTACATTGGACACTTTAATAAATTTTCCTCTGCCTCTATCCCCAGCCATTGCCACCTCTGCACATGCCCAAATCCACACAATCCTGTAAGATGAGTGTTATCTCCATTTTATATACAGGAAAATGAGATTCAGTTGCTGAGTAACTTGCTCAAGGTAAGTGGCTATGCCCAAGCCTCAATACCATTCTCTCAGTTTTCAAAGCTCGTTTTCTTTCCACTAGTATAAGGATTCAGAAACTATGTAATGCTTAAGAAAAAAATAGCGTGCTTTTCTCAAATTACCCTTTATAAACTAGGGAGAACAGAGACACGTGTTTCTCTTGATTGTGAAGAAGCTACTGCTGCATTAAAGGAAAGCTGCACTTAGAGGCTCATCTGAAAACTCCCGATGTGGGAGGAAACGCAGAGTCCTTTCGCATCCAGCTCGGACACACCCCAGCCACCGTGCTCATGAGGATTTTAATCAGTCAGCAAGGAAAGGCAGAATAGGTCCTTCCCTTTTTTCTGAGATAATCGTCACTTCAGATGCTGAACAGCAAATGGAAACATTTTGTTCTGGAGAGAAAAGTGTCTGGAGCCTCCCCCTTTCATACACCATAATCACCCCACCAGCTTTCAAAGCTCGACTGAAATGACTTCCAAATTGGGCTGAATCACAACGTCTGGGTGATACTCGATGTGGTAGACAGAATAATGCCTACCTCTGCCCACATTCTGATCCTCAGAACCTGTGACTATGTTCCTTTACATGTCAAGAGGGTCTTTGCAGATATGATTAAGTTAAGGACCTCGAGATGGGGGAGATTAGCCTGGATTATCTGGATGGGTCCAATGTCATCACACAGGGCCTTAAAAGCAAGAACTTTGCCAGTTGTAGTCAGACTGAGACGTGACTACAGAGGAAAGGCACAGCGAGATGCAACGTTGCTGGCTTTGAAGACAAAAGAAAGGCCACGCGCCAAGGAATGTGGGCAGCCTCTAGAAGCTAGAAAAGGCCAGGAAACAGATTCTGCTCTAGAGCCTCCCAAAGGGAAGGCAGCCCTGCCAACACCTTGATTTTAGCTCAGTGAGATCCGTGTTAGACTTCTGACCCACAGAACTGTAAGGTGATAAATCTGTGTTGCTTTAATCCACTGAGTTTGTTGTAATCTGTTACAGCAGCAATAAAAAACTAATACACTGAGGAGAATGATACATTACAAAGTTTCTTCAGTGCCCATATCAATTAGACTTCACATCCTGTTGAAATGACACCTGTGACACTAGCTACTGTTCTTTGAGGACTGGCTTCATGCCAGGCACCTGCTAGACACTTCACATACCTTTTCCCCAATCTTTACAATAACTCTTGCCGAGTAGGTAATACCTCCTTTTTCTCAGATGAGGAAATGGAGACTCTGAGAGATTCAGTGACCTGCCCAGATAGACATGGTGGAGCCAGGATTCAAATTCCCTTGTCTTCTCTGGCAGGCACCTCTGGAAAGGAGCCTCACCAATGTTCGAATCTGGCATTTCCTCTGCAGCCTCACAGCCTTAGCCCGAGCATCAGTTCTATGTTCCCCCAGGGTTATGGCCACTGCTCTTTAAGGTGTCCCCTGCCTCAGACCCCACCTCTGACAATCCATCATGCCCTGTAGGCAGGGCAACTTCTCCAGTACACAGACCTGTTCTTGCC
The DNA here is from genome assembly GCF_027409185.1 of Cynocephalus volans. Taxonomy (NCBI): domain Eukaryota; kingdom Metazoa; phylum Chordata; class Mammalia; order Dermoptera; family Cynocephalidae; genus Cynocephalus; species Cynocephalus volans. The sequence continues at coordinate 77,891,734 of NC_084474.1, read as the reverse complement.
ACTCGTCTGCTTCCTCCCTCTGAGAGGTCCCCACCTTATGTTGCACGAAGTCCCACCCTCTTAGCATGGCAGTCAAAACCCTTTGACTGGATCTGAGTTCAATCCATCCCTTCAAACTCATCACACTGCAGACTCATCAACACGTCAGGTTTGCACCAGAATATGCCATGGACTTTTCATCACCATGTATATGAACCTCCTCGTATGACAGACAAGGAAACTATGGATCAGAGATGTGAAAGTAGCTGCCCTAGGTCACACAGCTTGTATGAAGCAGTTAACACTAGATCCCAGGTTCCCCCGTGAGATCACCCTGGAGCCTTAAAGATATAATCTCTAATTTCTTCACTTCCTTCTTCTGCTGCCATTACTGAGTAAAAAAACAGCCACGCTCTCTAGTGGGGAGGACTACAGTACCTCCTGTCTGTTCTCCACATGGAATGGAAATCTAATCATGCCTCTCCACTGCTTAAAATCCTTCATAGCTATCCATGTCCTTAAAATGAAGACCCAAACCCTTAAGGATGTGACCTCTATGTGACTTTCCAGCTTCATCTCAGGACCCTCTGCCTCTCACTATGATACCCATTCTCAGACACCTTCATGTATCTCACTCCCTCCTACCTCAGGGCCTTTGCACATGCTATCCTCTGTCTAGAGTAGTCTTTCTCCTCTCCATCTCTCTTCCTCATCCTTTAACTCCCTTCAGCCACCACTTCCTCAGGAGGCCTCCCTGACTGTCAGACCCCATGGGATGCTTGCTCTCTGTGCTCCCAGAACAATTCCTGTTCAATCCATCAGTCTGTACTTGTCTTTGTGTGTGATTGTTTGATTTGTGTCTTCTCTCCATCAAACTCTGTGCTCCACGAGTTTAAACAGGGACTTTGTGCATTTTTGTGTCCCCAGTGGTATCACAGCACCTGGAATGAGGATGGAACTCCATAATTATTTGTTGAATGAATAAGTCCCAAAAGGCTCCAGCAGCAAAGTGGATCTTGTAATTTCCATTACGTGTCTTATGAGAGAAAGAGAAAGAAAGGTACCAAATGTTTAAGTACTAGTAACACAGATTTGAATATTCTATCCTGTGGGTTGTTTGTTGTGGTTGTGGTTGCTGGTATTAATTTTGTTTTGTTTTGTTTGGGGGAAAGGATTCAAATGTAAAAAACATAAACAAAACCACTGTGGAACAGATTTAAGCTAAAGAAAAACTCTAAGCTGTCAAATGAATAAATTTAGATTAATCTTATTTAAGAACACAAGTAAGGACTCATGACAACTTATTGAGAAGTAGACTATTTTTTTTTTAACTGCAATATCCTTAGGGCCAAGGTTACACAATTAGGCATAGACTGTTGTTTATTTTTTTCACATGCAGGACAGGCCGTACACGACATCCTACATATAGAACACCAGATACAGCGGACTCCAAAATTATCCTTGCTTACCACTTCTTCTCACACGTTGCTTATGCTGCCATCTGATCCGAAAGTGTTGCAAATACTTCCACTAAAGCCTTTTCAGGATTTGGATGTCTTTTGACAGCAAAAGGAAGGAGACGAGCTCTATTTGACTTAGGAGGATTTTCATCTTGTTTTTCTTATGGATTTGAACAACGTGCATTATTTTATCTAGAGTTTACTTGTCATCTTCCTGTCCAGAATCCAGCAGAAAGAACAATAGCTTACTTCCAAATTTATCCTGAAATAACAGTGTTCTTTTCCTTTTCAACAACACCAGAGGTGTATACTTTTCTTCGTCTTAAGCCTCATCCATGAAACCCATTGCTTTTCTGGTGCCCTTCTTGGCTGACCCATAAATTGAAGATGAAACGATATCTTGAGGAGTTACTAGAATGTAAACTCCATGGCAGGAGGGCTGCGACCGTCTCATCTCTGCTGCATCCCCACTGCCCAGCACACAGGAGATGCTCAGTAAATATTTTTAAATGGGCACAAGTCAATTTATATTTATTTATTAAACTTTTTACATTAAAATAATACGTGTTTATTTTAGAAGTTTTAGGAGAAATAGAAAAGCATGAAAAAAAGAAAGGATACTACTCCTTAAAGATAATCACTATTAACATTTTGGCATATTCCTTCAGACATTGTTTTCTATGCATGTATATATACTTTCTTTTTGTACCATGCTGTACACACAGTTTTTTAACCTATTTTTTAAACTTATAATGTATATATTCAATTTATACATTTCATGCCAGTAAGTATTTTTGGCTACATCATTAATGATGGCTGTGTATTATTGCACAGTAAGAATGAACCACAGTTTATGTACAAGCCCACTAGGAAACATTGCCAATGAGTAAATGCTCTATTTTTCAGCACTTCAGGAAAATAGGGCATTCTAGTTACCAGGAAGCGAGAATCTAGGGCCAGCATTCAGGGAACAATGCTTAAGTCCAGTATCAAACAGAACATTTTTCAGTCTTTCTTTGATAGATCAGAAACATTTTAGAATGACTTTTCATGTGGAAGTAAACATCCTTCTCTTTAAAAGAGTTACATCTGTGTGAAGATATCAAAAAACAAAACTGTTGCCCTGGTGCCTCTGGTGTCAAGAGGGGAACCTCAACCCAGCCTCCCAGTAGGACCAAATGGTCTCTGATGACAGAAAGAAGAAACAGTTGCAATACTTATTTGTGTAAGAGGCCAAAGATTCTTCATGGGAATTGAGCCAAACATTCCAGTTCGTAGGGCTGGCCAGTTAGCTCAGTTGGTTAGAGCTCGGTATTATAACACCAGAGTCAAAGACTCAGATCCCAGTACTGGCCAGCCGCAGGGGGGAAAAAAAATTCCTTTGCTTCCTTATTATATCTGGGAAAACCAGCCTCTCACTTCAACTCCCTGCCTTAGTAAGGGTGGCAGATCTATCCTGTACTATGAAGATCAAAGGTTTACTTTCAAGAAAAACGTACCCAATCTGACCAGTATATAGGATATTGTTTCTAAGACTGGTTTTCAAATTAGTTTGTACTTGAGACTCACGATGGAACCTGCCACATATGGAGGTCAAACTATGTCGAATAGTGCCAGGGATGGCCATTTATATCATGGTCTATGGAAATGCTGTCCTCGGTGGGGCCCGTGTATTTGGCAAAAGAGAATTACTACTGGTAGCATGGAGCTCCCCCTGACCCATACACACACATACGTGTAATTATATTTCAGATTTCTTACAACATACTGTAAAACTCCCACTTGTAAATTTCCATACAGCATACACCAAGATGGATTTCTCCAAAACTCATTATGACTGCTGAACATGTTCTACAGTGTTGACTTTAAAGGAAAACCAGCAGCATCTTGTCTCTAGATGGGAATTTCAACAATAAAGTACTTTAGGTGATTTATAGGAAGTTTTCTCCAACCCACTTTCACAGCCCGAAAAAGTGAATGTGTTCTGTAAACTGTAAGGATTAGACAAGGTTAAGAAATATGAGACAGGTTCGATATTTGTAATTTGCTAAAGTGTTTTTAGTCTATTTTCTGTAAATTTTATTTAAAATAAAGTACTTCTAGTAAAATCTCAGACCCAGGATTCCACCTCCCAGAATATAACCATCACGTGAAGAAAACATTCACCTGGGTCAGTCTGAGGTCACCGCTGATTACCCCGAGGAGAAAGCGTCATCATTCCGTGCTGCTCATGGCCAAAAAACATGACTTAAGGCTCATAAGTTTGAAAGGCGGGGGCAGGGGCTGGGGAGGGAAGGAATGCTTCTTTTCCACCTTCTCAGATGTAGGGACTGGTGTGGGGCCCTGTGGGTCTATGCCTTTAGCACGTAGCACGGAGCCTTGCATAGCTCACGTTCCTAGATGGTCCCAGATGAGAAGAGAGGAGGTTAGTGGGGGTGGGGCAGGTCTTCCACCATTCTCTATGAGCCCACAATTCTATGGCTGATGGCTCCTGGCAAGGTATAGATGAAGAGCACCAGGAAGATGATGAGAATGATCAGAATCAAACCGATGATGATGTACTTCTTGTAATTCCTCCAGATGAGGTGGTACAGGCACTTGAAGGGGCTCATGAACCAGGAGAAGGAGGTGTCTGGGCGGCTGAGGAGGAAGCAAAAGAACATCAGGGAACGGGCTGTGCTGTCAATGCTCAGGATGGGCAAGACCTCAGGAAGGGTTTCTGACTCCCCCTTTCTGGGGACTCACAGGAAAGACTTGAGAATGGGAGAGGACCATGTTGCCTGAAGTAGAAACAACCTAACATTTGGACAGTGATGATTCCTGCATCATTTTAAAGGTTGGTCTGGAGTAGAGCGAGACTGTAGTTAGAACCTGCCAGAGGCCCCACCACCCGCCTCCTGTCCCACCATGACCAGCTCAGTCCATAATGATTCCCCTCACCCCAAATTCCTATCTCATCTATCACATGACTTACCCCTTTCTTGAAACAAACATATTTGTCTCCTACACTCTGATTACTATTTTATGAGTCTGTGTGTTATTTCTCCCTAAACAGGTTGAAAGGTCCTGGAAGGCATGACTTATGCAGTTTATATCTTCTGTGTTCTCCAGAGTGTTCTTCCAGTAGGCACTTAATAAATAATTTTGAATTAATGAATAACTAAGCATCCATTATGTCCCCAACACTATGAGAGAGGAAAGGTAGGCACAGAGACAAGACCACTCTTCTTGAGACATTGTAGTCTGAGGAGGGATAGAATAAATACAATTTCAAAAAGTACTTTGTATACATATTTCATACCTATCTCTATTGACTCTTTAGATTGATATATAACCAAGGATTAAAGTGAATAGGGTAACCTTTTTTTCTAAGAATTCTACTTCTGGGAATGTATTTTAAAGTAATGATTTATAAAGGGAAAACATTTTCATCATATTATAATAGTGGGAAAAAGGTAAAAGTCAATTAAATATCCAGTTATGGGGTGGTGACCAAGTCAATTCTGGGCATCAAGTCTATGGAATATTTATAGCCCTTAAAAATCCTAATTATAACAAATACAGCAACAAAGCAAAAAATTTTCAGTAAAGGATAAAGGAAACATTAAGACAATTTTATATACATAATTAAAGAACAAGTAGAAAAAATTCATGTGAGCTTTATATTCATGTAAAAAATGAGTAGAAAAATATGTGAAATGACTCTAGAAATGCCTTTGTGGTAGTATTACAGACAAGCCCCCTCTCCATTTGCCAAACACATTGTAATGTTTTTAGAATGTTTTTCAGTCATAGAAACAAAAAGCCACATAGGTTGGTTGGCACCAATTGCCTGCCTCCTGGCTTCTCAGTTCTCCCAGAGGATGCTCTAAAGAAACGCCTACACCCTCTGATACCGATGGTGACTGCAAAGGGTCTTTCCCCGTGCTGACATTCCCCCACACAGCTCCACTCACTTGGGCTTGGCCAGGGGCTCTGGCTCCTTTCGGGCTTTTCCGACAGGATTTTTCTCAGCTTCTTCTGCTGTAACTAGGTGGAACTCAGCTTCAACCTTGCCCTGCATAAAGAAGCGAAAGCTTTAGTTTCTAGTCACAAAGACCTGCTGGGGCAATGCCAAACTTCTAGCAAAAGTGTTATCGTGTTGGAGAATGCCAGAAAGCATATTGACTATTCTGATGCCTTATTTTGGGAAATATTGTTGCATTTCTTGTCCTGGGAGAAGCTATTGTTATGATGAACAACTAAAGCCTCCAATGATGTTACTACTGCTGAGTTTTGTGGAAGGAGAGGGTCCCACGTGTACACATAGGCACAAGCATATCCTCAGTCACAGGTACTACTCCACGTGTAGTCACTGATATCTGAAGAAATGATATTAATTAGAGAAACTTCTTAGCAATTAGCAAGGGGACTAATTACTTGAGTGGCAGACCCTTTGAATCTGCTACAGTCTTCTCGGTCAATTCTTGAAAGGAAACTGGTGGGCGTGGCCTTACATTTGTCCAATTGCTTTCCTGTCATTCTTCATTCTTTTTCTTGTTTCCACTAATTGTTTTATGATTATCCTTTTATTCTAGCATTATCCTTTCTATCATATACTATCTATAATATCTATTCTAGAATTCCCTCCCCCTGCTCCCTCAGTAAGCAACAGCCCCTCTGATTTGAAAATTGTGACCAACGAGCTTCTTCAGAGCACCATGCCAAAGTTACAGGCAGTGATAGAAGTCTTGGATTATCAAAGAATGAGATAGGAAACCTACAAAAGTTGAGTCATTCTTTCTTGTTTACTCATTCATTCACTGCTTTGGAGGACTCTCTGTATACCAGGCACTGTTCTAGGCAGTGAGGACTTAACAAGGATTAAGAAAAATAGAATCCCTGATCTCCTGGAGCTCCCATTCTTGGTGGAGGAGACCTTCTTTCCTCTTGCTTCTTTTGGTTTTTTGTGCATTAAAATTCAAGGTGATAGAGGGAGGCAGAACTGGTAGGAGACTAGAGCATCACTGAAGTTTCTTAACACATACTGTCACTGTTAAAGCTTCTCTCTCTGAATCACATGTGGGTTAGGCATTACGTGACTTCTGGCGCATGGTTGATTTCTTACTCCTGTGAAAAACTCTAAGATTCTGCTGAGCCAGTGGCCTTGTGTTAACTTACCCCTTCACCCTGAAAAATCCAGGGCTTCTTAACAAGAAGGTTTGGTTGTTGGCAGCCATGATGGGAGAAGGCAGAGAATATTAAATTAATTCACCCTCAACATTGGAGTTATCTGTAACTATCACGAAGAGCCCTGTTCCAGCTTCACTGCCCTGCCTGAGTGGTGTCAAAGCATTTATCAGGCATCAGGAAGGCAGCTAAGGAAAGGTTTTTACTGACATATTCTGATAAACACCACTCTTTACGGTGTATCTCTCCACACAGAGGGTTTTGTGTCCTATTTCAAACATCGGTATTCAGCCTAGCACCAAGTAGAGGTCTTAAGCTAATAATATTCTCCAAATGTCATGTGAAATGACAGCTAAAAAAAAAAAAAAAGGACAGTCTGAGACACTATCTATGGCATCTGTGAGAAAATGATAAGGAAAAGTCTCTCAAAAGACTCTGGATTTGTTATACCACTTATGCCTAGAGAGTGGATGCCTGGGGAGGCTGAGAAGGGACTGTGTTCAGAAAGGACAAGTCTTTGTCAGAGACTAGACCCTCTATAAGTTAGGTATAGAGGGAAAGTATCTCAACATAATTAAAGCCATATATGCCAAACCCACTGCCAATATCATCCTGAATGGGGAAAAGCTGAAAGCTTTTCCTTTAAGAACAGGAACTAGACAAGGCTGCCCACTCTCACCACTCCTATTCGACATAGTGTTGGAAGTACTAGCCAAAGCAATCAGAGAAGAGAAGGAAATAAAGGGCATCCAGATTGGAAAAGATGAAGTCAAACTGTCCCTGTTTGCAGATGACATGATCCTATATATCGAACAGCCTAAAACCTCTACAAAAAAACTGTTGGAATTGATAAATGATTTCAGCACGGTAGCAGGATACAAAATCAACACACAAAAATCAGTAGCATTTCTTTTCTCCAATAGTGAACATGCAGAAGGAGAAATCAAGAAATCCTGCCCATTTACATTAGCCACGAAAAAAATAAAAAACTTTGGAATTGAATTAACCAAGGAAGTGAAAAATCTCTATAATGAGAACTACAAACCACTGCTGAGAGAAATTAGAGAGGATACAAGAAGATGGAAAGATATCCCATGCTCTTGGATTGGAAGAATCAACATAGTGAAAATGTCCATACTACCCAAAGTGATATACAAATTCAATGCAATCCCCATCAAAATTCCAAAGACATTTTTCTCAGACATGGAAAAAACTATTCAGACATTTATATGGAACAATAAAAGACCACACATAGCCAAAGCAATGCTGAGCAAAAAAAATAAAGCTGGAGGCATAACACTACCTGACTTTAAGCTATACTACAAAGCTATAATAACCAAAACAGTATGGTACTGGCATAAAAACAGACACACTGACCAATGGAATAGAATAGAGAATCCAGAAATCAACCCACACACTTACTTCCATCTGATCTTTGACAAAGACACCAAGCCTATTCACTGGGGAAGGGACTGCCTCTTCAGCAAATGGTGCTGGGATAACTGGATATCCATATGCAGGAGAATGAAACTAGATCCATACCTCTCACCGTATACTAAAATCAACTCAAAATGGATTAAGGATTTAAATATACACCCTGAAACAATAAAACTTCTTAAAGAAAACATAGGAGAAACACTTCAGGAAATAGGACTGGACACAGACTTCATGAATATGACCCCAAAAGCACGGGCAACCAAAGGAAAAATAAACAAATGGGATTATATCAAACTAAAAAGCTTCTGCACAGCAAAAGAAACAATTAAAAGAGTTAAAAGACAACCAACAGAGTGGGAGAAAATATTTGCAAAATATACATCTGACAAAGGATTAATATCCAGAATATATAAGGAACTCAAACAACTTTACAAGAAGAAAACAAGCAACCCAATTAAAAAATGGGCAAAAGAACTAAGTAGGCATTTCTCTAAGGAAGATATACAAATAGCCAACAGACATGAAAAAATGCTCAACATCACTCAGCATCCGGGAAATGCAAATCAAAACCACATTGAGATACCATCTAACCCCAGTTAGGATGGCTAGTGCTGCGCTGGGAGCGCGGCGACTCTCCCGCCGTGGGTTCGGGTCCCATATAGGAATGGCCAGTGCGCTCACTGGCTGAGTGCTGGTCACGAAAAAGACAAAAAATAAATAAATAAATAAAAATAAAGAATAAAATCCAAAAGACTCTGAACGATAAATGCTGGCGAGGCTGCGGAGAAAAAGGACCTCTCATATATTGTTGGTGGGACTGCAAAATGGTGCAGCCTCTATGGAAAATGGTATGGAGGTTCCTCAAACAACTGCAGATAGATCTACCATACGACCCAGCTATCCCATTGTTGGGAATATACCCAGAGGAATGGAAATCATCAAGCCGAAGGTATACCTGTTCCCCAATGTTCATCGCAGCACTCTTTACAATAGCCAAGAGTTGGAACCAGCCCAAATGCCCATCATCAGATGAGTGGATACGGAAAATGTGGTACATCTACACAATGGAATACTACTCAGATATAAAAACGAATGAAATACTGCCATTTGCAACAACATGGATGGACCTTGAGAGAATTATATTAAGTGAAACAAGTCAGGCACAGAAAGAGAAATACCACAGGTTCTCACTTATTGGTGGGAGCTAAAAATTAATATATAAATTCACACACACACACACACACACACACACACACAAACCGGGGGGGGGGGGAAGAAGATATAACAACCACAATTATTTGAAGTTGATATGACAAGCAAACAGAAAGGACATTGTTGGGGGGTAGGGGGGGAGGGAGAAGGGAGGGAGGTTTTGGTGATGGGGAGCAATAATCAGCCACAATGTATATTGACAAAATAAAATTTTTAAAAAAATAAATAAATAAAGACACACACACACACACACACAAACACACACACACAAAAAAAATAAATTTAAAAAAAAAAAAAAGAAAGGACAAGTCTTCTTCAGCAATAGTTATTGCTTATTAAAATGCAAACTTCGCCGGTATTAGATGAGGCATTCCTGTATATTAATAGTGGAATGTACACTGGAACAATCCTTCAGGAAGGGAAGGATATATGATGGAGTTTGGATGTGTTGTCTCCTCCAAAACTCATGTGGAAATTTGATCTCCAATGTGGCAGTGCTGGAAACTGATAGAGTCATGGGGGCAGATCCCTCATGAATGGATTAATGCTCTCCCTGGAAGGAGGGGGTAGTTCCCCCAAGAGTTAGTTATTTATAGAACCCTGGCTCCTCTTCTCTCTCTCTCTCTCTTTCTCTCTCTCTCTCTCTCTCTCTCTCTCTCTCTCGCTTCCTCTCACCATGTGATCTGCTCGTACCCACCAGCTGCCTGCCACTTTCCACCATGAGTAGAAGCAGCCTGAAGCCCAAATAAACCTCTTTCCTTTATAAATTACCCAGTCTCAGGTAATTCCGTCATAGCAACACAAAACAGACTAAAACAATATATACAAATACACATATATGTATATGAATATGTGAAGGGTACTTCAAAAAGTTCATAAAAAAGTGGAATTAAAAGATAATACAAATCTTTCCATGAACTTTTTAATATCCCTCATATATACATATACATATATACATACATATGTGTATGTGTATTATCTTATATAGTCATACTCTGAACCTAGGAATTCTATTTCTAAATAGCTGAATTAAGGAAATAATTCAAAACTCAGAAAAAGCTTTATGTACAAAGCTTTCATTACTCTTTTGAATGTTCAGATTGTCCTATTTGCCCCAGCGAGATGTTTCAGATGTATCTTGGATTTTATCTACCCTAGACCTGGTGTCAGCCATTTCTCCAAAGATCCCTGTTTTCTTTTAGTGGGAGCTGGTATTAGAAACCAGGATCCAGGTGCTAGGAGTCTTCTTTGATACTGGGTTATTTTGCTTCTAGGTCCCTTCAGTGGATAGAGCTAGATAATATATATTTTTATATTTTTAAATCCATGAGTCCATAATGATACCAAAAAAAAATAATAATAAGCAAGAAAAAAAATTCTCGTTTACTACCACTGGAGTGGTAGTAAATCAACACCAATTCTTAATTTTAAAATTTGGTAACTAAGATTTACAATTACAGTATTTATCCTGTGTTTTTGGGGTGTGAGGAAGAGGGTGACAGTAATTTATTTCCAGTTAGTGAGAAAAAGCTCTTCTTAACAGATAAATTCCTATTTATGAATGGAGAACATGATAGAATTAGATAGGTAGATGATTGATTGATAGATAGATGAAAGAAAAGAAGTAAAGAAGGGTTAGGAAATGCATTTTACAATGGTTAAATGAAATAATTAAATTGGTCAGGATCCCCAGAGGTTGCCAAAATCACTCAGTGAAAGGTGGTGGTGGAACAGGTATTCCACACAGTGCCAAAGTGTTACTCTATCAGTTACCTGCTACCTGCAGAGGGAAAACAGACCTTTACAACAAGGGGATCTTGTGTTTACCAACATAGTTAAGTGAGCAGACACAGCATCACTAACAGTGAGACCATCTGGTAGCATGTGCCTCCTGACACGAGTCACTATAAAGTGAACAGTTGTCACGTATTAAGTATTCTTGCCAAAAATGTTTCACTGGAACCTAATAAAGCTGTTGTACCTAACTTCAAGTTCACAGGAAATACAGGGGATAGAGAATAAGATTAAACAACATCATGAGAAAACAACCAGATAAATCGGGCACAGTCTCATCAAATAGTTAATGTCATGGGGGAAAAAAGTCAAAGAACTGTTGCAAAATAAAATAGACAAACAGATATAACGACCAAAAGCAACACATGTACCATGATTGAATCTTGTTTTGAAAAATAATCAGCTGTAAAAGACATTTTGGAGGCAATGGGGTATCCTTTCTACAGATGGAAAAATGAATATGGTGTGGATATCAGATAATATTATGAACTTTCTTATACGTGATGATGGCATTGGGATTATGTAGGAGAGTGTCCATAATCTTAGGAGATGTGTGCTGGAGTATTTAGGGGTGAAGTGTCAGAATGTCTACAACTTACTCCTAAATGGCTCAGTAAAAATATGTGTATATACATGTATATGTATACATCTATGTACTCATATAGACAAAATAAATGTAACAAAATATTAGCAAGTATTGAATTTGGTGGTGGAACTATGGCTAATCATTGTTCTATTCTTTCAACTTTTCTGTATATTTAAATGTTTTAAATGAGTAAATCTGAAGAAAAATATAGTGATTCAACTTTGGCATTTCTATTTTGAGAATATAAGGAGTTAATACCAATATTGATAATATAATGTAGGGAATGCTTATTATAACACTGAGTGAAAAAAATTAAGAATTATTTTAAATATGGAGTGACTGCTCCTATGTAAAGGTAGCCAAAATCTATGCATAGAGAAAATGCTGAGAATAACAAAACACTGGCAATAGTTTTCTTTAGATGGTGTGCATATGAGTGCTATTTCTTCTTTTCTACCTTTTTGTGCTTTTCAAATTCCCTATAAATGGATGTTACACACTCTATCTTAAAAATAATCTTAATATAAAAATACCTCCCTCCTCTGCTCCTAGAGAATCTCAATTCACTACATATTATTTAAATGATCTGTCTAGCAGCCTCCTCAGCTAAGCCGTGAACCTCGGGCTGTCAGGAACTTGTCCTATTCATTGCTGAGCCCTGAATACCTAGCGTGCGAGTGTGTAGCCATGGTAGACGCTGACAACTGGTTTTCATATTAAACTGGAGGCACAGAAATCTCCCTTTTTATTTTAGTTGTTGATGTCCCTGGGGCTTACTTGGGCTATGGGTTTGTGAGATTAACCTATAAAAGAAACTTCCTGATCTCCTCCTGAAGGAATAATGTCTTTAAAGATTGCTGTTAGTAGGATTAACTGGGATAAGGCATTCCTGAAACACATAGAGCAATGGATTTCTTGAACGTGTTCAATGTTCCCTGTCCTTCTCCCAAGGGTTCCCATCCCTCAGCAATACCCTGGGGCTGTTTTCCTCCTACTACAAGGACAGCGGCATTCCACACTAGGAGCTGTGTGATCCAGATGTCTAAATCACACTGCTTGGGGGTACTGAAAAGCAGCATAAAATAAATCTGGCAGGTGCCAGTGACCATAAACAAACCCCTTCTCACCTGCCAGTGACTGGAACAGTGACGTTCTGAATGCTCGCTTCAAAGAACAGGAGAGTTTACACAGAGTTGGAATTAGAGAATGTCTGTGCTGGAAACACACCGTGAAGGCATCCAATCCAACCCACTCATTTTACAGACATGGAGACTGAGACTTGGAGACAGGAAGAGTCCCTGCGGGGAGCGGGCAAAAGTTTTCCATGACATCATTTTACTCTGGGATTGTCCAACCTGCTACCACATTAGGAGAAAGTTCTTGGTGGTTTATGGTTTAGTTTTCTCTATGTGGTTACTGGCTACTTAAGGGGGAAAGAAGACAAGGGAAAGCTGCACTGTACCCCTTCAGCAGGCCAAAGCAGGGCTTGCGGGACCAGGTTTCATGCTGAGGTCAGCCAAGGCTCTGACCATGGGCTACCAGAGTGGGTGAGGATGAAGGCAATTCTCACTTGCCCTCTAGGACGTGCAAGGACAAACACAACTTAAAAACCAGAGGCTTAATCCTCCCTGTTGAAAATAAGGGAAGAGACTTGCCCTCTCTTCTTTTTCTTAGAGCATTTACTTTGAAACAGTTGTAACTGTAAGACCTTTCTCATCTCTTTGAAATGTATATAAATCCTTTTGAATACTAGATAGGCCTTTTGTCTTTAACAGCCGGAAGTGTCTTTTTCAAGGACCTGGGAACCACCTCTCTGAAAACATCAAGAGAGAGCATCTCGATCTCCCAGTTTCTGTGGGAGGGTAGGAGCCAATTTCAGTGGGCATCTTGCTCCATGTTGCAAAACCACCTCTTACCATAAAGATATGGGTGTTTATCCAATCATCCATCCATGGACACTTAGGTTGGTTCCATGTCTTGGCTATTGTAAACAAAGCTGCAACGAACATGGGAGTGCAGGTGTCCCTTTGACATGATGATTTATTCTTCTGGGTATATACCCAGAAGTGCAACTGCTGGATCATATGGAAGATCTATCTGCAGTTGTCTGAGAAACCTCCATACTGTTTTCCCTAGCGGTTGTACTAATTTAAAGTCCCACCAACATTGCAGTAGTGTTCCCTTCTCTCTACACCCTCGCCAGCATTTGTTATCTACCATCTTTTGATTATAGCCAGTCTAACTGTGGTGAGGTGGTATCTCAATGTGGTTTTAATTTGCATTTCCCTGATGACTAGTGATGTTGAGCAGTTTTTCATGTACCTGTTGGCCATTTGTATGTCTTCCTTTGAAAAATGTCTGTTCAGCTCCTTTGCCCATTTTTTTACTTGGGTTATTTGTTTTTTTATTATATAATTGTTTGAGTTCCTTGTATATTATGGGTAAGGAAACTGTAGTGTACATACAACATGGAATACTACTCTGTCATAAAAAAGAATGAAATACTCCCATTTGCAACAACATGGATGAGCCTGGAGAAACTTATGTTGAGTGAAATAAGCAAAGCACAGAGGGATAAATACCAAGTGTACTCACTCATATGTGGGAGCTAAGAGAAAAAGAAGGAAGGAAAGAAAGACCACAACAGTGCATTGGACTTGCAGAGGGAGAGAACATTCTCTGGGTTACAAAGTGGAGTGGGGGGGAAGACGGGAGCAGGAGGGAGGTTGGGGATAATTGGGTGGGGGACACGGGGTACAAATGCAATTTGTGGTAATGGGTAAACAGTCAGTATGAATCTGGCCCCCCACCTCAGGGGGACAAGGGTGACAATCAGCTTTGTATCTCATGAATATTCATAAGCAATAAAAAAAGATATAGATGTTTGTTTTTCCTCTGGATAAAGCCAATTAGCTAATACAGGTGGTCACCCCAATTACTATGTGAATCTAGGATGAACTATGTGTGACAAATGGTGCTATGAAGTTATTTTATTTGAAGACTACTTTTTGTTTATCTTGAAAATATGTGTGCAATGGGTTGCAGCTGCTTGGCAATACAAAAAGGCAGAATTTCTCCTGTCTTTGCAAACTCATAGCAGATTGTTTGTGATGCACATCACATTCTGGTTTAACGATTACTCAAGAATAAAACTTTTTTTCTCTACAACCTATGTGGAGAGGTTTTCTGCATCGGGAGAAGATTTTGTTTTAAATGATAATTTCCCAGCAAATGTCACCTCAGACTTCATCCCCATGGGAAAGATTATTAATGACTCCAGGACATAGTTGAATGTCCCTTCTGTTTTCACAGCCCTCTGCCAGAAGAGGAAGTATTGCACGGTGGTTAAGACAAAGGAATGCAGCTGCAGACTGCCTGGGTTGGAAACTTTTAGACAAAACATGCATCTTTTGATGCACAGGAGTTCTGTGTGGGATCCTGAATTATTCAAAATGTGCATGTCCTCATGAAGGTGGCTCATGATAGGATTATAAGAGGTCATCTAGCCTGGGCAACTCTGCTAGTCTTTCCCTCATGGGACCCAAGACAGAGGTGATGCTAAGGGACTCTCCAAAGCACAGGGCAGAGAAACTCTGCATTGAGTTAATCAAACCAGAGAATAAATTTCCCACATAAATGTCTCCCTTAAGGCCCAGCCATTACAAAACTATTAGACAAATGAATTCAAGTCACTATAATAACCTGACGTACCCAGACCCTGGCAATGGAGGGACAGTGACGTCAGCATAGAGAGAAGAAGAAAGATCATAGAACTTCCCACTGCTCTGGTATCTAGTTCAGATCATAGGCTCAAATGCTTCTATGGATCTTAATCCAGTCTAGGAAAACAGACTGCCAGAGTCCAAATGTCCCTTCATCCATTTACCACTGTGTCCCCAATCAGCATATCCTTATCCTCTGATCCTCCTGCTGTTAGAATCTACCTGTCTTCTGTCCTATTTCTTTAGGACACTGCTCTCTGGTTTCTAGGGTTAGATAATCATACAAATGGATGTGTACTGATGTGTTCATTTTCAAAGAACAGTTACCAAGCACTTCCTATGTGCTCGGTACACTGAGTATATAGAGAAGGAACGATATGATCTCTTCGGCGGTAGGGCCAATGTCTTAATTGTCCCTGAATTTATTGATTCATTCAATAAATATTTATGAATATCTATTATGTGTCAGGCCCCATGTTAGACACTGAAAATTCAGGAAAGGAGCAGGAAGAGAAGACATGCTGTTTGGACATGGGCTGCTCACAGTATGAGTCCATGAACAAGTGCAAAACAGTGTGACAGGAGCGATGGAAGCGTGAGGAAGCTAGCAGGGAAGGTTTCCTAGAGGGGGTGACTGTGAAAAGAGTCTCAAGACACATAAGGACTAGTTTTCCCAGAGGAGCCAGGGTTGGGACATTGCAGGCAGGAGGGCCAGCGCATAGATAAGCAGGGGTGTGGGAAGGAGCAGGAAGTGGCTTTGGGACAGCAGGAGCGCAGGATGGCTGAAGGGAGAGCACTGAGAGGTGAGACTGGGAGGTGTCTGAAGAGTCTACACAGGCTGCCTGCACTACCCGACATCCCACTCACTCCACTGCCTTCACCATTCCACCGACACTCCTTTTTAAGCATTAAGATATAATTAAAATACCATAAAGTTCACCCTTACAAAGTGCACAGTTAGGTGGATTTTAGTATATGCACAAAGTTGTGCAGCCATCAGCACAATTTAATATCACAACTTTTTTTTTTTTAATCACCCGGAAAAGAAATCCCATACCAGTTAGCAGGCACTGCCCACTCCTCTCCCTGCAGCCCCTGGCAACCACCGATCTGCTTCCTATGGATTTGCCTTTTCTGAACATTTTGTATAAACGGAATCGGACGGTATGTGCTCTTTTGTGGCTGGCTTCTTTGACTTAGCACAGTGTTTTCCAGGTTCATCTATGTTGGAGCGTGTGTCAGTACCGCATCGCTCTCCATGGCTGAATAATATTCCATTGTATGGATAGACCACGTTTTGTTTATCCATTCATCAGCTGATGGGTGTTTGGGTGTTTTCACTTTGGGGCTATTATAAATAATGCTGCTATGAACATTCACAACATGGCTTTTTTAAAGGTCACCAGGATCCCCCATGCTGCTGAATTCAAGGGGCACTTCTCTGTAGCTTTTTACATAACCACTTAGGAGCACTTGACGCAGAGCCCAGATGCCCTCCTCAAGTCTCCTCTCTGAGTTTCTGTTTGTGTGATCTTCTTCCTCCATCTCTGCCTAGTCCTTCCTCATCTTCTCTGACTTTGACCCTCTCTCACCCGCTGTCCACACAGCTGTGAGGTGTTCCCATGGGAGTCAGATCTCCTCCCCTCCTTGCTGGAAACCCCCCCAATAGCTTCCCTTTGAGAACGGGACCCACACTCTTCGTCAAGGCCTCGGAAGCCTCCTCTCCACTTCACCAGCACCACCCTCCCTCACCACACTCAGTTGTGGGAGGTTTTTCTCAGTATTTTAGTTTCTCCAAATCACTGAACTCGTTCTCACGTCAGGGCCTTTCCTGTGGTATTTGTTCCATGGGAAATGCATTTCCTCCACTTTTCCCGAGGGCTCACTACTTTTCATTCTTTAGATCTCAACTGAAAGTTTCACAGCCACAGAAAGGCCTTCCCCTATCACCACCTTATTGGATGGAAGTCTCTGCGTTGGATATGCTTTAATGCAGCACTCTGTCTCCTGCCCAGCCCTCATTTGAAGCCATTGATTTCTTGCTATGTGTGTGGGTGGCTATGTGTGTCTCTGTCTCTGCACGTGTGTGTCTGCATGTCTGTCTGTGACTTTAGACTGTAAGCTCCATGATGGCAGAGACCTCATATTTTATTCCCAGGGCCTATCATTGAACAGATGCTCACTAAATATTTGTTGGCTGAAATGAAAAAATCAATAAATAATATGGAAAATGAAGAGTCCACTAGGATCAAATGAAATAACAGAAGGGGTCTGAACATATTTGGCAAACTCTAAAGGGCTATAAATGACTGCTATTATATAATCATGCATATAAAGTTACTGTTTATTAATGCACAGAAACCAGATTATGTCAAAAGATAATAATTAGGATTTCTGGACTTGTCAGTCCCAACCTCATGCTATATTCTGGCAACTGTGACTGGTACACTGTGCTCATCTTGGTTCCTCCATTTGGAGTAGACATCTCCCCTCTTTTTTTTTTTTTATCTAGAAAATGCTGTTTCATCGTCCTCCATTCTTGAAAAATTCATGCTCTCTCCTGCTTGACCCCCAGCTCCCTCAGGGAGAATTGGATCACTCCTTCCTCTCTGTTCCTTCCTGCATCTTACACTTTGATTATTTAGTGCATGACTGGATTGTTGACATATTTGTAGCTCTCAGTGGACTCTGAGCTGGTTGAGGGTAGAGGCCATGACTAATGCATTTCTGAATTCACCAGTTCGTCCAACAAGTATTGATCGAGCATCTATTATATGCTAAACCCTGAAGCCCAGAACCAAGCCTGGAGACTGGCATGTAGTAAATCCTCATTAAGAACTTGAGGGGACCTGGAAGAATGAGCCTGGCTGGGGCCTCAATCTCTCCACCAATCGCACAATCAGAGGGGATTAAATGGAGAATTAGGGAACAGAAAAACTCCCAGAAAACATAATAGAATTAGACACCATAGGATCAGACTGGCAGCTTGCCATTTACCCAGTGAGGTACCAAGACAATCCCTGCCTCACACCCTCTGGACCGTTGGAGCAGAGAGAGAAAGAAAGGTCCTGTCCTGGGCATGATGTTGCCACTAGGCACTAGGAGCAGAGGCTAGAACACACTCACCCTAAAGGGAGGCTAAGAGCAGAGAAAAGAGTCCACCTATGTGGTCTCAGTGCCTTTCCTCAACCTCCCCAATCACAAAAGTCATCCTGCCTTCCTCACAGAGGATCAATGAGGAGGTCGAAAAAAAGGGAAGAAGAAACTTTCCCCTGATATTTGTGAAAGATCAGAAATTCCTACAGCACATGCCACACAGTATGGACCAAGTTGGCAACGCAGGGAAAGGGACAAATGGCTCTTCTGCCATCACGTCTCAAGGAAGTTTTAAAAGATTGGATCACCTTTTAAATTGAGTCTCACATTAGAGGGTGAAGGAATAAGGTAGTTACACTAAAATTGCACATTAGACAGGACTTTATGCATAATTTCAAGAAATGTTGAAAAAAATTAATGCCAGGGTGTAAGTGCAGGCCCAAAGGGTAGAAAACCACCCCCAACACAGATAGCTATTAAATTAAGTATGCTGAAATACGGTAGGCTTAATGCATTTATAAAGCTTTAGAAATTCTTGCTGCTCAGCAGAACCTCTGCCAGAAGGGCTCATGTTCCTTCAAGGCACTTAAAGTTTGCAAAACCACTCACTGGAAGAGCGCGATGCCCCCTGACTACCCCACCCCACCCGGCCTCCTACAGCTGTCACTTACTGTGAGTTCTTTGCTTTTGGTGAAAGGCCACCAGCCACGCACACGCTTCTGCTGGAATATGGAGATCTTGTTCTCCTCACTTGCATTCTCAAACTTGGTGAGATCACAGGCTTTGGCAGACTTGGCTGCTCGAGGGAAACTGTTGAGGTTCATTTCCAGGGAGCCTGTAGAGAGATGCCCCATAACAGTCATGGAAGGGTTTTTAAAAAGTGATGGAAGAGCTTTTAGATCACCATCCTCATTCACTCATTCTCCCATTGACTCACTAGTTATTCAATCAGTACCACATTGGATCACACCTATGTGCTAGACATTGGGAGTACCAGTGTGACCAAGACGTGTTTGGTGCTATCAAAGGACTGATTCATGGTAGAAGACAAGGGCAGGGCTGCAATACTTAACTTTCAGTTTCAGGGGTCATCGCTGCTGGGCACCTTCTCCGCTCCCTGAGCTCAGCTCCCTGAGCCTGAACTATGTGCCTGAGCCGTGCCCTGTGTCAGCTCTGATTACCCCATGAGAGCCCTGCTCCCCCCACCTCACCTCCCTCTTTGAGTCCCTTAAACTCCTCCAGGTCAGGGTCTAAGTCTTTCTGTCTTTGTATCTATTCTCGCTGACAGTGTCCCTTAGTGGGTTCACGACAATGCTTTTTCAACGAGTGAATACAAGGCAGAGTAAGTTGTTACCATGAGAGGTCTGGATATCTCTCTTTAACAACTTTTTCCTATTATAAAGTAATATTTGTTAATGGTGGAAAATTTAGAGCACGCACATCAGCAGGAAAAAAGAGAATAGAAAAATCTTCCATAATTCCATCCCCAAAAAGAAGTTGACCATTGCTCTATATATCTGCACTCAGCCCTATTCTCTCTCTCCCTTTCTCTGCCTTTCTATGACTATTTCATTCTTCTATACATAAAAATGTGTATTTTACAGGATTTTTTCCACACTCTCTTTTTCACTTAACGCATCCTGCATAACTTGTCAGCTCATTAAATATTCCAGTATTTTTAATGGCGGCAGGGTCATACTTATGGAGGGCTTGCTATGTGTGAGGCCCTGTGCTCTGTTCTTCAATCGCCTCATCACAGTACAGCTCACCACCCTGAGAGGCATGTAATATTATTATCCCCACTTTACAAGGGAGGAAAACTGAGGCACAGAGTGGACCAGTAATTAGCTCAAAACTTAATGGCTTCTTAGTTCTAGAGCAAAAACCAACTTAAATCTGTTTGAATATGTGGGGTTCACCATATGGATGACCATAAATTATTTAGCCAATCCCCTATTAATGGGGACCCAAACCCTTGACCTTGGTGTTACAACACCACGCTCTAACCAACTGAGCTAACTGGCTAGCCCACTCTTTCCAATCTTTTGCTATCATAAATAGCACTGAAATTATCATCCTTGTAACTAAATCAGACCAGAAGCTGGGACAAAACCCTTAACATTAATATGTGCTTGACAAAGCCACTGGCTTACCCAGGAAGTCATCCGAGGACAGCCTTTCAAAATCCCAAACCTGGAGCACCAGTACAGCCGGAGTTTTACACTCCGTCTTCTCTAAGGAAAAGATGTTCTCCCTCTTGGCGATGACCATTTGCTTCTCAGCCGGGAGATACTGAAATGGGAACAGGAAGCGCCAGTTGAAGTTCCCTTCTCCGGTCAGAGAGTTGTAGTGCACGTCTGTCTCCTGCTTGTCGTCCTCCAAACCCTTTATCCACCTGAATAAAGATTTAGGAAGATTTAAACACTCAGAGTACATGATGCAGGCATCAGTATAACCAAGAGTGACTTAACTAGATTCAACTGGTCAAACATCATAGTTTAAAAATTAATACACAGTGAGATTCAGAAGAGGAAAATAGGGGTCAGCATCTGAAACAGAGACAATTCATTCCAAGGCAGGCTGGGAAGTGTCTCCAATTGTTTGGGTAGACCTGAAGTCCCATGCAATCAAGATGGAAAATTCAGGAAATATGAAGTAAAAGTGTCAGGGGTGACACCTCTGCCCCTGAGTGTTACGAGATTACTCACTACATTAAGTGTCTAAAATTGGGCTGGTTTAGACCTGTGCTGTCAGGCCTGTATCTGGCCCCCTCCTCTCTGGTTCTGGGCCTTGAAAGCCCAGCAAGCCTGGGTCAGTGTGGCACGGAGGGTAGGAGGCCACCCATACCCACCTGTACCCTGCCAATCCTGGCTCTGCTGCTTACCAACTGTGCAGCCACAGATACGTTACCTAACCTCTCTGTGCCTTTGTTTCATCTGTAACATGGAAGCAATTCTAGCATATAGTTCATAGGGAGGGTTGTTCGGAGGAATTATATGAGATAATATCTGTAAAGTGCTTTGGGTACTCCGAATTATCCATAATGTTCTCAGTATTACCTGGTTTTCTTCCTCCATCCCCAGCATAATGTAAGCTACATTTAATACATTTTCCCCTAGTACTTTATCCATGGTGAATTAATTACTTGAAAAAATAAGCATGTTTAACTCAAACTGATGGATAATCCCAAACCACTTGCCTTCTGAAAGCAGACTTCCCTCCTCCCCAGGGCGAGGAAGAGGAGTGGTACCTTCACAGAGGAGTGGAACCACTTGGGGATGGACCCAATTATTTAGCTAAAGACAGTGCTTGCTCAACAATGTATTTGTGGTATCTGTTAGGAGGGAGAGTGAGCTACATGCTACGAGTATGTTGGGAAACAAACAGAAATGGTCCCTGCTTCGTGGGGCTATGGTCATAGGTAGAAGGTGAGAGAGGGATATGAGTGGAGTGGCAGAAGTCACCAGAGAGAGATGTGCAAAGGCCCTGTGAAAGAAGAGGTGATTGCACACCCTAAGAAGGAAAAGAAGATCAGTGTGACAAGAGAGCAGAGAGCAAGGGTGAGTGTGGTGTGAGGTGATGCTGGACAGACAGGTGGGGCCAGCCATAGGGATATTTTAGGACATATTAGGGATTTGAATCTGTCCAGGGAAAGTGGGATATCACTGAAGGGTTTTAAGTACAGACTGACATGATTGGTTTGTGTTTAGAAAAAGATAACTTATGTTTAAACATAGGGAACAAATTACTGGAGGACAAGAGTGACTATGGAGAGACCGATTCAGACAGCACTGGTATTGCAGTGGTCCCAGCAAGAGGGGATGGAGGGAAAGACCACAGTGCAGATGGGGAGAGTGGACGGGACTGACAGCTGCTTGGGAGGTAAAAATGGATGAGATTTGATGGTACCTTAGAAACGGGGGGAGTCAATGAGGAAAGGTTCTGTAGATTTGGGGTTCCCAACACTGAATGGATTATGGTGCCAGTCACTGGGATAAGGAACCCTAGAGAAGAAAGTCTGGGATTGTAAGATCATCATTTTTGTTTTAGACTTGCTGAATTTGAGGGGCTGCTTTTGAAAAACCCAAGTAGATGCACACATGTGGAATGGGAGTTGTCAAGAATGGAGATTAAAAGATGGCAATTGAAACCATTGGTTATTTGGCCTAATTTATTTAAGTGAAACATTAGATGAAAGTGGCAGAGAGACGATGTAGTTTGAGATGAGAAGAGGGCCGGGGACACTGCCAGGAGCTATTCCACTGCTCAATGGAGGGAGATGAGCTTTCAAAGAACATTGAGAAATGGCCAAGGCAGCAGGAGGAAAACCAGAAGCATGTGTTGCTACAGCAGTTAGGGCAAGAAAGTGTTTTAAAAGGAGTGCTTAGCTATGCCGAATGCTGCTTAGGGGGCAAGAAGATGAGAACTAATTTTTAAAAACAAGACATTAGCTTGAGCAATATGGAGAGCACTGACGCCTTAGTGAGACCCGTGTTGGTGGAATGTTGGGTCGGAAGCCAGATTGCAGGGAGAGAAGTGAGTGGGAGGTGAGAAAATGGAGAGCAAAAAACCTCTCTCTCAAAACATTTTAATGGGCCATGATTCTGGAAGTTTCAACCTGAACTCTTTCAGAATTTTTCCATATTTTGAGCCATGGTAAAGTACCTTTGACAGGACACATTTATCTTTCCTGAATTGGTGATGAGCCAGCAGCAATTTCAGAGGGTCTTAATTCTGCTTTTTAAATTTTTATTTATGTTGGGTCACACTACTCCTATTGATCCTCCTTTGTAGTAATTTAACTCACTCCTATATTCTTGTCCTGGAAAAAATGAGAATTTTGAATCCCCAGACATGCTTTGACTGCCAAATACATTGGTTATGCGCATTTTGAAGACTGGGTGTTTTTTTCTTGGGATAGGCAAAGAGATGTCAGCATGAGGCTGAGTCTAGCTTACTACGTCTGAGATTAGTTTTAGCTAAGGCACAGACTTAAGTCACTTTTTCTTTTGATTCTCTACCACCTCATACCCCTCCCGAACTGTGGCTAAAAGGAAGTAGAGTCAAGATATAAGAGAAAGACATAAAATGCTTTGTTCCCTGGGTCCTTCCTAGGTTAGTATCTTTTTTATCAGTAGCACCAGCAAACAGGAAGGTCAAAATTTTAGTTTTTGCATTAGCTTTACAATCTGTTATACAGATTAATCTTTCATTACTAGAACCACATCTCTCTACTATTTAAAGTTAGATATACTTTGAATGTCACTTAAAAAGTTTAGGTATCTAACATTTAACTGAAAGATGTTTACATAATAAGATTATCTTAGGAAAAATATTTCCATAAGATAATAATTCTTAGCAAAATGACCAAATAAGACAAATATTTGACAAAGAAACTGGCCCTATCTAACAAAGTAAGACGAGCTCCTCCTGTGGGATGTTGGAAGTATTTTCCACGAGGCATAGATTTGCTTAGAGATTAAAGACGTGAGAAGGGGAAAGAAAAGGAGGATGAAGTTTGTTAATGACCTTACCCTTTAACATAAATATCACTGGATTTTTGGCCTGTGAAGATATTTTCATCTTCTAAAATGACATCTTCAGTGTTCCAGATAATCACCCTCAATTGATACCTGGGGTGAGAGGAGGCAGCGTTAGACATTGACCACTTGGAGGCTGAGTCAACAGGTGTCTGTGTGATTTTAGTATTGCTTTTGGTCTGTAAGCTTCCTCAAGTTTGCCAAGTTCAGAACACCAGCACTCAAGGTCTTGGTTCCATCAGAACCAAGTATCCTAGCTGGAGACCTCAGGGTCACCATGGACGTGAATTACTCTGAGCAGACACTCCTTCTATTAACCAACATTTTTCAGATGAGCAACTTGAAGCTCAGAAGCCCCAACCATAGATGAGGACCAGCACTTCGACCACACTGCCATCACCCCCGCCCCCACCCCCTGCTGTGACTGGCCAAGTGGAAAGTGAGGTATGGTTATCAGTGAGGTAACCTATCAGACACCAGATCAAATGTCAGGATCTTTTAGTCGGCTACCACGGTCTCTTTCCCCAAAGGTGGGGCTGCTGCTGACTCACCCTTTGGGTTGCCTTGGTGAAATGTCAACGGGAGGTCCAGGCTGAGGCATGTCCTTGGGAAACATGTCCACCCACATCTGCAGGCGGCCCTTGTTAAGAAAAGAAGATCTCCTTTAGCTTTGGGAGAGGGTGGAGAGGCACAGGGAATCGACCATTCGTGGTTTAGAAAGATCCCTTTACTAGAAATGGGTATTAGGTATAGTTTGGCACCTTCATACTTGTGTAGCATATTTGTTGACAAGGGCGGATTTACATTTTTATTAGGAAGTAGCCAAAGCATAAATTATGAGCAGGGAAGGGAAAGCAAACCATTATTGAGCACCTCCTATGTGGTAGACACAGAGCTACACACTTGACACACATTATCTCATGAACACTTGTAACATTCCTACTGGGTAGATGTTAATTTCATTTGGCAGAGGAGAAAACATCTTGCCCATGCTTACATAGACAATACATAGCAGAGTCTGCATTCAGCCCTTGTCTGTTGACCCCAGAGACCCTGCTCTTTCTACAAACTGCTAAGGATTTAAAAGATGATAATACTATATACCAAGTATCATGCTTCATTGTTGCTAATATATTGTAACATGGATTATCTGTTACTGCTCACCCCAGCTGAGTCTGTGTCTTACACATAAAGAAATCAAGGCCCAGATAAGTCAACAAAGTTATCTGAAGTTCTGTGACTAAGTAGTGGCAGACTAGGACCTCCCATTCATTGCCTTGAATTCCATGTATCAGACTTTACCCTGTTGCATGGGACTTAAGAGTGCATGGTGGGAGAAGGCCTGGTGGATTCCATGCTCGACCCTGTTGTATACATTGAAGTACTCTGTCAGCTCAGGAAGGAAGGGAGTGATCAGTGAAGGCTGGGTTGGTGGGGAGGTTTTATAAGAAGGAGATGGGGCTTCCACCAGAGCATAAAGGATATGGAGGATTTGGAAGAGGGAGGGGATTTGGTTGGGGGGGAGGCTTTTCAGGGGAAGGGACAATGTAAGCAGAGGTTTAGCATTTGGGAACAAAAGAAGAAATTCAACAGAGTACTAGAGATGATTTCTTCTCTAAAGATACATTAATATTCACCCTTAATCAAAAAACTACATCTGACTGGCAAAATGAAAATTTGAAACATCTGGTACTAAATTTCAGGAAACAATCATAAGCTTCTACATCTGAAAATGGTTACCCTCTCAAGTCTCTATCCCACACATGCTATCGCTAGGTCTACACCCCAGCACTGCTGGGATAGCAGGGCAGGCGTTCCTGTCCCATCATAACTGAGCTCATGTGCTTTGCCCAAGTCCTACAGTTAGTGAGTCCACAGCTGGGATAGGAGCCCCTCATGAGGCTGTATTAAGGCACAAGAGTAAGGTGACCACACACCCGTTCATCCAGGAAAATCCTGCTGTGTGTGCCTTGTGCCAGCTCAATTATTAACAGTGCCCTTGTTCACTCTCAAAATGCCCCAGATCAGATAAACAATTCTGTGGTCCTTGTAAACAGGTGAGATAATTTATATAAAGGGCCTAGTACAAGGAAGGCTCTTAACAAAGCTTATCTTGTCTTCCCTTCTGATTCCTAACCCAGCTGTCTAGTTATTCTTCTCATACAATGTTAGGTCCCTGGAACCGAGAACCTGACTTTTAGAAAGACCTCCACCCTTCAGTTTCCTTTCTCTAAGTTTCCTTCTTCCAGGTCTCTGCTCTGAGCAGGCTGGGCAGGCTGTACCCAGAGTGTAGCATTGTAACTGCTTCCCCAGCTAGCCCAACGTTTCTGTCTCCCCAAGTCTCTGTTCCCATGAGCAAGCTGTACCTGGAATGGAACATTGTGACTGTCTTCCTAGGCTAGGCAAGATGCCAATCTTAACCCTATAAAAGAGATACCCAACTACCTCTCAGTGCTGACGCCATTTTTCGGCTCAGCCAGCAAGTCTTCTTGCCACTTGCTAATAAAATCTTTTCTTCCTTTACCTGGCTAGTGTCTCCTTCCTCGGCGACCTTACACATAGCTTTTTCTTGACAGGTTTTCAAGGTAAGCCACCATCCATTGCTTCTCTGGGAAAACATGGGGTGTGTGCGGGTGCGCGCGTGCGTGCGTGTGTGTATGGTGTTACTAAGCTGTGTGGTTACAGATAGATTTTGAACGTCTTGGGCATGTAAGATGAATTTTGAAGTTTCTCAACTGTCAGGATTCTTCTAAAAGAGTTTGATAATGCAAATCATAAAATTAACAAAATACTAAGTCAAACACTAACGCCAGGGCAGGGTTCTTCAATCTTGGTGTTATTGGCATTTTAGGCTTGATAATCCTTTGTTGTGAGTGTTTGGGATGGGCAGTGGGGGAGGTAGTGCTGTCCTGTGCATTGTAGGAGGTTTAATTTAATAGCATCCCTGGCCTCTACCAACTAGATGCCAATAGCACCCTCACCCACTTGTGACAACCAAAAGTGTTTCCAGACATTACTAAATGTCCCTGGGGAAAGAAGGTCACAACTGTCCCAGGATGAAAACCAATCTGGCTAGGGCAACCAAAATTAACTCTTACAGAAAAAAGCCACATTCCTTGGGGAAGAACACACCTAATGGGGCCAGACCTGTCTTGGCCACTACCTGTTCCATTCCTGGCTTGTCCTTGTGGTACAGTGGCCGAGTCTCTATGTGCTCAGGAACCAGCCTACATCCGACTTCTGGCATATCCTCCCAAGAGCGTAAAACCTTGAGGGCCAAGTGCTCATAAGACTCCACCGTCTCTTCTGCAGGGAAGAAAGATAAAGAAAGAGTCTTGTCTGATGTGTGTTTCTGCAAGGAGACAAGTATGTGCTGTCAGATGAATTTTTAAACACTTCCCTTAAAGTTTCACTTAAATATACTACGGAACAGGGGGAGAGAAAAGACAGCAAAAGAGGAAAAAAGGAAAAAGGAAGGATGGAAAGAGGTGGAGCTAGAGTGTTGGGAAGAGGAGAGAGATGGAAAGTTCAGAGAGAGGGAAATGAGACGGGTTGACCAGAGGACCCAGAGAGCAGTCAGAGTCCTGTAGTAGGGGGCTCCATTCACCCCTAAATCAGATTCCTCCAGAGTCTATGAATCATGAGCTTGGCTGGAAAATACTGAAGAGCGTATATTTTTGGAGATGTAAAACTGTGTGCTACCACCTCAATGCGAGAGGGCCTGGGGACTCGGGGAGGCCTTAAGAAGGTGGTGAAACGGGTGCAGTGTGTTGACGATGCCTTTGGTCTTCTCATCATCACTTGGGATCTCCCTCCTACCAACACTGCCCACAGGAAAGACACTGGACCTGTCATTCTAAAGAAGGTAATCCATGATAAAAACGACTGGTGGAAACAATACTCACAGAAGAAGACAAAAAATTGTTAAAAGAATAAAATCTTCTCGGCAAAGTTTAGAATGGCCAAATTTGATATAGGAGAATTGATCTTAGCTTTTAAAAAAGGTCCACAAAAGAAATCTCCCGTTGGCAATAATTACAATCAGTAAACATTGATAGGAATGAACAAGTAATCAATGAATTAAATCTTTCTCGTAAAGTTTAATCAGTCAGGAACTGAGCTTGTGAACATAATTTCAGATGTTTAGTGGGAAAAAAATAGTAATTGTTTAATCATGAACTGTGGGATATTAACCAAGGAACTAAATTGGCTTAATAGAATATACTGTGAACAAGTAATTTTCCTCAACAGAAATTCATTAGTGTGTCATTAATACACTATCTAAATATTTATAACTCTGTATGCAAGAACCTCTATAGGTTCTTGGGGTTTAAATGACATGATGAAAAGAAATCTTGGAAGGGGCCTGCCCGTGGCTCACTGTGGAGAGCGTGGTGCTGACAGAACCAAGTCAAGGGTTAAGATCCCCTTACCGGTCATCTTAAAAAAAAAAAAAAAGAAAGAAAGAAAGAAAGAAAAACAAAGAAATCTTGGCATCAAAGTGGTGGAGGTCAACATAGCAGTGTCAGGACATCCTGAACCATGTCCTTAATTGGGCTGTTTGCATCAAAAGAACTGAACCATATATAGGGAATTTTTAAGTGTCAAAGGGACAGGGGAAACAATATAAGAGTTATTCTGTATCACTAAAGTAAAGATGGCTTTTTTTCTCATCCTGAATTTATGGAAGCCTCTGTGGGATCTTCACGATCTGTCTCATGATGCTCATGATGTGGAAAATCTACTTCTTGTTGCTAAAATAGAAGAGTTATTGGTGTAACAATTATGGGGGTAATTGGGTTGTGTCCAATTTTTTATATTTTAAAACTATTGCCTGCCTTCTGACACAATTCTACTTCTATGATCTAGAAATGTGCAAGAACATGTAAAGGAAGTTCATTGTAGCATCAATTGTCACTACAGTGACAAAAACAAATACAAGGTAAATAAATGGTACAATAATAAAATGAAATATTATCAATGATTGTTTCAAAGAACAAAGGACAATCGTCATAATCATTGGAAACAGAAAAGGCAGGGAACAAAACTATGTGTATAAGTGTCTAATACATTTACAACTATGTAACAATGTGACATATACACATTCACACACACACAGATGCAAGGAAACACTCCAGCATGCAGCGGGGTCATCTCTGAGTTTAGGGATGATGAGTGATTTTCATTATCCCCCTTAACTTGTCCATACTTTTGACCATGAGCATGCATTACTTCTATAATTAGATGACCCACTGTCCCCTAGACACAAATAACGCTAGAATCAGGATTTTCAAAAGAAGAGCGACATCAGCAGGATACGTGGCAGAGAGTTACCAGAGTCCTCTTCAGTGAAGACAGTTTTCCCAGTGAAGACCTGGTTTCCTATCTGTATTTTCCCAGGGTGAAAGTAGGGTCCATCGAGCTTGTTGTCTTTGCAGAGCTTGGTGAGGATCTCAGTGGGTTTGGATGTGTCTCTCCAGGCATTGTAGCCTTCTCTGAAAAGTGGAGGAAGGACAGGTAGGGTGAGGCCTGTCTTCTATCTGGGAGGACACACTCTGAGGTTGCCATAAAAAGGGCCACTCAAGTATGACCTGTGTAGTTTCCTTCTAATTTGACCTGGCTCTCTCTATAATTGGGGCAAGTGTTTTTGATTTTGTTTTGTTTTGTTTCGTTTCTGGTCAAACACGTCTTCTTATATAAAGTGTGCATGAAAGGCAGGACTTGTGTGTAGCTAGACAGAAAAGTCCTTTGCATAATTAAAGTGAAATTCACATAACAAAATTAACCATTTTAAAGTTGACCAATTCAGTGGCATTTAGTGTATTCACCATGATGTATGACCACCATCTCTTCCAAAAAGTATTTATCACCCCAAAAGAAAATCCTGTACCCATAAAGCAGTTACCTTTCTCTCTCCCCAGAGCCTTCGTTAATCACCAATCTGCTTTCTGTGTCTATGGGCTTCTTCGCAGGTAATTTTTGTTCAGTTTTTGTTCCGTCCCTAGCAGAACAGCTATTGGGCTGCTTCTTATCCTAAGAGGAAAGACTAGCTCATCCTTTCTATTTCTCTGCCTCTTTCCTCTTCCCGTACAAAAAAACATACTGTAGACTGATGTCACAGGCAGAAAGTCTTGATGTGTTGTTTCTCTAATCCGTGATTTTCCTGGCAGTGAGTTTCTAAATCTTCCCAACACCTTCTTCCCTTAAAAACTAGCTGTTTATCTTTGTTTTTGTTGCTGTTGTTGTTGTTGGCCAGTACAGGAATCAAACCCTGGACCTTGGTGTTATCAGCACCCTGCTCTAATCAACTTAGCCAACTGGCCAGCTTGTTTGGTTAAAAATTGTTAACTTGCAATGAAGTGCTCTCTAAGAGTCATCACCAAGATAAGCTTGGATGCCTCTGCCCATTGGCACACTGAGTTCATCAGAATTTAACTTGTTTGAGCATTTAAATAAATCAAAATGTGGCTTACAAATCAAGCTGTAGAGTAATATTCCTACATTGTGTCAAAGATATGAGGATTTTGAAAAGGTCCAGAGCCACACACAGGCCTCCCCAGAAATAAGCACTCTTGTCTTATTTGTGAAACTTTTCAGTGCAACTCCCCTGACTAAATTATTCTGCTCCTCCCTGGCAGGTCCTTCATAGGGAAATTCTTCTGAACAAAGGATGCCAGTGGCTTCCTTCCCTGATTTCAGAGCGAGAGCAGCTAAACCCTCTCTGAACAGAGCCGTCTCAGGTACTTGGAGAGCCTGTGCATACCCAGGAGGCTTGTGCGTCCACTAGGGACCCAAATTGAACTGGCTTTCCTGGCTCAGGGAAGAGCAGGAGAGAAAGGAGACTGTCTGAAAATCATGCCACGGGGGAATAGGCAGTCAGACTCTGACAGTGACAGTGTGAACTGCTACAACTCTTCTGAAGGGCCAATTGGGCAAATATATTAAAAGTCCTTAAAATGTGCATTCCTTTGAATAGAGTAATCCACATCAATGGATGACTGCTGAGGGAATTATCAGAGAGGTGTGAAACGGCTTTTGTACGAGAATGCTCATGGCAGCAGTAAAAAAGAACATAAATGCCCTAAAGTTCAAGAAGACAAATTGGTTATATCATTTTATAATAAACTTAAGTAATAAAATATGAGGGTACTTCAAATATTTTGTGGAAAACTAGAATTAAAAGATAATACGAATCTTTCTACAAATTTTTTGAAGTACCCTTGTAATATAGAGCTATTAAAATAATGTTTTCAAAGAGTAGTTTGTGACATGACAAAATGCTTATGATATAAGGGTAATTGCAACAAGCAGGTTACAAAACTGCATGAGGAGGTATAAGTTCAACTTTTGGGGAAAACAGCATAGAAAAAAGACAGAAAGGAAATATGCAAGAATTTTTTACATAAATTATCTCTGGGTAGAATAATTTGAGCATTATTTTGTACTGTCTGTATTTCCTAAGTTTTCTATAATGAATATGTGCTGTTTTATATTCAATAAAACATTTTTTTACATTAATCAGGTACTTTTACTCACAATGGAGAACATCTGTAGAATCTTTTATATGACCTATCAACTTATGAAAATAGAGGTGTTTGAACCCACAGAACTTCTTTTTCTTAAAATTGATGCATAATGACTGTACAAATTTGTGGCGTACACATGACAGTTTGATACATGGCTGCAATGTGTAACAGGAAAAGTATTTTTAAAATTACACCATGGAATTTTAATGAATGTTTTTATATTTTAACGGCTGCAATTATTTTTTTCTTAAGCTATCAGATACAACAAACTTTTAAGAAAATAAAGCTAGTAGTCTATATTTTTAAACTAAGCAGAATTCAAAATTGTTGCAAAGAGTGAGAGGTGGGTCCATTCTTCCCTCATTTGTAAAATGGGGATAACACTTTAATGGGTGTTGAAAGAAGTGAATGAGATACTCCATGTAAAGTGTTCGGTTATCAAAAGCACACATAAGTGTTAGTTATAATTAGTTGGGATATTGGCATTTCTATTATGTTAATTATTCTTCTAGCATCATTCCCCACCAGGGAACCCTGCCCACCAGGCACTACTGATCAAGGGAACACATACAAATCAGCTCTTGACTCTTGAAGAGCCTGCCCTTGGTTCTAAACGAGCTGCCTCCCTATCCTCAGTGACCCTCAAGAGTACTGAACAGACTTTCCCCAAACCAGACCTGCTCATGTGCAGCACATGTGAGATAGTAAAGCCTGGTCTGGCCTTCCTAGAGATGAACAATTTGGATGCAGTGTCCAGAGCCCTGAAGACTGTAGCCTCAGAACGCCAACAGTGTCTCCACGGGAGAAAGAACTTACATTTCATACTGGCTCTGCAAGCCACAGATGGCTCGATGTTTGCTGTAGAAGCGGTTCTCCAGGTCGATCTTGGTCTCACCAATAAGGTCGTCTGTCCCAATCATGTCGTGATCATAGATCAGGACAGAGAGCAGAGACTCCTTCGGGAATGTGGCTTGGATCTCAAATGACCTGTTGTCCAAGCAGAGGTTTCAGGAGTCAAGAATGTTTGGTGACACAGGGAAGTTTCCTCAGCCTCATTTTTAGCTAGCCTACTGTTCATATAAACTCATTACATACTCAACAGCTCAGTTAACACTTACCAGATATTTGTTCAGTTTAATTCCTCATCGAGGTACCGTCAATTTCCAATAGCCAACAATTTCCCCTTTTATGGACAATGTCTTGCAGTCCTCAGCTAGGGGTTTTAGTCTCAAATAGGACTGATACTGAATGTTGGTGTGAATTTGCAACTTCCTGTTTGTAAAACTTTGGGGAAGTTATTTAATCCCTCTCAGCTTTCTTATGTGTAGACGAGGATAAGCATCTTCTTTGTAATTTAACAAGGTGGTTAAATGCAATATTTTTTATATAAAACACACGTTGTTCTTCCATGTATTCAATTGGTGTCCAATATTTTGCCATCCCCCTTCCGTTTCACTGTTGCTTCATCAAGGAACACCCAGCTGGATTTATTTTTATGTATTTATTTATTTATTTATATTTTATATATATACTTTTGGTGGCTGGCTGTTTCAGGGACCAAAGGTTTATATTTTTATTTTATTTTTTAGCAGGTGGATTTATTTTAAAGGAAAACCCTGTTGAAGATGGAAAATCATAAAACATAGAATTGCAGGAGTGGAGTGCTGTCTCTGCAAGACTCTGAGCCCTTTGAGAACAGGGACCTGCCTTTTATATCTCTGCACTGCTGAAGCCTGCACTTGGCCTATGGAAAATACACACGATAAATGTTTTCTTCCCCTCATTTTTACAGATATCCAATCCTTTTACTTTCCAGATAAGGAAACTGAAATCTAGAGAATACAAATGAGTTGGCCAGGATCATCAATCAGGCTGATGTGAGATAAGCGTGTTTCTTAGGTCCTGGTTAGGTGTTCTTCCCACGATACTGCACCAGTGCAAGGTGTCACGAGGAACAGCCATGCTGTCAGGTTTCCTGTGACAGTGGATTATCTGTGCTACTGAGTTCCTGCACTAGAGCAGATGCGTGAGAATTAAATTTTGAGCGAAACCCTGCATTTTAGGAAAATGTCTTTCTGCAAACAAAATCAAGGACACACCAGTGTTTCTCTAGTTGTTCTGGACTCTGGCCGCTGTGGGCCAGGATGGGTTGGGCTGGGAGCAAGGGACAGAGGCGGTGGGAGGAAGGGGAATGGTGGGCCCAGTACTTCCCTGCACGTCCTCTGAGCTGCTGACCTCCTGGTCAGATCCACTTAGCCTGGACACTCGCTCTCCACTGTGGCGGGGACTGCAATACAGCACAGCTGGAGCCAATTAACCCTCCCCAGAGAGAAAAAACCAGAGATACTGGACAGCTCCAGTGATTGTGGCTGACTGAGGAGGCTCTAGCAGGCCAGGGATGTTGCCACACGAGGAAGAAATCCATGTGTTTTTCCTCTCAAGGCACAGTATGGTCTCCTGGGCTCCATGATTTGGATTCTGAACTGTAATTGACATTCATGAGGCGTCTCACCAGGAAGCCTCCAGACGTCAATCTCTGAGCTTTGCCATCACCATGGCTGCCACCGAGGAGACTTATTAAGTGCTTACCTGCCCCTGGAAACCATGACAAGGACTCAATTGCTCTGGTCCTTCTCCCCAAGCTGTGCTCACAGATTAAATTTGTCTGAATTTTAACTAGAGCAGTCATTCAAAGAGTTAACAAAAACAGCTGACCATGATTGGACTTCTGGTCACCCTGGGAAAAACTAGGCTTACACCAACTTGTGTGTCAATGAGATACTATCTCTAGATGCAATAGTGGCTTGAGAAAAGATTATACATCATGAAATGGGCAAAAACTGAGACTTGGTGAAAGCAGGCAGAGCCTCTGGGCTTCAGAGCAAAAACGTCTCATTTCTCCTTTATTCATTCATTCATCATTCATTCTTTAATTTATTCATTTGTTCACTTGACATTTATTACACATTTACTATGTGTCAGGCACTGTGGTTTTTGTAAGTAACACAATTTCCTTCCAGCAGGGAAGGCAGATAAGAAAATAGCTAAATAAGGGGTGGCAGGGGTTTGGACAGAGTTGTGGGTAGGGTGTTACGAGTACTCCTGTCTGGGGCGGGGGGCAGTAAGGAATGAAGGAGATGGCTCTTTAGCTGACTCGAGTGCAGATAGGAGTTCTCCTAACTCCATATCTGTGGAGCTTCTAGGCATAGTACCTGACCTTCAGCCTGGTGAAGTTCCCTGATTATATAGGCTCAAAGGCCCATGCACCTCTCCTTTATAACATTCATCACACAAGCTATATTTATCTGATTTTCTGGTTAATGCCTCCTCCTCCATGAGGGGTTAGGTCCCATGAAAATAGAATCATATCCCCTCTATACTTCTCCAATACCTGGCCCATGGTCTGTCATCAAATGACTGTCTGACTGGGAAGAACAAACACTGGCAAATTACTTGTGGTGTGACAGTCAGTTTTATGCATTGACTTGGCTAGACCATAGTCTCCAGTTATTCAATCAAACACTAATCTAGGTGTTGATATGAAGATATTTCACACATGTGGTTAACATCTACAATCAGTTGACTTAAAAAGAAGATTATCCTTGATAATCCGGGTAGGCTTCATCCAATCAGTTAAAAGGCTTAAAAAGCAAAACTAGTTAGGGGTTCCCTGAGAAAGAAGAAATTCTGCCCATGGATTGCAATACTAGATCCTGCCCGAGAGTTTCCAGCTGCCGGCCTGCCCTATGAATTTCAGACTTGGCAGCCCCCATGATCATGTAAACAAATTCCGTGCACTAAATCTGTGTGTGTGTATGTGAGTGTGTGTAGTTATAGGCTGAATTATGTCCCCCAAAATATGTTGGAGTTCTAACCCCCAGTACCTTAGAATGTGGCCTTATTTGGAAATAGGGTCTTTACAGAGGTAGTCAAGTTAAAATGAGGTCATTAGGGTGGCCCTAATCCAGTATGACTGAAGTCCTTATGAAAAGGGGACACGACACAGAGACAGATATGCACAGAGAAAAGAGGATGTGAAGAGATACAGGGAGAATGAAGGCTGAGGTTGTAGCGATGTGTCTACAAGCCAAGGGATGCCAGTGGTTGCTCGCAAACCACCAGAAACCAGGAGAGAGGCATGGAACAGACACTCCCCCATGGTCTTCGGAAGGAACCAACCAATAGACCAATAAACACATCAACAGATCCATCCATGTCAGAGGCTAGGAAGGAAGTAAAGCAGGCAGACGTCCCAGGCACCGGGGGTGGAGGCTGTGACCTCCTCACATGAATGGCGAGGCATGACCAGACTCCAGGTCAGCCACAAGAGCCCTCCGCCCTCCTGCTGGAACACTGTGGGACTGAGCCCACAACTTTTGTCCCTGAACAACAATTAAGTACAAAGCATCTGCACACCCGAGAGCTCCTGGAAGAGGCCCTGCAATGCCAGAGGCAGCAGGAAATATTCCACTATCCACTTCTGTGGCTGCCACAGCCACATAACAGGGGTGATAAAACCAGTCTAATTCATGGCACTTAGCTAATAAAAAGTGACCGCCATGCACTCTGAGAACTGAAGCTCTAGTTACGGAACTGGCAGGTAATGACGAAGGCCATCTCTGCATCCGGGGAGCAAGCGCACCATCCTTTTAATTGTTCCTATTAATCTGCACAGCAAGATCATTTATTGCCTCATTGCCTCAGGAGCAGTGAAATGTGAGAGAGCAGTGGTGATCAAATGTCAGAGAGTCCGCTGCAATCACAGACGTGTAAACGAATTTAAATGAAGCCAGTGGAGATGTTATCCCACGCTCCTAGTCACTCAGGAAAAAAGAAATGATGCACTTAAGATGAATCCACTGCTAAGATGATTAGCAGGAAGGAGGGAAGGGAGCTGCTGTGTTCTGAGCATCTCCTGCGTGCTGGCACAGACAACGTGCTGGGTGCTTCACGTATCTGATCTTCTAACAGGCTGAGCGCCAGGGGTCACTACTGCCGCTTTACAGATGAGGGCAACGAGGGTCAGAGAGGTCAAGCCATCTGCGCAAGGTTACACACCTTGTATGTGGCAGAGTGAAACCCAGGTGGCTCTGATTCTAAAATCAATGGCAGCCACATGCACAAACTCCAAGCAGGGAGCACCAGTGTGTGACACGCCCTGCCGATGAGGGTGGTGCCAGTCCACCTGCACATGTACAAATGCAACAGGTTTTCACACTTTGCAGGCAAATGAAACACAGCTGGGGGATGCAGTTCAACTTTTATCCTCAGGGGTCACCTCAAATGAGTGGCAAAATGATAGGATGGGCCAAACATTTGGCCCCTTCTCCTCCAATTATGAGCTGTGTGAACTTGAATACATTTCTTAACCTCTCCAGACATTGGTTGCTTTGTTTGTAAAAAGGAAATCTCTCTGTCCAAAAGCAGGAGGCTGAATCTGATGACTCTTCAAGGTGCCTCCTAAATCTGAAATCTAGGGAATGGTTATTTGGAAACTATGAGTATGAAGACTACCATGGATTACCTGAGGGGACCATGGAAAGAATTTGACCCTTCTCCATGAACACAGGTTTGGTTGGCTGGTATTGTAGTGGATTGAATTATGTCCCCGCAAAACTCGCTGAAGCTTGAATTGTGTCCCCCAAGCTTTATGTATTAGAAACGTAGCCCCCATTGTGACTTTTTTTAGAGGGTGGGAAATCCTATTATGGTAATTAAAAGATAGAGCCTTGGAGAGGTGATTGGATTGTAGGACTGTGCAGTAGTGAATGGATTAAAAATGGTGGTCAGAGGTGTGGTTCTGAGGGCTTTAAAAGGAG
Organism: Cynocephalus volans; assembly: GCF_027409185.1. NCBI lineage: Eukaryota > Metazoa > Chordata > Mammalia > Dermoptera > Cynocephalidae > Cynocephalus > Cynocephalus volans. The sequence goes on along the minus strand of NC_084474.1, from coordinate 77,854,394 downwards.
ATAAAGTCCGTCTCTCTCTCTGTTCTCTCTGCTTCCACCATCTTGCAATGCGAGACCCCCAGGTCACTGGTGCCACCACCAGATTGACTTTGAACTTCAGCCTCAGAAACTGTAAGCAATAAATTTTATTTTCTTTGTAAATCACCCAGTGTTAAGTATTTTGTTATAAGCAACAGAAACAGACTAATACAGAAAAGGTATCAAGGGCAGGAGTCAGCATTTAACCTCCTGCCAGCGTTTTACTTAAGACATGCACACATACACACGCACGCACATGCACACACACCACAGAAACACAGCAGGAGCGAATGCAGAAAAAACAATACAACATAGCCCAGATGGCCACTGACCTTCCAAATACTGGGTTCAGTTGTTTGGGGATATATTTGTCCCGGTCTTTGATTTCTGTCTTGCCAAGCTTGATCACAATGTAGGGATCTGATTTCCCATCTGGATCAGCTGGGCTGAGATTAAATGCCTGGGGAGGGAAAAGAAAATTCCTTTGGTCCGGTGGTTCTCAACATCAGTTGCACACAGGATCACCTGGGTGCTTTCAAAATACTGATGGCTGAGTTCTGGCTCCAGCTATTCTGATTTAATGGGCCCTGAGCTTTGGGATTTTGAAAAGCTCCCTACATGATTCTGGCATGCAGCCAAGGTTAAGAACCTCTACTTAGCATCTCCATTTTGCTGTTAAAACTGAAATATTGGCTTTTCCCAAATTCAACTTTCTCTGGAGTCATCTCCCCAGTGGAAAGCAGATACTTGCTGAATGAATAAATGAATGAGACAAATCCTTCTCCAATCTCTGTAACCCATAGAAATTTATCCCTTTCCTTCCTACTAGTCATGTTCTCTATTTCTAGATTCTCCAAATTGTGTCCCATAGAACCTTAGTTCTGTAGGATTTCTTGTAGGGGGGAAAATGGTACGGAGCAATAAGTTTAGGAAATACTGCTAAAGATTCAATAGTCAAATCAGTTTCTTTGCTTCTGGAATTCTCAGATCCCTGATGAGCTTTATGAATGTCAGGAGCTGGAAAGGGGAAATGAATTATTATATGCATTATTTCTTGAATTTATTTGAATGCCTGGTATGTTTCCTGAGGAATGCATATTAATCATGCCCCGAGACACAGGTGGCCTCCTGAACAAAATCTTGAAAAGGCTAGTCTATCCTGTGGGCGGGTACTTAACATAGACTAGTCAGCATTGTCAGTGATTCTTTACGACCTGAGAACTGCATGCTGGAAGAAAGTTCTCCCTTAGCATTAAAGAACAATTCATTTTTATTTTGTGCTTCATTTATGTTTCATAAAAAGGCTGTAGGCGATGTAGGCAATGTAGGCAAAGCGTTCATATAAAATAAGACTACTGCAATCAAATGCAATTATGCAAATCAAGTCCAAGGTCAGGAGAGGAGAATAAATCCATGAACCACAGAGTTCACAGAGTTGCTTTGACTGAGTGTCACATTTGGCCCTGAGCTTCCTGGCAATCAGGTCAAAAAGTTTCCTAACTAAAAAGTTTTGTGCTCTCACTATCAGAGAGGCGGAAGCCTAGAGGAGATAACATTTTTCTTGGAAATACATTTAAAATAAAATTTTTGACTGCAGCAGTGCCGAGACATAGTTTGGGGGAAGAATTTCACAGTGGCAGCTGCCGTCTTCTGCCTGTTCTTCCCTCGGTCCTGCCCATGAACTTCCTGCTCTGGTTCTAGTTGGTTCCCTTTCCTGCCCGGAGGCAACCACAGCGAGCAGATAAAACTACACAGTGCAGTCCTATATGCTCGGAAGGATTTTCCCTGAAAATCCAGGAAACGTCCATGTCACTGACCGATCTTCATATCCTGTTATGGACTGAATTGTGCGCCCCCTAAATTCAAATGTTGGAGCTCTAATCCCTAATATGACTGTATTGGGAGATAAGGCCTTTAGGAAGGTAATTGAGGTTAAATGAAGTCATCACAGTGGGGCTCTGATATGATAGGGCTAGTTTTCTCATGGGAAGAAGAGGAGGTACCAGTGCCCTCTCTCTCTCTTTTGCATACGTGTGCATAGAGGAAAGGCCATGTGAGGACACAGCAAGAAGGCAGCCATCTATAAGCCAGCAAGAGAGTCCCCACCAGAAACCAACCCTTACAGCACCTTGAGCATCGACTTACAGCATCCAGAACTGCGAGAAAATAAATTTCTGTTGTTTAAGCCACCCAGTCTGTAGTATTTTGTTATGGCAGCCTGAGCTGCCTAACACACCCCCTCAGAGCAAACAAAGATGGCTCACCGCGACAATGTACACCCTGATCAGCACTTGGATGGGGTGGTTGGGTGGAATCCCCTGCTGGATTCTCAGCTGCCTGCTGTCCTCAGAGCTAGAATCTTCGGGGCTTTTGTAGATGCAGAACAAGCCCTGGAACCACAAAGTGCAACCCATTGAAACAAGATGGTCCTATGTTGCACTGAAAACCACAGAGAGCATAGTGCTGGGAAAATTATCACAGCCTGGGAATCAGCAAAATCTGGGTTGCTGCTTCCCTTGCCAGTTGGATGTGCTCAGCAGTTCAGGTAAAACCTGCTTGTATCTGAGCTTCTACATGGTACACCGGTGAACTGGTGTCGGTACATTAACATCCTCCTCGTAGGACTGTCATGTGAAGAACATAACAGATGGGACACCGAGTACTTTTACATGGGGGTTACTGTGCTGGTGCTTCCCCTATTATCTCATTTTATCCTAACTATAGTATTCTTATTTCTAGATGTAGCAACTAAGGCTCAAAGAGGTGAAGTACATTCTTCCAGGTCATGCAGCTAGTCAGTACTACAGGATTTAAATCCAGATTGGCAACTGCAACACCCATGCTATTTACAACATACCATACTGCATAAAAAGGGCTCAGCATGCAGTAGGTTTATAGTACTTTACGACACTGACACAATAAGTCTGCCAGATGAAAGGTTTGATTTGTTTGATTAGTTTAATTGTCCCACTGGCAGGCTTGCACAAATCACACCTTAGCTATGTCAGGGTGGAGAGTAAAATTCCATGGTCCTTTAAGGTAATGACTCTGTCCCCTTATTTTCCACCAGGCGGAGCTCCAACCCACTGGCCACAAACCAAAATATCTCAAAAGACTGGGGCTAGGTCTTGTGGGGGTTCTAAAGAGGGTCTCGAGTAAAGATGAAGCCCTTTCCTTACACACACCCTGCACCACAATCCCATTAACAGAATTATTAACAGAGTTATAGCTGATGTTAATGGACAGGGCGAGCCAAATAAAAAGGATAACATTGGAACCTGCCTTAAACTTTCCTATGACTCGGTCTCCATCAAGACCATGGTCATCTTCCACAGACTTGCCTCTGAAGAGCTCAAAGGTTTTCACCCAGTCTTCAAAATTGTTGAATTCACTCTCGAGATCACCATTGTATATCTTTAGAGAAGAGGGAGAAGGATTGATTTAAGGAGAAATGCCAAGACCAGCCTTGATATATGTCCCTTGGAAAAATCTAAGAAGCCACTGTTAATTGATCCTTAGCAAAATAAGATACAGGGGTTGGCTCAGCATTCCTGGAACTCACTACTACTCTGAATTTTATGAAACTTTTTTTTTTTTGACCAGCAAGGGGATCACAACCCTCGGTGTGGTCTGCACCGCGCTCAGCCAGCGAGCACACCGGCCATCCCTATATGGGATCCGAACCCGCGGCCTCAGTGCTCCCAGCGCCGCACTCTCCCGAGTGAGCCACGGGGCCGGCCCTTATGAAACCTTTTTGATAAACTTTTAAATTCCAAGAACTGTAGCTAAGCCAAAACATATTTTAAATATATAGGTTTAAATAAGGCAGACTTTTTTGTAGCTAATTGATGTTATTGGTTGTTGGATATAGACTATAATACTTTAAGGAGATTCAATTCAATAATGTTCATTTAGCATCTAATTCTTAACACATACAATGTGATGGAATATTTGTTTTTATTATAATGCATGTGGACATGAATTTTCCAAGTGGGAAATTATATATACACTTTAAAAATGCAAAATCAAATCGAGTTTTAGGTTTGGTACCATAATTAAATTATTCAAATTTCTAATCCAAATTACTTCCCCAAATTAATTACTTTTATGTATATCAACGTATGTAATTTTCTCACTCCAAATTTTCATATCCATAAATATGCCTCTAGCTAACACCCTCTGACTAATGTGAAGATTGGTCTAATGGAGATGATAGCTGGAGTTAACGCTCCTGCTGCTTTGAGTCTGTACACATCTGCATGATGAGGTCAAGCTTCTAGAACTGAGCCAAGGAGAAATCACACACTGTAAATTATTTTGCCAGGTCCAGGCTAAACAATGTAAGTCATGCCTCTCCTCAACGTGAGGATGTAGAAAACAGAAAATGAGCAAGCTCCATTGTCTCAGTTTACATGCTTATTAATGTTACTTCTCTGCATCAATGATTATAACAAAAACAAAGTAAATTAGTTTAAATGAAGACATTACTGCAGTTGACCAAAGCACTAACAGAACCCCACTGCTCCACTTCCTAGCCCACCCACAGCAGAGACACTGGTGTCCACACACTTGCAAGGTGGCCAGGTTGGGGATGCCATCATCTTTGAGTTTCTTCTTGGGCACTTTGTCTTTCTTCTTCTTGGGGCCATCTTCCACATCTACCACTACCTCGTCTGGTTTTGCCTCTGTGGATATTCAGTAGAAGTTGTTAGAGAAGGAACAAAGCCAAGCTCCCTCTTTCGCTTTGCTCTGCCATGTGTCTGACTCTTTTTTAAAAAAAGAAATAGTAACTTTTTGCCGTAGGATTGCCATACGCAGCCCTGCAGTTGGTGCACTGCATGACCACAGGGGATGCCACTCATACAGAAATGCAATGCCAGTGGATCCCCTGGGTCCAGGCCATGTGCTGGCCTGTCCTGGTATATATAAGAACTCATTAAAGTAAGCACAAGAGGGTGAGTAATTTGCCCATTCACCCAACTAGCAAAGAACAGACCCAGGATTTGATCAACGCAAAGCTCTTAGCTATACTTCCTCTCAGAACTGTTTAGGAAATTGAGATTCATTAAGTTCAACATAAGGCTCACATATGTTAAGGGTCTTGCACGAAGTCACACGAGTGAGATTATTCAGTCATTTTTAGCAGCAGGCTCTGGGGAAAAATACCACTAGAGATAGGCTTCTAGCTCTGCTGTTTTCTAGCTGTGTAATCTTGGACAAGTTACTTGACCTCTCTGTACCTGTGTTTCATCATCTGCAAGATGAAGATGCTATTACCTATGTCATGGGGGTGGTCTTAGAATTAAATGTGCCGATTAGGAGGGGTCTGAGGACCTGAGCCTGGCTCTGTTTTTATACTCGAATCAGTGTCACCTGAAATAGTTGTGTTCAGGTCAAGACCTACGTCGACTTGTATCCAGTTTGTGGTCACTTCAAAACCGAGGCCTCTTTCATTTAAGCTTCTGCCAAACCAGATCTATCCAATCCTTGTAAACTGCATCTTGGAACCTAAATTCAGGTCTTTACACTCACCTCTATTAAAGTTTATCTTGTTGATTCTGGCCCATCATCCAGCTTGCTTCTATTTTTACTCCACTGTTTCCACATTCAGACTGTCAGTGTAGGGACATGAGCCAAAGGGTCAATTTCAGCCCTGAACTATATTCAGGAGACCTGGGATCTGGTCCCAGTCCTGCTCAAATAGCTACATGACCTTTTTCAAGTGGTGTTATCTTCCTGAGATTTTTCCTCACTTGGGAAACGAGGGAGTTAAGCTCTAATATACTTCCCATGGCTTCTGCTTTATAATTTTCTCACTACGATGGCCCTATCCTATGTCCAAATGTCCCCAGAACAGCTACTTACCTGTATTGCCTTTTTTCTCCTTGGGATTGCTCTCCTTTGCCTTTGAAAAAGAGGGACACAGGATTATTGACACTGCCATTAATTTATTAATTTATTAATCCTGACTGCTAACAGTTCTAATTCAATTATCCTAGGCCTCCGCATTCTTTAAAAGGATATTCAAACAGTCTTCTAGCACTCCCCAAAATAAAGCCTCACCATGCAGGTCTGGGCCATAAGTGCAGTGGGATACCCTTCCCTATGCCCTAGAGAAGAGGTGCCCACCCATCCAAGAAAAATGTCAGCAGGCTGTAGACAAGATATCTTTGTGCTCTGTGTGTAGTCTCCTCCCAGCCACAGGGACAGCAAGCTCTCTTTCCACATTTTCCACCTCCACGGATCATCACCTTAGTCTGCACTATGAGTTTTGCCTGCTGGCATATACCCAGGGATCGGGGAGGTTATCAAGAAAAGGTAAGGGGCTGAGAACTCACAGGAAGTGGTAGTATCCGCTATAGCAAAAGGCGGATGGAGGCAGGGACTGAGATTTGGTTTATTTACTATATATCAATATTTGTGAAATAGTCCTAGATGAAACTACAGTCTTTTCAAACCAAAGAATTAGAAGAATTTCTATTCAATTGAATATGTGGTTACATCCGACTAATTTTCTTTTTCTTTTTTCCTTGGGGATGAGAAATCTCACCAAAGTCTATCACTGAGCTTTTGCCTGAATCTCCAGACCCACCCCCCACTGGTTCTCTAGCTTTGTGACTCGATCCTTGTCTTGTTCTTTGTACACGAGGCCCTGTTGTGCTCTGGCAACCCACCGATTCTTGCCATTTGCCGAGGCCAAGACATCTGCCTTTACTTTGATGATTTCCCATAAAAGCTTAGAATCTTGCTGGAAACCTGGGGCCCTTTGACTTGGGTATGTCCAGGTGCACCTGAAGCCCCCATCATGAATGCCCACCTGTCCAGAGACCCTATTTCTCCTGCTGCACCACCCTGAGTCTGACTGGGGACAGGTTCTCCAGGTGCCAGGCTGGACTGAGCAGACTTCCTGCATCTACAATGAAGCCTGTGTCCCAGAGCCAGCTGTGTCCCAGAGCCAGCTCCAGCATCCAAAATCCAATGAGGATTTTGTCATTCAGGATCCCAGGTCCTTCCAGGATTTTTACTCTTCTGCAGTTAGTAGAACCACACCTGGGTAGGACCTACTTCTAATGGCATTTAAAGGAAGATATGTGGAATTTGGAGGCAGAGAAGGTGCCATGTTTTCCTGTTGAGTCGTTTGGTGTCACAGTCGGAGGAGATTTTACCTTCTGTGCTTTCTGCAGGGAGGCGTAATACTTAGACCACCAGTCAATGACGTTTTCAGCAGATTCATCCACTATGGTCCTCTTTCTCCTTTTAGTGGACCTCCGGGAAGATTTCCTGGTATCCTGACAAGGGATGGGGACGGGTTATTAGTTAGGCCTTGTTTTGCTGCATGCCGGTGGCTGACTGGCCGACTGAGGAAGAGGACGTATAGGTACCCACTGGGAAGAGGATAGAGGCATCCGTTGCTTTTGTGGCAGCAGCTCCCTGTATCACTTCGATAAATAAAAATTGAATAATATATTCATCCATTCATTTATTCAGCAAATATTTACCGAGCAGATGTGAGACATTGTGCTTGACATTCAGGACATGTGGGGAGTTTGACACAGCCCCACATTCAGGAGGCTTAGAGCGCAGTAGAGGAGAAATGCATGCAACGAGTAGCAGACTATCGACACAACGTGGCACAGCAGAAAGGGGGTGACTTCAGACAGACCTGGGATTGTCCAGCCCTGCATTGCCCTGAGGCAAAAGCTGGACAACCACCAGGTGTGTGAGTGAGGCCCTCCTAGACCAGCCAGCCCCAGCCAACCTGCCAGCTGACACAGACCCGTGAATAAGCCCAGCCAAGATCACCGAACTTGGCTCAGATCAGCAGAACTGCCCAGGGGACCCACAGACCCTTAAATAGTAATAAATGATTATTGTTCTAAAACAAAAAACAAAAAAAAAGGGAAAGAACTAAATTAGCATGAATTTTGTGATTCTGAATTTCCTCAACTGGGGACAATAATACCCGCCTACTTCACTGTCGTGAGGATTGAGTGACATAACATAGGCAATTCCCCTTTAGCTTCATTTCTGCTTTGAGCAGGTGCAAATCAAGGACACCTACAACAGAAGGATGGGATGGGAGGAGACGTGTGATTCACGTGGCAGAAAGGAGGTGTCTGCGGGAGAAGACAGCCTGTGGTGCAAGACTCTTCAGGCTTCCATGACCCATTCTCTCTCCCAGACACCTCTCGAGTACCCCGTGTGTCAGGCACTCTACTGAGTGCAGAGGATACAGGGATGTCGAAAAACCCTCTCTGACCTGGTTGGGCTCACACTGAAACTGAGAATTCCAACATGAAGTGGCAGGTGCAATGCCGGGAGAACCTGGGAGAGAAGCCAGCGAGGGCCACAGAGGGTCGCTGAGCGTGGATGGGATGGGAACAGCCTGAGTCTGTTAACCTATCCTGCTCTGACTTATTTCTGCTTTGCTGCCCAGGCAGTTCCTTAGGACCTTCTTAAAACTGCCTTCTCCTTTAAGTCAAGGGATAAACCAGGATTTTGCACTCAAATTTACGACTTAGAAAGATTAACTGTCTCCTTGTTTTGTGGTTCTTTGTGCACTTTTCCATCTTCCATTCCAGAATCTCAGCTTACTGAAGATGTCCATCTTACCCTTCTTTAGATTCCAAAAGAAAATCTTTTTTTTGGCCTTGTATGACCCTGTACAAAGTAGGCTGTAAATATTTGTGTAATAGGCCTGATGAAGAAACCATTGTCTTTCCAAGTTAATGCAATAAGACGAGTTTCTGTTCGATTAAATACTACTCTCACATTTGACTTTAATTTCATATATGTTGATTTATCTGATCCTGCAATAATGCTGTGAAGTGGGTATCCTTATCATCCTCATTTTACAAATGAGGGAACTGCTACTCACAAATGTGATGCTGCCTGCCCATGGTCAACAGCTGGCAGGTGGAGGGTGAGTCTTCAGAGCCTCCAATGCTAACTCCCACGAGTCTTGTAAATATGAAGAGGAGTTACATGCTGACCTTGACTTTTCCACCTTTTGGTGGTTCCTGGGCTGCAGGTTTGTGTTCAGGCTCCAGCATAGGGGATGAGTCAGGGATGTCAACCAGGACGGCTGTCTGAACCTGGGCTGAGTCAGGTACCACCGTGGAAGGTGACTCTACATCCACGTAGACATGATCTGTCGGGGGATCCTGGGAGGAGCTGAGCGGTCCGGAGGACTCAGTGGCTACTAGTGAATCTGACATAGCTGAAAGAAAAGCACATCAGGTCAGGCAACGGGGCTGCAATAAAGGGCAACATCCTAGGAACTTAATACTAGGAATCAGACAAATCCAGATTCAAATATGGCAAGTTCCTAACATCCCTGAACCTCACTTTCTTTATTTGTAAAATGATAGTAAAACTACTCATCTCACTGGGGAGTAAAATGAGATCATGACATAAGGCACAAGGCATCTGGTGCATAACAGGTAATCAACAAGTGGTTGTGCTAATTACTGATCTTTCAGAGTAATTTTAATCAATTGTGGTCATTGGTATCATGAAAATCAAGGTATAGGGCACAGGTCCTTTGCGCTGATTGTCTCCTCCCACCGTGTGTTAATTCAGGGAGATTTTAGAGGTTCCAGAGGTCTGTGAACCCCCAAGTGTAGGCAGAACTCTGGGTACATGAGTACCTGTGCTTGGGAGGGAGCAGGGGTATGTCCCTGGGCTTTTCTGATCTTTAACTGGGCTGTTGATGCCATAGAAAGGTCACAACACTGTCCTTTGCTGCCAAAGGTCTTCCTCTCTCCATTCACATGGTAGAATTCAACACTTATGAACATTTCCCAGTTGGGAGCCTCCATGACTGCTGTGGCCTTTAGAGTTTCTCCCTCCTCCCGTTGCTGACTTTTCAACAGCGAATTCAACCCAACAAAGTCTTACAGGTATCAACTCAGTGCTGTGCACAGAGATAAAGAAACCAATAGGACAGAGTAGAAAGGTCAGAAATAGGGCGACTCGGTTTAAGTGAAAGACGACGGTACACATCAATGGGGAAGGAAATGACCGGTTAGTGAAATGAACTCTTTGGTGAAAAAAGGGTGCACTATATGGAGAAAAATGCAGCAGAATGCCTACCTAAAATCATATACAAATACAGATGGACTAAATATCTAAATGTGAAAGCTAAAACTGTAAAACTAATAGAAGAAAATATAAGATAATATCTTTGTGACGAAGGCAAGAAAGAGTTCCTTAAACAAGACTGTGAAGGTACAAACCACCAAGTTGAAAACATGAATGGATCTGATTCCATCACAATTAAAGATTTCTGCCCAAAGATGGGGATTATAGACAAGATTAGCAGTTATCGTACTAGGAGCAGATATGAGCAATAGCCACAATGTACAGGACATTAACATCTACAATATACGAAGAATTTGGGAATCGAAAAGAAAATTAATGGAAAGCCATAAAACACGGGCAAAGAATGTAAGCAAGCAAATCACAGCAGGGAAGATTAAGATGACAGCAAGGATATGAAGAGATGTGCAGACTTGGTAATCAGAGCAATTCAAGCTAAAATAAAAATGAGATACTACTTTACTTCCACAGAGTAGCAAAAACCAAAACCAAAGCCACACTGAACCAAAACCCCAGAAAGTTGGATGACAGGTGGTGCTGCTGAGGAGGGAGAAAATGGGGCTCCCTCCCGATGCAGTAACAGTGGGAGTGCAGACCCGTGCGGATCTGGTGTAGACCCGGACAGCTCTGTGGCGCGCCCTCTGGGGGTACCTAATGAAATGACATGTGCACATTCCCTGTGACCCGGCAGTCTCACTTCTGGAGGGGATACATTCCAGAGAAATTCCCACACAGCATCTTCCCTTGGGGAACACACACAAGAATATTCAACACAGCATCGTGGAAGTGGGGAGCTGGAGGTAGCCGAGGGTTCCAGTATGAGGGGAAAGGAACAGTAAAGTGTAGTAGATGCAGCAGGTAGCAGTAATAGGAATGTCCACACAGGAATATGGATGGGTCTTGAAGCATAACGTTGAGTGAAAAGAGTAGGAAACTAAATGAAGATTATATCATTTATGTGGGTTAAATGGATTAAATTTTACAAGCACTGGTGGTGTGGGGCCTCCAGTGTGGAAGGGACTGGGAGCAGGGATAGGGAATGAAGTGTAGAGGGATGGTGGGTATAGTGCGAGAGAAGCCTGGAGCAGACCAGTGCTGATGGCTCGGCATGGGGGTGAGAAGTGCAATTAACTCTTTAACTTAGCTCTGTGACCGGAGATCCAAGACGGAAAAAACTAAAATGCATCAAGCACAGAGCTCCGTGCAATGTCAGGGAGTAGAGGCTAGAGAGAGCTTAAGTCATATTCAAGGAAGGCTTCTTAGAGGAGTTGACCCTGATGGGAGTCTTAAAGTACGAACTTGGCAGAGGGCACTACAGGAGCAGAAGATCCACCCAGTCACCCGACTGTGGGGCATCTTTTTTGAGCCGGATCTCATAGTAAGCACCTTGTAGGCACCACGACTTTATTATCATGACCCCAGAATCCAAGAGGAGCTTCCTACCTTGCCCAGCTTGGGTTCCATCCACCTGTGAGAGGAGGGCAAGGGGCTCTCTGGATTTACACAAAAACTGCTTCAAGCAGTTGATGGTATAGGTGCCCACGAGGGTGCTCCTCCCGAAAGCTCTCCAGTCCACCACGCAGATGCTCAGGGGTGGGTGCAGAAGCTCATTCTCAGGTAGCTCCTGCAGGGAGAGGATGAGGTAAAGTGGGGGCACTGGCTGGGCCAGGCCTGGCTGCCATGCCCTGCTAACCTGTCTGTGGGTAGGCCCAAAGCAAGCCAGAACCCACTCTGCTTGTCCTTGTCTTGCCATTCTATCCCTTCACGCCAGACCTGCAGCTTGCCAAAACTCTGAATACTGTCTCCCCAAGCCAGGGTGTAATTACCCAAAATATGAGGGATGCCTTACTGACAATTCATCCCAGGTTTAAATTGCAACTGCCTCCACTTCTATATTCTCTATGACAGTAGTTTCCAACTCTTTTATTTTGTCATTATCTGTCAGCAGAACTCTCATCTCAAATGACAGTTTACCCAGGCCTGATATATAAAACAGATGAAAGCTGAGCTGTTTAATATAGAGCTAGGGGTGAGGGAACAGTATCCTGCCCACATGTTTCCCCTGGTCGCTCCTGAGGCTCAGTGAAGCTTGATGTGAAAGGTTTGCAAACACCATGCACATTCTTTAATTGTAATCTTTGCTGATTTAGAATGTATCCAGTGTAGCTGACTGAGTTGGACAAAGCAAACCTTTTCTTCACACTTAGTTCCAAGTCAGAGCACAAAAAAAGTATGTTGAAATATTGAAATAAACAAAAGCACAGGTGTCAAACATCACTGCCTTAGAAACATAAGCTCACATGCCAACTACTGACATTCCAAGTACAGATAATTTTTAAAAATATAACTATTAAAATAAATTTCATTAGAGTAACTTCTAGGCCAGTGGTTCTCAAACTTTAGTATGTATCAGAATCACCTGGAGGGTTTGTTAAACCAGAAACATCCGGACCCTACCTCCAACAGTTTCTGATTCAATAGTACAAGGATAGAGGATAGAGCCTGAGAATCTGCATTTCTAACAGGATTCCAGGTGCTATGGTTTGAATGTGTCCCCAAATTTCATGTGTTGGAAACTTAATCCCCAGATTCATATATTGATTGGAGGTAGGGCCTTTGGGAAGTAATTAAGATTAGATAAGGTCATCAGGGTGGAGCGCCATGATGGTAACTTTACAAGAAGAGGAGGAGAGACCTGAGCTGACACCCACACTCTTGCCGTCTTGCTTTGTGATGCCCTCTGTCATGTTATGATGCAGCAAGAAGACCCTCCCCAGATGCAGCCCCATGACCTTGGACTTCCCAGCCTCCAGAACTGTAAGAAATAAATCTCCACTCTTTATAAATAACCCTGTCTTGGGTATTCTGTTACACTGATGTTACAAGGCAAAACTGTTACAAGGCAAAACTTTTACAAGGCAAAACTGTTACAAGGCAAAACTGGCTGGAACACCAGGTGATGCTGATTCGGATGAACTGGAGGCCGCACTTTGGGATCCACTGTAGTAGGCAAAAGTTTGTCAGCCTGCTTTGATTTACGGTATGATCTACACCTAAAAACTTTAAAAACAAAGCAAAACAACAAAGGTCTATTTGATCTCATTCTGAAATTCTGGCTTTTTACTAAATTAGACTTCTTTCTTGCCAGTAGTAGATATCAGAAACCCCAAAACATCTCCCCACACCAAGTCAGTGAAGTAGTGGGTCCCCTCCATGGGCATGAAGGGAACGAGCACGTCGGGGAGTGAGGGGCACGCACCACTTCAAAAGCATCTGCCTGGATGCTGAAGTTTGGGTTGTTCTTGTAGCTCTGGATCACACAGGACCTCACTCCTCGTCCACCACACTCAATGAGAACCTGCGGTCGATCCACCGACAGGAGCTGTACCTTCTTCATCTCTCGTACTCCCCAGAAGAGAACCTGAGGGAAGGACCAGCAGAGCTGTCACTCACAGACCCAAGGGGGAGCCACATGCATGCCCTGACTGTGCATGAAAGTCAGACATGCACCCTGAGAACCACAATGTTCTCTAGGCAGAGATGCGCAGCTCCTTGAGGGCTCCATTGGGTCAAGTACAAGCTGGGGGAGGGGCTTTTGTCTAAGTGTCCTGCCCATCCCACAACACCCCTCTGATAATGCAGGCAGGCTGCTGCTCTTTAATTCTAAAGAACAACTCCAATCCTTCTCTGAACCATACCTCCACTCGGTATTTACTCAGCACTGGCCGAATGTTGGCAGGAACCGGGTAAATCTGGGTGACATCTGGTGGGTCAATGGGAGGGAGCCCTTGCAGCCCAGATGGAGGAACCTACCACACAGAACAGGTGCTGGTTAGAAGGTTGGAGAGAAGTAAGGAAGACCAACAATGCCACACAACCTCTTCACCATCGAGACGCTCACTGTTTTGTCAACAGAACTGTTTCCTGCTTAAAATACAACGACCATGCAAGTTACCATGTTTAATTATTTATTAATTGATAAATGCATCAGTTTACAAGGGTAACCAATATTCAGGAAGCATTTATGATGTGCCACAATGTTGATAAGACATAGCTCTGAGTAAGCTCATAGCATAGAAGAGGGAAAAGAAAAAAGATAAGTAAAGTCTTACGACGTGAAAGATTACACAGGACCTGCAGCAGTGGCACAGAGGGGCTTTGATCAGATTCTGAACCTCTGAGTCTTAACTGTCCCCCCGCTTCCAGCTTGTCAACATCTCCAGAAAAGCCATAATGCACTGCTACAAAAAGAGATTTGTATGTTATCAGAGACTACATCTTGATCACTGAAACAGAAAATCAAGTCTTTTGAAAGCACAACTCCAGGATGAAAACAGGTCATTTCTTGTGCACTTGGGGTTAATGAAACTGCAGGAGGACAGTCATTGTGCTTTGCTGAAATCTCACACAGAGGACTCGGAGAGTTCTGCTAAGAAAGGGTCTTTCTCACTGCCTAGGCCATCCCACACCGCCCTCAAGGCCAAGCTCAATGCATACGTCTTTCAGCAAGCCCGCCCTGATTTGATCCCAGCTACTGAGGCCATTCTTCTCCCCTTATATCCTTTGAATGCAGTGTGTCCTCTGCACAGGCTGAGTGCAGAAATGAGGGGGCTGAGTCCGGAAACCAGGCTCTACCTTGTGACCGAGCCCAAGTCTCTTTCCCTCTCTGAGCCTCAGATATAGGTCCAGACAACCCTTCGAGCCCCTCGGGAATTAGATGTTCTATGAAACATTGCTTTGGAGCAGGTGGTTCTCCTCTTGTGGCTATTTGTCTGAACGATTCACAGGGACTGGGCCAAGAGGAAGTCTTTGTTTACTGCATTTCTTTCTCCAGGTCCCTCAAGGGGCACTCCCAATGCAGTGAGTCCTTGATGAATGTTTATCGGCTGACTGACATATTAGCTCCATATGCTCTGTGTGCTAGAAAAAAAGCCTAATTGCTCATCAGAACTTGCAAAGCACAAACATATCACCATTCTTTTTTCACAGCCATATTCTAGTTGGCAATGGCAGACATGGTTAAGCTAATTATAAGAAAGCTCAGAAAAAGGAGGGAGCAGGCACTACAAATGCGAAGTAGTCTGGAGATAATGAAGCTGCAGAATGCAACAGACCAGGTGAAGGATCCAGCAAGTGATGAGGATGAACACCCAGTACTGGCTGGCAGTGGAGAGGTGAGCAACTTAGCCTGCAAGCGTCCCTTCACTGGGAAACCTAATCGCTCCTCCGGCCTCAAAGGTAAAGCCACAAAACAGCTGTGATGGTGGCCTAGGAGAGGCTGCCTCTGGATGTGCTTTTTAAAAGCATCATAGCTTTCCTCGCCCTGTAGCTGCTGGAATGTCAGCCTGGGAAATGCCCTGAAGAAGCTTTCTCCATAAGTGCCTGGAAGTTGCACTTAAGAGTTCAGTTCAGCCCTTGAAGGATCCCACCACGTGGTGCAGACTGAACAACTTTGCTGCCAGCCAAGAGTAAGCTTTTTCACCATGAAATGTATCAGTTGCTGACCTGTTAAACCACATGGTGTGCAGTTCTCAGCACATGGGGCCAAGAGAAATGAGGGATTGTTAGAATGTGAAATAGTAAGAATCAGGGATGAACAGGATGAGTTGGTCCAAAAGCCAGACTGCTCTAATATCCCAGTGTAAATAAAATATCAGGACCTCAAAGGAAGCCCAGCTTCAAGGCCAGGACAAGGGTGAACAGAAGAGGCATCTAGGGTGCAAATTTAACAGGGCACACATACTCAGGGTCATGAGTGACCCCAGTCCCAGCCCTGCCCCTCTGGAAAGTCACTGACTCTTAGGAGACTTTGTCCTTTCTCCACCTTCCTCAGCTCATCATCTACTCTTCTATTATATCTCATATTCAGGACAGTGCTTAGGGATCAGTCTTGGTGTATTAGTCCATTTATGTTGCTTATAACAAAATACCTGTAACTGGGTGATTTATAAAGAAAAACGACATTTATTGCTTACAGTTTCAGAGACTGGGAAGTCCAAAGTCTATCTGGTGGTGGTGACAGCGACCCAAGGGTCTTACATTGCCAGATGGTAGAAGCAGAGAGAGCAGAGAGAGAAAGACAGACTCTCCTTCTTTTAAAGTCCTCAGAACCACACTCCTGACCACCATTTTTAATCCATTCACTACTGCATGGTCCTATAATCCAAACACCTCTTCAAGGCTCCACCTTTCAATTACCATAACAGGATCTCCCACCCTCTTAAAATTCACAGTGGGGGCTATGTTTCTAATACATAAAACTTGGGGGACACAATTTAAGCTGCAGTGAATTTTGGGGGGACATAGTTCAATCCACTACACTTGGGCTCCATCACTTACTAGCTGTGTGAACTTGGAAAAGTTACACAGTGTCTCCAAGTCTCAGTTCTGTCATTTGTAAAACGTAGATAATGATATCTAATTTATAGAGTTGTTCTGAATAATTGCTGAAACAGCATGTAAAGACTAAGGGTAAACTGAAAATTTATTGACCCTTGCAAAGATTAAAGCTCAACTTCAAATCATCTGAATCTTCAATTGAATTCTGATAACCTAGGATTGCTAGTGGCCCTAAACTACCTCAGAAGTAAATTTAAATACTCCAGAGAAAAATAACATCAGCCCAGGCTCAAATATTCTCTACATATTTGTGAATACAAAGCCTAGTATACAATAAAATATAACCAGGCATGCAAGGAGATGAGACAATGTGATTAAAAAACAAGAGAAACAACCAAAGAAATAGACCCATAGAGGACTCAGATAATTTACTAATGAGACATGAATTTTCAAATAATAATGCTTAATCTGTTCAATAAGAAACAAGATGAAGAATTTTAATAGAAAACTAAACCTGTAATAAAAAAAGAGAAAATCCTATAACTGAAAATATAGTCACTGGAAAGAGAAATTTAATGAATAAGTTCTAAAAAAAAAAAAAGATCAGGTGCTGTAAAGACGGAGGAAATGAACTATAAGATAGGCCACTATAATGGATAGAATAAAGCTCAGAGAGACAAAAGGATAGAAAATACCTAAAAGAACACAAGAGGCATCGAGTACATAATTAAAAGGTCTAACACACATGTAACTGGAGTCACAGAGGAAAGGAGAAAAGAGGAGAGGCAAGGAGAGGAGGGCTAGAATGGGACAGAAACAATATTTGAATAGATAATAGCTGATAATTTTCCAAAATTAATTAAAAGCATCAAGCCACAGTTTCAAAAGTTCTGCAAAACCCAAAAGAATAAAGACAAAGAAATTCTCACTTTAAGACAACATAATAATAACTGCTAAAAACCAAAGATTACCAAAAAAAAAGAAAAAAGAAAAAATCTGTAGAACAATTAGAGGATGAAAAAAAAAAAAAAAACCCAAAGATCACTTTTCAAGAAGCAGCAGTAAGAATGAAAACTAACCTCTCAACAGAGAAAGGGCAGCTCAAATAATGAAATAACTTTAGAATTCTAAAAGAAAATTGTCTACTCAGGCAAGCAAAATGATCCAGGAGGAAATTTAAAGGACCCAAAGTCAAACAGTGAGATTGTGGCAAAGCCAGAAACAGACCTGAATATCTTCACTGGGTTAACATTGCAGTAGAAAATGCAACCCAGGGAGAAACCAGGGGCAAGCTGAACGACCTGCAGAAGAGGTGAGTGTGATCTCTGTGATGAAGCTGGTGACGAGCTTCTTCTCAGGGCTTGAGCAGGGTCTCTGCTGGAAGGTCTTAAAAATATGTGAGGATCAACCTGCATTTCTTCCCTGATCCCTCACTAGCCTATTTTAGGATGAATGGCTTCTGTAAAGTCATGATTAATAGATCACTAATTAATAATAACTTTTTACCTTTTTAAAACAGTGAGGAAGATCACATAGAGGTGCTATCTGAAGCTAATCCAATCAGTTAATTTAGACCTCTAATGAGAGAATTCAATGTGTGAAATGCATGAGGTAAGAATATGGAAACTAATGAAATTTAGGTTAAAGACAAGAAGGAAATAGGTTTACCTTATTCTACACCACATAGACAAAGAAGATTAGAAGTATATGAAAAAATTAGAGAAAACTCACATGATGGAAAGGGAAAGACTCTTAGAAAGTTGAACGAGAAGGTAGAATAGATTCTAAGAAGGGAGAGTTGCCACATAAATACATGAAGGCTGCACACCACACAACTCCAGAGGGTGCCAGTCACATAGAACAAATGGAAATGGCTTCTTCCAGGGGTGTGTAGTGCACTAGCCCTGTGGAAAGGCTAAAGAGACATTTCTAGGAGTTGGGAAGTGTGAGAGACAGAATAATGGCTCCCTAAACATGTCCACATTGTAATCCCCCAAATCTGTGAATATTACCTTACATGGCAAAAAGGAACTTGGAAGATGCAATTCAGCTCGGGATCTTGACATGGGGAGTTAATCCTGGATTATCTGGTTTGGCCCAACATAATCACAAGGGTCCTTTCTAAGAGGGAGGCAGGAGGGTTGGAATCAGAGAAGATGTGAAAATGGAGATAAAGGAGAGAGAGAGGGACAGAAGGAGCTACACTGCTATACTGCTGGCTGGAAGATAGAGGAAGGGGCCCCAAGCCAAGGAATGCAGCCCTCCTGACAACCTGACTTTATTTCAGTGAGACCCTTTCACACTTCCGACCTCCAGAACCATAAGAAAATAAATTTGTGTTGCCCTAAGCCACCTTATTGGTGGTAATTTATTACACTAACAGGAATGTAATTATGGAAGCAAAATGTTCTAAGAGAGGAAGGTGAATTTTCTGAGGGCAGAACACTCAAACAGAAAAGAGGAAAGTTCTAAAAGGAGAGAGAGGGTTCTGAAAGCAAGAGGAAGATTATAAAACTAGAAGAAAAAAATGAGTTTTCTGAGTACAGCGATGGAGGACTAAAGGAAGAGAAAGAAAAGTTTGACAAACAATACCAAGACAGTTCTGAGACTGCAGAAGGCCGAGTGCTATGAGTGGTCCGGGAAATGGCCTCAGAGTCAAAATCTGCCTCATACATAGAATTCTATCAATGCTTGTTAATTGAATGAGTGAATAAATGCATTTGAAAATATTTTATTGAGAGTCTACTATGTGCAAAATACCATCATGTGCAAAATACCGTCATAGACATGGAGATGAATCTCACATCCCACTTTCAATCCATCAGACAATTATATGAACTCTGCCTTTAAAGTATATCCAGAACCCACTACTCCTCCTTTCCATGACTACAGTCATGGTACAAGCCGCCTTTATCTCCAATCTGGATTATTTCAAGAGTCTCCCACATGGCCTTTCTGCTTCTCTCCTTTCTCCTTCAGAACATACCTGACCCAGCATCCATAGTATTTCAACATGTCAGACATTATGCTGAAAATCCTCTTGGCTTTCTGTCTCTCCCAGAGTAACAGCCAAAGTCTTTACAAGGCTCTGTGTGATGTTTTACCTGCAGCCTCATCTCCTACCCTCTCCCCATCGTTCACTCTGCTCCAGCCTCCCTGGCTTCCCTGCTGGTCCTCACACATGCCAGGTATACTTAGGCTTCAAGGTCTGGTACTTGCTGGTCCCTCTGCACAGAAGACTCTCTGGCCAGTTACTTGCATGGCCCAGCCCTTTCCCCTTCAGGTCTTGGCTTAAGTATCAGTTTTTCAGGTTTCCCTGGGTGTCTAGAATGTCAGCCCTGCCCCTGCTCCCAACACACATGTCTACTCATAGCTCACATTGCTTTACCTTTTCTCCTCAGGACTTACCACATGTAACATGCTATAAAATTTGCATATTGTCATTATATTATAATTTATGTAATGTTGTCTATTGACTCCTCCTCACTAGAGTCTAAGTCTAAGGAAGGCAAGGAGATCTGTTTGTTTTGTTCGCTTAGGAGAATTCCTTAGGAACATACCTGGCACATGGTAGACACTCAATAAATACGTGTTTGAATGTATGAATAAATAAGTGAAGTAGTCCTTGCCTTCCAGAAACTTACAAACTGATAGAGGAGACAGGTTTGTTTACAATTGCCTGTAAACAATTGACCTGAATTAATAGAAAAAGAGGCAAAGTGTAGAACGGAAGTGAAGAGAACATTTAATGATCAAGGTGGGGAGGGAAAAGCTTCCTAGAAAAGACATTTCTTACTCTGAACTTTGATGATGACCATTTTCATAGCTGGGTAAATGGGGGGGCAGGGGTTGAGGTGGGCAGAGCAGGGAGACATTTCAGAATAGGTTAACTGCATGACTGAAAGCAGGAGTGTAAATTTGTGTTGTGAGATCAGGAAACTCAGAGTAGTCTGGCATAAAGAGACTGTACTGTGTATAGAGTAAGTGGTACGCTGTCACCTCTCCCCCAGGGTGGTGGAGGTGCAAAGGATTACTCAAAACCCATTTCTTCTGAGCAGTGAGAGGTCCAAAAGGGTTAATTCCAGTCAAACCCTTCAAGGGAGAAGAAGTCTTGGAGACTAACCCTGAGTCCAATCTTCTCTCAGTATTTATTGTCCGGGCAAGAAAGTTACAGAAAAAGAACATACGTGGTTACAAAAAGAACAGTAAGATATTTGTCATGGCAACAATCATTAGGTTTAGCTGCACCAAGGACATTCGCCCTTAGAGCCAGCATGTTTGCTGTGTTACAATTCTTTATCTACAACAGAGACTTTAGCCTGGGAAAAGTTTTCTGTTTTTCCCAAGCTTAATATTTCTATGTGTTAGGCCCTGTGAAATACATTTGCTTTATTAATATTAGTACCTCCACATTTCCCCCTTTTATTTATTTAATTAAAAGGAAGAGCAAAAGCTATAGATCAAAGCTTCACAGTTAAAACAAACACATCTTGTTAAAGTGAGGCTAGTGTCATTTTAGCGTGGCAAGTCTTTTAATTTATCCCAGCTGGGGACTGATGATGTCATCGTCTCTCCGGGCTGTTGCATCAGCATCATCCCTCCACAGTACACTAAAATGTGAGGCTGAGGGAGTAGTTTGAAGACAAACTTTGGGAGAGCTTCAAAGCCAGGCTGTGAAAACTTGACAGTCTCCTCTTCATGTAATATTAACAGCTATCAGAAAAAAATTAAAATAGGGGCCAGCCCACGGCTCACTTGGGAGAGCGTGGTGCTGACAACACCAAGTGAAGGGTTAAGATCCCATTACTGGTCATCTTTTTAAAAAAATAAAAAATAAAAAGTAAAAAATAAAAATAAATAAATAAATAAATAATGTTTCACGGTCAAACACATTTGGGAAATAATTCGATTTTGAAAAAAAAGTTTAAACATGTTTTTAATTGCAGGACTTCTCAGAGCCTTTACCATGATAATGGGTGTTTCAAGTCCCTAGGACAGATGTAATATGAAGCATTTCTCAAACTTTCTTTTCACTATATTTTGAGGAATTGGTGTTCCCCCCCCCAAAAAAAATCAGACTTTGGAGGTAAAGAAGAAGGGAGCCACTGAGGATTTCTGAAGAGGAGAGTGGAGTGACCGACCTGTGTTCTGGAAGGAATGTGGGGGACGGAGTGAACAGAAGAAGGAAAGGAGGCTGGCAGAGCAGCAAAGAGGCCAACGGAGTCTCCGGGCGAGAACTAAAGAGCACATGGGAACAGAGAAAATGGGAACCGTTCAAGGAAGGTGCACGGGGCTGGCCTGGCTATGGTGTAGGTGCTGAATTTTCAAGCCAGAGTGTCTGGGCGCATAGCAGGGCTATGACTAGGGTCGGGAGGACAGGAGGGCTGCTAGCTTGGGTAGGGGAGGGAAATGGAAATAATGGATTTGGTCTGGTGCATAGAAAAACTAAGATACTGAATCCATGAGAGACAGGGAAATGTTTCAGTAACCAAGAGAGAGACGTGAAGCAAGCAAGCCAGCCCCAGGCGAAAACTGAGAGCCGCTGGTGACAAAGGAAGGCATTTTCCAGCCCCTGTCTTCTCAGCATGTACGAGATCTCACGAGGACAGTCATGCTGATAATCAAATGGCTTTCTGAAAAAGAGATCAACGAGAAGTCCTAATGAAACCCTAATGGAATCGTATCTCTTAGGCGACTTACCTCTGGCAACGCTGCCCCTATCAGGCCAGCTGTCAGGAAGCAGCAGGATCTCTCACCGGTGTGCCCAGCTCAGCACGGAGGGATGGCGGAAAGAGCTGAGGCCATGGGACCCAGACGGCTGAGCCCTCACAGGGCCTTTAGGGATCAGCCAGGTCAGCCTCTCATTGGCAGATGAGGGACGCAGGCCCAGAGCACTTATTAAGGCAGCTTCAGGTAGTGAATTGACTGAGTCCAATTCAGTTAACCCTGAGCTTCAGGTTCCTCACCTGCAACCTGAGAATGTTGAGCTAGATCTAGTTTTCCCAAGTCCGCCATTCATCTACCACCTTTACCACCTTTATTATTATCCAGTAAACTTTTTTATTAGACACAGTTTTTTCTTTCTTTTTAAAAAAGGAAACCTCATGTTGCTAAGTTAAAGTACCACTTGCCAAAAACGGAAAGTAACATTAAAAATAAAAACAATGAAAGAAAACAATGTTATTGGTATATGTAATGTGAAGTATTTCTTAAACTTTCTTTTTACTATATTCAGAGGGACTGGTGTTCCGAGAAGCAGATTTCGGGAAATGCTTCTGTGGGTATTATTGATCTTTTTCTGGAGCCACTGAGCCTGAAGCCTGTATTGTCTCTTTAAAAAGAAGATTGCAAATTGAGAGAGGTGTTCTAGACAGATGAGCATTAAACTAGACTTTCTTCTAGAAGTAGTTAGAAGGATCAAAAAAGGCAAAACTCTCTTCATATGTATTCAACATTATTTAACGCTGGTTACAACCTAAAATCACTCCCTGAAAGCATAAAATCGCCTGGACTCTCACTTGAGGAAAGACTGGATCAGCGGGTTTTGAAGGTTACATTGAGTTCTGACAGTCCATATTTCTGTGCAACATACCACATCTATTTGGCTAAGCTGGCTTTATTAGAATCTCACTTGGTTTCAAGAATTATAAGACAAATATTTTTCTAGTCCTACTCTCCTAGGCTGCAACCATTATGGAACCGGAGCCAACACCTAAATTCCTACTACTCCGTTCCTCCAAGAGCTCATCCAGCCTCAGATCCCCTGGCAGAGAGCTCGCTCTTTCTCCAAGGTAGCCATTCCATCTTTAAAGCATTCTTCCTGACGTGGTGCAAAAATCAGACCACAATCAGTCTTCGATAAGTTGGGCGTCAGAACTCATCACTGCAGTGGTGTGCGACCCCCAGGCTGTAGATCTGGGCAGAGTTTGGATTGGAATACAAGCTTGTCTAACCCCAAAGCTGCTCCCTTCCTCGTTATACCCCCCAGCCTCCCCAGCTCTGATGGGAATCTGGAATGTATTTGGATTCTAGGCTCTGACCTGCCATATGGACAAGTCATTATCTTTCTATCCAGCTCAATTTCTTCATCTAATATAAATAGTGGGATTAGACATCTTGCTTTAATATCCTATGGCATGATAATATTAATAATAACAAATAGCTAGTATTTGTTGAGTGTTTATTGCATGCCAGGCACTTTAGGTACATGGATTATCATCCTCATTTTGCAGGTGAAACAGAGAGAGACTAAGTAGCTTGCCCAAGGTCATACACTTAGTGGTGAAACTGATATCCATACCACGGGAATCTAGCTCTAGCACCTTCACTCTTATTCACTCTGTATGTGTTAGGAATGCTCACCTTCCTGTTTCTATACCAAGTGAGTTTTGGTTTTATTTGTTGTTTTTTGTTTTGTTTTAATTGGAATTTACAAAAACCAGACTTCCTATAGAGGATATTATGGCCTAAATGTTTATTTCCCTCCAAAATCCGTATGTTGAGATCCTAACCCCCAACGTGATGGTCTTTGAAGGTGGGGCCTTTGGGAGGTGATTAGGTCGTGAGGGCAGAATCCTCATGAATAGGATTAGTGCCCTTATAAGAAGAGACACAAGAGAGATAATTTGTCTCAGTCACATGAAGATATCAGACATGCCAGATCAGTTAGTGCCTTGATCTTGGACTTCCCAGCCTCCAGAACTGTGAGAGATAAAAATTTGTGATTTAAATCACCCAGGCTATGGAATTCTGATATACCAGCCAGAACGGATCAGGACAGAGGGAATGGTCTGACCTGAAGGTGGAGTGCCACGTGCCCTCCTGATGCCTCAGTGATTGGAAGGTCAGGGAGAGGGATCTCTCTGACACCTGTGCACTTATTCACTTCTATTCCAAGTCCTCTGCTGGTCTGGTTTGGTTCTCTACTGGACAGCCAGGCTTCAGAGTCTCAGCTTCCCTTCTCAATATCCTGCCTCTGCTTTCTGAAAGTTTTCCCAGACATGTGTTCATAAATTCCCCTAGATATTAGGGGGAAGGACTAAGAGCTCTTTGTCGTTGAGAAACTGTGATAGATACAGTGTAAGGAACAAAAGGCTTTAAAGGTCTAAGTTCAACTCTCAACTCACGATGAGGTAAGTCAGTCAATTGCATTCATCCTGTTTACTATCCATAAAATAGGAATCATAATAGCTATCTCAGCAGGATTGAGGGAGGCCTAGTTTGATGAAAGGTATGTGAGGCAGAAACACAACGTGGGCACATGGTAAGTACCCCCCAAACATGTGATCCTTCCTTTTGCATCTTTTCATGGTCTGTGTAGGGCTCAGGGACTCACACATAGGGATTCTCAAGTACTATTGGCCAAACCCACATGAATCTTTGATCCTGTGATTCCAACTTACAAACTCAAGGGATCTGGGAATAGCCTGAGTCACCCGAGTCCTTATCCGACACGTCTCAGACCCCAGAAGAAGACACCTCTGGAAACGAGATAGCCAGGAGGGGCCAGACATAGCTTCACTGAAGTGGCACTACTAGTGTGGCCACTCCTCTGGCCAGGTAGACCAGATCGACATTTAGTGCAGACGCCAATGCTGGCTCACATACCTGCAGCAGTTCAAATACAGCCAGCAGGTCCCCTCCAGAGAGGTTCCCACAAAAGATGGGGTGATAGCACAGCCTGGGTGGTTCGTAGTCCTGGTCAGCTAGTTTCACAACAGGAGCAGCCACCGTGGCACCCAAATATTCTGGCTTCCCCTACGGCAGAAAAGGAGTACGGTTTTGTCCCATGATTGTTACCCACCTGGTTCTGACACATCAGTGCCATGTTGCAAATAATCTTCAAAAAAACTGTCAGCATCAATGTCTCCCTCTTGCCTATTGTCTCAGTGTCTTCCTCGGCCAAGCTCCTCTTGCCCATTTTTACAGTCATGGGGAGCAGTGGGACCCACTCCAGCTCCCGGGGAAAACCACAGGGGGGGTCATCTTAGGGGCTTCTTGGCCCAAGGCTACCTTAGGGGGTATCTCTCTATTGCATATTGAGCTCAGTGGGAGGAAGGCAAAATAATCATCCAGGGGACACTGGAAGGAGCAAAGCAAAAATAAGGTGGCAGCAACATTGCAAAGGATCTTCAGGGCAGGCACCATGGTGGCTGGGAGCATAGGCTTTGGAGCCAGGCCAGACTGAGTTTGAGTTCTCAAATCTGCCACTTTTCATCTCTATGGCCTCAGGCCAGGGCCTCGACCTTTTTGAGCCTTATGCCTAAAAAGGGGTTAAAAATAATACCTGTTCATAAGGTCATGAGATGTAATGTAATGTTGTTTATGCTTTACACAATGACTGGTATACAACAAGTGCCCAGTACATAGTGATATGGTGATGATGGTGATGATTAAGATCAATACGTTTAAGTGATGGGGCAGTCCTGCCCTATTTTTCTTGGTAGTGAAAGAGGATATTTAAATCTCTTCATATGTATGTATATGGGCCTTTAGTCTCAATAAGAACTATGTGCTCCACCTCCTGCCTCTTCCCCAGGCCTGCTCCCAGGAGTCGTAGGCCACATTTCCCCAGGAGCAGAGAGGGGCTGGAGCAATCACTCTGCTCTGCTATTCTTCTCAAGAACTGCAGGGACATAAACTCCAGAGTTGCCTGCTTTCTTCACACCATGCCCCTAGCACAGAGCAGGTACTGAGTGCATATTTGCTGAGTGAAAGCTGCTGGATAAATGACCTCTGCAGGCCAAGAACAGTGCCCGCAATCTCTTCTGGCTGAAGTTCAGTTTAGCAGCCACACTGCTTCCTTGCCTTTGGACTCATGAACCAGCACTGGCATCCCCAACCATGGAAGGATGCTGGGTTGGGGTAGAAATGCGGCTTTAGTTCAGCCATACTCGAAAACAAACAAAGCTGTCTGCTGGTGTCCACTGGAAGGTCAGACCTGTTCTGCGTATAGGTGGAGTTAAGGCAGCTGGATATAAAATGAGTGATCTGCTTAACATTTACTTTGTTCATTATCCCAGCTAGGAATAATTTATTCAGATTTGTCCTGGAAACAAAAGAGTAAAAATAAACCCAAGCGACCAATTTGCCAAATATAAACTCATTTCTTACAGGACTCTTAAGAGGCCACAAGTAACTAGGAAATGAGAGAAAACTCTAGACTGGAAGCACAGGCCCGGCAGAGTTTGATTCTACACTTGATCTTGGCCAAAAGGTCAAGAAGTGCTAGAGTTCTGTTCTAATAATCTGATCATCACCATATTTTGAGCTCCATTTAGCTGCAGCCCACAAATGGGAACAAAATCTTTGGCATGTCTGCATGTATTTCTCAGGAAGAAAGTGCAAACCTTTCGTTTTTTCTTTCTCTCCCACATTTCCTTTTCCCTTTAGATTGGAGAATGTGAGCCTGATTTCTCTGCAAAGTGCTTGGCTTAGGGGCCAGGAAAGGCCATCACTGAACGGAGATGTAGAAAGGACATGCAGCCAGCCCAGTGGGTGGATGCAGCAGGAACTTTCAAAGATGCTTGACTGCTGTTATTGCTTTTCAAACAGAAAATAAACTTAGGACTAGAAGCATGTCGTTAGGAGCAAAATAGAAAAGGTATTTATTTTCTGGCCTTCCCTATGGAAAATCTGTACTACATGCCAAACGGTAGAAATCATAAATATGTACTCCTAGCTCCAATTTACACATGGGGGGATGGGCACAGAGGGAGGGAGTGACATGGACAACCAGATGTGCGCATATAGGGGAGACTGTCACACTAGCCACAGCTACATGTACAAAAAAAAAAGCAGGTGAAGAGACCTGGGTTCAAGCCTTAGCTCTGCCTTCAACTAGCTGTGACCTTGAAGAAGGTATTTGACCTTTCTGTGTCTGTTTCGTCCTCTAGGAAGAAAGACAGGGGCTTCATGCTCTCCAAGCCTCCTGCTCACCTTCTCCGATTCTCACATCCTGTTTCCCTCCTGACCTTGGCTCAAGGTCAGGGCTGTCTGTAGTGCTCTAAGGAGGTGAGGAAGCTTTAGGAAGGCTTCCTGGAACAACTGTTTTACTTAATATATTTGAGCTTCCCTAACCTCCTGGGGAGGCAGAGATATCAAATAAAATAAACCTTTATCTTTCATTTTAGACTTCTTAATTTTAAAAAAGAAGACTATTTATCTAGTTTTTTAAAATCCTCCCACAAGCTTTCAAATCAACCTGAGGTTTCACAAATATCTTTGGAGAAGAAGAGGTCCGGATCACGTCATAGCAGAAAAGGGATAGAGATAAATGCATTATTGCAAGACTTAGAAGCAACAATCAAGAAAAAAGAGACCCGGTTACAAAAGCTGAGTCAGTGATAATATCCATCCATTTCCTTCCAGCTGGGCAAGATCAGTAAAAACCTCTGTTTTCAAAAAGCATGGACATTTTCATTAAACAATAGGACGCAGAATTAGCTGTGGGCCAGATACAGCAGCGGGTTGTTTTATACGTGAATTATATTCCTAAAGAAGTATGTGTCGACAAGTTTTGCAGACCAGATTTTATATTAATTGCAATTTAAAGTGAAATCTAAATGAACCTAAATGAGGAACCCTTTAGTAAAGCAAATGATCATCACCAATTTCCCCCCTTCTGTGAATCATTTTCCGAGGTCAAATGTGCTCTGGACACATTTAGCACACTGACCACTCACAATGCCAGGACTCTATTGACTTCAAAATAAAGTAAGTTGGTGCAATGCGGCATTTTTTATGAGGTACAGTTGGCACTGTGCCAGGGGACACTTACCACCGCATCACTGTCATAGAGCTCTACCACCACTGAGGGTGGGGACTCCAGCAGCTCCTTCTCATCTCCATGCAGCACCAAGTCATTGAACAGCAGCATCTGGTTCCAGGTTGGGGACAGGGTCTGGGAAATGATCTGGAAGGTGAAGCCACAAGAAAAGCAAAAGATCGTTCAGCTGGGTTGCAGGGGGCTCTGCAGTTCACTCAACAGATACTTATGGAGGGCAAAGAGAACGTACCATCCCCATCATTGCTTCAACATTGCCTCAGTGTTGATCATAGTCAACATTCCATGACTATGTAAACTGAGCGGCTCCCGTGTACTCGATGCTGGGGGATGCAAAGATTGCCTGCCCTTGAGGAGCTTACATGCTTAACAAGTTTCATGAGCAGAGCAATATTTAACACCCTATTTGCATACATAGTTTCAACTCACTCTTCGCAGTAGTCCTGTGATGATAACAGTGACTACCGTTTATTGAGTATACTGTGTGCTTGCTCCTGCACTTTACATGCACTATTTCTTTCAAACCTCACAATAACTCAGGGAAGTGGGTACAATTATTTACACATATTTTAAAAAGCAGGAAACTGAGGCTCACTTGTCCAGAGCCAGCAAGTGGTAGAACTGGGATTCAACTTGGAACATCTGGCAGCAAAGCAGGAGACTGCTAACCTCATTCACGCTCACCAAGTAGATGCTGATATTATCTTCATTTTAGGGATGGGAAAACTGAGGACAGGGGAGATCCAGTGATTCTTCACTTATAAAATTTTGTCATCAAATACCCTAAAGTCAGGTTTAAAATTTAATACTTCTTGTATGTAATTCTACTGTTTTGTGGGTATTTATTGACTGCAGTAAATAGATTAGGGTCTTCAAAACAACCATTACCATTTTGCATGACATCTTTTAGGGGGTTTGCTATGGCAGCAAACTTAAACATTGTTAGTTGCCTGCACTCATTTTTCAGATGGAGAAACAAAAGGACAAAGAAGGACAATGACCTGCATAAGTGGTCCAGAACCATAAGTGTCTCACCTAGAAGTGACTCACAGCCCCCTGACAGGCCATTCAAGAGGTACCTTCACAAGGGAAGGCATATCTGGGTTGCACCTTCTTCTCTATTTATTTGGAAGTTTGGAAACATGCCAGTTTCACAGAGCTAAAGATGGGGGCTATTTGTCGGATGCGTGGACTCTGCACCTGGGCAGAAGCTGCGCCATTAATATGTGAGGTCAGTCCTGGAAAGTGCCCACAATCACATTTCTCTCTTTCAGGCAAATGGGTGATGTCACAGGTGAATATCCCACAGAAGCCACTGGGTCCTGTGGAAATTTCCACAGCATCTCTGAACTGTGCCCATACCTGTCACTGCTCACTTTAGGAGGGGTGGGAGACAGAGCTGGCCTGGTGTCCAAAGCCCACATACATCTCATGTCATCTCAGAGTGTTATATCAAGTCATCTCTAGTCATGGTGTTAAATCATTTTCACCACAGTCACAAAAGATATTTTTATTGCCCTTCTTTATGTGAGTCATAAAAATATTGTACATTTCCACATTTTCCTTCCCTTCTGGCTCTTTGCTTTTAGAGTATTTTATGCCTCAGACACAGTGAGGTTTTAAATATAACATTTCAGAGAAAATCTAACTTTTCTGACAGAAAAAGAATGACTTTAATCACCTATAAACAGGAGTTACGGACTTGCAAATATGTCAGTGATGGACAGCACAAAGAACCATATGTTTTTTATGTTGCTTTTAAAAATAGAAAATTGATCATTTTTGCAGCGTGCACCCAACAGTGTGATACCAAAGCAATTTATCATCTTTACAACATCTTTCCTATGAAACATTTTGATGTCTTCTCTGACACTGGGCTGTAAATGCCACTTGATAAGATCTCAGAGGCCAGAACTCATTCATTCATTCATTCATTCAGTCATTCATTCACTCATTCATTCATCATATATTTATTCAGGACCTGCAATGTGCTAGACACAGTATTAGGCACTAACACAGCATCCTGTGCATAGCAGGTGCCCAGTAGCTATTTGCGTGGATAAATGAGTGGGTATTAACTTACCTTCAGAGTTGCTCCCATGAGTAAAAGGACCACACGACTGCATTCGGGGCATACTGAGAGGCTTATCCAAACATAAATACACTCTCCCACTTCTCTGCCTAGGTGCTCATGATTAACTTCATTACTTAAGGGCTTCCTTAAAGAATTATGCACATGCATTATAACTGGGTTAAATGACCTGATTTAGAAGGTTACGGTTACAGTTAGCTAACACTTTGAAGAGAGAGTCAGATATCGTGAACAGAGTATAGCTTAAGAATCAAATAACCTTGGAATGGAGTTCTAATTTCAATACCTAATTTCATTACCCTATGTCCGACTTGGGCGAGTGATTTAACCTCTCCAAACCCTAGTTTCCCCCATTTAAATGGAGTTAATACCTACCTTGTGGGGTTGCTATAACCATCGTCTGAGAGTATTAAGTGTCCGGCACACAGCAGGTGCTCAATAAGTGCTTATTACCCACCCTAGCCATCCCCACACACACTCTTTTACAAAGAGTAAACATTTACCGAATGCCTACCCCATGCCGGCCTTGTGCACTGGGGTAACTGCGTCTAACAAGAGACCATCCTTGTCCTCAGGACTAAGCATCAATCCAATTGTTTTAAATCTCAAGTTCCATGCTCCCCCCACCCCAAGATCCCCTTTCCTTCTCCTCTAATGTTCCCTTTTAGCCCCTTAATCCCTCTCCCTCTTCCATCCCCAAAGCCTTTCTCCGAGGGAGCTTGCTCTCTTTCCTTTTATCCTTCCGTCTCAAGATTTCTATGTCCCATGTCCTCAGTGATGTCTGGAATAACTAGATTCCTCTATTTAAAATATTTTATTCCATTCAGTCATTTTGTAAAGGGTTGGCTGGCAGGACAGGCCCTTCAGAGGCTTCTCTCCCTGAGCACTGTGTAGTCAGCACAGATGTGTGCTTCCGAGGGAACAGTGGCGCTCAGCTGTGACTGCAGGGGCCCCAGGCTCAGCTTTCCCTGCCATGAAGAGTGCATGAGAGGGGCATGTCAACCCAGACCGGTCCCCCCAAGGCAGCACAACACTGAAACAGGGGAGGGGAACTGGAACCCTTTCTTACCCAAATGCAAGCAGAGTAGTCAAGCAAAGTGACTTTGGAATTGGATAAACTTGGCTCCACCGTCTTCTAGCTTATGGTCTCTGAGGCTTACCTTCCTCATCTGCAGAATGGAAACACTTATAACACCCACCCGTGGGCTGCGGTGAGCTGTAGCAAACAATGCGTATAAAATGCTTAGCGCCGTGCCTGGCACGGGGGAGTATTTAATAAATGACAGCTGTTATTATTAACAAAAATCAGGTACTTTGTTCGAAATTATGGAGGCAAAGTCCAGGGGTCAACAGAATCTATTTTCCCTTTCAAATGCTTATTTGTTAAACAAAAGCTATCTGTTGCTTTGAGACGTGACTCTAAGTCAAATGGAGACCTGCATGGAGATGCAACATAGAGAATTCCACAGCAGCCCACTGAGCTCGCTCTCATCCCTACCCCACTCAGGGCCCTGAGCTCACCTCCGGGGCCCAGAATCCCACAGCTGTGGAGGTGGAGGAGGCTCCAGGGTCTACCCCTCGAGAATTCCCTCGCTTTGGGCCAGAAGGCTCAGTGATGATAAGAAGTCACTCAGAAGCTGTTTAAAGTAAGGCCCTGTCTTGGGTGTTTTACCTGCTGGGAGGTATGTCCGATGTTATCATCCCTAATCTTGTGACTGAAGGGTAAAGGGAAAAAGAGAAATCTCCTACAGAAAGAGGCTTTGGGAAGCAGGTGAGGCATAAAGAGAGTTTTACCTAATGTTATGCAGCCAATAAATGGAAGAGCTCAGATTTGGCTCCGGGCAATGGGACTCCAGAATCTACTCACAGTCCCCACTCTGTATGCTACCTCTAAAACACAGGAAAGATAATATAGTCTGGTGTCTTTTTGTTTTCACGCTCATCCTCCAAATGAAGATGGAGTCACTTTCCTCCCGACTCCCCTCCCAGACAGAACTAACTCTCTTTTCACTGGCCCTTGCAGGACTCTGCACAGCCCCACACTATGGGGCTTATCATGGTGCAGCCGACTCATCTACCTAGAGACAAATGACTGTATATTACAAGTCTCAGGATCAGTCTAGTGCCCACACCCCTGGAGCCCAGCATGGGACTTGGCACAGAGCTGGCACACAAAGGCGCTGTCTAAATGGATGTGATGCTGGTTTACATCATGCTCTCGGTCTGCACATCATAAATCAAAATTCAGTGTAATCAATGATCATTGAGGTCTGAGCTTTGCCTTGGAGAAAAATGTCAGCCCTCTCCATACCTGCCCACATAATGGCCAGCATTCACCAATCCTTTCATACACTGAACTTCTAGCACCTTCACCACAGCCCTATTTTAAGATGACAAACGTGAGGTTTAGTGAGTTGTGTTATTTCCCAAAGTCATAAGAGTAGATGAGCTAAAGGGTTAGTAACCTCAGGCTCTTTGTGTCCTAACTCTTGTGTCTTAACTCCCTGAGATGTGCAGTTCTTTACTGAGCTTCCCTCTCTCCAAACAGCAAATCAGAGAACAGACTAAATCCTTAGATAATACGATCAATTGAGAAAAGCATCCTGCTGGTCTTTTGCTGATTAGGAGCCCTTTGCACACTTCAGCACTCAGTGTGAAGGAAAGGGAGAGAACACAGAGGAAACAGCAGACCCGTCTCCTTCACACTCCCAACATCCATTACAAAGTGGAATTTTCCAGAGGCGGTGGATCCGGAAGCACAGAGGTGTTGAAAGTGTACAAAGCCGTCCAGCTGGCAAGTGCAAAGTCTAGAGCTTTCTGGCCACAAAATTGAAAAACCTGCCCCCCACCGTGGCACCCCAATAATGACTGGATCTGAGCCTCATGCAGGTGGTCGCTGCTGTTTCCTCTGCTCCTTCCCCAGCGCACTTGGCTTTGTGCCTGGCACTTCACCAAGTGCTCTAGGTGTGCCGGGTTCCACTGCCCCCCCCTCGTTTCTCTTTTCCTACCTTCACCCTAGGGAGTTGCTCCCTTTGCCTTAGGAAAGTGGATCACAGGGGACAACAGACCTTCCCCACATCAGTCCTTCCTGGCACACCTTCTGAGTCTGAAGCACCTACATGCCCAGAGATGCAGGTATTTGCAACATGCCCCCGTTTTTTCTTTCCTGGGCTCTGCTGCAAGTCAGCTGCAGGCTGCAGGGAGAAGGCAGGCTGGGTTCCTGGTTACCTTTGTGGTCTGGCAGTGGGAAAGGAATGTGACTTTGGCAAAGGGATCTGAAAGTCCATTGCTGTCAGCCGCGATGAGGCCCCGGCCTTGGTACATGTGAGCTCTCAGCTGAAAGATGTGCTGGGCTGTGGAGAAACCATGGAAAGGTGCAGGTGTCAGTGGGCTTTTCAGGAACAGCACGTGCGAGCGTGTGTCTGTGTGTGATGTGCGTGCAGCA
This sequence comes from Cynocephalus volans, assembly GCF_027409185.1. Lineage (NCBI taxonomy): Eukaryota > Metazoa > Chordata > Mammalia > Dermoptera > Cynocephalidae > Cynocephalus > Cynocephalus volans. The sequence goes on along the minus strand of NC_084474.1, from coordinate 77,820,614 downwards.
CCGCCCTCCTCTGAGGCTGGAGTGGAAGCGTGAAAAAAGGGAAGAGGTGTTTATGGGGTTCTCTGGAGCCAGGCATTCTCCTCGGACTTTCACCCGGTTGTGTGTCTTAATCTTTACAACCATTCTGAAAAGTATATGTAATTATCTCCATTTTATAGATGAGGAAAATAGCCCACAAAATGGCTAAAATACTATCCAAAGTTTGCAGAGCTAATCCATTCCAGAGCCTGGGTTTTATTTCTGTCTGATTCCAAAATCCATGTCACTTTCTAAAGTACCACATTTTACTCCCTAGTAATTCTCCTGTTTCCACTGTGTGTGTGTGTGTGTGTGTGTGTGTGTGTGTGTGTGTGAGAGAGAAACGGGCTGCTCCACCAACAGTTTTACTTCAATAAACACAATAAATGTCTCTAGTCATCCATTCATTGATTCTTCCATTCAGCCAGCCAATGTTATCTTGAGCACCTACTGTATACCAGCTTCAGTCCTGATCTCTAAGAATTCTGAAGTAACTAAGACAGTCCCTTTCCTTGGGGAGCTCTTGGGAGAGGACAGAAGATAAGCCAAGCACTCAAGTCACAGTGACAGCAGGCGCGGGGTAAGTGCACTGTGAAAGATACAGTCAAAGGACACAGAGGTAAAAGGCAGGAGTGAGCACACCTGTTTGACAGGATGGGAGGCAAAGAGAGGGCTGCAGGCTGGGGTAGATCAGGGTTCAGTGGGGAAAACTCAAGGAGCAATCATATTCCTCGGTTCCTGGGACTCTATGATGACTGGCACTTGCAAGGCACCTCTCGTTTTTATACTCACTCATTTTTATCCCCTTACCCTGTCCCATTCCCCTGTCTCTCCAAAGTTACTGTGTTTAGTGTGCATCGGTGTTTCGTGTTGACTGGGGACTGATTTACAGGAACTCTTGCACACCAATTTGCATAGCTCCACTTAAAATTAAGGTCACAAATACCTTGTGTGTCCCTCCGCACCCCCAAAGCCACTCCTAGGCTTATATCACACATGTCCATATGGGAGTGTGTACATGGTTACTGACCCTCTCTGTGCCTTTATTCCCTTATTTATAAAGTGGAGGTAATAATAGTTTCTACCAGGGTTGTTTTAGGGGACTGAAGGGCTGAGGACAGTGCCTGGCACATGGGAAGAACTTTAAAAGTGGTATGAAGACGCTGATGTGCTGTGACTATGGCCCACTGCAGTGTGGCCTGCGTGGTGAGCAGCTGGAAGCAACCTGAGGGCCCATCACTGGGGGAGTGACAGGAAAAATGTCAGGGAGCTGGGTATGGCAGGTAGGAGCAGCGGATTGGAGGTATACATAGTGAAATGGGTGGATCTCGAGAATCTAGAGCTTAGTGAAAAAGAAAAAACAGCACAAAATATGTAACCCAAAACTTTTGTGTAAAATAAGAATATGTGCGTACGAGAGCAATTCACACTCACCAAAGCACATTCAAATAAAAAAGGGCACACTCTAGGGGAGGTGGCACTGCCCTTTGAGCAGAGCCCTAAGGGATGGTAGCATCTGACAGGTAGGGATGGAGGTCCCAAGTGGCTGGAGCAGGGTGAGTCAAGACAAGGACAAAAACCCTAGGCCACATAGGGGTGAGGATGTGGTCTAGTTTGGCTATCGTATAGGGTCCCAGACAGTTGTGGTCATATTGCTGAGGGCCTGAGAGGCCTGAATGGGACATTGGTCCCTAGTTTAGCAGGCCATAGGGAGCTCTTGAAGGTGTGTCCACAGGAGAAGATAATAGCAGAGCAAAGCGTCAGGAGGATAAAACTGAGTCAAGCTAGCAATGGACAGAAGAGATGGTAGGGAGGGGGTCAGTAAGGAGGCAACACCGCCCCCTCCAGGTGGGAAGCTTTAGGGCCAGATCTTGTACACTGGTGGGGCTGGAGATGAGGAGGGGGCGGGAGAGACAGTGCAACAGTGCATGCTGCAGGACTTGACCCCTGATGGGAGGAGAGGCAGGGAAGGCAGAGGGTGCTGAAGACAATTCCTCACTTGTTGTCATGAGACTCACCACCTTTCTGTCCCTCCACACCATGCCACTGTCTGACTACATGGGGGCTAGCATGCAGCCTGAAAACATAGCAACCATATCAGTCCCCCTGCCCCCATCCTGCAAAGAATATGGAAACATGAGCTCTGTACATTCCCAAATCAAGTCCAAGTACTTACTGCGCAAGGTTCTCCAAGCTCTGGTCAAGTCGAGGAACCAGAGAAGTAACTCCTCTGGGCTCCTCTCCCCATCCCCACCTCCACATATACCAATAAACCCTAAAGTGGCCAAGCCGGGCCCTGCCGACAAGACAGCTACTTAAAATGGCAACAGTTAAAATGGAATGCTTAGCAGATAGCACAGGGACTTATTGACAGGAGCAGGTCTAGAGAGAGCCCGTGTGTCCATTAGTATGCCACAGAGTTTGGCAAATTTCTCAGCTGGGAGTGAACTTGGGAATGTCTCATCCCCTGAGAATGCCCACCAGCTGCCCCTGAAATGACTAACCCTGGAATTTTAGCAGACCTCCCAATTACAGCTACACAAGCAGGGCACTGCACAACTCCAGGGGGCACCATTTACTTAGTTTAGGTTTTTGTTTTTCTGAAATCTTGAGTCTTACCAGCTCTGTTCCTTGGACTAATCTAGTAGCTTCCTCACACTTCAGTGGTCCATCTCTGGTGCTATGGCTCACTTTTCACTTGTGGTTACTAGAGATGAGTCTGATTGCTCTCACTTGAGGGCCAGGGTCACCTCTCACTCATCTCTATACCCCCGACTAGTTTTTCCACCATGCCTGACATATATAGGTGAAGACTAATTATTTGCTGAATGAATATTTTCTGGAGCATAAAATTCTCCAATAGGGATGGAAGGCAGCCAAAGCCATCAATGCCAGTGCACAGCAGAAAAAGTTCATTAGGTCACTCTATGAAAACAACATGCTGCAGAGGATCAGCAAGTGTTGGGGGAAAGTCTCTCCTCTCTGAATTGTTAGCAGCTGAGACAGCAAACAGGTCTGGGTCCCTTGAGTCTCCAGAGATGGTATCTATAGAAATAGGAAGATAACTTGATGTGGGTGTTTTTCACCCAAATACAAAACCATAGGTCGGGCAAAGGGCATAAAGAAATATGATTTGTAAGAATGACTATGCTAGTAATAAAAAAATTTTTTAAAAAAGAAATGATGTCTTTTGCTTAAAAAGCAAACTCAACCTATGTAATCTACCTAAAGAAACTCAAATGACAATCCCTCCATTAAGAGAAAAACACAAATGTTTATTCCAGGTAAGTCTAATGACTTCGCTTTATTCTTTTCAGATGGGATATTGGAAGGCAAGAAAGAACACTTAGAAACTGCTATGGGTCAAATGTGTCCTCCAAAGGTTCATGTATTGTAAAGTTAATCCCCACTGCAACAGTGTTAAGAGGGTGGGAAATCCTATTATGGAATTGAAAAGTGGGGCCTTAAAGAGTTGATTAGATGGTGAGGACTATGTCCTTGTGAATGGATTTATCCATTCATGGAGTAATGGGCATGGTTCTGATGGCTTTAAAAGCAGAGCAAGTGTGGAGGTTAGTTCTCTCTTGCTCAGCCATTTTGCCATGTGATACCCTGTGTTGCTCCAGAGTCACCACGAGGAAAAGGCCCTCACCAGATGTGTTCCCTGGACCGTGGATTTCCCAGCCTCTGCAACTCTAAGAATTTTATTTCTTTATAAATTACCCAGTTTCGGGTATTTTGTTATAAGCAACAGAAACAGACTAATACAGAAACTGTATTAAAGAAGGCCAATGAGTTGATCCTAAAATACTGTGCAAACAACTTGTGCATGCTGTCCTCCTCACTGTTTTCTCAGAAGCCCACCAGAGACATCAAATGACCCTCTGCCCAGTGGGTACCATACCTGGGTAGAGCAGGTTGGCTGGGGGGTGACTAGTGCCAGCCACTTTGGAGGACATTTCTGCTTCATAGCCTGTTGGCAAGTTGTCCAAAATAGCACTGGAGTATCTGATGGAGCCCAGCCACAGGTACACGTCAACTTTTGCTTGCACAGACCAACCAGCCGGCCGTTTTCCAGGAAGCTGGGGAAGGGTTAAGAGAAGATCACTGCATTAGTAAGAGACAATTATGGGCCTCACTCTTTGAGAAAAGTGGTCCCTCCCAGAAATACACCTGACAGTGTGTTAGAGAGCAGTTCTCAAAGCTCCCCTTATATCAAAATGAGGACAATGGCCCCAAATGCCATAAGGCACAACTCCGGAGGAGGATCCAGGTTTAATGGGAACTGAAGCTCAAACATGCACTGTGATCAGCACTTCTGAGCCCTGGTATGTTTACTGCCCCTGTTTTATAGATGAGGAAACTCAGGCTCAGAAAGGTTAAGTAAGTTGCCTAAGGTCACTCATGTTTTAAGTGACAGAGCCAAGACTAAAATCCAAAAGAGATGATTCCAAATGCAAACTCCTGATTCTGAACCCCATACCCTGCCTCTTCATCACACTGAGCTGGAATCTCCTTCCTGGTACTTCCAACTGCCTGGAGTTATAACCCAAGTTCCACCTCTTTGCTTCATTCAGAAGAACTCCAGTGTTTCTTCTGTATGTCAGGCCTTTGTGTGCTTGAAAGAACCAACCTGACCTACCATGTCCTTTCTTCTTGGCTAGACACCTCTAATTCCTTCATCCCTTCCTCTGCAGCATGGTTTCAGATTCCCTTACTACCCTACTTTCTCTCCTTTGAGTGTGCTTGGATTTATATCTATATTTATGTTTGTTTGAATTTCTGTGTTTATGTTTATGCTAGTGTGTGGTGTGAGTATATGTACAGGGGAGTGTGTACATATGCATATGTATGTGTATGTACATATGTCTGTGTGCATATGCATGTGCATATATAAATGTGTGCATGCATGTGCGTGCACATGTACACGATTGTATGCTATGGCTTGAATGTTCCCCCAAGCTCATGTTGGAGCTTAATCCCCAATATGGTATTTGAATCCCCAATTAAGAGGTGATTGGACCATGAAAGCTATGCATGTACGAATGGATTAATCCATTTATGGATTAATGGGTCAATGGACTGATGAGTTATCATGAGCACAGACTAGTGGCTTCATAAGGGGAGTACATGAATGTTCTCTTTCTCAGGCTCTTGCCATATGATACCCTGCATTGCCATGGGACTCTGTAGAGAGTCCCCATCAAGAAGAAGGTCGTCACCAGATGCATCACTGGACCCTGGACTTCCCAGCCTCCAAAATGGTAAGAAAAAAACTTTGTTTCTTCATAGATTACCCAGTTTCAGGTGTTCTGTTATGAACAACAGAAAACAGACTAATACATTGCAAATGCATGCACATGTGTGTACATGTGTATATGTGTATGCATAGACAGACTAATACATTGCAAATGCATGTACATGTGTGTATGTGTATGCATATGGTTGTGTGTGGGTACATGTATGCAGTGGATTGAATTGTGTCCCCCAAAGTCCATGCATTAGAAACTTAACTCCCACTGACAGTGTTAAGAGGGTGGGAAATCCTATAATGGTAACTGGAAGGAGGGGCCTTGACGTTAGATTGTAAGGACCATGCCCTCATTTATGGTCATGGTTTTGAGAGTTTTAAAAGACCACATGAGAGTCTCTCTCTCTACTTCACCATCTCACAGCGTGATACCCTGTGTTGCTGAAGCCACCACCAAGGAAGACCCTCACCAGATGTGTACGTTGGACTTTGGATTTCCCAGCCTGCAAAACTGTAAGCAATAAATTTTGTTTTCTTACAGACCATCCAGTTCCAGATATTTTATTATAAGCAACAGAACGGACTAATACAATGTGTACACATTCATGTACATTCATATGTGCATTCACACATGTATATGTGCATGTACATGTGTTTATGTGTGTACATATATGTATTTGTGTGCATAGATATGTGTGTGGGTCCATCATATTCCCACGATCTGAAGGACATAACTCAGTGCAGACAGGGTAGCTCCTTTATTTCTCAGTCACCAGGATTAGGGGACTCCATGCCCCCATCTAAGGATTCCTAGGCCCCAGATTTGCTGAATTTGGGATTGCTGGCAAAACCATCATTCTGAGAATAGCCTGTGGCACCTAAGACAAGGCTACCTCTCCAGACTTTGTTGACCCTTCTAAATGCCTCTTTTTAGCATTTCTGAGCACCTCCTATCAGTAATTTCCCCCCTTTTCTACACCACTTCCTTTCCACAGAGGATCACAAACTCCTTCTACGAAAGGGCAGAGCTTGTTCCAACAATTTCCAAGGCCCCCACAGAGAGCCTCTGAATCCAAAATTGAGCATGGCTGTTGGCCTTTCTATCTTGCTCTGTGGGTTCCATAATTGGATTTTGAACAACTCAATTTAGCAACTCCTGTGGGTGCAGCTATGCCCTTGCTGAGAGAATGCGGGCAAGAGGCCATCACATGACTGAGACACGGTCCTGGCCCTCCCTGCAAAGCTCATGTGTAGACAAGGAGGCCAGCTTGCATTCTCTTAATCAAATGCAAAGAAAGAAATGCTAAGGGAGCAGAGAAGCAACAGCAGGCATTCCCATCCTTTCTTTAAGCTTCAGATATTTAGCTGGGCTGTAATCGGTACCTTGGAGCTGGACCAGTAGAGAGGGTGTCTCAGAAAAAAAGGAAGTGCATGAACAGATTTTGATAAGATGAGCTATTATATAGCGAGTGCTTACTCTGTGCCAGGAATGGTGCTTAGCGCTTTCAGAAAAGAGGAAATCACAACCAGTGAGCATGGGAGCTGGGCAGAGAATGACACAGATAAGGCTGAAGAATCCTGCTTAGTATACGGAGGAGTTAGGACTTTATTCATTAGGGAGGAGGATGCCTTTATTTGATGAACTAAAAAAAAAAAATCCAGATAAAGTCATTTGTTGTTGGTAAAGGCAACCACCTGACAACCATAATTTAAAAATTATAATAAGATGAATAATTCTCAATTCATCACTTCTATATCACTTAATAATAACTAAAATGTATTGTGCAGTTGTCCAATGAAACAAATACTTATTGAAAACCTAAGTTTATTTTGTTGTAATAAAAGCAATCTCTTTGCCATTTGTAGACATCACTAAGACATCAATTCATAAAGGCAGAGATTTTTGTTGCTTCACAGTGATGTTTGCAGCTTGTACACTTTTTTAAAAAAATTACACAAATTGAAATTGGTGGCAAGACCATGTAGAGTCTCTCACTTAAGTATCTGATGGAGTTTAAATGTGTTGTCCCCTCCAAAACTCATGTGGAAATCTGATCCCCAGTACGGCAGTGTTGGAAACTGATCGAGTCATGGGGGCAGATCCCTCATGAATGGATTAATGCTCTCCCTGGGGGAGAGGGGATTAATGAGTGAGATCTCCCTCTATTAGTTCCTGTGAGAGCTGGTTGTTTATAGGACCCTGGCACCTCCTCTCTCTCTCTCTCTTCTTCTCTCACCATGTGATCCGCTTGTACCTGCCAGCTGCCTGCTGCTTTTCCACCATGAGTAGAAGCAGACCGAGGCCCGTGCCAGATGCAGCTGTCCCAGAATCGTAAGCCAAATAAACTTCTTTCCTTTATAAATTACCCAGTCTCAGGTGTTTCTGTTATAGCAGTACAAAACGGACTAATACAGTATCCAACTTGGATTCAGCCAACAGTATTTAGCACTGCCCTAGGTGTTTTCAGAAACAGCATCCCATTTTTAATTTCACGTGTGCTTCCAGCCTAGTGTGTGTCTGCCCCTGCCTCCCCCACTTCCCCACTCCCCTTCCTTTCTCATGTGCCCCTGAAGCCTGACCAACCACAGCAAGATTTTTCACTTTGAAAATAGTATGGTAAGATATAGAAAGAAAAAAATCAGAGAAAAATAATTAAGAATGCAAAAGTGCATCAAAAAACTATGATCATCACTGTATAAATATTGCATGAGACAGAATGCTAATCTTAACCTCTCCCAAGCCTCGCCCACCTCCCACCAGAGACCTGGTGCATGCCAGCTGGCTCAAAGGCAGAGGAAGTCTTGGCAAGTCAGAGCAAGGAGAGAGAGATGGTGATTCACATAAACTATGTTGGAGCTGGTCAATCAGCATTAGTAAGAGAAAGGTTTGTTTGTCTTGTAGAGGTTTTACTTTGTGACAGGACCCAGAGGGTGTCTTTTAGCCATCCCCTTCTGCTGCATCCTAGGGAAAGCTGGATGGAAAGCTGGAGGCCTGGAGAAGAAGAGGTGGCCCCAGGGTTATGGAGTGGAACACGGGATAGGGATGCAGACAGAGTGAGAAGGGGTAGACTCAGCACAGAGATGCAACTCAAGGAGAAAAGAAAAGGAAGGTCAGTTGCCACCCTTTGGGCTCTGAGTGCATCCAGCTCCTTCCAAAGGAAGGGTTTCCTTTTGGTAATGAATGTCCTTTTCCACATTTCCTGCCATCAGGGGCACACTATGGGGTGAGACTGAAAGGGGAGAACTTTGATTTTGTGGATTGGGCTGAGTTCTGCAAATTCTGTTCCATCATTTTTAGTAACATCATGAATATATTTAAATTAGAGAAAAGGAAGATCATGAAACTAGGGGCCACGAAACTCTGGGTGCAATTATAGATCTACCATTACTTAGCCATGTGACTCCAGATGAGATACCTTTGCTTCCTCTCCATTAACGTTCCCCAAACTGGGCTCCTAGAAACAGAAATTGCGTAAAACTTGTAAAAGTTAGAAAGGTTTCCTGACTGCAGGACTTCTTGGGACCTTCTACTGGTTAATGAGCTCTGTGAAACTCCAAGTGTTTCCAGGTTACACCTGCAACCTCCTAAATGTATTTGAACACAGGACGTTTACGGAGCCACTCAAAGGACAACTGCTCCATAGAATAAACTTTGAGGAAACACTGGACTAGAGATTTTAGAGATTTACATTCTATGCTTTTTTCCTCCCACTTCCTATTTCTAAGCTAAGAAACCATGAGCGAGTGTCATGGGTGAAAATACTTTGTCTCCCCGGTGCAGCCCTTGCTTTTTCCAGACTTCAGTGAGGAGAGGGGACATAAAGGGCAGCAGCAGGTCGGAGAGTGAAAATCAGGGGTGACAACCTAAACAGGAATGAAAGTAGTTTTGCTGAATCATCTTATCAAGATGTTTCATCACATCGGTATAATTTAATTCAACAGGATAGAGAAAGCTATCGCCCAAAGCCATCCCAGTGGCAAAAGGAAAATACAGATAAAGCAGTAAGCCAAGGCTCACACACGTGCTGATAAAGACAATACACAGATGATAACTGCAGAGGGCAGAAGTTCTGTATTCTCAGTTACGTCTATCCTCTGGCTTCATTTGACAGCTGTTCTTTATTCTAATTTTAAATAGTGTCAGGATACATGGAAATATTTAGAACAGAGTAACTTTATACCATTTTCTAGTATTTTTAGCACAGGGCCTTTTGAAATGATTTTCTATTTTTAAGACAAATGTTTCTTGCCTCCCTAGCATTCCTCGAATGGAGAAAGTTAAAGAAAACTCCTGGTATTTGTGGTGAAAGACTTGGGTGAAATTTTTCTTTTTTCAGTTACAGTTTAAGAAAATCATTTTGCATAAATGACAGAAAGTAACATATAGAGTCACAAATAATTCCCTGGATGTAATGTGGACACAGAACTGCAGCAATGTCCACTGGGGAGCTGAATGTCCAACTGTTTGAGTGCAGCATTGAGTGATTACTCCGGGGGCGGCACAACCATGTGGTCTCTCCTCACATGTATTCACTTAATCCTCACAACTGTCTCCACTTAACAGATGAAAAACAGGATGAACATTTTTCATCTGTTTGGAGGATGAAGAATGTTAAGTAGGTTGCCCTCTGTCATACCGCTGGCAAATACTGGCCCCAGAATTCTCTTATGGGTTGGATTGTGTCCCCCCAAATTCATATGTTGAAGTCATAATCCCCAGTACCCAGAATATGACCTTATATGAAAACAGGGTCATTGCCCATGTAATTGGTTAAGTTAAAATGATATTGTATCAAAGTAGGGTGGGCCCCTGATCCAACATGATTGGTGTGCTTATAAAAAGATCATTATGTGAAGAAACAGGCGCACACACAGGGAGAATGTCATGAGAAGTTTGGTGTTACGCTGGCACAAGCCAAGGAACTAACCAGAAGCTAGGAGAGAGGCCTGGAACAGGTCTTTCCGTAATACCTTCAGTGGGAGTGTGGCCCTGCTGACACCTTGATCTGGGACTTCTAACCTTCAGAACTGTGAGATAATACATTTCTGTTGTTTGAGCCAGTCCAAGTGGTACTTTGTTATAGCAGCTCTTGCAAACTGACACGAATTCTAACTCAGATTCACCTTATTTCAAAGCCCTTGCTCATTATCCCATACTGATTCTCATGCTCAATAATATGGGCCTTTCTGTCTGCAACATTTAACAATCACATCCACAGTAGCTTCTTGAAGTTGGATGACACTTAGAGACTACCTGATCTAGCTGCCTACTGTTGTATTTATATAAAACAGTTGTCCAGCATCTGTGGGCAACTTGAAGGATGAAAAGCCCATTATGACCTTCTATTTAGAGAACTATTTTTCTATAACATCTATGTGGGGCCTGATTTTGTCCTCTGGAATATCTCCCCCCACCTTCCCTCCCTCACCCCCATGGTAGCCCCACAAACACTGAGAGACCTCTCTCATGCTGTCAGATCTTCTCCTCTCAGCTAAGTGTTGCTTTCTCTTCACCCATTCCTCATATGGCATGATTTGGAGCCTCTCACCCTCCCTGTATGGCAGTAGAAGAATAGTTACGTTATAGCAAGAAACCAGAATTGCAATGGGCAGGACCATCTACTATGAGTTGGGAAAAGTCAATCAGTTGAACCACACTCTTGTTGCTGCTCACTGGTGAGTGGTAAGGCTTTGGACTACCTTACCCCGATATTTGCTCATTTCTACTTACTGAGATAGAAATGTCTTTGTAGTAAAGGTAAAATACCCAGGGTGTCCAAGAAAGGCTCAAATCTTGAGTTAGAGACAGTAGAGTCCATTCAGAGATTGTGTGTGATGGCCTGCTTGTGAAGCATCTGGGGACCCTGTCTTCATGAAGGGTGCAGGGGCCCCAAGTTGAAAAGACTGTCATACTTTTACAATTTCAAGTCATCAGATAGATATGCTAACTATTCTGTTTAGATCATTATACAATACATGCATGTATTGAAACAACAAATTGTACCCCATAAACACGTACAATGAAAAAATAAAGCCACCAGAATCCTGAATTAACAGTTCTGCTAGTCTAGTAATTTTCTTTGAAATCTATTTTTAAAATACAGATTAACTCATGTGAAAAGATACAATGGACAAAGTACACAAGAGAAAATCTTATGAGGAAACAAATAGAAGAAGTTCATTCTTATTTGTAATCGAAAAAAGTAAAAGTTAAGGTAACCTTGAGGTATACCCGCTAGATTAAAAAAAGAAACTTATATGTGTCTGGTGATGTCATAATTGAAAAATCAGAAAAGATTCGGCCTCAAGATGGTCTGCTGAATTGCAATTCAAATCAAGAGGGGGCAAAGTGTTCCAGTTGTCCTCAGACCTTAGAAAGCATTGGGGAAGAGTCGGAGATATAGACACATGCTAGAAAATTTGAGCCATCCAGGAACACAGAAACTTCTCTTCTTTTAGTCACACACAGTGCAGACTTACTTTGAGGAAGTGAGTCTTGATCTTGCCGCAGTGCTTGCCCATCTGCTCCCTGACGGGGGAGTAGAGCAGGTCTTTGGCGGCGAGGCGGGCGTAGGCCACCCTCTTGCTGTTGCTGAGCATCCAGATGAAGACATCAGGAATGGTGTGCTGTGGCTATGGGGACACAGGGAAACGGGATTTGATAGGTTGGTGTCTAACAAATGCGCTTCCAGAGTTCTATCCGGAAACCGTCCCTCTTCTGCAGAACAGATTCTGTGACTTAAACGTCTAGGTACTTAAACATCGAAGCAATCAAGCAAATTAAGTGCAGCCTCCTTGAGAAGAGAAAGCCTCAGGTCATGAATCAGAAGCACACGGTTCATGTAAACCCCCATGTGCCAAGTTGCTTGTTGTGCTTCAAGGATATGCAAGTCGGAGTTACGATTTGGCATCTTTGGTGGTCTCCTTTTTTCTCCATCAGTAGAACAACCATTTTTCTACAACTTCCCTTGGACTTTTTAATTCAGTCCTGTAATAATAATTTACCTTCAAGCACTGGACCTCCTCAGAGCACCCCCCACTAAAAAAAATTTCCAGAATATTCAAATGAAAAACAAAAACAAAAATCCATGAATGTCTTTGAATGGCTTTCCACTTGCTCTTAAGGAAGGGAAAACAATCCTCTGAGGAACTTTATACCTAAAATGTAATTGCTAAGTATTTTAGCTTCATTTTAGGTGATTATTCAGGAGAGACTCAACTAAACTGCACAGGAAATTAGGCTTTAAAGTTGAGCTAATCAAGATAGGAAGTGCAGAATGCCACTCCAAGTGGCCCACTGTGTTGTGGATATTTTGAAATGCACATTTCTGAATCAACATAACTACCAAAACAAAAAGGAGGTATACTGTTATCAACTAGGTTTTGACATTCTTGGGCTGGAAGCAGATGCTCTGCTGTTCTAAACCCTGACACGCAGGTGTAATTGAAACCCAGAGGAGGCATCCCTTCTCTCTTGAGATGGGAACAGAGACACCGGGATGGAGGTTTTCCTGGCCCAGGGTCAGTTGGTCGCAGACCTGAAGCCCCGTTGCCTGGTTCAAACCTCCTGGTTGCTTATTAAAACTCCTGGGTCTAGTGACTGCCTATCTTAGTGATTATTATGCCTCCAGGAAATGACTGATTTGCAAGAATTACAACTTCCTAAAACAACAGAAGCAATAAATCTGTACCTTTCCCTGAAAGCTTCCCACACAAAACCCAGTTTATGAAATTTCTCCACATTTACAGGCTTCAAGAAGGAGCTTTGGTATCTGACAGAAGCAGCTATGAGGACCTTTTTTTTTGTTTTTTTAGATCATTCTAGAAGTCACCAGAAGACACTGTTTAAAGCTAACTTTAAGATGAGAAGCTGTTTTGACCTTTACTGGACATGAATATAAATCCTTTTATAGTTGAAAACCTATCAAAGTTCAGTGCTTAGTTGCTTTTCTTGAGTCCATTAGCAAACATGCTTTTTCATTTTGCTGAGTACTTAAGCTTTGTAAAAAAAAAACAATAAAGCTGTACATTAAGCTATCTGGCTTAATTTAAAAATCTCTTCTCTTACCGGTAAACAAATAGTGTCTGCTCAGCTCAGCAAGGCTTGGGGAAAAAACATCAATACATCTTTCACCCTTATCAAACATCCAAACTTCATTAGAAAGACATTCGATCTAATCTTCCAAATGAGGTATGCCTTTAGAGTTGATTACCTCATCAACAAGAAAGCGGATTTTTTCCACAAAGTTTTGGGCTTCACGGATCATTTCATCAAGAGAGAACTTTTTCTTCTGCTGCTGAATAATTCCCTTGGCCTCCTTGGCCATCGTCTCCTAAAACAAGATGAGAGTCAGTGTATATCCTCCTAGAAATCTGGACAACAAACACTGTCCTGTTGCTGGAAAGTCCTGAAGGTGCTTATAAGCTCCACACTGAACCACTCACCAGGGCCGTTTTGGGCTCTGCCCATTTAATAGAAATTTTGTAGGAATATGGAGACAGTAAATATCATCTCACCTTTGTGTGACAGCTGAGAAGCTGAGGCCTAGGGAAGGTCAGAGGTTTGTCAAGGTAGTATAGCTTTGTCAGCTAGGACCTGAATCCAGCTTTTTGATACTTAACAATAACTACAATAATAGCAGCTAAGATTTATTGAGCTGTTGTTCTGTGCCAGGTAATCTTCTAACTGCTATATTAATCCTCCATTACTTCTCACAGCAACCTTATGAAGTGGGTAGTATTATCCCATTTTACAGCTGAGGAAACAGAGTAAAGCAGGTACTCATTGGCAGAGCTGGAGTTGACCCCCAATGAAGTCCAGAGTCCATGTCCTTAATCACTGCACTCCCCCACCTTTTCCTAGAGGTATGATGGATGCTTCCAGATCAAGAAGTCATCATCTGAGAAACATCACCAGGGAGCTTGGTAGAGTGGTTGGAGCACAGGAAAGAGTTTATTTTGATCCATTTGTCCACTCTATATTTATGTGCTTAGAAAAAAAAAAAAAAACCCAAACTCTTTACGGCAACTTCTAGGGCCCTGTGTGGGTTGGCCCTGCCTACTCTCTGCTTCATCCCATAATATTCCTTCCTTACTCACTGTGCCCCAGGCACACTGGTCCTCAGCAGGTCCTAGAACATGCCAAGTTCGGTCCATCCTAAGGCTGGCACGCCTGGAGTTTCCTCTGCTCAGATGTTCTTCCTAGACTCCATATGGCTGGTTTCTTCTCATCCTTCAGGCCTCAGTTAAATGCCACCACTGCATTAAATTGCCCCACATTTTCCTGATCACTGAGGCTTTTTAAAGTTTCATTCATAACCATAATCTGTCGTCATTTTTATGTGTTTGTTGTTTACCTGTCTACCTTCTCCCCTGCAATGTAAACTTCACTAGGAAAGGGACCCCCTCTATCTTGTCCTGACCTTGTATTCTCAGTGTCTAATAGATTCCTGGCACATAGCAGGAGTTTAAGTAAATGTTGACGGAATGAATGAACCAGTCAAGGACAAAGCACCAAGCACTTTCAGCTTTGTGTTCCCAGCACCTGTGCCTGGACACAGGGAGCTCTCGTAAATGTTGACTGGAAGAACTGAATACCTGCTATCTCCCAGGCATTGTGCTAGGGGCCCAGGGCTGGGACAGGGGGAGGACACGATGATTCCTTTCCCTAAGACTTTGACAGTTTGGTGAGGTGGAAGCAATACACACAAATAATTAAAATGTGAAAAGCACCATGGGACCAGATGGGGCAAAGCTGGCTTCATGGGGAATATGATATTTGACATGAATCTTAAAAAGTGAATAGAATTCATCAGGTGGCAACAAGACAAAGGACAGTCCAGACAGAGGAAGCAATTAAAGGCGAAGGTCAGTGAGGGTTCAAAACTGTTGGAGTATAGACCTATGGAAAGGAGTAATGGGGGATCAGGCTGGGAGGTGAGGCTGGAGCCAGATGGTGAACAACCCGGTACATCATGAGAAAGGAGTCTGGACTTTATCCTGCGAATGACTGAGAGACCCCGATGATTTTTTTTAATAATGGCGATCTAATCAGATTTGTGTTTTAGAAAGACCATTCTGGTGGTGGTGTGGAAGATGAATTGGACGAAGACTACAACAATAGTCTAGGCCAGAAATGCCAAGGAACTCAGTGTAGGCAGTGATTCTGGGGAGTTAGTTCCAGAGTCTTTAAGAACAGAATCAATAGGACCTGGGGTCAAACTGGCTGTTTAAGTTGAGGGATAAAGAGTCGACATTGATATCTAGGCTTCTGGTAGGAGCAGTAAGTGTAGCTTACTAACTTACGTGGAACGAGATCAGGTAAGGTGATGGGTTCAGTAGGATATACTGAGTTTGAAGTGACTCACGTGAGATGTCTGCTAGGAGGCTGGAAATACAAGGTTACTTCAAAAAGTTCATGGAAAAAGTGAGTTAAAAGATAATATGAATCCTTCCATGAACTTTCTGAAACCCCCGTAATGTAGGTCTAGAGATGAGGAGAGAGACCCAGACCACAAAAAATCGTGGGCTTGCTCAGGCTAAAGACTGTCAGACAATAGGATGGAACTGCAGAGGACAGGTGGTGAAGCGACAGTGCAGGGACGGCGCTTCACCAGAGGTGCCACGAGAGAACGGAGCTAGAGAGAAGATCTTACAGATGGTGGGAGTGTGGTCTCCTCTACATGTTCTGGAGGACACAGAACAAGTACTCTGGAAAGAAGGATGAATAAGGAGTTAAGAGACTGGAGTTTTAGTCTCTGCACTACAATTAACTAGCTGTGACCTTTAGAGAATCATTTAATCTCTCTGAACTCCACCCATTTCTTTAAAATGTCCCTGAGGAGTCAAACACTGAGTAATTTTTCTTTGCAGAATTATTATAGCCTCATCTAAAATGTCCCTTGGTGCCACTGCTGGAACTGAGGTTTTGAGGTGAGCTAATCCAGCATCTGCCCTGGTTTGGCATTTCTATTCATCACTGATTCAATGGGACTGAGCTTCCGTAAGGCACCCCGCACTGTGCAGGTCTCCAGGACACAAAGGGTTATCAGCGTCTGCCCTGTTTTCAAGAAGTGCTTGCAACTTTTAACACAATTCTTAATGGGAAGAACCCAAGGAAGCAGAAAATAGCTATTTCTTTTGGTCTCTCAGCTTAAGGGGCAGATGGCCAAGTGAAGGATTCTACAGCCTTTAGCAAAACACATGTCAAAAAAATGAACAAGGGGGACTCCATGAGAATAGGAAGTTAGGACTGGTGGGCTTCTAGCTCATCATCGTAAGCCTTCAATAAATGTGAGTTCTTTTCCAACCACATAGACTCCTTTCTCACTCACATCTCTATATCACACAAATGTATGACCTTTAAACCTTATTCTCATCTGCTCTGTAAGCTATGCCTTCCATGAGGTTTATTTTTAAAGCACATGTTTTAACTCTGTTCAAAGTATAAATAGATTTTCACATACCAGCTCCTGCCAACACAGTGTAAGTCGTTTCTTATCTAACGTGGTTTGGTTCACCATCTTGGGCTTTTTTTCTGCTTCAGAGATAAAGGCACTGTAAGAGAAGAACAAAAATCCTAAAACCTACTTAGTGCAAATCCATTTATATAATTCCAGAAATTTGCAAATATACTTTCTGTGATACAATGGAAAGCTGATGAAGCTACAGAACCAAGATTTTTAACTTAGGATTAAGCAATGATGTATTAACATTTCTAAGAGATAAAATGAGAATTGGAAACGATGCCCAGACCTAACATTTGTTTTGAAGAATGGATGTTTGTTTTCCACTTTCTTTCATTAAATGTTCATTGTGATTGCTATCAAAATTCATAACAAGAAAAACACAAAAAATAATGTAGTTTTTCTTCATCTTACAAATTTAACATCCACCAAAAGTTTCCTGAAAAGTTGTATGCAAAGAAAATGTTTTAGACTCAATACTGACATATGTCCCCACATTTTAAAAACCATAACATTTCTTGGAGATGAAGTTAAAAATATATTCAATAGAAAAATAGTAAAGGTAAACGCAATTCAAGAAGAAGAAATGTAAATCACCAGAAAACTTGGAGAAATAAGATATTGTCCTCATTAGTGATAACTTAAAAGCAAATTAATATTAATGTCATTTCACTTATGAAAAATGAATAATATTCTAGGTTGGTGAAGATGCAGGGAGACAGTCACTCTCCTATAACAGTGTAGGAGAGTGTAAGTTGTTCTAATGTTTTAGAGGCTATTCGACAACATTCATCGAAATTTAAATCTCTATATAATTTGACCCAAAATTTACACTAGAATTCTTTTCCTTCAAAAACAACTAAAGGACTTTGCAAGAACATGTTTACATAATAATATTTATTGTGGCATTGTTTATAGTAGCAAAATAAATGGGAGCAATGTAAATATCATTAGGGACTAGTTAGATACACCATAATGCATCTATGTGATTGAATACGATGTCGATTATGTGCCACTGTAGAAAGATGCCTGAGATAGATTGTTGAGTGAAAAAGCAACCTGCTGAACAAAATGTATGATATACAGTATTTTAATGAGTGTGTACATGAATGTATGCATTTGTGAAAAGTCCAGGAGGACAAATCAATCTCTTCTCTCTGAAAAGTAAGATTAGAGAGAGAATTGAGAAGAAAACTTCTTCTTTAAACCTTTCTGCTTATTCTATTTCTTTCTTTCTTTCCTTTTTTTTTTTTTTTTTTTTTTTTTTTTTTTTTAGCATGAGCATGTAGTCCTTCTTTGATTAAAAAAAAAAAATCAATTACAAAGAAAACAAAAAGGGAAGTCTGAGACGCCACACTTCCCGATGGGGGATGTCTCACACCAGGGCTCTGCCATGGAAGCCTCACCAAAACCTTTTGGGCACACTAGTAAAGTTACATTTTCTCTTCATTTTTAAAAAGAATAAAAAGGATTATATTTTGAGGAGGGAGTCTTCTTGCACCATTCCTGCTTTTTCTAGAGGCACATGGAATTCCATTTTCTCTCCAGAATGGATCAGTCCAGGCAGACCTGGTCGACCCTTCGGATCTCTCTCCTTTCCCCCCAGGGCAGAAATCACTTGTTTCCTCATCAAAATCTGGGAAGTCACCATAGCACATGTTTCCATTCATTCTCCATCTTTCAGATCCAGTCTGTCTCCTGGCTGTGGGCAGCCCCCTCACCTCTACGTGCAAGTGTCCTGTCCTGCTGTGGGGAAGCCACTCAGCCATGAACAGGTGGGGGAGCAGGAAGCCCACCTGGACCTCAGGTCTGAGCTGCTTTTCAAGACCATGTTTACCAAATATAAAACTAGTATTTTGATCTCTCTCTGACATTCATGAATATTTTTTTCAGTTGTTTGGAAACGTGAAGAGAAAGGGGAATGATTAATCATCACCCCCATGTAATCCTCTAACAAAGAAAAGTTATTAAGCTATTAATTTGCACACAGTTTCTAAAAATATGAGGTTCTGAAACTTTTTAAAGATGCTTAAAGGGAATTGAAGGTGGCATTAACAGCTCACAGCAGGAGTAGCACTAATATATGTTGCTTTCATAATGAAAAATAAAAACAAATTAAAGATAGATAGAAAAAAACTACATACGTACTTCTTTGCTTTCCTTTTTTTATAAAGTAAACATGGTTGGGTAGTTGAGAAATAGGGAAAAACAAAACTTACAAAGTAGAACACCAGAATTTAGTTACTCCCTGTCTACTGGTTTTTGCTTTTCTTCCTATAAATCTCCACTCCTTTTCCCTTAATTCCATTTAAAAAGAATAAAAAGGATTATATTTTGAGGACGGAGTCTTGCTGCCCTATTACTGTCTTTTCTAGAAGCACAAGAAATTCCATTTCTTAATTCATAACAAATTCTCATTTTTACTCAAGTCTTGACCTAATGAATTTCAAGAGTTGTTCCAAGTTGTTTCCTTATGGGGTGGGCTCCCAATAAGCCCCACCTCCTGAGATTCATGCTACTGTGAAATATCCTCCCTTTAGATGTAGCCAGACCTAGTAACTAGCTTCGAACAGAATACTGGGATGTCACTTCCAAGATAGGTCATGAAAGACTGTGACTTCCATCTTGCTATCATGTTCTGACTTTTTTCACTTGCTTGCTCTCATGAAGCTTGCTGCCATATTGTGAGAAGCAGCCAGAGTGGCCCACGTGGCAAGAAATTGAGGGTGGCCTTGGACCAACTGCTAGCAAGGAACTGAAACCCTCATTCCAAGAGCCCATGAAGAACTGAATCTGCAAATAACCACATGAGTGATCTTGGAAGTGAGTCCTTTTCAGATGAGCCTTAATATGACTACAGCCCCGAGGCAATGCCTTGATTGCACCAGGTAGGGGGGTCCTGAGCCAGAGGACCCCGCTGACTCACACCTGGTGGATACCAGAACCACAGAAACTGAGATAACAGATATTGTGTTAAGCCAGAGTTTGGGTGTAATTTGTTACTCAGTAATAGATAACTATCCACCCTAATTTTGATCTTTCATAATCGTCTACTGCCTGGAATAAGAGTCATTAATTGGTGCTTATTAATGTATGTGAAAAATTTGATTAAATAGTATTTGATGTAACTTATCCATCTAATTGTCAAATAGTTGTTGAGTATCTACCAAATGCAAAGCACCATGCTGGGCACTCACACTACTGGTGCTTCTCTTGTTTCATAAAGAGTCTCTGCAGTGTCTTTCTTTTTTTTTTTTTTTCCTCCCCTTGGTTTATGTTTAGTTGTTTAAGTGTCAGGAAGCAGTGGTTAGCCCACAAGCACCAGCTAAATTACTGAACAAAATAAAGATTAATATAACACTATAAAATGCCCATCTGAATGCATGTGAATTGACCATCTTCTCAAGGTAATTAAAAGCCGATTCCACGGAAGCTCAGCTGTCTTTCCTGGTACCTGCTTTGACTGATAAAGTCACTGAGCACTGTCTTCATTTTCTCTTCTGGTGCCTCCTCTGAAATCTTGACCAATTCTCTCACTTCTTCTATACTTTCTTCCTGAAAACAAACCACAGGGGTGGAGGGATGAGGGGTGGGAATGAGACTTGTAATAGAAATACTGGTTGTAACATCCCAGAGATAATATTTAGATAATCTTTTGTTCTGGAAATGAAGGAAGGTTTCTCTTATTTTCTTGTGCTGGACCTGAGAAATGCTCCTGCATTCTGACTTCCTTTTCTTAGGTGGAATTGGTCCACGTCTTCTTCTGTACTGCTCAAACTCTTTGCTTCTGTCACAGATCCACTCCCTAACTGGGTACCATTTATTTAGAGTCTACCCTATGGGAAAACCTAATGTCATGGGAAATATCTAACAAAATAGAGTAAATTAGATATAATTACCAAAAACTTCAAAAGCAATATTCAAGTCAATTTGTTATATAGGATTAAAAACAAATTGAATAATCTCTGAAATTAAAAGACTACCCTTTCTTCTGATTATATATGTTTTTTACTAGTGGATGGGACAGATTGCATATGGCAGTGGCTGTGTGCTTGTCTACTTAATAATTGCACTTTTCCTTCGGGGCCTAAATTTCAGGATTCCGTTCTGTGGCTTGGAGGGAAATGGCTCCTGAAGGGAATGCACATGCTGCCACTACTTTGCTAGAATTTACAGAAGCTACATTGTCTACCACATGCCAAAGTCTGGCGCCTGGAGACATATGTTCCCCTTTGTCTACCTTAAATATGAGAACAGGAAACACTGTGGAGTAGTTAAGGACTGGGCTCTGGCGTCAGACTACTTTGGTTCAATTTCAGCTTCTATCACTAATAAGTGAACTAACCTCTTTCTGGCCAGTTTCCTCATCTGTAAAATAGAATAATGGTAGTGCCCACCTACAACACCATAAGGGAGTGTGAACTTCTTCAAACAGTGTCGTAAATTACTGATTAGTAAACATTCAATCATGTTAGCCATGATATGCCAAGCATGGCAGAGATCCTGGCACTGAGAAAGGAATCAGAAATGAATGCTACTGTGGCCCCCAGGCAAAATTCTAACTTGTTTCATCAAGCCTTTTAGAGATACACTATTTATTCTGTCTGAGAGAGGAGGAAGACCAGCCTTATAAGGAGAGATTGTGGCCTCCACATGGTGTGACCCCAGACCAGGCCTCCCAGACTGCATTCAGAGTCTATCTCCAATATGCCTGGAATCCCCAAGGCCAGAGACAATACTTCTTTTTATACCATTAGAGCAACAGCTATAAAGCAAATAGGACCAAGAAATTTGTTCTTTCCTTGGAGTGGGTTTTAATGGAATGGGAGGGATAAGACAACGGTCATCCTGTGAGGTATGTGGGACAAAGAATAAAGGATGCTCTCATGAGATGCATGGGGTGGGGAGAGACATGTGAGCATGAGAGAAAAAGATTTACCAAGGGAAGGTGAAAGATACAAAAAAACAGAGTTCATAGGTTTTCTTTCCCCTTCAGAAGTTTCCTCTCCCACCCAGCCCTTATTGCATGTTGGCACTGTCTTAAATACTTTCAAACATTTAATTCTCTAAATAATTATTTAGCTCCTAATAGGTGCTGGGTATTATACCAGGTGCCACAGAAATAGTGGGGAATAGTTATTGAACCAACAAATGCACAAGTAAATAGTAAGTGATGGTGATGGCTCTGCAGGTCAGGATAAAAAGCGGGAGGGTGGTCAGAGAGCTTCTCTGAGGAAGGGCTTGGAGCTGAGCCACAGAGGTTGGGTTATGCAGGAGGAGAGTAGAGGGACAAGCAGCCTAGAGAGGGAACAGCATGGTGGAAGTTATGAGGTTAAAGGAGCTTGGTTTCTTAGAGAAACTGAAGAAAATGGTTGGAATAAAGTGAGAGAGGAAGAGCATGTGAGAGATGGGGCTAGAGAGGTGGGCAGGGCCTGGTCTTGTAGGGAATTGTCCACCATGTTAGGGACTTCGGATACATATTGTTGGAGCCAGGATCTATCAGTTTTGTTGTCAACTCCTTCCCCTGAATATTAGGGTAATCAGCCTAATCCCTAAGCCCTACAACAGTAAGCAGAGCAGGGATTTGAATGTAGATAATTTGACTCAAAGTCCAGAGACTTTGCAAAATACATTCTCATTCCCCAGGATCTTCAACCCATCTGTATCTAAACTAAGGTCAAGACTCTCTCAGGGGTAAATAAAAATATTTCTGTTTCCCTAGCTTCTTAATCTCCAAATCCACCACCCGTCAAAGTCACCTACCAGGAGGTCTGCCATTTTCTCCAGCATATTGGACCAGTGCAGCCTGAAGGTCTGGTCTCCCCAAGAACTGATGAAGTAGACACAGGGCTTCTTGGCTTCAAATGGCAAATAGTTGTAATTCCTGTGAAAACACATTAGTTATGGAAGTTTATTGGTAATCAGTATTTTTCAGGCAATTCCAGCCACATGTTCATGATTTGTAGTTTTGGGCTGGGTGGGAGAGGGGTAGTGATAAAACTATCAGATTGTTAACATCAATCTTAGTCTAGAATTGGGGACCCAAGAATAATGACCAATAAACACTTCTGTGGCTACAATAAAGAGGAATTGACAGCTGCCAGCAGACCCAGGACAAAGCTTCTAAATGGTCACCAGAGGGCAGGATTAATCAGGCAAGCCTTCTTCGAGGAGGAAGTTTTGAAATTGAGAGAGGAAATAAGGAAGGAAAGTTAACTTTTTTTTTTTTTGGTGTCTATATACCAGGCACATGTAAGGATCAATTGAGACAACATATGTGAACGCATTTTGTAAACTAAAATTGCTAGACAAATGTAAGGGAGTAATATTATTAATGAGGGTGAAGGTGCATGTTCCAAACTAAACTTCTACATTCCAGGTTTGCCATCCATCCATCCATCCATCTGCCCAAATATTTATTGTTACCAGGCATTGGTGCTAATAATGTAGGTGACTTTCCTGGCTAGGAAGAGACAAGAGGGGCAGTAGAGTAGCTAAAAGGGGAAGTTGTAGAGCCACAGAGGATGGTTGAGGGGAACAGTTAAATATGATTAAATGCTGATGAGAAAAAGAGAGTTAACAGGGTAAGATGGAAGACAGAAAAGAAGGAAGTAATCTGTCAATCTGGTCCCGAAGGAGGAAGGCAATGGGTGTGGAGGCAGGTAAGGTGGGAGAAGTGTGGCAAAATGTTGAAGAAGTTTCCTGCCTAATGACAGCTACTTTCTTATCTAGGTTTTACTCAAACCCTTCGTAATTTTCTCACATACATCTGGGACTGTGTGAAGAGAACTGCAGAAGGAAGGCCAAAGAAAATCCTTGGGATGGGTGTGGCAGGACAGACGGCCCTGATAAAGTGGACAGCGTTTGGAGAAACAGGGCTACAGAGGGCAGGAAGGAAGGAGAGACAGAGGCAGAGACAGAGACAGAGAGTGAGCACAAGCTTTGTTTCCATTCCGAAAGCTAAGGAGAACTCCACCCTGAAAGAATGGATGGCTGTTCTTTTTAGCTCTCCAACCCAATGTTCTTCTGAAGGAGGCAATATAATTAGCAAAGGTGCCCCATGGTCTGTTCTGCAGAAAATAAACCAGCAGGTGTGCATTCAGAAGAGAAGCCAAATAAGTTCTTGGCAGAAACTGAGGTTGTTATTACAGCAGAACAAAAAGAAAGTTTAGAAACCAAACTGCTCTCTTTATCTCTTTTAAAATTATTGCACTGGAAATCTTGCAACTAAATAAATTCCCATCCCATACTGTATTTTGTCCCAAGATTTCTTTGGTTTGGATCATTTTGTGCTAATAATGTCCAGGGCCTTAGTCTCTTTAGTTCTCAGGGTCCTCCTACTCTCACCAGGTCTACATGGACCAGGATGCTGCGGCTTCTTAGGCAAAGTGCAGGGCAGATGGACGGCAGCAGATGGGAGGATGCCGTGCTGCCAGTGGAAAGGGAAGACTGCCACCTTGAATGGCTGCCATGACACAGGACCAGCCTTGTGACCTTGGGCAAGGGTAGACCTGGAATCCTGAGGATCAAATGGACCCACCATTGGATATCTTTTGACCCATCTCATTCCTGAGCTCCATCCCAGTGCGTAAATTGTATGCCGATGCATGTATTTATAAAACTGGAAAGCCCAGAACAAATACAAGGTGATATTTTGATGGAGGCAACAGACAAATAAGTTGCGTGTGTTCATATATGTGTGCACATGTGTGTGCATCCATGTGTGTGTGCATATTCACTCACATATAGGGGTCTATTATAGACATGGAATCTTCCAAATCAGTGGCTGCTTCCCTGGCTTGCCACTATGTGGTTTACCTCAATATAGCAATTCAGGAATATACAGAAAGCCCAACAGTACCAAAACATACTAGCAGGACCTATTTTGGTCTCCTTGAACCAGCTGGCCAGCACTTATATGAGGTCCATCCAGGGGTGCCTTGGGACATCTCATCTCCTTCAAACCCTTCCCAAACTACACCCTCTGAGATCCCCACCAATAGTCAACAATGAGCTAGTCCAGCAAGGTGAGGTTTTCACTGCCTGTTGCCAACAAAAACATACAGAGTACCTCTGAGTAGTCTAAGAAAAGTCTGCCAGAGCTGCAGATCCACTCATTCATCCACTGACATCCTCAGTTTTGAGAATGGCATTAAAGGACAGGAGAGTTTGGTGTTCTTTCTGGTGTGTATTGAAGGAAGACAGACAACCATGTATGGCTGCCAGGGAGCCAAAAAAAGACCCCAATGCAGGTGATCCGTGGGAAGAGTAAGGTGGCCCATGCAAGGGCAGGGTTTAGAAAATGTAGGGAACACTCACAAATGAGAGGGCAACAGCTAAGATTATTTTAACTTAGTCCACTCAACTACCCCAAACACTCTCCTTCAATATCCCTTCAGCCTTTTCTCATCCTTTAGGATGTCACCTTTTCTGTGACCTTTCCCAACTCTACTTCTCCCCCAGTAGGATTAGTCACCCTCCCCCTCTCTCTGTTCCAACCAGGTTATAGTATTTCTTTAACTCATTCAAAAACACTCATGAGCGCCTACTATGTGCCAGCCACAGAAATGAGCTGACACACAATAAGGCACAGTCCCTACCCTCAAAGTGATCACAGTCTAACAGGGAGACAGACAAGTAGAAACATCTTGATCCAGAGTGACCAGTGCTTCTTGGAGGTGAGTATAGACGTCCGAATCAGTCTTGCAGTCCAGGAAAGGGAGCTTGGGCTTACTCTTGAAGCGTAATGGGAGCTGGCAGTTCTGAGGAGGGGCTTGTGGCCAGGCAGAGGGAAGATCCCAGAAGCAGCAAACAGCAGGGGACATTTAGGGAACTGCCCAGAGCATTGCACGGCTGGGGGAAAGGTGAAGTTTGGGGAGTGACCAGAGATAATGGTAAAAAAAATAGACTGGGATGGAATCCACAAGCTCTGGCCCCTGAAATTAATCCTAAAAGCCACAGGGAGACAATGAGTGACGTAATCAGAGGAGGAACGGTTCAGACAATTCAGTGGACATGTCTTGAAGAAGATCAAAGCCAGGTAGGAGGTTTTCTAAATAATCCAAGCAGAAGATGTCAATGGCCAGAATTAAGGAAATAGCAATTGATATGAGAAATATTTATGCACTAGACTTGACCAGACTTTATCACTGATTGAATGTGGATAAGAAGGAAAAAGAGAGTAACTGGCAACTTTCTAGTCTGTGGCTTGGAGGACTCCGATAATGGTGGGGTCAGTCGATGAAGTGGGAAAGATCAGAAAAGGAGAGCAGTTGTCTGTGCAGGAAATGAGCCCCGTGAATAATCTGTGGGACACCCAAGTGGAGGTGTTTGGATCTGCTGCTCAGGAAAGATGGCTGTCTGGGGACATAGATTTGTTATTCCTAATAGTGGCCGGTTAGCCATGGGTCAGTCCCCAGAGAGTGTCTAGATCCAGAACAGCAGAGAGATTAAAGAGCACAGGGATGTGGCCTTGTGGCCATGTGACATCGATGAATTCCATTCTCCTCACAGGTAAAATGGGCAGAGAAATGTGCGGTCATGAGAATCCAATAAGATCATAGATGTTTTACTCATAGCACAAGATTCAGCAAGAGAAGACTCACTATGAGTGGCTTTCCCTTCTCAAATCACTTGATTAGTGCTTGACACTACTTTCTTCAAAAAGAATTCTACAATTTTACTGCTCTCTGTAGGGTGAAAATTTACATGGATTAAAGGAGATCAGAGAAGGGTGCGTGTAGGTGCCCCAGCCGCTTTATGAAATGATATTTTCTAGTGTCTAACAATTGTTTTTTGAGTTCAGTTTGCAAATGACTGTGGCAAAAATAAGACAAGAAATGATGTATTCAACAACTGCACCAAATCAGGTTTACATAATAGCACAGAACTCAGATAAATATAATAACTGTGAAAAGAGTCTGGATTAACATTTTAAATTCTGACCTTCTTGCCTTGTTATGCTTCAACGTTATAGAATAAAGGGGCTTTAGATATGACAATAATAATCATCGTCATTGCTCTGCCGTTAAATGAATTAGCTGGATGTAACTCAGAAGAGTTCAAAGTCATCTGGAGAGTTGTCATGTTGCTAAGTTGTCATGTGATACTTACCATGTGGCCTCATTTACACCTTGCTCCCATAACTGAGATTTTTAAAGTTATGTTTCTGATTCTAGAGAAGAACTGAATGAAACAGTCCCAGAAATTGGACAAAATTCCATTTGCAAAAACCTTGGCTCTTTTCCTCCCACTGTTTCTCCTACCTGTTCCCTTCTGTCACCAGTGGCTTCACAGGTTTGGTGGTGGAGGCCACAGGGATGCCAACCTCCTGGGCTGCACCCTCCACTCCTTCGTGCAGCAGCGGGAGGATGTCTTCTTCTGCTGACTCGGCTGACTTCTTCCTACTCCCATGATGGGACCCTCCATCAATCAGGTTCCCAAAATTACCTGCAGAGGCAGTAGCAAGAGGAGAGGGGCCGCTGTCAGCAAGCAGAGTCAGTCTGCTTGGCATAAGGGATCCAAGCTCACGTCCTCCCATGGCAGGGCAATAGATCTCAGTATGAAGGTGGTAAGAGCAAAGGCCAGATAAAGAAACAAGACTGACAGTGACAATGAGCCACCGTCTCCATCTGTCTTATTTTCTGTTCTGTGAAAACTATACAATTTACAAATTAGAAAACACAGTGAAGAGAAAAAGCGTCACTAGAAATCACAAAATTCAGTTACAACCATTTTTAACAATTTCACGTATATCCTTCCAAAACTTTTCATAGAGATGGTGGTAAAGGATCACTGTAGATATGTGACCTGGCATAACAACCTGATTTGTAACCTGCCTTTTTCACTCAAAATATCCTGAACACTTTTCCAAACCTCCTCCTTCTCTAAGAGGAGACTTCTCGTCTAAGTTTCCAAAGACAATATCACGTTTAGAAAAGTAAAGAAGGGAGGGAGGGAGGGAGAGAAGAAAACATTACTTGGGGGCAAACTGGGCAGCTTTTATACTACAAATGCCTTTGTGTAAGAATAGACATCCCCTGCAGGCATACTGATGTCGTTGATATTTCCCTCTTACAATCTGATTTCAAATTCTTAAAAAGATTAAAATGAATATTTCTCTCTTTTAGAAGGATCTCCAAACCTAGCCATATTATTGAGTTGGTCTATTTTGTTTACATCAAGAAAGGTCTGGTATCAAAAGCCTGTGATGGTGAGGACCCCTTAACTTGGGAAGCCTTCCCTTGCCTCCTTCCCTGCCCCTTCCCCTCCTCTCTGGCAGGCTAGGTGCCACTACTCTGCCTTCTGCAGAAGATGCTGTTGGTGCCCCACCCACGTCCCCTTTACCAGGAAGAGGCACTGAGATGGTTGCTAGCAGCCTACAAAAGCCACCTTCCCTGGAGAATTGCCTTCTACTGATGGAGATGGCCTCTCCCTGGAAGATTAAAGGCTGCTCACCTGTGCCTGAAGCCACTCACCACTTGATGTGGGCATGTAGAAGCCCAGTCCCCTTGCCTCAAGGTGGGACCGAGTCTGTGCGCCCTCATGTTCCAGAGCTCCCCACAGAACCGGGGTATGTCCTTTGCCCCTTCTTCCGTCCCCTTCTCCTGCGAGCACACCGCCAAAATCTCACTTGTGCAAGAATCCGCTCGGGCATTGTTTCTGGAAACCTGACCTAAAGAGGTCCCTAATATCACATGCATATTTCTGTTACTCCTCTACCGCCTTGTTTCAGATGATTTACTTGGATGTCTGTAAAGGTCTTAAGGATGGAAATGGCATCTTACTACTGTGTCTCTGTTGCTCACTACTAGGCAAGGCACAGACACAGGGTCTTGATACACATTTGGAGAATCAAGGACCTTAACGCTTTACTATGTCCACAAAAGCCTTTCTCTCCAGTCTTATTTCAACTCATTCTCTCCTTATCTTCTCCACTATTCCTACCTTAGTTCAAAGCCTGAAGGAGGCATGAAGGCATCATAGAAAGAGGAAGAGACTTAGACTTAGCAGGCCTGGTTGGGTCTTCTGTCTAACATTCACCTGCCAGGTAAACTGGGATGGTTATTCAACCTCCCTGGACATCCATTATGGTTGCAACCATTGAATTCATGGCAAATTGATCACAAAGCCAGAGCATGGCAGCACAGATGGAGGATAGTTGGGTGGATCAAGGGTTTGGAGTTTTTAATAGAACAATAGGGAAGAGAATTGAGGTAACTGGGAAGACAGTTGCTGAAGGGATGAGCCACCTGAGAGGGGTAGAGAGGGAAGTGAGACAGGAGAGGAAACAGAAGGATGGATCGGATATCTCCATGAGGCAAAGGGAAGGTATCAGGGGAAAAGGGAATGAGAGGGATGGTGTTCAGGGTCAGAGAAGAGGATGCTGGCAAGTAGGAGTTCAGAGGTGGGGACACCCCTGCATGCAGAGCTCACTGCCTCCCTGTGGAACCCAGTCCACCAAGAGACTTCCCTGCATATTGGCAAGTGCTTCCTTGGACAGACCCCAAATCATCCCATTTGTCACATTTGCCCATGTGTCCTTGATCCCACCCTGGAGCCCCCGACTGTGAGCCTCCTTCCTCTTCTCCATCCCTAATATGACTGAAGCCAGCTACAGGTCTCTCTCAGTCCCCACCCCAACCTCTCTTCCTCCTCAGATCCCTCTTCCTTTCCTATAAAGATATGTGTTCTCAAAACGTATCTCTACCCTCTGAACATGCAGACATGGGATTCTGTGTCAGGCCTTTAGCTGGATGGCTCAAAAGGGCTGGATTCCATTTCCAGTTCCTTCTGCCCTGCTGAAAGAGAGCTGGCTGCCTGAATGTGAATCAAGATCTTGTCTGGTGGAACACTCTTTCTTGGACTGGTTCTCCTAGCTGCATGACAGCCCTGGAAGATTGCTGGGAGTTATAATAATAGCACGCACTATAAGTGTGGCATTTTGCATGCATTAACTCATTAAACCTTTGCAACAACTCCTTGAGAAGTTATTATTATTCCCATTTTACAGATGAAGAAACTGAGACCCAGGGAAATTAAATGAGCCCAGGGTAATGGAACCATCATTAATAATCCAAATCTATACTCTCAATCACTTTTTTTAGCACATGAAAATAAATCTATCCCTTATATATGAGAGTACTTCAAAAAGTTCATTGAAAGGCCAGCCCATGGCTCACTTGTGAGAGTGTGGTGCTCATAACACAAAGGCCACGGGTTCAGATCCCTATATAGGGATGGCTGGTTGCTCACTTGGGAGAGCGTGGTGCTGACAACACCAAGTCAAGGGTTAAGATCCCCTTACCAGTCATCTTTTAAAAAAAAAAAAAAACTTCATTGAAAGATTTTATATTATCTTTTAATTCTATTTATCCACTAACTTTTTAAAGTACCTTCATATTGACACTAGGGTGGACAAGAAATTGTTCATTTCTTTATGGGGTGCAAACCTCCACCAGAGTGCTATCATCTTCATGCAAAGCACTAATTCATTTATTGAGGAAATAGGTACTATGCCCGTGCTATGTGCCAGGCACTGTGCTTCCTGTGCTTACCAATAGACACTTCAAAGCTGATGGGTTTATCTCCTATCTTCCGGTCAATCATGGTGGCTTCAAAAAATGCTCCAAAGAGTAAAAATTCCTCATATTTTTCTGGTATAATCTACAGAAAGAAAAAAAATTACCAGACAGAACTGTTTTCTTTCTTTCTTTTTTTTTTTTTCTTACCAGGAAGCTGATTTACTGATAGTCCAGCATAATTTATAGGAAGTTGAGACTGCATTTCAGCCTGAAATGTCATGTTTTTCCAGTAATCAGACATGCAGGAACCAGGGCCCACAAACTGCAAATCCAAATTCAGCCATTTATCTAGAGTGATCCAGTCTCAACCTTCTGAGCTTCTACCTTGAAATAAACTCTCCTTTTATGTTAAAGGGTAAGCTTGGGGTGTGTATTTTTCTAAGATGCTCTTAACAAAACACAGGCTTGGGATGACCTTCTGGTGATCAGGCTTTTAGAAAATAAAATCAAAACCAAGTTACTAAAAGTCACAGGATTAAACACTTACATACATTACATTATTTGTTCCTCCTAACAACCTCGATGAGTTAAAATTTGAATCGTTCCTAATTTACAGGTAAAGAAACTTAAAAAACTGAAGCTCGAAGTTGTGGAGTATCTTTCCTAAGTATTCTGATGACAGACCCAGTGCTCTTTGAACTCTATCATGTGTTAACCCAATGTCTTCCTGAAATAACAAGCAAGGCCTGATAAAAGGGACAGAGGGTCAGGCACATGTACAAGCACTGACCACTCATGTGCACCCAGGGTGGACTGTATGCACTGTCGCTGCTGCTGTGAGGGACGCACAGGTCCCGGAATCACAAGTGCTTTTATACTGAAAAGAACCTTAGAGTTCGTGTTCCGATCTCATCTTTTACCTGAATAAACCAAAGCTCAGAGTGACTAAGATGCTTCCCAAGGTCACACAGCAAGTTAAAATCAGCCAAGATTTGAGGGCCTGGTCTCCACTGAGGCTGTCTTCTGAAGGAGCCTGTAGTCTGGAAGACTGGACTACCACAGGGCATAAGACAGGAGCCATCATAAGGTAGCACAATTATTTGCAAATGACTCATTGACGTGGAACAGGCTGATGCTTCAGGGAGCAGATGTCTCTGGGACACAGCGACACAGCATCACATTTCTGAGTGAAGAGGCTGAGTGAACCAGGCTTCCTGGTTTTGTGGTTGGATTTATGAAACTCCACGTGAAATGCAGAAAGGTTAATCTAAGGAAATAAAGCAGTGTGGCCCCAGGGATCAAGAGCCCTGAACCACGTCCCTCAGAGAGCCAAAGGCTTTCCATATCATTAAGTGACAGGTGACCCCTTCCTTCACACAGGAGCCTCCTGTGGTGTTGGCATCCCCAGGAAATATATCCATTGACCCCCAAATGTTGGACAGGGTGGGGGCTCAGTGCTGGATCTTAGTCACAGAGCACACACCCTTCCTGCCACACTACCCATAAGCTGCAAATCAGCCACTTATCTAGCCTTCCTGAGGCTGAGTTTACTCTCTGGGAGAAGGTTAAAAACTACTAAGAGACCTAGAAGGAACTTTACCTACATTAGCTCATGTAATTCTCACAACTACACTAGAAGGGAGGTATTTTTATTATATGCACTTATATAAGGACACTGCAATTCAGTGGGAGATTAAGAAACCCATCCAAAGTTACTAAACATGACAAATATCTATTGAGCATTTGCTACGTGCCAGGCTCTTTTCTGAGCACTTTGCATGTATTAATTCATTAAACTTTCACTAAGAGGCAAAGAAGTAGGGATTATTATTAGAAATAAGTGTGAGGATGTTAGGTCTTCTGCACAAAGATTCAAACAAAGGCAATGTTTCTCCAGAAGCTGGGCAGTAACCACTGCACGATACTGCCACAATATAAATCCAGCCGTCTTACTTGGGGCCCCAACATTTTAATCATTATATTTCACTCACTCCAGGAATAACAGCACTTTAGCTGTACCTCCTTAATGTGATAATCACTTTCTATTTCCTGCCATGGTAATTTTGCACCTCTTATCTCCTCTTCCGTAGCATAAACTCCATGGAGTCAGACTCTATTTTTATTCCCACCAATATTGGGAACGATGCTTAGACAAGAAGCTATTCAATAAGTGCTCACAGAATTTAAAAATGAACACATGTTTTTAGATCGGCTATGCTCTGTGAAAGTCTGGACAGAAGCTTTGATGGTGGTGATGAGGATGAGCTGGAAAAGCCAGCATCATGGGGCCTCTCGATTGTCCAGATATGCAAAGAGGGATTGTCCAGGTGTGCAATAGGCTGGCTGTGACTGGGGAGATTGGAGCTTGGAGATCCTGGCAACTGAAAAAGAACAAGATGCTGTAAGAAAGGGGGTCACCATGTTGGTGAGGACAAGCTCTGAGCTGTTCAGGCTATGGGGAAGGTAGAAGCCCAGTGTGTTGGTTTTAAAATATGCCCACTAATTCTTGGGTAATCCTAAAAGTAACACTTAATTCCCCTTCCATTGAGTATGTGCCAGGCTAAATGATTCATTTCTAACAAGTAGAATACAACAGAAACATCAGTTGTGATTTTATGGCTAGGTCATGGAAGACAATTTGGCCTTGCTCTCTCCTGTATCACCTGCTCTGAGGAGGGGTAAGCCAGTCACCAAGTCATAAGGACACTCAAGCAGCCTGTGGACAGATCTACATAGTGAGGAACTGAGGCCTCCTGACAACAGACAAGAAGAAACTAGGCCTCCCACCCTGTGAAGGAACCATCTTAGAAGTGGATTTTCCAACCCCAGCCAAACCTTCAGATGATGACAGCCCCTACAAACATTTCAGCTGAAACTTCATGAGAAATCCTAAGCCAGCACCACCCAGCTAAGCTATTCCCAAATTCCTCATCCACAGAGAAAAATAAATGTTTGTTCTTTTAAGCTGCTAAGATTTGGTATGAGTTACTATGTAGCAACAGACAACTAACAAACCTAACAAGAAACTGGCCACAAATAAGAAACCAAGATGAACAGAGGAGGGAGGGGAAATAAGGGTTTGAACAATGTCTGAATTTCCCCCTCTCCTGTCACCTTCAGACAGTAGCCAAGATGGCCCCCTGGCCTTGTAGACAGAGGTGATCCCTACCTCACATATGTTCCCACCTCCCTTGCTTTCTGCAGAATTTACTTCTTCAGGTGCCCTCAGCAAAATATCTTAAAGATATTGACTTGGATTAAGAAAATCTTCTTCTAGCCTCTTTCTACCTGGCAATCCCTGTTTAGAAAAGAATTGCCAAACACAACCTACAGCAGGAAAGATTATCAGAGGTTCAGATATAGGGTCTATCAGCTTAGGTGGCTACTAAGCTATACTCACAATTTCTGGTAAAGTCCAAAGTCAAATTTCCAAAGTTGGCATATATTCTGAAGACACACACATCCCCACACATACACACACAGTCCCCTGAAGACGATGTTAATTCTAACCATAACAAAATGACAGTACACATTTCCAGAGAATATTTCCCAACATATGAATTCAGAGAGGAGAGCTGGGAGGTCTACAAAATACCCAAAGTCTCAAACAACAGGGTGGAAAGTTCTGAATGGCTGCCCCTGGTAGTGGGAGCGACCACAGTAACGTACAACAACAACTGCGTTGCCTGCTCACTGCGACTGTGCCAAGAACTCTGCTGACCATTTCACATGCAGTCCCTCACCGAGCCCCCAGAAGACGCCTATGACAAAGTGACTACCACATTTTGCTGATGATTAGACTGAAACACAGAGAGGTGTTTTCATCAGAGCAATGAATGGAACCAACCCCAAGGTTTCCAACCCTGTGCTCCAGCCTCTCCCCTTCAGTTTCCTAAGATTTCTTAGATCCCAGCAATAAAAATAAATGGCTCTTCCAAGGCTAAGGTGACCCACATGCTACAATCCTTCAACCGTCTAGCCTCCCCTAGGAATGGACAGCTCTGGGAGAACAGCCCTCAGCTCCCTTTCCTACCTGAAATTATTGTCTCGTTGACCTGAGAAACACACTCGCAGAAGCAGAATTAGCCACGCTGAGATCTACCCACCTGTGCTACTGACAAAACAGGAAGTTTTTTCATTTGCTTAACTACAAATTACTGTTGCTAAACTAAGCAGTTGAGAGGATAGTCATAGTTTGTATTCATCTTGGAGCCCCAAATCTCTTTCCCACAATATAGAACTGGGCTGGAAAAATGCTAATATGATTTATGATGAGCAATAAGTAAGCCAGGATAAACGTTTTTGAAGTTGTGATTTCTCTACAGGTTTGGTGCAGGAAAATAGGTTTCTCAATTTCTTATATCCCAGCTTGTCACCTACTCTTCCTCCTCTTCGTCCCTTATCCTACGTTATCTCACATCCAAAGCATACTCTAAGCTAACAAAGCTAAACAAAATTAGGTTACAGATATAGTTAAGACAATCACCCCACCACCTACTCTCACCAACGCCCCCAGAGCATTTTTATTCCTCTTTACTTGGGTTTCCATGGAGATCTGTGTTTTGGGGGTACTCAAGGAATTTATCATGAGCAGATGGCTGTGCTGTGTGCAAGAAGAGAGAGAAGATCAGGTCCAGAATACAGGGCGGGGCCAACACAAATTTTGTGGGTGGATAAGACATGTGCAGACAATGCCTTCAGGAGCCTGTGGCAGGTGCTGTCTCTGCCCTGGGCTCACCTGGCAGGTAAGGTACAGTGGAACAGTAATCAGACCTACCTCCGGGGGTACATCGAAAGATTCCACCTCAACCTCAGTGGAGTTGGTCTTATCTGATGCCTGCTGGGGTTTTCCATCATCACTTTTGTCAGTCTTGTCTTTACTAGAGCCTTTGGAAGATTTGGAGTCTTTGTCCTTGGAAGATAACTTGAGCTCCTTCAGGGCCTTGGAAAGTTTAGACTCCTGTGCCCCACCCGAGAGGATTTCCACAGCAATTTCTACCAGGATTCTGCCCCTGAATGACACACCTTCCCCAAAGCCTTCATTCAGTTCCTGGTAATCGTCCATCACACTGTGGTTCCTGGGGGAGCCATACAGGTTAATCCAGGCAGGCCCAAAGGTTGGTAGAAAGCCTAGAAAGACCACAGGCTTTAGTTATCTGGTTATGTTTCCAAGTTTATTGTGTTTCAGCTTTATGAAAGTTGCACACATGCATTTAAAAATGTAGAATGTGCAGAAAAGACAAAAGAAAATATTAATAAGCTATCTCATCCCCCCAAAACAACCACGATTGCCATCATGCTGTATTTCCTTGCAGTCTTTTTTTCATGCATATGTGTATACTTGTTCACGTTGTATTAATACTATAAATGCCAACATGCATTCTTTTCTGTTCATTTATTCAGCAAATGTTCATTGATTCCTAACATGTCCATCACCACGCTAGACATAAACATAGAGCCCACTGGAAAACAAAGAAGACACAAGAAATAAACAAATAAATATTTACATTATAAACACTATGTAGGAGATACGCTTTGTGCTGAAAGGACAAATAACAGGCTGATGTAGATGGAGAGGAGTTGGGCAGGCAAAAAAAGAGAGAGATGGAGAGACAGAGAGACAGAGAGAGCTCTGGGTAGAAGGAACAGCGTGTGCCAGTTGGAAGGAGCCTGGGGATGGGGAGAAAGCTGTGGGAGAAAAGCTGGGAGAGGAGACTGGGGCTCGGGGGTCTTGGGTTTTGATCTTTATCCTAAAAATTATGGGAATAGTTTAAAGGAATTTAAGGAAAGATGTGACTTAATCTCATCTCTAAAGATCACTCTGGCTGCTACGTGAAGGGCCATAAGAGTGAATGTGGGCAAATTGGTTTGGGGACCACTTCATCATCAAAAGTGAACACCAAAATTAAGTGGAGACTGAGAGAAGTGAATGTTCCGAGATGTGTTCTAAAGGTAGAACTGAAACAGACCTGGTGAATTTAACTTACTACTGGCATGAGCATGTTCCCTTCTTAATACATAGTGTCTGAGAACACACACATGCCCATAGGAACTTCTCTTTGGCAACGTCATGTTCTGCTTTGACAGGATAGTGTTCCAAAGATTGACTGCCTCCTGGGTTCAAATCTCAGCTCAAATTTCAAGCTGTGTGACCTTAGGCAAGTTTTGTTTTTAACTTCCCTGTGCCTTGGTGTTCTCATCTCTAAAATGAAGATGCTCGTAGTACCTTTCTCAGCTATCGGGATTAAAAGAGATAATATCTCTTAAGTGTTTCTTCACACAGACCCTTAGGAAGTGCTCCAGAATATTAGTTATTAATATGAATAAGCATATGTGTCATAATTTAACAATTTCCCCCACTGTTGACAATGGATGTTTCCATGTGTTTTACTGTCATTGATAGTATTATGCTTCAATGTTCCCTACCCCACACCCCCAGTCCTGTGGACCAGATTCTATCCCTCCTTTGAGTTGACCTAAAGAAGCAGGAATGTTGTGTTAAAAGGGATAGAAAGATTTTATGGTCCCTGATGTCTACTTTTAAACCACTGATATATTTTCTGAAAATCATCAAGAAGTTCCTGAAAAGTTGTGAGTGAAACATGTTTACATCTAGTTGAGAAATTGTGTAGGTGGGCTGAGTGTGCTTTCTGCATAAAGCAATCTTGTGGTAAACACTTTCATCAAGTGAAGAATCAGACAATAAGTATTTATTGAGGCCTTTCTATGGTGTCACTCTGTGACAGGCATAAAAGGGTGTAAATCTTGTTCTCTGCTCTTGACAAGCCTTCAGTCTAATTGAGGAAAAAGGTAATTGTGCTAACTTTGTATGTATATGATATGTGGTATGATATAGATACATGTATGTATTTGCATGTTTGTGAGTATATATGTATTGCACGTATGAGATATTTATACACATGCATGTATGCATGTATATACGTCAATTAGCACAATTTGGTAGTGCAGAGAAGATTGCCTGGGGATTTAAAGGAGGGAGAGTCTGTTGGGCTATTTAGAAAATCATCACCTACTAATTTGGGTTTTGCAAGTAAAGAGCCATACACCGAGTGGAAGCTCATTACCTGACCTGGCTGACTCGGTGGATTAGCAGGGACCCCCCACTCCTCTCTGGCTCACCCAGTGCACAGCCAACCACCCATCTATGCTGTCTTCGTGCTCCCAGCAGGGCACTGGGGACACAATTTGGGTGTCGGGAGGGACCATTTAAACACGTAAAAACCATTCCTAGCTTGTGGGCCATACAAAAATATGCAGCAGGCCAGATTTGGCCCGTGGACCTTAGATTACCAACCTCTGATCTAATCTAAACTCCTCATTTTTCAATTAAGGGAAGACTGACTTCCTCAAAGACACAAGCAATGTCTCTGGGAGACCTGGGACCAGGACCAAACCTCCTGGCTTCTGGAGCCCAGCTCCATCCACCTCCCTGAATCAACCTAAACCACAGACCACACAGAAGCACAGAGGCACCCAACACATTGCCCACTGAAACCCTCTGTGTTTCAAAGTCAGACATGGAGACTCTACCTTTATCTCCATCCTGCTCATTGGAGATTTTCTTCAGGTCGATGAAATGGGTGCCCAGTGCTACGTCGTTCACACTGCCTTCGTCCCACACCTGGATTTTCACCCTCCGACACAAAGGAGGGAACATTTCCTTGAAGACCACCTGCTCATGCCACACGGGATCAGCACAGTTCTTTTGCACCGTGGTTCTCCCCTAAGAACACAGCCAGAAGGACATTAGCCATGGAAGGAAGTGACTGATTCAAGAAAACTCTTCAAAGCAGCTGGCAATATAAATTTGCCTAAAATAATGAACCTGCTCTCCACTAACACCCATGAAAATCAATTTCACCCAGTGAACATTACTGATGACCTGTGTGCTGGATGCTGTGCCAGGCATCTGAGACAAAGGTGAGTCTCAGCTGTGCCCTTGGGAAGTTCTAATCAGCATATAAGTGTTGGGGTGAAACTAACACCTGTATCATGAGCAGTTGTTCCACGCATCTCCAAGAGTGCAGTGGATATAGATAGAACCTGAGCTCATGTTCTATAAAAGTATGACCTTGTGCAAATCGCTTCTCTAATTTGGGCCTTAGTTTCCTCATCATAAAATGGAGGTATGTTGTGTATTACCTCTAAGGTCAGCCTAAGTCAAAAGTACTCCAGTGTTCACCCCCGCCAAGAGGAGGGAGTCAGGGAGGTGTATATTTTAATGGCAGAGACAACACATGCATAAGCTGAAGCTTCAAAGTCCAGCCAACCAGGATTCAGCTCCGACCAAGGACCCAGCCCTGACACTTCCAGTGGCTCTTGAGCAGGGAAAAGGGAAGTCCAGGCTTACACAGGACAAGGACTATCTGGGTAAACTGGGGAACATATCAGGAGGTGGGTGGTAATTCTACAGGGCCTGGGGACTGGGTAATATCTTCAAGACGTAGCCAGAGGTGAGGAAGGATGCTTGCCTCCCTGGGTCCTAAACCGTGGTCCACCCATAGCTCCTTTCCGTGATGTCCAATGCAGAGTGAGCGGGTAACCCTCCCTGTTTCCCTGCCACATGACTCATTGCCTTTTTGTGACAAGCTTTCTCTTTCAATTTAATTTCATTTGATTAAAAGTGTTCTGGCTAAAGAGCAGGGCTCTGGCCAGGCCTGCCAGTACCAGTGACAATGGTTCCTTACCGTCTGCCCAGCAAAGGAGACCTCCACGAAGGGATCCACGAGGTCTTTACCTTCACCCACAAACGCTTTGGTGACGTTTGCCATGATGCTGGAGTTCATTTTGGGCAACCCTTCTGCTCTGTAGAGTCTCACATAGAATCTGGCCCAGGGTCTCTCTGATGGAAACCCTTGGGGGATCAAAAGGTTCCTTAGAGGAGGACGAAAATAAAAAATAAAAAAGTTCTCTCACTTGAAAGAGAGAAAAGGTAGAAGTAAGCTGGAGGCAGAAAGAGGGTCTTGACATATGAGAAAAATCTGAAAAGACTAGGAATCATAGCTAAAGCAAGTTTTCTTCCTAGCATAAATGATAATAAAGGGTCTAAACAGAGTGGATACAAACTCATTCAGGTCCTAGAATTGTAGAATAAATACTGTCTCCCACTCTGCACCTTAAAAGAGGTGGATTTAAGTCTTCCCACATCACAAACCAGTAGTTGAAATTATAATTCCTTCAAGGAAAAATCAGCTGTGTTCAGATACACCAGATTAGCCCAGGAATAGCTTATCTATAGCGGGTTATTATAGGAAGACAGGCTGTGCTTGTCCTGCAAGCTGGCCTCCTGATGGAGAGCCACAACTGTGAGAAGACACACCGTGATGCCTCTGATAAGCAGAATCCCAGGTGGGCAAGCCGTGAACTTGGCAGTTCTTATGTACCCATAAGGAAAGGGGTGGAGGGAGGGAAAGGAGACATAAAATTAGGATGTATTTCTCTTGTATGGCCCTGGATGGACCTGTCTCACTTTTCTATTTGCTCCTCGGCGTCGGAGGTTTTGGGGTTGGTCTTTAAGACGTCGCCTTTCCCGGCCACACTGATGTCACACTTCAGGTACCCCTTGGTGCCAGTCCTGATGTCACCAGGGTCTGTGAGCAGGGCCCACTTGTCGCAGAACTGATGACCTGGAAGAGCACCCTGACAGCTCATGTCCTCCACAGAAGAGTTCAGCAGCTCCTTTCATTCTCTCTGTCCCGCACCCCAACACCTCCCATGCTTTCCCCCCTCTGTTGCTCTGGACAATGGCTCATCTCAGTAATTTCCAATTCTCAGGCTGCTTCTCTCTCTCCCTTTCCCTCCTCTCCCTTTCCTCCCACCCAGTTCTCCATCTTTTTCCCCAAACTGCCATAGGTATTGGAGACGTCTTCAACCTACTGAAAACTGCTTAGATGGGATTCCAGCTTTGGCCAGACAGGAGGACCTTAATGGAGTGTAGAAGTCATGGATCACTTGCCCATGGACCATAAATGTGCCTCAGAGGTCTTTTTGTTTGGCCTACACTGTGAGTCAAAACTTCCAAATCACTTACAAAATCTAGACTTCTGGGTTATCTTTAAAAAACGGTTAGTTTTGGCAATATGGGGTTCCCACATCCACATGACAACTGACACTAAAGGAGCTGAGTAGCCAGTGGTCTTTAATACTGATTGTGAGCCCTCCTATTCTCCACAGATTCCACTACTCCTTAATGTGTCATCCCCAGGTCACTGCACTCAGTATGCCCATGGCCTGGCTCACTGCGGTCCTGTGAGTTGGAGTCACTGTCAAAGAGAAGGGGCCTTTCATAAGAAGATTTATGTTTGTTGCTGGTTCTGTTTCTTATTTGCTCTTGACCTTGGACAAGTCACCTAGCTTCTCTGAGTTTCACTTTCCAATAAATCAGGGATAACAATAATTATTACAGCAAACTCATACATTAAATGCTATAGTCATTATTATGTGCTAGGCTCACTACTAAATACTTCATGTGTATTTATAAACTTAATCGATCCTCGAACAACCCTATGAAGGAAGTACTATTTTATCCTCATTTCTGCCGATGAGGAAACTGGGGCACAGAGAAGTTAAGTCATTTGTCCAAGGTTGCACAGCTAGGAGATAGCAGAGTGGAATTTGAACCCAGGCAATCTGACTGTGGAGTTCATATTCTTGGCTTCTGTATTCTACCTCCTCTCCTGCTCATGTCTCACAGCACTAAATTAGACAGAATTTGTATATGAGAAAAAAAAAACTGCTCAGAAGTGGACATATAAGATAATTCTATTCTTAGATTATAAAACTTTTAAGGGAAAGAGCTGTGTCTCATTCAGCTTTGTCACTGGTGCTCAGCATTACTGAACAAACGGATAAACAGAGGAGTGAATGGATGAGATGAACTCTGGGTGTTATAAACCAAAGAAGAGGAAGAGAGGGATGGGGAGGTGATGCTGTCTCACCAGGTTGGCTGTATACAGTCCCCAGGTCCACTTTGAAAGAGCCAATCAGTACACTTCCTATCAGCTTGTGGTGGAAGACCTGAGGAGAGATGGAACAGTGAGTCCAGCAGATTTATCTTTGAGGGTAAGTCTGAGAAATGAGTTCACGCTACATAAGGAGGCTTCTAGACCTTGACTTGGCTTTGACCATTGTCTGGAGCATGATGGAGTGTGGTCACCAAACCACAGGGTTGTAAAGGGTCTCCAAGAGTATTCCACCTGAACCTCTTCCATCTAGCAGGTTTTCAGCTAATCCTCTACTGAAGGATTCCTGACAACTCTCACTGCCTGAAAGTTTTCTTTAACCAAAATGAACCCTATTTCAACCCACCCTTTAACACCCACCTCTACCTGTTGGAACTCTACTCATCCTTCATTGCCTAGGGCAAATGTCACCTCCTCTAGGCAGCCTCCCGTGATCCCCCACAGCTACAAGTATTCCCTGTCTCCCTACAACCCCACAACACTTTGCTCACACTTTCTCAGAGCACTCATCACATACTGCTTTGAGGCATTTCGGCATAAACAACAGTCAAAGGGAGGTGGTTATCCTCAGTATCTGGTCTGATCAGAAGTCGGCAAGGTGCCTGGCTTGGTACCAGCAGCACATTTTAATGCAAATACCCTCAAGATGAGGAAACTCTAACAGAAGGTGGCAAAGCTGGTGCAGGGACCAGAAGCCACACTGTATGAGAAGATGCTGAAGAACCAGGAGTAGTTTAACCTTTCACCAAGAAAAGAGAAAACCAGGGAGTGTGGGGAAATAGTAACTTAAGTGTCTTCATATCTTGGAAATGCCACCATCCAGAAAAAGGAGTAGGTTCCCCTGTATGGTTCCCAAGTAACAGGATGAGAGATTTCGGCTCAATATGAAAACAATTTTTACAACAATTAGAGCTTCCCAGCAGTGGAATGGGCTTTTCTAGAGGTGGTGACCTCCCCGTCACTGAAAACAATCAAGTCATTCCCCAAGAACCCTGTGTCGTGGAGGAGGTGGAAGGGCATTCCTGCACCAGTTGGAAGTTAGACTAGAGGGCCTCTGTGCATCTTTCTAACTATAAAATCCTATGAGTTCCTTGAATCAAGGACAGTTTCCTTCTGCCCTCTACCTACCACATGGCCTTGTTCATAATAGAGTTCAATAAACAATCAATGAATTAATGAATTATTGACTGACTGAATGAAGGATGAGTGGAAAGCTTTTGTGGCTTCTGAACAGCTCCTTTCGGCAGAGGCAGTAAGACACAATAAATTCCAATGATCTCAAGACAGGACAGCCCCTCCCATTTCTCTTTCCACTCTCTTGCCCTTGCCCAAACTTTCCAAGGGTGTCAGAGGACTGAGGGGAGGTGAGGACAGCCTGGCTTGAGTACAGGAGCTATTTAAGGCCATGCACATAAGGCTCGCTCCAAAACCCACCATGCCTGCAGTTGCTGATGGAGCTTCCTAAGGGCCTGAGAAAGAACAGAAGCCTGTCTCAAGTTGTCTTCTCAGGTCAAGGGTCCCTGTGGGTGAGATGGAGTGGAAGAGCCCCAAACAAATCTTTAAATAAGACAGGAGGCCTCCTCCAGTCATCCACCTGGTGTCCAAGGGCCAGGCCACCCTGGTGTGGTCAAGCATTAGTTTATCAGGACCCTGGGCATGTCTCACACAGAGAGTGCTGGGGACCCCGCATGCCCTGGGCCACTGTTAAGGGAGATGGTCTTTGACACCACCAGGGTGTGTTACAGGCCAGCTGTCCTGATAGCATCTGCTTACAGCACTCTCCACCTTTTTCTCCCACATTGAATTTATTCTGGGCACACTGACTTTTCGTTCATGAACCAGCAGAAAAGTCATATTAAACATTCCTGTCTCAAGGAGAGTTTCCCTTTTAAAATCTTTTGTCTCTTTCCCTAAGAGTCGTTTAGGGACACCTAAATAGTCCCTTCTTCCAAGTTAGAGGAACAGATAGGCAATACCAGTTTTTACCCTCTGTCTAAAAATCCGTATGTCCCACAGATAGTGGTGACCCTTGTCTATGATACTGTATACAAATCTAGTGATTAACTGTTCATCTGCGATCCAGATAGTCCCTTAGGAGCCTGCTGTAGCACCGATCTCACAAAGTGTGGTTGCCTGAGAGATAGAGCAACATCCCGGGCAATGTTCCAGGTCCCAAAATACCTTCTGTACCACTTGTCATCATGCCTGAAATTCAAACACTAAGAATGCTTGGCTCTTGATGACTTTTCATTCCTCAAGAGTCACATTCTTCAAGTGCTCCTGAGAAGGATTGATGGATCTTGGACGTGACCGGTGCCGTTGTGCACACAATAAGCACAAAATAGCCGCCGGCCTTGTCTTCCACTCCAGCATCAAACTCCTCTCCCCTTGCCTTTATGAGAAGCCTTGTGACTTCTGCAAAATAGAAACCCTTTTGCTGCTGCAAGGGCGCAATTCTCCAACCTGGTCAAGTAGCTTCCGCATTAGCATAATGCCCCTCCTCGATGGTATCAGCCAGCCCTCGGCACCCTATATAAGCTCTACCACCCCCACACCTGGTGCTGTCCCCCATCTTGAGGGCAGCCCGGTAGATTCTTTTCCTTTAATAAAGTTTGATCAGTACCCGGTGTCTCAGCTCACTTTCTTTCAAGGATAACATCATAATTCCACTATTGCCTGGATAGATATATAAAATATTATATATTTATATATTTGTTCTATTATATTGAGTGGGTGATAAAGACAGGCAAAGAAGACAAGGACAGGGAAGGAGATTTCTGAGACAAGTTTGGTCATCCTCGCAATTCCGATTGGA
Organism: Cynocephalus volans; assembly: GCF_027409185.1. Lineage (NCBI taxonomy): Eukaryota > Metazoa > Chordata > Mammalia > Dermoptera > Cynocephalidae > Cynocephalus > Cynocephalus volans. The sequence goes on along the minus strand of NC_084474.1, from coordinate 77,776,560 downwards.
GTTGGCGTGGCTGCTGAGGAAAACGTTCCCTTATTCCCTACACGTCTTACACTGACATGTAAGGTAGGATTTCTGTCCTTTCAGCGCTATTGGAAGACAGCTCTCACTCTTCAGCCCCCACCCCCTCCCTAACACCCCATCCCATGGGAGAAGCGGCAGTTTCTCAGACTGGTGAGACAGATGCCATCTATCATCCTTGGGTCTCTGTCCCTTTGCTGAGTGACATAAAGTTGGTAACGATCCCACGTGGACTGCCTTCTTGTTCATTTGGGCCAGTATGGCTTCAACATGGACACTTCCCCTTCCCATTCCTGTCCTGGATAAGCACCTGGCTAGCCCAGGAAGCTCTCTCTGTCTCTACCCTTCGGACTTGATCTGTGGAGGCAGCAACTCCCCTGGCAAGGCTGAGGAAGGGTCTACACGGCAGACTCAACTCCCCTTGGGCAGGCCCTGAGGTCTACACTTGGAGGAAACTTCTAAGAACCTCAGAGGTCACCCCTTGCTCCAAATCACATTCTCTGATCCAATATTACCATCGATGAGGCTGATATATTTGATTTCTTCCTGATTCTTGCTCCTGTTTTTCTATTTATTACCAAGTAAGAGGGGGAAAGGGTGTGACTGATGATCATTAGTGTGAATATCACCCCAAGGGAGAAACACCAACATTTGCTTGATAACAAGAAAGAAACCAACTAAAAATGGTATTCCTTCAAGATGTCAATTGAAGCATATGTTTCACATTCTCACATTAGTAAGCTACGCATTCACTTAATAATAGCTTTACAACAGCTTAAAACTTGCTTCCAAGAAGCATAGATTTTTTTTGATATGGTTTTCCTTTCTACCTCCTCTGTATTAGTGATTTCAAGTTCTATCCTATTGGTTTCAAACTCACCAACTCACACTCACTGTCCGGAATCTATTCATCCTTAAACTTCCTGAACTGTCCTGGAGAGTTCCCAATGCCACCTCCCGCCACCACCACCACCAATGGTATACTTACTGAGATTTTGATGATCTTGTCAAAAAGATGTACTTGGGGCCCAATGAAGTCAAAGACAAAGTACTGTAAAACATAAAATTCATTTTGGCCATTGACTCCAGGTTTGCATCTAAGAATCCTGTTTCTAAAGTGGATTTAGATCTGTATAAAAGTGGATTTAGCTCTAACCAACTGCTGCATAGTTCTCAGTGATATAAATGTATCATCAATGGATTGGCCAGCCCCTATTGAAGGTTATTTTGATTACAAAAAATTTTTTTTCAATACAAAAAACAATGCTACCAATTACACCCTTGCATAGTATGTGTGAGTATTCCTCTAAAATGGACTTGAGAAGTGAAATTGTTGGGTCATGGATTATGTGCATGTAAATTTTTAATAGATAGGATGAAATTTATTTCCATATGGCTAAGCCATTTTACATTCCCGCCAGCAGCATATTAAAATAGTCATTACTCCATACCTTTGCCAACCATGGATATTGTCAGTTATTTTATTATTATTATTATTTCTTATAATGATGGGTGAAAATGGTATCTCAGTGTGGTTTTAATTTGGAGTGAGCTTGATTAAAATCTAATTTTCCCAGGATTTTTCAGTTTCAAAAATCTCTTTGAAATGACCATGATTGACCTGAGAGAGAATAAAAATAAGTTATGAATACAGGAGATTTTTAATATTAAAAAAAAAAAGCAATTGAATTTTAGAGTTGGAGAAATTATCTAGACAAGTCCCCGTATCTTACAGATAAAAAAACTGAACAGAAAAGATATCACAAGATGTTGCCCAGGTTCCTAATTGCTAGTTATTGCTGGGCCTGGGCCAACCTTGGTTCTCCTGAAGGTATCACACAAGGACTTCAAGAACAAGACATTTCACCACCTGACTTTTGAGTCAGGTTTCTCCCAAATGCGAGGTTGTATAATTCTAAGATGCAGAAAACTGGGCTGATGTTTTGTAGTGGGTTGTGTGTTTGGGGGATTGGTGGGGTGGGGGAGGAAGAACTGGGAAGCTGTTTTCTTCTGGATTGTTTTCTTTTGCTTTTGAGCTGCGGAGTACGGGAACCACACTTAGAGATGGACACAGCAATAGGAAAGGGAGAACTGACCACTAACAGGATGCTTTCAAAGGACAAAAAGGAAAAACCCAAAAGTGGAATCCGGAAAATGTCATCACGGGCCGTAAAAAGAGGTCTTCAAAATCGTGGTCCTTGGACATCAATGAAAGGTAACATTATGTTCAGTGTCTTCTCTTAAGAAAATGGGTAAATATGTGTAACATTTCAGGAAATTCTTCGTATATATTATTCACACTTTTTAAGAGCTTTGGTGTTCAAAATTTATGTGCAAAATTTATTTACATGAAATTCTTCGTACTTTGATAAGGCTGAATATATGAGATGTTGAGGGCTCCTTTGGACTGATAAATCAGTTCCAATGTTTATTGCCTTCTGCTGAGTTTCATGTTTCAGGCTCGACTGCCTCACATACACTCCCGAACCTCCGGGCCCACACACATTTTTCTAGCAGGTAAATATTCCCCAGTCCCTACTAACTAGTTCCTTCAACATCTGATGATCTGTGGGCTTGAAAATTAGGGTCAAAAGCTATAACAAAAGTTTTTAGTTCAACGTCTATGTTTTTATTTGACTTTCTACATGTGGCCCAATTTAATGTCATTTAGATCCAGGACTTGTATGTATAATTATGATAGTTAATAAAGTACTATAATTAACAAATCTGTAGAGCTTTGCCATTTCAAAGTCTTTTCATATGTTATCTCATATCTCATTCATGCCAAAAGATACTTTTGGGATGGGGAATGAAGCAGGAAAGGAAAAACTACTGACATTTTTACTCATGGTAAAAGGCTCAGAGGCAGAAATGATAAAGAGGAAAGGAGTAGAAAGCTCAAATGGGATTTGAGTATTTTCTGTTCACTTCATTATCTGTGCTCGCCCTGCCTTCCTTTTCAATTACCTCTCCCATTAGAATAATTATTAAGTTTACTGCATTTTTTGATAATTTGTGGTGTCTAAGAGCCTACAGGAAAGCACTCCGTGCACTGTTAGTTAGAGTAGAAATTGTTACCTCTTTGGAAGGCAATTTGGTGAAATCGAAATTTTAAATGCACGTACTCTGTGGCCCTAGCCATATAATTATTATCATAAGTAGTAGCAAAAGACTGAAAACATTTAATATCCATCGATGAGAGACTGACTGGTTTATTAAATTATGATATACCAAGAAAATGGAAAATTCTTCAGCCAACAGGGAAAAATGAGATGGAACTGTATGTCCTGACATGGACTAATCTCCTAAGATACATTGCTTTGTGAAAAGAACAAGGTCCAGGATGGTAGGCATAGAATGCTCCCATTTAGGTACGATATTTACTTGCATTCTTGTACATGCTTGGAATAGCTCCAGAAGGATACACAAATGCCTGGTGAGAACGAATACCTCCAGAGAGGGGGACTAAGGGATTAGGGATCAAAGACTAGAAGGAAACATATTTTTTCACTATATATCATTTTACACTCTTTATCTTTTACCATGTTTGGTTTTTTTTATTTAAAAAAGAATTTACTATTTTAATATATAAAAGCTACTTTTCTTTGAGAGTTTCCTTTATAATTGTATACACTTAAAAAATATATAACTGTTTTACTTTCCAACGCAGTATGTCTATTTCAAAATCAATAATTGTATTTTCAATGTCTCTGCCATGAAAAAGAATGTGTAGCTTCTTGGTAACCACCATTCAATGTTTTTACTGAATATAAAGCCAGAGCTTATGATGGATGACAATGAGCTTAGAGGAAATAAGAAAAAAAGGCCTACTGAAAACATAGCAAAGAATTTAAAATCAGGAGGAATTCCTTTCCTCTCTTTTCCACTATCATTTTATTAAAACCTTTATGGGGCTGTGTTTGTAAGGAGGCTCAGAGAGTTTGCCGTGGGCTTCAATGAGGGCCTGGGAAGAAGAGAGCCAGGAGCATAGCTTTTCTACAAGGGTACTGCAAAAAGTCCATGGAAAGATCGTTATTATCTTTTCATTCTATTTTTCCGGGAACTGTATGAAGCACCCTCGCGTTTGACTGAAGAATACTGCAGAATTGGCAGTGGAGAAAATGCTGGTGCAGAGGCTGGTGGTGACCTGCACAACTCACCTCGTTGTAAAATGGGCTGTTGGTTCCTTCCTTCACTGTGGTTTGCTTCTTCTCATCCCCGATCTCAATGGTCACAACCGGGTCAATGTTCTCACCCACCAGCTGGCGGGCCTCGGTGATGGTTATGGCAATCTGCAACACACAGCCGTGCATACGCCGTCCTGGACATCACTGCTCATTTCCATAGGAAGACTGGGAGGCCGGGTGGGAGGAGCCAATCACTTACTTGATAATTTTGGGATTTGACCTCCCCATCATGGATCCGAGTCAGCAGTTTTGATCTATGCAAAGAAAATTTAATATATTTGTTTCATCAAGAAAGAATAAGCCATGATAATATTTTCCCAAGCATTTCTAAGTGCTTTCATTTATACCATATCGCATATTCTTTCAACATCTCTTAGGGAGATTAGTATACAAAGACAAATGACTTAAATCTGTCTATGACTCCGTTTCCCTATCCTAAAAATCAAGCTCATAATAGCACTGATCACATGAAGTGACTGCTAGAATTAAATGATGTAATGCATATAGAGATTGAACCCAGTCCCTAGCAAGAATAGATGTCAGCACTAATTGTGAGTATGATTAACAGGGTTTTTTAAATTATTGTTATTTTAAACAGAATGAGAAAGTGAGATGTCGGAACAAGTCAGTGGCAGAGCTGGCTCTAGATAAGGGTCTCCCGATCTCCTTCCTGATCCTTCACACGGGACAAGTTTGCCATTTCTAGTAGATAGAATACTTTGTGATTGATTTGGAAAGAACTGGTAAAGGAGAAAATTGGAAGAAATAACCTCCATGCCATCTCAGAGAGATTTCAAATTCCAGGGGATTTCATTTATCTGGACTGTCACTGGCAGTTGAAAGCAGATGTGCAACACCTGGGCACTTAGAGATTGGACGATAGTAGAAAGAGGGGAAGAATCCCTGTGGTCATAGGAGCAGCAGTGGGTGGGAAGTGAACTTGAGTTCTTAGAGGATTTTGCTCTCTTGGTTTCTAACAACACCATCTTGCATTTACTTCATTCAATTTCTTCTCATTATAATTGAGTTCAATAGAGAACAGATAAAGCCAGTAAAAATCTCAAGGCTTTGGAGTCACCCTGATCTGAGTTAGAATTTTTCTCCCCAAGTTTGGAGTTTAGCCTTAATTTCTTCATCTGAAAGTGGAAATAATCATTCCTACCACGTAAGTTTGCTCTGAGGACTGAAGAAAATGACACATGTAAGAACAGATATGTATTATTTAATATATTCATCAATAAAATGACAAATTCGTACTGATCATTTATTAGGTGAAAGCCCAGTGCTAGGCTCAGGGAAAAACAAAGATGAATAAGTCATCCTCTCAGCCCTCAGGAGCTGACATTCTATCCCTGGGAGAGGGGATCAATGCATATAAAGAAAGAACTAGTGTGTAAGTACCATAGAAAAAAATGTGATGCAAGAGCTGTAGAGAAGAAATTTCTGAGGGCCTGGGTAAGCAACAAAGACTCACTGCAGAGGTCAGATTTAAATTAGGCATTTGTGGGTAGATAGAATTACAATTGCTGAGAATGTTCTGACCAAGGAGAAAGTAAAAGTACTATTCCTTGCTTCTCTTTCTCCTGCCTTCCTTCATTCAATGCTATCATCCTGGTAAGATAAATGGCAAGGAATGTCTTGAACGATATTAAAAAACAATTGAAGTTCTTATTCAGGGGGCTGAGTAAAGGGGTAGAGGTTGTCAGGGTGCAGTGTAGCAGAAGGAGATGTTGCAGTACGTGCATACATACAAGTTTCATGTCTTCTTTTAAATGTCAACGTCCAAGCTAGCACCTTCTCTGATTTCCACCTGTCTCCCACTCCCCTCTGCTCCTTGCACACACAAACTGCCATCCTGTCACAGCCCAGAAACAGCAAGTGGACCTGCCACACACAGAAACACTAATTTGCTCTACTGATAGTAACAACTCTGAGTGGAAAAAGAAGGGAAGGGCATGAGGAATTATCAGGAGTTGACATAAATAAATATGATAGACTAAAAGCATTTGGTGGCCCCAATTATTGGCTTCTCTGTATCCACACTTGTTGCCCTGTAACTTGTAGTCTCCTCCCACTCTGACATGGGCTGGCCTGTAACTTGCATTGGCCAATAGAATACAGCAGAAATGATTTTGGCCAGTTCCGAGCCTAGGCCTCAAGAGATCTCATGTACTTCCATTCTCTTGGAGCTCTGCCATTGCCATCATTGGAACAAGCTCAGACTAGCCTGCTGGAGAATCTGCTACCATGTGGAGTAGAGCCCAGTGGTCCCAGCTGAAGCCATACTAGACTAGCCTACCTCCAACCAACCGGCAGACTGAAATCAGCAGAGCTGCCAAATGGCCACAGACCCAAGTGATGAATCTGCAGCAGTTTGAGATCAGTAAAACTATCCATCTGACCCACAGACTCAGGAACAATAATGAATTCTTACTATAGTAAGCCACTGACTTGGGATTTATTTATCATGCATCAATAGCAAACTGATATCACAAATTGGATGCAGAAGGTCAGTGTATTTTGACTTTTTGTTGGGTAGTATAAGAACCACCTTCTCCTTTGGGACAAACACAAAGCTAAGACAACTAGCATCTTGATGACTTGAAGAGCAGGTAAGGAACAGCTCCTGAATCTGTCTTCTGCTTCTGCTGTCATTCCTGAACTATAGAAACATGAGCACATTAAGTCAGGAAATTTAAGATTGGAGGCTGGTAGAACTGGGCCCCTGAACTGCTGAGGGCTGGCCAGCATCAAGAGGACAGCACTGGCATAGAGAAAACTGAGTGTGCACAGAACTCTGTCCTCCTGCCTTAGACCTTTGGCTCCCTGTAGTTAGTAATTAGGTCTAATTCTCTTCTGTCTCCCAGAGTCAGCAGAGTACTTGGAACATAGCAGGTGCTCAGTGAATGTGTGTTGACCACCTGTATTAACATCATACCTTCTCTTTGGAGGACCTAAGGTGACAGGAGGGACAGGAGCATCATCATAACTCAAATCTCCTCTTGATCCATGCTGATGAGAAGTTCCTTCCTGAGGTGCTTCTGCTTCACCTTGACCATCTAGAGAAGCAAACAAAGGAAGAAAATCCTGTTAAATTGATACATGGTGGCTATCAAGCTCCTACTCTCTGTCCAGCACCATCGCAGTCTCCCTAAGTGGCACTAGGAGACAGTCCCCGCCAGCATGAAATTTAACATCTTATTGTCAGAAAAGCCAAATACATCTGTAATTTTTTAAAAATTATGCATCTTGTTCCCAAAACAGAGCAGATTTATACAGATGGTATTGTGGGAGGAAAACTGCATTCTTTCAAGTAATGACCTTGCCCAACTGAAACTTTAGACAAGTCATTTAATCCCTCTGAGCCTCATCAGAAAAATTTAATGTGCACAAGAATCACCTAGGAAGCTGTTAAATTGCAAACTGATTTAGTAGGTCTAAATCTGGTTGGGGCCCAAAATTCTACATTTCTAACAGCAAGATCCCCCCTGCTGTCTATGGACCAATTCTGAGTAACAAGGTGTCATAGTTTGAAAAAGTAGTGGTTTCTAATCCCTAGAACCTATAAATGTCAAACTTATTTGGGAAAAGGGGGTCTTTACAGATGTGATTAAGTTAAGGGTTTTGAGATGAAGAGATTATCCTGGCTTATCAGGTGGACTCTCATTGCAATCACATGTATACTTAGAAGAAGAGATTTTGCACCCAGAAAAAAACAGAGCAATGTGACCATAGAGGCAGAGATTAGACAGATGCTGCCACAAACTAAGGAATGCCACAGCTACCAGAAACTGGAAGAGGCAACAAACAGTTTCTCTGGAGGGATTGGGACCCTTGATTTTGGCCCAGTGATACAGATTTTGGGATTCTGGCCCCCATAACTGTGAGAGAATAAATTTGTGTTGTTTTAGTCCACCAAATTTGTGGCAATTTGTAACAGCAGCCCCAGGAATCAAATATACAAGTATTCAGAAAACATAAGTGAATGGATAGTAAACATACATTAGACACTTTCTTTCCCAGCTCAGACCCTGATTTAATTCATCTGAGATGCTGTCTGGATGTTGAGATTGTTCACATTCCCCCAGGTGATTCTAATGTGCAGCAGAGCTTGACAACCACTTCTCAACCAGGTTTTGGCCAAAAATTAAATATTGGATGGAACTCTCAAATACACTAAGAAATTAAGACTGCATGATATAACCCAAAGACCTGAATTCAAATTCAGGTTTGTATTCAAATTCATTCTATGAGGCCAGCATCACCCTGATACCAAAACAAGACAAATACATAACAATCAAAGAAAGCTACAGGCCAATATCTCTGATGAACATAGACACAAAAATCATCAACAAAATATTAGCAAAGAGAAGACAGCAGCACATCAAAAAATTTACACACCATGATGAAATGGGATTTATCCCAGGAATGCAAGGATGGTTTTACATACACAAGTCAATAAATGTGATACACCACATCAACAAAATCAAGAACAAAAACCATGTGATTATCTCAATAGATGCAGAAAAAGCATTTGGCAAAATTCAACATCCCTTCATGATAAAGACTCTTAGCAAATCAGGTATAGAAGGAAAGTATTTGAACACAATAAAAGCCATATATGACAAACCCACCACCAATATCATCCTGAATGATATCAGAACAAGACAAGGATGCCCAATCTCTCACCACTCCTACTTAACATACTATTGGAAGTACTAGCCAAAGCAATCAGTCAAGGGAAAGAAATAAAGGGCTTCCAAATTGGAAAAGATGAAATCAAACTGTCCCTGTTTGCAGATGATGTAATCCCATATATAGAAAAGCCTAAAGACTCTACCAAAAAATGCTAAAAGCTGATAAATGATTTCAGTAAAGTTGCAGGATATGAAATCAACATGCAAAAATCAGGAGCATTTTTATATTCCAATAACAAGCTTGCAGAAAAAGAAATCAAGAAAGCAAGCCCATTTACAATAGTCAGCAAAAAATATTTTTAAAATGCCTGGTGAATCAATTTAACCAAGGAAGTGAAAGATCTCTACAATGAGAACTATGAATTAATGCTGAAAGAATTTGAAGAAGACACAAAAAAGACAGAAGGATGTTCCATGCCTTTGGATTGGAAGAATTATGATTGTGAAAATGTCCATACCACCCAAAGCAATTTACAGATTCAATGCAATCCCAATCAAAATATCAATGACATAAGAATACAATCCTAACATTCATAAGGAACAACAAAATACTCCAAACAACCAAAGAAATCCTGAGCAAACTAAATAAATAAATAAAGCCAGAGGCATTATACTACCTGACTTCAAATTATACTAGAAAACTATAGTAAGCAAAACAGCATGGTACTGGCATAAAAACAGACACTTGTCCAGTGGAGCAGAATAGAGAACCCAGAAATCAACCCACATACTTACAGCCAACTGATCTTTGAAAAAAGCAACAAGAACACACATTCGGGGAAAGACTGCCTCTTCAATAAATGGGGCTGGGAAAACTGGACATCCGTATGTAGAAGAATGAAACTAGACCTATACCTCTTGCCATATACCAAAATTATCTCAAAATGGGTTAAAGACTTAAGTATAAGACCTGAAACTATAAATGTCCTAAAAGAAAACAGAGTGGAAACACTTCAGGAAGTAGCACTGGGCAAAGTCTTTATGAGTAAGACCACAAAAGCATAGGCAACAAAAGAAAAAATAAATGGGACTATATCAGGCTTAAAAGCTTCTGCACAGTAAAAGAAACAATTAACAAAATGAAAAGACAACCTACAGAATGGAAAAAGATATTTGCAAACTATGCATCTGACAAAGGATTGATATCTAGAATATACAAGGAACTCAAACAACTTAACAGTAAAAAAAAAAAAAATTAACCCAATTAAAAAATGGGCAAAGGAGCTAAATAAGCATTTCTCCAAAGGAAGATATACAAATGTTCTACATATACATGAAAAAATGGTCAGCATCACTAAGCATCAGGGAAATGCAAATCAAAACCACATTGAGGTATCATCTCATCCCAGTTAGACTGGCTATTATCAAAAAAACAGAGAATAACAAATGCTGCTGAGGATATAGAGAAAGGGATATATAGAAACCCTCCTGCACTGTTGGTAGGACTGTAAATTAGTGCAGCTGTTATAGAAAACAGAATGGAGTTTCCTCAGACAACTAGAGACAGAACTGCCATATGATCCAGCAATCCCACTGCTAGGTATATACCCAAAGGAATGGAAACAACCATGTCGAAGGGATACTTGCAGTCCTATGTTTATCACAGCTCTATTTACAATAGCTAAGAGTTGGAACCAACCTAAATGTCCATCGATAGATGACTGGATGAGAAAAATATGGTATATATGTGCAATGGAATACTGCTCTGCCATAGAAAGGAATGAAATTCCAGCATTTGCAGCAACATGAATGAACTTAGAAAAAATTAAATTAAGTGACATCAGCCAGGCACAGAAAGAAATACTGCACGTCCTCACTCATATGTGGGAGCTAAAAAAATAAACAAATAAATTTAAAAAGAAAGAAACAAGTAAACAATAATTCATTGAACTTTCAAAAAGAGAGAACAGAACTGAAGCTACCAGAGGTGGAAAAGGGGCAGGGGGAGGGGGTTAGCAAGAAATTGATAGAAGGCCACAAAATAATGACATTGTGTAATGTTGAATATATTAATTATCCTGATTGTTGAGCACACACATTGCACACAGGAATTGAAATCCAACACTGTACCCCACAGATATGTATAAGCAAAAAAAGAGAAAAAGAATAGGAACTAACAGTAAATACACAGACACAATAAAAAAATAACAACAACAAAAGGCTTGGGTTCAGATCCCAGCCCTTCCACTTTCCAGCTCTATGATTTGGGTAAGGTGTTTAACTTCTCTTAGTCCTGTTTTCCTCATCTGTAAAGCAAGGCAAGGCTAAGTTATGCACCCCACAGGGTTGTTAGGAAAATTGACAACATACAAAAAGCCCCCAGCAAGTGCCTGCCAGGTGCATGGCAGGTGCTCAAGCCTGTGGATTCCAAATTGAGTGAGTTGAGTGTCACCCACAATTTCTTGGCTTTTTCTTTTCCCTGCCTATGAAACAAAAGGATTGGACAGGAAAAGTAGGTTTAAAAATTTCAAAGTAACAGAAACCCTTTCATAAGTGTAATTTTATACTAAAATTCAATATATAACTCAAGTCTATCCATACCAAGTTGTTCTACGTTCCAAGGGGTGGAATGGGGGGCATGGAGCCTCTCACGGGGCTTTGCTGTTACCCTCTTCTTCACCCCCATGTTTAAGAAGCCACTTCTCAGAATCCCAGGACTCCATGGGACTCAGCTTATAAACCCGTCAATTTAATCATCTCTGAGACAGTTTTCAGCTCTGATGTATTTTGGTTCTGACGTTAATCAGCAAACCATGCAAAACAGTCCCAAATCAGAAGAGAGAACGCGATGATGCAACCCGTGTCACAGGAGCTCATGCACAGAGCTTTGGCCTTAGCAGGTGCTCAATAGCTACAGACAGGATCACTGAACGAATGGAAGTCTGCTCTTAATACTCAGGAAACTAAAGACCTTGGGGCGGTGCTGCAGAGATGTCAAAAGGAATGCTTGTGCGTGGATGTGCTCCTTGAAGCAGTAGACCAAATAAATACTTGCTCCCCTACTTGACACAAAGGCCTTGAGGATGAGGACGTGCCGTCATAGATCCAAGCTTCCCGTGAACATTCCTAGGCACCTTATACATGCCAGAAGCCGTGCTAGGTTAGATACTGAGGATGCAGGAATTAACAAAACACGGGCCCCTCCCTCCAAGGGCTTGTGCTCTGGAGAGTGAGATAGATCCGGATGTAGAAAGGCAATCAGCTAAAGCTTCTATAGCTTTCATTCATTCATTCATTCATTGAGTTACTACCATGTTCCTTCCGGCCCTCTTCCCATGGAAAATCCAGGGTGATCCTCTAAAAATCAAACCAGATCATTTCCACTTTTCTTCTTAAAACTGCTGCATGGCTTTCCACTGTACTCGGGACAGATCCGAAGTCCACACATGACTCATGCCCTGCTTGATCTCGCTTCTGCCTGCTTCCCCCTCCCCTCTTCACGAGCCCTCTCCTGCTTGGGATTTTTCTTCACAGGCATGCTCCACCAGAACTGCTCTCTCCTTGCCTGTCCCCTGGTGGGCTCCCTCTCATCCTTGACATTTTAGCTTAAATGTTACCTCCTCAGAAAACCCCTCTCTGACTACACTAAAAGAGATGCCCCAATAGCCTCCTTTTCAGCCCGCTGTCTACTTTCTTTATAGCACTTTTCTCAGCTTGGAATGCAGGTACCTCAGTCAGGGTCCCATAGCTAACAGATGGCACATCCAGAATAGGATAATTTGAGGGCTTTTTACAAAGGTGTGGGTGTAGGAAAACCACAAAAGCTTGTGTGGTTATCTGAGCTGGCAGCAGCCAAGCTGTTTCCACTCGTAAGCCCCCAAAATGAGGAGAAAGAGCAGTTACTAGAACCTAGAAGGAGAGGACATCTGGTGGAGACAGCCCACCTACAAGGAGGGGTGACCTTCCTTCAGCTGAGGGGCATGATCAACTAGATCCTGCCCCTGCTCCTCCCTCCTCAGACCTCCTGCTGGGCCACCCCACTGGCCAGACCCAGCCTGAAGCCAGAGGGTGAGGGACCTGGGTCAGGCATCCGTGGAGGTCAGCGTCCTGAGACAGAGAACAGGCGGAGAAGGGTGGAGAACAGATCCAGAGTGGTAACAGAAGAGTCCCACACAGGGCTGCCTGTTAGGCCTCATGGCTAGCTTGGCATCAGCACAGCCAGGTCAGCAACTTTCCCCCTTCTCCCGCTCCCCTTTTTCTTTTCTGCTGCGGGAACTAAGATTCCTCTCCTGGGAAGGGGTAAACATTACCGTTATCATCAAGGGAACATCTTGTGGGCTGGGCTGTGTCTAGCAGGCTTCGGGCTGGAATGCTTTGTACTGAGATAGTGGCTAATCAAGAGCCTATGACTTAACCTACCAGATGTCATCGGACCACAAGGGCTGTGTCACCTTGCATACCACTGATTTCAAATTTGCCCATTACTCTGTCTGAACCCTCCCTAAAAGTCTTATAAACCCGGTGCTTTCCTTAGTTCATGGGAACTGATCTGGTTCAGTCTCCTCTCCACATTAGTGGAATGAACCTTTTGGCAGAAATGGCTCCTGACTTGGGTCTCTCTCTCTTTTCTCCATCTCACCAAACCTAACCCTGTCCTCTCTCCAGACTATCCAGTGTCCACCCTCATATACCCAGACCCTAGCCCAGGCCTGGCACTTAGCAGACATTCCATTAACATTTTTGAATAAGTGGATGAATGGATGATCACGGAAAGAACCCAATAACTATTTGCTGGGTAACTACTTAGTGGATGAATTTAGGTAATGAGAATTTTAAGAACTTAGGGCATAGCTAGCCACAATGCCTCAAAATACACAGATAGAAGAGCCAAAGACTGAGAATTTCCAAACATTATCACCCAGAAAAGCCCTATGTTTCCAGGTCAAGCCAAGAAGGAAAGACCAAAGTCTCTGTTCTATTGACTTAGTTTTGTCAGTCTCCTGCATGGCTGGCCTCTAACCAGCAGGATGGATGCTATTTACTTTCCAGGAGGGACCTGATTCTTCTCTGCCCTGTTTGCTTTGTGGGCTGAAGACTATAATTAGAATGAGCCACAGGAGCCAGCTCCTCTGAAATGCCTGTGGTGGAGGGCCCTAAATCTCCACCAGCTTGTCAGTGAAGGCTCCTGACTGGAGGCTGCCCAGGGGAGGAGAGCCCAGGCTCTGGAGTGAGACTGGCCTGGGCTCAGGGGCCAGCTTCTCCACATATTGGCTGTGTGACACGGGGCAAGCCACTCACCCTCTCTGAACCTCTGTTGTAAAATAGGAGCTATACAATCTACTTTCCAGAGTCATGAATGATATATGTCAGGTAAAAAGCAGCAGAGATCTAATAAATATGTCATAAGTACTAGTATTTTTTATAACGTCCTTGAGGGAGGGGATCTAGCCTATTCAAACTTGTATCCTCAGGACCTATCACAGTGTTATAATTTCAAGGATGCCAAGAAAGACTCCAGAGCCTTTTCTACACACTCCATGATGCCGTCAATTTGACTGAGCAGACAAGTACTTCTATTATGCTTTAAGCCTTGTGCCGCTGAAAATGTAACACCCCTCCCTTCCCATGCAAGGGTAACTCTTAGTCACTATCATCAACACCTTTGTATGAATGAGTCTCTATACTTTTCTACCATAAGAATAGGCTTCACTTGAGGGAAAGGAGTGGTGCTAGGTGGGGCATAAAGCCCCAGGACACCTATAGTAGAAGGAGGACCCCAACCACCAAGCAGACCGAGTAGTGACGATTAACCAGACCCACTGTACCACTGTGGTTTAGGAATGGTCCAGAAAGCTAGCCTTGAACTGATTGTTATCAGAGCCAGCCAGCAGGAGAAGTCTCCAGGGGACCACCCAGACCTTTCCACTGGATCCAATTCAATTCAGTGAACACCACGTGTCTACCCAGTGCAGGGCATGGCTTCCACTGATGGGTTTACAGTGTAACTGAAGGCTTTGTTCTTTTGGAGAAGGAAGTAGCCCATTCTAAGAGTGGCAAGTGAGACAACCTGGGTTCACATCCCAACACCACTGCCTCTGGGCTCTGTCCCTCCCACACTCAGGGACAATTCATGGATGCAGCCACACAAGGCCCCCCTCAGAAGGACCTCGTTGCACTTGGTTTAAGCTCTGCTGTCATCATCCTGGAATTCTTAGTAATTCCTTAACAATGGCTTTGCACAGGACCTTGCACATTCTGCAGCCAGTCTTCTCCACACTTGATTTACTTTCCTGCATCTCTAACCTCCTTTGTAAAGCTGGGGTGACAATACCTCCTGGTGACATGGTGAAGGGGTTAAATAAGACAATGTTCATAAAGCCTCCCTCACGGGAGCTGTGATCCTCACTCTTATTTTCAAAATCTTATTTGACCCTCCCCTTGGCCTTGCCAGGTCAGCCCAGTCACCCACATCATGCCCATTTGATAAAGGGAGAACTGAGACTTGGAGCCGCTGAGTGACTTGTCCTGGGCCATAGAGCAAATTTAAACAGAAACAGAGCTTGAATCCCGTTGCTGCCTCCTCACGGGGACCCCTTATGTGGCCCAGCAGGTGCCAGTCCACCCCTGTTTGACCTGATGACAGGGCCCCAGGGAGTTGCCCTGGGCCCACAGCTGTGATGGGCAGGTCTGAAGAGCCAGCAGGCAGCACACACCCCTCACTGTAATGGAGAGCGAACCGCTTTCTCAGCCCAGGAGGGGTGCGCTCTGTGAGGCCCCCCGGGGAGTGGTCAGCACCCCACCCCTGAGCCTTACCTTGTGCAGCCTTGTTGGCTAGAATTAACCCCTTCTCTCCTTTGTTCTTCTTCTTCTTCAGCTTCAGCCCGAACATCCCCTTTCTGAAAAGAAGAAAAACTAAACAACATGGCAATAGAAACATCGAGTCATTCAGACATGTTAAGAGATACTGTGGTTTTTTGTTTTCTTTCTTTTTTTGGTGGCTGACCAGTACGGGGATCAGAACCCTTGACTTTGGTGTTATAACACTGAGCTCTAACCAGCTGAGCCAACCAGCCAACCCCTTATTCAGACATGTTAAGAGGAAGTAAACACATAAACACACTGAGTTTTCCTGGAGGCCGACCAGCCTCCTCATGCACACAGGCTGGGGGTCAAAAGGCAAGCGTCAAGAGGACCCTATGACCTCTCCAGATAGCTCTACTTTTGCAGAAACCACAAAACCCCACCTGCATAGAAATTGTGAGGTCCACCTGGAATTGCACTTAATGAGGCAAACTGTGAATATTAATAGCACTAGTTGGTAGTTCTCCATTTCTACTGGCTCACCCATGCCAGGCACTGTGTGCTAGGCATTCGAAGGAATGACATCATGTAATCATCATAGCAACCCTGGTGAGGAGCCAAGGCCCAGAGAGGTTGGGTAATGTTTCTAAGGTCACTCAACTCCTGAACATCAGAGCTATCACTGGAACCCAGGTCTGTCTGATTCCAGAGCCCAGGCTCTGATCACTGGGTGGCCTGAGCCTGAACATTTTCCTCATCAGAGCCAGGCTCTCAGGCCATTTCCAAGGTCAAGAGGCCCTGGGACTTACTGAGGTCACACCACAAGCACATGACTCAGCTGACACATGATACTTGCCCAGAATATCAGCTACTACTATTATTGCTATTATCAGCCATGAGCAGGAAGCCATTTCTGAGCCCCTCCTTCTCATCACAGAAAAGAGCCCTGGTCCACTGTCTCTAACAGATGAGAACATTCCTGACACTATGCCAGCCTCTTGAGAGAATCCCTTTCTGGAGTTGAGGGACTGAAAGGCACATGGCTCTGGGTTAGAGGATGGATGAACGCAGTTCAGAGGAAGGTCCTGGCCTTGAGTCAGGCAGGCTGGTGGGGCTGGACTTGGAGGAAGGAGAAAGGAATTAGAAGTACGCATTTGGAGAAGGGAAGAGAGAGCAGCAAAGGCCCAAACCCATCTCTGCAAACATTCCACAGCCCAGAGCAACACATGGGAAGTAGTGGAACAATCCAAGTCTTCCATTTTGCTTGCATACATAGGACTTAGGAGGAGGTGGACTGCAGTCGTTAAGACTGGGGACTCCGCAGTCAGGCTGCCTGGATTCTAATCCCAGCACTTCCTTCGCAACCTTGAACAGGTCACTTAACTTCTCTTAACTTCGGGGTTCTCATGTGATAATAAATGTAAAGCATTTAGCACAGTAACTGGAACATACCAGTTGTTCAATAAACCTTAATTATTATTATTATTCTAAGGGATAGAATCGGGACCCACAAGTGGAAGGTACTAGGAGATAGATGTCCATTCGATTCATTCACATATTTATTTACTTATTTGTTTGTTTATTCTGTGTGTGTCCCGCTTTGATCCAGATGAGGAGTTAAGGAGCCCTCCACATCAGTGCTGTCTGAATAGAGGATGAAATGCCTTGGAAGCAGGTGAGTTCCCTGTGCTGGAGGTGTGTAAGCAGAGGCTTGAAGGCCACTGTTAAAGAACATTATAGAGAGGATGAGCATCAGAAGGGAGGACTGGCCTTGGGACCTCAGGAAGCCTTTAAGACCCTGAGATACAGTAGAATGGAAAGAATGGGCTCTGGAAGCACCCAGACATGGACAGGACCCCTACTTCTTGAGCAAGTCAAAGCACCTCTCTGAGCCTTGGTTTCCTCATGTATATAATGTAAATAATGAAGTACATACTGATCACTGCCATGATCAGTTCATGGAGGAAGAATCTGACGTTTCTGGGAACTCAGCCAATGGGCTCTGCAAAGTACTTGAAAAGGCTGAGCTACTTCCATCCACAGATAGGAAGTTGCTATTAATAAATGCAGTATCAACCAGAGAGAGAGATATAATATTCCTTTGGGAGCTGATATCCTCATTATGAATGGACTGAGCATTCTGAATTCTCCCATAGGGAAGCCAGTGGCCAAGGCATTGGCGCATGGCTGGGGATGCTGTCATGGGCAGGGGAAGAGGGAGATATTTCCCACCTCTTAGAGGCGGGGACCCCTGCCCCTCTGAAACCAAGACCTCTTGACCCTGCTGCCCATTAGAGGTCCCTAAGGAAGTTTTTTAAAATACCAACCTCTTGAATCACTTCCAGAAACCTTTAATTGATCTAGGGCAGACCCAGTGTTGAGGATCCCTGGTCTAGGCACAGCTCAAACCCCTCTACAGAGTAAGCCAAAGAGACCTTTCAGGAACAGGATTTATTACCAGGTTGGCCCTCTTGGGTGGGTTGATGTTAGTTTCACAAACACACAAGGTTGTTTGCCTGAAACCGTGAGCCACTCATCAAGCACATGCCCAGCATGACTCCCAGCACGAAAAGGCTTCCTGATGAAAATTGATTTCTCCTTCACAGCCCCATGACATCCAGCACTAGAACAATAGTGCATCTGGCAGATTGGGCAGTAGAAAGTGAATCAATGACATGACTCAGCTGTAGAATTTGAGGCTGGATACTAAGCTCAGATGAGCATATTTCTTCCCATGTGACACAGGACATTTCTTGCCCAATTCTCAGGGTAATGTTAAAATAGGAAACAATACTTATAAAGTGTAGAGCATGCTACAAATTATTACAATGTTGATGACAAGGAAATGTGAGTTTAATATTTTTTGCACCTGTATTGACTACTCCGTATGCGCTAGGAACATCATTTTACACACATTGCCTCCTAGGATTCCCACAATATACCATGAGGAATTTGCTATTATTAGCCTTTCTGAGGAGTTAGAGGTTGTCAGGGGGCTCTAGCCCACACATGGGATGAACCTAAACTCAGGAAGACTTACCTGGTATGTCTCCAAGGCAGGTGTCATCATGTCCCCCTCTCCAATTTGCTGAGAATCCAGCATGGGAACTCTCCCACTTCACAAAAAGGATGGGGCGTTCTGGTTTAGGACTGATTGAATCTCCTCCCAAGGTCACCCCAAGATAAGTCAAAGGACATAATAGGAATCCCCATACCAACCTGGTCTCCTCAGGGTGAAATCTACCATGACTCCGATATCTGTATCCAAACAATGAGAGCATTAACCAGGGCATGCGTTAGGCTTGTTCCAGCACATCTCTCAGGGAGGCGTCGCTGTGTTAAACCACAGAACCTGCACTGTGGGGAGACAGCCAGCCTGGCACAGAGAGGAGCTGGGCCACTGGGGGTTGGAGCTCATCTGCTCTACTCTCTGACTGTGACACTGGGGCTGGCCTTGGGAAGTGGCCATGAGGTTAACTCTGCTTTCCTCACTGAGATGCTATACAGATGGCTTATCGGGCCCTCATGCTCAACTGTTAAAAGCTCTACCAATAGCAAATTTAATGTCATGCCCATGGCTCAGCAGAGCCAGGACTAGAAAATTGCTCACAGCCAGAGTTGCCACTTGGTTTTCCACTTGCGTCACCAAGTTCCCCTTCTAGAATCACCATTTCTACCTTCAGTGCAGAACAGAAGCCTGTGGCCGCCAGCCTCCATCCTCTCCTCCTCCTCCTCTACGGCTAAGCATCAGCACATCATGCATGACTGAGTTGATTAGAGGGCAAGGAAAATAGAGAAGTGAATATTGGCAGGACAGGTCAATGACATGGTAAGGTTAGGGCTGCTGGATCCTCCCCAGCCCACAACTTTTCCTTGCCTGGGTCCCTGAGAAAATGATTCATCTTTCCAATTCCATCCTCTTTACATCCAGCCTAATCATAGCCCTGCTCTTCACTCTCCTAAACACCAAGAAATCAACATTGAAGCTAAAGACAGACTAATGGCAGCTTCTTAACACTTGGAACAAGCGGCCTGTCTTCTTTTGTCCTTCAAACTTCCACATTTTTAGGTTTTCCTTACTTCCCAAATCTTTCTCCTCCCATATATTCCTTGATTATCTTTCGGTGGAATTATAAAAGTATGGCACCCAATCTGGACTTCAGTACATACAGCTTCCTTCAGTCTAGCTTTACCAGCAATAGAGGTGACATTTTGATCCCTTTTTGATGTTTAGGTCTATTTCTCAAAGGGCTTTGAACATATGGGAGAAAGAGAAGTGTATGTTTATAGCCTCAGGAACATCAATACACTGACTTAATAGCACAGTTTGTTATAAGTGGAAATCATTAAATACCATAATGGGTAAAAGGGACTCTATGAATTCTTTCTGAACCTCATTTTTTGGCATTGTGGGCATTGAAGATAGATGAATGGGTGCTATGTTATATTAAATTAAATAACTACTTTTGCTGCAGGATTCTCAGAGCCTTTACTGTGCTAATGTGCATTGTGACTCCCCAAGAGTGTGACATAGTATTGAGACTTTTCCAAATGGATTTGACCCCACCTTTATCACAAAATATCTATAATATCTTAAAGAACACTATTTGGGGCACCCAGAGAAAGAGAATCTTGGCAACTCTTAGTGTTCTTTCCTCTTTCATAACTTTCATGAGGTCAACAGTGATCAAGTGAGAATCACTGTAAAAACAGAGAACCCGGGACATCTCTCTCAGGCATTTTCTTCTCTGCATTCACGTGGCTCCTGTCCTAGACATAATTGGTCTTTTTTGTTTCCATTCTCTCTCCCACCTGCAATCTATATTCCATTCTGTACCTATCTTTGCAAACTAGAAGTAACAGAGAATTTCCTTAACCTGACAAGGAATATCTACAAAAACCTTAGAGTTAATATCATATCAATTGTATGCATTAAAAGTCTTCTGCTGAGATTAATAAAAGCATGATACAAAGATGTTTGCCATCACCCCTTCTACTCAGCACTGCACTGGAGGCCTTCACCAGTTCAATAACGTTCGACTAATTGAATTACCAGATGAATTTAGCAAAGTATCTAGAAACAAGGTCAATATAAGAAAATCAATTGTACCTCTTTATACCAAAAGCAAAGAAGTATAAATTAAAATTGTAAATAAAAGATTGTATAATAGCATCAAAAAATTCAAAAACTTGGGAATAAATCTAAGAAATATGAGCAAGATCTATACAGTGGAAATCATAAAATAAGATAAATGAAACGATATTCCATGCTCATGAACTGGAAAATGCAACGTGGGAAAGATGTCAAACTTCCCCCACTTGATTTGGAGATTGTTATTCACTATATTCACTTTGTGAAAATTTTCAAAGCATACACTTAGGATTTATGTATGTTCTTTTTTTTTAAATTTCTGAGTATATATTATTCTTCAATATTTAATTTTTACAAAGCATAGACTTTGGGATCAAAAGCCCTGGTTTTGATTATCAGTTCAGCCACCTGCTAATGATGCAACCTTGATCAAATCCCTAACCTCTCTGTGCCTCGGTTTCTTCATCTGTAAAATGGAGGATAAGTTATGCCTCTCTCACAGGGCTGTCATAAAAACTAAATAAGATGATCAAGGCAATGTACTGTCTATAAACTTTAAAGTGCTATATTCTACACATGTCAATTAAATTAGAAAACAGGATCAACCTTCTATAAATGTCCCTTAAGGCTCTCCACAGTATAGCCTTAGCCCACCAATCCACCACTTGACCCTCAAACCCTGTACTCCAGCCCAATGGACAGCTCCTCATGAACTCATCTCACTCTAGGGGAAACCTTTTTTCTGCCCTTTCTCACTCTAGGCCTTCCACTATGAAAGTGATTTCCCCATCCCTACCTTTCAACTCCCAGATCTTTCTTCTGGGCCCAGCTCAATTGCCTCCTTTGATGTGATGTGTTCTCTGGTTTTTCAGGGAGGAACAAGTCACTCACTCCTCTGGACTCCACTAGCACTTTGTTTTTGTCTCTATGAGAGCATTTATCACAATGATCCTGACAATTACTTGAAAAAACATCATTCTCCTTTATTAGGTGCTGAGCTTTTGAAGGCAGTAACCATGCCTAGGTGATGTCTGCACCCTCAATACCCAGCACAATGCCTGGCACAGAAGCAGGGCTCACTGAGTGTTGAATTATGGATAGATGGACAGACAGATG
Source organism: Cynocephalus volans (assembly GCF_027409185.1). Classification (NCBI taxonomy): domain Eukaryota; kingdom Metazoa; phylum Chordata; class Mammalia; order Dermoptera; family Cynocephalidae; genus Cynocephalus; species Cynocephalus volans. The sequence goes on along the minus strand of NC_084474.1, from coordinate 77,754,709 downwards.
GAGCACGCAGATAGAAAGCCCCATAAGAACTCAGTGCAAGTTCTGCGGCCCTGTTTAAAAATGTATCATATAAGATAGAAAAAAGTTAAAGTCATTCCAAGACTGAGAATAATCTAAATGGTCAGTGGCTGAGCCTTGCCCTAATACTCACCTTGGAGCTAGGGAGGAAGAGGAAATTATTCACTCTGGGGCCTGTCAACCATTTGTACTGTGTTAAATGGTGCATCAGATCTGACTGTCACCCAGCCTCGGTCTCCATCCATTTCTTAAAATCACTTCCTTTCCTAATGCATCCTCCTTTTTCTTTCTCTTTATCATGCCTAAATATCTTTTATTGGTTGGCTATTTCTCTACCACCGGTCCCTTAGGGTCATTCAACAGAAGTATATAGAACCTTTTTTGTGTTCCAAGGACTGCACTAGGCCCTGGTATGCAAAGATAAATCCAACAGGGTCCTTAGCTTAGAGACACTCACAATGTTGTGGGGGATGCAGACACCCGCGTGTTTACAAATACAATATGAAAAGTGCTATCATGGTAGGTACCAAGTGTTTTGGAGAATGAAAGAAAGAATGACTTACATGGGCCAAGAAGAGTCAAGGAAGGCATTGCGAGAAGGTGACACACTAGTTGAGTCTTAAAAGAGGACTAAGATACTGGGAAGCAGAGAAAGATGGGTGGAAAGGATGGACATGTATTGAATACCTACTATGTATCTACTATGTCTCATATTTCTTTACAGGTGATAATTCATTTAATGGCCACAGCCACCTTGATGCTGGAAATATTAGTCTCAGTTTTAAGGAGAAACTCACTTGAAGAGGTTAGCCACTTGCCCAAGGTTGTGGTAAATAATAGATGCAGACAGCGATGAGACTCATCAAGCTAGACAAGGGGAACTGTATATACAGAGATGCTTCGAGGACTTCCTTCTGAACACCTGAAGGAGGAGGAGGAAGAGGAGGAAGAGGAGGAGAGAGGTCCCTTATCTTTATCTGGCTCTTGGTCAAGCTCCGTTTCAGTTCCCTTGTCTTGTCCTCAGGTCTGCATACCTCAGACTAGCATCTCATTCCTGCCTTCAGTAATATCCAGTCCATAAACACAAGGCAACCTACACCCTTCCACTTTACTAACCATTTGCAAACCAGAACCTCATATCTTTCTACATTCATAATATAAGACCTTCCTTAAGGGTTTTTCCTAGAATTGTAATATGCCAACAAACCAACTATTGAGAGATGCAATGTCAGATCTGAGAATGACCCCTCTGGCTGCAATAGATATCCTGGCGCCTACTCTAGTAGGCGGATTCCTCCACATCTGTCTGGCTTCTCTGAGGTCCCAAAACAGGACAGCAAGATAACGACATGGTAAAAGTGCATGCACCCTGCCCAATTTTCTGGAAATTCATAGCATCTCAGAGCTGGAAGTGTTCTTAAAAATTCCTTTACATATGTCCCTGTTAACTTTAACCTACTATATTCCTTGAACATCTCTGGGGATGAAAGATGATGTCACTTATTTGCACCCTATGCTAGTAAAACAGATCACCCCACACGTTGCTTACCTGTATGCCTCTCCTCCCCACCAGCAAGGTGCAGGAGGTACTTTAGAGTTTGTGAATAACAGTTCTCAATAGGTATTTGTTTAATCAAATAAATAAAACTCTTTCAACTGATAGCCAGCTCTTGTGTCATAGCTCCACTGATGAACAGCTCACTGCCTCAGGATACAATGAGCTATGACCACAAATACCCCAAAAACATGCAACAAGGGGGAATGAGACTTTTTTATTAGTTCCCCCAAGTCAAAATAGTTCAGAGTGAATCACAGCAGGACTATGCAATTTTGGTCAAGGAGAGATGAAATAAAGCCATTTTCACGTCTATCTTTTGGCAGACTGACTAGGGAAAACAGGTTGATCTAAAGTAGGGGTTGAAAAAAGAATTCCAGATCTTTGAACTGGAAGAGATTATCAATGAACTCAAGACCAGGTGTCTACCCAAAAGGTTCAGAGGTGGGAGGAAGAGAGGGAAGAACTAGTAGGTGACCAGGTGGCCTGATCTGGCCACCACCCTTCAATGACAGTATCCATTTTTATCTGTTTTATATATTGAGGAGTTTGAGTAATATATGAATAAACTTAAGATTTTAAGTTTGAAAAGCACCAATCAAGGCCAACCTATTCATTTAACAGATAGTGAAACTGAGGCAAAGAGAAAAGAAGGAACCAGTTCAAGGTCATAAATCTGTTTATTGAAAGAGCTAGGACTTCTGGATGTCCTTTTATCCTGTGTTACCTGCCAAGACTGCTAAGATCTCAGCCAGCAAAGACCCCAGCAACCCTTCCTCTCCAAACCTAGGCCAGGCTAACTCTGATAACCTTGAAACCCATTCATTCAAAAACTCACTTTTTCCTTCACCGGAGCTTTACTTCAGAACACCTGTGCATTACATAAAATGCTCCAAGGGGTTGGAAACGATAGCCTAATTACTTTTCTCTATAGACCTAAAAAAGAAAGGTGAAAGGAAATTCACATCTGTTGAAAGCAAAAGCAGTTTAATGTTGAAAATGAATGACCATGGTATACAAATATGACCTGTAAAGGATCTTTCCTGCCTTTCATGTTTGAGTTCCTTAATGGCTTCTGCAACCAAAAGGAGAGGAAATCTACTTTACTCAAGCTGATTAGTTCCAAGAGTAAAAACGTTAATTAGTGTAATCAAATTGGTTAAAACCTGAAATACAATGAGGCAACTCAATGCAACTACTCACAAGCAGCTTCCAGTCATTTGTACCCACACACAATCTCGGAAAGGAAAAAAAAAAAAAAAACCCTAACAGAAATTCATTGCTTCAGTTTTCATTGATGTCCTGTGTAGAAGGAAATAAACCCGAAGGCTCATCTGTCAACCCATGCCATCAAACACAACTCTGAAGGCATTTTGGAGAGGCTTTACAGAACAACTTGTCTTGAGTGAGCACTTGTACGAGATTTACAGTGTCCCAGAAACAACAGAATCCTGTCAGTCCCTCTGTCCCTCACTCAGCAAGATGTTCTTGAGGGCTCTTTTGAGGTTCCTTTTAAATTACTTTTGCAAAAGCTGGAGTTTGAGCCTCATGGACAGGAAGAGGAAGCTCTCTCAGTCCTGTGGACTTCTCTTGGAGTAACTGTCCTTGGAATTTCAGCCTCAGCTCAGATTCAACATGTATTAAGCCCCAAACCTGCAGGGGCTTCCCATTCTTGTCCCTCTGAGTCTCTACTTGGGAGCACCAAAGAGAAGGGGTCTAAGGTCATACCTAGTCTCAGGCCTTGAACTCTGGGACTCAGTAAAGATTTGCTGCTGACGATGATGATAAACTCACAAACTGCACAATCATGAGGAAGCTCTCATTGATCCCCAATCTACAATGGGTGCAAAATCAGAAATGGGGAAATCCATGCTGAACTTATATCAGCATGACACATCACGCCCCGTACCTGCTTAAAGTCCCAATTTACAGAGCAACATGCGCCATGCACATAAAACAAGGACAAGGATGGAGCCAAGACCCTGAGTAGATAAATAGTGACCACAGGGCCTATTCGTATGATGCTTCACCCTCCTCCAAGCACTTTGCCATATATGAGACCCTAACAGCAGTACTGTGAGGCAAGGGAGGCTGGTGGTATTTTCACAGCATATTGTGCAAGATACAGGCTCAGGTCTAACTTTGGCCTCTACCACGTAATCTGTGTGACCGAAAGCAAACTGCATAACCTCTCTATGCCTCTATTTCCTCATCTGTAAAATGGGTATCAGATAGTATCTATCTCCTAGAGTGCTGAGGATTAAGTGAGTTTATATACGGAACAGCTCCTGGCACATAAAAGAAAATAGCTACTATTTCTCTTACTTCAAGACAAGAAAACTGAGGCTCAGAGAGGTCAGACAACTTGCTCAAAGTCACCCAGTTACAAATTAGCCAAGCTGGGGACAGAGCTGGGTCTCCTAACTGCTGTGAATGTTTCTGCTTTTACACCATGCTGGCATTGCGCCAATAAATAGTTATCCATTGCACAATGTATACTTTATAAAGTACATTCATCCATTTTATTATCATTATTCAAAGTGCTCTGGGACCATCAAATAGCTACTGTTTGTTGAGCATGAAGAATGAAGCATGCATTTGGCTAAAGGCTCTACATACCTTTTTTTCACTTAAACCTCTCAACTGTCATCTGAGAGGTGTTCAATCGCTTTTTTCACGTGAGGAAATTGAGGTCCAATAGGTTAAGTAACCTACCTAAGATGTCAGAGCTGCAATCAAACCCTAACCTTTCAGATCTCCGCTCTATGCTATGTCCCAAATATCAGTCAGAGTCACCATTTTTCAAACATCTAATAAGAGTCAGGTACCATGCAATCCTCCCTAACCAGATGCAGAATGTGTTGGCTCAGAGAGGTTAGGAAACTTGCCTCCAGCCACACAATAGTCTGACACCCAAGCCCAGCCTCTTTGCACTCTTCGCATCCTCACTCGTAGTGGCCCAGGCCTCTAAATACAAGCAGAGGAGTAGCATCTCCAAGGGCTTCCAGCAGCCCAGGCTGCAGCAGAGGGCAAGGGTAGACCTCAGTAATGAGAAACAGAGCAACAAGCCTCACCTTGGCCAGCGAGGCTCCTGACTGTGCCCAGAAGTGCTCACTCACCAACTTCTTGGACCCGAGGAGGTCAGCAGGGCAGGAGGGGCAGTACCCAGCACTTGTCTTGGATGGAGGAAAGCTCCCCATGGGAACCCAACAGCCCAGTGCAGCGGGTGTCAGGCACCTGGCTGTCCCCCCCACCATAGGCGGGCCACCTCCCAGGAAATGCCCTCTCTGCATGTAATGCCTGGCAGCTCCCTATCTCTGTTTGAAATTGAGTGCCCTTTGCTTGACTTGGCCACCACAGCCTAGGACTCCAATCAGCAAACACAGAAGCTCAGAGCACGCCCTGAGAGGAAGGGCCACCAATGTGTTTTTTTCCATATCATGTAGCCACAGGTAGATCAAAATTCAAAAAAGCCCTAGCTTCAGACAGTTCCAAAGCGCTCGGTGCTTTCCAGCCACCATCCAGCCCTCAAACCTGGATTTTTAATCATTTTCACCATCCCCTGCTCATTTGTAATATGTTTTCGTTGTTCGCTTCATCATCATAATAATGGTGAGTGTTTATTAAGCACTTTTCTTCAGGCCAATTCTAGCTGCCTTTACAATTATTATCCTATTTAAGCCCCAGAACAGCTCTCAAAGGTAGGTACTGTTATTGTGCTCACTGTACAGATGGAAAAACTGAGCCACGGAGAGGTTGGTAAGTGCTGGGATTTTAACTGAGGCCACCTGACCCAGGAGCCTGTGATCTTGAGCTCTCCAGCCTGCTTTTCCAACTCTATGGCATTTCACTGGGGCCTGTGTTCTGATGTTATTTCAAAGAGGTCAGGTTTACCATGGCAAAAAATGAATAAAACAAAAAGAAGGCATTTTGGTGCATCAAATGCATCTGAAATCACCACCCATCGTGGGCTGAATGGTGGAGCCCTGAATTATATATCCACATTCGGGAGCCTGTGAATGTGCCCTTATTTGCAAAAAGAGTCTTTGCAGATGTAATTAAACTAAGGATCTCAAATGAAATTATCCTGGAATACCTGGGTGTGTCCTTAATCCAATGACAAGTGTCCTTATAAAAAAAAATACAAGGAGAGGACACACAGGAGAAGGCCATGAGAAGACAGAGGCAGAGAAGGGAGTGATGCTGCCACAAGCCAAGGGACACCAGAGCCACCAGAAGCTGGAAGAGGCAAGGAAGGATTCTCCTCTAGAGCCCCCAGAGGGAGTGTGGTCCTGCTGATACCTTGATTTCAGACTTCTGGTCCCCAGAACTATGGGAGGATTAATTTCTGTAGTTTTATGCAGCCACATTTGTGGTAATGTTTTAGGCAGCCCTAGGAAACTCTGTCCTTTATCAGTTCCTCTAGCACTTCTTGATGGATCCACAGGAAAGGAAAGAATGCTAGGTTCTCTTCACTGAGCACCTGTACATTTCAGGCAAGGTGCTGGGACTAAAGAAAGACATAGCAGCCAGGGCTGGGACTTAACGCCTCTGGGCCAGGCAGCGGTGTAAGAGCCTCTATGGTGCAAAATACCAAGGAAGAAGGCAGTTCTCAGTGTGCAGAAGGTTTTGGGGAGAATGTTTTGCAGCTGAGGACTGAGCAGGTTCATGACACAGCCTCATTCAACATCCCCAACTGAGCCCTCATTGTCTGCTCCGCACATGTAGAAAAAATGCAGCTCAAAGAAGTGGACCCAGGCTTGTAGGTTCACAGATAGAGAGTAGTTTTCCTAGCGCATCCCTTCTGCTAATTTTGGTCATGGTAGATTCAATCCCAATCAGAACGAAAGATAGTCAGAGATAGGTGAATTCCAACATCAAAACTTACAGCTAGGGAAGGTGATTATTCAAAAGATGAGGTGGTCTGAGTTCACATGGCTACCCACACCATTAGAGCTGCACCCCTCATCCGGTACCACATCAAGGGACCAAGCCTCCTCCCCCTGTCTGATCTGTTCTTTAAGATCCTCACAAAAAAGATCTCATGGTGACTCTTAGCAAAGCTCAACAGCCCCAGGGGGCCCATAGCAGTCTCTATCTAAAACTTAAAACCCTCCTCCTTGAATTTAAGTTTATTTATCCTTTTTTGCAGAATGATACCCTTACCATGAGGCTATTGTGTCTGATCCAGATACAAGTGTACGTCGTACCAACAGAAATTATCTGGCTATGCAGTAGACATTCAATAGTACATGACTACTGAGGGCACACACAGGGAGATACCAAATGGATAACCCCGTAGCCTAATTTCTCTGCTGCTTCTCATCTCATGCAGTTTCCCCTGTTGCTTGCTCTGCTCCGGCCACACCACCTTCCTTCTGCGACAGACGTGAACATGGGAGGATAAACGTGGCCCTGCCTCCAGGTGTCTGCACATGCTCTTCTCTGTGCCTGGAATCCATATGACCCTCACATGCCTCTTTGCCTGATTAACCCCTTCCCCTTCTCCATGGGTCACTTAACACCACATTCTCAGGAAGGCCATCCCTGACACCACCAACCCACCCCGGCTCCGCTGGTCCCTTGGCTGCAAGCTCTCCAGGTCCTCAGCACTTTTTCTGTTCATCAGTCATTATAGTTTGTAATTTTATTTTTATGTGATGTTTTTCTCATTAGTGTTCACCTTCATCATTAGACATAAAGTTCCATTAGGGCACCAGGTGGTTCACCCTTGTATCCCCAGAACACAGCATACTGTAGACAGTGAAATTCATTCCTTGGTGCAAAATGCTGAGCTGCTACAATGAAATATACAAAGAAGGAATAGACAAAAACGCCACCCATCCAGAGATTAGAGCCAAACAGAAGAGCTACAGTCAACTCTCTAAGAAATTACCTAGTTACAAATCACCTTCACTCCTTTACTTTTCCTCTTCCCTGTGTTGTCCCTTAACCATGCTAGCCCTGACAGGTACTTCCCCAAAGGGGAGAAAGGATGAGTTGGTAAAACTCAAAGCAGTCAATAATGTAAACATCTCTGGAAAATGAACTTGGCGGGGGTGGGGTGGGGTGGGGAGTGATGCTGTACAATTACCTAGAATGAAGTTTGGTCATTGACTTTACAATTCAATTAGCTTCAGAATTATTTTAGAAATTCAACAGAGAAAACATACTGCAAAGCAAAAATGTTGTGAAACTTTCCCCCAGCCCTTCCCTGTCTGGGAAGAATAACACCCTTCCTGTGAAGCGGCTACATAGGATCCAGATACAAGCGCAGATGCCATCAGCGGAGATCACCCCACCTGCCCCATGCTTTGCCTCCCTCCAGAGGAAATACATTCCAGCGTGTGCAATCATTATCCCACGTACAGCCTTAGTCATGGAGTGCTTCCTTGGAGAACATGCAACAATTGTTACCACAATTCAGCAAACATTTACTGAGTACCTATTAGATGCCCAGCCCTGTGCCAGGCCTGTGGGAGATGTGGGACAATGATGGATAAGACAAAGCCTTGGGGCCAAGGTGTACAGCTCTTCATTGATACACTTGAAAAGACTTCACCCACCCCATAATTACAATCCTCTATATTTCTAGAATGTTTTATCATAGGGTTTTTACTTGTGGCTATGCATCACAGTAGCTACTTGAGAAAGACAGTTCCCCCACTGGACAGATTAACTGTTTAGCTTCCAGAAGGCTTGAGTGACTTACTTTATTTAACAAAGGATACAACTAGAAATGCTGGCCATCATGAGAATGCACCACGTAGATCTCCAGCTGCAGGGAGCACTGTTGAATGACACCCCCAGCTGCTGTGCCTCTGGACCCACCACTGAGGCTATGCTTCTGGTGGCTGCTCCCAGCTAATGACTGAGCACAGCAAGTGAACTAATTCAGGCCCCATCCTGCAAGACATGGCACTCCTCTGATGGATGACTTGGAACATAAGACTCCACATCCACCTGGAGGAAACTATCTTAGAAGGTTCTTCCTACCCAGTTCCTCTTGCTGCCTCCTCTTTTTCACAGATGTCAGACTACATCAAGGTCTAAAGACTCTTTCTGTGTCTCCTGCTCCTTTCTCTTTGTTCTTTCCAGGTGTTTCCCCATATAAATCCCCTGCACACTAATGCCATCTTGGAACTGCTTTTCAGAGGACTCGACCTAACAGAATTCTAATCCAGATCTTTTGATTAACAATTAGACCTTTCACCAATAAAGAAGTTCCATCTTTAAAATGCTGGAGTGAACAGTTTCCCAGGGCTTCTTAGATTCCATCTGCTAATGTGTGATAAGGCTCCTCAAGAGTATAAAACCACCACAGAATGTAGTGTTTCCAAAACTGATTTGATAACAAAATTTTTTATTCATTTCTCTTATGCAATTGCACACTATAACATTTGAGAAAGTCTTACCTCCTCCCACCCCCAAAGTGCACATCTACCCTTTCCTTGGCATTGCTAAAGAGCCTCGTAATGGACAGTTTGATATCCTCTTCTCTTGCTTTGCTCAAATGAATGTGCAATGAAATTGCTGAAAAGCAGGTAGAAAAAGCATGTGACTCTGGCAACCCTCAAAAAATATAATTTCCCTTGAAGCATAGGAAAGTATCCTATACATTAGAGCTTTATTTTTATTTTTAGAGAATGAGATGCTTTCAAATAATTTAAGATGGACATCATTTTCAAGAGACAGGAAAGCTCAATAAACAGGGGATTCTAGATTGTCTACAAGTTTTGATACTAAACCTGTTATTGTGGGCATTACTCAGTGAATTAACATCAAAAATGGTTCCACTGAATGTCAAAAGTCAGTGACTGAACCTCCACTCCTACTTATGACTCAATACTTATATGAGAAGGGAATAAATCCACTGATGCTAGTCATTCTGTAGCTTTTCTGTAAACTTCCTGGACATACAAAACTCATCATGTGTACAGCTCAATGAGAAGATGCATTTCCATGAGCCAAGGAGGTGTTCCTTGAGTAAACACAGTTAGGTGAGAGTTAAAGAGAATCCCCTTAGGGATAAGAGACCTAAAATGAGCCCACATGAGATGAAGGAGTCTTGAACTCCACTGGTTTTTCTTCTCTCTCCTTGAGAAGCACAGTAGCGAAAAAAGATGTCCTTGGTAAGACAGAATGGGAGAACTGATTGCTGCTTATCACCTGCTAGGTAATAAGCAAACACTGTAGCAGGCACTTTACAAATCATTGTCATCTTGGAAGTAACTAGGACTATTATCCCCACTTCCTTTTAGATGAAGAAATAGAGGCCTGAAGCAGTAAAGTTACTGGCACAAGATCACAGAGACTGCGGTTGGTTGACATTTAATATCTCTTAGTACTATGTTTAATTCTGTCATCTGTAATCTCTTTGGGTTTTTTTCTTTCCTATATTTCTTTGTATGTTGCAACTTTTCAATGAGGCCCCCAAATTACTTTAATATCAGGAAAAAATGTATTTTTCTGAAATAAAAAAAAAGTGAAGCAAGTTTATTATTACTAAATATTTGTTGAAAAGCATATATATTAATCTTGTATTACTGACCAATTATACTATTTTAGGCCATAAGTATATACAAAAGAGCCAGTAAGAATTAAATTCCTTTTCTAAAGTTGCTAATATTTTAGATGAGAAAATGGAAAGCAATTAATAAAGCTACATGGTATGTAAAAAATTAATTATAATAGATTGTAACCACCTCCTATCTTCTTTCCAACCTGGCTGTCAAGGGTACTGTGAATATTTGGTGGCTTCTGCTCATTTCTATACCCACAGGACTGGAAAGACCACATCAAGTTGCCCATAGCCCTCATAGGCCTCTTCTCAGGGGTGAGATTATTCTGGCACTGGGTAACCTCACCCACTGGCCACAGCTGATTGGTCCACAGGTCGACCAGCAGTCTGGGAGGTGACTGCCATAAAGGTGATGACAATATGTAGCTAGATGGATGAAAGGATTCAAATCAAAGTCAGAAAGAGCTGAGAAGCTGGTAAAAGGGGCAGAAGCCCAAAAGTCACCCAGGGCAAGGCTGCGCACTAAGGCCACCAGGAGGAAAAATAGCAGCAAGGCTTCAAAAGTCATGAGTCAACAACACAAGTCACAAGGTAGAGAAGGAGTAGAAAGAAATTAGCTGGTGCTGGTAGTGGTAATCAAAGCAGAGCAGCTGAGTTTTCTTAATGATCAAGCAGTAAAGAGCCAAGGCAAGTCTGATGCTCAGGGGGTTTCCAAGATAATCCAACCTCTTGAGTGGATGTGGATCTAAACAGCATATGAGTTCCTGAGCGATGCCCTCATCCCCGAGAGGGAAGCTATGTTGAGCTTCCTGCCTTTCTACAAGGCTGACTGCTGGAATAGACTCCAGACATCATCATCATCATCACCATCATCACAACAATTATTAATTTGCGCACTTATGCCAGGAACTATAGCAAACACTTTTATATTCTTATTTCATTCTCAAAATAACTTTATAAGGTGGCTGTTATTATTCCTATTTTACAGATGTGGAAAGAGACACACAAAGAGGTTAAGTGACAAGCCCAGCATCAATAAGCCTGCAGATGGTGGAGCCAAGACTTGACTCCAAAACCTTCTCTCTTAACCTCAACACACCACTGCCTCATTATCCCACATTCAGTGTATCCATAGAATGGACTTGCATTATCGAGGGTAACTTGTACATTATTTTAAGTGCAATGTAAAAGAGCACAAATCACCTTTACACTGCATAACACAGGGAATCATCATCAAAACTGGCTATAGGACAAGTCTCTTTCTAGAAAATAGCATTATGTTGTAAAAGTCCAGGAGAACAGGCCATCCCCATCCAATTACTGTTGCATAGTGAAAAGCAGATGATTTAGATTTCATTTGACTGTAATATTCTGATTGACTAAGTGTGTATTCAAAAACCATTACCACCACCATCATCTTTGATGTCTTCCCAGGTGTACTGAAAGCTCTTGGAGGACAGAAACAAAGTGTATTTCATTTTTCTTACCCTCAGCATCCCATCCAGTGTAGGCATCCAATAAATATTATACCGCAGGTATTCAAAGTATTTAAAAATGAAGACTGTACCTGGGAGAAAGCTTAGCAATTTGGTCCTTCACTTCATAGATAAACTGAGGGCCAGATCAGCCTCAAGTTATACAGGTCAAACTTGGATCAAACTTGGAGTGAAACCCAAGTGCTGTTTCTATTTTAGGATGTAGCCTTTTTCGATGAATGGAATAGTGTCTTTAAAAATGTGTTAATTGGATTACTCTGTTTCCCTGGTTCAGTGAATTCAGATAGAGTGAACATTATTAAGTGATCCATAATAGTTAAGAATCTTGCATAAGGGTCATCATTTTAACCAACAATGGGCAGGTAGAAGAAGGGGTAAGACAGCAAATTGAGTCTGATCTCTGATGTGAGTATTTAATAAATATGTTTTCATCGATTGTCAGTGACTCCCCGGAGAACTGGCTCATTAGATTTTGAAGAGCTGTGAAAGATTACCTATGTCTGCTATAGACAAGATAAAAAATAACAGTGGTGTGTGTATTTGCTGACTCAACTACTTAATATCTTCTGGAAATTGGCTCTTTAAAGCTTGAATACTACATATCTACTCATTTTATTAATATTCACCCTCTTCTCTTAACAACTGGAGGACCAGAAAATTCCAAGCGGTTGAGTTCAAATGAACAAGGTGCTGCAGTACCCTTATTTTGCCTTAGAAAATTCAGCAGTTTACTCAAAAAAAAAAAAAATCAGTCTTCAGTACCTTTTGTCTAAAAATGTTGAGTACTGGGTTTGGATCTGCATACCAGCCAGCCGCCAAAAAAATAAAAATAAAACAAAAATAAGTTAATAAACTTTCTAAACTCAAAGAGCAATGTCTTAACCGAGCAGATAATACTAAAGGGCTTTGGAAATCTATGGTGAAAAAGTAGGCAGCACACTGTGGGACAGGAACAAGATGCTCTCCATGTCTTCCCACGGTCTAGCCTTCTTATTGAATTTGACCCCGATCAGTGTAGGATATCTTCTAGGATTCTGCACTTGAGAAAATAGGGAAGGTTCAGCACAATTTTAAAGCACATGGGACAGTTCACTTGGGACATCCCTGCTGGCATTCATACTAGTGTACTATCAGGTCCCTGGGGACATGGCGAATGGCCACAACTGACCCAGAGCTTATTTTTCTTCCCATCCTCATGCACAGCCTTATTCACTTATTTCCACACACCCAGCTGACATCACACAGCTGTTTCAGGGACACCTGCAAGTTGAAATTCAAACCAGCTAGAAGTTTCCAGTGATCCCTAGGAGTCTCTGCTTTGGAGAAACATTTTCAAGTTTGATTTTTTTTTTTTTTTCATCAGCCAGATTGCAGGGTTTTTAAGTCATCATCTTCTCTGTTTTTCTTTTTCTTTTTTTTTTTTTCTGTTTTCCTTTTGTTGGTCACCTTTACTGGGCATTCTCATCTTTACAGACATTCGTGCAGAAGAAACTAAAACTGGTGTAAGGCAAACAGATAATTTTATCATTGGTTTGCTGCTCTCATCACATTATTCATAAAGCAGAGTTAAAATCACTGGATAAAATCATTTAACTTGTGGTTTTAATTGCCTTGTGCTTTCTGTCTTCCATTGCCATGGATATGTACCACAGATCGTGCCGGGCAGGTGTTCACGAGCCTGCGCCTTGCTGAGCTCTTGAGTCTCCGCATCCCCAGCAGGATCTGCACCCCAGAGCCTCTCTCAGACAACAGTGACTATACCAGGATCCTTTTCTGGGAGCTTCACTGAGGCAGGTCCAGAACCTGCTGTTTTTGTCAAAGTTCAGGGAGGTGTTTGACATTATTGAACCTGGGCATTCATTCCCACATTCCTATTTTTTCTTTTATTAACATTTTAATCAGCAGAGGTTAGATACTCTAGTTCAATTCCTTTCTTATATTGAACTTGGACTATCATATTATGCCAGAAAGCAAGGAAGTGCTCAAAAAGTGATGGGGAAATGTCGAGAAGATGTGGACAACCTGAAGGGGCTCGCTCTGGCAGAATATGGGGCGATTTGAGAATCAAAAAATAAATAATGGCAAGAATAGATTATGATGAATTAAATAGATAATCCATAAAGCTATACTGATACTAAAAAGGGGGAGGGGGCGGGAAAGGAAAGGAGATGGGAAATCTCTCGCGTGCTCTCTGTTTTTTTTAAATGAGTTGCTCAGTCAATAAGTTTATTGTCTTTATCTGAAATATCCCATAGAAAGTTGTCATTTGGTTTAGCCCTCAGCAACGCGCTCCTGAGCTCTGAGGACACTTGCCTTCTTTTGAGCTACCCGATCTTTCTTCTAGGCAAGGGACATTTTGGAACAGTTCCACCTCCTCTTTTTAACTTCTTCCTTGGGCTTCTTCTCATAGACTGGGTTGTCTCGTACAGCAGCGTGAGCTTTCTTATACCTTTCCTCCGTCATGCCTGGGGACACGGTGTTCTTCGTGTCTCGAGAGAATTGTTTCTTATGAGCTTCCTCACCTTCTTCCACTAGGTGACACATGCGATCTGCAATGTTCTGACCCACGATGTGCTTCTGCTGTACTTACGTCTGCATTCAGTTCCTTGCTTTCAGAATCATAACCATGAACTCATTTGGTACAGTGAGGGATAGACAAGCCTCCATCCTCTGCTCCCTCTAGGGCCCCCCAGACTTTATTGCCAGTGGTAGTTCTGGCAAGGCCTGCATCCAAATAGCAGGTGAAGGCACGGGTTGACCATCAATGCTTTCCACATCGTGTTCTTTTCTGGTCACCTTCACGTGTCCTTCATAGACCTTGTCCACGCCGAACCTATGGAGAAGCCTGTGGCCCAGCAGCAGGTTGGTACAATATGCTGCAGCTTAATTTGTCAGGCCAAACTTTGCACTGTATTTTGGTAGTTCGTGTACATAAATAAGCTGCACAGACTATCATATCCCCTTGTATACGGGAATAAGCAACTGGCAAATGATATCTCTGTTAGTCACAGAACTATTGTCCTGCATTTGGGTGTGCTGTACTTATGTTTATCCTGGATCACCAAGTGTTTCTGAGCATAGTAATCTGTTTTACCCTCTCGTTCTAAATTTCACTTGGTATCTCTTAAGGTGGACCTCATTCTTGACAGCTTTTACAAACCCTCTCAATTGCCATACTTGTTTGCTCGCGGACCTGTACCCCTCCTTGTGGCAAACTTTTGCAGAAGCTCTGCTCTAGCGACAATGATGCTAAACGTCAGCCTCTTCTACGCACTGTGTGTCCCACTTCCAGAACCTAACCTCTGATAACTATGCTTTCCACACTTTCCACATATGTTTTTCAAAAGCATATATTACCTGCTGCAATATTTAACTGGGCAAGAGCACATTCAGCAATTATTTCCCATTAAAACAGTTCTGCTGCCCCACCGACTAAAGCAACACTCCACCCCACATTTGAGGCCCCGTCCCAACGTCATTAAAAACTGGTGCCAGCGACGGACTAGAGAAAGAGGCAGGAGGCACAGGCAAGTATTCCAAATTAAATGAGCTTCCTCCAAGGTCTGCTGATGGATTTGGCTTAAAAGCTACTTCATTGGTCTACAGGGACAAGCTTTATTTTTCTTGCCAGCTCTGATGCTGTCCCAGAAAACCCATGAAGAAGTCAGGTTTGGAGCAGGTCCAGGAACCCCAGACTCCACTCTGGCACCCCGACTGCACACAATCTCCCCCACCTAGCCACCTGCCAGTGCCCCTCAGCTGGCCGGCCCTCATCCCAC
Source organism: Cynocephalus volans (assembly GCF_027409185.1). Classification (NCBI taxonomy): domain Eukaryota; kingdom Metazoa; phylum Chordata; class Mammalia; order Dermoptera; family Cynocephalidae; genus Cynocephalus; species Cynocephalus volans. The sequence goes on along the minus strand of NC_084474.1, from coordinate 77,739,340 downwards.
AAGTGGGCTACTAACCTCGCCCTTATCCCCAGTCCAATGTGTCAGCTCCACCTGCCCCTTCTCTACCAACCCCTGTCCCCAAGCTCATGCACAGAGCCATGGCAGAGCTACAAATCCTGCGCTGCACAAGATGGGCCTCAAATCTTGTATTTTACATAGAGATAATAATAGAAAACACTTACATCTTCAGTTTATAATCCCTATATGATTATTAATTAGCTAAGAATCCTTGATGGAAGCTAAAACCATTGGATAAAAGACTGTTGGGAGCAATCTGGAGGACACCATTTAATCCAATAATTACACTTATCAACAATAATGAGCCAATTGAAGTCAGGAGCCTCCTCCAGCCATGCACAAAGAGCATATCATCCATGTACCTCTCTGGGGAAAAAAAAATCCAACGTAAATCTACTCATGAAGAAATAAATAAACAAATATTAATTGAGGGAAAAATCTGCAAAAGAACTGGTCTTGACTCTCTAGAAATGTCAATTTCATGAAGACAAGGACAAAAACAAAACCAAAAAGGTCAGGGAACTGCCCTATAGGAGGGTACTTCAAAAAGTTCATGGAAAGATTCGCATTATCTCTCCATTCTATTTTTCCATGAACTTTTTGAAGTAACTTCATATTAAAGGAGACTAGAAACTTCGTATGCAATATGCGATTATTGTTTGAATCTTGGACGAACAAAAAGCTTTTAATAGGTATAAAAGACGTTGTTGGAACAACTGGAGAAATCTACACATGTACCATACAGTATTGCATCCCCCCTTATCCATAGGAAATATCCATGACCCCTGCAGATGCCTGAAACCTCATATATGCTATGGTTTTTCCTACACATAAGTACTATGATAAAGTTTAATTTATAAATTAGGCAAAGTATTAGATTAACAACACTGACTAATAATAAAACAGATCAAATACAACAATACACTGTAATAAAAGTTATGTGAATATTGTCTCTCTATCTCAAAAGATCTTATTGTGCTGTAGATCTTAGCAACCTCAGCATGATTTTTTTTCTGTCCTTATTAAGAACTTCCACCTTTTCACTTAAAGGAAGCACTTTATGGCTTCTCTGTGGCATATCTGAATTGCCAGTGTTACCACTCTTGCACTTTGGGGCCATTATGAAGTGAAATAAGGGTGACTTGAACACAAGCACTGTGATACTGTGACAGTGGCTGCTAAGTGACCTCCACAGCCTGGAGATGCTGGACAAAGGGTGATTCACAGCCTTGGCAGGACACAGGGGCATGGTGTGAGATTTCACCATGCTACTCAGACCATCCACAAATTAAAACTTATGAATTGTTTATTTCTGAAACATTACACTTGATATTTTCGGACCATAGTTGACCGTGGGTATCTGAAACTGCAGAAAACGAAACTGGGGATACAGGGCGACTGCTATATTGTATCAATTTCCCAAGTGTAGTCATTGTATTGTGGTTTTAGTAAGAGAATGTGCTTGTTCTTAGGATACAATGAATGATAGATTATTTGGTGATTATGTGTCATGATGCCTGTGACTAACTCTAAAATGCTTTGGGAAAAAACCAAACAAGGACATAGATAGAGAAAATAGATAGAAAACAGATTGTGAAAGGTTAACTACCATATCAAGGTAGAGTGTCCACGGGGGATTATTACACTGTTCTTGAAACTCTTCTGTAGATTTGAAATTTTTAAAAATAAAAGTTTATGGGAAAAAGCTGCAAAATGAATTGAGACATCTTGTTGCGTTCGGATAGGATGGAGGAAAAAGGGGGGCCAGAAGTGCCCAAAAAGTCTGGCTTCTGGGTCTGAGTGGTATTTACAAGACTTCACTTTGTGATCATTTATTGAGCTGTTCAGTTCTGTTTTGTGTACTTTTCCTTATGTTGTTCAATAAGAAATTGATTTGAAACAACCTTGCTTTATTCAACTATCTTCCAAATGTTATGACTCTTTTCATCACCAACACACACACACTCACACACAAACGTGCATGCTCACAAACGCACAGGGGCTGGGTGTTGCCTACTATGTGCCAGACACTGAATTATGCACTAGAAGAACAGAAAAAGTGAAAACCTGGTCCCTGTGCTCTGGCAGTTCACAGGCCAGTGTGAGGCTTCACACACACACACACACACACACACACACACACACACACACGTTGTGATAAAGTGATTAGAATGGAATACAAGAGGAAAGAGGGAATGGGGAACAGGCTTCTCCAAAGACAGGTCAATTAATCATGGCTTTGAAGGATGGGAAGGATTTTGGCAACAGAAATTACTCTGCTCTCACTTGGAAAACTGTGTTTACAGGATCCATTAATGACTTTGGGGACAGCCTTTGGTGATGGGCTTTAGAGCTGTCCAGGGACCCACAAGCCATGGGGAGGAAACAGAACGACCTACAACCTTTGCTGAAAGATGCTCCTTTTCCTTCTGGAAAAGTAACCCTCTGACAGAGCAGGTGTAGGAGGGCTATTGATTTAATCGAGAAACATCTGGGGCTCAGAGAGGCTGAATAACTTGTATAAAATCAGATCATTAATGGCAGAACAGGACGAGAGCTCAGCCATATTCTTCTTTCTTTGGTAGTTGACTATTTGCCTGTCTGTCTCCTCTGCTAGTACCCAGTACTTTGTTTGGTTTATTTTGTTTTGTTTTAGTATGTAAACTTCTTGGGGGCAGGATTCATACTGTTTTCATCATAGTAGTCTCATATTCATAAACATAACATTTTGCAAATGGCAAATGCTCAATGAATGTGTTTAACACTCCAACTTCCTGATTTTACAGATAAACGAATGGAAGCCCAGAGAAGGTATATGTTCCCCAGGGTCCTACTGTACTTGCTGACGGATCTAATTCTGGAAGCCAGTTCTTTCACCGAGCTCAAACTTCTCCCCATTACACCAATGCTTTCCTGCTTCAGCTATTTGAATTCCACCTTTAGGAAATTATCGAATCCAAATATCTCCTTTACCATTGTTAACTTAATTCTTAAAATTAGATCATCATGTATTATTCAGATGAAATTTATATTAAAATAAAACTTTATGTTCTACTTTAAATAGTAAATTAGTAACACATGGCTTAATGAAAGTAACTTTAAAGATAAATATGGTGAGGGAAAGAACGGTGTTACTAAACTGTAGCTCTAGTAGAAGCTGTTGCCTGAGATTGTCCTGAGAATGAGGCCTATTCTCTCCTTATTCAAAAAAGAATTGGGAAGTTTTTGTTTTTGTTTTTTGTTTAACAGCCATCATAACTTTATTTCAGATTCTCGTATCCACTAGGATCTCCAGTACAAATCTGAATACAGATGGACGTCCTTGTCTTAGTCTGGCTCTCAAAGGGAAAGTTTCAATATTCTACTCTAAGTGTCAGGCTCACGGCAGATATTCTGTAGATACTCTTACACAGATTAAGGAAGTTTTCTACCCTTGCTAGTTTGCTTTGGTTTTTTGAATTGGCAAGATTTAGAGAACTGTTAAAGATAAGATTTCTTCTTTAGCAAAAGCAGAATTGAAAGAGTTTTCTAAAAAATAGCTTTCTCTGTGATTCAATTATTTAGCACCATGTCCCTGTATCCCCTAACATCATTGATATAACCCCAGCAGGATATGTCCTGAATGAAATTGGGAAACAATTCACTGCCGCCCATCCCCTACTACCCATACTTATGGGTTAATTCCCTAGTCTGCTGAGATTTTTAATATGCAACAAAAAGAAACAGAGATAACAATATTTCATCACATAATAAATTGTTGATGCCATTTGTAGACAAATTTTAGAATAAAAGCAATCTTCCCAGGCTCCATTCAATCTCATCCTTGAAAAAGAAGAAAAAAATTGTCTCTGCAGCTCACTTACTAGACAGGTCTTTCCTGTGCCGGCCTATTGCAGTGGGTTTGACAGTTGGCAGGGAGTTCGTGGGGGTTTCTTATCCCACATCCTGCTCTACTAACTGCCTTTTGTCTTTGTAACCTAAGAAGATTTCTTTTCTCACAACAGGTGTGTACACAGTGAGGGAAATTCAAGGGAACCAGGAGAGGTCCAGACACATTAATCCCACATCAGACTTACAGTAAACACCCCTCCTTGATCCCACAAAGAAAAAAATGGAGGAGAAAGAGGCTGATCATTTAAAGTCTCCTGCAAGCTCCCTGGGAAGGAGCTCAGGTTGGGGTAAAACTCATCCACTGACCGTGTGGTTTGGGTGGGGCTTTTGGTATATGAAACCCTGATTGTTCAATATATATGAGGACAACACATGGGATCCTTATGGTAATAAAACTGTTCTGTATCTTGACTGTGGTGGTGGATACACAAACTAACACATGCGATAAAATTCAATGGAGCTAAACACACACACATACTCACACACTCACACAAATAAGTATTAGTCAAACTTGGAAATCCAAATAAGTTCAGTGGATTATATCAATGTCAATATCCTGGTTGTGGTGTTATACAAGTTTTGCAAGATCTTACCATTGGGGAAAACTGGGAAAAGGATACACAGGATCTCTCTATTACTTCTTACAACTGAATGTTATCTAGCTTTTTTAATAATATGTAATTACCTCAAAAGAAATTTCAATTTTAAAAAAAGAAAAACCAATGCCATCCAGTAGGATAATGTAACAGAAGAGACACAGGCATGAGGAGAGGAGTGACTCAGTTGTGCACACACTTATCTTGCCCTCTAGACTGTGGTATCAGTAAGGGTGGGGACCATGTCTTTTATAATGCCACAGCCCTAGGGGGGAAAAATGGCTAAGTAGGTAGAGCTCAGGGTTGACATGAGCTCTGCTAGGTAAGAAGGGCTGGTGCTCTGGAAAGAATGTAGGATTCTGGAAGAGAAGAATTGAATTTGATTCTCAGCCTGCTACTTACTATATGACTGTGGATAAACCACTTAACCTCTCCAATTTTCAATGTCTACAGACAGCTATAAAAGCTGCTGTTCTTCCCTCATGTGTATGGGAAAACACTTTGAAACCTCAGAGACCAAACAAAGCCCTGCTCTGTTCACTGCTGTCTCTCATGCATGGACATGGTACAGAGCAGGCTGTCAATAAATGTGTGTTGAATGAATGGGTGGAAGAATTACATTGTGGGTCTCTAGTGAGACTGTATTGTTTGTTCCAACCAGCTCTTAGTATCTCTCAAGCCAAGAACCTAGAGCCTTCCAGAGGATCTCTAGCCAGAACCTCTTTATGGCTCATCTTTTAATCTCCAGGAGACTCTGTTTTTAAGGCCATTGGTGAACTCCAAACTCACAGCCATTCATTGCACTCATATTGAGTTACCTGCCATTTCTCTTAGAAACAGCTCTCGTGGGTGTGTATCACTCTGTCTAGATTGCTGTTCTCAACAGTGAATCTGTTTAAGTAAATGATGACTACTGTGAGAATGACCTGGCAAATAGTGTTATTCTATTGAAATTTTCCAATAGCTGAAAGAAGATATGGATGAAAGAATACTATTTCCTTGTCATAATCTTCACATTCCAGTTGTACCAATAGGATTTCTTAGCTGCAAAGTACAGAAACCCTCTCTGGCTAAATTACATAGAAGAGAAATGTATTAAAGGATATGAGACAGTTTGCAGATTTTCAGGGAGACTCAGAGAACGGGGCTTGAAGACTACAAAGCTAGGAGCAACGTGCATCTCATCACAGATAGCCACTGGGTACACCCCATCTCTGAACACATAGTTCATCCAACACAGTGGAAGCCAGAAAGTACTGCCAGAACCTCTTCCATAGCCCTCTCCAACAGAGAGGTCTGCTTTAGGCCTGTTTGCCCTTCCTCTCACCAGAATGGTTCTATGCTACATCTGTTTATTTGTGTCACTTGCTTTCAATTCAAAATTTCGAATGCAAGCATATGATTGTTGGCACTCAGTTCACATGCCTTGAAGCATCCTAGCAGCAAGGGAAGCTATGAAAACAAGTTTATGTCTCTTACCCTGGGAATAATTTACAAATTGGAAAGGAAGTTCAAAGGTAAAAGCAGCCAAAAAGAAAAACAAAGGTTCATTGTACCAGCAATAAACAACTTTAATAAATCATCACTATGATACAGAGATATTTGTTAATCTGTCGTTATTACTTTAAAAAATTTGAACATATTGGAATATTCATCTATTCTACTTTGTATGCAACAGTACGCATTTATTAAGATTCTGTGCCGAAAATATAAAGAAAAATTTTTTTCAAAATTCCATTCAAAGATAATTTACAAATCAACAAAATCCTTGATTCATATTTGTTTTGATAAAGGAATGAATATTCCTGTCTAACCCTTGTAATCATTTATAACAATTATATAAATAAAGCCATCCATTATTCATAATATGCACATTGCATTCATTTCCAGAAAGAAAAAAAAAATGAAAAGTAATTATCAGTCAAGAAACACTGTGATATATAGAGTTGTAAGAAAGCAGTCAGTAAAGCTTCATAAAGAACAAATCCTGTCAAATGAATGTGATTCAGCTCTCTAACCAAGATAAGTGTAGAACATTGAGAAGAAATTATAAATGTGATCTATTTTTATTTTGTTGAGGCTTGGGATTCTGTCCTGAATGACGTGGGCATCAATAAAGGAAGATTATGTCAATCAGCCCACTCAGCTACTCAACAGAAATACAACTTCTAGGAAAAACATTAAAGATTTCTACTAAGACAAATGGTGCTGCCACAAAAGCCAATGGAGATTTTCAAAATTTAGTATATTCATTACAAAGTGCAATAAGCCAAAAATCCAGTTTAACAAATGACATTGGGCTGCCCCTTGGATATTTAAATAAAGAAGTGTGACTTCTATCAATGAATTCGCACCACTCAAAAGTCACATTGTTTTCCCAAAGGGTTAGTACAGGTTCTACTGTTGCTGAATAGTTTCATTAGAGACCTAGATAGCAGAAAGAAAATTCCTTTCATTAAGCCTCTTATCTTACCCAACAACTGGATTCACTATTGACTGACTTGCCCAATTAGTTCAGCCAAGTCATAAGTTTAAATAATTCTTCTGCCCCCAAAAAAGATTGGTGGTTGATTCCTCTTGAGCTATCTGACTCACTTCCATGCTATAAAATGAGGTTCCCAAGACCCTTACCTTTTCACTACCTGCCGTTTACTAACTATCTATAACCCTAGGCAGATTACAAAACTTCTCTGGGTTCCAGTTTTCTTTTCAGTCAAATGGGGCCATTGTTAGTATCTATCACATAGAGTATCATAAGCATTAAATAAATTATACATGTAAAGTGCATAGAGAAGTGTCTGGCACATAATAAATGTTCAGTGAATAGCATATATTACAAGCCCTCATCTTTTATCCAAAATCTTTAAAGCTCAATGTGTTATAAAATCCTAAATCTCTCTCATTTTACAAAGAGAGAGAGTATTTAATAATCTCCCATTAGAGTCTAGGACAGCATTTCATAATCAAATGAATTAATATATATATAGCAAATCATGAGAATAATTACATTAAATAGGATAAAGACAATAAATAGCCTCATGTCAGATTGTACAATGAAAGAGTTCCTGCCAAATTAGAGAAAACTTTCCGTTTTCAGAGCTGTATGGATTTTGGAATTGTTAGTCAGGGACTGTGCACCTGAGTTGTGGCTATTCACAGCTTATGTTCTGCACCATTTGCTTTATTCCACATATATTCTATTCCTTGCAGCCTTTCAGATCTCCTGGGTTTCTGATCCATTCCTGAATTGCCAGTTTACAGACTTGGCCTAATGCTGGATTAGGTTTCCCTCCTCAACCATAACTTAAACTTACATCCTGACCAATCTAGCCCTCCCTGTGATGACCTCCCAGAGCTGGCCCCTGCTCAACACTCCTCCTGGGCACACTCTGTTTCCTCCACACAGGAGCCAATCTAGTGGGTCAAATTGATCCGGCCCGCTATTTCCAGAGCCCATGGACACAGCCTTTGCTCCAGAATCCAGAGGAAGATGGGAGGCATGGGAGTTCTGATTAATTGAATATTTTGATTAACTGAATGTTCTCACTTTCTCAATCTTAAAGTGAAATTTCCTCATCTGTAAAATGGGATGATAATAGTATCTATCATATAGGGCAGCTGGGAGGATTAAATGAAATAATGCATGGGCAGTACATAGCACAGGGCAGGTCATGTGTTAAGTGCTCCAGAAGGGTTAACTGCTATTATTAGTAACATCACCATCATCCCCATTATCTTTGTGATGCCTGAATTACAGGTTTTCAAAAGATTCTAAAATCATAGATGAAGCTACTCATATTCATAAAGCACCTTTTTCTGAGCACTCAGGATTACTTTCAGAAATTTGCCATGCCCTGGAGAAGCAGTATGCAATTAAGTTGAGCTATATGAAATTGCTTATATTCAACTGTTTTTGACCCATTCAAATGGCGATTTCATATGGTTGAACAGAATAAATGGAAAAAGCATGGATATCAAAGCCAGATGTCCTGTATTGTATCTCCACTCTGTATGTGACATTAAGTTGCTTCACTTCCCTGTGCCTCAGTTTCCTCAACTGGAAATGAAGTTAATCTCCCTTCCCTCCAGCAACATCACTGTGAATATCCAACAGCATCAAAGAGGACAACAAAACGTCTGGTGGCTTGTGCTGTCAGATTCAGGTTTTTTTCCCAGCTTTGGAACCCTGGGAGGTCAAAAAATAAAAAAAACACCTGCTTGGGCATCTGGCTCAGATCATTTTTCCTCTGTCACCATTCTGCATTATCAGCTCATAGGGTAGAGCATAGCATTGCACAGAACCTCTGCCACAGTACAAGAGCCACTGTGGCCAGACAGTCCAGAGAGTGCAGGACAGAATGGTGGCAGGAGGGGGGCCTCACTCAGCTGTTGCATTTTTGGAAACCAGGGCCAGGCAATGGGATTTAGTGTAAAGGAGGAAAGTGGGGCCTTGGATTACTCACTTTGAGTTCAAATCCTGGCTCCACAGTTTATTAGCTACAGAGTCTTCACCAGGGTCCCTTTCTACCTCACTGGGCTGCTATGACAGTCAATGAGGTCAAGTAGAAGATAATAAGGTGTACTATCGATTTTTATTTATTTATTCTTTTGGCAACTGGCCGGCATGGGGATCCAAACCCTTGACCTTGGTGTTATGACACTGCACTCTAACCAATTGAGCTAAGTGGCCAGACTGAGTACCATCAATTTATAAGCAGTTTTTCAGGGGTGAGGAGACAGGGAGACACTACCACCTTAATTATACACATCAATTATAAGACACAACTCAAGTGGAACACATGGACCAAAACGTGAACCTTAGAATCTAGAAACACGTCCATTTCTCTTGGCAATGGGGACTGGAGGACAGGGGGAGGGCATGGGGAGATTTGCAGGCTAGATGAGGTTTTAGGAGCCCGCAGCTCTACTGTATTTCATTAGAACCAGTAGGGGGCGATACCTTCCTTCGGTAGTTGTCTCCTCTGGGTCCCTAGAACGGATATCCCAGTCACCCTCACAGTAGGCAGCTAGGCTCCTGCACAAAGGCCAGGTCCAGGCAATACCCAGAGATCCTAAGCATGTTTCTGTACAGGCTTAGGCCAGAAGAACCGCACACCAGCAGTACCGGCTGCAACCTCAGGATGCTTTCCTCAGTCAGTTTTCCTTTCTCCTGTTTCCTTCAAGCAGACCTGCCTTCCAGTGACTCAGACTGGAACTCTGCTTATCTCTCCAGCCACAGGTGTTACCTTCTGTCATGAGGAACACCTGTCCCCTGCCCCCAGTTGGCAGTCAGCTGGAGAGCCAAGATTCCATGGCTTCCCACACCCACAGGGGATGCGATATGAACCACCACCATTGCACACATGCCAACTGCTGGGCATAAAGGCCAAGGAGTGTCTATGATGGGTGGGAGGAAGGACCTGGCTTATTTCAGGTTAGCTGAGAAAAACGATCCATGCAAAGGACCAGGAGGCAACAATTCTGAGAGATTTACATTGGAAACACCCCTGACCTTACCCAGAAGTCATATACCTGAGACAAAGGACAGCAAATAAACTAGCCAGACTGTTCCACAAATCCACACCTCATTCTGCTGCCTGGCCTAGCCCATCTTGTCAGAAATGGAGAAACACACAGCGGCTCAAACAGATGAACTGATTTGCCCAATGCCTCACAGCAGATGAATGGCATGCACTCATCTTTCAACCCTCGGCCCAAGGGTCACCTCCACACCAAAGCCATTCCTGGTACCGTCATCACCAGAAACATCTGACCACCTCCAGCATGCTCTATGGTGCCCTACCCTGACTTCTACCCAGCTTCAGATACCCCGCTGCTTGCTTCTGTTGACATGCCTGACCTCTGCAGGAGTTCAGTACTCACACCCATCAGGATGGCTACTATAAAAACAAACAAAAAGCAGAAAATAACTAGTGTTGGTGAGCTATGAAGAAATTGGAATCCTTGTGCAATGTTGGTGGGAATGTAAAATGCTATACCCGCTACGGAAAACAGTACAAACTTTCTTCAAAAAATTAAAAATAGAATTACCATATGGCCCAGCAATATCACTTCTGGGTATATATTCAGAAGAATAGAAATCAAGATCTTGAAGAGATATTTGCACATCCGTGTTCATAGCAGCATTATTCACAATAGCCTAAAGACAGAAGCCACTTAATGTCCATCAACAGATGAATGGATAAACAAAATGTGATATATACATACAATGGAATATTATTCAACCTTTAAAAAAAAAATCATGTCACATGCTACAACAGGATGAACATAGACATGAAGTGTTTGCCCTATGCTTTCTTTCAGTAGTTTTATAGCTTTGTGTCTTATATATAAATCTTTAATCCATTTTGAGTTGCTTTTGGTATATGGCAAGAGGTGCACGTCTACTTTCATTCTTCTACATATGGATATCCAGTTTTCCCAGCACCTTTTACTGAAGAGGCAGTCTTTTTCTCAATGTAGTTCTTGTTGCCTTTGTCAAAGATCTGTTGGCTGAGGGTATGTGAGTGGATTTCTGGGTTCTCTATTCTGTTCCATTGGTCCAAGTGTCTGTTTTTATGCCAGTACCATGTTGTTTTGGTTACTATAGCTTTCTAGTATAATTTGAAGTCAGGTAGTGCAATGCCTACAGCTTTCTTTATTTATTTTTGCTCAGGATTGCTTTGGCTATTTGGGGTCATTTGTTGTTCCATATGAATTTTAGAATTGTTTTTTTTCTATTTCTGTGAAGAATGTCATTGGAATTTTTATGGTAATTGCATTGAATTTGTAGATTGCTTTAGGTAGTATGGACATTTTCACAATGTTAATTCTTCCAATCCAAGAGCATGGAATGTCTTTTCATCTTTTTGCGTTCTCTTTAATTACTTTCAGCAGTGATTTGAAGTTCTTATTGTAGAGGTCTTTCACCTCCTTGGTTAAATTGATTCCTAGTTATTTTACTTTTTTGGTGACTATTGTAAATGGGCTTGCTTTCTTGATTTCTTTTTCTGCTAGTTCATTATTAGAGTATAAAAATACTGCTGATTTTTGAGTGTCGATTCTGTATGCTGCAAATTTACTGAAATTGTTTATCAGCTCTAGGAGTTTCTTGGTAGAGTCTTTAGGTTTTTCTGTATATGGGATCATGTCATCTGCAAACAGTGACAGTTTGACCTCATCCTTTCCAATCTGGATAGCCTTTGTTTCTTTCTTTTGCCTGATATCTCTGGCTGGTACTTCCAATACTATGTTAAATAGGAGTGGTGAGAGGGAGCATCCTAGTCTTGTTCCTGTTCTTAAGTGAAAAGCTAAAAGGATGATGTTGGCAGTGTGTTTGTCATATATGGTTTTTATTGTGTTGAAATACTTTCCTTCTACACCTAATTTTCTCAGAGTCTTTATCATAAAGGGATGTTGAATTTTGTCAAATGTTTTTTCTGCATCTATTGAGATAATCATATGGTTTTTGTCTTTGATTTTGCTGATGTGGTGTATCACTTTTATTGACTTGTGATGTTGAAACATACTTGTACCCTGGGATGAGTTCCACTTCATCATGTTGTACATTTTTTTTGATGTGTTGCTGTATTCTGATTGCTAATACTTTGTTGAGGATCCAACAAGGGATTAATATCAAGAATATACAAGGAACTCAAACAACTTAACAATAAAAAAAAAATAACCTAATTCAAAACTGGGCAAAGGAGCTGAATAAACATTTCTCAAAGGAATATAAACAAATAGCCAATAAATACATGAAGAAATGCTCAACATCACTAAGCACCAGGGAAATGCAAACCAAAACCACATTGAGATCTCATCCCACCCCAGTTAGACTGGACATTATCAAAAAGACAAAGAATAACAAATGCTAGAGAGGATGTGGAGAAAGGGAACCCTCCAACACTGTAGGTGGGACTGTAAATTAGTGCAGCCATTATGGAAAACAGTATAGAGGTTCTTCAAACAACTACAGATTATGATCCAGCAATGCCACTGTTAGGAATGCAAATCATCATGTTGAAGAGATACATGCAGTACCGTGTTTTTCACAGCTCTGTTTACAATAGCTAAGAGTTGGAACCAACCTAAATGTCCATCAGTGGATGACAGGATAAGGAAAATGTGGTATATACACACAATGGAATACTATGCAGCCATAGAAAGGAATGAAATTCTGCCATTTGCAGCAACATGGATGAACTTAGAGAAAATTATGTTAAGTGAAATAAGCCAGGCACAGAAGGAGAAATACTGCATGTATCCACTCATATGTGGGAGCTAAAAAAATAAAAATAAATAAATAAACAAAAAAAGAAAGAAATATACAACACTCACAATAATTTGTTGAACTTTCAAAAGGAGAGAATGGAGCTGAGGCTGACAGAGGTGGGAAAGGGGGAGGGGGTTTTAGTGAGAAATCGGTAAAGGGCCACAAAAAATGATTACATTGTGTAATGATAAATATAGTAATTATCTTGATGTGAGGATCAGGCACTGCACACAGGTATTGATATTCAACACTGTACCCCACAGGTATGTACAATCAATTATGTTTCAATTAAAACAAAACAAATAAAATAAAAATAAATACAGAAAGTAAAATGGCGGTTGTCAGGGGCTGGGGGGAGAGGGAAGTGGGAAGTTGTTTTTTAATGGGTACAGAGTTTCAGTTTCACAGGATGAAGAAGTTCTGGAGATCTGTTGCACAGCAATGTACAACAATGAATATACTTAACACTGTTGAACAGTGCACTTAGAATGGTTAAGATGATAAGTTTTATGTTATGTGTTTTCTCCCACAATTAAAAATTTAATATTATTTATTTATTTATTTAATTCTAGCATTTACTTGTGCATTTTTCTGGGGTACAGTGTATTGTTTCAATACATGCATATACCGCACCATGATTCACTTAGGATAGATAGCACAGTTTTATAGCTCTTATCTGTCTTTTGTTCCCAGTACCTGGAAGAGTACCTGATTAATTTGAGTTTGTTGAATGAGTAAATGAATGAATATCACCTTGCCTAAAACTTTATGATAAAATCGCAAAATCCCACAGTAGGAAGAGACCCCAAAGGTCACTTAGTATATCTTTCTATGCAAAGCTGGAATGTTCTCTGTACAACAGCAGTCCTGCTAAGGGGGTGCTAGGCTGGCTGTGAACATTCCTCGCCCAGCTCTAACTCTCAGACACAGCCGCCAGGCCACCATCTCTCCTTCAATACTTGGGGCCACAGAAATAGTCTAATCTCATTTCTTCATCACAGCCCAGCCTACCTCCTCTCACAGTGCTCAATTTCTCATTTGATCTGAACCCCATTTGATCAACCCTAGGTACTAGACAATGTGGCTATCAAGAGTCAGAGAAGGATCTAATGATTTGCCATAGGCCAGACACAACTCACTACTGGCACCAGCACTAGCCGCATGTAGGATGTAACCTAGTAACGACCCAAATCTATATGTCATGAACAACCAACAGAAAATCTGATGAAGTGATTAGGCAGGACTGTATTTCTTACTCTCTCCTTTGACCCTTCCCCCCTCTTATGCTTATAAAATGCTAAGCTCTGCTGGCCCTTTTCAGAATGCATTTCTCAGGGTGACCTGACTATATGTCTCCCTGGTTGCAGTTGTCATATTGGCACAACAAATCCTTGCTATATGTATTTGGCCTCAGTTTCTTTTCAGGTCAACACTCCCCAGGACAGGTTCTCAGCCATCTGCTCCCATCCCTGGCCTGGCTCTCACTGCCACCCTTTGCCCTCGGCAGGGGTGAGGTATCAGTGCAGGAAGGATCAGTGTTGAGCACAGTTGTTGAGGAGGGGTACCCCAGGCACCTGTGAGGGTCTACACTTGCCCCATGAGTATCCACATGCTTGAGAGAGCATGACATTAAAAAACAAATTAAAAATACCATGAAAGGTCAAGAGAGAGACTATGGGAGACAAAAGCCTTTTTTTTTTTCGTGCTTTTTGAAAAAAGAGCCCCACATACCCAAGGACATGTTGTTTCCTGTTTCCGAGGTGCTGGGCCACCAGCAGAGGCAGCTCTTCTGGCCGTTGCCATGCCGTGGCACTGTGGCAGGAGCCTTGAGGGTGAGTATCTACCTAGCAACTGTATTGTCTATACAGGCAAGAGGCTTTGCAAGTGAGACCCTGCCCTTGAAGCAGAGTCCTTCCATGATGGACCTTTATCATATGCCTCCTAGACATTTCTACTCTACATAGAGGAGGTGCAACACGAGTCCTCCTTGTAAGAAAACCCAGGCTGGACCACAAAGGAAACTAGGAAGTCCAAGGGATGAGAAGAGACAGATGACCCCAGGTGTGGGAATCAGCTGCTAAGAACCAACCCCACTTTCTCTGTTTAATGCTCCAGCGAGACTGGACCACAGCATCCCACGCTCTCTCCCAGCCTCCAGCCTCTGCACTGCTGAGACTCTGGGGACCCCTCCTCAGCTTTCTGAGGAGTTCTCGCTCATCCTTTAACCTGCGGCTCTTTGCCTGCCCACTCTCTCTGGCCACCCAGAGTCATCTTGTTGTCTGCCCCTTGGGCGGGGTCCCATGGAGCCATCCACTCTAAATTGCAACTCCTGTTGACCACCATGTGTCCCCCTCTGGACTGACAGCCCCGTGACACCAGGAGCTGGTATATTTACCTCCATATTCCCTGCCTGGTGCTGAAGGAGCACTCTCGAAGTGTTTGTTGGATTGAAAAGAATCTAGCCCCTCTTTCTGCCTTTACAGAAGGCTCTCCCAGAGATACCCTCTTTGATGAGGTCTAGGCTGTTTTTAAGGACTCCAAAGCAAGGTCAATCCACCTACTGTCTCTGAAACTGCTTCCAACATTTGGTGACCCTTCCCACCTAACAACATTCACTTTTCAGCTCTCTACTAGATACTTTCTGCATTGTCCTATGATGTACCCAGAGATTCAAGTTCCATCACCCCCACTAAACCTTAAGCTCCCACAAACTACCTTATCTTGTCCTTTAATAGCCCCTGACACAACTACTAACTAAAATTTAAAAACCTTTGACCTCAGCCTTTTCATTTCTAGGAATTTATACTGATTGAACATCTTTGCACCTAGCAAAGTTGAATATACAAGAATGGAAGAATTATTACATGAGAAATAACTCAAATATATATCAACTGGGACTAATTAAATAAATTTTGTATACACAGTGGAATACTGTGCAGTCATTGAAGATGGTGGTAAAAGTATGTGTTTATGGAATTGAAAATGTATCCACTGTCCAAGACCTAAGCACAAACCTTGTTAATTCAAGGAGAAAAATGTGAGAAACGGATTCAACTCTCATAGACTTCTAGAATGCTGTGATGAAAAACACCATAAAGATCACTTCTCCTTTTAATATTAAACACTTCTTTTCAATCATTTCAATCTTTTCAATCCACCCAGTAATAGAACTTTCAGTGTATGTTGATAATGTTCAGAGGAAAAGTAAGTTACAAAGCAGCATGAATAATATTACACAGTATATATATATATATATATATATATATATATATATATATATATATATATATATATATATATATATATATAATGTACATATGAATAGAAAGATGCCTGAAGGGATTATTCATCAAAAATAAGTATTATCTCTGGGAGGTAGAATTTGGTACTAATTTTACTCTTGTATTTATACATTTTCCTGCATTGTTTTGCATTTTTAATAAGTTTGTGCATTATTTTTACATTCAGCAAAGAATGTAGAGCTCTTTATGTTCTGAGGGGAAAATAGCATCTGGAATAAGGAGGCTCCCATTAAATACCAGTTAAATGTAAACTGACTCCTAGTCCTCTTGGCACTACCTGGGATTTATACAAAGGTCATGAATAAATGAGAAGCTGAAGGGCCTTGCTCTATGTTATGTTTCCCCCAAATACCCTAGTGTGTTCTCTGAATAAATACTATTTAAATACTATTTCTGGGATAACCATCCCCAACGTCAGTCAAGTCCTCTCCAGTTTCAAAAGACTTTCATTTTCAATGTTTCATTTGACCTTGAAAACTAGATTTAAGGCTAGTCCCCTAAATGTTAGTTTGGTCACCATTAGGCAACATTTCTAAGTTGGCATGGCTGTTCGTTGAATGAATACATGGGTGGGTGTGGATAGATGGACAGATGGACAGATGGATATAGGAATGAATTCTATATCTCTCTTACAGACAAGAAAACAGAGAAGCAGAGGTGAAGCAACATACCTAAGGTGATACAGTTAGTAAATGATAAAATTGGTGGGTTGGAATTACTGCACTATATGGTCCTTAATCAACTCTCTTTTTATCCAAAATGCCCCCAAATCTGTTTTCTTCAGGAGAAAATACCTCAATAGCACTGACAGACAATATACTTGATAAGCAGGGGTGATAATCAAAATGCTATCAGCCATGGCACTAGTGCAGGATACTGGAGACCTCATGCAATGCCAGGCATTATTAACCCATTAGTTGCTGAGTGCAAATGGGTCCCACATGTCAGAAGGACATTTGGTGGGCTCAAGACAGAGCTATTCACTACTGGTATGGAAGCATTTCATTATTGTTACAACTAACACAGCCATACAAGTGCATAACAGGTGGCTATAAGCCCTGCTAAACATCCTCCACACACTAAAAATGTTGCTACCCCTGTGAGAAGTTCTCTCTCTTCACTCATACCAGAGACCTTACTCCAGGAACTATTTATAATGCCACTTAAAACCTGCATCCTGATTAATTCAATCTGCATGAATAAATGAAATCAAATGCCATTATCCTCTTCTGAAAATTATCCTGAGCCTGACTGTGGCAGAGGATAAGGGAAGGAAAGGATAATTTACAATGAGGGAGAGAATGTGATAGTCTCAAAAAATATATAAGATGGCAGCACAGAAGACCAGTCTTCATCATGAACCCAGCATTCCCTGAGCACACACCTGTGTTGAAGTACATATGTTTTCCAGGAACCACGTAAGATTTGGAAGGCAGTGAGACCATCCCTGATCTCAATTTGCTTATGGTTCAGGAGGGAAGAGAGAGAGACATACTTAAGCAACTATTGTACAAAGTAAAAAGGTCCAAGATGACAAGAGCACTCTGGAAAGTCAGAGGAGGGAGAGTTTACTTCCACTAGAAGAAATCTAGGAAGGCTGCCTGAAGAAGGTAGCCTTGATTTGGATCTCCTTTAGAAACAGGTGGCATTTACACCTGGGGAGGAAGGGAAATGTGCCCCCAGAGACCCACCCAGGCCAGCCATGAAACAAATATTATTGCCCAGGCAGCTGCCAGCAAAATATGCAAAATGGACATAGTATATGCTTTACTGAATTTGTCATTCCCAGATACATCATGCTTTCTCGGCTCCTAGCCTTTACTCAGGCTCTCTATACCTTCATCCTGGGACATTCTCCCTCACCCCCATTTCCACCTCCACATTCAAGAACATTATTTCCTTTTCATTCTTCACTTATCAGCTTAGATGCACTTTGTCTAAGAAGACATATTTGACCCTCCAAAATGGATTGTCTCTCCCTTCCCAGTCTCCAACAATATCCTGAGCATTCTTCTACTAAAATATTTGCAACACCCAAATTGTGATTTTCTACTTTATTATTGATCAACACCACTAATCTGTAAATATTCTAGGAGAGGGATCCGGTCTGGTCCATTTTTCTGGACCTAGTGCCTAGTAAAGCACCACACTAATAGCAATAGTCCACAAACATTTAATAAGTGATTGAACTTAAAAAGTGACTCAGCAGCTCAATTCTATACTAAAACCCCAATCCTATCCTCAGTCTGAGCTGATGATGTATTCATGTGATTGTACCAAATCAGTTTGCAGATGAAAAGGTACAAATGTGTACAGACCCTTTTTATCTGTCCTCAAACCAAATGAAAAGCCAGCGCCTGCTCTGAACCACACCACCAACTCTCCCAAGGCCATCGCAGTCATAGGACAAAGTTTTAGCTTCAGCAGGGCTCGCTAAGCAAGTCTGCAATTAAGGCCAATGGACAAAATACCTGCAAAAAAGCTAGAAAGACCTCAACTCTCATTTTCAAATAAAAGAAGAGACTCTAAAGCAGGAATAAATGACCAGAGGAAGAAAAGCAACCACAAGCTTAAGTTGGCTTTACAGTTTAGTGCAATTAAATTTAAAAAGGCCTGGTTTCAGAAAAAAAAAAAAAAAGTATGTAATGCCTTTTATAGTCTTGTTAAGGAATTAAAGGAATTTTTTTTAAATGCTCAAAATGTTAACAATGGTTATCTCCATTTGACAATATGAATAATTATTAAAATCCTCGTAGCTCCTGCATTTTCCAAATTTTCTAAAATGAATATTACTTATATCTCATCAGAAGGGGAAAAGTGTGTCTTTTTTGTTTTGCTTTGTTTTTGGTGGCTGACTGGTACAGGGATCAAAACCTGGACCTGGGTGTCATCAGCACCACGCTCTAACCAACTGAGCTAACCCGTCAGTCCTAAATGTGTCTTTAGTGCCTGATCAGGCCCAATTGTCCCTCCTGGCTCATGACCTTTTTCTACTAAGCTTCAAGTCTTAGCTACCCCACGAAGATTTTTGAAGAAAGACCCTCGCCCCCCACCTCCCAGCCCCTTGGCTCTTGCCACACCCAGGAGCCTTCCTGTTACAAGAGGGAAATCAGTTACTTGGCTTTGGATGGCTTCTCCATTCTTCCTCTTCTTAGTAGCTCTTCTGGGCTATGAACCAGCAAAATCCTGCTGTTTGGCCTTATCCAGATCCTGGGCACAGGCTTCTGAGTTTCAGAGTAATCTTGGTGGGTGAGGCTGTTGGTGGGGGGTGTGGCTGAATCAGCACTCACTGCTGTGCATGGCTGTTTTCTAGCGTCATGTTACCCAGTGCAATCAAAGACGCAAAAGCAAACTGTCCCTCAGAGAGTGGATCCGCCTGGTTTCTTATCCACTCTTGCCCACTGGTGTGTATCTTTTCCCCTTCAATGAGTGAGCCAAAGGCTAAATGCCTTCGAGCTCAAACGGATATTCTTCTAAGAATTACGTGATAAGACCATTTCATGCAAGGAAAACACACTAATAAGATCATTCCATTCTCCTAGAACAGGGCTGTCTAATAAAACTTTCAGCAATGATGAAAATAGTCTATTATCTATACTGTCCAATAGTAGTGCTAGGCATCTGTAATTAACAATAATTTACTGTATGTTGTTAAATGGCTAAAAAAGAGAGTCTTCAATGTTCTCATCACCAAGTAACAATAAATTTTTGCAATGATGAATTTGCTAACTACCCTGATTTGATCACATTGTATACATGTATTGCAGTACAACTCTGTATCCCACACATATGTACAAATAGGACATTTCAATTAAATAAAAAACAAAATAAAATGTCTGTCTTTTCCTTCTCTTGGGAACTGTGGGAAATAAAAAGAGCAGACTTTTGTAAAAAAAAAAATATATATATATATATATAAAGATGAAAAAATAATTACATAAGTATGCCTGTGAAGGGGCTATGAGAAACACTGAACTGGCCCCATTTGTATTTCTATGAAATTTAATAAATTGAGATTTTTCTGACTTTATTTTTATAACTTCCCCAGTCTTTGTGGATTTTGTTAGTATCTGTGGGTATACTCCCAGAAACATTCAATAAAACAAAATTTATCTCTTACAAATAAAGCGGGTTTGTGAGCTCCTTTCAGTGACAGTAAGCAGGACGCAGAAGAAAGAGCCAAGATGTTCTTCTCAACTACAACAGCCAAGTTCACCTGGAAGAGGAGATGGGCTCGAATCCTGTGGACTGACTCCCCTCTCCTCCTCTGTTGCTTACCCCACACTGCCTCTAATAGGCACTGCCCTGCTCTTCTCCATCATTGGGGTTGCCAGAAAAATTTACTGGAGTCAGTGCTAAGGATTTAATGTAATCAGGTTTTCAATTTTAAAGGCTTCTGCCTTTAGATTCCCATGGCATTTGATTTTTCTTTTCTTTCTTTCTTTTTTTCCCCCCCAACCTTGACCACAGTGACTATGACCCTGGACTCTGGAGTTAAACCACCAGGGCTTGCATCATGACTTTAATATTTACTAACTACAGAAAGTTTGGTAGTTTACTTTATCTCTCTTGGTCTCAGTTTTCTCATCTGTAAAATGGGAATAAAAATTCACTGCATAGCCGTGTTGAGATATTAATGATGATTCTCATAAGCCTCTTAGACTGGCAAAAAAAAAAGTCAATGGTCTCTCTGAGACAGCGAGTATTATAATTAACCATGCTTGTGCATGTGCATATCCCATGTTAGACTATGGTCTTCAAAGGAAAAAGACTTTGCCTTTATTTCTCAACCACCTAGAGACCCTGTAGGTGCAGAACTCTACCTACAGGTGCTGTGCAGGTGCGTGTGGTGGTTACAAATGTCAGCTTTGGCATCAAACATACCAGGGAAAAAAGGCTATAATCTGCCTCCAGTACTTATTAGGTTTTCTCTTTAACATTGGCAAGTATTTTGATGTCCCTGAGCCTCAGTTTCCTCATCTGTGAAATGGGTTTAATCCATTAACTTGCAGTTTAATTGTGAGAATTAAAGGACTCAAGCATGTGATGAGTATTCTATAAAGGCTGGCTGCTGCAAGCATGTTAATGTGTCATCCCAGCTCTCACCCTGGTAAGTTTCTAATAAACAAGAATCTAGGGGTTGATATCCAGTGCACTCCCATATTTACTCAGTTCATGCCAAATAGCTTCAGCTTCCCCACTCCCAATAGCAGCCTAATGCAAGCCTGCCATAAATCCAGGGTGTGCCGTGATAGCAGACTTCACAGCACACATGCCAGCTGTTCCCTCAGGAAGGGTAAATTTACCCTGTAATTCTCTGGAACAAAACCAACAAACTGTTTGCAGAAGAATATGGAAATTCACAACACCTACACACCAGAGATACAGCCTGGTATAGATGCTAGGCTGTTGCTCCGAGAGTCAAGAGCCCTGAGTTTGAGGGTTTGATCTCACCAGTAACTGGTTGCATGTCCTTGGGCAGGCCATTTTACTGCTCTGGGCCTCTGTTTCCTTTCCCCTACAAAGAAGGGCCTAGACTAGGCAATCTCCAAGGATCATTGCAGTCCCACTGTTTCAGCATCCTAGAAATGAGCTGGTTAAGCCAACAGGAAGATGGGTTCAGAATGCAGAGCTAGGAAGACCTGGGTTCAAATCCCTAGCTCTTTGACTTTGATCAAGCTTCTTAACCTCTCTGAGCCTTGGTTTTCTCGTGGGTAAAATGAGGATGATAAACATGGCTGTTGGAAGATTTGAGATAATGAAGGTCAAGCATGACACTGTGCCCAGGCCATTGTAGATGCTCAACTGGTGATAGTTGCTGTTATTAATGTTAGCATCATTATCGTTGTCACTACTGTTATCATCAATATTATTACCTTTATTTTAAAAAGTTAAGACCTCAAAACATTTTATTGCATAACTCTCACGTGGAGTTCAATAGCAATTTCAGTTCTTCATTGGTAATTTGCCTGAAATTGATCAATTTTCTTCTCCTGTGTATAATTGCTATTGCTTTTCAATTTTTCACCTTAAATCTTTTTATTTCCAACACTACACCTTTACTTCCTTAACAATAACAAACAATATAGATTAGTTTAGTGTATGAGGAGTTTCACATACATCATCTCATGGACTCCTGTCCATCATTGTCATCATTGTCATCATCACCATCACCATTTACATCTCTATTTTTCAAAACCTGTGGTCCATCAGGGCTGAGTGA
The DNA here is from genome assembly GCF_027409185.1 of Cynocephalus volans. Taxonomy (NCBI): domain Eukaryota; kingdom Metazoa; phylum Chordata; class Mammalia; order Dermoptera; family Cynocephalidae; genus Cynocephalus; species Cynocephalus volans. The sequence continues at coordinate 77,717,035 of NC_084474.1, read as the reverse complement.
ATGACTTACCTGAGACCACAAAGTCCATCCAACCAGGAAGTCACAGGGCCTGGACTTCAAGTTAAGGCTTCTGACTCTGAAGCCCATGGTTTTCCCACCTCACCATCAACTTCATGAATTAATTCAACTTTTTCCTCACTGTCATTGCCTTGACTAGTCTTACAATATATTCGTTTTTTAAAGCAACTGCCCTTCTATGTGTACAGAATTTGAACCGCAGTATTTCTTAAATGTTTAACCCTAACTCCTGACTCTGTCCAGCTGCATGTCATCTAATCTAAGAAGCTCTTCCCCCACTAGAAGACACTCAAGCAAATTTTAGATTACCTCCGTATTTTGCTTCAAACCCCTCAGAAACGGTTTTTGGTGTTTTTTCGGTTTGTTAGTTTTTTAAATTTCAGGTGAATAGGGGCAGTTTTCAAGTTAGGGTCTTTGGGTTGCAAGAAAAAGCTAACTCAAGTGAGGGACAAAAATTATTTTAAGGATTCCCACTGAATGGAATTATGTTAAACAAGAAGAATGCAAGTCGTCATGGCAATAGACCACATGAAGAATGGGACCAAAGTACAGTTCTTGACCTAAAGCAACCCCAGAAATGCTGGATGCAAAAGGTCTTGGATCTTTCCAGTGATCTACCAACTTACCATATTCCACTTCATCTTCTCCCTGGTGGTCCATCCACCATCTCCTCCTTGTCTTCATGCCATTGACTGTATTGCCGTACTCTTTAGTTCCCCACTCAAATTTCCTACAGGAGCTACATCCCCAGCTCAGCTAATTACTATTATTACTGTTTGGAAAAGTCTTTTTGACATGAGCGCACATCCTAGACCACTAATGAGCAGATGAATCTGTTGCTTCCAGGTCAGACCTGGCTGGAAGTGTCACATGGGGAGCCCTGGGCTAGGACAGTGGATGGGTCCATTTTACTTGGAAAGGGCTTTAAGCCATAGCAGGCACCATGATTGTTACTGTTAACAACAGAGCAAATTTTTCCTCTCCAGATACTGCTATTTATTTCGTATATACCTAAACTTTCTTAATTGTCACTTTTATAGTAATTTCTCATGCCTCCATATGTTTGTGAAGTCCTAACTGATGGGGAGTCCCAGATCTGACCATAGTAACACCAATCAAAATCACTTTCATAGATACAGTCCTTTATAAAGGTGGCTGCCCTTTCCTCTGCTTATTTCAATTGCTACAACATCCCAGTGTTGACAAGGACAGTTATCATTATCACCATTTGACAGAAGAAAAGCTAAAGTTTAAGAGAAATAATTGGCCCTAGGCCTCAAAACTTGTTAGTGATCTGTTTGGGCCTTAGACCTCAGATTCCTAAATCAACCTCTGAAGAAACAGAAAGCCACCTTTATTTCCCTCAACCTTTATTTTTAGCTGATCATGAATATGTTTTGACTCAATATACTTCACCAGTCTCCTTCAGTCTAGGTTCAGACCCTTATCAATTCTCACCCTGAATTGGTGCAGCATCTAACACACCCCTCTGCCCTCACTCAACAACCTTTTTTATTCCTCCCTCCATAAACAGCCAGAGAAGTCTTTCTAAAACAGTTTTCAACCAGTCATCCTCATGCTAGTTCCCCAAGCATGGCTTGCATCTTTCACCCTCTGTATCTTTATGTAAATCACTGTCTGCAGACTAGATGCAGCCTGTAGATGAATTAGGGTCACGTTATTATGATGGTGGTTGTTTTATCTAATCCATTGGCAACATTTAAGAAGCTCTCCAGCTTCTCTTAAAAAAAATTAATGGTTTGTGGTGATAGTTAACTGAGCCTGAGAAATGGCTAACTTCTTTGAATGGCATGCCCTCTCCAATTGGCCCACAGTCCCCTCTAGTCCCTATTGTCATATATCCAGCTATCCTCACTCATAATTGTGACATGCTTGACCCCTTAGACATTTGAATTTGCATTCTGTGCTTTATGTTCTCACCACAAGGAATGAATTTCCATGTGCACTTCTATTGAAATCATAGTCATCTCTCAAGTAATTCCTCCCCCACGAAGTTTGTATTGATTCCCTGTGTTGGAATTAATCTCTTCCTCCTCTGTCTTCCTTTAAATTTGCTAGTTGATCCCTCTACCTGTAACACCTAAAAGATTTCACCAAGTCTATCTCCCCCTTTAGGTTATAAGTGCTTTAAGGGAAAGTACTAATTCTTATCCACCTTTGTGTCTCTCACACTGCCTGATACCACACCTTACACTTAGTAAATGTCCAAAAAATAACTGTTGACTTGAACTTAGTTTAATTTTATTTAACCAGCAGTTAAACTTGCCAACAGAAGCCACCTTATCTGTAATAATATTTTCCCATTCCACATCCAGACTTGAGCTTCGATGAGTGCTGACAGCATCTGCCTCTCACTAAAAGCCTTATCTAGTGAGGAAACAAACTATTCTCCAAAGTTTTATTGATTTAAAAATGTAAGCTCTTAAATAAATCATCCGTCAAGGAGAAGCAAGAGCAATAAATTTGCTTTGGCTCTGAATCAGTACCACTCCCGACTGCAGAGTATCCTCAAGGACCTCACAAGAGAAGAGAGAGAGAAACACTGAGTCTCCACCCCCAGGTGAAGATTAAATTACCCCGAGTCATGGTCTATTCACAAGCTTCAGTTTCCTCAGATAGTACGTTTCTCACATACCTTACTTGCCCATGAGAACCTATTGCTCTCTTATTTCATGTGTTACATTTTTTATGAATTATTTCCTTATATTTTTTAATTTTTACTAACAACATAACCCTTTAATTTGTTTTAACATGCATTTTTCGAGCATCTAGTAGTTTATCAGGCACTGTGCTTGGTTCTGGGATGGCAAAAACAAATCCATTTTCTTCTCAACACCAGGGAATCTTGCAGGTTTCCCTAATGGGGAAAAAAATAAATCATTTAGATCCTACTTGTCAAATGCTACACATAAACAGAGCAAATCTTCACTACCGTAGTTGCTGTGTATACCTTGTGTGTGCTGCGGTGCAATCTTTGTAGGTTTACTGCCCCCCTGACATCCCATTTAGGGTGGTAGGCATTTGTGACCATTTCTCTGCCCATTATTTGAACTTCTTTCCTATGCTCTGAGTATTGAGGAGAAATTGGGTTTGCTACTTCCCAGAGTAAGAAAAATATAGTTAAAACTCCAGGGATTCCCCTGGGTGCCCTTTGAGAACATTATTGGACAACCACTCCAATCTCCTACAGGCAGAATTACCAATAGCTCAGACACAATGAAAGTTTGGGGTCACCCCGTTAGACACTGGGTCAAAACCAGTTGAGTTTCTGATTGACAAAAAAGGGATATGGCATGGGCCATAAAGAAGGGCAGCGATATCCGCAGCTATGACCGTGTGACCTCTTCATGAAATGAAGCCCACAGCCCCTCCCTGTACCAAGATCTCCTTCCTTTCTGTATTCTGTATTATGTATGCGTGAGTATGTGCACCCAATAGTGTCCTTCCCTCCCCTTTATGTTGCCTGACTATTATACACAGGGTATGCTGGTGACGGCAAACTTTATCATCTAGTCCAGGAGCTGGCAAACTACAGGCTGCCATCTTAGTACAGCCTTCCAAGGGCTTTTGTAAATAAAGTTTTATCAGAATTCAGCCACACCCATTTATCTGCATATCCTCTATGGCTGTTTTCATGCTACAATGGCAGAGTTGAATAGTCTACACAAACACTGTGTGTGTGGACTGCAAAGTCTAAAATATTTATTATTACATAACCCTTTACAGGAATGCTTGCCAACCCCTGATCTAGTCCACAGGTTACAGAATATCAGTTGGGATCCCTAAATACTTACAGAAAAATGAGCATCAATCAGAGCTCCAAGACTTAGAACTGGATATTAACTCAGAGTATATTGGTCTGTCTTTGGGGAGGGGTTAAGGGTTTTCAGAAATGTATGAGGAATAGTTTCATTATACAAAAAGGGAGCATGTTTTTTATACTGTTGTTGTCGTTGGACACTAAACATGGGGGAAAGAATGCAGGGTATCTAAAGGAATAAGCCATATTGGACATGTGTCACTCACCCAGATTTTTCCTGTGTTTGGAAATTATCCACAATGTGGATTTTGGTGGGAGGTGGAGCCTATCTTCCAGAACAGAGCTTGAAAATACCAGATACCTGTTTTTACCTTGTACCCCTGGAAATTAAGGTGCTGCACCTGACTGAGGATTGGCCAACTGGACATATATCTCCCTAAGGCTTTGAAATATTGAATCTTTCTTTGCATGTGAAGCTTGTGATGCAAAGAAACAAGGACAGAGAATTCATCCCTATGGTCAGGCATGGGGGCAGGACAAATACCCAGTATTGGTAGGCAAGGCCAGTTAGCCAGGACTGGTGGGAGGAGCTGTGTCACTGATGATGGCAATGGATGACCTCATCCGACTGTCCCTGTGGCATAATTCTTCCTGAATTCTGGCCCCCTTGCTTCTCTTGGTTCCTGCTTATTTTCTGATCCTGGTTTTTTAGCATTCCCATCAATCTTATTGGTCATGTAATATCCTCTCAATAAACTCTGCATTGCTTTATGTAAATAGGAATCATGTTTGTTGTTTAAACCTAGGATTGCTACTTTTAACAATGTATAACCTAGAAAAGTAATCATAATAACTACATTAATTAAGAGATTATCATGTGTCAGGAAACACGTATTTTACATGTATTATCATACGTAATTCTCACAACAATCCTATTAAGTACTATTATATCTTCACTTTATAGATAAGGAAACCAAGGTTTAGAGAGACCACGTACTTTGTCCAAGGCCACACAGCTGGTTAGTACCAGGCCTGTCTGTGCACAAAACCAGGGGGCCTAACCACTCTAGTAGTCTTCTTCCAGGTCCTGTATTCTTCTGCTAGGAGAAGTGGGGCTGAGTTAGATTTATAAGTCGTAGCTAAAACAAAATTCAATAGCCGGACCAACCACGTATGTATCCAGGGGTTTTCTGGTAAACCAGCTCTCCAGAGAAAAAACAAACCCTGAGTTGTAATGTTTGCCAGTTTCCATGGTGTAAATATTCCCACCACGGCTGATTTAAAGCTACTAATAGTTTAACCATCTGTTTACAAATTCCCTAAATGCTTAACAACTGACTCCTGCAAGCCAGTATGAAGCCAGCACAAGCTGGATCCACACATTACTGTACCCATGTCTTGTTTCTTGTTCCTTTGTTTGTTGTTTGCCATCTCAAACACTTTATCTTATACTCTTGTAGTCTCAGAGTGGGGAGAGGTCTCAGAGACTGTTTAGACTCCCCCTGTACCTATGCAACAATCCCCCTCCAGGCCATCCCTAACTTGGCATCCACCCTCTGCTCAACACTTCCGGTGGCTGGAGCTCATCACCTTCCAAGTACCTTGTTTATGTTGAAAGTCATTATCATTTCAAAAAACTAAGCTAGTTTTAGGAAGCAGTTGCTTCACTCAGAGGTAGACTGATTTCCCTCTTGACCTAGGTGTGCTCTGTTCACATCTCCCTGCTGAACATGGCTCTCACAAGTAGTTGCCTGCTCAGGGTTCTTTCTTACAGTGCATTGGAAAGGGAATAAGGAATGGAGGCTCAAGGGAGTGCAGTGTGATTATTTACTGTGAGATCATCATATACCAAGCTGGTGCTAAGTGCTTTCCAGCCTTTCCTGTAGACCCAAGCAAGAAAGGACCTGCTCTGGCACGTGTGCTTGACCCCACACATCCCAAACACACATACACACAGTTTGTTACAGAATACACCAATGCCTCCATCACTCAGGATCCAGCACCTAGTGCCAGCACAGCAAGACACATTCCTTAGCATCCCCTCCCATGCCAAGCACAGCATTTCAGCCTTCAGGTCAGTACTCGCACACATCAGCTACCCTATGTTCTTGAAATCAAATGTGAGATCAGTGCTTCAGAGTCTTCTATGTTATCACTGCCAGCATCAGACGAGGCCTCTGCTTTGAGGTTTGGGGAGATTTGAGTGGCAGAAGTGCTCAGAAAGAGAAGGAGAATAGATAAGTTAATTAAGCTGTCAAATCCCTCTGCTCAGAGATCATGAAGTTCTTGCATAGCTAAGTATCATTTCCCAGTAGTGTCCAGCAGCCCTCATCTGGCTTCTTTTTGTACTATAATTTGCCACTCCAGGGGTACTGGCAGATTAGTGCAGTATTACTGACAGTGGCACATGGCTCTTAGGGAACATTCACTATGCAACAATTCATAATGCCCTTAAATCTGTACAGAGGTCAATGTAGACAATATCAAATGTTAAAATTGCCAACAGTTTCCTTTTTACACAAATATTTAATAAGATATAATTACATTTTCAAAAGCTAAATTAAAATTCAATTTTAAATCATTTTTACTTAAAATTTAGATAGTCTTTAATTATACATGTTCTTTTTAATTTTAATAGTTTTGAATATTTTATAAGAAAAATCTATTAAAACACATAAAAATAGTTTTTCATTTTTACACTTATTTCAAACTATATTTTGATTAAAATACATTCAACTTCATATAATTTGAATACCAATTGCATTCTATTTTTTTAATTGTTTAGATTAGGGATACATAAACTACAGGCCACAGAACAAATTCAGCTACTGCTTGTTTTTGTATATAAAGTTACGTTGGAACAGAGTCAGTCTGTTCTTTTATGTTTTGTCTATGGCTGCTTTTGTGCTTCAGCAGCAGAGTTGAGCAGTCATGATGGACAAATGTCTCATAAAAACTAAAATATTTATTATCTGACCCTTTTGCAGAAATTCTTTGCCAACTCCTGCTTTACTGTCGATGGAACACAAATTATGTGAACAACCTGATTATATCAATAAAGGTAGTGCTGAAATGAAGTCAAGAAAACTTAATGTGATTGAGGAAATAATTAGCTTGCTATGAATGATATATTGTTACATTGATTATTCACCCAAATACTGCTGACCTAACAAAAGAACACATGGACATGCAAAATCTTCATTAAATTCAGCCATCCTTGATATCGTGCCAAGTTTCAGTCCTATGAAAATAATTGCTTTGCCCATATATTTTGCTGTTGCCATTATGAAGGCCAATGTGTCAAAGTATGAATATAAAACATATTTTACCAAACATTTAGAAACTTGGCTTATGAGCCTATCGGCCACCGTAGTGGAGCTGCTGGCAGCCACTTTGATGCATGAAGCTGGAGTTTAAGGAGAGGCTGAGATAGGACACATAAATTTGGTTGTCATCAGCATACAGATGATGTTCAAAGCTATTTCCTACCTAGAGATAGATACCTTTACACAGTGATGAACATGGACATGGTTGATGTGTCCTTAAGAAGGAAAAACAAACAAATCAGCACAATACTCAAAAGCAAAATGAGGGGGGAAGACATCAAAGTGAAACAAAAAACTAATAGAAATTTTAAAATAAGAGACTAGTGACTTTTCAGGCAAAAAGAAAAGTTATGAATTACTGCCAAGACCAATCCTTTCAAAAATCCTACCAGATTTCAAAGCAGAAAGGCTGGTTCCTTGGGAGAGTCCCTGAACAGTGTCAGATGTCTCGTGAATAACACAACATGTAAACACCATAATGAAAATTCCACATGTTCTGCCTGATTTTGCTGGGCTGCAGAGCAGAAGTAAGAAAGAAGCTGGGCTTTCTCAAATGCACAAGTTAGCAGAAAATACATCACCAAGATAGCTTTCCTGCAGCTGGGACCGAAAATTCGGCGTGGGATGAATGACACATAAAGGCGAGTGTGTTGTTGGAACCGGAGCCTGGAAGCCTCTGAGCTGAGCGAGCCCTTCTCCACCACCCGCAGCCCTCACAGCTCTCCTATCTCATTCCTGGTGGGCTTCACTCACTTGCCACGTCCTGGGCCCTCCCTTGCCAGCTCCCTCCCAGGACAGCACTGGCTCTTTAGAGCTGCTGCCTCCAGAACAATCCTGTTTATTTAACTTGAAGGAACCTGGCTCTGCACTGTGCTCACGGGCAGCCTGGGCTGTGTGGGGTGTGATCCTGCCCTCCCTTTGAAGCAGGCATCAATAAGGCCAAGAATCCAACCTTATTACCCATCCTTGATGTCCTCGACTCATTTCTATTTCCCAGCACAGAACATCAATAACATTCTCTGTAAATTTGACTCTGCACATCTTATTAGATTGAGCTGAGCCGTGGGCAAGACCAGAGCTAATGCCTCCTGTGATTTTCCTGAGGTTGATTTTATGAGCAAGACAAATGATTTCTCAGAGCTCCTCCTTTCCTTCAGCCCCCTCCAGTCTCTCATTTCAATTGAAACCCGGCTGCACTCTCTGCTTAGAGTTCTTTACTAGCACCAGTCACCCTCTGATTCACAATGTATTTTGCTTATTTGTTTTCTGTTTGTTTATTGAGAGGCAGTGCAGTGGTAAAATCCCAGACTACAGAACCTCAACAATCCCAGTTCTGCTACCTACTAGCTGTGTGATCCTGGGCAAGTTACTTAACCTCTCTGAGCCTCAGCTTCCTCATCTGTAAATCAATAGTTTCTTCCTCATGGGGTTGTTATAAACATTAAATAAATTAATATGTGTAAGACAAATAGACATGACATTTAAAAGGAACCTGATCCACAGCCTAATCCTTAGACTCCATTCAAGTTTCCAACTGCACCAATTATGTCCTCAACAGCCACAGGACCCTGTCCAGAATCACATATTGCATTTCATTGTCAAGTCTCTAGAGTTTCCTTCAGACAGCAACAGTTGCTCCATCTCTCCTTGACTTTCATGCCGTCAATACATTTTTGAAGATTACAGGTCACTCATGTAGAACGTCCCTCAATTTTGGCCTGTCTGGTATTTCCTCGTGATTCAATTCAGGACATGCGTCTTTGGCAGAAATATCACAGAAGCAATAATGTAATCTTATTTCATCCTGTCAGGCAGCATGTAGTTTCAATTCGTCTCATAACTGACGTTGTTTACTTTGATCACTTGGTAAAGACGGGGCCTGCCAGGTTTCTGAAGGATAAGGTTACCCTTTTCTCATGTGTAACAGTAAATATTTTGTGGAGAGCTGCTTCAAAACTATGTAAAAATAGCTTGATGGTTTATTTATATCTGTATGGACTCACGGTTTCCTATTTTATTCAATGGGTTATACTCTATTACCATTATTTATTTTAATGCCCAAATTGTCCCTGTTGGCCAGCAGGAGCACCTTCAAGCCGGCTTCTGTGTCCTTTCAACATGTCCCCATCACTTTTTGATTATCTCCTTGTTTCCTGGGACATTTCGTACTTCCCCACCCCCAGCCCTAGAATCAGCCATTTCTCCAAGAAGCCCTGGTTCCATTTAGTGAAAGACTGTACTCAGAAACCAAGACCTGCGTGCTAGGAGTGCTCATTGCTATTGAGGCATGACTGCTCCCAGCCCCTCTCAGGAGACAGAGCTAGGGAATGTGTGTGTTCCTGTTCTAACAAGCATTTTACAACTGTTTAGTACACAGTATTTTCCAAAGCAATTTCTCACGACATATCTCACTATAACTTCATATTCACATAAATACTTGACACCAGTAGGATAAACATTATTATCCTCATTTATGGATCAGAAGACTGAGGCTCATTTATTCAATAAACTTTATTTATATTAAGTGCCCTCCTGTGACACTTAAAGTACCTATGCCTAGCTCTAAGTGTACAACAGTAGAGTGGAAAGACCATTTAATTTATCATCCAAATCAGGACATGTTAGAGAGTGAAAGAGGGGCTGGGACAACTGGAAATCAGGACTGTCTCAGGGAAACTGCAATGTATGGTCACCCTGTGAATAGACATAATCCTTGTCCTTGCCCTCAAAGAGTTTGACATGTAGGGAGGAGGCATACAAGAAACAGGGCAATTATGCTCTAGGGTGCTAAGTGTCATAATAGAGAGGCACGGAGTTTTACGTGTACAAAGGAGGTACGCTGAATTCAGTATCAAAGAGAATGACCAAGGAAGTCTTCCTGGAGGAAGTGACGTTCAGGCTGGGATGTGACATAAAAGTAGGACAAATTTTACTCATGGGAAGAAGTGTGTAAAAGCATCCCAGGCAGGGAGCACAGCATGCACAAAGCCCCAGAAGTGAGAGAGAATATCGAGACATAGGAACTGAAGGAAGGCGAGTTGTGTGTGAGACCCTGAGCAGAAGTGGGAGAGGAAGGTTGTAGACATGGGGCTGGAGAAGTGGCCAGGGAGCAATCACGGAGCCAGGCTAAGGCCTTATCACAGGAAAGGACTTACCCAAGTTCCCAAGCTCAGGAGTGAACATGGGCCAGCGCCAGAACCCAAGTCTCCCGAGCCCTAGTCTAGGCCTTTCTTCACAGATATGTGTCAAGAGAGAATCAAAACCACGTACTAATTAAGACCCGCCCTTCCTCTGACTTGCTGTGTCACCTTGAACAAGTTTCTTGACTATTCCGTGCCTAAGTTTCCTCATCTGTAAAGTAGTAATAATAATAGTACCTACCTCATAGTGTTGTTGTGAGAATAAAATGAGTTATTGTACATGTGGAGTAATTAGAACACTGTCTGTCACTAGATCCAAACTATAGAAATGTTGGCTGTTATGATTATTACAGGAGAAACAGAGAAGCAATACTACCTGTTGTTAACCCCTTGGTAAGGAACAATTTAGCCAATACTTTCTGAAGCAACAGCTCACTGAGGGACAATGGGACCCAAGTCACTAGTGGAAGCTTTGACAAGGGTGAATGGCCAGAAACATCCCGGGAGCCTGAGTCAAGGAGACGGTAGACCACCATCCCCCAGCATGAGGAGAGCAAAAGCAAGAAAAGCCACACTCCCTGTGTCAGTGTCCCAGGGCTGCCAGAACAAGTCACTGCAAACTGGGTGGCTGAAACCAACATAAACGGATTCTCTCACAGTTCTGGGGGCTGGAAGTCCAAAATCAAGGTGTTGCCAGGGCCACGCTCCCTCTGAAAGCTCGAGGATAGAATCCTTCCCTGCCTCTTTCCCTCTTCTGTGGCCCTGGCAATCCTTGGCATTCCTTGGCTTGTGGCTGCTCCTGTCTCTGCCTGCATCTTACACGAGCTTCTCTGGATCTCCTCTTCTCTGTCTCTTCCAAGGACACTCTAGTTGCATGTAGGACTCACCCTAGTCCAGTATGACCTCATTCTAACTAATTACATCTGCAAAGACTGTTTTCAAATAAGGTCACAATCTGTGTTTCCAGATGGACATGAATGTTTGGAAGACACAGTTCAACCCACGACATTGCCAGCTTCTGGGACTCAACACAGAGTGTCCACAGCAGTTGGGACACCAGAAGGAAGATGGGAAGGAGGGGACAGTAGGGGCAGCCAGGCCATGGATTTCCCCAGCTGCCTCCCTGAGGGGTCACCAGGGGCAGCAGTGACCATGTTTGGAGGGCCGCAGCTTCTGTCAGGAGACCCTCTCTGCCTCCAGCTTGCTAGGCTCCCTCCCCAAATCCTCTCAGAGCCTTTACTAGCTCCGGAGGATCTGCACTAACCCTTGGGGTTTCCCCACCCCCTGCCAATGTCTCTGTACATCCCTTTAGTAAACTTCTCTTTCCATTTTGGGCATGCCGTCTGTTTCCTGCTGGAACCCTGACTGATACACACATCATTAGTAGCAACATCAAGGATCCTCAGGAAAGCTGAAGCAAACTGCTGTGAAAGAATTCTAGAACCTTCCACAGAGGAGGAACAACCATGCTGTAGATGAAAGCACCTCCATCTCTGCCTTTCTTCTCTCTGTCCTTGCCCTGCCTTCACCCCAGCCAAGTTGTGTGGCCCTGTGGTAGAGCTCTGGCCTTGGCACAGAGGACTTAGGTGAGTGAGTGAGTGTGTGTGTGTGTGTGTGTGTGTGTGTGTGTGTGTGTGTGTGTTTCCCATAGTAGGAGACACATGCCCATGAAATGTTGATGTTCCTGAGATTATTTTAGGTGACGTTATTGAATACTTATCATACTACTGAATCTTATCATAAGAAAAAAATTTTTTATTGAAACATTTGATTATACATATTTGTGGGATACAGTGTTATATTTCAATACATATATACAGTGTGTGATGATTAAATCAGGGCAATTAGCATATTCCTCATTACAAAACTTAATTATTTCTTTGTTATGAGGACATTTGATCTCCTCTCTTCTAACTATTTGATAACATGCAGTAAATTATTGTTAACTATAGAGCCTAGCTCAACTGTACACCAATACAACTTATTTTTCCTATCTAGCTGTTTAGTGTCCATTAACCAACTTCTCACTACCCCTCCCCTTCCCCTTTCCCACCTGTAGTAATCACAGTTCTGCTCTCTCCTTTTGAAAGCTCGGCTTACTATTTACTTATTTGTTTGTTTGTTTGTTTTTAGTTCCCACTTATGAGTAAGAATATGTGGTATTTCTCTTTCTGTGCCTGGCTTATTTCACTCAACATAATTTTTTCCAAGCTCATCCATGCTGCTGTGAATGGCAGAATTTCATTCTTTTTTGTGGCTGAGTAGTATTCCATTGTTTATATATATCACATTTTCTTTATCCAGTCATCAGTCAATGGACATTTGAGTCCATTCCATATCTTGGCTACTGTGAATAGAGCTGCAATAAACATGAGAGGGCAGGTATCCCTTTGACATGATGATTTCCATTTCTTTGGGTATATATACCCTGTAGTAGGGTTTTTGGATTGTATGGTAGTTCTATTTGTAGTTGTCTAAGAAACCTCCAGACTGTTTTCAATAATGGTTGCATTAATTTACAGTCCCACCAACAGTATAGGAGGGTTCTCCTTTCTCCACATCCTCACCAGCATTTGTTGTTTTCTGTCTTTTTGGTAATAGCCAGTCTAACTGGGGTGAGATGATATCTTGATGTATTTTTGATTTGCATTTCTCTTATTAGTGATGTTGAGCATTTTTTCATACACCTGTTGATGATTTGTATGTCTTCTTTTGAGAAATATTTATTCAACAACTTTGCTCATATTTTTAATCAGATTACTTGGTTTTTTACTATTGAGTTATTTGAGTTCCTTGTATATTCTGGATGTTAGTCCCTTGTCAGATAAACAGTATGCAAATATTAAGAAAATTATTATACACTCTTTTCTCCCTTGATCCTTGTCATTATATGAAAGGGAAAGTTTCATTTTGGTTCTACTGTGTCTTTAGTGCTCAAGCATTCGCTAATGTCACTTTTTAACAGAGAGAAATCCTCAGACTCAGAGCCTAACATAGGCCACAGAGTATACCTAGAATTTAATAACATTGTTTTGTTTTCCATGTTTTTATTTTGGGTTATCTTCTTTTTATAGCAAATAATACTGGCTTTCCAATTTCAGCAGTGACATAAAATTTCATTTTAAAATAAATACAGTTACATTTAAAAGTTTATAGAAAAGGAACAAGAAAAAATAGTATTTGGACAAGGCAAAAAATATTTTATTTAACACACATGTAGTTCTTGCTATGCACCAGGCACTATTCCAAATGCTTCACAAATATTAACTCATTTATCTTCAGGATAAGCCTTATGGATGAGGAAACTTAATCGGGAGTTGCATGACCTGGACTGCTCCATGCCAAGCCCTGCAGCATGCCTGGCAGGGCCTGGGATGGAGCAATCAGGGTCGTGGAGCTCCTGAGACATGGCTCCTACCCCCGCCTCTCACAGTCGCACCATCCAAGTGAGGGAAGTCAGGAAACACAGAAGTGAAGATGACAGCTCTCTGCGAGGTGGTAGGTAGGTCAGAGGTTTGGGCTACAAAGGTGAAATTTGGGTTTTAATCAGTTGCCCAATACTTAGCCTATGCCTATCCAAAGACTGCACCAGGCTTTCCTTATGAATTTGACTCTATGAATGCTAGCTTACACTCGGCCATGAAAGAGTTAAAAAGCATGTTTGGGGGCAAATGCCTTAAGTGAGTCCCCTGAAGTTCCCTTGCCCTAATTCTCAGCAGTCTTGCAGCACAGCGAGCATCTTCCTGTCTCTCATCCTTCCTGTGTCCATTCTGGGAGGCTTTGGAACTGGAACATGTAATGTCACTGAATCACTCCCTCCCTTCTCCCTGCTGTTTTTAATTCTTTCTAAGATTTGCTCTTTCTGGGAGAGTGACACATGAGGACTCAACAATTTTAAGCCTGATTCTTAAAGGAGACCCGCCATTTCATTAAAAATAATAACAAAACATGTTAATGCAATTAAAGCATTCGATTCTTCATAATGCCAAAAAGATTTCTGTAGAGTATGCTCTCTCTTGCTCGCTCTCTCTCTCTTTGTTTTATTATACTTAGAATGATAAATGCTTAAGAAACAAACCAAAATAATTTGTGAACCTCTACTTTGGCTGGTAATTCTTTTTCATAAAGTTAAAGCTTTTTTAGGGAAGGAAAAAATAATCTTTTTGGAGATAATAATTTCATTTTCTTTGCACGGCAGGTAGAGAAACCAAAGCTAAAGGAAGCTTATTTTACATGCATATTCCAGTGGATGCTTTGCACAATACGTTATGGAGTTTATTGTCACTGGAGCTGTCTCATGAAAATGCTAATCCAAATCCTGAGAGATGCAGATTCAGACAAGATGAGGCTACCAGTGAGAGTGCTCAGAGGACAGGTCCCCAAACTGCCTGTCACTGCAGCAGAGTGACAATGGCCCTCATCAAGTCTGCTGTTGGAGAATGTTGGGCTCTCTTCCCCACTTCATCTCGTTTGATGCCAATCCTGCCAGCTGCTGCCTGCTGAAGCCCCCAAGAGTCCTTCTGAACCCCACCTGAGCCCAGAAAACCCAGGCACATGAGCCCAAGACCTTCATGATTTTATATAGAGAAATGGCATCAACCAGAGAAAATTATGTTGCTATTTTGGGAGTACAGAGAAAATAGGACATGTAAAAATATGCTTAACAGATGAAGGTTGGATCAAACCATGGCAGTGAACAAGAAGGCTAGAAGTTCCAGACAAGTCCAATGAATCAACTATAATTTAAAAATAAATAAATAAATAAATAAATAAAAGAATGACTCTTGGGTAGATGTTTGCCAAGTGCTTTCACATAAATTACATTTAGTCCCATCAGTAAGCATTTCTGTGTGTCAGGTGTAATAGGCACAGGGAGACAAGGAGGAGGAAGAAGACCCGTCCATGCCTAGGAAAGTCTTACAGACCAGCGTGGGGGTGAAGGGGTGGGAGGGAACTGGACAGAGAACCCAACACGTAGTTACAAAGCTCTCAGTGCAGGGTGCCAGGGAGCAGCGAGGGGGGAATGGCCAACCCAGCCTAGAGGCCGAGGGAACTTGGGATCAGGTAAGGCTTTCCTTCAGAAGTGACATGTAATCTGAGTCTTGAAGGATATACACAATTTTTATCCATGCAAATGTTCTAGGTTTTAAGGCCATATCAGTGAACAAAACAAAGTCCCTGCCCTCACGCAGCTTATATCCTGGTTGGGAGAAAGAGATCATGAACCCATACACATTTCATGTCAGGTTGCAAGCACAATGGGGAAAAATCCAGGTAAAAGGAATAGAGAGTGTAGGGGTGAAGGTGCAGAAGGGACTGCTATTGTATGTCAGGTGGTTAAGGAAGGACGTCTGAAAAGTGATATTTACATAGATCTAATGGAAGGGAGGAAGCAAGCCACACATATATCTAGAAATGGGGATGAACAGGGCTGACCCTGTGGCTCACTCGGGAGAGTGCAGCGCTGGGAGTCACTATGCACAGCCCACACTTAAGGAGTGGGGAGTTATGCTCCTCTTCATTGAGGACAACGTATCTATGTAAATAATTTGGAATTCTTCTGCATGGGAGATTTGTCTATCTCCCATCTATTTATTTCACAGTGGACTCACGGACATTTATTCTATACTCTAGGGTCATAATACAATACTACATTATTCCAGACTTGGTCACTGGGACCTCTTTCAGTTGGGTCTTTTGTCTTGTTGGCATATCCTCCAACATTACAAGTAGATTTTTGCACACTTCCTAACTTTCTGGCACCACAAAATACTCCAGGCTCACTTTGTCTATTTTCTGCACCAGTCTTAGAATCAGCCATTTCCCCCAAAGAGCTTTGTTTCTTTTTACTGGAGAATAGTATTAAACACCAAGGTCTAAGTGGGAGGTATGCTTGTTACGACTTGGGTGTCCTTGTTCTTAGGCCCTTTCAGCTGACAGAAGAGGGAAATATATTTATGTATACTAACCCACAGATAAAACACATAGTTATAAATAGCTCTGTATTTGACCAGCTGTATATAAAGCTAAACATGAGTTCATACTGATATCTCCAACTCCAACCCATCACCACATGGATCACTGCAGACAGGTCTCCCTTTGCTGATCTGCAACCTCTCACTCCCCACCCCAACAGTGAGGAAATGACTCCCACCCTCTGCCATCATTTACTTAACTGCTCAATTCCTATACACAGGTATAATGGTTTTAGAACTGTCAACAGTACCCTTACGGGAAACAACCTCATCAACGAAAGTACACATGTATGTGCAGTTCCTTCTGCCTTTATTTGCACTTTCTCCCTGCCCTCCGCCTTCTCCATGAGTTGTCTCATATATTTGCAGTAGCGCGATTACTTTGTCACATTCTGCATTCATCCTGAAGTTGATGAGTCCTTCAAACTCTTAAGTGAGTTTTTTTAATTTGTATATATTAAGGTCCACTCTTTCCGCTGTTAAGTTCTATGGGTTTTGACAAATGTATAGTGTCATGCATTCACATTACAACAACAAATAGAATAGTTTCATCACCCTAAAAAAACCTCCTGTGTTTCACCTATATAACTACCCCGACCCAAACCCCTGACAGCCCTGGTCTGTATACCATCTCCATAGTTTTGCCATTTACAGAATGTCACATAAATGGGATCATACAGTCTTTGGTCTTTTTCAGACTGCCTTCTTTCACCTAGAAATATGCATTTAAGATTTATCCGTGTCTTCGCGTGGTTTAAGAGCTCCATCTTTTTAATTGCTGAATTATGTTCCATTGTGTGGGTGAACTACAGCTTGTTCATTCATTCACCTGTTGAAGGGCATATGAGTTGCTTACAGTTTTTGATAATTATGAATAAAGCTGCTACAATATACATGTGCTGGTTTCTGAGTGTGTATCAGTTTTCAGATCAGTTGGGTAAATACTTAGAAGCACATTTGCTGGATTGTATGTTAAGATTTGGTGAGAAATTGCCAAACTGTCTTCAAAAGAGTCTGTACCATTTTGCATTCCCACCAGCCATTTATGAGAGTTTCTGTTGCTTCACATCTTGGCCAGCAATTGGTTTTGTCAGTGTTTCAGATTTTAGCCATCCTAGTAGATGTACACTGCAATCTCATTTGGCTTTACTCTGCATTTCACTATGACAAATAACTTCGAGCATCTTTCCATATGCTTATTTGCCTAATAAGCACTGATGAGATATCTGTGCAGATCTTTGGCTCATTTTTTAACTGAATTCATGAATCATGCTTTTGCTGTTGTGTCTAAAAACTAATCAGTAAATCCAAAGTCACATATATTTTCTCCGACATCTTTTCTAGCAGTTTTATAGTTTTTCATTTTACATTTAGGTCTATGATCCATTTTAAGTTCTTTTTGTGAAAGCTGTCATGTCTGTGTCAAGGCTTGTTATTTTACATATGGATGTCCAATTGTTCCAGCACTGCTTGTTGAAAAGATGATTCTCCATTCAGTTGCCTTTACAAAAGAGCAATTGACTTTTTTTTATATTTCTGTGGGTGGTGTTTCTGGGTTCTTTATTCTGTTTTATTGATCTCTGTGTCTATTCTTTTACCACTATGACACTATCTTGACTACTATAGCTTTGTATTAAGTCTTGAAATCAGATAATATGAGTCTTTCAACTTTGCTTCCCGTCTTCAGTATTTTATTGGTTAGTCTAGATCTTTTGCCTTTCTATGTAAACTGTAGAATCAATTTGTCAATATCTATAAAATAATTTGCTGGGATTTAATTGGGATTGAATTGAATATACATGAGTCCCTCCCTTATCTGCAGGGGATATGTTTTAAAACTCCCAATGGATGCATGTAACTGCAGATAGCACCAAATCCCATATATACTATGTTTTTTCCTATACTTATATACCTATGATAAAGCATAATTTATAAGTTAGGCACATTAAAAGATTAACAGCAATAACTAACAAATAAGATAGAACAATTATAACAATATGCCAGCATCACTACTTTTGTGCTTGGGGGCCATTATAAGTAAAATAAGGGCTACTTGAAACAAGCACCACAATACTGTGACAGCCAATCTTATAATGGAGATGGCTACTAAGTGACAAAGGGGGAGGTAGTGTCCACAGTGTAGATAGGCTGGACAAAGAGTTTATTCACAGTCCCAGGTGGAATGGAGGGGGACCACGCATGATTTCATCACACTACTCAGAACGTGTGATTTAAAACTTTAAAACTGTTTATTTTTGGAACTTTTCATTTAATATTTTCAGACAGCATTTGACCATGAGTAACTGAAACCACGGAAAGTGAAACAGCAGATAAAGAGTGAATACTGTATAAATTAACTTGGGGGAAATTGACATCTTAATATTTAGACTCCCAATTCATGAACATGAAATATCTCTCCATTTATTTAGATCTTGGATTCTCCCATTGGTGTTTTGTTGTTTTCCACCTACAGACGCTGTACATATTTTGTTATATTTATCACTAAGTACTTATATTTTTTGGTGCCATTGTCAGTTGTATTCTTTTTTATTTCAAATTCAAATTGTTCACTGCAGTTATATAGGGAAGTAATTGACTTTTGCATATTGACATTGTATCCTGTGACCTTGTTAAACCCACTTATTATTTCCAGGAGTTGTCAATTCTTTGGGATTTTCTATGTAGATAATTATGTCATCTATGAATAAAGTGGTTTTTTTATTTCCTCCTTTCCAAATGGTATACTTTTTATTTATTTCACTTGTATTACTCCATGCTATGGACTGAATGCTTGTGTCCCCCCCAAAATTCACATGTAGAAGCCTAACCTCCAATGTGATGGTATTTGCAGGTGGGACCTTTGGGAAGTCATTAGGTTATGAGGATGAGCCTTCATGAATGGGATTAGTGCCCTTTTGAGACATGACTGAGCTCACTTACTCCATCTCTGCTCTCTGCCATGTGAGGATACAATGAGATGACAGCCATTTGCAAACCAGGAAGCGGGCCCTTGCCAGACACCAGATCTGTCAGCACCTTGATCTTGGACTTCCAGCTTCCAGAACCATGAGAAATAAATGTATGTTTGTAAGCCACCCAATCTATATTTGTTATAGCAACCCAAACTGACTAAGACACTCCACTTGCTAGGAGTTCCAGTAGAGTGTTAAATAAGAGTGGTGAGAGAGGACATTCTTGCTTTGCTGTCAATCTTAGGGGGAAAGTGACAAGTTTCTCACCATTAATTATGTATGATATTGGCTGTAGATTTTTTTATATATGTTCTATATCAAGATGAAGATGCTTCCCTCTGTTCCTAGTTTTCAGAGAGTTTTTAATAATGAATGGGTGTTGGATTTTGTCAAATGCTTTTCTGCATCAATTGATATGATCATAAGATTTTTCTTCTTAGCCTGTTAATATGGTGAATTACATTAATTGATGTTTGAATGCTTAATGAGTTTTGCATACCTGGAATAAATACTATTTGACCATTGCATATAATTCTTTTTATACATTGTTAGACACGCTTTTGATATTGATCACTATGGTGTCACTGTTCCAGGTAAACTGAAAAGACGGGAGATGGGAGACCAGATGACTATTTAGTGGACTATTGAAGTAATTTGGTTAACAAGTAGAAAGGATCAAAATTCTCCAGTGGTAATGAGAATTAAAATGATTAAGGGTTGGGTTTTATAGGTATTTAGGAGGTAGAATTGGCAAGATTTGTCACTAATGGGTATGTGAGAAAAAAGAGAGGAGGGCAGAGGGAGGTCCATATCTGCAGCTTGAGCTTGAACAGTGGGTAGTGGCACTTATCACGTCAGATAATACAGAATGAAATCGATTTGACAAGAAAGAGGTAGGAATTATGAGCTCAGCTTTGGACATATTACCTATGAGATGACAGGACAGCCAGATAGAAATGCCCAGCCAGCATTTAGATATATAGGTACAGAGCACAGGGAGAAAGGATGAGCTTGATAGACTTGGGAGTTGCCTGTGCAAGGGCGTATATGAGAAAACAAGGGAGATCTGTCTGGGCAATAATAAGAATACCAAAAATGTCAAACTCTACAAATATGACAGTATTTGCAAATGTGAAAAAAGAAACCATCCTAATCCTTTTCTTTTTCTATTTTTAGTCCTGACACAGCAACAACTTCCTCATTGTGTCCTTAAGAAAAATATTGCTGCTTATTACTTTACCTTAGTCACCTTGAACAAACATGCAGTCTCAACTAGTAGCAATCCTATATTCAGCCACAAATTAGATTGAGATGCCTAACTCGGGCTAACCTGACACGTAGGTTGCAGCCTACAACTCTCCCCACTTTCTGGTCTGTTGATTAAATGGTTTATTGTGAGGAGCTGCCCGAAATCGCCATTACAAGATGGCGCTGATTTCCGGTGGAGGGCAGGGCTGCTCGGTAACACGCCTGGGCCGATTAGGCAGCCACCAATAAGGTAGGAGCACGTCCTAGGCGAGGAGCAGTCTCTATATAAAGGGCGCGGGTTCCCTCGCTCGGGGTCTCCATTTTTGGCAAGCTTATGCTCTCCCTCTCAAGATGCATTAAAGCTGATCTGCAGAAGGATCCTTTGTGTGCCGCGTCGTTCTTGCTGGCGAGACGGTAGCGCGGGACATTTGGTGCCGAAACCCGGGAACTTGTGTCATCGTCAGCACCTTCGGAGACCCCCTGGAGACAGGGAGGATTCAGAACTGCAGGAGGGTAAGTTCGGAGAGGTATGCCTGTTCTTGGTCTGGGGTTAATCCGGTTGGTTTAAAAGGTTTTGAAATCGCCCGTTGGTGTGGTCAGACTGATGTAGATAAGCAGCTGCACCAGAGACCTGTGTGAGCCTCTAGTACGTAAGGGAACGGCGCGTCTCACAGCGCCTCCCACTGAGTGGGGCGCGTTATGGGTTCCACTCAGTCCATGGTTACCGCGTTAGAGGCCATGCTGAGACAACGTGATATAAAGGTAGGGGGCCGTGTGCTCAAAAATTTTGTAAAAGAGGTAGATCGTGTAGCGCCGTGGTTTGCTTGTTCCGGCTCCTTGACTTTGAGCTCTTGGAACAAACTAGGCAGAGACCTTGACCGCAAGTACGCGGAGGGAGACCTCCGTCAGGGCACCAAGACCATTTGGAAGTTTATTAAAAATTGCTTAGAAGATGAGGGCTGTAAACTGGTAGTGATAGTAGGGCAAAATACATTAGAGGAGGTCCAAGACAGCATGTCAGAAACTGAACGGAGTGAGAGGATGGGTACCCGCAGGAGGAGAGACGTCTCCCATAAGAAAAAGGGCCCTCCCGGTAAGTCTACGGACGAGGGAGAGATTCTAAAACAACAAAGTGACACTCCCGGCACATCTGCCGGTAAAGGAGGGATTTCAAAACCCAGACAAAAGTTGGAAGGGAAAGAAGGAGGCCTCTACCCTATGCAAGAGCTGGGGGCCTTAAAACAAGAATTAGAAGATTTAAATCTGGATGAGTCCGACTCCGATCCCCTCAGCCCTAGTGAGGAATCCGATTTGGAGGAGGAAGCTGCCAGGTACGAGGAGGAGAGATATCATCCCGACAGGCGGCGGAGACCACTCGGGGAGTGGAAATGCCGGCCGCCCCCAGTGGCCCCCGCACGGCCTGCGCCTTCGGCGCCTCCTCCTTACGTGCAGTCTTCTAATCCCTTCTCATTCCTCTCTGATAAAGTGAGGAAAAAGGTTCAAGCTGCCTTCCCAGTTTTTGAGGTTGAGGGCGGAGGGAGAGTTCATGCCCCCGTCGAGTACACCCAAATTAAGGATCTAGCAGAGGCGGTTAGAAAATATGGTGTAAATGCCAATTTTACTCTAGTAATGCTAGAAAGGTTTGCTGGTGTGGCTATGACACCCGCTGACTGGCAAATGTTGGCTAAGGCAGCGCTCCCTACCATGGGTCAATACATGGAATGGAAGGCGCTATGGCATGAGGCTGCACAAGCTCAAGCCAGGGCAAACGCTGCTGCACTGACCCCCGAGCAGCGAGATTGGACCTTTGATATGTTAACAGGCCAGGGCCCATTTGCCGCTGATCAGACGGCTTTCCCATGGGGTGCTTATGTTCAAGTTTCTAGCACTGCCATTAAGGCTTGGAAGGCACTCCCCAAAAAAGGGGAAGCTTCTGGGCAACTTACTAAGATCATTCAGGGACCTCAGGAACCATTCTCAGATTTTGTGGCTCGAATGACAGAAGCAGCGGGGCGCATCTTTGGGGACCCTGATCAGACTGCGCTAAACGCTCAGCTGAAGGGAGGATTAATGGTGGTTAACCAGCGGGTGGATCTTGTGCAGGAACAAATAGACGTTTTATGGCAAATTGCTCAATTGGGGTGTCAATGGAAATATTCAGGGTTATGTGTCACCAGTATCCAATATAAAAAGTATACCAAAGCTGCAAATTTGTCTAAACAATTATCCCAGCATCTTTCAACAGGTTGGACGAGAGAATTTGACAGCCTGATAAACCAGCTGCGCATGGCCATTGTGTCCGTGAATTCAACAAGAGTGGATGTCTCCTTCGCAGCCGGACTGTCCTCATGGATTAAAACGGCCGTGTCCCACTTCAAGGAGTGGGCAGGAGTGATTGGGGTTGGCATGTTCTTATGTGGGGGAACTGTGCTCCTACTATGGTTGGTCTGCAGATTAAAAGCCCAGACCCAGAGAGACAGGGTAGTCATCGCCCAGGCATTTCTAGCCCTGGAACAGGGGGCCAACCCTGACGTTTGGCTGTCCATGCTTAAGGATTAGCCTGCTCTGACTCCCCTTCCCCCTTCCTGTTGGCTGGCCTCCCTGAAGCTTGTTCAGAGGAGTTCGCCCTTGCTCAAACAGGTCTATGTGTAACAACAGGCTCCAGTGTGTCCAGAGACGGGCAACTTCCCCCAGACTTGAACCAACCTAAGACATGGTGCCCGGTGGCGATAGGGTCAACCTATGACGGGTAAGGTCAAAGTCTGTGGAGGGACGACCTAGGACAGGAACGCTGGCTAATTTGTCCGCGACCGCCGAGCTTGTACCAGCCGCTTTAAATGATAAAAAAGGGGGAGATGTGAGGAGCTGCCGGAAATCGCCATTACAAGATGGCGCTGATTTCCGGTGGAGGGCAGGGCTGCTCGGTAACACGCCTGGGCCGATTAGGCAGCCACCAATAAGGTAGGAGCACGTCCTAGGCGAGGAGCAGTCTCTATATAAAGGGCGCGGGTTCCCTCGCTCGGGGTCTCCATTTTTGGCAAGCTTATGCTCTCCCTCTCAAGATGCATTAAAGCTGATCTGCAGAAGGATCCTTTGTGTGCCGCGTCGTTCTTGCTGGCGAGACGGTAGTGCGGGACAGTTTATGAATCTCACTGTAGGTCTGTGCTCTTTCTTTTCTTTACTTTTTTTCAAAGATTTTTTTATAATTTTTAAAATTTTAACATTTATTTGTACATATTTGGGTAGATAACATAGCTTTGCACCTGTTAATCCATCACCCCAGTCTCTAGTAACCATTATTCTACTCCCTACTCCTTTTTCTTTTCTTTATGTTATCCTCTCTTAAGATGTCTGGCAGCTGGTGCCTTCCTGCCTGGTTGAACCATTAGCCAGAATTTGTTTTGCCACTATGGTGAAAGAAAACAATGATTACCTCTATGTCCTAAAGTTAAGCAGACAATGACTCCTACTGGAGTATATAATAAATATGAATATCAATTCAAGTCAACAGACTTTTTAAAAAATTTTCCCACAAACATACCACCAGCAGTGGGGTCGCTTGGGGCTCCTCATCAAGTGTAGGCATGCAGTAGAGAATCATTTTTCTGGGAATGGAAGACAACTTGTACTTTAGTGTGTGCTTTCATTATATAAAGAAATGAGCCTCAGTTGTGATAAATAAAACTATTAGAAAAAAAATTGTAGAGGGAGACAACTCTGTTGAACTGACTTTCCATCTGCTTTGAGTCATTGCCCTAGAAAAGATGCTGTGTTTTCATTTATCATCACTCTCTTTCTTTGATCCCTTCCTCAAAGCCCAAATCACTAATTTAAAACTTCTTAATATAACTCTGAATTCTTAAATGTCAAGATTTTAATAAGGCAGCAACAAAAGTTTAATTAACTAAGTAGCATATTTCCTTTTAAAAAATTCCTACTAAGTCACCAACCCAGATATTTTTCTTCTCTACTGGCACTTTATTCCTTTCCAATGAACAAAGAGGGAGTGAGCAGCAGGAGAAGAGGAATAGGGAGAGATCTTACAAATACAATGTTGAGGGAATGAAGCCAGACACAAACAAAGTACGTTTTCCATGATTTCATGTATACAATGTTAAAAAAAAAACAGGCAAAAAAGAATCTATGCTGTTAGATTTAGAATAATGGTCTACTCTTTGTGGGGAATAATGACTGGTAGGGAGCAAAAGGGGGCTTTGTAGGTGCTGGTGAGGTTATGCATCTGGTCTGGATGCTGGTTATTTATGAGGATGGATCCAGCTGGTGGGCATTCAGTAAGCTGTACACTTATGATATGTGAACACTTCCATAAGTACATAATATTTGAATAACACTTTTTAAAATAAGGAAAAAGAGCCGGCCCCGTGGCGCACTCGGGAGAGTGCAGCGCTTGGGAGCGCAGGGGTGCTCCCGCCCTGGGTTCGGATCCTATATAGGAATGGCCGGTGCACTCACTGGCTGAGCACGGTGCGGGTGACAGCATACCAAGGGTTGCGATCCCCTTACCGGTCACAAAAAGACAGATAAATAAATAAATAAATAAATAAATAAAATAAAATAAAATAAGGAAAAATATCATCCACCATCTTGAAAACAACCACATGCAAATATTGAGGGAAACAATAACATCCAACATTAAAGGAGAGTTCCCCATGTACTAGTCATTGTTCTGAGTGCTTTGCAGGTAAATACACTCATTTTTATTCTCATAACAACTGCATGAGGTAAGTACTAAGAGGTTATCCTGATTTTGCAAATGAGAAAACTGAAGCTTAGGAAAGTAATTTGCCCAGCATCTCACAAATAGAACACACTGGAATCAGAACTGGAAAAACAAGAATAATCCTATCCCAAAATTAGTACATGGAAAGAAATAGCTAAGATCAGAGCAGAATGAAATCAAATAGAGATAAAAAAAAAAAAAAGATACAAAAGATCAATGAAACAAAATGTTGGTTTTTTGAGAAGATAAACTAAATAGACAAACCATTAGCTGGACTGGCTAAAAAAGGAAGAGAGAAGACTCAAATAAAAATCAGAAATGAAGAAGGAGACATTACAACCAATACCACAGAAATACAAAGAATTATTAGAGACTATTATGAACAACTATATGCTAATAAATTTGAAAACCTGGAGGAACTGGATAAATTATGGACACATATAAACTACCAAGACTGAACAAAGAAGAAACAGAAAATCTAAACAGACCAAAAATGAGCAATGAGATTGAAGCAGTAATCAGCAGTCTTCCAACAAAGAAAAGCTCAGGACTGGATGGCTTCACTGCTGAACTATACCAAACTTTAAAAAGGAACTAACGCTAATTCTTTTCAAACTCTTCCAAAAAGTTGAAACAGAGGTCATTCTCCCATACTCATTCTATGAGGCCAACATCACCCTAATACTAAAATCAGACAAAGATACAACAAAAAAAGAAAACTTCAAGCCAATATCCTTGATAAATATAGACACAAAAATCCTCCACAAAATATTAACAAACAGAATGTAACAGCACATCAAAAAGATTATACATCGTGATCAAGTGGGATTCAACCTAGGGATACAAGAATGGTTCAACATACCCCAATCTATTGTGATACACCACATCAACAAAATCAAGGACAAAAATCATATGATTATCTAAATAGATGCAGAAAAAGAATTTCACAAAATTCAACATCTTTGCTGAAATACTTTCAACAAATTAGGTATAGAAGGAAAATCTCAACATGATAAAAGCCACATACAACAAACCCACCACCAATATCATCCCAAATGGGGAAAAGCTGAAAGCTTTTCCTTCAAAAACAGAAACAAGATAAGGATGCTCACTCTCACCACTCCCATTTAACATAGTATTGGTAGTACTAGCCAGAGCAATCAGGCAGGAGAAAGAAATAAAGGGCTTTCAAATTGGAAAAGACAAAGTCAAATTGTCCCTGTTTGCAGATGACATGATCCTTTATACAGAAAAACCTAAAGACTCTACCAAAAACTTTTAGAGCTGACAAACAAATTCAGTAAAATTGCAGGATACAAAATCAATATACAAAAATCAGTAGTGGTTTTATATTCCAATAATGAACTAGAAGAAAAAGAAATTAAGAAAGCAAGCCCATTTACAACAGCTACTAAAAAGTAATTACATAGGAATAAATTTAAGCAAGGAGGTGAAAGATCTTTGCAATGAGAACTACAAAACATTACTGAAAGGCATTAATGAGGGCAAAAAAAAGATGGAAAGGCATTACATGCTCTTGGATTAGAAGAATTAATGTTGTGAAACTGTCCATACTACTCAAAGCAATCTACAAATTCAATGCAATCCCCATCAAAATATCAATGACATTCTTCACAGAAATAGAAAAAGCAATTCTAACATTCATATGGAACAAGACCCCGAATAACCAAAGGAATATTGAGCAAAAAAAAAAGCTGGAAGCATTACACTACCTGACCTCAGCTTTTGTAACCAAAACAGCATGGTACTGACTGGCATAAAAACAGACACTTGGACCAATGGAACAAAATAAGAGAACCCAGAAATCAACCCACATACTTACAGTCAACTGATATTTGACAAAGGCAACAAGTACATATATTGGGGAAAGAACAGCCTCTTCAATAAATGGTGCTGGGAAAACTAAATATGTGCATGTAGAAGATGAAACTAGACCTGTACTTCTCACCATATACCAAAATCAACTCAAAATGGATTAAAGACTTAAATATGAGACCCGAAACAGTAAAACTCCTAGAATAAAACATTGGGGAAACACAAAGATGTAGGACTGGGCAATGGCTTTATGAATAAGACCCCAAAAGCACAGGCAACAAAAGAAAATATAAACAAATGGGACTATATCAAACTAAAAAGCTTCTGCACAGCAAAGGTAACAATCAACAAAGTGAAAAGACAACCTACAGAATGGGACAAAATATTTGCAAACTGTACATCTGACAAGGGATTAATATGCAGAATATACAGGGAATTCAAACAACAGTGAAAAAAAATCCAATTTAAAAGTGAGCAAATGAACTGAATAGACATTTCTCAAAGGAAGACATATAAATGGCCAACAGGTACATGAAAAAATGCTCAACATCATTAAGCATCAGGAAAATGCGAATCAAAACCACCACTCTCTATTATCCCTAGAGATCCACGGGCAAAAATTTTACTTCTTGTTCCTGCAAACTTATGTTCTGTTGGCCTAGAGATCTTAGTCCCAAAGGGAGGAAGGCTTCCATCAAGAGAAACAACAATGATTCTGTTTAACCGGAATTTAAGACTGCCACCTGGCCACTCTGGGCTCATCATGCCTCTGAGTCAACTAGCAAAGAAGGGAGTTACTATGCTGACTGGGGTGATTGATCTTGACTCCCATGGGGAAATCAGACCTACTCCACAATGGAGATAAGAAAGGTATGTCTGGAATTCAGGAGATCCCTTAGGGCATCTCTAAGTTAAGGTCAATGGGAAATTAGAACAACCCAACACAGGCAGGACTACTGATGGCCCAGACTCTTCTGGAATGAAAGTTTGAGTCAATCCCAACAGGTAAAGAAGCTCAACCAGCTGAGGTGCTTGTTGAACACAAAGGGAATATGGAACGGGTAGCGGAAGAAGGTGGTTATGAGTACGGGATATGACCACACGACCAGCTACAGAACTGAGGACTGTAATTGTCATAAACATTTCTTCCATATTGTGTTATGAATATGTCCGTGTGTGTGTGTGTGTGTGTGTGTGTGTGTGTGTGTGTGTGTGCGCACATCACCTCCCCTAGAGCATTTTATGACTCCAGAAACTTACTGATGATTTGGCAGGGGTTCCACCACCTAGTGTACAGCAGGTCACAATCCACCCTCCCCTTCTGCTTCCCAGGTGAAATAACCAGGCATTTCTTGTACTTTTTTATTAGGAACTGTTATGTCCAACGTAACTTCCCCCAAATCTTTTCTGCTGCGTTTTGCTTTGTTTCTGGCAGCTGGCTGGTATAGGGATTGTACCCTGGATCTTGGTGTTATCAGCACCATGCTCCAACAAACTGAGCTGACCAACCAGCCCTCCCCTAAATCTTTTCTTCCAGCACACGTGTTTTGGGATACCTTAGAAAACAAATAGAGATGAGTTCTAGGGCCAGCTGATAATATAAGAATTTTTGCAATAGTTATATTCATCATATGCAAAAATTGGAAACAACCTAAATGTCCATCAGCAAAAGAAAGGATAGCTAAATTGTGATATATTCACACACTGGAATATGATATAGGAATAAAATACAAACCATGACTACGAGCAACACAGGATCAGTCTCACAGACACATTGATGGGCAAAAGAAGCCAGGTACAAAAGAGTGCAGACTGTATAATTCCATAGATATGAAGTTCAAAGATACACAAAAGTAAGGTAATAGAAGTCAGAATAGTGGTTACCTTTGGAGAGGGACATTAATTAGGAAGGAGCACAAGAGAATTTCCTAGGGTGTTGGAAATGTTCATTTAGATATCTGTAAGAATACCAGACCACACATGCACGCACATACCTTGTATTTGAGTCTTCCAATTCATGGAAAGGTCAGAGAAAGGGAGGGGTTAAGGGGCTACTCCATAAATATAGCCCAGCTGGTGGAACAATTTAAGGATGGGAGAATATAGACCAGGTGACTAGCCAGGATCCTTCTAGACTCTCCTCTCTGTAACGTCTCATTAGAAACACATTTTATCTTGATTCTAAGAAAAACTCAATTTATTGCATCATTTCTTTAACCTTTGAAATGGATTGAGTAATCTCTATTGGTACAAGTTAATTTAGAGGGCATATCAGAGGAAATATAATTATCTGACCAGGGTCAAGTTACTCAAACCCCAAACATGGGCCTTCTGACATTCCCTAGGTTTTCTTGTTCATATTCAAACAGAGACACTGGCGAGGTGCTATCAGTCTGCTGGAGGATCTGATTGATTGAGCTGTGACCAATTCATGTCCCCCACAGGATACACCAAATCTAGAAATTTAATTACTGCTCAGTCTCCAAAGAGAAATGATGCGTGACTGAAAGGCTGAAACCCTTCTTCATGAATCTATTTTTCTTTCATAAAAGTGAACGTTTTGGTAGGTGACGCTACAGCTGCAGAGGTGACATTAACAGGATGTCGAGCTGTGTGTATTTGGAAGGACTTACTGAAGGTGATGCTGTTCTGTTCACCTTCTACGCGCCAGATGCTTTCACTTAACCTTATTTAATTATTGCACACGCTGGTGAGGTCCATCTTCTAATCCCCATTTTTCTAATAAGGAAAGTGAAGATTAACATGATTAAGCAACCTGTCCAAGGTCTCTCAGCCAGTATCCTCCAAACTGATGTCCCTGCCTCTGTTGTTAGAAAGCATGGCTCTAAGAACTGTTACATCTATGCTGCTGGTGGGGACCATTCCCCTGCTGTGATTATCATCCATGGTGTGAAAACTAGAGGTAGGTGACTTGGGCTGAACTGAAGAACCGTAACAATATGAGAAGAAAAGCTCTAGCAGGTAGATATAATTGTGGTGGTCCCAACAGTCTGAAGAACTCATTGAGTTGACAGGCTGTCAGAGAATGAGACATTTAAGGGTCTAAAGTAACTCCACGGAACAGAAAGTTTTACTTGTATTTTATGAGATAACGTTATAATATGCCAGCCTTTTTTGAAGTGAGAGGACTATTCATTACCTCTCAAAATAAGGTGTAAATGAAGATTCCTAACAATAAAAGCATGAAGAGGACAGAAAAGAGGAAACTTACTAAGCACTTTCATCTGAGCTTTCTATTCACAGTCTTTCTTTAAATCTTTAATACACCATGGTGGGGGAAGAGTTACATCTCCACTTTACAGAAAAGGAAGTCAAAGTTCAGAGAAGTGATATAATTTTTCCAAGGCCACACTATATGGAAATGGTTGGATTAGCATAACAGAGAGTGCATTGAAGTCAGATAGTCCTGAGTTTAATTCCAACCCCAATAATTCCTTGTATAGTGGTATTGAATAACTTATCTTATGTATTCAGTTTTCTGGTCTAATAAGTACTTTACCATTTAGAATGTTTTTGGTTACATGTAATTGAAAACAAACCAAAATGGCTTAAATGATAAGGAACTGTTACTACCTCACAAAGGAAGAAGTTCCGAGGTCAGATGTCTTCAGGCTTAATCAATCAAGTGGATCTATACGACATCACTAGGGATCTAGGTCCTCCCAGTCCTCTGCTGTTCCGTGCTCAGAATGTCAGCTTTGTCCTGCAGTCTAGCTACCCTCATGGTCATGAGCTGGCTGCCATAGTTCCAGGTGTCTCATTCAGACAGGAAAATATTCAGAGGAATAAGAGAGGCCACCTCTTCTTGTGTCTCTTTTAATCGACAGAAAAGCCTTTCCCAGATGTCCCAGGCCAGTAGATTTGTTCCCAAATCCTATTGTCAAGAATTAAGTCATATACCCATGTCTAAGCCAATCCCTGTCAAGGAAAGTGGGACTACTAGGGTTCACTTAGACCAGTACCCCCACTTAGGAAGAAACTATGGGGTAGGCTAACATAAGTGTCTTCTAGATAGGGTTGTCTGGTAAAATATAGGACATCCAGTTAAATTTGAGTGTCACATAAATTTTAAAAAGTGGAACATAGTCCACATGCCTACTTGCTAGTGCCAGCTCAAGACCTACTCCTTCCTCTTTCTACCAAAAAATCCTTCCCCTGCATGCACATCACCTCACCTGTACCTGCTCTTCCAGCTCAGCAAAAATGTCCTGACGCGTTTAAATATTAGTTTAGGCCGAAAGGGATAATTTGAAATGTTCTGCCAGGGGGACCATGTATTCCCACTTATCTCCGAGTTTAATATCATTTTCAAGTACCAAATAATAATCCTAGCTAACATTTATTGAGCATTTACTAAATGCCTTGCACAAAGCTAGGAACCATGAGCCTTGAAATAACTAAATAATATATGTATAATTATCTCCATTTTACACATACACACATACACACACACACCACTGAGGCTCATGGAGATAAAGTAACACACCCAAGGCGATAGGACCAGAAACAAGACTTGTCTGACACCTAAACCAGAGTTCTTAAAACTGAATTTTACTGCTTCAGAAAACCTGCAGTGCTTGGATCATGTATCCGGTAAAGCATTTATTATGCTCCTACATGTTTTAGATTTGAAAAATTTGTAAAGATTATCCTCCATGACAACCAGTCAGTAAACTGGGTCTCAGAAAAGCACTAAATGCCTGGCTTTCCTTTTCACTGGCTTCTTTATGTCATTCTGGTCAGCTCCTTCTATGGTTGAACTACAGACCTCAGGGTCTTTATCTCCTTCCTCACAGATCCTGTGGTAGAATCCAGACAAAAAATCAGCAAGAATTTTTTGAGTGCTATAGATAAATAACATTTGGCAATATGTTTTCACTTAGAAACTGTCTTGAAAACTTTTATGTAATTAACTTGGTTGAAAACCTCTTCAAAAAGAGACGGCAATTAAAAATATCTCCATAAGTTATATTAAGCACATAAAACAAAGAACTTATGTATTCGATATTACTATCTCTTACACTAGCCATGTTTTATGACTTTTAATGTCCAAATTTTCTTTCACAAAACTTGACATCCATCAAGCATAGAAGTTTACATTTCAAGGAGGTAAGAGATGGACTTTGAAAGAAAGCAATTTGATATCAAAAGAATCCTTATCTCTTTATATAAAGTTTCAGGAAATACAAAAGCAAAAATGATGAAAAAAAGACCATGCTTGTTCATTCTTGTTCATAACTCTTTATGCAGTCTCAATTTTACCTTTATTTGTTGCAATCATTGATTAATATACATTTCCCCCTACTAGACTATATGCCCATTGAGGGAAGAGACTGTGCCTTTCTAGCCACCACTTTCTCCAGTGCCTGCCACAATTCCTGTAACAGAAGAGATGCACAACATATATTTACTGAGTGTATGAATGTGAAATAGGTTTTTTTTTTCATCCCTAAAATTCCATAAGTTTAAGTAGACCAGAACAGAAAGTAGGAAGATGTATGAAAATCTGTTCTGCTCTTGGGAAAATGCCTCCGCCTCCAAGAGATGTTGTCCCAGATCATTCTGGTGTCCACCTGACCAGAAATTATCCCAGGTTAGATGATACAGCAGTGGTTGTTCCCAGCCAAAAAAGACTAGTGAGCTCTATTTCTATGGAAATACTAGGTACCTCATTCTAACATGGAACTTAGCAGAAGCACTCATGTCTGCCAAAGCAGAAGTTTCCTAAGTAAACCTTGATCCCCAATCCTTCTACCTTTTGTTGAAGAGTCACACCAGAGCTTATAACAATTTTACAATCTTGAAATCTGCCCCTGGTCCCATCTGTTTTAAAGTATAAAATCCAGCACCTGGCCCTAAGATAATGACTCACCTTAACCCTCATCCTCACAACACATGTCAACCCATTTTTGAGATGAGAAAACTGAAGCTCAGAGAAATTAGGTAACTTCGTTCACATATCCAGGAAGTAAGGGAGCCAGAATTTGATCACAGGTCTGTTTGAAACCAATGTCCAAGCTTTTTTTCCAGCCCACTGTACCAGGTTTCCTAACCGCTTGTTTGTAAATTCTCAAAGATTCACAAAGTTTCTCCAAGAGGTTGTTAAAGATAGCCTTTTTTGTTTCTAATTTTAATCAATAAAATATCAAAAAAAAAACCTTCCCCTTTAAAACAGAAAATATTGGGAGTGCTTCTGCAAGATGTCAAGTGAGCAAGCAGCACAGCAAGTGGAGATCAGATGAGTGTGCTTATGACTCAACGCGTTACTCAGCTGAACACGGCCAGCGGCCATATGGCTTAGATCATAACACAGTTTTAAATAGTTTTTATTCTTAGTCATATATTGCTGCATTTATGCCCCAGTGGATTGATAATTACAATCAGGAAGAATGAGGGACACTCATGTTGGAATACAAGAAGTTAATGAGGAGCATAAAATGATCATCGTTCTGCATATTACCCTCAAAAAGATCGGCACAAATGCTGAAACTCACAATCATCTCATCAGAATTTTTATTGGGTAAATTTAACTGTCACTGGGACTTCAAGAACCAGTTGAAAAAGGGAAAACACAATGGTTATCACAATTAACTTGGCTTTTCCTTTATTGAGAATGAGGTCTATCTATGTTCCACACATTATACGCAGAGAAGTGTAAAATTTGAAAATTCATAAGGTAAGGTGAATACGACTCACAGGTAATTGCAAAAGAAGTGAGGGTCAAAAAAGGTGAGGAAGTACCACACGATATAGAAAATACCACGACATGAATTTTCCATGTTCCCCTTTATCTTGGAAAAAGGAAACCCAAGGAAAGAATAATCAACATTTGAATAGACAACCAAAAATGTAACTCAGTCATTTCCAACCCTGGCTGCTCATTTGAATCGCCTGGGGAGCTTTTTAAAAGCACAGATGCCTGAGCCCTAAAATCAAAGAAACTAATTCAGTTGTTCTGGGATGGAATCTGGGCATGGGCATTAACTACAATGATACTTCAAAAAGTTCATGGAAAGATTTATTTTATCTTTTAGTTCTATTTTTCCATGAAACTTTTGAAGTACCCTCATATTTTTATCTCATCCCTAGTGATTTTACTGTATGTGCCTTAAATAACCCTCTCTTTAAGTAGACAGTAGAATTCCTTACTAGCAAAACTTTATTTTCTATCCAAACAGGGTCTATCCTGGGTGGAGGTCAGGAGAAAGGAACACAGGCCGAAAAGCCAGGAGTCCTGGGTTCAAGTCCTGCCTTTGCCACTGTGGGATCCTGAGTGAGTCCCCTCACCTCTCTGGCTCTCAGCATTCACTCCTTTAACACTAGCACTCTAACTTACTTCATCTCTAAGATCCCTACTGCCTCTAACATCTAATTAATTATTAAATATTATAATAATTGTTATACTGATAAGTTATAATAATATACCATAACAATCAGCAAAGCAACATAACATTGTGGAAAGAGAATAAACTTTGAAGTCACATCATCCTGGACTCAAATTCCAGTCCTGCCACCTTTGTAACTGTGTGACCTTAGCCAAGTCACTTAACCTCTCTGAACCTACTTTAAAATGGAGATAATATGTCAAAGAACTATTATGAAGATACAATAAAATAAAGAACTTTATACATTGTACATCTCAACAGACTGTAGCTATTACTGTTTTTTATGCTCTGGTTATTGCTGCTTCTGATGTTGTTATTATACTATTTCCTGTGCAGCAAGAAGTGAAAGAATGTTCATTTGGAAAAAAGAGAAATTTTAAGTGGGTTGATTGACTTGACTGTCCCTGATTTCTTGGGTTTCTTATCCAGGCCAGCAGACGGCTGACATACAGATCATTCATGCAGAAAACTTCAGCTATTACTGTTTTTTATGCTCTGGTTATTGCTGCTTCTGATGTTGTTATTATACTATTTCCTGTGCAGCAAGAAGTGAAAGAATGTTCATTTGGAAAAAAGAGAAATTTTAAGTGGGTTGATTGACTTGACTGTCCCTGATTTCTTGGGTTTCTTATCCAGGCCAGCAGACGGCTGACATACAGATCATTCATGCAGAAAACTTCTCTGTGAGACAGTTTTTCTCTTATGACCTATGAGCTTGGCTGCAGAAGGACCCTGCAGCAAAACTGCTGACTGTTTCAAAGAGAAGCAACCATGATAACACTGCCACGGAAAATGGAAAAATGGCTTTCTGTTGCCAAGTTTGCAACAGACGTGCATGCTTGAACCTCACCCCATTCCACCTTTTACATCACCTCCAAGCCCCTTTCTAGCCAACACCGTGCCTGCTGAGTATATCAGTTAGAGCATGGCTTCAGCTGCTGTAACAGAAACCCAAAATAATAGCAGCTTAAATCAGGTAGAAAATATTTTTTTCTTTCTCTGTTTTATTTAACAATCTGGATGAGTGCAATTCAAGGCTGGAAGACAGAAATCAGGGATCCTGGTTCCTACCACATTCTTGATCCCTATCCCCCAGCCACATGGCCCAGTACAGCTCATCCTGACATTCTTATTCCAGCTAATGGGAATAGGAAAAGAGCAAGAATGCAGCATATACCTCATTTTGAGGACATAAGCCACAAGTTACACAGGTAAACTCTGTTTGCTTCGACTGGCCAACATGCAGTCACCTGGCACCCCTGGCTACAGGGGAGGCTAGAGAAATGGAATCTTTATTCTGGGCAGCCATGTGCCCAGCTAAAAATTAAATAGCTATGGAAGCAAGGAAGAGTGGCTATTGATGGACAAGTAGCCATCTCTGCCACATAAGACACGGAGCCGGGTTCGGGGATGGAGAAGACTCAAGCACACTGCAACTAAGAAATTTTCAAAGAACATCTGTCCCAGGATACATGATCCTGAAGCATCACTAACTGCTGGGGCACCATTTTTCTCTAAGAATTCAGAGGGCGCATGTCCTCCTACAGATGCAGTATCCTTCCAAGATCAGGAAAATGGAGTGAGAGATTCCATTACGCATTACTTAGTCATTATACAGAAAGTTTGAAGTTTTGTTTTTTAAATTAAGTCAAAAGGTCCCTTGCTCTAAATAGTCCATCCTACATGTCATATAATCTCAAGCCTGTCCTTTGATGCACGAGTTCCATAAGTCCTCTGAGACAGAATAGTTCTAGATTCTCAGACTCAAGTCAAGAACTGTTGGCTTTTATTGGATTGGTCATGAGACTCAGTAAAGCATGGAAGGACTGGGTCGCATGTTCTTGTTTACTTCGGCTCTGGTGGGGTGTGAATGGCTTGGGATTCTCTGAAGTGCTTTGAACACAATGCTTCCCCCACACTGCCAACCTGCCTGACAGTCACAGACCTCTGCAGAGGCCACATCAGCTATGATGAAGACCCCTAGTGTGGGGCTCCCCACTTCCTGCACTCAGAAATTAGTCTGGCTTAAAACGGTGGAAGGCACATGGTAAGCATCCTGTAACTATTAGCTGTGATTATTATTAGTATGACTGTGAGCTTGATTGTGAGTTGCATAAGGGCAGAAATTGTGTCTTTTTTCATTTCTGCCTCTTCAGCACCTAATATGGTTCTGGGCCATATCCAGTTCTATTAAACCTACATATATTAAGCATCTATTATGTGCCAAGTACCAAGCTGGGTCCTGGAACTCAGTAATTAATAAAAGTCTTAATTCTTGTTGTTGCAGACCTTAGAGTTCAGTAGGGGCTCAATAAATTTTTGCAGAAGGAAGGAAACAAGGAAAGAAGGAAAACTGATATTTCGTCATAACTGCAGGGAATATCACAGACATTGAGTAAAGGAGCAAAATTTAAGAGCAGAGAAAGAAAAATGCATACTGGCTGCAGGCCACCTTGGAAGCTCCTCTCAAAGGACCCACCTGTGGTCCACTGTTCATCAGTGCAGCTTTAGCAATGAGCCATTGAGCTACTACTCTCCACCCTGAAAACCCAAATGGTTTGGGCTGAAGCAGCCCAGCAAAGTACCAGGATGAGAATTAACCACAAACCAATCAGAACCCTGCAGAACAAGATGAGCGAAAAGCCAACTGTGTAGGTCCAAATATATTTACAGTTCCCTGATGGCCCCAAAATGAAGTAGAAATCAAGTGAATGTAGATATGCATATTTCTCCAGCAGTAAATGATAAACTAATAAACACAGGTAAGAGTCAAAGTGGGTTGCTCTTGGGAAGGGAAATAGAGTGATTACATGGGAGGATATATGGGTATCCAGTTAGGGTGACAGGTGACTAACTGCTGTGACAAGCAATCCTAAAATCTCAGTGGCACAGTCACAGCCCAATGTAGGTGATGAGAAGACTCTGCTCCAGATAGTCATTCAGTGACTCAGGTTCCTTTCATCAAGCAGCTCTACCACTCCTTAGAGTCTTGAAGTTCTTGCCAGATCTGGCTGTAGTCAGTGAGGGAGGTCATGGAGAAGGCTTTCCTGCTCTTAACCACCTTGGCTAGAGGTACCACACATCTCTTCTGCTCACATTTCATAGGCAAGATGGGACCAGAAGAGATGCAAGAGGGCTGAGAAACTTAGTCTAGTGATTTTCCCAGCAAGAAGTGGGTTTGGGGAGCATTTAGTCAGCCTCTACAAAAGAGAGTTTAAGGGGCTTTCAAAGTGATATATAAAAAGTGAACTCATGGGCATCATGACCTGTATATGAGAAAGGTCCCAGTGAGTGGGGCTCACTCATTTCCTCATTCCACAAACATTTATTGAGTGCCTACTACACACTGGGCAATGGGTAAGCATTCATAAACAAAATGGTTCCTATCTTCATGGAGCTTACTGTCTTGCCAAGACTAAGACAAGCAAATGGACACTTACAATTTATTGTAGGGGCTCTGATGATGTAAACACAGAATGCTTTGAGTTCACACAGAAGGTC
Source organism: Cynocephalus volans (assembly GCF_027409185.1). Lineage (NCBI taxonomy): Eukaryota > Metazoa > Chordata > Mammalia > Dermoptera > Cynocephalidae > Cynocephalus > Cynocephalus volans. The sequence goes on along the minus strand of NC_084474.1, from coordinate 77,679,091 downwards.
TGCCTAACTCAGACTTGGGCTGATTAAGGAAGGTGTGCTGAATATCAATTGTCCTATGCACCTGGTCCCATCCATTGTGGGGCATTTCTCTCACTCCCACTTACGTGTTTATTGCAGGAGTAGCCAATTTTTATAACATGACCAGACCCAGTTGATCTGGGGTCAGGGTTGATCCCCTTCCCTGGGAATATAGAAACTAGGATGGAGAGAGATCAGGCTCCCTCTGCATAGCTGAGACTGTAACATGCAAACCTTAAGAATGGTTGAAGCCGTGTTTTCTTCAGTCCAGACTAGAAAAGTAGAGGAAATAAATTTGAAGAAAGAAGAATGGAGCAGGCAGATGGAGAGGAGGAGTCTTGGAGAGTCCTGATCCTAGTTGTCTCTGAGACTGGATTCAATCTGTATCCTTAAGTCCCATCAGCCCCCCAGAGCCCTTACAATAAATGTCCTATCTTTTTTAAAAAACTCAACCAAGTTGATTTCTGTTACAACCAACCAAGAGTTCCAATGAATGCAGATGCTGGGGACTGGCATCTTGGGCAAGCAGGAGTGGAGAGCCTGGTGACGAGAGGCAGGTAGAGCATGAGGCTGAATCACACATAGTGCATGGAAAGACGTTCATAATCTGATTGCAAGTGAAAAAGAAAAAGCCAAATGTATACAGCAGAACAGTATTTGTAACGCAAAACAAACCAAAGGAAAAAAGCAATTTTATGTGTTCAGCAGAAGTTCAGAAAGAGACACACAATACTGTTCATAACGTAAGTCTGGGGAGTGGGGCTGGGTGTTTTGGGGGACTTTTATGTCTTACTTTGTAGTCTTTTTGTAGTCTTCTGTCTTGCTTGAAATTTTATTGATAAGCATGTGTGCTACTTTTGTACAGAGAGAGAGAGAGAAGTGGGGAAGGGTGGAAGAGAATTCCAGCAGAAGGAACAGCATATGCAATTCTAAAAGCGAAAAAAGCGAAGCCTGACTCATTAGGGAAATGATGAGCACCTGAAATTGACCAGGCAGGAGCCACCTCATCAGGCAGGAGGGCCCCTGGAGCCGCTTGTGGGAACCCTGCGTTGTTAGCGACATCTAGCTTAGATCCCTTCCCCAGACTGTGGTTTTAGTACATTTCCTCTTGGCCCATCCTCCATGGCAGTGGAAGGTGACTATTCCTCTCAACAACTGCAGACTATTTTTATTATTAATTTAGCTTCAGGACTCAAAGTTAAGGTCTAAAAAGTAGTGCAGTCACCATCCACTCCCAAGACCAGAGAGAGTGTCCTCAGGAGCGCAGAGGAGGGAGAAGGGAGGCTCTGAGGGGACCAGGATGGGGCGAGTGAGAGGTAAGTGGGTGCAGCTTGTGGAGCCACAGTCGGGAAGACAGCAGGGACAGGAGAAGGAGAACAGGAGACAGAAGGAGTCCCCTGGGCTAGGCAGGACAGGGGTGACAGGGTGCAATGCTACAGTAGGATCAGGGTCTACAGCCAGATTCACCTTGCTTTCGTCCTGAGCACCCAGCCAGTTTTACCCACCAATTTCTCTCCAATCACACCCTCCTCTCCATCCCCAGGGCCACTCTTCCAGTTCAAGTCTCCCTTTTTTAGTCTCCACCTCCTTCTCTTCCTCTTTCCCTCCATAACCCGTGAAAATCACTAATGTATTCTCCATTTCTAACATTCTGTCATTTCCAGAATGTCATATAAGTGGAACTGCACAGTATTCCACGGTATGCATGTGCCACAGCTTATTTAGCCATTGACCTGTTAAAGGGCATGTGGGTTGTTTCCAGTTTGGGCAGTTATGAATAAAGCCACTATGAACAACTGCCTGGGGTTCTGTGTGGCATAAGTTTTCGTTTCTCTGGGATAAGTGCTCAAGAGTGAAGTAGCTGGATCATGCTGTAAGCGCATCTTTAGTTTTGGAAGACACTGCCATACTCTTCCCAAAGTAGCTGGAATTTTAAATTCCCACCAGTAATGTATGAATGATTGTTTTTCTGGATGCTTGCTAGCACTTGGTATTGTCACTATTTTTAATTCTTGTCATTCTAATAGATGTCTAGTGCTATCTCTTTGTGGGTTTAATTTGTTTCCTAATGACTAGTGATGTTGAACATCTTTTCGCATAGGTGTTCAATAAATGTTTGATGGAGGAAAAACAGCCTTGCTACCAGGCTGGATGTGGTACAAAAGAGCCTTCTTAAAGCTCTGCCAGGTTTTGTGACCCTTGGACTGATGACAGGGCTTGGAAGAACGATGAAGAAACAGACAGAGGCTGCCAAAAAGTAGAGTCCTAATTATTCCTCATCTATAACCACTAACCCTCTCTTTTAAACAACAACAACAAAAATGTCTCCTATTCAAGGGACCCTAAATGATTGATTGGCAACCTGATTGACTGCCTGATTGACTGCCGTTATTAATTCAAGCTAGAGAATAGTTGTGATTTGGGGTTTCAGAATATTCTAATTTACATATTTTAAAATATCATTTTTTCTTTTTTTAAAAACCTTATTTATATAAATAAGCAGCTGATGGATGCTACACTATCAAGTGAACAAATTACCATTAAATTAAGAAGCACCAAGAAACTGGACGGGACAAGACCACAAGTGCCCGGGGTTATTTGATACACTGCAGCGCTGCGAGGCTTGAGTTGACCTCTTTTCTGTTGCTCTGGCTTTGAGAACGGTTTTAGAAGTAAACACGAGGACATTTTTAAAGGCTCCAAAGTGAAGCGGTCTTTGGCTCAGACCTCAAAACATCTATCTTTCTTGTTGTTAGTCTTTCATGAAGTCCTACACTTCCATCTGATCAACAGAATATCTGAAATGCTTTCCTTGAAAGGGGAAAACTGCTGGCCTCAGGGGACTGTCTTGTCTGGAGGCTGTAGCATGGATAGGGACTCAGAAGCCGTCCCAGAACCTGCTGCCCCCAGCAGACACACATCCTCATTAACATATAGTGCTCCTCTCTGTGTCGTGGGATTACAGGTGATTTCTCTTATCTTTATGCTCCTTTGGATCTTCCAAGTTATCTACAATTATTTTCACAATCCAAAAAGATATTTTGGTTTGTTTTCTAAATTTGTATCATGTTCACTTTGCTCTATGGACCAGGACTCAAAATGGGACTAATAAATTTTACTGAGATTTCTCATTACCGGAGATTGAGGCAAAAGCACCAAGTTAGTGAAAGCCGAAAGCATCTGGAAATAGAAAACATTGAACAACTATTTATCAAAAAGAAAGGAATTTGCTTTTCTCATGAAATAGTGTTGCATTTCTACCCAATGCAATAAACGATAAGCATTTACTGAGAACTAGGTTGATCTATGTTATCTCTTTTCTTTTATGGCAAAACTTGGGTAAATCAGGATGCACAAGGAATACTGGCTTCCAGCAAATTGGATTTCCCTTGGGGGAGGTGAGCAGGGCATGGGGTCGGCCTGACTGAACAGAACAAGCCCCTGCCTGCAGGCACGGTGCCAACTCCACCACAAGGAAGCAATGAGGGTGCTTCATCAGGGCTAAGCTGGCTGACTGAGGATCTCCTAAAGTCAATCCTCTCAGGTAGGAAAGAAATGCCCACTACATAGTAGTAGCAAAGTTTAAACTGGAATTTTGTCTTGAAAAATGAAAGTTAAAAATTATGGCACTATTCACAATAGCCAAATAATAGAAACAACCCAAGTATCCATCAACAGATGAATTGATAAGCAAAAGCCCCTTATCTGTGGGGCCTATGTTCCAAGACCCCCAGTGGATGCCTGCAACTCAGGATAGTACCAAACCCTATATATATATATATATATATATATATATATATATATATATATATATATATATATATATATATACAGTCGGCCCCCTGTACCCACAGGGTACTGGTTCCAGGATACCCGTGGATACCAAAACCCCCGGATGCTCAAGTCCCTGCTATAAAATAGCATATTATTTGCATATAACCTGCATGTCTCTTCCCATTTACTTTAAATCATCTCTAGATTACTTATGGTACCTGATACAATGTAATGCTCTGTTAACAGTTGTTACACTGTATTAACTAGGGAATAATGACCAAAAAAAAAAGGTCTGTGCATGTTCCATACAGATGCAGTTTTTTCCAAATATTTTCAATTTGCAGTTGGTGAATCTGTGTGGAACCCACGGATATAGAGGGCCAACTGTACTACATTTTTTCCTATACATACATACCTATGATGAAGTTTAATTTATAAATCAAACACAATAAAACATTAACAACGAGTAATAATACATAGAACAATTATAACAATATACTATAATAAAGGTTATGTTAATGTGATTTCTCTCTCTCTCTCTCTCTCCCTGCTTCAATATCTTAAGATTTGCAGACCATGGTAACTGAAACTGCAAAACCTCAAATAAGGGGGGCTCCTGTATATCCATATAATAGAATATAATTCCACCATAAAAAAATGAGTGAAGTACTGAAACACGCTGCAATTTGAACCCTGAAAACATTGTGTTATGTGAAAGAAACCAGACACAAAAGCTCACATATTGTATGATTTTATTTATATGAAATATCCAGAATAGGCAAATCCATACAGAAAGAAAGCAGATTGGTGGTGGCCAGGGGCCAGAGGAGGAGGAAATAGGGAGTGACTCCTTAATGAGCACAGTGTCTCCTTTGGAGGTGACAAAAATGTTTTGGAACTAGACAAAAGAGAAAGTTGCACAACATTTAGTGATTGTACTAAATGCCACTGAAAATAGTTAATTTTATGTTATGTGAATTTCACCTCAATAATAAAAGCAGGTTTATTTATCTTAAATTTATATAGGTTATAAATGCAACTATTCACTAACCCTGGGAATGAAAAAGAAATTAACTAAGTGTTGATTGTTACTTTGGATCTAGTTTTCTTGAAAAAAATCGTGTGATGGCAAAAGCACCCATTAGTGAGAATATCTTCTTTTTAGTATTTGACTCCCACACAATGGATCTAGGTCTTTGGTCCCATTTTGCCAAAATATTTATTAAAGAGAGTCATGGACTGAATTGTGTGACTCCAAATTCATATGTTGAAGCCCTAATCCCCAATGTGACTGTATTTGGAGATAGGGTCTTTAGGGGAGTTATTAAGGTTAAAGGAGGTGATAAGGGTAGGGCCCTAATCTGACAGGACTGGTGTCCTTATAAGAAGAGGAGGAGACACCAGATCTCTCTCTGTCCGTTTCTATCTTACTCCCCCACCCCAGACTCATGCACAAGAGGAAAGGCAAGAAGGTGGCCATCTACAAGCCAGGAGGAGAGCCCTCATCAGAAACCGAATTTGCCCCCACCTTAAACTTGGACTTCTAGCCTCCAGAACTGTGAGAAAATAAATGCCTGTTGTTTCAGCCAGCCAGTCTGTGCTATTTTGTTACGGCAGCCCTAGCCAACTACTACAAGGAGCTTTATTAATTTTTCCCCAAAGACCCTCTTAATCCTTTAGTATTCAATTAGTGTATATATGTGCATATATATACATAATGCTATTTGCATAAATTAGCATATGTGTGTGCATATATATATACATATAATTCCATTTGTATAAAATGATATATACGAGGGTACTTCAAAAAGTTTGTGGAAAAACAGAACTGAACAGTAATACGAATCTCTCCACGAACTTTTTGAAGTACTCTCGTGTGTGTGTGTGTGTGTGTGTGTGTGTGTGTGTGTGTGTGTGTGTGTTTCGTATTACTGCTTTTAATTTCCCACGTTCCATTACCTCAACCCCATCTTTAAAATCCCCCCAGTAAATCTAAGTCTTTGCAACTGGATAGCCTACCATCTCCTTCAGCTGAATACATCTGCCTTTCTAACACCAATCATTTGACTTCTGAGTCTTTTTCTTTTCTTCTTGAGGGGCAGAGGACCTGAACTCACAGTAACACTGTCATTCCTGGTGCCCCACCCACTGCAAACCACGTTTGCTGTCAGGTTTTAGAAATGTAACTTAGCTGGAGCCATGTCCAGGAGCTGGAAATCCTCTTGCTGACCTGTCTAGATAGGAAATACGTAATAAAATTGTTGGCCAATTTCCTTGAATAATGATGGACCTAAGGTTAATTACCTTCTAGTGTTTATGTGCCGAATCCTTATTTTCTAATCTGTATCTTTTAGGAATACTTTCAGCTGCAAATAACAGGCAACCAAATTTCTACTGACTTAAATGTAAGTAATTTTTGTCACATAACAAGGAATCCAGAGGTCGCTGATATTGGTTCAGCTGCCTAATGATAATGCCAGGGACTCTGGCTCTATTTTCTGTACTGGCATTCTTAATTGTTAGTTTTTGTCATATGCTTGACATTCAGGATCATGAGATGGCTGCTGCAACTCCAGACATCACATTCAAGTTCCAGGTAAGAAGGTGGGGAGGGGCAAAAGCCCTCTCCCTACAAGTCTTTGTTTTTTCCTTTGGGAAGGGAAGCCTTCCCCGGCAGACTCTCTCTTGTATCTCATTAGCCAGAACTGGGTCACACGAGCACTCTTATAGACCATTTAAAAAACAAGAGGATGAGGGCCGGCCCGTGGCTCACTTGGGAGAGTGTGGTGCTGATAACACCAAGGCCACGGGTTCAGATCCCATATAGGGATGGCCGGTTAGCTCACTTGGGAGAGCATGGTGCTGGCAACACCAAATCAAGGGTTAAGATCCCTTTACTGATCATCTTTAAAAAAAAAAAAAAAAACAAGAGGGTGAGATTACTAAACCAATTTAGATAAGTCATGATTGATTCTCTGTGGCTGAAGCAGGAGTGAACTCATGCTGAGATCCCTTCCCCAAATGTCCCCATAAACACGCTGGCATTCTGTTGTCAAAGAAAGGTGACTTCCAGAGGAATCAACCATAGGCTGTGGACAGGGTCTCCTGCTCCAAGTGTGTGTTGGTTTAACCCAAGAGTCTGGTCCAGGAATGCTGTGTGGAGGCCTGATCTGTGACAGGCTGGAGAGGTTCCAAAGTTAACCTGGGAACAGGGAAGTCACCTGGTGACACTCCGCAAGGGTGAGCAAGCCTTCTTAACTTGTGCACGCACGTGGAGGATGGAGGGAGGTTGTGTGCCCGAGGACTCCCAAATCCCCAAAGGCACAAAAAGTAAGGAAGGACAAGGCTCTCTCTGATGGACCTTCCTCCCACATCATGTGAAAGGCGGCTTCGGGACACTTCTCAAGCCTTTCTACGTCACCCATCAGAGAATGACCATGAGGATTGTAATGGGTTGGATGGTGCACCCCCAAAATATACAGCCATTCAGAACCTGTGAATGTGACGTTATTTGGAATTACATCTTTGCAGATGTAATTAAAATCTCAAGATGAGATCCTCTTGGACTAGAATTGGCCCTAAATCCAATGATAAGTGTCCTTAGAAGAGGGGAAAAAGGAAAAAGAGAGAGGAGTCAGTGGCATGAAGATTAAAGTGATGCAGTCACAAGCCAAGGTTACTTAGCATCACCAGAAGCTAGTAGAGGCAAGGACAGCCTCTGCCCCAGAGGCTTCAGAGGTTGTGCAGCCCTGCTGATGCCTTGAGAGTAGACTTCTAGCCTCCCGTGATGTGAGAGAATCAATTCCTAAAGTTTTAAGCCACCCCATTTGTGCTAATTTGGTACAGCAGACCCAGGAAACAAACACAAGGATCATGTTACACCAAGAGGCAATTTGGGCTGAAATGATAGTTTCTAGGAAGACCTCTGGTCTCAAAAAGAATCATCACCTGCCCAAAGCCATCAATGAAAGGAAAAACTATGGGGTATGAAGGTGGCCCAGACCTGTGAGAGGGACATTAAGGAGGTAGCAGGCTTCTCCCCACCACACTATCCCACTATGCTCCTGCCAAGAGCAGAGACAAGCAGGCAGGATGGCTTTTCCTGAGAGCATGAAGTAAAGAGGCAGCCTGCACCTTCCTGATTTTCTCAGCATTGCTCATTTTTTCCCCACTATTTCCTGAGCCATAAGATGCACCAGGCACTGTGCTAGGACTAGGGACACAAGAGTGCACAAGACACGTAGCTTGCCTTCAGGGAACTTACAGTCTGGTGAGAACAGACAGAGAAACAAACAAATGAGGTGCAGTGTGATTAAGTGTTATAAGAGCACGAAGGTAGAGCTCCTGCCCTGGGCATGTGCCATGTGGAGAGCTTCCTGGAGGAGTAAGCCAGGTGACAAGCACACTGGATCTGTGTGGCAACAGATGCAGAAACTGAAGGGAAGATGAGGATTCAAACAGCATGAGCAAAGGCACAGAAACAAAAGAGATTACAGTGCTCTCAGGTGACCACAGTGTGCTCGGAATGTCTGCAGGATTCATTTGAGGGAATTTGCAGGTGGTGGAATTCCAAGGGCTAGATTTGGCCCTAGCAAGGTAGGGGCTTTGTAAATTGGGTTAAGGAGTTTGGAAGGAAGGGAGGAAATTCCCTACCATATGAGGCAGAGCCCTTTCTATATACAGAAAAGGAAAAAGAAGGGACCACAGGACTCTGTCTGCTTAGTGCAGAAGAGAGAGGAGTCAGTGGCTGACTTAGTGCAGAAGAAGCAGGAGCTGCACTAAGCTCCAGCAGCACCTGCGGCAGTGGCTCTACCAGTAGCCCTAATGGCTTCAGTGGGCCAGTGTGAAGTGTCTGTGCACAGCAGCGATGATTTCTCTAGGCCAAGTCTATAGCATGACTTAGGACAGGGCCCCTGACCTTGTGGCCTTCAAGTCTGGCTCTGCTCGTCCTGGAGGCTCAGTGAGCTTTGCAATGTTTTGGGGCTTTTTTGTTTTTGCTTGTTTTCTAAGCCCCTTCCTGCTTAATTTAGCCAAACTTGGTTTCTGCTTCACAGAGATTAAAAATCCAGATGGATGCATTGCATCAACACAAAGAAGTTTCCATGGCAACACACACAGAGGGTGAGAGTGGGGCGAGCTGGCCATTCAAATGCATGGGCGTTTGGGGTCACTGACTATGCCATACTCTTGCCACCCTCACCAAATAGCTCCCTCAAGAAAGCAAGTGAGCAGTGATAAGGTCTCACCACCACAGCTTCAATCATAACTCAGCTTCAATCATAACTCAGGCTGGGGACAGATATTAATGCATAATCACAAATACCTACACCATTACACGAAAGGATGCCCTTATAATAGAGAAGTATTCTTACTACCTGTCCACATATAAAACAGTAATAGCTAATATTTATTGAGCACTTGTATACCAGGCACACTCTTTCCATGTATTATCCCCTTTAATTCTGAAAATAATCTCAGGATGTCAGGATCTCTATTTGCCAAAAAGAGAACTGACAAATGAGAGGTTAAGATCTTTGCCCGAGGTCACATGGTGAATCAGTCAGGTAGGCTAGGGCATATGTCGGTAACACACATTTCCAAAACCTCAGTGGTTAAAACAACAGACGTTGCTCACTCACGCCTCCTTCTGTCTATCACAGGTTGGCAGGGGCCTTGCTCCACGGTGTCCTCACCTGGGGCAGATTCTCTGCCACTATGACATCACCTGTGAGAGTGACAGAGGGAAGGGAATGAGCATATTGCGCACTGGCTCGTAGAGACTTCTCCCCAGAAATGACATCATCACTTCTGCTCACATCTCATTGGCCAAAACAAGTCATGTGGCCCAGTCTGACTTCAAGGAGGTGGGAAGTACAGCCAGCCTTGTGCCAGAAGAGGAGAAATGGGTCATTGGTGGGCAGCCCTACTGGCTACCACTTTGGTGGAGCCACATTTTGAACCCAGGCAGTCTGACTCCACTGCTCATGACTCTACTCTCTGCTCTTACTCTTTCACTCTTTCCTTCTCTTTGTCAATCAACCCTTTGGGGACAAAAGAAATAGAGAACAAGGAAGATTCTATTATTTGGATTCTTCATTCCATACTACATGCAAATTCGCCTAACTAAATGACTTGCAAATGTGTTCTTTGATATGAGGATCATTAATATATCACCTCAAATATCTCATCATCACTCAAACTCTGGTACTAAAGCAGCCCATTTTCCAAAACCAGCCCCTTAAGGATAGATTGCATAAGTCCTTATAAAATGACCCCCAAGGTGGAGAGGAATGGGTAAAGGGGCATGAAAATCAACTACAATGTATTTTGAGAAGTAAAATTTAAAGTAAATAAATAAATAAATAAAATGACCCCCAAAATACACCAAAACATGTAAGTCATTTTAGGACATTTTTGCATTGAAGCTATTCATTAGTTTGGATTTCCACCAGGATTTTAAAAAGAAACAACGGCTGCTCAGAATACATTTGTTTAGCATGATTGCATTTTCCAAGTAAAATGCAATCATCTGTTTAAATCATTACAAGGTAGTTCTATTTTGGGGGGAAGAAAAAGAACACCTTAATTTTAACAACAAAAATAACCAAATGTAGTTAAAGATGTATAAGACAAACAGCTTCAGGGATATACACATCTCATGTGTATCTCACTGTGTTCTTTTAGGGAATTGAGAATTCTTTAATAACCTTCTTCTCCAGACAAAGATATCTGCAGACAGACTGCTTTTGTGACTAAAGTTCCTATAATCCATATACCCCCTGAACAACTTCTGGCGGACCAATCTCAAATTGTCTTTCTCGGCCATCCTCAGACTGGGACTTGGTGACAGTTCAGATTTTACAGCTACTTCCCCTTAGAGTGGCCTCTTTCACTGAGAGGGAAAGGGAGCTCCACATGGGGATAGCTCCAAAGTCCCAGCATGAAGCCCTGGCTCTGTGATGCTCTACATGACTTCATGGGGCATGGCGGGAACAGCCTGGGTTTAGTGATTATGCATATTATGTACCAGCTGTGTCACCTTAGGCAGTGCATTAACCCACTTTGTCATCAGTTTTCTCCTTTGTGGAATGACGGTGCCATCTCCATAGGGTTGCTGCAAGGATTGAATTTGATAACCTAAGTGTAGTCCCTACATTAGGGATGACAAATATGTTTCAGTGATGGCCAACTCCAATGTCTGGAGCACTGTGTTAAGAAGGATTCTGAGGACAACACACCTGAGTTCAAAGGAAAGTAAGGTGAATGACAGTGGTACCAGGGAAAAGGCGCTGGACCTAGGACAGTCTCCCTTCTCTCTTTCCTTTTCCCTTCCTCCCCTCTATGGTATTCATCAGGACTCTCTCAGTTATAAGTGACTTAAACCCAATTCAAAAGCTTCAGCCAAAATGGGGTTTTGTTGGAAGGATGCTGGACTATCTCAGAGAATTGAAGAAGAGCTAGAGCAATCAGGAGGACAAGTCCAGTGACCTCAGTGACAGGGAGCAGTCACAAAAATCATTACCAGGATGCACAATCCATCTGTCCCCCTCCTTCTCTCCTCTACTCTCCTCTCTTCTCTCCATTTCCTGTCTCTGCTCTGTTTGGCTTCACACTCTCTCTTTGGGCCTCAAGCCCCTCACCTGTAAGTTTTGAGGGATGGTCTCAAATCAATGGTCCCAGGACACCCAACACGCCCTCCATGTCAGCCAGCGTTCTCTCCCTCTTCCCAGTCCCACTTCCACCTGTCATATGCAGCCTTCCTGGCCACTCCACTGGACGTGACTGGCCTTTGGAACAGGTTGTTGCCATTTATTGGTGAGACTGTCCTCGTTACTGCTGGTGGCAACCTGGCCTTTTCTAAGTGGTGGCTGGTACAGCCCTCTCTCCTCTGGTGAGCTGTCCCTCTTGGCTCCTGCCTGTTTGTGATGCCAATTATTATTTTAGTGCCAACTGCCAATCCCAGGCATGTGCTGCTCCCTGAAGCCCAGACAACAGCTGGCATGACTGTCCTGTCCTCGATTGTTAGCATTTGGCTGAGCAATTGTGTACAGTGTGCTTCTCCAATGAATAAGTGACTAGGGCCATCTTTAGTGGCTGTCATCCAATTCTGAACCAGCCACAAGAGCAATTTAGATTTTAAAAAAAACTGGCCAGACTCAAGGGGTCAGGACCACCACTGAAGAACTAGACTCTGAGTTTCCTTTCCTAGCTGCATTTTGGAGATTAAGACCATCAAACTGTGCAGCGATGTCAAGACGGGGTAAGAACTTGTCAATCTGCTGAGGACACAGTAAAACAAGGGAAATCTCTGCTGATGCACATCATATCCATGGTTTGACAAGTACCTTTTTTAGTTTAATTACTCCTGTTTGAGTGACAGGGAGTTAGGATTGTAGGATTGTCTCTTTTGCTTCCAACAATTCCATAAAAAGAACAAGTAACTCCATGTAATCTCAAGGAAAGGGAATAAATCAGAAACCGAGGTCATTCACTCATTCATTCATTCACAAATACTCATATTTACTGAGTGCCTTCTATTTTCCACATACTGTTCTAAAAGCTGAAGATGCATCGGGGAACAAAATAGAAATCCCCACCTCGTGGAGTTTACATTCTAAGGAGAGAGACAGACAATAAGCCGGACAAAAGTAAAACATACACCATGGTAGGTGGTGACAAGCGATGGGGAGTGGCAGGGCAGTAACAACTGACTGAAGGGAAAGCTTCAGTCAGAGTTAGTAACTACCTTTGTTTCCTAGAGCTGCTGCAGCAAAGCACCACAAACTGGGTGGCTCAAAACAACAGAAATTTATTCTCTAAGAGTTTGGACCAAAAGTCCAAAATCAAGGTGTCAGCAGGGTTGGTTCCTCCTGAAGGCTCCCAGGGATAATCTGTTCCATGCCTCTTTCCTCTACTCCAGCGTTGCCATAAATCCCTGGGGCTCCTTGGCCTGATGTGGCATAGCTACTCTGCCTCTGTCGTCACATGGTCTTTGTCCCTGCATCTCTGCAAGTCCTCTCTTCTTCTTACAAGGATGCAGTCATTGGATTTAGGGTTCATCCTACTCCAGTATGACTTCATCTTACCTAGTCACATTGGCAAAGACCCTGTTTGCAAATAAGGTCACAGTCTGAGGTTCCAGGTGGACATGATTTCGGTTGGTGAGGACACTACCCAACCCAACAGAGTACCATTTAATACAGTAAAGACGTGAAGTGAGGAGACAAGCATGGCATCACCTGGGGGAGACTGTACTGGGCGGAGGAAAGTCTGTTCTGGGCGAATGCAAAGTCTCTGAGTGGGTGTCTCTGGAAATCCCCTTACAAAGGAAGTTAATCACATAGAGAGCGCTCTAGGATGGATGAGGATAATAACTCTGCACATGCAGCATCATGGGGAATAGAGGGAGGAGGAGGGCTCTACACCATCCCCCCGCCCCACTCCTTGCCTCATTTCCACCCTCCAGGGTGAAGGTCCCACTCCAAGATGAGGAAACGATCACACCTACTGACAGTCACGGTTGCCAGGTATCAGAGGGTCTCATATGTATTTCTCTCTCTGGAACTCCTCCCCTCCTGGCCGCCATCCTTCAGGATGACAAACTTGTCCATGGCCTGCCTCCTTGAGGTTGACGTAGCCATGCTGCTCTTTCTTTACTCTCTTCACCTCATTATTGTGGATGTTACAGAAAGATTTGGAGTAGGGAGCCCAGTTAGCCTCCTACTTAAGTCCTCCAGCCCAACCGTGCAGCTCCGTGCTGGGGCAGGGAGGCAGGCACTGACTGATCTTTGCAGTTCATGGTACTGTGGTACCTTGTTTCCCATTTGGCAATTGCTTTTTGTTGGGGACAGCTCCTGCAGAGACCCCACAGTGGGGAGGTGAGGGAGCCCAGGTGGAATTTGGGCAACCTGGGCCCTGGAGTTATTGTCAGTGCACCTCATGCTCCACATCTTAATTAAGGGAATCTGTGCAGAGAACTAGGCCCATAGCCAGTGGCTGATAGGCCATGAATCCTATTATTACTGACGCTGTTCTTGTAGCACTTTCTCCATCCTTATTCTATCCGGTGAGAATTTCCTCACTAGACTGTGAGGTCTCTCTGTAACCACAGGGCCTAACAGCAACTCCAGCATGTGCACTCACCCCTGCCTTTGCCAGAAGGTCCAAGAAATAGAGCCCCTGCAAGCCCAGGATCCCCCAAACACCCTCAGAACAGGTCTAGTCCTAAACTGTATTCCCGTAAACCCATAAAACATAAAGACCAATATATCAAGGAGCCAGCACATTAAGAGAAAAGCCAACAGGTATAGGAACATAGAAAACATCCCTTTGATGAACCAGAAAAAGGGGAGTTGGAGCCGGTCTTGTCTGCCCTTGAGAGGACTTGATGTTCTGGGGTCAGTGTCTAGACCTGGGGGGATGGGAAAATGAGGGATTGGCTTCATTTTTTTAAATACTACTAAAAATCCTTGACAGGTGTCTACTTTCACATCCATGTGTGAGATTAGTCCTATTTTACACTTCATAGATGTGGAAACTGAGGCTCAGAGGGCAAGTTAGAGGCCAAAGGTCACAAGGCCTATAGGTGACTCTCATCCTAGTGGCACTCTGCATGGCTTAGCCAGGTGTTGGCAGTGGCCAGGCCACCTGAGGAGCATGGCCCAAGCAGGGGTGACTGTTGGAGCTTCCTAGACTGTGGGCTTGTCCTGCATTTGCATGGCCCAGCCCTCTCTTCTCCTTAAAGTATCATGAAATCTCCTGATCATCTCCTCAGCAACCACTTGGACAGTGTCTTCAGGGGATACAGAAGATTATGTTAAACTGTCTGAATGGAGAACAAATCCCTTCCTCCCTCTCTCTGTGAGTCTAACAGTGACTTATTTTTCTCCAGCCTTTTGCAGCATAATTCCTGCCCAAAGCACCCTTCCAGGGACTTCTGTCTGCCTCCCACAAGCACACCCAACCCACATTAATAAAGGAATATTCGTAAGGTGGTTAGAAGATGCCTGGCTCATTATAAGAGCTCCATGAATGGAAGCTATTATTTTGAGTGTGTTTTTTATTATTTTAAATTTACAAATAATAATTGTGTATATTATATATTTATGGGGCACAGCATGATGTTTTGATATGTTTACATTGTGGAATGATTAAGTCACACTAATCAACAAATCTATCACCTCACCTACTTATCATTTCTTGTGGTGAAAACATTTAAAATCTACTCTTTTAGCAATTTTGCAATATAAAATGCATTATTAATTATTTAGTCACCACTTGGTGCAATAGATCCTTAAAGCTTATTCCTGTCTAACTGATACATTGCGCCCTTTAATCAAATCTCTCCTTTCCCCATCCACCCCCCTCCCCCAGCCCCTGGTAACCACCATTCTACTCTCTACTTCTATGAGCTCAATTTCTTTAGATTCCACATGTGAGATCATGTGGTATTTGTCTTTCTATGCCTGGCTTATTTCACTTAGAATTCAGCCTTTAGAAAGGACATTTATCAATTAAAAAGTAAATATATATATACACATTATATATATATAGAATGTACATTCTTTCATTTGCGGCTATTCTTTTTTATTTCTGCAGTTATCCAAGAGAAATTGAGTTAAACCATCATCAAGGACAACCTTGAATGGGGAGATACACAAAAGGTAGAAGCGGATGGAAGGTAAACCGGGTGGCCCCATCCCTATCCACAGCACAGAAAGGCTTAAGGATGGACTGTATGGTGGAGGGAGCCGCCTCCCCCTCCCCCTGCACTTTCACGAATCACTCATTGGCTATCCCCCTGGGTCTCTGGAGTGGGTAGAGGACACACTGCTGGTCCCTGGAGTCTGCCCTTCAGAGGAACAGTCCCTCAGCTTCTCTGGGGAGCTGAGCTTCTGCAGGAGACTTTGCTGCCTTGACCAAGGCTGGCATCTCTGGCTGGACTAGAGGGAGCTACTTCTGCAAGATGGCCATGGGGTGAGCCAGAACCTCATGTCTGTAGAAAAGCACTTACCATTCCTCTCCACAATTCCCACAGTCTCCTGACATGGTTGGCCTCACTCTTGTAAACCTTCTCCAGCAGTCAAATTTGTATGGTCTCTTCCTAGTCACCCTGAGCCTCAGTTTCCTCATCAGACACCATATGATCTCACAGGTCCCATCTAAAGGGTCTTTGATGTCTTAAAGCATGATACAAATTGAAATTGTAGTGGATATACGTTTTTTGCCTGCCTAGAACCACCCTTATGTAATTCCATTGGTCCTGGTGAGGCTTTCAATAACAGGGCCACATGACACAGGATAGCCCATTCCTCTGGCCACAGGATCAAGGCAGTGACCCAATATGAGCCAAGCACTTTCCTCCTTGTGACTCTTCTTCTCGAGCTTATGGGAAAAATAGCTTTTGCCTTTGAGAGGAGAGAACAACACAAACACAGAGAATGAAAACAGGAGAGGGAGAAAGAGCTGGATTTTTGTCACTTGTAGGCAAAAGTTATGAATTTCCCAGGATTAGCTGTAGGGGTGGGAGTCAGCAGACCCCTCTTTAGGGCTGGCCAAGAAGAGGGCCTACTTGCAGCCATAGCCCAGGGTACTCCACTCTCATGAAGCTACCAACTAGAGGGAACTCGGTGTAAGGCTCAAGGGCCAAGTGAAAATCACAGCAACCTTTACCCAGTGATGAGCCCTCCCCAAAAGTCACCCACAGCTTCAGTTCCTGTATATGCTGATGCCATCCTGCCCCAGCACCTGTGACTCTCTGCCTAACAGTGTCCTCTGGCCCAGAAAGTATGCTCAGCAGGTTGGCAGGGCAGGCTGAAAGTGCCAGAGAGCTAATGCCCACAGGAGCAATTTCAACCAAGGAGGTACGCGGGTTAGGGAAGCAGTCCCCAGCTTCCTCGCCCCTCAGTGGGACAGTGCCCAGGTGGGTCCTACACAGGCTCCCGGAGGGTGCTCCTCGGACATGAGCCCCAGTTGCTCACAGCATTAACCCTCTCACTAACCCACCCTTTAACAGCTTGTCTCTCTTCCCTGCCCCCACCTGACCGCGCTTCCCGAGTCACATCCCAAGTAAGCTATTTGCACCAAATCTTTGGCATCTGTGTCTCCTTTTGACATAACCCCTCTTCTGCCTCAAAAAGCACATCTTTAAATTGTACTTAAAAAACAAGCCATCCAGTAGTGATGTCACCACCACTCCACCTTCTGCAGATGCACAGCTGAGACACTGAACGTTGGGGCTTCTGTGCACGCCGCTGAGACGGCCGGCGGCCTTGGTCGCTTTCCTCCATTATTTTCATACATCGTTCATGACTAAATTCCTCTTCAATTCCTCTGAGGAAAAGACGGACCTTGACACCAGCCATCTTCGTGTGCCTCCGCCGACTTCCGGTCACGGGCTCTGCTGGCCCCGCCCCCAGGCGCTGGTTTCCGGTCAAGTGGAGTGGGGGGGGTGTGTTCCCGGGGCTTCAGGGCTTCCACGCCGGCTGGCCTCGCCTTCATCACTGGCCCTTGACCGCGTCACACAGGTGCCGAGGTGGCGGAGGAGCAGCTCCAGGGGTCAGCCTCGGGCGGCGGGGAGCGGAGGAGGGAACGCCGTGGCCCGCACGGCCCGCGGCCTCTGCGACTCGGAAGCTCGGCCCTGCCCGCCTCGCATGGGCCATCCCGGCCCCCTGGAAAGCTCCATCTCCAGCTCTTGGATGGCTCGAGGCATCCTTCAGTCCCCAGCTCCATGTCACCTCTTCAGAGAGGCCTTTGCTAGAGAACCACGAAAAGTGGCTCCCGCTGCCACCCATTCAATGCCTCCCTGTCTGTTTTCTCCACGAGGACTCATCACTCCCTGAAAAGGTCTTGTTTACTCATATCTTTGTTCGTTGTAGGTGCCCCCGCCTGACTTCCTCCTTAAAGAGTGTGAACTCTGGAAGAGCAGGGAGCTCAGCCATCGTGTGGTGGCAGAATCCTAAGACAGCCTCTGTCTCACACCGTTCCGGCAGCTGCAACAAAATGCCATAGACTGGGTGGCTCATAAACGACGTGTATTTCTCATAGTACTGGAGGCTGGAAGCCCAGGATCAGAGCTCTGGCAAATTCGATGTCCGATGAGGGCCCCACTTCCTGATTCCAGACGCTTCCTCGTTCACTGTAACCTCACAAGTGGAAGGGGACAAGGGAGCTCTCCGGCGTCCCTTCTATAAATGTATTAATCCTGCTCAAGAGGGCTCCACCCTCACGACCTAAATTACCTTCCAAAGGCCTCGCCTCCTAATACCATTGCATTGGGGATTAGGTTTCAACATATAAATTTGGGGGAGACGCAAACATTCAGTCTATAGCAGCCCTCAAGATTCCCGGCCCTCACTGTACTCATATATTCTCTCACTTATTCAATCAAACACTTATTTAGGTGCCGCTGTGAAGGAATTTTGCAGATGAAAGGTTCTCAAATCGGTTAACCTAAAGGATAAGGAGATTATGTGGGTGGGCCTGGATGTCAGACACAGAGAAGTCAGAGAGAGTCAAAGTGCGAGAAGAACTTAACCCAGGAGAGAATACCTGTTGGTGTGGAGATAGAGGGGGTCTTATGTCAAGGAATGCAGGTGGCCTCTAGGAGCTGAGAGCAGTCCCCAGTGGATGAACAACCAGAAAACAGGGACTTCAAGCCTATAACCACAGGAACTTGAGTCTGCCACATCATGTGAGCTAGGAAGAGGCCCCCAAGCTCCAGAGGACAATGCAGCCCCCTGACACCTTGATGGTAGCCTGTGGGACCCCAAGCAGAGAACCCAGGCACATCATGCCCAGATTTCAACCCACCAAACTGAAAGTAAATAAATGGATGTTGTTTTAAGCCACTGTGTTTGTGGTTATTTGTCATGTAGCAATAGAAATCTGATACATCTGGAACATTTTATTAAGTGAATAAAAGAAAGATTGAATAAATGTTAACCTTTAAGACTCAGTAACATACCTCCACTGCCACCACACTGACTCAAACTACTCCCTCTAAGCCCCAAAGCCATCCTCTGTATTCCCTTTGTGATGCCAGGGCTGGGTCAGATGCTCCTACGGCACATGCCTGGGGGAGAGGTGTGATTTCTAGAACTAATCAGGTAGGAAGAAGAGGCTGTGGATACTGGGTAGGCCCACAAAATGGCCTACCTCGATTGTTGCCCCCCAAATATATTCATGTCATTTGTGAGAATGTTTCTGTGTTATTTTACATACAGACACTCCCAGGATGAGACCCTTTCCCCTAGAAATTTATACATCATTGACCTATAGCCTTAAGCTGTGATATACTCAAGACAGTTTTCCAAGTGAACTCAACCAACAGGTTAATAAGACTGGGAGCGGCAGGGGGAGGAGATGGAATATAAGTGAATTCAGCTTACTCTTTTGAAAAGAAAATCTATGCTACCCTTAGGCATGTTGAGAAGTCGCCCATAGAAATGAGGATTAGAAAGTGAAATACTGCCACCCACCGGAAAAGAAAAGCCTGCGAAGGAAACTGAAGCCATGAGGGCCTCACCAAGCTGCTCCCAGACCCCAGACCCTGGGCTTTAAACAGAAAGCGAAAGTTGGCGCTTTACCAGACTCGTAAGACCAACACGCTGTGAGTTGGACAGTGACTTTTTTAAAAAACAGCAATAAAAACACTGAGAGATAAAGTTAAAAGTTTAATTGGGCAACTATGCCCTTTTGGTATTCTGGGTTTACAATGGCGTCGTGCAAAGGACAGACAGCAGGAACGGTGTGAAGTCTGGCAGTTCTGCCTGCGGTTTAGTAGATGCTTGCTTGGAAAATGGAAACTATTCATTGTTTCTTTTTTCATGGGAAAAACATACAAAAACCACAAAACATTTTAAAGTTTTAGAGTTTTACAAAGCTCTTTTTTTCTCATACACTGAGGGAAAAATCACACACTTGGTGATTTGGGCCAAGAATAAGCCCCTGAAAATTTATTCAGAACTAAAATTCATTGTACTTTCATATGAAGATTTTTGGATTGAGAAAATGAGCCAGTCATCCACAAACTTTATTTTAAATAAATACAACTTTAATTTTATTTAGCTGCCATTAGGGTACCACTGAAGTTTTCGATCTTCAAGAGTTTTGAAGACAATTTATTTGACTGGGGCTCACAGAATACATGGTATATTGATGAAATTTTCCACTGATGTTAAAAGTACATTTTCAGAGAATATTCGATACACAAAACAATTATAACTTAATTTGTCTGACTAAATTCTAACTTTAATTCTGTGAATGGAAAAGCAAGAGACCAAGCTTCACATAGAGTATTGTTCCCAATTGTTTCGGGCATTTACGTGTGTCTATGTATTTGTATTTTTGTAATTATGTGGGTGGGGAGTAAGTGAGAAAAAGTGCTGCAAAGAAACATACTAAAATGCCCCAAACACACCAATATGTTTGTCTCCAAGTAGTGAAACTGTGTGTGATATTCTCTTCCTCATTTTTTTCCTGCATTTTCCAATTTGTTTCTACTGAATGTGAGTTAGTTTCTAATCAGGAAACAAACAAAAACTATCATTTAAAAAGCTTCCCAAAAATAGAATAAAAAATTGAGTTGTTTCTATAGGCCATGCCATTGTTGATGGCAATTTTTAAATATTTGTACATTCGTAATTGCCAAAACAGTCAAAATAGTCAGCAGTTCTCAAACTTTTTGATCTCAGGACTCCCTTATAAGCTTAAAAATTACTGAAAACTCCAAAGAACCTTTATTTGAGTGGATTTTTTCCATTGATATTTATTGCATTAGATTAAAATTTTTGAATATTTATTCAGTTAAAAATAATAAACCAATTACATATTAGCATAAACAACATATTTTATAAAAATAACTATATTTTCCAAAGCAAAAATACTTCAGTGAGAAGTATAACACTGTCCTACATCTTTGCAAATCTCTTTAACGTTTGGCTTACTAGAAGGCAGCTGCATTCTACTTGTCTTGATACGTTATTTTGGTTGATGCATATGAAGGATATCTGGCCACACAGCAAATATGCATTTGGAAAAGGGAAGACTAATTTAATAACCTTTTTAGATAATTATGGATATTCCTTTTTGACTACACCACTGTAGGTTCACTACACGTGGCACGTCAATAGCAGATCAATGCAGAGGGAGGGGGTTCAATTCATCACAGTCTCAGGGACCCAGGCTGATGGAATACCCACCATCTTAAATGTAGCCAGTCACCTCACTAGAGGGAAAGGAGAGTTCTAGAGAATCTCACATTGACAATTAAATCTTCTGCCAAGAACTGACACAATTTACTTCTACTCACCCTTGGCCAGATGAGTCACCCATCCAACTATACACAATTAGACCATGTAATTTGACCATGGCTCAGGAAGGGCCACGACTGGAAATAGTTGGCAACTGGTCCTAAGGACTATGATAGCTGTATTTCAAATGAATTTTTGTAATTATATATTATTATAAATTATTTTTTAAAGTATCCAAACAGAAGAGAAGGGGATATCATAAAGATAAAAGCCACACCTTTTGCCCTCCTACTGATGGAAACACCCTTCCCAGTGATAACAACGCTTAGTTTCTTTGCAATCTTTCAATACATATTCTACACCTATATAGGTGTAGAACCCCTTTTTGCTTTACTCGAACAACTTTGAGTTGCAGCTTCTTTCGTCAGATAAGGAACTTCAGAATTTCTTTCTTAACAATATATCGTAGACGTCTTCTGTTGCCAATACTTAATTTTTAAAAATAGGTCTAGTGTACCTTTATTTAGCCAGTGCTCTACTGAAGAAAAAATGAGTGGCCTTTTTTTTCTTTTGGTTAATTTTTTTTTATTATAAACAAAACTGCAATGAACATCCTCCTATACATGTACACATATATCTAAAAATCATATTTCCATGGCTCACATTGTTCTATCAATGAGTATAGTACATTTTAAATTCTGATATTGCCAGATTTCCCTCCATAAAAGCTATAATTTACCCTCTAATTAAAACAATACATGTGTATAAATCCATGCTTCCCAAGACCTTCATCAACCTGGGTATCATAATATATTTTTCGTATTTGTCAATTTGTTAAATGGGAAATACTACCTCACAGTAGTTTTAATTTGTATTTTTTTAATTATGAATTAATGTATGTTTTGTTTTCTTTTTGTTGGACATCATATTTTTTTTCCTATGAACTGCCTATTCATGTATTTTGTCCATGTTTTTCTGCGGTCTTGCCCAAGTGCTGTGCCCACATGCATGCCAACCTTTTGACCTGCAGTGCCTCCATCAGTACACCCACCACCACAGTCGCTTCCTTTCCGAGTGGAATTCCTTGTCCCCAGAAGAAAGAGGAGAAAGCCAAGACTGTGCTTTTCTTAGGGTGGCCCTGAGTGTACAGATCCCAGCCATTCTGCCAGGGTGGGCCTCCTCCAGCAGGTGGGCCCTGCTCAAGCTCATCGGTCTGGCAGGTCTGCATCGTGGTCTCACAGCTCCCCCTGCTGATCCTGCTTCCTCCACTTTTCTTTCCCAGGTGTTATTGCCCAATACATGTCACCGACTCTTAACTCCCTCTCAGTGTCTGCCTCCTATAAAACCCAACCTGTGACAGTAAGAAAATTCAGCCTTGTCATGTCTAGAAAATGTTTTGTCCCAGTTTGTAGATTTTCATCTGACTCAATGTATAGAGTTCTTCCAAGCAGAATTTTTCATTTTTAATTTAGTAATAATTACCAGTTGGGTTTTGTGTTCTTTTTTTTCAAATTTACTAATTTTAAATTGATATATAAAATTGTATGTATTTTTCATGTATAACACAATGTTTTGAGGTATATATACATTGTGGAATGGTTAAATCTAGCTAATTAACAAATGCATTAGGGTTCAAATCCCCATACCGGCCAGCCACCAAAAAAAACAAAAAAAAAAATTCATCACTTCACATAGTTATCACTCTTGTGGTGAGAACACTTTGCATTTTTCAAGAGTGCATTATATGGTCATTAACTATGGTCACCATACTGTACAATAGCTCTCTTGATCTATCTGACTGTAAATATGTATTCTTTGACCAGTATCTCCCCAGTCTCCTCTTCCCACTAACCACTCCAGCCCCTGGTAACCACCATTCTATTCTCTACTTCTATGAGATCAACTGTTTTAGATTCTACCTATGAGAAAGATCATGTGGTATTTGACTTTCTATGCGTGGCTTATTTCACCTAACATAATGTCCTCCAGATTCATCCATGTTGTCACTAGTGGCAGGATTCCCTTCCTGTTAATGGCTGAGTAGTATTCCATTGCATATGCACATTTTCTTTACCCGTTCATCCACTGAGGATACTTGAGTTGCTTCTATATTTTAGCTATTGTGAATAGTGCTACAATGAACATGGGAGTGCAGATGTCTTTAATGTACTGATTTCCTTTCCTTTGGATGTACACCTAGTAGTGGAATTGGTGGATCATGTGGTATGCCTATTTGTCATTTTTTGAGGAACCTCCATACTGTTTTCCATAATGGCCATACTACTTTACATTCCCGTGTCATCCATAAAAACTCTTCTCTATGCCAAGGGTATGGAAAACAATCACCTGTTTCCACTTTTACGGCCATGTTTCTTAGTGTTTAAATCTTGTCCCTTCTAAAATTTTTGGTGTGGGCATTTAGGCAGGATTCCAGCTATATTTTTTCCAGATGACTAGTCAATTACCCCCAAATCAGTTACTGAATGATCTACTGACGTCCACACATGCTAATTTGAAATGCCACCCTTGTCACACGTTAGGTTCCTTATGTACTTAGTTCTATTCTTGAGTTTTCTGTTCCACTCTCCTGAATCATCTCCCTGTATCTGAATTAGTACCATACTGTTTAATTACTCTAGGCTTATAACATGTTTGACTGTACCCGCTGGGGATAGATTTTTTTTAGACTTTTTCCCCCTTATAGGCTAAGTCTTTTTATGTTTCTTCTTCCAGACTAAGCTTTAAAATCATTTTGTCAAGTTCCAAAGTTAAGGGGGAAAAAAATCTGTATGTATTCTGAAAAAACTGGACTTAATTCAATCTATCTAGGGAGAATTTCAACTTGACAATATTGAGTCTATCCAAGAACAGTGTATGATTTTCTGTGCATTCCAATTTTCTGTCCTTCAGTAGTGCTTTAAAGTTTTCTTCAAGTATATCTTGCAAATTTATGATTAAGCTTCTTGCCAGGTGCTATGGTCTGAATATTTGTGTCCTCCAGAATTCATATGTTGAAATCCTAACACCCAACGTGATGGTATTAGGAGGTGAGGCCTTTGGGAGGTGATTAGGTCATGAGGGCAGAGCCCTAATGAATGGGATTAATAAAAATGGCCTGAGAGAGATCGTTCCATTCTTCTGCCATGTGAGGACACTACAAAAAGATAGCCATCAACGAACCAGATGCCCAGTCTGCCAGCACCTTGACCTTGGACTTCCAGCCTTCAGAAATATGAGAAATAAATTTATGTTATGTATAAGCTACCCAGCCTATGTGTTTTGTTATAGCAGCCCAAATGGACTAAGATATCAGATATTTCAATTTATTTACTTTGTATTTATGTATGGATGGATGATTGTATATATAGATTTATTGAGGTTTTTGTTTCTGCCTTTAAGAAAGAGTTTTCCTTTTATTATATTTATATAACTTTTGTTATTAAGAAAGCTCTTTTCTTTCATTATATCAACTATATAACTGGTTGTTGATTATAGACAGAAATCCATTTACTGGTCTCTTTTTGTTTCTGTTTCAGTTAATTCTTTTGTATTTTCCTAGTATAGGAACATATCATCTGAAAAATAATTTCAATTTTCCCCATCCTTTTAAACATGACTACCTCTTATTTTGTTCTTTTGTCTAATTTCATGAGCTACTAATTCCAATGTTACATGTTAATAAAAAAGGTTTGGTGGGGATACTTACGCTGTTTCTGGCTTAGGGAGACTATTGCTTCCAGTAATTCAGAGTGAGTGAAGAATGACTCTAAAGTGTTTATGGAAT
The DNA here is from genome assembly GCF_027409185.1 of Cynocephalus volans. Lineage (NCBI taxonomy): Eukaryota > Metazoa > Chordata > Mammalia > Dermoptera > Cynocephalidae > Cynocephalus > Cynocephalus volans. Next base: position 77,654,263 of record NC_084474.1, on the reverse strand, counting down.
AAATTATGTACTATCCATGTTTTGCCTTAAAAAAAATCTAGTGGTAGGGGAAGTAATCTCTCTCTGTGTGTATGCACATATTTGTATAAGTACAGTAGTCTCTGCTTTCTGTACATGAAACAAGAAGGACTAAACACCGAGCATCGTGGAAGCTGGGTGATGGGCACGTATGTGAAGCTTCACTATACTATTCTCTCTACTTTTGTATGTGTTCCATAAAGAAAAGAAATAACATAATGAGGCTGGGAGGATTTCTGATTTGAACATGTTAAGAACGTTGCTCTTCTCTTGGCAACCACCCACTAAAACTACAGGAGAATGAGAAACATAGACAATCACTGATAAAACTGAGAGGTTTGTAACCCAAGCCACAGTACATGAAGATGGAAAGCAGATATCTAGGACTGGCCGATGGCCTTGCAGAGCGGAGGAAGGGGAACTGAGCAGAAAACAGAGCTCCTTATAAAGAGCGTTGAATCCCCTAAACTCCACCACTTCCTCTTCCAGCCAGGATACCAAGGGACAACTGAACCCGAGAGGCCCAAGCGAAGTGAGCCACAGGACTGGGAAGAGAATGGTGAGAAGCAAGCTTGAGTACCGACTGTGGGAACCCACCTCCCTTCCCAGCTCCCAGAAGTTGGTAGCCATGCTTATAACGCCTGGGCAGGAAACTGGAGCCTCTTCTGAAACCAGGGGCAGCACAAGTATCCCTGCCTTACCATTATTACCGACTGTAACATTGTTTGGGCCCATAGAAAACACCTACAGATCCTGATGGTTGGGAGCACCCTAGTAAAAGAGCGGTTTATCCCTTCAGTGATTCCCACCACTCAACGAGCCCCCGCCCTCCATGCACACTGTCCTCCCAATGACATTTTGGGGGACATGCACTAAAATATATGATCACAAGGCTATAGAAGAAAAGTACAAATAGAAAAAAGTACGAATATTTGTACTCCAAAAGTACAAATAGAAAAAAAGGAACTCAGAGAAAACAGAGACAATGCAGAGACCAGAAGAAAACTTTGAAAAAATTTATAATTAATATCCTCATGACACTACTAGAAAATATTGCATCTGTCTATAAACCGGGTGCTATAATTTAAAAGGAACACTAATAGTTACAGCTGAACCATTTTCACCTCTGAGATATCTGAATGCCAATATGTGAATGTAACAGTTGTTCATTCTTCTATTGAGTTTTGGGTTGATTCCAATTTTTTGCTCTTACAAACTATAACAAACAATGCTGCTACTTGCCTCCTAAGACTTTTTTAGGACTAGAATTGCTAGGTTTCAGGATATGTAAATGCTCAACTTTACAAGATGGTGACAAACTATTTTCTAAAGAGCTTGTACCAATTTATACCCCACCAGCAGTACAAGAGCTCCCATTTTTACACGTGTGTACATTAGTGGTTCTGTCTTACAGGCATCTTACAGTGTATGCTTTGAGTCAGTGGCCAACATATGGTGCTGTCTGTCCATATATCCTCCACAGCCAGAATGCACAGGCCCAGGAACAGAAGTGGGAGTGGTTCCCTTCACCATTACACCTAATACACCACCTGCAGCATTTTGCTTTCCTTTTGGAGATTTTAGGCTCCAAGGACAAGAATGCTTCCTCCAGGGAACACAATGTTTCTATCGAATTAGTAGTTGTGGTCCCACCTAGCCATCTTGAGCTCCTCATGTCATTAAAGGAATAGGCAAAGAAGGGAGTCACTGAACTGGCTGAGCAGCTCTGGTTACCAAGTGGAATTGCACCTGCACCATGGGAGCAGTTAATTCCACTTCCTAGCTCCTTTCCTTCAGCCAGGCAGTGCTGTCCTCGGAATCTGAGCCCAAGCTCCACAGGGAACCTCCTCTGGGCTCCTGATATCAGCATCAGCTCGGTGATGCCATCTCCTTAGAGATCAGCTTCCCAACTCTGGAGGGCTCTTCCTTCATGCTTCTAGGTTCACATACCCCAACCTCTCTGTTTACTTCAGCCCCTGGGGTAGTAGCACCTTCCTGCAGTTATTAACTCCGTTACGTTTTCTTTCTTCGGTCCTTTAACACCTGTTTAACCAATTCCCTCTATTTAATTATTTCTGTTAAAATAACTAGTATGTCTTCTGTTTTTCTAAGTGGAGCCTGACTGAATGAAGCTCTCCATAGACTCACAGCTAGCACTTTGTTTTTTGCATATAGTATGTCCTAAAATATTCAATGTTTTCTGTTTGCTCCTAGAGATGCAACTGGGTTTTATCTATTGATCTTAAATCCGTCCATGTTGCTAACGCTTATATTATTTCTAATAATCTATTAGTAGCCTAATTTATGTTTTCCATATAAAGCTATATTATCTGTGAATAACGGCAATTTCCTTCATTGTCTCCAAACCTTTCATCTTACTTCACTGACTGCAATCTCTCATGTAAAATTTAAGAAAAGTAGGAATTGTGGATATCCTTATATATAGTTGCTGAATTTAATGAGAATGTATTTGATATTTCATCATTAAGAATGTTTGCTGTAGGTTTTTGGAAGTTAACTCATCAGGTTAAAAAAATTCCTTCTTACTCCTGGTTTGCTAAAAATATTTTTGCTTTTTTTTTTTCTTCTTCTTCTTGAGTACTGCAGTTTATAGAATGCATTTTCTGAGTCTACTGAGATGATCCCATGTTTTTTCTTCTTTTATGTTAGTGAGATGAATTACATTAATAGATTCATTAAATCAGTCTTGCATTCCTGGGACAAACTCAACTTGCTATATTATCTTTTGTATATCAGGGTGCAGTTTGCTAATACTTTGCTTGGGATTTTTGTAAGTATATTATTGGGTGAGATGGCCTGTGATTGGCCTTTCTTATACCACCTTGGCTCTGATTTTGGCCTCAAGATTGAAATAGCTTCATCAAAGCATTGAGAATACTCCCTCTTTCTCTATTTTCTGGGGGATGTTGCATAAATTTAAATTATCTGTTCTTTAAAAGTTTGGTGGAACACACCTATAGAATCATCTAGACCTGGTGTTTTCTTTGTGAGACTTTTAAATCACTGATTTAAGTTGCAGAACTTTTCAGGCTTTGTTTCTTCCTGAATCAGAATTTTAGTAAATTATATATTTCTGGGGTGGCTGGCCAATACAGGGATCAAACCCTGGACCTTGGTGTTATCAGCACCACACTCTAACCAACTGAGACCCCCCAACCAGCCAGCACCCCCTAGTAAGTTATTCTTTTTAAAAGTTTGTCAATTTTGTCTTTGCTTTCAAATTTATTGGCCTAAATTGTTTGGCATATTTTCTCACTATCTGTTTAAACTTCTGAATCCATAGTTATATCTTTTTAATTCCTAAGGCTGTTTTGGCTCTTTCTCATTTTTATTGATTAATCTCATGTCTTTTGGTGCTGTTGAGCTTCCTTTTTGTATCTTTGTTCTCCAACTCATTAATGTCTGCAGTTAATCCCTTTGTAAATTAACTCTCCTTAATCTTCCTACTTTGAATGTGCCATCTGCCTCCATCTGGGTCCCTGACTGATATGCTGTACATCCCCAACAACACTCTTGTCTGAAGTTCTACTTTGTCTAATGCTAATATAACATTTCACTTGGTACCTAGATCCCTTGTATATCTTTTTCATTATATCACTTTTAATCTTTGTACATCTTTAGGTTTCAGGTGTATTTGCTACATCAAGTTGACAGCTTTGGGGGTAGGGGTGGAGGTAGCATTCAACCTTAACATCTTTTTCAGTTTTTTCCCCAGCTGGCAAGTTTAGTCAATTTAGGTGTATTGTGATTTCATATCTGTCTGGACTATTTCACCACATCACTCTGCTTTCTTGTCTTTTTCTTCCCTCTCTCCCCACCTGCCACCCCCTTCTTCTTGTTTCCTCATTCCATTTTTCTCTACTACTTGCGTGGGAGTTATAAACTGTGTTTTTTAGTAGTACCCTTATATTTATCATGCATAATCCAAATTATTTCTAGTCACTTCCATGGCTAACCATCCTCACTCTTGTTGTTGATAGTTTTGCTGGATTCACAATTCTAGGTCAACAATCATTTTCTCTAAGTACTTTGACGATGTAATTCAATTATTTTCTGAAACCATTATTGATATGCTTTGGGGTTCCCGTATCTCTCGATTCCTTATCTTTCATCTGTTCTGGATAATTAGCAGACATTTTCTTTTTGAATCTATCTCACTTCATCTTTTTATTTTCTTATTCTGATCATATAAAAGAACAATGAGGGAGGGAGTTCCAGTCAAGATGGTGGAATAGATGGTCCCCAGCATCACTCTCTCCCACAAATTAACCAAATTTACAACTATAAAAATGTAACATCAGCCAAGCCAGGGACACTGGAGCTCAGGGGAAGAGGAGGAGAGACCTACAGAGTTCATGAAGGTGGGAGAAACCATGATGAGAGAAAGAAAAAGCTGCTCTGAGGATTTTGGGCCACGGCCGCTTTAAGACTGGAGCTGCTGAGCACATGGAGCAGGAGCCGGCAGAGGCTGCAGCTGTGCCCTTCAGATGGAGTTACTTGGAGGCAGCAGAAGAGAAGAGGGCCTTGGTGGCCCCCAGGACAGCAAGACTGCTAATAGTGTTCATGTGGACCCACGCAGAAGCGAGCCAGAACAGCCAAAAAAAGGGAGCCATTCAGAGGCCAGTGAGTCATCACAAGGGACCATCGTAGGGACCGTCATAGGGCCTGTCCCATGGGAAGTGTTTGCAGCATGGGCGGTGGGGAGACAGGCCCACCAGGGGAACACTGGGGCACAGCAAGGACAGCCGATCTGCCCCCCAGTCAGCACAGGACCACTCACAGGAGACTGGTCGGGAATACAGAATTGCATGGGGTGCAGTTTGATGAAAAAACTCAGGCCCAAATCAGAGATTCTACAGAACACAGATCCACCGGGTCTCTGGAAAGCTGGAAGTACATATAAAGCCAACCATTAAACCCTGAGCTGCACAAAAAGCCTTCCCTAGGGAAACAGCAGCAAAGTAGCAATTTAGCTCAACAACACAGCTCAAGTACTGGTTCCCACAGGAAGTTCCCCTAAGCAAAGGACAAAAAATTAGTTCCGGCCCAGGCACACCACCAGCACCTTGGGGCCTGCCTGGGAACTGGAGGCTTGGATCTGGGGACCAGACCCCACTCCCACCTCCAGGCAAACTGCACCAGTGCCTCGGAGCCAGCCTGGGGACCTGAAGCATGGAGAAGGGACTGGACCCCCCCCTCCCACAACCAGGCTCACCACACTAGCATCTTAGGGCCTGCCCAGGGACCCGAGGACACGAGAAGTGGACCAGACCTCTCTCCCACAACCAAGCACACTGAGCCAGCGCCTTGGGGCTCACCCAGGGACCCAGGGTATGCAGTTGGGGACCAGACCAGCCTCGCACAACCAGGCACAACATGCCAGCACCTCGGAGCCCACCCAGGGACCTGGGGCAAGGAGAAGGGGGATGGTCCTGTCTCCTACAACCAGGCACACCATGCCAGAGCTTCAAGGCCTGCCCAGGGACCCAAGGCATGGAGAAGGGGACTGGACCTCTCCCACAACCAGGCACAACATGCCAGCATCTTGGGCCCCACCCAGGGACCCAGGGTATGGAGTCGGGGACCAGACCACCTGCCCACAACCAGGCACAACATGCCAGCACCTCAGAGTCCACCCAGGGACCCGGGGCATGGAGAAGGGGACTGGACCTCTCTCCCACAACCAGGCACACTGGGCCAGCACCTTGGGCCCTGCCCAGGGACGCAGGGCATGGAGAAGGGGACCAGACCACCCTCCCACAACCAGGCACACTGAGCCAGCGCCTCAGGGCCTGCCTGGGGACCTGAGGCATGGAGAAGGGACTGGACCCCCCCCTCCCACAACCAGGCTCACCACACTAGCATCTTAGGGCCTGCCCAGGGACCCGAGGACACGAGAAGTGGACCAGACCTCTCTCCCACAACCAGGCACACCAAGCCAGCGCCTTGGGTCCCACCCAGTGACCCGAGGCATGGAGCCAGGAACCAGACCCTCCTCCCACAACAAGGCACACCACGCCAGTACCTCGGGTCCATCCAGGGACCCAAGGCAAGGAGAAGGGGACTGGACCTCTCTCCTACAGCCAGGGACACCATGCCAGCACCTTGGGGCCCATCAGGCCCAGAGGCATGCAGAAGGGGACTGGACCCTCCTCCCCCACCAGGCACAAAACGCCAGCACCTTGGGGCTCACCTGGGTACCTGAGGCATGGAGAAGGGGACCAGATCCTCCTCCCACAACCAGGCACACTGCACCAGTACCTCGGGGTCCGCCCAGGGACCTGGGACATGGAGAAGGGGACTGGACCCCTCTCCCACAACCAGGCACATGGTGCCAGTGCCTTAGGACCTGCCCAGGGACCAGAGGCATGGAGAAGGGGACCAAACACACCCCACAACCAGGCATACCACCAGTGCCAAGGAGCATGCCAAAAACAGCACCTCTAAGTGGGTGGCCCACCAGAGCCACCATAATAACCATGGCTGCTACAAAAGTGGCTAGTTGCCACAGCCACCATGCAGATGGTCCGCCAACCACTGGAGTGCATTCACACAAGAGTCACCAGCAGAGACAAAGAAAAGGAGAGGATATCTCTTTCCACAAAACCTATTTCAGAGTGACAGAAACAGCACCTGCTCTATGATAAAATTGGCGGACCTGATCACATCTCTCAGCATTGGACAGATCATCTAGGCAACAAGTTAACAGAGTAATCATTATTCTTTCAGTAGGAGAGAAGAAATCTAGGGCAATTAGAGGGGGGAGGGGGAGGGGATGGGGGAAGGGGAGAGGTTGGACAAGGGGCATAAAGAATAATTACAATTTGTAACAATATATATGCTAGTAATATTGATTTAATCAACATATCTCAATGTTCAACCCCAAAAATATGTATAATCGATTTTGATTCAATAAATAAAATTTTAAAAATAAATAAATAAAATAACAGATAAAAGAACAATGAGGGAATTCTATAGAAGTAATAAGTTCCCATAAATTCAATAATTTAGATGAAATGGACCAATTCCTTGAAAGACACAAACTACCAAACTCACTCAAGAATAGCTAATCTGAATATATCTATTAAAGAAAGTAAATTTGTTGTTCAAAACCTTCCAAAAAAGAAAATTTGGGGCCCAGATGGTTTCACTAGGAAATTCTACCAATTTTTAAGGAAGAAATCATACCTACACTTTATAATCTCTTCCAGAAAAGAGAAGAGGGAACATTTTCTAACTTATTTTCTAAGGTCTGAATTACTTTAACATCAAAACCAAACTAAGACATTACAAGAAAACTATATACCAATATCCCTCAGGATACTGACATAAAAAAATCCTCAATATTAGCAAATCAAACCCAGGAATATATAAAAGGACAATTTCATCATGACCAAGTAGGGTTCACACCAGGAACATAAGGCTGATTCAAGATTTGAAAATTAATGTCATTCACCATATTAACAGTCTAAATATGAAAAACCATATGATCATCTCATTGGATACAATGAAAGCATTCATTTGTGATAAAAACTCAGCAAACTAGAAATAGAAGGAAACTTTCTTAACTTAAAGGTTATCTATAAAAAAATCTATAGTTAACATCATAACTTAATGGTGGAGGTCCGCTCTCACAACTCCTATTCAACATTGTACTGGTAGCCCTAGCCAGTGAAATAGGGCAAAGAAAAAGAAATAAAAGAAGTACAGATTGGAAAGGAAAAATAAAATGTCTTTACTCACTGATGACAGATTTATCTATGTATAAAATCCCCAAGAATCTAAAAAAAAGCTCACTAATAAGTGAGTTTAGCAAGGTTGAAATATACAAAAGTTAATCATATTCCTGTATACTAGCAATGAAAGATTTCAATTTGAAATAAAAAAAATTCCAATACTAAAAAAATAAAGAACTTAAGTATAAAACTAACAAAATATGTGCAGGATTTATTTGTTGAAACCTACAAAACAATGACAAAGAAATCAGAGAAATTACAAATAAATGGAGATCTCTGTTAAGATGCCACTTCTCCCCCATTTGACCTAAAGATTCAATACAATTTTGATTAAAAGCCCTGGGAGCTTTTGTGTAGATATTGACCAACTGACTGTAAAATTCATAAGAAAAGGCAAAGGAACTAAAAGAGCCAAAAATCAATTCCAAAAAAGAACAAAGTTGGAGGACTCACACAATTTGTGTGATTTTAAGGAAAGGACAAACACACTGACCAATGCAGCAGAACAGAGCACCCAGAAATAGACCCACACAAATAGCATGAACTGACTTTTTTAAAGTTTTATTTAAGTATAATTTACATATGCTATCACTTAAGTTTTACAATTTGATTCTTTATAATTTAGAGTTGTATAACCATTGCCACAATTCGACTTTAGAAAATTTCCATCACACACAAAGATGCTCTGAGTCATCTACAGTCACTCCCATTCTCACATCCAAGCAACCACTCATCGACTTTGTCTATAGATTTGCCAACTGATCTTTGATAAAGGTATAAAGGCAATTCGATGAAAAAAACTACAGTCATTTCAGGAAATGGTGCTGTATCAACTGAATGTCCATATACAAAAATAAATCTTCACACACACCTCACACCATGTGCAAAACTTAGTTGAAACAGATCAAAGACCTAAACGTAAAACATAAAATTATAAGGCTTTTAAAAGAAAACACAGGAAAAATATGCATGACCTTGGGTGTGGTGATGAGTTTTCAGATAGCATCAAAATGGCAATCTAAAAAATTAATAAACTGCACTCTATCAAAATTAAAAGCATTTGTTGGCTGGCCAGTTAGCTCACTCAGTACAGTGTGGCGCTGATAACAGTAAGGTCAAGGGTTCAGATCCCCATACTGGCCAGATGCTAAAACAAAATAGTAGTAAAAAAAAAATAAAGGCATTTGTTCTTAAAAAGACACACTATTGAGAATGAAAAGACAATTCAGACTGAGAAAATGTTTGCAAAATACATGTCTAATAAAGAATTTGTATTCAGAATATATACTGAAGTCTTAAATCTCAATAATAAAACAACCCAATTTTTTAAAGATGGGCAAATGATCTGAACATACAATTCACCAAAGATAATATATGGATGTCAAATAAGTACAGGTTAAGCATCCCTAATCCAAAAACCCAAAATCAGAAATGCTCCAAAATCCAAAACTTTTTGAGTGCCGACATGATGCTCAAAAGAAACACTCATTGGAGCATTCAGATTTCAGATTAGGGATGTTAAACTGTTAAGTATTATCTGCAAATATTTCAAAATCTGAAAAAATCTGAAATCCAAAACACTTTTGGTCCTAAGCATTTCAGGTAAGGGATAGTTGACCTGTATATAAAAAGATGCTCAACATTATTTTTTATTATGGATACAAACATTTCAACCATCATGAGATACCACTGGAACAGGAATTCTGATTCCTTGCTGGTGGGAAGGCAAAACAAGTCACTTTGGAAGACAGTTTGGCAGTTTCTTACAAAGTCAAATACACATTTACCAAATGACTAAGCAATCCCACTCCTAAGTATTTACCAAATCAAAATGAATGGTTACATTAAAAACTGTATGTGAATGTTAAATGATAAACAAACCTTGATAAATCCACAATGGAGTATTCAGCAATAGAACGAGCTATTGATTCACATAATATGGATGAACTTAAAATATATTTTGCTAGAACAAAGAGGCCAGACCCAAAAGGCTACAAATTGTATGATTTCACCATATAGATGATATTCTGGATAAAGCAAAATTGTACAAATGAAAAACAGACACGTGGTTGCCAGGGGTTGTGGAGAGGGGCCAGTGGTTGAGTACAAAGGGAAATTTTTAGGGTGATGAAATTGTTCTGTATTGTACCGGGGTGGTAGACACATGACCCTATGCATTTACCAAACCCCATACAGAGTACATTTTAGTGTCTGAATAAATAAAATCAACTAGGATCTCAGGGAATCCCAGATGGAATGCAGCGTGTGACAAATGAATCTGACTGTTTTACCAATGTATGACACAACCTCGATGAAAGAATAAAAAGGAGCCAAACCAAGTTACTTTGGAAAATGGTGTTTTGACTGGTTACTGCAAGGCTAAAAAAAAAAGGAGGGGGGCACTTAAACACTGTCAGTTTAACTGTCAGTTTGCTTCTCACAGGGGTATAACAACTGTTCTGAAGCCACTTTATAAGTACACTAGGGTTGAACAAATAAGCAAATAAATAAGCTAAAAGCCAAGTTTTTACTGTCAGAAAAGAAGTTACAAATAAACAAGGAGGTAAGGCTAGAACAAACCTTGTGGTGCTGGATTGTCAATATAATCTCATGTTTAACTTTATATAGATAGATCTAGAAATCACTGGAAAGACGTGTATCTATATATTGGCTAGTATACATATTTATATCTCCTAGCTCACTGCAAAGGCCTAGAAGCAATGACACTCCAATAGCACACCCAACATCCAGATTTTGGCTTCTATATTCCATTCTCCAATAAAAGGAATCAAGGCTCCTTGGAGAAATGGCCAACACTAGGGCTGGGGACCAGATGGTACTTGTAGTGCTAGGTAGTACGAATACAGTCTCAAAAAAAAATGGGGGCATATCAAAAGGATTTAGGCGCCAACCTCAAAGACCTCCTAAAGGCTGAAGATGAAACAATTTGCACAACAAAATAAATAAGAGCACTGGCTCTTAACCCAAAGGATAAAATGAAAAGCCATAAGCCCATACTAATATAAACAAATGATCAAATAAATAAATGAGAGAAAAGATTTTCTTTAAAACATAATTCTAAATAATACATGTAGAAACCACTCCCCCTTTCCAGGAAATGGAGCTAAATTTCCCTCCCTTTGATCGTGGGCTTGACTTAGTGATTTGCTGCCAAAGAACAGAGTATTTAAAAGGGGGGAAATAGTATCTCACAGTGGAAAAACCTAGCAGACACCATCCTAATCAATGAAGAAATACATATTGACATCATGTACCCCATGATATGATAACACTGATGAGAAGGGCACATTACCTCCGTGTTATTCTTTCAGATAAAGCATAGCTTCAGTCTTATGAGAAAACATCAGATAAACCCACACTAAGGAACATCCTACAAAATAACTTACCAGTACTCTTCAGAGTGTCATGGTCACAAAAGACTGAGAAACTCACATATTGGAGGAGACTAAGGAGGCACTGATGACTAAATAAATGCAATATAGTACACTGGACTAGAAGGACACAGTAAAAAAACTAGTGAGAGTCAAAGTCTGTAGTTTAGAAAATAGTATTGCACTAATGTTAATTACTGAGTTTTGACAAATGTACCATAGTTTCCATAATGTATTGACATTAGAGGAAGATCAGTGAAGGGTTCGGGGAACATCTCTGTACTACCTTTGCACTTTCCTGTAAATTTGAAATTACTATAAAATAAAAGATATTTTTTAAAAAGTAAAGGAAAGCAATGGCACTAAAAGCACGGCTATATCTAAAATTAAGAAAGGAACTTTCAGAAGATTATCCACATTTAACAGTAACTTGATCAACACCACAGTTTATTTGTAAACATGTTATATGTGTCAATAATCAGATTGACAACAGTTTATACATTTCATTGTATAATATTAACATCCTAACAGAAAACAATCCACTGTACTCAGTTACAGTTTTGGTACTTTAAAATCTTTAAATATAAATTGTATTTGAAATATATGAATGGCAAAGAAAACAGAACACATCAAGTAAAAGAAATCAATATTCCTCAAAAAAACAAATACAAAGTCATCTGATTACATATTTTAAAAAAGGAAGAAGGAAATCAGATGGTCATCTTTTTTTAATGATATAAAGTTACATTTCTTTAGACCCATTTGAGAGGTGAAATTGTACCATACATACTAACTTTCATGTCCTTTTAGATATTTGTTCTTTTTTTTCCTGGTTTCTAAAGAATGTTTGCCATGGTTTATGCTACATTAAGGGAGTAGGGGAAGAAAGGAGAGGAAGTGGCACAAAGCCAAATGAAATAACTTTAAACATTCGCAAAGAAATTGAATAAAAATGTTTCATGAACCTTCTTTGGCAAATATCAAAGTCTATGTTTTAAATTTACCTTTTTGTTGAATTAGATCAACACTTGTAAGATTTAAGAGCTGCATCTTTACATGAGTTAATGTACGAATGAAACAAAGCCAAATTCATAAAGCAAAGCACAAACATCAGCATTTCACATTCTGCTAACAGCTCAAAAAATGCAGATTCTCCCTCAAGAGTATGAGAGGTCTTCAGCTGGGAATCACATGACTACTCTTTCCTCATTCAACATGAGAAACTGTAGTTGACCCCATATTTTTTCAGTACTTTCCATAAAATTCATGATCATTATTAGGTTCTACTTCTGCATTATCTCTCTCGAAGATGTAGCAGCAAATCACTCCCATATTTTAAGCTTTAAACTCACCAGTTGGGTTCACTGCCAACAACTACAAATGTTCAATTCTTTATTAGTGTGCATGGCATTACAGTTAGCTTAGATTGTTAATACAGGAATAAATAAAACAGCTACAGTTAATTCAAACAAAGCTAATTAAAATGAGATTAAAGAGCCCTGATCAAATGAAATACAACTTTCAGTTGAAAAACTGTAAAAGTTACATACATACATACATACCTAATAGCACTAGGAATGTACAATATCAGTTATTGGAAAAATAAATGAGTAATTCACAGTCATAAGAAATTATTTAATATTAGTATATATTTTTCCTTTTATAGACAAACATAACATACACATGGTTTCTACTTTATACAAGACAAAGTAGAAAACTAAACGTTACTGCATTTACCCCAAACACAGCACTGACTGTGCCAAAGGTAACCCGGTCTAAAATATTCAATTCTATAGCTAGGCCATGAAACTGAATGCTTGGTTATATTAACCATTTTAAGAAAGGCATATACTTCCAGAAGTATGTTAAGTACACAAATATTAGTTCTATAAATAAAAATTACCAGCAAAAATGTTTAGGTTATAACATTCCCAAATTTTCTAAAGCCGTAAGTGTTTTTTAGACATATGTTGTTTGACCAGTTAGTTTAGTTACAGTTTTTAACTAACAAACCATTACCCCATAAGAAGAACTAAACACTGCACAAACTTCCCAAGAAAGGTAATTTGAAAAGTCTAAAAAGTTATTCCAATTATTCTAATTAACATTTGAGATACTAAAAGAATCAATGACTTAAGAAACACTTTGATATTATTCAATTTTTCATCATTTCCTCTAAAAGTAAGGTCCAGATTGCTTAGGAATATGTCTTCAAAGTAGGTTTATCATTAAAGTGTTCTGATCTGAAGACATAGCCTGAATGCTTCTAATGTGTAATTCTAATGTAAAATCACAGTCCTTGGTTTGAAAACATCAAATTCAATTTCCAAAACAAATCATTCGTAAAGCTACAAAACAAAAACTAAATCAGGGTGAGAATGTGCAGCAGACACAGCTGCAAGAGTGGAAAATAAATTCTATTTTCCCATAAAGACTCTATGAAAATATAAAGCCCAAAGTAAGTGACAACAGAAGTCTACAGATGAGTATAAACATGGTTTAAAAACTGAATGCTTTCCAAAGCTTCTCACGAGATGACAATGAAGAATCATAGTCTGAGTTAAGACTTTATAAATCAATATTAAGTTTTACATAACTATGCTGATTTATAAACCTTCAACAATATTCGAATGATATACATAATTTACAGACACCCACAGGAATTTTTAATGCCCCATAATATCATCTCTCAATACTGGATGTTTATTGTTTTATGGTTTTACTACTTTAAGAGCCAAGAAGCCTTTTCAGAGGGAGAGCTCCATCTCTTCCCTTGATCCCAAGTATAGCTAACAAAATATAAAATTAAACAACATTCATGTCTGATAAAGTAACATATAAAATTACCATTGCGATATCCATAGTGACTGCTTACAAACATAACAGTCATCATAAAGCCTATAAAGTATACCCTTAGTTTTATAAAAGAAATGCAGATTGTCTCAAAGTAAAAACTACAGTGCTGGCTGCTAAAAAGCACTTTGTTGCAATGAGATGTGCAATGATGAGCAAAACTTCAGAAAACATGAACATGTTCCCCAAACTTTTAATATCAATTAAGCAACAATTGCACCACAGCAGCAGGATGCTTTTTAGTGGCTGACACTATTAACGTTAAGAAAGAAAAAAAGGCAGAAAGTGTGAGCAACAAATGGTGCAGCCAAATTATTGCAGATGGAGATTAGCAATAAGAAGTGAGGAAGGCAACCGTCCACTCCATTCTGACAAGATACCATCTTTAAATATTAAGTTTTTTGCAGGAAGTGGAACTCCCATGTCAGTATAGGATGACTGCGAAAGAAAACTTGAAAAACTGGGCTCTGTGTGAATATCCAGTGTTGAAGCACCTTCCTAAAGGATCAAGAAACAAAAGAAATTTTCTATATTCAATACATTACCAAAACCACTTACTATAACTAATGAGAAATATGGACCTTGATTACCTAAGAAATAGTTATGGAATGCAAAGCACTACTGGAGATGCAAAGGTCTACCTCATGAGCCCAAAATAATCAATGACAGGTATTATTATATGCAAAAATGAGAAATACAAGTCAGATTGCAATAAATACTTTGAAATATATAGAAATGATAGGCTATGAGACTGTGGGATACAAAAAAGTTAATTCTTAGAAGACAGGACCTACCTCAAAGTACCACCTAAAAGGAGACAATCTCTAAAATACCTAACACAACACTAAGTACCAGAATATTCCATCCACTCCCAGGCTTCTCAGACTCATATATTCAGCACAGACCCCTTCCCAGAAATCCAGGCTCAAACATCCACCTACCTGACATCTCCTCTCAGATGGTTCCCCATGCATTCCACTCTTCCCATGTCCATAACTGAACTCTCAAAGTTTTTACCACCCCTTCCTCCCCAGCCTTCCCTACTCCATACACCTGGACTAATCAAGAAATACAAGAATCGTTTCTGAGTCCTCCCTTCCTCCACACTCCCAATCTTTTCCTCACATTTAATTCATCATCAAATTGTATCAATCTATCTCCAAAACATATCCCAAATTAGTTTACTTTATTCATTCACCATAGCCAAGGCCAGTGGTCTCCAAAGTGGGATACTCACTTCAAAGAAGGGTACAATACTGAGAGAATTTTAGAATTTCTCTGTCTACTTATTAAATCCTTATAAAATTTTCTATTTTTGTGTATTTTTATAATATACATAATTTATTGGTATAATAGTATATATGTGTAATAAACAAAACTTTATCAGAAATATATGCAAAATTTCGGGGGCTTTTGCATGTGTGTGAAAAAGGGGACTCAGCTACCAACTTCTCTCACTCAGGCTATTACAATAGGCTCCCAGCTGATCTTGCTTCTATCCTAGTCCCTTTCTAATTTCTTCTCCAAACAGTAACTAATATTCTTAAATATTAGTCAATCAGAAATAATATCTCTCCCCCATTTAAAAGCCTTTAGTCATCTCTCTTTACACTCAGCATAAAATGCAACTTCTTTAACATACTCCAGAACGCCCCGCCCTTCTCGACCTCACTTCTTGCCATGACCTCTCTTTCATGAGGGTTCTGCTACAATGGCCTCCTTTTGTGTCCTCATACACTGAATGCTTTCCTGACACAAAAACTTTGCAACTACTAAGCTCTGCACAGAATACTCTTCCATTCTTTAGGTTTTAGCTCATATTCCCTCTCTCCTATTGAAATTAGGTCTACTTTCAGACTTCATCAGAGTTTGGCTCCTTTAAAGTACTTATTGAAATCTGTAATTACCTACATATTTTAATGTTTATTTGACTCCCGTCTCATACAACACTGTAAGCTCCATTAGTGTCTTACTCATAACAGTTTCCCCAGAAGTGTCTGGCCTAGGGTAGACTCGAGTATTTATTGAATAAATGAATAAAACTACAAAACACTGATTCATAATGATGTTGGATCAGATATTCTGAACAGAAATAATCCATTCTTAAAGTTTATCTATAAATCGAGTCTAGAATATCTTTTCTTTGCCTGGGGACAAAACAAAAGGTCCAGAACACTGGCCTTTGCTGCCAGAAGAGACAACCTCTTCCAGCAGTGGTGAATCACTACAGTTATTACCACACCCAAGAACCAGCACCTAACCTGGTATGTGGCCCGTAGTAGAGGCTTAACACATTTCTGTTGAATGAAGCACTGGCACAGGACAAAGACTTCGAGCTTTAGTCTTTGAAGAGATGGCCAGTGAAATATGCAATTCAATTAATGTCTTAAATCTCAGAGTCTTCAATTATGAAATGAAATTAATGCTTATTTCATATCTTGCTGCTGTGGAGACTCAAAAACAAACATGGAAGTGTACTGTATGCTATAAAGCTCTACACAAACACCATTTGGATTTTTGGGTTTCATTACCTGGAACGAGTGTACAAAGTTAAGGACTTGTAGAGAGAGTTTTCTACTGGAATGTAAGAGGTTTTGAAGGCTGAAAAAAAGGGAGAGAAAAAGTCTATAACAAATATAATGGCAAAAACTAATATCTCACAAGAGTATTTTTAGCAATTTAAATGCATTTATATATGTATATACATACTAATCATATAAAAAAAATTTTTTAATAATTTCAATTCTGCCTGTTTTAATAATAATAGGGAGTAATGGTGCATGAAAAGGCCATTTTGGAATAAAATATCATGCATAACCAAAATTGAAGTTATTGTTTTTTAAAAAAAATTTAAACTATTAGTAAATGTTAATTGAAAGAAATCTTTTCAAATGAAGATTTAGGAACTTCGAGGGATGGCGACTATGACACAAATTTTAACTATCCAAAGTTAAGTTTGAAAGACAACCCGATAAAAAGTCTCACAGATTTAACATATGGCAACTCGCCTGAGTTAGATATTTTTCAAATATGTAAATCAGTAAACATTATAGAGGCAAGATTTAAAGTTTTACAATATTCCCACTTTTTATTCATGTATGTTATTTTCACAGGATAGTTGTTAAAACTGTTGAGTACTTTTAATTTTCTGATATTAGCTACATTAAGCCAATTAAATGCATGATTTGTTATCCAACTTTGTTTTCCTAAATAAAGAAGTGAAGGGGATCTGTGGATATCATCCCTCCAAGCCACCCATCATGATGAGTGAATTCAATATTTTCTCCCGCTAACCCAGATAATCTCAGAACCTTTACAACACCACCTCTTAGCAACCACTCCCACTGGATCAGAGTTGACATATGAGATTAAAATCTATGTGTCATCTCTGAAAAGTAATACATGTTCATTTCAGAAAATGTAGAGTGAAGAAAGTTTTGGAAAGTCACCCTAATTCCACTATAAGAGACAATCACTATTAACATAATATAATTTGAATGTGTGAATATTAAGAGTGAGAGAAATACACAAAAGAAATTTCCTATACACATTTATAAATTAAAAAAACTAAGTTCATGCTACATATAAGCATGCCCATTTTACCACACTCTCACAATACCTGGGTAACTAAGTAAATATAATTAACCAAAACATGTGTCCAAAATGTTTGCTTGTGACTAATTTATGATCTACCAAAATCTAATTTGGAAAAAATACAGCAAAATCCTTAAACTAGCAATGTGTATTCAATCAACAAATATGGGCATAGCAATTACTATGTTCATGTACAGAACAAAAGAAAGCAAGATATAGAAACTATTCACTGACAGCTTAAAAATCCAGTAGACGAAAGGATGACAATGAATATAAACCCTCACCTTTCTTTTCTGCAAAGGCCATGTGTTGCAATTTTCCTACAGACTTTCCGGTTTAGTTCAGAACTAAACAGTGGAATTCCAAAGCACAGCTCGAGGGGAACCCAATCTGCTTCTGTTGTGGCACCTAAAAAAGAATACATAAACTTATTTTTTAAATCATGTATATGTATTTACATATATTAAATGACTGACTAGGGTTTCTTAACCTGAGATTCACAGATTCCTCCCCACTCCCCAGTGACATCCACCAATGGGACTGACGGGAGGGAGACTCAACAGGGAGTCAACTGATCTCTGAAACAGGATAGTATGTTTCTGGAGTATGTACATGTGTCTGGGGAGAAGGTAAACAATTTCATCAAATGTTCAAAGTAGTCATTTGCCCAAAAAAGGGTACTGAAAGACATCTGCAAGATGAGAGAATGAATCGAAATATTTATCACAGGAATAACAAAATTCAAGTCATTCTTCTGAGGTCATAATTTAATAATACTTGAATTATTTTGCTAAGTATATAAAAATGCTTCCTAGAAAACTCTTATTAAAAAGTCCATTATGGATAATAAGAACAGACAAATGTCATACAAATGACTTAACAGAAAAGTTGAACCTCAGAAATTAGTCTAATAAAACTGCAAAGAATTTTTAACATCATACCAGAGTTTTGCTTTGCTGTCAAATCTATAGTTGCTTCCTCAATGACCATTTCAAATGACTCAGTACTCCCATTTACATCCGACCCAGAAGCTAAGTCAGGTTCTCCTTATAATTAAGGAACATACACAAAATTAGAATTTTAGTAGTCAGCAGAAGTTGTCAATAAATCAGATCTAACAAAGAAAACTTTTAGGCAATAGTAATGATGATGGAAAAAAATGAATAATCATCTTTGGCCTAAAGCAGCAGTAGTGGTTCTAAATCCAGTGGGCAATTTTGACCCCAAGAAACATTTGGCAGTGTCTGGAGACAGGTTTGGTTGTCATGAATGGATGCAGGGATGCTACTGATACCAACAGATATTAAATATCCCACCATGCACAGGACAGTCTCCCACAACAAAGTATCATCCAGCTCAGAGTGCAAACAGTGCTAAGGTTGAGAAACCCTGGCCTAAAGAAATCAAAATCCAAAAAGTTTAGACTTTCACTTAGATCATTACTGAAGTCATTTCTATCCCTGTGGAAGTATGCTGTCTGATCACATTATTCCTCTTCAAAATTCTTTTTTTGTCTCTCCATATCCTTCGTAAGATCCTCCAAGATCACCTAGATGTTACCTACTTCTCTACTCTCCTCTTTTACTACAGTCCATCAAATCCTTCCTTTTGACCAAGATGAGCTACTCTGTTTCCTAATTCCCTCTGCCTGAAAGAAAGGCTGCCACCCCTCTCCAAAAACAACAATCATCTTTTGTCTAGCTAGCCCATTTTTCAAAACAGTTCAGACTTTACCTTCTCTAAGAGGCCTTCTTTGGTAGCTCAACTCGGCTGAGATATGCCTTCTGTGTCCTGTGTTAGCACTTTAAGCAGGGCCCTGTCACAGTCTTTTAATACCACACTGTAGGCTGATTCATTTGTTTGGCTCCCGTTCTGGGGTTCTACTCTTTGGAACACAATCAGGTCTTTCTAATTTAAATATCTCCAGCACCTAAGCAGATATTCCATAAATGTTTGTGGAACGAATGACATAAAAAATGACAGACGTAGTAGACACACTTTGAAATGACTGCCTAAGCCATAGCCCTCTTCTCTGGGAAAACGCCTCTACAATATCTGGCAGTCAACCGTTGAAAGCTACCCAACTCTTCTGGATAAAGATAAACGGACCAGAAGTAGACACCTAACTAAAAGGGAGCCAATCCAATCCCTGGATGGCTAGTAATCAATCACATTTTCTCAGGATTTCAAACTAAGAGGCTGATGGAACACAGTCAATCAATGGCAGACATTTGAACTGAGAAGTCTCCCAGAGCTGGTACCATGGCAACCAAAGCCACATACAAGCCAATACTATGCCAAAGCAGAAACAATTAGCAAATATGAGAAGGTGATTTGATTTGAAAATGGATTTTTAAATTAAAAGGAAAGAAAGTGATATCTAAGGAAAATGAGCTATTGTTAATATGCAGGATAGACTGGAGATAGAAAGGAGGAGAGTCCGGGAAGGCTAAGCACGAAACTGCTGCAATAATACATGATTAAGGTATCAAGACCCAGACTAAAACAGCAGTAATGGAGAATTAAAAAAGAGAGAGGGGAAGAAATGAGAGACATCTCTAAAGCCTAATTCACAGAACCTGGAAACTAACTGGACACAGTGGAAAGAAGAGAAGGATGAGACAAAGATAAGGTTTCAGGCTTGGGTAGCCAAGACAATGGTGTCTTTGACAGAAAGAGAAAAGCTGAAAGGAAAGAACTACTAAGTATTTTGGAAACGTTTTTACAAAAAGACTTGAGTTTTAAAACCATCACCCCATAAAGCTAATTTAATTCAAAGCCTAAAAACATACAAGTGACAGTAAAGGGCTAAACCTCAATAATCATCCTATATTCCAACCCTAGGTCATCACTTCTTTAGTTGTGCACTTAGTATTTTCTCCATTTGAACAAATTATATTTGCCCAAATGATGTTAGAGAATATTTTCTCATACTTCGGTGAAAAAACATTAGGTATTAAATAATTCAACATCCCCACAAAGGTCACTGCTGCTTTTTATATATTAAGATCATGTTAAACTCAAAACCAATGATCTTAATTCAAAGACCCCCAATATTGGCTAACCTCTTTCATCAGAAGCATCACTGAGTTTTCTATTTGCAAGTTGGCTAGAAGCATTCAACATGGTGACATATCCACAGAAATGCTGCAAGTCCACTTTATTCCTCAATATTTGTAATGCTTTATGAAGACCCATATTGGCACGAGTAAACTCTAAGAATAAAGAGTTGATATCGCATTAGTAAACAGATTTATAATGCAACACCAAAAATTTAAATATACTTTTCTTTATTAAAAAATTCTTAGAACTATTTTTATACTTTAATGTATCAAGATTGATTCCAATGAAGAAATATATGTGAATACAAAAGAATGCTGTTCATATACTTGAAATCATATGCCTAATGAATTATTTAGATAGTAAATTATCAAGTTCTCATAAATATGTGAACTCATAAAAGAGAAGATTCTCTATAAGTAAATATGAAGATACCTCTTTTTTAGAATTCAAACAATAATCTCCCAGGGCAAGAGATCCATTAATCAGTTCTTGAGATTTTATAAATTTTAAGAACCTGTTGTCACTCTCCTGCATCTTCAGGCAAACAATTATTCTTTCCTTAGAATTTATGAAGTATTGGAGATTAAATGGCAAAATTTTTTTGCAGAGAACTACTCATTTCTGAATAGAGGCTATTTGGGAAGAGTAACTCTCTTCTCCAGGTTTTGTATTTATTCACAACAGGCAAAAGAAAGCATCTTAATTTCAAACATGAGGCTTCTGCAGTCTAACCATATGAAAAGGAAAAAGATATTTATAAAATTCTCCTTCCTTTTCCCTACTTTGGGTGAAGGAAGAAAAATGCAAGAAGACTAAGTTCTTCTATGAATTAATATGTTAAATTACCTGAACCATTCACTATTCTCTAAAACCAATGTAATATATGGCTCTTAGAACCAGAAAAATAGATTACGATGTAGCAGTTTTGCACAGAGCAGGAAACAGAAGTGCTATATAAATATGTGTAAGTTTTAATCAGACAGTGTTTTTTCTTTTGAATATATATAATGACAATATTCAACAGAGAAAAGGTATCATCTATATTAGAAAAGGAAGAATAAATTTGCTTTTACAGAAATTCTCTGAGCATTTCATCAAGCTCACTTCCAATTCTAAAAAGCCTATAACATTAAACAGGGCTTTCCCCTACTGGTTCTAACTAGATTGATTTAGCAAAAACCCTGCATCCACTCAAATCCCCTCTATAGCAAAAATAAGATTTAACAATAAAAACAAATGCTGCAACAAGAAACACATGCAAGTGCTCTGTAAACCACAAAGTAGTATGCAAATGTTCATTAGCACCCATTTCTAAACTACCTAAAAATTTAAAAAATTGATTAAAAATTAAAATATTAACCTTTAAATTCTAACAGCAGTCTTTATGTATAAATTGTGTATATATACAGCTAAATTAATCTATAAAACGACATTGAAAACTTAGCATTGAACACTTGGAAAAGCCCAGAAAAGAGAATCAGGGGGAAAAATCTTGTCTTTTTTCTACCAAATTGTTGGCATGATTAAAGATTAAAAAAGTCTAATGGATACAAATCAAAAGGTACCTCCTTGTAGTTCTGTTTCATCAAATGGAAATGGTATATGAACAGTTTCTCCTATTCCATGCAAACCATGTCCCTAAACATAAAGAAACAAAAGTTGAAAGATATACAAGAAAACCACATTTCCAATAATTGATACTCAAACAATATGTAAGACTGTACCATGTTGATGATCTATTCCACTGTAATACTGGATCAACATGCTTTCAACAATTTTCTGTTTTTCCACAGCAAGCAATGACAATCTCATGCGTGTATTAGCCTATAAGGCAATGTTTCTCAAATTGATTGTATAGGTCAATTTAACAGGTAAATCAGGTGTTAGCCAAGTGAAGACTGAAGTCAAGTGCACTCACACAAGGGTTATTATAGTTCTAACAGAGGAAAGTGGTGGAAGAATCCCCCATAATCACAAGGCATCCCACAGACTAGGAATGCAAAATTTAAAAACCTGCCCTAAAATGACATATATTCAGTTATTTGCTACATTATAATTACATATAATTGGAAACAACCAAAATGCCAACCAATAGGCGACTGGTTAAATAATTTACGGTACATATTTCAATGCAGCTGCAAAAACAGAAGTTTTCTATGAACTGAAATGGAAAGATCTCCAGTCACTAAGTGGAAAAAGCACTGGGCACATCAACGTGTAATACTTTCATATGCATAAAGAAACTCCAGAAGGATAGATATGGTTACCTGATTTGGAGGAGAGATAAGGAATGGGAACTGGCTAGATAGGATTAGGAGACTGATACCTTTCTCTGTACATCTTTTAATAAATAGTGTTTTATTTCTTAATAATGTGAATGTTCTATTAATTCAAAAATTAAATTTAAAAAAATCTGAGTCTACCTACCCCGATCCCATATTACAAATAATAATTTAGTTTCATCCATCACGTTCAATTGTTCATTTGAATTTTGCTTAAGAGTTTTGCTTATATTTATTTCTCAAGTTTGGTTTAGGTTTACAGTTCTGTAAGAACAATAAGCATGTGGAATTTAATTTTATGTTTACATGTATGCCATCATAACGGAAAATCTAAATTAACACTGAGGATCTATAAATTTCTCCCTTTAAAAGAGACCCATATATCACTCAAATTCAAGAAGCCCTGATATATCCAAGAGCAATGACACTCATTTAGTTGATTCATACAACAATTTGAATATACTTCTAACAGTTCTCTTCTTATGATTTAAAACTAATCAGACAGTTGCAATAAAATCATGGTTTTAATTTGTAATATGTCTAAAACTCCAACAAGGTAGATTTTTTTCCATTAAATTTAATAAAGATGGCAAGCAAAACTCCTTTAACAAACTCATTAAAGACAGGCACTGTCTACCAACGTGGTTATGTTTTTCTGTACATATTTTTCAGTACCCCCTGCAAAAAAAACAAAAACAAAACAACATAACTTGGCTTGACTCACTGAAAACTGCCTGCAGAACAGAACTTGGCAATCACATCCCTCATTTTACAGGTGTAGAAAAAAGAAGCTCAAAGAAGTGAATGGCTGACCCATGACACAGAGACAGGAAAAAGGAATCAGTCGCCACAGCTCTCTCAGTCTGCTTCTACTACTTCTGCCACCACAGCTAACATTTTTGAGATCTTCCTATGTGCTAAAAACAGTGCTAAGCAGTTGATGTAGATTATAATTTTCAACAACCTTATAAAGACTGGAACTTCTATTATCTCTAGTTTACACATAAAGACACTAAAGTTCAGGGAGGTATTTAACTTACTCAAGATTACTAATAAGTGGTGGAACCAAGATCTGAATTTAGGTAGTCTGACTTAAGTTCCTATCTAGCCCATTTTATTATGTAATCTCCTACTACTACCCGTACTACATGTTTTCCCTGGTTAATTTCATCCTCTCATGGTTTCAACTACCATCTAGATGCTAATGCTGAAACTTAAGTCAATCTCTCTCGTCCAACCCTCCATTTGAATTTCAGAATATTTTCAGCTACCTCTCTACCACCTGTATGTTCCATAGGCACCTTATACTCCACATGCCCAAAACACAGCACATCACCTGCCCAATAAACCAGCTCTTCCACCTATGTTCTGTAGTGACATCAATCACTCTCCACTTTCACAAGCCAATTACCCCCAGAATCATTCTCCCTCTTCCCATATCCTTCTCAGACATCCAACCAATTTTATTAACTGTATATTTGTAGTAGTTCTTAAATCCATTTCTTCCTTTCAATTCTTATTACCACGTCTCTGATCTGAGCTGTCATTATGTCTTATCTAGACTACTCACACAATCCTTATTGGTCCTCTTGCTTCAGGTGTCTTCCCCCTCCCACATCCATTCTCAATACAGTCCCCAGGTGGATTCCTAAAACACATTTGACCATGTTAAACCCCTGCTTAGAACCTTCTAATTGCTGCCATCAATCTATAAGTTAAAGTCTAAGCTCTACAGCAGGACTTATAAGGTACACTGCATTCCAGGGCCTGACTACTTCTCCAGACTCATCTCTAACCATGATCCCAACACACTCTAACTCACTCCTCAAAAATTCCCAACAGCTTACAGGCCCTGACATATGTTATGCCATGTCATCTTCCTATTTATTTATTCAACAAACACTAACTGAGTAACTACTATGAGCCAAGCACTGTGCTAGGCACTAGGGAAATAGCAGTAAAGGAAAAGAAAAAAAAAATCCCTGCCCAGAGATTTATTCATGCTGACCCTTCTGCCTGGCAGGCTCTCTTTCAAATCATACTTTTATGCTCAGCCCAGGTCTTACTTTCTCTACAGAGCTTCCCCTAAGCCCTTCTCCTTGCCACAAAGCAGGATTGGGTACTTCTCTTTAATGCTTCCACTATGTATAATTCTGTTCAGCAGGAAGCAAAAACTGAAATTGACTGTTTATTCAGCTTTTCCTAATGGCCTTAAATTCCTTGAAGATGGGAACCATGTCTTATTTGTATATCCATATTAACTATAATTAGCACAGAATATGGCACATTCAGTTGTTAGATAAATGAATTAGTAAAATCTTTACTGAGAACCATTATGTACCAGAAAGTGTACTTCACGTGTACTTTCTCATTTCATTCTCTCAACAACTCTATAAGTATAAATTGCCTACCTCACCACTAGCTGCTGTTATTACCATCTGTTGTTATTACACAGCAGATATTGCCATCTTCATTTTAAAGATGGAAAACAAAGTATAAGGAGTATCACCAAATTGTCACATAGACCAATAAGCACAAGAAAATCAACATTATTACTCATCAGGAAAATTTATTTAGTCATCAGCAAATCTAAACTACAATGAGACAGCACTTCACACCCACTAAGGTGGTTGTAATCTAAAAGTCAGATAATACCAAGTGCTGGTGGGAATGTAAAATGGTACTGGTACACAGCAGTCACAGAACTAGCAAAAGGTGAGGGTGGAATTCAAACCTGGGTGTAACTTCAATGTCCATGTTTTATTTTGTGTTTTTTTTTTTTAAAAGATGACTGGTAAGGGGATCTTAACCCTTGACTTGCTGTTGTCAGCACCACGCTCTCCCAAGTGAGCTAACCAGCTATCCCTATATAGGGATATGAACCTGTGGCTTTGGTGTTATCAGCACCACACTCTCCCAAGTGAGCCACAGGCTGGCCCTTCAATGTCTATGTTGTTTCTACCACCCCCACACTGCCCAACAAAGGACCAGGACTAAAACCTGGATCTCCTGATTCCTGACGTTTCAACTTTACACATTTCAAATTACTGACATCTAATTGCAATTTACTAGAAAGCCAGACACATCATGACATTTACAATAAAAATACAAAATTGACTGTTTCAAATGAGGTAACTGTACCTGAATTAAAACCGCAGAATGTGTTAAAGCATCATTCAACATTGTGAGCACATTTGATGTAGGAACTACCCCAGGATCATGACCCCAAGATGTTATTAGTAATCGATCATAACCCTATTGGAAAGAAATGAATAATAGATAAAATGGTGTTCAGAAATAAGAAAAAAATTAAGAAAGTTGTCTATAATACTGTTTACCAATTTCTACCCTCCTCAAAAAAAGAAAAAAACTCACACACATACCTGAAATATATCTGGCAGTTTTCGAAGTCTTGTACCTTTGGATAGTAAGAGAGATGGTGGTCCTTGCCCAGTGATATGGTAAATGTACAATTTAAACCAGACAGAACTAACTTCTGGGATAGCTGGTCCAATATGCTATAATCATAAAACAGGTAAGATAAAGTTGTAATACTTATCTAAAGAAGTCGAATTTCCTAAGTGACCAAGTCTTAAAAACAACAAATACCTCATATAAATGTTAATTGTGATTATCCTTATAAGAATAAATTTGAAATGCTTCATTAAAACAGTTTCAATTTTATACTGGAATTAAGAAAGCATGTCTTATCACTTCAATTAAGTGAATGGACTCTGGAGTAGACTGACTAGTTTTCAATCTTGGTTTCACCCCTTCAGCCATATCTCCTTAAGATTACTTAAGCTCTCTGGGCCTCATTTTCCTCAATCTATAAAACATGAATAAACTATCTACCTCATGAGGATGTTGTAAGGTTGTTAGAAAAGCTTAAAACAGGACCTGGCATATAATAAACTCGTTATTAAAGTGTTGGTTATTCTTATCTTTAATCACATGCAATTTTTCACAAAAGGGACTACCTACTCTTCCATTCATCTTACCACTCATTCAGATAGTTCATGGATTCCTACTATGCCCAGAGGTTGTGTTAAAGAATAGAGGAGGGGGGTGGAGGCAGAATTAAGAAAACAAAAGTGTTTACTTCTTAACAAAATGACCACACTACCAAGTGGATCTTCCAAGCAGGTCTTTACCTGAGGGGTGCAGCTGCTGACCGGCCGGATCTCATTGGTGAGAGGAGCCATGGAAACAAGCAGCGTGTAATTCTTGTTTAGAACTCGGCTGCATGTTGCAGGGTCCAAACCAAGAAGGCTTTCACAGCGTAAGAGATCCAGAGGAAAACCTGGGTCACAATCAAGCACAGACAGAGAATGAAAGACTGACAACATGAAACAAAAATACTGAAGATAAAATGTTGATAACTGCCTTGAGATTTAAAAAATTTTTTTAAAAGTAGAATAACTCTATTAAAAAGTACCAAATTCCTTAGGAGACCACTTAGACATTTTAAGATTTAAAGCTAAAAGTTTTCATTCTCTGGTCTGGAAGAATAGCTATGTACTGATGTTTCTTCAAGATACCTTTCATTTTAACAAAATGCGCTTGTTTTACCTTCCTTCCTCTCTCCATCCCCAGCCACTCCATGACAGTGGCATATTGTGAAAGCCTAAGTGCCAGGGGAAGTTGTGTCCTTCTCTCCCCCAGTTTCCAATCTCTACAAAGGGAATCACAATCAAGTTGCGATTTAAGCAGACCAAGAATTCGTCACTTAGAAATACGTGCCCTACATCGCTGGTCCATCAAGCATAAATTCACTCAGCATGCAACAGATTGTAAGCATTCCTATTCTTAATCCTTTGGGAAACACCAAATCTTATTGCTCTCTAAAAAGAGATATTTAGGTTGAAAGAAACTTCAAAAGATCAAGTCAGCCATCTCCTGCTTCAAGCAAAAAATGTATCTAAAAAACATAAGGCCTGCTGAAAGGGCCTAGAAGCATTGAGCACAACTAGTGCCAGGATCTTGGTCTCCAATCCCATTTCCCAGTAAAAGAAACCAGGCTCCTAGGAGAAATGGGCTAGGCAGGACTGAGGCAGAATAAATACAAGACAAGATAAGATCTTCTTGTTTTATGAGAAAAAGAACTGCTCAAAAACAAAAGATAGAGGCATGTCACAGGAGACAGAAGCAAGATTAAAGGGAACCCCACTGGCAAAATCTGAGACAACTGGAGCACAAAAATAATTGAGACAGTAATGACTAATTATAGACCATTGAAAAAATAGGAATTCAAAATCCATACTGAGAACACAAGAGAATGTCTAATCCAGACTGTTAAATATGGAGGAAATGCTGGAGTTGGAAAAAAATTACCAATTTCCAACCATCATAGTAAAGAATGGTTCAGGCAAGAATGATCAATGGATGCTAAATCTGGGGGAAAATACTGATGAGGAGTAGGAATTTGCATGGTCTTAGAGTATCTCCTCACAGCTTATTAGCTGAGGGATGTGGGGAGTTGACTGTACAATGGAGAAATCAGAAAACACATTAACTGGGTGATCAAAACTAACATCACCAATAAAGGACAGATGAAAATCAAGTGCCTCCAGATGTCATACCCTTAAAAGGATACAGTGATCACTTATGTAATATTCTAGACAGGAATGCATACCTGATTCTCATCATGAAGAAACATCACACACACACTCAAGGTGAGAAACTTTCTAGTAAAACCAACAAAACAGGGACTAGATTCTTAAAAAAACAGGAATGTCATAAAAGATTTTTTAAAAAGCCTATAGATTTGCTCCAGGATAAAGGAGACAAAAAGACATGACAATTAAATACAATACTTGGAGCTAATTAGATCCTGAACTTGAGGGGGAAAAATGCTATTAAGGACATTACTGGGTTAACTGACAAAGTGGAATACGAATGGTAGACTACTGCGTCAATATTAAATCTTCTGAAAGTGCTGTGAGAGAACAGTCTTATTCTTAAGAAATACACACTGAATAATTTAGCGGGGAAGGCCATGACATGCAGCTTACTCCCAAATTCTGGTTTAAAAATAATTACACTATTCTTATTCTTGCAACTTTCCTGTAAATTTAAAATATTTACAAAGAAAATGTTAAAAAAACATAAGAATCTGCGATTTAATAGAGTCCAATAGATATCAGGAAGAGCATCTTTCCACACCTGGACAGCAAGGTGGAGGCAGAAGAGTGAAGCCACAGTAGAAGTGGCTTCTACCAAGTGACACGTCTGGCTATGTTCTAACCAGTAATGTGCGGCTGGAGCAGAGGATGTGGCCTGAAGTAAAATGAAGTAAGTCAGCGGGTGGCTCAGAAAAAGGGAGAAAAGGGAGAAAAAGTTCTATGAAAACTAGAGAAATTTATGTTTGACTAAGGACACAGAAATTATACAATAGCCACAAGTTGGGAAAATGCTGTCCAATAAAACAGCATCTCCTTAGTAAGGAAAGAGTTTATTCAAAAGTATTGGGAGGGTGGGACATTACTATAATAGGGGGAGAGACTACTGCAATAGTGATCATAAGGTCCAAAAGTGCCTTAAGCAGCTGGCTGGTTAGCTCAGTTGGTTAGAGTGCAGCCTCATAACAAAAGTGCCTTAAGCATATGACAAAGGATTTTACTTTTATAAAGAGGAGTAAACAATGCAGAAAGAACCAGGTATGAGAAGTCGGATAAAAGGATGGGTACAGGATAGCAGATCAGAGAATGCTTTACCATGAAGTTAGCCTATTTTCTGGGAGAGGCCCTTAAGAAGAAGCTATATGCTGGCTTGGGTTAAGGGCGGGTGATAGTTCAGGGGCCTTAAAGAAGAAAAGAAGCTTAACTAAAGCTGAGTAAAGGAGCATTTTGTTCTGAATAATCAGTTGGGACAGGCAGTTCAGCCCACTGTTTATGAGGCAAACCAAGGGAATTTGAAGGATCTCTTTCTGGATTTGTTAGTGGTGAACAAGAGGGGCCCCTGTAAATCTTATCTCAGTTAGAGTGGGTCCTTGCAGTAAGCCCTACTCCAAAACACAGAAGGGTGAAGGGACTTCTCAACCTTCAGGCAAAATTCTACATTGCCAATGTCAAGTACAGAAAATATTTAATGTATTCCAGAATAAGGAAGGTAAGGAATTCACGGTGGTTAGAACACATTTTCTAAAATTTTACAACTGTAATTGCTTTTCTACAAATGTGATTTAATTTTTAACATTTCAACAGTATTAGGCTGCCAAATTACAAAGTGGTTTTTATATCTGACTTGTACTGACCATAGTAGAAAGATGTCTCTTTAAAGATAAAGAAACGTGGGGGGAAAAAATCATATAAAATAAGAAAAAAACTAAACCACACATTGCTTTTATTTTTTGAGCAATGCCTCATGATAATATAAAGCCAAGAGATTACTAAGAATCTAGTCCTTTTCACATATATCAGAGTTTGCTTCTCTGACATTATCATAAGGCTTTTGCTATTTAATAATGAATACTAAGTACTACATAATATACTCAAGCTATAAGTTAGTTACATAAAAAGAAAATTCTTTCTACTCACAAGAGGCTTAAAACACTAATACTATAGAATTTCTTTTCTAAAATAAAAAAGATTCAGTTATTAAGCCCAGCACCTACAGAAAGCAACATTTCTCAACAGAGTGAGAATGACCCTAAGGTATCCTCTATACAGAATGTATGATCTTTCCCATGCATCTAGAATGGTACTAGTGATGTACCACCATTAGAAACACTGAGAAATGGTCATTCCAGTCATTTTCTATGTTTTGTGGTTCAGATGAGGAGCCCCTTCCAAGAAATGCTGGTTGAAAGAATAAAACTTCATAAATAATTGCAGGTTTGGTCCTATGGGGAGGAGTTAATCACAATTTAACTTCGGAGATCCAGCAATTATTCTAAGCAATTAAAACTCCAACTGGTCCCAGGAACAGTCAACTATTAAACCTACCTTAAAGGTTATAATTATACTTAACTATTTTCATACAAAATAGTCTAACATTTAACTTACTTGATGGCACATCAGACTATTCGTGGTGAAAAACAAAGTTTAGTCTAGACTACTAAACAACAAATTGCTTATAAGTAAATCAATAAAAAGCTTAGTGTTCAAGAGAAGACAATATAAGGGACAGGGCAACAGGAAAAAATTCAAGAGACACGGATTCAAGTTTTTCATTCCTAGCTCTTCCATTTACTAATCATATGGGCTTTGATGAATAAATGGGCAGGAGATATAAGCAAGATAAGCTTCAATTTCTTTATCTATAAAACAAATTACACTTGGCTGGTCACTAATGCTATCTAACATTCTAAGATTCTATGATAAGCAGGAAAGGACAATGTGTTCCAAGACAGCTCTAACAGACTATTTCAGATATTCTAACCCATTATCTCCATAAATCACTAAAAAGTCCCAGAAATTCCAGGAGTTTTGCATCCAAAGACATCTTCAAGACTGTGCCACTCACTGCTGGATCATGTGATCTAAAATTTAGTAGCAAAAAATGGTTCCCCATCAACAAATATTTATTAAAAAGTGCTTCAGACTCTTGGCATTTGGTGATTTCACCGTCTGTTTTAACTATTTACAAATGATCTCAAAAAGAGCCCCAGCATGTAACAAGTTGTAATTCTGCTAAGGCATGCTGAGGCTACACTAGACACTGAGTGAGTCTGGCCTCACTCTCAGCTAAACCACCCAGCATCTTTGTTCTCATCGACACAACAGCTCTTAAGAAGTGAGAGTTGATTCCTTCCTTAATTTTTTAAATTGAGCTAAAAAGAAAGCCAGATGCTGGTGAGAGAAATGAAATAAAATGGACATGACTAAGAAACTGATTCTTGTCCAGAAAAATAGAATTTTAAGGAAAATGAAAGAATGACTGAAATTAAATGTTCTAATGGTATTGAGGATTCACAAAGATGCAACTCTTGTGAATGACAAAGGACTTGATCCAAATGCTCTTCCAGCATCGCCCAGGCCTAGCTGAGCATTAGAATCATCTTTTGTAAAACACATATTCCTGGGTGCTATTCCATGCCTCAAGACCTAGTTCAACTAAAGCTTGGAAATCCCCATCTATCACAAAATCGAGAGCACCTTCTAGGGCAATAGCAACATTAGAGTTCATTGATACATTAAGGTTGCTACTACTTCTTTCTTTTATTCTTTAAAAACTTTCTTTTACTCTTTAAAAAGAGATTATCTGTTCCCTTATTTTTGGAAGTAAAATACTTTAATAAATACTACAGTAGAATATGAATAGGAAACTCCTGTTTATTATTTTCATACAATGGTGTCCTTCATTCTTGATATTTTATGCTTCCTACACTAACTAAATTTTCACATTTGTTCACCCTTCGTAGCTGATGCCTGTTCTAAATTCCATCTAGCTACTTAAATAAATTAACACTCCAACCTTTTTTTAGGTGCTAAACAGATTCAAATACTACAAACATTAGTGGCACATGAGAAGAGAGGAGAAAAAATAAAATAAGGTAAGAAACAGTTGACAAGCAAAGAAATTTACAAAACAAATCTCTAGTTGCAAATTCAATATGCTAACTACAGAAATTGTATTTAAAAAATGATTAAATAAGCGAGCATGATCTGTTTAATTTCCTAGAAAGAAGTCTCATGCAATAATGCCTTCAAAATTAAGTATATTTATCATACCATAACTGGGTTGGTCTGGCTGTGCAGTTTGCGCAACAAGATCTTTATTATGACGCAAAAACAGTATTGTGTTTCTCAGAGTAAGTGCATGATCAAAATATCTCTGTGCTTCTCCTTCACCAGTGCTCTGAACCTAAACCAAGAGAAAACAGATTTTGCAACAAATACCACTTTCATGCCATTCACTTTAATAAATAATCACATAATAGAGATTTTAAGACATTATTAAAAAGCAGTAAATCAAAATTTGCCTAGGTAATACTTGAACAAATATTAACCTCAATCTCGGTTGAGTTTTCAATTTATGACATCTGTGAAGATGATAAAAATTGCTCCAATGAGTAAAACTAACAATTTTAACAACCAAATAATGCTAAATTATACGATTATATGTTAGATGTTCCCTATATGATTAAAACAGGGTGCTTAAAAAACTCAAAGACCCATTTTCTACTTCATCCAGAAAAATACTCCGATCCATGGTCACCAACTTATAGCTCTAATTCTCATCTCCTTGTTCACAATTTTGTATAACCAGTTACAAGGAACATTGGAATATGTGATTCAACATATAGTTTTTCACCATTGCTGAACACGCAGCTTATATTTATCCAACAGGAATTTACTAAGTGTCTCTTACATACTATGACCTCTCTAGGAGATAAGGATAGAGTAATGGACAAAACAGACATAATCCAGCCTTCACTGGCCGTATAGTTTAACGCATGCTTTTCTGACAGAGTCAGTTACTGTTTAATATGTAAAAACACATACATACCAGAAACAACACAGAAATGAAAGGACAGGTCTACAGGGGGGAACTAAATTAGAACTGCATTAAATTAACAAGATCAACCAATTAAGCTTAGTCAAGATCAGGCTACTTAAAAAATAGCCATGAAGGGGCCGGCCCGAGGCTCACTTGGGAGAGTGTGGTGCTGATAACACCAAGGCCAAGGGTTCGGATCCATATACAGGGATGGCTGATTAGCTCACTTGGGAGAGCATGCGTTAAGATCCCCTTACAGGTCATCTTTTTTAAAAAAAAGAAAAAAGCCATGAAGCCATTTTTAAAACTAAACTTCAGACTAAAAAGCTTTCCCAAGAATTACTATGTGGTAAAAAAAGAATACAGATATACGAATGAGTATAGGAGCATAAGCGATCTTGTAATGTGCTACCTTTGATTAAAGACTAGCTGAGGGGAGAAAGAGAAATTGAAGAAACCAGAATTTAAAATGTGCAGGAACATAGTAAAAAATTTATTGGAAAAAGATGATACACAGTAAGAAATGCGGCTAACAAAACGATAAAAAAGTCCTGAAGGAATAATGACAGTATAAAGATAAAAGTAAAAAAGAATTATCTCCTATATATTTCTACAAAATTCCTATGGAGAAAGAGCAGAGAAAAAGTGTTATGTTCTTGTTTTGTTTTTTTAAGATATAAAGGAATTATAGAATAATCACAAATTCTCTAAACAGCATATTCAGTAGAGTTCATCACTTTAGAACAAACAGCACCAAAATTATTAGTCAAAAAACAGATTAGGCATACAAACTGCATACAAAGAAGAGCACAGGACAGAATAAAATATCTAAGGAATGAAAAACACCAGTAAAGCGCAATCAAGATTTAAAGCTAAGGAAACCTAGGGCTGTACCCATGGGGAAAAGGTGGTTAAGGAAAAATATGGCTGAAGTCTTCAAGATGCTAAAAGAGACAGTGAAAGCAGACATATATGTGATACCCAGGGACACTGTTCCAGATTTAAGATAACTGGAACAAAAAGTTCAACTAAAACTGCTTAGGAGATGATCTTAGAGAGTCAGACCAGAAAAGAATAAAAAGCTATTTTAGAAAAAATTCAATTTAAAAAATTACACAGACTAATTTCTATACCCCATCTCTTCATCATATCAAATTATGTTAAGAGTTACAACATGAGGTAGACATATCACTTTAAAAATCACAAAAGTTCATTTATTCACTCAATTTGTTTAAGTCTAAATAACTGTCACAGTAGTAAGGTGGGGAATTAGAGAGGAATGAGCAAGAACATACCAAAAATCCATCATAATCAATAGAATAATGCTGTGGATTGAATGCCCTCCCAATACTCATTGAAGCTTGAACTCCACTCCACAGTGTTAAGAGGGTGGGAAATCCAATAATGGTTGTTGAAAGGTGGGGCCTTTAAGAGGTGATTAGATTGTAAGGACTGTGCCCTGATGAATGGATTGATCCATTCATGGAGGATTCTGATGACTTTATAAGAAGGGCAAGTGAGAAGGTTGGTTCTCTCTTGCTCAGCCCACTCTTGCTATATGATACCCTGTGTTGCTATAGAGAGTCACCACTAAGAAGGCCCTCACCAGATGTGTTACCTGGACCTCGGACTTTCCAGCCTCCAAACTGTAAGAAATAAATTTCATTTCTTTATAAATTACCCAGTTTCAGGTATTTTATTATAAGCAACAGAAACAGACTAATACAAATGGCATAAGTGATGTTTTATCAAGCAAGAAAAGGTTCCAA
The DNA here is from genome assembly GCF_027409185.1 of Cynocephalus volans. NCBI lineage: Eukaryota > Metazoa > Chordata > Mammalia > Dermoptera > Cynocephalidae > Cynocephalus > Cynocephalus volans. The sequence continues at coordinate 77,619,092 of NC_084474.1, read as the reverse complement.
ATGTCCTGACATCCTGTAACGTACAATCTAGGTTTACCTTTTCTAGTTCTACAAGAAAGCTGTCCAGAGATTCATCTGAGAGTTTGCCTACTTCAAACATTGTGACTGCATGACTTTTCAAGTTCTGCAAAAAGGAAACAAAATATTAAAGTTCTAGTTTTCCCTCTTTATAATATGAATAATATCTTGCATTTCTACTGTGATTTCCAATATATTTAAACTTAAGGGTGGGTGAGGTGAGGGGCTGATTCTTCCAATTACAAAAGTAACCTTCACTGAAAGTTATTACACTCCTCTAAGGAATGTAAAACAAAGTCAGTTGTGTTTTCAGGAATAAATCTAGTACCTAAAAAAAGATATAAAAGCATTAAATTGTTTTATATCTAATCTTTACTTTAAACAACATCACATTGAAACAAGAATTTGACTTACTGGTGAAAGATTTCCCATCATTAAAAAGGCAGTAAGTGTTGAGTCAAATAGGAATGCAATACGCTTTGTATATCCTGTAGACAAATTCAAACTGCTTATACTGGCTGTGTCCGCTGAAGAAAAAAAAAATTCAAATCAAGTAAATGAAAATTATTCTTTGCTCTTTACTTGGAATGAAAAGATATTTTATTTCAACTTTATTTGATAACCAGAAAGTGCATAATTAAATATAAGCAATATTATAGCCATAAAAAGTCCCGGTCATACCTATCTAAAAGCACAAAGAACATTTAAAAATGAAATTTTTTTAAAGCATTTACTTTTGTAATAAATATCTTAAAAACTAATAATAAAGATTTGGAAACTGTCAGATCAACGAGACTAGCCTAATCTCTTCAGACAAGTCCCTGGCTCAGGTGACAGGCAGAAATGAGAGGAAGCCCATGCCATTTCCCCCCGCCGCAATATTAAACCATGGGCAGTCCCTTCATCCTCTATGCCTCCCTTTGGGCTTAGCCCACGCTATTCTCTTGGGCTGAAATGACCTTCCTTCACTGACCAGCTGGCAGGCTCTCATTCATTCTTAGCCCATATAAGATCTCCATGAAGGCCTCCGAGATCTCTCTAGCCAAGAAAGGGTCTCTTCCTCTTCGCACCCCACAAGCACCATAACTGGTGCTCACATTGCTGTCGCTTTTTGCTTACACTCCATTCTCTCTTCCTAGACTCTACAGGAGGAAGGTACCATGTTCTTGTCAGTTTTATACCCCTAAGACTTAGCACAGTGCCTAACATATGGATAAGTACAGTACTCAAAACTACACAGTGAATGAATAAAATCTAAAAAAAAAAAAACCTATAAAATAACTGTAAGAGTGTATGTTTGCACATATGCCGCATGTTTAGAAGACTCTAAATTAAACTGAGTCACTGCTCACCTGGGTCTTCTTGACTGTTTGTATCAGTGTCAGTGGCTGACGAAGCTTCCTGCACAGGACTCCTACTTTCTCCACCATCCCATGACAAGAGCATCTTTTGTGGATCTAAAGTACTCCTAGCAATGAAGAATACATTCGCTCTTTTAAATTATATAAATGATCTTACGCAAAAATATCTGCTGAAGTCAGTATTTAAATTATAAACAATCCATCTATATCCAGTCTTATATTCAAGTCCAAAATTGAAACACAGCCCAAAAATGCTCTGCCCACATACAGCAAGGTTCTTAACTAAGACCCACGCACAGGCTTCAGGGAATCTGAGAACCCTTTAAAGTATATGTAAAATACTGATTGTGCTTCTTCCTGGGAACAGAGTTCTTAGTTTTCATCAGATTCTAAAAAAGATCCATCACACACAAAAGTTAAAAATCACTAATTATACTGGTGACAGTTGAGGTTCACCTCAACTGTCAGATTAAATAAATAAAATTTTTGTATTTAAAATTAAATTTTTTTTTTCAAAAGGAAACTTTCATATCTCATACTGAATAAATGAGTTACTTTAATCTGTTTACAGATGGAACATTCTTCCATGATGAGTGAAGTTGATCCAAATTTATTACTTGTCCCTTCTTATGGGCAAAGCCCAATCGGCAATACATTGAAACAGCATTCTGAAAAGAACATAAAGAAAATTAGCATTTAAAATCAATTAGACATCAGAATATTTGTAGGAAAAAAATACTTTAATAGACTATACTTATAGTGATTCTCAAACACTTTCATCCCTTAACTAGAAAAAAACATTTTCAGTAGGCCTATAGGCCTGTTCCTCCCTTAAGGTTTTCATGCATGTATGGTAAGGAATGCTTCCAACTCTCTGGCCTTGCACTCCCTAGATGTGCTCCCAGTGAAGCAGGAGTTATTGCTTTAATTAATCTCATTACAAGATACTAATCAGGCTGTTTCCTGCTGTACACAGAAGTGTGAGTGTTCTCTTTCATCCTATGTGGTAGAATAATGATTCAGGGCTCCTGATCTTGCTCTTTTCTATCTTTACAAGCACACTTTTACTGCGCCCACTCCCTCAGACAACTAATAAGAATCTCAATGCTTCTGTTTCTCAATAGCTTATTAAAATAAAAATCTACTAGTAAAATCCATTCACATTATAAGTAAAATGAGTACAAATATAACATACCTTAACCAGGGATAAGTCTATCTCAAGGACATTTGCAAGCTGGAAAATAAAGTTAAAAATTATATTTTACATTCTTAGAATCATTGGTACATTACACAATTGTAATAGACAAATGTAATCACAATCAGCCATTTTACATTCTTAGAACTATCAGCACATTATACAGTTGTAATAAACAAATATAATTATAATCAGCAAAATTTTAAATTAGGAATTGAAACACTAAAATTTTGAATTCAGAACTTTTTTCTTTCTCTAAGATGTTTAGAGTAGAAAAATCCAGGTAGTGACCATAACAACTTAAGACTCCTTACTCTTTAACTGTGTCTTGTTTAAAATGAGAAAATTCCTAGATAGATCAATATAGTCTACAATCCTTCACATAAAAAGTAATTTAACCTAATTATAAATTATTAACTTAAAAATTTTTAATGTACATGTATAGGAATAAACTTAAGAATAGTGACATTTAAGTATATTAATAGTCTATGTTCTGATCTCCCCGTGTATAGATTTAGAAAATATTATTAAATAATTTTGCCTAATTTACACAAAGTTATTTTATAACCTTGAGATTATATTCCTTCATAAGACGTTGTCACACTTACCTCTGCAACATTAGTGTGCTCATCTATTGAAACAAATATCTTATAGAGTAGAGTTTCAAAATAATCTCCTTGCACTCGATTCATTACAAAACCTTCAAGAGGAGGAACTAAAATAATATAAACAAAATAGGCTTTTCTCAGTAACATGGTTTTATAAAACCATAAAGTTTAATTTAAATATCTAATCAAAAAGAGAAACCTCAAACTTAGGAACTGAATAGTTTTTGATTTATTATATCTACTTCATAGCAAGATTTCTAAAATTCCCTAAGTTAGGTCCATATACAACATCTGCACAGAGAGGACTCTGAAGGCAGACCACAAGATCTACAGAGTACTTTAATTCACCATGGAACTCTCTCCTGCCTGAGTTACTGAGGCAGAGGAAATGCTGCAGGACATAGACTTGGCCGAAAGACAAAGGAACAGGGATTGCTTCAGAATGGGGAAGCCTGCAAAGGGTTTCTGAAGTGTATGTTTTGGATGCCTCATAGGCAGCAGGAGTGACTCGGCCAATGTGGAAAAGCAAAGGACTGCAAGAAGAGTTTTTTATGCTATACGAACACCAGGTGGACAGGAAGTATTGGCTTTCTGCCCTTCTTCCCACCACATCTACTCCACCTTGAGAAGAGGAAACATTCATCTTCATGATTGCCACATTTACCAGCAGTCACTAGTATAATTTGCTCTTTGGGGCTTCCAATTCTGTACCCTTCTCAGCAGCCTCAGAGGCAAGAGGATCAAGATCTACCTCAGCATAGTATACAGCCCAACCATTGCTCTCCACCTGATTGTTCATTCGTGCTCTTTTCTATCTCTTTGGTCCAAATGCTCTAATCTGATTTACCAGAGTGCTCTGCCAGCCAATAACAGAGAAGCACTATGCTTTCCTTTGTCATTCTCCCTGGTGTAGACACTTCCCTTGAAAATATACAGGAAGGAGGAGGGCCTAGGCCATAGTAGCAGTTGGGTATTCCTGTGTCCTCGGGTCCTAATACCATCTAATTGTACCCAAAAACCAAATTATTCCAAAAAACGAAAAATAAGACAAAATTCAAGTAGTCAAAGTGAAGACACTGAAAAACCACAATGTACATTTCAGGAGAGGTTATTCACTTTACAGATCTGGCTCACATCATTTTCTAATTTAGTGCTATTTATATTACATCTAGATACATTTAAGGATCAAAGGTTTCCTTTTAGAAATATTTTAGAAATCCCACATTTGACATCACTAATTCTTTTCCTACACTATGTGAGAATAACAACAGCAAGCATTCACTGAACAGTTGCTAAGTGCTAGACTACTGCTAGGTACTATACAGTAGTACTGGTACTATACAGTAGGTACTATACAGTAGTACTGGTACAGTAGCATAATTACCCCTATTTTAGAGACAAAGATACCAAAACACTAAGAGATTAAAAATTTTCCTAAGCCACAATTAATATATGGCAAAAAGAATGAGGCAACTCTACATGAAGAAATATAAAATAGTCTCTAATATAAGTTAAAAAAAAACCCAAATACTCCAAATATACTACCTTTTGTAAAAATAAAACAACACAAAAAAGGATATATACATATATGCCTCTGTGCATGCCTATACATCAGAAGGATACATAAAGCAACTTAACAGCAGCTGCTGAGAAAGAAATGGCACAGCTAGGCAAAGGAGTGAGAGGCACACTTTGTGACATCGTTTGCAAATTTAGAATGTTATATCATAATTATTGCCTACTCAAAAATACATTAATAAAAATAAATAAATATAAAGAAAAAATATCTTGGAATAGCCAAGAAAGATTCACAAGGAAAGCTTGGCCATAACTAATATTAAAAGTTACTCTAAGTCACTGTAATCAAAATAATATGGTATCAGTGGAAGAAAAAAAGATTATCAGAATTAGATCCAGTATGGAGGGGAATTTAGTGGATGACGAAAGCTATGCTTCCACTCAGCAGTTATTGAAAAAACAGTGCTAGCATATATCCAAAGAGAAAACCAAGTTGGACCCTTATTTCATATCAAATACTATACAAAAATAAGTTCCAAGGGGACTACAGACTTGAAAATACATGACAAACATTTTCAAGAATTTTCAGACTTATTTATGTCATAGAAGTATTCTATTCAAGCATAACAAAAATCTAGAGACTATAAAGGGTAGACATAAAATGTGCAATTAGAAAGTTTGATGAATGATGGAATAAATATGTTTTATTTAACAACAGAGCCTTTCATGATTATTACCCCCAAAGTGTTTCTATCCTCCCTATGTTTGTTCCACCACCCACAGTGCCTGTTTTTTTCACTGAAACATGTCTGAAATGCCTTCTTTGAAATCACCTTCAGGTATCTTTTGTACTAAATTTGACGGCTTCCATGTTGTCAAACTGCTTTCCTTTCGAGTTTATTCCAATTGGGGGAACAGCAAGAGACACGTAAAGTGAACATGATGACAAGTAAAGTGAAGTCAGCAGTTATTCCATGGGTCTCTCTACACCACCAAAAACTGTCAGCTACTAAGTGAAGTGTGGCAGAACACAGCACTGTAACGGAGCAGCCATCCAACTGGCCCTTCCTTGACTGATTCTTTCAAATGATCTTAGTGCTAATGTGAGTCAATGTTCAAACCATTAGTCAAAATGGACTGAAATGAACTAGCCAAAGACCAGTCTTCTCAGGTGGATATCAAGTGAGTCATTGTCAGTTTACCAGACAAGAGTAGAGACTGGAGCAATGCTTTTGTACTTCCCAGCTGTCACAGGAAACCACTACCACCTCCGTCTTCCAGAAACCATTTCCCTGTCAAAATCTTTCCAATTTCCAATTTTAAAACTAGTATTTTATTTGTTATAGCACCAGCTACTCAAACCCAAATTAGTATTTCATTTATTTTTCAGCTGTCTTTCCAAGCTTAAAATGGAATTCACGTCTGCACACCAAACTGCATTATTAACAAATCATAAACACATGCTAACTCAAACAAAGGTCAGGACACAGCAGAGTATGATAAACTGTCACGATTCAACAGTGACATCAGGGAGTATTTCTGTAATAAGCACTATCACCACTCATTTGTTAATAGTAAGGTCACACTCCAGAATTTTTTGAAACTTTATATTTGATTACACAAATATTACATATCTTATATGGTAAAAGATATCACAAAAAAGAACAGCAGCTAAAAAATATGCTACAAAACACACTTATAAACACATAACCTGAATATAATATGTGCTTCCACAAATTGGTAAGAAATCTAACCTGCAGGAAAAAAAGCACCATTCTGTGTTCAAGAATGTTGACCTATTATTATTACAGTGGCAAAAAACTGGAAATCATCTAAATATAACCAGCAATAGGGGAATGGTTTAATAAAATGATACACTTTACACAAGGCTCTTAATATTGGTCTAACTTTAGGAAGTGAGTGAAGGAGGAAGGGAGGAGGAAATAAAGAGAAAAAAGACTGTAGTAACATGAAAAAATAAGACATAGGCATGTTAAGTGAAAACAGAGATTACATTTTCTAATATTACTAAGTATATACAAAAACTGCTATGCACTGAACAAGAATTAAAAGGTAACATGAATTTATAAAAGTATTGACTTGATTTGGCATTGTGAGAAATTTATCTTTGATTTTTATTATTTTAACATAGTGTGTACACCAAAATAACATAAAAATGAAAATAAGGAATTTAAGTAAAACCACTGCAGTGTGTTACACTGTAATGAAGAAATGTTTTTCTTTGACATATCTTAACACCTAAGATCCCAAGACGATTTATGTTTAATTTCTTAGAATGATATGCAGTGCTCAGAAGCTAGTAGCCACTCAAAAAACAACAAAAAATGTAAGCACAGACTTACCTGCTATACAACTGTCGTCAGATATTGGTACATCTAGATAAATAAATCCTTTGTTATATAAACCTAAAGAAGCAAAAGGACCTTGGTTTAGATGGAACACTACACAATAGTAATAAAAAAAAATTTTTTTTTAACTATTTCCTGGTTTTGTACAGATTCTTACAACTGAATGCTATGTGAAGAAGAAAAAAGTAAAACAGAAAAAAGTTATATTTTTTAAATCTTGGTTTCCTGTATGTATGCTCAGAACTACAATACTTTTCTTACCATTCATTTGTATAAATTTCTAGTGTATGTGACTAATTACAGCTACACTGAAAAACAACAGACTAAGATCACATTTCAAACAATAAGCAGCCTTAGGAAATAGTACTATTTGTACCTAATTGGTAAGTACTACTATTAATAACTGATGGTTTAAAACAACTTTTTATGTTGACAAAAGACCATTTCTACTAACCACTTACTATGTACTACATTGTAATCTAGTGATCCAGAGAGTTGAGGGCCTGAATCGATGATCTTATCAATAGCGCATTTCTCAGGCAAAGAGCATATCTAAGAAAAGCAAAATATTTTCAGTTAAGTTCTGTCCAAATTAACTAATTCATAAGTCTCCTGAAATCTACTCATGTTGAAACTAATATTACACGTCATCAGTTAAATGAACTACATATTTTTTCATTTACCACTCTAGAATTCAAACAAAAAAACTATGCACATAACCATCAATTAAGGTACCAAAATATGCTACCAACAGAACTTAGAGAACAAAGTCACAATGATAAGTACCAATATTTGCTGGTTAGTAGTAAGTGTTCAGTACTAAATAACAATATTTACTCTTCTTCAATCGAAATCAGATCCATTTATTTGCTGATTCAGAATCTCTCAAATCGTAAGTTTACTCAAACTCCACATGAATGTTATCAATGAAGGTTCACTAGTTTATGATATAGTTTAACATCTATGTTAGGAAGTACTTATACTGAAGCAAAATTTCTAAGCCTTACACTCACTGGATTTAACATACCCTCTGGAGAAAAATTAAATGCAGACCAAAAAAAAGCCCACATACTCACTTACATTCCTTCAACTACACATAGATATGACCTGGTCTCTAGGTCCCCTCATCACCCCACCACTTTCTTCTACATCAACACCCCTTCCAATATGTGATCTGACCACTGGGAATATCATTCGCCTTGATTTTGACACTGTTGCTCCATCAAAGCACCTATTACTTCTGTATGTAAATGCAGTGACTCAGTACAGGTTCCACTGCAAACTGCCTGGGTGAAAATCCTGAACCTTTACTACCACTATGACTTGAGCAGTTACTTAATTGCTCTGCGCTTACTTTCCTCAACTGTGAAATGGGTACAAATAATTCTTAATTATCCTCTGGGGTTGTTATGAGAATTAAATGAGACAATATCAAAAGCACTTTTAATAGTTGCAATAGTGCCTGGCACATCCAGCACACAGCAGGTGTTCAAAAGTGTTAGCCAATACTATTGTTGTGGGTGGTTATGGCATCATATGTCTGTCACTTTACATAAAACTCCTATCTAATTAACACCCTCAGATTATTGTACCTGAACCAAGTCAAGTCTCCCTCACCATTAAAGAGTGTCTTGAAAACTCAGAGTATTGTAGCCTATCAAATCATTTTAAATTTTGAATTTAATTTTCTTCAAAAAAACCCCCACAAATAGAGTTGCTTTTTTAAAAAAATTATAGAACTATATAACTAAAAATTGTAAACTTTTAAAGATCTCTACCTTGATGTCATCTTCTGTGATATATCCAGCCTGCACCACCCACCACGCTTCTATGGCAATTTCCACTGGCTTTATTGGTAGAAGATCACGGGCTGTTTTCCTTCTGAAAAATTTCTGCAATGATACAAACATTTGGGAATTTGCAGTCAACTAAAATTGCCACTTTCTTCTTTTATCAATCATATCATAAGACTGTTTCTAACAGGCTAAATAAATATCTTTTTAAAACTCTCTTGTTTTAAAATCTTAACTATTCTAGATATATTGAATGGAGAACGTCATTCTTAAATTGTTTCAAAATAAATTATTTCAAAACACCAATCATCAAATCTGGATCTAAATCCAGAAACTCAAATGAAACCCAAGCAGTAAAAAATGCATTTGAAAATGTGTATTTATTTCACTCTTTAAGTGAACCCTAGGAAGAGAATGGGAAAGTAAAAAGACCAGCAGAGCAAAATTAATTTTTTTAAATGTTTATGCCTTATATACTTTTTAATTCAATAATCACTTAAGCTATAACCTAGAAAATACTGAGAAGTTCTTTTTGTATTGTTTCTGTGTTGAGCATATTTTATTTGGTAAAAAAAATTACAATTTATTATTTCTACCACTTAAAATAATCAAACTGTGTGACGAGGGGACCAAAAAATGAAAAGAAAGGGAAATGACTAACTTACTTTTGATGATCTACACTGATTCATAAGATCAATATACTGGTTTCTTCCTATGCCAAGAAGCCTTAGACCTAAAAGAAAGAGCCTTTCTTTTAAAAACATTTAATATATCTTGAAATGTCAGTACACTCATTCACAAGTGGTTTTAGGAAAAAAACCCTCAGCTGTGTTCATCTTTTGATTACTGATTGACGGTCCATCGAAATCAAATTAAAAGGAATTTTTCAAACAAAATATAAAAGAAAAGTAAACTTTGGGAGAGATGAATTTAAGCTGACACTTTTGAGAATGCTAAATGAGAACATTTTTAAAAAGCAGAAGTCCTCCCAATTTCAAGAAGTCAGAATGAACTTCTCAGCAAAATCTTCTTACACAACAGAACTATGTCACATTTCAAATATAACTTCATTAAAATTAGCATAATAAAACACCAGCAAATTATGTTAGTAAAATCCGTGTAAAATGCTGTAAATATACTGTGCACAAGTTTTCTTCCCTCATTTGGTACACACCCAGCCCAAGTATCAGAAAGAACTTCATTCTCTAGAAATATAGAGATTGGTCCTACTTTTCTGATTCTACCACTCCAAAATATTCCTCCCCCTCTTAGACATTTAGACTCAATCTTACACTTGACTTGTATCACCTGATAAAATTCCCATTAATAATATTGCTTGCTGTTCTCATTTTTCATGTCTTTCAGGTCAAAAACACACAGCACCATATGACAGACACCTGAATGCATGCACAAAAATACAAACTAAACATTACCTCCTTCAGCATAATTAAATACTCACAGTCAGCAGCAGTAAAATTGGGCAGTGAATCATAACTTTTCTCACTGTTCATAATGTCCTTTTAAAAAAGAAAAAAATTTGAAATCTGAAATGCAAAATTTCCTTAGATAAAAACATGTGTATAAATATATATTACTACAGCCAAACAGAATAATAATTATTACAAGAAGTATTAAGATCACAGTTTGGCAACCTAAAGCCTGCATGCCACATTGTGGCACTTATCACATGATCCCAACTTAGTAACTCAAAGGCAGATTTTCAGGTCTGGATTTCTGACAACACTCTTTATGAATCCCAGACAGTTGCCCTGTAACCTCTGCACTGCGGAAGCTAAGCAAGAAAAGCCTCTCTATTAGAGTTCAGGTTCCAGTCTCTCCATACTTCACACCTGATCCTAGATTCCTGTTCTAAGAGAAGGCCAAATAATGTGTCACAGCTCCATCAGCATGCATCCAAAACATGCACTATCAACAAAAATTTTAATCACCTAGCAGTCTTTGCTCCTATTAGTAGCAGAGTTAAACTCAGTATCCAGCTTTCTCCAGCCCCCATCTGTTTCTCCAATAATAAACCAACTGTTTATTGTGGGGATAAGACCCATTTTCAACCCAGGAGCTATACCCAATAATAAAGAACAGAAATCAGAGAACAGCAAGCACACATACGTAATTGATATAAAAACTGGTAAATAGGACAAAAATTCCATCTATTTTATCCCCGAAACCTTGTGGGTCACACTAGAAAAATAATCAAAGAGACAGCAATAATTTTATGTAGTTCTACTTACTGATTAGCTGTCACCTTCATTATGCTACCCTAGTTCTTCATTATGCTACCCGGGCTATCAAGCCTCAAGCTTTAGTGTCTCCTCCAACAGGTACAGGGGAAACATGGAACTGTAGAAGTGCCCATGGAAAAGGGTCTTAAGGAGACAAACAAAGGGAGCTCCCAGTAAAGGATGTCACATCATAAAGGGAGCTAATCTGTTACTGCAGGTTCCCAACTCCTTTAGTTCTAGGATTCTCCTAGAACTTATTTATTTATAAGTAGTAAATGAATACTGGATTAATACTACCAATCTTTACATCCAGCTCTCTTGAAAAAAACAGTATGTAATTAGTGTTAAAGCTATTCCATACAAGCCTAAAAACTGCCTTTGGAAAAAAGGATAACAACCTAAAGTTAATAATTACAGAGATTAATAGCCAGGGCTACTAATACATTTCTGTTTTCTGACACGTGTATTATATAATGTTGGGTCTAAGTCATCATTTATTCTTTATAGTTAACGAATAGTTAAAAACATTGTTTCTCTGAGCTTAATGTTCAATTCTGTCACCCACCTTTTCAACCTTAATCATTTATTAAAAACAACAAATTTTATACAGTCTCTGCTGACAGAAATGACTGATTAATATTACAATAGCACAAAGGGCCAACAATATCTCCAAGAACACAGAATATAAACAGATACCTTTCCAATGTGAAAACATCAATAATGACCACCAGTACAAGTGCGGCTCAAACAGTTAACTTTTAACCAACGGTCCTTCTTACACTATAAGCTCAGAAATTGTATCTTCCTGCTACAGCTGAGAGCTGAAGAGCTGGTCATCATCTGCAAAGTGTCCCTGACACGTAGCTCCATCCCATTCATAAGGATTCAACCACACTGTAAACTCACCTCCATAATCCCAGTATAATATGAAAATGGTGTTATCCTCAGGCCCTTCACAATAATATCTGATAAATGGTAAGGATACAGCATGAGATGATCCCTACTGTACTTCAGTAGTTCCTCATAGTATTTGCGTTCATCTTTCTTGACATGTTTGACTAGGGGAAGGAGGAAAATGTTCCAGTTTTTTTCAGGTTTCTTATAGTTACATATTAACTATAAATGCAGTAAGAAATACTTTACAAACCACTACTAAATTCAAAAGAAAAGTATATAAGTTAGAACAGAATAAAATATTCTAAGTTAGAACGAAGAAACAATTACAACACAAGAAACAGACTTCAGAGTATCTAAGTAAAAGTGTATAACAGGACAGATAAGTAAAGAAATAATTCATACCAAGTAACAAAACAAATACTGAAGCACGCCCCCCAAAAAAGGTGCAAAACATAGGCTGTAATTCATCAAATCCTTTATTATATTACTTTACAAGACCACCAAATTCAATGCTAGTTTTCAATAAAGTCAAGTCTGTTTTAAAAAATTATTTGCTGGGTTTGTTTTTTTTTTTTTTGTTAATGTAAAAATCCCTCTGACTTCCATGGAAAACATTTATATAGAAAAACTATCTCTGAAACATTATGCTTAAAATAAGAGTAATACATGATAGGGAAAGACTAGCAGGGTAATAAAATAGACTAACCAAAGTAATCTGACAAATAAAAAACAAATATTTCAAAAATTCTTTTTAAATCATGGAACCAACTATGTTAAAATTTGTTCCAATTATTATAGAAAGAGTTTTTCGTTAAAGTTATATTATTTGGAAAATTTATCAAGACAAAACAAAACACAAAGTCAAAAATTATTAAGAACTAATATACTTTTCCTTTTCTGACTTATTGTCTCACCTTAGGCAAAAAGAGGACTTTTTTCTTTTTCTTTTTTTAAAGATGACCAGTAAGGGGATCTTTACCCTTCACTTGGTGTTATCAGCACCATGCTCTCCGAAGTGAGCTAACCAGCCATCCCTATATAGGGATCCGAATCCTTGGCCTTGGTACTATCGGCACCACACTCTCCCAAGTGAGCCACGGGCCGGCCCCAAAAGAGGACTTTTGAATTGATTAATATTCTCTAGATAAAATGAATCTTTAAACAGCATTCTAAAAAATAATTTTCATTAGAATTAGAAAGAAAAACCTACTTGCTAATACAAATTGTTGTTAGGTGGAATGGTCAATATAGAGTTTCTTAAAATCAGCATATGGAATAATTTCAGTACTGTGAAATATGTATTTAAAAGGTAGGATAAATTTATGAAAATGATAAATTGGCAATACTTATTTCTACCCCAATGTAAAAATGTCTCTACTTACCTAAGTTATTTCTGTATCGTAACTGATTGCGGATACTGTACAGGACAACCTGCTTTTCATATTCTCTCTGTGAGTTTCCAAGACTCTAAAAAAATTTTAAATAGATTTTAAATAGATTCCAAAATAAACAGTAATACTTTTTTCTCATTAAATTTCAAAACTATGACGCTTAATTTTATCCTGGCATCTCTAATTTCCATAAGTGAATAAAAAATATATTCTTAAATTTTATTATACTAACTTTTCTGCTATGGTATTAGAGCAAAAATTCAATGTGTTAATTTTCAGTCTGTCTTTCTAAAAGAACTTGCTCAAATTATCCAAAGTATTTAATATCGAATCAAAGAGCAGTATGAGAGCATAACTTCACTTAGTTAAGAAAGAACCAAGTTCTACTAAAGATTTCCTTCCTGACTGCCCTTAATTTGTGTGGGTTAAATGGATGAATGTTCTTGCACTTACCTTTATTTAAGAACATAACTAAGGACAGACAGATCCCTATCTGATAATTATTTGTAGCTAAGGATTATGATTATTAAACATTAAGATTTCTGCTTCTTAAAAACTCCCTCTCCTTATGGTCTCATTAGAAAACATTCAAAACAATTTTAGAATTAATATTTTAATAAGCAAAAAACTTTCTAGTTGTGCACTTAGTGTTTTAAGTTCAAAACTGGAGTGCTAATGAAAGCAAAAAATGAGTTTACCTAATTATACTCAACATTATATTCAATGTACGACCATAAACTTCATTTAGTATGTGACTGCTATGCCCCTTTTAAATACTAGGTATGGTTTTGTCAACACATGATAAAGTAAAATTAGACATCTTAGGAGAGTAATGACAAAACAATCAGAGAATTCAGTTGATCATATTTCTCACTCATCTGATTTTGAAAGCCAAAGTAAATGTCCATACACATGTCTTTTACTTAATCTTTACAAGACAGATGAAACTCACATCAAAATAAACTGGCCCACAACTGAACCCACTGGTGGGTAGTATTTTAAGAAAAACGGGACCTAATGTGAGAAAATTAATTATCTTTCTTCCTGCATATAGATCATTTTATACAAGTTAAACCAGAACTCACACTACTGCCAGAATGTATGTGCTTATATTAGTTTCATCTGTTTTAACATTACAAGTGATTAGGAGTAGAATTCATTGTAGAGAAACTACTCTACTATCCTCTATGTAACAACAAAGCCAGAGTCAGTATTGATGATATTTAGAGGATTCAAAACAGTAGGTTTTCTGTAAAACTTTCAAAGGCTTCCTCTAGCTCTCTGCCAAATAAGTCTCTTTCTCAGGGAACAGAAAACACACACATGCACACTCACACAAACACACAATTTTGTTAAAATCTTAGCAACTTCCAAAATTGAGGTTTTACCCTTCTGTTTCAAAATAAGTCTGTTAATTTACCCTAACTGAAAACCATTTTCTCCCTTTCAAACTCTATTCCTGGTAACTTCAAAATAGAAACGATAAATCAAGCCACTCACACAAAATATAGGGGTCCATTATTTATAAGCCTCATTAGAGAATACAATACCTACTAAACATGTAAGCTTTTGTGCCAGTCATTAAGTAATGATTGGTCCCAATCGATATGTGTGTGCACAAAAATACCAAAACCACATTAAAAGTTGATTATATTCTTCACTAGCCAAGAATGTAAAATAAAATTTCTTTGTTCAGAGATTCTTTGGTCCTCTCCCACTCCCACCCCAAATCTTCTACCTTTCACATTTTAAAACACTGTTGCCACTAAATGAGGTAAATAAAAAAAGGTCATATTACTCTGAGATAATGCTGGCCATGCAGAAATACCAGGTCTGACAAATCAGGTTGGATTGCACATAAAAGGAACTCTAACAGATGAAAGGGTAACATAGGTACAAGGTACTAGCTATGAAGCACCCACTGTGCAGCACAAAGATTTTCTAAAGCCTTTGTTCCTACAAAACCCAATCCCAACATGTACATCCCAACATGTACCCCCCCCACCAAAAATAATTTTTTTTAATTGACCCTTCTTGGATTATACAGAACCTCATCATAAGCTTCTCCTTAAAATAAAATGACTGTGGATTGTTCTGAACAATGAATATAAGATATCGGTAAATTACAGAAATACCCTGAAAGAATGGCCCTATTCACAACTTTTTAACGTATTTTTTGAAGTCTAGCATGACCCATATCATATAAAACATACTTCACCTCATCCATTTAAAAAAATATTGGAATGAAATACACTTTTTAAAAATCTGTATCACCGTCCCCCAGCTTTCAGAACCAGGAAATGAGTCACTTCCAAATTAAACTCATCAAAAATTACTGGAAACTGTATCAGAGTACTTAGTATCTATAATACCAAAAGACAAATTCTTTCCATACAAGGAATATCCCCCAGTTTTAAATTGACTAAGCTTTAGCAGCCCAGGAAAAAATCTCAGACTGATGCCATTATTCACTAACTCCACAAATATTAACTTAAAACCAACTATGTGATAGATGCTAAGGGTACAAATGCATAAGTAACGTAACCAGAAAATGGATCATAGTGGGGAAAGTGCTATGATGACTGAGAAATACAGTGCTGTGGCAACATATCCAAGACGTAACTAGTCCAAGTTTAGGAGGGCAGGGAAACCTCCCAAGAGGAGTGAATACCAGAGTGAGACTCAAAAAGAAGCTACAAGCAATACAAAAGAGACAGACAGGTAGTGATGTCACAGGCACCACAGAGTAGTGTGAAGAATGGATGGGAGGGTCCTATTCTGAGGGCCAGACACCAGAGATGAAGCTAATGTAGGAATCTAAGATGGCATATGACCTAGGGAACAGTGGTAAGACCAGAGAAAGTCTATGGAAATAAACTTTTACAAATCGGGTTTGCAACATCTACAAATGGCCAAACTTACCATAAGCTAAAACAGCCATTGTTTTAAGCAATCTTAAAAAAAAAATTTTTTTTTAGTTTAATTTCACATTTAGACCTAATTTTAACATTGTCAAGTGATTATTTTTAAATAGTCTAAGTTTTAGAAACCTTTTTGCCAATACTAATTAAAGTCAATTATTCATGTTGGACATAATCTAACCACTCATCTTTCTTCCATCATGCTACATTTATTTTGATGAAAGAAAGAGTAGAGAAAAATAGAAACAAAGAATAGAAGCATTGTTGGTTCTCCCAGTTGTCTATGGATATGCCCTAAAGAACACGTGTCCACCAAAGCCCTCATTCAATATTAACAAGAGACTCCTTCAGGTTTAGATCTTTGTTCTTCCAGTTCAAGATAAATGTCACACAGGCAGCCACTGACACCCAAGAATTCTAAGTTCTTTAAATGAATTTTTCCACACCCTTGGTTTTTGGTATCTTAAAGTGAAAGCATTTTCTTTGCCACAAGATGCATTACCAGAACCTTAAATCATTCACCTCCTAGAGCTCAACCCCCAAACGGTGGTGAGGAGAGGTAGCAAACGAAACTACAGTAATCCTTATACTATCAGCACCATCATCCTCAACTCTCCAAAAATACCATTTCCCAGAACCAATGGAAAACAAAATTTCACTATAAGTAGAATAGGAGGAACTTAAGGTCAATCTACGACCACACTGAGAAAGAGTGCCTTATAGGTAGTAGTATCACTAGCTTAGTAAAAGTTACCACCACCTACCATGTTATGTATTTATTAATTTATTTGTTTATTGCCTATCTTTCCTTGCTAAAAATATAAGCTCCATGAAGACGGGACCTTTGTCTTGTTGACTGCTGCAAATTACCTGCACACAGAAAAGGCACAGCACCTAGTAGGTGCTCAATAAACATCTGTTACCAAGTGAGTAAAATTGATGCTCGAAAATTTGAGCATTAACTCTTAAAAACCTCATGTCACTCTCTTGTTGAAACATCTCTAATAAATCCATCTTGTCTAGAGAATAAAGTCCAACAAAACGGAGCAAAATCTGACCCTGCCTACTTTTCCAGCCACATCCATTCATAAAACTCCACCTCCAAATACAACAATATACATACACCTCCAAACGCTGGTGACATCGACATGTTCTTCCACTCCTGGAAGCTTTTTAAAATTACTTTCTCACTCCCCGGAAAAAATATTTATTCCCTCTTATCTGACTAACTTTTATTCATCCTCCAAGGCCCAATTTAAACACCTGCTCTACATACACATCATCCCAACTCTCCCCGGACAATTTCTTACTCCCTCCCTGTGCTCCCACACATACTATAATGGAGGTACTATGAGCTGCTGTCACCTCGTACTCATTTGTTTTTCGTCTCTTCCCCACCATCCCTAAGTTCTGGAGGTCAAAGATCGTGTTTTAAATCTCTGTATCGCAGACGCCTGGTTGAATGGAGGCTGCAGGCAAAGGCGCCAAGAGAGTCCCGTGAACACCACTGCATCACATTTAGCAACGGCTCCATCCTGCCCCTGTGGCCCCACAGCAGTCCCTTCCTCACCCCTGGGATGCAGGTCCGTTTTACCAAGACCCTGGCGGGGGAAAAGGCGGGAGTCAGCCGAGAGGAACCAGCCCGTGCCCCGCGGGCGAGGCGAGCAGGTGACGGCGGGGCGGGGCCGAGACAGTCGGGGCCCCGGTCCCAGGTTCCGGCCGTACCTGTCTCACGTTGGCCGGCAACTTGCTCCAGGGGTAGTTGTGCCGAATGTGGAACTCCACGTCTATGTTCATGATGCCAAGGCCGGCGGCGGCGGCCGCGACCGAAACGACGCCTCCCGCCTGCCCGCCCTCAGCCTGTCAGGGGAGCCCGCGGGAGGCCCCGCACCTCACACTGCGGAAGGCCCGGGATGCCCCATGGCCAGGGCTCCCGACAGCTCAGAGCGGCCCCAGCCACGGGGCACAGGAGCAGCGGAAATGGGTGGCTGGGGCGCCTCGGCAGCTCCAAGTTTCTTCCTAGTTTCGGCCCGCCGGAAATGGCTCCGGGTTGCGTCACTTCCGCCCGCTGGCGCGCGGCCGGAGGGGCGGGGCGCTGGACTGGCCTCCTGCCCCGCCCTCTACGCTCTGTGGGCGGGGCATCGGGGCAGCGCCCTGGTAACCCGGGCAACGCGCCGCCTTCTCCCGCTCCCAGTCTCTGGGTGAATAAAGAAAGTCGCTTGAGTCTGCATTACCGTTGTTGAATGGCCCAGTTTCCCAAAATGTGAACCCGGGTGGCCAAAAGCAGGTGGTTACAGGCACCGAGGTCGCTTGTCTGAGAAAGAGCGGCCTGGGAAGAGGGTTAGGGTTAGGGTTAGGACTATCGGTTAGCTTTGAATAGGGGAAGAGCCGTGAGCCCACCAGGTGGACAGGTCCAGGCTCACGACGAAAGAATTCGTAAGTCACAGCTTTCCCTCATGAGCGAGAAGCCGCGGGCAGCGGCAGAGCAAAGGTCTGGTGAGCCTTCATGTACTTTGAACATCGAAATTCTTCAAATGTAGGGGTTCAGGGAGCTGATTTGGGGGGGGTGCAGCTGGTCGGTAAGGGAATCTAAACCCTTTTATAACGCGTTATAACACGCGTTCTAACCAGCTGAGTAACCAGCCAGCCCAGGGAGCTGCCATTTCAAACAGCTGGTGCTGACAAGTCGGTAAGATCCCAAAAGGAATCTAGGAGACAGAAAGACCCTTGCTAACCTTTGGCATGCAGCCTCTCTGTTTCTGTTTCTTCTGCTCCACGCATACAAAGGCAGGAATCCAGCATATCTTAATTTCAGCTCCAGTGAGAAGGTCTTTGTGGAACAATTTCTTCCACAGTTTGTTACACTGCCTTAGCAAACCCGTGGCCGTTATTACTGGCAGCAACCTGAGACAAGTTCAGTATTTTTGCAACTATTTTTCCGTTTTAAACAATGGTTTTAAATAATGTTTTATTATACACTGACAGATGTATACTCAGAACTTTTTGTAAGATGCCTGGACCACACCTCCAACAGATGGCAAGTCTGATGCATAGCAGAAACCCCATCATATCTGATGAATTAAAACAAATGTGCTGAGTAGACCCTGCTCCGGCATAGGTGAATTGGTCTCATGTTGTCCAGCTACAGTAGCCCACAACTAAGTGCTTTGAATCCTATGTTTACTGAAGTCTAACCATGAGACAGACATTTTTTTCCACAAATATTGATTGCCTGCCTGCTTGTATTCAGCCCTTGACTTGCAATATCTATTCCTCACCCCACTGTGAGAGAGCACCACTTTTACTATCCCGATTGGCTTGTTGCAAGATCACACAGGTAGCAGTGACAGAGCCAAACTGGAGCCCAAGGCTGCCCTCACTCCAGAGTCAACCTTTTAGTATCCCACTCGGGCTCTCACTCACTGAACTATTTTGCCTTCTGTTCCAGGTTAGACAGTGTTCATTTAAAGGCAACTACATGAATCTCTCCCCTAAAATAATTTTTTCTGACACCTAAGTGTGGAAGAACCCGTTCTTCCAAAATCTTACTCTGATTTAATGCAATATAAGTAACAATGAAAGTTAAAGTCAGTTTAGTTTAAAGACTCCTGTAAACCATTACTTTAGCTAATTATAGCAGTTAAACAGGTGAATGCCTGCTAAACTCATCTTTTTGGTTTATCAGTAAGTATTGAGTATAGTGTGGACACATCAAAAACCATGAAAGCAGGCAGAGGATAATGGAGGTGAATTTATACCTGATAAATCAATAAGGCACAGACCTTTGAAAATTTGACCATGGTCAATAGAAAAGATTCTAACTCAGTAAGTAGCTGAGAAAAGCAAACATATGAAGGAGGGAATGGTAATGGGTCCAAGCTATCTGGACCGGAAGAATCCAAATAACAAGCCCTTCAAAGCAGTAACTGGCGACAGAGTTTTGCTTATGAAATCCAGAATGCTTGTGAAAGTACTGATCTGCCTCATTTTCCCCCAAGGTGATCAGTCTTTGAGAAAAGCAGTTCAGACGCCATAAGTTAACCCACAAGGGCTCAGTGTCACCCTCTGCTGGGACCTTAAGGAACAAGAATACTCCCCCAAACACCAGACAGCTGAAAACAGCTGCTCATTGGGCTACACATGTAGCTCTTGTTACATCCTCTTGCCTTTTTGGTAAACAGTACTGTCCATCCTTTTAGGTCCCTGACTCAAGACCCTGATGTTTCTGCTTTACTAGACCTTTACTTTTCAAATTCCAGAGAGGTCAGAAACTACAGAGTGTTGGAAGCCCGCTTCCAGAAGCTGCCATTCAAAGTAACATTGTGGATAAACAATGTGTGTAGAAATACAAGTGCAATGAAATTCAATTTTATCTGGCTTTACCAGATCAGATTGAGGAAAGTTACCCAACTGTCTTGGGCAATCTGCCGTTCAGAAAGACTATAGAACTATTTCATTTCCAAAATCCCAGCAGAAATAATGAGCAGAAGCAATCTGAAAGTAGGGAGCTGTCTGGTCACCCCATTTGTGGACCCCAGCATGTTACACTCTGTGGTAGGAAAGAATAATGGCCCCAAAGATGTTCATGTCCTCATCCCTGGAACCTGTGAATATGTTACCTTACATGGCAAAAGGGACTTTGTAGATATGATGATGTGATTAAAGTAAGGATTTTGAGATGGGGAGATTATCCTTGATTATCTGAGTGGGTTCAGTATAATCACATGGTCCTTATAAGAAGGAGGCAGGAGGGTCAGAGTTACAGAAGGAGATGTGATGATGGAAGCAGAGGTCTGAGTGGTGCAGGGCCACAAGCCAAGGAATGTGGACAGCTTCTAGGAGCTGGAAAAGGAAGTGGATTCTCCCATGGAGCCTCAAAGAAACACAGCCTTGCCAAGCCATTTTGGACTTCTGACCTCCTGAACTGTAAGATAGTAAATTTTTGTTGTTTTAAGTCACTAAGTTGTGGTAATCTGCTACAGCAGCAATAAGAAATTAATATACTCCTCCAACAATAAAATATTTCATCACGCAAACAGCTGATGCATCAAATTTCATAATTAAAGTCATGATGATTCAAATGTAAATACTTTCTTCTTAGCCTTATTATCTTTTAGTATACATGAGGAATAATTTCTTTTTAGCCTTATTATTCTTTGGTATAGATGAGCTGTTGTATCCTTTTCTAAGAGCAAGCTTGGAAGAGAAATAGTTCAGGGATTATATGAGGCCAGGGAAGCACCTGTAGCGGAGACGATGGTGATGAGATGGAAGAGAGAGGAGGAAGTCACTGTAAACATTTTCTATTTCACAATTTTGCTTGGCCTGACCTTGGTCATGAGTTTCCATACTATTTGTGCTTTGCTCTGTACCATAGACCAATTCATCTTCTCCAACACTCAACGCCATGGCCTAGCTTTTTCCCACCTCATTGCTTTTGCCCTTGCTAGTCCCTCTGCCTCAAGAGCTCTTACCCAGCCCTTTGCACAGCAGGCTACCTTCAGTCCACTCAGCATCACTTAGAATACTCTTCTCCAACTACCTTGTGCAGCCTAGCCATTTCTCCCCTTCCTCTCTCTACCACATTACCTGGGTTTATTTCCTTATTTGCAGGGAATCACTATCTGACATTATGCTATTTGGTTTCTTCTTTGTTATCTGTGTCTCCATGGAAGGAAGAATTTTGTCTCATTTATCAGTCTGTCTCCAGTACCTAGAATCATGCATCACACGTAAGTGCTCAGTAAATACCACTGAATGTATTAAATGAATGAACTAGTTACATGACATCTGAGCTCTCAAATGTCTCCTTCTCAGTTAAGCCTTCCCTGACTACCTGTATTAACTAGTTTTCTATTGCTTATAACAGAATACCTGAAACTGAGTAATTTATAAAGAAAAGGAAGTTATGAGTATTCCTTACAGTTTTGGAGGCTGGGAAGTTCAAGGTCTAGGGGGCACTTCTGGTGAGGGCCTTCTTCTTGGTGAGGACTCTCTTCAGAGCTCAGAGGTGGCACAGGGTATCGCATGGCCAGAGGGCTGAGCATACTAACATGCTCTCTTCTCCTTATAAAGGTATCAGTCTGCTCCCATGATAACCCATTATTCCATCAACCCATTACTCCATAAATGGACTAATCCATTCAACAGGGCATAGACCTCATGGTCTAATCACCTCCAAAAGGTCCCACCTTTCAAATACCATACTGGCGATCAGGCTTCAATGGGAGCTTTGGAAGGGACAACATTCAAACCATAGTATCACCTTATTCAAATTTGTGTCACATCTTGAACCCTCTGCATTCCCCACCCCTGCATTATTTTTCTCCATAAAATGAAGACAGCATTTATTACCATTAATAAGTGACTTTATTTTTTAAGTTGTCTCCCCATTAGATTGGAAGCTCCCCAAAGGTAGGGACTTTTGTCTGTTTTGTTTTCTCAGGCTCAGGTAGACAACACATAGTAGGTACTCACTAAATATTGAATGAATGAATAAATGTGGCATAAGGAACAGAATTCTCATAAAAATCCAGATTTGGGGATTCACTTGAAAATTTGGACAGTCCTACAGCATTTACTCCCCCACCCTCCCACCTTCCCACACCAGTCAGTGGAGCTGAGAAGAGGCTGCCTCACCTAAATAAGACATGGGATTTCCCATGGGCCATATTCTTCACTACTCCCTACTGCCTCCCCGCTATGGAGGAGGTCAGTTGTGAAAACCATCATGCTTGCACTTTATTTTAAAGTGGAGAAATATTTCTGTATCCTTGTCTCCGTTGAAAGTGAAGAAAGTATAAGCTAGACTGAAAAGCTCAGCTATTTGTCCTCTCTTGCCTTACACACTTCAGAAATACTGAGACATTCGCCATCCCTAAACATGCCCTACTCTTAATCCCTTTGGGTCTTTGCATTTAGAATACCCATCTATGGAATCTTATCTCTGCTTCTCTACCTGGAAAACTCTGCATCCTGGCACTGTGAATGGAATTCTGAAAAATCAGGATGTGAGGATGGAGGAGTGGGAAGGAGCAAGATAATGTGGGAGTCCTTTTCTTTATGTTAAGGAGTTTCTGGGATGATGGGAGACAACTGAAGAATTACAAGCCTGTTTCAGAGAGAGGCAGAGAGATTCTCTGCCATCGACATAGAGCCTTTGAAAGATTAATACTAAGTATCTGTGTATAATGTAGAGAATGTTATATTTCCGCCACCTGAAGTCAGTTTGTGTGTCTGAGTGGAAAGAGACATTCCCATATCAAGCCATGTCACCTCAACTTAAACATTGAACCACTGTAATGGTGAAGGTGACCACCAGGGGCTGATCTCACACAGCATATCTATGTTTAAAACCTGCAAGTTCTTTCTTCACTTCCCCATTCTAACTATTGATTTTTATCCAAACCATTCTCTCAGGCCGTAAAGTCCTTGAAATTCTTTCTCTAATTTCTCACCAGTATCTAATAGCACCAAATACTGTCAATTCTCCCTTAAAAATTGTTGCACTTAGGCCTGCTGGGCAGTGTGTCCAGCTGAGGTTTGTACAATCTCAAGGTCATCATTTGTGCCTCTCAGGAACTCAGGTAGACAGGATTGGTCAGCTACAAAGCATGGTTTGTCCTTAATTGAAAATATATTTAAAGTATCCATGATAAAAGGAGTAAAATCACATTTTGAGTGAATGGGTAAGTATTCTACATTGCTACTCAATGTTTTTTGTTTTTTTTTTAAGAGGCTGGACTAGCTGAACAAATAAAGAAGCAAAAGGAATGAGGTGATAAAACCCAATGAAAAATTAGAGTTTCTCTAATTTTTTTCCCATTCCTTCATCAAATTAGTTAATGTAAGTAGGTGAGGAATCTCAACGGGATAAGATAATCTAATTTTTTAATGCCAGATTTTAGAAAATGAGAGCTTTATGGAGTAGACTTAGGAGCATAAGAATCACCTGAAAATTTTTTTAGACTACTGATATTTAGACCTCACAGCAGATCAAGTATACGAGTGTTCCTGGGGTTGGAGTCCAGGTACTGTGTATTTTTTTAAGTATACCCAGGTAGTTCTAACATGCAGCAAGGGTTGACAACCACTTATTAGGCTTCCTTGGCTCTCAGGTACTCAATAAAAATTTGCTGAAATGAATGTGGAAAAGGAGGAGATTGAACAAAGATAAGTTCTAATATCCAATTCTAACTTTCTAATTCAATAATTCCATGACCAAATACAATGATTTTTTTGCATATACAAAATAATTTCCCCAATCTAGACCTTTTAAGGCAAGAAATAAGCAGGCATATATTCACAATTCATGTAGACCAAGACAATAACTTCGTCACCCCTTGATAACAATAGGGAGAGCCATGAGACAAAGAATTACACACTGTTGGACTAATGTGGAAATTATCTGACTTTGTGTTACACATAGGGCATTGGTCCACCTCAGATCTTTTCAGCTTGTTTGTGTGTATTGTCACAGTGGCTTAGAAGTTGAATGAAATGAAATTTTTTTTGTTTACTTCTACATTATGTCATTCAAACTTTACACCTTTAGCAACACATAATCTAACTGCCTAACAAGAAATACAAGTTTGTCTACTAGTGTAAACTGTAATTAGAGATTACGTTCAAGTATAGTAAGACTATCTCATGACCTCTATAAATGAGAAATGAATAAAAGATAGGATACTTTCTTGGCTACAACTACAACTGATCCTGGTAAAATGTAAATCAGCTATTTCTTGATCTAGGTCTATGTAAGCATTTGTTCTCTTGCTTTACAGAAACTGTGGAATGCTCTTACTTATAGATTTAGTTAAGTGTCGGTAATGACCACATCCTTTTAGAAATTGTATAGCCTTAATGCATAGTGATTTTTTTTTCTTTTTTTCTTTTTTTAAAGGATATAGAAAGCAAGCTGAATCCTTTACCGGGCAAAAGTAGGCCTAGGGAAGTAAAAGTAAGAAAAAAATTAATCAAGAAGCTAGAGACATCTATTTGCCTTTAAGAAGATAAGGATTAGGGGCCGAGCCCGTGGCGCACTAGGGAGAGTGCAGCGCTGGGAGCGTGGTGACGCTTCTGCCCCGGGTTCGGATCCTATATAGGAATGGCCAGTGCACTCACTGGCTGAGTGCTGGTCACGAAAAAGACAAAAAAAAAAAAAAAAAAAAAAGAAGATAAGGATTATTACAACAAAAGACAAAGAGAAAGTCAAGGGTCTGCTTTTGAAATACAAATAGGATTTTTGAATATGAGTAAGATGGTAGTCTTGAAAGCCAGGCTTTGTTGAGAAAGAGTTTTTCTAAATTCCTTAGCTCCCATTGGCGTATCTTGAGGAGAAACAATGGAGAAAGATAAAATCTTCAAGAGAGCATTTCCCAATAGAAACCATTGCCCCAATGAGATGACTGTATTCAAACAGAAAGAGGCAGAATCAGGGGTATTTCAATTGGTAGATCTAAGCTCCCCACCCTACCACCCCTACTCCCAGCCCCACCCCCTGCCACTACCCAGTAGGGTGAAAATGTGAGAACAGTTGTGTTCACCTTAGAAAATAAAGCAGCTGCATTTTCTTCATGTATGTGTATAGCAACGTATGAACATTTTCAATCCCAAACAACTGCCAGCTTTAATCTGAGCTAAGAACTATTTTCTTTCTGCACATGGGAGATAAGGAGCAAGACTGAACTGGAGTGATAATCCCTCACTATCTGCCTACCAAGATAGCATCCATATCCACACAGTATCCACACATTAGAATCCCTGCGTAGCAAACAGTAGGGTCTGTCAAGAGGGGAAGGAAGGCAGGTTTTCATGGATCACTCAGTAAGAGTAACAATTAAGAGGACAAAAACTGTGACTTACCATACAGCCTGTATCTGATGGGAACTGTGAATCAATTAAAGGATAAAAGTTCCTGTGGGATTCTTTTAGGCAGATAATTCTGACCCAGGCTACAAAAAGTATAGGGATCAAGACTGCTTCATAGATACCATCAGTGAAATAATACTAAAAATTGCATTAATTCCCAAGCATGAAAGTGACACAAAGCAGTTAAATATTGGGGGATAAAGAAAATCCCAGAAGAAAACCACTCCCTCGGTACATAAAGAAAGAGGATAGAAAGACTCAATACTTAGATCCCACCACAACCCTGATTCTCGGGGTCCAACAATGGAAATAG
Organism: Cynocephalus volans; assembly: GCF_027409185.1. Lineage (NCBI taxonomy): Eukaryota > Metazoa > Chordata > Mammalia > Dermoptera > Cynocephalidae > Cynocephalus > Cynocephalus volans. The sequence goes on along the minus strand of NC_084474.1, from coordinate 77,592,598 downwards.
TGTTAGCAACGGATTGTGTCTTACTGCCAAATATTGATTTCTGATTCTAGAAATCTGAAATTAATCTGAGAAGGATTAATTTAACAAAAGGATACATTCTTTCAACAAATAAGGACGAAGTGGTTTCTATGTGCAAGGTACTAAGCTAAGTATTTGGAGACATGGAGATGAATAAGGCATGATCCTTACCCTTAAATAATTTATGATCTAGCATGGTTGAGAATCCAGGTACATAATATAAAGTAGAATGCAGTTATGAGTACAAGATGCTGGTGAAGAAAATGGATCTCATTAAGGATTCTGGAAGCAATCATGGAAGAGGTGGCTTTTCCACCAGGCTTTGATGCTGGGATAGATCTGAAGGGATTGGAGAAGGTGTTTTGGTTGCCAGGGAATTCTATGGGAGATGTTATGGGGAACAAGGATACACTAAATAAAAAGAATAGTGACATTCTTGCTAAGATCTGATGTCAGTGATTTAATGACCAGAAAGCCCCACCTGAGAGATAACTTGTCATTTTTATCAGCTCTTCAATGTTTTATGATGTATTAATATATCATAATCATATTCGCTTTTGTCTTTAAAATCCTAACAAACATATTCAAATGTAAAGAATGGACCTAGTTTATAATCTGTCCTATTTTTATAGAACCAAAAAAAAAAAAAAATTCTTGATATGACCAAACATCAAGTCAAAAAAAGAAATGTGGACTGGCTTAAATATTCAAAGAGATTGAGGCCACTCATAGTTTCTTGCCAAGTATACGGTCCCTGAAAATAAGAAACTGGGTTGTTTAGTTTATAAGTAAGCCACAAGTTAAAGATTCACCACATATCGCATTAAAAACCAATTGCTGGTACAAGCTGGTACCATATATTTATTCCTGATATGAGAAGATAGACACACCTGCTATCAACAAATAGTGACATGATAGTGTGAGAGAATACCCAAGAACACATACCAGAGCTGCTTAGTCATATCATTTCATCATGCTGGTAATTATTAACGGGCTCCTCACTAAGATGCTTCTAAGATACTTCAGAATTCTCCAGACCACTAGTTCTTTCTCGGGAGGGGGGGCGGGGTGCATAATTTTCTCCCCAGGGGACACAATGTCTGGAGACATTTTTGGTTGTCACAACAGAAGAAGGTGCTACTGGCACTTAAAAGGTAGAGACCAGGAATCCTGTGCCACAGTGCATAGGACAAAGAATTATCTGGCCCAATATGTCAATAGCACCAAGGCTGCGAACCATGCTCTAGACCACAAACCATCTGGCATAAAAATGAGTACCCTAAGAGCATTCTTCCCATACTTCTGACCCTAATCCCAAGTCAGTTCTGAAGATATTAGGTTCAATTATGGTACAGGAATCCACGTCTATCCTAATCATGTGGTTGTCAGGTAGAGGGTAGTGGCATAAACTCACATCCTCATTTGACTATTTATTGAATGACCTCTTGTTGTTTAACCACTTTGTGGCTCAGGTTTCTCATCTGTAAGATGGGAAAAACAGTAGTAACTATCTCATAAGGTTGATGTGATGTTTAAATAAACTAATCTAAAATGCTTAGGACACAGTCTGGCCCATAGCACTAAAAAGTGTAAATTTTTGTTATGATTATCATCATATCATAATTACTGTTACTTGGCACAAAAAGAAATTTAAAGATTTGCATTTATCTAGACTGGTTTCCAAAACCTCAGTCATTTGAATGATGATATAATTTCTGACTATCATCTAAACTATCATTTACTCAAGATTCTTCTTTAAATTGTCACACTCTGTATAAATCTTTTGTGTCATCCACAGGTTTGCCATCTTAATTGTATTTTCCTAATGTACATAATATAGTGGAATGCTGTTAAAGTAAGCTTTTTTGTATATTCCACCTAAAATTATCTCATGTGCTCCATTGGTAGACATGCGGCAGCAATTATTGTGAACCATCGCAGTACAGAGCAACAGATTTGGAAAGAAAGTTAGATACCAAACACTTTTCTAGTGGACTTTTGCCATTCACATAGCTGAGCCCACCTCCCATCAAAGAAGCTACAAATGCCAAATATTCTTGTTCCCACGTGTCCTTGCAGCTAAGGCCTGGGCACGTGACCTCAGTTTCATCAATCAGACATGCTCATGCCTGAGTCTGTATCAGGAGCTGATGACCAAAAGAAGCAGGAACTGTGTGAATCTCCTCAGTTACAGCAAGATGAGCTCCCGGAGGGGCAGGAGCATCCAGCCCAGGGCAGCCAAGGTGCCAGTGACGTTCTCACAGACCCAATTCTGCTGTATGATCTTTGGTGGTGTTCCTGATTCTGAAGTTCCAGACGTGGTTCTACAGCCTTCTCAGAAATCCTGTGAGCTATCCAATATTGCTTAGTATGTCCTTTTTAACAACAACAGCAACAAAAATCCTTAATTCAACCAGCATCAGTTCCTATTTTCTGCAAATAAAACCCTGAAAGATACACTCTCATTTTATAGATGAGGAAACCGTGATCCACAGAAGGTATATTCTGCACAACACAGCCATAGCTAAGTGAGGATTAGAACCCAGACCAGTGCTTTGTCAACCACAGCACATTGTATATCCAAGTAGTTTAAGCTAGGTCAAACTTTGCAAAAATTGGTCTTTAAAAAAAAAAAAATGTTCACTCTTCAAAAATATTTTTAAATTGCCTTATTGGCCAAGAGAACAGAATACAGTGGTTATCAAGACTCATCTTTGTTTTGTGTATCTTGGGGATGTGTAGAGATATTTCTTATAGCTCTTCAGGATTACCCAATATCGAGTGAATTCCCAGAGGCACAAACCCAAATGCTGGAGGGACAAGGAAGGTAACGTAGAGGAGCAACAGGAGCCGGGCAAGGGTGTGGCAGGGGCTGGGCACGCCTGCTTCAGCCAAACTCGGCATCTGCTGCTCAGCCCCAGTCATTTGTTTTCATGTGGAAATAAAAGCCAGGTCTGATTTTTTCAAGAGAAACAAGATTTCTGACTCTTACATAAAATTAATGGGTAACCAATTAAGATAAGCAAAAATCAAAAAACCACTGTGTGGGCCAACAGTAATGGGCACATGTCCATGAGCTAGATTCAGTTCTCAGGCCACTTGTATACAAACTCCAGGGTTTTCCCGAATCCTCTCCCTTCTCACCTCCTCCTTAGAGGAAAGTTTAATTGAGAGGGAGGTTAAAGCCACCTTCTCTCTGCCCCAATAGTAATGTTAAAGACTTCAAGACTCCCATCTCTTCTAGCTTTTCAAGTAGAAACTTTATTCCCTGAACACATCACACAGCTCTGTGTCCCTGTATTTTTGCTCATGTTGTGTAACCTTCTTTTACCAATTCCACTTTGTCTTACTGTATCCTTCTTTTCCTTCTAACCCCTACTCCAGGGTCACCTCCTTCTGGAAGCCTTTCCTGATTTCATCTCCCTTTCCATCCTCCACACATCCACCTTAGGTTAGCTACCCTATAGCACCCAGGGATAATATTCCAAACATTTAAAAGACAGTTGCTTAGCCCCAGTTCTCTAGAAAACAGGTGGATAAAACCTACATGTTAACACATTATCAGGGCAGCAAGAGTGAGGGGAATCAATACGAGGGTACTTAAAAAGTTCACAGAAAGATTCATATTATCTTTTAATTCCATTTTTCCACAAACCTTTTCAAGTCCCCTCGTACCTAACATGCACCCCAAAGGTAAGATGCAAAACCTTCCACCTGCTCTTCTCAGGGGGCTGATAAGCAGAAGAGTGGGATAAAAAGGGGGATTTCAAAAAATAAATTCTGGGAAATAAAATAAGTCGCTGCATCTAAGTTAATTAAATTCCTAGCAATGTTTGAGTCCGTTTGTTACAGTAAGAATTCTGTCTCTAAAAGTAGTCTTGACCATCAGGAAAGGTAGGAAGCCTTGGTTACCTGTCAAGAGTGATGTGTGACCTTCACCACTTCGCCCTTTGGCAACTACATTGTCTGTGGGCATATTAGTCAGCAGTGATTTATTAGCTTCCTATTCAAGTCATCATTTATCTGTTATCACTATGCTTGATGTATGTTACAATTTTCTACAACCTTTATTTAAACATGGTGTGGGAATATTCCTGAGAGCCGAAGCAAGCTGAAAAAAGATTTTCCGGGAACTATTAGTTGGTCTTTACCTCTTGCCACGTGTAGATACTCAAAGCTTAGTCGGACTCCAAGTGGAGCCCACACATGCTGCGGTTCCCGGGGGAGCAAAGGGCCTCACAGCAACTTTCAACATGTACCTTCTTTATAGAAAGTTCAGAGCTCGGAGTCGGCCAGGGACAAAGAGCCAAAATATGGGAAGTTCAAAAGACAAGGAACTCTTATCTTAGGCATCTTAGTCATGGTGTACCCTCATAAAGTAAAACCTAATTTATAACATAGCACAGGCTTTAAGATGCCATAAAAACAACAGGAGTCTGAAAACGGGGATTTTGCATCTTGCTACTAACACTTCTTTGCCTGGAATCGTGAAATGAAAAGCCAGAAATAAAAATATTCTTTTGCCCATTAATACAGGCAATGCTAACCTTAGGTGAATTTTTGGAACAAAAAAAAGGGTGTTTTTTTTTTTTAATTGATGTTAATACATTTCATAAGAAAGGGCTAAGTAAATGCTCCTAAACGGGACCATTGAATCAGAGTCCTCTTAAGATGGAAGGAAATTTACAAGCTATCTGGTCTATGCCCTCACCTTAGACTTATAAAAATAGAAACCTGTAAAGAGGAAGGTGCTGGCTCATAGTCATCCAGCTAATTACAGAGAAGCAGGATCACGTGGTGAGGTGGTCAGGGAATCCTAGAGGTCCCTGGAGTGACTTCATGAGGAGCCACTTGCTCTCTCTCATCCCAATAGGGCTGACTCTGATTGTAATCAAAACTCTTGGCACAAAAAAAATCAATTATTTTTTAATTAAATTAATTAAGATTTTATATTAATTAATTAAAAAATAAAATTATCTGAGAAAAGATTTTTTTCTGTTCATGTGATATTTATGTTCCCAAAAATCTGTGAGGTTAATATTGAAAAATAAAATATATTTTGGACACTTGGCTGTCTTCATATCACTCTCGGAAGTATTCAACATAGTCAGCTACAGTCCTGCACCACATAACATGTCAGTAATGATGGACCATCCAATTACTACAATTACTATACCACATAGCTAGGTGTGTGTGCAGTAGGCTATACCATCTAGGTTTACGTAAGTACATTCTGCGATGTTCAGACAATGACAAAATTGCCTCGGGACACATTTCTCAGAATGATGCAGGATTATACTACTTTCCTTCTTGAAACACTCTTATCATGCCTTTCTAGACACCATATTCTTCTAATTTTCCCCTGCTTTTACCCACTACTCCTCCTTGGCCTCCTTTCCTGTCCTCCTCTGCTTCCTCTATCCAACAGGTAAATGTTGACACACCTAAGGCTCGTTTCAGGGACCCCTCCCCCGCTCTCCTCCTCTATCCTCAGTTTCCAGCAGTAATCTTAACCTGACTTATGTCTTACATATACGCTGATGACTCTAACCCAAGCATCACTCACACACAACTGCTGGTTCGACATCTCCATCTGGGTGCCTACTAAATATCTCAAACTTAACGTGATCAAAGCCAAAATCTTTATCCCCCTGCTCCACAACCTCTTTCCTCCACCAAGTCTTTCTCATTTTCTACCCAGGTTCTTGAACCCAAATTCTGGGAGAGACATCCTTGGTTTTACTTTTCAGTGCATACCCACCTCCAGTCCATCAGCAAGTCTTCTTGGTTCCACTTCCAAATCTGTCCCCATCTCTAAACCCCTCCCCCGCAGCCCAAGCCACCTGCACCTCTCACCTGGCCTACTGCGAAGCCTCTTGGCCTGTCCCCTCTGCTCTGTCCCACTGAAGCTCATCACCGACATGTATCGGAGCAATCTTAAACACTCACACAGATCATGCCACTCTCTTATCTAAAACCCTGATGACTCCATCATTCTCTGCAAATTCACTCCGAACCCCTCACTGCAGGCCACGAGGTCCCGCTCAGTCTGCTTCTGCCTTGTCTTCACCTCTCCTTCCGCTCTCCCCACCCTCTGGCTACACTCACGTCTTTGCTGTTCATCGGATGTCACTGCCTGAGATGCTCCCCTTCTTCTCCACAGAACTGCATCGCTCGTTCTCCAGGTCTCAGCTCCCCTCACATGAACAGGCTTCTCCTTCCCACCCCCACCACAGCTGTCCTCCCGGTTGCTTGTCTTCCTCTCACCCTGTTTGCACCTGTCACAGCCTGGTGCTTCTCGCAGTCTGTACTTGTGTAGATCTCTGTGCACTTCTTCAGGTTTTCCCCAGCAAAATAGAAGCTCCATGAGGGCCCAGACTTGGTCTTGTCACCACCAAGTCCTGAGAGTCCTCAGTGCCTCCTAGAGCTCCTGGCACATATAGACACTCAATAAATTACCTGTTTAATTTGTTAAGTAAGTAGAGGATTCAAATGTGCTGATGAATCCCCTTTATAAGAATGCTACTGGCCAACAGACGTATGAAAAAATGCTCAACATCACTCAGCATCCGGGAAATGCAAATCAAAACTACACAGAGATACCATCTCGCCCCAGTTAGGATGGCTAAAATCCAAAAGACTCTGAACGATAAATGCTGGCGAGGTTGCAGAGAAAAAGGAACTCTCGTACATTGTTGGTGGGACTGCAAAATGGTGCAGCCTCTATGGAAAATGGTATGGAGTTTCCTCAAACAATTGCAGATAGATCTACCATATGACCCAGCTATCCCACTGCTGGGAATATACCCAGAGGAATGGAAATCATCAAGTCGAAGGTGTACCTGTTCTCCAATGTTCATTGCAGCACTCTTTACAATAGCCAAGAGTTGGAACCAGCCCAAATGTCCATCATCGGATGAGTGGATACGGAAAATGTGGTATATCTACACAATGGAATACTACTCAGCTATAAAAACGAATGAAATACTGCCATTTGCAACAACATGGATGGACCTTGAGAGAATTATATTAAGTGAAACAAGTCAGGCTCAGAAAGAGAAATACCACATGTTCTCACTTATTTGTGGGAGATAAAAATAAATAAATACACACACACACACACACACACACACACAAAAAAAAAAAACCCGGGGGGAGAAGACACAACAATTACAATTCCTTGAAGTTGACTCAACAAGCATACAGAAAGGACATTGTTGAGTGGGGGGGGCGAGAGGGAAGAGGGAGGGAGGTTTTGGTAATGGGCCACAATAATCAAGCACATTGTATATCGACAAAATGAAATTTAAAAAATAAAAATAAAAAATAAAAAAAATAAGAATGCTACTGGGAAACAAGAATTGCAGAATCACTCACACACACACTCATTCATCTTCGGTGTGTAGGTGACAATTACAATCTTCCCACCCTGCATTGGTGAGAAACAGTATGTTTCTCAGTATGTACTTACATGTGTGCACACACACACACAAACACAAACACACATGTTTTCCAGCCATGCCATCCACTTATTTAAGGAATATTTGCATGAATCAAATTCCTGCTCAGGAAATTTGCATATGCCTTGGAGTCTGTCATAACAAAATCTGGCCCAGGACAGACGGCTTCCTTTCAGTCATTCATTCAACAAAGACATATTAAAGTCTGCTGTCATTATTTCCATGCAACAAGTGCCACACAAGGCTCTGGATAGAGAAGGATGAGGTGGACATAGCCGCTGCCCTTGGGGAGTCCTGGTCCAGGGTGAACATGTGTAGACAGGAATGACAATGATAACACAGGGGTCAGGAGTGACGTGGTGGGAGGCAGCCTGCACCCCACAATGCTAGATATTCAGTGAAGGTTTTGTTTTGCCTTGTTTTTATTTGATGAGTCCTTAGAAGCCATCTCTTAGAAGCCCTCTTTCTTCTTACCACCCCCCCAAATGTGCATTCCAGGCCCCGTTCTCTGCCTTCTATTGTCTGGATGTGCTCCACCTTGTTACATGCCCCCTCTGAGGCTCTAACATCCCCCTGTGTGATGGCCCCATCTGGCTCTTCAACTTAACTCCTTGGCCAAGCCCAGCCCCTCTCCCTTCACCTGCCCTTTGAACTCTTCCTCTTGGGGGTCTCTGGCACCTCAGCCCCAACATTTCCCTCCTAGAGTAGCCCCTTCCCCAATTTCCCCCTTGCCAAGGACACCAGCACTGAATCCCAGTCACTCCAGCTTGAAACTCTGGCTTCTCTGATACTTCTGCCTTTGCCACCCTCCAAATCCAGGTACTGTCATCTAGATGAACTTCTCAACCTCATTTCCAAGTCTCCTCACCTCCCCTTCTGCCCTAAACACAGCCCACTCCTGACCACCTCCTGCTCATCCCCGCAGTGGCATTTACCACTTCTAGTACTGTCCCCAGGAAGCCCTTCCCCACATCCCTTTCAAAGTCCTGCCACTCCACAAATCTCAGAGTAAGGTCTGCACCCCCAGGAAGCCTCCCTCACTCCTTTTGGCAACTATTTTTTTCTCTCCCAACTTCTACAACATACCTTGTCTATAATAGCCATTTGATACTTCAATTATATCCTGGCTTCCAATTGCACTTTTAAATATCTTATTCCCTACAAATAAATTTAAAGTTCATGAAAGAAAAGCACTCTGTCTTTCACCTGCCTTTCTTCTGCCTCATGGTGCCTAGCACCGTGCAACAACACCCCACATTTAGTGTTGGATACATAAGCATTAATGAATGAGTGCTGGGCTCTAGAATCCTGCAGTATAGGCTAAAAGTGGATGTTCATCTTCACAGCAGCAGTGACCATGGAGCCTCATGTACCAGACAGCCCAGAGCAAAGCACATGATGGCAAAGTCCACAGGGAGGAGCAAGTCAGAAGTGGATGCTGCGTGGCACATGGGCTGCTGCGGAAGTGCCCGACACGGTGGCCAATTACAGTCAGGTCAGCCCCAGAGGATGGAACTGGAAGAAGCTGTACTAGAAGTGAACAATCCGAGGGGAAGGGCACTTTACTCCTCTTTTGGTGGTTCTAATGTCATTTGTCAGCCTCTGGGCTATTATTCCACCTTCTCCCATCCTCGTGATCTCTCCCTTTTTCTTTTCCTTCCTTGTCTCTCACTTCTCCAATGCTGCTTCCTTTTGTCCGTCTGTGGTGGACATCTCTTTTTCGGCCAGCCCACCATCACAATCACCCTTCTTTTATTAGGAGCACTCCAATTTCCTCTGCATGGCCACCCTTTCCCCTCCCGCAGCCCATGTGCTTTGGGTGGGGTCGATCCTTGCACAGCTCTGGAGGTGGACATGACACCTGGTCCTCACAGTCTTGGTGGCCAGTTCAGAGATGAGCGTGGATCCCAATTTGAGCCAGAAAATCAGACCAGGATGTATATTCAAACCCAGGGGAAAAGAAAGCTCTCATTTGCTTTTCACTAGTTTTGGAATGGTGAAGATGAAAACATGGATCCACTGGCGAGGTCTTGCCTTTGCGATGGGGAATCCCATTGAGAGGGAAAAAAGCAGCACTGAGAAATGGAGACAGTGAGCCCAGCAGGGCTTTTGCACGTGGCAAATATACAATAAGTACTTGTTGATACATTCATGAGTTGAAGGCAGCATTTATTTGTTCTGTGAAATTTTTGTTTTTATGCCAACAAGATGAAAGGTGACTTTCAAGGTTTTTAACTATGGGAAAAGTATAGGAGTATAGAAATATAGTTGCTTTTAGCAACTGTAATTCTTTCCTGCAGATTCAGTCCTTTTGTCTTGTCGAGCATCAACTTTTATGAAGCATTCATTATATGCAAACCCTGCAGGGATTTGTCAAGCAGTAGACCTGTCTCTGCTCTTGGGAATTTATTAATTAATGTGGGGGGCACTATAAACCAACATGGCAGAAATACTAACATTTTTGTTTTTGTTTATGTGTAGGAAAGTATCAGTCCAAAATTCAACTATAATTTTGGGGCTATATCTAAATTACACTACATAAATGAAATACTATTAATTTTCCCTTCAGAAAGAAAGATTAGGTAAGTGTTCAGCTTTAGAAAATTAGTATCTATGTGTTTTTGTTATTTTAATTGATACTGTATGGTTATAAAAGAATCTGAAATACTTGTGATCTTAACATCATATAATATGACATTTTACCAAACTATTTCTAAATGGAAATTGTATTAAATACAAGTTGTATTTAATAATGAATTTGCTGTGAGAATCACAGCAACTGATGACTTTTTGTTTTATTTTGTTTTGTTTTAGATGTATTAGTTTCCTAGGGCTGCCATAACAAAGTACCGCAAATGGACTGGCTCAAAACAACAGAAATTTCTTATTTCACAGTTCTGGAAAATCGAAGCCCAAAATCAAGGTGTCAACAGGGTCATGCTCCCTCTGAATCCCATAGGGTAGAATCCTTCCTTGCCTCTTTTTTTTTGGCTTCTGTTGGTGGCAGTCACCCTTGCCATCCCTTGGCTTGCAGATGCATCTCTCCAATCTCTGCCTCTGTCATTACAGGGTTTTCTCTCTGTCTGTCTGTCTTCGCATGGCATTTTCCCCTTTCTTCTAAGGACACCAATCATACTGGATTCGGGCTCACCCTGATGACCTCACCTTAACTTGATTATATCCACAAAGACCCTATTTTTAAATAAAGTTGCATTCATAGGTACTGGGAGTTTGGACCTCAACATACCTTTTTGGGGGACACAATTCAACCTATAACATGTATCAATAAGCTTTTTAAACAAGTGTTGGAAACTCAGCCTTGGTGGGTGTTGTAGAAGGAAAGTATCTCTTTGGCAAGATTGATTTATGACTTGCTATTGAAACTCATAAGGTCAGAAGGTGATTAGAACTTTGGCTGACCCACTTTACCCAACATGGAAGAGAACAAAATAGAAATTAGCTTTTGGTCTAAAGTAAATTTACTGCATAGTCACCTAAAGTTAGAAATCCAGAAGTCATCCTATCCTTCCTCTTCTCCTTCATCCCCAACACTAATTAATCTGTTTGCAGGTACCTGAACACTAAGATCACGTGCTCATTATTTCAACAATTATTTACTGAGTGCCAGGCACTGTCCTAAGTGCTGTGGATACAGCAGTGAACAAAAAAAAAAATCTTTGTCGCCTTGGAGTTTATACACTGGTGTGGTGGAGAAAGACGAACAAAGAAAAATACGTTGAAACAATATATACTGAGTCAGATGGTGGTAAGTGCAAGGAAGAAAAATATAGCAGCCAGAAAGGACTAGGATGTTCAGAGAGGGGGTAGAAAGAGGCAGAGGGAGTTGCAATTTTTAACAGGATGGTCAGAGAAGGCAACTCTGAAAAGATGACATTATTTCACCAAAGGTCTGGAGGAAATGAGAAGTAAGCCATGCCAGTAACTGGAGGAAGAGCTTACCAGGTAGAAGGGATGGCAGATGCAAAGGCCCTGAAGTCAGAGCACAACTGCTCTGTTTAAGGAACAAGGAGCCCGGTATGCCTGGAGCACAGGGCATAAGGGGAAAGGAATCAAGAGAGGATACCAGAGAGGGAAGGGCAAACAGAGAGGGATGCAGACCTTACAGGACTTTACAGTCAGGTCATTGCAATGACTGGCTTTCACTGAGTAACATGCAAAGACATTGGAGGGTAGTGACTGGAGGAGTAACATAACCTAGGTCATTAACAGAATCATTTGGGCTGCTGTGTTGAAAATTACTATAGGGAGTAAGGATAGAAGCAGGGAGATCTGTTAGTGCAATGATCCAGGCAAACTATGATGGTATTTGGACTGTGGAAGTAGAAAGAAGTAGGTAGGTTCCATATATATATTGAAAGTAGAGCTGACAGGATTTGCTGACAAATTGGTTGTGGAGAGCAGTCAAGGATTACTCCAAAGTTTTAATCTGAGCATCCAGACAGATGGAGTTGCCATTTACAAAGATTCTGTTTACATATGTTACCGTTATTGTATGCTTCCTTATCTTTGCTGATGCTGTTGCCTTGGACTGGAATGGCCTTTATCATGGCTCCTCTGCCAGGCTGACTCCCATTTGTCCCTTAAGCCTCAGCTGAACAATCAACTCCAGGAAACCTTCTCCACCACCCCAAAACCCACCCCCACACATAAAGGCTTGGCTAAGGCCCCAATTCCGTGCTCCTGCAGTAACCATGCACACAACTGCTTTTGCACCTACCTCATTCATTCAATGAATACATGCCCAGCCCTGTGCAAGGAACTTAACATACTGGGGAATCAATTAGCTGTGGTCTCCGCAGGTGTGAAGTTTATAGTCTAGAGCTACACTCTCTGATGTGTTAGTCCCTAGACCCAGATGGTCACTGAGCACTAGAAATGTGGCTAGGCTAAATTGAGATATGCTGTAAGTATAGAACACAAACCACATTTCAAAAACTTGGTACAAAATGGAAAGAATGTAAAATGTCATTTTACATTGATTACATGTTGAAAACATGATATTTTGAATAGTGTATTTTGAATATTGGGTTAAATAAAACATATTATTAATTATCAATTACATTATTAATTACCTATTTATTTTCATTTCTATGTGGTTACTAGAAAGTTTAGAATTACATACGTAGCTCGTGTTATATTTCTATTGGAGAGCACCACTATAGAGGGAGTAAACAAACACACACATGATACATAAATAATTAAGTACTATGGTATCCCTATGAAGAAATTAGCATGATGCCACGGTAGAGAATTGCAGGGTGGGACTCACTTGGAGAGTGGGTCTGTCTAAGGAAAATTCTCTCTGAAGTAGGAATTACAAAGTGGAGATGGGAAGAATGAGACGGGGTCAAAGTTCCCAAAGGGGAGGACACCCATGGGGGATGAGGTGGTAGAGATTTCTTGGCAATGAGAAAAGCAAGAAGGGGAAAGAAAAAAAAAAAAGACTCTGAGGTGAGAAAGATCTTAGCATGTTGGGGGAACGGAAGAGAAGCCAGGGGGCTGAGACAAGGGGGCTGGGGCAAACCAACGTGTGCATGGATATGACCTATGCTTTTGACTCCCACTGCTAGCTAGGATCTCCTTGAGAACGTAAACATATCTTATTGTATTAGTAGTAGCACCTAACACAATTTTTGCAAAAGACGTATTAAGAGAAGAAGTCTATAGCTCGTTGTTTGATAAGCCAAAATGTGAAAATAATTTAAAGCAGTCACTCATAAAATGTTTGAACTACCTCAGACCAATTTTGTGTACTTCAAGAAGTGCCTGAAGGGGAAACACTGAGAATTATGCTGTATATACTATATGTTCTCATCCCACCGGCTTTTCTCCGAACTAGCAGCTGACGTTGGGTAAGCCATTTAGCTTGTCTGCATCTGAGTTTTCTAATCTACAGAATGAAGGAGTTGGTCTAAGTGATTTGTCTCTTCCAACCTACCAACCCATTACACATTCCCCTCTTCCATACCTTTCCAGTGTCACAATTAAGCTCACAGTATTGCAACTGTCAGATTTTACAGATTTTAAAAGCCTAGGAGCCCTGCAGAACTTCAGAAGCTCTTGGTCTTCAGATAGAGCTCTACACAGAAGGGAGAGGGAAGGAGTCTCCCAAAGGTGTTTTTCAGTGGAAGGGAAGCACTACTGGCTTCAGAGCTGGGCAACTCTTTGCTGTGTGAGGCTGTCCCATGCAGTGTGGGATATTTATTATCCCTGGCCTGGGCTACAAGCTCCACCTTGCCGGTCATTATGGCAACCCAAACACCCACACGTGCATTGTCAGCAGCCCTCTTGGTAGGCAGCATTACAACACTGAGAACCACCAAAATCCAAGAAATGTAAATAAATATGCCCAGTCTAGTAGACGAAGCCATTACAAAGTACCTGCTATAATTTATAATCACTGAATATTTATAATGATACCAATAAAACCCTCCCATTCACTCTTCCAGTGCCCTCTCTTCCTCCAGATCATACCCCTTCACTCTTCTTCCCAGATAGTTCTTCTCCCCTCTGGGCCTCCGACCATCACATCCTCCCCCAAAACACCTAAGGTCCCTTCCTTTTCCACTGCTCCCATTGCTTGGAATTATCCCAGACACCTTCCTAAGTACCCATCCAAATGGGAAAGGAGAAAGGGAGGAGATGACATTAGGGACAGTTCTGTTTCAGTCAAATCGAAACTTGAGTATGGACACATAAAATAATCAAGAGGTGTCTATAGTGATGGGATTCAGAAAATTAGAAAGGCATATCTGCTTCCTACTTGCGTTCTCAGCTTTCTATCTTCTGCCTCCCTGGGGCCATAAACTGTATCTCTTCTTTAACTAGGCATTTCCTGTGCTCAGTAACTCAGCCTGCTGAACAGCACTTATCTCCACAATGAGCCCACTTCAAATTGCCCTGTTCCTCCTGACCTTTGAGCTTCAAAAGCCAGGGGTAGAAGGGGGTGGGGACGACATCAATGATCAAGGGTTCCTAGGAAGGGTGAGTGAAGCAGAGGTTGGTTCAAAAGCAAGCACAGAAGTGAGGCAAGGAGGACTTGGCCCTGAGAAGAAGTCTGGGGCTGCCAAAGGGAGACAGTAGCCTGTAATGCAGAAATTAGACACTAAAAAAGAAATAAGAGCAAACGGTCAAAGCATTGGTTATTAACTTATGTCTTCTTGTCTTCTGCCCCATCCCCCTGTTAATTTCTGGAGGAAAGAGATTTGTCTTGTGCACCACTATATCCTCAGTACCCAATGCCTTGCCTAGCACCCAGAAGTCTCCAGAATCTTTGGCCATCTTTTATTTCCTCCAACTCACAAAGCTCTTTCCTATTTTGAGCCTTAGCACAAGCTAAGAACATCAAATCTGCAACACTTTCTCTTTTCAAGTGATGGACTCCTCATCCTTTAATTCACAGCTTAAATGGTAGCTCCTTTAAGAGCCCTGTCTCCATTTAAAGTAAATTACAGAATTTCATTCTTTTTTATGGCTGAGTAGTATTCCATTGTGCATGTATACCATATTTTCCTTATCCAGTCATTTGTTGATGGAGACTTAGGTTGGTTACATAGGTCGGGTAAAGGGCATAAAGAAAAATCATGATTTATAATAATGAATATGTTAATAATAAATAATATTTTTTTTAAATGTAAATTACACACACACAGAGGTTAGTTTCTATCTTCTAGAAGATCAGCATCCTGTTAATCTTCATAGCCCAAATGACAATTTGTCTTTATTCATTTGTTTCCTGTATGGAAATGTGACAGTAAATTGTAGGAAGAGAAAATCCATATCCACCTTGTTCACTGTTGTAGTCCCAGCAATTAGCAATTCCAAAGCACAAAATAGTTAAAAGTTAAAATAACAAAAGAGTTAATGAATACATTAAGGATTTAATAAACCTATACAGAATTTTAATTCTATGCTATGTGAGAATCCAGCATAAAATAAAGGTGGTGTCTTTAACCAAGAGAAGAAATATGAATTATTCAATAACTCTCTAGGATTGGCTGAATAACCAAAACTAAGCTGAATCTCTTCCTTCTTTCATCTGTATCAAAATCAATTCCAAATGAATCAAAGACATAAGATTTAAGAAATGAAGCCATTACACACCCTGTGGTGCTGCCACCGCACGATCCAGCAGATAGGCCTCACCGCTGCCACTCATCTCCATCCCCAGCCTGGCCCCATGCGCGCGGAGCAGGGCAATGTCCAGCAGGGGAGGCGGAAGCTCAACAGAGACCACACACCCTGCAGTGCTGCCGCGTGACCCAGCAGCCTGGCTGAGTGCATGCTAACAAGAGAGTTGGCTCCCCGGAGAGGCCCAAGACCTGAGGCAAACACACATACAAGGCACTAGTGGCCAACTGAGCAGACACTGAGGTAGCCATACCAAATTGGCAATCCCAGCAACATCCTAGCCAGACAATAGTGTCAAACCTGTGGGCTGTGAAACCCCCTGCCACAATGACTAAACATCAAAGGAAAGATACCAGAAATATGAAAAACCAAGAAAGTACACCACCAAAGGGTAATAACTCTCAAGCTCTAGATCCTATAGAACGAGAAGCCCTTGAAATGTCTGACAAGGAATTTCGAGTGATAATTCTAAGGAAACTGAATGAGATACAAGAAAACTCAGCTAGACAACATGATGAAATGAGGGAAAGTATACATGACCTGAAAGAAGAAATGTACAAGGAAATCAATGCCCTGAAAAAGAATGTAGCAGAGCTTGGTGAACTGAAGAATTAATTCAATGAAATAAAAAACACAACAGAGAGTTTAACCAGCAGGCTGGCAGAAGCAGAAGAGAGAACTTCTGACCTTGAAGATGGGGTGTTTGAAATAACACAGGCAGACAAAAAAAAAGAATTAAAGGCATTGAAGAAAATCTGAGAGAGATATCAGACAACATTAAGCACTCACATATCCGAGTCATGGGTATTTCAGAAGGGGAGGAAAAGGAGATTGCATTGAAAATGTATTCAACAAAATAGTGGCAGAAAACTTCCCACTTACTGGAAAAGACACAGATCTTCACATTCAGGAAGCTCAAAGATCCCCAAAAGTATTCAGCCCAATAAGGTCTTCTCCAAGACATGTTATAGTCAAATTGGCAAAACTCAAAGACAAAGAGAGAATCTTAAATGCTGCAAGAGCGAAGCATCAAATCACCTATAAGGGAGCCCCAATCAGACTAACATCAGACTTTTCATCACAAACCCTAAAAACCAGAAAGGAATGGGATGATATATTCAAAATACTAAAAGACAGAGATTGCCAGCCAAGAATACTCTACCCCGCAGGGCTATCCTTCCGAAATGAAGGGCAGATAGTATATTTCTCAGAAAAAAAAAAAAACTGCGGGAGTTCACTACCACACGACTGCCCTTACGAGAAATTATCAAGGGAGTACTGGGTTTAGTACCTGAAAAATAACTACCACTACCATAAAAACCCAAGAAAAGTCAAAACCCACTAGTATAATAAAAATGGCATTCATGAAGAGAACACAAACAAACCAAAGGCTATCTACAACCCAAGGAACCAACAAATAGAGAAAACAAACAGTAAATCAGAAAGAAAGGAACAAAAGACACCTAAGACATCCAAACAATAATCAATAAAATGCTAGGACTAAATCAACACCTTTAATGACAACTCTTAATGGAAAAGGCTTAAATTCCTCAATCAAAAGACATAGACTGGCTGACTGGATTAAAAAGGAGGAACCAACTATATGCTGCCTTCAAGAGACCCACCTCATCCATAAAGACTCACATAGACTAAGAGTGAAAGGATGGAAAAAGATTTACCATGCAAACAGAAATGAAAAACAAGCTGGAGTAGCTATTCTTATATCTGATAAAATAGACTTTAAACTAAAAACCATAAAAAGAGATAATGAGGGCCACTACATAATGATAAAAGGGTTGATCCATCAAGAAGACATAACAATCATAAATATATACACACCCAATGTCGGAGCAGCCAGATTTATAAAACAAACTCTACTAGACCTAAAGAAGGAATTAGACACTAATACCATAATAGCAGGGGACCTGAACACCCTGCTGTCAATATTGGACAGATCATCTAGGCAAAGAATTAGCAGAGAAACACAAGATCTAAACAACATACTAGACCAATTGGACTTGGCAGATATCTACAGAACATTCCATCCAACAACCTTAGAATAGTCATTCTTCTCATCAGCACATGGATCATTCTCTAGGATAGATCACATATAAGGTCACATATCAGGTCTCAACAAATTCAAATAACTTGGACTTATCCCATGTATTTTCTCAGACCACAATGGATTAAAATTAGAAATCATAACAAACAAAATTCTGGAAACTATAGAAACACATGGAAATTAAACAGCATTCTACTTAATGACATATGGGTCCAAGAAGAAATCAAACAGGAAATCAAAAAATTTATTGAAACTAATGAAAACAATGATACATCATACCAAAACCTGTGGGATACTGCAAAAGCAGTATTAAGGAGGACATTTATTGCATTAAATGCTTACTTCAGAAGAATGGAAAGACGGCAAGTGAACGACTAACACCTAACCTTAAAGAACTAGAAAAATAAGAACAATCCAAACCCAAAGTTAGCAGACAGAAAGAAATCATTAAGATTAGTGCAGAACTGAATGAAATTGAAACCCAAAAAACAATTCAAAAGATCAATGAATCAAAACGTTGGTTTTTTGAAAAGATAAATAAAATTGACAAACCATTAGCATGGCTAACTAAAAAAAGAAGAGAGAAGATCAAAATAACACAAATTAGAAATGAAAAAGGTGATATTACAACTGATACATCTGAAATACAAGGAATGATTCAAGACTACTATAAACAACTATATGCCAATGAATTTGAAAATCTGGAGGAAATGGATAAATTTCTGGACACACAAAAGCTCCTAAAACGGAGCCAAGAAGACGTAGAAAATCTGAACAGACCAATAAAAATAAAAGAGATTGAAGCTGTTATCAGAAGGCACCCAACAAAGAAAAGCCCAGGACCAGACGGATTCACAGCAGAATATTACCAAACGTTCCAAGAAGAATTGACACCGATTCTTTACAAACTATTCTAAAAGATTGAAACAGAGGCAAATCTCCCAAACTCATTCTATGAAACAAACATCACCCTGATACCAAAACCAGGTAAAGATACAACTAAAAAAGAAAACTACAGGCCAATATCCTTGATGAATATAGATGCAAAAATCCTCAATAAAATACTAGCTAACAGAATACAGCAACACATATGTAAAATTATTCACCACAATAAAGTGGGATTCATCCCAGGGATGCAAGGTTGGTTCAACATATGCAAATCAATAAATGTGATACACCATATTAATAAAGTCAAACACAAGGACCATATGGTCATCTCTATAGATGCTGCAAAAGCATTTGATAAAATTCAACATTCATTCATGACAAAGACCCTCTATAAGTTAGGTATAGATGGAAAGTATCTCAACATAATTAAAGCCATATATGATAAACCCACTGCCAATATCATCCTGAATGGGGAAAAGCTGAAAGCTTTTCCTTTAAGAACAGGAACTAGACAAGGATGCCCACTCTCACCACTCCTATTCAACATAGTGTTGGAAGTACTAGACAGAGCAATCGGAGAAGAGAAGGAAATAAAGGGCATCCAGATTGGAAAAGATGAAGTCAAACTGTCCCTGTTTGCAGATGACATGATCCTATATATCAAACAGCCTAAAGCCTCTACAAAAAAACTCTTGGAGTTGATAAATGATTTCAGCAAAGTAGCAGGATACAAAATCAACACACAAAAATCAGTAGCATTTCTATTCTCCAATAGTGAATATGCAGAAAGAGAAATCAAGAAAACTTTCCCATTTACAATAGCCACCAAAAAAATAAAATACTTCGAAATTGATTTAACCAAGGATGTGAAAAATCTCTATAATGAGAACTACAAACCACTGCTGAGAGGAATTAGAGAGGATACAAGAAGATGGAAAGATATCCCATGCTCTTGGATTGGAAAAATCAACATAGTGAAAATGTCCATACTACCCAAGGTGATATACAAATTCAATGCAACCCCCATCAAAATTCCAGTGACATTTTCCCCAGAAATGGAAAAAACTATCCAGACATTTATATGGAATAACAAAAGACCACGCATAGCCAAAGCAATGCTGAGCAAAAAAAATAAAGCTGGAGGCATAACACTACCTGACTTTAAACTATACTACAAAGCTTTGATAACCAAAACAGTATGGTACTGACATAAAAACAGACACACTGATCAAATGGAATAGAACAGAGAATCCAGAAATCAACCCACACACCTACAGCCATCTGATCTTTGACAAAGGCATCAAGCCTATACACTGGGGAAGAAACTGCCTCTTCAGCAAATGATACTGGGAGAACTGGATATCCATATGCAGGAGAATGAAACTGGACCCATACCTCTCACCATATACTAAAATCAACTCAAAATGGGTTAAAAAATTAAATGTACACCCTGAAACAATAAAACTTCTTAAAGAAAACATAGGAGAAACACTTCAGGAAGTAGGACTGGACACAGACTTCATGAATATGACCCCAAAAGCATGGGCAACCAAAGGAAAAATAAACAAATAGGATTATATCAAACTAAAAAGCTTCTGTACAGCAAAAGAAATAATTAACAGAGTTAAAAGACCACCAACAGAGTGGGAGAAAATATTTGCAAAACATACATCTGACAAAGGATTAATATCCAGAATATACAAGGAACTCAAACAACTTTACAAGAAAAAAACAAGCAACCCAATTAAAAAATGGGCAAAAGAGCTAAATAGGCATTTCTCAAAGGAAGATATATGAATGGCCAACAGACATATGAAAAAATGCTCAACATCACTCAGCATCTGGGAAATGCAAATCAAAACCACACTGACATACCATCTCACCCCTGTTAGGATGGCTAAAATCCAAAGACTGAACAATAAATGCTGGTGAGGTTGTGGAGATAAAGGAACTCTCATACATTGTTGGTGGGACTGCAAAATGGTGCAGCCTCTATGGAAAATGGTATGGAGGTTCCTCAAACAATTGCAGATAGATCTACCATATGACCCAGCTATCCCACTGTTGGGAATATACCCAGAGGGATAGAAATCATCAAGTTGAAGGTATACCTGTTCCCCAATGTTCATCGCAGCACTCTTTACAATAGCTAAGAGTTGGAACCAGCCCAAATGTACATCGTCAGATGAGTGGATATAGAAAATGTGGTATATCTACACAATGTAATACTACTCAGCTGTAAAAAAAAAATGAAATACTGCCATTTGCACCAACATGGATGAACCTAGAGAGAATTACATTAAGTGAAACGAGTCAGGCACAGAAAGAGAAATATCACATGTTCTCACTTATTTGTGATAGCTAAAAATAAATAAATAAATACACAAACAACCTCAGGGGGCGGGGAGGGAAGAAGACACAACAATCACAATTCCTTGAAGTTGATAACACCAGCGAACATATATGAGGTTGTTGGGAGGGAGGAGGGATAGGGAGGAAGGAGGGAGGTTTCAGTAATGGGCCACAGTAATCAACCACATTGTATACTGACAAAATAAAATAAAATTTGGAAGGAAAAAAAAAAAGAAATGAAGCCATTAAAACAATTTGCAGAAAATGTACAAAAAGATTTAAGCATCTTCAAGCACAAAAAGGTTTTTCCAAGCAGGTCAAAGAAGAAAAAATTATGTTTGAGTACATAAAAACTAATACTTCTTCACACACACGTACACACTCAAGACATAAGCAGAGACAAAAAAATAAGTAACTGGGGGGAAATAATTGTTACACTTGATGAAGGCCTAGATTTTATTATAAGTAAAGAGTTTTACAAATAAATAAAGAAAAGACTAATAACTCCAAAGAAAAATAAAGGATATAGACAAACAAACCACAGAAATATTCATACAAATGGCTTTTAAGAAATGGGATGTACAATTTTAAGGATAGTAAATGAAAGAAATGTAAACTTAAAAATGAGATACCATTTTTTATCACTCAAATGACAGAAATGAAAAAGTTTGATAATATTTACTGTTAGTCAATATGTGAGGGAATGAACATATATTATCATAAAGGGGGTGTAAATTTTGCCTTTTGAAAGTAAGCCTCGTGTGTCAGCTGGGCTTTGAGAGTGATCCAGCATTGTTATGTCTGTGTGGAGGACAACTTGGCAACATCTATCAGAATCTGAAACGAACATTCTCTTTGGTCAGCAATTCCATTCTAAGATTTTATTCCACAGATAAACACGCACACACAAGCAAGATGCATATATGAAGATATTCACACAAACGACCAAAAACAACCTAAATGACCTTCAGTGGCGGACTGATGAAATGTTTTATTTCATACAGATAATGGATTACCATGCAGCCACTGGAAAAAATACAGCAATGTTAAGAACCTCTTTAATATATGACATATAGAAGATGTGGAAAAGAATGTTTATACAGATCCATTTGTCTGGATAAAAAAATAGGCCAGCCATAGGTAGATAGAGAGACAGGTAAATAGAGTGACACACAGACATGCTGTATATGCATAGACGATTTCTGGAAGGACACACAAGAAACCTCTGAGGGAAGGGACTGTGAAGTCAGTAAGCTTACTTTTCATGGTTCCTTTTTGTATTATTTGGAAAAAAGTTACCATCTACACGTGTTACTTCTTAAATTTAAAAATTAATTAAATTATAAAAACAATGGTCTAGTATAACTCAACACAGCCTTTGAAAAATTCTTGGTTATAATAATAGTGATGTTAGTAAAATAGTAAGATTTTTCAGTCTATCTGGTTAATAATTTTATTATTAAAAGGTATAAAATTTTAAATGAACACCCAAAATATAAAAGAATAATTCTTTCAACAATCCATAAGTGAGGCAGATTTAGCCTTTTAGTTGTGAATAAGTTATTCAACTTGAAAAGCATAAACTTTATTTATTAATAAGTATTTTATTTTACTGGCAAATGAGGAAAAGAAAAGAAAAAAGTATTTTATTATTTTAGTTTGGTTTTTTGGAGAATGGATTGGAGAGAGAAGTGAGACATACAGCACAGAAGGTTATTCACGGAGCACTGAGGACAGACTGCACTGGGGCTGAGGAGAGGGCAAAGTATCACAGAGATCAGAGTGACTTGAGATGTAATGGATAAAGGAATCAAAAACAACTCCCCACAAACTGTGATGCATCCATACAATGAAATACTACTCAACAGTAAAAAAGAGCAACTACTGATACACACAACATGGATGGATCTCGAGTGTATTATGGTAAAAGCCTACATACTGAAGAATGCCATGTCTATGAACACCTGGAAAAGGCGAAACCATAGGCGGGGAATCGTTGGTTGCCTGGGGTGGTGCCGAGAGGAGGGGACTGATTGCAAAGGGATTTGAGAGAATTTTGGTGGGGGGTGGGGGGTGGGGGGGTGGTAATGTTCTGTATCTTGATTGTAGTCGTGGTTACGAGACTGATTCTTGTCACCATTCTTAGATGGTAAACCTAAAAAGGGTGAATTTTAGGTGGCCAGCTCCATGACACCTGCCCTTTCATGAACAAAATAGACATAGTCTCACGTAATACCTCCATAAACTTGAATTTTTGAAAATCAAGAGGCCTGCCCTCGATCAGAAAACAAGAAAATCCCAGGCAGAATTCTAGCTGAGGTGTGAAGACACAAAGTTAGCCAGAATACAGAACACAGGAAGAAGAGAAGATGAGTTTTGAACGAGAAGTCTGATTTTCAAGATGTCTTGAAGACACCAGGCAAAACCTTGAAAGATCTGGGAAGGCAGACTGAAGAGTCACCAGAACACAGAAGGTCATCAAGCCCAGCAGACAAGATAAGCATCACAGGCAGGGTGAGGTGAAGGAGGTGGTGAGCCAGTCACAACTGCCAGCAACATTCAGTCCACATACGTATACCCAGCGGGGGGATCTCCAGGAAGGGAGTGGTCAGCAGTAGCAGAGCTTAGACACAGCAAGGCTAACATGATTTGGTTCTGACCTGGAAGGGGCCTGAGTAGAGGCAACACTAGAGATTCTGCAGTGGGGTAGGAGCAAGGCTGGAGGACCTGAGAAGAGAGGGTTAAGGAAGTGTGGACACCTGCCTTGGGAAACTGTGGGGTCCAGAAGGCAGGAGAGGACAGGAGGCCCCACTTCCACCTCCTCCCTGCCTCAGGAATATCCTCTACCTGCATTGAAAGCCCTACCATGAAGTCCCAAGGCCTGCTTCTTACCAGCTCACCATTCAGCCCCATCCCCCTCTTTTGCCCACCCTCATCATGCTCCCACCCAATATCCCTTGGTTCCAGAATAGCAGGGGGTGCCCAGCCAAGCCAAACTTCGCTATCTCGGGCGCTGGCGGGGTCTGAAAGCAGAAGTCCAAGTATTTTGTATTTAAAAGAAGGCCTACAAAGCAGCTGGAGTAGTACTGTTGATGCTCTTTGTGGCAATTGCCACTCCCTACCCATCCCCAACAAAGTATTTGAATTCAATACCAAAAGTTACTTATTAAGCTCAAGAGATATTATGCCCTGGGAAAACTATTATAAACTTTGCCTGTCGGAGGATTGATCTCTGAATGAAATACAGAACCACCATCTCAGAAAAACAAAAATGGGCAATCGTCATGTAAGTACTCATTGCCTTTGGGAATCAGTTTTAATTTTTGCTAGTATGTGGAATAATTTAAGCTACGAAATTGTGCTTGAAACTTTTATGCTTTATCACTATTATTACCCTTTATTGTTGGTTTTACAACAGCATATCATGCTTTTAAAATTCATTTGGAATATATTTTTCCCCATTGGTCAAAAGTGTCTTAGGAGGGGCTAAAGTGTTTAATATAAGGCAGTAAACAGTGCGTTGTAGGGGGCAAATAATTAATATGTGTTTGCGGAATGTAGGACTAAAGCTGTCAGTTTGCAGCAACGTTGTACAAAACTTCATAGCCTGTGCCTATTCAGAGTTTTGTGGGAAAGTCATGCGGTAAATATCAGTAGAGCAATGTAAAAATACTTCTGTAAGGCCATATAACTTGAATTGAAAAGTGAATATATTCCACTATTATTTCAGGATAGCATCAAACATCCAGATGTTTGTAAACATCTATGGAATGGACTTAATATTTTACTTTTTTTTTTTTTTTTGAAATGTGTAGGCTAGCGAATAGCATGTCTATAAATTGTTAATGACAAAAAAAAAAACCTGCCTGAAACATTACCATTTAGAACCAACCATGCACAAGACAGATCAGAGTTGAATCTTGATTTTTTACATTGAAAAATGTATATCTAAAGCTATTGTAATAAGAATTTTAGTAACGTTTTGTGCACCTAGTGTAGCTTCTCACAGCAAGAATGGTATATTGTGTTATTGCATGTACACTAGGACTGAAGAGAACAAACTCCAAAATTTTCTGTAAACTGTAACTTTGTAAGGTTTTCCTTTCCTAAATATTAAACCTTCACTCAGATATTTACAAGCCTACAAATATTTTCCTCAGACAGGCTTTATTTTTTAAATAGTCTGTAGATAGCATTTTCATACTAGCTGAGATTATGAGCCATCCATTCAGTGCATATTTCACAGAAACTGAAACCTGCTTTTTAAATACTTTGGACAGATGCAGGGGACCTGAGGAGTAGTAACTGGCCCCTGCATTAGCAGCTCAGGAGGACAGTTTGGTCCTTTGAAAGTCGACCCCATGAGGCAGCTGGACTTTGGGAGTGGGCCGGCATTTTTATGTATTTCTTTTTTGAATCCTCAGAGCCAGTCTTACTCCCTCTCAGAAGGCAGTCAGCAGTTGCCCAAAGGGGACACCCAGCCCTCGCCAGCCATGCAGCCTCTCAGCCACTCCTCAGGAAATGGAGAGCCAGAGGCCCCACAGATCGTAAGCACTTTATTTTCCCTCCAAATCAAGGGTATGAACAAGCTCTTCATTGGCCCCAAATTAGTCACCCATGACCTGTCATACCAGACCCTCTACCATCCTCCAGTCTGAACATTTCATCACAGGGCATGGCCTCCAAGCAGGGAAAGTTTCCCCTGGAAAATGTTTGTTACAATATCTGCAGCTAATATAAAAACGTAATCTTCCAGGAGCTCAGTTTATGTTCCCAGTAGTGTCCCATTCATAGCCCCTTAGAATCAAGTTCATGAGGCTACACTATGGCCACTGTGGCATTGTAGAAGGTACTGAGGGAGCTAGCTGGTTAGCTCAGGTAGTTAAAGCACAGCCTTATAACACCAGTGTCACGGGGTTCAGATCCCCGTACCGCCCAGCCACCAAAAAAAAAAAAAAAGTTAAAGGTAAGTAGAAAACACTGAAGGAATTTAACATGTGTACAAGGCATGAATACATTCTAAAAAAGGAAATGCAAACCTTTTTTAAAAGTCAAAAAATTGTTTCAGTAATGGCTTACATTATTTGCATTAGAAAGTTACTTGAGTATATACAAACTTAAAACTAGAATGCAGTTTGAAGCAACTACAAAATGAAAACAAATTCATAAATTAAGAGCTAATAAAATACAGGTCGATGATGCTTAAATGTATGTAATTAATTTAGTGTAATAGACAATGGTATTCTGCTGAGATTAAATGGCTATGTTCAATGTAAATTGGTCCTGATTGCTATAATACTGGGGGGTTTTTTGCATCTCAGCATGTCTAAAATATGATGTGGTGTATGACTTTTTAGTTCTTCTATCACATTTCTCTATTCAACCTGAGAAACTTTTGTTTGAAGACTCCTTGTAACGCCATTTGGCCTTCCCTTGGCTCAAACACATGATTTTTCTAGTAAACCTCCCACTGTTCTGTATTCTTTTATCATTAGCTTGCAACAATTAAAGTATGGCTATTTGGCTTATAAACAATCATCAATACAAACACAGTTGCAGGTATTGAAGCCATGTGGCAACACCTGTTCATCGTGAT
This sequence comes from Cynocephalus volans, assembly GCF_027409185.1. NCBI lineage: Eukaryota > Metazoa > Chordata > Mammalia > Dermoptera > Cynocephalidae > Cynocephalus > Cynocephalus volans. Next base: position 77,566,071 of record NC_084474.1, on the reverse strand, counting down.
AATCCAGTATGCTTTATATTAATTTTTAATTTTTAAATTATTATTAGCATTAAATACACTATTTTAAATGCCTCCTAAAAAGTTTTGAATCCCCCAAAATATGTCCACAGACCAGGGTCCACAGATAACTATTTGACAAATGTTGTTGTAAAGCCAGTAGAATATTGGCCAGGAAATTATGTTTTTCAAGGTACTGTGAAGTAGAGTCCTAGCTGATCCTGAAACTAAAAATTACTTTTGCTTTGTGCTTTCCCCAATTCTTTTGCCAGCATTAATGATTTTTTTGAACTGAAGATTTAGTGTTTGTGACTAAGCTATTTGGAGCAGCAAAAACCAAGATACTGGGTTGACATTTGCTAAATCACATAATGTTGGAAGAGTTTGCTTAGTGTGAAGGATGCATCTTTGTGTTCAACAAGATTTGCAGATTGAGTGTGCACAGACTGAGAAGCAATACCCACAGAAAAATCTGTTAGGGTATAGCTAGATGACTCTTCAATTTTATTCTATTGTGTAGATTGTTTTCAAGAGAATCACTATCTAGTGGAGAATAGAGAATCAAGATCAGTGTTGAGATTACTTTAACATGGGAGTGTGGCTGTAGGATCTGGGCAGAGCTATAGGGAGGGAAGAGTTAGGGGAGCCATTGAAAATCTGGAAACAATCACAAACTCAAAAGGACTAATGATTTCTGAAAAATTATTTGCAAGGCTAACTAATGAACAGGCTCTAGAAAGGACTACAACCTTGCTACTCAAAGTGCGGTTCCTGGACTAGGAGCAGCATCCACATTGCCTGGCACTTGTTGGAAATGCAGAATCCCAGGCCCACCCAGACCTATTGAATCACAGTCTGCATTTTAACAAGATTCTCGTGTGATTCTCACACACGTTAAAGTCTGAGAAGCACTGAACTGGGAAACAAGTTTTCAAACTTGGCTGCACGTTGGAATTGCTTGGAAAGTTCTAAAAAGCACTGATGCCTGGGTCCCACCACCAGAGAGTCTGAATTAATTGGTCTGGTGGTTGTCTTGGACATTGGGATTTGTAAATGCTCCCCGAGTGATTCTAATGTGCAGTAGAGTTGGAGAAACACTGAATCAGAGCATACGATTAACCTTAAAAGGACAGCTCTGCAACACTGCTGACGAAAGCAGCTGTCATTGTGAGTGCCCATAAATAAAAACCAATTTGTAAATGTTACAACATCTGGTCAGCAGTCTGCCATGGTGTTTGTGAACATGCCAAGTTTATGACTTGCTTGTACCAATATTTAGCCAACATAAATTTTGTCTAAAATGGAGAACAGATTGGGACTTGTGGCAGGTGAACACCAAGCAAGCTCAGATGAAGGTGGGCCAGGGACACCTGAGCAGTAGGGGAATAAGTCTAGGTTCCTGAGAAAAAGAGAGGCTCTGGAGGCAGGCAACAATGTGGCTGGGAATTTAGATATATGGTTTTAACCAAGAGTGGGCATTAAACTGTGATCCCCAAGCAGACCATGCCGCCATAACTTCTATATCAGGAAATCATTTATCCCGGAAGTTGGTCCTTCAGAACACAACCGTGAGTACAGGAGGAAACAGAAAAGGCCTCTGATGTCACGACATGAGACACAGTAAAGCATACCTTCTTCATTTAAAGACAAGTCTCCCGTGCAAAGTCTAGCTACATTTTAGACAGAATTGCACAGTCTTGGCTTTTGGATTTCTTAGCTGTAGTAGATAAAAAGCAGCCATTTTAAATAGGTAGGAAGTTTGCCAAGGGCAAACACATAGACAGAAGGAAGAATGTGCAAACTGCAACACTGACACTAGAATTTTAAAGCCATAGGAGCCTGGGTTCCCTTAGCACAGGGTGGGAGGCATCCTGCACATGCCAGCAGTGCATACTGCATCATTGCTCTGCAGCAAAAACAACAAGAACCAAAACTCCCAGCAATGATGGGCAAAACAGGAGGTTCCAATGGGGCCTTCTGAAATGCTAATGATAACAACTGACATTTATCTAGTATTTACTAGGCTGTGAGATTTTTGAGGGTGTGAACTGTGGTCCATGCTGTTTAAGCCATTCACTATACCAAGCACTTCACAGATGCTCTCATGTAATCTTCACGACAATCCTGTGAGGAAGATACTGTGCTTATTCCCCTTTAAAATATGGGGAAAGCAAGGCAAAGAGAGGGTAGATAATTTGTCCAAGGTTGTACATCTTACACATTTGTCAGAGGTAAAGCTCGGATTGGGATTTAGGCAGAAGTTCTTAACACTGTGCTTTTGGGTTCAATAAAGGCTCATATTTTACCAAATAGAAGCTTACCTGTTGGGATTTCTAAAACCACTGAACTAGATCATCAACTCATCATCTCCTCTTTCTCCAAGCCTCCTTCTCCCACTCCATGCTGGATTAGATGGTCTTCCTTAGGAAGACCTGTATGTGTCCATCTAATTCTCTATGTGTCCCTATCACTCCACTCCCATGTGGTTTTGGGCTTCCATAATACTCTGTGTATAACTCTAGCACTCCACTCCTACATGGTTCCAGAACCCTCTGCTTTGTATATCTGCCCCGCACTGGACTGATGGTTCTCTGAGAGTCAGACTATGTCAGTGTTCGTCTCTATATCCCCATCACCAACATGATGCCTGGACCATAGCAAGTACTCAATAAAAGCTTTGTGAATTCCTCAATTCATTACATTATCTAAAAAAGCCTTAATCAAACCAGTGTTACTCAGGTGGAGTCCAAATCCCTATATCCAGGCATACTCCCAGACCAATTCATGAGTGAGGCCCTACATCTGTATTTTTTAAAACTCCTCAAATGATTCTACTGTATCCAAAGTTCAGAGCCATGGGTATAATGTCTGGTATCCTATTGCAGTGGTTTCCAAATGTGGTCCCCAGACCAGCATCATTGGTATAACCTAGGATTTTGTAGGGAATGCAAATCATGCCCCCCCACCCCCCCTTTTGAATCAGAAACTCTGGGGGTGGGGTCCAACAATCTGCAGCTGAACAAGCCCTCCAGGTGATTCTGATGTGCGCTTGAGTTTGAGAACCATGGTTGAAGTGTAAGCCTCTCACAGGCCCAGGCTAGAGCTATGCCCCAGCTTTGACTGTGGGCCACTCTCACCACTCAGTCTGCAGAGATGTCCGGATGATGGCATTGAAAGTCTGCTTAGCTCCACACTTTCCTTCCCAGGCCTCTCACCCCAAATGCAGGCCAAGAACTGCCTCTTTCTCCTTGCTGCACTCTCTCCCAGCTCTTACCCGAGGACTGTCCCATGAAAAGGCAGCTGATAAAAGAGTCCTTCTGCCAGAAGAGAGGGAAAAAGTCACTCTCTCTCCTTGCAATCAATTTTACAATCCTGGTGCAGTTCAGCATATTCTTTTAGAGAAACTACCATGAGCCAGGTACTGTTTAAGTCTCTGTAGATAAAAAAAAAAAAAAGGAATAAGACAAAAGACCACAGTCCATGCCCTCAAAATAGCTCACAGTCTGGAGAGGGAGGCAGACAAATAAGTAATTATAACAGTATGTGATGGATGCAATAATAGAAACATGTCCATTGTAACAAAGTTCAGAAGTAGGACATTAGAGGGAGTGATTCTGCACAGGAGAAATGAGTAGAAGCAGATTCTTAAAGTGGAAAAGGGCATTCTTTGCAGAGCAGGAGCAGGCATAAAGAAGGTATGGAGAAGCAGGGTGTTCACATGGTGACAAGAAAATGTCACTACTGGCACGTGTCACTCTGGCCCTGCTGAAGCATTTAGCACATCGTACATCCCTTGCCATTCTCTCCCCCTAGGCTGTGAGCTTCTGCAGGGCAGACACTGTGACTTAGTCATTGCTTATATTAGTCCATTTCTGTTGCTTATAACAGAATACCTGAAATGGGTAATTTATGAAAAAATGAAATTTATTTCTTATGGTTTTGAGGCTGGAAAGTCCATGGTCCAGGGGACACATGTGATGAGGGAGGACCTTCTCCTTAGTGGGAAGTCTCTACAGAGTGCCATGGTGACTGGGTGTTACCTGGTGAGAGAAACAGGCTGAGCAAGTAGAGCTAAACTTCCCACTTGCTCTCTATTTAAAGCCAACAGAACCACACCCATTACTCCAGGAATGGATCAATCCATTCATGAGGGCACAGTCCTCGCAATCCAATCACCTCTTAAAGGCCCCACCTTCCATCACCACATTGGGGGTTAAGTTCCAACATGAGTTTGGGGGGTAATTCAAACCATAGCAGTATTGTATCTCTTGGGCTTGACACATAAGCTGCACTCCATAAATATTTTTGATAGAAAGATTGATAAGCAAGGGGCAGTGACAGCAGATGAGACTAGCCAGGTGCACAGGGGTGAGACCCAAAGGCCACTGGATGCCTCAAGTGTATTGGTTTCCTAGGGCTGATGGACAAAGTACCACAAGCTGAGTGACTTAAAACAACAGAAACTTATCCTCCCAAAGTCCTTAAGTTTAGGAGTTCAAAATCAAGTTGTCAGCAGGGCCACGCTTCCTCCAAAGGCTCTAGGGGAGAATCCTTTCTTGCCTCTTCCAGCTTCTGGTGGCTCCAGGTGCTCCTTGGCTTGTGGCTGCATAACACCCATCTCTGTCTCCATCTTCACACGGCCTTCTCTTCGTGTGTGTCTCTATGTTTATTCTTTTGTTATAAGGACAGCAGTCATTGAATTTAGGGCCCACTCTAAATCCAGGATGATCTCATTTTGAGATCCTTGACTAATTACAAATGCAAAGACTCTATTTCCAAGTGAGGCACATTCTAAGGCTATGAATAGACATGAATTGGTGGGGGGGGGGGCACTATTCAATCCACTACACCAAGGAAATTGGGTTTATTACCTTAGCTTAGTAGTGGTTTTTAAACTTTAACGCATCAGATTCCCTTGGAGGGCATATTTAAATACAGAGCTGGGTCCTACCTCCAGAGCACTGATTCAGTACATACTTGAAGGTGGGACCTGAGAATCTGCATTTCTGACAAGTTCCCCAGTGATGCTGCTGGTCCAAGGACCACACTTTGAGACCCACTGCCTTAGGCAATGGGGAAGCCCTGATCAATGCCAGACAAGGGAATGCTGAGATCAGATCTACTTTTGAATATACCACAATGGAAGGTTTAGAGAGAAATATGACCAGGGATAAGTAAAGCTCTTGGGAGGCAGTGTCCTTGGAGAGAAACAAAGGACTTCATCTCCCTCCCACCAATTAAAACAGGCTGTGGAATTGGAGAGAAGAGGACAGATTGGACTTTCTGGCTGATTGAATATGGAAGGTGAAGGAAAAAGACTACAGAGTGACTTCCAGGTTTCTGACTCGGGTACCCAGATGGATAGTGGCACCTACCAAGGGCAGAAGTCAAAGTGAGAGAACAAGTTTGGTTTGGGGATCTGTTGAGTTTGAGATATCCGTGGTACACCTGGGTATTGATGCCCAGCAGTTACCTGGATCTGAAACTCAAGAGACAAGTCTGGGCTTGAGGTAATTTGGGAAGCATGAATTCACAGTTGTTTTTGTTTGTTTGTTGAACAATTCATATGTGTTTAATTACAAGTAGCAGACTACCGTATTAACAGTGGCTTAAATAACAAAGACGTATAATTGTCCACCCTATCAGAAAGTCAGGAAGAAATGATTACAGTGTGGGTTCAGCAGTTTAGTCACATTATAAAGGGCCCAAGCTATGTCTGGCTTCCCATTCTGCCACCCTTGATGTATTGGCAATATCTCCCCTCATGGATGCCAGAGAGTCATGTGTTCAAGTAAATAATCTCACCTGACAGAGTCACACACAAGAAGGATGTGGATATAGAAGAAAGTGCCCTTGTCCGCATTTTCCACTCCCCTATCAGTGAGGAAAATCTTTCTGAAAAGCTCCAAGCACCTCTTTCTATGGCACTGGCCAGACTGGTCAAAAGCCCAACCCCAGACTAGAAAAGGGGAAGAGGAGAGAGCCAGCAGTCATGATTCATCCCTGGGGTTGAGCAACGTTCGCTCTCTCTCTCTCTCTCTCTCTCTCTCTCTCTCTCTCTCTCTCTCTCTCTCCCCCCCACTACTTCTTTCTATTTGTTTGCCTTGCTCTCTCCTATTAAAAATGAGCTTTTTGTTTTCAGTGGTGTGAGGCAAGAGGGGTTGGTGGGAGGGAAGTACGGCCACAGGTATTTCAGGCACCACAGAGAGTTCCATGACCCCACACAGCTCCAGCTTAGGAACTCAATGAAAATATCTTCTTTCTCTAAGTATCTATGTAAAATATCAGGGAAGAATTCTGGTTGGCTTGGGTGACCCCTTGGATGATCAATGTGGCCAAGGTTGACCTTCCCTGCCCTTGGGGATAGGGGGTATTCCTTTATCTTTACTGCTTTCCTATTATTTTTATTAATATTACTAATACTACTACTACCACCACCACCATTACTAATACTAATACTACTGGATGGACTGAAATAGAAAAAAATGAAGGTTTGATGATCAGATAGAAAGGCAGAAAAATAATTCATCCTCAGGTAATGGAGGCTTGGAAGGCTTTACTTGGAATAGAAAGGAAGATTAAAATGTGAAAAAAAAGCATTAATAGGTCTGTATCCAATGCATATTTAAACTTTCTTACCAGGGGAAAGAATAACATTCATTGTTTTGATACTGATTGAGACAGAAATTTGCTCAAAGCAAATCTAGCTATTTTACCATGTTTCCTTTTCAGCAGATCAGAACTTGCCCATATACTGCTGGTTTTATCCCACTACACAGCACATTTGATGCCAGGATGGCCCAGCTCAGCCCCCAATATTTTCTCTTTTCAATTCCATCTGCTCACTTCTCCTTGACTCTTGAGGATTCCAGAGCACACTAGCCTCTTTTTCTTCCCGCAAGTAATGAATCCCAAGTTTATACTCTCACTGAATTGGCAAAAGACAGCCTTGGGCAATATAAGAAGGAAATGGATAATTCTTTTCTAATGAGAAACATGCTTCATTTTTCATAACTCTTGAAGGCATGGTTCCTTTCAGTTGAGAAATAGCCATCACGTCCCCACAACCACCTCATCCTCCGAGTTCACTTTTGTTGATGCAATATAGCAGTAATTGGATATCAGGAAGTATAACACTCTTCAGGGGTCTCTAACTCCCCAACCAATCTGTGGACAACCTCAAAGCCGACAGTCATTCTCCCCAGGACACAAAATCTTGTTTCCAGATAATGAATGTTATTCCACCTCTAGTAGAAATTCCAAGTTCTCCAACCCAACACAGCACTAAAGAGCCCTAAGAATGAGTCAGCTGAGCGATGTCACACAGCCGTGTCTTCCTGCAGGTGCCCACAACAACCGTGATGCAGACAAAGAAGTGGGAGGTGATGACAGGCTTTGGACTGACCTCAACTCAAACTCTTCCTCCTAGTTACCTTATCCCAGCACTCATCTTTCAGATTTGCCATCTGGGTTACTTTGCAAAAAATTAAAGAAGAAAAACACCATGGTCCACTTGTAATCTTCCCTTTTATGTAAGCACAGCAATTCACTCTTGGTGACTGGAAGTTGCTTTAGTCAGTACCTATGTGCCATTTACCACGAGAAGTTCAGCCTTCTCAACACCTTTTAAAGTAACATGTTGACAGAATTGTTATAACCAATAGGTCAGAGTTGTGGATGCTTGGAACATTAGACCGTGAGACTATTGACATTTGAGCCCAGAAAATTCTTTGTTGTGGGGGCTTGTTCTGTACATCGTACGACGTTTAGCAGAATCCATAGCCTCTATCACTAGATACTCCAGTAGCACTGCCTATTTGTGACAACTGAAATGTCTCCAGATATTGCCAATTGCCTCCTGGGAGACAAAATCCCTCCTGGTTGGTTAAGAGCCACCGCTTAGATGGGAAAGCAAGGCTATGGGGCAAAAGGTGTCCCCGTAATGCCTTTATCTCTCTGGATCTCTACCAGCAGCTGCGCATGCCATGGCCCAGGCACTTCCCCGTGTTGGTCCCCTCTCTTATCACAGGGGAAAGGCCAACTCCTCTTAAAGGTTGATCTTTGTCCTCCTGTTGATGACAGCAGCAGCAAAGAGGCAGCAGTTTTTCCCCAAAAGGTTATTAGCCCATTAGAAACTTCTGATGGCCAAGACGAGAAGGGTTTCACTGCAGAAACATCCCATAATGAGGCTGCTGGGCTACTGGTTTTTCTACCTAGATGAGCAGTGCTCACCTGGAAAGAGACTGATGGGAACAATCAGGAGTGGATTTGCTCACCTCTTCTCCGCTTGGGTATAGCCCCCAAAAGGGCTGTCCCCCTTGGTCTCCCTATACCAGAGTTTAGTGCATGGCAGGCCAGGACCAGTTACATTGTCTTCACTTCCAAGTACATCATCAGTACCTTCAGGAACAATGGTGCCCACCACTTCAAGGCTCTAGATGTTGAAGAGCCTTAAGGTCAGGGCTTCTTGCTCCTGACGTATTAGGTAAATATCACATCAACTGGCATAACTCAGACAACATAGCCTAAGAAAGCTGGTCTTTCCGGAAAATGGCCTAACGACACCAATCTTCATTAAAAGGTGCTAAAACACCAACATATAAGTCATCCCAAATGTAGGAGAGAGGTCACTGTTTAATCTAAAAGCTTCACTCATTTTTCAGAACAACACACAGTCAGCATATGTAAGTAAATTATGCTGAGCTCTGATCCAAATGGATGTTATTCTACTTTGAGCCTTATTCGTCAGATGATGAAAATATTCCTACCCATTTAGAGAGATGACCAAACATTTAATGTCATACATGCCATTAAATCTGCATCTCTGAAAGGAGGGACCGGCAGCAATGAACAGCTCTGTTACATTCCCAGCACCCTCCTAAGGTGGGCAGAGCTCAGGCTACCTAACGCATTTTCCCAACTGTCTGATCTACCCCTCGTGATTCATAAACTTCTAATAGGGAACCAAGTAGGAAGAGGATCTGGAAACAGAGGGATCAGCTTTGCTCACAGTTGGCATGAGTGTAGAGGATCCTCATGAGAATAGAGCAGCAACTACATGGTGAAACACCAAATATTTTTACAAGATTCAAAGAGTGTTTAAATACACCCAACACTGAAAAATATTTTTTTTCTATTTAGTCGTTTTACTTTTTGCTATGACAAGCATTTAAGTGGATTTTGATTTAAATTTTTTTTTAAAAAAGGCAAGACTTCTTTTATCAAATTTATTGTCCCAAGGAAACCATGGCCAAGAAACAACCAACTTAATGAAACCAGTGTGTCCCTAATCGCCCAAGGTTCATGTTTGATGTGAATGGCCTGTCTATGCTGTTTCAAATTGTTTATCAATCTCTGCTAACCATGTCCGTGGAAATGTCACCAGGATATTTACTGGCTCTGAATTTATGAGCTTTAATAGTACAATACTTTGTATTCATACTTACTGGCTTCAAAGTATAAATGACTAACCAGTTAGAGGTAAAAGAACAATGTCTTGACAGAGATTGGAGTCTGAGTTTTTCCATAAGGAAGTAGGTGACCTTGCGCAGGTGACTTAACAACCAGGCTTCAGTTTCTTTATCTGTAAAATAAGGGGATTGGATATATTCAACGTTTCTCAAACTTCAGACTTAACTACAGCCTTCATGATTGTTGCCAAATATATGTCACCTGTTCTACTAATAGTTCAGTTAGTTATTTTCTCTAAATTTACTCACTTTTTAATATAAATCTACTCACTTTTTTATGTAAATCAATTTTATCTTAAAAGGAAACTTTACACAAGAGTACTTCCAAAAGTTTGTGGAAAAATAGAACTGAAAGATAATACAAAAAAAAGAAGAAGAAGAAAGGTAATACAAATCTTTACATGAAATTTTTTGAAGTACCCTTGTATTAGTACCATAAATGGGAAACTAATATCAGTTGACATAAATGTAAATGACTAAATAAAAGCAAAAAGGATGCATTAAATTCTACCTAAATTTGATATTGCCAGCTGAAGGCCCAGATCTTGTCACCTGTTCTCTGATTGAAAAAAGCCTGTTTGTATGGGATAGAGCAGGGGTGGACAAAGTAAATATTTAAGGCCTGTGGGCCACACAGACTCTGTTGCAACTACTTAAATCTGCCATAGTAGTGTGAAAGCAGCCATTGACCAAATTTAAACGAATGGGTTGGTTGTATTCTAATAAAACTTTATTTGCAAAAACAAGTGATGAGCTAGATATGACCCACAGTCTGTAGTTTGCCAATCTGTTGGTTACAGGAGTGTGAAAGACACACTATTACCAGGCAAAGACTTAATGAGAAGAATTGAGAGAGAATTTAAAAAGGAAAATTTTTAAATTTTCCAGTTGCAGGTTCAATGGGCTTTAATGCATTCAGTTTGCCATGTCACCCATTTGGAAAAATCTAGCTTGAATTTCTACTCTTAAGATTCTGTGATAAACATTTTCCCTTTATCTTTAACATCTTGGATAAGGTCTAGGATTTCTTACCTGTTTAAACCTTCAGTACATTTTCAAGTTGTCTTTCTCTATCCTTAGAATGTCAGTGGGGAAACTTTCCTTTTTTCATTGTAACATAGTTGAATGTACATATCTGTGGGGTACAGAGTTGAATATCAATACTCGTGAGCAATATGTGATGCTCAAGTTAGAATAATTATATTCAACAATATACATTGTCATTGCGATTCGTGGCCCTTTACCAATTCCTTCCTCTCCTCTCCCTTCCCGCTTCTAGGAAACTTTCTAATTTTTGTCAGACCAATGTTCTCAACCATGGCTGTACATTAGAATTGTCTGGAGAGTTTTAAAAATACCTACACCTGATATATACCTATAGTTCAGAGATTCTGATTTACTAGGACCAGGTTGGGACTCAGTCATTTGTATATTTTAAGGCACTCCAAATAATTCTGATGTGCATTCAGGGTTGAAAAGCCGCAGTCTATATTTTGGCCAGGTCGTCTTCCTCAGTCCATTATTTCCTCCAGATGATATCAGTTCTAAGAGCCCCAAACTCTATTTAGCTCAAACTGTTCCACATCTGAAACTCTTAGGATTTCACTTTCATTTGTGATTCCTATTGTTCTTTCAGGTGAAGTCTGATTGAGCCCTCCCAGATATCCTGGTTAAATTCCCTGTTCCTCTTTTCACTCTCTCTGCTTTATCACCCTGGAAAGGCCTGACATCACTCTCAGCTCAAGTTGCCCAGCTGGATAAGTTTTGTCTTCCCCTTTTCTGTCTCCACTACTGCCACTGACCCCTGACATTGACAGAAACTGGAGCAAGGCCAGAATGCAAAGGGAAAGGTGTGCTGTGTATTCTGTAACATACAAAGAAGATTCCTCCTCCCATGGAAGGAAAGACAAACACTTTGTACCCACAGAGAAGAGTTACTCCATCCATTCAACTGAGCTTCCATTAATACATGAACATTTACCAAGTGCCTACAATGTGCCAGGCATTGTGCTAGGTGCTGGGAATATGACAATTAATAAGACATGGACCTGGCCCCCAAGAGGCTTACAGACTAGAGAGGGAGATAGATTAATAAATAAGTATAATAATGTACCTTAAGAGAATCTGATAGAAGTCTCCAGAGCAGAGTGTAAGCACAAAAGAGAAAGCCAGTGGTGTGCTAGAAAACTGTGTATGCTCACAACTGGATCTCCAGGGGAAAACAAAAACCTAATTTGTGGTGTTTGCCAATTTCCACCATGGCTGATCTCAAGTTACCAACATGACTTTACTGAACACAGAGTTGGGAAGAGATGCATATAACTGGCTCTTACAAGCTTGCAAAGTCACCTCCAGCTAGGGCGATCAGCTATCCTGGCTTACCTGCTACTGTGTCAGTTTTAGCACTGGAAGGCCCACATCCCAGGAAACCCTTCAGTCCTGGGCAAACAGTTGGTCACCTTAGCTCCAGCACACCACTGGCAGAAAGTCCTCATTTCTTTCCAAGAGGGTCAGAAATGGTTTCAAGAAAGGAGGTGAGGCTTAAGTAGATACATTCCCTTAAGTAAATACATTCCCCACTGTTGCCAGTAGAATCAATGGTAACAAAATGTTTAAAAATATGGAGGGACATGAGGCTCCACGCTGTCAATCCCAAGCTTTTTTGGCCCTCTGAGGTCTTGGGAAGTTACAGTGAGGAATCCACTTGCAGCATGCCCCCTCTTTCTCCTCTGCCTCAAATTGCTGGACCACTTGGGAATAAGACAAATCTGCAATCAACTTGAATAGATTCTGTCAGGCAGAGAGAAGTGACATTTACCTGTGAAAACAGTTTGTCAGGCTGGACAGCAGTCACCCAAAAGAAGGAGGCATATTGGGAAGCTTGGCCATCCCACTGGCCTCACGCCTTTACAGCCTTCAAAATGCTTCTGCTGAAGTTCCACCCCCTGGAACACTGTAGTCCTTTAGCTATGATCCCTCCGCCACTCTAAGGGCAAGATGTTTTAGAAAAGGGGAAACTGGCAGTTTGGGTGTGAGATGAGGAGGGTGGCAGGGGAGTAAGCACCCTGAGACCTGCTGAAGACCAGAAAGGCCAAGTCCTCCCCTGCCAGCTCTGGCCATCATAAGGAAACCTCCCCGCCCGCCCAGCACTCTCACCTTGTCTTATTTAATCTTCCCCAGATTTTGCTGGATAGGGCAGGTGTTAGTCCCAGTTTACAAGTGAGAAGGAGAACACATAATTCCATTTAAATTGGAACGAATATCGAGAGCAGAATTTGACAGTGGTGCCTCTCTTGCACACACATTTTGCCCATGAGCAGGTGGTGGTCTGTTTTGCCTTGCAAATAGTGGTAACAGGACTTCATTTCTCATTCCACTTTCTATTTTCTCATCATAAGAACATTTATTGATCCCACAGATATATAAAGGGCTCTTGGCTTCCCTGGTCAATGAACAAATCTCAGGTCTCAAATAGTGTTTCTATAAAAGTCCAGCATTCTAAGACTTAGACTGAATTTTCTATTATTACATTTTTTAAAAAAAAATTTTTGACAGGATCCCAAAAAATCAGTTAATGAGAAGTCAACAGTAGAGTTTCTGGATCTACACTATGTGTGTTTAAATCCCAATTCTACTACTTACTATCTGTGTGATCTTGGACAAGTTATTATCCTCTCTCTGTGTTGGTTTTCTCATCTGCAAAATAGGAGGTAATAATAGCTACCTGACAGAGTTGTCGTGAGGATTAAATGACTTATTATATGTAAATTGTCTGGCCCAGTAGCTGACACATAGCAATGCTCTATATTTTGCCATCATTCTCAATTTTAAGTTTCTCTCCTATAAACTTCTCTTAGGCTTTTAGCCCCTACTATTATTTATCTATAAGTACAAAGTGGTTTCTGACTTAGGAAAAAATTATGTAACCAATTATTTTGAGTTTTCTATAGTAAACTCTCAATTTTTAAGGTTCCCACAAAGCATGAAGTAAGGGGCTCATTCAACACTCAATAGGAATCAGTTCAAGATGGAAGGAAGTAACAAAAGTAACATCAGCACTCACCATGTGCCTGGTATCCCGCCAAGTGCTCTTGGTACATATCCTTGTAACAATAAATGAGAGGTGGCTATTGTTGTCACCATCTTTCAGGTGGGAAAACAGACATGGAAAAGATGAGGAAAGAATAGTCTCACACCTGGTCCAAGGGTAGCAGACATGTGAGAAAGGAGGGGGAACCTATGTGACCTCAAAGAAGTCCCTTCTCCAAGCAGGACCTCAGTTTCCTCAGCTCTATAATGTTCTTAAAATCTATGCAAGGCAAGTTTGCAATGGAAAATGATTCAGCCTTTAAAGAGGAAATCCTGTCATTTGCAATACCTTGGATGAACATGGAGGACGTTATGCTAAAGTGAAATAAGCCAGGCACAGGATAAGGACTGCACGATTCCACTTACATGAGGTACCTAAAATAGTCAAACTCATGGAGGCAGAAAAGAGAATGGCAGTTACCAGGGGCCAGAGGGTGAGGAGTTGTTCAATTGGTATAAGGTTTAGGTTACACAAGATGAATTAGTGGTAGATATCTGCTGCACAGCATGGTACCTGTGGTCAGCAATACTCTATGATACGCTTAATTTGTTAAGAGAGTAGATCTCATGTTTAGTTTTCTTAACACACACATGCACACAACGAAGACATGAGGAAACTTTTGGAGGTGATGGATGTATCTATTACCTTGATTGTGGCAATGGATTCATGAGTGTGCATATGTCCAAACTCATGAAATTGTACAAGGGGTCTTCAACAAGTGTATGGAAGGATTCACATTATTCAGTTTTTCCATGAGCTTTTCGAAGTAGCCTCATATACATTAAATATGTGCACTTTATTGCATATCAATTATACTTCAGTAAAGCTGATTAAAAATTTTTTTCAGTAATTTTTTAAAAAATAAATCTATACCAGGCAAGTTTAGCCAGCATCACCAGCACTGGCTCAGTTACCATTACCTGGCAGTAGCAAGGGTAACTGCTAATGCTGATGAGAATTCCAGCATGTCCAAGGCTCTCCCCATCACAACCTTCACCTGCCTCCATTCTGCTCCTGCTTAATAAGCCCAGGCCACTGCCTGATTCTAATCCTAGCCCTCATTTTTAGTCTCATTGGCCTCCTCCTTATTTCATGCCAGCTCAAACAGCAGCTCTCTTTAGATCAGTGTACAGCCAGCCCTCTGTCCTCTGCCCTCTGCCCTCTGCTCCCCGGCACTTCCCAAGGACCCTCCTGGCTCAGAGCCTGGATACTAAGCAACCACTTCCAAATATTTACTGAGCAGAGTGCTGCAAGCCAGGGTTCTGAGGAACTGCACTGGAAATATTAAACATATTAAGTAAGTAAAATGCCACTCCCATTGCAGTTTGTTAATACTTCCAGAGTTTACAAATGACCCTTACATCCTTATGTCACCAAGCATCCCACCTCCTACGTGCCACCAACCAAGTGCTCACTCTAATCCAGCATTGTGCTATTGTGTCCCAAACATGATTACATCTAGACTTTAAAAGTGATACAACTAAGGGTCAGAGAGATGGGTCAGCTTTCCAGGGGTTGTACAACCAGCAAGAGGCAAAGCAGTAATTGAAGACAGTAGGTCTGACTCCCAGGTCCACACTGTGTGGACTATTACGCTCAGATGCAATCATGTCTGTGATGCAGTGGTACATTGACAGGTCACAGTGAGTAGACATGTACACAGACTCAGAAAGCATCATGCTCTCATCTCTCCTGGCACGTCCTCCCCTACCTCCACCTCTTCCTTTTTATTTTCTTGGTTGCCTAACTCCTACCCATCTTTCCAGAACCAGCACAATTATCAACTTCTTCATGAAAATTCCTCTTTCTCATCTCAGCTATTTGCACCCAAAGTGCTCACTATATCACAGTGCAATTGTCATTTACCTATTTACATGTTTATCTTCCTGGGGACAAGAACTGTGCTCCATAGATCATTGTGTCCCCTTTACCTGGGCTAGTTCTTGGTACACAATAGATCATCAATACCTGTTTGTTGAAGAAAGGGAAGGAAGGAAAGAGGGGAGGAGGAAGGAGAAAAGGAAAGGGGGAGGAGGAAAAGAGGAGAGAGCAGGGAGGGAGGGAGAGAGGGACTGTTCAGGGAGAGTCTAATTTGCCTGCAATGTATTTCTTTCTGAGTAATTCATGTGTCTCTCATGGACAGTCTATTCTTATTTTCCAGTCTTGATGCTATCCAAGTAGGAAATCAGGACACGAGCACGGACAAGTCTGAGTGGACATAAGTATGAGCGTACTCAAGGCTGTGTTCTGGAAAATCTTGGTTACTATTAATGCTTAGCACAACCAACTTGCAAACCATTACCCTCAGCAAGCTGCTTCACAGACTCCGTCCCTGGAGTTTGCTACAACTTGGAGGAAGATTTTCCTAGAATGTTGCATTTCTGTCAGAGGAGTTAAGACTTCCTTACTTTGCACAGGGACAGTAGGTGCTTGATCGGGTGTCTGTTCTTCTATTTTGGCCCTCTGGCTGGAGGTATTGAGAACGTGATAGAAGAACTGACCTTCCTCCTGGGTTGTCGCTGTGCTGCGGCAGGGACACCCCTGAGTCATTTCACAGAGTCTTTCTGCTTCTAGGGTTGTGGCATCTCGGTTTATTTTCAATGCTTTCTCCTTCAAGACAATGGATCATTCACTTCCTTGTTTCAGATGAAGGAACATAGAGACACATGTAGACCTATCAGAAGGAAGAAAACCAAGGCAGAAAGTGCCCCACTTATTCCTGCTCCAGGCAGTGCCTTTCCTAGGGTTGACAGTATTTGCTTCCATTTGAGCCTGACATTGTACTGGCAGCACGGCTAGCGCCTCACCAGGGCTGTGTCCCAGCAAGATCCTCACACCCCATGAAGTGTGAATTACCACACTTGTCACATGAGGCAGCTAACAAGGTGTGGTGGCGTCATGCCAGGCCCGCCATACTCCACAGCCTGAATTTTTAAGCACTGTGCTGCCCGTATGAAATACCTGTCTGGAACTCCAGATACGAGGTGCAGGTGATTGCTGACAAATCAATCCTTAGACTACCATTCACAAAGTGAAAACTCCCCAGGCAGGAAAGAGTTTTGAAATATTCTGGAAAGTCCATTGCTGATTCAGCATTTATTAATCGTTTACATCTATTAAGCCCATGTTCTCTGCTAGGCTTTGTTTTAGACACTTTGCATGAATGACTTCATTTAAAATTCTTCTGAGAGCCTTCCAAGGTGGGCTCTATTATTATTCCCGTTTACCATGAGGAAACCACAGCACAGAGAGGTTCTGTAACTCACCCAAGGTTACACTGCTAACACGCAGTCCTGCTGGGATTCAAATTCAGTCTGACAAGAAAGCCATGTTTTTAAACTTGACTATTATATTTTCAATGACCACCTGTTATAAGCATGATATTGGGTTATATATGTATATACATAGACATATATAGTGAGAGAGAGATTCAACAAGTTTGGAAGATATATATTGCCAAGCATATATATCTATACATGATATATGTCTACCTATATATGAGTATATATGTATGTGTATGTATATCTTCATATTATATATCTTCATATATATGCATACACATACATATATACTCATATATCTTCTAAACTTGTTGAATCAAAATATGCAGAATTGAAATCTGCATAAATATCACTTTATGAAATCTTATATATATCCCTACAAGACACAAAGCCAAGAGATGACCCAGAGAAGCAGGGAAGGACTAGCCTTTCTGTAGCTCCCTGTAAATCTGGAACTTGAAATGTTACCTCACGTGAGCCTCCAGCCTTGCAAGGCAGACACTGCTCCCATTTTGCAGAGAAGAAATGATGTCTTGGTGGCCTGAGTTCACACAGCCGCCAGGGGGCAGAACCACCTTCAAAGCAGGATTCCTGTGGGCTCAAAGCCCAGACTTCTGCGACCATTTTTACTGATATCTAATATCTTGTGCTGTCTTCATCTGTTTCAAAACAAACAAGTCAAAAGAGAAGAAAGCAAGGAGGATGGCTTTGCCTCTATGAAGCCTCGTAGTTGAGATCAAGTGGAGTATCCATGTGTTCACTTCCAAACACGTCAGACCCTCCTGGAGTCCCCTGCCCGCCCATCCTACATCTGACTCGCACGCCCACTTTATGTGGAAGTTCCACTCAGAGACTTCAGGTTTCAAAAACTAAATCTCCTGATTGGCAAATAGGCCTGGAACCCCAAAGTCAGCTGCCTGGCCCGCTCACAATGAACAATGGATGTGGAGCATTGGCTCCGTGTACGTTCCGGAGAAGTTCCTTACCCAGCTCGTTGGAAGAAGCCGAAGGACACCCCTTGCCCTGACACCGGGCGTCACTGATGAATACATCCATTGTGAGGCAGCCCCAGCCACACAGGGAAAAATTCCAGACAGACCGCTTTCTTTCTTTTTTTTAAAAAAAATCACATCCCATGATTCCTCCCTCCAACATCAAATACTCCTCTGTTACTAGAAACAAAAATGAGTTCTCTTCTCCAGCAGATTAGGAGAGAGAACCAGCATGGCTAGCAGTGGTTCCTACAAGGAGCCACAGGACTGTGACTTCACCCTGCCCTGCTGATGGCTTTGCCTCTGATGTAGACTTCTACTCCACATTATTTGTTAAGCAAAAAAGAAAAAAATTAAGTCCCAATGCCATCTTCGTAACAGGTGGTTTAACACTCTCCCACTGTGCCTCCAAATCTCGGGGTTATTTTGGACCATATGACACTTATTGACTTATTTTTTGTCCTTGAATAAACAAACTGGACATGTTCAGAGGATTCTTTCCTCTGAGCCCTCAGCTCCTACAACTCTATGGTATTTGTATTATGAAATGACCTTGCTAAAACAGGAAGGAATGAAGGGCAGGAATGTCATCCTATATCTGCCAGAGTCAGAAAGTGCTCGTTGCAGCCCTGGCTCTGACTCAGCCTTTGCCTGGACAGGTAATCTCAAACAAGTCTCCACACAGCCTTGACAAGCCCTCGCAGCTTCTTTGTGCAGAAGAGGAAAAGGTGCCCTTCCGGGGGAAGCAGCCCTACCAGCCCCAGGTTTGGCAGGTGTAGCCTCAGCTGGATGCCCACCCCTCCTCGGCCAGGGCCCTAGGCAGGGCATTAACCACATAATCTCGGAGCCCTGTGTCTCTGTTTCAATGTGTCAGTTGTGAAGTGGGACAGATAATACGTGTCTCACCCAATTCTCTGCACTGCTGAGACTAAAATGTCATATAGAACAGTTTATGGGTTAACCTGTTAATAAGGGATTTCTGCCTTCCTGGTTCAATTCTCCCTCACTTCCCGAGCCCGCTATAATACTGCTGATGAAAAGCAAAGACGCCACTCACTCTTTTGAGATTGCTACTTCCACACGAAAAGAATCACCTTCTTCAGAATTTTATCAAAAGCAGGACGGGCTTCCAAAGTATGCAGCCTGTGAGGCCTCACAGCACCCCACTCTCAGAAGGGCCCTGAACTTGCTTTAAAGCTCAGATGTCACCACATTGAAATTCTTAGTAATTTCTGAGCAAGGATCCCTGTACTTTCATTTGCACCAAGCCCCACAAATTATGCAGCTGGTCTGCCAATGAGCCTTCAAAAACACCAAATAGTTTTCCAATACCCCACAAAAGAGTTGGTCAAGGAAAATGGGAAATGTCATCCCTCTGCCCAAACATGAAGGCCCTGGTTATAGAGGGAAGCAGGATGGTGCAATGGACAGATCATGGGCTTTAGGAGGCAAATTGAGCTGGGTGCAATCACGCATCCTGCAAGACCTCAGACAAATTACCCAGCCTATCTGAATCCAGGTTTCCTTATCTGTAAGGCAGACTTCTAACGCCTTCTACTCTGCTATATAAATAATGAAGAAAGGTCTGTAAACTGCCCAGCACGGGGCAGGTGTCCAAGAAATGTCAGCCCCCTCCTGGCTTGTTTCAGGAATACACACTTCAAGATGGACCATGCCCTCACATTCCAAAGGGCTGTGGGTGAGAGGTGGCCCTGCAGATCCCTTGGGCTCTAGGAGTGTACCGTTCTCCATTAATCAAGGCTTAGAAGCTAGCCCTCCTCCAGTTCATGGATATTAGTCAGGACCCTTTGGGTTGCCAGAGCAGAAACCCAACTCATATTAACTTAGACAAAGCAGAAGTTTGTTAGTTAATGAAACTGGGAAATGCAAGTATATAAGCATCGCTGTGTCTGAGGATTTATAGAATGTTATTCAGTCTCTTTCTCTTTCTCTCCCTGGCCCCGCTTTATGTAGTGGACAAGATGGCCACCAACAGCCCTAGACTCATCCGCTCTCAGCTTAGCAAGACCAGTAGGGAGAGACAGGCATCTCTCTCAGTATCAATATATCAACCAAGGGAGAGGCTCTAATTGACCCTGCTTTGATTACATTCCCACTCCTGAACCAATCACTATTGCCAGAGTGGCAGGGCTTGTGCCCACGTTGGCAACCACAAGCAGCCTGTTGGGGCTCAAGCCTCATGACCAACAGCCCCAATGAGACCACATGAGTGGGGGAGGAGAAACCCTCCAAAGGAAATAGGTATGCCAGGCAGATAAATGCAATATGTCACCTGTGCTGTATGGGACTGACTGTTCCCTCACACTAGGTGTCACAGGAAATGAAAGAGAGAGCGGAATGGGGGTGCGGGCAGCAACACTTAAACCAGCCTTCATTACAGGACGGGAAATACACAGACACATGTTGCCCGGAAGAAGCTGCATGAGGAAAGGCCAAGCACTGAGAAAACTCAGGGTGTGTTCAAGACTACTGGATGCATAACTACAATTAACCTCACATTTTTACATTTTTTTTTTATGTCTTTTTTTTCGTGACTGGTACTCAGCCAGGGAGTGCACCGGCCATTCCTATACAGGATCCGAACCCGCGGCGGGAGCGTCGTTGCTCTCCCAGCACCGCACTCTCCCGAGTGCGCCACGGGGTCGGCCCACATTTTTACATTTTTAATAGTGATGTATTTATTTTCATGATTACCTTCTGTTTATGCAAGCAATACTGGTTTCTCATTTTAATGCTAATAGCAAGTTTCCTTTTTAAAATAACTGAGTGGAAACAAAGGTCAGTTGAAAGAAAAATAATAAGCAAGTAGTAATAATATAGACATGGGTAACTGTGAACATATTAGTACATGGATTATGACAATGACTGAAGTATGGAACAGGACTTCTCCCCAAGGAACACTAGAAACCAAAAACTGTGCTCTTGTTGATTCAAATAGTATCTTTGACCAATGATATACATGTCTCACAGTATGGATAGCAAAGATCCAGGCCACCAAATAAATGTGTAGTAAGACCCTAGAATCCTCAGCCTCTGGCTGGCAAGTCCTATTCTCTAGACACACTTGTGTCTCAAGACAAAAGAGAGAACCAGCCCTCTAGAACATTGGCCTACTGTTTCATTCCCTGTTTCAGAGACAGATACACAAAGGAGGGGTTGATATGAAAATCGCTCATCGCAGCATTGGCCAGGCTGATTGTGCTTGAGAACAGAGAGGACCATTCTCCTGTGGTCATCCAAGGCTAGCTTGCCCCAAGAAGTGCCAGCCATCTCTCTGGGGCCAGAGTTTCCCCAGCTGATTTTCGCATGTACCCACGTGTAAAGTGGCAGCTGATTTCTTTGTTTGGATGACAGCTTGGTCTTCCAGTTAGCTACTAATTTCAGCCAGAGATAATTTAAGAATACCTATATTGTTCACTCACCTTTTCAATTATTTTCTCCAGGCCAAAGCGAGAAGTCATCAGGGTTTTGATGTGGATCGAGATGCCAAAAGACTGTACAAAGCCTGCAAAGGAGTGGGTATGAAAGATATTTCATTTGCTAATTTACTTTTGAAGTTGATTAAACTTGATCTCATGTCCAACTTTCCAATGATGTTAGGAAGATGACATCTCACTCATCCTGTGTATCCCAATGTAATACAATTCAGTCACTTCTAATGATCTCTTTATTAAAGAACCCAAAGTTATAGTCAGATCCTATTACTTTTCAGGATTCTATATAACAGTTAGAAGTTGGATATTGTGATGTTTAATTTTACCTTGAGGTGAGGGAGACTTCTCAAAAAGTGCAGTTCATGCAATTCTAATGTCATCTAAACCCCTTTGATCTCTTTCATGGGAAGTGCTGGAGAATCAGGTCTGATGAGAGCTGGATTAGGGACCTGTGAGCGGCATTTAGAAGAAGAAGAAGTGAGTGCAAAACTGCAGCCAAGAGAAGCTGTTTACATCCAGGCCTAAGGGCAAATCCATGGCCAAGAGTGGGAGACCAAGCTAGAAGTCAGGAGTAAAATAAACTCAGGACCAGGGTGGGATAGGAGGGAGAGTATCTAGGTCTAAGGCCATGAAGACAGGATCTGGGACCCATGGAGGCCACTGATAAGCAAGGTTCTAATCCCAGAAGCCTGGAAGAGGGTGGAATCCAAGGAAGGATTTACCTTGAACTGGAGCGGGGATGGAAGGGGCTCAGATGGAGAGCTGGAATGGTTATATTCACAGGGGTTGTTGGACAGAAATTGGAGGTTCTCAGTAAGTGGGAGGCAAGGTCATCTGCTAGAGACAGGTTTGACAATGGAGTATGGGTCTTGAGTGGTGGTTTGGAATAGCCCAAGTAGCAAAGAAGGGAGAGATGACCAATGAAAGACTGCTGACCCACGCCAAGGGCCCCACTGAGTAGGGAGACCATGATTTCGCATGGCTCCAGCCCGCATGGCTATGTGATTTCTCCTACAGCCTGAAGGTAGAACAGGAGAAATGGACATTCAATTGACCTTGGTTTGCCGATCAGGGGGGGTTCCAGAAGAACAAGCCAGTGAGGGCACTGAAGAGCATCGAGGGATCAAGGGACAAGGATGATTAATTCCCTGGATTTTCTTTACATTTACCAGGAAACTTTTAAGGTTCCAGGCATTGGGCTAAGCACTTTATATACAAAATCTCATCAAGTTATTCTCACGAAAATCCATTTTTCAGATGAATAAAATAAGGCCCTGACAAGTTAAGTAGCATACCCAAAGTCATGAAGTCAGTAAGAGCTGAACAGTGGGATTGAATCTATTCCTGTCACTCACTCTAAATGCCACCAATTTAGAGACATTATGGTGAGGCCACCTCAGCCACACAGCTGCAGTACTGGAGGGTACTCCCTCTGGTCTCTCTCTCCCTCTCTCTGATTTATTCAGGAATACTTAATACAGTATGTAGACATCCCTTTTACTCCTTCCCTACCAGATCTTCCCCAACCCCAACTCCCTCTTGACTTCTCAACATTTCTGGGGCAAAGCATACAATTACGGTTAAATAGTTCCTTATATTAAAGCAAAATATGTCATCTTAGAACTTCCACCGTGGATCCCAATTCTTTCTTCTGGAGTCACACAAAACATTCATGGTCATATTTACTCTGAGATCCACGGAGGTTATGCAACACTGCTCAAGCCTTACAGGAGCAGAATCAGGCCTGGAAATCAGATCTCCTGACCCTCGGCCCAGCACTCTCCCCTCACACCAGGCATGGAAATGAACTGCAGCCCCTGCTCTGCAGTCACTGTGCTGTGACCTTAGTTTTCTCATTTGCAAAATGAGGCTAATAATGTCTCCTCATATGGAGGTGGTGAGGATAAGGGGGCAGCACAGTGCCCAGCACCCCCTGGCCCTAGTTACATACCAATCTCCTCTAGAACAATACGCTCAGATCTCTAATCCACACAAAGCCATTTAGATCAGCATGAATATCAAGTCCTAGTCCATCCACACAGAGGGTATGCTGGTTTGAATGGGGCCACCCAAAAGTTATGTTCACTCAGAACTTGTGAACATGACCTTATTTGGAAAACGGGTCTTTGCAGGTATTATTAAGGACCCTGAGAAGAGATCATCCTGTAATACCCGGGTGGACCCTGAATCTAATGACAAGTGTCTTTAAGTATGACAGAAGAGAAGACACACAGAGGAGAAGCCCATGGGAAGAGGCAAGAAGAGATTGGAGAAATGCCACCCCCACCAGAGAACACTGAGGGTTGGTTGCTGGCAGCCACCAGAAGCTAGGAGAGGGTGGGAACAGAGTCTACCCCAGAGCCTCTGGAGGGATTGTGGCCCTGCCAGCATCATGATTTCAGACCTCCAGCCTCTAGAATTGGGGGGTAATAGATTACTGCTGTTTGAAGCCACCAAGCTTGTGGTCATTGACAGAGCAGTCCCAGGAAACTAACACAGAGGACAAGTGAAAAGCTATGCCTGCTCAAGCAGCCAAGACTCTCCCCCACTCATGACTTCATCTGTGCTCCCTGCACCCCCATTTCCAGAGGAGAAATGAGGGACCAGGCAGCCTAGTGGTGTTAGCAGAAGGGACTGGGCACCAGAGATGGGGCCTCCTGAGACCAGCGAGGCCGGCTATAGCTGGCATAGGAGCCAGGGGAGAGCTGATCCCCTGCCACAGCACAGATCATTTATCTAGCACACGGGCTGGGGGCGGTCACACACTGTGGCCTGCCTGCTGAAACAGCTCAGTAACTTCCCAGAGAATTGCTGGCAAGGCGAAACCGAGGAGGCTCTGAGGCTCTCCCTGAGGCTGATTATCACTCCTGTTCTGACCTCTGCTGTGTGATTACTCTGCAGTGTCCAAAGCACAGTCAGGAATGAGGTTCCCTCTTTCCTCATTTTTCACAAAGTCTTTCCCAGAACCACTGGGGACTGGCCCTGGTGCCTCAAACCATTGTAAATGTTTACAGGAAATTGTTCAGCAGCACTGATTGCTTATATGAAACACATATTGTGAAATGTAGAGAGTGAGGTCACCGTTCAGTAAATCGCTTCTTGGTGGATAGTGCCTGGATGAACCCGAGACCCAGACTCAAGGGCTTGAGGGCCATCTAGTCATGACTCTCACACCCTCCCCCACCTCCATGCTGTCGCTGGGCCATCCCAAGACTGTTTGCTCTCTGGGATCTTTTTTTTTTTCTTTTTTAAAGGATAAGACAGCTAGTTCACCTGTGATGCTCAAAGCATTCCCAGAAAGAAAGCCTAGAAAATATTACTTTTTAATAAAAACTCAGTTTTCCTGATTACCCAGGTATGGGTTGCATATGGCGTCAGAGTGAAGATTTTCTATCGCTCCTTGCCGTGTGCAGTCCATCTGAGTCTCACATGCAGTTGCTACCAGTGCACAGAGAAGTTTCTATCATCATGATGTGCAAACTCCTCCTTTCATTATTCACACATTCACTCATTTGTTATGTGCATGTGTTCAGCAAGTCACTTCATAAACACCGAGAGCCTTCTGTGTGGACATAGTGGTGAACAAAACATCCAGCTCCCGTGGAACCTGCAGTGTGTCATGGCAGAGACAGGAAGAGCAGGCATGTGAGGGACACAGAGGGAGGGGTGAGTCCTGGAGGAGGAGTGGAGTGGAGGTGAGGATCAGAGGCAAAGTTGCTCCACGTAGAGGGAACAGCGCATGCAAAGACCAGAGGTAAGAAAGAAAGTGTTGCTCATTCTAGGAGCGGAAAATCCTGTAGAAAGTTGGTGGGCAGGGGGCCTGGGAGAGTCTGAGCAGGGAGAACGAGACTTGGAGACGCAAGTAGGAGCTACTCCAAAGGGCCCCATATGCCCCACTGGAGAACCGAGATTTTATTCTGCCTTTGAGGGGGTCTGTATTGAAAGGTTTGAAGCAGAGAAGTGACCAGGCCGGGCTGTGCTTTAGAAAAGTCATTCTGCAGGCAGTGAGCACTGATTGGAAAAGACAGATGCCCTCAGTAGTCCTGCTGCACAACAAGGTGGAGGTGAGGATGGAGAGAAATGGGTGGATAAGAGAGATACTAAAGAGGAGAGGCTTACTAGTGGCTCATTGGATATGTGATAAGGGAAAATAGGGAGCCAGGGGTGAGCCCCAGATTCCTGGCTGGTCCAAGACAGCAAATGTGCCACCAAGGAGGCAGGAAGGCTCCTTCCAGGGATGGCACTGCCAGGTTCCAGGCCTGAAGTACGGAGGCCCTCGACCTGGACAGGAGCAGCCGAATGGAGAGAAAGGGGCGGGTCCAGGGGATATTTACGAGAAAAAGAAATCCCTTTGAGGTGAGATTTCTGGCACTCAGAGGTTTAAAAAAAAAAAAATCACAATAATGTCCCAGAGTGAGTAATTGGATACACATTATGTAGGTGAAGCTTCAGGGGGAAATGAAGAGAAACAACACAAATAACAGTGTTGGAACCAAACTAGAATGAGGCAGGCAGTTACCTCCTGCTATTTTTGCAAGTGAGTTCATCCTAGAATTTTCTGTTTCTCCAATAGGAATCAAACGGCTAAATCTTCCCAGAATTGTAGAGGTGGAAATAATTCTTAAGATTAAGTGAGTGGTCCAAGGACACAAAGCTAATGGCCACGCCAGGGCTAGAACACAGCTCTCTAGCCCCAGGTTGGGCCTCTTTTTCCAGGTCCCCACTCTCTTTCCAGAGATGGCTATGAGGGCTGGTCCAGAGTCGAGGCAAGGGTGAAACATCTCAAGTGTTTGCCAGGGTCCTTTTTCTTCCCTTCCCCATCTCCAGCCAGGTTCCCTCCACTCCTTCCCCACACCCATGGCCCAGATTTCACCTGTTCCCAACCGTTCCATAAAAATACATCTGCCCCATCTCCTGTTCCTGCAGGATCCCGACCTCTCAGCTGAGTAGCAGCAATCATCTAGGTTCAACTCATGCAGCTCCCTTCCAAAATCACCGGACAATGTGAGTGGGACTAGTAACAGGCTAACCCAGGAATCTCCAGACTTGGGGCTGTGAAGAGAGGTTTCTTGGTTCCTGTCTTGAAGTCTTGAGACATTGCTGAGGATAATAGGTGCATTGTTTGCTAGAGCTGCCATAACAGAGCACCACAAACCAAGTGGCTTAAAACAACAGAAATTTAGTGTCTCACAGTTCTGGAAGCCAGAAATCTAAAATCATGGGGTGATCGGGACCATGCTCCCTGGAGGTGCTAGGGAAAGAACTGTTCCTCACCTCCCTTCCAGCTTCTCATAGCCTCAGGCACTCCTTGGCTTGTAGATGCATCACTCCGCTCCTTCATCCTCACATGCTCCTTGCTTTCTTCACAGTGTCTTCCCCCAGGCCAGTCTGTCACTGTGTCCAAATTTCCCCTTTTTATAAGGACATCAGTCATATTGGATTAAAGCCCACCCTAATAACTTCATTTAATTTGATTACCTCTGTAAAGACCCTATTTCCAAATAAGGTCATATTCTGTGGCACGAGGGGTTAGGACTTCAACATATCATTTGGGGGGGGGGACACAATTCAACCCATAACAGTATGTGCCCCCACCCCAGCCAGGATACAGGAGGAGTAGGCTGGGAAGCCTTTAGTGTACCCCTTCCTGCAGAAACGCACACGCTGCTGCAGGGCCCAGCATGGACAAAGTGCTAACACTGGAACACAGGGCTGCTGTTGGCCAGCTAGGGATTTTCAGAGTCCCGGGTCTCATCCTCTCAAAGCCCCTGTAAGGTCAGTGTTGTTATCATTTCCACCTACCCGGGGCTGGTAGATGAGGCTCTCCTGCAGGATTGCCCTATAGAAATATAACTTGAGCCACAGACACAATTTCAGATTTTCTGGAAGTCACATTTTAAAAAAGCAAAAAGAAATGGGTGAAATGAATTTTGACAGTACATTTTATTTAACCCAGAACATTATCCTTTCAACAAGTAATCAGTATAAAAATTAGGAAATACTTTACATGCTTTTCTATATTAAGTCTTTGAAACCCAGTATGTATTTTACGCTTACAGCACACCTCGACTGGGACTAGCCCCATGTCAAGTGTAGCGGGTAGCCACATCTGCTACAGCCTTGGACAACACAGCTCTAAATGAGCCCAGAGTCTTTTGGCTTGTATGTGGCAGAGGTGGAATTCCATTCCAACTGTGACTGGCTCCAAAGGTTATGTTTCTCCCTCCACGCCAGCTGCTTCTACCACCTGGGGCCTAGGTTGATCTCTACAAGCTGATCCCTATTTAAGTTAATGTGTTACCCTGTATATTAATTCTGAAAAATGCCTTCTAAAGAGAACACCTTAGCTTAAGTCATTCCGATAAGGGGACCTCAGGGCCTGTGATAGGAACAAGAGAGAAGATGTTTGCAGACTAAGGGGAGGTGCTTTTCCCAGAAACTTCAGATCCCACCATGTAACCAGCTGGTTGCTTTCCCTCAATTCAAATTCTCTCTTTTCTTTGGTGGCTGGCCGGTACGGGGATCCAAACCATTGACGTTGGTGTTGCAACACAGCGCTCTAACCAGCTGTTCTAACCAGCCAGCCCCCCACCTCAAATTCTAATAGCAACAGATTCAACTGATATCTTGGGCATGGGGTTAGGGAACTAGCTTTAACCCATTTACAGTGTCCATCAGCTTCTAAAAAAGCTGTCCCTGAATAAACATGTAAACCGAGAAAAAGCAGCATGCGTCCTCACAAAGGCAGCACGTGGCCTGCCGCTGTGAACACTTATGAACGAGTTCTGTGTGGACATATATTTCCACCTTTCTTGGAATGCAGTTAAGGACCAGGACGTATTTGTTTGTCTTTCCACCAAAATGCCTAGCACTGTGCTTTATGCGGTGTGAGGCCTCCATGGACAATTGTCTGAGTTCATGAAAAGAATTGAGTTTTCAGCACAAGGCATTAAAACTGAAGGTCCATTCAGTTCCAAGGAAGCCTCTGGCCACCTTTAAGTTGCGGGGCCCACTTCCTCAGACTCCACTCAGACTTGGCTCTGTCTACTGTCTT
Source organism: Cynocephalus volans (assembly GCF_027409185.1). Taxonomy (NCBI): domain Eukaryota; kingdom Metazoa; phylum Chordata; class Mammalia; order Dermoptera; family Cynocephalidae; genus Cynocephalus; species Cynocephalus volans. Next base: position 77,537,732 of record NC_084474.1, on the reverse strand, counting down.
GTTCACCGTGGCTTTGTTTCTTTCTCCTGCACTTTAGGAACCGATGAAGCAGTCATCATTGAAATCTTATCAAGCAGGACATCGGATGAGAGGCAACAAATAAAGCAAAAGTACAAGACAACATACGGCAAGGTGACTCGGGGCTCCACGGCCGGCACGCACATAGCCTTGGCTTTGACGGTCTCTGCTTCCTCCACATTCCTAAGGCAGCAGAGGATATGTCTCTAAAACTTGATGAGAAAAACTAAAACCACCATTCAAAACTTTAACTGACTTCAGAAAAACTGGAATTGCTTTGTTAACTTAATAGCCTGTAAAATCAATACTCTTTAACTCATTTTTTTATTAGCTTCATTTTTCTATTAAGCCCTTAGTCATTTTTTCCGCTCAATTTGGACTAATTCCACATAGTAACTTATAGAGAGGCCAATTATTTGGAAATCGATTTCCATAGGCGGGATTTTATACAGGAATTTTTAATTTATTCAGCTGTCTTCAAGAATGATAAGTTCTTCATAATGATTACAGAAACCTAAAAAAAAACCCATTTCCTTAAGCCTCAACACCTTTTTTCTTTGTTTCTTTTCTTTTCTTTCATTCCTTTTGTTGATGCTGATTCTGTTATGTATAGAAATCTTCAAGTATGCATTAGTTTTTCTTGTTTCTTTATTAATATGTAATCACAATTTAACCTTTTCTTAATGTCAGAATTACCATTATGCAAAGTGACAATAAATTATTATGTTGTATTCTCATCCATATTTATAAAACCTTTTAATCACCATATGTATAAACAGAGATATTTATAATTTTAATCACTGTATGTATAAATAGAGATAGAGATGGATCTTCCTACTTATTTGTCATGGGGCAGGTAACAACCTGTTTAGGCCTTGTCCTCCTCATATATAGAATGAAGTTGATAACTCACCTCCCTTCTCAAGTTGCTGGGAAATCAAGCAGGATAATACCAGCACATACCATAAAGGGAAGCTGTAATAGGTATGATTGTTCCCATTTGACAGATGGGAAAGGTAAAGCTCATCTGTTTAAATGACTTATGTCAAGGAGCCAGGACTCACATCCAAGTCTTCTGACTTCAGGGCCAGTGTCCATTCCTGGAGGAACCAGTCCCGTGAGTGTAGCTATTTAACTTTACGCTAAACATCCCAGATGGCTGTGCTTTTATAGTTTTTCTGCTTCTCTCCTCACAATCAGGCTTATCAGTGTCATTTTTGATGAAAATAAGTAAATCTTCAGTTCAGCTGCATGAAGTTAAGTGGAATAAAGTTGAATTTTCTTCCTTCTCCACATGCCTAACTCCAGCAACCTCCCAAGCCATATGTCCACGTCCATCCCACCAATATGCAAAGTCAGATACAAGGCTCCTTGAACTTTAGTCCAAAATGTGAGTAAATAAGTTCAAAGTGAGGGCCTAAGGGCACTGCTAAATTTAAAGCAGGCATGTTCTACTGGAAAACTTTGAGATACCTTCATTTGCCGACCATCTGCTTATTTCCAGTTCTTAGCTCTGTTTCAGAGAACTAAGATTGCCAAAGAGATGACCTTGAATCCCAACATCACAAAGCTAGAAGATGTTAGAGATTATCAGATCTAAGTCCCCATGTCAAATGAGCTCCAAAGAGAATAACCATCCCAAGGTAACACAACTAGTCAGCAGGAAAACTGGACTAGAGCTGAGGTATCCTGAGCCTGCTTCTCTGTCCATACAGAATGTCAACACATGGCATTTGTTTCTACACTTGTGGCTTCTAAGGGTAGGCAGGGGGGACTTCTCTTCAGGTGCATATAATGCCCATCTGACTTGAAAACCTATTTTCAATTGTTGGATGGATCCACACCATTGAGGACTGACCAAAGTCCTGTCTTCACAAGATGCAGTGTCAGATTAAACAGCTGCTGTGGATGGAAGGATAACAGCACAGACCCCTTTTAAGACTGCAGGTCCCAGGGCCTCAAACAAAAATTTGGGCTTTCTTTCAGGCCCAGAGCTCGGAGGTTCATTTGAGAAGTAGTTGATTTGCATGTGATAATGACGATAAACACTTATTGAGCATTTAAAATGTGCCAGGCACTGTGCTCGAATTTTGCAAGGATTGTCTCATTTAATTCTTCCAACAACCCTATGAGGCAAGTCTTATTATTCCCCGTTTTTTAGAGAAGAAAACTGACAGTTGGTGAAATTACATTTCCGAGGTCTCAGTGCAACTGTGACTGTGTTCTCAGCCACCCTGTCATGTTGCTGAGCAGCCAGGCCTACCAGGTGCTGTAATTTTGGTCCCTTAGATGCTAGCTGGTCCATGGGCCTCCGATCTGACCCACCCTGGTCTGTCACTCTACATGAAGGTCCTTCATTTAAGTTGGGGCATTGAGAACTCTAGTTTCCTTATTAATCCAGCTTGTCGGATGGAGACTGGTAGGATAAGACAGCTAGTTCACCTGTGATGCTCAAATGAAAGATGAAGACGGATGCTTGTTGAGACAGGGTGCCAGGAAGCATTTGAAGAACTTCCCTTTCTACCTGCCTGAGTCTCTGTCACATATGGCCCTTTCGGGATTTAACACAATGGCCTGAAGTGACTGTACAGGCAGTCAGTTTTCCTAGGACCACCCCTGTTTATTCCCGTCGCCCCTGCAGTCATTAACAGTGCCCCCTTTCACTCTTAGAAGCACCCCAATTTTGATGACAAATTATCTGATCCTCCTAGAGAAAACAGACCTGTATTTCAGTCCTTTCTAGCCAAACATTTGGAAGAAAATTATTTATATTCTGAGGTTCATTAAATGGGGACAATGCCGATACCTCTCCTGCCAGCTTCTCAGGATTATTTTGAGGACCAGCTGAGCAAGCTGCTGTTATTGTGATTCATCTTTGGGGTCTCCAGCCCTGAGCAGGGGTTCTCCCCTCTGCCTCTCTGCCAGCCTTGGGGGACACGGATGGGCAGCCATGGTGACCACTGTCCTCAAGAGCATGTCGCTCATGCCTGGATCACTCCCCGTGTGTCACAGCAGGTTCCCTGTTGACCTTGGTCCCATGTAACAGTGCAAGCAGACATCCATCCTTGTCTTCCTGGGTCATTCCCAACAGGTCTTGCTCTCTTCCTACAGGACCTGGAGGAGGTGCTCAAGAGTGAGCTGAGTGGAAACTTCGAGAAAACAGCCTTGGCCCTTCTGGACCGTCCCAGCGAGTATGCCGCCCGCCAACTGCAGAAGGCCATGAAGGGTCTGGGCACAGATGAGGCCCTGCTCATCGAGGTCCTGTGCTCAAGAACCAATAAGGTCAGTCCTAGCCGAGTTCTTGGACAAAGACCCCGAGGGAGCGTCCACAGCCCCATCAGAACTGGCTGCAGCCCCCAGAAGGGAAACTTCTCCCCTGCATTCCACCCATGGGTGAGCAAGTGTCTGGGCCCATAAAGTGTCTGCCTGGCCCACAAAGGAGAGACATTTCTTCCAGTCTTCCAGAGGTCAGTCTTGGTGTTGCTGCCCCTGGCTTGAAGGAATAGATCCTTCCAGAAGAGCTGTGTCAATCCAGCTTTTGTTTTTCGGGCAAAGGCACAATTCTGCTTTGCCCCTCCCAGCCTGACTTTGGTTTCTTCTGGCATGAATAATGCAAAAAGTAGTCCAAGCATGTCCAGGTCACAGCCTCGGCCATGGCTATCACCTAGCATAGTGCACAGAAGAGACCATCACAAGGCAGGGAGGTGGGTGGTAAAGAGGACCCCAGCGAATGCTCTGGTGGCTGCTGGCCCTCCCTGGAGGGTTCTGTGTCCTATCAGCAGACCTCCCCTTTGTCCTTAGTCATATGCCACCACTTCAGGTACCGAAAAGAAGAGCTGTGAAGGCCCTGGAGGAGCCTATTTGTCCTTGGTTCCAGAAGCCAGGAGGGCCAAGGAACTCATCAAGAGTAAAGAGGGTCCACAAATCTTTAATAGGAGACCCCCACCCTGTTCACAACCACCCATCATGGTAGAATGGGGAGACTGAGCAAGGAAAATGCCAGATGAGCTGAGCATTCTTGAGGTCCCCCAGGAAGAAACAGCAGCAGTGGATGGAGCAGACGGCAGGGAAAACTGACGCGCCTTGACGCTGAGATGACATTCGGAGCCTCCAGGCTGGTGACGCTGCTCACGCTGCTCAATCATGTTCCCCAAAGCGCCCCCATGACCCAAGCCACAGCTGCAAACCCCTCTCCAGAGCACCCCTGGACCTCTCCTCCCACAAGATAATAAAAACCCTCCACTTCCAGAAGGATGTTCAGGTTAGGATTGTGCCTGAGAGGAGGGTTAGCACAGACCCCCAGGTGACATCAGTCGGGCCGAGAGTCACACAGCGTTCCCCACTCAGTGCCTGCCCTTCCCAGAAGCACAGAGGCCCCAGCAGTGAGGTATCCAATGTCAAGGGCAGCTAGTACCTGCCTTTGCGAAAAGGTTAATTTTATTTACTTATTTTTCTCATCTTGTTTGACCACTGCTTTTTCACCCTCAGCCTAGTTTCTTTAAGGTCCTGGCCTCAACCAACAAGCAAGGCCTTTCTTTCAGTCAAGTAGATGTAATGATAAAGAGAAGAAAACCCGGCAGAGAGCAGGTGTCAGGTTCAGGCAGATCCCGGTGGGTTGTGGGGGAGGGGGAGCTGCTGAAACACAAGTGGTCAGCGTCCCCCAGCACCCGGCCTTCCCCCTTCTCCCACCGTCCAAGCACAGCAGCCTCCCCACCATTGCCCCCCACTCCCGTCTCCCCATCACTGCCGCTGACTCTCATTTTAACCAGCTTGCAGGCCACACCACCGGGAACCACCCGGTCTTACACACTGCCGGTTCAGGTATAAACTGAGGCAGCACCTGGCAGGGGACAGCCAGCACAAGATGTTGAAATATAAAGCAATTCCTCCCCCATGCATCCTAGAGAGAAACTTGTGCTCCTGCACACAGCAACTGTTTGCTGAACGAAGCCTTTTTTAAAGTAGAGAAAAACTGAAAACAACCTAAGCATCCATCAGTGAGAGGCTGGCTACACAAACTTGGCTTATTGTGGGAGGGAACATTTTGTATCCGTGTAAAAAATGCTGGGTGACTAGCTATGTACAAGCATAGCTGGATCTCCAAGACATTGTTATGGAGTGGAAAAATGAGCGAAAGAGTGACAGGTGTAGTATCTGCTTCCTACACACATGACTCGTACACAAAACCATTCTGTATCTTCTCACTCACACATATTTACATACACAAATGCAAAGAAAATTACTGGGGAAGCTAAACACTGAACTTCTAACACTGGCTGTCCGGGTGGGGATGGGGAGTGAGAGGAGAGAAGGCCGTGCTAGCTTAGATGATGCATTTTCATTTGGGACTAAAGAGGGTGTGTGCATATGTTACTTGGGTGTCTGAAATGTTTGCATAGAAAGGATCCCTTTACACCCATGGGACTTGCTCCAGGCCTGTGCCCTGGGATGCCCATAGGGATGCCCATCTATGTAAGAGGAAGTCACAAAGGTATCCTATGTCCAGAGACAGACTCCCACCTCTTCTCTCTGTTTGTCTCTGTGTCTCTTAGTGTTCAACCCCACCTTGGAGTATTGATTTTTTTTTTTTTTTTATTACCTTCCCTAGGAAATCATCGCCATTAAAGAGGCCTACCAAAGGCGTAAGTGACCTTTTGTTCTGGCTTTCTATAAAGTATGTTCCTTTCAAAATACCTCTGAGAAACTAAATCATCTGCTTTCTCCCCCTTCTTCTTTCTTCCTCAAAAGTATTTGACAGGAGCCTTGAATCAGATGTCAAAGGTGATACAAGTGGAAACCTAAAAAAAATTCTGGTGTCCCTGCTACAGGTAAGAGTTAAAAAGTCCCACCTACTTAATGATCTCAGGAAATAATCCTCGGCAACATGGTGCCATGATGAAAAAAGCAATGCAGGTAAATATTTCCTCCTTTTATTAAAAATGTGATTGAAGGATTATCAGCCCAGCTACAATGAAATTATTCAATAGGGATTTCTCCTGTATTAACAATCTGCCTAGTCATTTGCAATTTACAATCCCTTTCTGTTCATGAGTTAGTTTATTAAGCATCACCATCTCATTTTGCCAGTGAGGAAACTTAGGCCTGGAAAGAATGGGTAACCTTCCCAGGTTCACGCAGCCCATAAGTCAGCCCAGGAGCAAGAACCGAACCACCTGACCTCAAGCAGGGCCCTTTTCATAACACAACTCTGCACTTCCAGGATTCATCCTGAGTCTAGGCCTGCAAGAATGGCTGCAAGGAACTGAGTCAGGAAAGCAGGGCTTTCAGAGCTGGCCCTGCGCAGACACAGCTCCTGGGCCTCCAGACAGACAGCACCTATATTCTCACTGACGCACCCATCATTCCAAGCTTTGCGAATTTCATCTGTTTTGTTTCTTCTATTGTGGATGGACTGAGAGCACAGAACAAAAGAGAGTAGGCTTCAACTGCAGCAGGCAGGGTATGTGAGTTTTCTCTTGCTGCATAACAAATAGCCACAAACTTAGTAGCTCAAAACAACATAGATCTATTATCTTACAGTTGCTGCAGGTCTGGAGTCCAGGAATGGGTTAGCTGAGTGCTTTGCTCAGGGTCTCACCAGACTGAAATCAAGGTGTCAGACAGGGCTGCCAGTTCATTCGAGGTTCAAAGTCCTCTTCCAAGCTCACTGGTTGCTGGCAGAATTAATTTCCTTGTGGCTATATGCCTGATATCCCTGTTTTCCAGCTGTCAACCAGAGACCATTATCAACTCTGAGAGCCCATCCTCACCTCCCTGCCATGTAGCCCCCATAGGCAGTTCACAACATGGCTGTTTTGTTTCCAGGCCAGCAGGAGCTCATCTCTCTGACTTCTTCCATCTCTGAGCTTTTAAGAGCTCAACTGATTAGGTCAGGCCCACCCATGGTAATCTCCCTTCTGATTAACTCAACTGATTAGGGACCTGAATTACATCTACAAAAACCTCCTTTGCCATCTAATATAACATAATCACAGGAGTCACATCTCCTCATACTCATTGGTCTCACCCACACTCAAGGGAAGGGGATTATACAAGAGCATGGGCCATTGGGTCATCTTAGAATTCTGCCTACCACAAAGGGCTTAAGTTAGATTTCTATGAACTTCCATGACCACTATGGGTCAAATGTGTCCCCCAAAAGTTCATGTACTGGAAACTTGATCTCCACTGTAACAGAGTTAAGAGGATGGGAAATCCAATCACGGTATTTGTATTAGCCTGTTTCCATTATTTACAACAATATCTGAAACTGGGTAATTAATACAAAAATAGAATTTATTTCTTACAGTTAATAGGCTGGGAAGTCCACAGTCTAGGGAGTGGATCTGGTAAGGGCCTTATTGGTAGTGGCTCTACAGTGATGCAGGGTGTCACATGGCAAATAGATTGAGCAAGAGAGAGCTAAGTTTCTCACTGGCTCTCCTTATGAAGGCATCAGAACCACACCCATTATTCCATAATGGATAAATCCATTCATAAGGGCATAGTCCTCACAATCTAATCACCTCATCAAGGCCCCACCTTTCAATTACCATAATAGGATTTCCCCACCCTCTTAACAGTTACAGTGGGGATTAAGCTTTAGTGAGTTTTGGGGGGACATTCAATCCACAGCAGTATTTGAAAGGTGGAGCTTTTGAGGGGGGATTAGATCATATGGACTATACCCTTGTGAATGAATTAATCCATTCATGAAGTGATGGGTTGTCGTAGACATGGTTCTGATGGCTTTATAAGGAAAGCGAGTGAGAAGGTTAGCTCTCTTGCTCAGCCCATTCTCATCATGTGGCACCCTGGTCACCACGGTACCTTGTAGAGAGTTCCCACCCAGAGGAAGGCCTTCCCTAGATGTGTGCCTTGGACTAATAAATGTCCTTTCTTTATAACTTTCATTTCTTTTCATTTCTCTATTCCCAGTTTCAGGTATTTTGTTATAAGCAACAGAAACATACTAATACAGTGCTCTCCCATGACCAACTCTCAGGGTTCTTTAGCACTGGGACCCTGAGTGGTGAAATTTGGCATTTTGGAAGGAAGACTACTTTCTTTCCAATGGACTCACTCTAGGGGGCATCACAGGTTGCTGTCAGCCTGCTCAGAGGTCAGTGGGGTTTGTCAGTGACTTCAGTTTTTACAAAAAGAGAAAGAACAAGTGTTACCACAGAAGCTATTCTGTTTCTCAGCTGTGCCCAAGAGATGGCAGCAAAGAGCAGGCCTTGACACTTTGCCAGGCTGAACCGAACTTCAGGTCATTCCTCTGAAATCCCCGCCCCCACGTTTTCCAGGACTTTCTCTTTTTGTTTTCTGTGGTCAAGCAGGAACTCAAGTTAATAACAATGTGTCAATTTTTGTAGGCAAATCGTGATGAAGGAGACAACGTGGACAAAGATCTAGCTGGTCAGGATGCCAGAGATCTGTATGATGTAAGTGTGTAGATGTGCCAGTCTCCACATATGTTTTTTTTTTTTTAATTATTAGCATTATTTGTAACAAATGTTTCTTTATTTCAAGCAAATAGAAGTTATTTGGGAAATAAGTATGACTTTTAAGAAATAAAGATATGCTTAGATCTTTACAGACCATATATAAAGAATTGTTCTTTATCCTCTATGCTTATCCTCTGGGGTTAACCACCTCAGATCCATTTTGGAACAAGGGAGGGTATAAATAATATAAATAAATATGTAGAGTATACTTGTGGGCCAGAAGCTTAAAGTACATAGTCAATCTATTTGACTTCTATTTAATGCATACTTTTAATTTCCTGTGAGTGAGGTCTGGTCTGTACTGTACAAGTATATTCAGTCTATTTGCAAAAGCCTTTTTCAAAACGTTTGTGTTTGACCCTTGAGGCAGGGGAAGGCCGCTGGGGCACTGATGAGCTCGCCTTCAATGAAGTCCTGGCCAAGAGGAGCCACAAACAGTTACGAGCCACCTTTCAAGCCTACCAAATTGTAAGTAATAAAGTTCTAGGGCAAGAGCATTCACTCAGAAACTGTCTTCAGTTATTTCCAAAAGAAGCCAAGATCTGAGATGTGGAACTGGGGGCTCAATTACAACAGTGCTTTGCAATTGGGGGTGATTTTGTTCCCCCTCCCCAAGGATATTTGATCATGTCTGGAAATATTTGCATTTTTCACAACTGGGGGAGCGGGCAGGGAAGGAAATAGTGCTACTGGCATCTAGAGGGTAGAGACAACAGATTTTGCTAAACACCCTGCAGTGCACAGAACAACTCCCAAAACGAAGAATTATCCGGCCCCAAATGTAGTGCTGACGTTGGGAAACCTTGATTTACAACAGAGGCTGGGGAAGCAGAGAAATGTCATGTTTAAGAGCAAAGCTCTACAGTCAGTGGAGCCAGGTTCAAGTCTCGGTTCTACCACTGGCAAGTGACCAAACGTCTTCATCCTCTTTTGTAAAGCAGGGACCATCATTATCACACCCTCATAGAGTTATTTTAAGAGTTAAATAAGATAAAGGCTGAGAACAGTATCTGTCATGTGGTAAGCACATAAATGTTTACTCTTATTATTATTATTCCAATTTACAGTTGGGCTAACAGTGCCTACCACTCTCAAGACAGATGTGATATACCTCCGAGACATGCTCCTGAAAGGACGTGTATAAATTATTTTTTGTAATCTCATAATCATTTTAAGCCAACAAGGTAAATTAGCTATTTCAAGGCAAATAGTATTAAGTCCTTCCCAGAAAGTCTTTAATTGCAAAAAGCTATTAGTGGAGTATCAGATTTGGGGCGGGGGAGTCCTCCTATTTCATATTGTAGAATGCTTTTACCTATTCAAATCACTTCTATGCCATCTATCTCATTTCAATTTCACAACAATACCGTAACTACAGCGCAGGCTGAACAGCTATTGTGACCCCAACTGCTACACAAGGAAACTCTGTTGAGTAAGGAACCATCTGTAACTTATCAGGACCACACAGCAAGTCAGTAGCAGAAAGTGGATGAGAGCTCCAAGATTCCCCAGCCTGAGCTCCTACCTCAGCTGCAGCTGGCCGCTCCTCACTTGAAATAGCATTTCCTGTGTTGCCAGCAGATGAAAAGACAATAAAGCCTTGGAATTTTATCATGACTGTATATAAGCCTTTAGGGCCCTCTGCTTTCAAATCGTGCCCAGTGTCATGATCAAAGGCAGCTGACCCTGCACTCCCTTGGTGGACCATTGCCCAGAGCTATATAGCCTCTGAGCCAGAGGACTTCTCCATGACCCAGATCCTCTTCCCATGTGATGGGGGCCACAGATGGAGCTTCTGGGAATGGCTATCACTGTGGTCACTATAGAAGCACACTTACATGTGAGTGTGTGTACTGCTGACTACCCACAAGGACACTCTGTAGGCTAATATCTCAAGGTTCATCCTGAAGCATCAGCAACACTGTTACTAGAGAACCTGTTAAAAATGAGTATCTTAGTCCCCACCCTGACCTACTGAATCAGATTCTCTGGGGTTGGAGTCTTACTATCTGTGTTTTAACACGTCTTCCAGGTGATTCAGATGCACGTTAAAGTTTGAGAAGTTGGTTCTAGGCCAGTAACTGTACGACTTTGGGCAAGTTATTAAGGGCTCTGTGCTTCAGTTTCTCCAACTGTAAAATGGGATAATAATGGTACCTAGGTCATAAGGTTGGTAAGGATTAAATGAATCAACAGAAGTAAGCATTTAGTACCTGGCATGCAGTAGGTGCTCAATAAACATTAGCAATTGTTAGGAGTCTCCCTTTGTAAACCAACAGTGCCAAAAATCAGATCTAAGGCTCAAATGGACAATAAGGTAACCTATGGGTTTGTTGATTCCTTCCATGAAACCAGCTCTAAAATTCTACCTACTCATCTATTCCAAAAGCTTTGCTCAAACGTTGTTTATCTTGATTTTTATTGTTGATTTTTTAGACTTCTGGGTTTACAAGCTTTCTCCCCCCACCCCACCCCTGCCCTGCCCCGGTTTCTTTTTTTTTCAATTTTATTTATATTTACTTTTGTGGGGTACAGTGTGTTGTTTCAATACATACACACACTGCACTATGATTCACTTTTTTGGTCCCCATTAGCTCACCCCTCATCCTCCTCCCCCCCATCCCTCCCAGCCTCTAGTAACCATTATTCTACTCTCTACTTTTTTTTTTTACACACAAAGATTAACATCCTTATTGCAAAAAGAACTCTTGAAAATGAATTAGAAAAATCTAAGCAGAAATTTGGTGAAGGACATGAGCAGATAAGTCATTCACCCCAAAGAAACACAGGTGATTAGTAAGTACATTCTAAGATCTGGTTGCAGAGGGAGGCAGGACTAAGGCCCCTTTAAGTTTTCTGATAGTCTCTGACCAAAGGTACTATGGTGTATTATGTGGCAGAGGTTGTCCTGGCTTAGAGTTGAAATTTAATTTTTGGCACAAAAACTAAAGGGTTTTACCCTTTATTTGCCCTGTAAACCTGAGCCTTAACTTCTGACACTCTTAGCAATTCCAGCCAAGCAACAGAGCTTCCCCAAACTGCTACGTCGTGCAAGATTATTACAGTCCCAAATTTTACCAAATATGAAAGATTTGTATAGTTATAAAGCCAAAGTAAGTTCCCCAAACAGGGCTCAGCATAAACGGTAGGTACACATACCCACAGCCAATTTGAGGAAATCAATTTTAAAAGAAAGAAATGTTTTCCCTATTCTTCTAATTACCTCCCTACAGGCATTGCTACTTGTTTAACTAGAGTCTTTGAGATTTGTTTGGAATCCACCCTCATAATTTGTTTTTGTAATGAGATCAGAAAACTTGGTTCTGTCCAAAGAGCCCCTAGAATGAAGCCTTCCAGTAACTGAAAAGCTTGCAAAGAAGAGTCTCAATAGCTTGGCCAGTCCATTGTTTTCAGATTGTGCTCCATGGAGCCCAGGGAGGTTCCTTGGAGGCTACCAGAAGCGGGGGTGGGGCAGAAGGAGACATCTCATTGTATTGTGTGAATAGCACCCCCTGGAGTTGTGCAAGGAAGGGACCCTGAGACGGCAGAAACTTGGCATTAATGCCCAGGGCTGGAGTAGGGAGACCACCTTCCACCTCCCCAGCACAGCTCTGCTTTTCTGCTTTTATCTGTTTTGTATGCTGAAATTCCACATAAAATTGAAAAACACTGTTCTGGCCTGATATGAACAATAGAATCAGAAAGTGGTTTGATGTGAGGATTTTTTTTTTTTTACTAAACACAGACCTATGTGAACAAAATGTTGTCCTGAAATGCAATCTCAGTCTATGGAACAAAAACCCTGTTTCTAGGAAAGTGATACCGGTGCCTTCCATAATACCAGCTCCCACATCAAACCCAAGAAAGGTTGGGGGCAGCTAGAGAAGGGACAAGATTGAAGGCACCTTCCCTTCCCCCACCAATCTGGTTTCCATTGCCACACACCAAGGCCTCGAAACACACAAACGATGACTAGCAGCTCAAGCAACAGGGCTTCATCTGATCTGGACCCTCCTCCCCCACATAAATTGTGCTTTCATAACAAAGAATATCTTGTTTACCTGTGTTTTCAAAATAAACTATGTAAACTCCACTCGTATGCACTCATAGGCCCCAATTATTTATAGAATCAATTGTGCCATATCCTCAAAAGATAATTTCCAAGAAAGAAGTTTCAGCATCTCTAATGTTTAACTGCATTCCCCTAAACCCAGCAAAGCTCTCTCCTTTCACTTTATTTGTCTACCCTGAGCTTGGCCCAGGCAGTATTTGTGTTAAGGATAGTCACAATTTACTCTGAACTTCAGCTTCTGTAAATATTTGGAAAGAAACCTAATGTGTAATGCTGTGCAGAGCGATATGTGAGTCAATGGTGACTATAGGATCATTTGAAATCAGCCCAGAGTGAAGAGAAGTGGCGTTTTGAGGTGGTCAGCTCCCCAGGGGGCTTCCTGCCCTTACAGCCCTGCTGTGTCAGGCACATTATATCAAGTGCTTATCATGAGCTTCACAGCTCCTACTTATTTCACCCAAACTGCAAGCGACTGAGTCCCCAGTCCCAGGACAAGGCAGGTGCAGGTCAGATTATAATAACACCAACACCACCTTCTCTTAATTACTATACGTTCATTCTTGATACCTGTTGAGGTAGTTCCTCACACCTTGTTCTACTTCTTCAAAAGTATCTTGGTAATTCTTTGGAATAAAATTGGGACTTTGATGACGATTTCTTTGAAACTGTAGGTCATATATTGATACAGATCAATAATCACAGCCTCCTAGGAAATTGGGACTGGAAAGGATAAAAAACACATTGGAAACTAAAGTACTATATAAATATAAAGGATTATTGTTACATCATAAATCATTTGTTCCTCCATTCCCTAATTTTACAAGTGGGAAGATGAGGTCAAAGGAGTGGCACTGCCTGGAGTCATCAGGGAGCCAATCTGGACTAACTCCTCAGCAGTGAGAGCCCCACTCCAGCCCTGCAAGGCAAGAGGCAAAATAGGAGTTCCTTAAGGCCACAGGATTATATCTGACAGTTTGGGGCTTTTTATAGAGGAACAACCAACCCAAGAGTTCCAAGGCCCAAAGAACCTGGAATAACGGCTGGGCCTTGGTTGTCTCTCCAGCTCATCGGCAAAGACATAGAAGCAGCCATTGAAGAGGAAACATCGGGAGATTTGCAGAAGGCCTATTTAACTCTAGGTAAAGTAAAGTTAGGTGAATCCCTGACTTAGGTTGGGCTCCCTAGAACCAAACTCAGAGACAGAGGCTTGAAAGGCAGGGAAGAGTTTTGGGAACAGCACATCGGAGCAGCATTGGGCAAGAGGGAGAGAGTGAATGTGACGCAGTTGCAACAGGAGCTTGGCAGGTCCCTCAGGGAGCTCTGAAGCTGCCATGCCCAAAGCAGAGCAACGGGGCCAGGCCTTTGCACCCCACATCAACTAGTCACTGGATGCTGGCTACACCCAGGGAGCATTAGCAAGGCAGCAGCTCTGTTCCTTGGAGGGTGATTTTGGGGGAGCGACTCAGCTGTGAGCTGTCAGCAGGCAGCCCTTGAATTCTGAAGAGGGCATCTTGGTGGCACATAACAGTATCGACTACAGTCCCACTAAGATCATGGGTCACTGAGAGCATCTGTCAATGGCCTGGGACCATTATCTAGTCTCAGGTAGCAGTATGTGGTACATATGACACACACTCAAAAGTACCCTCATTTAGAATACATGAGCAAGTTTTTGCACACTCCCGATGGTTTGTAGGTTTCCTTTTCCACCTGGTTTCCTTCCACATTTGCAAAGAATGAGGTCTATTTAGAAAGAGAGGGGAGGGAGACCAGGTCTTTACCATGCCAAGCAAATCCCAGGACCTTCTTTCCCGGTGTTGCCCAAAGGCAGGAAATAACAGAGAGAAGGGCACGGGGCTGTGTCTGGCAGGCTCCTTTTTTTTTTTTTTTTTTTTTTTTTTTGCAAGCCCTGGAATGAAGGCATTGTCCATTGTCCACACTCCTTTGCTGAGGAGTCCAGGGCACCATCCCAAATGGCACAAGACCTAGAGAGACATATCCCCAGAAGTGGAAGAACCAAATAAGCAGCCCTGGAAGTTAAAAAATGTGCTCCAGTTGCCAAACTCCTTTGTTTGGTGTTTTGGGATTTCTTTTGAACAATTTCAGCAGTTGATTTGTTTCCATCCATCCTCATCTTGCATTCAAATTAACAGGACCTCTACTGTGATGTACAGAGGCCTAAGCACCCCGAATGTTACTCATGACCCACACTGGATACACACGTGAGCCCTAGTATCTAACTGTTTTTAGGGCTTTAGGGAAGAGCCTCTTAGGCAGATGGAGGGATCTACTCATGGCCTGGTTCTGAGGCTCCAAATCCTCACTGTACAGATAATCAGGAAAACATTAGAGTGCAGTCAGAAGATAGCAATACAGCCACTCAATGATTTAACATATTTCTCAGCTCCTGCCTGGGCCCACGGGTTGTGCCAGGTCAGGGGATCAGAGGTAAACAAGACCCAGTTCCTGCTCATAAGGAGCTTAAAGGCCATGGTGGACACACAAGTCAATGGTTGAGGCTGCAGCAAAGATAAAAAACAGACAGAGCAAGGACAGGACAGAGGAAGGAAAAACCAAGTCCTTAGATTGGGGACCATGGACTACAGGAGATGGTGTCCTCCAGTGGTAGCAAAACTAAAAGTGATTAGAAAAGACCTTGAGGGGCCGAGCCCGTGGCGCACTCGGGAGAGTGCGGCACTGGGAGCGCAGCAACGCTCCCACCACGGGTTCGTTTCGGATCCTATATGGGAATGGCCGGTGCACTCACTGGCTGAGTGCCGGTCACGAAAAAGACCAAAAAAGAAAAGAAAAGAAAAGAAAAGACCTTGAGAATAAACCACACAAATAATAGAACATGACTATATTTTCCACACACTCCCCACCCTACTCCCACCTGACACATAAAGATGCCAGTTTGTGTCTAAAATCTAGGAGGAGGGCCTGAGACCCAATGACTCCCACCACTTGCAGCCTCTGGAGCAGCACTTCTCAGAGTGGGGTCCCTGGGCCACGTGCATTGGAATCACCTGTTAGACATAGTTTCCTGGGCCCCACTCAGGTTACCCATTGAGAACCCCCAGGAGCAGAGCCCAGGAAGCCACACTTTTACAAGCTCCCCAAGGGACTGTCTTGAGCTCATCGAAGTTTGAGAACTCCTGCTCTGAAGGCGGGAGAGGTGAGAAGCCGAGTGGGCAGCCCTTCCTTCCACTCGCCACGGACTGCTCCATTCCACATCCTCCCCAGTGCTTCCCACCCAACCTTTCAAGGGATTCCCCCTGCTGCTAACAGAGGTTGTTCCCCAGGCATGCATAGATTGGTTTGTTTGGTTTGTTTCTTGGTTTTTTGGTGGCTGACTGGTACAGGGGTCTGAACCCCTGACCTTAGTGTTATCAACACTGCGCTCTAACCAACTGAGCTAACCGGCCAGTCCAGGCACAGATTTTATAGAGCAGAAAAGTTGAGAGTTCTTCCCAAAATATCAAGAAGAAGGAACGTCAAGGGAGAAGACCCCTATGTAGGAGTAGAACCCACTGATATTAGGCAGACAATCAATTCAGCAGCAAGTAGTGCTGCACAGGAGAGGATCTTCAGGAAATATCTGTAGAGGTCAGGAGCTCAAATTGTCTGGAGACCACAGTGAGTCTCAGATATGCTGATCCCCAAGATAGCAGACAGTTCCCTCCACCACCGCCATCAACCCAGCATCTTTTGGATTGTTCTCAGAATAAAGAGACTATCAGGATCTGGGCTTTTCTTTTCCATGAAACTCTGGTGGCCACCACATGGCCTATAAAATAAGGACACTGACCCCAGTCTAGATTCTGTTTCCCTAATCCTGCTCCTCTCCCTTGCTCTTAAACATCAGTCACACAGGCAATTACCTAGAAAACAAGAGTCCCCATTACAGAACATATTAAGGTTGCATGTTCCCCATTTTTGCTGAATTTATTATTATTCATCACTAACATTAAAAAACTTTGGTGGTTCTAGAGAAATGTTAACAGTCTAAAGAGTAAATGGTTTGCTCCAGTAACATGTTAGTCATGATGGATCCAGATGAGCCAGGAGGAGGGGAGAGGAATAATGGTTTATCCCCGGTAGCAGAGAAATGCCTGATCACCTGGTGATGAAAACAAGTAGAAACCACACTTCATTAATCTGTGGGCAGATCAAAGCTGGTAGGCAAGGGGAGGGCCAGAAGAAAGCCAGTAAGAGCATCGCAGGAAAGTGATCTTTAGAAAGGATCAAACTTCATCAAGCCCACATCCCAGATCTCAAACGAAGAAGATGGCGGGGAACCTCAAAAAGATTCAGAGGTGAGGCTCACATGGCAAACCCAGTGGGGAAAAGCGGAGGGTAGGAGGGTTGTTTAGCCCAGGCAAGCAGGCCACGGTCCAGCTGAAAAACTGGTTATGAAGTTTTATCACAGAAGGTCGCTGGCCAATCTGTGTTTCCCCTCAGAACCCCTAGTCCAGCACTAGAGAGTTCATGTAGATATGAAAAGTCATTTCTGCTGGTGAGAGCTGTGAACTTGGCAGGGAGAGCCGGAGGAGGCCACCGTGCTGTTTCTCCAGCAGGTCTTCAGAAACCAGGAGAGGTTCTTATTTCCCTGAAGTGGTTTTGACCTGGCTCTGCTTAAAGAGGCCAGGTGCCCTGACCCGGGGAGTCTTCCAGATCTCACTCCACAGTGTGAAGTCAGCTCCTTTCAAACCTCTGCATCACAGTTCAGTCAGCTCCAAGGGCAGCCAGGTGACATCTGGGCCAGATCTGCTTTTTCAGAGCGTCTCCATATTATTCAACAAAACACGAAAGCCTCACATTCTCTCTTCCTTTGTCTGGCCCAGTGAGATGTGCCCGGGATCGCGAGGGCTATTTTGCCGAATGTCTGTACAAGTCCATGAAAGGTGCCGGGACCGATGAGGAGACGTTAATTCGCATCCTTGTGACCAGGGCTGAGGTAAGACACACTTGATTCCCAAGAGACGGCTGCACCTTCTCTTTTCTCCACCACTGAGGTCATCGACAAATAGTTTTTATTAAGGGCCTATTTGCAGAAAAAATAAAACAGAGATGGCCCTCACCTTTCCAGAATTGGTAGAAGACATGTGCTCTGTTTCCATCTATTTCTTTTTATAAAAATACAATGATCGCCACTTCTAATTTTGTCATCCAGGGCTCCTGGCGCTGTGCACAGGGGACGTTGTAGAGCTGTGCTGAGGTAGCGCAGCTGTGCACGGCTCCGTTTTAAGGAACACAAAACAGAGACGCTGAGAGAGGTCACCCGGTGGCAGAGACAATAAGCAAATGATTTCCTAATTCCGGAGCTAGGCCTTTCTTTCACTGAACACACCACAGAAGCCCCATTTTGTACAAGAAACACATCAGCATAAGACATTTCTCAACTGACTTTTTATTATTGGCCCCCTAATGAACCTTTGTAGACACATTTTTTTCCTAATTGTCAAACCCTTCCCTCCCACCAAATTTTAACAGCACAGGTGATACTGTACATCTGTTTATGTGCCATATGAATGTCAGTGCTTTATACATCAAAAGATTGTGTTTTTCACCCCCTAAGACCTGATTTGCCCTCTTGGACAATGCATGTGTGTAAGAAAGGGACAATGCAGGAGCCCAAAGCTTGCGAGCAGCTGTCGGGATTCACAGCTAATGCGTTGGGACGTAGGGCCACAGACAGAAGGGGGCACAGAACGAAAGGGAAACGGCATTTCGTCTGCAGCAGGAGGAGCCTTGGAAAATGAAGTGGAACTAAGCA
This sequence comes from Cynocephalus volans, assembly GCF_027409185.1. Classification (NCBI taxonomy): domain Eukaryota; kingdom Metazoa; phylum Chordata; class Mammalia; order Dermoptera; family Cynocephalidae; genus Cynocephalus; species Cynocephalus volans. The sequence continues at coordinate 77,519,359 of NC_084474.1, read as the reverse complement.
CATGAAAACCACATACATCTTCCCTCAAAAAAATGTTAAATGAAGGGGGACAGATCCCAACCCAAATTCTGATCCATGGCTTTTTGATAAATAATGCTTAACATCTGACACTGTTTTTAAATGTAACTTTGCAATGAGCCAGTCTTTCATTTTTCTTTCTATTCCTGGAATTCCCCCCCCCCCTCCTCCACCACTCATCTTTTTCTTTTTCTCGTAAAGGCCATGTCTCTCTCTCTTTCCTCTTTCCCTTTGCCAGTGTCTCTGCTGCTCTCCTTCAGTTTCTCTCATTCTCTCCTCCATTGTTCTGAATCTCTCCAGGAGCCTGTCTTCTCTGTCTCTCTGTCTCTTAGCTACTCAACCCCCAGCTAAAGTCAAAGTCAAAAAGGTCTGAGGGACTCAAAGGGGCAGGTTTGCAACAGAGCAGACCCAGGATTCTGAAAGACCCCCAGGGAGACTGGATGGATCCAGAGGGCTTTTCATGGTTCTCTGTTCAGTCAAACGTGGACCATAAATGTTTGGTTCCGAGGTGCTCTGTCCTATCTCAGTACTGACCACATGTTCTGGGTCATCTCCACATGGGGACAGTTTCCTCAGAGTGCTTCAGGCCCCACTAGATATAGTTTGGCTGGATCCTCTAATCCCCAAAAGCCACATGGTACTAGAAGAGCGCCCCAGTGCCACCCACCCCACACCCACCTTCCTGCCCCTCCCCCAGCCCTGGCGAGGAGCCAAGCAGGGGACACACAAGCCAGGGAGCAGATGGACATGCATCACCTGCCTCCCGTGCTCTCTCTCCTTCTGCTCAGCATCCACTTCACACAGTCCTCGCTCCCCCACCTCCTCCTGCTCCCATCCTCCTCCGCTCTCTCAGCTCAGCTCTCTAACTGGGGTAGGGGAAGAAAGATCCAGAAAGCCGAGCCACAGTTTCCAGGTCTGGAGTACAAGGTAGGGTCTAAACCAAACAAAGAAAAAAAGAAAAGAGAAAAACAGTCCTGGTTAAAGAGAGCTCTTTGCTTTTTTTAAATAAGTCTCATTATGTTCTATCTAGAATTACATCTTTTCTGGTGCAAGTATTATCTCCCTTACTAGGGTGTGAGAGTCTTTAGGCAGAGAAATATTTTCATTTGTTTTTCTCCTCAGTCCCATCCCCACCTCCAGCACCTAGGTTTTTCAAGCTCTCGATGAGTTAGATTCAAAATAAATGCTACAAATTGATATTGATTTGAATTTTGTTGATTGGCACTAATATCCTTGCTGATCAGGGTATGAGGGAAAAAATGCTTAATCTTAAATCTGTGTTGACAATTTTCTTAACCTTATGCCAGAGGTTAGCAACTATACCCCATAGGCCAAGTCAGGCTCACCACCTGTTTTTGCACAGTCTTGCTAACCTAAGAACAATTCATTTTCAAATAACTGTAAAAAATTCAAAAGAAAAATAATATTTTGTAACACATAAAAATTATATGAAATTCAAGCTTTAGCTTCCATAAAGTTTTAATGGAACATATACACACGCAGACACCTCTGCAAACTTTGGGAAGCTTAACTCAGATTTCCTTGTCTCATGCACAAAATGGAAATAATAATAGTCCTACCTCCAAGGGCTGTTTTAAGGCATAAATCAGCAAATGAGTACAATGTGCTTAGAATAGTGCCTGCTGTTTATGGTGAACACACTATAAATGTTGTTGTCTCTGTGGCTGTTGTTATCTTTCCTACAGGTGGACCTTCAGGGGATAAAAGCAAAGTTCCAAGAGAAGTATCAGAAGTCCCTCTCTGACATGGTTCACTCGGACACCTCTGGGGACTTCCGGAAACTGCTAGTGGCTCTCTTGCACTGATGACGCAATGGGAACATGCGGAGAAACAACCTTTGTCAAGAGCACATTCCAAACTAAACTTGTAAATGAGACTCCAGCACAAAAAACCCTCAAGAGTCCTGGTTTATTTTCTTGGCAGCTTAAAGCGGTGCAGCAGGCCAAGCTGTTTAAGTTAAGGGCAGCAACGTCAAGATGCTTGGGCAGGTCACCTTGAACGCTGGTTTAGCAAGTATCTGGGCTGCCTCTTAACTTTCCCTTAGCATAATAACTGAATGCTTTCTAAGTACAAATGAAATCAGAAGTTGAAAAAATTAGCCATTTGTAATAAAATGTTTAGAAGAATATGCATCTCACAGGGCTGTGTAATGTTCTGTGTAAAGATTAAATGATTAATGCACAGGGAAGACAAAATTAACAAGTTTGCATTTTTCCTTCTGTGTGTTCAATTTCAAAGCTTCAGCGTTAATTAAAGTTGTGGATTATGCCTCCATCAGCTACTTTTCCAAAGACTGGCTTGATTAATTTGGGCTCTTGTCCTGGAAATACATGCTTGTGAAATTCAAAAATATTTGGGAAATGAAAACAGTTAACATTTATTAATAATCACCCAGGACAGTGATAAAGGCTAGAAGCAAGAAAACAATTGACCTGCCTATGTGTAATGTACCTAGGGGTAAAATTCACGTATCTGCTACCTGGTTTAATTGGGTTTTCTTACTTCTCTAAATAGTTGACCCATTCGAGTCTTCCGTCTGATCTTAAAATACAATTAGGCTGATCATAGTGCCAATGAGATCAAGGTCAATGGTCCTCCCCTCAAGTGCATTGGCTCGGCACCAATTTAATCTCTGTTCTAAGATGTTGGTCTCATAGCCACATGTTGGTAGACCTAGAGGGATCTCTCAGGAGAACCTGGACACCTTAGTCCAATAATTCATTGAATGATTATTTGTGTCTGGCACTACTAAGTGGCATAAATTTTATACCTTATCCTCCCCACAGCTCTATGAGGTTAATATTTGCTCCCATTTGTCAGCTGAGGAAACTGAGACGTTAAGTAACCCAGCAAGTGATAGAATTTGCAAGTGATATCGTTGGCAAGTGACAGAATTAAGATTTGAATGCAGTGCTGGCTAACTCCAGAAATCACACTACTGTTTTTCTTGGAAAAATAACTCGAAGCACATGGTAATAGGTCTGTATTCATTAACTCGCTTAACTCCCTATTATCTTAATTCCCCACAGCCAATCACTGTGCTGGGCTGTGGGGAAACAGATAAGTAGAACACGTAGGTAGTTCATTCCCCAGCCTATAGTGTAGACCAGTGCTTCCATTATTTAATAGAATGCATTAGTAAGGGCGACAAAGGGCTCTCTACCTATGAGCACAAAGAGGGAACACACAGCTCTGGATGGGGGAACCAGGGAATGCTTCACAGAGATGCATTCGTGCTGAGTTTTGAAGAATGCATAGAAGCGCTCCAGCAAAATGAAAAAGGGCACAGACAGAGACTTGGAAGCTTGAGTGGGCAGGATGTGGTCAGGAAGAGGTGAAATCCGTTCTTCTGGGGCATAGTTGTGGAGAAAGGAAGGAGTGGGCTGGGGAGGAAGGCATGAGGCTACTGAAAATACATTCGGATCACATCAGCAGTGGTTCTGCCTGCCAAACACAGGGCAGGTCTTTGGGCAATGGCAGTCATTAGAGATGTTTAAGTGAGGGTGGAACGTGACCAGATCTGGGCCTTGGGAAAGCACTTTGGTGGTGTAAGCAACATCTAGCAAATAGCCCAAACACTCAGTGTAAGGACAGATGCCATGGTGTGTCTTCTTAGTGGCTATAAAACAATGTTCGACAAGTTAACATTGGTGTCCCAACATGCTGGTTTATCTACCTAATGGTTATGAGCTCTAACACAAAAAAATTATTTTCTAGAGCCAAGCTCAGTGACAGAACATACTCAGGTTAACTTATTTTTTGCCAAAGCTGGCTGTTGCTTTTATAAACAGAAACAAAACAACTAGTTCTTGGGATCTGAGCTCATGGTAAGGATGGAAAAACAAACCAAAGGACTGAAAAGAGATCTATTCAAAGCAGACATAATCCGTGATGGCTGATGGCCGTAATTCACATAGACAAGAGCACAAAGGTGTTTCAGAGGTGAAGAAACAGGCTGAGAAGCAAGGTCATTTGCTCAAGGTCACACAGGGGAAGGACCAGAATTCAAAGTCGAGTTCTGACTCTAATGCCTGTGTTCTTCGCCACACTAGCTCATGGTTCACCAGTGCTTTCATCTAAAACTTTGCTGAGCAGGGGATCGAGACACCTCTATCCGTGGCTGCTAAATATCGCTTCGCACATACAAGCAGGAGGCCGTTTCAGGGGGCCCCTCCCATGAGAACTCCAGCCTGGCCTGTCTCAGGAGTGCCCACCCTTCCTGCTTCCACTCCAGCCTGGAATCTCCTCCTTTTCTCTTCCACACACCCCTGCCCTGCCCAGGTGCCTCTTATCTCTCCCCAAGCCCCCAGCCTAAGAGGGCAGGGCCTGCCTGTGGGCAGGCAGAAGAAGGAGAGGACAAAGACAGAAAGAAGAGAGGTGAGAGCGATGATCTTGTCACCTCCTGCTGCACAGCCGGGTCCCCCACACTACCCACTTCCTCCAGGACCACTGGAGGAACACCAGCTCCTGCCACCCAGGTGTTTAGATAGGTGGGGAGGGGGTCTGAACCCAGCTCAGGGCTGGATGGGGAGAGCAGGTGCTGTGGGCACATGTGCTAACTCAGCACGCACTTGGGCACGCACCTCTGTCACAGGCCCTGATGGCTCCACAGCGCTGCTCACACACAGCCAGCTGCCTGGGGTGTTGTGGGGAAGTGGATTTGGGGGAGCTGGTCTGGGCCAACCACTGCAGAAGCTGAGATTCCCTTGAGGAGCCAAGGGCATCCCACCACCAAGTGTGGGAGCTCCAGCCCTCTACGAATTCCTCTCTGTAGCTCTGGGGGTCCCAAGTGGTTCCCCCCATGCAGGCCCATCCCTAACATTTCTGAGTCCCAGCCCATCTTCCCCTGATTCTTTTCCCTTTTCTGGCTCTTTCCTGAGGTAGGAAAGGCCTGTGAGGACAATGAAGCCCACATGGCCAAGTTCTTTCCACACCTTGCCACAGATGCTGGGAAGAGGCCGCTCCTGTCCTGGAAACCAGCTCAGGGCCTTGGGCTGGGAGTTTGGGGATCTCAGGTACCTGAGCAGGGTCTAGAAAAGGGGGTCTAAGTGGCAAGTGGATGTGTCCTCTGGACCCCGTGGACTTCTCAACCCTGTCGGGAGGAGCACAGCTGAAGAGGGCCGGGCAGCATCCCCCAGAGAGGGGCCCAGGGCAGGGACCTGGGGCAGGTGCATGGCAGCTGCTCCCAGGAGCCCTTCCAGCAGCACAGGCCACTTTCCTTCTTATTCCCCTCTGGCCTCTAGCTCTCCTAGTCCTTCTCCCTGAAGGGGAAAAGTGCCCGCTCAGGTTGCGGGGACCTGGCAAAGGCCTTGGTCACATTGGTTGGGCAAAATACCCTCCTACACACACATTCACACACACACACACACACACACACACACACATTCACACACACACACACTCACACACACACACACACACACACCCCATGCTTGCTTCTGCACAGGCGACACTGCCTAACCTGGACTCTGAGGTCTCAGGCTGGAGGCATTTATCTTCTCTTATTCTAGCTCCTCCTTTCACCAGGACTCAGGCTCCTCAAGCCCAAAGGGCCAGAGGGCAGCTACTCCAACCATGCAGTGAGCTTGAACTGCGCCTGCCATGGACCAGGCACTGCGCTGGGTGCCAAGGGCCCAGAGTGAGCCCCTCAAGTCCGGTCCTGCCCCCCTGGAGCTTCTGGTCCAGCAGGAGACAATTACCAAGTAAACAAACCCAGCCAGAAAATAAGCACAGATTCTGATGCCAGCTGTGAAGAAATAAACTGGATGCTGGGATGGGTCCCTGTGGGGGCTGGCAGGCCGGAGAACGGAACGGCTTTGAACACAGCAGCCAGGGAAGCCTCTCCAAGGAGCAGCATGAAGCTGCAACCAAGGATGGGAAGGAGCCCCCCACATGATAGGAGTAGGAGTTGTGGGCATAGAGGACACTCAAAGCAATGGGGAATGATGTGGGGAAGAGCAGGGTGGTCTTGCAAGCCCTGGGCAGCCAGTGCGGCTGGTTCTGGGAGTAGGGAGCAGAGCAAGGGTAGTCAGCAAGATGGTCAGGGCCCAGATGGAGCAGGACCTCACAGGCATTGGGGCTTTATTCCAAGCACACTTTCAAGGCACCACTCTCCTTCCTGGGGTTGTCCCACATGCAGGCTCCAAGTTTCCACCTCTTTTGTCCACAGCTCCACCCCATGGTTCCCAGCACAACTGAGTTAGGATGTGTGTGGTCTCAGCCACGACTAGTCCCAGGACACCCTGCCACCCCCGAACCTCTACATCTTGTGCTGACCCTAGGTCCCCATCCCATTCTACCTGCCCTCTCATCATGGTGAGTTCTTTGAGAATTTTGGTGTCCTTTCCCACAAGGTGGCCTCAGTCAAGACCATGTGATCATATCAGACAGATTCTAGAAACATTGGATCTCACCAGATCACAGTTACGGGCCATGGTAAATGTTTAACAACTGGCTCTCAGTGTAGGTGGTGGGGAGGGGGCTGATTCGTAGCATTTGCCAGTTTGTGTGGTATAAATACTCCCACTATGGCCAATTTCAAGATACTGACACAATGTCACAGAACATGGAGTTGGGAAGAGATGCTCAGTAGCACTCCAACATAGAATATTTCCACCGTACAGATACAATAGGTGTAAATTACTTCAAAAGCAGAGGTAATAGTCAAATGTAGTCAATAATGAGGAAGTAATGAATTTTGATTATCAATGTATTTTAGTTGTAAGTTTTTATATTTTAATTTTTAATAATGACTATGTTTAGCAACCAGCTCATAAAATTTCTGAAAAATTAACACTTGGTTCTTATGAGCCAATAGCAGCCAACTCCAGATCTCCACTTGGTCTGGGTCTTAATGCCATTTTCCCAGGGGACTCTGAAGACAACTTGCACCCTGTCTCCAGGCACCAGTATAAGAAGTGATTGTCTTGAACACTCTTCCCCCCAAGGCAATGAGTTGCTAACCACTGTACATTTCAGAGTCACAATGGATAGTTGTGTAGATTGTCTACTGCACAAGGCTGCCTACCTAAGGGGATATTTGGAGACAGAAATCGAGCCCTATCTCTCCCTACCAAGACTCTGCCTGCAGGCCTGCAGCTGCTTGGAGAGGGCGCCTTCCGCTAATTTGCACAGGGCTACTATAGGCATTGGTTCTGGTGATGGCAATCTACACGTATTTTACCTAGGAGGGGCCATTCGAGAGACTCTTCCCTGAAGAACATGCCTTGTTACCAGCTTCTTATCCTAAAGATTTTAAATTCTGACTCTCTAGGTACCCCCTATACCCATATAAGCAATCCTTGTAAATATATTCTTTGGAGAGTGTTGAGAAGATGAAGAGGAGAAAGGAGATGAGACTAATGGTCCAGGAAATGAGACAGAGGTTTGACCACATCAAGGACAGAGATGGTGAAGAACAAGGAAGCACAGCGTGATGAGGAGACACAGCTGCCGTCAGGTGGGTGTCAGCCTAGTCACATGTGACAGCCCCTGGAAGACCCACCATCCTTGCTCAGGGGGTAACATGCCCCGGCCCTGGAGTGTGCAGTCTGGCTCCGGACTGTGAACTATGTCTTAAACCACATTACAGCCAATAAGAATGCCTCAGATAAGCCCCCAGAAACTAGATAAGCCCAGAAACAAGGGTGCTAGAAAATCAGAAATGGTGTGCAGCTCTCTGTGCTGACAAGAGCCCCCACATTTAATACAGAGATGGCAAACCAGCCTGCATATGTCTCCACAACTTCTTTAATATGGGCCAGGCCATTGGGAGACAGGATGGAGAGGGGGGTGTGGACTTTTAAAAGTAAATGTTGCATTTTATTTTACTTCCATACATTTTAGATTTACAGACAAGTTATAATAATATTAGAGAGAGTTTCCATATACCACTCCCAGTTTCCCAGATCACTAACATTAATATGGAACATTTGTCACAACTTGTAAATGAGTATTGTTATACCATAATTGCATGAAGCCCATACTTTATTCACCTTTCTTAGCTTTTACCTAATGTCTTTTTCTGTTCCAGGTTCCATCCAGAATACCACACTTACATTTAGTCATCATGTCTCTTTAGGCTCCTCTTGGCTGTGACAGTTCCTTAGATTTTCCTTGTTTTTCATGACCTCGACAGTTTTGAGGAGTACTGGTCAGGTATTTTGTAGAATGTTCTTTAATTGGGTTTGTCTGATGTTTTCCTCATGGTTAGACTGAGATGATGGGTTTTAGGGAGGAAGTTCACAGAGCTAAAGTACCATTCCATGACATCATAGCACAGGTCCATGCTTTTAACATGCTATCAACATGACTTATCACAGTTGGTGTTGACTTTGATCCCTGGATCAGGTAGTGTTTGTCAGGTTTCTCCACTGTGAAGTTACTCTTTTTGTTCCTTATTTCTATATATTGAACTCATTAAAAGGAAGTACTCATGTGCAGCCCACACTTAAGGTGTAGGAAGCAACATTCTACCTCCTTGAGGGAGAATCTCTACATAAATTATTTGGGATCTTTCTGTACAGGAGGTCTGTCTGTTCCCCCCCATTTATTTATATATTCAATAATTCATTTATATCAGTATAGACTAATGAATATTTATTTTCTACTTTGGGTTATAATCCAATACTACATTATTTATTTTGTTGCTTAAATTGTTCCAGTTTTGTCTATTGCAAGCTCTTGCAGTTGGCTCCTGAGTCCCTTTGACATACCCCCTCATTTTGCTCTTTGAGTATTTCTTTAACTTCTGGCACTACAAAATGCTCTGGTCTCGTCTTGCATATTTCCTTCCCTAGCCCTAGAATCAGCCATTTCTGCATGGAGCCCTGGTTCCTTTCACTGGAAGATGGTATTAGATACCAAAACCTGGGTATTACATGCTCATTGCTACTGGGGTATCATTGCTTCTAGGCCCACCCAGTGGGCAGAGGTAGGAAATATAAGTGTGCATACTAACCCATGAATACACATATAATTATCTACACAAGAATATATGTAGTTAGAGGATATAGATGTAGACATAGACATACACAATATACGTATATCAGTATTTATATTAAACTAACATAAGTTGATAACGATGTCTTCAATTTTAATCCAGTACCACATAGTTTATCTAGGAGGGGGGTTTTGACATCTTGAAAACAGTACAAGGAGACAAGATAGTGGGAGGGAAGCTTCCAGAGTAAGGAGCCGTGGGAAGAATCAAAGCAAACCACACGGTGTCCTGCATGTGCCACTGACTATATTTCCACTCTAGGTGGGAGAATTTGTGCCCAGACAAATTCTGGGGACAAATTCTGGGGATAAAGGGCAGGCTCCCACTGAGTGGTCCTTAGACATCCACTACCTGGTACCCAAGGAGTTGTCCTCAGGCTTTGAAGAGAATGCTCCATGACTTCTTGGTGACTAAACCAGAAATACTGGTGTCTTCTGTTCCTAAGTCAACCAACTTCCCATGAGTTCAAAATGTGTTCATCCAACACTGATACCATGCAAGAGAAGGGGGAAAAAAGAAAATCTGAGAAATGTGAGTACAAACTGAGGAGCTTGACCAGTCCCTGAAGAGTTTACACAGCTTTCATGATGAAATTGGGCCTCTGCCTGGTAAACAGACCCACAGCTGGGAGGGACAGTTGCATTCTGTGAGTGTGTGGTGAGAAGGGTTACAGATTTGTACCGGCTGCCTCCTCAGTAGTGCGATGAACCATCTTCAGCGTTAGAAGCAAGAGACAGTGGGGTTTTATGTCAGTCTCTTCCCATTAACGATTTTTGATCCCCAAAAAGTGCCACTTCGGGATTGCTTAGAATAAGAATGGCTCAGGACAAAAGAGGCCTGGGGCATTTTTAGACATTGGGCTAGAAAAAGAAAAGCACTGGTTTTGAATCATTTCTCACTGTAAGTAATGTGGACCAGGACGATATGACTCACAAACCAAACTGGAATACACTAATCGGCTGAACTCTGAACCCAACCCAAGTATTTTATTTTTTTTTACTGCCCTAAAAACAAAATCAAAATTGTTTTTAAAATCCTACTGAACCAGTTCAAATTAGAACAAGTCTTTGGGAAAGGTTGAGGCAGAAGAAAAAAGAATCAGAAAAGCAAAATGATTTTCATACAAGTATTTCATTGATTTCAAGTATCTGGCCCATACAAATATGTATTGCATATGTGTTTCTATCAGGAGGGGCTCTTTTAATTTGATCTCACTTAACCTATTTGCTGGATTAACCAACACTCCCATTCCCTCTGCAAAGCCTGCTGGAGGTCCCGGATGCTCTGAACACCAGCGGTTGGTGGGGGACTGTGCAAGGCTCTTCTCTCCTCTGATGAATGGTGCACTTTGCAACAGTAGATTGTATTTGTTCCCAAATCTGCTGTACTTACTATTGTAATTACATAACTTAATTAAATATGAAATACACCGATCAACTAAGTGCAAAAAGGAAGACTTTGTTTCAGTGAAAGCTAAACTGAATGAATGCTTTGGAAAGACTAGGTGAAGCTGGGTTGCATTAAAAGCAAAGAATAAACAACACTGAATGCCCATCCATGGCTCGTTCTTAAAGAAAAGTTCTCAGTAAAACAATATAATTTGAATGTTTCATACAAAAAATAAAATTGTCGTGTATGTTTTATGTTAACGATTCTCTGCTTGGGCTTAAATAGAAATGGTCAATTGTCCCTCTCAAGTGTGTCAGATGAGAGGGTTTCTACTGTACAGACATCTTCCTTCTGAAACGCTAATCTGTTTATGATTATCACACAGGCTTTTCTTCTGGTCAAAGATCTGCATGGCACTGCTTTCACCTCCTCTGTCCCCCTATACCTCACCTCTGTGCAGTGAGTAAGAGTAGGGGTGAAGAGTGGGCAAGACCAGGGAGAGGCTCTGACTGCTCCCCTCTTAGGCTATGTCTCTTTGGGAAGCCACCTTGCCCTTCTGAGACTCAGTTTACTCACTTAGAAAATGGGGGTGATAATAGTTCAGAAGCTCCCCTACTTAAGGATCAAAAGCAAAAGAGCCTTCACAGATGAGAACAAAACTATCTCTAGGAGAAAACCTCTGCCGGCTAACAAGAGATGTCTTTAGAGGCCACATAGTGTCACTTTGAGCTTGCCAGGAACAATAGCAAGAACAACTACATTTACGCATAAGTGAAGCTGTGCCTACTTTGCAGGATCTTTGTGTGAATGAAAAGAGATAAAGTATTGGAAACACTTAGTACAGAAATGGACCTATGTCAAGAGCTCCCTATACAGTAGCTGTAAGAGTATTCTTGTCTAACCAAGTCACCCATCCTCTGTGCGGGGTGGTCAACCCTGAAATGGAATCGTGAGGTAGTTTATTGCATGAAGAGGCAAATCTAAGGTGCAGGTGCCAGATGGACTCAGGTCCTTGCCCTTTTCCACCTGGACTACAACAGACCAGGGAGGTCTCCCCACCTGCACTCACCTCCCTCCTCCAGGCTGTTTCCCATCCTGAGGCCATCATTACCTTTGCTAACTGCAGCTCTCTCCTGCACTGTCCCCAGGCACCTGGCCTCCACAAAAGGGCCTGCTACTCATATCTCAAGCTTCTATGAGAGCTGCTTCCTCTCCACCAGTCCGTCCAGTTAGCATCTCATACTGAGCACATCTAAAGTGATAATCTTCATTTCCCCCACAAAACCGACTTTTTTCCCAGTCTTCCCTATCTCAGTAACCACTCCCATCCACCCAGTTGCTCAAGCCAAATGCTTAGGAGTCATCTTTGATTTCTCCCAGTCCTCAATCCTCAAGGAGCATGTATCAGAAGTCCTATCAGTTCTATTCCTCCAAACACCTTGGAGTTTTCATGTTTCACCCCAGGCCACACCTCCGTCCTTCCTAGCCTAGACCCCCGCGATGGCTGCATAACTGGGCTCCCTGCTTCCACAGTTGCTTTGTCTCTGACTCCTTCTAGAACACCCACTCTCCCCCTCACTCACCAGGTGCCAGCCACCCTGAGCTTTCTCTTGCTCCTGTAACACCTGTTCCGGCCTCAGGACTTCCACACTTGTCTTTCCTTCTGCCTAGAACTCCCTTCTCCCAGACTTCCCATGATCCGATCTCAGCACACATGTCACCTATGCAGGGCCTATCAAGTCCCACCCCCATCACTGCCCTCAGCACACACCCCAGCTCTGCCTTCGACATTGTTCTGTATTGTCTTCACAGCAGTCATCACCAGCCAAAATTATCTCATGTGTTTCCTTGTCCATTGTCTACCCACCCCAGCCAACCACTAGAATTAAGTTCTAGGAGATCAGGGACTTTTTTTTCTATCGTTCACCACTGGAACCCCAGCACCTAGAACAATGCCTGGCATGTAATAGTTGCTCAGTAAAATGTGGCTGAACAGATGGACACCTAACACAATGTCCTCCCTCCCTGTCTCCAGCCAACTTTATACCACGACTCCTGCTTTTCCTTTCAAGCATCACAGCCTCTCAGAAGGCAAGCCTCACCTGTCCCCAGTCCCACGCATGCCCACTCACTCTGTGCCCTCCTTTCACACAATTCCATCATGGCACTCACCCCATTATTCTTCACCATTCTCTTTATCACATGGATAAAGAGACCAACTAACCCTAGAGCTCCATGAGGCCAAGGGGCACCCCTCACCCGGCCTTCCAGCCCCAGCACACACAGCAGTTCTCTACATCTTTGACCTTCTTGCCTTCACTGACTGCTAGATATGAAACAGTCATTCCCTCCTACCCCTTCTTTATCACAGGCTGCCCTTGTAGCACTTGTTGATTGATTGATCTAGTCTGCTCATCCATTGTCTCTCTCCCCCACTGTATCCCAGTGCCTAGGACAGTGGCTGAGACATAGTAGATGCTCAGTAAAGATTTGTTTACAAACGACTCATTCAACGTGTTTGTTAAACAAAGGAACAATTAATTGATTAGCCATCATGAGCACTAGAAATCTCAGAGTACCCAAAGAGCAGGAAGATTCAATGCTGTGTTGACAGTAGTTTCTCATGTTTTCCAAAACAAGACACGTGAACATGATTCATAATAATCACATTCTGAAATGAATGTTAGGGAAGGAAGAGGGCAAGAGATTTGGCTAATGAGTAAAATGCGTCTTGAATGGCTGTAGGGCATCCACCATCTGAATTACTGACTGGTTGCTTCCTGCATTTGGCATTGAGAGCACAGACAGGAGCAGTAAGTCTCTCTGCAGCTCTACTAATTCTACTCCAATTATTTCATTAGAGACTAGTCTATAGATAATTGCCCAGAGGTTTGATTTTATCAGAGGGAGGTCACATTGCCTATGCAGCCCAAGAAAATTAACATAGACACTGGCATGCAGAGGATGGGGGGATGGGTGGCACTCAGCAAAACAGAGTTTCCGTGCAAATTCCAAGAATAAAGGAGACTCAACAGCCTCTTTCCAAGAGAGAGCACTTGGGTCTCCTACCTTCTGCAAGACCATCGACCTGGGCCAGCTGTTGAGTGGGGGCATGAGATATGCTGGCGATATCAGGTTGGCATCTTCCTTGTGATATGTAAATAATATCAACCCCATTAAATCATTTTAGGTGCACGGCAATGCTGAAGACATGATAAATGGGAGTTGGGCAATGTGGCGGCCACAAGGGCAGCAAAAGTGGAGACTGGGCCTGAGCCAGCCAACGGGGCCAGCAGAACAAGAAGCCAGCCCGGGGCTGCCAGCAACCAGGCCAAAAATAATGCATCAGGAGGGCAAGTGAGGCCTGGCTAGGACAGGTGCACCCCCGCAGAGGGAGACGTATGGCTGGTGCCAAACAGCTTATCAATCTAGAGATGCGCCCGGGCACTCAGCTGACCACACTTCCCCTTTGGGCAGGGTCTCTGTGGAGAAGACAGAAGAAGAGTGACTGGCTCCCCTTCCTCTCTCTCTGTAAGTCCCCAGGAGACACGCCTGGTGCCAGGCACAGCAGTTCCCACCCCTGGCTGCACAGTGAAATCCCTTGGGAAACTCACAAAATGCTGATGCCTGGACCCCACCTCCAGAGATTCAGATTTTATTGGATTTGAACTGGGGTGCAGCCTCGGAACTGGGGATTTTTAAATCTCCCATGGACTTTCATGTGAAGCCAGTGTGAGAACTGTGGCCCTAACACACCTCAGCTTCAAAACACAGGCTCCATCTTCACCTGCAGATACACCCATGACTCCCACGACCTTCCCATTTTTAAGCAAAGAGGAAAGAGAAGGACCACTTGCAAACTCTTGTCACCGAAAGATCCTTCCAAAACAATATTCTTCTGTATAGGTTTCACGGAAGCCCTTATAATTTACTATAAGATCCTAATACCTTAGACCAGCCCTCTGAGGCCTCCATCTACCTGCCCATGTGTTAATCCAACAAATATTCATTGAGTACCTATTAGATCCAGCTAATGCTCTTATTCTCATGGAGCTTTCATTCTTTTAAGGGAGATGGAGAATAAACAATGAAACATTACAAATGGAATCATTTCAAAACATGAAAAGTGCAATGAAACAAATAAAACAGGGTGATGTGACAGAGAGAGACAGGTAGGGGATATATGCTAGTTCAGGTGCTCGGGGATTCTGTTTGAGGAAATCCTGTCTGAGCTGAGTCCTGGACATGAAGAAGCCAGCCACGTGAATATCAGAGGGAACAGCGTTCCAGCAGAGGGAACAGCAAATGCGAAGATCTCAATATCAGTCTCCCTCTAGCCCCACTTCAACTCCACTGCCATGCTGCTGTCACCAGCTCCCCTGCTTTCACATTTTGTATTTGTCCTATCAGGGATGCCATCTTCTGATCCAAATCTATTACTTCTTCAAGAACTCCCTCCTCCAAGAACCTTCCCATGATCGCCCCCCTCATTGTAACCGCTCTTTGCTTCACCTCAAACATCTGTGAACACCCTTGTCAACTGCAGCAGGTGCAAAAGCATAGACATGGTTGCTACTGTTCATGCCTCTTTAGTATCGTGCCTGAATTTATGTTGAATCATCATGCTCTTGATTTTACTGTCTTGTTGTTTCACCTGGACACAGCAAGTCTCCTCCTATGGGATTGTTGGTCCTTCAGGGCATAGATCAGGTTTTCTGCTCCTTTGGTATCCCCAGTTTCCTCCTAGAACAGAGCTAGGCATTCATTCACAGCCCCTGAGCAGAGCTGTTTAAACAAGGGGTTGACTAGGTTGTCAATCAGTACTTGTTTGAATGAAAGAATTAATTAGCAAGATTTATCTCAAAACCACACAGCCTTCATTCTATTTTGCACTATCGCTACCTCTGTTTTATAGATGAGGAAACCAAGGCACAAAGAGATTAGGAATCTTGCCCCAGGTCACACAGCTGGTAAGTGGTAGAACTGGGATTTAAATCCGGGTCTGCCTGATATCAGATGTGGCATGGTGCTACATGACATGGCCCCACAAAGAGTGGAGTTCAGTGTTCCCAGTCTCGATTTTTCAATAAAGAAACTAAAACTCATTAAAAAATTGATAGACGTGTCATGGTCCATGGATCAAGCTGGTATCAAAGCCAGGGCGCGCATTCGTGGCTGTGGGCGCCAAGGCCTCTGGGCTCTCTGCTTTGTCATGTTCTTTTCAGAAAGGTCAAAATTCTGATTGGGATTCAACCAAAGGATCAGAGCATCACTGTGCCCTCTACTGAATTTAAGTGCTGCCAGGAAGCTCTTCCTGGCAATAAGTGAAAATGTCTAATGAAATGGCAAATGGGCAGAAGGCCAGAGCATATTCATTCGTGTTAAATAATGTTTTCTTTCTCTGTCTTTCTCTCTTTTGACCATTTGAATAGTGGAGATAGGGAAGGACAGAAGCAAGAAGTTCACCTTTATCAAGCACCCTGAGTAAGTCACTGAACCTCATCTGTAATATGGTTTTAATGGAGGGTGGCAGATTTAGCAAATAAAAATACACAACACACGTTTCAACTTGAATTTCAGATGGCAAGAAAATTTTTCGCATAAGTATGTCCTGTGCAATATTGGGGATACTAAAAACCCAGCTTAGTGAAACTGACCCCACAGTACAGTCACAAGGATTCAACAACACACAGAATGTCAACTGCTCGCAGGGCCCTGACTAGCAGGTGGCAGTGCTTGGCTCAACCAAAGGTTTGTTTTCTTCCTTTACGTAACAGTGTGGAGATGGATAATTCTGGACCTTCGTACAGACTAGAAGATTACAGACTCACAGGCAAATAAGCAGATACACCTGAAGAAAACATGGCTCCCTCAGTATGGGAGACTCTTTGCTCTCTCGTTGTCCCCAGAGAAGTTCTTCTCCCCATAGACAGCCTGTCAGTTCTCCTTCGAGTTGTCTTGCCTTGGCCAGAGGCAGCTTCCAGTCAGGAACTCTAACTAGAAACATGGTCCTTTCCATAAGAGCACCCCCATCTGTGAGAAGCTAGGGGTACCCAAGCAAAGAAGAGGGAGGAGATGGAATCTGCCGGCCAAGTCAGTTAAGTCCAGAAAAATTCCTCATGAGGAGTGATCATGAAAGAGACAACAAGAAAGTGGTTTTGCAAACAAAAATGACTTGGCTGAGCAAGAGGAGAAAATGAGGTGGAGAGAGAGTGGGGAACAGTGAGGGGAACAGGGCCTAGGAGAGAATACGTGAAAAAGTTTACTGGAAAATGCCCATTGGGTAAGGTCTGCTCTGCCTAAATCAGACCTTCAGGGCACCTTACGTGATGCACTGGGAGGAGGGAAAGGTTTTCCGAGGTTCTGGGACAACCTCAGGCACAGCTGTGCAGCACTCACGTTTGTCTTTGATGCCCTCTCCCAAGTCTCACCACCCTCCCTGCCCAGCAATACCCCAAACCCTGAGACATCATTGTAGGAAAAGCACCACCTTCATACCACCCCCCCAGGCCCCACTTCCCCACCCCTCACCCCACCCCCCCACCACCATCCCAGCTTTGGTACTAGTCTATTTATTACCTGTCCAAGGTGCCACTTTCCCAACCAGCTCATCTGACAAACTAATCACAAGACTGGAACATTCTTTCTAGGAATAATTCACACTTTGATGACACTGTCTGGAACAATCTCCTGCCATCCTCTACTGCAGGGTCCTCTCCATTCATTATCTGCTCTGATCGGGGGAAGGGCTGATCTTCAGGTGGAAGATAGGACGATGAGTGGATGGCCTGGTGAAAATGGAATCTTCGTGTGTCTCTCCAAATACACTCCATGGGCAGCAAATACAGTGGTCAATAATTTTGTGTTGGAATGAAATAACAATTAATATGACCTGATGGCTCTCCTCCTTTGAGAGAAGACCATCCTGACTACTGTTCCTCTATAATCCCATCTGGAGGAACATGCACTGATGACTGGGAAACTCACTCATGTCATCAGTTTATGCCCACCCTATCCCACCTTGTATACTGTTCTACTTTGGGAGCCACAAACAGAGAAAGTTTCCCATCAGGCACTTGTGCTAAAGAAAATTCGGCAGCACATCCCCCAGGTGGAATGGCACATTCCTGATTGCTATTAGTACTACCAGTATTGTGCAATGCCTTTGGGCAACCAGCAATGCACTAGGTGTGATGAAGAGTTTAAATAGCAGACTCCCCGACCTCCAACTCATGTCTGAAACTCTGTGGCCTGTACTGGCCTGCCCACTGGAATGGAAAACACAAGAAGATACTCCCAACTTCCTTACCCAAAGCCCCCGGGACTTTGGCAAGCTTTCCTAGGAATGCAAGTTACCAAATCAACCATGTTTGCTTTTGCCCACTCTTTTCCCCACCTTTTGATTATTCAGGTGTCGGAGAAAGTAAAGAGATGACAAGGGGAGCCTTCATCCCAGGGGTTCCTGAATCCCTGGTAGTTCTGAAGACTGGACCTCAAGAATAATGTGCAAAGCTGGTGTTCTGATATACAATACTGTCTCTCAAGCAAGAAACAGGGCAATATGTGGAAGGCCTGGGTGTGTCCATGTCAGGAACCCTTTGCATCCTGGACAGTGGAGTAGAGTTGGCATAAAAACGTAAAAAGGATATTAATTACTCAACTCTCAAACTTTTTCTCTGCAACACTTCAGCTTTTCTAGAAGAAAATGGGTGGTTTCCAGAAAATGTTGAAGAAAAATATTTTTGACCCCAAACTTTCATATCTAGCCAAGTTGTTGCTCATAGGTGTTAGGAAACAGAAAGAGAATTTTCGGAAAGATTCAGAAAATGCATCTCTCCCATATGCTTCCTAAAAAAATACTGTAAGTCAATGACCTCCAGTTAATCAAAAGGTGAGTCATAATTAAGCATTTGAGAACGGGAAAGTTGTGGCATAAAAGAGCTGGCAGTGAGGATGTAAATCAGCCAAATACAGAGTAAAGTATAAAAATTGTCGTAAATATGACTCAAAAGCAAATAGCAAAGTAAAAGATGTACTACATAAAATAATTAGATGACATTAATCTGAGCCTTAAACCCCAGATTATCTTTACAAAAACCAGAAATCGGGAAGAAAGAAGTAAAAGTGTTCCAGATTCTTATTTTTTTATCTTAGCAGGGAACCAAAATATATTCTTTTACTCTTATTTTTTTTAATTTAATTTTTATTTTATTTTTTATTTTTATTTTTTTTTAATTTTATTTTGTCGATACACATTGTGGCTGATTATTGCTCCCCATCACCAAAACCTCCCTCCCTTCTCCCTCCCCCCCTCCCCCCCAACAATGTCCTTTCTGTTTGCTTGTCATATCAACTTCAAGTAATTGTGGTTGGTATATCTTCTTCCCCCCCCGGGTTTTGTGTGTGTGTGTGTGTGTGTGTGTGTGTGTGTGTGTGTGTGTGTGTGAATTTATATATTAATTTTTAGCTCCCACCAATAAGTGAGAACATGTGGTATTTCTCTTTCTGTGCCTGACTTGTTTCACTCTTTTACTCTTATTTTTAATCATTAGAAAAACATAGGTTAAAAAGTGTTTTTGGTAAAACTTAAAAGAGAGTCACTACTAAAAATATAAACAGTTTGAAAAAGACAAAAGTGACCAAACTCTCCAGTGGCAGAGTCTGTCAACAAGTTCCATCATATTTCTTCTCTGCACTTACTAATAAGGGGCAGAGGGACAAGATTTATCTCTGCTCGCAAGGAACTACAACCTAATATAGGAGAGAGAGATGGAAACACATGATTGAAATTCAGCCTGATGTGAGAGAGCTTTTCAAAGACGTATGTATAAAGTTGTCCCCTGCGAACCCAGAATTCATGGTTGGGGGGAGAGGAAGGGTGGAAGGAGGGAGGCAAAGGAATGCGTCCCCTCAAAATACTTAGGACATTAAAATTACTTATTTGTCTGTCTTCCCTACCAGATCATAAGCTCTATGAAGGCAAGACCTTGTCTGTCTCCTTAGTGTCTTGCTGAATGGATGGATAGATGGATGGATGGATGGATGGACCTTAGTTAATCAGATCCTTACCTTGCTCAATTCCCATTTCCCCTTGGGATTCTAATTCATCCTACTTCTAAGGTAGTAAAGTCCACCCTCCCACTCAAACCTTCCTCTGTAGGCCTTTTGCCTTCTCTCCCATAGCAGCAAATTGCCAAACCATTCCTGAGCGGCCAGGAGGAGGTAATGGCCCTGCCTAAATGCTTATCTTACCTTACCATCAGGGAGTGCCTGGCTCTGGGGAGAATAGAGGCCAGGGCAGTGTATTATTCTTTCTGACTCACAGTGCTAAAACAGGAGAGTAAGAAAGCATCCTTGTTCATATTCTTTCTTTCTTCCTGGTTTGACTGAAAGCCCAGAAAGCTGATCTGTGGCATAAAAGATGTATGAAGTCAGACTTTAATTAGCAGGAAGAAAGGGGGCGGGGCAGACACCCGGGTTATACCAAACCAGCCACTAACAGTCCTGGCGTCATCTCTGTCCACCCTTTTTTCTCTTGCCCTCCCTAGGGAGAAAAAAAATATGAAGATACTTTCTGGTGGCAGAGCAGAGCAGAGGAAGAGTTGGGAATGCAGTCATTTGTACCACTGGCCTAGTAAAAGTCGCATTAGGATTTTAGCTCCTGTAGGAAGTAGTCATGGCAACCTCTGGACTCAAGGAGCAAGCAGCTCCCTCTCGGCCATTGTCAGGAGCACAAAGTCCTTGTTCAGCTTTCCACTGGTTGAAAAGCAAACCCAGCTGATAGACACAGACACAGATAGACAGGCTCTCACACATATGGAAAAAAATTTAAATTGCCTATCAAGAGGCAAGATCCTTCCTACAGCTTTTAATAATCCAGTTCGCTGAAACCTTATTTGTCTGCCCCTTATATTTCTCCTCCACCTGCTGACCGTGGGAACAGGAGGTGCTCTGATGCCAGCAGGGAACAGCCTTCCAGTGAGACAGCAGCTGCCACAAGGGCCCTATGTCCATGTTTGTTCACTCTTGAAACCCGGCTCCTCGGAGCCACCGCAGCTATGGTTCCCTAACTTGTGTGCAGCAACTCCTGGCAGAAGGGGCAGGAGGGTGCTCAGAGGGCTGTGTATAGTGGAGCACGCTTGTCGCTTCCTGGCTGCAGCTGTTAAACCCACACTGCTGACCTGAACCAGCCTGCCCTTTCCATGGGAACCCACGCCCCACCCTCCAGACAGGAAAGAAACCAAGCCTTCCCGAGTTCCAGTGCAATCCCAAACCCTATGAGGAAAATGAAGTCTTTCTGAATTTGCTTAAAAGGGCAAAATAATAGAGAGCACCAGCTGGCATGCTGAAGCTCTGAGGGGGCTTTGTCACTGAGGCTCCATCTCTCACAGTCCCCTCTCTAGACTACAGCTTGCAGAGGACACCTCAGGGCACAAGCCACAGGAGGGTGAGCTGGAAGGGGCGTGGATGACAGCTTCATGGCCAGGTGAGGAAACAAGTACAGAGAGCTTAAGTGACTTGTCCAAAGGTGCACAGCCAGTTCGTGGCAGAGCCCAGACTGAAATCTGGGACTCCTGGAGGCTGGGTAGATAATGTGAAAACATAGCAATTGCTCAAGACAAAGGAAACAGCTCGAGCACACAAGAGACCAAATTAGACACTGAAAACCTGGCACCAAGACCCACTGGAATCTAAAGAGATTATTTTCAGAGTAATAATGTAATACTAATCATAATTAACTGTGAACCTACGCTGGGCTGGGCATTTTACTGGATGCTTCATATACATTATTTCTCTGTGACAAGGATGGTTATCCCCATTTAACAGATGGAAAAACCAAGGCTGGAAGAATATAAGTAACTCACCCAAGGCCACACGGATATTGAGAAGAAAAGCCAAGATTCTGCCCAGTCCTTTTGTCCCCAAAGTCTGGGACTTGATTCATTACAGCACTGACTTTTGTTGAAAGGAGGGACAAAGAACTGCATGTCCTTGCTGATTTTAGCTTGCCATACGTTCAGACCCTAAACTAAGCCATCTTCTAGATGAAAGTTAAGACAGAGTATAAAAGTCTCTGAGAGAAAGTGATTCATGAATAGGCTGGTCCGGGTTATGTGCAGGTGGTAGAGGTACTTTTGGGACTGGCCTTGGGATTGTACGTGTGTGTTTGCTGTGAGGTCAACACCAAGACTCTCTGTCTTTCCTGACGTTGCATGTAGAGCCAGAATTCTCCCAGTAGGCCAGATCAACAGAATGGGGCCTGTTTTTTCTAAATGTTAGAAACCAAAAGATTTTTTAAAGTCGGTCAGACATCGACATTGGACACCAAGGCTCATCTGAACACTTGACAGGCTGGATTCCAGAAGGTCTAATTAGTCAGCACTGTGGGGGAGTCCCAGATCCCTGCCAGTGGGTGCCACTGCATTAATTCACTCCCAGGATCCCTACCTATTACCCTCAGAACAAGCCCTTGGCTTGCTCGCCAGCTGAAGAGAATACAGGCATTTCAGAGCAATAAGGCAGTTATTTTCCCTCGTGCTGACTCTGAGGACAGAAGCACTGGCTTTGGATTTGAGAGGCCCTCAGCCCTGTTCCCAGCCTGACATACTCTTGCTCTTCTGTATAAAGCAATCATTTTACTTTCCAATTGAGCATGTTAGTGGACTTGATTAAAATGAGGGACATTCAGGAACATCCCAGAGCACCACTTGCGTTTGTGGTCTATGGACCACCTGGCAACCTGCTAAACCCACACAGCAGATGGGGGCTTGAAGCCCACCCGACCGAGCTCCCTGTCTTTCCACATTCCCCATTCTCTTACAGCTCAATTCAGAAACTAAATATGAGTCACCCGCTGTGTGCCAGCACTGTGCTGGATGCTGGGGGTAGGGGGACAATTAAGTCAGGGAGTCTGCTGTCCAGAGACTTGCACTCTAATAAGAGACACAGACAGGTAAACGTACTTGCAATGAGGCATGAGGCTTGTAACCTCAGAAGTACATACAGGGAAGGGAAGCGGGGCAGAGGAGTAAGAATCATCTGCGAAGGTCAAGGAAGCCTTTTGGAGGGTGATACACAAACTCCGGATGACTGGAAGCAGTGAGAAGGACAGAGAGGGCAGAGGGAAGAGCACAGTGAGGCACAGAGCACAAAACAGAGGGACCTCAGGCCCTTTAAGGAGGTTGGCTACCAACCTGTTATGTCACCAGCATGGCACAGAAGCCCGGGAGTAGTCACCAACTCTGACTTCTGTACCCACAGCCCCTCTCTCCTCCTCCTTGCTTGTACCTCTGTGGTCTCTGATCCCCTTGGCTCAGGTCGTGCTTCCAATTCTGGCCTCCAGACCCCTGACCCCATGACATGTTCTGGATGCCCTTCCCTGATCTTGGCCTTCTGGCCTCTTTTGGGCATGATCTCCTCTGTGATCTGCGACTATGAGTGACAGACACTCTTCCTACCCCACCCTGCCTAGGACCCCATAAAGGCCAGCCCAGCCCAGCCTCCCTCATGGGGACCAGACACACACAAGGATCTGTAAGTTATCAGATAGAGCAAGAATAAAAGAATACAAGTGAGAGAAGACATGACTCTAGAAGCAGGCAAGAGACCAACCCGAATCCTTCAAAGGAGTTCAGAAGACATGGGGAGCCATTAAAAGGCGTGATGCCAGGAACTGGCAGATTGTGACTCGCCCTGCCAGGGGTTACTCCGGGGGTGACAGGGTGGATGGATCAGAAGGAGAGAGACTAGGAGTAAGAAAAAAAACAGCATGGGAGGCTGTTGCTGTTGCCCAAGCAAGACTTGAGAAGGAGAGAAGGTCAGGCTTCCCTGCCACTCATGTCTAGAACAATCACTGACCTCCCTGAAGGGGGGAACAGGACAGACCTAAGGTCCCTGGTACGCTTTCTTGTGGTTCTAAAACCCTTCGTAGTGGTTCTGATTCTTATCATCAGAGGCTGCTCCTGCCCCATCACCCCCACCATTCTCCTGTGCCCCCTCATCTGTCCTCTCCCCCCCACCTCCCTCCCTCCGTCCACCCTTCCCTTCATCCTCTTCCTTTTCCTCTTCTTTTTTCTCTCTCTCCCTGGAGCAATATGCTTTGCTTCCTGCCTCTAGCTCGAGCCTACTGGACAAGAGAGAAAATGGAAAAGTAAAACTGCAAAGGAAGGCCGAGCTACAAAACACTATCTGAGGAACCATCGGTACGTGTCTGGGGGAGGCAGGGTGGCAGGAGGACCACCGCCTTGCCACTCCAAAGCAGGAGCTCTTGAGGTGCGGAGGCCCAGCAGAGGCTTGGGCTTTCATGAGTCTGGAAACTCCAGAGCGCTCAACAAATATGGAGAAGAAAAAAAAAAAAAAACTTTTGTCATGGAGTTCATCACTTTGGAGCCTGCAGGAGGAAATCACAGCCCTCTTCATTGATCTTTCTTGGCAGATGGTGGGAAATAGAGATCCACGGCACAGCACCCACGAGCCCACGTCTGGCTTGCCTTGTGACCACCCACCCCCCTCACCGTGGCCAGAACAATCTTCAGTGACTCTCCACCAGTCACAATAACCTGTTTACAGACATCTGTAATTCCCAGGCACTTTTAGGACAAGGGATTCAGGATGGTTCCAAGTGGGCGGCAAATTCTTCTCTAAGAGAAGCTGTTCCTCTCGATCTATTTATGCCGATGTAAACACTTGCCAAGGAAACAAGGCATGTGGGCATGCGCCGGCCCTACAGGCCCTCGGGTGGCTGCAAAAGGCAACTGGAAAGTCACATGTCATAACAGTGGAAAGTACATATGCAACTATTCTTAGCCCTGGAATGTATACACTGTCTCCCTGCCCAGCCGTCCTTGCACAGAGCTCTAGAAAACTGTGAAAGTGCCTTCAGCATAAACAAACCCAGAACTCTCCCAGGACAAATTATTTGCCAACTGAAGGAAAGGCCTGGAGTTGATGGTTTCACTTAGAGCCAGAGGTAGAAGCTCTCTGGGTGGACAAGTCAGACCAGGCATCGGTGGATGTCACTGCAGCAAAGCAAGGTAAATATCCCTACTGCTTTATGCTTCTGCAGGTGGACTGCCAGATGCCAGCCAATGCAGCAGCGTCCTGTTTGGGCTCTGCTTCTATTTATTCCATCTTTAAATAAAACCTGAAAGCCTCCATGAAGCCATGTTTTTAAAAATATATATGAGGGTACTTCAAAAAGTGCATAGAAAGGGCTGTATTATCTTTTAATTCTATTTTTCCATGCACTTTTTGAAGTACCCTCATATATATATATTGTAAAAGTGTATTTTCATCCCTCACTTCTGGCTAGTTACCAGAGGGCCACACCCCCAGGATGCCATCCTTGGGGAATGACTAACACCCAGGAAGAGATGTTTAGATGGTTTTACTAAATTTATGGATGTGCTAAGAATCTGGGGAAAGGCTGGACACTTCTGCTGATCGAATGCAGCACTGTTACCTTGCTTCAGGCTAACATTTCAGCCACAGACAATCCAGTAACTTTCACCAACTTTGGTGTTTGGGGTTTTTTCTCAGATTAGCTGAAGATGCTATCTGCCTATCACCTTTGAGAATAATCACAACCAAAAACTGAGGCGTTGGCTTTGAGGCCTGGGGTGCAGGTGGCCTCCCTTTCCAGCTTTCACTACACGATATTCTTGGCGATACCTGCAAGCATCTGGTGAACGCACGTAGATGCGCGAGTCTGGGAGCCCCCACAGCTAGACCCTTTCGCACAGGCTGCTGAGAAAGTCTTGGCCCTTGCTCCTTTTGGGACTTCCTTCCCTCTTTGTAGGATGGATGAGGAGTCGCCAGATGAACTGTTCTTCAAAGACCAGGACTTCTCCTCTGACTTGTTGAGGCAGCTCAATGGCTTGAGACAAAACAGGATGCTGACGGATGTGAGCATCTGCGCTGGTACCTGGGAGGTCCCCTGCCACCGAAATGTACTGGCCTCCAGCAGCCCCTACTTCAAGGCCATGTTCTGCAGCAATTTCCGGGAGAACAGTGAGGCCAAAGTCCAGCTGAAAGGCATCGACTCGCCGACCCTGGACCAGATCGTCCTGTACGTGTACACGGGCGAAGTACACATCACAGCCGAAAGCGTCCTTCCCCTGATGGGGGCAGCTTCCATGCTGCAGTACCCCAAGCTCTTTGAGGCCTGCTCCTCATACCTTCAGAGCCAGCTGGCCCCCAGCAACTGCCTGGGCATGATCAGACTCTCAGAAATCTTAAGCTGTGAGACCCTCAAGAAGAAAGCCAGGGAGGTGGCCTTGACCTGTTTCCCAGAGGTGGCTGCATCAGCGGACCTGAAGGAGCTCTGTGCCGTGGAGTTGCAAGACTACCTGGGAGATGATGGTCTCTGTGGGGAGGAGGAAAAGGTGTTTGAGGCCCTCATGGTTTGGATCAAGCATGACCTCCAGGCCCGGAAGCAATACGTGCAGGACCTGTTCCAGCAGGTCAGGCTTCAGTACATCCATCCAGCCTTCTTCCACCACTTCATCGCCAACGACAGCCTCCTTCAATCCTCGCCCACATGCAGGACGATCCTGGAGACAGCCAAGAGGCACATGTTTTCTTTGCACAGCACCAGCACCCCAGACTGCAAGCCCCCATGGCACGTCCCTCCAAGGAACTCTTACCAAGACTGCCTCATCCTCTTGGGTGGAAGAAAAGACAACCAGCAGACCACCAGGGATGTCCTGCTATACAATGGACAAACCGGCCAATGGCGGAGCCTTGCTAAACTCCCAGCTCGGCTGTACAAGGCCTCGGCTGTCACCTTGCACCGCAGCATCTATGTGTTTGGGGGCATGGCTGTTAATGCAGGGAAGAGTCTGGTCAGTCACAATGTCTACATCTTCTCCCTGAAACTCAATCAGTGGAGGCTGGGGGAGCCCATGCTGGTGGCCCGCTACTCCCACAGAAGCACTGCCCATAAGAACTTCATCTTCTCCATCGGGGGCATTGGAGAAGGGCAAGAGCTCATGGCCTCCATGGAGAGGTATGACAGCATCTGCAACGTCTGGGAGAGTATGGCCAGCATGCCAGTTGGGGTTCTCCATCCGGCTGTCGCTGTGAAAGACCAAAGACTGTACCTCTTTGGGGGAGAGGACATCATGCAGAACCCTGTGCGCCTTATTCAGGTAAATGGCTCGTTCTTCCCATCATGTAAGTGCATGAGTGTGTTTATGCAGACACACACACACACACACACACACACACACACGCAAATACATATATCGACACACATACATATGCATGTACACCTACATGCACACATATACACACAAACATATACACATATACATGCATGCACACATACATACACACAAACATGCATGCATACATGCCTGCATATGAACACATGCACACATGCACACACACACACTTGTCATTTGCAGGGGAAGAAGGAAGTAAAGGAGGGAGGGGAGAAGAAGAAGAATTTGGGGCAAGATTTTTTTAAATTCAGTAATTCTTTTTGTGCAAGAGTAATACATGCAAAGGTATATCAAATACAATTCCTGTCCATGAAGAGTTTATCTTCATTTGAGAAAAAAATTATCTAAAAATTCAAGCCAGAACACATCAAATGTCAGATAGTGAAGTCCTATAGGAATTTGAGAGATGCTTCTAACCCAAATCAGTAAGGCCTTAAAAGAAGATTCCCAAGCCTTGATCCACACTTCAGCTTCCAAATGCCCTTAGATGTGCTGACCTCAGATGCGCTGAATCAAATCTCTTTGTATGGGATCTTGACAGGTATGGTTTACAAAAGCTTCCAGGAGATTCTAAAGTGCAGCCAGGTTGGGGAACCCCTGTCCTAATGATAGGTAGATATCAATTTCACTAATTAGCTCTCTAAGAAGTGCAATTAATAAAGGTCAAATTTCAGAATACTAAGTGTTTTCCAACTTCATGCAAGTTTCTGGAAACCTCTGCAGTTCATCTAATGACATGAGAAACCTGAACACTGAGCTTATCTTTGTAGATAATCCAGAAGACCCCAGAGATGTGCTTTGTTCATTTATAAGAGTTATGTTAAACACCAACCACTGTGACGGCCCTGGGGACATAAGAGGGAACAGCAAATTACACTTAACCCTCAGGGAGTCTGGAAGACTAGTGCAATTCAGATGCTGAATAGAGGGTGCTCTAAGAGGACAGGGGGTGCCCTAACCCAGTCTCATTACGATTCAGGGAACTTTGGAGACCCTGTGAGGGTGGCTTCAGCTGAATTAAGCAGAGAAGCAGGAGAGGAAAATGTCAGGTGAGGATGAGTGAAAGAGGAGGGAGGCGGGGAGGGTGGATGCTAAGAGAATGTGCAATAGACGTGTCTGAAGCAGGGGGAGTGTTCCTGGGTAAGGGAACAGCTTGTACAAAGGCCCTGAAATACAAAAGGGGCACAGCCCATTGCCTTAAGGAACTGAAAGCATGACAAGGTAGTTGCAACACAGAGTAAAGAGGAGAACGATCACGTATCAAGGGGAAGCCGTGGAGAGAGGGGTGTCTCTTGGTCCTCATATCATCTCCATCAGCCCCCTTCCCAAGCTATCCTGAGCAACCTCCTCCACCCAGACTGCTGTGCCTGAGCCCCTCCTTTAAAAATTCTGGAACATTCTTGAGGGGTGGGTGTTTGTGGAGATGAGGCTGGTCTTTCTAGGCCTTGCCAAGGAATTGGGATTGTTGCCTGAGAGTGATGAGACCTCATCCAAGGTTTTCAAGCAGGGGGCATGAGGTCATCAAATTTGCATTTTTAGAAGTTCCCTCTGGACATCTTGTAAGGAAGGGATTGGAGGGGGCCTGAGTGGACAAACAGGGGAGAGTTGGGAGATTCTTCTAGAGGTCCAGGCAAAAAATAAATAAAATAAAATAAAGTAAAACAAATAGAGGTCCAGGCAAGGGATGATGATGGCTAGGACAGGCTGGTGCCAGTGGAGGTTTTTGTCTCATCTTCACTTCCCCAGGCCATATTTTTGGCCTCTCCCTGACCAGCTAAGGAGATTCTTAGTCTTTCCAGAAATACTGCTCCAAATCCCACTCCTTTACTTCAGCTGGGAGAGACATGTTCTGCTCCCCTCCAGGGTACAACCACACAATACAGACAGAACAAAGTGCTTTTATGTAAAGCTAAAGCCCCTCCCTCTTTTCTGACTATTTTTCAAAACAGAGTCAACAAATATGCTGGTGAATTCATGTTGCAAAATGGTCATCAACTTCCTAAGAATAAAATGCAAAGCTCAGAAAAGCTTTAGGCTAATGTATCAAGAAACATGTAGTACAATCAAACAAGATCACTACAAAGCCAAATACACACGAAACCTGTGAGCGATCCTTTTGCACCACAGCAATGAGAAGAGGAAAAGGGTAAAAGTATTAATCTGGATACTTTTCTAATCTACTTAGCACTAGCTTTGAAATGAACATTTTACTATTCGAGTATAGTTTAAAATGAATGCTTGGAGTTACTCGATGGGAGCAGTTTGGATTTTCGGGCATAGGTTTGGAGTTTTCTTCATAGAATGGTTCATCTACATGCATTCTTTTTTTTTTTTTTTTTTTTTTTTTTAGGTTCTGAATTAATTTATTTGTTTTGTTTGTTTCTTTGTTTGTTTGTTTGGTGGCTGGCCAATATGGGGATCCAAACCCTTGACTTTGGTGTTGTAACACCACACTCTAACCAACTGAGCTAACCAGCCAGGCCTGAATTAACATTTTTTTAAAAACTCTTTATTGAAATGTGTTGATTGTACATATTTATTGGTACAGAGTTATATGCAATACATGCATGTAATGCATGGATGCATTCTTTTAAGAACGATACCATAATGGGGTTACTATGCAAATTGTGTGTGTCTGTTTACCTTTCTACCTGGCCCTCTTTCTATCTCAGTTTCTGGATGGCATTAAGCAAATCCCTTACCATAACAAAGTATCACTTCCTCCACTGCTCAAACACCATCCTTTGTTATCCTTGCCTCTCTGGGGAATTAGGAGGATTGTGAGCAAATGTTTAATCTATTTTTGAAACCATACCCGAAGCTGATAAAGAACAGAAGGCTGCAAGGCAATTACTCACTCAAGTAAAATGCAACCAGTGTTTGCTTTTCTTCCAAGATCCCACTTTCCAAAGAGTTTATCACCTACATATTTTCAGATGAAACCTCGAGGCTTCACGGCCATTGGGATTGTCCCTGTCTTTAGCACTTGCCTTCCTGCAGGCTTCTCTGACTTGAAGGACTGACAGAGACTTCAAGAGATCTCCAGTCTCAAAAGCCTCGGTCAGGAAAATCTCCAGATAGGGACATGAGTGTCATGGTTTAAGAGCATGGGTTCAATCGGACCAGCCTTCCACTCACTCTAGCTGTATGACCTTGGGCATGCTGAGGCAGGGCAAAATAGGGACACACCCCAGGGAGGCTGTTCATAAATATCCAGATTGGATCAGCCAGTGCCTGCGAACTAGGTGGAACAGACGGGGCAGAAGACGGCCATCAGGGGCTTCCACCCACGACAGAAAAGGAGAAGGTCGGGGGCACCTGCATTTCTCTCTGGCAGAGACACCTGCACACTTTTTTGGCGGTACCTTCGCTTGGTAGTAAAGCCCTATTATGTCCCATTTCTCTGTCCCTCTCTTCCTTTCCTTTTGCTGGTCCCATAAAAAAAAAAAGAAAAGAAAAGAAAAAGAAAAATTTTTCTTTCATGAATGGACCGAGAACCTGGATCTGTCACTCAGTAACAATGTCACTTAACCTCTCTGAGCCTCAATGGTCTAATCTGAAAAATGGGAAGAAGTAATAGTACCTGCTTCATAGGATGACTGGGAAGATCAAACTTGGTAAAATGATAAAAATAAAGTCTTTAATAATGCTGGCAATTATATTTTACATGAAAAGAATTTCATGGGAAGAATACTGCACCATGTCCCCTGTAAACAGATGTTTTTGTTCTTTCTTTTTTGTTATTATTCTCTTTTTTCTTTTATGTAAAGTCTATCCTGTATCTGTGGTGCTAAATTTTGCCCTTTTTTTTTTTTTTTTTTTTAGATGGCCAAACTGTCAGCTTTATTACAGATAAAGCCCATATTTTTATTTATTTTTTTTTTATTTTTCTTTTTTTTTTAATATTTATTTTTTTTTTAATTTATTTTTTTTTTAATTTTATTTTGTCGATATACATTGTGGCTGATTACTGCTCCCCATCACCAAAACCTCCCTCCCTTCTCCCTCCCCCCCTCCCCCCCAACAATGTCCTTTCTGTTTGCTTGTCGTATCAACTTCAAATAATTGTGGTTGTTATATCTTCTCCCCCCACCCCGGTTTTTGTGTGTGTGTGTGTGTGAATTTATATATTAATTTTTAGCTCACACCAATAAGTGAGAACATGTGGTATTTCTCTTTCTGTGCCTGACTTGTTTCACTTAATATAATTCTCTCAAGGTCCATCCATGTTGTTGCAAATGGCAGTATTTCATTCGTTTTTATAGCTGAGTAGTATTCCATTGTGTAGATGTACCACATTTTCCATATCCACTCATCTGATGATGGACAGTTGGGCTGGTTCCAACTCTTGGCTATTGTAAAGAGTGCTGCGATAAACATTGGGGAACAGGTATACCTTCGAAAGGATGATTTCCATTCCTCTGGGTATATTCCCAACAGTGGGATAGCTGGGTCGTATGGTAGATCTATCTGCAATTGTTTGAGGAACCTCCATACCATTTTCCATAGAGGCTGCACCATTTTGCAGTCCCACCAACAATGTATGAGAGTTCCTTTTTCTTTTTTTTTTTTTTTTTTTAATAATCTATGATTTTTATTTTTTTTTATTTTATTTTTTTTAATTTTATTTTGTCGATATACATTGTAGCTGATTAATGCTCCCCATCACCAAAACCTCCCTCCCTTCTCCCTCCCCCCCTCCCCCCAACCATGTCCTTTCTGTTTGTTTGTTGTATCAACTTCAAATAATTGTGGTTGTTATATCTTCTTCCCCCCCCGCCCCAGTTTGTGTGTGTGTGTGTGTATGTGTGTGTGTGAATTTATATATTAATTTTTAGCTCCCTCCAATAAGTGAGAACATGTGGTATTTCTCTTTCTGTGCCTGACGCGTTTCACTTAATATAATTCTCTCAAGGTCCATCCATGTTGTTGCAAATGGCAGTATTTCATTCTTTTTTATAGCTGAGTAGTATTCCATTGTGTAGATGTACCACATTTTCCGAATCCACTCATCTGATGATGGGCATTTGGGCTGGTTCCAACTCTTGGCTATTGTAAAGAGTGCTGCGATGAACATTGGTGAACAGGTATACCTTCGACTTGATGATTTCCATTCCTCTGGGTATATTCCCAACAGTGGGATGGCTGGGTCGTATGGTAGATCTATTTGCAATTGTTTAAGGAACCTCCATACCATTTTCCATAGAGGCTGCACCATTTTGCAGTCCCACCAACAATGTATGAGAGTTCCTTTTTCTCCGCAGCCTCGCCAGCATTTATCGTTCATAGTCTTTTGGATTTTAGCCATCCTAACTGGGGTTAGATGGTATCTCAATGTGGTTTTGATTTGCATTTCCCGGATGCTGAGTGATGTTGAGCATTTTTTCATATGTCTATTGGCCATTTGGATATCTTCCTTAGAGAAATGCCTACTTAGCTCTTTTGCCCATTTTTTAATTGGGTTGCTTGTTTTCTTCTTGTAAAGTTGTTTGAGTTCCTTATATATTCTGGATATTAATCCTTTGTCAGATGTATATTTTGCAAATATTTTCTCCCACTCTGTTGGTTGTCTTTTAACTCTTTTAATTGTTTCTTTTGCTGTGCAGAAGCTTTTTAGTTTGATATAATCCCATTTGTTTATTTTTCCTTTGGTTGCCCGTGCTTTTGGGGTCGTATTCATGAAGTCTGTGCCCAGTCCTATTTCCTGAAGTGTTTCCCCTATGTTTTCTTTAAGAAGTTTTATTGTCTCAGGGTGTATATTTAAATCCTTAATCCATTTTGAGTTGATTTTAGTATACGGTGAGAGGTATGGATCTAGTTTCATTCTCCTGCATATCGATATCCAGTTATCCCAGCACCACTTGCTGAAGAGGCAGTCCCTTCCCCAGTGAATAGGCTTGGAGCCTTTGTGAAAGATCAGATGGCAGTAAGTGTGTGGGTTGATTTCTGGATTCTCTATTCTATTCCATTGGTCAGTGTGTCTGTTTTTATGCCAGTACCATACTGTTTTGGTTATTATTACTTTGTAGTATAGCTTAAAGTCAGGTAGTGTTATGCCTCCAGCTTTATTTTTTTTGCTGAGCATTGCTTTGGCTATTCGTGGTCTTCTATTGTTCCATATAAATGTCTGAATAGTTTTTTCCATTTCTGAGAAAAATGTCTTTGGAATTTTGATGGGGATTGCATTGAATTTGTATATCACTTTGGGTAGTATGGACATTTTCACTATGTTGATTCTTCCAATCCAAGAGCATGGAATATCTTTCCATCTTCTTGTATCCTCTCTAATTTCTCTCAACAGTGGTTTGTAGTTCTCATTATAGAGATTTTTCACCTCCTTGGTTAACTCAATTCCTAAGTATTTTATTTTTTTGGTGGCTATTGTAAATGGGCAGGCTTTCTTGATTTCTCCTTCTGCATGTTCACTATTGGAGAAAAGAAATGCTACTGATTTTTGTGTGTTGATTTTGTATCCTGCTACTGTGCTGAAATCATTTATCAATTCCAACAGTTTTTTTGTAGAGGTTTTAGGCTGTTCGATATATAGGATCATGTCATCTGCAAACAGGGACAGTTTGACTTCATCTTTTCCAATCTGGATGCCCTTTATTTCCTTCTCTTCTCTGATTGCTCTGGCTAGTACTTCCAACACTATGTTGAATAGGAGTGGTGAGAGTGGGCATCCTTGTCTAGTTCCTGTTCTTAAAGGAAAAGCTTTCAGCTTTTCCCCATTCAGGATGATATTGGCAGTGGGTTTGGCATATATGGCTTTAATTATGTTGAGATACTTTCCCTCTATACCTAACTTATAGAGGGACTTTGTCATGAATGAGTGCTGAACTTTATCAAATGCTTTTTCAGCATCTATAGACATGATCATATGGTCCTTGTGTTTGACTTTATTAATATGGTGTATCACATTTATTGATTTGCGTATGTTGAACCAACCTTGCATCCCTGGGATGAATCCCACTTGATCATGATGAATAATTTTACGTATGTGTTGCTGTATTCTGTTTGCTAGTATTTTAGTGAGGATTTTTGCATCTATATTCATGAAGGATATTGGCCTGTAGTTTTCTTTTTGGTTATATCTTTACCTGGTTTTGGTATCAGGATGATGTTTGTTTCATAGAATGAGTTTGGGAGATTTGCGTCCGTTTCAATCTTTTGGAATAGTTTGTAAAGAATCGGTGTCAATTCCTCTTTGAATGTTTGGTAAAATTCTGCTGTGAATCCATCTGGTCCTGGGCTTTTCTTTGTTGGGAGCCTTCTGATAACAGCTTCAATCTCCTTTATTGTTATTGGTCTGTTCAAATTTTCTACGTCTTCATGGTTCAGTTTTGGGAGCTTGTGTGTGTCCGGAAATTTATCCATTTCCTCCAGATTTTCAAATTTGTTGGCGTATAGTTGTTTATAGTAGTCTCAAATGATTCCTTGTATTTCAGATGAATCAGTTGTAATATCGCCTTTTTCATTTCTAATTTTGGTTATTTGAGTCTTCTCTCTTCTTTTTTTTTGTTAGCCATGCTAATGGTTTGTCAATTTTATTTATCCTTTCAAAAAACCAACTTTTTAATTTGTTGATCTTTTGAATTGTTTTTTGGTTTTCAATTTCATTCAGTTCTGCTCTGATCTTAATGATTTCTTTCCATCTGCTAACTTTAGGTTTGGATTGTTCTTGTTTTTCTAGTTCTTTAAGGTGAAATGTTAGGTTGTTCACTTGCCATCTTTCTATTCTTCTGAAGTGAGCGTTTAATGCGATAAATTTTCCCCTCAATACTGCTTTTGCAGTATCCCACAGGTTTTGGTATGATGTATCATTGTTTTCATTAGTTTCAATAAATTTTTTGATTTCCTGCTTGATTTCTCCTTGGACATTAAGTAGAATGCTGTTTAATTTCCATGTGTTTGTATAGTTTCCAGAGTTTCGTTTGTTATTAATTTCTTGTTTTATAAATTTTGCCCTTAATGAACTAATATACATTTGACATTTGAGTTTTGAACTGAGGACATTAATAGGAGAACCTGTTCTAGGGAATCCACATTTGACGCATTATTTCAGAGCCTGGCAAAGGAACAGGCCATCTCCACTCTGGTCTTCCTTTTCTCGTGCTTCTTTTTTTCCTATGGCTCACATGACTTTCAGGCATGAACTGTTCAAAAGCCATGCTCACTTACCCCAAATGTATTCATGGCTCTAAGGCCCTCTCAGATGCACTGGAATATTTAGAAATTTAAACATGAGCTAGAAATAAAAATGACTGAAAAATCATTGGTTTTCTGAATACCCAAGTTGCTCCATTTCTCATTAAAAGAAAAAAATGTTCTAAGCAAGGTAAGCAAGATGCATACTGCAAGTGCAGAACTGTCAGTCCATCCTATACATATGCAGCCAGTGATCTCATGGGGTTGCTTAAAAGATCGATTTCTAATAATATTCTTCTTTCTGTTATTTAATAACATTTTATCGATTGATAATAATGTAGCCACATTTTAACAACTGGAAAAAAGTAGAAAGAAAAAACTCACTCCTAGTTCACCTTCTCCATTACTACTTCTGTCTTGTTAAAAAAAAATGTTTAACTTTAAAATGCAGTGCCATGATTCTATTTCCCCTCAGGTTTATCACATTTCCAGAAACACATGGTTCAAAATGGAGACGAGAATGATCAAGAACGTGTGTGCTCCTGCAGTGGTGCTCGGGGAGCAGATCATCATTGTGGGAGGTGAGTTCGAATAGAGCCTCGCTGGGCTGGATGCAAACTTGGCACCTCCCACAGAAAAAGGGTCACTAACAGACCCATGGCGTCCTGCAAGATAGTCTTCTTAAAAGCACATCCACCCAACCAAGGCAGTGTAGGCAACCCAACAAAGCTCTTTCCTCATCTAGAAGTTTCTCCCCTGTCTTTATCTTAAACAAGGGATGAAATAATGCCTATTTCCCAGAGTTGTTATGATGATAAAATGTACTTTTGTATCTAAAACACCTAGCACTATCCCAGACACACAGTAAATAAAAAATGCTTGCTATTGTCAATAATATTGGCTACTAATGGATCATTTCTCTGTAATCGCAGCATAGTGTCATGATTAGGAGGACTGGTTTGGGGATCAGATAGACCTGGTTCAAATCCTGGTTCTGCCACTAACTGGCTCTATATTCTGTGGCAAATTATTCATCTTTCTGTGCCTCAGTTTTCCCATCAGTAAAATGGGGATCCTAATAGTACCCACCAGATAAACCCTATCTGGCTGTGGGGACCCATCATCTGGGTGCCAACCCAGCTCTGCCACATACCAGGCCTTGGCCAGTTACCTCGACATCCTATGCTTTGGTTCAGAGTCCCAGCCTCAGTGTCAGGAAGTGGCAGGGATCGGACGTGTCCCAGGACTGTGGACCTCCAGTCCCAGACAAGCAATGCTGAGCTTGCCCCTGTGTCACCTGGGTTTCAGGTTACACAAGGAGGATTCTGGCTTACGACCCTCAGTCCAATAAGTTTGTCAAATGTGCGGACATGAAAGACCGGAGGATGCACCACGGGGCCACGGTGATGGGGAACAAGCTGTACGTGACAGGCGGCCGGCGGCTGACTGTGGACTGCAGCATCGAGGACTCAGCCTCCTTTGACTGCTACGACCCCGACACGGACACCTGGACCTCCCAGGGACAGCTGCCTCACAAGCTCTTCGACCACGCCTGCCTTACTCTCCCATGCATACCCCAGGCGCCCAGCCTCCCATGAGGGGGATGAGAAACCTCTGTCTTAGGCAAGACGCTTTCTGTTCAGGGACAGAAATGCAACTCCAAAGAGGATTAAGCTACCCTACAAGGAGGCAGGGAGAGCAGGGAGGCCTGGAACCGGGCGTGTTGTTGCCAGAAAACTCTTTCTGCTCCCCCCCCCCCGATCTGTCTTCTCTCTCTGTCTCTGTCTCTCTCCTCTCCCGCCCCTACCCCCATCTCTACTCTCTCTGTGTGTCTCTGTTTCTCTCTCCTCTGGTCTCTCTTCTCTGTCTTCTCTCCCTCTCTCCTCACCCTTTCCCTCTCTCTCTACCTCATCCCTATTAGGCTTCACTCTACAAACAAGCTTCTTTATTCACACAGTATGGGGACAGTGACAACTGCTAAACCCAGACTCACATTCTCTAGCTGTGCACCTTCAGGAGAGAAATTTATCTGTCATTATTCACATAGTAGTCCTAAAAACCAGTGCTGATGGGCCCTATTTGTATTCCATACCTCCCTCCTGAGCCATCACCTTTGCCAGGGACTGTGCAGCTGTAACTAGCCAGTCCTGGATCATATCCCCACAGGAAGAGGTGGGGATAACTATTGTGACTGACAGCCCATTCGAATTGCATGTAATGAGAAAGAAGCGGTTTCTCAAAAGAAGAAATTCTGGGGTGACAAAAATCACATCTGCCCAGGACACTGTTGAAATCCAGAACAGAGGGCTGAGAGACCCGGGAGGATCGCTGGAGGCCCTTGGTTCAGGTGGCAGCATGAGCAATTGGCCATGACTGTGTTTCTCTGCATTCTACAGATGTAGTACATTGAAATTCCAAATAAGTATGTGCAATCCAGTATCTAGTGTTTGAAAATTATCCTGCGCTGCCAGAATAAAGTGTGTTTCTGGTGCCAAATGATCTTTTTCTCCTGCCTTTGGGGAGCTATAAACCTGCAGAATTAATCAGGATTTTCATTTTGGTAAATGTTATGAGAATTGCTCTTCTGGGGAAAGCCAACAAATTATTTCAGAGATCACAGCAATCACAGGCCTGGGATGCCCCCGTTATCTCGAGGGGCCTCCCGCACTGGCTTGGTCCCAAGCTCAGGAATGAGCTGAAATGTAGAGCAACGGTTCTCAGCGCTGCCTGCACGTTACAATCACCTGGGAACATGTTCGGAAACAGGGCCGAGCCCCATTTGAGACAGATGAACGGGGCTTCTCAGAGGTGGGGCCCAGAACTCCATTCATTAAAAGCTTCCCAGATGATTGTAATGTGTAGTCAGGGTCGAGAACCACTGCCCTGTTCAGCTGTGGGCACTGAAGACCTGCATGCTGGTTCCATTTCCATTCTGTCCTGGCCAGCCCTAAGCTCAGCAGTGTAGGCAAAGTTGTCTCTGCACCAGTGGAAGCATCTGGAGTGGGTCTTGCTGCCCTGAGCCTGACACCAGAGTGCCCCCAAACTGTAGCCTTCCTCCCTGCCCGGCTCTCTAGGTCCATCTTCTGGGCTTTTCTTTTCTTCCTACTTTGTATTTTTGCACTTCAGAATCTCCTACCAGGGTCTGAAGCTCTGCCCTGCTCCCTAAACCACTTGGCTATGATCCAGAGACCCTACCTGGATTGTCAGCTCCTGCCCCATAGCCTGGACACTGTCTCCTTAGACATTGACTGGCATCTAATTCCAACCCATTGTCTTTGAACCCTCTCCATTCAGCTGTCAATCCTACCTCTCCCAGAAACTGTGCTTGGAGAGGTAATCAGTGACCCCTTCGGTGCCAGAACTGGCTGTCCATTTTCATTTCCTGTCTTCCTTGACAGCTAGCAGCATGCAGCATAGCTGTCCCTCCTGCCATCTTGAAACACCTTCCTCACCCCCTGCTGGGACAACACGGCTCTTGCTTCCCCTCCTACTACTCTCTGCAGCTCATTCTTGTCTCCTCATTTTCCTGACTACTAAGTAGTGACACACCCTAGGGCTCAGTCCTCAGACCTTTGTGTATCTACCCTCATCCCCTAGATGTGTGAGCTCATCTAGCCCCTGGATTTGAATACCACCCACATGCTGCCACCCTGCCAATTTCCCTAATTCCAGACTCAGCTGTGTGCTCTCTGCCTCCACACTAATGCTAAATCCATTTCTTAAACTCAACATGTTCAAGACCCCTCTCACCTCACCAAATCTGCTCCTCCCATGGGCTTCCCCACCCTGGGAGAGGGCAGCACCTTCCCGTCAGTTCCTCAGGCCCAGAGCCTTGGGCTAGTCTTGATTTCTCTGTTTCTCCCACGCTCCACTCTGTCTGTTCCAAATACACCCAGAGCCCAGCCACACGTCGCCATCCACAGCGCACACTCCGGTCCCAGCCGTCCTCTCTCTCCTGAGCTATTGCGATGGTTTCATCACTGGTCTCTAGAGACCTCAATCTCCTTTCAACACAGCAGCCTGTGTGATCTTTTAAAACATAAACATAAGTCAAAATAGGTCTTTCCCCTGTATAAAACCCTCCAAAGCCTTCCCAGCTCACTCAGATGACCCTGAGGAACCTGCAAGCTTTCTCCCCTACCCCACGGCCTCACACTCTCGTGTCCCATCATGTCCCTGTCACTCAGCGTTAGCCACGCTGCCCTTCAGGCTCAGGCATTCCAAGCACTTTGTTTTCACACTTGATTTCCTCCACCTGAAAACGCTTGTCCCAGATGCCATAGCCACGTGGCTCACTCCCTCACCTCCCCAGGTCGCTGCTCAGAGATGCCTTCCCTGCCTCCACCCCACCAACATGTCCTGTCAGCGACAACCCTGAAACAGATCCCAAATCCTCCAGTCCCCCTGTCTTCACTGCCGCTTCTCCGAGTGCAAGCCATCCCCATCTCCTGCCCAGCCTCCTGCAAGGGTTCTCTGCTTCCACTCCCGCCCCGCAGAGCAATCGTCAGAGTCACCTTTTTAAAACACAAACCTGATCCTGTTACTCACCTGCTTGAAAGGTTCCTGGAGACATTTGCATAAAGCCCCCAATCTCTGATCTAGCCTCTAGGGCCTTCCGCAGTCCAACACCTGCCTCCCGCTCTGGCCTCATCTTCTCTGCTCCAGCCATTCTTGATTATTCTATACTCTCATTCACTCCTGCCTCAGGAGGAATCACTACCTGATTCACTTCCCTCTTACCCCTTCACCTGATGTAATTTCAATTTATACCCTACACACCAGATTAAAAATCCTGCATCAAGGGGGCCTTCCATGTACCCCTCCCCAGCCTGGCTTGGGTCAGCTCTCCCATGAAATGCCCCCACTGACCCCTACCCTTCCCCCTTGAGACCCTCATTCTACACCTGTTTGGTTGCTGTCTTCCCCTCTAGATTGCTCATATCTGTCCCGTTCATGCTGAATGAACTAAAGAATTAATAAATGAGTAAAGAGGCTGAATCTACATGTCGCTGGGGTCTCCATCTCAAACTCAGAGGTAAGTGTGCGCAGGCACTGTTTTAAGTGCTCCAGATCCTCTGCAAAGGGCTCATCCTGTCCTTCCCTCTTTTCTTCCCTTTCCCACCCTGAACTGGGTTTGGCAAGTCCTGATGGGGTATGAAGTGTCCTGGCCTACCTGGATCAAGCCTGGAGGTTCGGGGGCTTTATCCAGAAAGATCTATTTGCCTGGATTTAGAAGTGGGTGTCTTGCGTCTATAAACTCCTTCTGTGGTCTCCAAAAATCCTTCTGTCAGAGACTTGCTAATGCCTTGACTTTCTTTTCCTTTCCTCTCAGTCCAATATTTAATAAGCTGCCAGAGTTTGTAGCTACTTGAAGCTTGTCCAAGTCTCCCTGGGGCACAGAAGAACTATGTAAATTGCCTCCTGGGATTTATAAAGAAAGATGGCACCAGGGCCAAGCACTTGGAAACACGTCACAGGCCAGCTTTGTGTGTCAATAAGATGCTTTTGTGGCAGATGAGTCCACACACCTGTGCATCCCACTGGCCAAACTCAATATCTGAATTTGATGGCAAAACAGATCTCAGCATATGAGGGATCCTTTCCAATCTGCTGAGGATAATCTCAGTCCAAAAAGAAAGAGACAGTTTTGGCACGAGGCTTCCTTGGCCTCACTGGCTGAGTAGAGAGTCACAGTCCATAGTTGAGGTCAAAATATATTTAGCCAGCAGCAGTTAAACTGAAACGTTTTAAGTAAAAAATGTCAAATGGCCTGACTAATCGTTTCAACAGGCGACAAGGGAAGGAGGAGACATGAAATGGAGCAAGGGTTAAGCAGGAAAAAACTAACAAAAATATCAAACACCCTGTCCCACCATAAAAGAGTGAGCAGAAAAAGGAGGGGGAAGCAGAAGAGAAAATAGCAAGGGAGGGAGAGAGAGGGGAGCGAGCGTGGGCAGCGGGGAGCGGGACCTGGAGGCGGCTGCTGGTCTTCAGCACCGGACGACCCTCCCAGCTGGCTGTGCGGAGGGCACCATCACACCATCCACGGGCCAGCATGTGGCCAGCCAGATACTGCACCGGGCTATCCCCTGGCAGAGCAGCATGGCCCCAGCAGGACAGAGTCACTGGAATCCTGGCCCCACCCCATTCACACCCTTCCTGATTCTCTGCCCATGAACAGTGGTGGTTTTGAATGTGAGCCCCAGCCTGGAACCTCCACTGTCCCTCCAGGTCAACCCTCCCTTTTGATTCTGCTCTTCCTCTTCAGTATCCACTCTCTCCGGTGAACAACACAAAGTCCCAAGTCCTCACCTCTTAAAATCAGACGAATTGGGGGTTAAATCAGGTAGGAACCCAGATGGTGTCTAATCTTTAATAATTATTATTACAGATCTGAGAACGACGAACAGTATTTCCTAGAGTATATGAAAAACAGTAGGCGAGAAAATGACATTGATTTTTTGCCAGAGAACCCTGTTGGAGACCCGCTGAAAGCATGTAGCCTTCAGATGATCCAGATCCCCAACCCTCCTCAAGTGCTCCATCTTCCTGGATTGCATTTCAGAGAACTCCCGCTCCCGTCATCTGAACTTGGAAGGCATTAAAGACTTTTTCATCCTCAGGGATCTTGACCACTTTCCCTTCCCAACGATTCGCTGTTAGCGGAAACACATTGCACTACAGAG
Source organism: Cynocephalus volans (assembly GCF_027409185.1). Classification (NCBI taxonomy): domain Eukaryota; kingdom Metazoa; phylum Chordata; class Mammalia; order Dermoptera; family Cynocephalidae; genus Cynocephalus; species Cynocephalus volans. Next base: position 77,477,873 of record NC_084474.1, on the reverse strand, counting down.
AACAAACGTGGGAGCAAGAGAGAGCTGAGTCCAGTTCGGGTTCTGCCACTCACCGGCAGTACCGCTTTTGACAAGTTCCTTCCCCTCTCTGAGCCTCAGCTTCCACATATGGAAAATGAGGAGATTTTGACCTCCCTGAGCCCTGAGGGATTGTTTCAAGGACAAGGAAGATAATGAACATTAAGGGACATGGTACAGTGTCGAGCATAAAGGGGGCAATGGACACAGCTAAGGTCCCTGTCCTTCCTATTCAGTACTCCTCCCTGCACTTATTACTAGCTAGCCTGCACGTCCCCAGTGAAAAACTTCTCTAAATATCCACTTTTACCAAGGAACGGAAATTGACCCTGGCGACCTGGAATAGCCCCCTCCCCTCGGGCTACCATGGCTTTTCACACCTGAGGACCCATTTCCTGCAGCTTGCTGACTACTCTTCTGTTCACTCATTCATTCACACACTCAGCTATTCATGCATTCAACAAATATTGACCAGAAACCCCTATATGCCGAGCATCACGCTAAACAGGGGAATCATGGAATGAACAGGGAAGGGAATGCAGCTCCTGCGTTTACAGAGCAATGGCATTTTCCAGCTTGAGGTGCTTGAACAGGAAAAGGGACAGGAAACCAGGTGGTGGGACTCTGGCAGCTGCCCTTCAGGGCTCCTCCCAGATACTCAGATGCTGTATTCATTTCCTGTGGTTGCTGTTACAAAGTGCCACAAACTGGGTGGCTTAAAACAAGAGCAATTTATTCTCTTTCAGTTTTGGAGGCTAGAAGTTCAAAATCAAGGTGTTGGCAGGATCATGCTCCCTCCAAAAGCTCTAGGGAAGAATCCTTCCTTGCCTCATCCCAGCTTCTGGTGGCAGCCAGCAGCCCCTGGCTTACAGCCACATCACTCCAATCTCTGCGTCCATCCTTACATGGTCTTCTCTGTGTGTCCTTTTCTGTCTCTCGTTTGGATCTGCGGCCCACCCTGATTCAATATGATCTCATCTTGATCCTTACTTTAATTATATCTGCAAAGACTGTTTCTAAATAATGTCAGATACTGAGAGTGCAGGTAGACATGAATTTGGGGGAGATGCTATTCCACCCACTACAGATACCACCTCCCCTAGGAAGGCATTCCTCGTGAGCCATTCTCCCCCTCTGCACCAGGCAGGGCCACTATGATGCTGACTTATCTCCCCCATTTCATCATAGGCATCTTGTAGGCATAGACCATGTCTCTGTATCCCCCACAGCTAGCATGGGGCCTGGCACTGAGAAGATACTCAGTAAATGTGTGTTGAACTAAACTAAACGATTCCACAGAGACTAGAAATTTTTTACCGAACTCCAACGTCTAATGGCAAATGTATACAGGACATAAATTCCAAGCAGCTTCTCCAAAGCCCAAGATAAGCATCATTCGCCAAATACCGATTGAAAAAGAACTAGGGTCCGTGAGGAGAAGCTCAGGGTCAGGCTTAAGAATTTATCTAAGAAAACGAATCTGTTGGCACAAGGTCACCTTCTGGGATCTCCTGTTCTCTGTCTTGCCAACCTAAGCTTTTGAGGTGATGTCATGAGAGGCTGCAGTTAAAGCAGAATCCGATGTGGAGGGCACTGGAGTGGGGGTGGGGGTCTGGTTTCTGAAATGTCAGCTCCCACGCAATCTTATAGGAATTCTAGGCTCCCGTTCAAATACCACGTCATTCTCTTCATGTGGGGAATTTGGTTTTTGTTTTCCGTAAAGATATCCATGAGTCTCTTTTCCTCTTCATTTCACTTGTTTGATTCAATTAGAATGCCGGGGCCTGTGATCCAGAATTCCCCAGTAACCCTCCCATAGCAAGTCAGCGGTCCAGAAAGAAATGGTGCTTTGAGGACACCGACAGAATCCGAGGTGTTTGTAAGTTAGGAAGATACAGAGGTCTGTCCTGTTCAAAATCAGAGGCTATCTTTGCAGTTTCCCCAAAAGACCTGTCAGCCCTGCCTACATTCAGAGACAAGAGGCCCACCTCAGAGCAACTGCAAAATCAAAATCTTCTAAAAGGAGCTGTAAGAGAAGCAAGGCAGAGACAGCTATGCTGACGATAAGACCAAGGAGAAAAGCAGTAGAATTCATTAGCAGGGCCTCTGGGACATTTATCTTTTGTGGAGTGTTGGGGAAGAAAACAGAATTAATTCCCACTTTGGGTATGGATTTATTTGGCTTACTTATCTGAAGGGCAAAACTAAGAATGCTAATGGGTTTGAGGGAGCATAGATCATTCTCCACCTGGGACTGAGATTACTGATATCTATGCACATGAGTGTAACAATTAGCCCTCAAAAAAATATTTGTTGAATGAATGAATCAGTAAGTGATCATGTCTAATATTTACTGCTCATTTACTCTGCATCTAGCACCGCTAAGGGCTTTCCTGCATCACCTCACTCAGGCATCTCCGGAACCTTCCAGCACCTCGTCAGCACCCTTCCCTGACCACCCTGACTAAAGTAGGCCCCCCACTCTCTGCATTATTTCTCTCACTCCTCATTTCTTCCCTTCATATCTTTTATCATAATTACTCATTGTTTTATTTTCTTTCCTGAGTTTATTTAGTTGAAACCCCCACCCAAATGGAAGGGCTGTGCAGACGCCCACATCTGTTTTCTGGTACCTGACACACAGTAGGCAATCAACAAATACACGTTGAATGCATACATGCATGCATGAGTGCATGACTGAATGAATGCATGCAGACTGAATGAATGAATGCATGCATGCATGCATGCACGAATAAATGGCAGTCCAGGCATTTAAGATGCAGCAAAAATGAGAGAGAAGATACCTTTGTAGAATGGCATGGGGTGGGGAGGTGCACATGCGGGAAGGAAGGGTTGAATGGCCATGAGTAGGGCATAGAGGTCTTTGACCAAGTGAGTGCTGCAGGCAGCCAGTGGGAAGGATGGGGAAGTACAGAAAGTTTAGATGGGAGGCTATTCCTGTCCCCTGGGAGGAATGATGAGCTATGACCACTAACAGTAGCAATGAGTAACAAGGGAAGAGAGGGGGACATGAAACAAAGAAGCAGAAGCCACAGGAATCACTAATTGGATCCAATTGACTAATTGTCTGTCACTAAAGGTGTGGGGGGACATCAAGGAAGAGAGAGAGCAGGTTCTAGCCTGGCTGGCCCACAGGATGCCTGTGCCATCAGCAGAAGGAAGGGAGAGCTTGCCATGGGGTGCCCAGTGAGGACATGAATGCATGAGAAAGGCGTGGGAGTCACAGAAAGTGTTCTCCCAAGTCATAGAAAGTGTTCTTTCCTCCAGGTGTTTCTATATGTCCCAAATCTCTGCAATCTTTTTTTTTTTTTTTTAAAGATGACCGGTAAGGGGATCTTAACCCTTGACTTGGTGTTGTCAGCACCACGCTCTCCCAAGTGAGCAACCAGCCATCCCTATATAAGGATCCGAACCCATGGCCTTGGTGTTGTCAGCACCACGCTCTCCCAAGTGAGCCACGGGCTGGCCCTCCAAATCTCTGCAATCTTGCTTGTGGTCCTTCTCCCCATTAGATCTCAGGGGCTCGTTTCCAGAACCCCTTTTAAAACTCACCAGCCACCACTGAAAACATCTAATGATGGTTTGTGTGTGGTGAGCTTTGGTGTCTGTGGAGGAGCAGGTAAGACAGTGTCTCAGAGTAGAAGAGAGCACCCTGGCTCTGCTCCTCACTGGCTGTGTGGCCCAGGGAAAATTAATCAACCTCTCTGTTCCTGTTTTCTCATCTCTAAAATAGGGATTATAATAATACCTGCCTCCTCACAGAGTTTTTGAGAGGATTAATGGAATATGTAAGGCTGTCTGTAGGTTAGCCATGATTATTATATTATTACTGCTATTAAATACAGTGCGCTTCAAAGTGAAACGGCTGTGGAGCCCACCTCTGCCATCTGCTGACTGTGCGGCCTTGGGAAGGTCTCCACACCTCTCTGACTTCAGTGTCTTCCTTGGTAAAATGGAGATGATAGCTATATCATCCTGTAGTGGGTTGAATGATGACCTCCCTCAGCCCCCAAGATAGAACTTTATTTGGTAAAAGGGGTTTTGCAGATGTAATTAAGTAAAGGATCTCAAGATGAGAGCATCCTGGATTATCTGGGCAGGCGCTCATCCCAATGACAAGTGTCCTCATAAGAGAAAGGCAGAGGGAGATTTGGGACACAGAGGAGAATTATGTGCGAAGACTGAGGCAGAGACTAGAGTTATGCAGCCCACAGGCCAAGGAATGCCTGAAGCCACCAGGACCTGGAAGAGGCAGGTCTCCCCCAGAGCCTCTGGAGGAAATGTGGCCCTGCCAACAGCATGATTTTATACTTCTGGCCTCCAAAACCATGAGAGAATCAATTTCTGTTGTTTTAATCTTTCGTGTCTATGGTAATTTGTTACAGCAGCCACAGAAAATTAATACACCACCTCAGCAGGTTGCTGCCAGGATTGTAAGAGGCACTGTCCATAAAGTAGGCAGCATTCGACAGCTTGGAACAAGTATTACAGTTCATTGCCTTTCTCTAGACCTTCATTTCCCCATCTGTAAAATGGGAGTATGAGGTGGGATGAAGGTATTCAAGTTTTGGCTACCCTGTGCGGGCTCTTTCACCACTCACCTCCTTCACAAGGCAGGTTGGGACCAGGTAATTCTCTATCTCCCACCCTCTCCCTCTTGTCCCTCACTGCAGGGATCCATGACAGAGGTTGCACCCAGCTGGTGGGTCCTCGCATTTCTCTGTCCATCACAGAGGATGGTGGGCACTTGTCCTTGTCCCCAGTTCCTCACTGGAAGTGATGATGTGACCCCATAATCCTGGACAGTAACTCTCCAGATCTCCCAACATGGAAGAAGACTCTAGAAAGTCATTCAACCCTCATAGCACATGGCTGCCCCGATCACATTTTAGGAACTACAATATTCTCCTTCTCCTCAGGGCTTGATAAGGAGGAGGTACTTAAGACACCCATATAAATGTTTAAAGCAAAAATAATAACTATGAAAGGTGGGGATAATAACCTATGTAGAAGTAAAATGTATAAAAATGACAGCAGAAAAGATGGGAGGGAAGAGATGGCAGCGCTCGGTGGATGCATCGGATGGGGACACAATCATCTTTCACCCATACTGTGCGAAGAAGCCTGCTATGGCTCAAATGTGTCCCCCAAAAGTTCACGTATTGGAAACTTGGTCTCCATTGTAACAGGGGGAAGAGGGTGGGACATCTAATGATGGTATTTGAAAGATGGAATCTCTGAGAGGTGATGAGGTTGTGAGGACTGTGCCCTGGTGAATGGATTGATCCATTCATGGAGTGACGGGTGTGGCACTGATGGCTTCATAAGAAGAGCAAGGGAGAAGGTTAGGTCTCTTCCTCAGCCCATTCTCACCACACGTTAGCCTGAGTTACTGTGGGTAGTCATCACCCACCAAGAACGCTCCCACCAGATGTGTTCCCTGGGCTTTGGACTTCCCAGCTTCTGAAACTGTAAGAAGTAAGTTTCATGTCTTTATAAATTACCCAGTTTCAGATACTTAGTTATAAGCAACAGAAAGCGACTAAAACACAGCCCCCTCGCTGCTCTCCCTGGCTCCGTTCCCTTCCAACTCGCTGTCCCCTGCCACCAGGAGTCTGGATGGGAGGGGCAATCCTAGTGGGGTGGGGAGGAATTAACACACTTATCTTTCTAAAAGATAAATCTGGCCAGATGGCTTCCTTGTTTATATCCCTTCAATGGTTTCCCACCTAAAAGAATTCTGACTGAGCTTCCAGACCCAAGAGTTCCTTTACATGTGGGAGAATAAACAGCCTCTACCTGATTAGATAACAAATAAAATGGGAGCCAAGGGCCCACCCAATGCTCTTTGCCTTGGTGCCCCACACTCCATCTCTTCAACTGGCTGAAAAGAGAACTCTCTTATTTGCCTATTAACAAACAGTGCTTAGCTATTAGCGAAAGCTGTTGATTTATAGAAACAGAGACTCAACAGACCTCAGACACTTGACCTTCATCCTATGGGGACACAATGACCTGGTCTTCCATGCCCAAGACACAGGACACTTATCCCATGGGGGCTCAGTCCCTATGAGTGTGGTCAAGGCCTCAGTTTCTCAGAAAGTTTTCAAGGAAATGCTTTTGCCCTTAAAATTGCCCCCTTCTTTTCATCTGGAATGATGATTTATTTCATTATTCAGTGACTGGAAATCGAGGAAATTTTGTGGTCAGAATAAAAATGTGTCACACACAATTCCATATATCCATGCAGTGAGGCTGAGAAAATCCGAGAATTAAAAACCACTGCTTCTCCCCCCAGGGTTTAATGGACCTCCAACCTTAATCAAAAAACATTTCTTAAAAAAAAATGTAATTTGAGATAAATCTGTGTAAACAAAGATAATTGTCAAAACACTGTAGTTTCTTGAATTCGTTTCAAGCCCCCAAATTCTCAAATGCAAATGCATTTCCAAGCCATGGAGCTAGCTGGAGGCCTGAGGTTCACTTGGTGCAGTCCAGAGAGTCCACTTGGAGAAATGGAAGCACCAGCAGGCATGGAGGAAAGCGTGCGAAGGCCTGCGTCTGAGGTCAGGCCCTCCCTGGACTGGCCATGGGACCGTGGGCAGGTCACTAAGCTATGGTGTCCTTGCCTGTAAAATGGATGAGCCTTATCTGCCAACACTCTTGAGAAAACTGGGGTAGTACGTGTAAAAGCAGACAGTGGTCTACAGTGACCAGGGATAAATATTCTCCCACATTCTTCGTTCCATTTTTCCATGCTCAAGGCCCATTCGGCCTGGGGAAGCAGGAGCAGAGGGACAGTTAGAGAAAGTCACAGAACACACTCATGTATCCAGCATCCAAATCAAGAAATGGGACATTAAAGGATCGCAGAAGGCCCCTCTGCATCCCCATCCAGAATTCGACTCTCTAAAGGTGACCGCTATCCTGACTCCACCACCTTAGATCAGTTGTCTCTGTTTCTGGACTTCACATAAATGGAAGTGAATAGTTTGAACTCTTCAGACTGCCTTCTTTTGCTCAAGATTATGTCTGTGAAACTCATCTATGTTGTTATGTGCAATTACAGTTTGTTCGTTCTCATCGCTTATGGTATTGAACTATGTGACTATACCGTAATTCATGTATCTGTTTGACTCTTAGTGGGCATTTGTGTAGTTTCCCATCTGGAGTTATGATGAACATTCATAAGCGTATCTTTGGTGACCATATGTATGCATATCTGTTGAATGTATAACTAGGGATGAAATTGCTGAGTCATGGGTGCACACAAATTCAGCTTTGTAGATACAGCCAATCAGTTTCTTAAACTTGTTGTATCAATCTCTACTCCCACCAGCAGTGTATGAGAGTTCCAGCTGCTCCATATCCTCAACGACATCTGGTATTGTCTGTCTTTTTCATGTTAGCTATTCTGGTGGATGGGAAGTGGTATCACATTTCAGAGTGGTATTTTTAAAGTGTAAATCAGATTATGTTACTCTGCTGTTGGTTTCCCTTCACACTCGGCATAAAACTCAACTCCTTATTCTGATCTACAAGGCCCTGGTCACCCCTGACTTTCTCTCCAAACACTCTCTACTCACTATGCTTTAGCCCCAGTGCCTTCTTTCTAGTGTTCAAATATGCCAAGGTCATTCCCACTTCCATCTCTGACCACCGTCTAGTGTAGTCATGGTAGCACCTTGTGGCACCTACCAATACCTCCCATTTCCTTTCTTAAGATTTGTTTTCTGCCTTATCACACTAGAATATATGCTAAGAGCAGAGCTGTGTATCTTCAATGCCTAAAACAGTGCACACAACAAATATTCAATGAATATTTACTGGACAAATGGAGAGTGAGAGGGAAAGAGTTCATAGACAACATTCTCAAAGATAATTCTAGGATATTAAAGCTAGTGGAGCCCCCACTCCACCCCTCCCCAATTCAACTGATAAAAATGAAGCTCGGAAAGATAAAGTGATTTGGCCAAGTTCACAGTCAGCAGCAGAGATGGGGTTTGAACCCAAGCTCATGATTTCTGGTCCTACACTGCCTACAAGAACAGAGATAAAATCTTATTCCATATAAATGAGTCTCTAATTATTGAATGTTAGACATTAGGAATTGATTCAGCCTGGAGAAGTCTCCGCTCACACCATGAGGGATGACAACACATCAAAAGGATGTGAGACAGGTCATTTCTGGGTCCCCCAAATCATTTCTGACCTTGGTTCAGAGGAAGAAGACAAGGTCAAGAGGGTAAATATGGACGGAGGTGGCTCTAAGTCCATCTTCCATCCTCTGAAGAGAGGAAAGAGAACCATGTTGGCAGGAACAGTTTCCCTGGGCTCCAAGGCCCTGTTTCACATGCTTAGTCTGGGTGAGAATCAGGTTGTACCGCAATGTGGGCCTCAGGACCGGTTGCATAATTGGATGTGTAATCAGTACCTTAGAGAACTTCAGCCAAAAGCACTCCTGACACCACTTCAATCTTACTGAATCACCTCCAAACCCCATGACTGGATGATTCACTGGTCTCCTCTGGGGTCATGACTATCAGGTGCTGACCCAGAAATGAGAACTAAATTCATAAGGGGAGAGATCCAACTAGAGTTGGAACACTGGCTTTTCCAGCGCTTCAACCTACCACTCTTTGGGTTTCCTAAGAGTGACAGAGGCCATGTTGGTCTGTTCCTCTTCAATCTAAATAAAGGAGGAAAAGATCACCAGAGACCAACTAGAAAAGAGAAGAAACAAATGTTTGGGAAGAAATTAACCTGGGATGATAAAAACCACACATATCCTCAATTCTTTACCACAATTCCAAAATCCAAAAAGCTCTGAAAACCAAATTTTGGCTTGTTTGTTTCTTTCTGTATATTTGCAGCAAATTCATTTGGCAGCAAAGCCTGATGGCAAAAATTGACATAGAACTATTTTTAGTTTTTATTTGTCCCGCTTTAGGTGCATCGCATACTTTTTGATGTAGGAATATCTTTGTTTGATCATGAGGGGCTGAATCAGATCCCAGTGGAGTGTTTCACATCCGCTGGTACACTGTACCCACTGCTCCACTGAAACACTGTATCCACACAACAGTATATTTTGCCTCTCTTTACTGAAGGATGAGAATTCTTAATATAAAACACATCTCGCTCCTAAGACTTCAGATAAGGACGGTAGACCTGTAATTCTTCACTTACTTTATCTGATATACGTAAAAACACAGGACAGGCAGTATCATCCCCATTTAACAAATGAATAAGCTGAGGTTTACAGAAGTTAACTTAAGTCCATACAGGTACTCAGTGTCAAAACTGAAACTAGAACCCAGGTATAGTGGATATACATTATTTTTCCTGCTGGTCATTCATGCCCCTGTCTTTTTGTAATAGCACCTCAGTTTTGCTTTAGAAAACTATGCACCACTCCCCCACTGCTTGTAGACTTGGTGGGTCCCACTTTCCCCTAGGCAAGTGAAGGGTGCATGCCCCAAGCTAAGCCAGCCAGACTTTCTCTGTCCCTCAAAACTATATCCAGAGAGGAATTACTCAAGGACCAACGAGAGTTAGAGCTGGATGCTCCCAGTAGTGGTCCCGGGAGAAGCTCTAGGTATCGATTGCTGCCCTGGGCTCTCTGAGGCTTGACGCTGCACCTTTCCCTTGGAATCTGGGACTTAGTCCATATCCTTCCAACAAACTCCTTTTTTGTGTGCATTGGCCAGAGGTGGTTTCTTTTGCTTTTAGACAAAGAACCCTGACTGAGATACCATGTCTCTGGTCCCTAAGCCTCCACTCTTTCTTCCATTCAATGCTGGAGAGGATTATTATACACACACACACACACACACACACACACACACGTTTGTGTATTAGATAGATTAGATAGCTAGATATTAAATATATATACATATGTAAGTATAATATGGTTAAAATGGGATATGTCTCTCTCAATTTATAGGTACTTTGTATCTATTAGTTTTTACTATCATTTAATTCATCCATATGATGAAATATGGAGACAATAAAGTATAAATAAATAAACCAAAATGTTAACAGTAGTTATCTTTGGGATGGGATTATAATAATTTTCTTATATTCTTATAATATAAGAAAATTATTATAATAATATATTATATTATAAGAATATAAGAAAATTATATTATATTATATTATATTATATTTATTATATTATATTATATTATATTATATTATATTATATTATATTATATTATATTATATTATATTATATTATATTATATTATATTATATTATATTATATTATATTATATTATATTATATTATATTAGAATATAAGAAAATTATTATAATCCCCCAGAGATAACTACTGTTAACATTTTGGTTTATTTATTTATACTTTATTGTCTCCATATTTCATCATATGGATGTATTAAATGATAATAAAAACTAATAGATATAAAGTACTTATTAACTGAGAGAAAATTTGTAGAGCACTTTGTGAGCATTATATTATTTAATCCTTACAACAACCCTATCAGGTGATGTATTAGTTATCTCTTGCTACATAATAAATTACTCCAATTTAGTGGCTTAAACCAACAATAAGCATTTATTATTTCACACAGTTTCTGTAGGTCCGGAATTTGAGAGTGGCTTAGCTGAATGGTTCTGGGTCAGGGTTTCTCATTAAGTTACAGTCAAGATGTCAGCCAGTTATTCAGCATGTTTCATTTGAAGGCTTGACTGAGGTTGGAGAATCCACTTCCAAGATGGCTCACTAATGGGGCAAGAGTCCTCAGTTGCTGGCCACATGGACCTTATAGAGCTACTTAAGTGCCCTCCCAACATTGTGGCTGGATTCTCCCAGAGCGAGTAATCCAAAAGACATCAAAATAGAAGCCTCAATGCTTTTTATGACCCAGACTCAGAGGTCTCATTCTGTCATTTCACAGTATCCTATTTACTACAGAGGCCAACCTCTCCAATGTGGGAGGGAACTACACAAGGATATGAATAGGAGGAAGTGGGTATCAATGTGGGCTACCTTGGAAGGCCGGCTACCACAACTGGGTAATATCAGTTTGTTTACATTTTACAGATGGAAGTCTGTGCAATTGGCCCAAGAGTGCATGGCTGGTTGGCTGCAGAACAGGACTTGAATCCAGGCTGACCAACTCTAGAGCCCATACTTTTAACTATGATATGATACCACATCCCTAATGTACTTGGCCATCCTACTAATGCTGAATATCTAAGTGAATTCCAATTTCTTATTACTAGAAATAACACTGCAGTGAACACTTTCTACAGAAATCTGTATCTCCATCTCCTGTTAAGGCTTTAGGACAAATGCCTAGAGATAGAATTGCTAGGTTAAAAGGTGTGAACTTTTTTAATGCTCTTGACACATACTGCAAAATTAATTTCCAGAAAGGAAACACCAATTAACAAGCTCAGTGAAAGTTACGTGGATGCCTGTCTCACTGCATTCTTAGCACAACTGAGTATCATCATTGTTTAAATCTCTGTTAATTTAATAGGCTAAAAGTACTCATTCTGATTTGCATTTCTTGGGACATTTCTTCACTTTATTATTATTATTAGTTATTTGCATCACTTAGTTACCAGCAATAGAAGCCAGTTGATTAATTTTAATTGGAAAGGGAGTATTAAAAGAATACCATGTAGTTCATGGAATTAAAGGGAAGATGGGAAAACCTGGCTTGAAAAGCAGCAGGGATCAGAGCAACCCCAGGGCTCTAGACAACAGGAAGCGATACACGATAGTCTTGCAGGCCACCATCACTGGCATGAATCAATTTCACATTCTATTCTTCTCTGGGTAAAGTGCCCTAGCTTGGATCACATGTCTAAGAGCAGGGCAGGTCAAAGTGCCTTGATTCAACCAAGACAGCACTTATTGGGAAGAAGTAAATAAACTGCTTTTACCAAAACAATGAAGGACTGGATCCTAGACAGCTAAAAGAATAATAAAGGTCTGCTACAGGGTTTGATTTTTATGGCTCCCAAACCCATGCTCTTTCATTAAGTTAAAAGTCCTCTGCTCCTATGTTGGTTCATTGTCTGTTCTTATTAGCTGGTCAAGTAAAGGACATTTACCTTGTTTTTGCCAAAGAAGTTCAGCAACATCAGAGTCTCCACCATGGGCAAAGTGGGAAAGAGTCCTCTTTGGTTGGGAGAAAAGTCTAGAAATGTAGAAATATGGAGATGAGACTCCTTCAACCCTGTCAATTAAAATAACAATGAGCAAAGGGGTCAAGGAGAGACCTTTACCAGGTGTTGGCAAACTTTTCTGTAAAGAGCCAGATAGTAAATATTTTGGGCTTTTCAGGGCTGTATGGCCTCTGCCACAGCTACTCAGCTCTGCTGTTGTAAGACAAAAGTAACCATAGACAGTAAGAAAACAAATGGACGTGGCTATGTTCCAATAAAACTTTACTTACAAAATCAGGTGGCAAGCAAGATTCGACCTGGGGGCCATAGTTTGCTGACCCCTGCTTTAAATCAAACAACAACAATAACAAAACAAATAATGCTTCTGTTTACAGTTATTTCAGTTCTGGCTCCAATATGGTGAAGTTTCTCCTATGATTTTAAAGAATTTCCCCTCAGTTGCCAATATTTAGGAGAGTGTTCATTTGATTTATCACTTGCATTTTAACCATAAACTAATACGTCAATATTTAGGAAAGTGTTCATTTGATTTATCACTTGCATTTTAACCATAAACTATATCAGGTGATTTTGGCTTGGAGAAAATATGACGACAATAATGAACTACTTGATGAAGACTCAAAATTCACATCAAAGTCAACTTCACTATCATTGTAAATGGGGGGAAATGTGCATAATTTACTCAAGAACAGCCAACATGCATTTGCTTAGCAACTATTATGTGCCAGGGACTGGGGCTGGATACACCAAATACACAGGCCCAGGCCTGAAAGAGTTTGAGCCTAGTGGAGAAACTTAGGAAAACAATCCACAGTTGAGTGTTACTCTAGTGGGTGATAGGTAGGTGTTACAGAGAACCAGAATCAGGTTTGAACAGCAGTAACTGTCTCAACATGGAACAGGCTGCCTCACAGAAAGGTCAGAAGACCTTGAGCAAAGGATGAATAACCAATGCCCAAGGGAAATTCCTAACTTGAGCAACAGCTCAGACTAGATGAACTATAAGATTCTGTCATAGTCAGACATCTGGTGGGGTGCCTGCAAGACTTTAACAATTCCCTCTTCAATGCATGCCTTCCTCAATATCCGAGGTTGAGCCCCCAGTGGCTAAATCTACACTATGTTCCCATCCACATGTCCATGACTGATTGATCCAGGGGTCAACAACTGACCTAAGCAGGGTACAACAGAAAGTCTTCAAAGATGACTACCATCAATTCCTTTGCTCCTTCTATGCATATGCTACTCCTCATTTCAAGAGGTTCAGTCTATTTTGCCTATGCTTGAATTTTGGTCTTTTTCTTGACCAATAGAATATGGTGGAAGTGATTTCTAAGATAGGTCAGAAGAGGTTTTGTGGCTTCCGTTTTAGTCTCTTGGAACATTCACTGGTTAGTCTCTTGGAAGCCAGCTGCTGTGCTGCGTGGAAGCCCAAGCAGCCCCATGGAGAGGCCGATATGGAGAGGAGCTGAAGACTCCCCACTGACGGTCCAGTTGAATCCCCAGCCAACTCCCAGCACCGACCTGCCAGTCACGTGAACACACCGTCCTGGAAGTAGATCTTTCAGCCCTAGTTCATCAAGAAAGCTCAGCCCAGGCTGATGCCGAGATGATCTACCCAGCCAAGAACTGCTCAAATGTCTGATCCATAAATCATTAAATAAAATAATTATTGTTTTAAGCCACTAAGTTTTGGGGCAATTTGTTATTCAGCAATTGATAATAGGAACATGACCAGTCTTTCCTTCCCAAGAATTTGAAATTTAAACATATTAGAAGTTTTAGGAGCTGAGTCTCATTAAAAGCAACCTTTGTGCGCATTAGAATCACATGGAGATACTGGGTAAAATGTAAAGTTCTAGGTCACCCCTGATCCAAATCTCTGGTTCAGTAGGATTGGGGCAGGACCTAGGAGTATATTAAGCAGGGATTTAAACAAGCACCCCATATGATTCTGACATCATGTACTAAAGCTATGATTTGATACTCGAGTTAGAGAACCAACACACACACACATTCAGACTTTTCCTCACCCTGTGCCCCCATACCAGCCTTGACTAGAGCCCCTGATAATCCAGTCTTGGCTATTAGTAGCCGCAAATCTGGTTGGGTTTCAGGGTTTTAAAAAAAAAAAGTCCATGCCAATATAAAACTCAGTGGAGGAGATAGTGGTGGCTGAATCCTCGTTAACCCGTAAATCAATGTAAATTGAACTTGAAGCCTTAATCTTCTCCGTAATTTTAGAATCCTAAAATATCTAGGATTGCCGGATTAAAGGTCTCTCTTTAGAAGACAATGTAAAATGTGTTATAATCCTTGTTATATTTTTTTCCTCCAAAAGGCAAATGTCATCAGACACCTTGGGGATTCTTCTGGGTTATATCACAGACAACAGGATTCTCTCAGTAAGACAGGCCCGCTGGGGCCCTGCCATTATCTGCAGACAAGATTTCAAAGGACTGGTCAGCGTGTGTGAACCCTGGCCGAGGCCGATGGCCTCAGTGGAAGATTTTCTTTGAGGAGTTCAGATAGAAAACATGATTTACAGGCACTGGACTCCCACAGTCCTGCTTTAGTTAGGCATGAATCAGGTCAAGGTCTCTGTGTTCTTTCCTGCTTAAAGGTTTATCTGGGAAGAAGAAAAAGAAAAAGTTTGTGAAAGTTAATTGGTGGACTATTCACCTCTTCCCACAGGCAGTCCAGAGGCGAATACTATTTAAGTGGGCATTTAATAGGTCACAAAGTGACAACTGTGGAGTTTTCCAATGCGGAGTCAATGCTAGCGAACTTGTAAAGCAGGTGAAATTTGCTTCGGGCAACCTTCTCCCAACTCTTTTTCAGTAACATTCTCTCCTTACCTCACCCTCTGTCTTCATGTCACCCTCTGTTCCTCAGTTCCCCAGTCAAGGTTCCCCGCCTGGAAGTGGGTTATTCAGGAAGAAACTTATGTTCTGGAAGTGTTTTCTCCTCTTTCTTTAAACTTTAATCAACTCACACCTTCCATCCAAACATACCTTTCCCTGTTCGCGTTCCCTCTGGACCCTTCCCTGCCTCACCCATCTGATGCTTCACTCTTTCCTAGCATTAGTAGGTGATCATTTTATTATTTTGCTCCAGTTTCCAATTTAGCAGGAACCTCGTAGAAGTAATCCCTCAGGGTAACTAGCAGAGGAAGCTACATGCAGGCTGGCAGTGAGGTGGGTGGGCTGAAAGCACGCATGCTCCCCTCTCTCTACCAGGCACCTGAGAGACCCAGAGGAGTCGCAGGTGCTATCTCAGGTGCCTGAGAAGAACCCAGCAACCAAGGCAGGGAGAGTTCATTCTTAACGTGAGTCTAACTGAGTATACCTGGATTTTGAAATAAAAATGAGCTTTCCTGGAACTCAGGATCTATTCATTCTTCCCTGGGCAGATGAACAAACTTTATTTTTTAAATCTGGAAAATAGAACTACCTCCCCTCCCAACATTAAATAAAAACGTGGAAACCTGAAACTCATCTGTCCAAACAGTTACTGGCTGCTGCTGGGCCACATTTGGGAGGGGGTTGACATTCGAGACACGGCCCAGCCTTCAGCCCTGGCTCATTGCAGAGGAGGAGGATGACCGAATCAGTCCATCTGACCAAGGCCGTTCTCCCACCTCACCTACTTTCCCACTCGAGATTGGAAGAAATCTGGACCCGGAGTCAGAAGACCTGACTTTTTAACCCTCGCCTTCCTGCAAACTGTGGGGTCTTGACCATAACAGGAAAATGAGTGCAAACCTTGGAAATTCTCTTCACCCTAAAATATCCAGGATTCCAAGATTGAAGTCCTTTGTTTAAAATATAAATAAATTCCCTGAAAGGAGTGGCACATTGATCGGCTGTTACCCATTATCCCTGGGCTCCAATGAGTCTCCCAGCTTAGCTTGCCCGTCGTCACACAAGCCCTAAAGGATGCCACAAAAGACCAGTGATTTAAATAGGGTGATGAGGAGGGAAAGACCTAGAGGATTGTGTCTCTCAAGGGAGGACAGGAATCTGGTGGGAGACCATGCTAAACCACAGGAAACAGAGGGCTTGGGACCCCCAGGAATGGACAAGGTATACCAAACTAATTTTTTCCACTGCACGCTCTTCCCTTGGCTGGGCCTTAAGAAAAGTTGCAAGGAGCCTGACCTGGTAAGAGCTTTTTAGACCTTTGTGGGTGCCATTAAATGGTAAATAGCTATAGTAATAATTATCCTAAGGAATTCTCATCCCATCAGTGTCCTGGCACATGTCAAATAGCTGCTCTCTTTCCTGTTCAAAAAATGATACTCACTAATGTGTGTCCAGGAGGGGTCAGAAGGGAGAGAAAAGAAGAAAATAGCTAACAGGCTCCTTTATTCAGCATCTGCTCTGCTCGAGCATCACAGTGCTCAAGGCACTGTGCTGGGTGCGTTACATGGGTTCTCTTTTTGGATTCTAATGACAAATTGGCAAAGTATTACCATTCCCATTCTACAGACAGGGGACATTGAGGCTCAGAAAAGGTTCATTTGTCCAACATCACCCAGCCAGTGATGGGCACAGCCAGGATTTAAGTCCACATCTAGGTGACGCTAAAACCCATACTCTTTTCACAGCGGCCACCCAAAATGAGTTTTAGAAAATGAATTCTAGCTTTCCACTTCAGCAATAAGCAAAGTAAAAACAATAACATTCAATGAGGATTTATTATTTGCCAACTGCTGTGCTAAATGCCATCATTTATGATGACATTTAATCCTCACTCTGACCCTATAAAACAGCTAACATGGTCCTCATTTCACTGCCGAGGAACCTGAGGTTAAGCAGTTTGCCCAGGGACATACGGTTAGATAGCAAAGATTTAAGCCAAACAATTTGACACCAAACACCATAAACTTAACCGCTGCACACAGCAAACTTATTTTAGTTAATCCCTCATAAATAAAAACTTGTTATTGCTCAGGGTATTAAGAGGGATGAGAGGGCAGGCCGGTTAGCTCAGTTGGTTAGAGTGTAGTGTTATAACGCCAAGGTCAAGGGTTCAGAGCCCCAAACCGGCCAGCTGCCCAAAAAAGGGGGGGGGATGAGGATAGAAGGATTTTAACTATGATCCAAGCTGTTGACAGACCCAGAAATTGCCCTTTGACAGCAGCTTGGAGTCACTGAGGGGTGAATGTTTTCAGAGTGGCAGTCCTGCCCCCAAAAGTCATTCAGGCTCAAAACAAAACATTCTCTGAGTCCCTGATGTTCTTAAAGAACACAGACCAATTTCAATCATCCTGGGACACATGGCTGTCACAGTACCCCATCCTGCAGGAACAACACCCCAACCTTCTCCACTCAGGGTCTGGAAAATGTTTCTGGCATCTTTGCAGAGATGGGAAACTGGAGCAGGGAGGAGGCAGAGAAGAGAGGTAAGGAGGGGAAAATCCCAATGTCTACTCATGTAAAGTGCAGAGGGAGGCTGAGCTAACGAAAGAACAGATTTCCAAAATTGGAACCAAGACCTATTTCACAAACTCTCTTGGCCTTCGGAAGGATTAGCTGCTAAAGAACATGACCATGGGTACCACTCTCTGTTTACAAGCTTCCCCTCTGCCCTGCATGTAGACGTGACTATCTGTGTCCTCAGTGAAGGACTGATTATCCAGTTACCTGAGCTGGATAAACCCAAACAATTCCCAGCGCCTCCATGACCAGACTGAAGGAACAAGGCCTGGAGGGGCGCTGGCTGTGGATGCATTTTCACAGACAGATTGGATGCATGTGTGGCTTCAAGGCGGTCCCCACCACAAACAAGTGGCCTGTATGCTACAAGAAGGTCAGTGTCATGAAAGACAAACACAGGCTGAGGATTCCAGATTAAAGGAGATTAAAGAGACATGACAATGATCCTCACTTGCAGTTTGGGCTGGGGTAATGGTATAATAACCAGCCTGGGAAGCCAGCCTGCTAAAGTCAGACTTGCAGGAAGCCAGATTTCTATCTCGAGGAAGAATCCAGGAAGCTAAACAATAACTTTTAGAATAAGAAGCCTAAAATGGCCTGGACTTGACTAGTAACTGACAGCTGCCCTCATTTTTGTCTCCACTTCCAATTTAGGACCCACCAATGAGATACACCCCCAACCCATCACGTAGGACACGCAGCTTCTAAGTAGCTGCCTCCTACTTCCCCTGGCCAACAGCCTCCAACCAGGGCACACCGAAGCATTCCTTTTTTTCCATTTTATAAGCTTTCCCACTCCTCTGCTTGCTTTTGGGTCTCTACCAAAACCCGAGTGTTGGTGTCTGATTCCTTTGCTACAGCAAGCTCAGAATAAATAGCCTTTGCCTTTCTCATTTGGTTGGTCTTTGTTCATTTCCACAGCACCGTGGTGATATGAGAGAATGCCCTTGTTCATGGGAAATGCACGCTGATGCATTAGGGGTAAAGGGTCTGTCTTCAATCCCCAAATGGCTGGGATGCAAAGAAATACATACAGAGAAAGGAAGGCAGTGATAAAGCAAATGTGGTAATGCATTCACAATCAGTGCCTCAAAGTGAATGGCCTCAGAGTTCTTTATACTATTCTTGCAACTCTTTTGTAGGTTTGAAATTACTTCAAAACAAAAAGTTTTTAGAAAGTGTCCCCAGCTGATTGCTACATCCTGACAAAACAGCCCAAACCTGTTCCCCTAAGACTGTGGATGAGGACCTTGAGTCTCATTTGTGTCACTTTACCTGTCTGCTCCCCTTGCAGAACCACAAACGCTGGAGCCCAGGCTCACTAGCCCATCCCATAAAGAACAATCACATCCTCGCCACTCCAGCACTTTCCTAACTCTCCTCGGCAGTTGTCCCTTTACATGGTTGACTGCATAGAGAATCAGGGGGATATCAAAGTCCCCTCTTCCTTTCTCCCTGGGCCGAGGGGTACTGTCTCACTCTCAGCTCTCACATGTACCCTGGGCCGCGTGATGCAAATGGCTCGTGAACTGGAGATTGCAAGGATGTTTGGAGACAAGCCATCAGTTTCTTAAGCCTAAGCTGAGTTCTTGGAACTGGCTGGACTTAACCATTACACTGCAAAGCTGTTGCATTCGACGACTCCTTAACCTGGCCTTCTGACTCTTTTTCTTCATTGCAACATATTGGGGCATCTTCTTATTTTTTTAGCCTCTGGTATCCTTTAATGCAGTGGTTCTTAACCTGGGCTGCACACTGGAATCATCTGAAAAGCTCTAAAAAATACTGATGTCAGGTTCCATGCCCCAGACACTCTTATTCAAATGTTCCAGGGTGCAGCCTGGGATTTGGTTTTTTGTTTTTTTTTTTTAAGTTTTTTGTTTTAAGCGCCTTGGAAGATTCTTATGTGGAATTAGATTCTAATGCGTGCAACCAAGATCGAGAACCACTGCCTTAACACATTGTTGTAGGAAATACACTCTGGAGTGCTTAGAAATAAAGGGGCAAGGATGTCCACCCTTAACCCTCAAATGGTTCAGAAAAAATATTTACATACATGGAGAGAGAGAAGGCAGGAGTGACACAGCATAGTTCATGAACTCATCCCTTCCAGATTGCTCATCTTTCTGATTACATTAGGGAGATTCCCAATCACTTCCTCCACGTTTGACCTCACTGAAGCCCCCACATAGCAGCGATTTCCCTGAAGTGCTTAGGATTCACCTGGCCTTTGTGAAAGTGATGTGTGTGAAGTCTTTCCCAACAATAAATTAAGGAAAGAGGAGCTGTGTGTAAGCCTGGTCTGGTCTGTAGCAATCAAAAGTAATCATCACGATTTCCTATAAATACACTCACCTAGTCTATATTTACAGGGCAAAAACCCCAGAGGCATCACAACATACGTTCCCCTGTGACTGTACAAGCTGCTACAAGGCAGAAAAAAACAGATCATCCATCCAGATGTAGTTATAAGATACTGAAAATACATGAGCAAAGAGATGACAAAATTGCACCTGATTTACGGCAACAGGTGGTGGCCTCTCCTAGGCTGTACGTGGTCATCTGGCCTCTCAGTCACACGAAAGAGAGAACAAGGAGACCCAGCACCAAGAAGTCTGTTGAAAGATCTATGGCTAAGATTCAAAACAGCGAGGGCCACAGAGATGCTGGAGAAGCATGCAGTTGCCCAGTGCTCAGTCAGGATAGTCATTAGAATCATGCAGGGTCCTCTCGAAGCTACTTGAGCATTTCTGGTCCCCATATCCAAGCGACTTGCCCCTTTCCATTAGAATCGTGCAGGGTTTTCTCAAAGCTGCTTGCTCATTTCCGATTTCCAGCCTGGTCCAATTAAATTAGTATCTTTTGGTAAGGGCCGGACATTGGTATTTTTAAAAGCTCCCCAGATAGTCTGATGTGCTGCCCACCTGACTTTGAATGTCATCTGCACATAGAATTCTGTCATCGCACCAGCCAGGCAGGACACTGAGTTCCCGCACCTTCTGAGCCAGGATCTGTAGCCGTTTTCATCTCTCTTCCCCACCCCCTTTGTTCTTCCCCTTCTCTTCTCACACCCTTTCCCCACTACACACACACACACACACACACACACTCACAGGCCCACAGAGCAAAACTCCCAGCAAGCCCATTTGACTCACTGCAGTTTCTTGCAATCTGAGTCATTTACTTAATTACATGATGAGTTTCCAGGAGCAGATATTTTCTTTTACCCTGTGGGGGACCCTGCACCATCTAGCAGAGTCTCCGGCTCAATAAAGCATAAGTGCCAATTAGTGGAAGGGTTGGTTAATCTGTTCAGCCAAAACTATCAGAAGGCAGTTTGACTCACTGAGCCCAAGACTGGGTCTCCTAAGGTAGAGTCAGGTAGCTACTGAGTGTTAAGTTCCATGCTGGATTTGAATCCTGCTCCAGCGCTTACGAGCTATGTGACTTTAAGCAAATGATTCATAACCGTTTCTCTAAGCCTCAGTTTCTGCACCAACCAAATGGGAACAATATTAGTATCCAACTCTTAAGGCCATTAGATAATACATGCAAAGCACTTTGCAACTGCAAAATGCCTAACAGACAGCAAAGATTCATTAAATGGCAGCTGTTTCCAATAGCCATGTCTGTGGGCCAAAGTTTGCTCTGAAATGACCCCCAAAGTCCAACTTGAGTATGAGTAACATCTTTTCTAAACAATGACAATGCTCAGCAAAAATCCAGGTGGTGCAGGGCCCACTGCTCTGTGCTTTGTTGCCCATGTTCCAGCATCCTTTCTGGGTGACCCTGCAACTCTGATTCTCACTGTTCTCACTTTAAAAGAGCCACCCATGAAGTGTCATTCCATGACTCATCTGTTTCATTATTTCCTTACAACAGGATACAGAGCAGGTGGCAAGAATGTTGAGATCAATTGTAGAAATCAGACCAGGTCTTCACCTCTGAAGACATTGTATTCTCCAGAGTCTTAGAGATGCTCATCAAGCACACAACTTGAAAGACGTTAGAATTGTCTGCAGGGCTTGCAATAAGGCAAGGGGTGGGCTCCACTCCGGAGACTCTGATTCCGTGGATCTGGACTCAGTTCACAACTCCCCCTAGCAAGCAGCCCGGGAGATTCTGAGGCCATTGGTTGTGCTGCCATTCCCGGAGAAACAGTGACCTTGTGGGCTGATAAACACGTAGAACTCTCAGAAGCAGCGTGCAATTGTAGAAAGAATGTGGCTTTGGACATCGGACATGTTAAGTTTGAATCAGCTACTTTACCTCAGTTGGCATTAGTTTCATCATTTGTAAAACAAGAGTAATAATGCCCATCTCACACTCGGTGCACATTTATTCACTATAAACTAAAGTGCACATCACAAAAGATCTTGGCTTTCTAGCCTCGAATACCAGGAGACGGTGATGACCTTGACCAAGACAGCAGAAATAATTGGAATGAACAGGCTGGGTGCGGATATATGTGCTCCAGACCTGAATGATTTGCTGCAGACCAGCACCGCCCTTCTCCCTCAAGGAGGAGAAGCCCCCCGTGCTCAGTTCTTTGTCTGAACCGCTGTTTCCCACCCAGGCCCAGGGACTTCGTCTCTTTCATGCCGCTGCTCCCCACCGGCTAAATTTACAGGTTCTCCTTCTCCTGAGAATGGCTTTGTGACCCAACCCCTATCTGCCCCCAAAGGCAAGCCCACAGGCCTCACTAGGCAACAGACGGTGACACGGATCATCTTAGTTCTTAGGCTCCTGATGCTGACTCCTGCCTGGGATAGTCCCTGGAAGCCCCTGGATGCTCTTTGTCTCTGCTTTCATTCCTGAGGCTGATACTCACCAAGCCTCCCCACCTCTGGATCTCCTTCTTTGGATGGGACATAGTGTCCACTTCCTGCATGAAAGCCCCCTCTTCTCAGCCAGAAAGCCTTGGGTCAGGCCACCTGTGCTTGCTGATGGCCCTTCAGGTGCCCAGTTCTATCAAGTGGGGGACTCACATCTCTAAGGAGCCCAGGCCAAAGCAACCCTCATCTCTTTGGACCCTGACCTCTGGGGACTTTCCCTCACTTGTGAGGGTGGTGGCAGTGAGTCAGCAATATTTACCAAGTGTCCAGAGGCCAACACACAAGTGCCACTAGTATTTTCCAAGCCATACCTGCCTTGAGGGTAAAACAGCGTCCCAAAGACGACAACAACACAGAATTTTCAGGGGAGCTTCTCTACTCTTAACACAGCTCTTTCCCAGGCTGTCCCCAGGAAGATGCTCACATGTGCTTGAGAATGTCCTCTGGGCTCTCATATGGAGTCTGTCTCCTGCCACAGCAATGGCCCCAGAGCTCCTGCGCCCTCCAGAACAGGTTAGTCTGAGCTGCTGCTTAGGCCCATTGCCCCTCGAACGCATAGTGTCCTCTCACCTGTGCCTCAGCCCATGCCCTGCTGAGTTCTGCCTCGGACTGTGATAGCCTTTGTGCTCCATGTTCCTCACAGAGTTTGATCCTGGCTCTGTCCTGTAATCACCCCTCTCCCCTGGGTCAAAGAAGGGAGAGGAGAGAGAGCCTCCTGACCCACACACTTCCTGCCGGGCTCAAAAGCCTCCTTCCTTCCAGCACCAACCCTTGCCCTTTGTGCTAGCTTTTTGGGCACTTCCACTCTCTCTCATTCCTGAAGGGCCCCTCAGTTCCCTGCTGCCCACAGTCCCCTAGAAGCCCGGCCCTACGGGCCTCTGGACAAGCCAAGACATGTCTATACCCAACAGAAAACACAGCTTTTAAGCCTTCAAACTAGTACCACCACCACTGCTCACAGTGCTTTGAAGAACACCAGGGAAGTACTGAGTCAGGAAGGATGTAGTCCTCAAGGGGTTTAATCCCTAAATCCTACAGAGGGAGCTCAGAAATGTGAGGTGATGACATCAGGGAAAACTGAAACTGGATGAAGGGTATATGGGAACTCTCTGTGCTATCTTTACAGCTTTGCCATAAACCTAAAAGTATTCCAGAATATAAAGCTTATTTTAGAAAGAAAGAAAAGGAAGGAAGAAGGAAGGAACGAACGAAAAAAGGAAGGGGAAAGAAAGAAAGAGAGAGAGAGAGAAAGAAAGAAAGAGAAAGAGAGAGAGAGAAACAGAGAGAGAAACAGAGAAAGAGAGAAAGAAAGAAAGAGAGAGAGAGAAAGAGAGAGAGAAAGAAAGAGAGAGAAAGAAAGAAACAAAGAGAGAGAGAGAAAGAAAGAGAGAGAGAGAGAAAGAAAGAAAGAAAGAAAGAAAGAAAGAAAGAAAGAAAGAAAGAAAGAAAGAAAGAAAGAAAGAAAGAAAGAAAGAAAGAAAAAGAGAGAAAGTATTAGTCTGTTTCTGTTGCTTACAACAGAATACACAGAACTGGATACTTTGTAAGAAAATGAAATTTATTACTTACACTTTCAGAGACTGGGAAGTCTAAAATCCAGGGAACACACCTGGTAAGAGCTTTCTTTGGTGGTGACTTCAGTGATGTAGTATCACATTGCAAAATGGTGGAGCAGAGCAAGAGAGTCAAATTGTGTAAAGTGCATGTATTATTTTTTCAATTAATAACTCATGCAGATGTTGGCACATGAGAGTCTTTCTTGTGCTCTGCTCCACCATTTTGCAATGTGATACTACATCACTGAAGTCAACACCAAAGAAAGTTTTCACTAGGTGTGTTCCCTGGACTTTGGACTTCTCAGTCTCTGAAACTGTAAGCAATAAATTTCATTTCCCCAGGTATGTTCTCTCCCTCTGCAAGTCCAATGCACCATTGTGTACTTTCTTTCCTTCCTTCCTTCTCTCTTAGCTCCCACTTATGAGTGAGTACATGTGGAATTTATCCCTCTGTGCTTTGCTTATTTCATTTAACATAATTTTCTCTGGGCTCATCCATATTGTTTCAAATGGAAGAATTTCATTCTTTTTCATGGCAGAGTAGTATTCTATGGTGTATATATACCACAGTTTCCTTATCCAGTCATCCATCGATGGACATTTAGGTTGGTTCCATGTCTTGGCTATTGTAAACAGAGCTGCAATGAACATGGGAGTGCAGATATCCCCTCGACATGATGATTTCCATTCCTCTGGGTATATACCCAGAAGTGGGATTGCTGGATCGTATGGAAGATCTATCTGGAGTTGTTTGAGAAACCTCCATACTGTTTTCCATAGTGGTTGTACTAATTTACAGTCCCACCAACAGTGCAGGAATGTTCTCTTCTCTCCTCGCCAGCATTTGTTATTCACTGTCTTTTTTTTTAAAAAAAGATGACCAGTAAGGGGATCTGAACCCTTGACTTGGTGTTGTCAGCACCATGCTTTCCCAAGTGAGCTAACTGGCCACCCCTATATAGGGATCCAAACCCGTGGCCTTGATGTTATCAGCACCACACTTTCCCAAGTGAGCCATGGGCCAGCCCCTACTCACCATCTTTTGGATCATAGCCAGTCTAACTGGGGTGAGGTAGTATCTCAATGTAGTTTTAATTTGCATTTCTCTGATGACTAGTGATGTTGAGCATTTTTCCACGTATCTATTGGCCATTTGTATGTCTTCCTTTGAAAAATATCTATTCAGCTCCTTTGCCCAGGTGCATGCTGCCAGTATGGACCTGGCCTTCACATCTTGGGCACAAGGGGTGACAATCAGCTTTGTATCTCATGAATGTTTATAACCAATAAAAAATAAATAAATAAAATAAAATAAAATGTATGAATTGGGGAAAAAAAAGAAAAGAAAAACAAATGAAAACCTTCGACCCTATATTGATGAAGCAAGTTATACTGAATATAGATGTACATACTTATAACTATCCACTACTGTCTCTTTTTCCTCCACTAGACTAAGGGATTTGGAAGGCAGGAGTCATGTCATTTACTTCTCTGAATTCCCAGCTCCCAGTGTAGGGCCTGCCCCTTAATAGGCACTCAATAAATGTGTGTAGGGCTGAGATGAATTAATAAGTGGGTGGTTTGATTTTAGGTTTGGGATAATAATGTTGGAATACGGACAAAAGCCAAGAGCTGAGGCAGAATTTGACCCCAAGACTCTTTTAACCTTCCTGCCTAGACAGGAAGTGGTCCCAGAGTGCAGGTGATCAGAATGATAAAATGATTGCCACCAATTATAGAGCAAAGAAAAAAGCAGTCCTACTGGAGATCAGCTCCGAATCTATGGAGGGTGAGAAAGTTGAAATGACATGGTGGCTCTGTCCATGGCAGAGAAATTATTCAGAGAGTTTCAAAAATGTGGAAAGCACCTGGGACCCATCCACCATAAAAAACAAAAAGAAAAATAAAAAAAGCTTTCTCTCCTAAACTAGGATCCAGAGACTGAATCTCCCAAAATAATTGTTCTTAGCTCTTCCTTTCCCATTGTGAGTTTGGAAAAGAACAAACCCATCGGACTTGGCTGACTTTCACCTTCTCTGCAGCAGATCCTCCACCGCCCGCCCAGGGATGAGTCACTAGGAAGAACATTTGAATCAGACCACTACCATCTACAGACAATTCAAGGAGATAAAACACATGTGAGAGTGGGCTTTTCAAAGCCAGTTCATCACGGAATAAAATAAACCATTTGCTGACTCTAGGGCTCCCAGAATTACCCAGATGAAAAGGTGGAAGAGGCCGTCCCACCACAACCACAACCAATGGTGCAACTCCAGAGGCAAAAGAACCCCAACTCTACCTGAAAATAGCCCCTGCCCAAGCTTATCACGTGCTGTAAATCACTCCCTCAGAAAATGGCATTTGACTCCTGAGGGTCCTATCCGTATCTACACAGCAGCCATGTCCCCCTCCTCTTCCCATAGTGCCCTGATTTCCAGGCATCCTCCCCCAGGTGCTGCAGAAGAGGCAGGTCCAGCCCCAGGTGCAGAAGGTGAGTCAGGATTGGTCCAAGCAGGTCATGAGGATCCCCTTCGCCTTGCCAGTCTTCGTGTAGCCATGGGTATGTGACACTATTCTGGCCAATAAGATATAAGGGAAAGTCTGCTGGGGAGGGAGTGGCTTATAAAAAAAGATCTCTTAGCTCTTAAAAAGAAACACAAGAAAGAGACAGTCTGTGTTTCTATCTCTAACTGTTGGTGTGTATGGATGTGTTTTCTGGAACAGGTGGCCGTCTTGTGACCTGGATGGCAGTTAGACCAAGTGCCACACACTGAGGGTGGCAACGCCAAAAGATAGAAGAAACATGGATCCACGATGACATTGTGGAGCCACAGAATTAACCAACACAGAAATGTCCCTACTTCAGGACATTTCTTACATGAATTAATAAGTATTCTTATTTTAAAAGGCATTTTAAATTGGGTTTTCTATTATTCTAGCCAAAAAAATCCTGATACAGAAGTTTTGACACTGGCACTACTATGATACTTATTTACCCCTAAACTTAACTGCAATCTGGATTCTGCATGTCCCAAATGCCAATGAACCCGTCTTGAGCACAGCCCCAATAGCCTCACAAATGTGAGATGTGTTGGCCACTCTTCAGGCTCATCTTACTCAACCTCTCCCATGTTTGACTCCCATCCATTGCCTCCTGGAAACTCTCTGCTGCTTGATTCTCATGACACTAGAATCTCCTAGTTCTCCTGCTAGTTGTCTGGACACATCTCTGTCTCCTTCATAGATTCTTCTTCCCCTAATTATCTGCCAAGAGGCCTTGATATATTTTGTTTGGCCTATACAGTGCGCGTTTTCTAAATTCATTGCCAACACTACAATTTAAGATGTTTCACACAGACATAAGGTTTCTAGCTTCCTGAGTAACTGAGGAATGGGCAACACTGGCTGCCTTTCCACATGGGGTCAATGAGTTGGAGCCCAGAAGCTACTGCCCTCTTGAGACAAGGCAGGGAGGCCCAAAAAGCTCAAGTCTCCACCAGCAGCTTCACCAATTTACTTGACCTGCTGGCCGCTAATGTACCACACAAAGTCAGCCTCCTTGACTTGGCAGACAAGGCCTTCTGGCCTCCGTCCTCTGTCTGTCGGTCCAGCCTCGTCTCTTGCCTTTACTACCTGCCTCGAGCTGAGTGGTCCAGCCACACCAGACTGTTTCTGTAGTTCGTAACTTCTCTAGGCTGTTTCTGGCCCCCCAGGTCTCTGCCTGCCTCCATCACTGCTTCTGCCTCAGCAAGTCTTTGTTATCTTTTAAGCCTAGGGGTCTTCTAGAAAACCTTCCGTGACTCCTTTCCCCATGCAAAGAATGCTGTGTGCATAGCTCTGTCATGGCATTTATCTCACTGTGATATAATGACATATTTATGAGTTTGTCCCCCTATTAGACAGACTGTGTCTTATTCATTCTTACATGTCTAGCATCTAGGACAATACCTGGCTCATTACAGGCACTCAGTAAATTTTGTAAACAAATGATTGAATGAATGAATGAATAAATGAATATGTTATGACATACACAAGGGTACTTCAAAAATTCATGGAAAAGTGCCGACCCCGTGGCACACTCAGGAGAGTGCAGCGCTGGGAGTGCAGCAGTGCTCCCGCCGCGGGTTCGGATCCTATATAAGGATGGCAGGTGCGCTCACTGGCTGAGCGCAGTGCGGCCGGTCACAAAAAAAAAAATTCATGGAAAGATTTGTATTATCTTTCAATTCTACTTTTCTACAAACTTTTTGAAGTAACCTTGTACAAAACATGACGTGAAGGGAGAGGACACAGGACTGGTAAGTTTCAATAGAAGGCAAGAAAGATCCCTAACCAGCCGCATGACAGCTGGCTAGAGGACAGCCGTGAGGGCCCGGCCACTCAAGGGCAGTCTGAGAGAGGTGGAGTTTCTCCTGCTCAAAACGGTGACTCTGACTGTCCTTCAGAGCTCACTGCACACCCATTTCATGCGACTTCCAACACTTTGTCTAGCTCCAACCATCTTTATTTCTCTCACTTAAGCGTTTTAATTCCTGCAACTAAAAGGCTGAAGAGCGACCTGGAACTCAGCGTGTGTGCTCTTAAATGTCTTCATGTTTATCTTCTGTGCAATCGTGGGGAAGTGTGCTTTGTTTCTCAGGGTGGATCATTCTACCCATGTCCTCCTGGCTGTTTTCTTTGCCTCTAAGAACGTGTTAGTATTAATACTTGACATTTCTATAGCATTATAAAGGCAGCAGATCGTAATGGTTAAGGGCACAGATTTTGGAGCCAGACAGCTTGGATTCAAACTCTGGCTCTGGTCTCTATGTCTTAGTTTCCATGTCTGCAAAATGGGGATTAATCGTGTTCTTATCTCTGAAATTGCTGTGAGCCAACGGAGGGAAAGCACTTCATACAGTGCCTGGCAGATCTTAAGCACTATCATTATACACATTTCCTTTCATCTGACTCTTTAAAAAATGCCATGTTTTGTAGCAAAATGCAATATTTCCTTTGATCATCAAAGTAACTCTATTAGATAGGTCTCATTACCCTACAACTGAGGAAAGGGAGGCTCATAAATTTGAAGTCGTTTGTCCAAGTTCACTCCTGAGTGATGGAGTCAAAATTAAGAGCCTGACCTTTAAATCCATAGCTCGTGCTCATTCCAAATGGCCACATTTCCCCACAGATGTGGCTCAAGCAGGTTTCCATTAGCAGAAGAATTCATTCTCCCTCTATCTCCCAGTTCACCCGTGTACCTGCCTTTGCCTCCCAATCTGACTTGTTAACATGGTCAAACTCATAATCAAGGTCATTGATTACGTGCTTAGTGTGAGCCAGGCACCAAGCTAAGCACTTTGCATGTGTATCTATTGCAATACTCACAAGAATCTCATATAGCAGAAGTTAAATAACTTATCTAAGATCACACAGATAAACAAGTAGGACATAAATTTAAACCTAGGTCTGTCTGCCTCCAGACCCAAGCTTATAACCACTAGGCTGCTACATTAGCATTACTTTTAAAATGTATTTTATGTGGTTTACAAGTGGTTCACTCATGTATTCATTCATTCAGCAAATATCTATTGTCTACTATGTGCCAGATGTTGTACAATCAGACAAAGACCCTGACCTCATGCACAGGAGACAGACAAATATGTAAACATGTGTATGTATATATATATATATTTTTTAAGACTCTTCTAAATGTATACTATCTCTCACCATTTTTTCAAAAAACTGAGAAAGAGCTATGACACAAAGCATTTCTTAAGCATGATTTTAACTGGCAACATCTTATGTCCTTGCTGCATGGATCACCCTCAGAAGTCACTTCCTTGTGAGGCCTCCAGGACCACTCAGGCCCAGCTTCGTCCCTTTTTTTTTTTGTCATAGCACGTCTCAATTTTCACAAGTAACATGACAATGGTCAATGTCATGACCATTCACCTTGGACTTGTTAATGGTCTGTCTTCCCCGCAGGGGAAAAAGGAGCATAAGAACTGAAGAAGTGGAGGCAGCGAAGATGAACAACTATTTCCATGATTTTTGTTCAGGAGAGGATAGAAATGTAGCAGGAGACAAACAAGGAGTCAAAGGAGATGCTTTTCTTCTTTTTTTTTGTGAAATGGTACGTATTACGGTGTATCTGTAGGATGAAGGGAACCACGCAGGAGGAAGGGCGGTGGGGCGTGTGATGATGCAGAAGGAAGAGAGAATAATAGTTGGAAAGGCTAAATGCTGGAGAAAATGATCAGAGTAGGACCCAATGTGTGAGTGCAAGGCTGGGCTTCGGCCAAGGAGCAAGGGCTGGAGAGGAGGGAAGGCAGAGTACGTGGGAACAGTTGCAGGGAGACTTGGTAGTAGAAGAAGGAAAATGTTCTCTTCTGATTTTTTCTATGTTCTCAGTGAGTGTGAGAACAAGGGAAAGGATATCAGAGATTGAAGGAGAGAAGGAGTGAAATAGCTCTCTGGGAGAATGGAATGGAAACTAACCAGATGCACAAGGTATGACTGAGGGCCCTTGTATTACTCCAGAGAAACAGAATCAATAGCATATAGATAGATAGATATAGAAAGAGATTTATTGTGAGGGATTGGCTCACATAATTACAGAGGCTGAGAGGTCCCACTATCTGCTGTCTGCAAGCTAGAGGCCCAGGAAAACCAGTGGTGTCATTCATTCCAAGCCCAAAGGCCTGAGAACCAGGGGAGCTGATGGTGTAAGCCCCAGTGTGAGACCAGAGTCCCAATAACCAGGAGCACTGATGTCCAAGGGCAAGAGACAATGGATGTCCCAGCTTCAGAAGAGAGAGAGGGAATCCACCCTTCCTCCCTCTGCCCTTTTGTTCTTTTCAGGCACTGGATGGATTGAACAATGCCCACCCACATTAATGAGGGTAAACTGATTCATATGCTAATTTCTTCCAGAAACACCCTCACAGACACACCCAGAAATAATGTTTTGCCAGCTATGTGGGCATCCCTTAGCCCAATCAAGCTGACACAAAGTTAACCATCACAGCCCTCTTAAAAATTGTGATCCCCAATTTAAAGGTTAGTCAGCATCATTGTTTTTCTCCAGCCATGTTCAGCTACTTGGTGCAGGTAAAGAATAGAAGAATAATTGGAATTTTGTCAGCTGAATATAACAGACAGAGAGTGCAAGGGTGTGGTTGACCCAGCAGACCACGGATTCTAAGCTGAGCAAGGAGAAAAGTGCAGACAGTAGCAAAATGCACATTCACTGCTATTAACACCATCTCCCACTGCCAGTGTAATTATTACTTTTGTGTGTGTTTTAAAGCTATAGCAAAAGAATTTACTCCAACAAGAATTAGTATTTTATCTGCTTAAAAAAAAATTTTTAATGTCTATAAAGATATGAAAGTCCTGGGGAAACCAGGCTTTTTGAAACTGTCCTGATAGGTTCCTGGTTTTTTGATAATAACTGATAAGACACAAGAAAGCCTGGGAACCACTATCTCATGCAATCTTCAGCCAAGTAGGGGTTCATTTCATAGGAACCACACTGCTCTGCTGATTAGCAATGTGGCCAAGGCAGGAGACAGATCTGACCTCTAACCCCATCTCCATCACCAGCTGACTTCGGCCAGGCTCCTTGGCATCTTTTAACTTCAGTCTTCTCAGACACACAGTAGGGAAAACAGTAGTATCTACCTCGTAGAATTGTCATAAGGATTAAATGATGAAACTCACATAATGTGCCAGGCACATGATAAACATTCAATAAAAAGTAATTATAGCCACTTAGAGCAAGTACTCAATAAATGTTGGCTGGTTTTGGTTGTTGATGGTGGTGCTTTTTGCTGTTGAGATACTTAACGCCTAATCAGGAGTTAAATGCTTACATACCTCAGTGATAAGGAGGTGTCAGTCTCGCTGGCATTGTATTCTACAGTCGGACAACCTTAATTTTATTCAAGACGGGAAGAATTTCTGTTCTCAGCATTGTTCTAACACCTTATGGGTATTCTTTCATTTACCCTTTACAGCAACAGGGTTCAAAACCAGATCTTTCTGTGGCCAAGATCTATACTTTTTGCCCAGTGAAACATGCTCCTTTCTAATAAATTCAATCATCAGTTCTAGTTCTGCTCTCAGGAAGGACCCAGAGGAAGTTAACTCTCCTACATGACGGTTTCCTCCCAACTGAATGGCAGACTCTCTAGAGTTGCTGATCACACCTGGACACTGTCTGCTCACCTGGTTGAGATTGTTGGGAAAGTCAGTGGGAGGCAAATACAGACTGGCCTCGGGGTAGAGCCTCCACCTACTGCCAGAAGCCACTTCCCAAGGAAGCGTTTGTCTAAAGTTATTTCATGAAGTCCAGGAAAGCAAATTCTGTAACCGGTGAAACAAGGATCTGCTTACCCCATATTCCAAGATACACAACGCTTTACCTTAAATGGATATGCCATCATTTTTCCAATCAACCAGTAAGCTTTTGGCGAGTATTTGCCAAGCTACATGGGCACTAAGGGGAATGCAAAGGAAGTACGAGGTCTGGCTGTTATGGACATAAGGACACCCCAATAGCCTAAGTGACCTCAGACAAGTCACTTTACCATCCTAACCCTCAGCTTCCTCAGTGTGAAATGGAGATTGTAATAATTCCCAGTGCGAGGATTATTTGAGGGTTCAATCAGATGATGCTAGGCATTATTACAGAGGATACTCACACAGACACCCTTCCTCCTTGTTATTGGAACCCAGTGTTGTTCAGGAAAGCACTGCACCTGCCCCCAGACTATGAATTAAAATTGATCTGATACGGTCATGACAACCCAATTCCTCTCTACCAGATATGCCCTTTCCCAGCCTCTCTTGTGCCTAGGAATGTTCATTTGACCTTGTTCTGGCAAATGAGAAGAAAAGAGAAATCATCTGGGAGGCTTCTGGGAAATTTTTTTACTTTTCTATAAAGGCATGAGATAATACACATAAGTGCTTCCAACCCCCTTCCCACCCTCTCACGCACAGACACACATGCTCTTTCTCTCATCTTTCTCCCTTGAATTCAGATGCAATGTCTGGAGCTGTGGTAGCCATCTTGTGACCATGAAGTGGCAAGTTTGGAGACAATAGTCAAAAGCTAAGGAGAGAGAAAGAGAAATAAAGAATGACCCCAGATACTTGATAAGACACTAGAGCTTACAAACCAACTTCAAAATGCCTACCTTAGAGTTCTTAAGTGAGATAATAAACGCTTAAGTATTTAAGCCACTGTTAGTCAGATTTTCTGATTGACTGATGCAAGAGTACCATCTACTGTTATCCTTCACTCCACACTCTCATCACTGCTCCTTCCATGACTTGGAGCAGCAAACCACATCTCTGAGCACCTAAAGGGCCTTTTGAGGGACATTTCTTTGAACCAGGCCATACTCAGTAAAGTCAAGCCCTTCAACTATTTTCTGTAAAGTCCTCCTCTGCAAAGGACCTCAGCAGAATGAGCAAATGAGGGGCCCTCAGCCCCACATGATTCACAAAATGCTTCTCAGAGATTGTTCCAGTACAACACTGCATTTGCAGTCTTCTTGGCCAACCCCACGCCCCGTATGTCTCATGTGTGTGTTGACACCATTCTCTGTGTGTCCTGGGCATTCTGCTGTGCATCAGTGGAAGCACTTCTCCTGATTCTGAGAACCAGGATTCACCACTGCCCATGAGAACAGCAGAGGGGTCTGAGCATGTGAGCAAACGCACAGACATGCTTAGCACAGTGGCTGGTGCCTAGTGCTTTCTCAGTAAAAGGCAGCTATTATTCTCATTATGATCATGATCATTATCATTATATCATTATATATCATTATATATAACACAATGCTGTCACTTCTAAATTCAACTGCTCCACAAAGGGAGAGATGGGCTCTGTACTTCCGAGTCCACCCGCCCTCTGTGACTTAGAGATTAGGATTCTTTCTGACGTGGTATATTCCCAGAGTGGGAGGGTGCTCACAGGTTCTGATAGGCGAGCAGGTGCCTGAGTAGGTTACAGAGAGAAAGAGGCAGGGCTGACCATTCATGGCCATGGTAAGAATCACACCCCGTCTTTCCAACCTGAGCTGAAAGTCAGGAAGAATTTTATATTGTTCATCACCGAACAAGTATTTATTCAGGTACACACAGGTGCTCAAAACTATACTGAAAAATTCACCTTTAAATAAGGGAGAGAGTGGAATAGGTACTGTACAGGGGATTTGTGGCTTGATCAAAGCATTCATTCCAGGAAACCATCCTCAGTTTTCAGCCACTCTCTTTCCTGGAATTCTAATGGAGGCATCAAGCTGGAAGATCCCGAAAGACGCTGTATTAGTCTGTTTTGTATTGCTAAAGTAGAATTCCTGAAAGTGGGTAATTTATAAAGAACAGAGGTTTATTTGACTTGTGATTCTGGGACAGCTGCATCTGGTGCGGGCCACAGGCTGCGTCTATCCATGGTGGAAAGCGGCAAACAGTGACAGGTAAGTGGGAGGGGGAGGTGCCAGGGTCCTTTTAAACAACCAGCTCTCCCGGGAACTAATAGAGCAAGAACCCACTCACTATCTCTCCCTGCCCCCTCCCAGTGAGGGTAAAAATCTATTCACGAGGGATCCACCCGCATGACCCAAACAGCTCCCAACACCGCCACACTAGGGATCACATTTCGACATGAGCTTTGGGGAGACAACATACCCAAACTCTATCAGATACACCATGCTTCTCAACAGCACTCTCCTCTAGAATAAATACACCCTCTATGAGCAAGCCAGTCCAATACATCTGAATGAGGATGTGGTGGGACTCACCTTTACTTGGTGCTAAAGCAACAAGCAACCTCCCCATGTGCTGGGTTTCTCCCCATGGCGAGCTATCCCAGTGAGCAACACAGCACAGAGAGCCCAGGACAGCAGCCAGGCGACCTCTATGAAATTGCTGCATGGCTCTATGTCAGTCACTGAGCCTCCCTGGACATCTATCTCCCCACCTGTCTAGTGAGGGGGGTTGGACTTAATGGCCCATTGATTTTTAACTTTATGTGTCAACTTAGCTGGGCCATGGTGCCAGATATGTGGTCAAACAGTATTCCGGATGTTTCTGTAAAGGTGTTTTGTGGATGAGATTTACATTTAAATCAGTGGATTCTAAGTGAAGCAGATGACGCTTCATAAGGTGGGTGGGCCTCATCCAATTAGTTGAAGGCCTGATCAGAACAAAGCCTGACTTCCCTGAATGAGAAGGAACTCTGCCAGCAGACAGCCTTGTGTTGGACTTGAACTGCAGCTCTTCCCCGGGTCTCCAGTCTGCTGGCTCAAGCTGCAGAGTTTACGCCACAATCACGTAAGATAATTCATTAAAGTACCTGTATGTGTGTGGATGTGTATATATACCCCCACACATTCTGTTGGTTCTGTTTGTCCAGAGAACCCTAACTAATACAAGTCCCAAACTTCTTTCCAGTTCTAAGGCACCGGAGTCTGAATGGTAGTGAAAGGGAAGGTTGGGCCCATTTCTCAGCCTGCAGCTCCCTGGGGCAGAGATGCTAAAGTGATCAAGACAATGTCCTCTTTCAGGAGGACTTGTGCAATGGGCCGCCTCAGCACAGCAGTAAATACCAGGAGTTCCAGAACTGGTACACCAAGTACTGTGGGGGTATGCAGAGAGATAAACTGATATGAATATGGCCGAGAGGAAATCCAAAATAGGAGGTTATAAAGACAGCTTCGCATTCCATGAG
Source organism: Cynocephalus volans (assembly GCF_027409185.1). NCBI lineage: Eukaryota > Metazoa > Chordata > Mammalia > Dermoptera > Cynocephalidae > Cynocephalus > Cynocephalus volans. The sequence continues at coordinate 77,442,112 of NC_084474.1, read as the reverse complement.
TTTTGCCATCTTTCATCGGGACCTCCCTAGCTACTAGTCACATTACAATGCTGTTATCCCAGAGGCAGAAAGCAAGTTTTTTCTTACTGGTGATTGATGAGTTGTTGCTATAGAGCAGAGCATCTGCTGCAGAGAAGACAAAGACACAATTTGGGGAAAATCGGGGGGGAAGGTAGAGCAGGGAACATCCTGATATTCAAATCCATTCGAGGACAAAAGCAATTTGCAAGAGCCTGCTCCATGCAGCTGTTCCCTGGATGCCCCGAGACCTTAAATACCTCTCCTTTAATGCACTCCGAGCAGACCTCAGCCACAGCTTCCAGAGCTAGACAAGCCACAAACGGGAGATGGCAGCTCATTCTCAGCCTCCTCTGCTGGCTTTTCTTTCTCCTTAAGTCCTGTGCATCCTAGGTTCCATCAGAGGCCCTTTTCTCTTCTCTTCCCTTCTACATTCTTCCAGGCTGTCCCACCCACGTCCAAGGTTTCAATTACCACCCCCGGGTGGGTGAGCCCCAAATCTAGATGTCCATCTCTGACTGCTCTCCTGTGCTCCTGACCTGAGTTCCCCTAGAATGTAAGCTCCATGAGGGCAAGCATGGTCTTCTCTTGCTCTCTGATGTGTCTCCAGCACCTGAAGCAGTTCCTGGAACATAACCGGCAATGACTAACTATCTGTTGAATCAATGAATGAACCTGCATCCGGCCACCTTTGGACATCTCCTCTGGGGCTCTCTTGGACTCAGCTTCTATAAAACCAAACTCCCGATCTTCCCCCTGAAGCTTCAGCCTTCTCCTGTGTTCGTCATGTTCATTGCCTCCACTACCCGTTTCCTTGCTCGGTCTGAAATCTGGGAATCATCTCTGTCTCCTTCGTTCTTCATCACCTCCCACTTTCAGCGAGTCTCCAGATTCTATCCTCTTAATGCCTCTTACCTATTCAGTTTTCTCTTTCTCACCTGGAATGAAGAATGTTTGTTTTATCATCATCACCTGCTTACTTTTCTGCTTCTCCAACTAAACAATGAGTCGTGTGATGTCCAAGACCTGAGGTACTGCATTTACCTGTGTGTATGTGGAGTGGGGGACTTCCAGAATCTGAATACCCCCTTCTCATATTGGGAAAATTCTCCATTGAGTGAGAGCCGGTGAGGGGCAGGGTCTCACCTCCCCCTGCAGAAGCCAAGGGAGCCAGACACAGCTTTTGCACCCAGAACTTAAAAGCTAGGAAGAGGAAAGCAGAGTCAGGTTCCCTGAGAGCATATGTGTGCTTCAGCCCTCGGGTGGCTGTACCAGCAGGGTGGTGACAGCAGTGAGTCCTAACCAGCAGACCACTCCTGGGGCAGCCCTTGACTGTGTTCTCTGCAGCCTGGCTCCCTTGGTCCCTGCCTGTTGCTCAAGCCTGGTTCTCCAGCTTCCCATAAGCTCTGAGAAGTGACCACTATCCTTATGACATATCCCTTTTACGAATAAGTTTAGCTAGAGTCAGCTTCTGGGGCTTGTAACCAAAAACCCTGACCGACACACCTGGTCTCACCTGTCTCTTAACCCCAGCAACTAGCAGGGTGCTTGGTATCTAATAGGTAATCGGTGTGTGAATTATTGAATAAATAGATGAAAAGAGGAAGGAAGGAAAGATGGGAGGGAGAGAGGGAGGGAGGGAGAAAAGACAATCATTCTTATTCTTTTTTCTCCTTTGACTATTTCCCAGGTAAGCTGGGAAGTAGGGAGAGAAGGGCCGGGAAATTATGGGCACTGTATGTGTATGAGCTCCAGGCCTTTTTTAGCATTAGGACCCTCCTTCTTCACTGATCGCATCTCAGAGTCTTTGGGGAATGTGAGAAAATGTGCCATTCCCAGCCTTGAGAAATCACTAGTATCCAACACCCTCCTTAAGCTTGGTAAGTTGATAACCAGGCTTTAGAATGACTTGACCAACATGTGCCCAGCCAGAGTCGGGTGAGCAAGGGAAGAAAGGAGGAGGGTCTGACTGATTATGGAGAGAGAGATGAAATTAGGAGCTGAGGATTTGGGAAACCACATCAATAGAGTCTGTAAAGTTCCCATGCTTTATAAAAACCAGCTGAGAATATAAATTGGTATGAATTTTCCAAAAATCACTCGGACATTCCTTTTGACCCAGCAATTCCACTTGGAAGCATCTGTCTTAAGGAAGCAATCGGAAAAATGGAAAATGATTTATGCATAAAAATTGTTATGTTAAGGTTAGAACCATAAAACATGAAAGCAACTTAAAGGTCTAACAGTAAGGAAATGGCTGAAAAGACACGTTTCATCAATACCATAACATAGTAGACAATCATTAAAAATAGTGTCCATGAAAAAGCTATGGAGAAATGAGGTGACATGACGTTATGCAGAAAAGGCAACATACATGCAAAATCATGTATATAGAGCTTGATGGCAGACACGTAAACACCTATAGTAGAACAGAGGCTGGAAGGGAAGTATCAAAGTATTCACAGGCATTGTCTCTTCCTGATGAGATTATGGAATTTTTTTTCTTCTCAGTAACTTTCCTATAATTTTCTACAATAAGTCATTGTTACTTTTTTGATTAAGAAAAAGGAAATATACAATAGAAATGCAAGGGTAAAAATTAAAATTAGATCACCGAGACCAACCTGCCTAGGAATGACCATATTTGGTTTTGAACTCACAGACCTCTTAATTGATTCTGAGGCTAGTGAAGCCTCCTTTCTGCCCCAATCACTTTGTCTTTCACCTGCCTCCTCCCTTCTCAGGTGAGATTAGGAATGAAAGTTTCGCTATGTTCAGTTCCCCCTTCCCCATGGTTCCAGTCCCTTTCTACCAACTACACCACGGCCTCGCTACCACCTCTTCCCAGATCCTAGCCCAGATTCATCACACCTGGCCCACAGGAGACACTTCTTCTAAGGAGCTACTTTCTCAGGTAGGTGTGTCATCTGAACAGATATGACAAAATAATTCATATTACTCAGTGAATACGATGTCTTGGATATGTTTGGATCATGAACCACTTGAAAATTTTGTGATGACAACCCACGATTTACCAATACTCGTTCATTCCACCTAAACTCTGTCTGGACTCTCTTAGTCGCTACAGGTGTATTTATTCACAGGTCCAGCACGTTGGCATGTCTTACACAGAGAAACAGATATGTGCATCCTGCCACTGAATTAATACATTTCCTCACCAAATACAGAATTACTCTTTACTCAATAAATAATGCAACCTTTTTATTAATCTCAGTTTCTTCTTGCAACAACATAATAAGTGTTAGAACAAATCTCATATAGGTAATTTAAATACCCTTGTCACTAAATAGTTATCCAACCAAGTTCAACTAACCCTCAGTTCTGCCCCAGCTGCTTCTGAAGTGTACAGAAGACGGTTGGTGTTAACTGCCTCAAAAAGGAGGAGGAGCAGGAGCAGGAAGAAAAGAAGAAGAGGAGGAATTTTATTAATAATAATAAACCACTTATAATTAATTATCAATTAATAGTTAATTGATTATTAATTAATAATGAATGGCTCATTAAGTGCCAAGCACTGTACTAAATTCATTATTTTCTTTAATATTCACAAGAACTGACACGGCTAATAATGGTAGAGCTGAACTTGAACCCGGGCAGTCTGCCTCAGGGTCGCCCGCATACTCCCTTTGTTATATGTACTGTTCGATCTCCAAGCCCCAGCTGTGTCTACAGAGGAGAGACAGTGCTTGACATTCCCCAACAAATACCACTCTTGAGCTTCTGCTCTCACCATCTTGAGATTCTGTTTTGTGACTCACAAAATTAATTGCTCTAAAACCTTATACCTTTATGTCTCCAACCATCAAGAATTTTATTTTTCAACTTGCGTATCTGTCTCATTTTCTAATGTGATCCTTGGTCATTATTTTTAGTTTTTTTATAAACTGTTTAAAGTGCCAAATCTCCTTCCCTTAAAATGTTTTTTTTTTTCAATTTTAAAAAACCTACCTAGAGAAAGCAGGGTGGAATTGTTACTAGAAGATGGGTAAAAATGTTCAGGTAAGTTATATTATTTTAACAAAGGGAAATTATTTTAATTAAGCCAAGAGCATGAATGTCTAATGATGGGATTTGTTTGCTGGCAACAGTCTGATGAAGATAATTTGGCTTAGCTTGTGTTCCAGGGGAAATCAAAATAAATCAAAATAAAAGATAGTCCTCTTGTCACTTTTCCAGGGTTGGGAAATGGGAACCCACTGAAATTTCTATCTAATAACTTAGCCTACCAGGAATGTGCCTGGTTTGCTTTCAGAGGATTATCCCCCTGAGCTTGGGCACAGTGAAGGTGGTGCCTCATATGGACTGAATTGTGTCCCCCAAGTTTAAGCTTGATACCCACTGTGACTTTTAAGAGGGTGGGAAATCCTGTTATGGTAGTTGAAAGGTGGGACCTTGAGCAGGTGATTGGATTGTGAGGACTGTACCCTCATGAATGGATTGATCCAATCTTGGAATAATGGGGGTGGTTCTGGTAGCTTTAAAAGGAGAGTGAATGAGGAGGTTAGTCTCTCTCTGCCTCCATCATCTTGCAATGTGATACCCTGTGTCACCAAAGCCACTACCAAGGAAGACCTTCACCTGATGTGTTCCCTGGACTTTGGGCTTCCCAACCTCAGAAACTATAAGCAACAAATTTCATTTTCTTGCAAATTACCCAGTTCTAGATATTTTGTTATAAGCCACAGAAATGGACTAATACAGAAAACTGGTACCAAGAGTGAGGTGTTGCTTATAACAAATACTTGAAAATGTGGAAGTGACTTTGGAAATGGGTATTGAGGAAGAGTTTGAAGGAGCAATCTAGAAAAGCCTAGCTGCTGGTAGGAGTTTAGAAGACAAGAAAACCATGAAAGGTTTGGAATGTTTTAGTGACTGGTTACATGGTGGTGACCAGAATGCTTACGGAAATATGGACTACAAAGACCATTCTAAGGAGGTCTCAGATGTAAATGAGAAGGCACTTATTGGAAACTGGGGCAAAGATCGCCCTTGCTATGAACTGGCAAGGAACTTGGCTGCATTCTGTTCATACCCAGAAGTTTTATGGAATGTGGAACTTCAAGGAGCTAACCCAGGGTATTTGTCAGAAGAAATTTCTAATCAGCAAGGCATTAAGGAAGCAGCATGGCTACTTGCAACAGCCTATGCTGAGTCATGGCAGAAAAGGCATGATGTAAAGCCAGAACATATAACTAAATGCGAAGCAAAAAGTAAAGATTTGGAAAATTTGAAGCCTGGCCAAGTGGTAGAGAAGCAGAGAGCATTTTCAGGAGAAAAATGCATTGGTGCAGCCCAGTGACCGTTTGCTAAGGAAGTTAGTACAGAGGAAAGGGATTATCAAGAGAAGAGAAAAAAGACCTTGAAGGCATTTCAGAGATCTTCAGAGGCTGCCTCTTCATCACAGGCCCAGAGGCCTAGGGAGACCGAATGGTCTCAGGGAACAGGCCTGAGGTGCCATCCAGGGGCTCATTGCCCAGGGCCACCTCGGGATGCTGGTCCCCATGCCATTTTCTTACAAATTACCCAGTTCCTGTTATAAGCAGCAGAAACGGACTAGTACAGTGCCCATCAAGAAGTGGCTCTGAGAATGTCTAGTCAAAGATCCTTCTAGGATCTTTGGATGTGGATATAGGTGGAGAGAGGAAAACATCCCTTTTACCAGCATTTATTGAGCAGCTTTCAAGTACCAGAAGACACAGTGCTCAGCCTTGAGGTGAAGGGATGAATAACTCCAAGGGCTTCTGATTAAGACGGGGGCAAAGATGTAAATGACCAGCTATATTACAACACAAATGCAATACGTGGCAAAATTGAAGTAAACGGCAATTATTCAAGGCTTTTCAGAAAGAAGCACAAATCATAGATATGATCTTTTCCCTTGGCGGGGCAGGGTCTGTGGTCTGGAAGGCACAGAATTTGAACTTTCACTTGCCCAAAGATTTGGGACCTAAAGGCTCCCCTCATTTCTCCTTATCCGTCATCCTCTTCCAGCTGGATCAAAGCCAAAGCAGAGCCCAGGGGTTCAGACACATAGAGAAATCCTTTGCCTGCCTCTGCTTCACTAGAGCTGGGTGATCTTAGGGGACAGAGGACGAGAGAACATTTTCAGTCTTCCTAGAGCCTAGATCCCTGGAAGTCCGGGCTGACAAGTTAGACCTATTCTTTCTCATGAAATGAGGGCTCTTGAAAACAGGAGGAATACAAATGGCCCTATGCATATGAAAAGTTGTGAAAACCTCCCTAGTAACCAGTAAAACATCAACCTGGGGCTTCCACTTTTTTTTTTTTTTGCTCGTCAGATTGGCAAAATTTCCAAAGACTGAGAAAATCCAGTGGTGGTGAGAATGTGAGAAAATGGACACTATTCACTGCTGGTTGGAGTATAAACTGGCTTAACATCTTGATAGGGCAATTGGAAGTATCTATGAAAGTTCAGATGCAAGTCCTGAACCCACAACTCCACCTCACAGACACACGTACATGTGTGCAAGGATATATAGACAAAGTTGTTCACCCAGCTACTAGCAGCAGATTATAAACAATCTAAATGCCTATCAATAAGGACACGGTTAAATCAACTACAACGTATCCATACCAGGGAGTGCCATGTGCAGGAGTTGAAAAGAATGAAGCCATCCTCTTTGCCTTGTCATAGATATCTGATAAGTGAAGAAAGCAAGTAACATAATAATAGAGTATGGTCTATTTGTTTTTTAAAAACCTATATGTGTTTGTGTGAATGCAAATGTACAAGAGAGAGTGGCTGCCTATCCTTCGTTATCTAAAATTTTACGATGTGTATTCATGTTTCACTCACTGAATTTTTTTATTTTTTTAAGTATTATTTATTTATTAATATAGATAAATCGTGTATATTATTTATATATATATATATATTAATGAGCTTATGGTCAATGTACACAGGGCTTTTTAAAATTTATTTTTAATTATACATACTTATGGGGTACAGAGTTGACTGTCAGTATTTATATACAGTATGTGATGATCAAATCAATATTATTAGCATGTTCATCACTACAAATCATAATTACTCTTTGTATCCCTTACCCAATTACTCCCAAACCCCTCTCCGCCTCCCCCTTTCCACCCTTAAGTCTGTTTTCTCTTTTTGAAAGTTCAACATTTTATTGTGGTCTTTCTTTTTTCCTTTCTTTCTTTCTGTGCTCCCACTTATGAGTGAGGACATGCAGTATTTCTCTTATTGTGCCTGGCTTATTTCACTTGACATAATTGTCTCTGAGCTCATCCATGTTGCTGCAAATGGCAGAAGTTCATCCTTTTTTTATGGCAGAGTAGTATTCCATTGAATCTATATACCACATTTTCCTTATCCAGTCATCCATCAGTGGACATTTAGGTTGGTTCCATATCTTGGCTATTATAAATAGAGCTGTGATAAACATGGGAGTGCAAGTATCCTAAATTTGTTTCTAAGTGATAGAAAAATAAGAGCATTTGTAAATATGACAATAGAAAGTTGAAAAAGTTTTCAAGTCGAGGGAGGCAAGCTGGCTGTCAAGAGCTCTAGTTGGTGAATTCGGCAGAGTCCAGGTGTTGGTCTTCACCCTGAGAGATGGAGACTTGATTTTACCCCAAGAGAGGTTTAGTCTCTCAGCAGCAAGTTCAAACTAACTAAACTCACAAGACACTAATGGAAAAACTGGAATATTAATACGTTGCTTACAGCAGGTTTCTCAATCTCAGCAATATTGACATTTTAGGCTGGATAATTCATGCTGGGGGTGCGGGATGGGCAGCTTGTGCATGGTGAGATGTTTAGCAGCATCCCTGGCCTCTGTCCACTAGATGCCAGCAGCAGCACCTCCCCCCACCCCGCCTTCAGCTTCACAACCAAAAATGTCTCCAGACATTGCCAAATGTCTCCTTGGGGAATTGCCAAAATTGCTCCCAACTGAGAACCACAGATTTACAGTGAGAAATACAATTGCCAAGAAGGCCAGATGCTGTCACTGCAGGAAAACCACATGGATGACCAAATCACAATAGAAGGTTGCTGGGAGAGCAGGAAGTCAGAACAAAGGCAGCCTTTTCAAAAAATATGATTTAACTATTTGATGGCTTTGAGCTGCGATTGCCTGAGGCACCTCCATCACTCCAGAGTAATCCCTATCCCTGGACAAAACCTTGGCTGGACACTACCCGCTTTCTCCTCTCTGACCCACCCTGAATAGTTCCCTTCTGATCAACTTTTTTCCAGAGACAACAATGTGTCTTTCTTGATGTATTTTTTTCTGAGACATCAATTTTGTTAATGCTTCTGAAACATGCCAGTGGCCTCAAAAGGCAGAGGAGCATAAACCCATGGAAGCAGATGACCTCTGAGGGAGACAGAGCCCCACGTGCCCAAGTGCATAGCAACACCATTTCTTTAAAACTGTGTTTCACCTTGAAAGTGGATATGATTTTGCTTTCTGCTCTATAGTGTACGTATATATTTATTTTAGCAAAAAGCAAATAAATTTCTCAAATCCTACACAGTAAACTTTGGGAAGGCACACAAGTTTATCCTGTGGCTTCATGCACTCCCAGGCACGTTCCCAGATATGACAGACAGACATCTTACTGTTCTTCCTTGATCTTATCTGATAAGAATATTCCCAGGAGATCAAAAAAGGCCAGAAGAAGTTACTTGAGGAATGATCTGTCTCCACTGTCTGCGGCTCCTGCACTTATCTGACTTCATCAAGTGTACGGTACACACTCCGAGGACTAAGGAAAGCCTTTTTACAGCCCTCTGTACTGAGTATCTCGCAGCTTTTGCCCCAGCTAACTCCAGTGGCAAAATCAACAAGGCAATGACGTACTCAGCCCTGGCTGTCTCCTCGGTGGAATTCCAGTGAAGACAACTGAGTGGCTTGTTTTGGTTTCAAGCTGTATAGCCTCCTGAGATTATTTTTTAAGGAAATTTCTCTTAGCAGGAAAGACATGAGAAAATAAAAAAGCGTGGGAGCTGCTATTTCTAAATCAGACTTCCTTGGGATTGTATCTTCTCTTTCTTAAAGGATTTCATGTTTCAATGTGGAAGAAATTTTTAAATATAGAAGTATATTTCAATAATAACTCATTTAAAGCGTATATCAAGACTGACTTTTGCAGGGGACAGAAGACTTATGGAAGTAGAAGATGAAAAAAAAAAACAACGTAGGGGTGAAGGACACTCAGGAAATTCTGAGCTTCCCTTGACAGTCTTTTGAAGTTATAGTGCAGGACCCTGCGGTGCTGGGATTAGTGGTACTTGTGGAGACACAAGCGTGGTGAGCTTTCAGTCAGGATTTTATACACCTCATTTCAGTATCTTTTGGAAGCCTAGATTATTTTCTTGTTCACATCTCCCCTTTTTTAGTCCCGTCTTTACTTATATGCCATAATTACAAAATCTGCGAAAGGACAGATTTAGGCACATCCCTCTTCCTCTGATTCTTCCCAGAACTGGGATGGAATTTCATGATTTGCTCTTGCTTTCCTTACTCAATTCTATATGTTATTCAGACTTTCATCCTTAGAGTGTTTCTCAGTAGACTAACACTTTCTATATTTACACCTCTCTTTAAAAAGAGAAATGGACTCTAGATTTTCACTTCTTCCCTCCAGAGTTTTTTTTTTTTTTCCCCCAAAGGATCAAATCTCAGTACTCTTATTCACTCTAATGCCAGGATATCTAGGGAGAGAAGACCCAAAGCAGTGATAAATTTGAAGCTCTCTTGAAAGTCAGGCTTGTCAAGAAAAAAATATGGTGTTGGTTCCTGAAGTTTCCAGATTCATGGGGGGAAAAAAAAGCGCTCAGCTTCACCGGGAACTATTTACAGAAGGCAGGCAGGGAGAAATAAGAGGCACAGTTCTGGGAAATCATGTTCCATGTCAAGAAAAGCAAGGCCTAGCACCAGTTAGGTGGCAGGCCAGAGCAGAAAATTAATCCAGCCACATAAGAGAATCAGGCGGGAAAAGACCACACTACTGTGAGGCCAGCATAGTATGAGGGTAATGCAAAAAGTTCATGGAAAGATTTGTATTATCTTTTGATTCTATTTTCCCATGACCTTTTAGCAGAATCCTCATATCAGCATGAAGGGTGTCTGTTCTGGATGCCAGCAACTTGCATTTGAACCCCAGCTCTGCTATGGTACTAACCACACATTATTTCATCTCTCTCGGCTTCAATTTTCTCACATCTGACATGGTGACAACAGCATTGATTCATCCAACCCTTCTCACATCTGACATGGTGACAACAGCATTGATTCATCCAACCCGTATTTATGAATGCTGGTGTATTCCAGGTGGTCTTCCAGGTGCCGGGGGAGGGGCAGGGACATGGTGAGCAAAACACACAAGGTCCTGCTCTTGGGGGTTTACATTGCAGGGAGGAGTGACAAACAATTAAGACACAAGTTGGGGAATTTCCATAACAAATGCTATAAAGAGACTAAAACATGATGGTATGATAGAAAGTGATTAAACATTAGAAGAAACAATTGAGCCGATGCATAAATGGTAGTAAAAACCAGCCACGTGAAGATAAGGAGAGGCGCATTCCAGGCAGAGCCCACTTCAGAGGATGTTTCATAAGGACTCAGTGAGACAAAGTGTGGAAAGTCTTAGTACAGGACCAGACACAACACATGTAAGTTACTCAACAGATGTAGGCAGCCCTGTGATTCACAGGGCGTGGGAAAGTTCCCCCACCAGGTCCTGGGGAAACTGAGACAGGGAACATCAAGGGCATCAGTGAGGGAACTGAGGCTGGAGAGTTGATTGAATGGCCTCACCCGTGGAAGCCAATGGAACACAGGAGTCGGGGGAACTGTGGATGGGACTGTGGGGAGCTGGAGCACTCATGGCCCATTTACAAGGAGCAGCCAGGATGTGCTCCAATCCCCTCAATTAGCCAGGCCCCTGTGAATCGGATTTGCCACTCAACCTGCCCATAGCATGTCTCAGTTCACTCTACCCGTGTCCATCCCTCCCTGTGCCTGGGCTGCCTCTGCCCAGCCTGTCCTGGACTCTTGGGCAGCATGTGGGCAAACACACCAAAGAGCATCTGTCTAATCTCCATGTGTTACAGATAAAGAAACTGAGGCCCAGAATGTTATGAGAGTCCAGCAGGCAGCACAACTACTCATGCAGCCTTGACTGAAGACTGTACCTCCGTTAGCCAAGAAGCTCACCTTCTTGCACCTGTAGCATGCACGGAGCCATATGAGAAAGAGGAGACGCCTGCCTCCCTGATCCCTCGTGGTGATCCATGCAGTCATAGATGTCACAGTGGGAACATCCCCACAGCCAGAGAAAGCATGCTTTGGTGTACCTAGGTTTTCAGAACTGTCAGAGAATTTTTTGACAGGTTAGGAGCTGGAGAGGAGGCCCTAGTATTATCACCATCAGGGCACTAGTGGGGCAGGCCATGCACACAGCAAGGCAGGGTGTTGGAGTGCAGCCCTAGAAAGAACAACTGGTAAAGTCAACAATTCAATCATCCAGAGAGTGTGGTGGTACAACCTCAAACAAAGAACTACAGTGGAACCTGAGAGAAGTGCTGATACCCCCTTCCGTCTGCAAATGGCTTTCATTCTTTGTCCCAGGCAGTCTACAAAGGAGATAACCACAGCCAAAAGAGGGCTAAGATGTCAGGACTCCTTTATGCCCTGCTCTCCTAGAAGTCAAAGCTTGTGATATTGGGGGATGCCTTCCACTGGCGGAGAACGCAGGTTCTCATGAAATGGTGGGAGAGCAGTGCGACAGGCACATACTACCACTAGGATCTGATGATCAGTGTAATTTCTGGACAGCACCATGCTCTATTCATCTGTAAACTGGTATAGACACCATTCCCTCTGCCTGAAATTCTATTATCCACTCTTCTACCTACCATGACACTCACTCACCTGGCTAAATCCTACTCATTTTGTCCCAACTTAAATATCACCTCCTCCTGGAAGCCTCCCTGACACCTGTGGGTCAGTACCCTATTCATGTTCCTCCTTGACACCTGATGTCTCTCTTAGAGCATTCACTAACCACATTGTCCTGTAACTGCTTGACTCTGTTCTATCTCCCCCATTAGACTGTGTTCCACAATGGCAGAGGCTATTATATTCTCTGGCCTCAATAGGCACTCAGTACGTGTTATTTACAGAATCGTGACCAGGACCAGATCTCTCTCTCTCTCGGATTTCTACCCTCCCCCACTATCAGCAGCTCCATATTAGTCAGACAGGGTTTGAATAATACCAGCCTATTCCAGAGCCAGCCAGCTCCTCTCTGCAGACTGGGCACCAGTCCATCTGATTTTCTCTCCTCCACTGGCATGAGAGGCCCAAAGGCAGCCAGGAAATCAGTCTTGGGAAAATTGGGCCTTTCCAGGCCCTTGGGATTGGAGTCTAAAAGTCTGATCCAGAGAGAGAAGCTAACAACCCATCCCCTCTTGGTTAGTGGGGGTTCCTTGCTTTCAGTCCACTCCCTGGGGCTACTGGTCTCTTCTCTCACATTCCCCCAGTTCCTTATCATGATTCATGGGTTAATTTCTATTTTTGACGGTGGTTCTGTATAAGCAATGGTAAACATCTTTCGAGGTATCTGTCCAATTAACTATGACACCTTTGGTGTCCCCCACAAGGGCTCCCGGCATCTATAGTTTTATCTCATGCCCAGTCCCCTGACCAGTATTGATTAGACCAGGGCTGGACACCTGGATCAATCTGAGCCAATCCTACTCTCTCACCCAGGAATTAGGACTAAGAGAGTCTGGTTCAGCCTGAGTTGGTCTCTTAAATGGAGGGCATATAAACTAAGGAGCTGTATGGCGGCTTCTCTTACCTACTAAGTAGACTGGGAAACACAGAAGGCTGGTCTGCAGGGAGAGAAAAAGGAACTAGAGACACATATAGAAGATGTCTGGGTTGGTTTTTTCATTCCTAGTTACAGCCTCTTTCTGGGACCCAGTCTCATTCCTTCTCATGGGTACCTCTTCAACATTCAACAGTTATCCACTGAGTACCTACTATATGTCAAGCAAGATTTTTTAAGCACTCTAAGTAGTGGAAAAAAGTAGACACAACCCCTGTCCTTGATTGAGCATACAATCTTATTAATCAAACAATCACAAAACTAAATGTATAATCACAAACTGGTTTAACTTCTATGAAAGAAAAGTACGAGGTGATTTTTAAAAAAGAAAAAAAAGTAACAGGAAGACATGGCCTAGCCCAAAGAATCAAGGAAGGCTTCCCAGAGGAAACAGCATTTGGATGACTTCATGAAACAAAGAAGAATCCATGGGATGATAAGATGATTACTAAACCAAATCAATGCAGCAAAGGCAGGATTTCAGGAGCAGAAGTAGCCATGATATAAAATTAGTAGTCAACAGGAAGGACACAGAGCCTTCCACAGACTAAGGCATAGGAATTCAAGTCAATCTTATCTAGATCTTAAGAGGCAAGCTGATACCTGGGTATCATCTGATTCAATTCACTGGCTTGTAGCTTGAGTGCTGGGAGTTCTTAAACTCCTTGAGTGACTGTAATGCACAGGCACAGTAGAGAGCCACTAAACTGCAGCAAGAGCCTTGCTGGTGGCAGACACCATGACTTTACAGCAATACCAGTCTTTGTAGTCATGCAGTCTCACCAGTGTCATCTACTGCCACATTCCTGTGATCAAGACTTGCACAGTCTGTGTCATACCTGATGAGGTCCTGGCTGTGTAGCATGATGGGACCTTAGACAAAGAAAAAAAAAAAAAAAGGAGAGTGAACCAACCTGAGGTGTGATACAGGCTCATCAACTAGCCACGTAGAGCTCAGATTCAGGGAAAACAAACAGTGGCAAGGCCAAGAAAGAGGAAGAGAGAAAACTGCTGAATGAGGAGGTAGAGCTTAAAGAACTGAGAACATTTTCCTAGCCACCTAGACTCAGTGCCTGCTGCAGAACACCAGGAACTCGGGAGGTAGAGGTGCACCTCCAACATCTTGCATGACAGCCAGAGAAAGGCGTAGATTCAAGGGCTACAGCAATGATATGCTGGTAAATGTTTAACGACCCACTCTCCAGGGTGAGGAAAGCCCATTTGTAGCATCTGCCAATTACAGTGGTGTAAATACTCCCACCATGGCTGATTTCAAGTTACCACATGACATCACTGAAAGCAGAGCTGGGAAGAGATGCACGCAATTGGCTCATGTGAGTGGGAGTGAATCAGCTCCAGCACACCACTGGCCACTGCAGGTAATCTGAATGAATTTTGCATGCTGGGGTCACCCAGGAATTCTAGGTATCTAGCATAAAGGCTTAATTTTTGACATAGCACTTTCTATTCATATTACCATTCTAAAGATGAGAGGGAAAACGACTATTTGTATTCTACTCAGCCTACCTTCCCAGAAAGGTGAATCTCAAAGAGGTTGTGCCTGGATTGCTGAGAAACAACCAAGTGGGGTGGGAGAGCATGTGCAGAGGAGTGACAAGATTGCTAGTATTGAGAGAGGAACTTTGAAAAGACAGAAAGGCTTCACATGGGATGTTTTTTAATTTTAAGATTTGCTGTGTGGTATGCAATATAAGTATCAATTTCCCTTAAAAAGTCTGTATTTCTCACCAAAACTTTTAGAGTTCAATCTGATTTAAGGAGGGATACAGTAAAGTGCTAAGTTTGGTCTCAAGGTGGACACAGAGCAAGAGAAGAGGCTGCCCAAAGGGGCAAGGTCACATGAAGATCAGGTGGAGAATAGCAGTAATAACAACACTACAACATCAGCGACCCCGCTTGCCGGGCACCTACCATATGCCCAGCACTGCTCCACGTGACTCATGAATATCAACCCATTTAACCTCACAGTACCTCTATGAGGTAGAAATGCTGGAGTGAGCAGGACTGAAGCCATGATGGGACCTAAAGCCCCAGGGGCTGTAGGCAAATTTTAGAAAGACAGTTTTATTCTTGGCATGCATTTCTGTGAGTTCCTTCTTTTCCCATGGTTGGCTGATATTTTGAACCTTGCTTATGGGGCCAGATGATGTTATTTACATGAATGTAAAGCTGTTTTCCAGCCAGCCTGGAGCTGCAGACTTGCAAGCCCTGGGAAATCAAGGAAGACATCACTAAAGCTATGCTGTTTCCACCCCTCCAGCAGGTCCATGAGATAACATCAAGGACTGGAGCAGAAACCAGATGGAGCCTTGGCAAGACTTTGCACCTGAGACTTTGCCTGAAGTCCTCATGGCTCAGGTCCCCCTCCCTCCTGCTTTTCATGTCCCACATTCCATTCCCCATCCCGCTCTTTTAAAACCCTTCAGTAAATCTGAGACTTGCAGATGGCTGTAGTCTGGCCATCCTTCTTCAGGTTCACCCAAGAGATGGATTAGGCTAACAACTCTTCTCACATCACCAGTATTCTTGAATAAAGCTGACTGCCATTTTCACCAACATTTGACTGGTTTGTTTTTGAAAGGGAGCAGGCAGCCGGACTTGGACCCAGTAACAGAAACTATACAGATTATACAACAAATCAGTTCAAATCAGAACCCAGACAGGCCGGTACCAGAGCCCGAGCTTGACCAATTACCACACCATATGACCTCTCAGATTAGAGTATTGAATATGGAATACAGTGTGTCTTTTTAGATAAACAGCATCTATATCAATACAGAACAACTTAGATCTATATGGTTAGCATGCTTGATCTATAATTCAGATATTCCCAGGAGAGCTGGAAACCTTTGGCTGCTGCCCTTTGGCAAGCATTGCTCTGAAATGAAATAAAAACCTTGCACACACTATAAGGGGGTGGGGTGGGGGGTCAGGCATCAGATGGGGAGTTGGATATTTTCTTTCTGGGGCTCCTGAAATCACTGCAAAAATGCACTGTGCACCAGATGCATGCAATTCAATGCAGCAGTCATTATTAAGCATCCTCTGGGGACTACAACCATGAGGAACACAGTGTCTCCTGCGTGTCTCCCAGCCAGGGGGCGGGGGCGGGGGCAGGGATCGTAGTGCAAAAGCAAGCACGCCCTTAACTCTGTGCCAGGGGAGCAGTGGGTGCATGAGTGGCAAATAAATAAGGACATGGCACAGGAATCATGAGAAAGTTCATGAGCTGATAAAGCGTGGGCTCGGCTTTGAAGAATTCCACAGAGCAAAAACACTCCGGGGAGATGAAAAAGCCCAAGCAAAGGTGCACTGGTGGCTCAGAACAGGGCAGGGAGCAGGACCATGGACATGGGGAGGGAGCATATGGCGGAGACATTAGACACTATTGTCACTGTTAGAGGGGAGCTCAGTCTTCTCCACGTGGTCTTATAACAGTGACATTGGGATAAAATTATATTATTATGAAAATCTGACAAATCAACTTTCATTTTGATAAAACAAAAAGCACCTTAAAATTTAAATAAAAGTAACTATATTTCCACTAATGTCAATGAATAATAATTAATTAGTAATTAACCAGTTCATTGAGGCTTCACACTAAAAAGGCAGAACAGAGTTACTCTGCACAGATCTGTGACGTGATCTGTTTACTTTATAAGCACCTCCACTCCTTTCTCCCACTCCCCTATCTCAATATCTCCATCCTCCCCCCAGCTCAGTTCTTGAGGTGCCATAGCATACCCTCAGCTACCCTGCATTTCCTTCCATGATGTCCTTTCCAGGTGGTACTTTCCTGATCCTGTCTTTTCTATCATAAGTTATTGCTTCCATGTTCCAGGCCCTTGGAGTCTGAGATAAACCAAATTGGAGCTCAGGTGATAATGGTTAATTATGACCTTTGACGCGAACATATTGGCTTCAAAACCAAAAGTTTAGCTAATACGAGTATCGCAGGCCAGTAAGAGACTGGGCCAGGGTCTTCCAATTCCCCCAAGTCATACCCAATAAGAGACTACTTATTTCACCTAATGGGCTGGCATTGGCTGGGGACAATTCTTTAGTAAACCACAGGCCAAATTGTATGAAGGAAAAGGCAGAATGTACCTACAGTGTCCTCTATGCCCTCTGGTGCCCTGGTCCTTGTTTTCCTTCCTCCCCTGAGGAAATGCAGAGATGTTTTTGGGATGTAATTCTAGACAACTCAGGCTATCAAGTTGCATTTCATCTGGCAATTCAGACAGGCTGGATGAGCCAGCATAAAAGCAGAAGCAGTGAGGGAGGGAAGGGACAAAGGAAGGCGACGACAAGAGGAGATTATGGAGGCAAAGACCTGAAAATCTGGACCCAGCAGGGGCAGCTTCTGAGCCCAGTGTCCACTTAAAGGCCAAAGACATGCCAACTGCCCTATGGGAATCCCCAGCCTTTCCTAATCGCCTTGGCCGGCGTCCACCACGACTCTCAACTCCGGGCATTTCCCTGTTTACAAAGCCCTTCCCAGACAGGAAGCCTCATGACGGTCCTGAGACAAGGACTGCTGCTGTTGCTATCCCAGCTATACAGATGAGTGAACGGATGCTGAGAAGTCCAGTGATTCATCCAAGGTCACTCAGCGAGTGAGCTGGGGAACTGGGATTTCACTACAGTTCTGCTCATATTAAAACCAACCCTCTCCCACCTGCTCTTCCTTTTTCTCTACCACGGACAAATAATTATCCAGAATTCTCTGTGATTCCATTCAGTTGGTGTCCTCTCAGCATCCATGAGATGATCAAGCATCTGGTGCTAGGCAGTAGCATACGAAATAAGGAGAAGGGGGAGAAATACCCTCTGCCCTCAAGTCACTCACAAGCTTGAGAGGTTTTGAAATAAATGGTGCGCAGCCTTCCGGCCCATGTGCTTTCAAAAGCAACCATGAACTCCACTCCTTCAGAACTTCACCCTCCAGTTATTCATTCAACAAATGTTTATGAGCACCTGCTCTGTGCCAGACCCTGTCCTAGGTGCTGAGGTCACGAAGGGGACAGGACAGTTAAGATCCTTGCTTTCAAGAAGCTTACATTCTCTGGGGGGGGGGGGGGGGCGGAGACCAGTAAAAAAACAGTAAAATAAATAAACAAGTGTGTGTTGAAACTAAAACAGATGCAAACAAAGCTCCTCTTGGGCAAAAACAAGCTCAGATCATATGAATGTCAGGCTGAGCTTTACAAATCAGCCTATAACCTCCTAAATTAATACCAAGAGTTGGTTCTCTTTTACCAGATTATACAAAAACAAGTCCCTTTATTACAAAACCACAAAATACACCATGTGAGAACCCAGTCAAAAGTCAAACTGGGAAGGACTGTTGCAAGACCTAAGGAAAGATGTTATTGCTAATAAACCACAGCCCCATCTTCAAGGCTGCAGTGGATGCAGAGCCTGAGAAAACGGCAGATTTCATTCATGTTGGAATGATCTGAGAAGATGACATTATTATTATGACTTCAGGGTTGAATTGGAGACTCTTGTAAATCAAAATTAAATTATGCTTTCAGTATCACAAACAAGGATTTCAGCTTCAAGGATGTCAATATGTGTTTGTTCACATGAGGCTTTTATATTTCAAAACATAATACAGCCTGAAGCCAGCCCAGCCAACCCCACGGTGCATATTCTGTCTTTGAACCTGATGCGTTTGACATCCACTGTGCTTGTTGGCAATTAACCAAACACCACCCGTGAACTCAAATTGTTGTCTTGCATTGTTCCTTATCTCTTTCAGTGTTGAACTTCTCATGCAATGATGACTCATCCACCAACTGGTTTACAGGAATCACATCTTACCCTTGTACTGTTTTAACCTTGAACTATAGTATAGCCTTCATTTAGTTCTCAATTTGTCGAATGTCTACTACATGCTGAGCACTTCATTAGACATTGGGAAGGTAACCTTGTTGGAGATTATAGTCTAGAAGAAGACACAGACATTAGACAACAATAAAATGAGTCCATTGTGACAGGCTGTGAAAAGTACAATGAAGGGGAAAAAAAGGAATTGCAAAAGAATGGATCACACTCAGGAAACCTGACATGGACTGGAGGGAAGCAAAGGATTCCCTAAGAACATGGAATGGTAGCTGAGATGGAAAGCAGAGGAGGAAGAATGTGCAGAGGCCCTGGGCAGGAGGAAACGTGGGTCGATATGTGCACTGTGCATGAATCTGCACTGTGAACTGGCACTGGGGCAAGAGTAGAGAAAGCGAGGCGGAGAGTAAGGAAGAGACAGGTGAGTCCTTATAGAATCTTCCTAACACACAACGGGAAGCCATTGAGGGGCAAGCAGCCCAGAGCAACATGATCAGACTTGCACACCAGAAAGGTGTCCTGATTGCAGCATGGAGCAGCCTCCTCTAAACATTTGATTACACACCAATATGAGTGAAAAGGTTTTGAGCACACACCTTCAATTTATGTAAATTTATGTACTGTATATTTATATATACTGTACAGTTTATGTACATTATAAAACATCCACATATAAATAAATGTTTAAGGGAGTTACCAGTAAAAGAAAGAGCTTTTAAATTCTTGACAAAATGTTGATTAGTGTTGAAGCTAAGTGATAGGCACATGGGTGCATGATGATATTTTCTAGTTTGTGTAGATTTGAAAATGTCCCTAACAGAAAGATTTTCTCGGACTTTTCAAAATTATGATGACTATGTGCTATCGTTAGTTGACATCTCAAAACACAATATACACATAGGGTAAGGTTTGTTATTAATAAATAATAGAAGATGTTTGTCCATATTTCCCTCAGCATTTTTGATAACTTTGAATGTGGGGGTCGGTTTAGTGTCAGACTTGATTAGATCATCATTGCCTTAACTTCAAGTAAAGAATCAAGTGGCTGATAAAGAGCTCCTACTAGGATGGATCACACCTCATCCATTAGCTTATTTTTCCCTTTTGCTTGCCTTTAGCATTACCTTCAATCTTCAAAGATGATGCAGGAATCCTCTTAAGTTACTTGTCCATTTTCTGAAAGTTCATTTAATTAGAACTACTTCATGAATCCATGGACAGGCCTCTCCTGGAGAAGATATAAAGTGCAGTACATTGCAACACAGTGAAAGCAAAAAAAACCATTGAGGAAACCCCAAGAACCCCATCATGTTCCAGAACCCCCTGGGTACCTCTTGAACCAAACACGACATTTTACTAGCTGGCATAAGGACTTGGTGAAGGGCCAGAGTCACGCCATTCATCAAATATTGGGAAAGCTTTATTTCTTTCTCAATTTTATTAAAAAAATAAAATAAAAATAGAAACTTTAATGTTCTCTGCCTGCACCCAATGGATCATAATGTCAGCAAAGTCTTGGAGACACTGCAATAAAGACTGGGTAGGAGGGACCCAGCTGGACATACAGGAGGCCATGCAGTATCCAGCGGAGTGATGATGGAGGAAAGAGGATGGACTCGAGAGATATTTAGAAGAGCATGACTTAATGCTGGAGTCAATATGGGAGATGAAGAGGAAGAAGGACAGACGGGCACTCCTAGGTTTCTGTTTCGCACAAACCATTGTGCCTTCTACAAAGAAAGCATATGCATTCAAATGTTCAACTAGAGGGCAGCCCCCTCCACCCAGAAGCAGACAAGGAGCATACCCAGAGTCCTAGGCAGGAGGTGAGGGCAGCCCCCTCCTCCCAGAAGCAGGCAAGGAGCATGCCAAAAACACCACTTCTTTGCAGGTGGCTACAGTAGCTATACATCAGTAGCTACAGCCACCATGCAGGCAGCCCACCAGACATTCAGCTGCACTGACACAAAGAGAGTCACCAGCAGAGACCAGAAAAAGAAGAGGACATCACTTCCCTCAGAGTCCACTCCAGAGTAACAGAAGAAGCAACTGCTCTACCAGATGACCAGACATCAACACAGAGATCCTAGAAATGCAAAAATCCCAGAAAATATGACACCACTGAAAGAATACAGTAATTCTCAAATATCAGACCCTATAGAGCAAGAAACTTTTGAAATGACTGAAAAAGAATTCCAAGCAACAATCTTCAGGAAACTCACTGCAATATGAGAAGATTCAGTTAGACCACATAATGAAACAAGAAAAAATATCCAGGATATGAAGAGGAAATTTACAAAGAGATTACTACCTTAAAAAAGAATGTAGCAGAACTAATAGAACTGAAAAATTCACTCAACAGAATAAAAAACACAACAGAGAGCTTAAGCAGCAGGCTAGAACAAGCAGAAGAAAGACTTTCTGATCTTGAAGATAATGTTATCAAAATAATCCCGGCAGACAAAAAAAGGAAAAAATAATTTTAAAAATTGAAGAAAATCCAAGAGAGCTAGCAGACAACCTTAAGCACACAAACATTCAAACCCTGGGTGTTCCAGAGGGAAGGAGAAAGGAAAGGACACGGAAAACCTATTCAGTGAAATAATGACAGCAAACTTCCCAGGTATAGGGAGAGACACAGACCTTCAGATCCAGGAGGTTCAAAGATCCCGAGAGAAACTCAATCCAAAAAGATCCTCCCCAAGACTCATTGTAGTCAAACTGGCAAAGCTCAAAGACAAAGAGGGAATCATAAAAGCAGCAAGAGAAAAGTGCCCAATCACCTATAAGAGAGCCCCTATCTGACTAACAGCAGACTTCTCAACAGAAACTCTACAGGCCAGAAGATAATGGGATGATATATTCAAAATACTAAAAGAAAAAAATGCTAACCAAGAATACTATACCCAGCAAGGCTTATCTTTCAGAAATAAGAGAGAAATGTGTATTTTCCAAACAAAATCTGTGGGAGTTCACCACCACACAACTAGCCCTGAAAGAAATCCTCAAGAGAGTCCTCCATCTGGAATCTGAAAAACAATAATCAACACCACAAATACACAAGAAAGAATAAAACCCACTAGTAGAACAAAAGTGCAAATGAGAAAGAGAAGGAAAGTAAATCTTACCACCACAAAAAATATAATGACAATGAAACAAAAGCAAACAAACTCTCTCTTTGGAAGATGATAGAGAAACAATTCATTTTTCTAAAACTGGTAAGTAAAAAGGAAGAGTCAAGCATTTATCTTGTCTTTCGTATATGAATTGTTCCTCAGGGTAACCATAAATAGCTGAGGAGGGAACATTTCTGTTTAGTGAAGTATCCCAGCTAGTAAATAAAGAGGGAATAAAATAATTAGAATATGGTATTTTGCAAATCCCTGTTGAAATAACGAATTCAGCAAATGATCATCAATGATTGATAACACCACAGACAGATGATCAAACATAATAGGTCTCCTGCAGTAAGAACATATATCTCTGAAGCCAAATCTGACCTGACTGAGACCAAGCCTCAGGATCCAGAAACCAATCATCAGGAAATGCAGGGGATGGTAGAACATGTTAAATGACACTACTGGGATGGAGCCAGCAAATCCAGATCTTGGGAAACTTTGTGGGGTAAAGGGGAAAAAATTAGATGAAGGGGAAACCTATAGATTAAAAGAAACTTAAGAGACAGCTGACATAGCAATCAATGCAACAAGTAGAATTTGTTTGGATCCTGATGTAAATAAATCAATTGTAAGAAATACAGCAGGAGGGGGAGAGAATTGGAGAAATAAACATGTTTAATGTTTGATTATGTTAAAGAATTATTATTGACTTTAAAATGTGAAAAAAAATTTGAGTAATTGGCATCTTGCTAGCTACAGCTCTGTTCAAACTCTCTGTTTTTTCATACTTCAGTCTTGGTAAGTGGTGTGTTTCAGGAATTTGTTCATTTCATCTAGATGATCTAATTTGTTGACCAACAATTTTTCATAATATTCTCTTATAATCCTTTTGATTTTTGTAAATTTGGTTGTAGTTGTAATGACCCCTTTCATTTCTGATTTTATTAGTGCCTTTTTTTTTTTTTCTTTTGAGGCTGGCCAGTACAGAGATCTGAACTCTTGGCCTTGGTGTTATGAAACCACACTCAACACATGAGTTAACCTACCAGCCCTTAATCCCTCTAGGTAAAGATTTGTCAATTTTGAAGATCTTTTTAAGGTACCAACTTTTGGTTTCACTAATTTTCTCAATTTTTCTCTATTTTCTATTTCTTTTATCTATGCTCTAATTTTTATTATTTACTTCCTTTGCCGGGTCTGGGCTTAGTTTGCTCTTTGTTTTCTAGTTTCTTAAGGTGCAAAGGTGACTATTGATTTGAGATCTTTCCTTTTTATTAATGTATGTATTTACATTAAGTAAATTTCCCTTTTAGCACTTAAAAAAGGTTCTATAAAAGAATGAGCATATGTGAATATATGTTAAATTATTGGGGGGGAGTATTTTGTGAGATATATCATAAATACACAAAGTACATGAAACAGTACAATTTCTTGACCTCTCTTTCCTATTTTCAGTCTTTTCTTTTCTGTGATGCATTTTCAGTAATTTCTTTTAATCTATTTTTCACTTTACTATTTCTCTCTTCAATTGTATCTTCTTTGCTGTGACAACAGTCCACTTGATTTTTAATTTAGATGTTTTTTTTCTTTTCAATTCTAGATTTCTAATTGGTTCTTCTTCAAATTTGCTAGGTCATTTTTAGAGTAATGTGTTATCTACTAATTTTGGGGGGGCTTTTGCATTTTAGTTTTATTTTATTTAACATAAAAGTACATAAGCATAGTTGTTTTATACTCTTTATCAAATCATTCCAATACTTAGAATCTGAGCAGAGTTGATTCTGTTGCCTAGTGTTTCTGCTCATTTCATTCATGATATCTCATTTCCTTGTAGCATTCCATATTCATTGGGAAATAATTAGTAATATTTCTCTGAATTTTAGGATGAAGGTATATTCACCAGAGAATTTGCACTTGTTTTTGTCAGGTGTCCAGGAGCACTATCAATCATGGACTATTTTAAACTAAATTCATACATTTAAGGTTTTTTTGTACAGCCCAGATGATGTGAATTTGAATTGCAAATTCATTCTAAGAAAAACATACTTACGACTTCCCAGGGACTTTTCCTAAACCCCAGTTATGTCCAACTCAGAGGCATCTTTCTTTCCCATTTCCAGTCTTCTGGGAATGGGAGTGTGGGGGAGGGGGTAGAAGGGAGTAGAGAGGTGAGTGATCTCCCTCCACGTGTTCAGTGGAATGCCATCAAAACAGGAAATATGAAATAGGCACTTAATAAAATGTGTATCATAATAAGACAATGTTCAATTAAATTAGCACGTTGACATAAAACAGAAACCTATTTGTGCTATTTAAATGGATTGTTCATACTAATCATGCTAATGGTGATATTTTCTCTGCTTTGGTTTTTACACGTTCTACTTTAGAGAAAGTGCACAGGGTTTTCACTTAGCTAACCACACCTGTGGGAAGCTTTCGATTTTGAACCTTGGGCCCAGGCACAGACTAGGAGGCAATGAACCCTCACAGTGTTCAACCTGTCCATTCAAACCTTTACAGTGCAGCCCACATCCCAGGTGCTTAGGCTCTTTCCTCTTCCCACTACCAAGCTCCAGCTCCCTGGAGGAGGAAGTCCTCCATGTGAGGGCACATCACACACCCTGGATGTGGGCGGGGCAGGCAGTCTTGACTGTAGGGGCTCCAGGAAGACCCAACCTCAAGGTCCAAATGCTCTCTCTCACCCACCTGCAGTTTCTTGAGATCCCCTTCCCCCACTACCACCACCCACTTAGAAATGAATTACTTTGCATTAAATATCACCTCCCAGGCATTCTGAGAGGAGTAAAAGGCTATTATTGTCACCTTAATGTGAGTGGGTCTAGCAAATCACTTTTGTCAGAGTCAGGAAAAGCCCAGAGTCTTACAGAACACTTTATGTCCAAAAAACATGGAAAGTAGCATGCAGGGCAGCTCCCAATACAAACATCACTGATGTGCTCTCCCTGCATCTCCAAGGCACAAGGGTCAGACAGACAGGTGCCCTTTCCTTTCCGTAAGCTCATTTCCCCAACTAGGGAGATTACACTCTTCTAGAATGTAAAAAGATAATGACAATATTGTTAAAAAATTTTAAACCCTAATTTACTGAGCAATTATGTGTGCCAGGCACTTGGGAAAGCATTTCACAGGCAAAATCTCATTTATTTCTTACCATAACTCCATAAGGTGGGTAACTATTATTGCCCACATTTCATAGGTGAGTAAAGAACAGAGAGGTTAAATACTTGCTTAAAGTCACACAGTATTAGTGACGGAGCCAAGATTGTATTCAAAACAGCAGGGTGTTATAGTTTAAAGGAAACCACACCAAGAATCAAGAGACTTAGGTTTGAAGCCCAGATTTACCAGTAAATAGCTATATAACCTTGAGTCACCTCAGAGCCTCTGTTTCCCCCTCTGTAAGATGAGAGACCATATAATCTCAGGGCTCCTTCCAGCTCCAACATCCTACCAACCTATTGAGACATAATCTTCTCATCCAGCTAGATACTCCCTTGAACGAAGTGTAATTAGCAGCACTTTATGCTAGCTCAAAGGAATAGACACTGTATTCAGGGGACAACCGGGTGCTATGATGGTTGTCTTTTTTTAATGCTTAAACTAAACTTAAAAAAGAAGTTACTCTGACACTGATAAGATCAGTGCTTAGGCAGTCAAAGAGTTGAGTGGAAAAAGAAATATTAACCTGCTGAGTGGATAGGGCAATTTGAAGTCACACTGTCATGTTGTGGCACTGTGTTGCTGTAACCAAGGCTTGGGGAGGCTTACTGCCTCAGCTGTTCTATCAGCTGTGAACTATTCATGTTTCTCAATTTGCAGAGTTACTGTGCCTTAAGCAGAAGTATTTTCCACCAAGACACATGACAGGTGGCCTAGGGTCTCCATTCAGCCCCCAAGACAGCCATAATAGCCAGTCCTTGCTGCAGACAACTTTTCAGAAGAGGAAGTGCCTTTCTTTATAACCTGGAGGAGACTTTATCTGGGGCCTGCCTCTTGTTGACTCATCTTAAGTCTGCTTTTATCATCCCAGGCGAGCTTCAGTAATAAGCTACACCTGGCTGTGGCCATGTGGCCATAAATCTTAGCGTTGCCACTTATTAAGGACACCACCTTGGTTAAGTTACCTAACACCTCTAAGCCTCAGCCTCCTCTCCTGGAAGATTGAGATTATAGGACTTTACAGGGTCATTGACAATATTAAATAAGAGATTATTTATGTGAAAATAAGAGATTATTTATGTGAAAATAAGTCTAGCATAGAGCTTGCATATATTAAGCATTCAATAAACATTTGTTAAATCAGAATTGTAAGTTGTAAGTCTCAGATCCCGGAAGAGGAAAGTTAAAAATTTTATGCCACTCAGAGTAAAATGATTTTAGAACTCTGAAGCCTCCAAAAGTAATTGGAAAGTTAATTCCATTTCTTCAGCAAGCCTTTGTTGAGTGCTTACTATGTACCAGGCACTGTTCTAGGCACTGAGGATACAGAGATTAACAAGACACACAAGAACATGCTCTCATGAAACTTTCTTAGTGTAAGCTACCTGAAATTTTCAAAAGTTTCAATCCACTTGGGGACAACAGCATCAGCTAAAGCTGTTAGGCACTAAAGAAAACCCATCTCCAGCCTCTAAGCTTGGCCTCAGCCACATGCTGTTACAACACTTTTCTTGGTGGCCCCATGAGAGAGCAAATTCCTGGGCTGGAAGTCCAGTGGCTCTGACCCAGTGTGACATTTCTTATGTCCTCAGGTATCCTTTCTGGCTTAGGTGGACAGGCAGTGTGATGTAACACAGCCTCAGGCTGGCCAGTTAGCTCAACTGGTTAGAGCAAGGTGTTATAACACCAAGGTCAAGGGTTCAGATCCCCATCCAGCCAGCCACTGAAAAAAAAATATATATATATATACACATAGAGAGAGAGCAAGAGAAAGAGAGAGAGAGAGAGAATGTACCTGACATAACACAGCCTCTCTTTCCCCAAGTATGTTCCTTAAGACGTGACTAGATAATCATTGGGGAAAGGGTTCCCTTCCACATACATTCAAGAAACAATGGTGTGAAACAATTAAATAGGTTACTTTGCTGAGGACACAAAAAGATGGAAAGACATTCCATGCTCTTGGATGGGTAGAATTAATACTGTGAAAATGTCCATTACTACCCAGACCGATCTATAGATTCAATGCAATCCCCATCAAAATACCAATGACATTCTTCACAGAAATAGAAAAAACAATCCTAACATTCATATGGAACAACAAAAGACCCCAAATAGCCAAAGCAATCCTGAGCAAAAAAGAAAAAGCCAGAAGCATTACACTACCTGACTCCAAATTATACTACAAAGCTATAGTAACCAAAACAGCATGATACTGGCATAAAAATAGACATTCACACCAATGGAACAGAATAGAGAACCCAGAAATCAACTCACATACTTACAAACCACTGATAGTTGACAAAGGCAGCAAGAACATACATTGGAGAAGAGACTGCCTCTTCAATAAATGGTGCTGGGAAAACTGGACATCCATTTGTAGAAGAATGAAACTAGACCCATACCTCTCACCATACACCAAAATCAACTAAAAATGGATTAAAGACGTAAGTATAAGACCTGAAATTATAAAACTACGAAGAGAAAACATAGGGGAAACATTTCAGGAAGTAGCATCAGGCAAAGATTTTATGAACAAAAACCCAAAAGCACAGGCAACAAAAGAAAAAATAAACAAATGGGTTATATCAAACTAAAAAGCTTCTGCACAGCAAAAGAAACAGTTAACAGAGCAAATAGACAAGCTAAAGAATGGAAGAAAATACTCATAAACTATGCATCCAACAAGGGATTAATATCCAGAATATACAATGAACAGAAACAATTTAACAGTAAAAACCTAGTAACCTGATTAAAAAATGGGAAAAGGAGCTGAATAGGCATTTCTCAAAGGAAGATATACAAATGGCCAACAGACACATGAAAAAATGCTCAACATCACTAAACATCAGGGAAATGCAAATCAAAACCACATTGAGATATCATGTCATGCCAGTTAGACTGACCAGTATCATAAAGACAGAGAATAACAAATGCTGGCAAGTATGTGAAGAAAAGAACCCTTCCTACACTGTTGGTGGGACTGTAAGTTTGTGAAGACATTATGGAAAACAGTAAGGAGATTCCTCAACCAACTAAGATAAAACTGCCATGCAATCCAGCAATTCCACTGCTGGGTGCTTACCCAAAGGGTGGATATCATCATGTCAAAGGGATACCTGCACTCCCATGTTTATTGCAGCTCTGTTTACAATAGCTAAGAGTTGGAACCAACCTAAACATCCATCAACAGATGACTGGATAAGGAGAGTGTGGTATATCTACACAATGGAATACTACTCTGCCATAAAAAGGAATGAAATTCTGCCATTTGCAGCAACATGGATGAACTTAGAGAAAATTATGTTAAGTGAAATAAGCCAGGTACAGAAAGAGAAATACCACATGTCCTCATTCATAAGTGGGAACTGAAAGAGTAACTTAATAAAAAAAGAAGGAAAGAAAGATGCAACAATCACAATAATTCTTTGTACGTTTGAAAGGAGACAGCAGAACCAAGACCACCAGGGGAGGGAAATGGTGGAGAAGTTAGGGAGAAACTGATAAAAGGCCACAAAAAATGTTTATATTGTGTAGTGATAAAATAAAATTTTTAAAAAATTATGTAAAAGACAACAATACATCATTCTTAGTTCAGAATTTTTATTAATAAACTTAAATGAAGGAGCAAAAATGAATAAATAAGTACATAAATAAATTGGGAAGAAGAGAGAGCTCCACCAAAAAAAAAAAAAGATAAATTTTATGATCAATTAAGATAGCAGAATAAATATCATGTTTTAAATTACATGAACTAGAACTCCAAACATATGTAATGTATAAATTTATGTATAAATATGTACATGCATGCAATGTGCAAATTTATGTTGTTACTCCTGTATCATTATCTACCCAATTATTTTATTTTTGCTTTAGTATCAAACCTTTATAAAAAAATTTTCACGCAATGATATGTAAACAATAAAAATATATACACATAGAAAAAAATAGGTTTCTCTGCTGCAGGCCTTCTCAGAGCCTTTAGTAAGCAAAGGCACTTATGAATTTCCAAGAGAGGATTACAATGTGCAGCCTTCCCATGCTGTTTTAATCCTGGAATACTTCTTTATTCCAGAGCATATGGGAAGACTGGCCTTCCACAGCACACATTTTCAGACATGCTGGACTTTTGGAAATAAGACAGGATCCCTGAGTTCTGGTCCCAATATGACACGGTCTTGCTGTATGTGTAGGTCAAGTTACCTTCCTGGGGCTTAGTTTCCTCATCTAGAAAATGTGTTCGTGCTATCAAGGTGGGACAGGAGGGTGGCGAAGAGGAGGTAGGAGGCTCGACAACATCATCTCGAAGGTCTCTTTCAGGAGGAAAACATTATCATCTGGGAGGTCACCAAGCCCCCCCTGATGTGCAAGCAGACCCATGACTGTGTGCCGGTCCATGTGACTCAGTGATCCCTCAACACCAAGACCCACTGTTCAACTGTGATACGTTCGACATCCGGAGGATCACTCCCACTTCTCCCCTTCAGTCCTATTAACAGCCTCTCCATTCTATGGCCTAGCAGTTCTCCAAAGAGTCACTCAGTAGCCTGTGTCAGCAACTAGGTGGAGCCTTTAAGATGCTCCAGGACAAGCAGGAGTCAGCACAATCTCAACTGAACCATTTCTAGAGGGCCAGGTGAAAATTGCACACATAGTGTTCATAATATTTTTAACATGGTCAAACATGTACAAATAACCTACTTGTCTCTCTTTCTAGATGATCAATTGATAGAAATATGGATCTCTAGATAGCTGGCTGGATAGATGACAGATGCATAGATAGATAATTGATCTATAGGTATATACATAGAGAGGAGGAGATACCTATCTATCTCTCTATATATACCCAGACAGAGAGAGAGAGAGAAAGCCTAGAGAAAATACAGTAAAATATTAGCAATGGTTTTCTCTAGGTCATGGGACAATGGATATTTCTTATTTAAACTTTTCTGTATTTTCTAAATGCCCTTCAGTAAGTATATTTTTATGATACAAAAACAAAACTCACCCTTCCCCCTTTTTTAAAGAGTCATCCAGTGCAGATCTGAGCATGAAAGAAACCACCCAGCAGATTTTGTCAGATTGCCCCAGCAAGAGTCCTCTGCGTTCCTGTCTCCCATTACCTTGGCTTGTTTCCCTGATTCCTAATTTTCAACACCAACTCCCAAGCACAGTTTTTAATAGCTCCCCAACTGAGCCCCTGGCATTTCCATGCAACCTCTTGCTATCAGCTTGTGCAGGCCCCAAGGCCTTAGAGTGGCCACATATAGTTGTGCAGATTGTCTACTGCACAACTCCAGGGGTTACAATTAATGACATCACAATGCGAATGGCAGTTCCTGAATAGTGCAGTGCACAGTCCACCCAACCGTGTATGGCAGACCTGCTCCATTATCGTGATTGTCTAAACATTTTGTTGAGTGAAGTGCTACTCAGAAGATGAAATAGCTGGGCTTGGGAGGTGGTATACTAATGAACTACAGCATGGGCTCCAGATTTAGACAACCTGCTTTATACACTGGCTCTGCCACTTAGCAGCTAAGTGACTGTAGGTAAATTATTTAATTTCTCTGCTAATACAGATTCTACCTTCTTACTTGTAAAAGGAGATAACACTTGTACATACCTCCTAGTGTTGTTCTGAGGATTAAATGAAGTTGAAAAAAAAAGCACTTAATTTTCTGCTCCATGGTACGGGCTCAATAAATGTTAGCTATTATAACTATGATTTCCTCTATGGTCACATACAGTGACTTAAGACAAAGTCTTCCATGCTAACTAAATCTTGTATTCTTATTTATCTTTCTCTGGGTGGGATGTGGAGGGAGGTCAGCCAGGGTGGGATTGCATTCCATGGGACCAGAACTGGATCAGGGGTGTCCAGGGCCACACAGAGTCCATAGGGTCAAACTGATGCAGGGGTGGTTAGCGTTGCTGCCTAAAAATAGACCCCAAAAGCAAAAGCAAGAGACAGGATGGAGTCTTGGTCATAAGGCCAAGACTGCAGCATCCAATGGAAAAGACACTGGGGGGAGAGGAGGGAGAGCCAGGAAACCAGGGAGGTCCTGAACCATCACTGGAACACCCCAGGATGCTGTCACCCTGGGGGTGGAGGCACTGGATTTAGTGGGCCTCCTTAAACATCAGTGTTAATGTCTTTCCTTTCTACAATCATTAGGGTTGGCTCCAGCTGTGAGTTTTGAAAACACCCCAAACAACAGTGGCTTGAACAAGACAGATATTTATGTGTTGCTCAAGTCAAAGTGTGGAGGTAGGAATCCCAAGGTGGGTTTTGTGGCTCTGCTCCTTCTGGTTCACACGTGCACCTTGCATAAGATGTGGCCTCATGGTCTCATGAGAATCCATGTCTAGGCAGCAGGATGGAAGGGACATAAAAAAGAGGGGGAGAGAGGCCTCAGTTTCCCAGGAGATGCCACACAACTGTTCCACCTACACCCAGAATTGAGTCATAGCCGTACCTAGCTGCAAGGGAGGCTGAGAAATGTCCTTTTATTTGGGGAAGTGTATTCGTTTCCTATTGCTGTGCAACAAATTACCATAAACTTAGTAGCTAAAAGCAACACAAATTATCTTATAATTCCAGAGGTCATAAGTCTAAAATGGCTCTCACTGAGCTAAAATTAAGATATCAGTCGGGATGGGCTCCTTTTTGGAGGCTCTAAGGAAAATCCTTGCCTTTTCCGTATTCTAGACTTTGGCTACATGTGTTAGGTCATGGTACCTTTCTATCTTCAAAGCCAGCAGTGCCCCAGTGAGTCTTTCTCCTGATGCCATCTCTCTGGTTCTGACTTTCCTGCCTCCCCTTCCCCATTTAAGGTCCCTTGTGATTACATCAGGCCCACCTGCATAACCCAACATAATCTCTTTAACACCAGCTGATTAGCATCCTTACTACAATCTGTAACCTTAATTTCCCCCTTGCCATGAAACACAACATATTCATAGGTTCTGGGGATTAGGACACAGACATCCTGGGGAAGGGGGGATTTTTCTGCCTACTACAGTCAAACATGGCAAAAGCCCTATTACTATAAAAGAATGGCAGAAAGACATGCCACACTCCCCGATGAGGCTATGATTTCAGAGATGGTCCAATCAGAATTCTACTGGATGGAACAATTGCTTCAGGAAATCAGCATGTGGCTCAAGCCAGGTCAATCCTGTCATCCCTAGTACTTGGGGTTAGAATTTTGATACCGTCTCTTTTTTCGTAGCCTCATCGGCTCTGAGGACAATGAGAACTGAGGACAGATTGCACCAGTGGCCATCTTTGTCATCACTGAGAAAAGCTTCCTGGTGTTGAAGCCAGTGCAGAGGTGACCAAGGATATGACATGGAAAGAAAGACACAGAAGCACAGACCTACAGCCATGCCCATAACCCAAGACCCATGCCTGGGCCTTTCCACCACATGGCCCAATAAATCCAATTTGAGTTTCTTTCACTTGCAGCCATGTGCCATCACTAATATACTCCAGAAATACCTATTGGAGCAAGTCACAAATTCCCAGACCCCTGCGGCATCTCCTAAACCCCAGATCTAAAATGCTCTGGTTCTAAATCAGTGATCAGGACCCATGAGTCCCTTCCAGCTTTTATATGCACTAATAGATATTCAAACATCCTTGGCCTCACTTGGCCTAGCTCAGCCCAAAGGCAAGACTCTCCAAGTCTGTTACTCTGCATGGGAAATGCCTTGGGCAACCAGAGGTCCCCACTTGCCTTCTCCTTCCCTTATGCATCTGCTGGGAACACTAACAAATATTCTGGGGGTAACTACAGACCTCCATGGCTCTTGTAGGACATCCATATGAAAACTTGTGGCCACAGGAGGAAGAGGATCTGAGAGAGAAAGAAAAATAGCTTGCTTGCTTTGAGTGGCAACTGGAAGAGGGTGAAGATATAGACAGTCCTCAATGGTGGTTTGATTTAGGATTTCTCCACTTCCCAATGGTGCAAAAGCGATACGTATTAAGTAGAAACTATACTTCGAATACCCATTCAACGATTCTGTTTTCATTTTCAGTGCAGTATTCAATAAATTACATGAAATATTCAACACTTTATTATAAAATAGGCTCATGTTAGATAATTTTGCCTAACTGTAGCCTACTGTAAGTGTTCTGACCAATCCAGAATGCCAGTTGCTGGTTGGGTTCCAGGCAGAATGTTCGGGTGTTCTTTGGTGTTTGTTCTGGATGTGGAATCCACAGTTACTGGGCAGAGCCCTGTGGTGGCTGCGGTGTCATGGAGGGCCTGTGATCTCTGTGGAGCTTGGCTTTGGGCTCATCCTGGGGAAGCTGGGAGAGGTGGTGGTGGAGCTGCTGCCCTATGCTTTGAGTCCACGGCTCACTTTCCACAGCCTCTATGGGGAGACACTGCTATGTCCACCGATTATTAGCCTATTGGTGGGTCTCTTATTCATTCAGACTTGTTCAGTCTGTTAGAAGCTAGCTTTGTGTAAGACATGAAAAGAAGCTTGCAGAAACACTGGCTGTGCAGATTGAGGAGAAATGCCAACTCATTGACAAGTTCAGTGCTGCCAAAAAGGAGTATGCAGAGATCAAGAAATCTTCAGAGAACCTCAAACTAGAGAAAGTGTCTTTAAATATACCCAGCTTTACAGACGCCTACTAAAAGGCAAAGAGCACCAACTTGATCCTGATGGACGAATTAACTTCCCTGGTTCAGGAATTGGATGAAGAGAGATCCAGGCTCTCCAAACAAGAACAGGCGATGGCGCAGATGCAGAAAATGCTAGAGTCCTTAGGAGAGGTTATGGGAATCGCCCCAACACAAGGAGCTTTTCCCAACCTGCTGGGAGGCCAAGAGCCAAGTCCTCCTGGTCCCTTCCCCCAGAGAAGGCCTGGGTCTTAAGGCAGAGCTATCCTTTCCTCTCCACTCAGGCCTCCCAGTCTGCCAGGCTGTGTTCACCCACCTCGACTGCATCTGAGGGTTACTCAGGCCAGTGGATCCAGGGGAGCCCCTCCCTGGGCTGGAGTTCCTCCACCTGCACATGCCAGACACAGCAGCAAGCTCCTTCACGGTCGATTCCTCCAATCTGAAGAGTGCTGGACTTCCTGCACCACCACAAGAAATGTAGGATTTTCCTTCTCTCCACAGAAAGTTTGGAATCTCTCTCATTAGTGGTGAAATAAATGCTGTACTTGAGAGTAATCTTTTACTCAAACTGAAACATCATTAAACTACATTTCTTAAGGCAATGCTTTGTAGAGATTATTTATATATGAATCTCTATGTGAACTATTTCTATTTTATCTCTGTTGTATTATACTTTGAATTTTCTTTGAACACAGTTTATGCAGTTTCTCAATAAAGACTTTCAGACTTTTAGTACTCAAAAAAAAATGTCTTTCAAAGAGCAGAAGTTTTAAATTTTGATGAAATTTAATTTAGCAATTTTTTCCGTTGTGATTTGTGCTTTCGTGTTGTAATTTTAAAATTTCTGCTTAACTCAAAGTTACAAAGATTTTCTCCTATGTTTTCTTCTAAAGTTTTATAGATTTAAGTATTACATTTAAGTCTATAAGTCATTTTGAGTGTGTTTTTTTAAATATAACGTGAGGTATGGATCTAAGATCTTTTTTTTTTTTGGCAGCTGCGCAGTACAGGGAAGAAACCCTGGACCTTGGTGTTATCAGCACCACACTCTAACCAACTGAACTAACCAGCCAGCCCATAGGTTCATATTTTTTTGATATGGATACCAAATTGTTCCAGAACTATTTGTTGAAAAGCTACTGTTTCTCCACCAAGTTACCTTTACACTTTTGTATAAAGTCAATTGTCCATACTTGCAAAGGTCTATTTCTGGACTCTCTCATTGATCTATTTATTGATATTAATGCCAATGCCACATTGTCTTGATTACTCTAACTTTATAATAAATCTTGAAATCAGCTGGTATTAGTCATCTGATTATTCATCTTTTTCTAAGTTGTTTAGGGTATTCTAGATTCTTGCATATGAATGTTAGGGTCAGTTTGACAATTTCTAAAAAATTAGTCTGCTGAGATTTTAATTGGAATTGCATGAAATCTATACACCTAGTTGAGAAGAACTGACATCTTAACAAAGTTTAGTCTTCTGATGCATGAACATATTACATCTCTCTATTTAGGCCTTCTTTAATTTCTTTCAGTAATTTTTTGTAGTTTTCAGTGTACTGGTCTTTTACAGCTTTTGTCAGATTTATACCTAAGTATTTCATATCTCTTGATATTACTGTAAATTAGGTTATTTTTAAATTTTCAGTTTCTGACTGTTCATGGCTAGTATATAAAAATATAATTGATTTGTATATTGATCTGGTATCCTGCCACCTTGCTAAACTTATTAATTCTAGTAGCTTTTTTTGGTAGGTTTTTGGGGATATGTTATTTGTAAATAAAAGAGGTTTTACTTTTTTCTTTTCCAACTATATGCCATATATTATTTTTTTCTTGTCTTATTGCACCAGCTAGACCCTCCAGTAAATATTGAATAGAAATATGCAAGTAGACATTCTTTTTTTCTTTCTGACCTATGATGAAGGCATTCAGTCTTTCATCATTAAGTATGGTGTTAGCTGTACGTTTTTCTTAGATGTCCTCCATCTATGTGAGAAAGCTCCTATCTATTCCTAGTTTGTTGGGTTGTTTTTGTTTTTGTTTTTGTTTTTAGTCAGAAGTGAATATTGGATTTTGTCAAATGCAGTTTCTGCATCTGTTGGTTTTCTTTAAGCCAATAGTCAGAAAGATAAATAGTTTCCAATTATTGTATTTAAAAGGTAAGGTCTTTAGGTGATTAGATTGTGAAGACTGTGCCCTCATGAATGAATTGATCCAATTGGGTGTGGTTCTGATGGCTTTAAAAGGAGAACAAGTGAGCAGGTTAGCTCTCTTGCTCAGCCCATTCTTGCTATGAGATACCCTGATTTCTGTGGAGAGCCACCACCAAGAAGAAGGCCCTCCCCAGATGTGTTCCATGGACCTTGGACTTCCCAACCTCCAAAGTGTAAGAAATAAACTTCATTTCTTTATAAATTTACCCAGTTCAAGTATTCCCTTATAAGCAACAGAAATGGACTAATACGACCTGGGACAGAGTGATGGGCTCTATGAATGTGAGGACAGTGAGGGCAGAGAACCACTCACAGAAGGGCTTGGAGAGGATGCTGCGAGGGGGGAGAGGATGATGCGAGGGGATTGGATGGTCAGCAAGGGGAGAGGTCACCAGACAGCAAGATTTTAGAGTGGGGAGGCTGCAGAGAGGTGGTCGAAGGAGACCTGAGAGCCACTGAAGACAAATGGTTCCATTACCAATGTGCTGAGCACTCCATGGCCTGGAGCCCAGCAGCAGCTTGAGGCAGAATCCCTTCTAAGACCTCTTCCAGAAGGACCACTTGCCCAGATGCTGACCTAACACCAAGACCCTAATTGGTGGAGGGGCTGAGACTCAGTTGCTCTTCCACCACTGATAAGCAGCTCCTCTTCCTCCTCCCACCCCCCCTCCCCATCACTGTCCAAGAGACCAAGTAGAAACATTCTCTGGAGCCACCTTTCCTTTGCAAAGCCATGGGAGTAGGCTCTTAAAAAGCAAACATTCAGCCTCATAAACGTCATAAATCCATAACCAAGTTCTCCATGTTCTTTATGTTTTTATGGGATGCATCTAATATCATTCTATTCATGACTGAACCTACATCTTCTGGGTCTAGGTTACTATAAAGTGGCTGTTCACAGGAGATTTTATTAGTATTTACAACTTTTGTGTGGACAAGGTGGTTGCTTCATTTTATTTGCCTCCAAGAAAAATATATTCCCTGATGCTCTCAGACAAAACATGATATTAGATATATTTTTCTTTTTCTGAAGAAGTTGCTTCTACTTCTGGTAGGATCTTGTCTGACCTGGATCTCCCAAAGGCTGGCTTGCCTTATTGGTTTGGGAATGTGACCATTGCATGGGAAACTACATCTACTTTCCTCCCCCAGAATAAATGTCCCCAGGACAAGTGCCATCTGATGCCCAGCAGGCTGGATGCCCAAATGCTGCCTATAAACATCATGAACAACAAAATAGGAGGGGAGCCAACTCTTGATTAATCAGCATGCAACCCTTCCAGAACTCTGAGTCATTCAAAACTTTGTACTAAACTTCAGAAGAAAAGACTAAGAACATTGAAGAAAGAAGTGAATCCTGGGGAGCTTTCTTTGGAAACAAAAGCCTTCCAGTGGCTGTTGTTATGATAGCTAGTACTTACTAGGGGCATATGGGGTGCCAGACACAGTCCTAAACAGCTTACATGCGTTATCTAATTGGATCCTCACAACAACCCTTGAAGGAAGTAGAGTTATCATCCCCATTTTGCAGACAAGAAAACTGAGGCTTAGCGTAGTTAAATAATTCACCCAGCATTACACAAGTCTGCCCTTGATGCCAGGACTCTGAATTCAGAGTCCACAAGCTTAATCTGTACTCTGCTTTTCTAGGAAATAAATAAACTCAGGTCCAATGCCTACAACTCCAACAGAGACATCTGCAACTGATTGAAACAAGCCTCTTCACCCCCTCTTCTTACAGTTGAGGAAATGGATGCCCAGCAAGAGGAAGGGGTCAGCCTGTGGGCACCCTGCCAGCAACCACCAGAACCAAGATTGGAAACAAGTTCGCACCCACAGGGCAATACCTGGAGACTGCATGTTCAGAAAGACAATACAACCAAGTCCTCCAGTCTCCCAGGACTGACTTCCCTACTATTCCTGGGGCTCATTAAAAATAGGACAGTGTTATCTTTTGGACAAATTTCCAATAAGAAAATTTTGACCGGAGTAAGTTAATCACTTAATTAAACTTCTTAATTTATCAGTTAAGTAGCAGGGCCTAATTGAAGATTCCTTTGGGTGTTAGATTCAATAAATCAACACAATAGCTAACAATTGTGGAGCATTCACAGTGTGCCAAGCTCTGTCCCAAGCAATTTACCTGTTTTAACTTAGTTAATCCTCACACAACCTGATGAGTTGGACAAGATTATTAGCCCTGCTTCACAGGTGATGGAATTGAGGCACAGAGATTAAGCACTTGCTTAAGTTCTACTAAGTTTACCTAATATTAATATAATAGTGCTTTCACATATATTTTTTATTTGATGTCATAAGCTTAATATTCACAGAGCTTTAAAAATATTTTAACACATAAAATACTTTATTATTTTTATCACCTCCAAAGAACCAAAGTTTTGCCTTGGCCCTGCCACTACTGAGGTATGGAACCCTGGGCAGGTGCTTTACCTCTTCAGACCCCAACTTCCTCTTCTGCAAAGTGGGAGGGTTGAAACTAGATTCTCTCTAAGGTCTGTCTCTCCACCGTGAATACCCAAGAGTATAAAGAGAGTTGGCATTGTACTCCAGAATGTCCTTCCCTAATGTTCTGGCAAATCTGAGGTCTCTTGGCTTAAATATAGGAAGGTTGGCATCTCCTCCGTGGTTGTGAATAATTATTTGCCTTAATTATCCATGTGCCCAAGGGCCTAGGTGAGTGGGTACATTTTTACACTGATCTAATCAAACACTGTTTAATTCAGGATGAATCCTCTCACATGGTGCAACACCTCTCTTTCCATGAGCACCAGATGGATGGTCAGGGGGAGGTGTCCTTTGAGCAGATGATAAAGAAACAACAGAAGGAATTCACCTGTGAAAAGTCCTGGGGACACCAACCAAGGAAAAGTCATGTGTTTCTCAATATAGTTCCCTTTAAGACAGAGGATGGGAAATGGGCACAGCCATCAGGCCCCAACTCCCAAGGTCTGGAGCAGCAGGGACACTCCTCAATTTCATGTGCATGGCAAGACCAGAGGCTGAAGTCCTAGGATTTTTGTTTTAGTTTGGTTCTTGTTTTTCAAGTCAATCCATTCTGCTTACATTTTAAAAGGCACTGTGTTCTGGCGGGGTTGACTTTGAAAACAAAGGGTGAGAGATAGATAAGAAATTTACAGGCCTGTGAGTACATGATGACCCGTCACAGCTTTGACACCTGACATTGGAGGGTGGGGAGTAGATGAAAATAACAGGGTAAGGCTTCTATTTATCAGAGAACTGGGCATTTCATCAGAAGCTATCAAACAACTATAAGGGATTCAATTTGGAAAGACCTGGCTTTCTACCTATTACTAGATTGAAAATTCTTTTTTTCTATCTACCCCACACTATACCTTCCTTCTCTACAGAACTTCCCACTATGAGTCCTGGAGTAAGGTGAGACCACCTCTACTACAGAGGCCAAAAAGGCCATATACTCACCTTACCAGCTTCCCTTGCAGCTAAGTCACAGCCAATTGGATGGACCCAAAGACTTTTAATCAGAAGCTGATGGTGCAAAGGTGTAAGGCCAATAGAAAAGGCATTCTGGTGAGGCCAGTG
This sequence comes from Cynocephalus volans, assembly GCF_027409185.1. Lineage (NCBI taxonomy): Eukaryota > Metazoa > Chordata > Mammalia > Dermoptera > Cynocephalidae > Cynocephalus > Cynocephalus volans. Next base: position 77,402,576 of record NC_084474.1, on the reverse strand, counting down.
GCAGTAGCAACAATGTCTGATATACAGGGGCAATGATGGCAGCAGCATACACTCTGTAATATCCTCTGTTCAGTGGAGATGTCAGCAGTGTCCTCACTAGGCTGCTCCTCAGGCACAATTTTGGCCTTGGTCTGGGCTGCCATCTTGCTTTCCTTGTACCAGCTCATTTTCTAAGCATGGGTCTTCCTGGTGATTCTGTGAGCTTTCCAGTAGCTTTTCAATAAATTCCTCTTCTTGAATCAGTCAAAGTTGGTTTCTGTTGATTTATAATTAGGAGTACTGATGAATGCACTAGTTATGTGTATTGGACAAGCTACTTAATCTCTCTGACTCTGTTTCCTTGTGTGTAAAATGGGGATTATACTCCATGTCTTTTGTCTACTCACTCAGTAAATATGTAATCATTGAACATCTGCCAGGAGGTAGGCACTGTCTAGGCTCTCTTACACTCATAGATTTACAGTCTGCTGGGAAAGATAGACATTAATGAGTCATCACAGAAAACATGTTACAAGTATATAAAGTTATATGAAAAATTAATAGCAACATTATTCATAATAGCCCAAAACAAGCCAAACGTCCATCAACTGATGAATGGCAAAACACAATGTGGTACATCCTCACAATGGAACATTATTAAGCCATGAAAAGGAATGAAGTACTGATACATGATACAATATGGATGAACCTTGAAAACATTATGTTAAGTGAAAGAAGGCAAGCACAAAAGTCCACATACCGCATTATTCCATTTCTATGAAATGTTCAGAATAGACAAATTTGTAGAGACAGAAAAGAGATTAGTGGTTTCCAGTGGCTAAGGAGAGGAGGGAAAAGGGACTGCTAAAGGTTACAGTTTCCCTTTGGTGTGATGGAAATGTTCTGGAATTAGATAGTGGTGATGGTTGCACAAAGCTGTGAATGTACTAAAAACCACTGGGTGGTACACTGTAAAAGGGTGAAGTTACTGGCATGTGGATTATATCTCAACAGAGGGCTCTCCCTCTTATTCCATTCCTCATCATGGCTTCATGTCCTGCCTTCTTGCTTTCCTGATACTGGTAGTTTTCCTCAACGCTGCTAAGAAGGACAGCCTCTGCTAACCCTAGATGTGTGGCCTCCTGGCTTAGCAGCTCCATCTGAAGGAGACCAGTCTCTCTAGAACCATTTCAGAGAAGATTCTGATTGGCCCTGCTTAGGTCACATGCCCATCTATGGATCAATCACTGTGCCAGGGAGTAGGAACTATGATTCACTCAGCCTGGTCACTAGGCAACCCCTATGAGGGAAAGGAGGTGCTGTGTTCAACAGTCCCACCAGAACCACATAGAAAAGGGGAAATTTCCCCCCAAGGAGAGAAGGGGCTGTTACCAACAAAGAGAGGATAATATGGTGTGCTTGACAACCAACATTTATCCTGATTCACCATGATCACTACAGAAACCAAGCCTATTCCAGGGACGTCAGAAAGACCTCCCTAAGGACAGTCAGATAAGACCTAGAGAACTAGTAGAGATACTGAAGTACCTGAGGAAGATTGCCACAGGTAGAGGGAATACCTCGCAGGAGATAATATATGTTAAAATGCATCATCAACTCCAATGCTGGACCAACTAGGACCCAGGAATGCTGACTCCCGGACTAGGTCCCTTTCTTCTCTGAAGAACTGGGACTTAGAAAACACCCTGCCTCAGGTTGCCCTGTGGAAGCTCATACAGGACAGCCATCACTGTCAGTGGAGCAACTGCCTAATTCTTGAAGATTCTCCGGTTGTTTAGAATCACAAGCACAGTAAACACATTTCATGCCTAGTGTTCCAGACCTCTTCTCACATAAAAGTTACAAGCAGATATTTGAATAGCCCTTGCCTTCATCTGGGTAACACTGTGCTAAGGAATAATAACATCAGCTCAAGCACATAATTTGCATCTTGGAATGCTCTGCACTGCAGGCTTTTGGGGGGAGGTTGTGAGACTGGGCTGATACAGTTGCATAGACCATATGGGACTGGATGAGAAAATACCAATCATCTCCCTGATCATCTTAAAGATTGGAAAATCAAGGAGAACTGGCTGGAAGGCTTTAGTCGACTTGGTCAAATCCACACAGATGTTTCTCCCACCCTCTCAACAACACCTGTGGAAAAGGACTTCCCAGTCTCACTGGGAGGAGTCCCTCCATTGGCTCTGATTGGCCTGATTTGGGTCATGTGCCCTGAACACTTCACTATATCCAAGAGGATGATTGGCCAGGCTTGTGTTCAGCCCCTCCTAGATGGAATAGTCACCATTCTGACTCTGTAATCTGATGCCCATGGGTGACGCCTGGAACCATGTAACAAAATTCATATATATAAAACTGCATAAATATATATATATAATATAAATAACCATATAATAAGGTATATAACCCAGGAACCACATAACAAGATAGTGCTGGTGGCCCAGTGAGAAATTGTTCCCAGAATCTAGATGTCAGATCCAGATGATGTAGCTTGACAAAGGCACTTTTCGCAACCACATAAAATAACCACTGCAGAGGTTTCAACAGGACTAACTTACCCTGGACAGGCAGAATCCCATCATCACAAACCCAAGTGTGTCTCCTAAGAGGAAGTGGGATGATCTAAAGAAGCAATTTTCCCAGAATATTCTCCAGCCTGAAACCCTCTGGGACACTTTGGTGAGAGTGGATCCTCTGTGTTTACCACAGGAGATTGTGACATCTATAAGATTTAGGGTTGGTTTCACTAAGCCTCCAGCTCTGCCCTCCGGAGAACTCTTTCACCTGGGCTACATGCCCACTGCTGTGGTTTAAATGAGTCCCCCAAAGTGCATGTGTTGGAAACTTAATCCCCAGTGCAATAGTGTTGAGAGTGGGACCCTTAAGATGTGATTAGATCATGAGGGCTCTGCCCTCACAAATGGCTTAATGTCCTTGCTGCAAGAGTGGGTTGGTTACAAAAGTGAGTTTGACCCCCTCTCACTGTCACCCTCTCTTGCCCTTCCACCTCCTGCCATGGGGTGATGTAACAAGAATGCTCTCATCAGACACTGGCCCCTCGATCTTGAGTTTCCCAGCCTCCAGAACTGTGAGCCAAGTAAATTTCTGTTCATTATAAATTACTCAGTTTGGGGTATTCTGCTACACCAGCACAAAACAGACTAAGACACCCACCCTGTCACCTGCAGGTGGGGCAGCCCCATTTAAGAAACACACGTGAAGTATATGGGAGGGGTGGTTCACCAAGAAAAATGGAGATGCTGTTGCCAAAAGAAAGGGGGAAATGGGTGTTGGTATAGTCAGAATCAACACTCATCCACCCCACCATACACCATGCAGTTCTATCCCGCTGCCTTTTCTTATTGTCCTCCAGGTAATTATGAAGGTGCAACATGTAAATGGTGAAGAGCTGCTGCTTTCACATGGCAGAGTAAAAAAGGCAAGAAACCTAAATGAGGAGAAACTGGAGGTTTAAATCTCCTCTCTTGCCCTCACTGGCTGTGTCGCATATTTTCCGTCTGCCTTTCTAGAGGCTACACTTTGCCCTTCTCTGACTTGGTCTATGCCCCAGAAAGCTGAACCCACATGGGCTGCATCAATGACCTCTAGCTCCTGCTGGGGTCCTATCAGTGGAGACACCGGCAGGAGTTAAAGGGCAGAAGGGGAGTGGGGCCAGGATGCTTATTCCCGTTGGCTCCTTTCTCCTGAGAGTCACCAGGACCTAAGGCCGCAGCTCCTATCTGGAGGACTTCTGTATTATTAGTCTGTTTCCTGTTGCTTATAACAGAATACCTGAAACTGGGTAATTTATAAAAAAATGAAATTTATTTCTTACAGTTTCAGAGGCTCGGAAGTCCAAGGTCTAGGGAACACGTGCAACAAAGGCCTTCCTCCTGGTGGTGACTCTCCACGACAACACAGGGTATCACGTGGACAGAATGGCCTGAGCGAGAGTGAGCTAAGCTTCTCACTCGCTCTCCTTATAAAGCCACCATAACCACATCGTGACCAACCATTAAACCATCAATGGATTAATCCATTCACGAGGGTACAGTCCTCACAATCTCACCAGCTTTCAAAGGCCCCACCTTTCAAATACCATAATTGGATTTCCCATCTTCTTAACATTCTTACAATGGGGATTAAGTTTCCAATGCATAAATCTTTGGGGGGCCCATAGCACCCTCCTCTACAATCGTATCTCTTCTCTCTCCAGGTCCCTGTAACTGTTCCCTCCACTTGCCCCTTTAGGGATGGTAATATCCCTTCTGGGCTACCCCCAGAGCACCCCACCATCCTTTGTTCATTTCTCTTAGCCTGCCTATACCACTATAAACTGCTCTTCTCAATGACTTCATCTGAGTATGCCATCTGTTTCCGGCAGAGACCCTGATTTGATATCACAGCTAGGAGACCTCAGGCAAATAATTTCTGGGAACCTAAGTTCTCACAATTGAGAATGAGGATAACTATACTAACATCTATGGAGCCCAACACCTTGCCTGACACATGCAGATACTGTCTATATCCACAGCCATCTCCTTCACTACACTGTGAGCTCCTCCCAGACCACGGATCTCATTTTATTAGTTCATGATTCAGCTGCACCTAGTGCTGAGCACGGTACATTCTATGTGCTCAATAAATGTGATTTTATGTATTGTCAATGTCTTGTTGGCCCTTCTTCCTTCCCTTTGATTCTGGAAAGTAGATGAGAAAAATAGCACTTCCCACCGATCCCCCGATGTCTACCAATCCCAGAAGCTTACGGTTGCTAGTCCTTCATGCCATATTTTATGTTTTTGATACATTAGAAAAGGAAACTGATTTTGTCATGTTTGGTCCATGTGCTTTCTCTAGGAAGAATCTGCTGAGAAGAGATGCGATTTAAACATGGAGTTTCCACACTAATATTTGGAGACTTTGTATTTCAAAACAGTATTTTGGATCCATCGGTTTCTCCTTGCTTAGGGGATCCTAATACGGCTTCAGCCTTTAAAACTGTTTAACGCACAGAACATCGAAGTGCCCCATGCGCAAGGGCGGGCACACCCTGGTTTCAACATGCCTCCAGGGTTTTAGAGTCAGAAACCAATCAAGAGGCTCACCTCACCTCGACAGGGCTCTCTGCCTGTACCCCAGGCAAAGAGTTCACAGGGCAGAGGAAGTCTTCACAAAAGGCCCTCACTTGTCTTCCAACTCATACCCTATGTCCCTTTCTATCTGCTGTGCCCTAGCTAGACAGAGTTTAACACCTTTTTCCAAACAGCACGGTCACTCTCACTCCTGCCTGGCTTTGCCCTGTCTCTGGAATGTCATTCTCACTGTCCTTTGTCCAGAGAAATCAGGCTCTTCTCTCCAATGTCACCTCTTCCGTGAAACCCTGCATGATTTCTTCATAAAAGAATAAATTCTTTCCTTTTCTATGCTTCTCTGCTATTTGCACACATATACCATGCTTCACATTTTATTGCAATTGGCCTGTCTCCCCTATAGATGATCATGATCTCTGGCATTTATTAAGCATCTACTGTGTGCCTACTGCTTTGTAACATCTCATTTAATTCTCACAACTCTACAAAGCAAATCTGGAGACCACAAATGCCATGACTGCAGAGACCCATCCACCTTCTCCTTACCCTCAGCACCTCAGATGGCTGGAGTTTTTACCTGACAGTTTGAGTCAAACCTTCATTTCCACTGGGTACAAGTCCTAGCAACCCTGTATTTACTGGGTTGTCACAGCTTCTAATTAACCATTATTATTGCCTATGGAAGTGCTAAGAAGTAACCTAGTGAGTCTTCTAGAATCTGGATGTGGTTTTTCTTGCCATTGGTAGGTAGCAGTAACCTAATCTCCTTTGATGATTAAGATCAATCACCCTCATCAATACAGCATACTTCTCGTCTGCCTGCTGGTTCAGTGGCATGAAGAGCTTAAAATGACTATGGGACAGTTTCAGCTTCAAATTTAATGGAACTATGTCTGTGTTCCCTGTTGAAAATCAGGACCTCCAAATGCACCAACACAGGCCCCAAAACGCTATAATAGTCTAGAAGTAAGATAGGGCTCCTCACATTAACCTTTCCCCCCTTGGTTCCAAGCCCATGTGATCTGGATATAGGGGAAACAACACTATGTTTTCTGCATTCCAAAAGACAGTACCCCCCAATTTTTAGGATATTTCTCAGCTGGTCTTTAGAAGGCCATTTTACAGTTCTATAAAGCTTCTGAGTGATGGGTTACACAGTAAAATCAGTTAATTTTGTCAGCAGGAGCCTAGTGCTGTACTCCTTTTGCCATAAAGTGAGTTTCTTGATTATTGAGAGGTGATATTGTATGGAATATAGAGAAAATCATGGCCCCTCCAGACTGCACGATGGCAGTCACGTTAAAAACCAATCGGCTATGTCTCCAGTCCTGATTCTTATGCAGAAGAAGAATTTTCTCCCTAAGTTCCTAAAGTCTCTTTCTCTGTCCTTTTTCTCCCCTATTGCCCACATGCAACCTTCGGGAGGCAGAATGGCATTACAGGAAGAGTACAGGCTTTGGAGTCAAAAGTCTTGTATTCAAATCCCAGCTCTGCCACTCGTGAGCTGTATGATTCTGAACAGATCACCTAACCACGAAGTTTTCTTATGACTAAAATAGGGATATTATACCTACCTTGCAGGGTTTTAGGGTGGATTAAATAAACAAATGTAGATAACAATAAGCATTCAATAAATGTTACTCCTTTCCTCCTGCCTTCAAGCTCAAGTCCTCATCTGAAGCATCAATTTTAGAAATCATTTATAACAAAACATGTGCCTTGCATAAATTTATAAAGTATCCCCAAATGAACTCAGGCTTGCTGCCCTGATGATGCTCGTGCCGTCGTTTTATAAACAAAATCTATAGCTCTAAGCTTCTGAATTCCTTATCACTGACTTCCACATAGAAGCAGTTCAACATTTTTCTCTGTCTTAATATTTCTAAATCTGCCAGTTTTGTGCGAGGTAAAATCCCTTCTCTGGGCTTGAGTCCAGTTTTCTCAGCAGATAATTTCTTTTGGTAAGTCCTAATACTTACAAATCATCCTCTCTGGTCTAATTCAACACTTGGCCCCAGTTCACATATAAGCACATAAGCCAGAGGGGTTTAGGGGAGTGATGGGTGAAGGAGAGAGTGAATTTTTGTGTGTCACCCATTCTCTGAATACCTCTCCTATATGTAAGTTCCACACTGTCAGGATTATTGTTTGCAAGCAACAGAAATTGACTCTGATTCTTGTAAGCACCAAGATTTTATTGAAAGATTGTCAGGATACATAGCACTGGCAAGAGGCTGAAGAAATGGGCTTGCAAAAGAGGCAGGATCTGCAAGAGCCCCAGTGGTCCAGGCAGCAAGGACCATAGCACAGCTCTTGCCGCAGGAAGCATCCATGGTCAGCACCGCTCCACTGATGCTGGAAGGAACACCTTCAACACGAAATCATCACCCTCCCTTCACTCCCCCAGGAGAGTGCATGATCAGTCAAACCTAAGTCACATGCCTGACACTGGCTGGCCCATGGCAGGGAGCGACAATATCTGGTCCCTTTAAGTCCTATATTTGGAAATGAGCACGACCTTGCACCAAGACCACACAGAGAGGCATCCCTCTAAATCAGGGGCTAGCAGAAAAGGGGTCCTAACCAGATGGTAAAAAAAAGTAATAGGAATTTTCATCACACATTCATTTACTCATTGATTTTAAGTAATTTCATTTTTGCTTATTTATTTAAAAGAATGTTATAACTTCTTTCTAGGGAGAAACAGCATAATATATATATATATAACATTTTTAATGCAATTGAAAATGGAACACGTATAGGACTATGTTTCATGGTGCCACAGCCACTGGCAGAGAAAAATTATCTTATTCAAGGTGGATCAGATAGGTGAGGGCAAGAAGAAAAGATCCCTTCTTAATGTTGTCCCAAATAGAGTTCCTGTCTCGTCCTTGGGGCAGGCCTGGGCAATTAGGAAGAATCCTTCCAACTACACAAGTAATCTTCCCAGGGGCAGAGGAAGCACAAAATTTGTTCTGTTCTTGGCCGTAAAAACAGTAAGAGTGACCTCTGACTCAGAACAATGAGACTCTAGTCCTCAGCTGTCCTTCCATCCATTCATTTCTTCTTTCACCTGAACTGGAAACTTGAAAAGCCCTCCTTGGCGCATCTCTTTCCTCATCCCCTGCATCTGATCAATCACAGAGTCCTGTGGCATTTGCCACCTAAGCATGCCAAAGTCTATCTCAGCTATCTATGGCTGTTCTGGTTCTGCTACTCCTCAACTGCTGCCTGAACACAGAGACATCCTCCTGACTGGTCTCCTGCCTCCTGCCACATACTTCTTCTGTCCATCCCTCCACCCCCCCAAGAGAAACGAAGCTACCTACAGAGCCATCTACCCACTGGCAATCCCACTAGTATTCCAAGCTTTCTAATAAGGCACACGGAGCCTTCTGCCATCTCGTCCTTGCCCACCTCCCCATCACCAGGTGTCCCCCTTCCCTGGCTCACATTCTATCCTTCACATACCTCATGCCGTCCCTGTCCTCTATGTCATTGTTCCTCCTGTCTCCTATACCTGGAGTGCCAACCCCCTCCCACCCTGATCTGCATTTGCTCGAACAGCGCCTCCTCATCCTTTCAGACCTAGCTCAAGACCAACTCCGGGAAGCCTCCTCTGACTATTTCAGGCTGGTTAGGTGCTTTATCCTCATGGGTGTCCTAATAATACCCTGTACATATCTCTCGCTGCACATGTCACATGGTTTTAGGTATACATATCTCTATGTCTCCCTCTCTTGTGGCCTATAAACTCCCTGAGGGTAAGTGTTCATCTCTGCGTTCCCAGAACTGCTTTAGAAAATAGCACTGGGAATGTAGCAAGGGCATGATACATCCCTGTTGAGACAATGAATGAAAGATATTCTATAACAAATTTTAACATCCATAAAATGGTCAAAAAAACAGAGCTAAAGATAGGCACTCCTTTTGCTTAGTTGACAGAGAAGGGGGGAAAAAATCTAAGTTATGCACCATCTCTTCAATGAATGCACAATTTGAAGAAATGTAGCAAAGGCTTTTATGACATACCATTTTTAGCAAAGCAGATGTTTAAAAGACTAAATTATTTCTTAAATTACTATCAACAGTAAACCCAGTTGAAAATATTATGTCCCTTAAGGGAATTAATTTCTCAGGGTAGTCAGAATGGAAAAGATGAACATTCTGTACTTCTTTTTAAATTATTTTCTTCTTCCTGATATGAATGTACTGTTGTTTAAAAGAAATCATGGGTTCTTTTTATTTTTATTTTCATTGAATCATCTAAAAGAAGCAGTAAAATGGTTTGCCGTTCTTGGGCCACAATTGCCAGGATACAACTTAGAAATTTGATTCGATATACGTGAGATTTCATATGTGCCAGCCATCAGGTATACAACAGTGAGCAGAACACATCTACAGACTTTTGCTTGGTGGGAAAATGACAGGTACTACAGGCATAAATATACAAACCACCCAAGAAAAATAGGAGAGAACTGTGTTTTTCTATTTCCTGATAAAAAAATTATAATTGTTGTTAACGATCACTCTTCAATCAATGATGTCAAAGAATCACATGACCATCTCTGTAACACATGTGTGTACATAAATATGAAAATGGAACACCTAACAGGTTAAATGACTTCTCCAGGATCTGATAAATCAGAAGCTAACTCATACAAGGAAACACAACTAACATGACTCACAAAATGCTCCTCCAATCACTAGGGCCAACCAGTCAAAACATGCAGTGGTGACAACAGTTTGTCACAAAACAACAAGCAGCAAATCTGCACTTAGTCTGATTGTCAGGTAAGGACCTATGGGGTACTTGGGTTTTCAAATCTCCCATTTCTCTCGGATCCTGGTTGACTTTAAAGAATACCCTCCTCACAGGCTCATGTACCTGTTAACGTTTTCCTTGTACTCTTTGGACCAAACTCCTTTGATGAGAAGTCCTGATAAAATCTAGTGACTGGAATGTGTAAGGAAGAGGATTTAAATTTACCTCAAAATTTACATTTCCCAGGGACACTGGTCGGTATGGCAAGATTAATGGAATATTCTAACCCTATTGGTTTGTTCTCCTGGTGTCCAATTCCCAGGACTGCTACCAACTAGCTCTGTGTTCCTCAGTGAGTCTCTTTTCTTTGGACCTTAGCCTTCTCATGGGTAAAGGAGGGAACTGGGCCAGATCACCTCTAAGGTCTGTTCTGATTTTTAAGCAGACCTTTGAGTAAGTTGTTAACATAACTGAGCCTCAGTATCTTCATCTATAAAATGGGGATAAAAATACTACCTTGCAAAGTTATGGGAATATAATTGATAATAAGTAAGTGAACCACCAGACACAATGTCTAGATGAATTTCAGTCCAAGGTATTTTTGCATATGAGAAATCTCAAAACAAATTTGCTACTCAACCATTCAGGGATACCATTTGAAAGGTTATAGATCGACTGGTTTTAACCAATTTCAGGCACTCATATTGCATTGAAAGCTTTATATCCATAACAAATCTAACATACAAATTTAACATCCTTATTTTAAAATCGGGTTTTTTTAAAAAGACAATAGAAGTTTGGCCTCTTGGTGTGAGCTGCAGTTTCATTCATTTCTTGTGTTATACAAAACTTACCAGCCTTGTCTCCAAATCCTTTTTGCTACTTATTAAAAGAAAAAAAGGATTTTCATGAAAACTAAGCAATTGGGCTAGGAAAGAAGGAGGATTATAGCAAAACGCCCTTGACCTTCTCTCAAAAACAGAACGAGGCCCACATTTGAGGAATGCCAAATGATTCTCATTAAAGTAATGAGCATATTTTCAGTGACATGTGTCTGACCAACTTTAATTTAGTTGGCAGGGCTCGTGGCAGCCAGAGACCCAAAAATAACACACAGTTGGCAGTTCCTGCTTAAACACACCTAACAGACGTATTTCACACTGTTTCAAGGATGCCCCACCCTAGACAGATGGGGTGTAAGGTCATATGCAAATTGTTGTGACATGAAACATACATTCCTTGTGACAATACTGACAGGTTGAATTTAATACACTGAGGTCCTCTAGCTCTTCCTTTATAGAATTCACTCTAACTTGAACACATTTGGTTGGTTTCTGCCCCTGCCCCACCTGACAATCTGAAGTTATTTTTAACTTACAACGACTGCTGATAAGCATTTTTCACACACACACGCACACACACAAAAAATCCTTTCAGAAAGAGAAACTATGAAAAAACAAAATACCACTGCATGTCAGTGAGAAGTGGTCAGTCCCTCAGCCAAAGCTATAAATGAATGTCATTTTGGTTTAGAAACAATGAAGTGCTTCATGTATATCAAGTTTTTCACAGTTCTTTCTACAAACAATTTCTCTACATAGTCTTACAAAGAAGTAGACAGGTTAAATTTGTGCTGTGTGTACCTTTGAAAATGTAATCTTCTACATTTCCTACAGAATAAAGTCCATTTCCATAGTTCATGCACAATTAATAGTAACTGAAAACATGCAAGCTATCATTTCATTATACTTCTCCAATAGTCCCACTTTCCCTCAGGGGGAAATTAGCTAAGTGCCCATGCCCTCAACACATATAATTTGATTGGCAAGATGGACATGGACTTAACGAAGTAAAAGATGAAGCTGCAAACTCTGCATAGAGATTATAACAGTAACTACCATGGGTGTTGGCTCTGTTAGAAGCACTTCACACATATTATCTCAATCCTCACAACACCCTTTGGCATAGGTACTATTATTATTCCCATTTTACAAATGAAAAAAATGTGGCGCAGGGAAGTTAAGTGACTTGCCCAAGATCACACAGCTTTTTACATGGGGAACCATGATTTGAACCCAATCAATCTTGCTGCAGTAAGGATTGGAGATAGTCCTGGGTACCAGTTTGAGTTCTACCGCATACTTGCTGGGTGATCTTAGACAGGCTATTTGACTTTTCTGAGCCTAAGTTTTCACATCTGGAAAATGAGAATAACAGTTCCGAGCTCACAGGTTTGTAAGGAGTGCTACACAGGGTATGTTTGCAATGTGCTTGGCACAGTGTCTTCAGCATGGCTAGCATCTGCCATCAGTGGAATAGCACATTAAAACATTTTTTACTAAGAGGCTACCTTTTGACTACCTTCCCTACTTGCCTCACTGACTTGTAAGGCACCATTGCAAGAAAATGCAGCTATATTGGGTGCGATTGGGGGCTGCCAGCCCTCCCTCCCCTCACTCTGCTATGTCCCTAGAAGTAATAAGATTTCAATACGTGAAGCCATGGGATAAAAGCCTTCCATGTCAGTTCAACATCACTTGTGGAATTATTTATTGATTGCCTGCCATGTACCAAGCACTGTGCTAGGCACTGTGGTAACTAAACTGCTAAGACTCAGCCCTACCATCAAGGAGCTTGCAACCCCATTGGGGGAAACACATGTGAAAAATCTAATACCCAGTGATAGAGTTTGGATGTGTTGTCCCCACCAAAATTCATATGGAAATCAAATCCCCAATGTGGCAGTGCTGGAAGCTGTTCTGAGTCATGGGGGCGGATCTCTCATGAATGGATTAATGCTCTCTCCAGGGGGTGGGAGTCCTAAGTGAGGCCTCACTCTATTAGTTCTCATGAGAGCTGTTTGTATCAAAGACCCTGGCACCTCCCCTCTCTCTCTCTCTTGCTTCCTCTTGCCATGTGATCTGCTCGTACCCACCGGCTGCCTGCAGCTTTCCACCATGAGTAGAAGCAGCCTGAGGCCTGTACCAGATGCAGCTGTCCCAGAATAGTAAGCCAAATAAACCTCTGTTCTTTATAAATTACCCAGTCTCAGGTGTTCTGTTATAGCAACACAAAACAGACTAATACACCCAGCATGCAATCCAGGCCATCTGTTGTACGAAGCCAGGGGAGAGGTGGCAGCTAAGTGAATGCACAGCCATGGTGCCCACACTGTCTGCACCGCCCAAACCATTGGGCCACACTGAGTCCCAACAAGTCTGTGCCTTACCAAATTCTCTGAGCATCCATCTCCCTCTGCATCTTCAGCCCAAAGCCACAGTAGTTCCCTCTTACCCTCAGGGGATACGTTCCAAGACCCCTAGGGGAAGCCTAAAACTGAGGATGGTACCAAATACTATATATACTGGGTCTTTTTTGTACATACATACCTACAATAAAGTTTAATTTATAAATTATGCACAGTAAGAAATTAACAACAATAATAATAAAACAGAACAATTATAACAATATACTATAACAAAAGTTATATGAATGTGGTGTTTTTCTCTCTCAAAATATCTTGCTGTTCTGTACTCACCTTCCTGTGATGATGTGAGATGATAAAGTGATGAGATTAAGGGATCTGAATGACATGGGCATTGTGATTGCCCCCGACTGTGGGCGACGTAAAGCACGGAAAGTGAAACCACGGAAAAGGGTGAACTACTGTACAACACTGACATTTTGCCTTTGGTGACTCTCAAATGCTCCACTATAATAAGGCTTCCAACCACAGTCTGCACAGGCAGGCCAACATCTGATGTGAAGGTCACTATCCTGAACACAGTCTAGCACATTCTTTATCTTAAGGGGCCCAGCATTACAAGGCTTCCTAGTAGAAACCTTGTGTTTGAAGAAGTGTCAAGTTAGATTTTTAATGGTGGGTGGAAATCTAAAGCAGTTATTCATACTTCAGAAGAAGCCTGAGTTAAGATAAGATAGCCACATTTTTTTTTAGAAGGATAAAGCTGAAGGACTAGAGACAAATACTGAGGCTTCCTGAGTTAGTTCTTAGCCAAAAAGTCAAGGACCAAAAAATTATGATTTCCCACTTGTGCATGAATTTTAGATGTTGAAAAAAGTTGCACCAAATTTTGGCTACTCAGCCCTTTGTCCTAGTCAGCTAATGATAATAATGCTGTATACCAAAAAGACCACAAAAAGATCTCAATGGCATTCAACAAAAAACATTCATTTCTTGCTAACACATCTGTGGGGCAACTGGGGTGACTGCTCCATGTGTCACATCCCAGAATACATGATGTCACTCAAGCCACTCAAGGAGAAGTGGCTACCCAAGAAATGCTCTTTTCATGCAGCTCCATTTTTTCTCAACAGTTAAGTAAATGAGCCCCCAGGAGTTTAAGTTATTCATCCAAGACATGGATGAGTATGCTGCTCTAGCAGAATTAGAATTCAAATCTACTTCTGGCCCTCTGTGGTTTCTACCCTGAGCAACTACCCTGCATCTCTAATAATCACACCCCCTAATTATGCTTCCTTGCAGATATCAGTTCACTCCAACAAAGACCAGACCCAACATTACCTCAGCTGTTTGCATGATCACAGTGTTTAACATTTGTTTGGGATCTTCTGCAGTGTTTTTACAAGCTATTTTTACTACTACTACACTAATAAATTATTTATGGTGGGAAACCTAAATCAGAAAAGCCTGGCTACTTGAAAACAGATTTTATTAAAAACATCTCCCTCCCTGTCCAGTGTGCAGCCTCCCAGGGCACACACAGTTTCTTTCCCTACTCTGAGCCTTAAAGATTGAACAGAGTCAGTGGAAGAGAAGATATTGATGGCTGCACAGAAAGAAGTACTGAAGGATTGAGTTTAAAGCTAATTTCTGAGCATGTGATTTTTACTCTGTCGCTACTACCCTGTGCAATCCCATGGATCAGGCTGTAAAGCATGGTAACCAGAGTGATGAAGTGCAAGAAGCCACCTGGTGCCACAGCCTCCCAGATTCATCCATTTATTCATACAACAAATGGCTATTGAAGGCCTACTCTGGGCCTGGCAAGGTGCTAGCATGCCGCTGGAACAAGACGGACCAGTTCTCAGGGAGTTTGCAGTCTGCAGAGAGGGGTAGATTGTTAGGGGGGTGGGGGCGGGGGAGCGGGGAAGGTGAAAGCAAACAGGGTGGTTTTCAGATTGTATGAAGGGTTGTGAAGAAAGTAGCCGTGTGGTCCTGTTTACGTGGTCACCGGCTTAACCCCTCTCTGGGCCTGTGGTCCCCACACCTGGAAAACAGGATCCCCGCCACGTTGGCCCTGCGTTAGGTGGATTAGGTTAATAAGTTAAGCCTGCACTCGCGCGGGGCACCTCCTGCGCACTGAAAGCATCCCCTGCAGTTCCTTTGGTTGGTGGGTGGGCATTCCGGGACCCCTTCCCTTCACTGTCACCAAGACGAAAACAAAACTCCTGGCCTGATATTCCCCTGGAAGGTCTCAGCGAGAGGATGCCGAACTGGGGGAAGGGCAGGAGGGGACTGCCCCAGCGCGCCACAGCGAGGTGTGGACAGTGAACGAAGTCAGTAGACCCCTGTCCTGCTCCCTGGTGGCGCCGTGTCCGGCCAGGCGCCGCCGACACAGGCGCTGCTCGCTTAGGGTGCTCGGGGTGGGATGGGGGACTGTCCCTACTCTCCGGTCCCACCCCTTGGGGACCAGATGCCGCCCGGGCCTCCCTCTCCTTCCCCTTCCGTAGCCGCTCCAGGAGGCAGGCCTGAGAGAGGACTTGTTAATGACAGCTCGGGGGCGGGTGGAGTGGGCGGCTGTCCCTCCTCCCCACCCCGCCGCGCTGCTTCCCCTCCTGCCCCCGCCTTCGACCCCAGGGCCTTAGAGCGGGATTCGGAGTGAGAGAGGCCCGGAGGCTGCGCCCCCTGCCCGACCCCTGGCCGCGCCGTGCTCGGCCCCCGCTCGGCCGACACCCCCGGAGGGCTCATCTGACCGAGGAGCTTGATTCTGACAGCTCGGGGGGGGGGGGGGGCTGGCCGTCCTCCGCACGCCCGCCCCGCGGTGACCCAGACGCCGCTCCGGCCTCCTCCCTGCACCTCGCCGGGGCCGCGGCAGCTGCGCCCTGGGGCGGGGAGGGCGCGGAGGTGCCAGGGCCGGAGGGGCGGTGGGAGACCCGGCCCGGCAGCGCCTGTTCAAGTTTCCACCGGCGCGCGGTTGTGCAACCGCGAGAGGATCGGGAACCGCGGGCGCCTCGGAAAACAAGCCGAGCCCATAAACAAAGCCACGTGGCCTCGGGGCCGGGGGGCCGGGCCAAGAGCAGGCGGCTCTTCCGGCAACAAAGAGCCGAGGCCCGCGGCCGGGGATAAATACTGCGGCTGGGACAGCCACGCAGCACTCCGGGGAGCCCGACGCGCGGTGCGACCCTCCCCAGCGCCCTCTGCGAGCGCGGGTCCCCGCTCCGCTCCCCCAGACCCGCGGCCCTCCACGCCGGTTGCCTGCACCTGCCCCCCTCGCAGGCCCCTGCACCCCGAGCGTCCGCCCAGGCGGTGCGTCCCCGAGGCCGACAGGCCGGTCCGGTCTATCAGTCGGTCCCGTCCGCTCGCGGTGCCATGCCATTCCTCGGGCAGGATTGGCGGTCCCCCGGGCAGAGCTGGGTGAAGACGGCCGACGGCTGGAAGCGCTTCCTGGATGAGAGAAGCGGCAGCTTCGTGAACGACCTCAGCAGGTGAGGGGACCTGCCACCGACTTCCTGGCCCGCAAAACCGACCCGGGCTTGTCTGGGGGGCGCAGGGCAGGTGAATGAGGGACGGGCAGGGCTGGGACAGGGTGAGGAGGGGGCACCCTGACCAGGGTGATGGGATGAGTCGCCCAGATTCTGCAGAGGTCGCCAGAGCACGGGAGACAGGGAATTGGGTTTCTCTTATTGTTCAAGGTCAGCGTCTCCAAGTGGACACGACTCCTTACAGAACCCAGGATTCCTCTGAGAATCTGATGATAATCGCCGATCTTGTCCCCAAACGCTCAAAATTAAGCACACACTTTAGGGGTCCCTGCCTTAAGGACCCCGGAGTCGCCCGCTTTGCGCGTGCGGGGACGCGGGCGAGCGGGCTGCGCGCCTTTCGCCGCCCGGGTCAGAGCGTCCAAGCGCGGTGGGCACAAGTCTGGTGACCGGATTGGACGCGGTCGCGCCCGGAGCGCCTCCAGGCTCTTCCCACACACAGGCGACCACGGAGTGGGCAGGGAGGATGAGTAACCAGGAAGGGGCAGCGGCGCTTGCGGAGCGGTGGCGACAGCGGCGGCTGCAGATGCGGAGGGGGGAAGGGAGGCGGGGGTGAGGCTCGCAGCCCTGTGCTCCTGGGATCACGAAGCCCTTGCACCTGTCCCCTCAGAGGCCCTTTCGACCAGTCTTCTGCATAGTGAGCGCACTCCCGTTTCAAGTGGTGCCTGTCGGCTGCGGAAAGCCCACCTGGCCCGGGAGAGCCTCTGGGTGTGAGGTCTCCCCTGGGCTCTGTCGGTCTGGTGGGAAATCGCAGGTCCGTGAGCTCTGTGCTCGGCTGCGTTCGTAAGACAAGCGCCGACCAATAAATTAGGTGGTCTGGAGTGTGTCAGTCCGCGACCTCGACAGTCACTCCCTGAGACCCGCCATTTAGCCCACGTGAGGAGGGCGGTGAAAGTGGGTCCAGGGGGGATCAGAGCAGCCGGGGTCACCCTTGGGTGCCTTTTCCTGCAGCCTTTGGTTAAAACCACCAGCCTCTGTGCCGTTACATTGACTTCAATGGAGAGTTCTGTAACTGGGCCAGGTTCCCACTTACTGAGATTTACCAGTGGTTGTTTGGATGAAGCCTTGGCAATAAATTTTAAGAAAACTATCAAGAAAATGTGGTTATTTTGGCAGCTTGACCGCCAGAGCCTCCCATTTGTTTGTGATTTGTAATGTATTAAATTTCCTTTGTCTCCCAATGGAAAGAAACAAATTATTTAATCCTGGGGTCTGTCAGGAGAGACAAGAACATATTAACCTTTATGTTCAAGATACTTAAGACCTTCCCAGGGGAGTACTATAAAGAAATTTTACTTACAGAAAATCAGATCATTTATGTGCAGAAAAAATGAAAAGACCAACTGCTATCACCAGACTATTATGTCTTTTAGGGACTCGAGTTACCAATTATGCTTATTCTCCCTCAATAAAATGGGCAGGGGTAGAGTAGAAGATTTCTTCCTCCTCCCTGTTCCTAGGAAACGTGATCTACTGTTTTGATACTTTATTTCTGTGTAAGAGTTCAGATGTGCAGTACTGGTCAGAGGAGCTGTGTCACGGTGGCACACCCGAATATAACTGTAGGATACTCCTCAATGGGGACCAGACTACTGGGCTGGGGGGCGGGATGTAGAGCCTCTGGTTCCTATTAATACTTACCCTTTATCTGCTCCAGGAGATAAACCGGTTTCCATTCTCCTTTAGAAATAGTGGTGCCTCTTTATCCACAGTATAGAAGATCTGAAATGGTTTTAACTTACCACAAAAGTTTAGATAGCCTGGGATCAGGTAACTTCCCACCCCTCTGTCCCCTTCATGAGTCTCCTTTCTTTCCTCCCACTTCACACTGTCTGCACTGGAACTGTCACAGTCATCATCATCACCGCAAATCGTGATCAATATAGTAACCACCTTTGGCGCTTTGATGATGAGTCAGAGTTTAGGAATCCTTTGGTAACCTCCTAGCAAAGCAGCTGGCTGTTTGCAGGGGGTTTTTTGTTTTTTGTTTTTTCCCAGCAACTGCAAACAATCCCTTCCCTACTTAGCATGAGAAGTCTGCTAACTTCTTAAAAGCAGTTGGCCTTCTGAGGGCTGGGTTTATAAGCTCAAATATCCCCACTGTTTTCAACCTCGGTGACATTGCACTGTGATGTCAGCTCTGGGCTGAGCACCTGCCTACAGAGGTGAAGTTGAATGCCTCTCCTGTTACGAGAAAACAAAAGGCAAGCCCTTAATGAAGGGTGGGGTAGACTGTAAAACAGAGGACGACAGAGACATGGTATGCTTCTCTGATTCTACATACCATTGTGTGAGCTGCCCAAACGAGAGCAAGAGGGAGGGATGAAGGGTGCATTGGGTGGTTGTCAGCCTGGGGTTATTGTGTGGTGTTGACCAAGGCTCGTCTGCACAGCACACCTATTCTGGACTCTGTTGGCTATTCTCTCCCGTCCAGCACCCTGTCCTCTTCCAACAGCAGAATGTTACAAATCCCATCACAGCCAAGTAACCAGGACTGAGATCACGGGAGGATTTAAGATAAGCTTAAAATAGGGCCCCTTCTCAAAAAGTTGAAACATTATATAAGATAGAATGGGATTGGCAAGTGTTAAAATTGGTGGGGCATATTAAAATTTTAAGGAAAGAGCTCCGCATGAATTGGGGTGATCCCAGAATGCTTTGAGGAAGTGGTGGTTGAGGCACCCAGCACAGCCCCCCTCACCAACAACCCCCTCCCCACCCCAACCCCAGGGTGAGTAAGCTCCACGAACCTTGGCCACCCTTATCCAAGCCTACACCTCTGCAGTTGAAAACTCACTCACATGATGCTTTACTGTATCACTAAGGCTGGACCAGGAAGAGGGAAGTTTACCTTGGTGCCCTAGATAAAAATAATAGTTAAGATTTTATGAGTGTTCACTGTGTACAAGGCACTGTTCTAAGAGTTTTATACACTAGGCTGTCTTACCAGCATAATCCAGGTACTAGCCTTGTGGGTTTGGCAATCTGGATATGCGTGAGAGCAAATTAGCATAGCAATCTCACTGCCTTAATCAAGTCTATATAACTACAACTATGGCCTTTGGGTCAGGTCATGGCTTTCTTAAATGGTTTTTATTGCAAATGAAATGAGAAATTGAGGGTTTTTTGTTTTTGTTTTTGTTTTTCTTTTCCTCCTTTGCTGCCAGAATGGTCTTATTTGAGGTCTACTTTGAAATCCTTTCATCTTTTCTAAAGTTGTCTTAAAGTATCTTGGCATGTGTTTGACGGTCGTTTGAGGCTGATGGGGGGTGCAGAGTCCTTTTCTTATTCTAGGCCTGTGCCTATAAAAATCAAGATTAGTAAGAACTGACTGCAAAATAGCAACTTGCTGCCTATTACTGAATTTAGTGAGGAAAGCAGCCTCATTGAGATGGTAAAATTAAATGTTGCCATTCCTAAATGGTGGTGGTTTTTCTTGTTAAAAACTTCAGTTGTAATTTTCCATTGGCTTTGCATTTCCTTGAAATGGGCATAATTGAGCTCTCAAAATAGCCTCTAACTGAATATATTATTGCTTAAAAGAAAACATATAAGCAGGCAAAACAAATAAACCCCATAGCTCTTTCTTCCAGGCCCTACCTCTGGAATCCAAAACCTAATACCAAATGAGAAGTATAAGGTTTCTTTGGTTCAAACTTGTCTACATTCTACAGTGAGAGAGCATCATCAATTAGGTAAAATTCTGCTTAAACTAGCTTTTGAAATGAGTCACTTGGGCTTAAAGCAGGTTATTGTAGCTTCTGTGAAGAAAGCAAGTGCTCAAACTTTTTTGAAGGATGTTTTCAGTTAGAAAAGAATAAGATGAAATATAAACATTTTACATTTCTAAGGAATAGTCATAATCTATGGCTGAAGGTCTGAAAATTTTCTGCTGAACCTAGTGATTGAGAATAAGATGCTTCATTTTATGGTTCTTTATACTCGATGTGTAATATATACTGCAGATTTTTGTTGTCTGGGGGAAGGTGCTTGCTTTAAAAAGCCTTCCTGTGATATGTTTGCACACAGAGTGTTCGAGCTCTCTTTCTAAAGCTGTTCTTGGCTTTGGTACACCATGGACCACTCACTCAAGTGGCCTTCCATCTTTTTCTCTTTTCCTCAACTTTGCTTGAAATTTCTTCAGTTAGCCTCAGGGACTTGGGGTTCTGTCTTTGTTCCACCCTTCTCTTCCTGCTGACCTTGGAGCAGATACTGGACTAGTCAGTAATTTTGTACCCCTGTAGTCATGCAAGTAGACAAACACACTCGCGTGTGACACAAAGCCTGGCCATAAACATTCCCCTTGGCTTGCTTAAGAAAATGCCTCTGAGAGAAGACATTTCTGTAGTGCTCTCTCTGAAACCTAAAAAGATTAAGTTTCCATGAAGGAAAAGGAGCAGGCTAAAGATATTAAGAAACTCAGGAATAATCATGATCTTTGAAGGAAGAATAACAAATAATTGATTATCCATTAAGTTTATCCCCATGGGTCTGGAAAAGCAACACTGAGTATTTTGTTGCTGATATCACATGTAAGCATTTTAGCAAGATACTATACTAATTGAAGTGTTACTTGAGAGACTTGTAACAAAAGGATACTGGAAACTGTTTCAAACCCTCTTTTTTCTTCTACCATTTACACAATGCGAATGGAATACAGAATTGCAGGTGTACCTCATTTAACCCAACAGACGTGTGTCCAAGAAAAGATATAAACCAAATGACATTTTAAATTCAGCAGAGGAACTCGGAAAGTTAAAGGAATCTAATATATTGGTGGTGCAGCAAAAGCCCCCTAATTTATGTTTTACCAGTTGGCACTATAAACCGTGCCTTATGTACCTCATGGGGGTTGAGGAAGGTGGGGAACTATCTTCTCATTATACCTCAATATTTCTCCTGCATCCTTTCTATGGAAACTATTCAGAGATTTACTTTGGAGTTACATTGTAAGCTAGAATAGAACTCATCAGCCATCAGCCCCCAAATTATAGCTCAGCCTACTGAGGGAAATATGCACCTGGCCCAACTTGAACCTGCCCATCCTTCAAGGACCTATGAATTGGACAGGTACATTCAATGTCTTTTCAGCGCTTATAAATTTATTAATTATTAATTTACCTGGTTTCAGTTAGGACCAAGGCCTTCACCTCAAAGCATGATGCTTAGTGTTTGTTAGTCAAGGAACTACCTAAAACCTAAACAAATAGCATAAACACACTAAACGACTCCTAGAACTGAAGTTTTTAAGTCAGATTTTTGTTAATGTGATCATGTTTTACAGATACGATAGGAGCATGCTAGTTAAAAGAAGCTTGGATACACTTTAAATGAGTGAATTGCATAGTATGTGAATTATATCTCAATAAAGCTGTTTTTTTTTAAAAAAAAAAAAAAAAAAGCAGCAGCTTGGTGTGGATGCTTCTGCAAAATGAAGGCATCCTGTATTACAGTGATAACAGTAATCACCCCTCCCCCCTTATCATTTTGCTTAAAGTAATATTGTAGTACCCAGTTTTGCTCTTAAAGAGTCTAGTATTGTATATCAAATTACAATAGCAGGCACTGTTAGGAAATTCAAAAGAAGTAGAAATCCCCATCCCTGCCTTCCACACAGATGTGACAATATTTCCTCCTGGAAGAGAGAAACCTATATAGACTTCTTTTGAGTGGTTATTTTATTGTTGTATTTTGTCTGAGAAGCATGTGTGTTTGTGTGTTTTATAACCCATAAGTTATTTATAGAAACAGCTCAGATTAAAATATAGCTGTTACATCTCACCCTCTCTTGTCTTCTGTTATTGGTAGTTACTGCAACAAGGAGGTATACAATAAGGAGAATCTTTTCAACAGCCTGAACTATGATGTTGCAGCCAAGAAGAGAAAAAAGGACATGCTGAACAGCAAAACCAAAACTCATTGTAAGCCACTGGTTTTGAACTTAAGAAGAAAGCTGTTTGGAGATAGTTATAGTTGGATCATGGGGGGATGGGGGGGCAGGGGACACTCTTTCCGTGTTAGACATCTGCCTTAATGTTTACTGTGTCACTGGCAAAGGTTACTGATCTTTGCAGGCAGAAACCTGGCTGTGAATTTTACAAGCAAGATTAACATGTTCTTTATAACCTTGTTTATAAGTCATTTGCTAGTTGGAGTGTTTGTTTTTTGTTTTTGGGGTTTTTTTTTTTTTTTTTTTTTTCCTGCTTGTCACTTGTATTTCTCCTAGGTAACATAGTTTTACAATGACAGGATCAGCTGAATCAATTCCAGTATGAGCTTTTATTTTGAACTTTGTTTTGAGGCTTTGAAAATAGATTTGTTTCCCCCCTTCCCTTTTATAAATAATGTAAACATTTCTAGAGGCTGTATGTATTAGCCAAGAATATGAAGTTCTATTAATAAGCATGAATTACAGATTATTTTAGATTAATCCATCTGTACTATATAGTTTCCTCATGTTATCCATTCTATTTCTACTTTCTATGGGCTTGCATAAGTTTTAGGTTTGGCATTTAAAACAAACTTGTACTTGGGTAGTAGATTTTTTAACTTGGAGCTTTGGTATCTATCGAAGATTTGGAGTGCTTTAGATAAAGCAAATTATAACTCCAGTACTTATACACTGTAGAAGTTAAGCATTTGCATCCTCTTAGATTACCAGTAGAGTCTTTGTATTTTTTGTCAAAACTTTTCAAACTGTGAAATAAATGAAAAAGAAGCATGTTTAAAATTGTAGGCATGTTACAAATTTTAAAGCCATTTATATTTTTTATCTCTGTAGATTTCCACCAAGAAAAATGGATCTATGTTCACAAAGGAAGTACTAAGGAGGTAAGCTTCCATTCATTTACTAAACAGTTAACACTTAGCCTTATACCTCCTTGGTAGGGTGGGGGAAATTGGGCAACAATATTACTTCAAATCGTAACTATCTTCTTGGGTGTGGGTGGTGGTGGCTAGCAGCTACCAACCAGCCAGCCATCAGAGCCTGGGACTACAGAGAAAGAGAGATGAAGTGTCACTAGTTGGATACCCCAATCACTCAGTGAGATTATGTATGTAAAAGTGCTTTATAAAGATTAATATGCCCATCTCAATCATGTTATTATAAAGTCCTGGATTTTGCCTAAGAACAGTACCTTCCTCTTATTCTAGGATCTCTTCAACTTGGTTAAGTTTTAGCCCAGGCAGGGTCAATCACTAAATATAGCAGAAGTTTTCAGTGCCTGCTTAATGCAAGATGCTGGGACAGATGTCGGAGGGGACATTATAATGACTACAATCGTATGGCACTTATAAAACCTTTTTTTGTACATTTTCTTTCTGCGCAGGCATTTGCTCAGATAACTAGCATACAAGGCAGAATGATAGATGTAATTTCTATCGCTGTCAAGAACTTCAGAGAACATCTAGTTCCTTTTGTGGTTTGAGGTCCAGAGAGGGTCAGTGATGCACCCGAGACCACCCAGGAACTTGGAGCAGAGCTGGGACTATGAGCCAGGGCTCCACATTCCCAATTCCTTGGGCTTTCATAGGTATAAGATCAAATCTTCCTTTGCTTTCTCACGAAACTTTAAAAATGCTTTTGATGATCACAATGAGAAAAAAAGCACTATCAATACAAGGCGATGTGGTGACAGTTGTCACAGGTCAATCTGATTCTCCTCCAGGAGTATGTTACAGTCACCAACCACCATGATCTCCCACATCATCTATCCAGCTCC
The DNA here is from genome assembly GCF_027409185.1 of Cynocephalus volans. Lineage (NCBI taxonomy): Eukaryota > Metazoa > Chordata > Mammalia > Dermoptera > Cynocephalidae > Cynocephalus > Cynocephalus volans. The sequence continues at coordinate 77,378,247 of NC_084474.1, read as the reverse complement.
CAGTATTTCCTTGATAAGCAACTACTTATGATTTCCCCAGAGTAGTGTATGCAGAGAGCAAGGGCCCAGATGGTACAAGTCACAAAAAGTGGTGTTTAACATATGAGTCACTGACTTAGGCAGTTGCCAGCTGTGTTCCCCATCTTGGTGGCTCATAAGGATTTATGGGCACAGGAAAGAAGCCAATGGCCCCAGGTTACCTAAGACGGGCAACAAGCTTGTTCAGTAGAGTCCAATTGGATTATTCTAGAGAGTGACCTCTGCATGGCAGGAGTAACCTCTGCACCTCTGTTTTCACATTCAGCGCCATGGATACTGCACTTTGGGGGAAGCTTTCAACAGACTGGACTTCTCAACAGCCATTCTAGATTCGAGAAGATTTAACTATGTAGTACGGGTAAGTCTCAAAAACCCAAAGGTTTATCCCTCTTTCTCTCAAGTTGAATCATCTCTTCTGGTTGTCCTGAAGTAGTTTCCCAAAAAAGTAACATCTGAGGATTTTGAGGCAAGCAGGTAACAGACTTGTCAACCTCCCTCTTTCTCAGCGTACTTCAAGATCTCAGGTGGATCCTGTTAGGATGTCCCTGAGATTGGCCCCGACAGACAGGGACCGCCATAACACCTCAGGGAGTCAGTCAGTGAGTGAATCAGTCCCCTCAAGTGAAATTTCACTCCCAGCCCCTTCCAAGCCCACCCTGTGGATAACTGGGAACACATTGCAGGCAGCACAGGCCCTGACCGCAGCATTAGCTCGGGAACTGGGAAGCAAGTGCTAAAGCACTTTGGCTTGTTTTACAAACCTCTGCACCTCTGACTGTTTCGTTGTCCCGCTTCAGCTGGCTCTGGGTGACCCCAAGGCGTTTTTGGTCACAAAACTGGATGAGCTCAAAGCACCTCCATGTTTCCTTCCCGGGACTGCCTTCCACCTCCACCCGCTGTGATAACAATATTCAGTCCTATATCTACCCAAAGCTTGAAACTGCCTTTTTGGGTTGCTTTCCATTTTAGACCTTATTTTGAAAAAAAAAAAAAAAAAAAAGTAATGAGTTTTAGCCAAATATTAATGATGGAAGTAGTAAAGCAAATAAGTTTAGCCATGACTTTCAGGTCACTGATTCTTCTTAATTGGTTTATTGTTATTGTTTTTCCCCCAAAGCTCCCTTGTATATTTTTGTCAGTGGTTCAGCCTGGGAGGTAGCAGCTGTTTGGGTTTTAGGATCCAAAGGAGGAGGGAATTTTCTCCCTGTGGGTGTTGGTTGGTTTGGTTTTTATTTTCTTTTTCCTGGGTTGTTGGGCTTCTCAGTGCCATGTCCCTGAGTCAGATGATTGCAAAAGCACAGCCAGAGCGATGACATTCAAGCCCCCTTGAGGCCTGGATCATTCACCTGTCATCTGGACAGATGCAGGCATGGCCGTCCAAACTGACCTGATAAAAACCCAGGCCTGCAAGAAGCAGGTTAGAAGCTCTGAGCTGAGCACATGACCACATGAACAGATCTTCCCACTCTTCAGCCAAGCCCTTATTCCACCCAAAAGGAATAAAAATAAGAGATGTTCTCAGGTGAGATGTTCATGTCATTCAGTGTGACTCTGCCAGTCTAAGGAGGTCACCACCTCATCCTCCTAGTGCCCACAAACTAGCCCAAGCTGGTTGGAAATGGGCCACGGAAGATCTGGAAACTTTTGTTGCTAAGAATATGAATAGTTTCCATCTCCTGCATGTTAGACGAAGACATAGTTGGAAGACGTAGAGGAAGATCTGATGTCTTGTTACAGGCTGATAATCAAAGTGGTCAGTTTTTAGATGGTTTTTCTTCCCACCTACTTTTTCTTTCACAGAAAGTAAAATAAAATGAAGGAACAAGGATCATAATAGTGAAAATCTATTTCACACAATTATATGCATTTCACTTTTCCTCCTTTCAATAACCCGAGGAATTATAAGAACATTTATTATCTCTGTTTAAACAAATGGCAGTTCAGCAAGGTAGAATGACTTGTCCAAAGTCACAAAGCTTCATAAGTGACAAAATCAGGATTTCAAACCTGGGCAGTCTTAGAGTCCACACCTTTAACTGTTACAGCAAGTTCTACATTAGTGGAGGATTTAAAGTAAAATGGCCTGAGTCAGACGCTAGCTCTAATACTTTCAAGCTGTTCCAGCCTCTCTACATCTTGGTTTCCACCTCTGAAAGAGTTGGTTACCTCAATTCATTGAGTCGCTGTGAAACTCAGTGATACATTATATATGGAAGTACTTTGCAGACTAGAATCCACTATGGAAAGTCAACTACCACTATTTATAATTACCTACTTACTGAAACTATTATTGATTCCCCATAAATTTTCAATTTAGTTGATAGAAAACCTTTTCAATTTCGTTGATAGAAATGTCTTTCTACTTAAAAATAACTAACTAGGGAATCTGGCACTTGATAAGACTCACCACACAGACCTTGTGTCTGATACTAATTGTAAAATGTATCATGAGCACTTTCTCTTAAATAATCTTAAAGTCAAAGAAACTGCTGAATGATTTCAAAGTTTAGGTTCAGAAATAGTGGAAAAATATTTTTGTTTTGGAAAGAACATCCTTTTTTCCCCTTCACTGTTAGAGTGCTCTATAATTTGAGAAATAATATGTTATTTTTATAAAGAACTTAAAACATTTAATGATAGGCACCATGTTTTGAGGTTTTTCTTCTTAGGAACTCAATATACTTCTCATATGTTCGTCTTATCCTTAAACCAACTCTGCAAAGTAGCTTTCCAGTATATTACCCCCATCTTACGACTTTGACCTAATGGAGTTTTAATGCTACAGTGATTGCTTGGTTTCACCAAGGAGCTAAACCAATTTTAATGTCATTTGGGGGGGGGGGGGAAACAACAATAAGTGTAAAGCCTTTAAAGCCAAAGTACATTTTTAAAAAATTTGTTATGTTCATGCTGACTGTCATCTTCCAAAACAGGGACACGCAGAGGTAATAAAAGAGATGGCCAACACTGCTATCTCAATGTTATTATTTGTATTAGTTGGAATGAAAATTTCATGAAATTTTTGGAATAAGAAAATTTTTTACTATAAATTGGAAAGGCTTTTACATAGCATTAATATGTGATTGTAATTGGCTTTAAGCTTCACTCGCTGTTCCTGCTTCCTCCCTACATGGCTTAAATACAACTTTAGTAGGTATTCTTGTTTGTTTGGTTTTTTGTGGGTCTTTTGGGGGATCAAAGGCGACAGCTGGCCAGTACAGGGATCTGAACCCTTGACCTTGGTGTTATCAACCCAACACTCTAACCAACTGAGCTAACCTACCAGCCCAGCTATGTGTTTTAAAGATGATTTAAAATCTTCAGAGGCAGCAACTTACATATTTGTGGGAAGGCCATTTAAAAAAATAGTTTACCTTATACCTCAAGACCAACACATTTTGGAAATTCCCCTGGGAAACTAGAAAGGATTCCAGGGGCTGAGCCATTGGTGGGGTTGGAAGTTTGTAATCATGAAGATGCAGGCAAGTGCTGACTAACCCGGATATAGGCCAGAGGATAAAGTGGGTCTCCAGCAGCAAGTCAGCCAGGAGAAAGTTTCAGAGACAACTACTCATTCACAGCTCTCTGAAATGAGCCTACCATGGCCCAGTGGCTCTCAGCTTGGCTGCACATTATATTCACCTACGGAGCTTGTTAGACTACAGAAGCCCATCTCTAGAGCTTCTGATTTAACCAGTTGAAGGTGGTCCCCAGGCACTGCTAATTCTAAAATGTCTTCTGGGTGATCCCAGTGAGTTTTCAAGTTTGCAAACCAGCTCAGAAACTACTCTGGACCCCAAATGTTATATTTTTGCATAATGCATTTTTAAACAAGACACGCTGAGGCATTAAATTTCAGATATGATTTCTGGGGCATGTACTGTGGTCCATCTGGACTTCAATGATGGAAAGAGGATATGCCTCCCACATTCTGGCTCAAAGTTCGAAACTTAGCTGTGGTACCTTCTGCAAGTCAACCACTCTACCTCTCAAAACTGTAAAACTAGGATAATCATAGCTATCCCAAAGCATTTTGTGATAATGAAAAAATGTGATGGCAAAATAAAGGTGATGCAGGTGAAAATGTTACATAAATTTCAAAATGCATTGTGACTTTTACTTTTTTAAAGAAATTTATTTTTTAATTGAAATGTATTTATTGTACATATTTATGGGGTACAGAGTTATATTTCAATACTTGTATACAATGTGTTATGATCAAATCAGGGTAGTTAGCAAACTCATTATTGCAAAAAATTATCATTTCTTTGTGATTGAGAACATTTGAGCTCCTCTCTTGTAGCCATTTGAGGACATACAGTAAGTGACCTATTTTTCAGGAAGGAAATAGGATTTAAGCTCATGCAGCCATCTTTCATGGGTAATTAAGACCTGAGGTCTCAATTCATAGTCCAGATACAGTTGGGGCGAAGACTTGCCCATTTGCAGGGGGGACTTCTGAGGTGCTTAGGATGGTTGTACATTTTTTAAATCCTTACATTCTCCCCAATCAGGCTCAATGACAGAAAACACCAACATGTACCCAAACAACTACCGCTGTTCCTTACTGACTCACTTGAGAAAACTGCATTGTGGGGATAAGATGGAATTAAGATAAAAACTGAACAGTACCAATAAAAAATATGCTTAAAAGGGGCGTGGAACCAACAGTTATTAAGTATCTGTTCCTGCTGAATACAATGTAAAGTAGAGCTGGAACTTGAATTCAGACTCATATTACTCCAAAATCTGTATTATTTTCACCAGATCCTGCCACTAGACAGTGAGGGAAATAGAAAGATGAAATAGATACAACCTTTAAGGTCTGCAGCAGGGATCAGCAAATGACTGGCCCTTAGGCCAATACAGCTTAGCACCTGTTTTTGTATGGACCACTAGTTAACAATAGTTTGTACATTTTTTCCAATGTTTTAAAAAAATTGAAAGAAGTATAATATTTCATGGCACATGAAAATTATATGCAACTCAAATTTCAGTTTCCATAAATAAAATTTTATTGGAACACAGCTACACTCATTTATTAGGTATGTTGTCTAGGGCTGTTTTCGGGCTAAACACTGGAGCTGGGTTCAGAGCTGAACAAGAGAGACCTTGTGGCCTATAAGCCTAAAATATATTTACTATCTGGACATTTACAAAAAAATAATTGTTGACCCCTGCTGTACAGTCTCATTGGTGAGTTGAGCAATATGCATTAAAAGAGGGATGCCCTGATGCCATGAGACAGAATTTGAAAATTACCAGATGTTTTAGAGCCGGACAGGCTATAAAGTTTCAGAAAGTAGACTCACTGTGGGCAGGATATTCAAGAAAGACTTCAGGGAGAAGGTGGGGTTTGAACTAGTCTTGAATAGGGGCAGAATTCAGGGAGACTGGATCGAGGCAGGCAGGTCTCAGGTCTGTGCAGAGACCAGTGAGTAGAACATTCAGTCTGGACGAAAGTAGCTTAGTGCACATTAGAAATAGGATCATCTAAGGGTGTTGCCACATGGTAGTTACACGAGGCATCTTCAAAAAGTTCATGGAAAGATTTGTGTTATCTTTTAATTCTAATTTTCCATGAACTTTTTGAAGTACCCTCATATACTATTTTGGACAAGCTTCACGCACCCATCTGTAAAATGGAAATGGTGATTGTAACACCCCTCTCAGAGCTATGGCGAGGACTAAATGAAATAAGTAGCTTACAATACTTTGATCACATGTGTAAGAAGTCCATAAATGTCGGTAATGATTGTTCATTTAAATATGGCTGGAAAAGGAGAGTGGACAGACTTTAGAGGAGGCTATTTAATAGGACATTATCTGGGAAGCAGAAAGGAGCCATTGGTGTGGCAGGGGGAGACAAGGAACAGAGCACATTGGCAAAGCAGTGTTTTAGAAAGTCCTGACTTCTAATGGCTTCTGGCATTCCCATATGCCATTGGCCATTAAATTATGAGTCTGTCACTTTGCAGTCTAATTCTATCCCTATGCATTTACTCCTTTGATAAGCACAGACAGGCTGTACAGTGGCAGATTTTGTTAACCCATTTTAGAGATGAGGAAGCAGAGGCCAGGGAACTGAGTGATTTGCAAAAGGTCACCTAGCCAGAAAGGGATGCGGGGTCAAGGCAGGATCTAAGCCTGGTTCTCTGACTGCTGGTCCAGAGCTCTTTCCCCTCCACTAAATTGCTTGGATGGTCAAATGCAGAATGGAGCTTGCCCATTACTGTCACTGAAACATTTGCATATGTTATCTCTCACTCATGGGAAAGGGCCTTAATGCCAGCATGACCTTTGATCTGGTCACTCCCAGCTCTCTCTGTGGGATGAGAATAAGACCAACTATAACTGCCATCATCTGCCCAGGGAGGTCATGGACAACTTGAGTCCCAATTTCCTGTTTTGAGTAAACTGACCATATATGCTATTGGATCAGGAAGGACAAATAAAGCTGCAACCCCACTGTCTCTGTCCTTCTGCAGCACAGCATCACAGCCTAGACCCGTGCACATTCTTATTTTTTCTGCATTAACACCCCAAGTCCATTGGAATGTTCCCAGCAAGTTACTGCATTCCTACCACCCCTGAAAGCATTTATTGAAAACGTTTTAGTTTAAGTTGACTGGCGGTTTGGCAAACAAAAGGCTAAAATATGGCACAATGACTCAAATTTAAACCCAATGCCTGAAATTAAGAGCATGCTATTGCCAAGTCCCTCCTAGGTCATGATGATGTGCTTGAGCAGCCTGGCCCTTCATGTGGGTTCCTCTGCCACAAAGACCTTGGATTGATTTGGTGCTGCACACATGCGGTGGCCTTCCTCTGATGGGGAGTGGCCTCAGCCACCTGAGTCTTAAAACTAGTAGTATCTGGGATGGGGGTACAGAGGCCAGCCACTGCAACAGCCACAAAGTCAACAGAGCAGAGCCCGTTAGAAAATGACTCGCAGAAATGACTGCAAATTGTGATAGTCAACTGGGCGCATTAATACTGAAGACACAGGGTGGGTCCTCCAGCAAATTCTGATTAGGCTGCGAGTGATTTTACAGGAGAAAGTCTGTATCTCTCAGAACATCTGGCCTCAGCAGTCATAATATGCATTTAGGCAGACAGATCCTGCAAGCATCCAAGTGCCCACAGAAGTGGGGAACACTCACAGATGGGGCATGGCCCCAGAATTGGAAGAGGCATATGCAGAAATGGGGCTGTATAAAGAAGTGGGAGGTGCCCACACAAGCACAGAAGTATGGGGTGCTTGCAGAAGTGGGAGGGGTACCCACAGCAGTGAGGGAAACCAAGAGACTAGAGCAGTGGTGTTTTTGACCATGAACTCCTAACAGCGTGCACTCTCAATCTATGTGTATTCATAAATTCATTTGTAAATCATATACCTGTAAAAGGTGCTAATAATGGTGTTTACCCCATAGTGTTACTGTGAGAACTAATCTGAATTTAAACATGTAAAATGTGTTGGAACAGTGCCTGGTCCCTGGGGAGCACTTGATGGGTGCAGTAGTTGTTGCTGTTACTATCATCATCACCTTTAGGGACCTCATTATGGGCATTAGCAAACATAAAAATAGAAAATTAAAGATTAAATAAAATATTGAGACTTTTATTATTTTTCTTCCTGATTTTCTTTCTTTCTCATCCCACTTTAGAGACCACTAGATCAAAAGTGTGCCCATTTTGTATAATTTTTTTCTTGAGTGATCAGAATCTAAACATACCACCACAGGCCTAGAAATATATTTTATATTAAAATTCTACTTAGGTTTCTAGGCTAAGTCAGGTGCTTATTATACAGGAGGATATGCCAAATTGGACAGGTGAGCTGAGTTCTAAGTACTTTTTCCATCCAAGGAAGGATGTCCCTGAGAGTATTTGACACTGTACTCTGAGTATCTGTGACCTAGAATTCAAAGGCGTCTCAAGTCCACTAAAGGACGAGGTCTCCAATGGCAACAGAATCCTCCTGCTAGGTCCCCACACATAGCACATTGCTTCCAGTGAACGCTTTTGAATCCCTAAACAGGTATTTCTGTATTAAGCCCATATAAGCAGTATTGCCATAGCCACCTGAGACTCATCTAAGACCTGGCCCCTGCTTGTCAGGTGCTTCCAGGCTATTTTGGAGGGCAAGGCACAATCCCTTAAGCAGCATGTTGAATTTGGTACTGTCTGGGAGCATTGCAGGTGGCTTCTTGGAAGAGATAGACCCTGAGTTTCTTCTTCCTTAAAGGATGGCCAGGATTTGGACAGATGGAGAGGAAGGTGGAAGGCTTTGCAGGGACAAATGGCATGAGCAGAAACCTGGGGATGGGAAAAAACAGAAGTGCAGGTGGGTGCTGGTGGGTCAGAGGCCAAAGGCAACATGACACGCAGCCTTATAGAATTTTCAGTTAGGGTAGGGGGTGCTGGATAGATGGGGAGCATGGTTTAAGCAGGATCACAGATTGATGAAACAGGGAATAGGGTGCCATTATAAGTTCAAAAGTAACTGGGATAGATGAAAGATGAAGAGGCAAGTTTCTCTCAGCTGAGAATACAAGTAATTCATGTAAACTTGGCCCTCCTTCTTATTTTGTCTCCCTCGGTTAGAGAGATGTTTCACTTGCAAATAATATTTACCCAGTCTTGACATACCCGAAGATTATTAATGTCACTGAAATTTTTCCTCTTCCAACCTGTCAGTGTTCAAGCTCAAAGTCAGGACAAAACTTTCCAGGTTTTTCATCTGTGTTATCCGTTGAGTAAATAAGGGTCCTGGAAGTACACGGTGCTCTGTGCAGGGAGAGGCACTGCCTGATGTAACCAAGGGTTTATTGCAAAAGACATAATCTTCCTTTGGGCATCCAGCTTGGGTATTGAGCACGTGAGACTTGGCAGGGCTTCTTGGGGCTGGGACTCTTTCCTGCCTTTGATAACTGTGGCAGATTTTCCAATCAGATGTATATTTCAAGCTATATCACCCCACTTTCATTGCAGATGGAGGAATTTGGGGATAAATTATGTTTTTAACAATATTCTCTGCAAGACAGAGTATGCTTGGGCAACAGCCTCATTGTTCACCTCAGTGTGGTTTTCTCCTTTTAAGCTAACAGGCAGGGGGGGAGCTGCTATTTTTGCTGATGGTTCTAAAAGCCCAATTATTCAACATCCCTCTAGATCTCAGGTTGCTTGCCCTCCTGGGAAGTGTTTGAGATATGTTTGCATTGTAAGTAATTTACTCCAAGGCCCAAGTGCTGCTCCTGAAGCATGGGTCTGGGACCAGACCCCATATGAATACCAGCCGGAGAGTCCAGACGGTCTGCTATTGACGTTGATTGTGTCATGCAACCATCATCAGCTGTCTTATCTATAACAGGAGGGAATTTGGTAAACTGTGTCCTGTGCTCCTTCCAGCTATAACACTGTTTGATTCTAAAAGACAAATGTACTATAAAACAAATAGTTAGTTGAGCACCTAATGTGCCAGGCTGGGGGCAGTGTGGTAAACCAAAAAACCGCTGCTATGTTGAGGTTTACTCGTACATCCTAATTAGACAATCAGCAAGTAAGCAAACAAGATCATTTTAGATACACATAGATGGAACAACAAAGAACAATGAAACCATAGAAGGTAAAGATGGCTATTGGGAGGTTTTCATATAGGGTGGTCAGGGAAGGTCTCTCTGGGTTCCAGGCAGGTGGCATTTGAGCTGAGACCTGAGAGATGGGATGGAGCTGAGCATGTGAAGATGTGCACAGGACAAAGGCCCAGAAGTAGGAATGAGCTTGGCTTGTTCCCAGAATAAAAATTGGGCTGTGTAGCCAGAGCAGAATAAGTTTAGGAAACACTGTGCAAAATGAAGCTGGAAAAGGAGCAGGGACCAGATCAGGGAGAGCCTTGCCAGTCATGGTAAGGAGTCTGGGCTTTTTCCTAAGTGCAAAGGAAAGCCATTGGAGGATTTAGCAGAGACGTGAACTGATGTATTTTCAAAACTATGAATGCTGTGCTAGCATGAACCGAAGGGAAGAGAAAATAAGAAACCTGCTTTTTATGCAAGTGAAGTGAGGGCGGAGGGAATCACTTCTGCCCATTCATCTTGCACACACCACCTCAAACCGGTTGATGCTCGCTCTGAGATTTGCTATATGGCATTGCTTGCAACTCGATTTTTCTTCTGCTCCTTGTCTTCAAAACAAGCATGAGCTAAAGCTAAAGGGCAGGATGTGGTTCCAGCATGCAGTGACCACCGTCTCCTCCTCCAGTAGCTCAGAACCATTGCTGTCAGTGCCCAATTTGTCACACAGATTATGCCAGGTGCCCACACTGCCCACAGAGTAATGACACCATGGAATTCTGGAGGAACTGAGAACCCCTCCTTCTTTGCCTCCTCCCTCCTGCCCCTCCTTAAACACAGTCACAAGTCACTGGCACTTCAGCTAAAATTTGCCCAGCAGAAAATAAACAGCCACTTCCAAAGAAGACATCTTCCTCTGCACTCTTTCCTCTTGTGACTAGGGGCAAAGAATCCATATAAAATTGCTAGATACAAACCTACGCCCCTAGGCACACAGCTCTCTTCACACAGAAGTAAAATTAACAAATTCTGTCCTCTTTCCTGCTAGTTCCACCCAACACTACCTAGTGGTTCTGTGCCTGTAGAGTTATGCGATAGGGAAAGAAAACTTCATGGTTTACCCAAAGCAATTGACACATCCCAAATGTGCTGTTAACACTTTCTGGGTATTGTTTCTCCCTTAATGTTAAAAGCTGACTACAAGTCACGTCATAATATTGCATAAAATTTCCAGATTCTATTTCCCCAGAACATAACAATACATGGTATTGCTACTATTTTTTGAGTCAAATTTGGCCTTAGATGCAAAGTTGATTAGCCTTGACAAATTGAAGTCCTTAAGGTATCAAAATACGTGTTCCTCACATCTGGACTCAAGTCGTGGATCCATCATTTGCTACTTCTGGTGTCTTTAGGTGAGACTTAACTTCTCTGGGCCTCCAAACCTCATTTATCAAATGAGGAGCCTAGCTCATGAGATTGCCGTTGAAGATTAAACAAGATTATGCATGTGAAGTGCTTAGCACAGTCACTGGCACGTTGTAAACACCCATTATTGTCAGCAACATAAGGTTTCATGGTAGATGCAACTCTGCAAGTCATGAAATGTGTCAACATCACCTTTGATCCACTGATAGAGAGCTATTAAATATATCACGATCATAATAAAAATGACAGAAAGGAATACTAAAATTTGAAAGCATTTAAGCATTTGGTTGCACATACAATTGAAGTACAGGGATTCTGAAAGTCTTTGAACTAGCTGTACTTCACCCTGTTAATTCACTCTTTCCTGCCTCGTAATTTTAACGGGTAATGCTCTCTGTATTATGATAAAAGCTAATGATAATGGTTTATTGAATATAATTCTTTATACCAGGCACTGGTATGAGTACTTTATGAACACATTTCATCTTCACAGCAACTCTGAAGTAGGTACAATTATGATGCATATTTGACCTATGGGAAACTGAAGCAGGCAGTTTGACCCTGGAGCCCTCACTCTTAAACTCTGTGATATGTACCAGAAGTTCCCAAACTATGGCCTGGGGGCCAAAACTGGCCCTCCCCCTGCTTTTGTAAATACCATTTTATTAGAATACACCCATGCCCATTCATTTACATATTGTCTGTGGGTACTTTTGCTCTATAACAGCAGGGCTGAGCACTTGCTGCAGAGCCTGTATGGCCCACAAACATTAAAACATTTACAATCTGGCCCTTTACAGAAAAAGTTTGCCAACCCCTGATGCCAACTTTAAATTTCACTAAAAGACTGGGGTTTGGAAGGGGAAGAAAGAATACCTTATACTAAGAATGCCTTATATTTGGTGTTTACAGTGGATTTTTATATATTTCTCTCACTTATTTCTCATAACAATCCTGTGAAGTAGGTAGTCTTTTTATTTCCATTTTAGAAGTGAAGAAACTGGGGTTTGGAAAGATTAAGTGACTTACACCCTAGATTAGACAGTAAACTCCATGAGTCTGGGGATCATTGTCTTTATTGTCATATCCCTGTCACCTACCACAATGCTAGGACAGAGTGGACACTCAGAAAATACTTGCTAAATGAGTGACAGTTGTAAAGGTCACCCAACTAGGGAATCCAGGTCTTCTCCTATTCCAGGGTTCTCTCTCCTGACTCCCCAGCTGCCTGGCAGGGACAAAGGGGACTTTCTCTTGAGACAGGATGAAACAGAGTATAATTGACATGTCATTCTGCCATCGGTTGACAAATTTTTGCTGCTCTATCCCTCCTCCTCCTCCTAAATCAAAGAGGATCATGTCAGCCAGACCCAAGGCATTTTGTTTCCCCTCAAATGCACAGTCACAGCCTTGAAAGTTTTCTTGTCCTTGTGATTGGTGCATTTTTAGACAAGATTAAAACTGACACCCTCGTGAGATGGTGGTCACATGGAACCCGGGTTTTGGATGGGTTTCAGGCCCAGCTCTGCCTGCCCTCCTCCTACCCCCTTGACCCACCTCCCACCCAGTGATGAGTCACAGCACACAGCCTACCGCTTTTGTTTTCTTTCATCTTGCTTTGTGCTGGGCATGTGAGGCTCAGGGTATTAATAGACCAGCGGCCCAGCCTTCTGAATCTTGCTGTTGGTCAGGGAGATAAATGAAAAGTTTAGCCAGTCCCTTTGTGCCATTTTCATTCCTCTCTTGACTGTCACATGCTGGTTGGTGGCAGAGCTAAACCAGACAAGCAGAGAGCATTCGGTGTGGTCAGCACCCATGGACGTGGCCTCTACTGGTGTTTTGATTTCTCACCTCTCTTTGCAGACACTCCGTCAGCTCCTAACTTCCAACCTCAGATCCCCAGTGCTAATTGTAACAAACCAGCCTCACCGCCTCCTCCCAGTCAGGTGGCCGCATCTTTCCCTGCATGTGTGAAAGATACATAAAGCCAGGCAGAAAAGGGGTTCTGGTTTCAGGGGTTCTTTTTATTTTCCCTCAATTTAAAGTAAAATTATGTTCAGGAAATTAAAAGTCTGTGTGCGGTTTGACAGGCTCCTAAAGAGCTCCACAGGGACAAAATTTTTAAGTAAATGCCTTGGAAGCAGAGGTACCCTGAATTGCCTGGGGCATTGGTCCAAAAAGTTTCAGTTCTCCTCTGCAACACAGTTTTTAATATTTCACTTGCCTCTTCACTCAGCCTTGATTCCAGCACCCAACACAGTGTCATACTCAGTATTTATTAACCTGAAATGAAGTTGGGCCAGGGCCTGGCCAGGAGATGAAACTCTCTTAAAAAGTCTCCTAGAAAGGGCCGGCCCGTGGCTCACTCGGGAGAGCGTGGTGCTGATAACACCAAGTCAAGGGTTAAGATCCCCATACCGGTCATCTTTAAAAAAAAAAAAAAAGTCTCCTAGGAGCAGAGATTCCAGATTTCATATAAAGGAAGGGTCTTGATTTGCTAAGTCTACTTTACTAAGTCTAGTTAGTTTTACTTGGGCGCATGGTAGGTTCTGATGAAATTAATTATTTTCACTTTCTATCAACCTCTTTGTTTGGTAACTCTTTGAAAGCACAAAGCGTGCCCTTTCGTTTCCCTGTGTTGAGAAGGACTCTGCTGAGTCCTGTCACTAGTTGTGGAGGGGTTTGTACAGGTTAGTCTCTTGAGCCTCACTTTGCTCATCCGTTAAGCAGGTTAAACTAGATTATGTCTAAACCCTTTCCAGTCCAAAGTTTCTTTTTCAGCAATAGAATTTTTGATTTGCTTTTTAAATCTTGCCACATCTGTAAAGAATTTTGCTGTAGAAGGAAAGAAAGATTAGACTAAGAATACCAGCTTCAGTTACTTTTCTTTTTTTTTGGCCCTAATGGGGGTTGTAGGAATGGGCCATACTTCAACAAACAAACAAACCTTTATGTGGCACCTGATTTGTGCCAGGCACAATGCAAAGGGCTTTACTTGCATTCTCTCATTTAAAGCTCAGAACAAGCTTGTCAACTCTAAAGGCTGTTGGTAAAGATGAAGAAACTGGGGTACCAAAAAAATGTAGTAACTTGCTCATAATCACAGAGCTAAGTGGTCAAATCAAGACCTGAACCCAAGACTAAGAGCTACAAGGATCCTAGTTCTTAGCCACAGAGACATCACTGCCTCTAAGTAGAGTTAAGTGAATATACCACACATCCCTGAGTTTCTCTCTCTTCTTGTGATTGGCATCAGAAAGTTAAGTGCAATGAGAGAAGCTAATTAATAGACATGTTTATTGAATGTTGCATAAGCAGGAGATATGTGGATGAGAATCATCACTTGTTCAGAAAGTGCACGTGGTTGTGAACATGAGCTGTAGGTGCCTTGAGAGCAGTCAGTGTCGGGGGGTGGGGGGGGAAGAAGTTCAAGTGGGGGCAGAAGAATTCCCATGGGGGGTGGTTATGCAGAACCCAGACATTCGCAGATCACGGGAGGTTTTGTTCCCTTCAATTTCACTTGCCCAAGTAGGACAAGTAGATTGGATTAGTCCTGGCTGAAGCCAAACTCTCTATATTTAAAAGAGAAAAAGCAATGAAATATTCAGCCTGATTCCTGGGTTTTGAATTAGCCCCATTTGTCTTTTGCTTTGAGCATCTGCTTTTTATTGCACTGTGGCCCTGCCTGCCATTTCTCTTTCCCCGTCAGTCTGTATCTACGTGTCATGTGACTCAAAAGTGAAGATTAGAGGAGAAAAATATCTCTGTATTCTGAGCCTGGCAACTTCTATTTTTATCCACAGCTGTTGGAACTGATAGCAAAGTCACAGCTCACATCCCTGAGTGGCATCGCCCAAAAGAACTTCATGAACATTTTGGAAAAAGTGGTACTGAAAGGTGAGCTGTTTCTCACCCCTTTTTATAGGCATGGATGCACAGATGGATTTTCCAATAGAGTGGACATGTCATTAGATTTAAAGGAATGAGAGTGGATGGAAATGAATAACTCCACCTGCATTTCAGAGGTGCCAGATTCCTTTTCAGAAAGAGGTATACCTCATGCCCATGGCAAAGGACAAGACCATCACCCTCCTGTCCTTTCTTTGGGATCATGCATGTGCCCCGCTATAAGCTCCTCAGTGTAGACACTTGTCCCAACCTTGGCTACTGAGCCTTCAGATTCCTTGAAAATTAAGCAGTGTGCAAAGGTGAATAGATTCATAGACTATTTGAACTGGAAGTCACCTTAGGTATCTAGTTCAACTGACTCACTGTACACATGAGAAAACTAAGGGTCATGAGAAGTGATTTGTCCATAATCACACAGAAAGCCAGCCAGACAGGATTAGAACCCAAGATCCTAACCCTGGGAACTGTGCTCTTTCCATGACTATCTAAAAGGGATGTCACTGCTGGGCAAAAGAAATGGCTTTCTGATCAGGTGAGACATTGGTGCTGGTGGGACCATGAAAAAGAAAGGGGCTTTATAGAAAACAAAGGAAGAGAACAAAGGGGGACCTACATCGTGGAAATTCTACCCGTTAACCTCAAGTGCAGGAGATTGGCCAAGTGTAGAGTAAACACTGGCAAGAAAGAAAACCATGTCCCCAGAGGCAGTGCCCGGGTAACATGAGCAAAATGGAGAAGAAAAGCTCACTTATAAAAGACAGGGTGTTTCAGTATCATAACTCTGATTGTTTTTTTCTTCCCCACACAAGTCCTTGAAGACCAGCAAAACATTAGACTAATAAGGGAACTACTCCAGACCCTCTACACATCCCTATGTACACTGGTCCAAAGAGTCGGCAAGTCTGTGCTAGTCGGGAACATTAACATGTGGGTATATCGAATGGAGACAATTCTACACTGGCAGCAGCAGCTGAACAACATCCAGATTACCAGGGTAAGCGGGAACTCCCCAGCCCCAGCCCAGCCGTTGTTTGCTCTGCAGAGATGCTGGATGGCCTCACCAGGACTTTACATCCACCCTAGTGGTGAGAGACTGTGGTCTGTTCTGATGTGATGCTTGATCCCGCTGCTGAGGGTGGGCCGGGAAACTTCCTGATACAGGAAGGGTGGGGAGAACTGGGCGAAACAAGAGCAAAGTAATGTGAAAGGTGACAGCCCACTGAAGCATCATGGGAAAACTGGAAACCTGCCTTTTGGGGAGATGCTGGCAATCCTGCTGAAATCTTTGGTGGGGTTCAGAGATCTCTCTTTGCCCGTTTCCTCATTTAAAAAAATGGGTTGTTTGCAGCTTCAGGATGCTGCCTTGAAGACAAGAGAGCCGTGAAGGCAGTGGCTCGGAGAACTGGTACCAGCAACTTAAAATTCTAGTTTCGATTCTTGGTAGTTATATAACAAAGGAAGCCTTTGATGAAAGACGGTGAACATACATGCAGGAAGATGAGCAGTGATTCTCACTGCAAGTGGCGGGATGGGGGAAGCCCTGGGTTACCAGCGAAGCGTGGCTGTCTGTATCAGTAGTTTCTTTTGGCTTTGAAAACATAACTTGGCTCTCAGTTCTTGTCCTCTTAATGGCGAACAGGAGGACTAAGGAACACAAAAAATGTGGGAAGGATACTGGTATAATCTCTTGGGGCTCGCTAATGGACAGAGACACTCGAGTGGCTCATGTAGCACGTTGCTTACTTATCTAATCACTGACCGTGGCTGTCTTCAGTGGTTTCCGGGGCCCGGGCTGATAAAGGGACTGCCCCATATCGGGAGAAGGTAGCCCGTAGAAATCTCTTTGACCTCTTTTAAATAACTATTTTACCCTATGAAGTTTTTAAAATGCATGTCCTTGACTTTACTGCTAATGACCTCTCTGCGCCTTAGTTTCTTAAGCTCTGAAACAGGGAATAATTAGAAACCTCAGAGTTATGTGACTTCCTTCAAGCCACTTAAGCTACAGCACCCACCCCCACACGCCCACACACACAGGCACACCCATGTACACACACGCGTGCACAGAGCAGAGCACAAGTGCAAGTCATCTTTCAAAACTATCTCAACTATTTGATTATTTTAAGAGAACGTGAGTATTTGTTATGAACGTTGACCTGACTCATTCTAGTAATTTACCTAATTCTCATCTCTCAGATGTAGGCATAGTTTGACAATGTGAATTTGAGACCCAAATTCCTAGCTTATCTCTCACAGAAAACCCACTTGCACTTTCTGTCTGATTTCTGGCATTCTCTGTGACCTGGACTTAATACCATTTTGTCTAAGCCCAGGAAAGAATTACCCAGCCAGTGTCATAAATGAGCAAGTCCCATTTGTCTCAAGAGCATCTTCCCTCCAGAAATTTTGGAACCCCATTTAGATGGTCACACTTACCCTGAGCTTGACTCTTCCCTCTGCCCACCTCGTAGGAGCCCCGTTGGCCACAGCTGGCCCCGTACCTTGAACTTCCCTGGACTCCCTTCCTTGGAGTTCCCCTTCATTGATCCCCAAACACTCTTGGGAGGTAGCCATTGTAGCTGCTATTACCCTTTGTGGGGTGGGGACCAGAGAAACCTACTGACTTTCCCAGCATTACACAGCAGTGAGGGCCAGAGCTGAGGCAAGAGTCCTGGATTCCTTATTCCAAAAATGGCAAAGCTTGCTTAACATCAGGGTTTCCAAACTTTTTTTCAACCCAGCTTTCTTCCAACTATTTATCCAATGATCTAGCTTTTTTTAAAAAAACTTTTTAATCCAATGAAATCCCATGCAGAAGAGATCAAACACTGAAGTTCATCTCATCTGCTCAAGGCGCTCCAGCCAAACCAAGCTATTCTCTGTACCCTCTGAGCATGGTCCTACCTTGGGGCTTTTCAGCTCGCGGCCTTCCCTGACCATCAAATCTATCGGAGCCACTATCACATCACCTTCTTCAGAACAGCTGTTATGATCTGAAATTATCTCATGGGCATGCACTTTTCTGTCTCCATCCAAGAAAGGACATTGCCCGTCTTATTCTCTGTCCCTGGCACAGAGCAGGAGGCAGTCAGTAAATTTTAGCTGAATGAAGGAATGGTTGAAGGGAAGTCCCCTCCCACCGCTTGCCTGAAATATTTGTTGCATGTTCAAAGGAACACAATTGGAAACTATTGCCCTGTATTATGGACGATGATGACCAGGATAGGGGACAAGTTATCCAATCTCTCCATATCTCACTTTCCTCATTTAGCAAATAGGGACAGTAATGCCTACCTCATAGCCCTAGTGTAAGATTTAATATGTTAATCCATAGAAAGCAGTTGGAACAGTGCCTGATGCATAGTATTATAAATTTGGTGACTGTTGTTATTATTAAGGGCTTTCTCTGTACAGACACTCTTCTCTGTCCTTTATGTGTATTAATTAACTCATCTAGTGAATAATTGTAAGTAGGAGTCATTATAATAGTTAATATTTATTGGGCACTGCACTAAGTACTTCTGTGCATTATCTCATATCCGCTCTACCCAGCAACACTGTAACATATGCTTTTCCTCATTTTATAAATGAGAAAAATCAGACTGAGTAGTCGAGAATAATTTGGCCAGGGCCTCACGACTGGTAGAATGTGGCTGGGGATTGAACCCAGGCCTGTCTGCAGAGGCTGAGCTTTTAACCGTGATACCCTTCTCCCTCATGTCCTCTGTCCCAACCCTCCTTGGCTCTGAGCTACATTATTCTGAGAGCTGTCTGTGCTGGAACCCACAAAGCCCTGAAGAGCTTTTCACACCAATGCCCAACTCTCCAGAGGACAGAGATGAGAGAGATAGAGAGAGGGAACTTAATTACTTCGGTCTGGACTACATTTTAAAACTTACTTTTTAACAGTTTGGCCCAAAGAGAAGTATGTTATTACATGAAAATATTAAGGTGACTTTTATAGTAAATGTTTTCTATTTGCCAAAGTTCTAGCAGTATCTCCCTAGCATATAATCTTGCTTTCCTTTGAAATTTTCATATCTAATTTTACAGAGCCAATTTTAATTGGCAAAAATAATTAACATCATAAAGGATGAAGAAAAAAAAATAAGAGAACTAATGTGTAGGGGGAGGAATCAAATATAATTACAGTGTGCTGTGGGAAGCATGTGTGGGGGAGGGGTGGGCACAATAGACATAAATGGATTTTAGCCAAATGTTTGATTGGACAAGCAAGAGTGACTTATTTTTCTTTTACATGTTTACATTTGCAAAGGAGGCATACAAGCAGTTAACTGTTTATCAGAAGGAAGAGCTCAGTATGGGGTCTGGGCAAGGATTTTGGAAAAGTTCAGGTTTGAAAATTTGACAGAGTGAACTCTGCCAAGTGGACTTGCCTTTAATAGGAGTTAATGTAATAATTGGCCTGGGAGTTTTAACCAAAAAAGTAGAGGCTTTGAAGTGCTGGAAACAAAAAGAAAATCTCATGGCAGTTTTATTAGCTCATATGATCAGCAGCAGATGATAAATGACAAATAGGTCTAGGGCCTCTGTGGTCAGGCAAAGATCTGAATTTTACAAACGGTTGAGAGGTCAGCCCAGCAGCCTGAGGTGGAACTGAGAAATATAAATTGTCTAGTCATAGATATTTCTGATGAAATCAGAGGCTAAAGTGGCCCCGAGCCTGAGATTGTTAGACCTGGAAGGGATCTTCAGAGCCTTCTAAACCCATCCATTTTGGACATGGGGAAATGGACCCAGACTTCCCAAGGGTCCCTGGGATCCCGATCTGCGGCTTGTCTGTCTGATGTGTTTCTCATGCCACCTCCCATTTTTCTCAATAGTCCAACCTACCCAACACCGCTCAACACTGCCCACCTTCCCACGATGTGCAGGAAACACAGGAGCAAATTGCTGAGACAGTGTCCCCCTGGAATCCCTTTTGTGTTTGGGTTTTGCTATGCTTCATACAGAATTTAATTCCCTAAGAATTTGAGGAGGGAAATTGATACCCATTCCCGGGATATTTTCCCCTGAGCTGGTTTCTTCATCCCTTTTTTTTTTTTTTTTCCCTGTGACCTCTCAGGGGTAACAGAACATTAAGCTAAAAATGTCAGTTGTCCAGAATCAAGAGCTCATTCAGAACTAGCATGGGAAGGACAAGGAACCACAGTCCCAGGTGGTTAGTTGACTTCTTATCCAGATGGCAGCACCCTGTTGCTGTTCAAGACACATCAGCCAGTATTATGGAGGACCTCCTGTGTACAGACTGTCCCCACAGCACTCTGTGCTTCCCTCTGTGACAGCACTTACCATGTTCTATGATTACTTGCTTATTTTTCTGGGTCTCTCACCAGCCTAAAGAGCTCATGGTAGCCACTCCAGCACCAGGCCATGTAGGCACTCCAAAAAGTTGTGCTGGGCTAGTCTGTAAGGGATACAAAATTAGACTCTGCCTTCAACGATGTCGGTCTGGCTGAGGTATCATGGCCTCACCAAAATTTAAAACAATAAGGAACTTAAATATAAATTCAGGGATGTGGTAGAACCTCCTGGAGAATGTTCTGTGGATCCCTGGGTTTGAATACAAATGCCTCAATGGATGGTGGAGCTTAGGCCAAAGGGTCCTGGGCCAGCCATCC
Source organism: Cynocephalus volans (assembly GCF_027409185.1). Classification (NCBI taxonomy): domain Eukaryota; kingdom Metazoa; phylum Chordata; class Mammalia; order Dermoptera; family Cynocephalidae; genus Cynocephalus; species Cynocephalus volans. The sequence continues at coordinate 77,357,657 of NC_084474.1, read as the reverse complement.
CCACTGTACACACACACACCACACACGTGCACAAACCACATACACACACATACCACACACATACACACACCACATACACTACACACATACAACACAACACACACACACACACCACATACCATACACACACACACACACCACACATGCATACCACACACGTGCACATACCACATACACACACATACCACACACATACACACACCACATACACTACACACATACAACACAACACACACACACACACCACATACCATACACACACACACACACCACACATGCATACCACACACGTGCACATACCACATACACACACATACCACACACATACACACACCACATACACTACACACATACAACACAACACACACACACACACCACATACCATACACACACACACACACCACACATGCATACCACACACGTGCACATACCACATACACACACATACACTACACTCATACAACACAGCACAACACACATAAACACACCACATACCATACACACACACACACCACACTACACGCACCACAGTACACACATACACACCACACCACACACACACTACACACATACATATACACACACACACCACACCACACACACATGTACACACACCACACACATATACATACACACACATTACACTACACACACCACAGTACACACATACACACCATACATATACATACACACACTATACACACCACACGTACACACACATAACCACACTATACACACCACCAGTGTAGGGTCTTTGTATTATTGTTGTTGTTTACCTATTTAATTATTTGGGTTTCATTCATTCTACAGATATTTATGGAATGCCTACTATGTGCTGGGCACTTTTCTAGACACTGGGGACACAGCAATGAAAAAAGATAAAAATTCCTGCCTACATGGAGCTTAAGTTCTAGCAGAAATGTTCCATTCAAGGTTTCTTTTGGAAAAGGGCTACACTGCATAAGAAAAAGGGTGGTATTGCAAGAAGTGTCAGAAAGAGATCCTAGGCATTGTAGGAAGGAGCGACAAGTAAGGCCTATAGGAGTCACAAGTGCAGAGGCCTTTCAGAGGAAGCGGGTTTGAACTGGATCTGAGGAGTGGCAGCATTTGGACGGGCAGAGAGGACTGGGGTCGGTGGGGAGGGCATCACGGACAAGTGAGCCAGGTGTATTTAGGTGCCAGTGAGAAACCCACTTGGAGCGATCTGAGGTCACAACGGGGCCAGTGGGATAGGAGGCTGGGGTGGCAGGCAGAGGCACTCCATCCGGGGCAGTGAGGCCTTTGGATACACAGCAAATCTTGTAACTGAGTGAACCAAATGAAGCACAGGAATCAACATGTGCTACTGGGAGAATCTTTAAGAGTGAAAGCACGAAGCTTTGTGAAACTTAGGAAAATCTCTCTGGCACCATTCAGCTCAAGCCACTTCTTTGTGAATCTTGGCCATGGGTCCTGTTTCTGCATTTAGGGTAGGGAGAATTAACGCTTTTGACCTCTGATCAATAAACTGGCTTGAAGGTGGAGGACAAGGGGACAGCTGCATCCTTGGAGGGTGTCGCCTGCTGAACTGCTGCTCTCCAACCCCCAACCTATTGTCATCCTTCTCTCTGCAGCCTGCCTTCAAAGGCCTCACCTTCACTGACCTGCCTTTGTGCCTACAACTGAATATCATGCAGAGGCTGAGTGACGGGCGGGACCTGGTCAGCCTGGGCCAGGCGGCCCCCGACCTGCATGTGCTCAGTGAGGACCGGTTGCTGTGGAAGAAACTCTGCCAGTACCACTTCTCTGAGCGGCAGGTGTGTGGGGCCCCTGGGCCTTTCTCCCTGCCTTCCCTTCTCTGCCCCCTGCCAGGCTTTCTTGGCATCCTTTTCAAGCAGGAGGTGTGGGTGCCCCCCATGCCAGCGCTTCCTGGTTTGACTGGAAAACAACAGTCTAAGTAGTTTCTGTATGATGAGTGTGTGAGTTGGGATTTTTTTTTTTTTCCAGGTAGTTTTCATGGGGAAAAAAACAAAAAAACAAAAAACTTATATTCTTAACATATTCGCATTTTACAACTTAAATTTATAAATTGGCACCTATTCTTTCTTTCTATAATAAAATAACTTACATTTTTATGATACCTTACAGTTAAAGTAAGAGAAGGGTAGGTATTGTGCCAACTTTGAAGAAATGAAGAGACTAACTCCACAAATGGCTGTGACATATGCAAATTAGTGAAGTGGCTCTCAGGGTGAAGAAACTGGTCTTGAACTTGAATCTGGGCCTTCAGACACCAACTCTAGCCCTGTTTCCCCTCATCATGCTGCCTCCAGTTTGTCGGGTTTCTTTCCAATTTCTTTATATAGATGTGTGAGTTCAACAAGTTCTGTTCATGAAGCCACTAATATTTAGATATAAAATAGAGCCACAGTGCCAGGCAGTTATGGTATCCACCTGCAATAATCACTCAAGTCTATGGCAAAGAAAAGATTGAAGTTGTTTACTGAGATCGTCTAAACTTTAAGGGACCCTCTGAATGCAATTTAGTAAAGGTCACTAGTAATATGTTGCCAGCCACCTGTTTCTTTTAAAGACTGGTTAAAAGCTATTATTTAATTGGGGAGAGCTGAGAAGATATTTCTTTATATCTTGACAGTTTTTTCCCCTGGCTATTGTAGGGTAGATATTTTTAAAAGGTGGGGGAGAAGGAAAAGGTGGGAGCAATACGTTTCAGAACCAGAAAACCACAAACCATCTTCTTGATGAACTCTCCTGCAACTTCTTTGATTCATTTAATTTTTTTTAGATCCGCAAGCGATTAATTTTGTCAGACAAAGGGCAGCTGGATTGGAAGAAGATGTATTTTAAACTTATACGATGTTACCCAAGGAAAGAGCAGTATGGAGACACCCTTCAGCTTTGCAAACACTGTCACATTCTTTCCTGGAAGGTATGTGTCTCAAAGTGGTGGCTACAGGCCCCTAGCCCAGCCCCTAAGAGCCACCAGTGCCCTCATCATGAGGCCAAATCCTTTCCTACTGTCCCCTTTCGCAGCCCTCAGCTGAGGGTGAGGGTGAAACTGATTTAGTGCCTGGGCAAGGGGGATGGACAGAGAAAGACCTCCATTTCCTTCACCCTCTTAGGTTTATTTTTTTCGGCAATCCACCTACTCCCAAATTGTATCTCCGTGTGCACAAGTGCACACACATGCTCATGCAAATTCACAGCTCTTTAGTTCTTGCCGACCTGTGGCATTCTTGACAGAGAACTGTTGTTTTGAAGTTGGGCAATGTCTTATGGTGCCACAAGCGAGCATAATGCCTCTGAGAACTTGAACCTAACCGTGATGTTCCCTTGCAGGGCACTGACCATCCGTGCACCGCCAATAACCCAGAGAGCTGTTCTGTTTCACTTTCACCCCAGGACTTTATCAACTTGTTCAAGTTCTGAATCCCAGCACATAACAACACTTCAGAAGGGTCCCCTGCTAATTGGATAGCTGGGAATACGGAGTTTGGACGCTTCATTTGTAAATAGTGTACATTTTAATCATTGGCTTAACACTTCTGAGATAAGTCATGGAGAAGACATTGGAGGGGAGCATTTTGTTGCTGACTGGGAATTTAAGAATGTGAACTTCTCATTAGGGTTGGTATGGAAAAGCAGAAATCCTGTAAATAAACTTTTTTTCTAACAATTTGCCAGCAAAACTATAAGGGCAAGAATTTTATTTCTGCAGTAAAAATGGGAATTTTCTTGGTGTTCTCAGAAACTCCTTTATGTTCCCTAGGAAGAAAAAGGCAAAATTCAAATACGAGATAGAACACTCTTTGTTTACAATGTGAAAATTTGTTCAGGAAAAAAAAAAGAAAAAAAGAAGAAAAGCTACATATGAGAAAACTTTGGGCTTTTGGTTTTGATTTGGGGTTTGTTTTGAAAAGGTAATAGATCAGCCCCCACGTTAGCCTTCCTGGGCAAAGGGCCTACGAAGACACCACACAAGGGTCTACCTCTAAAAGCCTAGAACACTCCCTCTGACAACGTGCATTATCCAGTAGGCAGTGTCTGCTTTTCTTGTAAGTGTTTTCATCACTATAAAAAGTGATTTAAAATGGAAAGGGATATTGGAAGCAACGCTCGTCTTGTTCAGACTTCCTTTTTAGGAGTACTGGGAGCTCTTTGGAGTTGCCTCTTTCCTAGAACAACCCCAAAGTACATGTGCCTTTTTTCCTTTCATCTGGGGAAACAGAGGCCAATTTAAAACAATCCCAAAGGAAGTCTTGCCGCAGAAAAGATAGAATTAGTCACTGAATAGCTGTGAAGACTTCCTTATTCTTGTTTAACTTGCTGGCTTGTCCGGGCTTCCTTGGGTATCTTCATGGATAAGCATATGTCTGTGGAATGGCTGGAGCTCAAGTGCTGAGGCTTGAAAGACAAGTTTCACACATCAGCCCATTAAACCATTTACTGGCTACTGTTCCCCTTGGCTGGGTAATGAGCTGTGAGTGATGAGCTGTTCTCTTTAGGTCCAACACCAAAATTCAGTCAACCTGAGCTAGGGCTTTTTGCAATGGTGATTAAAAAGAGAGCCTGGAGTTCCAGCCACATAGGGAGGCATCTTAAACTTGCTTCAGGCCTGGGTAGCTAAAACATAGAGTTAAAATGTAAAACTCTTTGGGGATCATGCCAGGCAAGTATCAGCAGGTAGCTGTGGAAGGAAGATCTCAGGACTTAATGAGTTAATTGTCAGATATTCCTGGGAGGGAGTGTGGGATGTTTTTGTTTATTTTTTATAGAATGTTGCTTTTCTACAACGATGTACATACATTTGCAGTTGTGTTTGCTTTTCTCTTTTCCAAATAAAGTTGCCATTCTGCATGCCCTTGGCAAACAAGTGAAGCGGAAATAGGAACTTGACTCACAGTCACGTTGAGGAACAGTGGATCTATCAGTAAGGGTTGACCACTGGGGTGATGGGGAAGAGGGGACAGATGGTTAAGCATGTACAGAAGCAAAGTGAGGGACAAGCTAGCGATGGAGCACCCCATCCTCCCCTTTCCTGCATGGCACACAACCCAAGTATCAGCATTCTGAAGAGAAATTATCATTCAAAGCTCCTCACTGTGCCATGTTTGTGCCTACACCAGGATTTCTCAATATTTTTAAATCATCCCTCAAAGAAAAAATTGAATTTAAATTTTTCCTACTGAGAAAAATTACAAATTATAATAAATAAGATTTTGTTGGGTAAGATTGAGCTTTGAAGGGCCAAAAACCAAAGTTGTTGTTATTATTATTATTATTTTGCCATCTCCTTCTCCCCCTGAAGCAACTTCACATTGAAAATGCAGGGCCTAGACCATTGAATAAAAAGCTACTTCTTCCATAATTGTTAGGTTCTCTCAAATTTCTCAGCTTCCTTAAAGATGTGGGTAGATGGCCGGCCCATGGCTCACTTAGGAGAATGTGGTGCTGATAACACCAAGGCCAAGGGCTCGGATCCCTATATAGGAATGGCTGGTTAGCTCACTTGGGAGAGCGTGGTGCTGACAACAACAAGTCAAGGGTTAAGATCCCCTTACCAGTCATCTTTATAAAAAAGAAAAAGAAAAAAAAAGATGTGGGGTAGAGCTGGGTCTGCCATTGCTATGAGAGCTCTGGAACCTTTGACTCCAAGTGACCTTTTTAGATTTAGGGGTTCATGGTCTTCCCACCAACTAGTGACCTCTGCTCCTTGGTGCTGATCGAAGAGGTAGAAACTCCTTGGTACCTGAGGTTTGCGATTCCAGAAGTGCTGCCTGATTTGGGCTATTAGCACAAAACGAGCAAACCAGCCTCATTTAGACCATCAGCAGTGCAGGCGATTCCACATCACACCCTAGGCAATGTCATGCATCTGTGCAAGGTGACCCTACCCCAAATGAGGGGGTGATAGTTTTCTGAAATGGTTACCAAGATGGCGCCCATGGGCTCCCCCCATGTCCTTTGGTGTTACTGGAGGCGGTGCTTGACAGAGTTGAGGAAATTTTTTAAGGGAAAAAAAAGAAACCATCATTTATGATTTTCTTTCATTGGAAGAGGAGAATAAGGAAGGAAATGGCAGGTGGAGAGGGAGAGAGAAAGGAATAGAAATGGCATGTCTTTGATGGCGGGGTTTGCGTGGGAACAATGGGAAGAGCACAGCAGGCAAAAGGATCTGTGTTAATGTCATGCGGTATCTGTCAGGCATGGCCAGAGCCTCACATATAAGTAAAGTAAGTTAAAAAGAAAATCCTTGTTCTCTGGGCACTAATAGCCTATGGAATTTCTATTGGCAAACCCTCCCAGGTCAACTTGACCTATAAAACAAAAACATGGAGAATCCCTGTTTCAGAGCTGCTGGTCTAAAAGCCAGAAGGGGCCTGACAATGGAAATTGCTGGAAGAGATAGAATGCTCTACTCTCTTTGCTGTATTTACCTACCCCCTCTCTAAACCCTGTAGAGGAGAATTCAAAACTGATGTCAAATATGAAGTAATTCAGACTTCTAGAGAAGGCAAGAGTTCTGTCCAGGGCAGTTATGATTTGGTCCAACTCAAAGGTTTATGAGCAGTAAACCTTGAGTCTCTTGAGAGTAAGGCCCAGGATTTGGGGAAAGGAGAGTACGTGAAGTTTAGGAGTGCTCACTTTACAGAAAGATCCAGAAAAGAGCCCAGGGACATTTTAGACTAGATTGCACTATCACTCAACGCTGGTACTTTGAGCAGATGAGTCAGCTGAATGGGAAGGAGGGTGGCAGAAACAAACAAAAGTTACAAGGTGTCAGTTGTGTGATAGTTGTTTAGTGATGATCAATTTTATATCAAAGTGGCTTAGAGGAGATATTTTATATGGACTGGGTTTACACTGCAAAACTTCAACACAAGAGCAAGTTGTTCTTGCTTGTGAGGCGAGGTGGTGGGTGTGTGTTGTGTTATTGCCACAGTTCTCATTTTTGTGAACTCACAAACCCTTTCCTATGAGGAGCTTGCTATTAACAGAGGTTCCTTGTTTCTGTTGTTTGTATATGGGAAAAGAGAAAGAGCTTGGAGTTTCATTTGTCTAAGCAAGTGGTGTGATTTAAAAGGAAGTAAGTCATTTCCAGAGAAGTTCAACAGTGTATCATTCTTAGCATTCAACACAATGTTTATTATAAAATATGCACCTGAGTTTATATTTTTCTGCCAGGCTATAGGGCAATGATGTTTTGCTATGCAAACACTATTTTATGTGTGAATTTTTTAACCGTAATTTTATGTGTGAATTTTTTTTTTAACTAAACTCTATCATCATTTTCTATGTTGACATCTGTTGTTTTTTTATCTGTTTCCAACTATCTGAGTCTGTGAACCATCTCTTCTGACTGGATGCTGGCCTAAAATCCTATTAGCGCTTAAACAGACCTCAGAAACACCCTGAACCTCTAGGCAAATGCAGAGATGTTGCTCTTTGATGTATCTTGGGTCCTTGATAGCTTCAACAAACAAGGTCATAGTTCCTTTAAATTTGCTGCTTTCTGTAGACGCTGTGGTTTTTCAAAGGGAGGAAACTCCTAAACAAGACTTTAGACCTGGAAGGGACATTAGTGGTGAAGTCTGACACTCCTTCTGCCTTTCAAGATGAGGAAGTGGGTCCAGAATATTTAAGAGACATGCCTCAGCCCACCTGGTACTCAGTGGCAAAGCTGAGCATAACCCTGGGGCTTTCTGAGGCCTGACCATGTGCGCCCCTGTGCCCCACCCCAAGCACCCTTTGGTGTAGCTGGACACCCGTGACCTCTGACTTGATTCTTCTCAAGACCTTCACTGTGGAAGGCACAGGAGACTGCCCAGTGTTGGGCATGTGACCGTTAACTTTTCCAAACATTTTAAGTCCCTGATTCTTACTGGAAAAGTTAAGGAGCAACTCAACACTTTTACAGACCTCTGCTCTGTCATGAGTATGACATTCTAGTGAGTACAGCCTGCTTGCTGTAAATAGCATGTTTTGACAAATTCGCCTTTTCCTTGGATACTTCCATTTTAATTACAAAGACAGCCCTTATAAAAATAGATAATGGCTGAGCAGTGGCGTGCTTTCTAGAAGAGGTTCTGATGGTAACCAAGCAGGTGTTTCCTCCCCTTAGATGGAGAGGTACATTGAATCCATCCTCTCCATGTCCCCCTCCTCCAGTACTCCAGTGTGAGATCCAGTGAGTTTCTGTCCCAGTGGAAGTTCACTCTCTGCCAAACCTCATGTTCACTAAGCAAAGAGGGATTATTCCATGAGGCAGCAAGGAGCAAGGGACCATGATGTTCTTGACTTTGTCTGCTGGGAATTTTTCAAAGTGTCCTTGAACTCACTCAGCAAGCAGAGCTTCCTGAAAAATCTCTCAAAACTTAGGCCCTGCTCCATATGGCTCCAAATGGATGGCTGCTCCAAAATTCTGAACTTCTTGAAACTCCATCTACTACAACATTACCTATGGAGTTTGAACATGACTTTTTCTGTCTTTGAGTGTAGATATGTTTGTTTAATTAACAATGCACAAGTCTGTTAAACAGAAAGCTCCAAGCCCTGCTCTACACTTGGGAACCCTTGGCGCCATCTTTTATTCTACTAAGTGCCAATCACCCTGTCTAACAGGGGTATGTATAACAGTCTATGTCCTAAGCTTAGAAGCTTTAATGTACTTTTTTAAAATGAAAAATATTAGAGAAGGTTGAACATTGTAACTAAAAGTATAAGGTTAGACCAATTACATGCAAAGATGTTTATTTAATATTGTGTGAGTTGAGTCCTTCTGTATAAATTATTTGCACACTTTTCTTGCATGATGAACTGATTTTTTATAGTTGTTTGTACCAGACGGTGGCATATTTTTGTAAAAAATTTTTGACACTGAATTGCAATAAATGTTTTTCCAACAACACACACTGGTGCATTTTTGGTGTGTGTCACTTCAAGTTGGCTTCTTATCATACCAAATATGTTTATCTTTTGCCTATTGAGATTTATATTCCTTCTCCCAGGAACTTATTATTGTAAGATTTCCAGGAATACATTGAAAAATAAGCTTGTTGCTAAATATCAACCTAAGTCCATAAAACAGCATTATGTTTAAGTGGGATATTTCTGTATACTAGCTGTATAGTAGAATGACCAGGGAATAAAGAATTTTGAAGTCAATATCAATTTATTCATCAACAGACATTTATGGAACAGGTACTAGATGCTTGACCTGTGCAAAGTACTGGGAATAGGGTGGTGAACAAGACAGAAATAGACCCTGCCATAATGAAATTTAGAATCTTGTGAGAAAAACAAACAAACAAAAAAAAGTAGAAAAAAATAATTTGTAATAAATGTTATGAAGGGAATAATAGAAAAGGAGTTAAGAGTTTTTCAGAGATACAGAATAATACTGAAAAAGAAGGGGAACGTGTTTAAGACAGACTGAGCAGGGGGCCTCTCCAAGGACGTCATGTTGAAACTGAGACCTGAAAGGTAAGAAAGAGCAGGCCTCAGAGAGCATTCCAAAAAGAGGAAACAGCTTGTACAATGTTCAATCATGCTCCTGCCACTTACCTGCAATGTGACCTTTGTCACCTTACTTCACCCCTCCTGTCTCAATTTCCCAGACTTTAAAATGGTGATAGTAAGAGTATCTCTCATGGTTATGAGGGTTAATTGAACTAATACATGTAAAGTGCTTGGAGCTGGGTACATAAGTTCAACAAATGTTAACAGTTATTATTATTCCCTGAGCAACAAGAGTCTAAGCATTGGGTTAGGAATTGCATTGTGTTTCCAGCTGGTATGATCTACTCAGGTGACTTAGCTGTAGGTGACTGACTCACTTGATACTTTCTCTCTGAAACACACCCTGATCCTGCCAGTAACTCTGCATCAAAAAATGACATAAAAGGTACATGAGAGTAATTAGACAGAAAATTTTTAAACCTCCACCAGGATCACAAAATCTCACCATTCCCTAAATATCCCATGCATTCTTTGCTCAGTCTGTCTATTAGAATGTTCTTCCTTTACCCCTGTCTGGTTAGCACCCATTGTTCAGTTCCTCACTGAAGCCTCCCCCCGCTGAGTAAATCTCATCTCACAACTCTTTTCTTATTTATGGACTTTGTTATATTGTAGTCCTGTTTGTGGCGATAGCATAGTACCTAGCACACTGCCAGGACAGAATGAATTAATAAGCCCATACATACATTCATAAAATGCTTCTGAATGTCTCACTTAGGACCACATACTTAACTAGAATAGAAATCAGTGTGAGTCTACGTGCATAAACAGAATTATTTACAGCTTCTTGCTTTAAAATTAATGTGAGTTGATAAAGTAACAAATATAGAGACCCAGTTTTCATTAAAATTTCTTTTAAGTTCAACTAACGAATCTTAATATTCAATTTACAACTCTTGTAAATTTTAATACAAAAGAAGAGAGCCCAATAAACTCAAATTGAACAGACCAAAGTCCCTCTAAAAAATAAGTCTCTTTTACAAACTTAATAAAAATTCCTTTAAACATTTTAAAGCTGCAATTATAAATCTGATACATTTGATCTTTTAAGCACTTCAGCTATAAATCTAACGTGTTTGCTTTTTTAAAGCACTTCAAATACCTGCTCAGATAAGTTTACAACCTTAATAAGCAAAACAAAAAATTAGTAAGTCACAAAATAAATTCTCTAAAAAACTCAAACATTAATATTATGCAATTATTATACCTTTCAATTTGAAGTCCTATCTTACACTAATTATTTATTTTAAATGGAAATAATAAGACTACTATGGTAGGCAGAATAATAGCTCCCTAAGGATGTCCATGTCCTGATCCCTGGAACCTATGAATGTTATGTTACAGGGGCAAAGGGAAAATTGCAGACGTGATTAAGATAAGCACCTTGAGATGGAGAGATTTTCCTGTGCTGTCTATCTGGGTGGGCCCAATGTAATCACAAGAGTCCTTAAAAGTGGAAGAGGGAAGCAGAAGAGGTCAGACCGATGGGATGGGAGAAGGACTCAACCCCGCGTTGCTGACTTTGAAGATACAGGAAGGGGTCTCAAGCCAAGGAATAAGAGCAGACCAGCATCTATAATCTGGAAAAGGCAAGGAAAAGGATTCTGCTCTAGAGCCTCCAGGAAGGAGCACAGCCCTGCTGACATCATAACATTAAGCCAATGAGACCTGTGTCAGATCTGACCTTGTGAACTATAAAATAATGAATCTGTGTTGTTTTAAGCCACCACATGGGTGGTAATTTGTTACAGCGGTAACAGGAAACTCATACAGCTAATTTGACGGATTCTCTAGAAAGTCTAGCAGTCCACCTCTACAAAGCTTTTCCCTATCACTTCTGTCCCCTCAGACAAATTCCCACTGTCCCTCTTGCTGCACGGCCCCCCTCCAAGCTGGGCAAGGCTCTGTCTGCAAATAAAAGGCACAATCGTCTTCACAGCCTAATTCAGTAGCAAGGATTATTTTGACTGCCTAGATATATGGAACTGCAAAAGCTGGACAGGAGACATCAACCTCTATCTCCTTCCCCTTTTACATATGCTTAATTGAGGCGAACACCAAGCGTGTGTCTGCCCAAGAAGCATCACAGAGATTCAGCGTGGCAAATTCTCTCTAGTGGCAATGTTCATGAAGAAGCAGTGTCCTGGGCACTGAGGCAGCCCTTCAGAGGTGTGTGCCAGCCCTGGCCCTCAAGGAACTTACCTGCAGTGAGGGGTGAAAGTGATGAGAAAGTGTGTACCACACACGACACAAGATCCAAAGTCTCAAGTGCCCTGAGTCAGGTACAAAGAACCAGAGGAGTTCATAGAGGAAAAATGAGTTCATGCTTCTGAAAATGAGAATGATGTGGGGTAAGACACAAGCCCACAACACATCCTTCCTGAATCAGTGCAAGCAAGGGCTCCTTCTTTGGCAGCCAGAAGCTGGTGACTGCGGCTCAAGAGCCGGTGACAATATTACCGAAACCTATTTGGTGGTGTTGATTGGTATCTTGGAGGGTGGGGAGAAGGGAGACTCTGAAACTTAGACAGATTTCCCTTTTGGAGGGAACTGAAGCTCTCTGTGTCCCCTGGGATCCCAGTGCCAGAGCCTCATCAGTGTTCTAGAAAACCAGCAGAAGCCCAAACGAGCCCCAGGTCCCTTCAAGGAGGTCTGTGATGATTAATTGTATGTGTCAATTTGGCTAGGCCATGATACCCACAGTCTAGATGTTGCTGTGATGGTATTTTTTAGATGTGATTAATATTCAAATCAGTATACCTTGAGTACAGCAGGTTACCCTCCCTAATGGGGGTGTGCCTCATCCAATCAGTAGAAGCCCTTAAGAGAAAAAAACTCATGACCTCCGAAGAAGGAATCACGTCTCCAGATTGCCTCCTGACTTAAGACTGCAACACCAAGTCTTTCCCTGGGACTCAGCCTGCTGGCCTGCCCTGCAGATTTCAGACTTGCCAACCCCTATAATTGTGTGAGCCAATTCCTTAAGATAAATCAAGATAGTAGAGAGAGAGACAGAGAGAGATTTTAAGGAATAAACTATTTTGCTTTGAGGAATTTTATTTTAAGGAATAAAATACATCGGTAGAAAGATAGGTATGGAGAGAGGGAGAGATATTATGTACTCGTATATGTACATACACTCATGCAGACAGAAGTAAAGAGAGATGCACATCCTATTGATTCTGTTTCTCTGGAGCACCCTGATTCATACAAGCTCCTAGAAAGAGGTCAAGGGCAAGCAAAGCCTAGAGGAAGGCTTCTGAGGGCAGGGGGAGAGGGGAGAGGGAGACGAACCAGAGGTAGAGCGGAATCTAGTGGCTGCAAGAGGCACACAGCCAACGACCACATCCTAGGAAATCATATTTAGCAGATACCGAAGAGTGCAACACAACAGTTACTCTCGCCCCACATAAAAACGTTTGTGTGGCTGTCGCTCCTTTGTGTTTTTTAAACTTGTATTCAATTGTTTCAATTATATTTTACTATTTAGCTTTCTTCATTTCACAATTATTCCCAGGAACTCCTACTTCCTTTGGAGAGGCACAGTAGCACAGTGATCAAGAGCACAGACTCTGGTGCCAGCCTGCCACTTGCCAGCTGTACTGGACAGTGTGCTAAACCTTGACATGCCTCAGTCCCCTCATCTGTAAAATGGGCATGATGTCTGCATCATAGAATTGATGTGTGGAATGACTGAGCTGATGTATTTTCAAGATTAGACATGTTTTATGTGGTTAGAGCAATGCTTGACACATAGTAAGTTTTATGTAAATATTTGTTATTATTCACTAAGTCCGCTTTCCATTTTCTGTTTTTACCTTATGTGCTCCAGGTAGAAAAACCATGTAGCCTTCACTGTCTAAAAAGAGAAACATAATGATAAAATCAGTGACCACCCCCCTTCGCTTATTTTTGAAACCAGTGTTTTCCAACCATCTCATCAGTAAACTTTTTTTAAGTATAAACTCAATATATGTACTATATTTGTTCATTTATTTATCTATAAAGTTTATACAAATACTTCTATCATTAGCTAATGTTTCAAAGCATAATAAACAGGTAGAAAGACAGTCATTAGAACTAATGGATGTAAATCCATATTTCACATAGTTGTGACCATTTTGAATTCTGCGGCCATTTTTTGGTCACACCTCATTAGCTTATCATTGTTGCACCTCCTAATGCAGCCACAGAAGAAGCCTGCCCAGGAAGGGCAGTGTTGGTGCTGACATTTCCTTCTTTCCTTGTGCCTGCAACAGTAGTTTCCTCGCTCTGCCACTTCCTTGCAAGAACCTTTTTAAAGCTTTTGTCTATTTTGTAATAATTCCTTTAATTAAAACTAGATACAATAATCAATAGATCCACTTAGCTTGGTCTACAGATGTTGCAATATGTCACAATACACTGAAGACAAATGACTGCAGGTGCTAGTGGCCCCCACCCCACACTGGAGCCAAGATTCCTCAGGTATCTGACGTGACACCTGATGTCTGATGGGTGGACTGAGACCACCACTGTCAAGCCACATAGTAAACATTTGTAAAGCTTTTGTGCCAGTTGTTCTGTCTGTCCCCAAAGATCCATTCTCCACCTCTCTGCCTGGCTCTATGCTCCAGAGCACTGACCACAAAGGACTGCATCCCCCAGACTCCCTTGCCAATGGGCATCTGGTTGTGTTTGTCCACTGAGAGGTGCTGGCTGAGACAAGGGAGCAGAGAGAAAGAGTTCAGGATCCTCCTTCCCCAATCTTTCCTGGCTTTGGCACCTCGTGTCTGACAGAGGCTGTGTCCCTCCTGCACATAGCCCTCCTCAAGGCTCCAGCTATCACGTGCTCCTCTCCAAGCCTAGGGGAAGTCATTGTCACCACCTGCTCATTCCCGGGGGACCTCAGCGTCCCTTTGTGTTCCCGTAATTCTGCACACACCTCTCCAACTAGCCCCTTCATGAATGCCCCTTCACTGGAACTACAGAAGTAGATTATTTCCTGCCAGAAATCTCATTGATAATTGCTTTACTTCTTACTCTTTTAGATTAAAATAAACTAATGGAGGTTTTCATATTTTTCTTCCAGCAGCTCACTTTGGAGTCCCCTGGTTTAAATAGCTATTTGATGACTGAGCCAAACTACCTTTCCTGAGCAGTGCAATGTAAGCCCTATATTCCCCCTTCTCCCATCAGTCCTTGGGGGAAAGTCCTTGCTCAAGCCAACAAAAATCCCTGCTGAGAAAGGATGGGCTCACAGATAAGCCCTGGCCAGCCAGTCCACAGGTATGGCTTCCGCTCAGGGCTCTGTCACTGCCGGACAGAACCTAGGCAAACCCACTTCAGTTCTCTGATTCAGTTTCCACATCTGTAACATGAAGGCATGTTGGATTAGTGACTCTTGAGGTCCCTCTTAGCTCAATTATCCTTTGGTAATTTTAGTGAGTCATCTTTTAGTTCAGATGAAACTATGTTCTTTTGTATTTTCAATGTATTTCTTGTTTATCTTATTTACCAGAACACAAAACATCCTCCTCCATTCCACCCCCACAACATGCACATACACACCCTCCACCAGTTAGTAGAATTTTTCTTGGGTGAAAAATCCTTTTTAAATAATTTTTTAAACTCCCAGGTAACAAGGAATAAGAAAGCCCAGATGCAACATCAATAATAAACTGAATCTGATCCTTTGCCAAGTGTTTTCAAATGCATTATTCTTTTTTTTTTTTTTTTTTTTTTTGTCATTTTTGTGACCGGCCGCACTGCACTCAGCCAGTGAGCGCACCGGCCATCCTTATATAGGATCCGAACCCGCGACGGGAGCACTGCTGCGCTCCCAGCACTGCACTCTCCCGAGTGCGCCACGGGGTTGGCCCCAAATGCATTATTCTTTTTAACTGTTAGAGCAACCCTATGAAGTACATACTAGTATTATCTCACTTTACAAATGTGGACACTGAGGGAGATTCAGAAAAATTAAATGACTTATCCAAGATCACACAGTGTGATATATTGGAGTCAACTCCCAATAGCTGAACTGATTGTGTTTATCTCTTTCCCACTCCAAATTAAGTGACATGCTGGCAACTCAGATTGGCCACAGTAGGAGCATTTACACCACAGAAACTGGCAACTGCTACAAATCAGGGCTTTTTTTTTTTTTTTTTTTTTTTTTTGAGAGCTGGTTTTTAAGCATTTACCAGCACACCTTGGTCACACACTTACCAAACCACAGAGCCGGAGTTTAAGCTCAAATCTGTCTGGTCCTTGACCCAGTGTTCTCTCTCTGACACCACAGTTGTCTTTCCCACACAGCACCTAGTACAATACCTTGGGAAGACTCTTTTGACTTACATATTTCCTGTACCAGATACCCAGGGGTCTCTAGGGTAAACCTTCATTTAGCCTTGACATCCAAATTGTCTTTCTGTTGGTTGCAAACTTGCTGACAAATACCTCGAAAGCACTCTTGGCTTGAGCTAACAGCCCTGCTGCTGGTAGGCAGGAACAGATTACACAGAACACTGCTTTGTTTCCATTTCCATCATATGTATGAACACAATACTCTCTTCCCCTCCCCTGGTTAGAATTTGCCTCTTTCTAGGTTGGGCATTTCACAGCTATGAAGTACTTTGAAATGAATGCAATCTTTACTTGAAACCAAATAAAGATGAGAAAAGAGAAACCTTGAATTCAGGCAACCCTAAAACCTTGAACTCCATAGACTCAAAGACATTACACTTGACAGAGACCTCAAGAGGTGATTTGTTTCTATCACCTTCCAACAGGCATCACCCCCCACACACACCCCCATTTCACAGATGAGACAAGTGAGACCTAGAAACGTTCATGATCTACCCAAAAAAACTATAATAGACAATCATACTCTGTAATTCGTTAATTACTATAACAGGACGTTGAGTTATAGTAATTATAACTCAACAGGATATTTGGCGCCAATGCAGAGGGCAAATGGTGCCAAATATCCCAACATACTCAGACATATAAACCAATCATTATAATATTCTACAACCAGGTATACATGTCACTCAACCAAGACACAATAGTATTTAACCCTTATTGAATCAACTTTTCTGTTTCAATTTCCTCATCTATAAAGTGGGGGAAAAAATAGCATCTGCTCATAGGATTGTTGGGAAGATTAAATGAGCTATTTTATGTAGAAAAGTGCCTGCCACCAAGTAAATGGAATATTCTTTAGTGTTCAGTATTGTAGTTATCATTGCTATTTTTATATTGAATGGGTAAGCACTGTTCTAAGCATGTTAAATGCTTGATTTTCCCAATACTACTACTAAATAGGTACTACTTATGATGCCTATTTTACAGAAGAGGGAACTGAGGCACAGGAAGGATAAGCCACTTGCCCAGGGACACACAGTGGAACTGGGGTTCAAACTTCAGCTGTCTGAATCCAGAGCCCACACTCACTGTGTTGTATGGGGGTTAGGAGTGGTTGTTTCTACTGGGTGGTACTTCCGGGAATGCAAAGGCAAAAGTACTTTTTCCAAAACAGCAACTGATAAAATATTGTCCTAAAATAACTTCCAACACAGAAGTCTGGCTCTGAACTTTTTATAAACATTCACATGAATGTTTCAATCCAATTTCAAGCTGGTGGTATTTATGCCACCATCCCAGCTCCCAACATGGGATGGCAGTACCCTGTAACTGCAAGCTTGCAGGCCCATCGCTGGGGAGGAAAACAAGGATAAACAGCTCCATCTGCCTGTGGAATCCAAGCTCTCTCTGGAAGTCCAGGAAGGCTCCTGTAAAAAGCAGCAGCAGGCCAGGTCCCAAAGTACTGCCATTCAAAACAACTGTTTTTATTAAATAAACAGAATCGGGCTGTCCCCAACCCAAGCAGGACCGTGCCCTCTTAAGTGACATCATTGCATCTGGATAGAATTTTGCTAAACTGAGAGGCTCCTGTGAAGTTCCCAACCATACAAATCCCCTGAAACATATTCTTTAATCATGATCAGCAAGAGTTCAACTTGAGAAGCATAAAAAAGATGTGTTCATTCATCCATATTATGCATCAGGATTCCAGATACCAAAATCTTGCTTCTCTGTTACACACAAATGAGCTTGCGTCTGGTGTTCCCATGGGGAGTTGGCAGTCCCAGCTTTTAATTTACTGCATTTCATCAATGCTAACATGAACATTCTTTTCATTTTTCATATTTTTTAATTCAGGCTGTGTCTTAGATTCAACAAAATACAGGCTCATGGTCAAGAACGTGTAGCCCATTAATTCTGCTCTTAAACCTCCCCCTGCTCAACCCTCTCCTCTCCTCCTCCTCTGCCTGTCCCCTGACCACAGCCCTCAGCATCGTTTGCCTGGAAGCCTGCAAGAGGTATTTATCCCCACCTCTAGGCTGAGCCCCTCCAGTTTACCCACTTTGCTGCCCTAAAGATCTTTCTAGAACACATACCTCATCAAATGATTCCCCTGTTCATAATCATTCAATAGGGCCGGCCCGTGGCTCACTCAGGTGAGTGTGGTTCTGATAACGCCAAGGCCACGGGTTCGGATCCCACATAGGGATGGCCAGTTGGCTCACTGGGTGAGCGTGGTGCTGACAACACCAAGTCAAGGGTTAAGATCCCCTTACCGGTCATCTTTAAAAAGAAAAAAAAAATCATTCAATAAATTATTGTTGAATCTGGGTGATGGGTAAATGAAGATTCTTTTTACTACTTTCTCTATATTTGGTAGGTTTAAAATTTTACATCATAAAATTTGTAATACATCAATAAAGATGCCCCCGGATGGTTAACAATGTCTACACCATTTGGGGTAGGGGGTGGATTTGGATGGACACAAAGAGATCAGTGGAAGGGAGTCTTTAATTGCAAAATAACTATGGTACTTGAAAGTTTGGCAAGAATTACTTTTGTCACTTTTGTAATAAATTCTAAAATCATTTTAAGGCCTCCCATGAACTCCGGTTTAACCCCCTAGCTCACTGATGTGGCTGCAGGGCCAGTGATTATCAGGCCCCTGCCTCTCCCATAGACTCATCAAAAGCCATGTGTGTCCTCTGCTCCAGCCACACCAAACTGTATTCAGTGCCCTGACCTGGCTGCCTACTTCACGCCTCCGTCGCATATGCTGTTCACTGTTTGCAATGTCCTCCCCTGTCTCGTCTGCCTGGTAAACTCCTGCTCTCCCTACAAAGCCCAGCTCAAATGTCCTCTACCTGTAAAGACGTCCCTGAGCATCAACCCTCAAATCACTCCTTCCTCTGTTCCTAACCCATTCTGTCTGCTACCCAGAAGAACTGCATCTGTGGGTCCCTGCCTATAGCTCTTGGTTAGGTCTGGAAGGAGGATGGAAAGATTGGAGAGTGAAGCAGAGTGAGAACAGACTGTTTATTCCTGCTGACACCTGCCTACCAGACCACGGTGTAGCCACGTCCATCTCCCGCAGGCCCCAGCAGCTGTCCGTCGACCCTGTCCAGACAGCTTCTCTGGGCTCTGGTCATACCTACCCTGCTCGCTGCCCCTTTAGGTTTAAGGGCTGTAAAGACTAATGACTCCTACACCTGTTTCTATTGCAGCTATAACAAATTACCACAAACTAGGTGGCTTAAAACAACACGAATTTATTATTTGACAGTTCTACAGGTCAAAAGTCTAAAACAGGTCAGCAGGGCTCCATTCCCTCTGGAAGCTCTAAGGAAGAATCCACTTTTTGCCTTTTCCAGTTTCTAGAGCTGCCCACATTGCTTGGTTTGTGGCCCCACATCACTCTGACCTCTGCCTCTATTGATACGTGCCCTTTTCTGTCTCCGACCTTCCAGCCTTCCTCTTACAGGGACTTGTGATTGGGTCCCCCTGGATAATCCAATATAATCTCCCCACCTCAAGATCCTTAATCACATCTGCAAAGTCCCTTTTGTATTGTAATTTGACATGTTCGCAGGTGCAGGTGTTTAGGACACAGAGTCCTGTGGGGGCGCATTACACTGCACACCGCAGCCCCCGCTATTAACAGTCTTCGCACATTACACCCTCCTTTGGTGTTTCCCCTAACTCTGCCCACACCCTGGTAAATACTCCACTTATTACACCCTCCTCAAATTATCCAGATGGACACATGTTTCCTACCAGGACTCTGACCCAGAGACCATCCAGGACTGGACTCTATTCTGCATTTCCAGCCTCAGCTGTTCCTCAGCCCCACACAAACCCTCTGATCCTGCCCAGATTACCAGGGAGGAGGGGGGCACAGAGACTAAAAGAAGCATGAGAAGGGAAGTCCCAGAATCCAGAAACCATGGGAGGTCTCAAGGCTCTCACACAGCTGGGGGTTTGGGTCAGGCCTAATGAGATCTCTGAGAAGAAGAGCCCCAGGTGATATCTGGGGGACACAACTGGATGTGTGATTACGACACAGGGTATAAGAGATGTGTCAGAGGACAGCACTGCACCAGCTGAACAAAGCTTCCATGATACATACACCTGGGGCCAGGCCATGGTGGAAATGGCTCCTTCCCCACTTAGGGAAAGGTCTGTCGTTTCCTCCACCTCTAATAGTTGGTCACCTGGGCTCTGCTTTGACCCCAGTGACACTGATTTCCAATCACAAGGAGCTCAGTACTTAAACAGCTCTGGAAGGAAACTCTTCTTTGGGCTGTGCACAAACCTCCCTCTCTGGGACATCTACTCATTGGTCCCTTTCTGACTCCAGGAGCCACACAACATAAATCCAATTCACTTCCATACTTCAGCCCTTCAAATGTGTGAAGACAGCATCTGTGCCCTCTGCCCCGAGTCTTTTCTTCTTCAGACTAACCACACTCAGTTCCTCGAAGAGTTCCAAGATTATTTCTAAGTCCTTCACTGTCCTGCTCCCTGCCTCGGAAGGCATTCCAGAATGTCCAGACGCAGGACCCAGAAATGGGTCATCCCCCTCCCCTCTTCTGGACACTTCATATATGTTAATAAGCGGGTACTTCAAAAATTCGCCGAAAGATTCACATTACCTTTCGATTCTATTTTTCCACAAACTTTCCGAAGTACTCTTGTATATAATTATATTTTTTGGCTGCTGGCTGGTACAGGAATGGAACCCGGGACTTTGGTGTTATCAGCACCGCGCTCTAACCAACTGAGCTAAGCATCCAGCCCTTCATTTATATATTAAGATTAATTAACAGTAGAGAAAACCTACTGCTGACCTCCATTATGCTCCCTATCAACTAAAAAGCCATGGACCTTTTTTTTTTTTTTTTTAACCTTGTTGACCCTTTTTTTTTTTTTTAACTTAGATGGAGAATTTCATGTTTTCATCACTATCACATGTTATCCTAGTTTACATCTCCAAGCCTCTCAAGATTCTGGGAGGTCTTGTCTCTGTCACCTATCTTTCATCTTTAGATTTGAGAAAGCATACTTTCTGTGTCTTTATTCTAGTTGGCAACAGCATATAGTGAAGAGGATGGAGACAAGGGACAAACTCCCCTGCAAGTTTCTCAACCTGTGAACTGGCACATTGGTGTGCGGTAGCTCCACGAGCCTTGGAAACACCTGGCTGTGAGTTTAGCCACCACGTGACTCCATGCCCACATCATCGTGAGAGCCTGTGCCAGTTGCTACATTGAAATCAAGATGCACTTCATTCAGGGCACTCTCTTTTCTCAGTAGTCTTATGACACGATAAAAAAAAAAAAAAAAAAAAAAAGAAATGAAGTTCCTTTGGTGTAAACTTATTCTGGAACTTCTGGTGGCCTTTAATGATAAGCTTTTTTTCTAAGTATTCAGATTAATTTGCCCTCCTGGAAATACCTGACAATATAAACCACTCCTTCTTCATCAAGGTGTCCTCTTCCAGCCACTTCCATGGTCCCACATACCTTGTGCTGCATACCAGAGAGTAACTGGTTGACTGGGACACAGAAGTAGGGAGGAAACTTTTCACCATATACCCATTTGTAATTTTAGATCTTAACATCATATGAATAGATGACATGTTAAAAAATAATTTTTTTAAAAAAACTGTCTATTTTTCTCTATTTGAGAAAATCCACAAAATATTTATTCACCAATTCTGCATACCATCTTCAGATCCTTAAGTAAGGCACACAGAAATCCTCGACATATAGTGCTACTTCCTTAGTTTGTAACATGACAAGTCATGATCTAGTGGTAAATCCTGTAATACAATTTGAAATTGGGATATATACTATTGTTCTAAATTATCATCACTCGATGTGTGAGAATATACTGCCTTACCCCACTGACATGTCACTCACTCCTGCCAATGTGATGTAAGCAGAAGTGATAGGGGACCCTCCGAGCAGATGTCTTAGGAGGTATTGCACAGTTCCAGTGTAGCTCTTCATCTGCCACGAGATTGGCATGTTCCAGGGAGGGGTTCCTTCTTTAGCCTGGATCCCAATTGAAGAAGCCTCAGTGGACCTACAATGGACAGATTCCCATAACACAAGTGGAAAATAAGCAGCAGCTGTGCAAACCACAGAGAATTGGGGGTTATTCATTATTGGACCAGAACCTAACAAAAACTGACTATGACAGTAATAATATTACATATTTGTTTACTAATACCCCTGAGACTGTATTTCCACAGACTGAAATCTAAGTCACCCTTAATTTCTCCCCTTTCCCTCACCCTCCACATCCAGTCCTTGTGGGTCAAGTCTTGTCAGTTCCCAAATCTACCCTCTTCTTTCTCTCCAGAGCTGCTTCTTGGTTCAAGCCACCTTTGTTTTTCTGCACAAGAAACCCCAGCAGCTTTCTCATTCTTTCTAGTCCATTCTCCACACAGCAGCAAATCAGATTATGGCACTCACCTATTTAGGACCTTTCAGAGGTTTCCATTAAACTTAGAATGAAACCCAATTTCTTGCCCAGAGCCAGCAAGGCCCTACATGATCTGCACTGACTATCTTTCTCATCTCATCTCATATCACCCTGCTCAGCTCCAGCCACACGTGTCCTCTTTCAGGTTCTTTACCACCTCAGAGCCTTGGTTTGTATTGCTCCTTTTTCCTAGACTCGTTCTCATCAGCAGTTACTTATTTATTTATTTATTTTAATTTGTATTGATTATACAGATTTTGGGGATTCAATGTGGACATATGTTGTTTCAAATCAATATTACTGGTATATATATTTTTACAAATCATACTTACTCTTTATGCCCCTTGTCCAATCTCTCCCAATCCCCCTCTCTCTCCCCCCTCCCACCACTGATAACCCTAGATTTCTTCTCTCCTTCTGAAAGAGTAATGGTGACTCTGTTGATTTGTTGCCTAGATGATCTGTCCAATGCTGAGAGGTGTGTTCAGGTCCCCCAATGTTATCGTAGGGCAGATGCTTCTTCTGTCACTCTGGAATGAGCTTTGTGGAGAGAGAATCCTCCTCTTTGGTCTCTGCTAGTGACTCTCCTTGTGTCAATGCACTCTGGTGGCTAGCAGACCATCTGAGTGGTGGTTGTGATGTCTACCAACTTTTGCAGCAGCCATGGTTACTGTGGTGGCTGTGATGGGCCACCCACATGGAGCGGATATTTCTGGCATGCTCCTTGGCACTGGTGGTGTGCCTCGTTGTGGGGGGATCTGGTCCCCAGCTTCAAGCCTCAGGTCCCCAGGTGGGCCCTGATGCTCTGGCAGTGTACCTGGATGTGGGAGGGGGGGTCCAATCCCCTGCCCAATGCCTCAGGTCCCTGGGCAGGCCTCAAGGCACTGGCAGTGTGCCTGGTTGTGGGAAGGGGGTCCAATCCCTGGCTCCCTGCCTCAGTTATCATCAGCTCTTAAATGTCACCTACTCAAGGAAGCCTTTCTTTACTGCTCCATGCAAAGTAGGATCCGGACCCTCCTCCCCATGTCCCATCTCCATTATTCTGTATCTTAACCCTTTGCTTATTTCCTTGGTTGCACTTATCATGATTTGTAAAAATTTCAGCATTTTTTAAAAATTTCCTACTAGACTATAAGTTCCATAAGCAAAAGGATTATATCTTATCTAATACTATATCCCAACAGCCTTTGAGTGAGTCTGAGAAAGCAGACATTCAATGTAGTAATTGTTATGAGGTCATTTCTTAGATTCTAAGAAGCAGTGGTTAATAAGGCCAACGTTGTAGACTTTTTCTCAGTGTGGGCCAGTTCCCTATACTTGTTTACAAACTCTCTAACCTGACCACTGTCACCATTATTGTATCTTCAGCCCCACTGCAATGCTGCATGTAATAAATATACTGAGCACAAATCCTCACCACCAGTACTCAATTCATTTCAATTCAATAGATACTTAAGAGTGGCCACCACTGTGTGTCTTACATCAGAAGAATGAGTAGCAGCATCTACTTAATACTGAAGAACAGCATTATTTTATTTACACATGTAAATAATAGCTGGAATTAATTGTGATGTTTATTATGAACCAGGGACTGTGTGATAAGTTTGTCACATGCATCATCTCATTTAATCTTCACAATAGCCCTATAATGGTCTAGCACACCAGCTAAGAACACGGGTTCTAGAATCATTTTGGTTTGGATTCAGATGCCAGTTCTGGTACTCTTGAAAATTCCGTAACTACTCTGTGCTTCCATTTGTTCATCTGTATAAGGGGGTAACAGTGGTAACCACACCTTAGCATTGCTGTGAATGAGATAATGCACATAATGTGTTTTGCTCAGTGCTTAGTACATAGAAAGTGTTTCATAAATGTCAGCTGCCTCTTCTTAACTTGCTTTTCTGAGGGTCATTTTATGTCCTTAATCAAACTATGTGTCAAGAACAGAAAGAGAGTTACCCAGGCTGAGTTCCTGCCCTTTAGGAGTACACCATCAGAGACAGCATTAAACACACATTTAGAATTCAGAAGAGGACAGCAAAAACGTTCCTTTGAATGGCTGCATTCACGTTACAGTCCAAGCACAGTACACTCATGTTCTCATTTCCTTTTTCACCAAAATAGCTACCTCTGCTCCCTGAAGAGTCCATGGATTATTATAGTTCCTTAAATGCCCCAAAGTTCTCAGGAGAGAAGGAATGTTTTTGTAAAACAAGCACAGCTTGGAGCTAGAAGACAAAAGGTTAAATACTCTTAAGCTACGACAATGCAACTCATTTCCTGTTTTTCTCAGCCGTCTAGACACAGATCTCATCAGCATTAGCCATGAATCCTACCATCAGGTTAAAAATAGAAGGTTTAAATATGAAATGCTGTGGTGGAGGAAAAATTGTAGCTTCTACCTTTGTTCACAAAACGACTACTTTGTAGTTTTTCCATAAGTCCTGTGAAACTGAATTTTGACAGCAGGAATAGATAATACCTTTTTCTGAAGAATATATTTGCTCCTTGATAAAATTAATGCAATCCCCTCCACCCCCAGGTTTTAAAGCCACTTGAAGACATAGCTTCCCTTAACAAGGAATGCAGTCACACTCACTTGAAATATTTCAGGTTATGGCACAGACCAACATTTAGCCCTAAATAAATTCGTGCAACAGAAAATGCAAATGGACCTGACATTTACTTTTTCTTCTTCTTATATCTTATGCCTCCATAAAATAAAATAAATATGCATAAGCCCATACTGATACATATAAATAAGTGGGGGGAAGGGATAACTCTTTCTTACAGTAGAATTCCAACTAACATAGAAAAAAATGAAGAAAATAGAAAATCACTATTATAAAAAATAGAAAATCACTGTCACTGTGGCAAACACCACAGTAACAATTGTTGCAGGCAACAATCATCCATAGATGCTAAAACTAGTGGACAAAATTATGAGAAATGGGATATTTACATAGTCTCAAAGCATCTCCTCAAGATATTTGCTAATTACAAAGGGAAAAATATTAATTCACATTGGAGAAACCTGGCAGACATACTTTAACCAAGAGATCAAAGTTACTATCACCAGTAATAAGATATATAGACATACATACCTCCTGATATGCTGCATAGAGAAGGACATAACATTATTTCTGAGGTTTTCTTACCAAAACTGCATTATCTCAACCAGAGAAAACACAGACAAACCCAAATTGGAGAGTATTCTATAAAGTAACTAACAAACTCTCTTCAGAAATGTCAAGATCCTGGCCATTATCAAAAAAACAGAATAACAAATGCTGGTGAGGATGTGGAGAAATGGGAACCCTCCGACACTGCTGGTGGGACTGTAAATTAGTGCAGCTGTTATGGAAAACAGTGTGGAGTTTCTTCATACAACTACAGATAGAACTGCCATATGATCCAGCAATCCCACTGCTGCACTCCCATGTTTACCACAGCTCTATTTACAATAGCCGAGAGTTGGAACCAACCTAAATGTCCATTGATGGACAACTGGATAAGGAAAATGTGGTATATATACTCAATGGAATACCACTCTCCCATAAAAGAGAACTAAATTCTGCCATTTGCAGCAACATGGATGAGCCTGGAGAAAACTATGTTAAGTGAAACAAGGAAGTCAGGCACAGAAAGATAAATACTACATGTCCTCACACATCAGTCGGAGCTAAAAAAATTTTAAAAAAAGAAAGAAAGATACAACAATCACAGTAATTTGTTGAACTTTCAAAAGGAGAGAGCAGAACTAAGGCCACCAGAGGTGGGAAATGGGGAGGGGGAGGGAAGGTTAGTGAAAAATTGGCAAAGGGCCACAAAATATGATTACATTGTGTAATGTTGAATATACTAATAATCCTGATTTGAGTATCACAAGTATTGATATTCAGCGCTGTACCCCACACATATATGCAATCAATTATGTGTCAATTAAAGAAAAAAAAAAGAAGAAGAAATGTCAAGAGCATGATGGACGGTTTCAAGATGGCGGCGGCTGCAGCGGCTGGCGCGGAGTAGCTGAGGTGGAAAAGTTGGCCACTGGGCCTCAGGCAGCCGGGAAACTTGTGGACCTTCCTCTGGCCATCTCTTAAGGGAGGACTGCTGCTGCTGGCCGGTCGTGGGGGCTCAACGCCACTTTGCCCCCGGCAGGAGAGGCTGCCTCATTTACAGGCAACAGCTTTGAAGTGTGGAGCAGGAAAAGAACTGATTCTTAGCTGCAAAAGCGAGTCTTGAAACAGGGAACACGGCGCCAGGGCTGCTGTGGATGCAGCCAGGATCCCGGAGGCTGGGGCCGCACTGAAGGCGGCCAGCTGCCCTATTCAGGATTCGAGGTCTCAGGCCGGCATTAAAGAAGACTCCTGGGAGCGCCCGAGCCGCGCCGCGACTGAACAGCCTGAGGCGGCAGCGCCGAGAACACGGAAGGCAACAAATCAGAGACAGAGCGAGCGCCCGACCTGGCACAGCACTGTGAGTGATCCCTGGCACAGCTCTGTTCGGGGGGGTGGATGCCCACGCGGCTCCCGCCTGCACCACCAGGCCACTCACTGCCCCGGTGCTGCCTCCATTTTCCCAGGTGCGGGCAGCTCCGCCCTGCTCGGCCATCACCGAGCCCATCTGCTTGGCCTGGCGTGGGGCTTTCCGGACTCTGCAGACCGGCCTCCGCTCCCACTCCCTCCGCGGTTCTCTGGCGGGGCTGGGGGTGTGGGGCATCCCGACCAGTGTTGGGAGGGCTAGGGAGTACGGGCGGGCCGACTGTCACTCCACCACACACTGGACTCCGGCCCCGGTAAACTTCCTGTTACTGGGAGGCAGATACCATCTCTGCGACCACCAGTTTGGAAAAAAGCCTAACGAATTTCTGGTTGGGAATAGTGTGGTAGGAGAGTTCCCAGGTCCGCTTGAACCTGCCGGAGACCAGGCTGCAGGCGGGCACTAGACTCGGTTTATACTGGGGGGATACAAAGGTGAACAAGATCCGAGAAAGATCTACACAGTGCTACAAAGGCACCCAGAGAGACCGGTCGTCTGTGCCTAGCAGAAACCTGGTAGACTTCCTGGGCGAGGCGGTGCTGAGCAGGGTCTTGAAGGCCCAGCTAATAGACGAGGGGTGCAGAAGACACACCCCAGCCCAGCACAGTGTGCACAGAGGGGGGAGACGTGCGGCCAGGGAGGCAGAGACTCGACAGAAACCACACACCCTGTGGGGTCGCCACTGCACGATCTAACAGCCTGGGCCAGAGCACACGGAACGGGGAGAAGTCCTGTACAGAAAGTGAAAGCTCAACAGAGATCACACACCCTGTGGTACGTGATACACCAGCCCAGCAGAGTACAAGCTGACCAGAAAGGTGGATCCCCGGAGAAGCCCAAGACCCGAGGCAACCACACACACAAGACACTAGAGGCCAACTGAGCAGTCACGGTGGGAGCCATACCAAATTGGCAACCACAGCAACATCCTAGTTAGTCATTAGTCTCAAACCGGTGGACTGTGAAACCCCCTGCCACAATGAATAAACACCAAAAAAAAGAAACCAGAAATACAAAAAATCAAGAAAGTACACCACCAAAAGTTAATAAATCTCATACTCTAGATCCTATAGAACAAGAAGCCCTTGAAATAACTGACAAGGAATTTCGAGTGATAATTCTAAGGAAACTGAATGAGATACAAGAAAACTCAGCTAGACATCATGATGAAATGAGGAAAAGTATACAGGATCTGAAAGAGGAAATATACAAGGAAATCAATGTCCAGAAAAAAAATGTAGCAGAACTTGCTGAACTGAAGAAGTTATTCAGCGAAATAAAAAACACAACGGAGAGTTTAACCAGCAGGCTTGTCGAAGTTGAAGAGAGAACCTCTGAACTTGAAGATGGGCTGTTTGAAATAACACAAGCAGACAAAAAGAAAGAAAAAAGAATCAAGGACATGGAAGAAAATCTGAGAGAGATATCAGACAACCTCAAGCGCTCAAATATCCGAGTCATGGGTATTCCAGAAGGGGAGGAAAATGGAGATTCCATTGAAAACATATTCAACAAAATAGTGGCAGAAAACTTCCCAGGTATAGGAAAAATCACAGATCTTCAGATCCAGGAAGCTCAACGATCTCCAAACATATTCAACCCAAAAAGGCCTTCTCCAAGACATGTCATAGTCAAATTGGCAAAACTCAGAGAAAAAGAGAGAATCTTAAAAGCTGCAAGAGAGAAGCGTCAAATCACCTATAAGGGAGCCCCAATCAGGTTAACATCAGACTTTTCATCACAAACCCTAAAAGCTAGAAAGGAATGGGATGATATTTTCAAAATACTAAAAGACAAAGATTGCCAGCCAAGAATACTCTACCCTGCAAGGCTATCCTTCCGAAATGAGGGGCAAATAGTATATTTCTCAGACAAACAAAAACTGCGGGAGTTCACTACCACAAGACCACCCTTACAAGAAATCCTCAAGGGAGTACTGGGTTTGGTTCCTGAAAAATAACTACCACTGCCATAAAAACCTAAGAAAAATCTAAACCCGCTAGTACAATAAAAATGGCATTCATGAAGAGAAAACAAGCTAACAAAAACACTATCTACAACCTAAGGAACCAACAAACAAAGAAACCAAACAGTAAATCAGAAAGCAAGGAACAAAAGACACCTAAGACAACCAAACAACCAATAAAATGCTAGGAATAAATCAACACCTTTCAATAACAACTCTTAATGTTAAAGGCTTAAATTCCCCAATTAAAAGACACAGACTGGCTGACTGGATCAAAAAGCAGGACCCAACTATATGCTGCCTACAAGAGACCCACCTCACCCATAAAGATTCACACAGACTAAGAGTGAAAGGATGGAAAAAGATTTACCATGCAAACAGAAAAGAAAAACAAGCTGGAGTGGCTATTCTTATATCTGACAAAATAGACTTTAAACTAAAAACCATAAAAAGAGACAATGAGGGACACTACTTAATGATAAAAGGACTGATCCATCAAGAAGACATAACAATCATAAATATGTACGCACCCAATGTTGGAGCAGCCAGATTTATAAAACAAACTCTATTAGACCTAAAGAAGGAAATAGACACGAATACCATAATAGCAGGGGACCTGAACACTCCACTGTCAATATTAGACAGATCATCTAGGCAAAGAATCAGTAGAGAAACACAAGATCTAAACAAGACTCTAGACCAATTGGAATTGGCAGATATCTACAGAACATTCCACCCAACAACCTCAGAATATTCATTCTTCTCATCAGCACATGGATCATTCTCCAGGATAGATCACATATTAGGTCACAAATCAAGTCTCAATAAATTCAAAAAAATTGGAATTATCCCATGTATCTTCTCAGACCACAATGGATTAAAACTAGAAATTAATAACAAACAAAACTCTGGAAACTATACAAACACATGGAAATTAAACAGCATTCTACTTAATGACATATGGGTCCAAGAAGAAATCAAGCAGGAAATCAAAAAGTTTATTGAAACTAATGAAAACAATGATACATCATACCAAAACCTGTGGGATACTGCAAAAGCAGTACTGAGGGGAAAATTTATTGCATTAAATGCTCACTTCAGAAGAATGGAAAGATGGCAAGTGAACAACCTAACACTTCACCTTAAAGAACTAGAAAAACAAGAACAATCCAATCCTAAAGTTAGCAGACGGAAAGAAATCATTAAGATCAGAGCAGAACTGAATGAAATTGAAAACCAAAAAACAATTCAAAAGATCAACGAATCAAAAAGTTGGTTTTTTGAAAGGATAAATAAAATTGACAAACCATTAGCATGGCTAACAAAAAAAAGAAGAGAGAAGACTCAAATAACAAAAATTAGAAATGAAAAAGGCGATATTACAACTGATTCATCTGAAATACAAGGAATCATTCGAGACTACTATAAACAACTATACGCCAACAAATTTGAAAATCTGGAGGAAATGGATAAATTTCTGGACACACACAAGCTCCCAAAACTGAACCGTGAAGACGTAGAAAATTTGAACAGACCAATAACAATAAAGGAGATTGAAGCTGTTATCAGAAGGCTCCCAACAAAGAAAAGCCCAGGACCAGATGGATTCACAGCAGAATTTTACCAAACATTCAAAGAGGAATTGACACCGATTCTTTACAAACTATTCCAAAAGATTGAAACGGACGCAAATCTCCCAAACTCATTCTATGAAGCAAACATCATCCTGATACCAAAACCAGGTAAAGATATAACCAAAAAAGAAAACTACAGGCCGATATCCTTGATGAATATAGATGCAAAAATCCTCACTAAAATACTAGCAAACAGAATACAGCAACACATACGAAAAATTATTCATCACGATCAAGTGGGATTCATCCCAGGGATGCAAGGTTGGTTCAACATACGCAAATCAATAAATGTGATACACCATATTAATAAACTCAAACACAAGGACCATATGATCATCTCTATAGATGCTGAAAAAGCATTTGATAAAGTTCAGCACTCATTCATGACAAAGACCCTCTATAAGTTAGGTATAGAGGGAAAGTATCTCAACATAATTAAAGCCATATATGCCAAACCCACTGCCAATATCATCCTGAATGGGGAAAAGCTGAAAGCTTTTCCTTTAAGAACAGGCACTAGACAAGGATGCCCACTCTCACCACTCCTATTCAACATAGTGTTGGAAGTACTAGCCAGAGCAATCAGAGAAGAGGAGGAAATAAAGGGCATCCAGATTGGAAAAGATGAAGTCAAACTGTCCCTGTTTGCAGATGACATGATCCTATATATCGAACAGCCTAAAACCTCTACAAAATAACTGTTGGAATTGATAAATGATTTCAGCACAGTAGCAGGATACAAAATCAACACACAAAAATCAGTAGCATTTCTTTTCTCCAATAGTGAACATGCAGAAGGAGAAATCAAGAAAGCCTGCCCATTTACAATAGCCACCAAAAAAATAAAATACTTAGGAATTGAGTTAACCAAGGAGGTGAGAAATCTCTATAATGAGAACTACAAACCACTGCTGAGAGAAATTAGAGAGGATACAAGAAGATGGAAAGATATCCCATGCTCTCGGATTGGAAGAATCAACATAGTGAAAATGTCCATACTACCCAAAGTGATATACAAATTCAATGCAATCCCCATCAAAATTCCAAAGACATTTTTCTCAGAAATGGAAAAAACTATTCAGACATTTATATGGAACAATAAAAGACCACGAATAGCCAAAGCAATGCTCAGCCAAAAAAATAAAGCTGGAGGCATAACACTACCTGACTTTAAGCTATACTACAAAGCTATAATAACCAAAACAGTATGGTACTGGCATAAAAACAGACACACTGACCAATGGAATAGAATAGTGATTCCAGAAATCAACCCACACACTTACTGCCATCTGATCTTTGACAAAGGCACCAAGCCTATTCACTGGGGAAGGGACTGCCTCTTCAGCAAGTGGTGCTGGGATAACTGGATATTGATATGCAGGAGAATGAAACTAGATCCATACCTCTCACTGTATACTAAAATCAACTCAAAATGGATTAAAGATTTAAATATACACCCTGAAACAATAAAACTTCTTAAAGAAAACATAGGAGAAACACTTCAGGAAATAGGACTGGGCACAGACTTCATGAATACGACCCCAAAAGCACGGGCAACCAAAGGAAAAATAAACAAATGGGATTATATCAAACTAAAAAGCTTCTGCACAGCAAAACAAACAATTAAAAGAGTTAAAAGACAACCAACAGAGTGGGAGAAAATATTTGCAAAATATACATCTGACAAAGGATTAATATCCAGAATATATAAGGAACTCAAACAACTTTACAAGAAGAAAACAAGCAACCCAATTAAAAAATGGGCAAAAGAGCTAAGTAGGCATTTCTCTAAGGAAGATATACAAATGGCCAACAGACATATGAAAAAATGCTCAACATCACTCAGTATCCGGGAAATGCAAATCAAAACCACATTGAGATACCATCTAACCCCAGTTAGGATGGCTAAAATCCAAAAGACTATGAACGATAAATGCTGGCGAAGCTGCGGAGAAAAAGGAACTCTCATACATTGTTGGTGGGACTGCAAAATGGTGCAGCCTCTATGGAAAATGGTATGGAGGTTCCTTAAACAATTGCAAATAGATCTACCATACGACCCAGCCATCCCACTGTTGGGAATATACCCAGAGGAATGGAAATCATCAAGTCGAAGGTATACCTGTTCCCCAATGTTCATCGCAGCACTCTTTACAATAGCCAAGAGTTGGAACCAGCCCAAATGCCCATCATCAGATGAGTGGATACGGAAAATGTGGTACATCTACACAATGGAATACTACTCAGCTATAAAAACGAATGAAATACTGCCATTTGCAACAACATGGATGGACCTTGAGAGAATTATATTAAGTGAAACAAGTCAGGCACAGAAAGAGAAATACCACATGTTCTCACTTATTGGTGGGAGCTAAAAATTAATATATAAATTCACACACACACACACACAAACCGGGGGGGGGGGGAAGAAGATATAACAACCACAATTATTTGAAGTTGATACAACAAGCAAACAGAAAGGACATTGTTGGGGGGGGGGGAGGGAGAAGGGAGGGAGGTTTTGGTGATGGGGAGCAATAATCAGCTACAATGTATATCGACAAAATAAAATTAAAAAAAAATAAATAAAAAATAAAAAAATAAAAAATAAAAATAAAAAAAAGAAAGTGCCATAATGGGGGAAGGTCTGGGGACAGAGGCAGATTCTGGTTTACAGGGCCTGAAATTTATATAATTTAGGGACCCTCTGTAAGACAAATAATTTTTTAATGCAAATGCACTGTAAAACAATGTGCATAGAGTTAACAATACTGTACTGAAAACTTAAAAATTTGTTAAGGGGTTTATTCTGTCATGTGTTTTTTACCACAATAAAAAATGCAAATGCAAAAAAAAAAAAAAGAGCATGATGGACAAGGAAAAACTAAGAGAATACTAAGTTAATCTCCTTCTCATAATTAAGTTCTTGTGAAATCCAGGATTGGATCCTGGATCAGAAAAAGGCCACTAATGGAAAAACTAGCAAATGCAAGTAAGGTCTATAGTTTACTTAATAGTACATATCAATGTTAATTTCCTATGGTTATGTAAGATGTTAACATTAGTGGAAGCTGGGTGAAGTATGTGTATAGGAATTCTCTGTACTATTTCTGCAAATTTTCAAGTCTAAAATTATTTCAAAATTGTTTAAATTTTTTTTTAAAATATTTGAACTATGTTCATAAACCAAGTATTTCTAACTCAGTGCCTGTGTATACCAATGATATTAGTAATATTGATAGTAATAATGATAACAACGTGATTTTTAAAACTTTCCATTCCTGGCTACCTACCAGGAATGTACCAGGAGCTATGTTAGGATCTTGTCTGTGTTCTTTCCTTTAACTTTCACAATCCGAAGTCATAAAGTTAAGTAACATGAACGAGGTGATACTTCTAGTAATGGCAGAGCTATGATGTCAACTTTTTTTGTAATCTACTAGAAAAGTTGAAAGTTAATTACTTACTGCTTGAAAGAGACCAAATAGCAACTTGAAAATATGGGCAATGCTGAATAACTGTGCTACATTATTTCTGTTTCTTGCTCTTTTGTCTAAGACTTCAAGCCATGTCAATAATGTAGAAATTCAAGAATATAAATTAATTAATACCCTAGGTGAGTAATGTACCCCTTACTTCCCAAAAATTTTTCTACAGAAATTCCCCAGATTTGCATGCCTTGGAAGATTTTCCCAAGCACTTTCTCACACATTGATTTTACTTAATATACACAACCGCCAAGTGAAACAGATTTGATTTTCCTCATTTACACAAAAAGAAAACTAACTCTTAAGGGGATTGAGAGACTTTCCCTTGCTCACCTTCCCATCTCCTTACCCCAGTCAACTAACAACTCCAGCCATTTTTGTCCATTGAAATGAAAGTAAACTAACATCAAGGGTATCCCTGAGTGAGAAAATAGAGAGGAAAGGAATGACAGCAGGGGAGGCAGCAGGCAGACAGGCAGAAGAAAGACATTTTGGCTAATGGTTAAAAACATGTATGTACGCTCAGCTCAGCCACTTTCCATCTGTGACCTGGGCAAATTACACTCTCTGCCTCTTTCTCCTCAGCAGGAAAATAAAGTATTTGTTTTAGAAGGTAGTTAGGCATAGATGAGGCCTTGAGGGTGGGGTTCCTGATGGAATTAGTGTACTTATAAAAAAGAGAGATCAGCCCTCTGTCTCTACCATGTGAGGACACAGCAAGAAAGCAGCCATCTACAAGCCTAGAGAGGGCCCTCACCAGGAACCAAATCTGCCAGCACCTTGATCTTGTACTTCCCAGCCTCCAGAACTGTAGAAAAAGATTTGTGTTGTTTAAGCCTCCTAGTCTATGGTTTTTTTTTTTCTTTTTCTTTTTCTTTTTTGTGTGTGGGGTATAAAGTTGACTATCAATGGTTGTGTACAATGTACAATGTATATTTTTTGTTATAGCAGCTCAAGCTAAGGTATTATCCCACCTGGGTAAATAGTACCTTCATGAAATCCTCCTCAAAATCCTAGTTTAGTGTGACTTAGATTTCCTACCAAGACCCTGATTCACACTGTAGCAATGTTACAAAACCAAACAGATAAGGACCTGGCCAAGGCTGGACTCTGTAGGGGTGACTCACACCTGCAGTTGTTCCTTCTGGGAACTGGATTCTTAACTACAGCAACTAATTAGTATGTGAGCTGCAAGAATCCATTAGGGTCCACTCAATCCAGAAAGCTACTTTTAATAATACTACCTTTAGTAAAAGCATAGGAGAGTGCTTTTATTCTGGGCTCTAGGAAGACCACAAAATAATTCATTGAAAATGATTGGACCCAACATTCTACAAAATACACTCCCAGTTCCCTTCAAAACTGTCAAAGTTACGAAAAACAAAGAAAAATTGAGAAACCATTTCAGACCAGAGAAGACTAAAGAGACATGACAACTAAATGCAATGTGACATCCTAAATTGGATCATGAAACCAAGAAAGGACATTAGTAGAAAAACTGGAGAGATTCAAATGAAGTCTGGAGTTTAGTTAATGGTAATGTATCAATTCTGTTTTCTTGGTTTTGACACAAGTACTGTGACAATATAAGATGTTAACACAGGAGAAACCAAAACTGGGTGAGGGATCTATGGGAACACTGAAACTTTTCTGTAAATTCAAAATACTCCAAAGAAAAAGCTTATTTAAAAATATATATATAGGACCTACATTTATAGAGTGAGAACTATATACAGGTTAATAGTTAACTTAAGTATAAATAATGTGTTTACAACAATGAATGCTGCAAACTAGGTTTCTTATATAAACTTGATATACCTCTCATAATACTTCGTGATGAAAACCCTTCATCATGCAGAGCCGAGAGAAGTTGTGCTGAGAGAACAGTCAATGGAAAAGAGACTCCAACTCACACGTGCATCCCCACTCCATCAGGAAGAAATGAAACACCTTGCCAAATAACTGCAAAACAAAGCAGTACATTAACTCATACACAATTGCCACTGTTCAGCCCGAATAAGAGTGCTATTGAATGTCTCCTTTGTTAGTTTATGGCTTGCAAAAGCAATTCCACATCTCTTCTTACCCTAGTTTCTGTTTCTTAAATGGAGCACTTAGGTGATTGAAATGACAGAAGCTTGGTTTCAACCAGAGAGTGGGGTGCATCTGGGGAGACACTGAGAAATAGCCCTAGGAGAGCCACTTCAGATGGGACACTGACTCAGATATCTGGCCATAGGCCTCAGCC
Organism: Cynocephalus volans; assembly: GCF_027409185.1. Taxonomy (NCBI): domain Eukaryota; kingdom Metazoa; phylum Chordata; class Mammalia; order Dermoptera; family Cynocephalidae; genus Cynocephalus; species Cynocephalus volans. Next base: position 77,321,422 of record NC_084474.1, on the reverse strand, counting down.
TTTAAGGCCTCATGCCTTTTATTCCCCAGCTATGAAATGTGTCAATCTCATCAGGTATTAACCCTTAGCAAAGAGCAGTGGATACAGAGAGGCTCAGGGAGCCATGGTAAGAACAAGTTCACATGGGCCCATACAGGTGTGGACAGAGTCTCATAGTCCTTTATGCCTTGTATTAGTCTGTTCAGGCTGCCATAGCAAAATACCATAGACAAGACAACAGCTTAAACAACAGAAATTTATTCTCACAGTTCAGAAGATCGAAAAGTCTAAGGTCCAGGTCCAGCAGAGTTTGGTTTCTGGTGAAGGTTCTCTTCCTGGCTTGCAAATAGCCACCTTCTTGCTGTATTCTCAGATGACAGAGAAAGAACAAGTTCTTGTGTCTTCTAAGACCACTAATCCCGTCATGGGGACCACACCCTTCTGACCTCATCTATACCTAATTACCTCCCAACGGCTCCACCTCCAAATACCATCACATTGTGACTTAGGGCTTCAACATTTGAATTTCAGGGGACACGTTCAACCCCTAACATGCCTCTCCAATCTTAAGGACATGCAACACATTTTTGTTGATGCTACTAACAGAAAATGAGATTCTCCACCAAAACACGTATAGCAGGGACTTGTCTCTTATATATACCTGTATTCCCTTAGCTGGTTAGTACCCAAAACAGAGTAGACACTTGATAATTACTTGCTTGGTGAGTTAATTAGTTTATCAACCAATTGCTGCCCCTTTACATTGACAGCATCTTGAGAAAAGGTTTTACTAGGCCCCCAACCAATAGTCTCAAATTTTATTCACATTTTTGTGTTTTTATTTTGACCTCTGCACCTCACTCAAAAGGTCATTATATGCTCCCAAGCTACCTTATAAAAAAAATTCTGTGACTTTATTATTCTTCCCTCAATTAAAAAATAATACTAGAATGGAGAAAACAGACAAGAAAGAATAAGTTCACATAATTATTGGGATCTCTGGTTTCATGGTGTATGAAAAATATTTGGAAAATTAGTAGTGCAATTTTACAGAATGAGTAGTTTAACCTAGTCCCTTGTCTTTAAGCTTAACCAAGGATCACTCCTCCAAGAAGTTAAAGGTCATTAAAAGCATATTTCCCGCAAAAAAAAAAAAAAGACCCTGGGGGGTTTCAAGATGGCGGCGGCTGCGGCGGCTGGCGCGGAGTAGCTGAGGTGGAAAAGGTGGCCACTGGGCCTCAGGCAGCCGGGAAACTTGTGGACCTTCCTCTGGCCATCTCTTAAGGGAGGACTGCTGCTGCTGGCCGGTCGTGGGGGGTGACCGCCACTTTGCCCCCGGCAGGAGAGGCTGCCTCATTTACAGGCAACAGCTTTGAAGTGTGGAGCAGGAAAAGAACTGTTTCTTAGCTGCAAAAGCGAGTCTTGAAACAGGGAACACGGCGCCAGGGCTGCTGTGGATGCAGCCAGGATCCCGGAGGCTGGGGCCGCACTGAAGGCGGCCAGCTGCCCTATTCAAGATTCGAGGTTTCAGGCCGGCATTAAAGAAGATTCCTGGGAGCGCCCGAGCGGCGCCGCGACTGAACAGCCCGAGGCGGCAGCGCCGAGAACACGGAAGGCAACAAACCAGAGACAGAGCGAGCGCCCGACCTGGCACAGCACTGTGAGTGATCCCTGGCACAGCTCTGTTCGGGGGGTGGTTGCCCACGCGGCTCCCCGACTGCACCACCAGGCCACTCACTGCCCCGGTGCTGCCTCCATTTTCCCAGGTGCGGGCAGCTCCGCCCTGCTCGGCCATCACTGAGCCCATTTGCTTGGCCTGGCGCGGGGCTTTCCGGACCCTGCGGGCCGGCTTCCTCTCCCACTCCCTCCACGGTTCTCTGGCAGGGCTGGGGGTGTGGGGCGTCCAGACCAGTTTTGGGAGGGCTAGGGAGTACGGGCGGGCCGACTGTCACTCCACCACACCCTGGACTCCGGCCCTGGTAAACTTCCTGTTACTGGGAGGCAGATACCATCTCTGCGACCACCAGTTTGGAAAAAAGCCTAACGAATTTCTGGTTGGGAATAGTGTGGTAGGAGAGTTCCCAGGTCCGCTTGAACCTGCCGGAGAGCAGGCTGCAGGCGGGCACTAGACTCGGTTTATACCGGGGGGATACAAAGGTGAACAAGACCCGAGAAAGATCTACACAGTGTTACAAAGGCACCCAGAGAGACCGGTCGTCTGTGCCTAGCAGAAACCTGGTAGACTTCCTGGGCGAGGCGGTGCTGAGCAGGGTCTTGAAGGCCCAGCTGATAGACGAGGGGTGCAGAAGACACGCCCCAACCCAGCACAGTGTGCACAGAGGGGGGAGACGTGCGGCCAGGGAGGCGGAGACTCGACAGAAACCACACACCCGGTGGGGTCGCCACTGCACGATCTAACAGCCTGGGCCAGAGCACACGGAACGGGGAGAAGTCCTGTACAGAAAGTGAAAGCTCAACAGAGATCACACACCCTGTGGTACGTGATCCACCAGCCCAGCAGAGTACAAGCTGACCAGAAAGGTGGATCCCCGGAGAAGCCCAAGACCCGAGGCAACCACACACACAAGACACTAGAGGCCAACTGAGCAGTCACGGCGGGAGCCATACCAAATTGGCAACAACAGCAACATCCTAGTTAGTCATTAGTCTTAAACCGGTGGACTGTGAAACCCCCTGCCACAATGAATAAACACCAAAAAAAAGACACCAGAAATACAAAAAATCAAGAAAGTACACCACCAAAAGTTAATAAATCTCATACTCTAGATCCTATAGAACAAGAAGCCCTTGAAATAACTGACAAGGAATTTCGAGTGATAATTCTAAAGAAACTGAATGAGATACAAGAAAACTCAGCTAGACATCATGATGAAATGAGGAAAAGTATACAGGATCTGAAAGAGGAAATATACAAGGAAATCAATGTCCTGAAAAAAAATGTAGCAGAACTTGCTGAACTGAAGAAGTTATTCAGCGAAATAAAAAACACAACGGAGAGTTTAACCAGCAGGCTTGTCGAAGTTGAAGAGAGAACCTCTGAACTTGAAGATGGGCTGTTTGAAATAACACAAGCAGACAAAAAGAAAGAAAAAAGAATCAAGAACATGGAAGAAAATCTGAGAGAGATATCAGACAACCTCAAGCGCTCAAATATCCGAGTCATGGGTATTCCAGAAGGGGAGGAAAATGGAGATTCCATTGAAAACATATTCAACAAAATAGTGGCAGAAAACTTCCCAGGTATAGGAAAAATCACAGATCTTCAGATCCAGGAAGCTCAACGATCTCCAAACGTATTCAACCCAAAAAGGCCTTCTCCAAGACATGTCATAGTCAAATTGGCAAAACTCAGAGACAAAGAGAGAATCTTAAAAGCTGCAAGAGAGAAGTGTCAAATCACCTATAAGGGAGCCCCAATCAGGTTAACATCAGACTTTTCATCACAAACCCTAAAAGCTAGAAAGGAATGGGATGATATTTTCAAAATACTAAAAGACAAAGATTGCCAACCAAGAATACTCTACCCTGCAAGGCTATCCTTCCGAAATGAGGGGCAAATAGTATATTTCTCAGACAAACAAAAACTGCGGGAGTTCACTACCACAAGACCACCCTTACAAGAAATCCTCAAGGGAGTACTGGGTTTGGTTCCTGAAAAATAACTACCACTGCCATAAAAACCTAAGAAAAATCTAAACCCGCTAGTACAATAAAAATGGCATTCATGAAGAGAAAACAAGCTAACAAAAACACTATCTACAACCTAAGGAACCAACAAACAAAGAAACCAAACAGTAAATCAGAAAGCAAGGAACAAAAGACACCTAAGACAACCAAACAACCAATAAAATGCTAAGAATAAATCAACACCTTTCAATAACAACTCTTAATGTTAAAGGCTTAAATTCCCCAATTAAAAGACACAGACTGGCTGACTGGATCAAAAAGCAGGACCCAACTATATGCTGCCTACAAGAGACCCACCTCACCCATAAAGATTCACACAGACTAAGAGTGAAAGGATGGAAAAAGATTTACCATGCCAACAGAAAAGAAAAACGAGCTGGAGTGGCTATTCTTATATCTGACAAAATAGACTTTAAACTAAAAACCATAAAAAGAGACAATGAGGGACACTACTTAATGATAAAAGGACTGATCCATCAAGAAGACATAACAATCATAAATATGTACGCACCCAATGTTGGAGCAGCCAGATTTATAAAACAAACTCTATTAGACCTAAAGAAGGAAATAGACACTAATACCATAATAGCAGGGGACCTGAACACTCCACTGTCAATATTAGACAGATCATCTAGGCAAAGAATCAGTAGAGAAACACAAGATCTAAACAAGACTCTAGACCAATTGGAATTGGCAGATATCTACAGAACATTCCACCCAACAACCTCAGAATATTCATTCTTCTCATCAGCACATGGATCATTCTCCAAGATAGATCACATATTAGGTCACAAATCAAGTCTCAATAAATTCAAAAAAATTGGAATTATCCCATGTATCTTCTCAGACCACAATGGATTAAAACTAGAAATTAATAACAAGCGAAACTCTGGAAACTATACAAACACATGGAAATTAAACAGCATTCTACTTAATGACATATGGGTCCAAGAAGAAATCAAGCAGGAAATCAAAAAGTTTATTGAAACTAATGAAAACAATGATACATCATACCAAAACCTGTGGGATACTGCAAAAGCAGTATTGAGGGGAAAATTTATTGCATTAAATGCTCACTTCAGAAGAATGGAAAGATGGCAAGTGAACAACCTAACACTTCACCTTAAAGAACTAGAAAAACAAGAACAATCCAATCCTAAAGTTAGCAGACGGAGAGAAATCATTAAGATCAGAGCAGAACTAAATGAAATTGAAAACCAAAAAACAATTCAAAAGATCAACGAATCAAAAAGTTGGTTTTTTGAAAAGATAAATAAAATTGACAAACCATTAGCATGGCTAACAAAAAAAAGAAGAGAGAAGACTCAAATACCAAAAATTAGAAATGAAAAAGGCGATATTACAACTGATTCATCTGAAATACAAGGAATCATTCGAGACTACTATAAACAACTATACGCCAACAAATTTGAAAATCTGGAGGAAATGGATAAATTTCTGGACACACACAAGCTCCCAAAACTGAACCGTGAAGACGTAGAAAATTTGAACAGACCAATAACAATAAATGAGATTGAAGCTGTTATCAGAAGGCTCCCAACAAAGAAAAGCCCAGGACCAGATGGATTCACAGCAGAATTTTACCAAACATTCAAAGAGGAATTGACACCCATTCTTTACAAACTATTCCAAAAGATTGAAATGGACGCAAATCTCCCAAACTCATTCTATGAAGCAAACATCATCCTGATACCAAAACCAGGTAAAGATATAACCAAAAAAGAAAACTACAGGCCGATATCCTTGATGAATATAGATGCAAAAATCCTCACTAAAATACTAGCAAACAGAATACAGCAACACATACGAAAAATTATTCAGCACGATCAAGTGGGATTCATCCCAGGGATGCAAGGTTGGTTCAACATACGCAAATCAATAAATGTGATACACCATATTAATAAACTCAAACACAAGGACCATATGATCATCTCTATAGATGCTGAAAAAGCATTTGATAAAGTTCAGCACTCATTCATGACAAAGACCCTCTATAAGTTAGGTATAGAGGGAAAGTATCTCAACATAATTAAAGCCATATATGCCAAACCCACTGCCAATATCATCCTGAATGGGGAAAAGCTGAAAGCTTTTCCTTTAAGAACAGGCACTAGACAAGGATGCCCACTCTCACCACTCCTATTCAACATAGTGTTGGAAGTACTAGCCAGAGCAATCAGAGAAGAGAAGGAAATAAAGGGCATCCAGATTGGAAAAGATGAAGTCAAACTGTCCCTGTTTGCAGATGACATGATCCTATATATCGAACAGCCTAAAACCTCTACAAAAAAACTCTTGGAATTGATAAATGATTTCAGCACAGTAGCAGGATACAAAATCAACACACAAAAATCAGTAGCATTTCTTTTCTCCAATAGTGAACATGCAGAAGGAGAAATCAAGAAAGCCTGCCCATTTACAATAGCCACCAAAAAAATAAAATACTTAGGAATTGAGTTAACCAAGGAGGTGAAAAATCTCTATAATGAGAACTACAAACCACTGCTGAGAGAAATTAGAGAGGATACAAGAAGATGGAAAGATATTCCATGCTCTTGGATTGGAAGAATCAACATAGTGAAAATGTCCATACTACCCAAAGTGATATACAAATTCAATGCAATCCCCATCAAAATTCCAAAGACATTTTTCTCAGAAATGGAAAAAACTATTCAGACATTTATATGGAACAATAAAAGACCACGAATAGCCAAAGCAATGCTCAGCCAAAAAAATAAAGCTGGAGGCATAACACTACCTGACTTTAAGCTATACTACAAAGCTATAATAACCAAAACAGTATGGTACTGGCATAAAAACAGACACACTGACCAATGGAATAGAATAGAGAATCCAGAAATCAACCCACACACTTACTGCCATCTGATCTTTGACAAAGGCACCAAGCCTATTCACTGGGAAAGGGACTGCCTCTTCAGCAAGTGGTGCTGGGATAACTGGATATCGATATGCAGGAGAATGAAACTAGATCCATACCTCTCACCGTATACTAAAATCAACTCAAAATGGATTAAGGATTTAAATATACACCCTGAGACAATAAAACTTCTTAAAGAAAACATAGGGGAAACACTTCAGGAAATAGGACTGGGCACAGACTTCATGAATACGACCCCAAAAGCACGGGAAACCAAAGGAAAAATAAACAAATGGGATTATATCAAACTAAAAAGCTTCTGCACAGCAAAACAAACAATTAAAAGAGTTAAAAGACAACCAACAGAGTGGGAGAAAATATTTGCAAAATATACATCTGACAAAGGATTAATATCCAGAATATATAAGGAACTCAAACAACTTTACAAGAAGAAAACAAGCAACCCAATTAAAAAATGGGCAAAAGAGCTAAGTAGGCATTTCTCTAAGGAAGATATCCAAATGGCCAACAGACATATGAAAAAATGCTCAACATCACTCAGCATCCGGGAAATGCAAATCAAAACCACATTGAGATACCATCTAACCCCAGTTAGGATGGCTAAAATCCAAAAGACTATGAACGATAAATGCTGGCGAGGCTGCGGAGAAAAAGGAACTCTCATACATTGTTGGTGGGACTGCAAAATGGTGCAGCCTCTATGGAAAATGGTATGGAGGTTCCTTAAACAATTGCAGATAGATCTACCATACGACCCAGCCATCCCACTGTTGGGAATATACCCAGAGGAATGGAAATCATCAAGTCGAAGGTATACCTGTTCCCCAATGTTTATCGCAGCACTCTTTACAATAGCCAAGAGTTGGAACCAGCCCAAATGCCCATCATCAGATGAGTGGATACGGAAAATGTGGTACATCTACACAATGGAATACTACTCAGCTATAAAAACGAATGAAATACTGCCATTTGCAACAACATGGATGGACCTCGAGAGAATTATATTAAGTGAAACAAGTCAGGCACAGAAAGAGAAACACCACATGTTCTCACTTATTGGTGGGAGCTAAAAATTAATATATAAATTTCACACACACACATACACACATACACACACAAACCGGGGGGGGGGGAAGAAGATATAACAACCACAATTATTTGAAGTTGATACAACAAACAAACAGAAAGGACATGGTTGGGGGGGAGGGGGGGAGGGAGAAGGGAGGGAGGTTTTGGTGATGGGGAGCATTAATCAGCTACAATGTATATCGACAAAATAAAATTTAAAAAAAATTTAAAAAAAAAAAAAAAAAAGGAAAAAAAAAAAAAAAAGCATATTTCCCGCAATGATTTCTTGGATAAAACACCAAAAGCACAGGCAAAAAAAGAAAAGTAGACAAATGGGAATACATCAAAGTTAAAAGTTTCTGTGCACCAAAGGGCAAAGTCAACACAGTGAAAAGTCAACCTACAGAATGGGAAAGAATATTTTCATATCGTAATCTGATAAGAGGCTAATATCCAGATATATAAAGAACTCATAACTAAACATCAAAAAAATCAAACAGCCCAATTTTTTTTTTTTTAATTTTCTTTTGTCGATATACATTGTGGCTGATTATTGCTCCCCATCACCAAAACCTCCCTCCCTCCTCCCTACCCCCTCCCCCACAACAATGTCCTTTCTGTTTGCTTATCATATCAACTTCAAGTAATTGTGGGTGTGTGTGTGTGAATTTATATATTAATTTTTAGCTCCCACCAATAAGTGAGAACATGTGGTATTTCTCTTTCTGTGCCTGACTTGTTTCACTTAATATAATTCTCTCAAGGTCCATCCATGTTGTTGCAAATGGCAGTATTTCATTCGTTTTTATAGCTGAGTAGTATTCCATTGTGTAGATGTACCACATTTTCTGTATCCACTCATCTGATGATGGACATTTGGGCTGGTTCCAACTCTTGGCTATTGTAAAGAGTGCTGCGATGAACATTGGGGAACAGGTGTACCTTCGACTTGATGATTTCCATTCCTCTGGGTATATACCCAACAGTGGGATAGCTGGGTCGTATGGTAGATCTATCTGCAATTGTTTGAGGAACCTCCATACCATTTTCCATAGAGGCTGCACCATTTTGCAGTCCCACCAACAATGTATGAGAGTTCCTTTTTCTCCGCAACCTTGCCAGCATTTATCGTTCAGAGTCTTTTGGATTTTAGCCATCCTAACTGGGGTTAGATGGTATCTCAATGTGGTTTTGATTTGCATTTCCCGGATGCTGAGTGATCTTGAGCATTTTTTCATATGTCTGTTGGCCATTTGTATATCTTCCTTAGAGAAATGCCTACTTAGCTCTTTTGCCCATTTTTTTTTTTTTTTTTTTTTATTTGCAGCTTCAAATGGGGCTGGTTTTATTGTCATTTATATGTTGTGAATGTTATTTTACAACTTTTTAAAATATCCATGAATGCAACAAAATACTTATATTTTAATATAAGTCAATTATGTCTTAATCTTATGCAAACGGTGGTTATCGACCCAGTCTCGCCCACTCAACCATGGTGAACATTGCAAATAAGAAGAAACTGTACCACTGCTATATGCATTCACTTCTAAGGAAAGTGAACCAAGTCTTTTTTTTTTTTTTTTTTTTTTTTTTTTTTCTTTCTTTTTTTTTTTTTTTTTTTTTTAATTTTATTTTGTCGATATACATTGTAGCTGATTAATGCTCCCCATCACCAAAACCTCCCTCCCTTCTCCCTCCCCCCCCCCAACAATGTCCTTTCTGTTTGCTTGTTGTATCAACTTCAAGTAATTGTGGTTGTTATATCTTCTTCCCTCCCCCCCCCGATTTGTGTGTGTGTGTGTGTATGTGTGTGTGTGAATTTATATATTAATGTTTAGCTCCCTCCAATAAGTGAGAACATGTGGTATTTCTCTTTCTGTGCCTGACTTGTTTCACTTAATATAATTCTCTCAAGGTCCATCCATGTTGTTGCAAATGGCAGTATTTCATTCGTTTTTATAGCTGAGTAGTATTCCATTGTGTAGATGTACCACATTTTCCGTATCCACTCATCTGATGATGGGCATTTGGGCTGGTTCCAACTCTTGGCTATTGTAAAGAGTGCTGCGATGAACATTGGGGAACAGGTATACCTTCGACTTGATGATTTCCATTCCTCTGGGTATATTCCCAACAGTGGGATGGCTGGGTCGTATGGTAGATCTATTTGCAATTGTTTAAGGAACCTCCATACCATTTTCCATAGAGGCTGCACCATTTTGCAGTCCCACCAACAATGTATGAGAGTTCCTTTTTCTCCGCAGCCTCGCCAGCATTTATCGTTCATAGTCTTTTGGATTTTAGCCATCCTAACTGGGGTTAGATGGTATCTCAATGTGGTTTTGATTTGCATTTCCCGGATGCTGAGTGATGTTGAGCATTTTTTCATATGTCTGTTGGCCATTTGGATATCTTCCTTAGAGAAATGCCTACTTAGCTCTTTTGCCCATTTTTTAATTGGGTTGCTTGTTTTCTTCTTGTAAAGTTGTTTGAGTTCCTTATATATTCTGGATATTAATCCTTTGTCATATGTATATTTTGCAAATATTTTCTCCCACTCAGTTGTCTTTTAACTCTGTTAATTGTTTCTTTTGCTGTGCAGAAGCTTTTTAGTTTGACATAATCCCATTTGTTTATTTTTCCTTTGGTTGCCCGTGCTTTTGGGGTCGTATTCATGAAGTCTGTGCCCAGTCCTATTTCCTGAAGTGTTTCTCCTATGTTTTCTTTAAGAAGTTTTATTGTTTCAGGGTGTATATTTAAATCCTTAATCCATTTTGAGTTGATTTTAGTATACAGTGAGAGGTATAGATATAGTTTCATTCTCCTGCATATGGATATCCAGTTATCCCAGCACCATTTGCTGAAGAGGCAGTCCCTTCCCCAGTGAATAGGCTTGGTGCCTTTGTCAAAGATCAGATGGAAGTAAGTGTGTGGGTTGATATCTGGATTCTCTATTATATTCCATTGGTCAGTGTGTCTGTTTTTATGCCAGTACCATACTGTTTTGGTTATTATAGCTTTGTAGTATAGCTTAAAGTCAGGTAGTGTTATGCCTCCAGCTTTATTTTTTTTGCTCAGCATTGCTTTGGCTATGCGTGGTCTTTTATTGTTCCATATAAATGTCTGGATAGTTTTTTCCATTTCTGAGAAAAATATCTTTGGAATTTTGACGGGGACTGCATTGAATTTGTAGATCACTTTGGGTAGTATGGACATTTTCACTATGTTGATTCTTCCAATCCGAGAGCATGGGATATCTTTCCATCTTCTTGTATCCTCTCTAATTTCTCTCAGCAGTGGTTTGTAGTTCTCATTATAGAGATTTCTCACCTCCTTGGTTAACTCAATTCCTAAGTATTTTATTTTTTTGGTGGCTATTGTAAATGGGCAGGCTTTCTTGATTTCTCCTTCTGCATGTTCACTATTGGAGAAAAGAAATGCTACTGATTTTTGTGTGTTGATTTTGTATCCTGCTACTGTGCTGAAATCATTTATCAATTCCAAGAGTTTTTTTGTAGAGGTTTTAGGCTGTTCGATATATAGGATCATGTCATCTGCAAACAGGGACAGTTTGACTTCATCTTTTCCAATCTGGATGCCCTTTATTTCCTTCTCTTCTCTGATTGCTCTGGCTAGTACTTCCAACACTATGTTGAATAGGAGTGGTGAGAGTGGGCATCCTTGTCTAGTGCCTGTTCTTAAAGGAAAAGCTTTCAGCTTTTCCCCATTCAGGATGATATTGGCAGTGGGTTTGGCATATATGGCTTTAATTATGTTGAGATACTTTCCCTCTATACCTAACTTATAGAGGGTCTTTGTCATGAATGAGTGCTGAATTTTATCAAATGCTTTTTCAGCATCTATAGAGATGATCATATGGTCCTTGTGTTTGATTTTATTAATATGGTGTATCACATTTATTGATTTGCATATGTTGAACCAACTTTGCATCCCTGGGATGAATCCCACTTGATCGTGGTGAATAATTTTACGTATGTGTTGCTGTATTCTGTTTGCTAGTATTTTAGTGAGGATTTTTGCATCTATATTCATCAAGGATATCAGCCTGTAGTTTTCTTTTTTGGTTATATCTTTACCTAGTTTTGATATCAGGATGATGTTTGCTTCATAGAATGAGTTTGGGAGATTTGCGTCCGTTTCAATCTTTTGGAATAGTTTGTAAAGAATCGGTGTCAATTCCTCTTTGAATGTTTGGTAAAATTCTGCTGTGAATCCATCTGGTCCTGGGCTTTTCTTTGTTGGGAGCCTTCTGATAACAGCTTCAATTTCCTTTATTGTTATTGGTCTGTTCAAATTTTCTACGTCTTCATGGTTCAGTTTTGGGAGCTTGTGTGTGTCCAGAAATTTATCCATTTCCTCCAGATTTTCAAATTTGTTGGCGTATAGTTGTTTATAGTAGTCTCGAATGATTCCTTGTATTTCAGATGAATCAGTTGTAATATCGCCTTTTTCATTTCTAATTTTTGTTATTTGAGTCTTCTCTCTTCTCTTTTTTGTTAGCCATGCTAATGGTTTGTCAATTTTATTTATCTTTTCAAAAAACCAACTTTTTGATTCGTTGATCTTTTGAATTGTTTTTTGGTTTTCAATTTCATTCAGTTCTGCTCTGATCTTAATGATTTCTTTCCATCTGCTAACTTTAGGTTTGGATTGTTCTTGTTTTTCTAGTTCTTTAAGGTGAAGCGTTAGGTTGTTCACTTGCCATCTTTCTATTCTTCTGAAGTGAGCATTTAATGCAATAAATTTCCCCCTTAATACTGCTTTTGCAGTATCCCACAGGTTTTGGCATGATGTATCATTGTTTTCATTAGTTTCAATAAATTTTTTGATTTCCTGCTTGATTTCTTCTTGGACCCATATGTCATTAAGTAGAATGCTGTTTAATTTCCATGTGTTTGTATAGTTTCCAGAGTTTCGTTTGTTATTAATTTCTAGTTTTAATCCATTGTGGTCTCAGAAGATACATGGGATAATTCCAATTTTTTTGAATTTATTGAGACTTGATTTGTAACTTAATATGTGATCTATCCTTGAAAATGATCCATGTGCTGATGAGAAGGATGAATATTCTGAGGTTGTTGGATGGAATGTTCTGTAGATATCTGCCAATTCCAATTGGTCTAGAGTCTTGTTTAGATCTTGTGTTTCTCTACTGATTCTTTGCCTAGATGATCTGTCTAATATTGACAGTGGGGTGTTCAGGTCCCCTGCTATTATGGTATTAGTGTCTATTTCCTTCTTTAGGTCTAATAGAGTTTGTTTTATAAATCTGGCTGCTCCAACATTGGGTGCGTACATATTTATGATTGTTATGTCTTCTTGATGGATCAGTCCTTTTATCATTAAGTAGTGTCCCTCATTGTCTCTTTTTATGGTTTTTAGTTTAAAGTCTATTTTGTCAGATATAAGAATAGCTACTCCAGCTTGTTTTTCTTTTCTGTTTGCATGGTAAATCTTTTTCCATCCTTTCACTCTTAGTCTATGTGAATCTTTATGGGTGAGGTGGGTCTCTTGCAGGCAGCATATAGTTGGGTCCTCCTTTTTGATCCAGTCAGCCAGTCTGTGTCTTTTGATTGGGGAATTTAAGCCTTTTACATTAAGAGTTGTTATTGAAAGGTATTGATTTATTCCTAGCATTTTATTGGTTCTTTGGTTGTCTTAGGTGTCTTTTGTTCCTTGCTTTCTGATTTACTGTTTGGTTTCTGTGTTTGTTGGTTCCTTAGGTTGTAGGTAGCGTTTTTGTTTGCTTGTCTCTTCATGAATGCCATTTTTATTATACTAGTGGGTTTTGATTTTTCTTGGGTTTTTATGGCAGTGGTAGTTATTTGTCAGGAACCAAACCCAGTACTCCCTTGAGGATTTCTTGTAAGGGTGGTCGTGTGGTAGTGAACTCCCACAGTTTTTGTTTGTCTGAGAAATATACTGTTTGCCCTTCATTTTGGAAGGATAGCCTTGCAGGGTAGAGTATTCTTGGCTGGCAATCTTTGTCTTTTAGTATTTTGAAAATATCATCCCATTCCTTTCTAGCTTTTAGGGTTTGTGATGAAAAGTCTGATGTTAGCCTGATTGGGGCTCCCTTATACGTGATTTGACGCTTCTCTCTTGCAGCTTTTAAGATTCTCTCTTTTTCTCTGAGTTTTGCCAATTTGAATATAACATGTCTTGGAGAAGGCCTTTTTGGGTTGAATATGTTTGGAGATCATTGAGCTTCCTAGATCTGAAGATCTGTGATTTTTCCTAAACCTGGGAAGTTTTCTGCCACTATTTTGTTGAATATGTTTTCAATGGAATCTCCATTTTCCTCCCCTTCTGGAATACCCATGACTCGGATATTTGAGCACTTAAGGTTGTCTGATATCTCTCTCAGATTTTCTTCCATGTCCTTGATTCTTTTTTCTTTCTTTTTGTCTGCTTGTGTCATTTCAAACAGCCCATCTTCAAGTTCAGAGGTTCTCTCTTCAACTTTGACAAGCCTGCTGGTTAAACTCTCCGTTGTGTTTTTTATTTCGCTGAATATCTTCTTCAGTTCAGCAAGTTCTGCTACATTTTTTTTCAGGACATTGATTTCCTTGTACATTTCCTCTTTCAGATCCTGTATACTTTTCCTCATTTCATCATGATGTCTAGCTGAGTTTTCTTGTATCTCATTCAGTTTCCTTAGAATTATCACTCGAAATTCCTTGTCAGTTATTTCAAGGGCTTCTTGTTCTATAGGATCTAGAGTTTGAGATTTATTAACTTTTGGTGGTGTACTTTCTTGATTTTTTGTATTTCTGGTATCTTTTTTTTGATGTTTATTCATTGTGGCAGGGGGTTTCACAGTCCACCGGTTTGAGACTAATGACTAACTAAGATGTTGGTGTGGTTGCCAATTTCGTATGGCTACCTCCGTTACTGCTCAGTTGGCCTCTAGTGCCTTGTGTGTATGGTTGCCTCGGGTCTTGGGCCTCTCCGGGGAGCCACCTTTCTGGTCAGCTTGGACTCTGCTGGGCTGGTGGATCACGTACCACAGGGTGTGTGATTGCTGTTGAGCTTTCACTTCCTGTGCAGGACTTCTCCCTGTTCCGTGTGCCCTGGCCCAGGCTGTTGGATCGTGCAGTGGTGACCCCACAGGGTGTGTGGTTTCTGTTGAGTCTCCGCCTCCCTGGCCGCACGTCTCCCCACTCTGTGTGCACTGGGCTGGGCTGGGACGTGTCTTCTGCAACCCTCGTCTATCAGCTGGGCCTTCAAGACCCTGCTGGCACTGCCTCGCCCAGGAAGTCTACCAGGTTTCTGGTAAGCACAGACGACCGGTCGCTCTGGGTGCCTTTGTAGCACTATGTAGATCTTTCTCGGGACTTGTTCACCTTTGTATCCCCCCGGTATGGATCGAGTCTAGCGCCCACCTGCAGCCAGCCCTCCGGCAGGTTCAAGCGGACTTGGGAACTCTCCTACCACACTATTCTCAATCAGAAATTGGTTAGGCGTTTTTCCGAACTGGTGGCCGCAGAGATGGTATCTGCCTCCCAGTAACAGGAAGTTTACCGGGGGCCGGAGTCCAGGGTGTGGTGGAGTGACAGTCGGCCCTGCCCATACTTCCTTGCCCTCCTGACACTGCCGGGGACGCCCCACGCCACCAGCCCCACCAGAGTACCGCGGAGGGAGTGGGAGGGGAGGCCGGCCCGCAGGTTCTGGAAAGCCCCGCGCCGAGCCAAGCAAGTGGGAAGGCTCAGTGAGGGGCCGAGCCGAGCCGGGCCGGAGCTGCCAGCACCTGGGAAATGGAGGCAGCCCCGGGGCGGTGAGTGACCCGGTGATGCAGGCGGGAGCCGGGTGGGCGTCAGCCCCCCAAGCAGGGCCACACAGCCCAATTTAAAAACGACTTGAACAAACATTTCTCCAAATACAATATACAAACAGCCAACAAGCACGTGAAAAGATGCTCAACATCCCTACGCATTGGAGAAATACAAATCAAAACCACAATTAGATAGCACCTCACACCCATCAGGATGGCCACTACCAAAGAAAAGAAAAGAAAGACAAAAAAGAAAATTAGGGCTGGTAAAGACGTGGAGAAATTGGAACCCTTGTGTACTATTGGTGGGAACATAAAATGGTACAGCCTGTGGAAAGCAGGATAAAGGTTCCTCAAAAAGTTAAAAATAGAATTACCATATGATCCAGCAATCCTACATCTTGGTGTATATCCAAAAGAATTGAAAGCAGGATCCTAAAGGGATATTTGTACACCCCTGCACCTTGCAGCATTACTCACAGTAGCGTGAATAAAGGAAATGTGGTAGATGCATACCTGGGAATACTATTCAGCCTTAAAAAAAAAAAAAAAAAAAGAAGGAAGTCCTGTCAAATGCTACAATATAGATGAACCTGGAGGACATTATGCTAAGTGAAATCATCCAGTCACAAAAAGGCAAGTACTGTAGGATTCCACTAACATGAGGTATCTGAAGTAATCAAATTCATAGAATCAGAAGCTAGAATGGTGGCTTGTAGGGTCTGGGGTAGCCACCATTCTAGTTTCTGTTTCTGGGGGAAGGAAAATGGTAGATGGGTACAGAGTTTCAGTTTTGTAAGATGAAAAGGTTTTGGAGATCAGTGGCACAACAATGTGAATATACCTAACACTACTGAACTGTACACTGAAAAATGGTTAGGATGATACATTTTATAAGTTTTTTTTAACCACAAATAAATAAATGTTGTAATTCATTGATGTTGGGGGTGGGGGGAAGCATACTTCCTACCCTACTGCCTTCTTTGGGCCCATGACGGAATCTCTGTGTCCTGAGATTGCCCCCCTCACCTCCTGACATCACGGCCATGTCCTTGCTCCTGGCTCCTGCTTCGTTTGTTTTCCTGTCACAGCCCTTGAACCTGTCTCTTACTTTCACTGTGCCTCTGGCCCTTGCTTCTCCCTTTCTTCCTTGCCCACAAATCCTACAGGATTTGGTCTGCTTCTAACTGCTCCAGGAGCCCTCTGGAAATTGGATATGAATGGCCAGTAACTACCTTATAAAATCACATCCTCAGCAACATCCTATACTCAAGATATTAATGCCAAGTTTAAAGAGATTGATAAAATACCGAATACAAAAATTATTGTATTATGAAAACACTTTAGAAATTATTCCAAACACCAAAATATCATTTAACCCTCATTACATGAACAATCTTAAAATACTACGTTGTGCCACTGAATATGTGATCAAACATTCATACAATACCATGGGAATGTAAATTGGCACAAACATTTGGAAAAGCAATTTCACAATATGTTTCGAGAACCATAAAAATGTCCATGCCCTTTGACCTATTAATCTCATTCCCAGGAACTTGCCCTAAGGAAATTATACTATACTAAAAAGGCTTATGTAATAGAAGATATTTATTTCCGAGTTATTTATGTAACTGATGTGTTGACATAATCAAAATACAACTTTGTTTTTCTCCCATCATCCCTTTAAAATATATGCTACATTTTTGGGGGAAGGGAAAGGGAACCATTGGAAGGAATGAAGCTTGTCCTTGACTCCAGGTGAAAATGATTGCAGACACCTACCTGTTCTGGTCACTGTCAGATAATGGTAGTCTGAGGGTCACGTCAAGTCACAAACATGGTCTTAAAAGAGTAATTCGATGGTCAGTTCATTATATTAATCAACAATTCAGTTTTCATTCAAAGGATTTCTCTCCTTCTCAGCCAGAGCCGGCAGTTCCCAGGGAGGTGGGGGAAGTCAGGGCTCACAGGTAGTCAGTTTCTTCTCTCTTCCACCACCGCCTCATGATCCTCCTCCACTCACTGGCTGCTCTTGTGGATCCCATGCCCACATGGATGGAAGGCAAAGGGGTAAGTGGTCATGTCTGGAACTCTTTTTAACTAGCTTCTGACTGACACTGTTGTAAGCTGACTTCCTGCTCCCTGAGCTTGGCAGCTATATAAAGCAACCTCTCACTTGGGGCACTTTTCATGGGATATTTGGTGATTCCCATCTTTGGGGACCTCCCAGTTTTAATTCTCAGGACAGAGAAGATTCCATTCCAGCTGCCGCTGGCCCTTCAGCCTCTGGTCCTAGGCAATCCTCTCCATTCAGACTTCACTGTTTGGCTTCCTTCCACCTCCCAGGGGGTCTCTTGGGCAGGATTTAAAAATAGCTCTTGTCCAGAATGGATAAACAAAGTGTGTATGGGTATACAATGGAATGCTACTCTAGTATAGAAAAAGAATATTGATACATGCAACAACATGTATGGAACTCAAGGATGTTATGCTGAGTAAAAAAGGTTCCACACTGAATGATATCCTTAATATAACACTCTCTGAAAATGACAAAGTTCTAGTGATGGAGAATAGATCAGTGGTTGCCAGGCATTAGGGTTGGCAGGAAGATCTGACTACGAAGCTGTAGTATGAGGGAGTTTCTTTGTAAGGATGGGAACTGGTGATGGTGTCCTGATTGTGGTGGTGATTAAACAAATCCATCCATGTGCTAAGATTTTATAGTACTATGTGTGCACGCACACACACACACACACACACACACACACACACACACACACACACACAGAGCATGTAAAACCTGACTAAAACAAAGTAAGGTCTGTAGTTTAGTTCACAGTATTGTACCAATGTCCATGTCAATTTCCTGGTTTTGAAAATGTGTTGTGGTTACATAAGATGCTATCCCTGGGGAAAGCTGGGTGAAGGGAACTGGAGATCTCTTATTTTTGCAATTTCTTCTGAGTCTTAAGTTATTTCAAAATAAAAGGTTTTTAAAAATGGCTCTGGCCCACTACTGTCTCTCCCGTGGGACCCACATTTGAGCCCCAGGAAAAACTCTCCCATCCTTTGCCCCAACAAACCCTGGGAGTACAGGACCAAACTCAACCCTCTGGGTCCTGCTGCCACGGGGCACTCTATCCAGTTCTGTTTGTCCCCAACCGTAGAAAATACATTTCAAGTTCCATGAATGGTCCTGTGGAAGCCCCTATCACACACTTGAAGGGAGGAGGTAGCACCCCTGGCCCTTCCCCCTGGGGGAGGAGGGAGGAATCACAGCAAGGCCATGCTCTCCCCGGTGGCATCTTTCCACCCTTCCTTCCCCACCCCAACCCACTCTGACAGCTTATGTATTCAGGCTGGCTGAGGAAGTCCAAGATTAGGCAATAGGTTCATGAACATCTCCCTGGTGTAGTGAATGCTGTGGCCCCTGCCCAGATCTCCTCTTCAGGACTGAGGCCTTCATCCCCACCCCAAGTCTCTCTGAAAATTGCTCTAAGGTGAAGAGAGATACCAAGGTCACATCCCCCTCCCACTGGGCAATCTGCATCCAATGACTGGTCCCTGCAGGGGTATAAAGACCCAGCCTCCTTGCCTCAATAGGGGACAACTCTGAAGACCATCCCAGCTCCAGAACCCCCTGTGGATCTGCTGAGGTCTTTGTAGTGACTATTGCAGTTCAATGCCTCCCACTGTCTCATCCTGCTTCCTTTATTCCCCCACAGGTGC
This sequence comes from Cynocephalus volans, assembly GCF_027409185.1. NCBI lineage: Eukaryota > Metazoa > Chordata > Mammalia > Dermoptera > Cynocephalidae > Cynocephalus > Cynocephalus volans. The sequence goes on along the minus strand of NC_084474.1, from coordinate 77,302,220 downwards.
TGGTCCCAATCACTATGCACTAAACCTGTTCACAAATCTCTATTGCAGAGTCTTCCAGGGAACCTCATCTCTGACACGTGGTGAATTCCATATATGACAGTTAATCTCACACTCCTTTTGGATTCTGATATCTATTGAATTAGTGCCTGAGTCAAAATTGAGAAAGGGAAAGTCCCCCTTAACACCATGTTGTACTTGTGACAGGAATAAACAACTGGAATGTATTGATAAATCATGGCAAATCTGCTTCATTAAATAGCCAGTAAAAACTATGAACATTTTGCAGCAAAATATTTCAAGGAAATGATCGTGATCTACTATTAAGAAAACACAAGACTGGTTCTGGACAGAAAAAAAAGCAAAAAAGGACATCTTGGGGATATTTGGAGAAATTTGAGTATAAACTGTATATTAGGTAACATTGTTGCATCAATGTTAAATTTCTTGGACATGATAATATTGTGTTTAGGTAGAAGAATGTCTTTGTTCTTAGGGAATCTTGCCGAAGTATTTACAGGTGAAGTCTGATGTCAGCAACTTGCTTTCAAATTGTTCCATAAAAAAGTGTACTTTTACAATGAGCAAAAGAGAAAGAGAGAGCTCTTGCCTCGTACTCCCTGCAGCGATCTTACACCCATTCCTGAGCTAAATGCTCCCCCTGGTGTACCAAGAGAGCAGAATGCATTTACCAAAATGTATTTTAAAACTGCCCTTCACAGTGGGAAAGCAAGACCCCAAGACTTTTGGACAAGGTGATCAGAAGATCGCTCTTTTTCATGTGTTCCCTCCCCACGCCTAACCAACAGCACAGTTCCTGTCTCCCAGTTTGCTCTCCACGGTGTCAAAATCTGAATTTCAATTCTGGTGAAGGGGGCATGGCTGGGGAAGGGGTGGGGAGGAGGGTACCTGTAGCCTTGCCTGTGTAGGGCATGGGCTCTGGAGTCACATAGCCCTGGGGCTGAATCCCACTTGGGCCACTTACCAGCTGGGTGATCTCTTTGAACATCAGCTTCCTCATCTGTTGTTTTAGCCTATTTTGTGTTGCTATAACAGAAACACCTGAGACTGGGTAATTTATAAAGGAAAGAGGTTTATTTGGCTTACGATTCTGGGACAGCTGCATCTGGTATGGGCCTCAGGCTGCTTCTACTCATGGAGGAAAGCAGCAGGCAGCCGGTGGGTACAAGCAGATCACGTGGCAAGAGGAAGCAAGAGAGAGAGAGAAGGTGCCAGGGTCTTTCTAAGCAAATGAGCTCTCATGGGAACTAACAGAGCGAGAACTCACTCATTAATCCCCCCTCCCCCAGGGAGAGCATTAATCCATTCATGAGGGATCCGCCCCCATGACTCAGTTTCCAACACTGCCACATTGGAGATCAAATTTCCACCTGAGTTTTGGAGGGGGCAACACATCCAAACTCCATCATCTGTGAAGTGGGAATGATAACAGGACCTACATCAAAGGATATCTCATTATTAAATGAGATAACGCAGACCAAAATTTAGCATGGAGCTTGACACGTGGTCTAATTGGAGTTCAATAGTATTAATCAATTATTATTATCTATTAGCCTCTTCTTGTTGAGACTTCTAAAAAGGTTCCTTAGAATTCCTAGTGTCTTGTGGAGTATAGTACAAAAAATACTGCGCTGGAGTATCTGATTTGTAGACTTCCCTCTTTGGTGAGAATCCAGCCAATGTTCTTGCTACAAAGTTAAATAAGATAACTAATCTCATTTTAAAAACAAAAAAAATTTTTTAAAGCCTCTCCTTCAGCAATACATGCAGTGAAAAGGAGTATTTCACTAAATTTTCCTTTCTCACACATGATTTCCAAGAAAATGGACTTTTCAAGTTCTCCAACTTTTCCAACTCACCCTGTGCATCAGCTGGGTTTCCTGCCTTTGACACACTAACCATGGCCTCCTCAAGGCAAATCATTCTCGTGCCCCAATGTGAGATGCATGATACATCTTTCTCTCTCCTCCACGCTGCAGTTTCATGCACCCAATTGCCTCCTCTTTCTCTTTCCACACTCTTCTTGCTGCTCTCCTCTCCCTTTCAACAAATCCTTATTGAGCATCTACCCTCTGAAAGATAGTTCTGTTGGCCATGGGGATACGAAATTATCAAGGCCACACATAGTTCCAGCCTTTTATGAGTTTAGGTCTTGTAAAGCTAGGGCTTACAGACCCCTTGAGTCTGTTGCACAGATTAGGTTACAAACCCTCCACACGCAGGTCTGTGAGCTAGGTAATAGAAAAAAAAGGTTCTGGGAGCCGTAGGTATAGAAAAATGAATGGGTTTTATTCAGACCTAGGAGCAACTATCCTAGGGGCTTCTCTGAGAGTTCTGAGAAGCACTGTGGATCAGAGCTATTAGTTTTTTATACTTAAGCCCACAACCCTGGACACCTGGGTGCCCATATACAATTACATTAAGCAGTAACAAGGAACAACTGAGGATATTTACAGCAAATGCTCAGCAAGGTTCTGAACATCCGAGGGACCCTGACATTTTCCTATTTTTCCCAACAATCCATTCCTTCAGGGTCCCTCGCCATACAATCTACGTGTTCAGAATCTTCTGGGATGTTCCCTTAGCAGGAATAAGTGACCCTTACATTCATACAACCTATCGTCTGTCCAATATGCCTTAAGTCTTGTCCTTAAGGTTTGTCCTGTAGTTTTGTTCTTTCAATTATTAGCCGCACGTGTCCGATTAGTAGTCATCATTGGTATGAAGTTCAGTGTATATTCAATAAGCCAACACATCAGTCACACGAATGTATGTCTGTATCCAGTTGACTCTGGTGCCTGCAGCCAGAACACTATGGGCAAAAAGACAAACAGGGGGAGTTCTCGCCCCTCTGGTAAGATACACGCTAGTTTGCCATCCTGGGAAAGGATGGTTGCAGGAATAGGTATCTTACCTGGTTTATGATACCATACCTTATCTGCTAGTACTGTCGGATCTGTAGGTTCTACACGTAACAGTATAGGGGAACTCATAATTGGCCATAATGATAATATAAATGTGCCCTTTGGAATAGAGCGCTTATCTGTTCCAGGCCATGTTACCTTTACTCGAGGAGGCCAAGTACTTGTCACCCAAGGTGAAATTTGCAAGTCTTCTTCTAATCCTTTCCCCCAAGGCCCTATTAGGCCCACCCAGCCTATATGGGGGACTTCTATTCTCCAAGGCCATTCCCACTGTACTGTCTGTCCCTGCTGTAAACAAGTTGGGGCTGGTAATAGAATATTTCCATTCTTGGCATATCCTGGCTTCAAAAGCTCATCTCTAGTAGTGACTTGCAGCTGTATAGGTGCTGCAACACTATGCAACAGAGCTTCCACTGGAGAAGGCCGCCCTTGTGGGGTCTCATTTAGAATCCTTACTGTCAGCCATAACCACTGTGTCCACCCCTTCAGGGATGGGGGTTGGGCCTTAGCCCCTTTTTAAAAACACCATTGTATCACTCAATCATCCCTGCTGCCTAGGGATGATATGGCATATGTAACTTCCACTGAACAGACAACTGGGAGGCCCACTTCTGAACCCCATGTCCAGTTAAATGGGTTCCATTGTCACTCTCTATGACTATAGGCCAGCCATACATGGCCGTAAGGCTATTCAATGCCTTCACAGTATGTACCTGGTCTGGGGTCTTATAAGGCCATACAAACAGAAGACCAGTAGCTGTATCAACAGCAGTGAAGATGTATCTGAAATTCTCTGACCTTGGCAGTGGTCCGACAAAGTCCACTTGCCATCGAGTCAAGCACACCCTTCCTCAAGTTATTTGCCCATCTATATGGGGTACCCACCAGGGATGTGGACTCTCTTGAGCAAATACTAGACAAGCATGACAGGCATTTACTACATCTTCCCATTTTATAGGCAAGGCCCATTTTTGAACCACCATCCACAAGGTTTTGCTGCCAGCATGCTGCATTCATCAGTGTAACCACTGGGCTACATCAGTAGTTGGGGCTCTCTCCAGCTTCTTACCTTAGCCATGGCATCAGCTTCATCATTTCCTGGACTAGCTAAGAGGGAAATGTCCTGTGACATGAAAAAGGGTTACTTCTTTCTCATGCCCCAATTCCCATAACTCTTGCCACATGGCTTGTCCCCACAGGGGTTGGTGGCCTACCATCCACCGTTGATATTTCCAAGAAGAAATCCAAAGGGTTAAACTTTTGTGCACAGCCCAGCTGTCAGTACAGATGGTTAATGGCCCAGGCTCATTTTTTATTACCATCCAAACAGCTCTCAATTCTGCCCATTGACTGCTTTGCCCTGTGCCATTTTCATACCACATAGTATGTGTTAAGGGCTGGACAGCAACAGCTGTCCATGATGCTGAGGGTCCCATGCTAGAGCCATCTGTATACCAAGCTTGTTCTGTGATAGATCCCTGTCCCTCATGGAAAGGTGTTACCTCCACCTCCATGGGTAGGGGTTGTGTCAAAGTTCCCTCCACAACCTCTACTGGTCCTAGTACAATTTGAAACTCTTTGGACAGAGGACTCGTTGACACAGTGCTTCTTTGTTCTATGTATGCTCCCCATTTAGACAGAGTGGGAGTCTAAGCTACACCTGTTTTAGGGTTAGTTGCCCATGTGCACAGCCAACCTAGTATGGGATATGTTGTTCTTACTAGGACTTTTGCAGTTCCAGTGATAGTTTCAGTGGCCATCAAGGCAGAATACACAGCTGCTAACTGTTTTTCTATTAGAGAATAGCGTACTTCAGCACCCTTCCAGAGCCGAGACCAGGATCCTACAGGTGTTCAGAATCGGTCTTGTCTCTGCCACAAACTCCATCCTAATCCCTCTTGGGTGATATTTACATCTAATTCAAAAGGTTTAGTGGGATCAGCCACTTGTAAAGCCTGTACTTGCTGTATCGCCCTTTTCGTAGCCCAATAAGCTTGTTCTACTTCCTCAGTCCAATCCCAGGGGGCTCCTTTCTTTACTAATGCATACAGTGAGCATGCCATTTGGGCCATATGGGGTACAAAAGCTCTCCAATACCCCAGAAGTCCCAGATATGTCTGTAGTTGAGCTACAGTTGTGGGTCAAGTGTATGCCTGTATCTTGTCTTACCTGACCAGACCACTCCTAAGAATCTGACTGACAGCCCAGGTCCTTGTACTTTGGCTGTGTTCATGGCCCACCCACATTGTTCCAAATGACTTAGCAGCATTGGAGCTGCCTGGGTTAAGTTTGTAAGAGAATCAGAGGTTAACAACACATCATCAATGTAGTGAAACATCGTAACCGTGCTGGGCTTTGTCCACTTGGCTAGGTCCCCAGCCACTAAACCATGACAGATGGTTGGGCTATGCAGATAACCTTGGGGCAATACTTGAAAGGTCCACTGTCTCCCTTTCCAGGTGAAGGCAAACTGATCTTGGCTATCAGCCAAGATTGGAATAGAGAAGAAAGCATTTGCAATGTCCAATACATAATAAGTTCCCAGCTGAGTCGTCAGCTGATCCATCAAGTCATGAACCAAAGGCACAGCTGCGTGCAAAGGAGGCACTTCTTTGTTTAGTTCTCAATAGTCTACAGTCATTCTCCAGGTACCAGGTATCAGGTTTTTTCACTGGCCATACTGGAGCACTAAATGGGCTATGAACTGGATTAATAATGCCAACTTTTTCTAATTCCAATATAGTGGCACCTATCTCTGCATGTCCTCCCGGTAGGCGATACTGCTTTACATTAACTACATGTCTTGGCTGGGGTAACACCTGTGGGTCATGTCTAGCATATCCCCATAACACAGGCTTTATTGTCTGTATTCATAGCTGAAACTCTCCAACTGTTGTTTGCAGGTGCAAGCCATAAAGTACATCCATACCCAAGATGTACTCATCTGCTGGTGATATATATACAGTCTACATACAAGGGGGTAATCTTCCTATGCCCAATGGCAATGACACAGCTTTGAGCTCAGTAGTATGTCCTCCATATCCATCTATATGAACTGTGGCCCCTGGAAACTTATCTGGATTGCCATATATCAGACTGCATTCTGCACCTGTATCTACCAATGCCAAAACACACTGCACATTCGTCCTTGACCAATGTATTGCCAATTCAACATGAGGCCTCCGGTCCTCGCCTGCCCTCAAAAGATGAGTACCTTGGCCTGCTCCCTAATCAAACTGGAACATTTCATCTGCCTCCTCAGAAGCAATCAAAAAATCCTTTAAGTCCACCGAGCGCACTTTGCTACCTGTTTCTGGACATTTAGTGAAAAGCTTTTCAGGGTGCCAATTGCTGCCAGAAGGCAAACAGGACAGCATTTGGATGCTGGTCAATTTTCTTGCTATCAGCCCCTGCTGCAAGCAAGTCAAGCCACATCTGCTTATGGCTATTCTTGCTTGGTCCCCTCAGGATAAGATCCTGATCATTTCTTAGGGGTTTGGTCTTAGCCACCTTTCGGACCCCTTTTGCTTGTCTGCCATCCTCTACTTCACCCAAGCTGGCTCTCATGGTCGTTATCTCATGTATAGGATGACCAATGTATGGGTCCAGTATGGCCATCTGTGTCCCAAAAGACATTGACAGGGCATTTTGCAGCACTATGTCTCTCATGCTGCCTGTAAAGTTTTCATCATCTGGGCCACAAGTGTTCACATTAAACATGGACTGCTGCATCCCCAGCTCCCGAATTATTTGGACCAACTCAGCACACATTTGCCATTTACTCGCAGTCTTGGCAGTTCTCCAGCATTTGGCCACACAGTCTGGGCAGTTGCATTCACCCATTCCATTAAGGAGTGATTATCTGGCCCTTGTGCATATCTAAGGCTATTCTGCAGCCGCTGCCTCACGGATGGGTGTATGGTAATAGAGGCCAATTTTTCCATCTCCTCACCAGAGCCCATCACACCATCCACCCCTAGGTCCCATAACCGCAGCAGCCAAGCAGCCAGGGTCTCCCCCTGTTTCTGCTCAACTGTCTCCCTAAATCAACTAATTCAACCTGGGTATATGGGACGTAGGTAGTGAAATCAGTCACCTCTGGATCACCCTCCGGTTGTCCACCTGGTCCTACAGGCTGCTCGTGTTTCAGTTTCTGGTGCACAACAGGTCGTGCCTGGAGATGCAAAGTCTCCTCCAACTCACCACTGGGTTTGTCATTCTTCCAGGTGTGAGAGGCAGGGGTGCCCAGTTGCAGCACGTCATCCTCCAGATTATCCGTGCTTCCAACAGCTCTGCTTTCTTCTTTAAATCTCCATCTGTTTGTATCATAGTGAGCAGTAGCCAGGCTCCAGTAAGCAGAAAAGTGGCCACCAGGCACCATATGCTCAAGGATAGCCACATTTCCTCCCCCTCCCAAGGGGCTCTCCAAGGCCGCACTGCTTCCTGGAGTGCCTGGTCTATGCTGACTTGTAGTATAGCAAGCAGCAACCAGATCCCCGTCAACAGGAAAGTGGCCAGAGGGCACAACATATTCAGGAAGCCACATTTCCTCCCTCTCCAAGAGGCTTTTGGCTCCTGTACCTGCTCAAATACCCTGCCGACTATGCCAATTATAAAGCTAGGGCTTACAGACCCCTCGAGTCTATTGCACAGATTGGGTTACAAACCCTCCACACGCAGGTCTGTGAGCTAGGTAATAGAAAAAAAAGGTTCTGGGAGCCATAGGTATAGAAAAATGAATGGATTTTATTCAGATCTAGGAGCAACTGCCCTAGGAGCTTCCCTGAGAGTTCTGAGAAGCACTGCGGATCAGAGCTGTTAGTCTTTTATACTTAAGTCCATAACCCTGGTCACCTGGGTGCCCATACACAACTTACATTAAGTATACAAGGAACACCTGAGGATATTTACAGCAAATGCTCAGCAAGGTTCTGAACATCCGAGGGACCCTGACATTTTCCTATTTTTCCCAACAGATCTAATAGACCAGACTCTAGTAGCAAAGCCACACATGTAAAAGGACCTAGGGTGGCATAGCAGATACTAATCATGGCAGAGCAGAAAATGACATCAGGTTTGGGCTAAGGCGACCTGAGTTAAAATCCTAGATTTGCTACATACTGGATATGGGATCTTGAGCAAGTGAAATAATCTATCCTGTCTTGGCTAGATATTCTCATCTGTAAACTGCCTTAGGTTGGGTTCCTCCAAAGCAGACTTGAGACAGGGACTTGGGTACAAGTAGTTTATCTCAGAGGTGATCCTAGGAAGCCCCAGTGGGGAATGTGAGTGAGTCAGGGAAGTGAGGAAGCCAGCCAGTTACTGCACATGTGCCAGGTGGGTGGGCCATGTGGGCAGCTGGGGATCAGCCCCACTGGGAGCCTCTGCGAGACGGTACAGCCCCTAGCTCAGAGCCGTACCCTCAGAGGATCAAGAAAGCTGAACCGCTTATCGAACGCTTCCACCCATCAGCGGCCAAAGGCTGCTCCAGGGCATATTAACTCCATGCTTTCAGCCTGCCCAAGCCAGGGCCAAGTGTGTCAGGTCCAGGGAAAGACTCTCACACAATCGCAGGGGCTTCACTTAGGAGAGAAGGAGTAAGAAAGGGAGATGCTGGGGCGACGGGGAATTAACAGCATCGGCTAAACCGCCTAGAAGAACTGTTCTGGGGGGCTGGCCTGTGGCTCACTCGGGAGAGTGCGGTGATGATAACAACAAGGCCATGGGTTCGGATCCCATATAGGAATGGCCGGTTTGCTCACTGGGTGAGGGTGGTGCTGACAACACCAAGTCAAGGGTTAAGATCCCCTTACCGGTTATCTTTTAAGAAAAAAAAAAAAGAACTGTTCTGGGGAACAAATGAGAAGCCCTGAGCAGAGCATCTGAAAGAATCGGGAAATGCACCTGAGTGTAAAAGTAGAATGACATGTCTCCTCGACTCATCTCTGAGTGGTGGGGTGTGTTATTCTCACTTTACTTCTTTTGTAAGCTTCAACTAGTACAAATTCTACCAGATCCTCAAAACAAAATCTCCCAGATCCATCCTTCCTCCTGTTACCACTCCTGACCTCCAACCCTTTGCATGTGGAGCCCCCCAGCTGTCTCCACTGGCCCCTCTGCCAACACCAACCCTTCCAACACAGTCAAAGGATGCTCTGCAAAAAGCTAGTTTTCTCACATCCCTCCCATTTGACCAAGAGCTTACCATGACCTCTTGTTCCTACAAGATTAAGTAGTAAAGATATCCCATGTGCCAAAGACAGGCCACGCCATCACTTCCCCAGGTTCTCACTTCTGCAATCCACCCCACCCCTCAGGCCCAGAGCAGCACAGGAAGCCACACCTTCACTGTGCCTTTGGATTTATTCCCATGTGACAGGATCTTCACTTTATGATGTGGTAATTCTGGAGTCAGACCCAGGTTCACACCATGTTCCTCTATGTATTAACTTTACTACTTTGGACAAGGTGTCCATGCCTGTTTCATCTGAAAAATAGGGATAATAATGTCTACTTCATAAGGTTGTTATAAGGATTAATAATTTTATACATAAGTAGCTTTGAGGAGTTCCTGGCACAAAATGAGCACCCAATAAATGTTAGCTATCATTATAGGTGCTATACATTCCCTCAAGTTGCTGTTCTAAGATTTTATTTTTAAAGAAATCAAGAGATAATCTGCTATTAAACAATAAGAAATATATATATATATTGGTCTCTGCCCTGGGTTCCTGGCAGAGTTCCTAAAACCCTTGTAATTTCCTGTGCAATAGGAACACGTGACACAGCTCCTAAATCCCTTGGAATTTCCTGAGCAATAGCAGCGTCTTTTGTTCTAATGAGGCGACACTTGGTGGGCTCCTGCATGGGAGCTGTCACCACACCGGCCCAGCCATGATAGCAGCTTGGAGCTTTCAGCCTTACCCCAATCCTCCAGGGCTGGGGGAGAGGCTAGAAATGGAGTTAACAATCGATCATGTCTACATGATTAAGCCTCCATAAAAATTCTTGAACTACGGGGTTTGAAGAGCTTCCAGGTTGGTTAATACGTTCACATACTGGAAGGCTGGCACACTCCAACTTCACAGGGACAGAAGCTCCTGTGCTTGGGACCCTTCCAGACCTCTCCTTATATACTTCTTCATCTGGCTGTTTACCTGTATCCTTTATCATACCTTTTATTAATATAATATACCAGTAAACATTCAGTGTTTCCCTGAGTTCTATGAGCCATCCTGGCAAATTAATCGAACCCGAGGAGGGACTCGTGGGACTCCCGATTATAGAGAATCTGTTTGATGTATGTGTGACCACCTAGTATTTGCGACTGGCATCTGAACTGGAGGGCAGTCTTGTGTGACAGCTCTTAACCTTGGGATTCACCTCTAAACTCCAAGTAGATAGTATCAGAATTACGTTGAATTAAAAGAAGATAAACACTCAGTTGGTGTCACTGGAGAAGTGTTTAATGTATAGGAAAATCCCCCACAATCTGGTGTCAAAGTGATGTGCCGTGTTGAGTGTGAGAATAGGAAAAAGTTTGGTTTTTCCTATCTCACGTATTTGCTATGGTCTTCTCTCTTTCTGCATGAGCTCATGGGCTTCCTGAGCCTTTCTGCACCCAAATTGCAGCTGAAAGCCATATATATGGCACAGAAACACATCCTTGATCAGCATATAAAAGCTCCTTAGCTGTTTAAAGATCTCACTTTGACTCACAGTGCCAGATCAAAGGGTTAGAACTGCTGAATAACCAGGCTACGAGCAGTATAATAGAAAAACAATTTATCTGGGCTTTTCCTGATCTTCGTCAATAAAACTTCGTCAATAACCACAGACAGCATCTGAAGCTACACCTGTTAAAAGTTATGTTTATGAAAAAGAAAGTTGTATGAATAAATGTATAAGTGAGGGAAGGTGTGGTTTATTTGTTTTTTAATTTTAATTCTACATTTAATAGGTAATATATTCATAGGATCACGACTTTTTTTTCTTTATTTTTCACAGTAGTTTTAGTATTACAGAGAAATTGAGCAGAAAGTACAGTTACCAGACTCCTCCCCTAGTCTCTCCTATTATTGACACATTACATTAGTGTGATACATTTGTTCCAATTATGAATCAATAAGTACAGAAAACACAAAAAGGTGTACAATGAAGTTTTCTTCCCTCCACCCAGTTCTCTTCTCCAGAGGCAACCAAAATTATCAGTTCCTTTTGTATACTGGATATTCTTTCAGATTTCTGAACAAATATAAACAAATACATATAGATTTTTTCTCTTTTAATACACATTTTAATTTGCCTTTTAAGCTTTATTAAATATTTAATACATGCAAAAGATATGTATATCATGTCAAAGATAAACAAATTTTAAAAATCATCAGTCAGCTTAAGAAACATACTTCCTCATATATTTTCTTCTATAGCTGTATCAGAATTTCATCAGTCCCCAGTTGATAAGCCTGTATGTGGTTTCCAATCTTTTTTCATAATGCACAAGGCTACAATGAATAATCTTGTTTATTCATCATTTTACATATATGTGCAGCACATCTGTAAGATAAATTCCTAGATGAGGAATTACTAAGTCCAAGGGGATGGTCATAGGTCATTTTTATAGATAAACATCTGGATTGCCCTCCACAGAGGTTGAACCAAATTGATTCATTTGTTTTTAAAAGTTTACAAGATGCCTAGAAGTTCAAGAGGTGGCAAAGTCATTTAAGTGACAGCTAAGAAGATAGGAAAGCAAAAGAATCACTTTTAAATGGCTTTAAAAAAAAAAATTAAAATGTTAGCTATCTTTTTTCTTCCTGAGGCATCATGTAAAACAACTCCTGACTTTTCTTTTAATACTTGGTGAAGAGCCCAAATATATACTTTTTTCTGGTTCAACTCCTGTAAGGATTAATACTGTGCAGAACTGATGGGAATAATTACTTCCTGCAATGAGGTAATTATGGAATCCAACTCAGCAACACTATTTTTGACTTTGTTTACTTAAAAATGCCTGCTGCCTTAGATATTTAAGATGTGCGTCTTGGGTTCCAAGTTTTGAAATAAAAATCCCTGCAATAGTAAGTTCTCTCAATATTCAAAAGCATCAGAAACAAGCAGGATGATTAACAAAGCATGTATTCAGAAATACAACCACTGTCAAATTACAGGAACCTTTGAAATGGAATGTCACGGCCACTGGGCTTTGCCATTGGAGAAGCATGTAACTAAACATCATGCTCTTTGGGGAAGCCCACCACTTTGAGTCTTACTTGTCATAAAAGATCAGTTAAAAAGATGTTCTTAATACCCAGAGATGTGAGAAAGTCAAAGGCTCTACTATTATTCCTCCACCAAAATCTTCCCTCAGACTAGATACATCAATCAAGAGTGTTAGAACATTTTAGTACAAAATGTGGATGAGCTGAGACACAGCACCTGATCTCTAATGCCATCTTTCATAATTAGCCACATTGGCATCCACTTTGGAAAGTGCTAGAGATTATCCACTTAATAAAAACAGCCTAATTGCACTTAAAATTAGCAATATACTTAAATCCACTCTTCGCAAGTATGGTCCAAGGAGTGCCTGCAGTGGAGTTAGGTGGGGGCGGTGGGTGGTAGAAATAGCTGTCAGAATGCTGATTTCTGGGCCTTGGAGTTCGAGGATATTGGTAACACAAGGAGTTGCTCATTAAAGGTCCTCCCTGTGGAGGCAGCCCTGAAGAACCAGGGGAATGAGACGGCCCCTCTGTGCAAGTCACTCAGCCTTTTTCCCGGCATCCCTGCTGTTTACACAGTGGGCCCATGAACCAAGTGGCCACAGTGGCAGGGATGGAGGTGCATGGACTCGATGACTGTCTTTCCCGTACCAAAGCTGATCTTGCTGCAGTCTCGGCTAAAGCTTTAAGTGGAGACCAAGGCTGAGCTATGGCACTTTAATTATGAAGAAGGGATCCCTTCCAACACGGAGGAGTGGGACTTTCCCCCACACTTGAATAAATACTTATTCTGCTTATGGAATTCCTTTTCCTCATTACCATGCTTCTGCCAGCAGCTTACCAACTAACTGAATAAATGCCTTATCCACTGTCATCATAGCTTACACCAACACTGCTTCTGATCACGAATCCATTTACAGCAAAAGAAGTGAGCCAAATGCTGGTGCCCCCATGATTCTCTGGTCTTACCATGGTCCCCATAACACAGATGTAGCTGATCTTCTGGGAGACCCCACCTGGTGATGCTGGGGTTCTGTCCCATAGGATGCAGTAGATGTTCTGAACCAGTGACAGTGCTGCCTGAGTTCAGGGGTCTGGGCACCCAGGTTAGAGTGAGCACATCTCAGGCTGCTGTACCTATGACCCTCTCTACACACATTTCCTTCCCATCTCTGTAAATTTGAATCAAATCCTTTTGGGTTTCATGTAGCAAGAGTGATTTCTGCTATCTGCAACTGAAGCCTGACCAATAGTAAGTCAGAATCTCTCAGGGAGGATTCTGAACATCTGCCTTTTTAACAAGCTCTTCAATGAATCTTGCATTCACAAAGCTTAAAATTCACTGATAAAGGTTCTTTGCAGTAACCACATGATAAGTTACTTCAGGCAACATTGGAGGACACTTCGCCCAGGCCTTGGTGAAGCTCAGTGACCCATTCTTGCCCTACATTAGAGAACCCCTTCCAGTGACCTAAATTCAATTATAGAATTGGGGGGGTGGGGGACTGGGAACTGGGTGAACTGGGAATTGGGTCAAATGGATGGCAGCCAGGCCCTGGAGCAAAGGATTTGAATGCCTGGGTTCAAATCCTGCATCTGCCACTCACTAGCCATGTGGCTTTGGGTAAACTACTTTACCTTATTGTGCCTTGGTTTTACTAATCCATAACATGAGAATTATAGTTATGTACCTTATATTGTTGTTTTGAGGATTAAATGAGTTCATACACATAAAGAGCTCAGAAGGGCTATCTGCTACATACTAGGTATGCAGTAAGTATTAGCTATTTAAAACATTTTACCTTTCAGAGTATGAAACACTGTCTTTCTCTCTCTCTGTCTCTGTCTCTCTCTCTGTCACACACACACAATCTCATTTGAGCCTTAAAATAACTCTTAGTTGAGGCAACCAAGGCCCAGAGAGGTTAAGTGACTTCCCCCAAGGTCACACAGTACACGATTAGCAAATGCAAGGCTGTAATGGGGACAAAGGATGCAAACCTGATTCTTCCTGTATTCTGAGTGCAGGGACTAGCTATCCCCAGCATCTGGCCCCAAGGAAGTCACACACCGCTCTGTAGCCTGTGGTCCTTGAGTGGGTAGTGACTCATCCATCGCCTATGGTAGTAGAAACAGTGTGTGCCAGAACAGGGTAACTGCATTAACATTTTGCCCTTCAATTTCTTTCCAATGTTCTTCCCAGAAATTGCTCTGAAACTCCAGGTCCCCATGGAAACCTCAAAATGATTGCCTATTGACTCCAAGCAAAATTTTGCTTCAACTGCTCCCTTGATAAATGGATATTATTAAAAGCCTGGCCCCAACAGGCACCTGCAGTAGTTCACAGCCAAAGCCACATTCTCCTTGGGCTGAGAGGGTGGAGGAGATAGTGCATTCTCTGACGCCAGGATGTGTGGTCAGTTTAGAGGAAAAGGGGAAAATGTAATGTGAGCTCCTATTCTCAGTGTCACACAGGACAAGGTGCTTTCCAACTATGTTTTGTGACAAGAGGCTGGAGTGAGGTGCCTGCCAAGAATGTGAGCGGAAAACTAATCCAATCAAACTGTGGTGTTCTTTGCTGTCTGCAGAAGTCACTTGCAATGTACTTTCCAAACCAAAAGGTGGAAGAGTAGGGCTTGGAGTTAAGGCTTGAGAAACTGCAAAAGAAACTTTGAAAAAAGGATAGTATAACCAAAAAAAGAAACAGAATCTAGGCAAAGGAAAGCATTCCAAGAACCAGAATTTAGCAGCACTTTTCCAGCATCATCCAGAGATCCAGTGGAGTGGGGGACTTGACGTTCCAGACATCTTTAGTGACAGGAATTGTTCCCTCATTACATATTTGAGGAATACCTGTTGACCACCTATCACAATGTGGCAGGCACTGTACCGGGCATTAGCACTAGAGAGAATAAGGCAAAGAGAACTCAGTCTAGGCGAGTAAGATAGAACACAGACTTTCAAACAAACAATTATGCAAGATGTCTATTTTTTACCATACATTTTTGTACACCTTTGGAATTTGTACAGTGTGAATGTAAGGATCTAATTTTTAAATAATTAATTGAAAACTAAGCTGAAAAGAACCACATAAGCACAAAAAAGTTTGCCTTTACTACTATTGCTAACCAACCCCTCTTCTGAAAGACAATTTTTCAGATAGCCAGTTCTTCTGACCAGAGAGTCACTTTAGATTTACTTTCCCTGCTTCATCATGTGTCAGATACTCAAAGATACCTTGTTTCTCTTGTTTTCACAGTTAACTTACAAATTCTGTTTTAGTCCCCTGCTTTTCTGGATAGCTCCTCTTTCTGAACAGCCAGCATTCACTTCTCTCACACACACTGAATATAAAGAGTAGCAAATTTAGGCCTGACCAGTTAGGTCCCTTGGTTAAGGCATGGTACTGATAACACCAAGGTCAAGAGTTCAGATTCCCATACTGGCCAGCCATCAAAAAAGAATTTAAAACAAAGTGACAAATCTGATCTCAAAGAAAAATTAAGCACAGAGAGATACACAGAACAATTCCTAAACCTGAAAAACAAGTCTGAAGGAAAATCTTATAAGGGAACCCATCTGTCATTTAAAACTGACAGAAATCCAACTTATACAAGCTGAAGAGAAAAAGGAATGGAGAGGTTCAGGAGTCGGGGCTGGCTTCCAGCAGATAGATCCAGGGATGGTCGCTCTCTTCTTGCTCTGCTTGGCCATACTACGCAGTCAGGCCCTTCTCCTGCTGGTCAAGATGCCACCAGCAGCCCCAAAGTCCCAGGCTCTAGCTTAGCAATCCCAATGAAGGGAGAATTTCTCTTGCTGAACATCAAACAGCAAATCCAGAGGACACTGAGAAGGAGCATCCATAGACTTGTCCAGGGGTGGGCTTCAATCTGGCCCAGCTTAGGTTATATGCCAATACCAGCATAAGCCACCAGGACTGCATGAAATATGCAAAGGAAACTTCCCCGAAGGATATTTTAGGAGTGCTGGGTAGAAAAAATAAAAATACATATTTCCTATTGTTGCTAACGAGTCAACATTATGACCGCTGGATGTTTTAAAAGGCTTAAAACTATAAAACCTTGCTCCCTGCATTGATTAGAAGTAGTGGGTTTTCAATTTCAAGGCAAGGTGGCTGAGGAGTTCAACCTTTCAGAGACATTGTCTAATGTGTCTGTACTAGACATACTTTTGAATTCTAGATTGGAAACACACTTATAAAATTGGCCAAAAAACCAAAAATCCAATTTGTTAATCAGACTACAATTTTATAGTGCCTCTGAAACTTTTTGCTTAAGACAAAGTATTCCTGTGGTGCAGCCTGCCAAAATTTATCTTCTTCATTTTAGACATGAACTTTTATTTTATTTTATTTTTTTTTTTTTTAAAAGATGACCAGTAAGGGGATCTTAACCCTTGTCTTGGTGTTGTCAGCACCACGCTCAGCCAGTGAGCAAACCGGCCATCGCTATATGGGATCCGAACCCGTGGCCTTGGTGTTACCAGCACCGCACTCTCCCGAGTGAGCCATGGGCCAGCCCCTAGACATGAACTTTTAAAATAATCATCTAAAACTCCATGAAGTTGTCTAAGTGTGGGGTCCATACTTAGCTCTAAATCATAAAATAACTTAAGAGGTTATATTTGTATTCTTCTTAGCAAAAGTTCATTTGCCTTCTGCAGAACCTTCCTGGTCAGCTGAACCAACTGGATAAGTGATATTTCCTTAGACCAACTGATTCTTCAGTGACTGTAGTTGTACCCTCAAGAGCACCAGACAGAGGATTCATATTAAATGCACGATTCTTAATAAATAGAAAATTCATCTAAGAACAAAAGTTTAGACATCCTTGCTAAAAGAAGTTGTTCAATTTTACAGTAGAACCATGAAAACATGAATGAGAACTAGTATTATGTTCCAGTTTAATGCCAAATATCTCCTACTTGGAATTATATGATTAAAGCCAAATTCCTAAGACATCTTCAAGAAGGCAGACGTGATAAACGTATTTTAAAGCAACAGTTTTCATCTAGGATTGAGAGACTCTTAGGTATCTCAGATAACTAAGAATGACACAAAACCTTCAAAACAAAAAGAATTTTAAATCAATTTTATTTAAAACCATATATAAACAGGCCAAATAACACTCAAGCCTGAGAGGGCTGCAATCCTTTTAACAACGTCATAATCCAAAAAGACTAATACTTATTGCTGGTTCAGCTCACAATATTACCCCTTTTCAAGCAGTAGCACAGTCACTAGAAAACATTAAGGGCCCCGTTTAAGAGCATTAGAGATTCACAGAGCACTGAGCCACAGCCCTGCCCTCAAAGAGCTTACAGTGTAGCTGGAGAGACACGAGACATCCAGAACAGAGATGAGGAGCTGTCTCTAACTTAATAAGAGCAATCACTGGCTTATAATATCTCAGCAATTATATACTTTATCAAGTTTCAACTTAATGTATCAAAAAAAAGTTTTTATTTAGTTCCTTTATATTTGTGTTCATTCATGTTTCTGCTCAAGTGAATTAAAAGGGAAAAACATAATTCTAAGCCAACTGTACCACGTTTGCTGTCCTAAATGAAGGGATAGATTGTCCACGTCCTAGAATTTCTCCACAGTTCCGCATCCCGATGTCAAGTTCAGTTTTTACTGCCAAACCGATGTGCAAATTCAGACAGCGTGTACACAGCTCCCCATCCTACCTCAGGATCCATACTGATAAAATCATTCAAGTTCATTTTGCAATCTAGAAAAATACATGAAAGAAGTGTCTGCTAAAACACAATCTTAGTTTAACAGAAATAAAACCCAGAAGACCAAAAGTAGGGGAAATTATTCAAATAGGTAAGGGTTCAATATCACTTCTGTGGTATTCTTGTCTCAAATGCACAACACCTTAATCTAACCATGATAAAACATCACACGAACCCAAACTGAGGGACACTTCATAAAATAACTGACAAGCAGTTTTCAAAAGTATAAAGGTTATAAAAGAGAAGGGGGGAAAATAAGGAATCAAATTGGAGAAGACTGAGGAGACATGATAACTAAATGTAATATACCTGTGTTAGAACCTGAACCAGAAAAAATAAATTGGTGGGAAAACTTGTAAAATTTAAATAAAGTCTGTAAGTTATAGTATTGTATTACAAATTATATCAATATGTTTATACCGATCATATCATTTTCCTAGTTTCAACAACTGCACTATGGTTATATAAGACGTAAGGGAATCTGAAAAGTATACAGGAACTCTCTGTCCTGTTTGAGCAAATTTTCTATAAATCTAAAATTATTTCAAAATAAAAAGTTAAATGAAAAAATGGACGAATAATCAAACTGCCAATTTATCAGATTCAACAGCCAATTTACAGGAACTTCAGAGGATACAACAGAGATATGATCAGCAAAATCCAGACTATTCCTCCTTAACCCAGTTTCCCCAACAAATAAATTACAAGAAAAAAAAGAGTTGGACAAGAAGTCTGTATATGAAAAAAGACTCTAAAGAGACATATCAAACAAACACAATATGGGGACTTTATCTGGACCCTAATTCAAATAAACTGGATAAAAAAAGATTATGATTTTAAAAGATAACTGTAAAAAATAAATAAATAAAAGATAACTAAATCTGAACACTGACTAAATAGATATATGATGATTTTAAAGAGTTATTAATTTTTCTAGACATAATAATGGTATTAGGGGCATGTTTTTTAAAAAAGAAATCTTTGTATTTTAGAGATATATTGAAAAATTTAGTGTTAAAAGGATATAATGTCTTGGATTTGCTTCAAAGTAATACGGGAGGGGGAGAAGTGGATGGGATATAAAAGAATCAACTGGCCCTGAGCTGACAAGTGGAAAAACAAAATTAAAAGCTAACACGAATCTTTCCATGAACTTTTTGAAGTATCCTCAAAAACTATTCTAACTTTCTATATGATTTAAATTTTCCATATTAAAAAACTTTCTTTTTTAAAAAAGATGACTGGTAAGGGGATCTTAACCCTTGACTTGGTGTTGTCAGCACCACGTTCTCCCAAGTGAGCTAACCAGCCATTCCTATATAGGGATCCGAACCTGTGGCCTTGGTGTTATCTGCACCACAATCTCCCAAGTGAGCCACGGGCCGGCCCTTAAAAAACTTCCTAAAGTACAATATCTATAGATTTCTGCTTCTGCCCATCAAAGAACTGTTATGAGAACTATTATGAGAACTGTACTTCTACCATAATCTACCAGAAAACTGGACAAAACATATGAAGCAATTGTTTCCAGACACCAGACAGCACATGAATGATTCCTGAGAATGAGAAACAAGTGAGGGGAGCCCTAGGCTCACTCCAGCTTACTGCCTGGATGCCGTTTCCAGACCACAGCACAAAGAGGGAGATACAAACAGCTTGGCAGTCTACCTGAGTTGAGAAGACAGAAATCAAAGTTCAGGAGGGCCCAGGCAGCTAGGATTTGAAAGGCAAAGTATCAGACAAGAGGGAGCTGTGCAGAGAGTTCCAGAGATCTGCAAAGGAGACCCCTGTGTCTTTGGACAGGGAAAGAAGCACCAGAAAGTAGTAGGCCTAATAATTCCCAGAACTTCCACTGGGCTAGGAATAATTCACATCCACACCAGCCAGAGAGACACAACTCATAACAGATGGGCATTTAGTGGAGCCCTCAGAAGGGTAATGTCAGAATAGTGGAACTAAATTAGCCCTAGATGAAAGGTTGCTCTGAATGTGCACTAAAAAAGCTTAAAAGTGAGCCTCAAAAGAACCCATCTCACTCCAAGCAATTTAATTGCGTGAAAGTAATCTAATTTAAACAATAGCCAACACTATTTTAAAAAGTACCTCAAGACCCAGCAAGTGAGAGCACAAAATTCACAAAGTCCAGCATCCAACCAAATACTATGAACCATGCAAAGAAACAGAAAAATAAGACCCAAAACAAGAAAATATCAATCAAAAGAAATGGACTGAAATGACAGAGATAACGGAACTAACAGGGACCATAAAACAGTTATTATAAACATACTCCATACATTCAAAAGGTAAAATAAAATATGAGCATAATAAAGAGAGAAATGGAAGTTATTAAATAAGTACTAAATGGAATTTCTAGAGATAGAAAAGTAAAATATGTATAATGTAAAAAAAATGTACTAGATAGGATTAACAACAAATTAGTTAATGCAAAAGAAAAGATCAAAATACAGACAAAACGAAAGAACTCAATATGAAGCACATACAAAAACTTCTAAAAAAAATGAACAGAACATCATTGACCAACGAGACTACCAAGCAGTCTAACATAGGTGTAGCTGAAGTACAGAATAAAAAAGGGATGTGGGTCAGAAAAAATATTTGAAGAAATAATAAACAAATGTTTCCAAATTTGACAAAAACTACAAATCTGCCAATCTAAGAATCTCAACAAACCTCAAGCAGAATAAGCCTAAGAAAACTACACTATATATAGCCCATCATAATCAAATTGCTGAAAACCAGTGATAAAGAGAAAAATCTTGAAAAGCAACCAGGAAGAAAAAAAAAAAAATAGTCACACTACATTCAGAGAAATAAGTATACAACAGCAGGCTTCTTCATCAGAAACTGTGCAAGACAAAATGAGCGATACCTTTAAAGAACTGAGAAAAAACATGTAAAACTAGCATTCTTTACCCAGCAAACATGTCTTTCAAAAATGAAGGTAAGCACTTAGGACACAGAGAACTAGAAAGTCACTACCACCGTTAGAACGGAAAAGCCAGATAATCAGCAAAACCAGAACTTTTGTTGAAGTCATCAGAAAGCTGAGCACGCAGGATTATCAACTAACCTGAAATAAAGGAAAGACAGGCACCTCCAAGGAGAGAGGGGATGGGAGTTCTTTCTTACCTGGGTAGATGCCAGACTTCATTTAAGTCACTAAGTAAGTTAAAATTTTTAACATATTGCTGAAGAAAATCTCAACTTCTGAAATATGATAACATCATAAATAATGTTCCAAACTCATATGAATGCCAAACAAAGTAATAGGATGAGGAACGCTTTATCTTCTTAAATCTCAGGAAATTATCAATTGGACTGATGCTTTTAGAAGCACACAAATGAGATGAGCAGTACAATAAAACCTGCCAGCTCTCACCTCCCTCTAGTGCAGATTTTGTTATAGAGTCAGAGAAATGACATTTCACATGTCATAAGGATGCACTGAGGATTCCTTTCACCATATAATGAATCCCCACCACAGCAAGGTGCTACTAGTCCCACTGTTAACTGACACAAGCATGCAGCTCTTCTGATGTCTAGTGTCCCAGCAGTAGGTACATCCAGTAATCCAGCAGTTTGCAAGTGTCATGGTTCTGCACCTTAACACCATTCCTCTCCCATGACTGCTTATGCCTTCCAGTCCTGTTCTCTGTACCTCAATTTCTGAATCTAACAAACACACAGAACTAGTACTTCCTGTTTCCTCCTTACCACTCAGGGTGTTTTATCCAATCAATGAACTGATTTTTGTCCTTGGTTAAGGGAAAATGCTGATCTGGACAGTGGTCGATGGGAAACCCCTCTGAGAAGACATCCTTGGCTCACCTCCGGTTTCAATGCAGGGATACGGTGGAGGGGGCTCTCTCCAGTTTCCACTGGAGTCTTTCATGTGAGATCGGTCAGAAGCAAAGTTCTTCAAATATAAATCTGCACGGATCACTCTAAATTTCCTGCAGATAAATCAACACCCACTTATGTCAGGAAGATGTCACATTTGAAATTCTAACTCCATTTTTATATGGACTAATTTCTGACATACACAAAACTACTCATGCATTTTTGTACTGTTAGTAATACACAAATATATATGCAGCCTTATGACCTATTAATGAAGCCATAGGAAATGATTGACTGAAATCCAAAACTATAAAGGCACAAAAATACATCTGGTTGCCTTTAATTACTCAGCTACAGGGGCAAAGGGCATGATTTTTGGGTGCTGCTATCACAGCCTTCTCAATTTTAGCAGCACGAGGCATCCCTCCACCCCCAAACAAGAGTATGAGAGAAATCCCCAACATGTTTGAAAGAAAATGTTCAAGATCTCATCACACAAATTTTTAAAAGACTGCCAACCTTTTATATGATGGATAACCTTTAAAACTTTAAAGCATTTTGAATCTCATTCTCAAATATCAACTCAAAGGTAATACCAACACAAGTGATCTTTACAAAACAAATGCAAAAAAACCCTCTATATTATCGTGAAGGTCTTACTTGAGAAAATAAATAAATCCATCCTGAATCTCCTCACCTCCTGAACTGCGGATGAATGTCATCGTCAGACTTAAAGGCATCTTCTACATAAGTGTCAAAGGGACAGGGAAACGGCAGGACAGTATCGAGATCATAAATAAAGCTCTGTCCTCCACTTGAAACATGAAGCAAAACAACATGATAATCCTAGAAGTAAAAGTTTCTGAAGTTAACCAAGTTACTTTACAATGGTGAATTGCAAGGTTACAGTATGAATGCACATATATTATCACAAAAAAGGATACCAGACTAATACAGCATTCCTTATAATAGCAAAATAAGATAAAGCAAACACAAAACCCTGAAAACAAACTAAATGTCCAGTGACAGAGAAACCACTGAATAAATAACAGAAATGTTCACATATATTAAATGTATATCCTTTAACCCAGCAGTTTTACCTCTAAGACTCTAGCTTACAGAAAAATGGCCATAAGCATGTAAAGGTACATATATAAAGAGAATCTCTCCAGCACTGTTTGTAATAGTGAAAATTCAGAAACAACCATCAAGAAGAAAATGATTAATAAACTATGATACAGCCATATAATGGAAAGCTATGCAGCTGCTAAAATAAGAAGGTAAATTTATGTGGAAAATGAAAAAATGCCCATGTTATATAGTTGGATGAAAAAAGCAAACTGCAGAATACATATATATTACATATTATTTTTTAAAAGCTATGTGTATATAAGGACACACACGTGCATTCAAAAGTACAAAGGCATGCATATGAATAAACAGAAAAACGTTTGTGAGGATATCCTCCGATTAACAAAGGGTTTTTTTTGTTGTTGTTGTTTTTTTTTTTTTCTTTTAACAAAGGGGACTTCTTGAGGTCAGTCTGGAGAGGAGAAAAAGGACTTTAATTTCTACCTTTGTTTTACTCTTGTAATAAAGAAAAAAAAATTTTTTTAAACAAAAAAGTCAGCCAAGCCCTAATCTTTAGCCATTAATAGCTTCTCCTGCACAGCTGGGTCACATTGTGGATGTGAATTCTCTCAAACGCAAGACACTGCCCAACACCAGCTCAGGGCTGAAAGCGATTTCAGGGAGGTTATCAAGGGACATGAGCGCAGTCTGGTGCTTTGAGTTCCTCAAAAGAAAAATGCTCTCACAGAGAACAGCACTGAGAAAGAAAACAATCTACCATCAATAACACCATCCTATATTTCCACAGTTACTTCAGAGTTCACAGGGCACTTTCTCAAACGTTATTCCCTTTGAGCCCTGCAAAAACCCTTTGAGCTGAGAAAGATAACTGAGACTAGAGACTGTGTGCACCCAAGCCTGATGCTTCCCTTGGCTCCAACTCTATCTTGGTAAAGCAGAAATAGCATCAGAAATGGACACTCATTCCCTGTACTTCCCTTAACGCATCCTACCCTCCAGATAAATGCACTAAGAACAGCTTCCCCACTATTAGTCCAGCCTTCCTTCCGCTGGACTTGCTCCCATTATCCCTCTCCACCTGCAGCGTCCTCTGCCTCTCTCCACCACACAAGCTCCAGCTTAAGAGCCTTCTCTCCCGTGAATCCATTTTTTATCTCCTCCCACCCCCTGCCAGAAATAATCTCTGCCTTATCCAAAATCTGTTCCTCTCTGTACTGGCCAGCCACCAAAAAAAAATTCTGTTTCCATCTTAACACCTTCTAACTCATATTACAGTTTTTTAAAATTAAATACTCCCTATTTGTGGGAGACTATGCTGCTGATCTGTAGATACAAAGAGGAAAAAGATAAGTCCTTATCTTCCAAGAGCTCCCAGAGAAGTAAGTGGGAATCAAAGGTAAACTGCTCCAGTACAATGGGATAAAGAGGACAAGCAAGGCAGGAGAGTGTGCAGGGAAGAGCACAGAAGCTCCTGGTTCAATTTCAACCCCTCTACTCACCAGCCTGCTTCTTCTTTTATAAAATAGAAATAACTAGAGTGTCTACCTCATAGTGTTACTGGGAGAATGCATATGTAAATGGTTGGCCTTTTTAAAAGCCAACCAAGAGCTGGCTGGTTAGCTCAGTTGGTTAGAGCACAGTGTCATAACACCAAGGCTAAGTTCAGATTGCCTTACCAGCCAGCTGACAAAAAAATAAATAAATAAAAGGCAATGAAGAATTGGAGGGGATAGGGGCTCAACTGCCAAGCAGAGTTTCACTGAGGAAGGAACACCATCACTGAATCTTGCTGGAGGGGAGAGCTTTCCAGGGAGAAGGTACAACTTGTGAAAAGGCATAAACAGTGACTATCCACAACCTTCGCTGGCTCAGGTCCATAGTCTTACCTACCAGATGGCCAACCGACTTGGGAGGGAAAGCAGGCTCAACTCAGCCTGCATAGCACAGATGTGGAGTCTAGGAATGCAGACTGGAGCAGTGGCCTCACTCTCTGAGTTGGGTCAGTGTTTGCCCAGCTGCCAGAAAAAGACCTGGTTGGGCTAGGAGAAAGGATGCTGCCAAGGTGATCTACTCCTTGGGGTTCGGTGTCTCTACCCACTCAAGAAGGCCTACCCATTTCCTACGACAGGATGGCAGTGAGTCAAAGATAAATCTGCCAGTAGGTGTGCGGAGACTTTTTGTCATAGCACTCTCCATCCTGAGCTACCACAAGATGGTAAATAACTTGTTCAGGTCACACAGCCAACCAGTGAGAGGATTGGGACTTAAACCCTGACTCTAGAGCCTGCACTCATACCCCCAACATTGCTGGTTTGTTTTTTGGTTTTTTTTTTGGTTGGCCGTTATGGGGAACCAAACCCTTGACCCTGGTGTTACAAGGCTGTGCTCTAACCAACTGAGCGAACCAGCCAGCCCCTGCTGGGTTTTTACTTTAATGTTAGAGAAGCAGATAGCCTGGGCCGAGCCCGTGGCACACTCGGGAGAGTGTGGCGCTGGGAGCGCAGCGACGCTCCCACCGCGGGTTCGGATCTTATATAGGAATGGCCGGTGCACTCACTGGCTGAGTGCCGGTCACAAAAAAGACAAAAAAAAGAGAAGCAGATAGCCTGCTGGTGAAGGAAGTAAAAGGGTGAGCTCAATGAGGCCAGGGCCCCTAGTCTGCTTTGTGCCTGGCATACAAAAGGTACTCAATCAATACATGTTAAGTAAATGAATGGAGCACTTTCAAATGATTCATAATTTTAAATAAATATCCAGAAACTAGGAGTTTGTTATGTTTTCATTGATGGAGTTTATATTAGTCCATTTCTGTTGCTAATAACAGAATACATGGAACTGGGTACTTTGTAAGAAAACAAAATTTATTGCTTATAGTTTTGGAGGCTGGGAAGTCCAAGGTCCAGAAAACACATCTAGTGAGGGTCTTCTTTGGTGGTGGCTTTACAGCAACACAGGGGTCTCACATGGCAGAAAATGGCAGAGCAGAGAGACTCTCACACGCTCTCCTTTTAAAGCCTCAGAACCATGCCTCGGACCACCATTATTAATCCATTCACTATGGCATGGTCCTACAATCCAATCACCTCTTCAAGGCTCCATCTTTCAATTACTATAATAGGAGTTCCCAACCTCTTAACACTATCACAGTGGAAATTAATCTTCTAATATATGGACTTTGGGGGACACAGTTCAATCAGTCCATAACAGAGTTCTTCTTTTACTTTATCTTCATGTTTATTAGCATCAATATTTCTGTTCTTGAGGAGGACAGGTTAAGGTGACACACAGATGTGTACTAGAAAGAAGCCAGTTCTGACACTGACCAGCTTTGTGACCTTGAGCTACTCACTTTGGCTTTCTGGACTTGTTTCTTCAGCTGAAAAATGAAGGGGCTGACGTAGATCCATGTTTTTCAAACACCAGTCACGTTCACCTGGGAGTTTGTTAAGAACACTAAATTCTGAACCTCTCTAGATCTACTAAATCAGAAATCTGTATTTTTAACAGTCTCCAGATAATTCTAATGTGCATCCAGATTACATATTGTTAAAGTTCCTTCCAGTGCTATTTGGATAAAAGTCTAGGTGATCACAATTATATCCACCACAATGACCATTTAAAATCACTCCTTAAAAAAAAAATTCCTATAATAATTTCAAAATAAAAAATGCTTGTAGTGCTTCTACCTCTACCTTAGACCAAATAGTATCTATTCTCAAAAGGTCAACTTATTAATAATTATCACAGCCTTTCTCTACTGCCTCTGTCATTTCTGCTTTACCCAAACACACAGACCACTCGGGGTTACAAGGAACAATGCATCAGAGGCTCTCTGTATTGACCATCTTACCCAGATCACAGGTCCATTTCCAGGTCTCGCCTGTTGTTTCCAGATAGGTATCTAGGAAATACAATATATTTCATAATCTATACCTTCAGTGAAACCACTACTAAATTCTTTAAAGTAATACATAAATAAGAAATAAAACACTCCTAAGCAACCAACAATCAAGGTGAAAGAATAAATGAATGGGAAGAAATCCAAATCCTCCTGAGTGTCCTTTACAATGAAAACTTACAAGAGCACAAATTAATTGTGTGACATTCTTTGGAGAGTGGAAAGGGACCTGGCAGGTTCAAGTCTTGCTTTTCCACTTAATTATTCATGGGGCTTCCCTGAATGAAAGGAGGAAATAAAGTTGTCCAAACCTTGCCTACTTCAGAGAGCTTCCTTTAGGGTCAAATGAGGTGATGTCTGCACAAGTGCTTTACAAGATATGAAGGGCTTTCTTTTCCTATTTAAACTCCAGAGACACATCTGAGAGTATATGGCTATCATCTAAGCAATTAAAAAAGCTCTAAATTAATACCTAAGAAAAGGGATTGATCTGTGTAGACATACCATCACATATTACCTTAACTACAAGTAAGGGACTAAACTCTTCTACTTTAACCATGCCCTGTAAGGAAAAAAACCTCATTCAAAAACAAACTTTAAAATGTTGCTGTATTTTATAAAGCAGAGTACTAAACTTATGCTATATTTAGCTTCTAATGTCATCCTAAATCTCTTGTTTTCTTTCTACAATCATACACCAACTCACCATCCTCCTCTCATTAGATATGAAGACAGCGTAACACTCTTCTAAAGGATATTGGTCGTGGTTTTTGATGTATTCACAGAGCTTCCAAATATTTTCTTCACTGAAATGAAATAATTGTTTAATCAATATAATTAAAAGAGAACACTATGTGTCTTTCAAATTTGAACAAAAAAACCAATGGTGACATAAAAAAGTTGGAAGAGACCTTAAACACCATCTCATCCCAAACTGGCTAACATTTTAATCTCCTCTAAAACATCCCCACAAGCTGTTATCCAGCTTATACTGTGGACACCTCTCCAGAGACAGAGTTCACTGCCTCCCACAGCAGTGTTGGCATAGGAAGGCATTTCATAATCGATAAAATGCTATGTCAATATTCTACAGGCTTTGGGTCCAGGGACTTTAGATACAGCTGGAATTCCAACTCAGCCATTTAAAAGGTAAGAAGCTTTGAACATTTTGACCTCTCTGAGAACCTACTTTTCTCATCTGTAAAATGGGCATGATCCCATCATATTGCAAACACTCAATAAATCTTAGTTAACATTGGTTCCCTGCTCCCCTTAGAAATAGGGCAGGATGGTGTTTTGGGTAGGAGGGCTCCTGGAAAGAAAGGATCAGAAGTTATGTGATACGTACAGGAATTCTTCTGGAGAGAGTCCCTGTAAATGGGATTCCCCGAGCCCCTCTAATAAGGAGGAGGTCCTGACTTTTAGGAAGTTCTTTCACATACTGAACTGAAATCAATCTTCCCATACCTCTGCCCCAGATAAATTGCTCTTCTATATGACAGGCCTTTAGCTATTTGAAGCAGTGGTCGGAACCCTCCTAAGTAAAGCAATGCCCAGTACATCAAACAGAGCAGTAAGGAAGCCACTCTCCCATGCACAGGCAACCAGTCATTGCTGGCGGTATTCACAGCTCAGCCACTGGGTCCCTGTCTTTTTCTAACAAGCCACACTGCATCTTTGCTAAAAATGAGCTACACCAACACTGCTCACAGCACGTGACTCAGTCTACTAAAGACTAATCTCCAATCACCTACACAATGCTACCTGAAAATGAAGCAAGGCACGAACAACATTGAGGACTGTCACTATTTTATAGAAATATACCTGTCCCAATGCTCCATACGACTGGGCTTAAAATACCAAAGTTAGACATCTGTATTTTTCTCTTATGATTTTTTCTCTAAAATACTTCTTAGATAAAGTGATGATAGTGGTAACAACAGGAGTTTGCTACTGAATACTTCAATATGATATACAGAATGGAGTAACAAAAACTTACTATTTCAATATGACATATAGCATGTAGTAGCTATAATTTTTTTAATCTAAATGTTCTAAGCCTAAGTTTTCAGAAGACATTTGTCCGTCTGGCCTATTCAGAAGTTTTGAGAAGTTTACCACAAACATCTTCAAGAGCCTATGATGTACAAAACACTGTGCTAAGTGCATGGAGGATATGATGATAATTTGAGCTTACAGACCATGAGTGGAAACATACAGATCCATAAATAGCAAGTATCACAGAAGGCCATAAAAAATGCATACAGAAAGCACAGAGGGAGTCATTAATTTTGATGGATATGGAAAAATGGAGGACATATGTAGGTCAGTGGTTTCTTCTTGTTTGCTCCCCCCTCACCCCTTTTAAGAGTGGGCTTATAGTTAATGCAAAGAGTTCGTGAATCCACAGGTACCACAAGCACTACTGGTAACAGGCTGAACATATAATGCGGCTTGAACACACATTGCTTATTTTTCAAACATATGTAAATGTTACACAGAGAAAAAACAAATTTAAACATAAAAGTTCCCGAAATTTTAGTCTCTTCTTATCATCAGGTTAGAAGAACCTGCATGAGCAAAAGTAATAAGGTGCACCTACCTGATATATTCACACAAGGTAGAGCACTGATTCACAACCAGAGGTAATTTAGTACCCCAAGGCGACATATGGCAATGTCAAGAGATATATTTGGTTGTCACAACTGGGGAGAGGGTGCTAATAGCATCTAGTGGGAAGCCAGGGATGCTGCTATACGTCCTGCAATACACAAGACAGCTCCCACAGCAAAGAATTCTCATGCTCAAAATGTCAATAGAGCCAAGGTTAAGAAACCTTGTGGTAGAGCAGAGAAGGCAAGTTCGAAATGAGGTTGGAGAAACAGTGACCAGATCTCGGAGAGCTTGCTATGCTCAGGGGCTAGACATTGCTGTCTATGCATGTATTCCTTGAAATGTGACCAACAGACTAGCTTCAGATTCCTCCACTGTGCTGCTTACACATCCAGGCTCTCTGGGGTGGGACCCTAAAATCTGTAGGTTTTACAAGCTCTTAGGTGATTCTCCAGCACATTCATATTTAGAACGGCTCTGAGCAGTGTGAAGCCAGCTAAGGTTAAAGACTTGACTGGATGCAACAGAGTCCTGCCTGGAAGCAATTGGAACAGTCCCCATGACAGCAGAGGAGGGCCAAGACTATGGCTGAAGGAATTAAAAGGGAAGGCTCTACTAAAGAGATGTTCATCTCTTACCATTCTTCCACCAGATCACTCCACTCCAATGGTACCAGCCTCCTTGCTGTTCCCAGAAAACTCACAGCACACTTCCTTCTCAGAGCCTCTGAACCTGCTGTTCTCCCTGCCTGGAATGATCTTCCTCCAATATCCACAAAGCTCCCACCCTCTTTTTCTTCAGATCTATGTTCAAATATCACCTTATCAGCCATGTCTTCCTTAAATATCCAAACATAAATAGTATGAGTCACCATCCCTTACCTTGTTTTATTTTTCTCAAACACCACCCAAACATGGTTTACTTGTTTTTGTCTGCTTTCCTCCAACTGATACATTAAGAACCATGAGATCTCACGAGGTAATTTGTCAATTTGGTTCACTGCTGTATCCCCAGTGCCTGGAATCGTGTGCCATACACTGCAAGTGCCTAATAAACATTTATTGAATGAATAAAACAATGAAAGGACATTAAGGACAAGAAGTAACAGGATGTAGGGGAGATACAGGGAGGAAACATAGTGCAGTAGTTAAGAGGCATGGACTCCAGCATCACACAGAGGATCCAGTTTCACCACCACCACTTGCTAGATGTGTGATCTTGCGCAAACAACAGCCTCTCTGTGGCTGTCTTTTCATCAGTAAAATGAGGATAATGATAATAATAGGACCTACCTCCTATTGGAAGCACTTGGCACTGGGCCTAACATGCAGCCAGAGCTGAACGAATGCTAAGTAAGCTCTTGGAACTGGTTTGGTCACCAACCGAAGAGAGGAGGGGTAGTTTTAGATAGCCCTGAGGTTTCTTGTGCAGGGACTGAAAGTTGGGGGAAGAAGTTATTTCTCAGGAAAGGGAAGGGTGGATGTGGGCGTGAAAAGGACCAACAAGGGAGGGGTGGTGCTTCAGCCTTGGACGGGGTGCAGTGCCTGGATTCCGGAGCCTGACTCTGACTGTGAATCCCCATTCCTACACTCACAAGATACGTGGTTTTAGGCAAGTTACTTACACCCCTCAGGGCTCCAGTGTTATCTTTAAAATGGGGATATCAACAATACCTACCTCCTAGTTTTATTGTGAGGCTCAAATGAGTTAGTTTACATAAACCACTCAGAACAATGCTTGGCATACAGCAAGTGCTGTGTAAGCGTAACCATTATTATAATGGCAGCACAGTGGTTAAGATTATTGTTTCTGGTGCCCAGGGCCTGAACTGGACTCCTGGCTAACCTCGAGAAAGATACCTCAAACTCTCTGTGCCTCCATTCTCCTCCAAAATTAAAATGACCTTCATCTCAGTCTGAAACCAAATAGGCTTCAGCAGAGTTATTTCCAAAGATTTCCTGCTCTTCATCCTCCGCCTCCAACACCCCTTCCTCGCCCCCAAGCACTGAGATCTGCTGAGCAAGTCCACCTGAAAAAGCCAGGCAGAGGTAATACACCACCGACTGCCCACGCTCCATTCAAGAGAGGTCCCTCCTCCCCCAAACAGCAAAGCCCGCCAGTCGAGGCCCGGAGCGGCGAGGAGGGGCCGAGAAGAGGCGGGGCCCGGCTGCGACGCCACGGCCCGGCAAGCCTGGGAGGTTCCGGGGGCTGCGCCCGCCCCCCCTCACCAATAGCAGCTGCTGTAGACACAGGCGTCCCGCGGGGGGCTGGCCGGCTGGTAATGGGCAGCGGTGGGGTCAACCCCCTCCATGGCGGATGAGGCGGGCCGACAGGACCAGCCGCAGGAAGGAGCCGGCGTGCAGCCGACCGCCCGGATTCCCGGGGCGTGGCCCCGGCGTACCAGCCGCGCAAGTTCCTGGCGCTTGAAACCCGAAATCTGGTGGGCGGAGCTCGGGGCGGGCGGAGCTCGGGGCGGGCGGGGCGGGTTCCAGGAGGGAGGGAGGGGCCAGGGTGAAGTGGGAGGATCCGGGGCGGGGCGAGTGGGATTCCGGTGGGCGGAGCCTACGAGGAGAATGGCGTGTTCCGGATAGGAGGAGCCCGATCGGGTGGGTGGAGCCCGGGGTGGGGCGGGGCTGGCGGCGCGGGTTTCTCGGTGGGCGGGGTCTGGGGCGGGGCCGGCGTGCGGGGGCGACGCGGTGGCCGCGGGGCCTGCCACCGTGATGAGAAGAGAGGTCTTAGGCCGGCCGCCCGGGAGAGGAACTAGGGGAAGGCTTGGAGTTGGGTAGCCGCCGACCGGGAATGGACTTTCAGTGGGAATCTTCCGGAGGACACTCTTGTAACCCCGGGCTGGGGTTGCCAGCTAGCTGTGGAGGAACCAGATGAGACGCTGAAAGAAGAGAATTTGTGTGTGAAAATCGAAGCTTTAGCACTGTCGGCCTGGAGTCCGCGGGAGCCCGGGGAAGATGAGGGAGGGGCGGGCTAATTCCAGATATGGCCACATCGAGGACGGCGTTAGAGAGGGATCACCATATTGTAACCTGATTTTTAAAAATTAGGCCATCTGTATATATTGGCTTGGAAAGATGTATTGATTCCTTGATATAGTAAGAAAAAAAGTTTAAAAAGCGTCTGCATGGTGTCCTTTTTGTGTTAATCATGTATTTGTTTACCTGCTGGCAGTCTGTAAGGAAAGACACTAAAATTGTTAAAAGTGTTTATATCTGGTGAATGAATTGTATCTAGGACTTTCACTTTTGAAGACTTTACAGATACCTTCTGAATTGTTTATATTTGCAATGAACAGGTATAAGCCGATCAGGGTACTTCCTATTATAAAAACTGATATTTTGGGGTTGGTTTATAAACCATCCACAGTCGGATTCTTCAATCTCATGAGTCCCAAAGCCCATAAATCCTAAAGTCTTTGAGCATAGTCCTTGTGTCAGTTATCAATTTATTTGTCTCTCACCTCCAAATACACACTTCAATATAGGTTCTGTGCTAAATAACAGAATTCCATTAAACATTTCTCCTGTAAAGTGAGCACGATATTAAGCCTTCACAGTAAAGAGTGCTGGAGGGATATTGCAGGAGGAAGACACTTCCTGCAGTTTCTGGGATGGGACCAGACTTAAGGGTGTGGTCATGAGAACATCCAACGGAGTCACGAGCTCCCTCTGTGACCTTGCAGCTTTAGCCTGGCAACAGCCTTTCTTCAGCCTCTCAACAGAAGAAACAGAGCCCCCAGAGCCCCGGGAGGCCCACAGGCAGCCACTTGCCCATACTTCAGCAAGCCCTTTGTGGCCTGCAAGCAGCCACCTGTGGCCAACAGGGTCCCACACTGAGCAACGGTTTCTTCTGCCAGCCTCCCATCCTCCCTACCCCCACCCCCAGACCCAGCATTCTGAAGGCCTTCTGCCCCTGCTGCCTCCAAGACTCCCACTGCATCTGCACAGCTCTGGTTGTTGCTCCTCCCCAAACACACACACACACACACACACACACACACACACACACACACACACACACACACACACACACACACACACACACACACACACACACACACGGAGGGTTGTCTATTGTTTGCCCAGCAGCTCCAGCTCCCAGACAAATATTTCAAGTTTGTCCTTTCTTGGGTATTCTCTGTCAACACACACACACACACACACACACACACACACACACACACACACACACACACACACACACACACACACACACGGAGGGTTGTCTATTGTTTGCCCAGCAGCTCCAGCTCCCAGACAAATATTTCAAGTTTGTCCTTTCTTGGGTATTCTCTGTCAACACACACACACACACACACACACACACACACACACACACACACACACACACACACACACACGGAGGGTAGTCTATTGTTTGCCCAGCAGCTCCAGCTCCCAGACAAATATTTCAAGTTTGTCCTTTCTTGGGTATTCTCCGTCAGCCCTAGGTACCATATAGAGTTTCTTTATTTTTATTTTTTATTTTTTATTTTTTGTCTTTTTCGTGACCGGCACTCAGCCAGTGAGTGGACCGGCCAGTCCTATATAGGATCCAAACCGGTGGCGGGAGCATGGCCGCGCTCCCAGCGCCGCACTCTCCCGAGTGCGCCAAGGGCTCGGCCCTAGAGATTTTTTATACTCATATCTTACAGTTGTGCTTTTCACTATAGTTAATAATTCTTTATATTCAAAAATAAATAATAATTCTTCATATTCTTGCCTAATCTGCTGATTGGTTTCTTGTCTCCTGATTGGACCCAGACTACTACAGGACTTTGAAGCCAGACTGGGTGGGTACTACTACTTACTAGTTGTGTGGTCTTGAGCAAAGTTATTTCACCCCTCTATGCCTCAGTTTCCTCACCTGTAAAATGAAGTTAATGATAATACTACCTCCCTCATGGGGTTGGTACGAGAATTAATTGAGTTTATGTGTATAAAACACTTAGAATAGTTGCTGGCACATAATAAATGTTAGCAACCATAATTTCTGGTATAATCTCACTTCATTATTTCCAGTATACCCTATATTCTTGTCACCGAGTGTCTTACTATTCCTTAGACACTCCAAGCCTTGGCACAAGATTTATATACCGTCTGTCTGATGTGCTCCTTCACACTCCTTGTTTGTAACTTTTTCCAGGAAGAGTTCATTGTTGCCTACAGTCTTTCCACAGTTTTTCCCCCCATTTTTGTCACAATTCTTTATTCATGTGTCTTTAATAGCAGTATCATGCTAAGTAACCCAAACTATCTGTCTCTACCTCTGCCAAGAGCTCCTCCAGGGCCCTCAGAGGTAGAACAGCATAACAGTGCTAGAGTCTGAAAGATGGACTCAAATCCTATCTTGGCTATTTACTATCCCGTAAGACCTTGGATAAGTCACCAGCTTACTGTGTATCGATTTCTTCGTAAAATGGAAATAATAATAGAGTGCCATAGCGAAGATTAAATAAACCAATCTGTGCAAAACATTTAGCATAGTGCCTTGCACAACATAGGTACTAACAATGATAAACATGGCAGACATTAGTTAAAGCAGGGAAAACAGATTTTATTCAGTAACGACTGACAGTAGGAGAAAGAGCTGAGCTGCATTCTGTTTGTGTGAGGTAATATGGACGTTTTAAGGCGAGAACGAGGGGGAGGGAGAGCAAGGACTCAGTACAGTCAGAGAAATGAAAATTACAAAGGGTGTCAGTGTAAACAGGATTAGGCCGGCTGTCTGCTAGCTGGCCCTTATCTAAGTTAGGATTCTATCCTCCCACAGGGACTGGAAGACAGAGGCCCTAACCTTCCTGATTACTTTTCAAAGGTTCTCAAATACTTGAGAGAGACTTCTGAATTGCAAGAGATACATATTTACAATCCTAAGCTCTTTTAGTAAATGCTCTAAGAAGGGGTGGTCAGAGGCCTATCATCAGGTGCTGGCAAGAACAAATAGTAAATTGTGGCACTTTGAGCTTTCTCCCATTTTAATGAGAGGCTGAGGTCATCCTAGGGACACAGCTTATACTGCTAAAAGATATTCTAGACTTTGGTCAAGTCTTTTAGTGCAGGGGTTTGGACAAAATTGTGCGGAGAGTTCTGCAGTTCTCAGTACCCCATGTAATTGACAACTACATAGTTTTATAGTTATGACTATTATTATTATATATCTCTGTGAGGAGAATATAAGCATTGTGACTGGCATACATCCTTGTTGAATGAACAATTTTTTTTTTAAATTAGGATACAGGAGAGATTGCTATAACAAAAGAAACCACCCCAAAACAAAGTGACTTAGATGAGATACAAATGTATTTCTCATGTAACAGCCTGAGCGTATTCATTCCAGAGCTGATATTGTATCTCTACAGTATCTGTTATCCAGGCTCCTGATATTTTGTTGGAAGGCTATATCTGGAGTCTCACACTGGACTGCATGTTTGAAGATGGCTCGCCACCACATCTACTGAGATTGCCTTCTTGCTAGCAAAACCAGGAAAAAGGAGTAGTGGAAGGTTTAAGGACAAAATCTGCAAGTTGTACACATTGCTTCTGCTTACCTCCCACTGACCAAGAGATACTCATGTGGTCA
Source organism: Cynocephalus volans (assembly GCF_027409185.1). NCBI lineage: Eukaryota > Metazoa > Chordata > Mammalia > Dermoptera > Cynocephalidae > Cynocephalus > Cynocephalus volans. The sequence continues at coordinate 77,266,242 of NC_084474.1, read as the reverse complement.
CACCCAAGTGCGAGGGAGATTAGGAAACATAGGGTTTATTCTAGGCAGCCCAGCTAACATTTGAGTGTCTCAAGGAAGGGGAGAGTGGATATTGACATAGCAGTCTCTGCCATATTGTGATTTTTTTTTTTTTTTGAGGGTTAAATAACATTTTTACTTGGGAAGAGTAGTAGAACACAACTATGCTTACTACATAGATGTTTTCTTAAAAAGGCAGTTACCATCGCCCTATTATTAAAATTGGTTCTTTTAGATGCTGTAATAATTTTAAAATTATGGCACAAAGAACATAACTCTAATACTACAATTTCGTGTTTGCTGTATATAATTAGTACTATTTACATACTTAAATAATACTTCATTTAAGAAGTTACTGTCTTCTTAAAAGTCATATCTCCAATACCCCTCAAATAGTAGAAATACAAAGGAAGCTCATTTTTCTGCTTTAGGGGTCATCTCTGATTAGTTGTGTTTTGTGCAATTCTTTCCATCACCAATCCATATTGTGCTTTCTTTGTGCTTGTAAACTTTCTCTAACAAGCAGGAATTAATTTTAAAATGGAAAAAAAAATTGATCATAGAAAAAAATACATGTGCTCCTATAGTAAAGACTATAAAAAGGAATGTGTTTTCAGAGGAATAGGAGGTGCTTAGAACCAGATTCTGACTTGTAAACTCCAATGATCTCAATAGTAAAGAAATAAGAGATGCACTAAAAGAGCCAGTGTTCAATGAAATTAGGATGTTAAAGGGCAGGAGTTTAGAGGAGGGACATATAACAAAGGAAAGTGTAAGAAAGGCCACAGACATGTAAGGGGAGATCCAGGAAATCTATAGAACACAGTACACTGAGGTTTAATAACAAAAGGAGGTTTTTATTTTTTTATTGGGGGGTGCATTTTTAATGCTCAATAGTAAGAGCTAGAAAAAGGAAGCGATAAGCCTATTGCTTGGAACCATATGATATGATGTGATCAGACAACTGAAAGAAAACAGAAATACCCAATGCTTACTTTGCTTGCATTTTCTCTGTCAAAGAAAAATGATCCTCAAGCTGTGAAAAATAAGGAGAATAGCAGGAAGAGGAAATTAAAGTCCAAGACAGGTGCAGTGATAGAAAGCACTAACTTGTCTTAAATGGGTTAAAGTCTTCAAACCCAAGAGTTATAGCCTAGAATGCTGAAAGAGCTTTAGACTATGACCCAAAAGCCTCTCTTATGGATCTTCGAGAAAATATGTTAGAGGAAAGGTCATATGAGAAAATATGAATACTTGCTGTCTTGAGTTTCATAAAAGAAAAAAATATGTATTTCGGACACTATACTTGTCATAAACTTGACATCTATTCCCACGATGATTTATGACTATTTTTGTAAAAGGTGACTGGCATAAATTCTTGATGAATTAATAATTTTTGGAAGAATTAATTGATTGTTAGAATAGGATTATAGCACAGAATACATCGTGATTTCAACAAAGCAGCTGGCCTTGTATTAGTCATGACTTGTTCAGTTCAAAGTCAAGGCAGAAAGGCTGTTTATTGCCTCACATAACAGGAAGGATAGTGAAGTGTCCCTGAGAGGCAAAGAATGAGCTGCAGAAACCAGGGTCTCAAGGGACCAGAACCAGGACCACTTCCCCATTACTTCCTTTTCACCACTCTAAATCTGCTTCTCATTGCTTGGCTCCATTCTGAGATAACTTCTCACTTCTTACTGGGGGGAGAATGGCCACTGGCAGCTCCATATTCATATTTTCCAGGCTCAGCTAGTGGAAGGAAAAAGCTTCTTTTTTCTCATAGCAATCTCACAGAACATAAGCCTTCATGTTTTACACTTTGGAACTGCTTGAATTTTTTACACATATTACTTTGTAATAACAAATTTTAAAATATACAATATTTCTCAAAAGATCATACTTAACAACAATAATAAAAATAGCTGCATGAGCAGACTATTTATTGTTCACTTAAATTTTCCTCACTGTTGGTTTCAGTTTGTTTACTTTGTTTTCAGATCCTGTTATTATAAATAAAGCTGCAACTAGACTGAGTTCTTCAAGGGGTAAAAGAAAAAGGAATAAATAAATAAACTGCAATCAACATATTTGTGCATAAATCTCGGCCCACATCTCTGTTTATTACCTTAGGATGAAGTCCTGGAAGTGGAATTCCTGGGCCAGAAGTTTCAAACATTTCCCCAATACATGTTGCTATGTTGTTTTCAAGAAATGAGCCCATCCCTGACTACTACATTGAGGATTATCATTAAAAAACAAAAAGTAGACAAAACAAAACAAAACAACCAATACCCTGACATTCCCATTGTTATTTTAATTTGCATTTATCTGATTACTTTTTTCCCATGTTAAAGATATAATTTCATTGCAAAGCAATGGTGCTATGGCAGCAATGTACTATGGTAGCTCAGAGTGGGGAGCACCTCACCTTTGGGGGTGGGGAGTTTGCTGGGTTGGAACACAATAATAGACCCATCTGACTCAGATTAGCATGGGAAGGGGGCAATAGTTCCATGGTCCTCTGCATGAGCTAGACCATACCTATGGTATTAGACTCACTGCTGTGTACCACACTTTACGTGGGAAAAATGAGAAACTAAAGTATACGGGAAGGCCAGTAAAGAGGTAAGGCCTGAAGAACACATTATAAGAATATAATATATCTTCCCCTCTTACTTCCTCTTTCCTCTCTCTCTACCCCTCCTCCAACCCCCAGATCTGAAAGGGTGTCTGTCTCACATGGCCTCCAAACATTAGTTTTGTCAATGTCCTTTCTAGGAAACCACTGGTGAAACTCCCTCCTTCCAGCCTGAAGCCTGTGTATCAGTCAGTGTTCTTGGTTGCAAACAACAGAAAGCATTTCTTGCTAATTTAGGCAGAATAAAGTTTACTAGAAAGATGGGTAAGGAGGAAGTTGGGCATGGTTTAGAGTGAAGGAAGTACAGACCAGGTTACACTGAGGTAATGCTCTAAGAATCTAAAAATAAGCTGGTTAAGTTGCCACTATTAAGGCCACTGCCTCTATACCCTCTGCTCTGCCACCACAAATAATCTCTGCCCGTGCATCTTTGGGTCACTTCTTCAAGAGGCAATAAATGTCCCAGGCGAGAACAGCCCATTTGGCTGGACCAAGGTCACATGCCTGAACCCTAGTTGCCAGGTTACTAGGGAAATAAAATGTATGTCCCTGTAGGATTTCCATAGAAGGAATTTGGGCCCTGCCTAGCTCAAACTCACCCAAAGAGAAAAATCTACCAGCTAGAGGAGGTGTCTGTTTAAACGTAGATTAGCTAAAAATGTCAAACTATGACCCCACCACCTCCACGTGATTAATGTTTTTTTCTCTTTTGTAGGAAATCAATGAGATTAGCTATGGAATTGAAGTAAGTTCACATTTACAAAATTCCTAAAAGAAATCCCTGTCTAAATTAACGTTTACTTTCTAACTTTGCTATCAAAGAACAGAAAGGGACCAACCTATGACCTCATCCCAAATGAGGTCATGAAATTATGATTAGCTCTTACTTTAACCTCTTTTCTGTGACAGATGAAAGAAGGACACTTGAACCTTTTTGAAGCAGTCAGAGTTTGTGGGCAAGAATCTCAGTTTCTACTGCCTTTTCTGTTCAGGTCATTTCTGAATCAGGTCATTTCCATCTAGAATAGTTAAGAGTAGGAAAGGAAAGAAATCTCACCAGCAGAAGACCAATCCCATACTAACTACTGCATATGTATTTCCCTAGGGCTGCCATATATAACAAATACAAATTAACACAAGCTAGGAGGCTTTAAAAAACCAGAAGTTTATTCTCTCACAGTTCAGGAGGCTAGGAGTCTGAAATCAAAGTGTCAGCCAGGTTGGTTCCTTCTGAGGACTCTGAAGGAGAATCTGTTCCATGCCTCTGTCCTAGTTTCTGGTGGTTGCTGGCAGTCCTTGGTACTTCCTGGCTTATAGGCCTATCACTCCAATCTCTGCCTTTATCCTCATATAACCATTTTCTCTGTATGTTTCTATGTGCTAAATCTCTCTCTTTCCTCTTATAAGAACACCACTCACTCATTGGATTTAGGGCCCACCCTAAACGAAGATGATCTTATCTCAAGATCTTAATTATATATGCAAAGGTCCTATTTCAAAATCAGTTCACATTCACAGATACTGAGGTTTGGTACTTGAACATATCTTTATGGGGAAGATAATTCCACCCACCACATCAACCAAAAGCTGAAGTTAGTATTGTAATTCTAATGTTTAATATTGTTGGTAGAGAATAAAGCAATAGAGAAAATCTTTTGGGTTGCCTGTCTCTTGGTACTCTGAAATTTCTACTTCTTTGCTTATTTTAAAAGAACTGAGGGGGCTGGCTGGTTATGTCAGTTGGTTAAAGCAAAGTCTTATAACACCAAGGTCAAGAATTCGGATCCCTGTATGGCCAGCCACACACACACACACACACACACACACACACAAGAACTAGAATAACCGCTATAACTTCTGTGGAGGGCAATTTGGTAACCTCTAACAAAATCACAAAGGCGTATGTCTTTTGAGTGGAAGTTCTTTTTATAACTTTTTATTGAGGCATAATATACACAAAGAAAAGTACACATATCATAGGGTACACCTCTATTAACTTTCACATACTGAATAGACTTAAGTAAGCAAAATCCAGATCAAACCCCTTTCATGTTTTACTACTGAAAGGATAACTAATATTGTGACTTTTGACAGAAAAAGTTAGTTTCATCTGTTTTTCTACTTAATACAAAAGGAATTATATATTTTTTATATCTGGCTTCTTTGCTTCATATTATGTTTGCAAGATTTATCCCTGCTATTGGGTATAATAGTTGTACATACTTTTTGACCTAGTCATTCCACTTCTACAAATTATTCTACATCTACAGTGCCCTGTGTGTGAAATGACATTTGAACTGATTTATTCATAGCAGTTATGCAACAGCAAGAGAATGGAAACAAATGTTCAATAGAGATCTAGTAAAATACACCATGTTATGTCAACAGAATGGACTACTACATAGCTGAAAAAAGGGAGGGAGCCTTTTCTGTCCTCATATGGAAAGATCAGTCAGACTTGGTCTTAAATGAAAAAGCACAGTATAGAACAGAGTGCACAATATGTAACCATTTGTGTAAATAAGGGGGAAATAAATACACATTTATACAGTATAGATCAGAGATTAGAAAACTATGACTTTTGTGCCAAATACAGCCCACCACCTGTTTTTCTACATAAAGTTTTATTGGAACACAATCATGCCCATTCCTTTCTATATTGTCTGTGGCTGCTTTTACACTACTGTGACAGAGTTGAGTATTTATCATCGCCAGACGGATTCTTTTTAAAAGCCACAATAAGTCACTCCTGTGTTCAAAACTCTGTGATGTCTTTTCATCTCACTAATAATAAAAGCCAAAAAACTTCAAACTGAGGCCACAGCCCCACAGTATCTGCTCCCAGTGTCTCTGTTCTCATTGGCCTTGCTGTCCTCCCCTTCCCTCTTCCTGCATCTCTCTTTTCCCAGATATATATAATGTCTATTAGGCCTTTGCTCAGATTTCTCACTCTGTTTAAAATTGCATTCTTCCCTTCCCTTTTTCTACTTTATATTTCTCTGTAACACTTACCACTTTTTAAGAAACATATGTATTTGCTTTATTGTCTTTCTCGTCCCACTAGAATTTAATATCCATGAGTATATTTTTATTCTTTTTGTTCACTGCTGCATCTGCAGTGCTTAGCATAATGCCCAGCACATGATAGATGCTCAATAAACACTTAACAAAAGTTGAACTAATAAACTGTAGTTATCCAAATCAATCAATAGCTTTTGTTTTTTTTTTCACTAGGACTCCTCTCACATTCTGATCATTCAGTGCATGTTGTTGCCTATTTCAAAGTAGTCAAGTAACTGCTGTCATTTTAGAGAAGCCATTTTCTGTAATTCTGTGATAGCAGCAAACATTTATTGCTACAGTTCTACGATATAATACTACTACTTAGGTATTATTATTATAATTACTCTCCAGATGAGGAAATTAGGACCCGGAGAGGGGAATAATTTGCTCAAGATCATCTCTACGTGGGAAATGGCAGGGCTGGGTACAGAGCCTGCGTCCTTAACTTGCAATCTGCTGGCTCGCTCTTAGCTCGTTTTGTTTTCTTTTTGGTAGTTGACTTGTTTTGGTTAAGCCATCAGTAGAAAGCTCTTAAGGTTCAAAGCCAGAACCTGTAAAAGGCCACGTGCCTTATCTCCCTCCAGTCCAGGACAGAGCATTTTGCTTTTGAATCCCACAAGGCGGGAAGCAGCTGGCAGGCGTCGGGAGGGGCGGGGAGGAGACGCCAAGCCCCGCCAGCCAATCAGAGCGCGCGGAGGCCTCCCTTCCCCCTCCGCCCTCCACGCGCCAAATATCCAAACAGGACTGCGCACCGCTCCTGCTGTCTCCCTCCGCCGAGTTCAGCGAGCCGGAACTATATAAGGAAAAAAGAAGTCAGCGTTCTCCCTCCTCTCTCCGCCCAGGTCCTCGACACTGTCGGCATGTGTTCCTTTCCACTTCGACCCGGCCTCCTTCGCTTAACGTATGGGAAGAAAATTTCGAGCCCGCCGCTTTAGGATGGCAGCTCGAGCGAGGCAGACGGCGGAGGGATTCCGGGCGCATGCGCTGCGGCTGCTGGCGCGGAGCTTGTGGCGCCAAAATTCGGAGAGCGGAAGAACCTGGGAGGCTGCGGTCCGGAACTCTGGGCCTCTCCAGCCGCGGACGCCGGGACCGACCGGGAGAGAAGATGGTGGTTCTCCGCGGCAGCTTGGAGCTGCACAGCCCCTCCGCTACCTCGGCCACGGACTCTCTGGACCTGTCCAACGAGTTCCTTAGCTTGGAGGAGGTCGGCAGGAGGAGGCTCCGCTCGGCCAGCGCCGCAGCGAAATCCGCCGTCCCCGCGGCCGCCGCGGGCGTGAGTACCTGCCTGGGGCGGGCCCCCTGGGGCCGTGCCTGTGGGGACTGCCCGTGGCGCTGCGCCCGGAGAGGCCTGCGGTGGGCGGCACCGGTCGGGGTGACTGTTAGGGGTTGTGTGTGTGTGTATGTGTGTTGGTGGAGGACAAGTGAAATAGAAGGCTTCTCGTAATCGGAGCCCCACGGGGTGTGGGTCGGGTCGAAGAGACTGAGCTGGCTGGAAGCGGCCTAAGCAGTTGGTTACCACCTACTTTTACGCAAGAGGAAACCGAAGCCCGCCAGAGCTGGAGTGCAGTTTGGGGCTGAGCCGTGGTGGTTTGGGCTGCCCCTCACCCCCAGCTGACCAATCGCCCAGGCTCCTGCCCTAGGTTCGCATCAGTCGGTAGAGTGCAACACACGTTTACCGACTGCTTGCTGTATGCATACCAAAAGTTTTAGGGGCTACGAGATAGACAGGTTGTAATTCAGGTTCTCTGACTTCCAGTTACGATCCAGAGGGGTTCTGTAATAAGAGCGCAGTGAATCATACCAGGTTGCATAATGTTGGGATGAAGACCAACATTTCGTGTACATTTCCTTCACTTCAGACTCATAACAACCCTTTCCGAATGCATAGTAATGATATCTGTTTGACAGTTGAAGAAGCGGACTCAGAAAGGTTAGGGTAAGTGGTAGATCTAAAATTGGAGCTTAGATTCTCTGCTTCCCAAATCTTTCCCTTTCTGTTATATCATGCTGCAGTTATAAACTGTTATAAAACAGTTTGCAAGGGAGTAGAGTCCTCTTGAAAGACGTGCTTCTCCTGGGTCTGAAGTACAGATAGGATTTTTGATGGGCAGAGTTCAGGCTGAGGGAGAGTCTCTCCCCTTCCCATCCACCTCCCCATCCCAGCTGCTGAAAAAGGCATGGGTGGAGGAGACATCATTCACAAAAGGTTGGAGAAGTTGAGGAAACAACACTAGTAAAGTTAAGGCTGTAGGTAGTATAGTCTAGCTGGAGTGAAGGTGTTGGAGTGAGGATAGGCTTGGGAGTAGGAAAATAGGACCCGGAACTTGGAAGTCAGAGTGAGAGACTTAGGGGAGGTGAGTGGTGGGAGTGACAAAGCATAGTCCTCAATAGTCCAGACAGACTGTTTCAAGGTCTTGTATTAAGGTCTTTTATTAAGACCTTGTGTTAAGATCACTGTATGAAATTAATTGTCAGTATCTTTTGTGGTTGCCCCCTACTGATTACTCCTCTATCAAGGGGAATGGGTTGAAAGATTATAGTCACTTCAGTCTCTGAAATTATAATTCTGAATTGAAAAGACAATTTCCTGACTTTCAGGATTTGTTTCTCAATCATTCGCAAGAACTGGCAGAAATCTGGAGAGGCCAAACAATTTTGCACTGAACTCAGGTCACTTGATTTATTAACCTGTGTTCAGAAAAGCTAATTATTTCAATAAGTGTTGAATGTTTATTATGTTCAGGATAATGCTAGATCCTGTGACTTTAATGGTGTATTGAATACTGGTTAAGTACATAGGCTCTTAAGAGAGCTGTTAGTTTTGAATCGCAGCTTACCAAGCTTACCAATAATCAGCAGGTTTCTACACTTGTTAAATGGGGTGATACCCACCACAAGTGTAGTGAGGATTAAATGTGATCATGCATGTAAGAAGATTAATTGAACATTTGGCATATAGTTAGGATTGTCAGTCACTGCTAGCTATTGAGACTATAGTCATATTTAGTTAATGACCACTCCATCTTTTCAGTTCTTCAGCCAAAAACCTTAGAGTCATCATTGACTTCTGTCGCATCCAATGTGTTACCAAATTCTGTTGACCCCACTCCTCATGTCCTCCATTGTTGCCATGCTGGTTCAAGCCATTATCTCTTGCCTAGATTATTAAAATAGATTCTTGACTGGCCACCCTGTTTTCCACCATTATATATATTTATTATGCCCCCTTCCCCCAATATTCAGTTCTCAATACAGTGATTTTTTAAAAAAGTCAAAATAGTTGATCACTCCTCTATTCAAAAATCCTCTAGTAGGCCGGCCCGTGGCTCACTCGGTAGAGTGCGGTGCTGATAACACCAAGGCCACAGGTTCGGATCCTATATAGGGATGGCCCGTTTGCTCACTGGCTGAGCGTGGTGCTGACAACACCAAGCCAAGGGTTGAGATCCCCTTACCGGTCATCTTTTTAAAACAAACAAACAAACAAAAAAAACCCCAAAAATCCTCTGGTGACTCCCTGTCTAACAGTAAAAATTTAAAAGTTTGGGAGCAGCCCTATGCCCCCTTGCCTTCTTCCTTTTATCTCTATAATGACATCCTCTTTTATCCCTTTACAAAACCCACTCTATTCCAGCCATGCTGGCATAGCTGCTTCTTGAATGCAAGGACCTTTGCGCTTGCTCTCCCTCTGCTGGGAGTACTCTTCCTCTGGATACTGCATGACCTGTTCCTTGACTTCCTTTTGTGTTTTTTTAGAATAAAATAACAAATAATTTGCCTAAATTCACCTTAAAGTAAGCTGTAGAACTGTGATTCAAATTTAGGAGCCTATCTCCTTCAAGTCTTTGCTAAAATTTCACCTTTTCAATGATGCTTACCCTAAACACCCTATTTAAAATTACAACCACTCCCCTTGACATGCCCCTTTATTCTGCTTTATGTTCTCCTAGCATTTATCACCTTGTAAGATATTATATAATTTCCTAATTTTTAAAATATTTTTATCTCTCTGCAAATCAGAATGTAACTCCTTAGGGATTTGGATTTTTACTTTTTGTTCAGTATTGTATTCCTAGTACCTGGAACAGAACTTAGCATGTAGTACATGCATAATAAATACTGTTTTTTATTGTCCTTGCTCTAAAGAAACATAGTCCAGCAGAGGAGACCTAACACAGCAGAGACTATTTGCCATTTGTGCCATATTAATGGTATATGATGTTTGAGCAATTAGAATGCTCTTAGCTGGACATTATAGGGTGGAAAGAATTTTTTTTCCCAGGCCTGGGTTTCCTAGTAAGTCTTATACCTTGTTGAGACAAAGTACTCCTCCCTTCTATAAATCAAGTCAAATATGTAGATCAAATTGTAATCAGAAGTTTACTTAGGCAAAAAGGGATTGGACTAAAAGAAATGGATAGTCCTGAGAGGTAATACTGTGTATTTTATTCATACTGACAAAGGCCCATTAATACCAAAAATGAAACATACTTTTGTGATTGGAATATTTTCCAATTTGGGAACTTTACATTCAGTACATACATTTGATTGGATTATACCTTGCCTTGTTTGTTTTTTTAAAACATCAGTCATGCATTTCAGAGACTTAACTCCTTGATCTTATTTGAATATTTCCTTGTCTCTTCAGCCACATATTTATTAACAGCATTTCTTGTTGTAGGTTACTTTTATAGATGGTTAAATTTATTCATACTAATCCATTAATTTGAATTTTTCTTAGTCTAATGTCAGAGGCTGACCTTATCTTCAAGTTCTGAAGGTACCCAAAGTTACCTAATTATTAACTACATCCTACTTTTACGTTTTGAATATGACATCACTTAGCTGGGCTTACCAATTTGTGTTTTTGTTTTTTTCCTGACTTTTATGTATTCCCCAATTATTGTGGTGGTGTGTGTTTTTTGTTTGTTTGTTTCCTTTTGCCCCAATTTTAAAAGTGGGATGTTTATTTTTTAAACTTTTATTTCATCCTACCTTGTGGGTTTGCATGTCTTTTCTGTGGTTTCTTTTTCTCCAGAGATTAGCCATTGCCTATTTACATAAGTTCACTACTCTGAGGCTCTTTGATTTCCGTAAATGTAGAGTTGTTTCTCATGCTGAAGAGTCACTTACAAATGGATAGTAGGGTTTTTGTTTTTTTTTATTGGTGATGATTAAATATTACTTTTGTGTTGTTACGTTTTTATCCTTCCATATGTTGTTAGGTAAAATAAAACATGCCGTGGTATGTAGAAGGTACTACTTCCTAAAATTGTATGTTTATTTTAAAGTCTGGAAAGGTATTCCAAACTCAACGCTGATGTGTACAACATACAGGAGATTTTTAAAAACTTGAAGTATAACACAACATAGAAAAATGCAAAGTATTTTGAAGCATGGATAGGGAGATTTCGACATGTGGCGATGAGTGGTGCTTCCTGGAGTTGGGTGATATGCATGGCAGCTCTACATTCAAGCATAAGCAAGAAAGGGCCCTTGATTTTAGATTTAGAAGTTACAACTTTATTTAGGAAGCAGTGAGGAGCTAGAATGGGGATCTGATGAGATAGAGTTCAGGATGGATTATAGTCAACAAATCTAGAGCCTTGAAGACCAGTTAAAAGATTCTAATAGTAATAGCTACTATTATATAGCAGTTGCTATGTGCCAGGAATGATACCTAACAGACAGACATGTACATTTGCCCTATGAAGTAAATACTACTATCCTTATTACAGATATTGAAACTAAGGCACAGAGACCTTATGTAATTTGCACAAGATTACACAGCTCTAAGTGATGTGCCAACAATCAAACCTAGGCACTCTATCTCCAGAGTTTGGGTTCTTAATATACTGTTATCACAATAGACCAAAACAGAAAATTGCAGTTTAAATTAAGGTGATACTAGTAGAAATGGAGAGAAAAATGCCAAAGAATACAGCAAGGTGTCTGAGAGTTGTTTGGATACAGGGAAGGAAGACTTGTTTTCCTAACAAGAGGTGAGCAGTAGACCGTTAGGAATATTATGCCAGAGTTTGGTAATAGGTTAGTATCTCTGAGTATGAATAGAAAAGAGCAAAACAGAAAAAGAATTAAGATCTGAATCAATTGCTATATTTTAAAGGTGAGAAGAGGTTGAATCATGTAACCAAGAGTATCATGAAAATCAAGGGATCAAAGCATTTTATAAAAAGGAGTGATCAACTCCATAGAAGTCAGAGAGGTAGAGAAAAGGCCATTGGATTCAGCTATGGGGATCTACTGAGAGAGCTGTAGAGATAGAAATCAAATTGCTGAAGTTCATGAAATGGTTACATGGAGAGGAATTGACTGACCACTCTAATGTTTAAAGAGGAAGTTAAAGAGGGATATCACAACTATGCTTGTTACAAAATGTATACTATTGTGCATTAAAATATGCTCTGTTCAAGCTTTTAAGGAGCCCTAAGTCTGGATAAGTACATTTTGTAAGTCGGTATTACAACTGTGGTTTTAAAAATATTATTTAAGCCTCATTTGTTGAATTGATATTTGAATTGACTTAACCAACGCCCCACCTCCCATGTTTTTTTGTTATGAATTTAAAGCTTTAATAAGCTTGGTCTTTTGTCAGAAATAACATAGAATATGTCCATCGTGCAATCGTGCCTCCTTTTGGGAACATTTTTTGTTATTCTATTGTTGCCTGTTCTCTATACTAATTTACTGATTCTGCAAGGTCATAACAGACTTAAAATTTAACAAAATGTATTTTCTTCCTCTCTTAAAACTTCACTATTAAAGAACTATCAGTGCTGTCAGTATTTAAGAAGATTTTAGCCAAAGAGTAAATGAGGACACTACCGCTCCAGGTTTAGTTTCAGATTGTTTGTTTACCCTTTGTTTCTTTTTACTTCTTAAGAATTTTTTTTCTTGTGAAAATATAAAAAATAGTAAGTGAAAGTCCCTCTCTCTGTCATCCAGTAATTATCTCCTGGGAATTAGTTTAATTAGATATATTAAAATGTGACTTTGGTTTAATAACTGCTAGTTTTCCTTAGGAAATGAGATGTACACAAGATAATTCATCTAGTGGTATTTATTACATCAGAAAAAATTGCAGACAACTTAAATATAATACATTAAGCACTTTATTAAACAGATTCATGTAATGGCTGAAATACTATTGATTCATGTTGAAAGATTTTTAGAATAATATTTAATGACATGGAAAAATGTATTACTAGAAAAAAGGTTATAAAACATATATAGTATTATCTCAATTTAAATATCAAGTGAGTGTTTATACATTGGAAAAGAATGATTTATGCACCATGAGGTTAATAGTGGTTGTTGTCTGTAGATGGATGGAATTAAGGGTGACATTTTCATCTTGCACATTTTCATCATGCATTTCTTCATTTTTTTCAATTATAATGGGCATGTATTACTTGTATTTTTATTTTTATTTATTTATTTATTTATTATTTTATTTTATTTTATTTTTTGTCGTTTTTTTGTGACCAGCACTCAGCCAGTGAGTGCACTGGTCAGTCCTATATAGGATTCGAACCCGCGGCGGGAGCGTCGCCGCGCTGCCAGCGCAGCACTCTACCAAGTGCGCCACGGGCTCGGCCCATTACTTGTATTTTTATATTGCATTTATTGTATAAGAGAATCTTTGACTTGCATAGCGAGTGGCTTGTGTTCCTCTCTAAGCACCAAGCAGCAAAAAAGGCTATCCTCAACGGTGTAGAGAAAAAAAAAAAAAAGTTTTTTGGGGGGAGTTCCCAATATAGAGGTGCACACTGAATTTAAAAATATCAGTAATTTTCAAGAACATTTCTAAATTTAAAAAAAAACATTTCTTATACAGGTTGCGTATCCCTGCTTGAGACCCAAAGTGTTTTGGATTTGGGGATGTTTGCAGGTACTTAACTGGTTGAGCGTCCCTAATACAAAAATCCAAAATCCGAAATGCTCCAAAATTCAAGACATTTTGAATGTTGACATGACATTCAAAGGAAATGCTCATTGTAGCATTTCAGATTTTGGATTTTTGGATTAGGGATGCTCAGACCTGTACTACTTATAAGATGAAGTCTTCCAAGTTTCTCAGAGAATCTCTTTTTCCACCATTATACACTCCCCTCCATGGAAACAAGTCTTTTTATTATACTCAGGAATATGGTGGCATTTACTTTCTATTTTATTGTAGCAAAATAAACATAACAAAATTTACTATTTTAACTATTTTTAAGGGTACACATTAAGTGCATTCACATTGTTCTGCAACTATCACGACCATCTGTCTTCAGAACTTTTTCATTTTCCAAAACTGAAACTCTGTACCCATTAACACTAACTCCTGGTTCCTCCCTTCCCCCATTCCCTGGCAACTACTGTGCTACTTTCTGTCTCTGAATTTGACTACTCTAGGAAACTCATATAAGAAGAATTGTATAAATTTTTCCTTTTGTGATTTGCTTCTTTCACTTAGCATAATGTCCTCAAAGTTCATCTATGTTGTAGCATGTGTTAAAATTTCTTTTCTTTTTTGAGGCAGAATAACATTCCATTGTATGTACCACATTTTATTTACCCCTTCATCTGTCGATGGACACTTGGGTTACTGCCTCCACTTTTTGGCTGTTGTAAATAATGCTGCTGTGAACATGGTGTACAAAAATCTGTTGGAGTCCCTGCTTTTGCTTCTTTAGATATATACTAGAAGTGGAATTGCTGGATCGTATAGTAATTCTGTGTTTAATTTTTTGAGGAATTGCCACACCATTTTACATTCCCACTAGCCATGCACAAGGGTTCCATTATCTCCACCTCCTCACCAACACTTGTTATTTTCTTTCTTTTTTTTTTTTTGTAAGTAGCCATCCTAATGGGTGACCTCACTGTGGCTTTGATTTGCATTTCCCTAATGACTGGTGACTTTGAGTATCTTTTCATATGTTTATTGGCCGTGTGTGTGTGTGTGTGTGTGTGTGTGTGTGTGTGTGTGTGTGTGTGTGTGTGTGTGTGTGTGTGTGTGTGAGAGAGAGAGAGAGAGAGAGAGAGAGAGAGAGAGAGAAATGTCTATTCCAAGTTCTTTGTTCATTTTTTAATTGTGTGGGGGTTTTTTTGTTGAAATATAGAAGTTCTTTATGTATTCTGGATATCAACCCCTTATCAGATATATGATTTACAAGCATTTTCTCCCATTTTTTGGATTGCCTTTTCACTCTGTTGATAGTGTCTTTTGATGCACAAAAGGTTTTAATTCTGTTGATGTCTAACTTATGTATTTTTGTTGTTGTTGTCTGTGCTTTCATTGTCATATCCAAGAAATCATTGCCAAATCCAATGTCATGAAGTTTTCCCCGTTTCCTTCTGGAAATTCCTAAATAGTTTTGTAGCTCTATATTCTCTTGTATAGTTTTAAGTTACTATCTATGATTTCTGCCCCCACCCCCATTGGTTTAAATAGTTACAAAGGATGTAATTTCTGTCATCTTTTGATGTTGACAGTTAAAAAGAATAAAACTATAACATCAGACTTTTATGTGTATCCACTGGAATCTAGAAACATAGTTATTAGGTATATCATGGTATGTTAAAAAATAGTACATGAGCAAGCTCTTTTAGCAATCAAATGTTACCTTGATTCTTCTTCTCTTTTAATTTGCATTCAGTCCATTTAACTAACAACATTTTATCTTGATGTAAAATATTTTTATGCTTGGAAGTCATTTATCAATTATCTTTTTGTACCTTTAAAACAAAATTTGATCCCCCCCCCACTTTTCTGTGCCCATAGGGCTCCAAGAAATAAAATTATCATGGATTGAGTTATCATAGTTATTAATACTCAGTCAATCAAAACAATAAAAAC
Organism: Cynocephalus volans; assembly: GCF_027409185.1. NCBI lineage: Eukaryota > Metazoa > Chordata > Mammalia > Dermoptera > Cynocephalidae > Cynocephalus > Cynocephalus volans. The sequence continues at coordinate 77,250,655 of NC_084474.1, read as the reverse complement.
ACTGTCCACTTTGATTAACATAGAATGTAAGATTTTATTAGATTTCATATGGTTGAAGTCCCTCTACCCACCCAATTAGTTTATACATCTATGGATGTATGAGGGTACTTCAAAAAGTTTATGGAAAAATGGAATTAAAAATCATATGAATCTTTCCATGAACCTTTTAAAGTACTCTCATATTTTGTTGATGACATTGTTCTGCATCAATTCCATTGTTTTTTTTTTCAATGTAAGCACTGATAAATTGTTCATATAAATAAGTAGTAATGAAAGGAGTTTTGTTTAGAAGTACCACTCAGTTTTTCTGGCTTATGCATAAAAAATCACTTGCTGAAAATGATTTTTAATGATCTCTTAGCTTTATTAGGTTTCCTTTCAATTTTGTTGAAAAGAAAGAATTGGAAACCACCTAAAAAGGGAAAGGATTCGTTGTCCTGCTTAGTCATTCAATTTCCTAACACCTACAGCAGTGTTTTTCTCTGGCTTTAGGAAGGTTTTTAATGCCTTGAGGCAGTTCACAATAATAAAATTCAGAGTGGGTGAGAGATACGGCTTTCTTTTGTGAAATGGGAGAAAGGCAGATGAATGGGATGCCTTGTGCCTTCTCAGGCTAATCAGTTTTAAGAAAAAGTACATATGTAAGTTGAGAATCTGGAAATAGATTCCCTTAAAATATTCCTTGGAAAGTCTCACGTTACACTACACTGATGTAAGGTGTAGCTATTCATTTTAAAAATAATACACCTGGGGCTGGCTGGTTAGCTCAGTTGGTTAGAGCATGGTGCTGATAACACCAAGGTCAAGTGTTTGGATCCCCGTACCAGACAGCCACCAAAATAATAATAATAATAATAATAATAATAATAATAATAATAATAATAATAATAATAAACCTACCTACGTAAGTTGAAGATATTCTTTTTCCAAACATCCTTAAATGTAATTATACTGATAAAGATGATGACAAGGGCCTGCCCGTGGCTCACTAGGGAGAGTGTGGTGCTGATAACACCAAGGCCACGGGTTCGGATCCCTATATAGGGATGACTGATTAGCTCACTTGGGAGAGCGTAGTGCTGACAACACCAAGTCAAGGGTTAAGATCCCCTTGCCAGTCATCTTTAAAAAAAAATAAAAAATAAAAAAAAATAAAGATGATGACAAATCATACACATCATTTAATATTTTATGAATTATCTAATTTTTACACAAATCCTTGTGGTGTAAGTATTCTTATTTTACTTGTGAACCAACCAAATAGTCTGTCCAAAACAAAATTAAATGCCCTGATAAAACAAAGTTAAACACAGAGTAAAGCCAGCCTGGAGGTCTGTGGGGATGGGAACTAAAATGTTTCATTTTTCCCTAAAACACTGCCTGTTTTTCTAAAATGATCAGTTTTCAGAGTAGTAAGGCATCAAATTACAGAATTATTAGGTACTTCTGACTTCTGATGTAAAAATACCCTTTATACAGTTTCAGGGAGGTGTGCATGAACTTTTGAATACTTTGTGACACAGTCTCTAAGCTCATAAGACCACACTAACTTAGAGAACTAGTCTAGTCTGCTCAGCAAAAGGAAAGTTATGTAGAGCTCTGTGGCTTAACATACCTAAACATTTTTTTAATTCAATCAGTCCATTACCTGGGTGAAACTCACAAAATATGGTAATAGCTCCTTCTTGTTGTCCAAGCCAAAATTACAGTTCTTTTTTATTATTATTACTATATTTATCATTGCACAATGTAATAATTTTTTGTGGCTTTTTACCAATTTCTTGCTAACCTCCTACCCCTTCCCACCTCTGGTGGCCTCAGTTCCACAAAATTACAATTCTGATAGTCCAGTTATTTTAAAGTTGTTGCCAGTTGTTGGGTGACAGATAATGTTTTGTTGTGTGTGTTGTGTGTGTGCGCTCACATGTATCTTTCTAAGGTGTTTCTAATTTCTGTAGTCTTAGAATAAATGAGTACCTACTATTATGAACTATCAGTTTTTTTTATCAGCGGTGGAAAACTTCATTCTCTTACTCCTTGTTATGAAATAGAACTATAAACCACTAGTAAATCTTATATTAGCTATTTCATAAACATTGTTGATATTTGTTTATCATTAATGATATGTATTTCAGTTATTAAGTATTGTAGTTTCTTGGGAGATACAAAATGATTGTGCACAGAAAGCAATTGTTACTAACTTGTAATCAGAGAAAACTTAGGGATTTAAATTCAGAGTTTTAACTAAAGAAAAACTTAGATGGCTTTCTTAATTTTTCTTAAAGGACGGTTCTTCGGTTAAGAAAGTTGAAACCTACCACCGGACACGTGCTTTAAGGTCTTTGAGAAAAAATGCACAGAATTCTTCAGATTCTAGTTTTGATAAGAATGTGGAAATAACGGAGAAGCATGCTAATGACAGGCATTTTACAAGGTAATACAAGATGGTTGAACACTAATTCAAAATAGTTTTAAAGCAGTAATTTAGGATTTGCATTTAATTTTTAAAATGTGTTTTGACCAGTTATCAAGATTCCAGGGTTGTAAAATGTAATTTATTTTAAATGAAATTTCCACAATGGAATATTATTGAATTAAAAATTAATATATGTACACAGTAAAATTTGTTCATATTATTTATTTATTTATTTATTCATTCATTCATTCATTTATTCATTTTTGGCAGCTGGCCAGTATGGAGAACCAAACACTTGCCTTGGTGTTACAAGGCTGTGCTCTAATCAACTGAACTAATCGGCCAGCCTGTTTTTATTTGCTTGTTCATAAACGGTATTTGTGATACATGTGAGTGCAGCTGACGAGGTCGGTTGATGCAGGATCTGTTCTCTTATGGTATTTGAGTATCTAAAGAGACTTGTGATTGTAACTTGCTTGTGATATGTGGTTCTTCATAGTCTATACAAAGCCTTTATTCAAAATAGTAGTTCTATTTCTTACTGCTTGCTATCAAGTTTTTCCTCAGTTCTCAGTCATTTATGAATTTCTCTGTGTTATTGTGCTTCTAAAGCAGTCTTTTTGTGTGTGTGTGACGGGTAAGGGGATCGCAACCCTTGGCTTGCACCGGCCATCCCTATATAGGATCCGAACCCGCGGCGGGAGCACCGCGCACTCTCCCGAGTGCGCCGCGGGGTCGGCCCATAAAGCAGTCTTCACAAAGGAAGCAGAACATGTGCTTTTTTTTGTTTTTTAAAATTGGTCTAATGGGACTAGATGCTTTATACATGTTTAAATTTTGCATCTTGAGAACCCTGAGGTAGGTGGCATGAATCCCATTTTTAAGGAATCGATTTCAGTGGATTAGGTAGTTTATTTAAATTCATAGGACTGGAGTTTGGTTCAGGGAAGATTTATTTTTATCGAAACATAATTTGTTATACATATTTGTGGGGTACAGAGTTGACTATCAATACCTGTGTGCAATATGTGATGATCAAATCAGGATATTAGCATAGTCATCATTATGAAACATAATCATTCTTTGTGTCCATTAACCAATTTCTCACTAACCCCCCACCCCCTTTCCCACCTCTTAATAACCAGTTGTTTTCTCTTTCTGAAAGTTCAACCTATTATTGTGATTGTTGTCTCTCTCTCTCTCTCTCTCTCTCTCTCTCTCTCTCTCTCTCTCTCTCTCTTTCCCTCTCTTTCCTCCCTCCCACCTCTGAGTGAGGACATGCAGTATTTTTCTCTCTGTGCTGTTTCAGGGCAGTTTTAAATCTAACTTTAATAAGCTCAAAACCTTCACTTTTTCCCCCACTTTGCACCTTACATAAATGGGGGAGAGCCCCAATTAGAATAAAATTTGTTTCATGAAATAATTGTTTTTACATTAATTCTCATAAATTATTTGTTATGATTTAGAAAGCTAGACCCCACCTACTCTTAAATAGAATTTTGATTTTTATTTTGTATAACATATTTTCCAGATAAATGAGCTTATGCCCTTTTAAATTTGAGGGAGTCTTTTTTTGTATGTTTTTTTGTTTTTTTAGTACAAACTATTAGTTTTATTGTTGAATATTCATATCTTATAAAACTAATTAAGTACTGAGATGCTACAAGAGGTCTGTTTAAAATCAGTAGTGTAGGGCCGAGCCCGTGGTGCACTCGGGAGAGTGCGACGCTCCCACCGCGGGTTCGGATCCTATATGGGAATGGCCGGTGCACTCACTGGCTGAGTACCGGTCACGAAAAAGACAAAAAAAAAAAAAAAAAAATCAGTAGTGTAAAGGTAAAAATAATATTCTTCCACAGGGTTAAGATGTTAATTAGATTCAATAAAGTATGCACAGTAAAATTAAAAATTAAAGTTAAAGGCCGGCCAGTGGCTCACTTGGGAGAGTGTGGTGCTGATAACACCAAGGCCATGGGTTCGGATCCCTACATAGGGATGGCTGGTTAGCTCACTTGGGAGAGCATAGTGCTGACAACACCAAGTCAAGGGTTAAGATCCTGTTACTGGTCATCTTTTTTTAAAAAATTAAAATTAAAAGGTTAACCACTATAAGAACAGAAATAGAGTTTGTATAGTAGAAGAGAGGAAGTGAAAAGAGAAAGCAAAACAAAACAAACCCAAAAATTCAATATTAAAAAAGGAAAGGGGGGATATGTAAAGTGTAAGATGGTAGAAAAAGCCCAAATTCACTCATTCAAAAATTATATTATGGAATGCCTACTAAAAGCCAAATACTGTTTTAGGCACTAAGGATACAGCAGTAAACAAAGCATAGAAGAATACCTACCCTCATGAAGCTTCTATCCTGGTGGGAAGAAACACAGTAAACCAGATAAATGAGTAAATCATATGGCATGTCATTATGATAAGTACAAAGACAATGAGTGCAATGGATGTGTTAAGAAGGATATGATATGATAAGGCTTTTCAGGGAAGGCCTCACTGAGAAGGCAATATTCCAGGAAATAGGAAGGAGGTAAGGCATTGAACCATGTGGACATATGGGGGGAAACCATTCAGGGAAAGGAACAGCAAGTGCAGCTATCCTGGGCCTAGGATGTACTTAAGGAGGCTATATGGTAGAGCAGTTGGGAGACTGGTAAGAGATGAGATCAGACGTGAAAGAGGACCAGGTCATATAGGACCTTGGAGGCCACGCTAAAGACTTGGCTTTTACTCTGAGTGAAATGGGTAGACCTTGAAGGATTTTTTTTTTTTTTTTTTTGAGAGAAAAGAGATGATCTGATTTATTTCTTTAGGAGGCTCATGCTAAATGCTGTGATATGAACAGAATGAAAGAGGTAAAAGCTGAGACTAGTTAGGTGGCTACTGCAGTAAAGTAGGTGAGAGACAACTATAACGTGGAGAAGTGAAGGTGGTGAGAAGGGATTGGGAGTCTGGATAGATTTTGAAGGTGGAGTCCATAGGATTTCCTGATTATATGTGAGATGAGTCAAGGATGACTACAAAGGTTTCGACCTGAACCGTTATCTCAGTAGTGACGATGAATGTGAATACAATAAACCTAAATGTAAATAAAATAAATCAAAGGGGAGAAACTGTCAGCTTGGATTTAAAAAAAAAAAAGATCTCCAGTGATATATCATTTACACCAGCACATAAAATATGAGCATATAAAAAAGTTAAAACTAAGAAGATGAAAAAAGTTATGAGGCAAATATCAAAATAAAAGTTAGACAAAAAAGAAGTCTCTCTTCATCTTGACCTTCTTTGTCTCTTAACAGTCTGATGTTTGTTAACCCTGTCTTCCCAGTAGGACTGCTGTGTTGGAGATAGGGATGTCACACTTCATTTGGATCTACCTGCAAGAGAAAACAGTCCCTAGTTGGTAGTAAGCACTGTGCAAAACTTTTTATTTTGAATGTTCTCCATCTACATCACAAATGTTAATTGATTTGTAAAGGTGGGGCTAGGTCTGTAAGGTGACAAGTCACCTCTTCCCCAGTGCCAGTTCTCTGGGAGAAGCTTAAAGCTCAAGGGATCAGGTTCGGCCTCTCCTAAGTATGGCATTTCCTGAAGTACAGGACGGCATTGCCACCTGGCTGGCCCACTGGGCCCCAGATCCTGGCCCTCATCCCAGCACACACACTTTCCCTCTGGCTGGCAAGACTGGATTGGCTCAAAACTAGAAGGAGCAGGCAAGGCCTGGCTCTGGCAACCTGGGAAGATTTTAGGAAAGGAAAGAAAGACTGAGAGCACTGCAGGGTGACAATGCCAGGCCCCCTCAGCTTCCCACACCTTCTGAAGCTCACCTGCTGGTGGTCTGGGTACATCCCCGCCTGCAAGCTGTCCAGCAGCAAAGGAGTTTCTGAGTTTTTGTTATTTTTAATCAGTCTATTATATATATATTTTAATTTGCATCTTATTTATGGAGTGTTTACTACTATATTTCATGAAATCCACAATAACAGCAATTGAAACATATAACATGGTTTTATGAGACACTAAGAAGGAAAAAACACTGACAGTTAAACTGTGACATGCCATCAATTGTAAGACATTCGAATTTCAGAGATGTTAAAATGGGGGGGAAGTGTACAACTTAGAATTGAGGAAATACAATATGAGCTAGTCCAGTGTTTCTGAAACTTGACTTCTTCAAGTTTATTCTTGGGGTTGGGAGAGTGGTCTACGAATTCTCTATGAGAATTTAAAAATTATTTTTCATGATCTAAAATAAAAATAAACATTCTACATCAAACTCTTGTCCTCAGGCCCTGCTAGCCTCCCTCCTGGATTGCCCACTTTCCTCTCTACCTCCCCACCTCAGCTACCCTCATCCCACCCCCACCATTCCTCTTTGTGAAAATAAAATAAAATAAACATTCTGGATCACCTAAATTGCTACCTTATAGAGAATTGCCATAAAATTTCAGGCCCTGTATTTGTGATTACAATTGAATTGGCAGCAAGTAGTACTGTTTTAGTTATCTCAGGTTCATGATGTATACCTTTATATACAAGTGATACATCTGCTTCCAAGAGAAGGCCACATGATGTGATGTTATGATATGCTGTTTAAATGAAGGTTTTGGAGCACTTCAGATAAAAAGAAGTGGATGAGTTGAGTCATCATGATACACAGCTGTGCATAACAAATATGATACACAACATGCCAAACTCAAGAGAAGCTGACAGTAATCAGTACTATGTTCACATAGCAAATGGCTATTTCATTTCAGCCAATCTCAATATTATGTTAATATTTTTTGTTGGTGGTTGCTTTCATAGTTTTATTTGTATAAAACTTATACGTGAACTTATATCTTGTTTGGCTTTACATAGTCATACAACAGATTTAATATTATTAAGTCCTCAAAGTTTTTACCTTTAAAAGGATCTGTACATTATTCAGGTTTGTAAAACAGTGTGGTGGGCTTTATGCTAGAAGGGTATTAAGGGAGTGTATTTACAATAAGCACCTTTTGATCTGGATTTAAAGATGAGTGACTTGGTATTTTTAAGTAGATTCCTTCTAAAATATGTTGAATTCGTATCTTTTTGGGAGGGGGTGGCTGGCCAGTTGGGAATCCAAACCCTTGTCCTATTTTTTATTATTTTTTAAAAACAGCTTTATTGAGATAATTCACCTAACCATAAAATTCACGATTTTAAAGCATACAATTCAGTGGTTTTAATATATTGACAATATTGTGATCTAATTTCAAAATATTTTCATCACCCCAAAGAGAAATCCTGTACCCATTAGCTTCCCCCAACACCTAGCCCCTTGTGAAGCACTAACCTACCTTCAGTCTGTATGGACTTGACGGGATATTTCATATAGGTGGAATCATACAATATATGGCATTTAGTGTCTGGCTTCGTTCACTTGGTATAATGTTCTCAAGGTTCATTTATATTGTGGTATCTATCAATACCAGTTCTTTTTATTGCTGAATAAGATTTCATCATATGGATATACCACATTTTGTTTATTTATTCATTAGTTGGTGGGCATTTGGATTTTTCTGCTTGTTGGCGATTATGAATAATGATATGAACATTGGTGTACAAATTCTTGTGGACATAGGTTTTCAATTCTTTTGGGTATATACCTAGGAGTAGAATTGCTGGGTCAAATGGTAATACTCATGTTTTGAGGAACTGCCAAACTGTTTTCCATAGCAGTTGCACCATTTTAGATTCCCACCAGCAAGTATGAGGATTCCAATTTATCCACATCCTTGTCAGCATTTGTCATAATCTGTTTTTGGTGTTAGCCATTTTAGTGAGTGAAAGTATCTCATTGTCGTTCTGATTTGCATTTCCCTAATGGCTGGTAATGTTGAGTATCTTTTTATGTGCTTATTGGCCATTTGTATGTCTTCTGTGAGAAGAATTCCCATATAAAAATCATCTCCCTGTATTGAGATCATTATTACAAATACTGTATATTATTACCTATTTATTTATTATTTTTACTTTTATTTTTCGGCCGCTGGCCAGTACGGGCTGTTTATTATTTTATATAGTGGTAACATCAGGATTGATTTGTGTAAGTGTAATATAAAATGGCCTACAGTATTTTTGAGTTCTGCTTTACGTTTCCTGTTTCTTATCCTTTTCAGTATGCCTGACTTTAGTAATATTTTTCCTTCTTTCCTTTCTGGTTATTTTTTCCACCCTTTGTTTCCAATCTATTTGGGGCTGAAAGACCAGAGGACCAAGATCATTAGAAAAACACAGAAAGGTTTGAATAACTGTGCCATGAGGGCAGAATCTATATGTTTTTTTGATTCTGGGGTTCTTAACTAGGGTCCAGTGATCATGGATGGTCTGTGGGGGGGGGGCGCAAAATGTCTGAAGTAATTTTTGAACTTGAGTGTATATGCAATTTTCTAGAGAAAAAGGATCCATGGCTTTCATCAGATTTATAGGAGTTGGCAAAGTCCAGCCACCTGATTTTGTAAATAGTTTCATTGGAACAAAGCCATGCACATTCATTTTGTCTATGGCTACTTTCACGCTACAGTGTAAGGTGGTTGTAACAGAGAATATATGGCTCTGGAGCCTGAAATATTTACAACTAGTGATTTAAGAAAGTTTACCAGCCCCTGTGAGGATAAAAGCACTTCCCTACCCATGCAGATGAAAAAAGGAAAAGAAAAATACTGCTTTAATCATTATGTTCCTAGCATCTAAGAGGGGCCTGGTTTAGAAAATGTGCAGACCTACATGATGTGGAAAGAGGGGCTCCTGTATGAAAAAAATCTATGAGCCTGTGAATGAACTAAGCCTTGACCCTATAGATGGATTGCTCAAAGGTTTTAATTTTGTTCTTGGTTCTTACCAGTATTCCAAGAGAGGTAAGGAATTAGTGATGATTTACTTGTCATGAGATTATATGAGTTAACTCATCTGGATAAGATGGTTTCATTTTATTTTAAATTGTAATATTTGAAATCCTGCATGTATAAACCAGCCAGCTTGCAAATAGCTTGATACATAAGTTGATTAACAGATCCAGCTTGTCCAAGAATTGAGTCACTAAAAATAAGTTAATTTTCTCCCTAGAAAATTGCGTATACACTCAAGTTCAAACATTACTTCAGAGGTTTTGTGCACCCCTACAGACCATCCACGATCACTGGACCCTAGTTAAGAACCCCAGAATCAAAGAAATATGTAGATCCTGCCCTCATGGCATAGTTACTCAAATCTTTCTGTGTTTTTCTAAGTCTTGGTCCTCTGGTCTTTCAGTTTTGTTTGCTCAGTGGGTTTTTGAAAAAAGGTGAGGGGACCATTTTTTCAAGGTTTGGAAAATGTTCTTTCCAATTCGGTATATTCTGTCTGCCAGTTTGTAGGTGGGATATCTGATTTGCAAATGGGACTGTTTCTACATGTGAATAATAATAATGCTTGTCATGTAAAGATTGTAACCAGCACATGTTCTTAAAAGACTATTAATGTATCACTAAGGGGCATTAGTTCTGTTTATATAATAAATTTCTTAAGGATACCGGAGTGCTATATCTCTGTGGCATAAAACACATTGTCTTGTTTTTGCTTAATGCTTAGTTCAATTATACTTAAATACTTAGGCTAAGGACTTCATTTTTTATTTCAAGTAAGGTACTTTTATTTGATTAATTCTGTTTAGCTAGAGGTTAATGCATATATCACTGAATTTTAACACAGGTTTCTTAGACTTTGTTTAGTTGTAACTTAAGCATAGATATTCTCAAGCTGCTTTTGTCAGTGTTTTTTAGGTTTTTAGGTATCTGAGTATTTATTCTCCAGGCTGATTTAACTTTTTGTCATAGTTTGTGGTATTATAGAATATAGTGTTTAAAGTTATGTCAATTATTTTGAATTATTTTATATATGTATTTTTATATAGGCAGTTGGCCAGACAACAGGCTGATAAAAAAAAAGAAGAGTACAAAGAAGGTAAGAAATGTTAAAGGCATTTCAGATTTTTAAAACGTGTAATTAGTATTTTGTTTACAGATTTACTGAGGTATATACAATAAACTGTACATATTTAAAGTGTACAGTTTGTTAGGTTTTTTGTTTTTGTTTTTTTGGGTTTTTTTGCAGCTGGTCGGTAAGGGGGTCTTAACCCTTGCTTGACCTTGGTGTTATTAGCACCACATTCTACCAAGAGAGCTAACTGGCCAGCCTGAATTTGTTAGGTTTTGACATAAGTATATGCCATGAAACCATCACCAAAACAAGATAGTGAAGGTAACCATCACTCCCAAAAGTGTCTTTAGGCTCCTTTATAATCTCTTCAGGTTCTTCCAGCTCCTTTCCTCGCTCTCCAGTATCCCCCCACGACACACACAATTCCTGATTAACCACCAATCTGCTTTTTGTCACTATAGATTAATTTGCATCATGTAGAGATTTATATAAATGGAATCATACATTATACTTTCTTTTTTGTCTGGCTTTTTTCACTCAGCATAGTTGCTTTGAGTATCATCCATGGTGCTGCTTTTTGTTGTTGAATAGTATTCCATTATATGGATAAACTACAGTTTGATTATCTCTTCATCTTTTGATAGACTTGGGTTGTTTCCAGTCTGGGGCTATCACAGAGCTGCTTTGAACATTTGTGTACAAATCTTTGTATTACATCTTTCCTCTTCTCTTGGGAGTGGAAGGGCTGGATCATATGGTAGGTGTATGTTGTAACTTTATTTTTGTTTTCTAATGTTTTTTAAGAAAGGTAAGATTAAGATACTATAATTTTTTTTTACATGAAAGTATAGCTATTCAATTTTTCATTTTAGAATTGTTTTATAAATACTATTATTTCAAATCTTTCTACTTATTTTTATGTAAATATGTGTGAAGACAAAGTGATTCCAGTTACTCGGTCATTGAGAACTAGAAACATTGTTGAAACTACAGGACACTTGCGTGAAGAGAATGGTGACCTTGAAGTTCGCCGCAGTTGTAGGATTAGAAGTCGTTATAGTACTGTTAACCAATCCGTGCTATTTAACAAACTTATAACAAAGTAAGTAAAAATTCTTTAGATCAAGATGATTTATCTAACAAAAACTTTTTATTGGGGAGAGATCATGAATTTCGACCAGCCTAAACATTTAATTCATTCAGTTTATGTAAAGCATAAAGGAAAATTATTATTACAGGTCTTTGTAATGATTCTATATATGTTTAAATTCTATTTTTTTTTAAGTAATAGTCTTTATTTTTATATTAGGTTTAGGTTTATAGAGAAATTGAGCAGAAGTCCCAGATAACTTCCATATCCTCATACTCTCCTATATGTTTAAATTCTTGGAAATAAATTTTAAAATATTTTTACACAAGTAAATCAATGCTTCTTATAGAAATATTTCAAACTCTAGCATCAAAAGATTAAAATGGAAGAAAAATTTTTAAGTTTTTAAAAATCTACTACTCTTCTCCAATTTTAGTTTTTATATCAATTTTTTTAAAGCACTGCTGAAGCTGTACTTCAAAAAATGGATGACATGAAGAAAATGCGTAGACAACGAATGAGAGAACTTGGAGACTTGGGAGCATTTAATGCAACAGAAGAAGTAAATATATTCTTCCATTAGGGGATGATTTAATAATTTCCAGTTTGATCTTTTCTTATGGTACCTAATCCATTTTTGGTTAAATTATTCATCACTTTGTTCAGCATTTGTTTGATCAGTCACTAGGTACTGCTAGAGTTTTAAGAGTTCATAGCTATAAATATCTTCATTTTAAGCAAGATTGGAGGGTCCTACTGAATTTTTAAATAAATATATACTAAATGTTAATGGCTTTTATTTAAATACTTTTAGGGCAATCTTAATATGTACACAAGAGGAAAACGAAAAGGTATTCAAAGAACTGATGAAGAAACAACTGATAATCAAGAAGGCAGTGTAGGTTAGTCTCTTCTCTTGTTCTCTTTCTTCTGGGTTTGAATTTAAGTACTTTTTATTTAATAGGAAGTAGCCTTTTTATTCAGAAGCTGTGACGTTTATGGTAGTTTGTGAAAAATCAGAGGATTGGTCATAATTTAAAAGAAAAAAGTGGGGGCAGGGGAAGGCTTAAAAGGATAGTATGTTTTGCTTGGGAAGGTGACTGAAATCAACAATTCTTTTTTGTTCATTTTTTTGTGGTGGCTGGCCAGCCAGTACAGGGATCAAACCCTGGACCTTGATGTTAATCAGTACCACAGTCTAAGCAACTGATCTAACTGGCCAGCCCTCTGAAATCAACAATTCTAAAGCAAATAGCATTGGTTTGCTTGTATGATTCATATACACACAACACATCACATATCTCTCCGTTTTAGTTAAAAGGTAAATAACTTTAAGTTTTGCTATTCCATTTGGGAGTTATTACCATAATCTATTAGATCTTTTCTTCAGTGAAAACCAGTTTTCTGAAATACATTTTAAATGTTTGGTGAGGGTGTTTTACCATCATCATAAGTAGATTATTTGCTGCATGTAACTCTATGGCAGCCAGAAGAGCTGGATGGAGTATTACGTTTAAAAGGCAAAAGCTAAGTGAGGAGACAAAAACACTTGTCAACGTGTTACATTAACTTGGAAGCTTAAGTATAGTCACCTATGTTAATAAAATTCAAAGGACACTGTAAATTTTAGTTTGGTACTCAAACAGCCTTCAAAATTCTTTCTCTACTTCCTTTTTTTTCCTTCCTCTAAATGTTTTTATTTATTTATTAAAATTTAATTTTTTATTAGCATATTCATTGTTACAAATCATACTTATTCTTTATGCCCCTTATCCAATCTCTCCTCTTCCCCCTCCCCACACTAATAACCATAGATTTGTTCTCTCCATCTGATAAATTAACTGTTACTCTGCTCTAGGTGTTTTTAATTCTGCAGTTTTTAACTTCATTTTACAAAAATCTCCGTTTAATATTGCAAAAGAATTACAAGTTCTTTCTGTGAACAATCTAGGAGTAGATAAATTTGAAAAGAAGGGGTTCTCTTTTTGTCCCAACTCCCCTATGTTAAAAATTAACATTTGGGTGAGTGTCCTTCTGGAAGTAAATGTTTCTTATTTGTAGAATCATCTGAAGAGGGTGAAGACCAAGAAGATGAAGACGACGGTGAAGATGAAGAAGACGACGGTGAAGATGAAGAAGAAGATGATGACGATGAAGAAGAAGATGATGACGATGAAGAAGATGACAATGAAGAAGAAGATGATGAAGAAGATGAAGAAGATGAAGAAGATGGAGAGGAAGATAATCAGAAACGATATTATCTTAGACAGAGAAAAGCTACTGTTTATTACCAGGCTCCACTGGAAAGTAAGTGCTGTACATATTTTTTCCAGGAGAAGATATAACTATATTATCTTTATCTTTACTGTCCCTTCTCTGTTATTCTTGTTTTTTGGTATTTTTGATATTTTCATTTTGCTGAATATTCATGATTGCTGTTTTAACCTATCCTAAATTTGCAAGAAGTCATTTCTTCCAAAGAAAATTAAATGTTAGCCTTGACCAAAGCAAATAATTGGGCTATTTGGACATTTCATGTCTGTCTTTTAGATTGCACAGTTTTCTACTTATTTTGTCAGTTTATATAGGCAGGACTACTTCTGATTTATGTTAACATTGTACCTCAGTACTGTTAACATTTTACATGCATGGCCGATAATCATCTGTTAGGCATCTGTGCAATCACAATGGTTGTTTATGGCCAGTGTGTGTTTTGGTTGGTTGGTGTCTGTGCTATGCATATTTTCAACAGCAACCCTGCAGACATAAGTGATTTAAAACATAGACAGTAAAATATTCCATAGGAGATATTTACTAGTACTGTCATGGAAGACAGCACCTTTGTAAGTATTTAAATAGAAAGCAAAATTATCTTTATATGTATTTATATGTTATATATGTATTTCTTTTTTTAGAACCTCGTCATCAGAGAAAGCCCAACATATTTTATAGTGGCCCAGCTTCTCCTGCAAGACCAAGATATCGATTATCTTCTGCGGGACCAAGAAGTCCTTATTGTAAACAGATGAACAGGTTTGGTTCTGAAAGAGTGATTGATTTATGACAACATAATTGTAGCTATGTTAGGGCAGGATTCTAGAGTCTTAGGATTGGGTGTACTAGGATAGAATTCTAGAATTATATATTTGGGAGAGCTTAGCTCTATGCCTTTAGTGCTCTAATCCCACTGACTAGTTTTTGCTTTTGCTTCCACTAATAGGAAGTTTTAGTAACTACCTTGGTAAGGTAGTTTATTCCATTGTTCCATACTTTAATATTAGAGCTATCATTCATTCTGTGTTTACTGTATTCCTGGCTCTGTGTTAAGCATTTTACGTAGATTGTTTCATTTTAATCTTCACATTAAATTACAGTATAGGTTTAGTCTTTTCTTCACATACTTTCACAGACATATTTTCCTACTATGTCAAATGTTCTAAGTTACGTAGCTTCTAGACTTCTCATGACTTTGGTTATCCTTTTCTGGATCTATTTTATATTTATTTCTCTTATACTGTAGAAAATAATTCATTTTCTTTGACCATTAAATTATTTGTGGGTTTCTTCTCTTTCTTCATCCCAACAGTTGTTGCTTGTCTGTCAAATTTAAGTCCCAAAGAGGTAATTCTTAATACTTCCTCATTCTCCTAAGTAATGAAACATTTTCTGATGCATTGCAACAATTGGGGTAATAGTAACATTATGGAAGTTCATGAATGAGAGAGAAGATTAAAAAGTCAGAATCAAAAATGACATTGGTGTGGGAAAGTATACTTTGTCCTAATATTAATTTGCTCAGAAGACTGAAGACTTAAGAGTTCAACTATTTGAACAGTTCTTGGACATCTCCTTGGGGAAGCAGACAATCTGATTTAGGTCTTGGAAGGCAGCACCTTTTTAAGTGCTGAAGATTTACCTCTTTTAGGAAAAGTAAGAAATACTACTGTGTCCCTGGGTCTTTTAATTTCATTGTCAGCATCACAAATGAACGTTCTAGATTTTTTGTTCAATCATCCCTTTTCACATGACCGGGACCCAGAAGGATGGAGGATCATGAAGACAAACTCAACCTGTCAGGGCTTTCCAAGATCAATTGCACTTAAAGGGAGGCTGCATTGTCAGTATTCTCATAGGCCCCTTAGGATATTGTTAAAGACCTCTGTTTTGGTAGTGAAATGTAACGATCTTCAGAAAAGGAGAGGAAGATATAGTGTTCCCTGGAATCCCCACCACCATCAAGCACAGGACAAGAGCAACTTGGTTACCTGGATCAAGGGGCAGTCCTCTATTTGATCCCACAAAAGTAAGAGGCTGGCAGTTACTCTGAGATTTAATTTTTTCTCCCATCTTTAATGGATTTATGCTTCTAGAAGTAAGATTCTTTTTTTTTTTAAAGATGACTGGTAAGGGGATCTTAACCCTTGACTCAGTGTTGTCAGCACCACACTCACACAGTGAGCAACCGGCCATCCCTATGTGGGATCTGAACCCGTGGCCTTGGTGTTATCAGCACCACATTCTCCCGAGTGAGCCACAGGCTGGCCCTAGAAGTAAGATTCTCGTTGACTGGCTATCTCTGCAGTTACCTGCCACATACAATGTATCTTGAAAAACATAGGATTTTTTTTTTTTTTTTTTTTGCCCCTTTTTAGTGCTCATGAGCTTCTGTATTTGCTTCACAGTGTCCAGTCTTTCCCTATGGAAAATGTCTTATATTTGAGTAGCTCCCTAGTGCAGGATTTCTCCCCGTCCAATTATTTAACAAATGTTTATAGTACCATGTGCCAAGCATAATGGATATAAAAATGACTAAGGCAGGGTTCCTGCCCTTGGATCTCGTAGACTAATGGAGGATTCTGACATATTTAAATTGAAGTATGAAATAAGAGATTAAACTGTCCCCTGAGTCACATTATTTGATTTGCTGACCTTTCTGGTGTTGTTTTAGAAAACCTGTTTTTAACTTTTTGTGTGTGGTAACATCTTTATTGAGATATACTTCACATACCATACAGTTCACCCATTATATAGTACACTGTTTAAACGAATGGCTTTTAGTATATTCACAGAGTTGTGCAGCTGTCACCATGAACAATTTTAGAACATTTTCATCACCTCAAAAAGAAGCCCCGGACTCTTTAGTTATCAACCTCTAATCTCTCCATCCCCCTCAGCCCTAAGTAACCAATAATTTACTTTCTGTCTCTGTAAGATTTGCCTATTCTGTGTATTTCATATAAGTGGAATCTTTTGTGACTGGTTTCTCCTGTTTAGTGTAACATTTTCAAGGTTGTACTAATTCTTTCATTCTTTTTTATTGCCAAATAAGATTCCATTGCATGGATATATCATATTTTTTATCCATTTATCAGCTTATAAACATTTGGGCTGTTTCCACTTTGGCTATTATGAATAATGCTGCTATGAAGATTTGTGTACAAGTTTTTGTGTGGACATATGTTTTCATATGTATATACATTTCCCTTGTATATATAGGCCTAGGAGTGAAATTGCCTGGCCAAATGCTAATTCTATGTTTAATTTTTTGAGGAACCACCAGGTTGTTTTCCAAGGTGACTGCTCCATTTTACATTCCCACAAGCAAATTCTCCACATCCTTGCCAGCACTTGTTACTACATGACCTTTTGAATGTAGCCCTTTAAACCATTTTTTTTTTTTTTTTCCCTTAACTTTCTGGCTAAGATATTATGAAGATCTCATCCTTTCTAGCATCCTTAAAGTGGCCATTTTGCTTAGCCTTTTGACTTTTTCTTGAAGAGACCAGCTTCTGTTTATAGCTCATGTACTACTTCAACTACTGAGGGATGGAAAGAAAGCACATATACAAAGAATCATTTGAACATTGCTCTTAGTATTGATGGCAAGTGGTCAAGAAACCTTTCAACTACAATGCAGGATCTTCCAAGGGTCTCTCAGCACACTTATTATAGGAGAGTTTCAGGAATGCTGCCTTTAAGCAGGATTCTTTCTCCTTTATGGTTGCTAACCTCTAGTAATTCAAGGTTTAGTTTTTGCTCCAATCTGCAGCTTCTGGAACAAGCCTAGTCCCTTTGAACAGCAAGGTAATGTAATAGCACAATTGCTTCACCAATATTTCAAAATACTCCTTATCTGTTGTCAAAGAACTAGAACTGGCAAGAAGTTGAAGCTCTGGTTAAGTTTAAAGTGCTTGTCCAGTGCATGTCTGTGCCAGATGGTTCACTGGTTTTTAATAAAATGGGGGGGAAATGAGCAGGTGTGGATATATGTGTTTAGAATTTTTTTAATACTGAAATAATGGCCTTTATATAGTATAGAGCTAAGAACCTGGATCCATGACTAGTACTGTCTAGATTCAGAGCTCAGTTCTTGCACTTAGTAATGAGCTTTGGCAAGCTATTTAACCTCTTTGTGCTTCAGTTTTTGATCTGTAGAATGGAGCAAACAGCCTTATCTCATAGTTTTGTCAGAATTAGATGAGCTAATACATGTAAATCATTAAAATAGTACCTGTCACATGTTAAGTGCTTATGTGTTTGCTATTAAACTATACTTTGAAATTTAAATGTAATCCCTACTCAGCAAATCAAACATTGGAAACCTTATCTTGGTCCACAGGGTTTTATTGTTGTTTGCTTATAACTTTACTGGTTTGTGAAATAAAAAACTCAAAATCACCAGTGTAGTAGTGTATATAATGTGGATCTTTAGAATAGATAGACAAAAGTTTGAATTCTGACACCTTTAGTGACTTATTCTGATATTTTGAGCAAGTAATTTAACCTGTGAGCCACATTGGCCCAGACTATAAAATGAGCCTCTTAATAATGTACCTGTCCAAAGTATTAGTTAAGATTAAATGAGTTCCCCATGAATAATCATAACCAATAAAAAACAAAAACAAAACATTAAAAAAATAATAAAATAAAAAACTTGGGGGAAAAAAGAAGATTAAATGAGTTAATATGTTGAGTACCTAGTATAGGATGCAGTCAGTAAGTCTTAGTCCTCTTTATTAATTGTGAAGTTAGTTTTAGTTATGTGAATTCATATACAATTATGTGAATTATGTATACGTGTTAGAATGTATTATAACATTAATGGTAATGTTAAATAAGTTAGTCTTTCATATAAAATTGTAGACTTGCACTACATAGTTTTAGTTTAGACTGATCCCAGAAATGGTCTTTGGTAGGTGGATGGGTGGAGGATTATTTTTTCATTTATTTCTGTGTTTCCTCAACCCTTTATCCAAAATCCCCGGGGTCATTTGTGTTTCAGAATTCAGGTTTTTGGGGTGGATTTACAAAGACAACATGTAACATGTGTAGTATGGTAACATTAACTCTCTAGGGTTGTCTGAGCTAGCACTGTGTAGTCAGATACATTAATAATTTTATAGTAAAGCATATGGATAATTTTAGTAAGTGGGACAAATTGGGACTATAAATTGCCTGTGCCATTTCAGGTCATGTTTTGGTCATAAGTCAATAATGAAAAAACTTGTTTTCAGAGTTGTTTAGATATGAGATTCCAGACCTACCTTATGCAGATAATGGATTTTGACCCTTTTATATATTTTTGGAAATACCTACTTACCGTGATTGTACTCTCACTCAGGAAGAGTTCTAGTCTCTGAGCCAATAAAATGATTAAAAGGTTTCCTCAGCCAGAGTCTCTTTTTTCTGGGAGTCTTTTGCAACTGTGGAAAGGCAGAGGTGATTCGAAATTTTTTTGTATATGTATAGCACTTGGCATATTATTTGATATTACTAACAGCCTAAGAATATGATAGTATTTTTATTTTTTTGTAAGTAAGAAAATTCATATTGGTTGGGTAACTCATCCACATTTACACAGCTGTTAAGTGACAAGTTGTGAATTTACAGTTGATGATACACTATAGGTAAAAGCCCATCTTATTCCTCCCTGTTTCCCAGCATTTTTTTTAACCTTTCCTGATCCCCTTTTGTTCACATAAACTCATATCCTTCTTTTAAAGTTATTTGACATTTCAAAATAGGCAATTTCATCCCAAATGTTAAATTATGTATAGTATAATATTGAAAAGAGTTTTTCAAATCACAGTTCCAAAGATTCTAATACCCTCTTTATCTCACCTTTTTCCTTGAGAATAACTGATATATAGCAAGACTAAGAAGTTGCTCCGCCTCGATTATCTCCTGTCTTAATGAACATTTGATGGTCAGCTCTACCACAGCCTCCTATTTTTTTTCCCCTTTCTCTCAGTTATCCAAGTCTTTTATTCCTTTCAAAAGATTCAACCAACAGTGCTTACTTCAGTGGTTCAGCAAATGTATTACTTTTATGATAAACCTTTTTGGATCATTAGGTATCTCTGGTGCTTGCATCTTATGCCTTATTTTTCCTGTCCTCTCTAATCATGATTTCAATTTTTCTCTTTAGGCGAAGGCATGCAATCCACAGTAGTGACTCTACTTCATCTTCCTCTTCTGAAGATGAACAACACTTTGAGAGGCGAAGAAAAAGGAGCCGTAATAGAGCTATCAATAGGTATGTGCTGTATTGATGCTTTTTTAAACTAACAGCTATCTTTTTTAAAAAGTGGTGAGAAAACAGAATAATTTGGGAATAGGTACAGCTTGGCTGATTAAAAAGTTGCACAACAGGATAATGTATAAACCAGATTATGTCTTGTTAGAAATATCTGCAGTTGAAACAAATAATAGGTTAGAACATATGGTTACAATTTCTTGCCAAACCATTATAAATCCCAAAATGTTGCTTGGTGAAACACTGACTTAGGAAATAATTATTTTTCATTTCAAAAAGTTTCTGCTTATTATAATAACACATTTTTATTGTGGAACTCTTAAGTAAAATTGAAGGATTTACTCATTTATAACTTCTTGTATGTAAGTCCACATATACTAACCAACTCATTTGGTTTTTATAATAATTATATGAAATAGATAAAGCAAGGATTGTTCTCATTTTACAGATGTGGGTGGTGAATGAAAATGCAGTGCTTGGATTTTAATAATAAAATATTCTTGGAGTTATCTGGCTGGTTAGCTCAGTTGGTTAGAGCGTGGTGTTATAACACCAAATCAAAAGTTTGGATCCCTATACTGGCCAGCCACCCAAAAAAAAAAAAGATTCTTAGAGTGGAAGATAATGCTTGACAAAATCATTGGAATATAAGAGTTGAAGGGGCATGCAAACCAATCATTCATTGTATCCCTAAGCTTTGCTCTTTTATTTATCATGTTAGTTCTGCCCTGTCCAATACAGTGGCCACTGGCAACATGTGGCTGTTAAGTACTTGAAATGTAGTTAGTCTGAAATGAGTTATACTGCAAGTTGTTATATGAAATACATCCTTGGATTTCAAAGACAGCACCAAAAAAAGAAGTAAAATATCTCAATTTTTAAAAATAATTGATTGCATGTTGAATTGATAAACAAAATAAAATATTCTTAAAATTAATTTTACTTTTTTTCTTTGTTTAATGTGGCTAATAGAAAATTTTAAATTACATTTGTGGCTTAAATTTCATGTCTACTGGACAACAATGAATGAGATCATCCAAAAGCTGGATATGTAGACTACTTGGATTTTTCTTTGCCTTAGTTCATAGAAATGTGCATCTAATCCTGTGTGTATTTTATATTATTCAATTTTATATATTTTTAAGAATTATTTAAGAAATTCCCTTTAAGAAGCAGCAATTGAAAACCTGTCCTTCTTAGATTTCACAGTATAAATTCCTCGTGGAGTTTGAGGCTAGCAAGAATTGTCACTTGGGGTGAACATGGTATGCTTTTACTTGTGTTCAGCTGCAGCAGTCATTCTTTGCTTAGGTGTTCTGGTACAGGTATCTTTCTCCAACATAAGCAGTTTTCACTTTTCCATCTATAATATGAGCAGGTTCTTTTAGGTACTGTATATTCTTTGCATCCTACCATAACTGTTTTTGAAAGTAGTTAGGAAAATAGTGGTACATTCTTGCTTGAGAAGATTGATGTGGATCTAAATGCTGGTGGACTGTGAATATTTTGCTGAGAGGTGTTATAGCAGAGTTGTTACAGCTCTGGAGATCTTGTATTTGATTCCTGGCCCTGCCACTTAATAATTGAGTGACCTTAGGCAAATTAGTTAACCTTTCTTTGCTTTGGGATTTTTCTTAAGGAGAAAACTGATAAATACCTACCTCATAAGACTATTGTGAGGATTTAATGACTTAATATGGGTAAAGCACTTAAAACTATAAGTGTCTGGAAAATGGTAAATACTCTGTATATGTTAGACCCAAGTATTATAATATATATTGGTGCTATCTGAATTCTCCACCATGAATTACTTAATGTTGCTTGTGGCATCTGGATAACTTGATATTTTTGTTTGATTGTATCTCTCTAATAATAAAGCTTCAGACAAATATTTCTGACACTTAAGTTCTGGACATATAAAGAAAACAAGGAAATTGAAATAAATGATCTCCAAGATTGTGCCAGTTGAAATTTAAATATTTTTTAATTTTTAAAAAAAATGTTCATATTCTAACATGGAATTTGGGGAGGAAGGCGAGTTGATGGGGGTGTGTGTATGTGTTTTATAATCTTTTTTAAATAGGTGCCTCCCACTAAATTTTCGGAAAGATGAATTAAAAGGCTTTTATAAAGATCGAATGAAAATTGGAGCAAGCCTTGCTGATGTTGATCCAATGCAGCTAGATACTTCAGTGAGTACTCTGTTTTGAAATGTGTGCTTAAACTATAATATTGTTCTTTGTTTTAGTTTAGTTTTAAAGTTAAAAAAGAAACCAGTGATTTTTTAAAATCATTAACTTTAACCTTTACAGATTTTTTAAAAATCTTTAGGTCACAACTAAGATACTGTTGCTTGGTTGACTGTGTATAGGTTATATATAGTGTAAGAATGGGGTGACATTTTAATTTTGACTCCAAATCTGAGAATGTCAATGTTCACTTTCATTCCCAGGTACGATTTGATAGTGTCGGTGGCCTGTCCAATCATATTGCAGCTCTAAAAGAGATGGTGGTGTTTCCATTACTTTATCCGGAAGTCTTTGAAAAGTTCAAAATTCAACCTCCAAGGTAACTTAATTATACTTTTAATTTTAGCCAGAATCTGTGCTGTACTACCGTTGCTTCTTCTTGTTCTTGTATCTTACTTATGAACCCATTTTTAAACCCTAGTTCTTGATTCCCTTTTCCTTATACAGCTTTTCTCCCTGAGTCAACCACTATAGAAATACTGATTTAAATAAACTTTAAAATTAGTAAACTTTTTTCTTTTCCATTATAAAAGTAATGTATCATAAATCAATCACAGTTAAACATTGGTGAATTTTAAATAAATTTTATAATTTAAAAAGTCAGAAAGATATTAATTAAATAATAGCATTTACTTCTTATAGGAAATGTTGGCAATGCCTATTTAAAGTAATTTAGTGAATTCAGAAAGAAACAACACACTCCTTGAATTTTTCTCTTTACATTTCTCATTCTTTAAAACAAACATTTTCCCCCCATAAAAATTGATTTATATGATTGTGTTATATGATTGCTTATACAGGGTAAGGTGATATGACAAGCATGACGAACGAATAAGAGAAAATATGTTCGAAATAAAAATAAATAAAATATTTATTTTAATAAAATAAGTTTACTTATAGTTTCAATATTAATTTTATAGTATCAATATTAACTCCTAGGTTTTAAGTTGTGCTTTGTGGAATGAAACTACATTTCAGTTGTCTTATACCTTTTTATTCACTAAGTGAATTCATGAAATTGATTTCTAATTTTTTAAAAATAGTTTTACTTTTTAATGTACTAAAAAACTTAATGAATTATTTTACAGAGGTTGTTTGTTTTATGGTCCACCTGGAACTGGAAAAACTCTGGTTGCTAGAGCACTTGCCAATGAGTGCAGTCAAGGGGATAAAAGAGTAGCATTTTTCATGAGGAAAGGTGCCGATTGTTTGAGTAAATGGGTAGGGGAATCTGAAAGACAACTACGATTGCTATTTGATCAGGTATGATATTAAAATTTACCTATATAGATAGTTCTATAATGTATGCAGATGTAAGTGTATAAGGATTAGATAAATCTTATGTTTAATCTCTTTTCATGTAAATAAACTCAGAAATCAGCTTCCCCCCAAAAAAAAAGAACAAGAATTAGGCCAAATATACAACGTAATCTTTCTAGAATATTTTCTTTTGTACATTAAGATAACACCAACGTACAGTGAACAGTTTTATAGTCAGAAGAGAAAGGAATAATTGGATCTAAGTTCTTTGCTGTTTTAGAGCTCATACCGAGGGAGAATGTGGTAGTCTCATACTTAGATAGTCATAGTCAATTATTTCTCAGTTTGGGAGATGAAGAGTAGTTCTGCCCTAGAGTGGCTTTCAGTTTCATATTCCAGATTGTATTGACAGCACGTTGTCAGATAATACATTCTGACCTACTGAGGCATATTGCTGCAAGTATTTTTAAATCTCTTTTTGGAACTCTCTGAGGTTCTTTATTTTATCTTCATTGAAATTGATAAAAACTAAGGTATCTTGCTAAATAATGTTTTCCCATCCTGACATGCAAGAAGACTATATATCTGTCTTTTATTCTTTGTCTTGTTTCCACAGTTAGTCGTTAATAGATATTATTTTATGTGTTCCAGTAATTATAGCTGTATGAAATCTAAGGTATATAACCAGTGGAGTATGTATTTTGAATATTTCCATTTGAAAATGCAAATAAAATTATAAACTGTTATTGTAACTTAGTCAATCCTTCAGACGTAGCTCTTGGAATTTACATTTAGATTTATGAATTATAAATAGTTATAAATTCTGGTAAGCAAATTTGAAGAAACTGGATTAAAATGGTTTATATTGTCTACATACTCGAGGCTTTTTATGATAACACGCGACCACTGGACCTGCTTTCTAGGCCTATCAGATGCGCCCATCAATTATTTTCTTTGACGAAATTGATGGTCTGGCTCCAGTACGGTCAAGCAGGCAAGATCAAATTCACAGGTAAAACTTGCTTGATGGCACTTCTACTTTTCTTCCTATATTCTGAGCTGTATTGACATTGTAAAGGGATAGAATGTTAAATGATGAAAGAAACTTTACAAATTAGTAGTTTCCTTTTTGGTAGTAGTACCCCAATATATACTACAAAATGAAAAAGCGAACCTGTTCTGAATGTCAGGACTCGGTTTGAAAGTCTTGATTACTGAAGATTTAACTCATAATGCAACCAAATGTCCATGGGCCAGTGAGATACAGCAAATGAAATGAGTGAGGTGAGCCAATGTAAGAGTGGGGCTGTGGTGGGGAATGTGGCTTAGTGTCCTATCACAAGAGCATAGCCAACTTATTATTGAGGTACAGAAGTGGAACCAGACTTGAAAAGCAGATTTTCTACTTTTTCAAATTTTATATTCAAATTGTTAAACATCTTATATGTTGACAACTAATTCAGATGCTTTCAAGACACTGCCTGGTCCCCAAAAACTATGTCTTAGGGCATTACTATTAGATTAAGATTCTAATATTAGACTAAACTCCTCATTTGAAAGATAAGAAAACTGTATAACCACCACCATCCTTCCCCCCATGATTAGTTGTTTATCCAAGGGAGCACTTTTCCTAGTGCCGCTGTCTCAAGTTTTTTTTTTTTTTTTTTTTGGAGGCTGGCCAGTTCAGGGATCCAAGTCTTTGACCTTGGGTGTTATCAGCACCATACTTTCCCGAGTGAGTTAATCAGCTAGCCCATTGTCCCAACTTGAATCTAAATTACTTTGGTCTCAGTTCATCTTCAGTTTTTCAGAGCTTCTTTTCAAATGGTCTCGTGAGGTATGTGTAGTTGCTTAATTAATTTGGGATACCCTAAAATAAATGTTTGTATGCCTTCATATATGCCAGTATCGTTTTATATTGTAGATAATATAGAAGATGAACAAGACATAGTATGTGATTGATAGGTAGGTTTTGACTTTTCTAACATCTAACAATATTTACTATATTCTAATGCCCTTCTTTACTTAATGATAGATAATTTCATCTCTTGCTGTGAGTAAATTAAAATGTTAAGTATTGTGGTAAAAATGGTTTTGTTTTTGCATTGTCCTATTAGTAATCATACAAACTTTTTATATATGACACATATCGTTATCAGCTATACTGTATTCATTGTGGTTTTTTAACTTTTATTTTTTATTATTAGTATATTCATTATTACAAATCATGATTTTTCTTTATGCCCTTTACCCAACCTCTCTCTCCCCAAACCCCCTCCCTCCCTCCACCCATCTCTAGTATCCTTAGGTTTGTTCTCTCCTTCTGAAAGTTCAGTGTATTGTTCTTTTCTTTTTCTTCCTTCCATTCCTTTTTGTCCTCCCTCCCTCCTCCCTCCCTTCCTTCCACCCAGTTATGAGTGAGAACATGTGGTATTTCTCTTTCCTTGCCTGGCTTGTTTCATTTAACATAATTTTATCTGTACTCATCCATGTTGCATGCCATGAAAAAGAATTTCATTCTTTTTTATGGCTGAGTAGTATTCCTTTGTGTATATATACCACATTTTCTTTATCCAGTCATCTGTCAATGGACACTTAGGTTGGTTCCATATTTTGGCTATTGTAAATAGAGCTGTGGTGAGCATAGGAGTACAAGTATACCTTTGACATGATTTCCATTCCTTTGGATATATACCCAGTAGTGGGATTGCTGGATCATATGGTAGTTCTATCTGTAGTTGTTTGAGGTACCTCCATACTGTTTTCCATAATGGCTGTGCCAATTTATAGTTCCTCCAGCAGTGTACAAGAGTTCTTTCCCTGCATCCTCACCAGCATTTGTTATTCTCAAGCTTTTTAATAATGGCTGGTCTAGGAGTGAGATGATATCTCAATGTAGGTTTGATATGCATTTCTCTGATGATTAGTGATGCTGAGCGTTTTTTCATGTAACTGTTGGCCACTTGCCATTTGTATGTCTTCCTTTGAAAAATGTCTATTATCTCTTTTGCGCATTTTTTAATTAGATTTTTTTTAACTGTGTAGTTGTTTGAGTTCTTTATATTGTGTTAATAGGCAGAAACATATTTAACGATACTACCATCACTTTGCAAGTAAATTGAGTACTTACTCTATTTTGCAACAGTTATAAAGGGATTGGACGAATTTTAGCAAAAAAATTATAATTTAGTAAGGAAACATGCCATTTCAAATATATGTATATTTTTAAGAGAAGTGTAGCACACAAGTGTTTTTTTACCAAAGATGTTAAAAATCTAAGAGTAAACCTTTTTGTTAAATTAAGCTTTTTTGAAATTTAGCACATTTAAGGTGATTAAACTGTATCTATATCTTATTGTTAGTAATAATATTGTAGAGTAATGCAAATAAATAATTATGTAAATATCATTAGGAAATAAGATTGTCAGCCTAAGAGAAAAAGAATATAAATATAAAATAAATAAGTTTAATCCTTTACTTTGAATTAGAAATGTTTACCCTAAATCTTTTACTTTGAATTAGAAATGTTAATATGAACTCATGATGAAATTTTTTTTTAAAAGAAAAAATATGTAACTTGGGACACTGAAAAGACCTAGAAACAATCACAATCCAGTAGCAATTAGTATCCCTAGTCCCCAGAATGTGGTGTGTAAATACTAGGACTCAGGAGAGATGGCAAATTACAGCACTAAGCATGAAATAAGCAAGACAGTCCTGGAACATCTTGAAATGCCTGGAGCAAGGAAGCAATCAAAGAATACCAAGATCATATGAAAATGACATAGGAGCCAATTTGGAAGGGGCTCCCATTGACTAAAGATAGGACAGTTATAATGACTACAATAGATTGAAATGCATCAAACGCATATGATTATTTTTCAGTGATGACTTTAAAAAAATTTTTATTGGTCAACCCAGAGGTTGCTGAGTCACTGACTTTTTACTCTGAAAATTGATAAAGGAAAAGAATCAAACATTTATTTTTCCTGTCCTATACAGGTCATGATTCAGGGTAATTCAATAGTTGATGAAGTAATATAGTTCTTTATAGGAAAATCACAGCTAAGAAATGCAAGAGGAATGATTGAGTTAGAAAATTACTATTTTGCAAACTCTTATGAAATAGTGTATGTGGTTTTTAGCTGGGAGTGATTTTGCCCACCCCCTTCCCCAGGAGACAAATGTCTGGAAACATTTTTGGTTGTCAACTGGTGGGGAGTAGCTGCCAGGATATAGTGGGTGAAGGCCAGAGATGCTGTTAAACATCCTACAATGTACAGGACAGCTCTTCACACAAAAAATCATCTGGCCCCAAATGTCAATAATGCCAAGGTTGAGAAACCTTGATTTAAACAGTAATTAACCAATGGTTGCTAAAACAGTGTAGTAAAAAGGTTGATAGGGAAATTTATAAAGGGCAGAGCAAGCTGATAACACCTCACCTAAACCCAACCCACTGATAGATCTTAAGTGAGAAACTGGTGTTATGTGCCTCTTACAGTAATACAATAGGAAAGTACATGGTATCTTCCTATGAAATATGCTATCTCAGTTTAACCTGCTCTATAAAGATTCTAGATCTAGCTACCCATTTGCAGGAAATATGAAAGACAGGAGGAAAAATGAAATGATCCCACCAGGAAGCAATCATCCCAGTCCAGAAGGTGGGAAGGAAATTCTGCAAGACAAATGACCCGGTTTCTTCAGCAGATAAATGGCATGGAGGGAAGAAAAGCAAGGGGTATGGTGGGAGCTGTTAAGGATTTGAGGGACAAATGACCAAGTGCAGTGCCTAGATCTTGTGTGGATCCTGGATTGAACAAATCAAATGTGAAAAGGTACTTTGAGACAATCAAGGAAAACTGGGTGTTAGATGATATTAAAGAATTATTGTCGTTTATTTTGGGGTAAGAACATTGTGGGTTTTTTCATTTTTGTTTTTGTTTTGGCGACTGACCAGTATAGGGATCCAAACCTGTGACCTTGATGTTATAAGGCTGTGCTCTAACCAGTGTGGGTTTTTTAAAAGTCCTTCTCTCTTAGAAGTACGTAAATGAAATACTTAACATGAAATATTTTTGGATTAAGCAATGTGTCTGAGATTTGCTTTTCTTTTTTTCTTTTAGAAAGCAATTGGGTGGAGATATCAAATAATATTTATAATTATTGAAGTTAGGTTATGAAGACATGGCGATCATTTTACTATTCTCTCTCCATAATAAAAAGTTTAATGTGTAATTAAAATTCTATTTTTTATGCTTTATGTATATTCTACTTTATTTTGGTGTCCTTTGATAACGTATATACACTGGAACATTATAAAATTTTAGATACTATTTGTCCTACCCAGTACTACTAGTATTTTTTTGATGTTACATCCATGTTTGGGAATTCTCAAGCTCCTTTGTAAAATTAACTTTATGAGATGGATTCCAGATCCATTTGTGGGGCTGTAAAGACCATCTTTGGTTTGCATTGATTTCAGTTTCTTTCTTTTTTTTTTTTCTAACCTCATTCACTCCTTTTTCTGTTGTTTTTTTAAAGATAATTTATTATACATATGTGTGAGGTACAAAGTTGATTTTTCAATAGTTGTGTGCAATGTGTGATGGTCAGATCAGGATAGTTAGCTTATTCATTGTTACCATACCATTCTTTGTGTCCTGATTTCAATTTCTATGTGCCATTTAGTATGTTACTTTACAGAATTTGGGGGAGGAGGATGGCTGATAGGTATGGGTATCTGAACTCTTGACCTTGGTGTTATAACACTGCACCCTAACCAACTGAGCTAAGCAGGCAGCCCAGATTTTAATCCATTGAAAGTAGTGAGGTGCCCTGAGAAAATCTGCTCACATGTTT
Source organism: Cynocephalus volans (assembly GCF_027409185.1). Lineage (NCBI taxonomy): Eukaryota > Metazoa > Chordata > Mammalia > Dermoptera > Cynocephalidae > Cynocephalus > Cynocephalus volans. Next base: position 77,221,289 of record NC_084474.1, on the reverse strand, counting down.
AATGCATAAGATCTTACCAAAAGAAGAATTATTATTGAATAATATATTCTATGTCTATAGAGTATTAATCTCTTCTTTCTTATTTTTAAATTTAGTTCTATCGTTTCCACCCTGCTAGCTCTTATGGATGGATTGGACAGCAGAGGAGAAATTGTGGTGATTGGCGCTACCAACAGACTGGATTCTATAGACCCTGCTTTACGAAGGCCTGGTCGCTTTGACAGGGAGTTCCTTTTTAGCCTACCTGATAAAGATGTAAGAATTTAACATCACTTAAATTTTGACAAAATATGTTGCTTTTTATTATTAACAAGTCTTAGTACAGTAAAAAATTGAAGCTTCTTGAATTTTGTATCATAATCTTACCAGGTGATAGTTGATAGTGAAGAAGTAGGGGATAATTTTTTATTTTTTTCTTTAAATATAATAATGCCTCCCTAAAATTACTCTTACTATTCTTCCAATTTTTTGTTTGTTTTTAAAATTTAAAAAAATTTATTATTATTTTACATTCAAAGATGTTGCAGAGCAGTGGGAGGAGTAGGTAGGGGGGCAGAGAAATGAAGGTGGAGGTAGGGGGCCAGCTCCTTTGCTGGCCTGGTTGTGGAGAGTGTGGGCGTGGCTGAGGCACTCAGCTTCCCCCGCGCCAGCTCAGGAGCCTGGGGGGCTTCTAAGGGCAGGTAGGTCATTGTCAAGCTGGATGCCAACATCAGCTGGGCATGGCTGAGGCCCTCAGCCCCCCACCCACCCTGGCTTGGGGGCTTGTGGGTCTTCTGGTGGCATATTCTTCCAATTTGAGTACAGATTTTGGATGTTGTCAGTTTTGCTTTAGAATATGCAGCTTAATGAACAATCAATTCTTAGCCAATTTGTTAGCCTTGGCTTTTTGATGAATACCATCATATAATCCGACCCAGTTATTTTAAAGCCCCTTAATCTTTTAAGAATCAAGCAAGAAAATATGGGTAGAGCTATCAGTATTCTTAAAAAATAGGTCTTAATATTCACCAGAATGAACTACTTTAGTAATTTAATTTCTCTCATTTACAATTATGATAAATATAACTTGTTCTATAAATGCAAATCTGTTTAACAGTGAAACTAAGTTTTTTTAATCTCTTACAAATACATCTTTTTTTCTCATTTTCTGTTTCATATTTCTGTTTATATTAGGTATTGATTACTTTAAATTTTAGATAAGCAAAAGTTTTTAAATTGAAATTATTCTAATCTGAATAGCACTATTTTTATGGTCATAAAAAAATCGTTTTTATTCATAGGCACGAAAAGAGATTCTAAAGATTCACACAAGAGATTGGAATCCCAAACCACTGGACATATTTCTGGAAGAGCTAGCAGAAAACTGTGTTGGTAAACATTGTTTTAAGCAGTTAAAAGAAATATTATATTCATTTCAGAGATGGAAAAAGTTGTAGTCTTGCAAGGTTATGTTTAAAGAAATACAAGGTTATATGTGTTTCTCAGCTCTTATTTGTGGCATGTTTTCTTCTCACAAAGTCATACATAGAGACATTTGACAAGTTGGCCATCCATCGGGGGAATTTGAGAGCAATGTGGGTGGTAATAGTGCTCTCCTCTACTGATCGTTTATGTTTTCCTAGTCATCCTGTTAAGCATTTTACATATATATATGTATATATAATTTCATGTAATTTTCACATTAGTCCTGTGAAGTAGGTGGCATTATCTCCATTTTAGAGATGCAGAAATGGCTGGAGAGCGTAAGTGATTCTCCAAAGATCATACAGCTGGTAATGACAAACTGGAAGTTGAACCTAGTCTATCTGATTTTAAAACTCTTGCTTTTGACACCTATGCTATACGTAGTGCTTGCTTATTTCACTCACAAAAGTTGATTTATTTGTTGTTAGTTATTGCTACTATGTAAGTTTACTGGATAAATGAGAGATTTTAGTCTTATTACTCCTAAATATTTTGTTACTATATTGCTAGGCTGACTTTTAATCTTCTTTCAAGCATGGTCATGCTAATAGGATTTTTTTGTTTGGTTGGTCATTTTTTCCTGTGCTTTGATCAGGATACTGTGGTGCAGATATTAAGTCAATATGCACTGAAGCTGCTTTATGTGCTCTACGTCGACGCTATCCACAGATCTATACAACTAGTGAGAAACTACAGTTGGATCTCTCTTCAATTAATATCTCAGCTAAGGATTTTGAGGTAGCTATGCAAAAGATGATACCGGCCTCCCAAAGAGCTGTAACATCACCTGGGCAGGCTTTGTCCACCATCGTGAAACCACTCCTTCAAAGCACTGTTCACAAGATCTTAGAAGCCCTGCACAAAGTATTTCCACATGCGAAAATCAGAACAAATAAAGCATTAGACTCAGGTATAAAACTTGATTGACCATTTAAAATTCGTTTTCATAATTAGTAAAATGAAACATGTTTTATATATCCCAGAAATGTTTCTTTGTAAAAGAATCTTAAAAACAATGGTTGTGCTTTAACCTGGGATATATGAAGGAAATTTACTTCACAGATTACCCTTAATCTCTTTTAAGTTTGGAATGCATTTTTATATTTACTTTGTTACTCATATCTACACAAATATTTTGATGCTTAAAAAATTTTTGTTGAAGTATGCCAATTTGCTAACTGAAGCATTACATGAAGACTTATATTGCAATCAAAAAAGTTAATAATGTGTAATTTTTTTATTTTGTAGATATTTCTTGTCCTCTGCTAGAAAGTGACTTGGCATATAGTGATGACGATGTTCCATCAGTTTATGAAAATGGGATTTCTCAGAAATCCTTTAATAAGGCAAAAGAAAATTTTAATTTTCTTCATTTGAATAGGTATATTTTCCTTGCAAATGAACTTTTTTGGTGTGTAAATAGCTAAAAATAAATGAATTTGTTGTTGAAAAGATAAAAGATGCTAGTTAATCTGCTTGTTATTTAAGTTAAAATATCAAATTTTTTTGTTACAGTTGTCACTATAGTAGAAATTTCACTATAAAAAGTATTCATTTAGAGTGTGGGGCCAAGGGTTTGGATGTAAGGGTCACTAAGGTCAAGGATTTGAATCCCCATACTGGCCAGCCACCAAAAAAAAAAGTATTTCTAAAAATCTATGGGCAGGGCCTGCCCATGGCTCACTCGGGAGAGTGTGGTGCTAATAACACCAAAGCCACAGGTTTGGATCCTACATAGGGATGGCTGGTTCGCTCACTGGCTGAGCATGGTGCTGACAACACCAAGCCAAGGTTTAAGATCCCCTTACTGGTCATCTTTTAAAAATAAAAAATCTATGGGGGCTCAGTTGTTTCCAGAAACTGTTTGAACCGTGTTTTTATGATTGACTGGCCATATAGACTTTTGACCTGTGAAAGTTCATAATTGATAACTTGGGGGAAACATTTAAGCTTTTTTTTTTTTTAAACATATCTTCTTAATCATTTCTTTCAGAAATGCTTATTACCAACCTATGTCTTTTCGACCGAGAATATTGATAGTGGGAGAACCAGGATTTGGGCAGGGTTCTCACCTGGCACCAGCTGTCATCCATGCTTTGGAAAAATTTACTGTATATACATTAGATATTCCTGTTCTTTTTGGAGTCAGCACTACATCTCCTGAAGAAACATGTGCTCAGGTAATTCATTGTTGCCCAAACAAATAAGTTATAAGACAAAGCAGTCTTCAGAGACAAAATCTGGAATTGCTGCATTCTTTTTGCATTGTGTTTTTTTGTCTTTCTGATTTCTAACTTCAGGTTTCTAAGATGGAACTATGCAGAATTGCTTAGTTATTAAAGAATATGGGTTTAAATCCCAGGGCCATAATTTAATGTTTATGTGACCTTAGGAAAGTTATTATATCTCTCTGTCCCTTTTTCCTCATTTGCAGAATGGAGATGATAACAGTATTTACCCCAGAAGGCTGTTGTGAGAATTAGATGAGTAAAGTACTCAAAATAGTAACTGCTCCTTAGTAGTCATTCAGATATTCTGTGGTTTCTGTTTTTGCTATTTTTTATATTTAATTTTTTTATGTAAAGTATTTTATATTTTTATTTTTGTTTAACCTTGGTTACCACAACAAGTCTTTTAGATTTCTTGAGCTGTTTTCTAGTTGCTTAAAGTAGTTATGTTTTCTAAAAAATTAGACTTTTGCGAAACACTTAAAAACAAGGTTGTGGGATTTCGGGAAAGCATTTAAAAAACTTGTGGGCTTTATATGATAATTCCAGGAGGTTAAACATTGTTTCAGACTAATAGAACTAGCATTACTAATGTGCCAACTCTCTAACTGAATATGATTTTTTCCCCCTCTGCTAGATGATTCGTGAAGCTAAGAGAACAGCACCAAGTATAGTGTATGTTCCACATATTCACTTGTGGTGGGAAATAGTTGGACCAACACTCAAAGCCACATTTACCACATTATTACAGAATATTCCTTCATTTGCTCCAGTTTTACTACTTGCAACTTCTGACAAACCCCATTCTGCTCTGCCTGAAGAGGTAATTTATGGGGGGAAATTATTATACTTTAAAAAGAGAGTTAGGGCTGGCTGGTTAGCACAGTTGGTTAGAGTGCAGCCTTATAACACCAAGGTAACAGGTTTGGATCCCTGTACCAACTGCAAAAAAAAATAAAAAGAGAGTTGTTTGTACCAAAGTAGTAATAACTTTTATAAAAATTCAAGTGCTATAGAAGGTGAATAAAATGATAAAGAAAAGTTTTCTAATGAAAGATACCATTGTTAACTACTTGGTGGATGTGCTCATTGGTTAAGATGGTATGTGTATATGTGTATGTATATAGTAAGAATGCATTATAATTTTTTTCTCTTACAAAAATGGAATTATGTGATGCATATTATTATGCAATTTGCTTTATCCACTTATCAGTATGTCTTGTATATTTGTCAGTACTTAAGTTTCCTTTTAAGAGCCTCATGGCATTTTCCATTGGCTTGATGTAGCACAATTTATTTATTCATATCCCTGTTGATAGGTGTTTTAGTTGTTTTCCATTTTTTTTCTATTGAACTGCTATAGTAGGCATCCTTATGTTTTAATTTGTATGAGCATTACTATGTGGATTTTTCTAGTATTGATTCCCAGAAATGGAATAGCTGTAGCTGCATCAAAGAGTATATGTTTAACATTTTTAGTAGTTCCAAATTATTCTCCTTTAAGTTTGTGCCAATTTAGATAACTATCAATAGTGAACAAAAAGTTCATGCTTCTTCTATCTGGAATACTCTTCCCTACATACTTGCTGGTGTGATCCTTTGTTTTTGTCAGGTCTCTGCTCAAGTATTACATCAGAGAGGTCTTTCTTGATCAGTTTCTCAATTATAGCTCCTTTATCCATCACTCTTTTTTTCCCTTTCCCTACTTTATTTTTATTGCTACGTGCCATTATGTATTGATTTGCTTGACTCTGTCTCTTCTGTTAGAATGTATAGTACGTGAGGTCAGGGACTTTTTTTCCCCACCTCTGATCCACGGCATACATAATAAACACATTGGGAACTTCTGTGTATTTTCTTTTAATGAATGGTTTAATAAGTGCTTTTTTCCTTACCTTTGACAAAATTGGTTTGCACAGTTTTTAAAACATTAGTAGGAAGATCAATTCAAATACTTCCTAAAGAAATATTTTTTTGAGTGCTTACTCTGTGTCAGGCATGGTTCTAGGCACTGGGAATCTAGAAAATATAGTGAGCAATATAGACAAAAACTTTATCCTCCTTACATATATAGGGTTACCATATTAGCTGAGGGGGAGAGAGACATAAATAAATTTTAAAAATATATAATAGTAATTATTATGACTGAGAAAAATTTAGCTAAGTAGTGCCAAAAGAGTGTGGGTAGGATTACAATGTTAAAAATAGACTAGGTAAGGCCTCAGCAAGATGATGACATTTGAGCAGAGACCTGAAAAAGGTAAGGTAGTGAATCATTTGGGTATCTGTGAAGCAAAACCTCCTGACAGAGGAAAAAGCAAGTGCAGAGTCCCTGAGGCAGAACTGTGTCTGGCTTTTTAGAAAAATTACAAGAAGGTCAGGGTGGCTAGAGGAAAGTAAGTAAGGGGCAATGTAGGAAGAAATGAGGTTGAGGAGGACAAGATTATGTCCCTGATGGCTCTGTTTTAATAGTTGATGATGAAACAAAGTTGAATAAGCCAAGAAATAAATATAAAGTTTATATTGTAGACTCTTTGGGTGAGGAGGGTCCTTAAAGATTTCTAGTTTAGTTAGTTATCTAGTTCAGGACTCTCCCTTACAGTCTCTCCTTTATGTGGATATCCGACCTTGAAACACTCTGCAGTTCTGCTTGTTAGCTCTGATTCCTAAAAATCAAACTTATTTTGAGAGGCTTCCATTTTTTAATCTCTATTTGTTTCCCAGATAGCATAGGGAACAGGTCTAGTATGTCTTGATCATGACAACTCTTTGTATATTTGATGTATTTATACACACACACACACACACACACACACACACACACACACACACACACAAAAAATATAATGTTCCTTTCTATCTCTGTACTCTGAGCCAGGCTTCTTCATACTAATCATTTCTTGTATGATATGATGTGTTCATTAAGGTTATTAATGAAATAGAAGTTTATGTCTTAACACACTTAACAATACTAGGCAAGTGACTAGACAGGCGGGTCTACCCTTCACCATGCAGTCATTCAGACATTCAGGCTAAGAGAGACTTTCTTATTGTGCTAGTCTGTTTTCTGTCACTTATAACATAATGCCTGAAGCTGGGCAATTTACAAAAAAAAAGAAATTTATTTTTTACAGTTTTGTAGGCTGAGAAGTCTGATGTTCAGGGGACACATCAGGTGAGGGCCTTCTCCTTCATGGGTGCTCTCACAGAGTCCCAAGGCAATGCAGGGTATCACATGGCAAAAACGGCTATAGCACTTTCATGTGCTCTCATTATACAGCCAATCCATACCCATGATAACCTATTAAACCAATAACCCATTACTCTCTTAATGGATTAATCCATTCATGAGAACGTAGTCCATACAATTTAATCACCTCTTAAAGGCCCCATCTTTCAACACTTCCCACATTGGGAATCAAGCTCCCACATGAGCTTTGGAGGGAACATACATTTAGACCACAGCACTCCTTTTCATCATGTCACTTTCAAAGTTGCTTTCATTCCAGCCAGCTGAAAGAATTGGCCCTTGCGTGCGTCTGATCTGGAAGTGCTGTGTATCATTTCTTCTCACATTCTTTTGGCTAAAACTCAGTTACATAGCCATATGTCACTGCAAGGGAGGCTAGGAAATACGAGATAGCATTGTGCCAAACGAAGAGGACATGAAGTGTGTTAATAATGAGCTCTGCTACACATTACACCTATTTGAAATTTCTTCAAAATTCTAGTCACTCTACTGAATATTTTTTTCTGTTTCTTTTTAAAGACCACAGCAGAATGAATGAAGTACTTTAGCAATGTTCTGATTAACACAGAGTAAAGAAGAATTACTATTTAGTAGCCATATTATAACATTGGCTTATTGTGCTTACTGTCAGTTAATACTTTGTTAATCATTTTGAAGTTTGGAATAAAGATAATGAGTTTATACTATTCATAACAAGTAAAACAAACTAGCTGAACTTTCTTTATATGAATGAAGAGGGATTGAAAAAATATAATCATTTTTATCTGGAGAAACTTTATTGAGAATATAGGAATTCTGTGCTAAAAGATCTTTTCTTAAAGGATAGCTTCTTTTTTTTCTTAGGGCAGTATTTCCTAAGCATACAATTGTAAACTGGGTAAAGTGTCCCATTACCCCCAACTGTACAGTGAGGGGAATAGGCACAGGACTATCTCTGTAAAATGTAAGTGGGTTCTAAAATTTAAAGTAGAAGAAAAAGGTTCTTGAATTTCTAAGAAAATTTTGAAAAAAAACAATGAGGTTCTTGGTCCACAAAATATCAAAGCATACTACCATAAAGCTACAGTAATTAAAACTGGAATTTGAGCCAGAATGGATAAATTAATGGATTATACAGTGCATTAGTAGACCTTTGTATACACTGTAATTTAGTAAATGAATTAGCAGAAATATAGTCATTTCTTAAATTATATTGGAACAACAGGAGGAAATTTTTTATATCAAAAAGTACTAGAGAAAAACATTTTCATAAGTGTCTTAGTTTATTTATGCTACTATAACAAAATACCTTAGACTGGGTAATTTATATGTGGAAATGTATATCCACAGTGGAAAATGTATTTCTCACAGTTCTGGGGGCTGAGAAGTTCAAGATCAAGGCACCAGCAGGTTCTGTGTCTGGTGAGGGCTGCTCTCTGCTTCCAAGGTAGTGCCTTGTTGCTGTGTCCTCTCATGGCAGAAGTGTCGAACACTGTCCTCAAATGGTGCAAGGGCAAAAAGGGTCTTCCCTAGTTCCTGCCAGCCCTTTTATAGGAAACTAATCCTGTTCATGAGGGTAGATCTCTCATGGCCTAATTACCTCCTAAAGGTCCCCACCTCTTGATACTGTTGTATTGAGAATTAAGTTTCAATGTGAATTTTCAGGGGGACACAAATATTCCAACCATAGCAATAATCTTGGAGCATAGAAAACTGTGCAAGTCAGGAAATGCGAAAGTCGTAAATGTGAACTTCTCTACATCAAAGACACCCTGAACAAAGTACACAAGAAATATACTGGTTATAAACATTATCCAATAATAAATAATAATAATTATTATACTGGGAAAGTTCTAGAAGTTTGTCTTGAAACATCCTTTTGGAATCTTGTTTTGCTTTTTTTTTTTTTTTTTTTTTTTTTTTTTGCAGTAAAATATACATAACAGAATTTATCATTTTTAAGCATGCCATTTAGTGGCATTAAGTACATTCACAATGTTGAGCAATCATCACCACTCTCTATTTCCAGAACTTTTTTATCCCAAGCAGAATTTCTATACCTATTAAACAATAACTCCCTTTGCGTCTATTAATTTATCTATTCTAGGTACCTCATGTAAGTAGAATCATAAAATACTTGGTTTTTTGTGTCTATCTTACTGCACTTAACATAATGTTTTCAAGTTTCACTCATGTACAATGTGTTCAGATGTTATTCTTTTTCAGGCTGAATAATATTTCATTATATGTATATACCACATTTTGTCTATCCATTCTTCTGGTGTTGGACATTTGGGTCGTTCTTCACCTATTGGCTTTTGTGAATAGTACTGCTATGATTATTGGTGTGCAAGTGCCTGTTTGAGTATTTGTTTTCAGTTCTTTGGGATATATACCTAGAAAAAGAATTGCTGGGTCATGTTACTGACTCTATGTTTAACTTTTTGAGAAACCACCATACTGTTTTCCATGGTGGCTGTACCATTTTACATTCCTACCAGCAAACCACAAGGCTTCCAAATTTCTCCATATCCTTGTCAACATTTGTTTATTTTTATTGAACAACCACTTATTCTCATATTTCACATCTCACTTTGGCTTGTGAAAGTGAATTACTTGATCTCAACAAACCTTTTAAATAAAATATTGTCATGTTGGTTACTATATTAATTGAAGTTTGGATTCATGAGTTTTAAAAGTAATCCCATGTTTTTTAGTTTCTAATATATTGCATACATGGTTTATACATAAATCCAGTATACTTAAAAGACTTGTTTTAAAAAATGATTTCTTTATTTTATACAATTTTTAAAAATATGTGTATAATAGGGCTGGCCTGTGGCTCACTTGGGGGAGAGTGTGGTGCTGATAACACCAAGGCCATGGGTTCGGATCTCTATATAGGGATGGCCAGTTAGCTCACTTGGGAGAGCGTGAGTCTGACAACACCAAGTCAAGGGTTAAGATCCCCTTACCAATCATCTTTTAAAAAAAAAAAAAATTGTATAATAACCTTCTGTTGTATTAAATGATTGATATGTGCATTGTGTATGCTATATGTATATATATATACACTGCATATATATATATATACACACACGAAATATTGCTCTTTTTTTTTAAGGTACAAGAGTTGTTTATTCGTGATTATGGAGAGATTTTTAATGTCCAGTTACCTGGTAAAGAAGAACGGACAAAATTTTTTGAGGACTTAATTCTAAAACAAGCTGCTAAGCCTCCTATATCAAAAAAAAAAGCAGGTTAGTTCCTATATCAATATTAATATATAATAATTTTGAGACAGTTGGTGTAAAATATCTGTTAATGGCATTGACATCTATCTGATAATGCAAATTCAAAACTTCAGTCAGGAGGTCGATGCATCTACTGCTTAAAAATCTCTGTGCTTCTCATTAAAATGGACTAAAGTTCTTAAGGCCTTTCATTGTATAGCCCAATCTGTCTTTCCTAGCTCATTTTTGGCATTTGTGTCACCTCCCCAACCCCTGCCCCCAATCTCTTTTCTTAAAGCACTCTCTCTTTAAACCATCTAAAACACATTTTACCCTTTCACAGTTTTGTTAATGCCTGATCTCTGTCAGTAATGCTTTTATCTGTCTCCCATCTCTACCTAAAGAACTACTGTCCTTCTAGTATAAATCATTTTATTTTTTTCTTCATTATGAAGTCATTCCTAGCTTATGTAGGCAAAATTAATTGTTTCTATCTTTATGACCTATTGTGCTTTTTTTGTATTACTAATATGACATTACAGTGATATAATTATGTGTCTTACTCCCTTAGTAGATTGCCAGCTTATTGGCATACTCCTTTTTTTATCCTGAGTACTCATTGTATATCTGTTTAAACAAAATTAAATTTTTGTTGTATTTGAAACACATCACAATTTTTTATTAGTTCAAAAATTGACTAGTAAAGAAGACTTTTTTATAGTTAGAATATTCTTGTCCTGGAAATGATGCATTTTCAAAGTTTTAGTAGCCTCTTAAATTATCTGAAGATGGAACAGAGGTCATGACTTTTAGGAATTAACATTCTAAATTACAAGTTACCAATCATTTCTAGAGGGGATGTAAGAGTAGAAATTATGACAGAACTTTTGTATTCCAAATTCTTGGATTCTTGGCAAATGTAGGAAAGATAACCCGTCAAAGCCAGGCAGTGTTTGCACTGAATCATCTGTTACCCTCAATATTATGAAGGAATAGTAAGTAAAATCATCCGTTCATGTGAAGTTTTACAGGCCTTAGAGGTACTCCCAGTAGCACCACCACCTGAGCCAAGACCGTTGACAGAAGAAGAAGTGAAACGACTAGAAGAACAAGAAGAAAATACATTTAGAGAACTGAGGATTTTCTTAAGAAATGTCACACATAGGCTTGCTATCGACAAGCGATTCCGAGTGTTTACTAAGCCTGTTGACCCTGATGAGGTATTAATTTAATCTTTGGATCAATTGTGTTCTGAGCCATAATGCTTCAAAGTCAGAGAATATTCAGATAGTTTATATGGTTCCCTGTCTATACTTTGAACTTGTTTTCTCTGTATGGAAAGATGTACTAATTTAGTGTCCTAAGCACATAGAGACTTTAAGAGCTATGTAACACATTTTCCTTTCATACAGAGAATCGACAATTAACTGTTCACCCAACCCAAACATTCTAGAAGCAATGTGAGAATGTCCTAATGCCACATGATGCTACTGTGACCTACATGGTTGGAATTGAGATAGAGAGCCAGGTCTTAAGTTGATATCAAAGGATGGGTGGCAGTTGGATAAGGAAAGAGATATAGGATGTTACTGGAGAATATAGCTGAGCAAGAATAGGAATAAATACAAAACACAAACAGCCTTAGATATAATCAAAGGTTTCACAGTAATATGTTATTATTATCTATATGTATTTATTATCTATCCCCTATATTCCCTGGCAGAGAAACTTGACTCATATGTTTTTTATGTTTAGAGTTAATTTAGTGATTCGGTCATCTTGAATTTTAGGTTCCTGATTATGTCACTGTAATAAAGCAACCAATGGACCTTTCATCTGTAATCAGTAAAATTGATCTACACAAGTACCTGACTGTGAAAGACTATTTGAGAGATATTGATCTAATCTGTAGTAATGCTTTAGAGTACAATCCAGATAGAGATCCTGGAGGTGAGCATTAATGAATTTTTTTTCAGGGGGTGGAGTGGGGGCTGCTAACACTTAGAGTTGATTTTTATGTCAGGTGCTATATAATAAACATTTTACATTCACAATGCCATTTAATCCTCACAACAACCTTCTCTGCCCCACCTCCCCCCTTCTAGCCTCCACTTTACAGATAAGGAAAGTGAAGTGTAGAGAGGTTAAAAACCTTGCTCAGGGCCCAGCGCCAAAAAAAAAAAAAAAAACTAAACAAAACTTGGGTCATGCTGCCAGGAAGAGGCAGAGGCAGAATTTGAATGCAGGGCTCTTTCAGTCCAAAATCCCTGTTTATTAACAAGTATATGATATACTCTCTAATGAGACACAAAATATCTTGTTTACTTTGTGTGTCAGTGCTCTTTCTCAAAGTGGAAAAATAGACACTAATAAAATAGGTTTAAAAATATTTTCTTAGTTAAGACCATTACAGTTTATATTACAAAAATATAGTATAACAGTTACTAATAGTAATATTTTAAAAATCTAAGTCCCCCATTTTCTTTCTTCAAAGGTGGACACTTAAGTTTGGGGATATCTTTCCAGACCTTTTTGTATGTGTATGCCCTTTCTAGTCTCACCTACCTCCTCTATTAACAAATAAAAGTTTATAAAGTAAAGGATCTTTAACGATGTCTTTTACTGCAACTTCATTTCTAAGAAATGTTTTCTCAGGTGATTCTTTTTTCCTAGCTTCCTATTATTGTTTTATAGATGCAGAGTTCTTATTAACTCTCTCAGTGGATAAAAAATACATTTTTTAAATAGTTCTGTTTCCTTCATTAATTCTCCATTACATTGGCTTTCTGTTTTTAAATTGGTGGTGCTTATAAATTAGATTGATTAGCATGGGGAACTTCTGGGAGTTTCTTCAACAATTGAAAAGCTCATCGGTCTCTCCCTCCTAGTCCTTTACCCCACCTTCCTAGGCTTTTCCCTGTAGTTCAGCATTCTGGAGGTAAGCAGTCGGAAACAAGCTAGCAAGCTGGGAACACCCCTTAATTGTAGGAAGAAGGAAACAGTTACCCTAGAGACAGGGCCTTTTCTGTTCCAGTGCAATCATGCTGCTACTGTTGCTTTTCTTTCTGTTTATTGTGGCAATGTAAAATTACATTAGACCAGTGGTGTTCAAACTTCAGTAGGCATCAGAATCGCCTAAAGGACTTTTTAAGCTACAGATCACTGGGCCCCATCTCTAGGGTTTCTGATTCTGTAGGTATAGGGTATGGGGCCTGAGGATTTGCATTTCTAGCAAGTTCCCAGATGATACTGATGCTACTGGGCCCAGGAACCACACTTTGGGAACCACTGCTTAGACTTTGTCCTGCCTTTCTTCAGGCCCAAATGCCATGTTAGAAGCCCCCTGTAATATCCTATACAATGTTGTAGTTATTCATGTCAGCCATAACCTGGGAGTGAGTATTGAAGCCTCTTGCCCTAAATCTGGCAGTTCAAGGGATCTTGCCTTTATTTATTATACCTGCATTTTGCCTCACAGCATATTTCAGTTTGCAGCACTTATACTCTGAGCTTAGGATTTAGGGTTGCTGTTTCATCATCTTTGTTTAGTTTTTCTGTCAATACAGTAACATCCTCTATATCTCTTCCAAAATTCTTTCACATTCCTGCTTCACTAATGACACTAATAGCCTTCCCTTTTTTGTTGTTGTTGTTGTTGTTTAGTCTTGCTATTGATTGATTGATTCTTACATTTTTTTCTGATATTTCAAAGGGACCTGAATAGGGCAGAACAATAACATTGTTTAGGTTTACTCTGCCATATTGAATCAGATGTCCAAAACATTAGATAAGCACCAAAAACAAACTAACACAATTCTAGTAACTTTTACTATTCACAGTAAAAGTAAAAAGGAATTGTAATAACTACTGTCTTAGCCCAATACATTGAGTTTATTTTTTGGTAACTTATTAAAAGGGGGAAATTAAGAATTATTTTTCTTTTACTCATTTCTCAGATCGTCTTATTAGGCATAGAGCCTGTGCTTTAAGAGATACTGCCTATGCAATAATTAAAGAAGAACTTGATGAGGACTTTGAGCAACTTTGTGAAGAAATTCAGGAATCTAGAAAGAAAAGAGGTAGGAAAATGATTTGGCATCAGAAAAAGATGCTTCAGATGTCATGTATTGAGTCCTTTTAATTAGTCATTCATGTGGTTCTGAAATCTTGAAATCCTTTTTGACATTCCACATGTCTACTTATAAGGTTGTAGCTCCTCCAAATATGCCCCATCTTACTACCATGTGATGCCAAAGCAAAATTCCACCCTTGCTGGTGATAAAAAATCAGATCCAGAGCAGAATGAAAAGCTAAAGACTCCCAGTACTCCCATGGCTTGCAGCACTCCTAGTAAGTACTTGGGTAATTTCACTTATGAAATTGTAACCTTTATTCTCTTCTAATGCCATTTTTTTCTTCCTCGGTTTGCTTAATTTATATTAATGCATTAATTACATTGATTTTGCATGTATTAAGACAGCTTTGCATTCTTGAAATGAATGTAAGTTAGTTCCTTCCTTAATATCTTTCAAATCTGTTCTCCATTCTCCTGTTGTCATTTCTGCTATCTAGGTTTTACCCCTCTCCTAGTACTACTGCAGTGTGATTTACGTGTAGTTCGTGGTATATGGTAAGCACTCAATAATAAGTGTAAGCTATTTTAAGTCTTGCCATTCTTGTAGTTAATTTCTCATACTGCTGCCAAAGGGATCTTCCTAAATTATGCATCAGACAGATCATGTCATTATCCTCCTTAAAATTATTTAATACTTTTAAAAAGTTATTCATGGTTAAGTCTAAACTCCTTAGAATGACAGGTCCTTTTGTGTTCTAGGCCTTGCCCACTTCTCTACTTTTTTCTGTCTACTTCTGTATTCCAGCCATACTGTGGTTTCTCAAACTCTTTATCCTCTCATATTTCAGGGTTTTTTTCCATCTTTCTTAGAATTTAGAAAATTGTCAAATATTCCTTCATCATTTTTCTTTAAATTCTTTGAAGCTCAGTTGAAGAGAAGAATTCGCAAGAAGTCGAAATGGTACTTAGGCACCATAGCAAAGCGAAGGAAGATTTCCCAGGCAAAGGATCATAGCCAAAATGCTGCAGATGACAAAACTGAGAGTGATACAGAAGAAACTCAAGATACAAGTGTAGACCATAATGAGACTGGAAACACAGGAGAGTCTTCAATGGAAGAAAATGAGAAGCAGCAAAATTTCTCTGAGAGCAAATTAGAATGGAGAAATAATAATTCAAATACTTGTAATATTGAGAATGAACTTGAAGGATCTAGGAAGACAACAGCATGTATAGAATTGAGAAAAGATAAGATTGTTTGCAATGGAGATACTTCTAGCTCTCAGATAGTAGCTATTTCTGATGAAAATGAAGCAAAAGGTAAGTCTCAATTAAAAGCAAGTTACTAATTTTAAAAGATGTTTTGCCCAAAGTTCCAAAATTACTGATTATATCTCAATTTATTGCTTTTTGCTTGTCTTTCAGAGCACGAGTTAGTTAATTAGAAAAAAAAAACAGCACTATCTTTACTTACTATTGAGCTAATAAATCACTATTGTTAAAAGTACACTTTGGCATCAAACAGACCTGGATTTGATCCTGCAGTCCATGACTTAGTAGCATGTGACCTCAGGCAAGATACTTAACCTACCAATTTGTTTATTCATCTGCAAAATTGGGGTAGATAGTTGCTGGATAATGAGATATTTTGAGGGCTGAATAAAATAATCCATCTGAAGCATGTAGCCTGGGGCCTGGCTATACAGCTTTAAGAAGCTGGCAGGATACCCTTTCATTTTTAAGCAAGATAAGCAGTTTGCTCTGATTCTTGCTGAGTGATAAGGAACAACTCTTACCCATCCCCATCATTCTTTTATCCCTGATTGTAGGTTAAGTCCAAGATTATTTATATTTACTCCATGATCCTGCTCCCCCAATTTTCCAGTTAGTATTGTCTTCTTTTGGATCTTCTTGAACCTTTGGCAGTAGATTTGTATGTTTTTTGGGAAAGCCAAACATTATTTAGTCATGCAAAGCAAAAAGGTGGGCAACAGGGTCAAAAATTTATTTTGATCAAAAACAAGTACTTACAAGTTAATGAAACTGGTTTTCTTCAGTAGCTTATACACTAAGTTTTTTTCAAGGGCTTCCTTGAAATGAGTTCTAGTATGTTTGAATAATCATAACAATAATAGACTAGGATATAGCCATTAGCCATTCTTTTTTTTTTTTTCTTCTTCCTTTATTTTTTTGGTGGCTGGCCGGTATGGGGATCTGAACCCTTGACCTTGGTGTTATCAGCACCATGCTCTCCCAAGTGAGCTAACCAGCCAGCCCAGATATAGCCATTCTAATGTGAATGCAGTAAATGTTAATCTTCTGGCTGTATAATTTAGTATGTTTTGTTTGGGGTCAGAGTTTTATTTTTCTTTCATCATTATCTTTTTTAAAAGGACACTATTTAGACACTTGCTTAGATATCAGATCTGGGTTTTTGTCCTGGGTCTTACAACAATTAGATATTTGACCTTAGAAAAGTCTCCTCACCTTTCTTGGTATCATTTTTCTCATCTATCAGTGATTAAAGAAAAAGTTTGCTAATTCCTAATCTAGAATAATTTGAAGGTCCACATACCAGATAGTAAATACTTTAGGCAGGGACCATCAGGTCTCTGTCACAACTATTTAACCCTCTAGGAAAACCACATTGACAGTAGATAAAGTGGATGTCAGTGTGTTCTAATAAAACCTTATTTACAGTGGTTGGCCACATTTCACCAATGAGTTGTAGGTTGCAACCCTTGTTCTAGGTTATTGAGGTTACTTCTAGCTTTTGAATTCTGTGAATCTTGTACCTAGGTAGAAGACAGTCTAATCTGTTGAGGATCCCCTTGAAACTCTCGATTTGAGAAATACTTCTTAAACTGCCCTTAATTTTTGAGTGTAAGTGGCAGTGTCTTAATCTTTTAACAGAAAGAGTTAAGCCAGAATTGGTGTTTGCATCCTTAGTAAATATGCACTGTTATCTAATCTGCCTATTATTTATTTTAGGCATTATAATGTCTGTGGACCAAATAATAGTTATTTAATTTTTCATTCTAGAAATGTGTGTTCTGCGAATGACTCGAGCTAGACGTTCACAAGTAGAGCAACAGCAGCTCATCAGTGTTGAAAAGGCTTTGGCAATTCTTTCTGAGCCTACACCCTCTCTTGTTGTGGACCATGAGCGACTAAATGTATGTAAATTGAAGTCATAATGCTTTCACTGTGCAGATTAGTAATCCCCAAACACTGGATTGTGGACTAGAGGCAGGCTGGCTACATAGAAATTACGTGAGAAACTAGAACTTTTTTTCCTCCCAGCTTCCCTTTACTGCACTGCTCTTTTCCTTCCCCTGTCCGAAATTAGGAATTATATTTGAGGATCTGTGGTAGGAACCAGAGGGAAATAGCAGAGTGATTCAGGTTATCTGTTCCTGCTTCTTTTTTTTCTACCCATTCCCCTCACTTGGGTTTTCATCTTCACCACTCTAATAAAATGACATCCCAATAGCTAATAATACTTGCCTTTGTTAGATTGAGTTTTTTTCTGCCATATCTGTAACATTTGACAACTATTGGTAACTCTCCTTCTTTGACTGTTGTATCATTAACTATGCTTAACTTTAACTACTGTTATAAGCTCCTCAGCGTTTTTCTTGACCATTTTTTGTACCCTCGGAGTAGCCATCACCTTTGTAAGGGTGATCCTACATCTGGAACTCTCTGTGCTGATACCCCTAAACAACAATCTTATCTCCCCAACTAACAACTTAACTGTGTTACAGTTGCCTTAACATATCCGAAATAAGACTGATTTTTTGCCCTTACCCTTCAGAAGAAAAAAAATTATGTCCTAATTCCAATTTACCTGTTTTATTTTGGCCACATACCAAGTCTGAGAACATTGAGATTTTTGATGTATAGAGCTGTATACATTTATCAAAGGTAAGCTATTTACATAGATAAGAGTTTTAACATTTTAGAAAAATCTGCTCTAAGTAGAAGCTGAACCTGCTAGCAGCCATTAGCTCAAGAAAACCTTTTTCTTTTGAATGTGTCAGAGCTATTAAGAACTTGATGTTTATACTTGTTAGAGAAGGAAGCAGCAATATTCCTGGAGCACTTCCTCCAAAAAAAATTTAAGTCTCTGAAAAAGTCTTTTTAAAAATATGTGTGAAACCAAAAGCCCTTATAAATCTTATGACCATGACAATGGTATTCCTAATACTGAAATAGGAACTTTGTATATAGTTCACTATGTTGTTTGGAGTTAGGAGTAGAAATTATTGCTCTACTTAATCAGTTTTTATAACTTTTACAGCTTTGTTCTGCTCTGTTTGTATACTGTATATAATATACAGGTACATCATTTAGAGTTAATTATAGAAAGCCTTTTCTTGAGACTATTTCAACTTGTACTTTTTCTCATAACAACCCACCAAAAGAGGGACTGTGTCGTAATGCAGTGTATCCATTAGGCATGCAATAATGACCTTTTATAAGAGGATAAACTTGCTACAGAATAATTTGCATAAAGGCAGTAGTTGGAGGTAACGAATGTGTTGCTTTATAGTTTTTAACATTCTGGTCTAAATCATTGGTTCCATAAATTGTTTTTATGACCATTACCTATGACCATTTTAGGTGATTTTTACTTAACTGTAATGGCATGTTCTTGTTAATTATAAGGTAATGGCATATTCTGGTATGCCATTCAAGTCTGTCTGGTAGGGACAGAATTGAAGAATTATAGAAATCCAGTGAATCCACCATTTTAGTCATGAGAAGAAACTCTGAGCAGATGGAAAACAAAAATTTTTTTTTTTTGACTGGTAAGGGGATCGCAACCCTTGGCATGGTGTGGTCTGCACCACGCTCAGCCAGTGAGCGCACCAGCCATCCCTATATAGGATCCGAACCCGTGGCCTCGGTGCTACCAGCGCTGCACTCTCCCGAGTGAGCCACGGGGCCAGCCCGGAAAAAATTTTTTATTAGAAGAAGAACCCTGAAGTGAGGTAGTTCACCATTTTTATATAGTATCTTTTTTAGTTTCACATAATGGAATCAATTATAATATACTTATACTGCCATAAAATACCCTGCAAAAAAAAAAAAAAAAAAAACATTGCTTTTTTTCCTGTTAATCTAATTTAAGGTTTTTTGTTAATTTGTCTTTGAAGTTTTATGGCTAGAATTGAAACTGGCAACCTCCTCAGTTATAGTTTTTTGAATGCGAGTTAACCAGGGCAGAGACAGATCACAGAATGATGATAAAGTTAACTACAGCTAAATGTCAGAGCCATGTCCAGAGGCTGCCATGACTCATCAGATGGCTTGGTCTGCCCTCTCTCTTGGCAGAGATAACAATTCTCAAAACCTGCAAAATCAAATATCCTGTTTCACGGAATTTCTGTCTCATATATGTAAACACTCACATTTTTCTTTTAGAATCTTTTGAAGACTGTTGTTAAAAAAGGTGAAAAGTACAATATATTTCAATTGGAAAATTTGTATGCAGTAATCTGCCAGTGTATTTATCAGCATCGCAGAGACTATGATAAAACCACACTTATTCAGGTAAATAATTGAAATTTTTTTTAATGCTCTCGTCACATAATATATCACTTATATAAGATTGCTGAGGCGTATATCACTTATGTAAGATTTAATCTATATAAGAAAATGATTGATTATAAGAATTTAAAGACCATTTTTTAACATGTAGATAATGAATTACTTCTAGGTACAACTAAGTTTAGTATTTTTTAAATCTGTAACTTCATTAGATTGTGTCTCTAATAAACAGTGGAATTATAGTATCTGTAAACTATGAAAATTATTTTTGTGTGTAGTAATGAAGATATGTAGTTCCTTTTAAGATGGGCCTATTTGTTTTCACTTAATCTCGCTTTACAGAAGATGTTAGTGTGCTGATTTTAAAAACAGATGTTGGATGGTACGTGCATATATATATTACCAGTACCTACAAAGTATAAAATGGTACTTGTTATATACCCATTGGTATATAATATATATAATATTTAATATGCTTATTAAAGTATACTATGGTACCTATAAGGTATATATAATACTGGTACCTACAAAGTATTAAATATTGATGTTTATAAGTACACCAGTACCTTGATTATGACTATTTGAATTTAACATAAGTGAATGCACCTCAGACTCATTTCTTACCTTTTTTTTTTTAAAGATGACCGGTAAGGGGATCTTAACACTTGACTTGGTGTTGTCAGCACCACACTCTCCCAAGTGAGCTAACCGGCCATCCCTACATAGGGATCCGAACCCGTGGCCTTGGTGTCATCAGCACCACACTCTCTCAAGTGAGCCACGGGCAGGCCCCTCAGACTCATTTCAAAAGCATTTAAGTAACAAAGTCCCGTCAGTGAAATCAGTTTATATGATAGTCTTAAATACTGAACTGAATTTTAATTTTCACTATCAGATATGTATATGTCCTTAAGGTTGTTTATTTTTTTAAAAAGTAATGAAATAACATTTAGCTTTTTCCATATTGAAACTTACTGTTTTCACTTCCTACCCTTTATCTAGAAAATGGAGCAAGAGGTAGAAAACTTCGCTTGTTCCAGATCATGATGCCATGGTATCGAGTGTTCTTTATATTATTCAGTTCCTATTTAATTCACTTTTGTCATGTCCACATAACTGAAGCAATATGGAATCCTGCATCTTTAAGAAAAAGATTAGAATAGTAAAAGTATTTAAACTTTTCTGGTATTTATGTACATGTGTAACATAAATTACATGTATAAAATAACTGATAAATATTGGAAGTTTGCTTGAACATAGCACTGTAATAATAGTAGTTGAAGTTTGGCCAACTCTTAATAAAGTTATTTTGAGAACTAAGTTTTATGGCACTTAAGAGTAATAAGTGACATTGAAATTTTTTGTATTAAGCACTTTTAATTTTATCCTTCCTAAAAATAGTTTACTGTATCAGACTAGAAACTTACTTAACTGTTGTGTCTTTGCTATGTTTTCTTTAATGCCCTTCTCCTGTTGCCTTCAGCTTCCCTTGCCCATTCATTTAAATGCCAGAGTGCAAGTCATGATTTGCAGGAGGGCTCTTGAACAACTTCTGGCTGTACCACATTCTATACTTGAATATCGAAATTAATGTTTTGTAGATAAACATTTTTATAAATTCTAATTTGGGTTAATAAAGATTTTGAATATTTTTTGGCTTTTATAATTGTATACACAACAAATGTATTAAGAACTACCTTGTTAAACATCTTTTTAACAGCACAACGTTTTTATATTTGAAAACTTTATATCTTTCTAAAATTTTGTTTAGGTTATATTCTATAGGCATCTTCTATATACAATTATATAAATATAATATTATAAACCTTGTTTTAATGATACCAAAAACACATTTCTTTTTTAAAGCTAGAACCATTCATTTCCACCCATGCGTATTCTTTTTTGGCAGGGAGTGGAGTGGGGGGAGACATTCCAATACAAAGGCACTTCAAAAAGTTTGTGGAAAAATGGAATTAAAAGATAATACAAATCTTTTCATGAACTTTTTGAAGACCGCTCGTATTAGTTTGTGAAATAGCTTCTGTTGGTTTTGTTATTATTTATTGGTTTTATGTGTATGAGGGTACTTCAAAAATTTCGTGGAAAGTACCCTTGTGTTGAAACATAGCTATACATCAGAATAACCACATGATTGTTCTGGTTTTTGTTGTGTTTTTTAGGGAAATATATTCACAAAAATGCACAATAATATGGTAAAGTCCTAGTATCCAGATTATTCAGCAGTTCTCAGTATTTTAATGTATTTACATAATCTTTCTTTTTTCCTTCTTTTCTCTGCTCAAGTATTTTAAAGTAAATCTCAAGACATCATGCACTTTTTAAAATCCCTATATTCTTCAATATGTATCTGTTAAAAAGTGAACCTTTTCTTATATGACTACAATGTCATATCACACCTGAAAAAAATTAACAGTAATTCCTTGGTATCATCTAATACCCAGTCCATAATCCCTTTTGAGGGAAATAGGGAATGGTAGCCTAAAATGAGAGATTCTGGATTCTAATACAGTTCAGAATTGAGCTGCCTTTTGTTGTTAATTTATCTGGATATTGTATTTAAAGCCATATAAAACCCAGTAATTCAGATACATTAATTAGTAGATACTGTCTTATGTAATGCATAAAGCAATGCCAGTCACTGAGAACATTTAAATATGTGTATATTCCTGGGGATATACATATACATACTCATTTTAATTGAAGTTTATTATAACTTATTTTTCTTCCAGATGCATCTTTTATAACTAGTATTTTATTTTGTGTGCATAGCTTGTGTAATAAATTTTAAAGGTGATACCATTTCATAAATTTGTTTCTATTTCTTCAGTATTTTGTTTATTTTCGTCAGTATTTTAAAACATACTAAAGATAATTCAGTGCAAAATCTGTTCTTTCTTATATTACATTGCATAATTTAAAATGCTTTTGACGCTGGAATGTTTATATGGTACTTGTCTTTAAGCTACAAAGACTAAAGTGCCTTCTGCCCTGTTCATGACACACAGTCTGCAGATTCTAGAAGTGATATGTCTACATTGCCACATAGAATTTGAAAACCATGCTGAATTTGCAAGGTTAGAATGTTTTTTTCTCATTTTTTGCTCAAAAGTACAGTCTACAGCAATTAGGCAAGAAAAAGAAGTAAAAGGCATCCTGATTGGAAAAGAAGTAAAACTATCTCTATTCACAAATGACATATTATGTGTAGAAAATTCTAGAGAATCCACATAAAGAACCCAAAACTGTTAGAGCTAATAAATGAATTCAGCAGTTACAAGACAGAAAATCAACATACAAAAATCAGTTGTATTTCTATATACTAGCAATGAACAATCTGAAAAGGA
Organism: Cynocephalus volans; assembly: GCF_027409185.1. NCBI lineage: Eukaryota > Metazoa > Chordata > Mammalia > Dermoptera > Cynocephalidae > Cynocephalus > Cynocephalus volans. The sequence goes on along the minus strand of NC_084474.1, from coordinate 77,198,139 downwards.
AATGAAGAAAGCAATTCCATTTATAATAGCATGTAACACACCTACGACTAAATTTAACCAAGGAGCTGCACGACTTATACACTGATAACAAAATGTTGCTGAAAGAAATTAAATCAGATCTGAATAAACAGAAAGACATCCTGTATTCATGGATTGGAAGACATGTTGGGAAGACGGCAATAATTCCAAAGCAATCTAAAGATTTAGTGTAATCCTTATCAAAATCCTAATGGCTTTTTTTGAAGAATAGGAAAGTCAATTCTAAAATTCATATGGAAGTGAAAGTTGCCCTGAATAGCCAAAAAAACAAAACAAAACAAAACAAAACAAAACATTGAAAAAGATGACTCACGTCCTGATTTTGAAATTTACTACAAAGCTATGTTAAAGTAGTGTGGTACAGGCATATGTCTGTAGATCAATGGCATAGAATTGAAAGTCCAGAAGTAGATCAATGGCATAGAATTGAAAGTCCAGAAATAAACCAAATATATTGGTCAATAAATTTTCTACAAGGGTGCCCAAGCCCATTTATTGGAGAAAGAACAGTCTTTTTAACAAATGGTGCTGGATATCCACATGCAAAAGAATAAAATTGGATCCCTACCTTATACCACGTACAAAAATTAACAAAGTACTGTGTGTATGTTGGGTAGGGGTAGTGGGGAGAAGACATTTGAATCTAAAATAAGCTTAATTAATCCTACAGTGCATACTTAAGGAATCCCTGATAGAATTAGCTAAAAATAAAAGGCAAAGGGGGAGCATTACTCCCTGCTCCTTAAGAGTGGGCTGTGCAATGACTTCTTGCAGAGTATAGTGCAGAAAGGGGGAGAAAAGACTAATTTTTCAGTAGAGAAATGTGAGAAACACTACTTCACCAGTGATCAAGGTCAATCAACAAACATTACATAATAGTATGTAACCTTGACATGATCACTTTACCTTATTCCCAAACACCTATAATCCTGTTCTACTCATGAGAAAAACATTAGACTAATTCCAAGAAGGGCATCTTCCAAAATACTAGGCCAGTACTCCTAAAAATGTTACAGTCATCAAAAACATCCATACCCATTGAGTGGTCTTTTTGTTTAGTTTTAAGAGTCCCTCATGATAATATCTAAGCACAAAGTTAATTTTGAGGGACTTCCGGTCAGGATGGTGGAATAGACGGTCCCCAGCATCACTGTCTCCCAAAAATCAACCAATTTAGAACTATAAAAAAGCAATGACCACCAAGCTGGGCCTCTAGAGCTCAGGAGTGCATGAAGCCGTGATGAGATGAAGAAAAAACTGCTCTGACCATTTCGAATCCTGGCAGCTTCCAGGCTGTAGGTGCTGCGCTCACAGAGCAGGAGCTGGCAAAAGCCGCAGCTGTGCCCTTCAGATGAAGTTGCTTGGAGGTGGCAGGGGTGAAGAGGGCTTTGGTGGCCCCCATACCAGCAAGACCACTATTAGGGTTCCCATGGACCCACATAGGAGCGAGGAGCCACAACAACTAAAAAAAAAGGAGCCACTCTGAGTTTGGTGAGTCATCACAAGGGACCAGAACACAGCCTGTCTCATGGGAAGTGTTTGGAGCACAGGCAGTGGGGGAGACGGGCCCATCGTGAGAACACAGGCACAGCAAGGACAGCTGATCTGCACTCCAGTCAGCATAGGACCACTCAGAGGAGACTGGTCAGGAATATAGAATTGCGTGGGGTACAGTTTGCTGAAAAGACTCAGGGCCAGACTAGAGTTTCCACACAACCCAGGTGCAGCGGATCTCATGAGATTGGAAGTACCTATTAAGTCAACCATTAAAACCTGAGTTGCATGAAAAGCCTTCCCTAGGGAATCAGCAGCAAAGCAGCAACAATTTAGCTAAACCACACAGCGCAAGTACTGGTCCACAGGAAGATCCCCCATTTTAGAAGTAAGCAAAGGACAACAAATTAGTTCCAGCACAGAGTTTAAGTGGCGGGAACAGCAAATACTCCAACACAGAACTGAAAGAAAAAGTACCCACAAAGACAAAGTTTGATATTAACTAGTAAAGGTCTGTTCACCAAAGAACATCTATAACACCTAGAAGGACTGGAAGTCCCCTGGGCTACCAAGCCAGAAAGGGGAGTGCTGGGGGCCTCAGCCATGCCCCCTGACACTCGCAACCAGTCCCAAGGGTGGGGGCCTCCAGCCTCAGCTACACCCCCGCAAAACGCAACCAGCCCAGTGACGACCACTGAGCTGCAGCAAAACAGGCCCGGGGTTCCTGAGCTGGGGTGGTGGTGTGCAATGGCTTTTGTCACACACCCCTGACATCTGCACTCAGCCTGGCAATGACCAAGCTACCGTTGGAAGCCTCCTGGTCGGTCTTCCCTATGGGAATGAGGGGGGTGCCACAGGCCTCAATTTCCCATCCCATTTCCTTTCCCCTTCCCCTCTTCCCCTCACTCCCAACTGCTCTGCAATAAAATCATAGAATGTAAAAAAATAATAATTTTTTTTTTTTTAAAGATTCAAATTGTCAATCTCTTCCCCCCCAGAATGTCTGCTAAGCCTTTAACTGGAATTGCATTAACTTCATACATCCAGTTTAGGAGAACTTGACATTTTAACAATTCTAATTCTCCCAATCCATGAATACAGTATATCTCTCCATTTACTTAGATCTTTGATTTCTTAGTGTTTTGTAGTATTCATTGTGTAGGTTTTGCATATATTTTTGTCAGAATTATACCTAAGTATTTTGTGTTTTTAAAATTCTGTTGTTAATGGTGCTGTATTTTAATTTCAATTTCCAGTTGTTTGTTGCTAATAAATATGTAGAAAGATAATTTTTGCATATTGATCTTATATCTTACAATCTTGCTATAATGAATCACTAATTCTATTACCTTTATTTTTGTAGATTCCATTTTCTCCATAGACAATTGTGCTATCTGTGAAAAGACAGTTTTACACTTTTGTAATCTGGCTGTCTTTTATTCCTTTTTTTTTTTTTTTTTAACTGTGGTAAAATACACATAACGGAAAATTTGCCATCTTAACCATTTTTAAGTGCTTAGTTCAGTAGTGTTAAGTATATTCACGGTGTTGTGCAACCAATTTCCAGGGCTTTTTCATCTTGCAAAACTGAAACCATTAAACAACTCCCCACTTTCCCTCTCCCTAGCCCCTGGCAATCACCATTCTACTTTCTGTTTATGATTTTGACTATTCTAGATACCCCTTTTAAGTGAAATCATACTGTTATTTGTCTTTTTTTGTGACTGGCTTATTTCTCTTTGCACAAAGTTCTCGAGGTTGGCCCATATTGTAACATAGGTCAGAATTTCCTTCTTTTTAAGTCTTCTCTTCATTTCCTCCACCTAGCTCTTTCAAGCCACTGCCATCATGTGTCTAGACAACTGCAGGATCCTCCTGATTGGCCTTTTTCCTTCTACTCTTGCCCCCCCCCATCCATTCTCCACCCAGTAGCCAGAATGTTCTTTTGAAGTACTCAGATATGATGTAATCATTTGCTTCAACCCTCAGTGCTTCCCATTGTAGATTCTTATTATGGCTGCTGCCTACCTCTCAGCCTCATCTCCCAACTCTTTTCCTGGCCCACAATACTCCAGCCACACTTGTCATTTTTTCTGTTCTTTTTCCTACTCTTGGGCTCTTTCACATGCTATTCCTTTTGTCTAGAATGCTCTTCCCTCCATCCATACTATCCCCTACTCCTATTCTTCATTTCTCAGCAATAAAAGTCATTGTCTTAGAGAAGTTTCCCTGACCCCCTCAATCTCAATTAGATTTTCTATTTTAATCTTTCATTTAATCTCCAGTATTCTTACTTGACACGTCATCATTTTTAACTGTGTTTTTAAATCTTTATCTATTTAATGTTTGTCTCACTGTGAGATCATAGGCTCTTTAAGGTCAGGAACTAAGTGTTTTCATTTATGATTATAGATCCAGTGCCTACATGCTAGGTCCGTATTTGACACTAAATAAATATTAGTTGACTTAATGACTGGGTAAATAAATAAGGACAGAAGAAGATTAAGAAAGCTGAATAGGAAGATAGCTTAATAGGAAATGGAAGCACATGGAGCTATGGTGAAGAGAATTCCCATTCATTTTTCAGAAAAGGAGAGTAAGATCTACCTAATAGCATCTAATTTTTAAAAAGATATAAGATCATCTTGATTGTATTTTTAGAAGCTGCTTCTGTTAGACTTATCTTGTTGCAAGACTACAAAAGAACAAATTTTCTTTGGTTTGCGTATAGTTAATTGTTAATATATTGAGCATTCTCATGAGACTGAAACACATCTAATTAATGATTGTATATTCCAAGCTTTGCATAGTTAGTCAGCAAAGTGACTGCAGAAAGGACTGGAAGGTTTGGGGGTTTTGTTTGTTTTTTACTAGCTCTGGGAACAAGTACAAAATACCAAGAAATACTATATTTATATATAAATAGTGATGAAAAAAAGAGAGCAGCCATCAGTTAAATTGTTGGGTTAAGAACAGATGGTTTTTATTGCTTAAGATTCTTTGGTTGCAAGTAACAGAAATGCTCTCTTACTAACTTTAGCAAAAAGGCACATTTTTGAAAGGTTGTAATTACCTCATGGATGGTCGGAACAACCAAAAGTCTATGGTAGAGAACCAGGGCTGCTCCAAGCCCTTGGGAGGAGTTCGTAAAATAATTGCCATTAATGTGAGTCAGCAAAAACAAAGATACCCAGGTTCAGTGATTCTCTGTTGTAGACTTTGAAGTCCCTCCCCTCAACCAAAAGAATTGGATTGGTCCTGATGTTCACCCTAGCCAGAGGCCAGTGTCATATAATTTAGACATTACTACGGGAAACCCACATTCTAAGGAAGTGTGATCCTGGCAGCCACCGCAGGAGTTATCTGTCAGAAAGGTTAACAAAGCCACAATTTACTGACAATCTCTAATGTGCTTTTGAACCTATACTTCAATACATATGGTGAACTCTCACCTTGTGTGAAGTTTACACACAGTTTCTCATTTAATCCTTACAAAGGCCCTAAAAGGCCTAGCAGGTAGGTTTTAGTATTATTTTCGTTTTACAAAGAAACTGAGGCTTAAATAGATTGTCATTTACTCAGTGTCATAAGTGGCAGAAACATCTGTGTGGCTTGAAACTCGTTACCCACCTCCCTTGAACAGACACTGCAGGTGCCCCGTTCAACATTACAGTGTGTGCCAATGGCAGTCTCCTGTAAACATCTGTAATCCTCCACCTGAGGGATTTCTCATGATTCATGCTAGAGGTAGGCTGGAAGTGACAGGGAGTTAACACCCCTCTGAATAGCTGCCCGCTAGAAATAGATGGAAGTTGGTGAATAATAACCCTGTTCCCTTGGTGGGATAACTCTGAGTATTGTTCTACACTTTATCTCTAGGTTTTCCATTTGGGTTGAGCACTAGGTCCCAGAGCAATAACCTGCTTGAAACTGTAGCCTTTGTTAGCTTCCTTTCCTTCCCTTTCTCACTTCCCTATTCCTCCACTACTACTTCTTAGCATCACATCCCAAAGAAACTACTTGCTTTCACATCCCTTACTCAGAATCTGCTTTAGGAGGAGCCCAACCTAAGACATTCCCTTTATAAAATAAAAGTAGAAAAAAATTAATGCTCCAACAATAACTTTTTTTTTTTTTTTTAACGATGACTGGTAAGGGGATCTTAACCCTTGATTTGGTGTTGTCAGCACCACACTCTCCCAAGTGAGCTAACTGGCCATCTCTGTATAGGGATCCAAACCCATGGCCTTGGTGTTATCAGCACCACACTCTGTCCCAAGTGAGCCATGGGCCAGCCCTAAACAATAACTATTTTTTTAGGTTTCTCAGCTATTGAACCTCACAAACCAGCATTAATTTCCTCAGTATTGTATTGTGATATTATAATAATTTTATTTTCAAATTTCCCATTTTAAAGATTGTTTTATTATATAGCAATGTTATGTTTCTATTCTGTTTTTAAGAGGAAAAATCTGGAAGCTTCGTGTTTAGATTATGTAATTTTAGTGTGCAAAGGTTGGAAATGAAATCACTTGCATTTGAGCAATCAGCCCTGCCAACATTGAGTTCTGGCTGGGTGTCAGAGAACAGCACTTAACATGCAGTGAGAGGGCTTTTGGAATACTTCTACCTTCAGAGCACATGCCGAATCAAAGTGATTTAAATGTCCAAAAAGATATAGGACTAAAACATTTAATGGATCAAAGAGAGCCAGACGTGGGTACCCTGGACATGCAGACATTGTGAGCTTCAAGTATTGGTTTAAAGGACCACTGTAAAACTTCAACTGGCTTGAAGATTGACTTGGAGAAAAAAAGGGGGCCCGTTGCAATAGATAATGTATTCTTGAAATAATTTGGAAACTGATTACGTGTGATGAATCCTAATTATAGCTATTTACTATGGTGAATATTTAGGAAAATCAAGATCTTAAAAAAAGACACAAGCTTTTGCTTTAATTATTTAGGAAAAAAAAATAAGTTACCCCTAATCTTATGTTCTGTAATTTTTTTTTTCATTCAGTTTACATGTTTTATATTTAGGACCACAGCATATGTCTCTTTCTGATTCTTCTTTAAATTTTTTTTAAGTCTCTTTCCCCACCCCACTAGGGAGAAAATGTAAATAACCACCATCACTCAAACGAATTCCCTGGTTTCTTCTGAACCTTCGCCTCACAGCTGTTGCATGAAATATAATCACTAAAATACTAGCTTAATGAAAATGTCTATCCAAAACGACAGTTCCCTAATATTGTTAGACCAAATAACCTTTCAGGAGAAGAAACAGAGATAACTAAACATTTTCTTTCATCTAAAAATAGCCAATCCGGAATTACACTAAAATGCTAATAGTGGTTAGGAAGAGAGAAACATGGATGGATTCTTATCTCTATTTTTTAAAGTTTCTGCCATAATTGTATTCCTTTGGTAATAAAAATTTTTTAAAATTATTTTTAAGCCCAAGTTCTTATTTTAGGTATGAAATCTGAAATATCTAAAGGAAGGCCAAAATAAGATCATTTAAAAAAATCCTGTGTATCTACATATCTTTTTCAGTTATGTATTTCTTAGATTTTTATATTGTTCCTGAACTGTCTGGGCAAGTAGTTTTCAAGGAAGTTGTTAAAAATCTGGAAATCTATCTGCCTAATCAGAAAGAAGGTGTTTAACCTTTGGGTATATTACACATATATTTTTTGCTTATTTTTTGCTGGCTGTAAACTGCATATCTCTCATCCAGCTATGAAACAGGAGGGAAAGAAATGTGTGAGTAAATTGCAAATTGAGAAATTAACTTAATGAGAATTCCAAGTTAATTGGTCTATATTTTCAACTTATAACATTCATAATTAAAATGAGATCATGGAGGCTAAACCACCTAACAAATGACAAGACCCAACACTAAAATTATTATTGGTGTATTTTAATTATAGCCATGAGGACAGGGACTAAGTTTGTCTTCAATAAATATGTGCTGAATTTATGTATATATGGACATATATACTACTATTGAAGACCTACTGTGTGCAAGACATGAGGAGAGATAAAAATAAGAATGAGATATGGTCCCTGCCCCTAAGAAGTTCATAATACAGTAAAAATTTGTCAAATCTTACCTAAATCTAAACTTAACCATACTCTAAACATCTAAATTGCCCATACTCTAAACATCTAAATTGCAGCATGCCTCAGAAAAGAGTTTAGGTTTGCTTTACGTTTTTTATCATCCAAAGCACAGAAGGATGGAGGGCAGGCTTTATGTTGTATGGTGGGAAAAGAGGGCCTGTGGAGTCAAACATGAGTTTCAGTCTTTTTGAACACATTTTGCTAGGGTAACATGGAAGAAACATTTACTTCTCGCCAAAATTGCTCATTTCCTCCCCCACATTTCCTGTGACTAGCCACATTTCCTGTGTGTGGCTAAAAAGAGGAAGCCGACTGGATCCTTGAGTCACCACATGGAAAGGAATTGCCCTGGAGAGTCACTAAGAGATCTGAGAAGCCTGGATGAATGAGAAATAAACTGTGTTAAGCCTTGGGTATTTGGGATTTGTTACAGCACCATAGCCTAGTCTATTCTGACAAATAGAGGTAATATGTTCACATGATGATAATTGACCCTATGATGGAAAAATTAGTGTGAAGGCAAGACTATGAGATATGTTTTAAAAGGTGGTCAAAAATTGGTATTTTTTTTTTTTTTTTTTTCCTACAAACAATGGAAAAGTCTTGACCAACTTCCAGCCCTACTTAGGCTGTTGCTACCCAGTATTTAAACTTCTACTTCCACGACTTGTGGAACTTGATCAAGTCAATCTTCGTAAGCCTTGGTTTTCTTATCTACAAAATGGGGTATGTAGTACTAATACTCATAGGATAGTTTTGAAAATTATATTAAATTACATAGCAAAGCAATGACCTCAGAAACTGGCAGGTAGAGGTGCTTCCTAAGAGTTGGTTGCCTCCCTTCTTCTTTCATGAGTCCAGTGGTTCTCAACACTGACTACATTTTAGAATCATTTGGGAAGTTTCAAACAAAAAACAGTGCCTGTATCCCACCCTAAGCCAAATAAATCAGAATCTTTGGAGGTAGGGCTAGGTCATAGATGTTTTTAAAAAGTACCAGGTAGATTCTATTGTCTAGCCAAAATCATTGCTGTAGGCAAAGTGTAAACAAATGCTCTTTGATTACACATGATTTAAAATAAAGGCTTCATAATATTTTTTAAAAAGCCTTCAAAAAAATATCCAGTTATGACCGCTCTTTCATGGACTTGTAGCTTTAAAGAAGGCTTTTTTTATATAAATTACAGACACAGAAAGTTAATAAGTAGATACTGGATACTCACAGGGACTGAAGGACATTCCCACATGCAGAATTGTAGATAAGTCCAGTGATGTTGCCAGAAAAAGAACAGGCTCAGATACTACTTGCATTGTTTATAGTGATGAATGTTTTCTTATTGTTACGAGTTGAACTGTGTCTTCACCAGAATTCATATGTTGAAGTTCTAACCCCCAGTACCTTAGAATGTGACCATGTTTGGAATATAAAGTCTTTGCAGAGAGAAGCCTGGAACAGATCCTTCCCTCATAGCCCTCAAAAGGAACCATTCTGCCAACACCTTGATCTTGGACTTTAAGCCTCCAGAACTGTGAGAAAAATTAATTTCTATTGTTTAAGCCACTCAGCCTGTACTTTTTTACGGCAGCCCTAGCATAACACCTATGTGAGAGTTAAAGTATGAGGGGTAGGTATTTGGTGAGTGGATGAGAGAAATAGCCACCCTGCCTCCACTTTATTAAGAAATGCTCAGAGAGGAGATGATTTTTATAAGGTCTTTGAAGTTGACTACTTTGACATTTGATGAGAAGCTAATTTCAAATATTAGAGAAACCTGTGTATGTCCAGGAGATGTGAATCATTGTGTTTTCTGTCTCAGCCATTTTCTGAAGGAACTGCCCTTGCTTAGCCTCTGCTGCCCCCATAAAGCTGACCTTTCCCGGCAAGACTGCCTTCTCTTCCTGCCATGGGAGATTTGACTAAACTGACCTTTTAAGAAAAGTTGTGCTAGACCAATCAGATTCTCTCTTTAGATTTTGGAATTGGGACACCGAGAAGCAGGCCATTTAGCTCTAATGAACAGAGCTAAACAGTCATATTTTACTCCTGGGCTAAGGCCACTTGGCTTGACCATGTTCTAGAGGAGTATTAAAAGGAGTCAAGAGAGAATAAAGGGAACACTTCGGTGTTAGTGAATGCTCTTAGATTCTGTGCGCACTATAGCTTGCTTGGCTAACACAATGCCTGCCTTCTTAGAAGCAGTGTATGTCGCACATCTGTTAGGTTTTAAGACTGGTCAGGGAGGATTAAAAACCCAGCTTACTTAGATGGGCAGGTTGACCTCTCCAAACCTTAGTTTCCTCATATGTTAACTGCAAACAATACCAGCTACATCACAGAGACACCAAGAGGGTAAACTGGGATCACATATCTAAAGTGCCCAGAGTTTAATGAGCCTCATTAAACCTCATAAGGTGTCCAGGAAAATGGAAGTCTGCAACGGGTCCAAAAGTTCTTAATGACTGAAGTAGAATTTCCTTCCTTGTGTTGATGTCCATGTAACTGACAGTTTTAGGAATGGATATCTCTTCTCAGAGATATTGACTTTTTGTACTTCGTAAGCCTTAGTTAACTCTACAAAAATGCAATAAGTTTTTCCTTAATTATAAGCATTTGTTTAGCATTTCTCAAAGTGAGGTCTTCAGCTCACTTACATAAGGGTCACCAACTGCATGTCAAATGCAGATTCACAGCCTCATCCCAGACCCACTGCATTAGACTCCCGGAAATGGGATGTGAGAATCTATTTTTAAACAAATTTCCTTAATAATTTTCGTGCACATTAAAGTTTAAAGACTACTACTTAGACTCCTCTGCTAAGACTTTAAAATACAATGAATCACTCACTGCATTTTCTCACTCTAGTATTGCTTTCTAGTTAGGTATTCCCGTAGGGTTATTTGTGTCCTAAGACTTAGGTCAAAAGAGATGCACTGCCATTTTTTCTTTCAGAGAGAGAGTGTTGACATATCCACTAAACTTTTTGGTGGGGAATAGGGTTCCATATTAATGAATGAGCCAACTCAGATGACACCATGATTAAAATATAAAGTGTATCACATTTCCTTGAATAAATTCTGGAAAATCAGATTTTCTTCTCTGTTTTTCTTGTTTTGCATCTACAGTCCTATATAAAGGGTCTTCAAAAAATTCATAGAAAGATTCGTATTATCTTTTAATTCTATTTTTCCACAAACTTTTTGAAATGTCTTTCTAGATGGTCTTATCTACGTACAGAAAGGGGAGGAGTGGAGTGGGGAGGGCATCTTACAAGTGCCAAGAATATCGCCTTGTTTTTACTGTTGTTATTATCAATAACATCATTATTTTCAAAGAGCAAGCACTAAGAGGAATAGGAAATGACCTGGCCCTAAATTGACTTTGGAGGTTTGTTCAGCCTCAACTAACTTTAGCAGGAACATTTTTGTTCACCTTCTAAGGTAGCGATTATTAGAGAAAATTGTGGTATCCTTTCACCAGGGATAAATTCTCAAGTTCTCACTATAGTTAAAAGTTTAAAGTGTCTTAGTTTGATGTCTTTTTGACTGGTCTGTTTTATGGTATGTTTTTTAAAAGACTTTTTCACAAAAAGTAGAAAAAGGAAAAATAATAACAGAAGGGAACTACTACAAAAAGTGCCGCTGGAAGCCTTTTTCTCTTCAGATGACACCAGCGCTCAGAACTTTTTATTCAAAGCTGTTCGTTTTCAACAAATATTTTTTTTCACTGTTCCAAAGGTGGAAGAGGCTCTGAATAGCAAAAGTGCTGTGCTTTTTAAAACCTGCTGAACAACTTCTCATCTCTAACAGTGCTGAAGTTTTGCCATACCAGTCTGTGTATGACAAACTGCAAAATATATGCATAAAAAATCTAGACTCTTCTAAGTGTGCCAATCCATGGGTAAAAAGTTACTTCTAGAGCCATGCAGCTGTTAAAATCAGTCATATTTACAATTTTTTATAAATGAGTTTATTTTAATAAAAACAAGTTACTCTGTGAGCATGATCTCTAAACAGATTTATGTGGGCTGGCACAATCTGCTATGCTAAACATTCATACTGCTTAAGTCTGTAACCAGTGTTTTTGAGTGATGATGATACCAGTCTTGCTTTGTACAAGGATATAAAATAACTGGCAGCCATTCAGCTAAGGACGCTGTTCTCAGCACTATGCTATTGAAATTGTTTTCTGGACAGAATTGCCCTGTGGGCATGACCCTAAATTGAGAGGATTCTGGGCCGCCAGCATTGGGCAGTGAACCAGGGAGACATAGAGAGAAGGAGATGACTATAAACGGGTGCTACAGGAGAGGGACGGAAAGAGGACGAGGAAGGGACGGAGTAAGAAAAGGAAGAGAGGAAAGGAGGAAGGGGGGTGAATGAGAAGTTTAAATTCAAAAGCCCATATTCCTAAAGGGCTCTTATGTATCTCCTTGATCTCTTCTCACCTTTCACTTTTGATACATTTTTATACTCATGTTTTTTGCTTGGCTACTAGGCTATGAGCTCCTGGAAGACAGGAATATTGCCTAATTCAGCTTTACATCTCCTACAGTGCCTGGCATATACACTGGTACTCAAAAAAACTAGTCATTAGATGCCTGAACAAAAGAATGAATTTCTGTACGAGTATTTGAAGCATTTCCTTTCCTCAGAGATGTCTTAAGCAAAGGTTCTCAGTGGGCACAGTACTGCCCCTAGGGGGCGTATTAAAATTTTGTGGGGGCAGTTTTTGTCTTGTAGTTCTCTTATCGGTGCCAGAGTATATGTATTGTGGTCTTTACCTGTTGTTTTATAATTTCTATTGATATCAGTATAGTATTTTATTATAAGCTATTTTCTCTTGTTACGCCTTTATATTATTAGAACATTTCATTGGTTCCTTGAAAGTATTTGTATAGGTAGTTTATGAGTTTAATTCCAGGAGAATAAAGTGGTGTTAAATTTTTGGTTGTAAATACAAGGCTTTGAGTATGACATGCTTAAGTACCTCAGCATCACAAGTTCTAGGATTCTAAGATGAGACCTACGAATAAAAAGAAGCTGGTGGACATTGATTTCAGTAATCAGGTTTTCACTTCAAGCAGCTGCATATTTTAGGATTAATGTGGCTCAGTGGAGCACTGCTGTCAAAGCACGAAGGGTCCATGATGGGGATGGGGGCGGGGAATAAACATCAAGGCGCCAAAGAGCGCTCACACGTCCAGGGCCGTGAATCTGCGGAGTAGCCCAAGGGTGAGTCGCTTCTCTGCTTTGGTTTGTGTTCTTCATTTTAACAATGGTGCAGGGGGTGAAGGGAAGGGGAGGTGGGGAGGTGGTGACGCCGCCCGGTTTTACCAAAAGCCTGGGTCCTTAGCTAGTCCCCGCTGCGGGGCTGGTTCACATGAAAGCTCCTGGGATTTGAAGACCACGGCTTGAAAGGAAAGTCGTCCAGAGGAGTAAGTGACTCGCGAGCAGGGGAAAGAGGATTTGGGAGGTGGTTCAAAGTGAGGTTGAACTTAACTTTTGGTGGCCGCGGGTGGAGCTGCGGCTTGTGGTGGAGTGGGACCCGGAGGCAAGACGAGGCGGAGCTCAGCTGAAAAGGGACGCAACGAACCGCTACTGGCCTCAGAAAGGTGGGGCTTCTACTGACAGTAGGCGGGGCTCCCGCTCAAAGTAGGGCGGGCTCCCGCTCAAGGGGGCGGGGCTTGGGTAGTACGGCCACCAGGAGATGGGGCTCATGATGGCAAGGGGCGTTTCAGTGGAAGAGAGCATGTCTACCTCTCACGATCCGGCTGTGACATTAGGAAGGCGGAGCGCCGCGAAGGCGGGGCTGTCTTCCAGACTGACCCGAGAGAAGACCCGGCTTCGTTCGACAGCGGGCGGAGCTATCGCCGGCAAGGGGAGGGGCCGTTTTGAGACCTGGGGAAGGCGGGGACTCTCCTGACAGGGGGCGGAGCTTACTCGGACGGGGCGGGGCTTTGATGACAGGGGGTGGGGCAGCTCCCTACTTCCCGCGGCTTGCCAAGCCCCGGGGTAGGGGGCCGGGGTCGGACCCCAGGGGAGCTGCAGGGTCCGGGCGTGGAGAGCCCGGGGCGGCGCGGGGTGGGGGCGCGCGGAGGGCGCGCGCGCGGGAGGGCCCCGCCTCGGTCGGCTCTCTCCCCTCCCCTCCGCCCCCGGACGGTCACTGGGGTGCCGTCTCTCCTCGCACCCCGACCCCGGGTCCTCACGCTCCGCGGGGTCGCAGAGCTGCCCAGGCCCGTCTGCGGACCCGCCGAGCGGTTCCGGGTTTAGGGTTCACAGGTCAGAGTTGACTCCCTGAAAAGTGCAGCCGGTTTGAGATGCAAGATGGCGGCGGCGGGGCGCTGAGAGGCGCGGCGGCCCTTGCAGGTAGCAGAGCGAGCCGGCTCCGCGACGAGCCGGCCCGGACGCCCGGGCTGCGGGTGGGAACTCGGAGGGCAGAGCCCGCGGCCAGCGCGGCCGGCCGGGAAAGGCGAGGGCCGCGAGGGCCGCCGGAGGAGGGCGGCCCCGGGGCAGAGACCCTGGGGACCGAAATCGCTCGCGGTGGCGGGTGGCGGGGCGGACCCGGCGCGGGGCTGGGCAGGGACGGGGCCTGCCTCGCGTCAGGGGAGTCACCGCGGAGGGACAGATCCACAGCCGCCTTCGCGCGCTCGGGTTTTCTGCAGCCGTGGAAGGAGCTTGGGGGCGGAGGGGGATCTGGGAGAGAAAATCTGTTCCCCTGTTTAAGAGAGGATCTAGCAACTTGGAGTGGCTAAGGCGAATGAAGACTGGGTCTCCCTGGGGGAGGGCGCCGCAGGGATGGAGGACCCCGCAGAGTTGGGGTCCTAGCGGAGGTCAGGCGCGATGCCCTCCGGGCGGGTGTCCATCTCGGGAGGACTCAGTCTCCCTGAGAGTGAGGACAGGGTCTCTTGCTGGAGCTGAGCGCACTGGCTTTGGGGTGGGAATCCGGGGAAAGCCTCCGGGGAAAGACTGTATCCCCAGTGCAGGGAAGGCTGTCCACCCATTTAGGGTCCAGGCTGTACCTCCATTTCGAGGGGAATTCAGAGTTGATTTCTTAAAAACTACATTACGATTTTGAGGAAGCCCTGGGATTTAGGGACAAGTTAATTAAAGGAGATGGAAATGTTAACCCCTTCAGTAGAGAGAAGGGGGGTGAGCTGGGGCTCGGGGTGCAGACCCAGGGGAATCCTCCAAGGTTTAGGGCCTAAAGGGAACGATCTAATTCCTTGAGGGGAATGAAGGGCTGGGAGGGTGACAGGAGAGGAATGGGGTCTAATGGCAGGAAAGAAGAGCCCCGGCGATGCCCTTTTTCTGAGTATTTCCACCAAAGTTCCAGGTAAAGGGTCCTGAAATTCTTTGTTTCAGTACGTCTCCCCCTCCTCTCCCCTCCGTGGGTAACAGTAGGAGCCAATCCCCAGAGATGGAAAAGATTCCGTTTGATATTCTTAGCTTAGAGCAGTGAAGGACGAAGCCTCAGGGAAGGCGTCAGGTAGGGGCAGGGGCATCAGGAAGGGGGAATGGGGGTGATAAAGGAGAAATAGAGAAGAGATTGGACAGAGCCGGAATTCCACAGCGCTTTTTTGTCATCTCATCTCGGCTCGTTAAAAAAGATGAGAAGAGCTAATCTTTGGGAGAAAAATGTAACGAAACGCTTACTGATAGAAGATTTATGGTGTGATTAGGTTGGGATTTCATGTAACTTGAACGGAAGAAGCAATTCTCTTAGAGGTTGGTATGGCAGCAGAAAATGGAAAATCAGAATATTGGGAAATATACAGTGGTTCAAGGTTAGGAGGAAGAAGCAGCTTCCAGTCCCTCCCACCCCTCCAGGAATAGTGACTGTCTGAGTGCGTCTTTAGATTTGTTGGTATTGGTCATTGTTTCTGTCTTTGTCTGAAAGCTTTAACTTATGTTATATGGTGCTACGTGAATTATCTTTGTTTCTGAAAAATTATCCTTAAAAAGTCGTTTGTTTTTATGCTGGTAGTGAGGATGAACAGGAGTTGGTTCTGACAGGGATATTGGCCCTGGTATATCCATAGATTATTTTAATTTCTAAAGTAGTAATTCAGACTCCTTATTTTAAGCAAAATAAATGTGAGTGCTGCCAATGACAATAATATGGTAAGAGAACATGAAAAGGGTTTTCATGAATATTTTTCCTCTTAGTTTTTCTCTCCTTCCTCTAAGCATTTTATGGTTAAGCAGACTAATTTTATGCAAAGTGAAATGGATAATCTTGGGTCCTTTAAATATAAAAATGATAGCATTTCATTTATCAATGAATCTTTTTTGTAGAAGTACCTCTTCAAATGCTTTTAATAGTCAGGATTAAAATGAGAAAAAAGGAATGTAGGACTTGGGTAACTGTTGATAGCTATAATTCATACAAATTTGTTGAACCGTTCTTGTGTTTTCAAAGGAGCATTAACCCTTCAATGGGAGCGTTGTAAAGATACAGTTCAAGTATAAACTAGTTTAGAGCTTCACATTTAGAACGTTATTTTACGTGTGTGCTGTTCTTTGGTTTCCCCAAAGTGCTTGTAGCTCTAGTTTTATATTCAATTCTGAACAGATTAGGCTGGGAGAACCAGAGAGGCATTGATGCCAGATGGTTTGAAAATATGCTAAAGCTGAAAACATAAATGTGCTTGTGCTGGTGAACGCTCATTAGTACATTTCTTTCTCTTATAGCTGAGCTTACTATTTCGGTGGATTTGAAGGGTAGTTCATGAATGATGTAGCGATTATTTCACCTTAAATGATACTTGTAAGTTTTTTTTCAATAAATGTGAATAAAGTTTTATAATTATTAATTAAATTAATAGCATAGGAGAGGTGGTTCATTTTGAAGATTTTGGAAAGATGATGTTATGATTTATTATGTATTTTCTGTCTTATGTTAATTGAGCACAAAATGTAATATTTGAGACAGTTTGCTGTAAATTATGGCTTACTACTTAAATGAAAGTTCTCTTAATGTTATTAAAATGACCAGAAAGGTAGCTGAGGAAATAACCCTTTTATTTGTGTTGCAGCATTGTGTATTTGGGATCAAAAGACTCTACTTACTTGAATATTAACAGTGTCAAAAGTTCAGTACCTAAGCTAGTTTTTTATCTAATATCATAGTGACATTTGGGAACCGCCACGACATGGGAGGTATTTGGAATTATCTATTGCACTTTTTATGATAATACCCAGTATTATACATTTTTAAAAACCATCATAACCATTTATTTATTTAATGGTAAGCACATTTACTATTAAATATACATTTTTTCAAACTAAGTTCCTTTTAAATAATCCTGTGTAATTTCAAAAGTAATTTAAATTGTATTTCTTTTTAAAAAAAAAACTATGATACTAGCATTTGAATAAGAGCCAATGTTTGTATAATATTACTGATATGTTTTATTGTATCCTTGTTACTCTGATATATTTGTAGTCATGAGTAACCACATTTGTATCACCTACCTTGCTGATTTAGATTACTGATCTGGATATACACTTGAGTTTACATTTTGGAGATCTATATTTTATACAGCTTATTATCTAAGTAAATATTAATATGTAAATTTTTATGTAGTTGCCAGGTTTGGTCTTAAAAGATACTTAATCTTGGCATTTTGTGTAATCAATATTCCATATGTATTTATTTATTTATTTTATTTTATTTTTACCTATATAAAGATGACTGGTAGGGGAATCTCAACCCTTGGCTTGGTGTTGTCAGCAACATGCTCAGCCAGTGAGCCAACTGGCCATCCCTATATAGAATCCGAACCCGTGGCCTTAGTGTTATCAGCACCACACTCTCCCAAGTGAGTCACAGGCCAGCCCTTCCATATGTATTTAAGTACCATAAAGATATATTTATTTACATAAAGACACATAATAGATATATACTTTTGGCCTAAACAAATATGATGGTATACTTTGGAAAACAAGTATATACAAGCAGAGCAGTTTAAGAATGATATTTATTCAAAGGAGTCAATTGAATAAATCTCTTTTTTTTTTGGCAGCTGGCCAGGAATAAATCATTTTTAATGCAGAATTTTTATTTTCATTTTTAGATTTAGATTTTTAAGAAATCATATTATCAGAGCTTATCTAAAAAAATTAAAGTACTAAAATGATAGCCGTATTATATACATATTTATTATTTTAAATAAAATAACAACTGTCATTAAATTTTTGTGATTTTTGTATTTCCCATATGATCTCTGACTCTCTTTTTCCCCTTCCTAAAGGTCTTTCTTTCCCTTTTTTGATTGTTGTGAGAAATGAAAGGAGGTAGGAGGTTCTGACATTTCTAAGCACTTCACTCATAATTATATTTTTCTTCAATCCGAAGTCTGTTCCTTTTTACGATCCACTATTGTCAAAAAGAAGTTTGTTAAAACTTTGCTGGGCATAGACTATACTTGGTGGTGGGGGGAGGGATGGTGAGAAGAGAACAATTTCTCTTTATTTTGATAAGATAATTTATAGCAGAGGTTTGTTAGTTCTATGAAATACCCCTTAAAATGTGTCATATAGTAATGCTCCATTTTGAGGCTCTCAGGGAAAGTGTGTGTGTTGCAGGGGGCGGGGGTGGTAGTGATTAAATTATGATTGGTTTATGTCTATCTGTTAAAGCCAGTTTACTTCAGCATTATTTAGTATGCTTAAAGGTATAAAATTGAAAATAAAGTGTATTTGTTTATTGTTAACCAGATTTTTAAAATATTTTATAATTTGTCAACATTTAGCAAATTTTAAACAAAGACTCTTTGTTATGTAACTTAAAGTTAATACCTTAAATAGAAGTCAGAACTAACTTTCATTGTGTTCTTACTAAGTATCAGGAAATCGTTTAAAAATTTTACATGCGTTACTTCTTTCAATCCTCAGAACTACCCTATTAAGTACTATTATTAGCCCCACTTTATAGATGAGGGGGCTGAGGCACAGACAGGCTAAGTCACTTATCTAAAGCCACGTAACTAGTAAGTGACAGTGCTCAGATTTGAACCCAGTCTGTTCCAGGGCCCAGGTTCTTGGTCTTTATAATCCATCTACTGCCAGAACAACTTGTTGTGTTTTATTATATAATGTACGTGGTTGAGATGAACTCTTTAATTTTTGAATTTCGTTCATTTTAAATTAAAAAAATTTTTTTTTGAATTAGAGAGAAATGTTCTAATGTAATCCCAATATCAGGAACTGAAATATCATCAGGCAAATGTGATTTTCATTCAGAAGTACTAAAGAGCTCATTTGTTGTTCCTGTAGTTGCCTTGTGCCTTTACATATCTTGGCAGATCTTCTCAAGAGACTCTCATTCGGTAAAACATCTTGCAATTACAGTGTGCTTGAAGAATGGATTGAAATAGGTTACCAATTTCCTACAATATTAATAATTCATTTTGGAAAGTAATCTCCTCTCTTTGGCAGCTGTTTCCTATCCTCTAGTCCATATCCTGTAGATGGATAGCTAAGGAGTGGCTGAACAAGGAGATAGCAGGAAATGAAATTGTAGAATCCTAGGCTACAGAGATAACAGGATGCTCCACTGGGCCTACCAGGAAAATGCTCTTTTGCTTTTCATGAAAACATTATGTAATTATTTAGCCTAAGCTTTAACTTCACCTAGAAGTATTTTACTAGAGGATTAGTGTATTTACATTATTTCTTGACTTGAGAGTGCTGTTCATAAACTTGTGTGTACTAATAGCAGGAATCAAAAGATAAGGTATTTTAGGAAAACCATCTTCCTTAGTATTCATTCACTGTGATTTACAGAGTATCAGTGCCTAAAGAATAACAACTAAAATACTTTATCCCTTCAAAAGCATTATTTACTGTTATTCATACCAGAAGCAATTGTAGTTTTTATTAAATTTTCCTGATTGGTTTAACTACTCTGGATAATATAACAACTTTGTTTGGACATCAATCTGAATTTTCAGAGAATGATTTCCAATTTGTTTGCACAATACTAATGCTTCATAGTTCATTTACTATAAAGCCATTTGGGAGTAGGTTTCTAGCAGAAACTAGACACCACTCATTCTATTGGATAACAACATGTCATAGAGTACCACTAGTTTATCTAAGTTGTTACTGGCTTGTGTTGCCAGCATTAATAAACCTCTTCGTTCCAATTAATACATAGTAAATTAGGATACAAACATCAGTAGGTTTATGTACAAACACATACACATGTATACCTACTGCCAACTCTTGGTTTAACTAAGTTAGTTGCCTTTCATAACTTTGTATACTGATTTTCAAGAATTCCCAATTTCTACATCTCAATTTTCACATTATAGATTGTGTATATTTACATTTTGAAATTTTATTGAAAATAGTCTAATAGTTTAATGTGTAGCTTAAAATTTTGTGTTTCCTACCAGTTTTGAGTTTGGCATTTAGATGGTTCTTTTAAAATTTCTATGAGGAATTTTTTTTTCAAAATTACATTTATTTTTAAAATCTCCTAAGACTAAATCATATCTAGAATAATAAAATGATTTTTTTTTTTTGTAGGAGAAGACAGATAGCTTCTTTGGACCTGTTGGTAACGATGGCCTGAGCAAAACACCACCTAATTTGAAGGGATACCCTTCCATTTCAAAGAACAGAATGCTGGGGAAGCTATGGCAAGTATGTGTTTCATTGTATTGGTGTGGTAAAGCTCAGGTACCCAGTGTACTCACTTTAGATCTCATGATACTATATTTGGCTAAAGTTTTAAAGTTTTAAGCTTTCCTTAAAAAGCAGCTGATATGTGCTTAACAATTTTTTCTTAATGTATTAAAAGTATTAAAGTTTGAAAACTTTAAAAGCTATAGGAGTACTGACTGCTTTAATTTTGAAGGAGACATCACACTTCATAATAAATCTTATCTGGTTTATTTATAATTGATTTTTCAATTAATACTTGCTGAAATCTGCTGTGTGTCAGGCACTATACCAGGTGCCATGATAACAGAGGTAAACAAGACAGATGAACATCATGAAGGCAGGGACCTTTACTGTGGGGAAATTAATCTAGAAATTTTACTTTTTTTTACCTATATCTAGAAAAGTGCTTCAAGACTTATAAGAACAATTTAATGTATTATATATATTTTCAATATATAGGTTAGTAATAATAGTTATAATAATTAGGATAGTAATAATTAAATACTTTTATTTAACCATTTAAATATTTGAGTATATTTGTACATAATTTCATTTGTATTTTGTCTATCTAATTAATAGGCTTTTATAGGAAGCATTAGATTACATACTATGTTTGAAATATTTACACTTTAGTGCAATTGTTATTTTATATGATTCCAGAAAATAGTAGGAAAGGTTTAATAACCGTTAATGTGGTAGCTCACTTTCATTTTTAAAAAATTGGTAGAGTTCTTTTAAGTCAATATTACCAATACTCACTACTATTATCTTTCAAAGCATTTTTAAAAATCAAATGATTATATCCTCAGTGAAGTAGGTAACAGTTACCTTATTTTATAAATAGGGAAGATAATAGATGAATGGTTTTCAGCCTTTCAAAGATAATCTCACTTGGAACTAAGAATAGCATTCTTGTGTTAGACTGGCTATGAAAAACTTAACACACCTCCTTGAGAAAAGTAGGGAGAAACTTTTCACCAGAAAATGACTTTTGGATTATAGTCACAAACTATTCACAATTTAGGAGATTTAATGATAGTGCTAATTTATGTATCACTCTCAATGTATTACATACCTACCTACATGCCAGCAGGGGGTAGAAAACTAGGATGTTAGTGGCCTAGAGAGAGACTTTTCAAAAAGATGTTTCACTCCTCAAATCTGGGGTCAGAATTTGCCAGGAGAAATCTGTACAACTTTGATCTCTCTTTTAGCCTTGAGCGTCATTAAGGTCTGCTTTCTCAGGTCCAAAAAAACAGGTAGAGATATCCACTTTTTCACACAATGGACACCCTTTGTTTTAATCTGACCGCATTATTCTTTGTTCCTATTATTATCTTAGGCATTCTATGATTTTGATGGGTTTATAACTTTTAGTTTGAATACAAACGTATAACAGTAAGTATTTTCAGCTGGTTAAACAGAACTCTGACTCAAAGAGGGAGAAGTGAAACTAAATAGAATACAGAGTCCTAAGAATTCTCAGGGTGGGTGGGTGTGTGTGTGTGTGTGTGTGTGTGTGTGCGCGCGCGTGCGTGCGTGCGTGTGTGTGTGTGTGTGTGTGTGTGTGTGTGTGTGAGAATGCCGATGCCAAAAGATTCTCAGCATGTATATTTTTGCTACCTAAGAACAGTTTTTTTTAGTTGATGCTAGGTCAAAGCTAACATGATCCTTAAAAGCTATAGTACTTTCAAAATGTTCTTATTTGACCCAGAATTGGTGTAAAAAATTTTGTTTCATTCACATAAAACCTTACCAAAATAACATGCTTTTATGGCTAACTAGGCCAATGTACTGTTACCTGTTAATCATTTAATTTGAAGTACAAGACAGCCAAAAAAAATAGAGGGTTGGAAATTCAATGCAGTTACGCTCTGCTTAATTACAAAATTTTTTATACTTTTTTTAGTAGTCAGCATAGAATTTGAAACAATCCATTAACTTGTTATGGCGTATTACACTGAGGACTTATTTTTTAATCTTAAAAAGTGTAGTAGAACACCATTAAAATTTAGTTTTCTCATGGAACAGAGAGGTAATCGTTCTCAGTGCAAATTTGCATTTGCTACCTTTACAGGAACTATGTTCTTTTTTCCTGAATTTCACTATAGGAATAATTTTTTGAATGTTTTTATCTCCCTTGCTTCATGCTTAAGTAGTCCACAAATTTAGACATACACTATTCTTACATAAGACTGTTCTTTTTTGTGTGTGTGTGTGACCGGTAAGGGGATCGTAACCCTTGGCTTGGCATTACCCACACTGCACTCAGCCAGTGAGCGCACCGGTCATTCCTATATAGGATCCGAACCCGCGGCCTCTGCGCTCCCAGAGCCGCACTCTCCCGAGTGAGCCACAGGGTCGGCCCAGACTGTTCTATTACAACAGAATTTTAGGTATTAGTAAATGATTGCTGAATATTCATTGCTATATTTTGATTAAAAGAATATTTTAGATTTGAGGATGTTTTAATATTCTCATGACTAAGGTAATTTTTATTAGTAAGAGTTTTACCATTGAAAGTAATGTACTATAAAGCAAACACAATTGGTTTTTGTTTTTTTTTTTTTTTAAAGATGACCGGTAAGGGGATCTTAACCCTTGACTTGGTGTTGTCAGCACCACGCTCAGCCAGTGAGCAAACCCGCCATCCCTATATGGGATCTGAATCCGGGGCCTTGCTGTTATCAGCACCGCACTCTCCCGAGTGAGCCACAGGCCGGCCCACACAATTGTTTTTTATAGCCCCTCTGTGAATGTTTAATTTAGTGAAGTAAAATGTATGTTGTAATACACACTATAGATATATTTTAAAGTTTTTTCAGCAAATATTACTGGAACCCTATTATGCACTTTGTTGGGCCCTGGGGATATAGTAGAGAGCCAAACAGGCATTCATAAAAGAAGAACTTCTGTAAGAATTGCCAAAATCTTTATACCGCGATGAAATAAGTTTTGCTTTCATTAAATGCTTTTCTGTAGAGAAACTTTACTGTAATTATTTCAATAAGTTCAGAATCATGAGTTAGGTGGGGAGTATCCTACCCTCAGGAGAAGAGCCAGGTTGCAGATAGACCTATTGGCTTGGCCAGATCTATACCCTACAATGAGATCCATGGGTGATCTCAGAGGCTCTTAGAACCAGTCTGATTTCTCAGAGCAGGGGCAGCAACTCCAAAAAATATCTGGAATATACCAGAATGCTTTACATTCTGACAGATTAGATATCCTGGGCCCCCAGAAAAACCTTTATGTAGCACATGTTTTTGTCTTAAAAATAGAAAGGAAACTTTGTTTCCAGTTTGAGACAAATGACCATAGAAATATTTTAGTCCATTTGCAATTTTAAGACCTTGAAACTATTGTTTGTTGTATTTTATAATAAAGCAATGTTAGAACAATATTAGAGAAAACTTGTAAATATCACAAACAAAATTTCACCCATAATCTAATGTGAAAATTTTTTTTATATATGCTCATCTAGTCTTTGCCCACATGCACACATTTTTCCTCAGTTATTATAATTAATATATGAATTTTGTTCTGATTTTTAAAAAATTTAGTAAATGGCTATTGATTATCATTTTTAATGGCAGTATAAAAATTAATTGATTTGATCAGGGTTTTTTTTTTTAACATATTTCTCTACTGAAAGGTTAACTGATTCCAGTTTCCAAAAGTAATTACATTTACAGTGCTGGATGCATTTCGAGCATACTTTTTTCTTTTATTGGCAGACTTAACTTTAATTTTGTTCTAATTGCCATACCACCTGGCACTTAGTTGTGCAATTGACCCCTAACCCCATTTTACCGGTAAATAGTGCAAGGTTTTCCAGATTGATTTTGAGTCCTGTTTTTTAGTTGACCTTCAAATAGAGGATGAGATGCCTGTCAGCTAATAGCAATTTCTTTATAGCAATTTTCCTGTCCCAGCCCCATTGCACTTTAACGACAAAGGGAGATGAATGGGAACCACACTGTAGAAATTCTTATTCTGTGTTTGTACTCCTTCTGCTTTTTCATTCAATTTGTGTGCCTTGTCAGCTGATTACATTGCTAAAAAAAAACCATAAAGAGTGAGTGAGAGAGTGTATAACATTAAATAATGATATTTCTTTTTCTCCTGAAAGAATTTTTCAGGGACTGGAAAGCAGCATGTCAGAGTACGTGAAGGAAACATTTTTACTTGATCAGCTTCTGAGGTAGATACCGCTATTCCTAGAAGCCTCCTGCAGTGTGCTCATACCATTCCTGATACTTCCTCTCTTATTGCATTGATCACAGTTATTCTAAGTAATTGTTTACTGCCAGTTACTTGCTCTATTGCTAATACCTGACAGATTAGAGAGTCTCTCTTGGTTACCACTATATCTGTAGTATCTAACAGTACCAGGCACATGGTTGACATTCAACAAGTAGTTGTTGAATGAATTTGTTGAACTGAAGAATCTTGGTTTTATAGGTGAGAAAACTGAGGTTGAAATTGAGTAGTTTTTCCAGTTACCTAATTAGTAGTTGATAGAGATGACTCCAAAACCTGTGGTTTTACCTTATACCGCAATGCCTCTGTGAATTAATTACCCTGGGCCTGGGTTTCTTCTGTGAAAATGGGGTACTAAGGTCCTTGTTTCCTGTGAAAATGGGGTACTAAGGTCCTTGTTTCCTCCAAAATTATGATAAGAACCCTGAGTATACTTTTGTTTGCCCTTTGATTTATTTTTAGACTATACACATTATGCAGAATTGAGCCATTGGACCAAATCTTGTAGCTCTCTTGGGAATTCTCAGTCTCCCTTTAGAAATATGTTAAATAATACACTGATCCTGATTTTGTTAGTGAAGTCATGGAGAACCTGAAGTTAGGTAATAGTGAGCAAAAAGTTTTAGGAATAGAGAGAAAAGAGTATTTCTCGGGTCTATGTGGTTGGATGTACAAGTAACCAGAGGTGGAGCATTCTTTAACATCCAAGGTAGTCAGATTTTTAGTCTTTTGCATTACTAAAGATTTAAATTTAAATATTGCCAGTGCCAGTGTTTTCAAGGGAAAAAGCACAATTTGGGGTGTATATCACTAGATTTTAATATAATGTATGAGTATTTTATACTTTTCATGACTTCAGCAAAAAATATTTAAGCTTGTGAAATTTTTTATATATATTCCTATTTTTATGCTAGATAAGGAAAAAAGTAAGTTTAACCCAGAGAGCTGGAGAGCCAGAAGAAAGGGATCATGGCTGCTCAGGTTTCTTTTCTGTATCTTTTATTACTGCTGGCTACTGTGCTCTACCCCCAGATGCCCAGGCCTACTTTCTACAGGGAAACAAATGTAAAGGACACGTTCAATTCATTCTAGGTTCGTTTTCATATTTCATGGCTCAGCAGTGGTATGGTGAGAAGGATTTTTGAAGAAACTGAGATATTGTCTTAAAAGCATTTAACTTTTAAGGCAAAGGCTTTCAGGCACATTTCGGAACCCCTCAGAGGTGGAAGTGGGGAGTGTGGGATCCCTGGGAGGCCACGAGGGAATAGTTTAGCCTCTGCCTCCTCCAGCCAGACAGCTACCTTTTATCTGTTTGGCAGTGGGGCTTCTTAGAGTATTTTGTTTGAAGAAAGGGCTCCCCTGCTTAAAACGAAAAGGTCGAAAACCACCACTTTAAGGAAAGGTTGTCTCAGAAAAAAACCGTCTATCTTTGACCCCCATTAAGTAGAGTCTCTTTTGGATTCCAGGAAAATAATAGTGACAAAATAGCTTACTCCCCTGCCTCTCAACAGTTTTCCTTTACTGTCCAAACTGTGAGCGCTGCTCATTTATTACTTTTCCACTTAGACAGACAGAGCTATTTGGGGTATTCCCAGTTTCTGATAACAAATAATGATCAAACAGATCTCTTGATATGCGAAGTGAAATAGTGATGACCCCTATTTGATTAGGTGATGGTATTAACTTAGTTTTTAACATTTAGTTAAGAAATAGTTTTAAATTTCAGTGATTTCTTTATAATCTCTTAGAAATCAAAGGAGTTTTATAGAAAAAAAGAATGACACTTTCGAGAGTAGGAATTTGGACCATTGATACCACTGTTATTACTAAGCTGATGCTCTTTATAGGGACATTTAGTATGACTTTCCATCTGCTGCTTGGATCAACAAATGGAAGTATACTCTGTATTTGAATAATTCCAGTGAGGAGGATCTTACAGCCTTCAAAGTCAGGGCATTCTTTCTTTGTTTCTTTTCGTGACTGGCACTCAGCCAGTGAGTGCACTGGCCATTCCTATATAGGATCCGAACCCGTGGCGGGAGCGCCCCCACGCTCCCAGCGCCGCACTCTCCCAAGTGCGCCACCGGCTCGGCCCTAGGGCATTCTTTCTTTGGACAGCTCTATTTCCAAAAAATGTTTCTCTTTTTACTGAGTCAGTGTATTTTCTCATAGGGTCTGGTTTTGTTTTATAATCTTTAAAGCAAACTCTTTTCTCCTCAGTTCAGCTAGAACAAGGATGATGCTAGGAGATGAAAATAGCTCTAATTTGTGATGGAGAATAAGTGAGACATTCATTTTATGCATTTAAATTTGGTTTAGATTTCAGAAACACACAAATTTTAACTAATTTAGCACCAAAGTTTTATATTAAATTTATTAAAAATGTATTTGTATGCATATGACTTACGTTTTCTCAATTTAAGGTCATTATTGTGATATTTGAGCTCATGTTGTCTATGGTGATGCCTCAGGCCCTGTTAAGTTTTGTAGGCCTGTTTTCCTAGTCATTACAGTTCAATTTAATAACATGTGGTGATTACCTACTTGAGTACAGCCTTCTTGTATGCACTGGGGATACAGACATAGATGAGATGTCAGCCAAAACAGTTCAGCTGGGAGAGCATGAGATTGAAGAAAGGTCCTTGGCTGGATCCAGAGTTTCAGAGATTTTGATTTATCTCAATAAAGCTGTTACTAAAAAAAGAATGGAACACAATATTTATAATAAGGAGACCACAGCTATGGATAGGGGTGTGGGGACAGAAATGTAATATTACTCACTACAATACAGTAAGTGTTGAGTGTTAGACTAGAAAATAAATAGGGGAGGAGATGAGACCAAGTTAAAGGGAGAAGGTGATCTGTAGGGCAGGCAGAGAGATCAGCACACCAAGTACACAAACAAGTGTAAGAAATGGCCTGAGTCAATGTCTGAAAGTGCATTGAGTGTCCCTGGAACAGCTATCATTTCTGGTGTGCCTAAAGCATAAGGAACTAAAAGGAGGGAGAAAGATGGCAGGAAAGGAAGTAGAAAAGTGAGGTTGGGGCCAGGTTGTAAAGGGAACCATATGTTGCCCTAAGGAGTCTGAACTTTATTCTTTCAGCACTGGGAACCCATATCAGGAGACTGATGTGATTACACGTATCTTATAAATTCTGGTAGCATTGTAGAGAATGATTAAGAATAACGTTTCTGAAACTTTGCTCATTCATCTTCCTTCTTTGCTATTTTTGCCATACTTAAGCACGCTTTGGGGCTAAGACTAGTAGGAAGAAGAGGACATAAGTGATGAATTGAATTTCTTATATACTTAATTGCCATCATTTTTTAGTATCTGTGACTGCTTTTTATAGTTTTAAAGTTCCTCCCTTGTTAACAGATAGTTATTTCACATTGATAATAGTGTGATTGCCAAAGCAGGCCCTTTCTCCCTTCCCTTCTAGTATATAGCTGGCTAAAAAATTCACATATACAAGCTTGGGTCTGACCCATGCACATAGTACATGACTTTTAGTGAGTTGGCTTGGAGACATCTATTTTGATCCTTAGAGAACTTTTTTTTATTCTTGTTTTTTTCTAGACCTTTATAACTGAGCTATCCAGCAACTTCATATAAGTGAAATATAAATATGATTTGTTTAAAAGATCATAGTCACGCATTTTAAAATATTTTAAAATTTATTTTAATGTAGGTGATTGGAGTTGTGCTTCAAAAATTTCAGCAGTTCAGCAGTATTTTTTCTGCCAACAATGAGCTCTTTACTTGATTGCACCATGAAAAAGCTGCTAATGAGACTTGTTGAGCACAAAAATGGACTTGAAGACCGAAAAGCCATTGTTTTAAAATGAAGAATACTGAACAGTTTTAAGCTTCAATGCTTTTTAGTCACCATTGAGATTTTCCTGGTAACATCAGAATGGCAAGCAGGCGAAAATCAACAACACCTTGCATGGTCCTTGCCAGTGAACAGGATCCAGACCTTGAGTTGATATCAGATTTGGATGAAGGTCCTCCTGTCCTTACACCTATAGAAAACACCAGAGCAGAGAGTATGTCAAGTGATGAAGAAGTTCATGAATCTGTGGATTCTGACAATCAGCAAAATAAGAAAGTTGAAGGTGGCTATGAATGTAAATATTGTACTTTTCAAACTCCAGATCTAAATATGTTTACTTTTCATGTGGATTCAGAGCATCCCAATGTCGTGCTAAATTCATCGTATGTTTGTGTCGAATGCAATTTTCTTACCAAAAGGTATGATGCACTTTCTGAGCATAATCTGAAGTATCACCCAGGAGAAGAGAATTTTAAGTTGACTATGGTGAAACGTAATAACCAGACAATCTTTGAACAAACAATAAATGATCTGACTTTTGATGGTAGTTTTGTTAAAGAGGAGAATGCAGAGCAAGCAGAATCTACAGAAGTTTCTTCTTCAGGAATACCTATCAGTAAAACTCCTATCATGAAAATGATGAAAAATAAAGTGGAGAACAAACGGATTACAGTTCATCATAACTCAGCTGAGGATGTTCCTGAAGAGAAAGAGAACGAAATCAAACCAGATCATGAAGAAATTGTAGAAAATCCAAATTCTTCAGCTTCTGAATCTAATACAAGTACTTCCATTGTAAACAGAATACATCCAAATACTGCCAGCACGGTAGTGACCCCAGCAGCAGTTCTTCCTGGATTAGCACAGGTGATAACTGCTGTATCAGCTCAGCAGAATTCTAACTTGATTCCCAAAGTCTTAATTCCTGTTAATAGCATTCCTACCTACAATGCTGCATTAGATAACAACCCCCTTTTACTTAACACCTACAACAAATTTCCTTATCCAACGATGTCAGAGATTACAGTTCTCTCTGCTCAAGCGAAATACACAGAGGAACAGATAAAGATATGGTTTTCAGCTCAACGTCTAAAACATGGTGTTAGTTGGACTCCTGAGGAAGTAGAAGAGGCAAGAAGAAAACAATTCAATGGAACAGTTCATACTGTACCTCAGACTATAACTGTTATTCCTACACACATTTCCACAGGTAGTAATGGTTTACCATCTATTTTACAGACGTGCCAAATAGTTGGTCAGCCTGGTCTGGTACTTACTCAAGTAGCTGGAGCAAACACCTTGCCGGTAACAACACCCATAGCCTTGACAGTGGCAGGGGTTCCAAATCAAACAAATGTACAGAAAAGTCAGGTACCTGCTGCTCAGCCTATTGCAGAAACTAAGCCAGCAACAGCGGCAGTTTCAACTTCTCAAAATGTCAAACATGAAACTGCATTGGTAAGCCCTGATTCATTTGGCATTCGGGCTAAAAAGACTAAGGAGCAACTGGCAGAATTAAAAGTTAGCTACCTTAAAAATCAGTTCCCCCATGACTCAGAAATTATCAGACTTATGAAAATAACAGGCCTGACAAAAGGAGAGATTAAAAAATGGTTTAGTGACACAAGGTACAACCAGAGAAATTCAAAGAGTAATCAGTGCTTACATCTCAACAATGATTCCTCCACCACCATTATTATAGACTCCAGCGATGAAACCACAGAATCCCCAACTGTTGTTTCTTCACAGCATAAGCAATCCTGGAACCCTTTTCCTGACTTTACTCCCCAAAAGTTTAAAGAGAAAACTGCAGAGCAGCTTCGTGTCCTTCAGGCAAGTTTTCTCAACAGCTCCATACTTACAGATGAAGAATTAAATAGGTTAAGAGCACAAACCAAACTTACCAGAAGAGAAATCGATGCTTGGTTTACAGAGAAGAAGAAATCAAAAGCTTTAAAGGAAGAGAAAGTGGAAATAGATGAAAATAATGCTGGTAGTTCCAAAGACGAAGCTGGAGAAACTTCTCCCAGAGACGAATCTGGTGCACCTAAGTCAGGGAATACAGGCAAGATATGTAAAAAAACACCTGAACAGTTGCACATGCTTAAGAGTGCATTTGTCCGAACACAGTGGCCATCACCAGAAGAGTATGACAAGTTGGCCAAAGAAAGTGGGCTTGCTAGAACAGATATAGTTAGTTGGTTTGGGGACACACGTTATGCTTGGAAGAATGGAAACTTGAAATGGTACTACTACTACCAAAGTGCCAATTCTAGTAGTATGAATGGTCTGTCTTCCCTTCGGAAAAGAGGGAGAGGGAGACCCAAAGGACGGGGAAGAGGAAGACCACGTGGGCGGCCTAGAGGAAGCAAAAGAATGAACAGCTGGGACAGGGGACCATCACTCATAAAATTTAAAACTGGAACTGCAATACTTAAGGATTATTACCTGAAGCACAAATTTCTTAATGAGCAAGACCTTGATGAACTTGTTAACAGATCACACATGGGCTATGAGCAGGTCAGAGAGTGGTTTGCAGAAAGACAGAGAAGATCAGAATTAGGTATAGAGTTATTTGAGGAAAATGAGGAGGAAGAAGATGAAGTTATTGATGACCAGGAAGAGGATGAAGAAGAGACAGATGATAGTGACACTTGGGAACCCCCACGACATGTGAAGCGGAAGCTTTCTAAATCAGATGACTGAAATGTAAGTTTGTAATCTGAGTACATCTACACCAACCACATACATTTTGAGCAGTATTGTATGTGTCATCTTATTGTATCGGTCATCTTCACTTTTGATATTTTTTTCTAAAATAGTTTTTCTTTTCCCTAATAAGAGGACTAGGCCACTAGTAAAGCCAAAAGATATATGATTACATGTGTAGTTTTAATATGATGATTATTATATTTATTATGTAAAGTTTAATGTTTTATTTTTCACGTGAAATGTTTTTGACTTCGTTTTAAGGGAAAGTTACCCATTCTCTAAGAAGGGAGACTGGTGGGTGGGGAGTGGGGGGGCGGATTCACAAGCAATTACTAACTAAAGAAAACTAAGATGTATTTCTTGCAACCCTCCCTTCACTAAAGCTTCATTTTTTGACTTTTTAAGGAAAGAATTCAAAAACGAAAATTAAAAAGAAGGGGAAAAGTATACCGAAGGAAAGACTTACTATAGGGATGGGGATTGCTCAGTTTTAGGAAACTAGGTAGAAATGGGTATCTTTTCTTTTTTTCTTCATTGTATTGCCCCAAAAACTTTATTATATTTTTAACTATAGTTTAAAATGCTTTGTGTATTAAAACTATTCAATATCTTTTTCTATTAAAAACCGAAGATCTGTTCTAGGTCATATATAAATTTATGTTTGCTTAGGTGGCATCTGTTTTTGAAAACTGTGATATACGTTATTTATCATAGAGATCAAAAGGCATGTAACAGAACTGACATTAAGTTAACTCAATTGCCTAAAATATCTTTTCGTTCTTTGATATAAAACAAACCTGCTACCAGCACAAATACTGCGTTTGGTTTAAAATACATCAGTGTAGTCTTAAAAGGGCAAATAAATATAATTTAAATTTGAAAGGTTTTGGCATATCCCTTAAATCTTAATTCTTTTATAGATTAGATTAATTAAAATTCACCATAGTTGCAAATTAGACACCTGATTTGGATTTAGGACTTCAATTCTTAATATTTCTGGACTTCAGTAATTTGGTTTTATTCTTTTCTATTCTCTGTTTTGAAGTGTTCCAGGACAAAAGTGCACTATTTTGAAAACAATGCAGTTGTCCTGAAATGTTCATGTATGTCCGTCAGTAATTCAAATGGCATCTTGCTATCAGAAATTACTGCAATATCCTCAAACAGTAAGGGAGCAAAGGAGGCATAGACCCTCATTATTTTACATATGGGCATGCTTACTTATTTTCTTGGCTTTTTTATCCCTACCCCATCCTTTGCTTTTATGCTCTCTTATTTTGCGCAGTGTTTCCTTAATTCCCCCATGTCTTCTCCCTGGTTTTATTTATTTTAACAGTTATTTATAGAGAGCTTAATATGTGCCAAGCACTATTCTTATTGCTTAGCAATCTTTTTTTTTAGGTTTTCTTTTCATTAACATTTGTTTAAGGCAGAAAAACAGATGAAACTAAAAATGTCCCTAGTTTAATAAAAGCAGCATAAATCTCATTTCAGGTTATAGAGCATAGTGTAATAATTGTAAGTCACAGGAAGCTAAACAGTTTTGTATAGCTTTATCCTGAAGTGCAGCCCTCCATTTCCTAATGTCAGAAATCCTCAGGACAGGCTTTCTTCTGACCCAGATGCATAAAATATTTTTAACATGCATTTTTTTTATTGCTAAACACAAGAATGTGCACTCAGCCAAGATTAAATCAACAAATTTGTTGCTGCAGTGAATTGTTATAATTTCTGCAGTGATTGCAGTCTTCAAAAAATAACGTCAGCTTTTTTGTACGATTTAATTTGACCTTACTTTAAGTTTGTGTGGATAATTCTTATATTATATATTAACATCGTAATAGATACTAATTATGGTCCTAAAATTCACATAAAGCTACAGTTTTCAAAAAATTGTATCATGTATGTTAAACATGCACTTTTGTGGTATATATAGAGGCATGCCTTGCTTTTAAAATACACAAAAGTCTAAAATTACAAAATGCATTAATTAGTGAGTTATCATTGGCTTAATAAAATAATTTTTCAGGTATAAGAGATTCGCCATAGGTTTCCTCTAGTTATTTCTTCATTTAAACATGGCTTAATTTATCAAAGAAAAGTTACCAAAACCTTCTAAAAATGGTTATTGCAGAAAGTGAGGTACATATATATCTTTTGAACATGCTATTCTTATATATAAATAGAAAAAAAATACAAGAGTCTTTAGACTTCATAGTTTGTTTATAGCTGTAGAGCTAGAGCTGGAGTCTGGAGCTCACTGACCCCTTGAGCCTGTTCACAAACCCTTCACATGCTACAAGCTAGGTAACCGGCAAAAAGGTCCTTGGAGCCGTGGTTGAAGAAGGAATAGTTTTTATTCAGCACACACACATGGAGGAGCTAGGCAGTACAAAGAGAAACTCAGAAACTCAACTGCTACTGGCAAAGTCCAAAGAAAAACTGAGCAGCTGTCGGCAGAGTAAACATGCTCTATTTTTAGATGTGAGCTCTGCTGGTGAGCCTAGCACAACTCCACCCACACACAACTTTTTTACAAGAAATGTCAAGGGAGCCTGACTAAACTATCCTATTTTCCCCTCAATAACAAATACTGACAATGAAATATATATTTCCTACTAAAGTTTGTTTTATAAATGTTTATAAGCAAATCTGGCATATGAAATACATGTATATATATGAGTTACACACAGTCTAGTGCATTATATAAGATGTATGTGGCAAGTTATCTCAGTATTAATAAGAGAATATAGAGGATATATTCTCATAATTAATTGATAATCGGTTTTTGTTTCTAGAGGTAGTAAAAATAAAAATATGGTTTTCTTTAAAAAAAAACTTTTATGGTGTTTTTCTTTTATAGCTGCCTAAAATGTTGAAAGAGAGTCATCTCTTCAACTCAAGATGTTCGATTTACTGTGAATGGGCCTAATCTTTGATGACACTGAAAACATTTTTGGGCGTATACACTCTCAAAAAACAGGATCCAATACCTAAAAGAAATGGAACTTAATGTTGTGCCAAAGTTAAACTACTGCAGTTGGCGGAAGTTCTGCAATGTAAATAGAACACTAATTAAAAAACAACTTGTAAAAATTCAAATTTTAATACAGTACATTTTTATTCTGATATGATGGAGACATTCTGAATCTTAGACTTTCTGAGGGGGTTTCATGACCACTAGAGCTTTTCCTCATATTTTGTCCAGCTTAATACTGTGTGTCTAGTAAGATGGCTGTATTGCCTGTATTCTTTGATATGTGATTAAGCTTACAGCTTTGAGTGACCAAACATTTTGCAGAGTAAAAATTGTTAGAACTGGGAAAAAAAGAACAAAAAACAAAAACCCTGATTTATTTCTGTGTCTTGTTTATCAGGCCCTGCACTAAAATTAAAAGTTGTGCATGGGCTTATACAATTTCAAGTGTAAAAACAGCCTGTTTACACATGTTGAAAAAATAAGATTTTGTGGCATCACTGGCCCTTAATGATTGGATCTTTCATTAAACACATTCATGGATACCACTATTTTTACTTGTAATACTTCTGTTACTTTTTTCATTAGAAGCTGATTTGTTTTTTATTAAACTGAAGATAATTAATACTGAAGAAGGAAAAGAAACTGGTAAAAGAATTTGGATAGGGTGAAACTCTGAAATAAATGTTGTACCAAAAAATGTGAAAAAGAATCACATAAATATATGCATAGTGTTTTCTTACAATCTTGTGGAAATCAGAAATGTTTGTACAGGTGTCAGATCAGAATTTTGAAGTTATCTTTCGGTGAAATTCTACTTTGTGTGACAATTTCAGTGAATACAGAAAAAGTTCTGAACTGATCATAATGAATTCAAAGTTAGCTTTTCCCTTATGAATCATGGGAGTGTTAAGTGTTAACTCTTGCCATTTCAGGAGACTGAAAAGTTCATACTAATTTATAAGCTTTGTAAAGTCTGGTGCTGTTCATTCATGTTGAGAAGGACCCTTTGTTTTGTGACCATAGGACCAATTTTTAAAATGTGCTTTCTTCATATAAGAAATGTTCAGTTTAATTAGCTTTGGATTTTAAAATGTTTTTTTCTGAATGACCAGATGTAGTGGGCTTGGCCAGTTTATTTTATCTAATTTAATGAATAATAAATATTAAGCTTTTGGTTAAATGTTTGTCAGCTAATGAAATGTTATGAAAAAGCCTTGAATATGCATGCTGCTTTCATTTTTATAAACTTTTTATTTTTTAACTATAGCTTTATTAGTAATTCCAAAATGCTGCAATTTAGCTGATTTCTTCACTCAGACAGCTGGCTTTGTGGGTGGCTTTTTTCATACTACTGTTAACTTTTTTTAAAAAAGAAGCAATGTAAAGACTGTAACAACTGAATGCACTAAACTGTTTTTTCTTTTACACGTTTAAAAACTTCTTAAAGCACTCTGTATTATAATGATTAAATTGCTCTCTTTTTTAAACCATTGCTAATGTGGTCTGAGTTTTGTTTGACAATTTTAATGTTTTCAAAATTTGAAATGTCAAGTATTAGAAACGCAACCTTTGAATATATTTATGTTTCCCTTAAAATATATTAACTCTCTAAGCTGTAAATAACTATTAAGAATTTTCCCCATCTCTTTTATAGGCTTGCTAAATTCTACTCTGATAGTTGCTAGCTTTTAAATATATTTATTTGACAGAGCAAAAGAATCCTCCTTTCCTGGTTGATTGTGTCCTTGAATACAAAATAAATGTTAGCGGTGATGAGTAGTTTTCAGTGATTTTTTTTCTATTTTATTAATGAGTCAGTTTTTTAAGAATTGTGGTAAATTATATATAGCATAAAATTTTCCATTATGCCAATTTTAAGAGTGCAATTCAGTGGCATCAATTATATTCACAATGCTGCATAACCATCAGCACTACTTCCAAAACTTTTTCATCACCCCAAACAAACTTGTAACCATTAAGCAATAAATCCCCATTCCTGTCAGCCACTGATCACCTCTAATCTACTTTCTGTTTCTCTGTTTTTGCCTATTCTTGATATTTCAGATAAGTGGAATCATAGTATTTGCCCTTTTGTGACTGGCTTGTTTCATTTAGCATGTTTCCAAGGTTCATCCATGCTGTAGCATGTATCAGAACTTTGTTCCTTTTTATGGCTGAATTAGATTCATATATATAAAATTATACATACGTTTATAATAGTGGAATATATATAATAGAATATATAATATTTTATATATGGATATATATATTTACACACACACCAAATTTTATCCATTCATCTGTTGATGGAAACAGGTTTTTCTACGTTATGGCTGTTGCGATAATTACTGCAATGAACATTGGCATACAAGTATCTGTCTGAGTCTCTGTTTTCAGTGCTTCGAGGAGCAGAATTCCTCGAAGAATTCTGAATATGGTAATTCTATGTTTAACTTTTTGAGGAACCACCAAACCCTTCCACAGTGCCAAAATGTTTTCCACAGCATTTGTACCATTTTACATGTCACCAGCAATGTACAAGAGTTCCAGTTTCTCCACATTTTTGTCAACACCTTTTATTTTAAGTTTTTTAGACATTATTATAGCCACCCTAGTATGTGTTGTCATTAGGGAAATGCAAATCAAAACCGCATCTTTTCATGTGGTTATTGACCATTTGTATATCTTCTTTGGAGAAATATCTAAGTCCTTTGCCCAGTTTTTAATTGGGTTGCCTTTTTGTTGAGTTTTAGGAGTAATTTATATATTCTGGATGTTACAGCCTTATCAGATATATGATTTGCAAATAGAGCAAATCTTTATTATTCATGGATTCTGCATATGCAAATTTGCCTACTCACTAAAATGTAATTGTTACCCTACAATCAACATTCACATCACTTTATTAGCCATTCCCACACATGCACAGAATGGCGAAAAATTTGAGATGCTCCATGCATGCATTCCCAGCTGAGGTCAAACAGCTTCTTGTTTCAGCTGTCATACTATGAAGAAACATCCCTTTTATATTCTATTCAGTACCTTATGTTTTCCTTATTTTTGTGCTTTTTGCTGGTGATTTTGCTGTTCTAAATGGTCTCCAAGTGTAGTGCTGAATTGCTGTTTAGTGATCCTAAACGCAAGAAGGCTGTCATGTTAGAGAAGCTTCATTCGGCCATGAGTTATTGTGTTGTTGGGCCATGAGTTCAATGTTAATGTATCAACAGTACATATTGAATAAGGTGTCTTTAAACAGAAACACAAATAAAACAAGGTCGTGTACTGATCAGTTGATGACAATATTGTGACCAAAGGCTCCCAGGAACCTAACCCTAGGAACATTTGTTTGCAGTAACTTTATATAGGACATAATTACTGTGAATAATCAGAATTGACTATTTTTTCCCATTGTGTAGGATGTATTTTCACTTTCTTTCTCTTTTTTTTAAAAAATATGACTGGTAAGGGGATCTTAACCCTTGACTTGGTGTTGTCAGCACCACACTCTCCCAAGTGAGCCACTGGCTGGCCCCTGTATTTTCACTTTCTTGATAATGTCATTTGAGCACACAAAGTTTTAGTTTTGCTGAAGTCAAATTTATCTGGGTTTTTTTGTTGTTGTTTTTTGTTGCTTGTACTTTTGGTGTCATATGTAAGAATCCATTGCCAAATGCAAAGTTATAAAGATTTACCCTTATGTTTTCTTCTAGGAGTTTTATTGTTTTAGCTCTTACATCTAAGTCATTAATTTATTTTGAATTAATTTTTACATATGGTGTGAGGTAGGGGTCCAACTTTATTCTTTCATATGTGGAAATCCAGTTTTCCCAGAACCATCTGTTGAAGCAACTATTTTTCCCCCATTGGATGGACTTGGCACCCTTGTCAAAAATCAATTGGCTATATATGTTAAGGTTACTTCTGGACTCAGTTCTATTCTGTTGGTCTATATTTCTGTCTTTATACCAGTACCACAATGTTTTGATTATTGTATCTTTGTCATAAGGTTTGGAATCAGGGGTGTGAGTCCTTCAATTTTCTTCTTTTTTTTCAGGATTTTTTTTTTTTGTTGTTTGGATCTATTTGGCTCCCCTTACAATTCCATGTGAGTTTGAGGATTGGCTTTTGCAGTAAAAAAAAAAAAAAGAAAAAAGAAAAAAGAGGCTGTTGGAAATTTGACAAGGATTATGTTGAATCTGTAGATTGCTTGGGGTAGTATTGACATCTTAATGTTATATCTTCCTATCCATGAACATAGGATTTCATTATATGTATTTGGGTCTTATGGTCTTATTTAACTTCTTTCAGCAATGTTTTGCAGTTTTCAGTGCACAAGTCTTTTGCCTTCTTGGTTAAATTTATTCCTAGGTATTTTATTCTTTTAGATGCTGTTGTTAATGGAATTTCTTTCTTAATTTCCAGTTTGTTTGGTTCATTGCTGGTGTATAAAAACACAACTGATTTTTGCTTGTTGATCTTGTAAACTATAACTTTGCTGAATTTGTTTATTAGCTCTAGTAGCTTTCATGTGGATTCTTTGGGATTTTCTATATATATAGGATCTTGTCACCTGTGAATAGATACAGTTTTACTTATTCCTTTCCAATTTGGCTGCCTTTTATTTCTTTTCTTTTTTTTTTTTTTTTGTGTGTGTAATTGCTTTGGCTAGAACTTCTAGTAGTATGTTTTTTTAAAAAAAGGTAAAAAAGAAAACAAGGGAAAAACAAAAAATCAAATACTTCTCCCAATCTTTGACCATTGGCTCTGCACTGGGGTACTCCAACACTTAGCCAGGCTTGCACTGAGTTTAGGGATCAGCCCAAGATGAAAGCTTAGGGTCTTCCTATGTCTTTTCTGAGCATGCTTCTTACCCTGGGCACCTGTGTGGCTTTTTTAATTCTCCCATGTACACAGGCACTTTTGAAGGTCCTAATTTCCCAAAGAATTTCCCCCAGTCTTTCTTCTCAGGCCTTCACAACCTATTGTATGTCTCCATTACAATCTTCTGTCCTGAGAGTTTGCATGTTGTTAGTTCTCTTTGGCACTGTTTTTGAGCAATGCCCACTGCTTTTTGTTCTGAGTTTGAAATTGGGTAAAACAGAAATATACGTCAGCTGTTCAGATAGCTCCCAGACAAGTTAGAACAGGCATACTTAATAGTTTGTAAATAAGGTCTACTCAGTGACAGGGTCGCACACTGAGAACAGGGACTGTTTATTATCTCCTCACTAGAACTTAAGTTCCATGAGAGCAAGGATCTTGTTTGTCTTATCTATCACTGTATCCTCTACTCTGAAAACAGTGCTTGGCTTTTAGCAGATACTCAACAAATTTTAGTTGAATCATGAAATGTAACTATAAAAATCTATAGAATATGGAACATACATGAATGAGCTTAAAATGTTAATGTAAGTTGTTAAATACTCATGAGAATTAGTGAGATGGGACTATGCCAGCAATGGAAGGATAGATTTTGCTCAAAAGAAACAAAAAGTTGGAAAAGGAGAAAAAGGAATTCTTACAAAAATCCATGGGAGCTGAGCAGGGTAGCTCAGAGGAAAACTTCTGGGGAAGAAAAGGAGAGAAAGAGATGTGATTTCATTATGGAAGGTGTTTTAAGCCTGTAATTCTTTTTCCTGGCAC
This sequence comes from Cynocephalus volans, assembly GCF_027409185.1. NCBI lineage: Eukaryota > Metazoa > Chordata > Mammalia > Dermoptera > Cynocephalidae > Cynocephalus > Cynocephalus volans. The sequence continues at coordinate 77,158,371 of NC_084474.1, read as the reverse complement.
ATCTGTAGTTAAATAATTTGCTTGCTTACATGTTTATCACTTGTCTTCCCCACCTTAATATGGGCTTCATGAGAGCATGGACCATGAGTGGCATATCCTTAGCTCTTGGCATGGAGTAGGCCCTCAATTAAATACACTGAATGATGCACAGAATGCATAAGTGAATACTGTGTGCCAAGCACGGCCCTAGAGGCGCATGCAATGTAGATTAATCCATTTAACAAATATTGAGTGAGGACCTACTGGATGCCAGACACTGTGTTTGGTGCTAGGCACAGAGATGAGTGACCCAGTCCCTGCCTAGAACGAGCTTATGGTCCACTGCGGGTGATGGACAAGTGTGTATGGACCAAAAAAGTGAGCATGGACACTAGCTATGGGAGACATAAAAGACCCTGGTAGGGAGAAGCATATGGTGCTATGTGAACCCAGACAAGGGCTATGTGACCCAGGCTGGGGGATCAGGAAAGGCTTCCGGGAGTCAGTCAGAAGAAGGGCACCTTGATGGGCCTTCCTGACAAAGGAAACAGTGAGCTGTGACCCGGTAAGGGCAGGGCAGGTTGCAGAAGGGAAAGACTCGGAGGAAAGCATGTGGGAGGCCTGTTCAGGAGTGGGGGAGACATGAAAGCTTTAGGGGTGATGGATATGTTCAGCATTTTGATTGGGGGAAGCTTTCATGGGTGTGTACATATGTCAAAACTCATCGCCTTAAATGTGTGTAGTTTATGGTTCCTCAATTATATCTCAATAAAGGCATAAAAATGAAAACTCTAAAAAACAAAATTTAACAATATGTGGTAGGCTGTTAACAGCTTGTAGATGGTTTTGAATGTTTAGGTAAGGTCTGTGTCATTAGAAAGGTGTCAAGCTTTTTCAAAGTACCTCTAACATCTCCTTTTGGCCAGGGAAGAATGCAGTAACCTCAGATACCCATCTTTAAGGGCTGGATAAGAACTTCCTTTGGCTTCTTCTTGCCTCACAGAAGGTCTGTATTTCTGGACAATGCCAGAAATTCTTTGAGGATAACCCGTCTCCCACCTTGGGTTAAAGCCTGTGGTCAGAGATGATATTTTGCTCGGTGTCCTGGAGGGGAGTAACTTTGAGGGGTACAGGTTGAGATTGAGAGGGGTCCAAGACTGGGAGGGGCATGGAAGTCTCCAGTTTCTAAGTATAGTGAGATTGGTCCTGTTCTCTGGACACAGGGAGGCTAGACTCTGGGCCCTGGGCCTCCTGGCCAAGGCCAAGGCAAAGATCCCAGTACTCTGCTGGCACAGTGGCTGCAATCATGTAGACTAGACAGATATATGTACATGGCTTCCCTGTCACCTCCCCACCCCATAGCCTCTCCTGAGCCCCCAGCAGACCACTAGAATCTTCAGCCTTCAGCCACTGCTCTTTGGACTGGCTAGGACATCTGATGCTTCAGCCCATTGCAGTCTCTTGGCCGGTAACCTGGACAGAGACACACAGTGAGGTTAGTCATTCTCTTCTGGGTGCTTATATTGCCCAGGCTAGGGAGGCCATGCTTGAGATGTGTATAAGGAGGGCAGAGAAAGCCATTCTGCAAAGACACACACAGAGAAGAAGTGAGAGTTCCCAAGACTCCAGAATATGGAGCAGGCAGAGCCAGCCAGTGACAGCCTCGGTTCTGCACATCTTCATGAAGCTCTGCAATTTTGTTTTTGGGGGACAGTTGACAACATGAAATTTTATGTCAATTAGTTGACTTTGAACTGGCCTCTTCTACTTACTACCTGGGACTTTGGGCAGGTTATCCCTCAGATCCTGCTTCCTCATCTGTAAAAATGACAATAATAATGTCTAATTCAGAGAGAGAGATTGTAAGAATTAACTGAAATAAAGTTAATAGGGTGCCCATAGCACAACCTAGTACATAAAAGATGCTCAGTAAATGTTGGTTCCTCCCCTCCCCACTCACAGATAGGACATGAACATGTGACTTAGAACTCTGCTATTTCCTGTTGCTCTTTCCTTTCATTCACCCATTCACCCATCCGTTCAATGGGCATTGAACAGGCCTAGCTGCTCTGGTCCAATCCCTGTCTGGGGCCTGGGTTTACAAGAGTGCTAAATGCCACAGTAGACAGATAGAAGCATGGGGGAATTACAGGGAAGAGGAAGGAGAGGTGCCTAGAGGAGGCAATGTCTACCTTTTGATGGGAAACAGCCTCCTCAATCAAAAATCAGATTTTTATGGGTAAAAATCTATAGAAACAGATTTTTATCATAACCATACAATTTTAGTTACTTGTAGAATTTCCATTTACTTCCTAACATTGCTTAACACCTGGCATTTCCTAAGTGTTTAATCCAGGGGAGCCTTAGAAGAGGGTGGAACTTCCAAAACCAAATAGCATTCAAAAGGAAAAAGCTAAAAGAAATCCTCCATGTCTGCGTTTGCTTTGTTCTTATTTTGCACTGGAGGAGGAATTTTGAATGAATGTTATACCCACTTGCTATCTATCTGACAGGCATTTTATATGCATTATTCTAATCAATGCCCATTTCGCAAATTGGGTTGCACAGCTAGTGAATAACTGAACCAGAATCATAAACCCAGATAAATCTGGCATTTGCGACCCTTTGACACAGTGCTGCATTGCCTCTTCTGCCAGGGCAGGACATATTAGAATTAGGGTAAATATCTCTACCTTCTTTGGACTTCATTACTTCTGGGTGATGATGTTATGGATTACTTTTTTTCCTTCTATTCCAAATTTTTGCTCATGTGAAGTATTACGTTTCTGATGGGAAAAAAAATTTTTTTTAAATGTATCTGCTGTGGATGAATTCATCAGTAACTAATGCCTGGAAACTGTCTTAGTGGAGCTTCCCATTTGAGGCTGTTGGATACTCGGGTTGGTCCTAGATTTTGGGAGTAATCAGCAGAAAAAAAATGGATTTGAAACCTGGGGGAGTGAATTTTCCCCTAGGATGAGTTTGTGGAGTAGAAAATTGGGTTGAAGAATGAACACTGGAAGACAAATGGTGGGAGAGGAACTGGTGACAGTGAGGAGAAATAGGAAAAAACCAGGGAAAGCCTCCATGTTTATGGTTGTACTTGCTGTGTGATGTGGTACAGTGATACTGTGCTGTGCAATACTGGCCAGTATTTTGTCAACAGTCTCCACTTTCTAGATGAAAAAATATCTTGACAGTATAAGAATTCTAGTAAATGTTAGTCTTAGAATTCTGAGATTTAGTGTTTTTCTCCAGGTAGAGAAAATTGTTATTCGTGGTGTTGTCTCTTCTCTGGAGACTTGGGGAATACTGACCCAGTTTTATATTTCCCAGCCCTTAGCCATCTAATAACAGATCCTGAGCAAGTTACTTAACCTCTCTAAGCCCCAGTATCTTCATTTGCAAAATGGGAATCACTGTGCCTGTCACAAGGTGGTTGTTAGGAGAAGATAGAAAGTGTAAAAAAATGGATACAAAATTGTAGAGAGACAGGAAAAATAAGATCTAGTGTCCTAAAAGCAATACAGGGAGACTACACCCAACAACAAATTATCGTATAATTTCAAGTAGCTGGTTGAAAGGATGTGGAATGTTCCCAAAACAAAGAGGTGACAAATGTTTGAGGTGATGGATATGCTAAACACCCTTATATGATTATTACACACAGTGTAAATGTACCCAGATATCATACTGTACTCCATAAATATATACAATTATCATGAGCCAATTAAGAAAAATTTTTTCAGAGACAGAAATAGATTAGAGGTTACCAGAAACGGGGGTGGAGGGGTAGGGCGAGGGGGAGGAATAACGAGAATTTATTGCTTAATGAGTACAGAGTTTACGTTTAGGATGGCAACAAAGTTTTGGAAATAGAGGTAGTGGTTACACAGTTTTGTGACTACAATTAATTCCACGCAATTGCATGTTTAAAAATGCTTAAAATGTCAATTGTTATGTTATATATATTTTACCACGATAAAAAAATAAATAAGAAAGTGCTTAACACATTGCCAGGGATATTGTCAGTGGTGAAAAAATGATACCTACGAGTTTCAAACAGCTTCCCTGGGGTCAGAGCTTTTATTTTTATTTTTATTTTTTAAATTAATTAATTAATTTATTTTTAAGATGACTGGTAAGGGGATCTTAACCTTTGACTTGGTGTTGTCAGCACCAGGCTCTCCCAAGTGAGTAACCGGCCATCCCTATATGGGATCCGAACCAGTGGCCTTGGTGTTATCAGCACCACACTCTCCCAAGTGAGCCACGGGCCGTCCCTGGGGTCAGAGCTTGTTGATGCGCGCCGTCCATCTCTTGACACGAAGTCAAACCCTCTGTCCTGGGGTTCGGTCAGTTTGAGAGCCAGATAAAAATCTCAAGGCAACCACCATCCCCAGTCAGCGGCCGGCCACGTCCCCGCCTGCCTCTCCAAAAACTACAAGTCCCAGAATGCCGGGCTCCGGGCTCCGGTGGTCCCGCCCCTTCCGGTTGGGCCCGCTCTGGGCGCCACCGCCTCCCGTTGCCCCCACCGTGGGCGCACGATGGAGATCGGGTGCTGGCTGTTCGGAGGCGAGTTCGAGGACTCGGTGTTCGAAGAGAAGCCCGAGCGACGGGCTGGCCTCCCCGCGTCCTACCGCGCCAAGCGCTGCGAGCGGCAGGTGAGAGGGCGGGGCCTCCTGGCCTCGCCACGGACCCGGGCCTGGCCTTCCGCGGGTCCCCAGTCCGACCGCGCCTCACACGCCCCAGCCCCGCGTCGCCGCCCGTCGCCTCCCCGCTCTGGGCCTGCCGCGCTCAGGCCTGCCGGTCCGCCCCTCCCCTCCGCCGAGGAAGCGGCGTCCCTGCGCCCGGCCCGGGTCCACGCACGGCTGTCCCCGCGCTGTCAGCACCTTGACTCCCACCCGGCATTCGGCCGGCCTGGTGTCGCGTCCTGCGCCGAAAGCCCCCGTACCTCGGTTTGCCTTCACGGATCCGGCAGCCGGGCAGCCGGGGCCCGCTTTTACACCGAGTGTTGCCTGCCGTCCTTCGTGGACTCTCCCTGCCCACACTGACCCCGCTCTGACGGTCACAGTCGTTCAGTGAGACCCGCTTCTCAAGGCTCGTCTGAAATGCCACCTTCTCCAGGAAGCCTTTTTATTTTTTTCTTTCTCTCTCTCTCTCTTTTTTCTTCTTTTTTCTTCCAGGAAGACGAAAATATTCCTTCTTCCAACCAAATATTTTGTTTGATCCGCTTATCCCTTCTAGCTTCTGTTTAAAGCACTCGTCAGTATTCTGAGTCCTCAGAGCCGGAGCGATAAATGATCACACGAGAGGGATCCTTAACGTGATGCCCTCTGCAGCGCCTAAGTTTTTGTTCCTAATGGGAACCGCGTGAATATTCTTGAACTAATAGAGTATTACTTTGTATGACTTCATGAGTATAAATCTCATCTCACCAGTCATAACTAATATTTACGGAAAACCGAAGGGTTCCAGCCACAGCTGAGTTCCTGTGCCAGACATCTATAATTACTGAATGGCATTTTTGTTTTATTTCAGTTACACTTTCTTCTTAGCACATCAGTCCTTCAAAATTGTCTTCAGTACTCCATCATGTGGGCTAAAAACAGGGAATGGGCTTGGGAAATCACGTGGTGGAGCATATAAAAGCTCTGGTTGTGAGACGGGACCCTTGAATTCCGGTGTCAGCTTTACCTCTTGCCTTTCACGGTGACATTTTCTGGTTTGTCATTTGGGAAAAATAGTACTTGCTGGCTCATGGGATTAATTGTGAGAGTGAAATGAGATAAAATGAGCTAATGCATATAAAAGTACTTTGTCAGGTGTGATATGCTGTGTAAAGTGAAATCCAGAAATCACTTGAGTTTAGAACTTGTTTGCTATATGAATATGAAAATATACTGCTCATAGATAAACTTAGAGAGGACTTATTCAAGTCACGTTGGTTTCCCTAGGTGTAAAACTAGGAGTTCGGGTTGGAAGATTTCTGTTGTCCCTGCCTACTCAGATTTTGTGTGGGACCAGATAGTTCTCACCTCTTAGTCACACCCTTGTTCACAGCTCTTCCCTCCTTCCTCTTATCAGAGAGGGGTATTTCAAAGCATCCCCTGTCTGAATTCTTGCAGTCCTGTGGGTTATATGGGAGAATAAAAGTTAATTTTGCTTGATTATTTCCAAGTAGGATAATGAAAATTTGATGGAGGTTTGTAGGTATGCGGTTATTGTTCAAGAAGTTGGGACTGGCTAATCTAAAACGGTATGTGACTAGAGAGCAAGGAGTATAAAGAAAGGAAAGTTATACGCTAAGTACATAGACTTGTTCAGTTATACAGTACTTAAGGGAGAACAGAAGAACAGTGGTTCCTAGCTTTCTCCACTGTGATGGATCAGGCTGAGGAGAGAAGCTAATTTTACTAAGATAACAGGGGGGCATTGATACCCAGGTGACTCTTATAGAACCAAGCAATTTTGATGTAATGGTGGAAACATCAGAAAAGTAGTTACATTTGAATTAATAGTATTTAACTGGAGATAGACTTTATTCAGCCTCAATGTGATTTACTGTGAGTGAAAGGGAGTACAAGATACTTCTTTGGAGCTGGAAAGACTGGCGCACAGAGTGCTTTTCCTCGTTTCTTATGTTCTTTATTCTATAGTCAAATCTCAGTCTCCCTTTCCTTTCAGTTTCCCTTATCTTTCTGGATAAAGTATCCCAGATGGGCATTTCCTCAGACTTTTGTCCTATAGGTCTTTTCATTGAAGCCTCCTTTCACTCTTAATTTCTGTCTCCTTCTTTGCTTAGATTCTGCTTTTTTGGCTTTATGACATTTTCATAATAACATCATAGCTATAATAATTCTTTCGTGTGTCCTTTTCATAAAGAGTTGTCAATCCCTATTCCATCCACTCTAAAATTTCTCTTCAAGAAAATATTTCAAAGAACCAGTGTGAATTGCACTAGATAAATGTAGGTTCCAAGACACCGCAACCCCATATTGAAAATGTTTTAGATAAAACCATGTATTTGTGTGTTTCTTTTTTAGAGAGTTATCATATTGTTGGTATGTTTATTACTTGTGATAATTTAATAAAAACTGGTCCATCATCAAAATTGTCATTCTTTGTCAAATGTTTTCCCTTGAGTGTCATACTGAAGTATGTCTTTTTTGAGATTTAACCAATTATGTTATGGGAAATTGCTTCTGAGTATGAAATGGAAAAGCATAGCTTCACTCTCTGTGATATGCTATTTTCACAATTTCTAGTGGTTTTATGAAGAAGCAGAGAGCAGTGATGATGTTGAAGCTCTAACTATCAAGAAATTCAGAGGGGACCTGGCCTACAGACGACAAGAGTATCAGGTAGAATTCAACATATATGAGATTGTGGTACTTGAAGTGGGCTCTTGTTTTATCAGTTGCAGCGTATGTAAATAACAGTGTTCTAAGTTATGAGTGTGTTGCTTGTGAAAATGAATTTAATCTTTTATGATGTGTGTTTATAATCTTAGACTCTAGTTTCTGTCCTTTTCTACGTGGCTCTACATAATTTGTTTTGTTTGCGGTAACTCCAACAAAAGGATCTTTATGGGGTCTTTCTAGGTCTGTTTCCCCAGGTTCTATACCTCCTCATTACATTGGGCCTCCTGCAAAGATAACAATATAGTGCCACAGGAGCAAAGCACCCCAAAATGTGTTAGAAAAGCAAAGAACTAACAACTAGATGCCAGGTTGCTTTACATATATATCTTATTTCATCTTCATGAGAATGCTGTTGTTATGTTGCTGATGAAAACGTTATACAGCAAGTTAGTGGCAAAACCAGTATTGAAAGCCTGGTTTATTTCCCTCCAGAATGGTCTTTCTACCATATCAGATAGTAGTAGTTATATTCTCCCACCATTTCATCTCTACCATTTAAAAATGGTACTGATTAAAATACTCAAGTCTTCCTTAGCTCATGTTAGGGTCAATTAATTTTTAATTTTTTTATTTATTATTTTTCTTAATTTTATTTTGTCGATATACAATGTGGCTGATTATTGTGGCCCATTACAGAAACCTGCCTCCTTCCTCCCACCCAACAATGTCCTTTCTGTTTGCTTGTCGTATCAACTTCAAGGAATTGTAGTTGTTATGTCTTCTTCCCCCCCTGTTTTTCTTTGTGTGTGTGTGTGTGTGTGTGTGTGAATTTATTTATTTATTTTTAGCTCCCACCAATAAGTGAGAACGTGTGGTATTACACTTTCTGTGCTTGACTTATTTCACTTAATATAATTCTCTCAAGGTCCATCCATGTTGTTGCAAATGGCAGTATTTCATTCGTTTTTATAGCTGAGTAGTATTCCATTGTGTAGATATACCACATTTTCCGTATCCACTCATCCGATGATGGACATTTGGGCTGGTTCCAGCTCTTGGCTATTGTAAAGAGTGCTGCAATGAACATTGGAGAAGAGGTATACCTTCGACTTGATGATTTCCATTCCTCTGGGTATATTCCCAGCAGTGGGATATCTGGGTCATATGGTAGATCTATCTGCAATTGTTTGAGGAATCTCCATACCATTTTCCATAGAGGCTGCACCATTTTGCAGTCCCACCAACAATGTATGAGAGTTCCTTTTTCTCCGCAACCTCGCCAGCATTTATCGGTCAGAGTCTTGGATTTTAGCCATCCTAACTGGGGTGAGATGGTATCTCAGTGTAGTTTTGATTTGCATTTCCCGGATGCTGAGTGATATTGAGCATTTTTTCATATGTCTGTTGGCCATTCATATATCTTCCTTAGAGAAATGCCTACTTAGCTCCTTTGCCCAATTTTTTAATTGGCTTGCTTGTTTTTTTCTTGTAAAGTTGTTTGAGTTCCTTGTATATTCTGGATATTAATCCTTTGTCAGATGTATATTTTGCAAATATTTTCTCCCACTCTGTTGGTTGTCTTTTAACTCTGTTAATTGTTACTTTTGCTGTGCAGAAGCTCTTTAGTTTGATATAATCCCATTTGTTTATTTTTCCTTTAGTTGCCCGTGCTTTTGGGGTCGTATTCATGAAGTCTGTGTCCAGTCTGATTTCCTGAAGTGTTTCTCCTATGTTTTCTTTAAGAAGTTTTATTGTTTCAGGGTGTATATTTAATTCTTTAATCCATTTTGAGTTGACTTTAGTGTATGGTGAAAGGTATGGGTCTAGTTTCATTCTCCTGCATATGGATATCCAGTTCTCCCAGCACCATTTGCTAAAGAGGCAGTCTCTTCCCCAGCATATAGGCTTGGTGCCTTTGTCAAAGATTAGATGGCTGTAGGTGTGTGGGTTGATTTATGGATTCTCTGTTCTATTCCATTGATCAGTGTGTCTGTTTTTATGCCAGTACCATACTGTTTTGGTTATTATAGCTTTGTAGTATAGTTTAAAGCCAGGTAGTGTTATGCCTCCAGCTTTAGTTTTTTTGCTCAGCGTTGCTTTGGCTATGCGTGGTCTTTTATTATTCCATATAAATGTCTGGATAGTTCTTTCCATTTCTGAGAAAAATGTCATTGGAATTTTGATGGGGATTGCATTGAATTTGTAGATCACTTTGGGTAGTATGGACATTTTCACTATGTTGATTCTTCCAATCCAAGAGCATGGGATATCTTTCCATCTTCTTGTATCCTCTCTAATTTCTCTCAGCAGTGGTTTGTAGTTCTCATGATAGAGATTTTTCACCTCCTTGGTTAACTCAATTCCTAAGTATTTTATTTTTTTGGTGGCTATTGTAAATGGGCAGGCTTTCTTGATTTCTCTTTCTGCATGTTCACTATTGGAGAATAGAAATGCTACTGATTTTTGTGTGTTGATTTTGTATCCTGCTACTGTGCTGAAATCATTTATCAACTCCAAGAGTTTTTTTGTAGAGGCTTTAGGCTGTTCAATATATAGGATCATGTCATTTGCAAACAGGGACAGTTTGACTTCTTCTTTTCCAATCTGGATGCCCTTTATTTCCTTCTCTTCTCTGATTGCTCTGGCTAGTACTTCCAACACTATGTTGAATAGGAGTGGTGAGAGTGGGCATCCTTGTCTAGTTCCTGTTCTTAAAGGAAAAGCTTTCAGCTTTTCCCCATTCAGGATGATATTGGCAGTGGGTTTGTCATATATGGCTTTAATTATGTTGAGATACTTTCCCTCTATACCTAACTTATAGAGGGTCTTTGTCATGAATGAGTGTTGAATTTTATCAAATGCTTTTTCAGCATCTATAGAGATGATCATATGGTCCTTGTGTTTGATTTTATTAATATGGTGTATCACATTTATTGATTTGTGTATGTTGAACCAACCTTGCATCCCTGGGATGAATCCTACTTGATCGTGGTGAATAATTTTACGTATGTGTTGCTGTATTCTGTTTGCTAGTATTTTAGTGAGGATTTTTGCATCTATATTCATCAAGGATATCGGCCTGTAGTATTCTTTTTTGGTTTTATCTTTACCTGGTTTTGGTATCAGGATGATGTTTGCTTCATAGAATGAGTTTGGGAGATTTGCGTCCGTTTCAATCTTTTGGAATAGTTTGTAAAGAATCGGTGTCAATTCCTCTTTGAATGTTTGGTAAAATTCTGCTGTGAATCCATCTGGTCCTGGGCTTTTCTTTGTTGGGAGCCTTCTGATAACAGCTTCAATCTCCTTTATTGTTATTGGTCTGTTCAGATTTTCTACGTCTTCATGGCTCAGTTTTGGGAGCTTGTGTGTGTCCGGAAATTTATCCATTTCCTCCAGATTTTCAGATTTGTTGGTGTATAGTTGTTATAGTAGTCGCGAATGATTCCTTGTATTTCAGATGAATCAGTTGTAATATCACCATTTTCATTTCCTATTTTTGTTATTTGAATCTTCTCTCTTCTTTTTTTGTTAGCCATGCTAATGGTTTGTCAATTTTATTTATCTTTTCAAAAAACCAACTTTTTGATTCATTGATCTTTTGTATTGTTTTTTGGGTTTCAATTTCATTAATTTCTGCTCTGATCTTAATGATTTCTTTCTGTCTGTTAACTTTAGGTTTGCATTATTCTTTTTTTTCTAGTTCTTTAAGGTGAAGTTTTAGGTTGTTCACTTGCCATCTTTCCATTCTTCTGAGGTGAGCATTTAATGCAGTAAATTTCCCCCTTAGTACTGCTTTTGCAGTATCCCACAGGTTTTGGTATGATGTATCATTATTTTCATTAGTTTCAATAAATTTTTTGATTTCCTGCTTGATTTCTTCTTGGACCCATATGTCATTAAGTAGAATGCTGTTTAATTCCCATGTGTTTGTATAGTTTCCAGAATTTTGTTTGTTGTTGATTTCTAATTTTAATCCATTGTGGTCCGAGAAAATTCATGGGATAACTCCAATTTTTTTGAATTTGTTGAGACTTGATTTGTGACCTAATATGTGATCTATCCTGGAGAATGATCCATGTGCTTATGAGAGGAATGAATATTCTGAGGTTGTTGGATGGAATGTTCTGTAGATATCTGCCAAGTCCAATTGGTCTAGAGTGTTGTTTAGATCTTGTGTTTCTCTGCTGATTCCTTGCCTAGATGACCTGTCCAATATTGACAGTGGGGTGTTCAGGTCCCCTGCTATTATGTTATTAGTGTCTATTTCCTTCTTTAGGTCTAATAGAGTTTGTTTTATAAATCTGGCTGCTCCAACATTGGTTGCATACATATTTATGATTGTTATGTCTTCTTGATGGATCAGCCCTTTTATCATTACATAGTGTCCCTCATTGTCTCTTTTTATGGTTTTTAGCTTAAAGTCTGTTTTGTCAGATATAAGAATAGCTACTCCAGCTCGTTTTTCTTTTCTGTTTGCATGGTAAATCTTTTTCCATCCTTTCACTGTTAGTCTGTGTGAGTCTTTATGGGTGAGGTGGGTCTCTTGCAGGCAGCATATTGTTGGGTCCTCCTTTTTAATCCAGTCAGCCAGTCTGTGTCTTTTGATTGGGGAATTTAAGCCTTTTCCATTAAGAGTTGTCATTGAAAAGTGTTGATTTAATCTTAGCATTTTATTGATTATTGTTTGGATGTCTTAGGTGTCTTTTGTTCCTTGCTTTCTGATTTACTGTTTGTTTTCTGTGTTTGTTGGTTCCTTAGGTTGTAGATAGCCTTTTTGTTTGTTTTCTCTTCATGAATGCCATTTTTATTATACTAGTGGGTTTTGATTTTTCTTGGGTTTTTATGGTAGTGGTAGTTATTCAGGAAGCTAACCTAGTACTCCCTTGAGAATTTCTTGTAAGAGTGGTCGTGTGGTGGTGAACTCCTGCAGTTTTTGTTTGTCTGAGAAATATACTATTTGCCCTTCATTTCGGAAGGATAGCCTTGCAGGGTAGAGTATTCTTGGCTGACAATCTCTGTCTTTTATTATTTTGAATATATCATCCCATTCCTTTCTGGCTTTTAGGGTTTGTGATGAAAAGTCTGATGTTAGCCTGATTGGGGCTCCCTTATAGGTGATTTGACGCTTCTCTCTTGCAGCTTTTAAGATTCTTTCTTTGTCTTTGAGTTTTGCCAATTTGACTATAACATGTCTTGGAGAAGACCTTTTTGGGTTGAATACGTTTGGAGATTGTTGAGTTTCCTGGATCTGAAGATCTGTGATTTTTCCTATACCTGGGAAGTTTTCTGCCACTATTTTGTTGAATATGTTTTCAGTGCAATCTCCTTTTTCCTCCCCTTCTGGAATACCCATGACTCGGATATTTGAGCGTTTAACGTTGTCTGATATCTCTCTCAGATTTTCTTCAATGCCTTTGATTCTTTTTTCTTTTTTTTTTTTTGTCTGCTTGTGTTATTTCCAACAGCCCATCTTCAAGTTCAGAAGTTCTCTCTTCACCTTCCGCAAGCCTGCTGGTTAAACTCTCTGTTGTGTTTTTTATTTCGCTGAATAACTTCTTCAGTTTGGCAAGTTCTGCTACATGTTTTTTCAGGGCATTGATTTCCTTGTACATTTCCTCTTTCAGGTCCTGTATACTTTTCCTCATTTCATCATGATGTCTAGCTGACTTTTCTTGTATCTCATTCAGTTTCCTTAGAATTATCACTTGAAATTCCTTGTCAGTCATTTCAAGGGCTTCTTGTTCTATAGGATGTAGAGCTTGAGAGTTATTATCCTTTGGTGCTGTACTTTCTTGATTTTTCGTATTTCTGGTATCTTTTCTTTGATGTTTAGTCATTGTGGCAGGGGGTTTCACAGTCCACAGGTTTGACACTATTGACTGACTAAGATGTTGCTGTGGTTGCCAATTTGGTACGACTACCTCAGTGACTACTCAGTTGGCCAATAGTGCCTTGCATGTGTGGTTGCCTCTGGTCTTGGGCCTCTCTGGGGAGCCACCTCTCTGGTCAGCTTGGACTCTGCTGGGCTGCTGGATCACTGGGCGGTACCGCAGAGTGTGGTCTCTGCTGAGCTTCCACCTCCCGTGCTGGACTTCTCCCTGTTCCATGCGCTCTGGCCCGGGCTGCTGGGAGGCGCGGAGGTACCACAGAGCATGTGGTCTCTGCAGAGCTTCCCCTTCAGCTGCAGGATGGAGCTGGGTGGTGGCGGTGAAGCCTACCTGCTGCTGGAGTGCGGGGCAGCGGCCCCCCCCCCCCCACAGGGTGTATGGACTCTATGGAGCTTCTATCTCCCTTGCTGGATGACTCTGTGCTCCGTATGTATTGGGCCGGGCTGCTGGATCGCACGGCAGCAGTGTGGTCCCCGTGGAGTTCCCGCCTCCCATGCCAGACGTCTCCCTGCTCCGAGTGCACTAGGCCAGGCTGGGAATAGAGCCGGGTGCCTGCGGTGAAGCCTACCTGCTGGATCCCGCAGTGGCGGCCCCACAGGGTGTGTTGTTTCTGCGGAGCCTCTGGCTCCCCTGCTGGACGTCTCCCCATTCTGTGCACACTGGGCTGGGCTGGGCTGGGCTGGGAATGGAGCTGGGTGGTGGCAGTGAAGCCTATTTGCTGGATTGTGCAATGGCAGCCCCGCAGGGCATGTGGTCTCTGCCGAGCTTCTACCTCCCCCGCTGGACGTCTCGCCGTTCCATATGTACTTGATGTTATGTTTTTGTAGTTTAAATCGGGTGATTTGTGGGAGAGAGTGATGCTAGGGACTGTCTATTCCGCCATCTTGACCGGAAGTTTGTTAGGGTCAATTTAAACATTACATTCTGCCTAAGAAAAAAATCATGACTGTACTGAATCCTTTCTTTTCCACCTGTCTTTTCTTCTCTTCTCATAATTTCCTTTTTTAACAAATAATTGCCAGAAAGCGTTGCAAGAGTATTCCAGTATCTCTGAAAAATTGTCATCTACCAATTTTGCCATGAAAAGGGATGTCCAGGAAGGACAGGCTCGGTGTCTGGCACACCTGGGAAGGCACATGGAAGCGCTGGAGATTGCTACAAACTTGGTGAGTGGTCTCATTGCCTATTTTCACACACTTTCCTATACCAAGGATGGTTGAATTTTTATTTTCTAAAAACAAAACGAAAAACAAACTAGTAGGAAAATCTGTGGTTTTGGATAAGCAGAAGAAAATTGTTAGTAGTGTAAAAACTTTATTATGATGAACAATTTGGAGTTCTAGTCATAATCATTTTCTTGTAATATTTTTCCTGTGTTATGCTCTTTATTGTCTGAAAATCTAATTTGCAGAGATTTTACTCTTGTTCGGAGTAAATACTCAGAGTGGAAGGATTATGAGTGATCTCTTGTCTTTTTAAGATTTTTTTAGACCTTATTTTCTAAAATTTCTACATTGAACATATGTTACTTTTGTAAACAGAAAAAAAGTTACCAAGAAAATGATGAAATACTCATACCAAGCCAAGCTTACTAGTCCTTTTTATTTTTAAATGGAATTTGCAGAGTTTTTTTTAAGGGAAAAAGAAAGGCAGTTTTTGCAGTTCTAGATTCTGTTTGTTTTTATTTTTAGGTTAAGGCATTTATGGTTTGCTTGTATTGATTTTTATGTAAATTTTATATGGGAATTAATGTAAATTAATCAATCCTAGTTTATGCTGACCAGTTTTTTTCCTCAGAGGGAATTAGTGAGGCATTGTGGCACTGATCTTGAACTCTGGATGAGCCAACCAGAGGCCCGCCTAAAGCATGCGTGCAATTGAGCTGTCGCCCTCCATCTCATTAACTGAGAAATCTCTAACCTCTGCTTGCCCAGGGGTCACCACATAGGATCTCAGCCTCTTGCAGTGCGAGGAAACTGTGTTGCTAATTGTTTTAAGAACTTGGAAAACAGCTGTGTTTTGTTCTTTTTCCCTTCTCTACTAATTACTGGTTAATTCTTAAGCTGGAAGAGAGATAATGTTGTTAAGGAAGCGTTGGCATGAACTGTGAACTCAATGGGATTTAATTATGTTGATTCCCAGTCTCCCCGGTCTGCAAATTAACTGCAGTTTGGGCCCATTCAGTGCTTTTTTCTAGACAGCGTCACTGTTCTGCTCTCCAATTGGTTCTTTTCTTCGTAGCATCTCTTACATATCACAGTCGAGCTTCGCCCTCTTTGCCTCTGTCGTTGAAGGCAGTGGCAGCTAGATTAATGGCTGGGGCGAGTTTTCTCTATGGTTCCTTCTAGCTCAGTATATCTCTGTTTCTGTGGCTCAGAGAAGGATCTGTTGCCATTCAGCAGATGCCGTGTCAGGAGTTTCAAAACTGTTTGTCAAGCTCCCGGGCAGCTGTTGGAGTGGAAAATAGGCAGTAGGCTTGTGGGTCTCACCTTTGTCTTTGGGTCTCTTGCACATCTCAGGGGACCCTGCTGGTCTGCATGGTTTTCTCATTTCCTGGTACCTTGTATTACATTTCTTCCCTACTTGAGGACCCTCTTCTGTTATTAGCTCTGGCCTCTGTTTGTTTTTTGTCTCAGTGGTTATTGTCCCCTCTCATTAAGGGGACAGGTCAGTATGTAGTGTTGAGCACAGTAGAGAGTGAGTCCTGGAGTGCTCGTCAGGATATGAACTTTTTATGCTCACAATTTCTACTGAAGTTTATTCACTTCTCTTCTTAATGATTGTTGGATAAAATTTATAATAGAACTTATTTCTTAAACAAATAAGTAGAGTATTTTCTTATAGTGGCTGGTAGGCTTATTTGATAAACTATGGTAAGAAAATGGCTTTGTGATAGTAAATGACTCTTTCCCGTGTATCCACTCAACATTTATTTCAGTCCTGTCATTTGCCCGGTTCTGGGTTCGATGCTAAGGAGACAAACAATATTTACAGCCTGCACATATGGTGCTCATCTAATGTCTGGTGGGTTAGCTAGCTGACATGCAT
Source organism: Cynocephalus volans (assembly GCF_027409185.1). Lineage (NCBI taxonomy): Eukaryota > Metazoa > Chordata > Mammalia > Dermoptera > Cynocephalidae > Cynocephalus > Cynocephalus volans. The sequence goes on along the minus strand of NC_084474.1, from coordinate 77,142,092 downwards.
CAGCTCTTCTCAAGTACCTTTTATTCTGTGATTTCTAGTATAACTTGACTGTAACCCTGCTGCTTATTAGCTACATGACCTCAGCCAAGTTCTCTAACCTCTCTGTGACACAGTTGCCTCATCTATAGAAAAGGGATAATAATAGAATCTATTTTAAAAGATTATCAGAAGGATTAAATGAGTAAAATACTTAGAACTGTACCTGGCGTATGGTAAGCACTCAATAAATGTTAGCTCTCTTCATCAGTACCATCATCTTATTACAGTAGTTGCAGTATTCTAGAAAAATCACTCGAACTTATTTATATGGAATTTAATTTCCAGAGAGGAGTTTACTAATCATTCTGTCAAAACCCCAGCAACAAAATCGTAGTTTGTGTGTAAGAACCTCCACCCTAACACATACTTGCTTTCTCGATATGAAAATGTTTTTGAACAGTATAAAACTCTGTAGACTGATTGCAGAAGAAAGGTAGTATTTGTTACAGATATAGTCTATATGTGTTGCTTTCCTTATTATAAATAAAAGACTTTATAATGTAGGGAAAATTTATTGCTCAACAGTATTTAACATCTGTTATGGCTGAGGTGCTGTGCTGGGAATTCGGCATTGAACAAAAGCTCTTCTGGAGATTAATGGTCTTTTAGGAAGGACAGACACTAAAAACAATAGTAATAATAAAACAAAACATTTTCTGTCTTTGGGAAGGTACAATATCACCAAATAAGTTGCATGGGGCTTTATTTCATATCTTTTTACTAAATATAGGACTATTTAGAGCCGTCCACAGGCTTTCACTTACTGGTCTACCAGTTTCTTTGGGCTGCATACTGGGTTGTTTTGTTCCTATTTCATTTTCAGTGTAGTTTGTGTGGGAGCTTGATCTGGATGCTAGCAGTGTAGGCTTTCCTTAAACTTCACATCAACTTGAAGGTAATCTTAGTCTGCCATCTGCTCTCTCCATAATTTAGAACAAGCAAGCCTGTTTTTCCTAACCCAGAGGGCATTTGTCATATGGCAGGTTAGAGGCTCTGGTTAAGGAGATTTGAAAAGGATTTTCTGATCAGAAGGAAACCAGGCAACCCCCTCTGGCCAAAAAGGATTGGATTTGGTAATAGTTAGCAGGGACGGCATTTGGATTTAATTATGATGCATCATGAAGCACTGAGAGCTTCAGGGCCATCCTGTTTAAGATTTCTAAGCCAAATAAAATTTGGAAATGGAGTTTGTTCAAATCCTCAAGGAAATTACCATTTGGATTTTTAGAAAGCCTCAAATATTAAAATGGAATCACAAGCCAGGATCTAAGACAATTGGTCTGGGTTTTTCAGATATTTAGCTGAAGACAATAAAGATTATAATAAAATTTGAAAATAAACTGACATTTATATTTTTGGTGCTGAACTTTGTCATGCCACTATCACATGAATTTTTACATTATTATGCCATTAGGACATTTGGGAATGGCTAGTGAGTATTTTGCTAGGTAGTATATATTTCTCTAGACTTACGATTTCAAACATGAGGTCTATTGAAATATATTTAGTTCACTCTACTTGTATAGCTACTGAAAAATACTTCTAACTTATGACATATACAACTTTGGTTTTTATGCATCTTCATTTTTATATGTAAAAACATTTTGCAGTTTAAAGATTCTAAATTTTTTTTTTCTCCTCAGGAAAATAAAGCAACCAACACAGACCATTTAACCACTGTGCTCTACCTCCAGTTTGCCATTTGTTCAAGTTTGCAAAACTTGGAGAAGACTATTTTCTGCCTACAGAAACTGATTTCTTTGCACCCTTTGAATCCTTGGAACTGGGGCAGATTGGCAGAGGCTTACCTGAACCTGGGGCCAGGTCTTTCAGCATCAGTTGTGTCATCTCACAAACAGGACAGTTTCACCTCAAGTGACAAAACTGTCAAGTCCTCCTTTCTGCACTCAGGAAGAGACTGTCTTTTGTGTTTCCCTGAAACCTTGCCTGAGAGCTCTGCACTTTCTATGGAAGCAAGTAGCAGTAATAGCCAGAAAAATGAGAAAGCTCCTAAAAATATTCAAAACTGTATGGCAGAAAAGAGAGAAGCGGTGTTGATAGAGACTCAGATGAAAGCATGTGCCTCTTTTATACGAACCAGGTAAGCTAAGAGAGGATTAAACAACACATGGAAATAACTCAGAGTAAAGGTTTTAATTTTCTATTTTCAAGCTTCAAAAAGTTCTAGGCTAGATACTTGGTATGCATTGTTGAATTTTTACTATGGTCTAGACAGAATCCTTTGAACCTGCGTCATTTCAGTATGTAAGATTTAGAAACAAAACTATTTGCCCAAGAATATACTTATGTCATTGCTTAAGATAGAAGGTTAAAATTGGAAAACATTTAAAAATTAGGAAAAGAAAATTAGATGTATAAAACATTGAAAAAGGAAGAGGGGGTATTTTAAAGAAGTAATTTTTCACTCATGTACTCCACAGATATCTTCTAATGAAGAAAATCTGCTCTTGTGTTTGATTTGCTGATAAAATGATACTTCATTCTGCAGATAATTCTCCTGGTTTGCCCACAGAAATTCTAGTAGTTTGGATCCTTGAAGTATGAGTTCGGGAAAAGGGTAGGGGGAATGCACTTCACCAATTCTATAATTTATGGGAAAAGAAACAGGCTCTTTTATGTCTCAAATGGTACCAAAGTGCATAGAGATTTTTTTTTTTTAACTCTAGTGAATTCATGAAATATTAACAATGACACTTACCAAGAAATGGTATCCATTTGGCAATTTAAAAAATTTATTCAGTAGATGCTTATTTAACATTGACTCACTTTAATTCAGAAGCACGTTGAGTGACAGCTGTGTGCCAAGCTTGTGCTTGGTGCTAGGATCATAAAGAAGGTTAAAAAACAAAACAAAAGAGTCCCTTTCCTTATGCTGCTCACTATGTTGGGGAAAATATACGTCTAGCCAGGGACTGGCATCACAGGTGCTAAACAGTGTATCAGTGGTGTGAACAGATTCTATAGGAACCCATGTAAGGGAGCTGTCGGTGTGGCAGAAAGAAGGAAGGCTTTACAGGGGGAATGATGCTTCTGCTGAATGTTCCTGACTAGGAACACTTAACGAGTTGGCCACTAAGTACTAGATGCTTAATGTACACTATTTCATTTTAATCCTCACGACTCTTTGAGGAACACTGAAGTTCCATGTTAGGACTAGAAAACTATTCAAATCATTCCCAAAGTGGCACAGATATGAAGTACAGGGGCAGGATTTGGATCCAGGTCTCTGATTCCAGACCCTGTGTTCTTTCAGGTTATCTTGCTCACTTTGTGTAATATTCCCCAAGTGAGGAAAGGCATGCTAGGTAAAGAGAAAGAAAGCACAGCCTAAAGGGGTAGAGGATCCGGTGGCAAGAGACACACTGGTGGTGGCAACTCAAGGTAGGCTGTAGACCATGATGCCAGGATGGCCGAGTAAGTAAGAGGTAGGACTTGGGAGTAGGCTCTGATTTTGAAGAACTTAGTACATTATTGATGTTGCGTGAATGAGTCTGGACTCTTCCACTTGTCAGCTGTCTGACCTTGCACAAATTACTTAAACTGTCTGGTCTGCAGTGTCCTCATCTTGACAGATGGAGAAATGGGGGGAATGCCTCCTACATGGGGTGGTAGAAGTAAAGTATCTAAAGTACTTCTTGTACTATGCAGTATACAGTAGGCACTTCGTAAATGTTAGCTATTAGTACTTTTACTGTTTTTGTTTTTATTATTAGCATAAGACGTTAGATGTCATCTTAAAGGATTTGGTCCTGGTGCTGAAGGCCTGAAGAATATTTGAAGGTTTTAAATATTGAAGTGGTGTGCTAAGAGCTCTGATTTACAGAGAGGGATCTGGTGGCTGGGATGGTGGATTAGAAGAAGGAATTTGGGGCTAGAGACATCAGTGAAGAGGCTGTGAAGTAATTGGTGGGAAGTGGTGAGGGCCTGACTTATGATAGTGCAGTGGTAACAAAAAGAATTTGATGTCACTGCAGGATGGAATAGGCAGGACTTGGTGTGTGGAGAACGGAAGAGTCTTTGAAGACTGAAGAGTCTCTTGGAGCACAGGTGGATGGTGGTTCCTTTCATTGAGATAGGACACATGGGAGGACAAGCAGAGCAGATTTGGGGTGGAAGTTAATGATTTTAGGCTTGATATACTGAGATTTAGGTGCCTGTAGGACATCCAGCCTAGAGCTCTTTAGGAAATAGGGGAGAGCTCAGAAGAAGGGAGTTGAGACTAAAAAGTTTCAGGAAAGAGATCAGCAATCAAATGGTAGTGAGAAATCATGTAGGGGTCAATTCTGAGAAGAGGGTTTGAAAATTAGTAGGTCATTTGTGACTTTGAGAAGGACATTTCATTGGAGGGATGGGGTGACAGGCAGATTGCAGAAGGCTGAAGGTTTAGGAATGAATGAACGTGAAGTGGAAAAAGTATAAGCTGTGTTTTCAAGTAGTTTACAGAGTGAGAGGGAGGAAAACAAATACATAAGAGGTCACAAATGTAAATGCTTCCAGAGGCCAGTGGGTGATGTCAACAGGTTAGGCTGAAGCAGGCAGATGATCCTTTTACTTGGGAATCAGGTCATGCTCCTTTATAGCATTCTCCAGTAGCTTCCCACTGCACTGCCTCAATTCCACATTTCTTTCCATGGCCTGCAAGATCTTATTTGAGTTCACCCTTCTTTCTTTTCAACTCATATTACTACAGTTTTTTCTCCCTGGCTGTGTTCTGGCCACAATGACCTTTGTGATTTTCAGACACAGGATAGCTCTTGCATCAGGGCCTCTTTCCCCCTGGCCAAGCCCTTCCCCCCAAATATTATCCCTGTGGCTCCTCATCAGTTATGTCTTAGCTTGAACGGTGTCTCAGGAAAGCCTTCTTGCACTGCCCTCTCCGAAGACACTGCATCCATCCTGTCTTGGATTTTTTTCATAGTATTTATCACTACCTGAAATTACTTATTTGCGGTCTCTCTCCTTCCAGTCTATGAGGCAGGCACCTGACTGTTTTGCTCTCCAATATCTCTGAATGCCTAGAGCTAAGTCTGGTACATTCCTCAGTACATGAAATAAGCAAACAGGAGAGCTGAGAGCTTCTGGGTGTAGCAATAAGGACCAGTGAGACATGAGGGAAATTGGAAACATCTGCACATTCAGTATTTTAAAAAACAATGAAGAGAAGGAGCCACGTGAGGACAGGAGGGTGGAAGAATGAGAGAGGACACCAGTTTAGGATCATGATGGGGAAGTTAGTGGAAAAGCAATTGCAAAGTGGTTATCAGAGGGTCATCAAAGATTTGGGCCTGCTTTGAGTAATTCAAGCATGCTAGCAAATCTTATTAGTCCTGGAGGTCAAGTTGCTGTGCGGTCAGAGAGATGGAAGGGTTGTATAACACTCAAAGGCACAAATCCAGAATGCTTGTATGGGAGGAGTCTTTGATGGGAGGCTTGTTCTTTTCACTCCAAATTATTTATGCTTTCAATCACTTGACTGCTGCAGGAAGCTCTTTTGAGGTGGTGTTTCCTAAAGATTTCTTTGAGAAGTTTTGGTCTATTAATTTTAGAAAAGATGAATCTCCAATGTAAAGTTGGGTAATTTATTCAGAGTAAGAAGCTTTAGGGATTCAGATGGTAGTTTGTGAGGGTGGGTACCTTCTTTTTAGCCTAGTAGCACTCACCTTAACCCAAACGCCTGGGCTCTGTGTGGACATTACCTTGCTGCTTTCCTTTATGTGGAGCCTACACATTGCAGCTTTTCGGTTTTTTAGGCTTTTGCTTCAGCTCACCCAATCTCAGCAAACATCGTTTGCTTTGGAGAGGAACTTAAGGACTCAGCGGGAAATTGAGGATAAAATGAAAGGGTTCAGCTTCAAAGAAGACACTTTGCTGCTGATAGCTGAGGTGAGTGTATCCCCTGGGTTTATGCGAAACAAGGTGACACAGATATTTTTCCTGGCTCTGATACCATTTTTTTAAACACAGGGCCACTTCTCATCTACTGATGGACTTCTGTCTCCCTCTTTTATGTGCCTTTTGATCAATCAACAGTCACCCAAGCGGCCTCTTCATCATCCTTCCCCCGCAGCATGCAGGACCACGGGGGCTGCATGTCATGTCCCTGTTGGTGCTTGCTTCCACCTGCCTGCTGGAACATCAGAAATGCCCAATAATCATGTTTTGGTACTGAATGAATGAATGAGTGCTCAACTTTGTGCAGCAATTTTATATGTTATTTCCTCCATTCATCCTCGTAATAGTCTGTGAGGGTAGGCAGAGCTGGACTTGAGGCTTGGAGAGGCTGAGTCCCCTAAGGTCAGATTTTCAGTGGCAGAGCTGCTCTGTATATAACCTGTGTTTCTGGCTGCAAGTCTGTTTTCTTTCTGCTCTACTCTATTATACTTGGATGATTGCAGAGAAATTCAAATGTTAATTTTTTTTAAACCTTTATTAGCTTTTTAAAAAAATCTGGCTTTTTGTAAAATATACTTTTGAAATTTCTTAAGATGGCATTTGAAGATTATTTATGTATTTAAGTTCTTCATGCGACTTCTTTTTAGTACATAATTGAAACTTGACAGCTCAGGTACTTTTCACATGAGAATAACTCTATCTGTATGCATCCTAATGTCATTCTTTCAAAATATTTATTGTATATATACTATTGCCAGGCTTCTTTCTTCCTTCCCGAAGCTGAGCTCTCTTGTTTTGACGTCTTTTCCCTATTCTGGGATTATGCTCTCCTATCTATTCTCTTTCAGCCTTTTCAACCTTTTCTTCTTCCATGGGCTCTTTCCCTTGAGCCCACAGACACACACAAGATGCCTTGTCTCTTGTAAATTTACCTTAGCTTTTCTTCTTTGTTTTCCTTTACCTTTCTATAGCATTTGTAACTATTGATCTCTCACTTTTTGTTTCCTCATCCCTTTAGTTCTGAGAGGTTACCCTAGTCAGTTTTTCTTCTATATTTCTTAACATTTCTCTGCGTCATGAGACTTCACTAGTTTTTCTGTGTCTTGAGTAATGACATTCTCTAGGGTTTCACTTCTGTTCTTTGTTCTCTCTACCTTTTTCCCAGAGAGGTCACAACCACACCCATAGTTTCGGTTGTCACCTCTGGGTTGACGACACTCCAGTCTGCTATCTTTGGTGTCGTCTTTGAAACACTTGTCTCACATGTCAGATTAATTACCCACTGAGTGGTTAGTCTGAGGTGATTATTGATTATTCTACTGTCACTTCAAGTACAAAATGTCTAAAATGGAACCACTCATCAAAACACTTCCAGTCAGTCTTTCAGTTCCCCTTGGTGCTTAGTATGGTGTAGGGCCTGACGTGGCCCTCAGGAAGTATTTGTTGAGAGGAAGGAGAGAGAGGGAGAGAATGCCTCTCCACCATGTTTTCATTCCAGACTTCATTTTCTTCCTCATAATGTCACTCTTCTTCCATCCAGACCTGGAACCTCACTAGCATTGGGCCTCTCTTTGTCTAGTCTTCCCCTAGCCAGGCACCAAGCCCACACTTCTTTCAGGGCCCACCTTTCATTTCTCTTCCACCACTAACACCCAGTCTTTACCACCCCAGGCTTGACTCACCGAGTGACCTCCTGGCTTGTCTCATCTTGCTTCCTCCCTGCAAATATATCTCGAATTGCTGCTGGGTTAATCTTAAAACATTGCTTTGACCATGTTACCTGCTTGCTGAAAAACTAAAATGTGTCACCATTACCTCTGAGGTCAGGTCTGGTCGAGTCTCCTTAATATGATATCCAAGGCCTTCCAGAGTGTAACTCCAAACTTCTTACCTAGAAATTCCTTACACCAATCTCCTGCTCCCACTAGACTAATCTGCCTTTGTCTAACAAATTAGTCACGGGTTTTCCTATCTCCACCTACTTTCTGTTTCCGTCCTTGAAGACCCAGCTGAAGCCCCATATCCTCGGGGAAGCTCTCACTGAATTTCCTGGTCTGTGGTAATTTCTTCCTCCTCTGAGTGATTGCTTGAATAGATAGCACTTTGGGCCCTAAGAAGAAAAATATCTTATTTTTTCAATTAGAGTTTAGGTTCCTTATAAGAGAGACCATGTCCTAAACATCCTCGTATCCTTTACCATGCTCAGTAAATCTGTTGACTGAATAGAGTAGTAGTTCTCTGCCTAGAAAATGCATGTGATCTACTTGTGGAGGTTTTAAGAAAAGATGAATGTCTAGGCCCTTGGGATTATAATGTACGTTTCATTTTATATTCTTAATTTTACTTGATTTGTGATATGAACATTACACTGTATCCTTAAATATTCTTTGATTGCATACTTTCTCTTCTGTTTATAGTTGTTTTATTTGAATTAGAATCCAAATAAAGTCCACTGTAAAAAAAAAAAAATCTCTAACAAAAATAGAAATAAATAGAATAATAAAAAGCATGACTAGGACTATCAGGTCCTTTTGTCTCCCACATCTCTTTTATTCTATAATGTTCCACTAACCACTCTTTTTTTAAAACTCCAAAATATATATAACATAAAATTTGCTATCCTAATCCTTGGTAAGTATATAATTCAGTGGCATTAAGTACATTCATGTGTTGTGCCCACATTACCACCATCTACTTCTAAAATTTTTCGTCACCCCAGTAGTTACTGCTTTTGAGCAATAACTTCCCATTCTCTCCTCCCTCCACCCCTAGTAATCTCTAATTTATTTTCTGTCTCTATGAATTTGCCTATTCTAGATATTTCAAATAAGTGGAATCATGCAATATTTTTCTTTTTGTGTCTGACTTATTTCACTTAGCATAATGTTTTCAAGGTTCATTCATACTGTGGCACGTATCAAAACTTCATTCTTTTTTATGGCTAAATTATATTCATGTATATGTATATAGCACATTTTGTTTATTCATTTGTTGGTGGTACTTGGGTGTTTCCACCTTTTGGTTACTGTGAATAATGCTGCTATGAATATTACCATACAAGTATGTTTCAGTCCCAGTTTTTAATTCTTTGGGGTGTATACCTAGGAGTGGAATTGCTGGGTCATATAGTAACTTTGTTTTACTTCTTAAGGAATTGCCAAACTACATTTTATTTTATATTCTGTGATTTTTATTTAACATTGTGACATGGGCATGACCTTATATCCTTAAATATTATTTGAGTACATGATTTTTAATGGCTAGATAATAGTTCAATTTTTGGATGAACTATAATTTATTTACATACTCCCCTATGTTGAACCTATTTTAATAAGTTCTTGCAAAAAATCAATGCATTAATACCTTTTAGAATAGATTACTAGAAACAGAATCACTGTGTTAAAGTTTATGAACGTTTTAAAGACTTAAAGCACATTTCCAAATTGCCATTCATGAAGGTTGGTTCAATTTATATATCTTCCAGCAGTGTATAAGAGCACTGGTTTTCTTTCCCCAATCCCAGATATTAGATTGAACCATGTGAAATTGTTGATATTCAATTGTTTTGCTCTATAAAAATAGCAATTTTATATAATTCAACTTAATATTATACTTTTTAAAATTTGCAGTCCGGTAGTTAAAAATATTTTTTAATATTAATCTTTATTTCTTTGGTTACTGTTAAGAGGGATAATTTTTTCATATGTTTATTGGCCATTTGTATTTTGTGAAATGCCTAGTCATGCTTTTTCTTTATTATTTCTTTCTTTCTTTTTTTTTTTTTAGTAATTTTTAAGAGTTCTCTGTATATTGGACTTACTATTCCTGTATATGTTGCAATATTTTCTGAGGTTTATGATTTTAAAATTTTTATATGACCAGATGTTTTGGCAGATTTTTTCACACCTGTGAATATTGTGCCTGCCTATCCTCCTTTTTGGAATATTGCATTGTTTGGATATTACCATTATTCAGTTCTTTTTATTTTTAAAGAAAGGCTTTTTTGATGCTTTATCCTAGATTTTAAAAATACTACGTTTCTAAAACTCATCATTATTTGATGTACCACTAAAAGAAAAATAAGATGCCATTTACACTGTGACATGCCAGTGGTTATAAGGTACATCTTGATTTTGGAGATGTTAAAATACCTAAACAAAAAAAGTGTCTTAGAACTGATAGAGTACCATGCTTTAATAAATACTGACTGTTGCATATTGAAGCCCTACATCTTATTGGCAATTTCCTCAAACAATATGTAATCTTGGAAGATTAAAACCCAGTGGAAGCCACTCTTTGAGTTTGCTGCTGCTTCTTTTTTTTTTTTTTTTTTTTTAAAGATGACCGGTAAGGGGATCTTAACCCTTGACTTGGTGTTGTCAGCTCCACGCTCAGCCAGTGAGCTAACCGGCCGTCCCAATATGGGATCCGAACTTTTGGCCTTGGTGTTATCAGCACCGCACTCTCCCGAGTGAGCCACAGGCCGGCTCTGAGTTTGCTTCTAATTCATTATAATTTGAATTTTCGTGAACACATTGGATCTCTGGATTTGCAGGATCCTTAGAGATCATCCGGTGCAAATCCATGTGACTTCTAATTCCCTCCAAAATGTCCCTGCTAGATGGCTGTATAACACGCCAAATGGTTTGAAATGTTTTGGACCTTAATTTTAGTTCCCTGTCATTATCAAAGGTGGGGCTGCTGTCTTAGTGGGTTCAAGTACAAGCTTTCTATAGCCTAACTTTGTGATGTCTTATTAAAGAGAAACTAATCCAGAATCTGGGGCCATGACCCTGTGTTCATTTGGGCCTGATTCTGACCAGTAGGGAGCAGTATTGTGCCTTCATTGGGTAAATGTGCTTCTAAGTCCCAAGACTGCTTTTGTTATAGAGGGATTAGAGTTTCTTTCTGGGTCAGGAAAGGGTGGGCCCAGCTCCTTGCCGCATGATTGTTTGCTGCCTTTGACTTCTTTAGAGAACTTTTAGGAGACAGGATCTGTGCTCTCTGTCCCTGCCCCAGGAGCTGTTATATTCTGCCCAAGCTCTGCCCTGTCCTTTTTAGCCATTTTAAGGAGGGAGAATCACTCACAGTTGCATTGTCACCCACAGAATATGTTCTTTGATATAAAATGGTTGGCTCAGTACTCCCGGTAGGCCAAATGGTACTGCCGCCATGTTAGTACCTAAGTGGTGTTTTCACTCAGGGGAGGGTGAGAGTGGAAATATGGGGTATTTTACATATATGGTCCTTGGATAACTACTTCTGAACAAACACCTTTTCAACGTGTTGGAAATGTCCCCTGGCTGCTGAAGTATTTTCTACTTTTGTATGAAAGCCTTTAAAATTGATGAGTAATGTAGTCTTTCTTGCCACGTCAGCTGCCTCTCTTATTGGGACAGTTTTTTTTCTCCTGCTACAGGTTATGGGAGAAGATATCATCCCAGAAAAAATAAAAGACGAAGTTCACCCAGAGGTGAAGTGTGTTGGCTCCACAGCCCTGACTGCCCCGGTGACTGCATCCTCCAAAGAATTTGAAGACAAGTGGTTCCGAAAGATCAAAGACCATTTCTGTCCCTTTGAAAAGCAGTTCCATGCAGAGATACAAATCGTGGCTTAGTGATCCATTTAAAAACAAAACAAAATATCTTGCACTGTATTAATTGTCTTTGTTTACTTCAGACAGGATCCACTGTTAATCACAGAATATGGTGAATTAAAAATGATTATGTTTTATAAAAATAGCTTCTCTCTGAGATTATCTCTGCTGTGTTCAGTTGCTTTATTTTTTGTTTTTTCCAGATTTTTGCTATCCCCTTATCTTAGGCCTACTACCCCTTAAGAAGGTATCTGTTGGGCAAGTGTATAAAGGAGACTTTCAGATTTTACGGTCTTTTAGAAACAGTTGCTATCATAGCCAGCAGTGTAAGAATTCACATTGTTTAGGTAAATTGATCAAGCATGTTAAAATGTGAGAGTAGACTATATGTGAGGGGTGTGGTAAGAACAGCCAAGGGTCTGGGATTTTACCCTACTTCGCCCTTTGCTGCAGAGGGAGATACTGTCTCCTTTTTAAGGCTGTTTGCTATACAGTCATACTTGAAAAGATAGTCTGGAACAAAGAGCATTGAGAGCCTTGCTCACAAGACATACAGAAACACAAGAGACCCATGGAGCATTGTCTCACAGGGTGATTATCCTGTCCATTCAGCCACACAAACTATAATCACAGTCTGTAACGTCCTCTTCAAATCTGAGGGGCAATTACCTTACTTGGAAAATTATCTGGGATGGAAGAGCTCCCTTATAAGAGGAATTTAACACTAAACTGAAAACCTCATCAAATGTCCTGCACAGCTTTTATTTGAAATTTCTCAGCAAAGGGAAGAGAATTCCAGCTCTGGACAAAGATGAAGTTATCTGGATTTCCCTTCCACACTCTTTTTGCTTGCTTCGCCCTTACCCAGTACTCTTCCCAAAACAGGAAGGCTGGTTTTGCTTATATTTTGACTACTCTTTTAGTGAGTTTGATAGCATAACTAGCAATTGCAAGCTTGGCCTTTCATCTCTAATGTGAAACAAAAGATTTTGTACAATTAATAGACATTTCAATTTTAGGAACCATTAAAAATTAAGAAAATTTCTCGAGAGCTCGTCCTTGCCCTCCATCCCTTCCTTCAGCCGCTAGCTATCGTTTATTGAGCTCCTATTATGTGTCAAGCATTGTGTGGTTGCTGTGGATGTGGAGACACCAGGTATGTGGAGTTTGTGCTCTAGCAGTGGATTGCCCTCAGGATGGGGGCATAAACTCTAATGTGGCTTGCCGCGCCCTTCATGGTATTGCTCTGGCTACCTGGAGCTCCTTACTGTCGTGTGCGCCATGACTTTCATTCACCTGAACCTCTCCCCACCCTCATCAGATGGCTGATTCGCATTCCTCTTTCAGGTCTCCACTTAGATTTAGCTTCCCAGAAGTCTTCCTGATCGCCAAGTGGTGTTAGGTTTTCCTCTTCCTGATTGCCAAGTGGTGTTAGGTTTTCCTATTTTACTCCCGTACTGGCTCTTTTTGACTGTATTGTTTTCCATATAGACTCAAATTTTTATAAAGTCAGGGACTATGACTCTTGTTCATATCTGTATTCCCAGGGTAGAAACCGGGCAGCTCACTAAATGTTTCTTGGAGTGCTGAATTATTTGGCCAGCATCTTCTTTTGTTCGTGCAGAAGGTTAATACCCATAGATCTGATTCAATGCAAGGCAATCCCAGCACCCCGCCTATTTCTCTTTCTGTAGCTAAACCTCTTTCTCCGGTTCTAGACTTCCTAGAAATGCACCCCTCTCTCCTAGCCTCTCTCCTCTTCCGGTCTCCATCCTGGCCCCGTTACTGACTTTGCCCATGCGCTGAGCTTTTAGTCTTCTGGCTTTCTTTCCAGACGCACGGCCTTCACCTTCCTGAGCGCCCAAGTGGTCTTCATGATCCTGCTCACACTGCACTCCCGCCCCAACTTGCCTTCCTGGCAGCAGCGTGTTCATGCAGGTGAGAACCGGGCCTCCTCAACCCTGATGCCTGGGCAGTAATGGAGGGCCAGAAAGGGCACCCAGGAAGACCAGGCACCTCTGGGCTTCATCACACAAAAGTCCTCACAATCATTTCCAGTACTGATGGTGAAGGAAATTAACTGAGGAAAAGTATTCAGGCCTGCCTGCTGAGACACCACCACCCTCTAGTCAGTGAGTGAGTCACGTGGAAGGTGGAGTGAATGTGTGTCACAGACGGGACTGTCTGCACCCCGGGTGTGTGGGGTGGACACTGCCTCTTGCACTCTCAGAAAGCCTACCTTCAGCGTTTCTTCCATGGGGGAATCTAGGCTGGGTATTTGAGCTCCTGAGAGTCTTCTGTCCTTTACATTCTCACACCCCTACGATCTTGACACTGGAGCCAGAGGGATCTTATAAAATCCTTCAGTGATTTCCCAAGTCCTTCATGAGGCCAGTGAGGCCCTACGTGGTGTGGCCCTGGCCCACTCTGGCCCACCTCACTCTGCTGCACTTGGTAATGTACCGCTCTGGCTTCCCCTCACTGAAACCCTTTGCCCATCCGGTTGCGTTGACTTGGAACATTCTCCCCTGCAATCCCCCACCCTTGCCATAAACTCCCCCTTCCTACGGATCTCAGCTCAAAGGTCACTCTCAGTCAAGGCATTCCTGACCCCCAGACTTGCTCTGGTCCACCTACTAATGTCATGGTGCCCTGTGGTTTTTCTTCAAAGTGCTTCCTGGAATTATAATTAAATACTTCCTCATATGATTCCTTTTTGCCAAGTTGTGAGCTCTAGGACTGTGTCTCTGGCTTGCTTTTTATGGTGGAGTTCAACTTTATGGACCCACCGTGACTTCTGCCACTGCTGCCTTCCTGGCTTCAGGCCGTTGCAGAGGCAGCCTGAAGCCTGGTGAGCCAGAAATGCATGGGTGTCCCTGCAGAGCCCTGTCAGCGCCAAAGGGGCCCCTGCCCACCTGCACAGTATTGTGTTTCAAAAAAGATGTGCTTCGTTTGGGAAATGCAAATCAAAGCCACACTGAGATACCATCTCACCTCAGTTAGGATAGCTAATATCCAAAAGACTGAATGATAAATGCTGGCAAGGTTGCGGAGAAAAAGGAACTCTTATACATTGTTGGTGGGACTGCAAAATGGTGCAGCCTCTATGGAAAATGGTATGGAGGTTCCTTAAACAATTGCAAATAGATCTACCATACGACCCAGCCATCCCACTGTTGGGAATATACCCAGAGGAATGGAAATCATCAAGTCGAAGGTATACCTGTTCTCCAGTGTTCATCGCAGCACTCTTTACAATAACTAATAGTTGGAACCAGCCCAAATGTCCATCATCGGATGAGTGGATACGGAAAATGTGGTACATCTACACAATGGAATACTACTCTGCTATAAAAAAGAATGAAATTCTGCCATTTGCAATGACATGGATGAACCTAGAGAGAATTATATTAAGTGAAACAAGTCAGGCACAGAAAGAGAAATATCACATGTTCTCACTTATTGGTGGGAGCTAAAAATAAATACAAAAATAAACTGGGGGGGGAGGGAAGAAGACACAACAATTACAATTCCTTGAAGTTGATTCTACAAGTGAACAGATATGAGGTTGTTGGGAGGGAGGCGGGAGAGAGAGGGGGCAGGGAGGTTTCGGTAATGGGCCACAATAATCAACCACATTGTGTATTGACAAAATAAAATAAAATTTAAAAAATAAAAAATACAACCTACGAAATATTATGCAAATTAAAAAAAAAAAAAGATGTGCTTCCTTTTTGGGAAAACTTGGGTAAAATCTCTACAAAACAAATCCAGGGCCACCGTTTACAAAAAGATTGTTTTAAATAGCAGCTTTCTTGTGCTTTAGAAATTTAATGTACTAAAGCAGTTTGCACCCTGCTTTCCAGGGTCTTAATCAAAAAACCAAGCAAGCAAGCGAGCAGAGAGAGAGAAGTGAAAGAACTCTGGGTTCTGACAGTGTGGCTGCGCGTGCAGTCGCGTCAGGCACGGTCGTGCACACACGGGCTTTCTCTGTGCCTGGCCCTGTCCCTGTGCTAAAGCAGGCTGCAGGTTCGTGTTTTGGAGCCAGCCGAGCTGCTGCTGTATGGCCAGAAGCAAAAGTGAGTGCCCCCTGAGCCAGCCAAATGACAGTCCAAAGAGTGGCAGCTCTGGTGCCATCTTTCCAGTCAACTGGGAGACTGACTCTGCTAAAAGAGGTCAGGAGAAATAGAGGATGGGCATTCGTCTTCCTCGTCCTTTCTCCCTCCTCACAGAGTAGCTTCATCACTTGAAGTTCGGGGTTGTGTCTGCTCAGCATTTGAGCTATGACCACCTGCCCCTTCTCTGGGAACTACCCTCCCATCTGTGGGGGTGGGTGCCTGGCAGCTGTTTGTACTCAGCCCCCCTAACTGACGGGGGGTGGGTTACCCGACCAAGCTGGGCCAACCAGATTCTCTCCTGGAGGTTCAGAAATGAAAGATTCTTCTCGTGAGTCTGAACCTAACAAGCTTGAAAGCTGGGGGTGGCTGTGTTCCGCCAGGCAGGCTGAGGAGCAGGCAGAGCAGGTCTGCCAAGAGAAAAAAATGAAGGAGATGCCCAAAAAGGGGCAGAGGGACAGTTCTCTGCTTTGCTACTTCCTGACTCTGGGCCCTTCCTGGTCTGCAGGGCCCGAGGCTTCCATGAGTACTCTAGAGTGTGGCAGACAGAATCATGCTGCCCTCAAGAGGTCCACATCCTAATGCCCAGAACATATGAATACATTAGGGGACACGGCAAAGGGGAATTAAGGTTGCTGATCAGCTGACTTTAAAATAGGGAGAGTGTTGGATTTTCCAGGTGTGCCCAATGAAATCATTAGGATTGTTAAAAAGGCAAGATGGAGTCAGAGAGAGACACTCTGTTGCCAGCCTTAAAGATGGAGGGAGGGGCCATGAGACAAGAAATTTGGGTAGTCTGTAGAAGCTAGAAAAAGCAAGGACACATTCTCTCCTAGAGTGTCTGGGAAGGAACACAGCACTGCTGACACCTTGATTTTAGCCCACTGAGACCTGTGTCAGAGTTCTGAACTACAGAACTGTTAAGAAGATAAATGTGTGTTGTCTTAAACCACTACATGTGTGGTCATTTGTTATAGCGGCAACTGAAAACTAAAACACAAAGTAACCTGATCCTAAATTAAGATGGTGCTGGTTTTTGTTACTTGCAACTCAGAATGTTAATATGGACCACTTGGGTGGCTGGCCGGTAGGGCATCCAAATCCTTGCCCTTGGTGTTAGCAGCAATGTGCTCTCCCCAGTGAGCTGACTGGCCAGCCCTGTTGTTGTTGTTTTTGGACTTGGTCCTTTTAATCTTGGTTTTAGGATAATACTTTGTGTCTTTGAAGGCTACTTTTATAAATGGCATTCCTTCACTCATTTGTTTAATGGTACAATCTTGATTGCGCATCATTATAGAAGATGCCAAAGATAAGAGGCAATGCCCGCTTTCAAGGAGCTTCATCTCTGGTCGAGGTTACAGGACACCCATGTAAGTGGAACCTAAGACAAGAAGGGCAGGATGGAGGGAGGTCTGGATAGTGTGGAACTGCGGAGGAGGACTGGGGCTTCCGAACTTCCTTGGAGTATTGTCTGAGCTGGACCTTGGGAGAGCTCGCAGCAGGCCCGGTGGAGAGTGAAAGGCAGCTGTGGCAGGGTCCATGGGGGCAGTGGAGGCTGGTTGGCCACATTAGCTGGCTCAGGGCCGTGGTGGGCAACGAGGCTGGGCAGGCAGGCCAGCGCCAACTTATCGAGCATCGCCATTGCCACTGGAAGAAGTTAGACTTTACTCAGAGGGCAAATGCCAAGCGATAGAAGGGTTCTGACAGGGGAATGGCTGGTTTGGGCTCGTGCTTCAGAATGGCAAATCTGATTTTACTTTCCAAGTATTAAACAATCTTGCGTTTCAAGCACTATGTGTTTCCTGGGCCTAGGAGAGCCCCACATAAGAGTGCTAACGTGGAGGGTGGAGGTGGACTCCTGACACCCATGAGGAGGTGCCACGTGCCTTAGAGTGTGTCACTCTCTAACAGCTTCTCTCTACACTTAGAATAAAGCCCACCTCTTGACCAAGGCTTTGCCTGTCATCTGGCATGCTCTTCCCACCTTTTGTATGGCTACTCCTCCTCCCTCTGGGTCTCAGCTCCTATGTCCCCTCATGCAGACCTTCCCTGGCCCCTGCTTTCTTCCCTGTCGTCCTCTCTCAGACCAACACACCACAGGCCAGGGAAATGCAAACAGTGAGCTGCGAAGCTTCCCTGGCACATTATAGGCCAACTTGTGGTTAAATGCACAAATGCAGGCCCTTCTGGAGTGGAAGCGAAGGTTGGCCTCCCCAAGCCTGGCCTGCAGGGCTCCACATTCCTCTTTGAACGGCAAGTCCAGGAATAGAACATTCAGCAAGAAAGCGATTCACGAGATGCTTCTTCGTTCTGTGCCTCCTAGAATAAAAGTCCTGGCTTTGCCCCTTAGCAGCTGCCCTGTCAAGGCCCATAAGGAGGTGACACACAAGGACATTTGTGAGCAAAGGTCAGGAAGTGACCCTGCGCCCTTCCACTGCAAGGCCGCCATCTGCTTGAAGAGCAGCTACCAGAAGTAACCCACAGACTCTGCCGGCAAAGGAACGTATTTTGGATCAGGGAATGGCATCTCAGGAGGCCTTGCCCTGCGTCTAATCAGGTGCTGTAGAGATGGAGGGCAGACAGCAGGGGCAGGAGGAGCAGCCTGGCACAGATAAAGCAGGGCTCCTCTGGCCATCTGAGCCTCCATGGGAGGCCTGCCCGTTAGGGCTGAATTTTGTCCCCCACAGGCGTCTTTTGAAGCCCTAACCCCCAGTACCTCAGAATGTAACTATATGACAGTACTTCAGAAAGGTCACAGAGGGGCCGGCTGGTTAGCTCACTTGGTTAGAGCATGGTGCTGATAACACCAAGGTCACAGGTTTGGATCCTTGTACCAGCCAGCTGCCAAAAAGAAAAAAAAAAGTTCATGGAAAGAGTCCTGCTATCTTTTATTTTTCCGCAAATGTTTTGAAGTATTCTCTTATTTGGAGATGGGATCTTTAAATTTCCCATAACAAAATCAGTATGTCAAGGTTCTCTAGAGAAACAGAACCAATAGGGTACGTGTGTGTGCACGTGTGCATATTTGAGAATTATTTTATTTATTTATTTATTTATTTATTTTAAAAGATGACCAGTAAGGGGATCTTAACCCTTGACTTGGTGTTGTCAGCACCATGCTCAACCAGTGAGCTAACCGGCCATCCCTATATAGGGATCCGAACCCGTGGCCTTGGCGTTATCAGAACCACACTCTCCCAAGTGAGCCACAGGCCGGCCCCTTATTTATTTTTTAAGATGACTGGTAAAGGGATCTTAACCCTTGACTTGGCTTTGTCAGCACCACACTCTCCCAAGTGAGCGAACTGGCCAGCCCTATGTAGGGATCCAAACCCATGGCCTTGATGTTATTAGCACCACACTCTCCCAAGTAAGCCACGGGCCAGCCCTCTTATATAATTATAAGGAATTGGCTCACATGATTATGGAGGCTGATAAGTCCCAAGAACTGCAGGGGAGTCGGCAAGCTGGAGACCCAGGAGAGCCAATGCTGTGGTTCTAGTCTGAAGGCCAACAAGCTGGAGACCCAGGAAGAGCTATTTTAGTTCAAGTCCAACGGCAAGAAAAAAAATCAATGTCTCAGTTCGGAGCCTATCAGGCAGGGGGAATTCTCTTTTACCCTGGAGGTCATGGATGGAGTTTGATCTCTTTGTTCTATCCAGGCCTCCAACTGACTAGAGGAGCCTCCCACCCCCACATTAGGGCATACAATGTGCTTTACTCAGTCTACAGAGTCAAATGCTAATCTCATCCAGAAATACCCTCCCAGAAACACCTAGAATAATGTTTGATCAAACAACTGGGCACCCCATGGCCCAATCAAGTTTACACATAAAATTAACCATCGTAAGTCCACTCCTTGCCAGCCAGGCACCTGTACACAGCTCCTAAAACTCCTAATCCAATCTGACTTGTGTCTTTATAAGAGGAGGAAATAGGACACTCAGGGAGACACTAAGGACACAGGCACACAGAGGACAACCAGGTGAGGAGGCAGCAAGAGGGTGGCCACCTGCAAGCCCGGAGGAGGTGCCTCAAAGGAACCCAACCCTTTTGACAACATGATCTTGGACTTCCAGCATCCAGAACGGTGAGGAAATGCATTTGTTTTTTAAGCCACTAGTCTGTGGTATTTATGTTACACAGCCCTAGGAACGCACTGCTCTTCCAAACAAGGAGAATCCCCATCCCCCTGGGAGGACTTGCTTACTCCCTGTTCTTGCGGATGTCCTCTTTACTTAGCCTGTGGCACCTGCCTCACCTCCAGGGTTTGCCTTTCTTATTCCTCCATGTTCCTCAAAAGTCAAGGGCGAGGCCTGGCTTGTGTTTTACAGGTGAAACAGGGAAGACGGAGCTCAAAGAGCTTGGGGATTCTTCACAGCAACCATTTCAATGGGAGGGTCCAGCAATTGCTGCCCTCAAGCCAGAGCCACTAATCTAGAAGGTGTCTTTGTGTGAATGTGCAAAGGCACCCTTGCCTGACTTGGGGAGTGGACAGTGGAGGAGGGCAGCCCTGACATAGCTACAAGCCAGATTCCAGCCACCCCTCGCCCCTTGGCCCTGTGCCCACACTGCACCGTCATGCTGGCCATGTTCTCTGGGCCTCTGTCCACCCAGCACCTGCATCGTCCTGTACACATCCTATCCACCACACCCTACAGAGGAAAGAATGATGGAGTGCCCTGAAAAGCAACGTCTGTCTCAAACAATATACAGTGAACAGCAACCAAATGGAGGTTGTGTTTATGTGTACGTGTGTGTCTGCAATGTTTACATTCTCTAATAACAGTGTTCTGACACATAGACACTCTTCAGGAGGAAGCTGAGAAAGTGAGTGACAGTTGCTCTGTGTCCAAAAGCTTCTTGGATCAGGTCCAGAAAAGGAAGTACTTGAAGAAGCTGCTTTGGCACTTTCATGGCAGGCCAGCAGGGCAAGTGGGGTGGAAACAGGGAGCCCACGTGCAGGTGGGGCAGCCTTCCTTGTTACATCCTGGGGAGAGGGAGTCCAGGCAGTCCTGGGGTCCCTGAGCATGCATCTCCCCATGCAGGGAGCATGGCTGTGCACTTGGACTATCCCAGACACTGCTGTAAGTATCCTGTGGGGCCGACCAACAGAGCCCTGAATTCTGGGCTCCGACAGTGAAGATGGAGCGACAAAGATCAGTATCTGATGTGAACGAAATGAATGCAACAGATGATTTCTGGAAGAGAGAAGCTCTGGGGAGCAGGGTTGATCAATAGCCCCCATCTCTTCCAGCCAGTGGTAGGTGCTGTGATGTCAAATCCCTAGTTTGGGGGTGCATTTGTCCATAGGTGAAGCACCCCTTCCACTGTGACTCCCAGGACACGACTGTCATACGATTTCTTTCATTCTCTCATGCTCTTTATGATGGTGGTTTTGTAGGTTCTTTCCAGCCGACCCTGGAGCTCTTCAGGGCAGAGAGCTGTACCGCCCGGAGCTGACACGGTGCCTGGCACACGGGCGGTGCTCAGTTGCTGCTGCTGAACTTCACCCTGTAGTAGAGACTCTGTATCGACTGCCCCAGCAGGCAGGCCCTGCCAAGGGAGGTACAGGTGTGATTATAACCCGGAGCAGAATTAAAGCTGGAACAAGACCAGGTTTGGCAGGATTTGAAATTTGGATAAGGACTTGTTCTGGCTTTCGGCCACCCCATTTCCAGGTGTGTAAAACCACTCCTCGTCTCCTGGTGCCAAAGATGTCCTGGGAAGGGAGCCCAGGGTTGGGGCCCTTGGGAATCCAGTCCCACAAAGGAACGGCCCAGCCTGTAGTAAGCGGGTCTCAGAGGTTGCATCGGAAAGGCGAAGCTGCATCGCGGTGCAGAAAGGAACCACCTCCAAATCTCAGAGGCTCACCCAACACGGGTTGATTTCTGGCTCGTGCCACACGACCATCGCGGGTGGGCGGGGCGGGCGTGGGCGAACCGCTCACTGTGGTCCCGTGGAAGCAGCCGGAGGGGGCGGCCCTGCAGCCTCCGCGCCCCGCCGCCGCCCGCCCAGGCCCCCCGCGCCTCACTTCCCGCAGGCGCCCCTCTCAGGGGCCCGGAAGAGAAACGGCACGTTTGCCGCGGCCGAGGACCACGCAGAGGGAGAGCGCGGAGGGAGACGTCCGCGGAGGGATCGGCCGGCACTCGATCCGCGCAGGCGCAGGCGCAGTCGGAGGGGCCCGGGGACGCTGGCTTCGGGGCGCTGGTCTCCCCGGCGGGCTTTGCCCTCCTCAGGCTTTCTCAGCAGACGGGGAGGCCCAGTTTTGCACGTCTGCCCTCGTCTCAGCGTCGCCGGGAGACGGCAGCCTCGGGCGGGCTGAGGAAACCAGCGGGAACCCGGCTTCGCTGCTGAGTTTTTTTCGGAACTAAGGAGAAAAAGGTGGGGACGGGGATACAGTTTAAAAGAAAACGAGAGCCAGGGTGGTCCTGCCTTCGCCGGGAGTTCTGGGCAGAGACAGAGGGATGCCACGTGCGCTCAGAGACCAGCGGCCACCGCAGAGGCCACCGAGCCGAAACCGGCGACAGCGAAGACATGGGCTGAGATGAGGGGCGGGTGGCAGCAGAGGGCACGGAAACCTGGACGTGGATGGCGCCGGGGCCTCGGCACCTGCCTTGTCTCTCCGGGAATGTCCCCAACCACCCACGGTGGGCTGGCGACGCACCCTCCGTCTCCTCCTCACACCCCGCGGGCCTGAGCCTCAGGACCCAGCCGCGCCCGGACGGACAGCGGCCGGTGCCCTGCGACAGAAGGAAGGATGGGGCCCTGAGCCCTGGGCATTCCGTCCTCAGGAGCTCGACTGGATCTGGTGACAGCTGGTTGTGCGGGGCGGCTGACCCCTCCCGGGTCGCTCCAGGCTGCCCTAGACGTCGCTGCGGCGCCATTCCCAGACCCGGACGGCTCAAGGCCTTTAGATCCAGCCCAGACTCCAGAGATCTCCAGGCCAGCCCAGCGCTCTTTGAAGCAAGAACCTGAGTGTGCTAAACTGCCTTGCCCATCCCTAGTGCCTGCACATTCAAAGGGCGCCACACAGTTTACAGACGCAGGTTCTGAGGCCTCATCCCTAATTCATCCGGCCCAGGAATATCCCAGTATTATTAGCCTTTCCAGGGAGGAGGAGTTGCCCCAACTTTCCCAGAAATATCCAGGATGTTCCCACACCTTCTCCTAAATCTTTCTTTCCTGAATCTCTGGTGAGTGGGTCATTCTTGGACACTGGGAAACAGAAGTATCCACCTACCATCTACCTCTCAGTGCCTCGGTTTACCCATTTGTAAAACTTGGGCTGCACCTGCCCCTTCTTACATTACAGAGATTTAGGGACCTTTAATGTTAAATTTCTGGATGCTCTTTGGAAGACAGGAGCCCTGTTTTCATGATTTTTGTCCCCTAGCTCCACTCTCCCCTCCACGTCCCTGAAACCTTCTGGAATGTGCTGCATCAGCCAAACTAGAAAGAGGAACCCAGGGATTGGTGGGGGTGGGCAAGTGGATGGTCCCAGGACTAGGCACATTCAAACATAGGCGGTGCTTTCATTTCTGTGCCTTTAGTTTAAAGGGAAGCTGTTAGTTATTGAGGTGGGGTCCTTGGGCCAGAAAATCCAAGAATACCCAGCCGTGGCCCTGGGAAAGGAGCTGGGGAAAGGGACCGTTCAGAAATGAGGTGAGGCCTGTAGAAAGGGCCTCCAGGTGTGGATCACCCTGGGCACAAGGCCAAGTTGCTCAAGCTGCAGCCGCGTGGGCTGGTAGGTGTTGAGGTTGCTGTAGAGAGCAGGTGGGCCATCGTGAGGCCTGGGAGAGAAGGGGACCTGTGGAGCCAGGGCTCCCCAAGGGCTGTGATAGGGCTGAAACCTGGGGGGTGCAGGTGGGTTTGGGGCCAGAGGACTGCCAGGCCCGGAGGACATGGACAGACTCTGGTTCTGGGGGTTGCTGCTGGTCGATGGGCTGCTGAAGGGGTTGGAGGATGTGCGGTCACTGGCTGAGCAGCTGCTGCCACTGAGGCGACCATCGGGGGGACTGTGGCCCGCTCTGGGCTGCAGGGGGGTGTCCAGCCGGGGGGACTTCAGCCCCATCACAGGCTTGGAGGAGGCATAGAGGTGGCGGAACTCCTCGTCAAATGGCTCCACCGCCGGGCCCGTGAACTTGGAGAGGATGTTCCGGTGGACGTGTCCGCAGAGCCAGGTGAAGCTGGAGGGGAAGAGGAGGGACAGTGAGGGGCAGGATGAGGAGCTGTGGCTGGGTCTCTGCAGCCCTGCCCAGGGACGTGCAGCTTATGTCAGCCTAATGTGGGAGTTCCGGGACCACCTCCTATTGATGACAAAACTGGGGCTCGGAGACCACAAAAGGTTTGCAGGAGAATTAAGATGCCAGCACGAATACCTGGCCCTGAGACCCCTCCTTATGCTCGGTTCCCTGAGGAGGCAGAAAGGGGCCGAGAGTGGGCGAGTCCCAGCTGCCCTGCTCTGTGCTCAGATGCGTCACCTAGCAGCTGGGGCCTCAGCGTCCCCACCTGTGGAATGTGGGACACCTGCTTCCTCTCACCACATAGGGGTCTGGGGAAAGCAACTGCAAAAAGGTGGCCGCTCTTGGAAGGCTGGGCTGAGTGTTCATGAAAATCTCAAGGACTCTGGGAAGGGGATTTAGCCCCATTTTCAGGCACTTAGACCTGGAAGAGGTGGGAGGGGAGGGAGCATCGCATGGTCTTTGGGAGATGAGAAAGGAAACGGGGAGCCCATAGGAACTGGAGAGACGTGACTGGTGCGGTTTATGCAAGAAAGTCACCCAAATACCATGGGAGGCCACCCTCAAAGACAGTCCTTGGCGCTCTATTTACAGGGTTTAAGTGAAAACAAAATGCTGAAGACACTTATTTTTTATGATTTTTTAATTTAACTAAATTCTTTTCTAACTCTGATGGAAAATTCCCTTCATCCCCACCAACCCCCAAATCCTTGGAAATCTGGTGACAACATAGACCTGCCAAGAGCATCAGGTTAGAGATTACTGGGTCTCTACTCAAGTGAACCCCAGGGTGGGTGGGGAGCAATGGGAGACCAGCACTGAGCAGAAATGGGCCCACCAACAATGAGGCCCTCAGCCCCTAGCACCCAGCCCTGTGTTGCCACCAAAAGGCCTGGCCCTGCCTGTGTGGGGGTGGGGTGGGTTTCCCTGTTCTGTGGGGCAGGGCGGGGTCCACACAAGATTTGGATAATCCTGGGAAGCAATGAGGCTTTGTTTAAACCTCAACTCCCGCCCAGGAGCCACCCACACCCCCAGAGAAGCAAGTAGCTGATGCTCACTCAGCCAAGGGCCAGCCAGTGACAAGGAAGGAGGCCAGCATAGGGACAGCAGGCTCTCAGTTACTCTCAGAAACTAATCACCTGGTGGTATTTGGACTCAGGCTAAATGAGGCAAAACAGCTGTGTGCTTTGCTCCACAAAGCAAGTCCAAAGACTCCCTGGCAACTTTTTAGGCCCCTACACACCCGGGGCATCTCTGCACACGCTGCGCACCCCAACCCCCAGCATCCTCCGTGCATCCTCATGTCCCCTGTGTGTCCCTAGGACACCTGCACGTGCCAACCCCCAGCACCCCTCACATCCCTGCAGCCCCTGTGTGTCCCCAACGCTCTCGGCATTCCCATGCATCATGTACTTTAGCTTTTATGCTTTTTTTTTTTAATCAAAACCTATGGGAAGAAATACATTTTATTTTTATGGGTTTTTTTGGCCCTTAAGTACATAGCATTCACTTAATCATAATTTTTGTCCTATGACTCACTCTCCTCATTGATCTATTCAAAACCCATTTTTTATTTAGCTATTGAATTAGTTATTTTAAGTAATGTAGTAAGCACCTATGAACACAGCGCCTGAAATAAAAGCTAGCATTTTGACGATAACCCACATCCAGCCATATGATCCCTATGTGCTGGAACTAGAAGAAATAGGCATCATGAATCCTGTGATTACAGCTTGCTTGCTTTTCTTTTTCCATTAAAAAAAAAAGTTTTATGTATTCTTGAAAGTAAATACCTTTTTTTTGGGGGGGGGCCTGGCAGGTCAGGGGATCTGAACCCCTGACGTTAGTGTTATAACACCATGCTCTAAACAACTGAGCTAACTGGCCAGCCCAAATATCTTTATTTTAGTTGTCTGTAACATATATGTAACCTTTTGGGGTTTTTTTTTTTTTTCATTTAATACTACATTGCTGAAGTTTATCCATATTACGGCTTGTTGCTATACTTCATTTTCAACTGCTGTATAATACTCCACCGGGTGGCTCTACCATGGTTTCTTCATCATCTGCCACTGAGAGCATTTGGGTTGCTTCTGCTGTAAACAGTGCTCTATGAAGGTCCTCGTGCATGTCTTCTCCCATACGCATGGCCTAGTTTCTCATGGAAATATGCCCAGGAGTGGAATTGCTGGGTTATATACCAGGTGAATATTCAGCTTTGGGAGAAAAAGCCACACTCTTTCCAAAGTCATTGTCCCAGTTTGCCATTCTGTCAGCAGTGTGTAAATGATCCCAAAAGCCCAACATTTGGTATTGTCAGTGTTTTGTTATTTTTGTGCCGGTTGGAAAGGTATAAGATGGTAACTCATCCTAGCCCTGATTTGCATTTTCCTGGTCACTGATGATGCTGAACAAGTCACGTGTTTTCTGGCCACACCTGCCTCCTGTTGCATGAAATGCCCGCTCGCAGCTCTTGCCACGTTTCTGTGTGCTCTTGTGCTCCTGCGATTCTTGACACTAACTTCTGCCAGGGGTGTGCATCCTGATTCTCTGCTCCCAGTCTGTAACCTGCCTTTCCACTTTCTTTAAGATATCTTTATATGAACCAAAGTTCTTAACTGTAACGTAGTCAGATTTAGCAATCTTTTATGTTCGATGCTTTTTTGTGTTTTGTTTAAATCATCTTTGCTTATCCCAAGGTCTGGAAGATATTCATCTATGTTTTCTACTAAGACTTTTAAAGTTTTTTGTTTTTATTTTTTGACATTTAAGTCTTTTGTCTATTGGGGGTTGATTTTTAAAAAATATGTGTGAGGTGGGAATCCAATTTTCCATATAGGGAATTATTTTTTTCCAGTTCCTCCTTTCCCCACTGCGCTGGCATGCCCAGTCATGTGTGCGTCTGTGTCTGAGCTTTCTCTTCTGTTCAATTTGTCAGTTTGTCTGTCCCTCCTCCAATGCCACATTGTCTTGATTACTATAGTCATGCCAAGTCCAGATCTCTGGGGGCAAGTCCTCCCTTTTGTTTTTCTGTTTCAGATTTATCTTGGCTGTTCTCAGAGAAATACATTTTACATTGCGACCTACAATTGCATACACACTTAACCACACAATTTCCACAACATCCCCTACCTCAGTGTATTCTGATTGTTTTTATTCTATCCTATTTCATTTTTTAAAAATGCTGGACATCATCCACTAGATGGATTTCACACCCTGCTAATGGATGGTGAAGCATGATGCAGTTTGAGAAACTTTATTCCTCCAGCCACACTGTATGGCCAGAAACTAACATGTGCTTTCATTCATTCAACAAATATTTATGGCCGTGTGTAATGTGTCAGTCACTGCATTTACTGTACTTCATGCCAGGGATGTCATAGGGAAGAAAACAGACCCAGTCCAATCCCCGACCTCGAGGCTAAATAAGTTTACAAATAAATAATTACAAATCATGATGAGGATAAAGTCATAGAGGATAGCAGGGCTCTGAGGCCATGATCTGGAGGCTGCTACTTGCAAGATGAGGAGTTAGCAGAATAAAGACGGCAGGAATGAGCAGAGGAAATAAATAGCAAGGTCAGAGGCCCTGAGGCATGAAAGAGCCTGGAAGACTTCGGAGTAGGCCAGCGTGGTTCTAACACTGTGGAGGGAGAGAGGATCCTGCTGAGACAGGCCCTGATAAGGATGTGGATTTTTTTTTTTCCAGGAACGATGGCAAACATTGAAGGATTTTAAAGATGGAAGTGATTGACAGTGGCTTGAGTTTTTAAATCTTTCTGTTCCTGGAAGAAAAAAACCCATGGATGGCGGTGGGATCAGGCCAGAAGGCCAGTTGGAAGGCCATGCCACTATCATGCTGTTCCCGATGCCTGATTTTTGCCCGCTTCCTCCTCCCCCCTGAAAATTTTCTCATCCTTCAAGGCTCAACTCTAACCAATGGCACTGACCTCTCAGACCTGCCAGGCAGAAGTGGGGGCTCCCTCCTAGCTGACCCTAGAGCACTTCCTTAGTGCATGCTGATCCTAGAGCACACGCTATTCCATTCTGTGGCCACTTATCCATGTTTCTTGATGAGTGAGAAAGGGCTCTGTGTCCTTGGTGCTTGCGCAGGCCTGTGCTGGGGTCAGACTTTCAACAAGCCCTTAAATGGTGAAATGCACAACCCCACCCCCTAGCCTCAGCTGAGGAAGCAGAGCTCTTTAGTTTGGAAGTACCATATACAACCAGAAGGAAGGCCAAAATCTGAGCCCAGAGATAGCTGAACTGAAAGAAAAGGGTGGAAAGCTTTTTCTCATTTGTTTTTTTGTTTGACTGGAGACAACTCTAAGGGGAGACTGGTCCCAGGGAAAAGGATCCTCTGAAAGGCTGACAGACAAATCACCTTTGAATGTCAAGTGCAAAAACATTATTGTTTTCCTGCCCTCCCTCCAGCACCTGGATTCTCCACAGTTCTCAGGACTGACAGAAATTCGAATGGCCCTGCGTGTCTCAGGCCACAATCACCCTCCTTCAAGGACCTCCGGTTATCGGGATGACAGACCCAGATGGCCTTTGCAGGTACCAGACAGCTGGGGGCACTAGTCAAGGAAGCTGGTGGCCCTGGGCCAATCATCTCCCCTCTCCTGCCTCAGTTCCCTTCTGTAGGGTAAATGCTGGACATAGCCCTATGCCCCCTCCCCATGCATACCAGAATTCCCCCTCACCCCTGCAAAACTACCCTTGGCCAAGGTAGTTACCCAAGGAAAGGCACGTTCCCTTTAAGACAAATAGAAGACTGGAGGAATCAGGGACCCTAAGTGAATGAATTAGCATGCTGATGCTAAAACACTCTGGCTCCCAGGAGAGTAGTGAGTAGATTAATTTATCTCCTCAGCCAGATCTCCCATGCTCTGAGTTACGTGAGCTGGGTGAGTGTCTGCACGTAAGCTTACAAATGATTTACACTCCTGTTTTGATCTGTTCACTACATAACGGTTGTATGTACCCCATGGATATCCAGCTGGCCAGCCACCATCAGCAATGCCTGTAAGCCTAATAAACCAATGTCTATACCTATTGAAATACTGAGTTAGTTCTTTGGAATACGCAAACACTACACAAGTGTCTTCTCAGATTTGGGGATCCCGCGATACAACCCCTCTGTCAGTTAGGAGAATGCCTCCCTCAAAGGGTTGTGGGTTGTCATGAGCATTATACCCTTACGAACAGTCTGTGATCACACCTGCCAGGCCCTGGCCCTGGCCCTGGCCCAGCGCTCAACAATGTTAGTCTGGTGAGGTGCCACCCCTGCATGATGTGCTCTGTAAAGGCAAATACGAATTAAAAATAAGATGCTTAATTCTCCCTGTTGGAAATAAAGGAGGAGGCTTTCCCCATCTTACTTTTCTCTTTCAGAATTTTCAAACACGTGTAAATCTTTTCAATGGCTAATAAAGCTTTTGGCCAGCCTCATCTCTTTGAATTGTAATCACTGAGGAAGAGAATACTCTACCTCCCAGTTTCCTGGGAGAGGATGGGTCTAACTTCAGCTGTCACCTGACTCCAAATTGCAAAACCTACCTACTGTAAAGGGTTGTATCCACTCAGCTACATAAAAGAGTGAGATTTCTTTCTGTCTTTGCAATCCCTAGCAAATTGCCTGTGATACACACCACATTGTGATCTAATGTTTATTCAATAACATGATCGTTTTCTTTCACTTCTCCCTTTGTTTTTCTGGGTTGGAAGGGGATTTTGTTTTTAATTTTAATTCCCCAACAGCTCCTATAGGACAGAGAGAGATGAACTCTATACCATTTTACTTTCTGTGGGGATGGCTTCAGGTCTCTGTCAGCAAGAGGGAGTGGTAGTGGGGCGGGGAGGCAGGTGGGGGAGAAGTATGTTTCTCTAGCAGTTTCCCTCCAAGCAACGCTGGAGAAGGAATGAGACACGTGAAGAGCTCTTACCTCCTGGAATAATGCTTCAAAAATAATAAAATAGTATAATAATAATAAGGGCTCTTTGCTAATACATAGGAACCCATTGGAAAGTGAGGTCAAACCACTTTATACAACGGACCCTTGTTTGTTGAGCACAAGAATGCTAATAACTAATAATCGCCAGTCTGCTTAGCAAAACACTGCTCCTTTTCCAACAGATCCCCCTTGGAATTATAATTATCAAAATAAATTTGAAAGGATAATACCAATGTTTTAAGCTAGACTACAGTCTTAAGTGACATCTTTTGAGTGCATCCCATATGTCAGGCAGCTAAGTATTTGCACCTGCTGTTTTACTTAATTCTCACAACCACCCTATAGAGAATTATTATTTTCCATTTTGTTCTGTTGAGGAAACAGGCCCAGAGAGATGCAACGTACACGGCTATGAAGAATGGGACAGTGACTAACAAGTTCAACTTCTCGTTCTTCTGGGGTAAAGTAAATATATAAGATATTATGTTTTGTTCTGTTCAAAAACGATACCGATTTTGGGATTAGAGGATGGAACATTTCACATGTGGAGAAGCTGAAGATAAACATAGGGACTCTGTTTTCCTTCAAGTGCTGAAGGGAAATTTATCTTGGGAATGGGTTTCAGCTTACCCTGCCTGCCTTTGAGACAGATTCTCTGGAGGGAGGAAGCCACCCCTCCCAGCGCAGGCCCAGTTCTGATCTCCCTGAAATGCTCCTTTGGTTCAAAATCCCTTCCTCCCCCGTAGTGCTTAAGCTCCTTTATCTGCTTTCATTATGTGCACAGATGTTGGGAACTTGTTCCTCAGCCTTTCATCTTTCCATCCAGTGACTCTTAGCACTTTCCAAATGATTTGTTCCCAGGCCTTCTTCTTTCCATGGAGATGACCACCCCCATGGTCACGTGAAACGCCCCTGGTGCATTGGAAGGGTGCATAATTTCTGGAAAGTAATTTTTCTACCTCATCTTTAACTTTGGGGCAGGGCTTTGTATTTTTTTTTTTTTTTTTTTTAAAGATGACTGGTAAGGGGATCTTAACCCTTGACTTGGTGTTGTCAGCACCACGCTCTCCCGAGTGAGCCACGGGCCAACCCGGCAGGGCTTTGTAAATAAGAGTTTTAAGACAAGAATTTTTTTTTTTTTTAAGACATCCACACTTTGATCTATTGAAGTTCAGATCATTTAAAAGTAGATCATGTCTGGGGGCTCCTGGAGGGAGGGAGCACCCTTGGCACCTGTTCTTTGGTTTCTTTCCAAAGTTTCCAGTAACTCCTCCTTCCCTCTACTGAGGCAAAGCCTGAGTCCCCAGAAGAGAATGCATGCCTGCGAATGGAGTTTCAAGAGTTCTGCAAGAATCACAATCCCCAAAAGGTGGAAACAACCCAAATGTCTATTGATGGATGAAATCAACAAATGACGGTATGTCCATTCAATGGAATATTGTTCAGCCATGAAAAGGGATAAAATACTGAAACATGCTACAGCTTCAATGAATCTTGAAACATTGTTAAGTGAAAGAAGCCAGCCACAAAATGCCACTTATTGTATGATTCCATTTACATGAAATACCCAGAATAGTTAAACCCATAGAGAGAGAATGCAGATTGGTGATTGCTAGGGGTTGGAGAGAGAGGGGAAATGGGGAGTGACTGCTAAATGGGTATAGGGTTTCTTCTTGGGGTGACGAAAATATTTTGGAACTAGGTAGTGGTGATAGTTGCACAACATTGTGAGTGTATTCAATGCCACTGAATTGTACATTTTTGTTTTGTTTTTGGCAGCTGGCCAGTATTCTACATTTTTTGTTCTTTCTGCACACTGATGAATTGCACATTTAAAAATTGTTAATTTTAGCTTATGTAAATTTCACAATAATAATAATAATAATAATAATAATAATAATAATAAAAAGAGTCAGAGAGAATTCCTCAGCTATGGTGGACCCTTCACTCTAGGCTTGGCTCCTTGGATCTGGGAAAACTGCCAAGGCACAAACCTGACCCTTCCCAGGCAGGTGGTGAACTGGGTCTAATGGCACTTTGGTCAAGATCAGAGGTCAAGGTCAGAAGCCTTGAGTCCTTAGTTTGGGTTTTAGGCT
Organism: Cynocephalus volans; assembly: GCF_027409185.1. Classification (NCBI taxonomy): domain Eukaryota; kingdom Metazoa; phylum Chordata; class Mammalia; order Dermoptera; family Cynocephalidae; genus Cynocephalus; species Cynocephalus volans. The sequence goes on along the minus strand of NC_084474.1, from coordinate 77,110,133 downwards.
GAAATCCCTCCTTGGCCATCATTCATTTGCTGCCCAAAGGCCTTGGTCCCTCTGCAGGGAAGGAAGGAAAGGCTGAGGGGTGGCTTTGGCCACTTGGGGAAGGCGGCTCAGCCCCACCTGAGTCCCTTTCAGAACAACTGAGGACTGGATTTAGGGCCCGGGGATCAGAACCAGGTGGGCTCTGATTTCTACGGGGCACTCTTGGTTCATAAAAAAAGGATGAGGAGAGAAGCTGTGGACAAAATGCATATGGGGCTCGGGGACCCTGGGATGCTGGAGCTGTCCCTGAGGGCTGACTCACTCCTCTCAGAGCCCCTCCTGGCATATTAGTTATGAAACAACAGCATTTCCCGTGGAAGAAGGACAACTACTCATTCAGCTTTCACTGCAGTCTGAGAGGCAGGGGTTACAGGTCCCCATTGCACAGCTGAGGATAACAAGGCTCAGAGAAAGGTGCAGAGAGGCCCAAGAGAGGCGAAGTGGGGCTGAAGTCACCCCGTCCAAATTCATGTTGTTTAATCCCCAGTGTGACCGTATATGGAGGTGGGGCCTTTGCAAAGTGACTCGGTCATGAGGTTGGAGCCCTCATGGATGGGATTAGTGCCCTTGTAAAAGAGGCCCGGAGAGCTCTATCACCATGTGAGGACACAGGGAGAAGACAGTGGCTATGAATCAGCAAGTGGGCCCTCTCCAGACACCAAATCTACTGGTGTCTTGATCTTGAACTTTCCAGCCTCTAGAACTGTGAGAAATAAATTTCTGTTGTTTATAAGCCATCCAGTTTATGATATTTTGTTCTAGCAGCCTCAATGGACCAAGACCACTGCAAATATAAGCCAAAGGAAGCCAGAGGTAGCAATATTAATATCATAAAAAGTAGGATTTAAGCTAAAAGGCACTAATAAGGTTAAATAAACCTCGTACATTTTGTTTTATTTTTAGTCAGCTGGCTGGTACAGGGATCCAAACCCTTGATCTTGGTGTGATAACACTGAGTTCTAACCAACTGAGCTAACCAGCCAGCCCCAAGCTAGTACTTTTTAAATGTGACGAGTTTTCCCTTTCTCTCTCTCCCTTTATCTCAGCCCTCTTTGGCTGGAGATTTTGCAGTTGCTTTCACCTGGCTTTATAACAGCATCCTGGGCTCCTGCTCCCCAGGGAAAGAGGGTGCATTACGATGCACACCCATCCCCTGTCCACCCTGGCCTGCATGCTGCCAGTCTTCCCTGACTCCCAGTGCATTCCCAGTGTGTCTGTCTTTCTGCTCGCCAGTCACTGCTGTGTGTGCGCAGTGCAAGGAGTGAGATGAAATGCAACCAGTTGTCCCCTCTGCTCTCTGTCGCACTCATTACCTTCTTAAACAAAATGTCCTCAGATGACCATAGGCTGTTCCTCCGTTCCCTGATTGCTCTCTCATGTCCTCCCTCTCCAAAACCCACTGTCAAATTCACTTTCTCAATGCTACCACTGAGGACATTTAAAAGAATATCCTTTAAGCTCTAAAGGCAAGTCTCAAAGAGAGAGAGAAAATCCCAAGCAAGGCAGCATTGTTGGAATAAGCAGATGGTTAGTCATTTCGATGTAGAAGTCTTGTGGGTGTTTACAAACAAATTAAATATGAACAAACAAAGGGCCAACAAGCACAAGACCTCAACATCCTTAGCCATCAGGGAAACGCAAATCAAAACCTCAATGACATACCATCCAACGGCCCCCAGCATGGCCATAATTAAAAAGACAGACAATAACAAGTGTTGGAGAAGATCAGCAAAATTGGAACCCTCATGTATTGCTGGTGGTAATTTCAAATGGTACGGCCATTTTGGAACAAAATCTGACAGTTCCTCAAAAGGTTGAACATAGAGTTACCATATCACTCAGGAATTCTACTGTTGCTAAGTATATACTCAAGAGAACTGAAAACATATGTCCACACAAAACATTGAACATGAATGTTCAAAGCAGCATTATTCATGATAGCCCCAAAGTGGAAACAACCAAAATGTTCATCAGCTGATGAATGAAGAAATAAAACATGTATATCCATAAAATGGTATGAACCTGGAAAACGCTTTGCTAAGTGAGAGAAGTCACTCCCAGAAGGCCACATGAGTGATTCCATTTATATGAAACGTCTAGAATAGGCAAATCCATAGAGACAGAAAGTAGATTAGTAGTTGCCTAGGAGTAGGGGGATCTGGGGGGAAATGGGGGGTGACCACTAAGGGGCACAGGGCTTCTTAACAGGATGATGATAATGTTCCAAAAATGAATTGTGGTGATAGTTGCACAACACTGTGAGTATGCTGAAAAGAATCGAGTTGGCTGGTGTGTTATTAATAAATCCCAATAGGTTTGTTACATTAAAATAATAAAAATTTTAAAAATAAAATGAGATGCCCAAGAGATTTGAGGAGGGAAAAGAGGATTCTGTGTCCTGTTGCAATATCAAGGAAAACTGCCCTTGATGACAGTCAAGGGATGAAGTCCTCCCAGGAAGGACCCAGATTTCCTGCCTCCAGCCTCATGGGTGTGGAAGCTCTGGCTCTGGGCAGAGGAGGAGCGTCCTGGGAATAACTGGTGATGTGTGGGTCTGAGCGGCTGGTCTGCACCTTGCCCAGCCCTTAGCTCCCATGAAGCCTTGACAAGAGATGAATCCAGCACTTACCTGTATGATCCAGACAGGACAAATCTCCAGTCTGAGATGATGAACTTCTCTTGGATTTGGCCAGCGAATTTCCTGCCTGATTTGGCACAGTACACCTCTCCTTCCACGCTCCGGATGGAAATGTTCTGTTGGAAGGAATACCAATCATGTGTTTACAGATACACATTTGGGCGACAGACTGAATGTTTGTGTCCCCTCCAAATTCATATGTTGAAACCTAATCCCCAGTGTGATGGTATTGGGAAGTGGAGCCTTTGGGAGGTGATTAGCTCATGAGGGGACAGCCCTCACGGATGGGATTAGTGCCCTTGCAGAAGAGACCCCAGAGGGCTCCCTCGTTTCTTCTGCCATGTGAGGACACAGCCAGAAGGCATGTATGAACGAGGAAGTGAACCTTCATCAGCCGCTGAATCTGCCAGCACCTTGATCTTGGACCAGCTTCGTGTTGGGGCCAGAGCGTTCTAAAAATGCATTCAGCTGGCCCTGGGGGTTGCCTTGACCTGTGAGGTGTGTCCCCTGGGTTTCCCCAGCTGAGAGGAGAAAAGAAGTGGCAGAGATGCTGCTCCCCAGATAGCCATGGCCCCTTTACACTTCCCAGCCCCTAGGCACCTAGGTGAGGTCAATGGGTTATGGGTAGAAGCGATGAAAATCTCTTCCAGGTCAGATACTAAAAACATTCTGCAGAATCCTCCAGCCCTCTCTTTCCCTGTCACTGCTATCTTGGAGGCCAGTATTCCTTATAATGTAGCTACAAGACAGAGAAGGGCTGTCTGACCTACACAGGACTTTGTATGAGCAACAAATAAACCTTTATTGTGTTCAGCCATTGAGATCAGGGGCATTTGTTACCACGGCATAGCCTATCCTATCCTGACTAATACAATTTACCTTTAGAACTCTCACTGGGACCCCTACCTTGAGGTGACTGTCAGAGATCTGGACTTTGTCACACATCTCCTGGAAGAGCTGCACACCTCCCTGGTCCAGAAGCACACAGACGAACACCCCGCGCTTGTTAGCTGCCTCTAGAATGTCACAGAAGATCTCCACATCTGTGAACACATCCATCAGGATGGCCAGGACCTGGGCCAGGGCAGAGGACTCAGTTACCAGAGAAGTCAGGGCCAGATGCTGATTTCAACCAAAATTCCTGAGTCCCTGTGGATCCGGGAGAGCTGTTCTCATTGCTGCTGCCCCAGAGGGGAGAGGATGGGGAAGGGGAGGGTCTGGCTTGGTGGGGTTCAAGGAAGGGAAAGGAAGAGCTGGAGCAGAGGCCCCTGCCCCTGTCCTGACCCCACCTCTCCAGCCCTACCACATATCCTTTGGGCCCTACGCCCTCAAGAGAAGAACACGCAGAGGCATCTGAGCAGGTTCAGAGGAGGGGAATAAACATAATGTCGTGGATCCTCAGCCATTTGGAGCTGGAAGGCACACTGTGGCCATCTCTGCTTCAAACAAAATCCCGCGTGCAGGCACCATATATAAACTAGACCAGAGTGAGCGGCCCTGTGGGAGGGAGAAGGGAGTCCTGCTGTCCCAGCAGCTACTGCATCATCCGTCATAGCAGACACTTGGGGATGGGTATCCTAGATAACCAGCAGACTGCAGAAGTCTGTGCTCCTGCCTGTCGGGCACCCCTTCCTCCTCCTTCTGCCACCAGCACCCCAATCTCTCATTAAGGAATCAGTGCAGCTTGGGCAGAGCTACTGCCATCTCCTGATTGGGTGTGGGGAAGGCACATGACCGAGGCCAGGCCAATGAGAGCGAGCGCTGCATCCCCTGCTGGCCACAGAGATTGGTCCAGAGGTGGTCACATGATTTAAGTTCTAATGACAGTACCCCCGGGACTTTTGCTGGGACTCTTGGAAAGAGGAGGCGTCCTTTCTACCAGGGTTGCTTAGCTGGTAGTTTACAAGCTACAGCTGCTGGCATCCATCTTGCTTCCACTTGGGGAGAGCCTGCCTGAAAGTGAAGCCAGCCCTGGAGGAAGTGGGGCCAGGAGGTGAAGACAGGTTCCCAGCAGCATCGTTTAAACACCTGGTTCCAGTCACGCCTGGAGTCAGTTCTGCCCTTGACTTTTCCACCATGGATATCCACGAATATTCCTCTTCTTCTTAAGCTTGTTTAAGTTTACTTTCTGTCACTGAATCAAGAGTCCTTCCTAAAACTTAAATTGTGGTATATTGAAAAGCAGATTGTTAGGCAGCGATTAAAAATCATAATTATGATGGTTATGTAGAAGCTATAAGACACAGTGAAATGTTTATGGGCTGAAGTAAAACCTGCTGTATAATAAATGCTCAAAAAAGGTGTGCTAACAACTAATGAATTTAGTGAAAAAAAAAAAAGCCAGAACACAAAATGGTAGTGTGTCTGCTGTGATTGCCAGTGAGTGAATCTATGGTTGCAGATAAATAAGCCCAAAGCTAAAACTAGCAGTCATGTTAGATGGGGGAATATGGAGGTTTTCTTTAACATGACTGTAATAATAATGTTCCACCATCTTTTTAATAATTACAACATTTTTTTTTTTTTTAACTCACCACCATCTGGGAAGTAGTAAGGGCAAGAAGAGTGTCTCACTGACAGGCCAAGGAGGTGGCGGGTGCCCACCTGGAACTGACTTTCTGCTCAGTGTGTGTGGGCACCTGGGCAGGGGAAGGGACTGGGGAGAAATTGCTCACCCTGGGCAGGATGTCAGGAAAGGTGTTCTAATAACCAGGCCATGATCCATTAGAATCGTGGCCCTGTTATCATATGATCATGTGTCTGCACACATTTGAGGTTATGGCACTGAAAACAGCCAAGACCCTCCCTCTTTGCTGAAAGATAAATGCCTCCTCTTCCAAGGTATTGACAAACAAGACAATTCCTTCTCTCCCCAGTGGGTCAGTACATCTTTCCAGTTCTTTGCTAGTGAATCCTTGTTTCCCTGAGACAGGGTTGGTGAGCAGGTGATTGATTGAACAGAGTGGGGACATGTTTGGAAATAACCCAGCGTCCTGATTTAAGGGATGCTCAGAAATACAGGCTCATGATTTTTATCTTGTTTGCTTCCTGCTGGGATTGTTTCCCAGCTGGATTAATTCGAAGCCAGTAACTGGTTCATACCTCTCTTCTTCAGTCCCCTGCATGAGTGTGCAGACTTAGGGGGAGTAGAGGGTTGAATGGTGGTCCCCCCGCCAAAGATATGTCCACATCCTCACCACCAGAACCTGTGACTGTGACCTTATTTGGCAAAAAGCATCTTTGCAGATGTAATTAAGTAAAGGATCTTAAGATGAGATCATCGTGGATTATCCAATGGATCCTAAATCTAACGTCAAGTGTCTTTATAAGAGACAGCAGGAGATGGACACAGGGAGAAGAGGAGAAAGCCGTGTGAAGACTGAGGCAGCCACAAGCCAAGAAATGCCCGGGGGCTGGCCGGATGTCAGCTGGTTAGAGCGCGGTGTTATAACACCAAGATGAAGGTTGAGGTTCCCACACCAGGCAGCTGTGCCCCCCCACAAAATGTCTGGAGCCACCAGAAGCTAGGAAAGACAAGGAAGAATCCTTCCCTCGAGGCTTTGAAGTGAGCACAGCCCAAATGACACCTTGATTTCAGACTCTGGCCTCCGGAACTGTGAGAGAATACATTTCTGCAGTTTTTGGCCCCAAATGTGTGGTGGCAATCTGTTATGGCAGCCCTAGGAATCTAATACAGAAGGGTAGCACATAATCGAGAGGAAAAGCAATCTATCAGGAGGCAGGGGACTTCGGCTGCAGTCCCGGTGCTGCTGCAGATTAGCTGAGTGCCTTTGCACACATCACTTAGCTGCTCCCGGCCTCAGTTTTTCTACATATAAACACTGCACAATAATAGAGCCTTAGCTGTCTCGCAAGAGGGGTCCAGCCATGAGCCTGGATAATGCAAATAAAAGCACTGTACAAAAGTAAAGGTGGTTATTATTTTATGTTTTTGGTGGCTGGCTATTGGGATCTGAATCCCGAGAATGTTTTAATCTGGGTTATGGAAGAGAGTTAAAATTAGCGCCCACACCTCTGTGGGCATAAACAAAAGGAACAGGGTGGGGAGGGCTAGGTTCTTGCAAGGCCAACCAGATGGGCCAGTGCAGTGGGCTGGGATTGGCTGAGAGGGACAGGACACACTTTCCAAGACACCTTTGCAGAAGGAGGAAGGTGGTCTGGAAGCAGAGCCCCGCAGGTCAGCTCCAGGAATCTGGAGCTTCAGTGAGATGGAGGGGCCCAGCCATGGGCATGACGGTCTGCTGGGGCAATACCCTGACACAAGGGCCATCCTGGGGACCTCAAATCCTGGCTGAGAATCCCTCACTACCTGCCAGGCATATGTGAGTTTCTCACAGGCTAAAAATCTTGCAGCTGCTGGAAGGGCGGGGGTGGAACGGGAAATGGGATTTAGGTCTTGGTGGGGCCACACCCATGTTGAGGACCGTTGTTGGGGGCACTCAGCACCCCACACCCCACTCTGCTTACACATTCCCTCTTTCTCTTTCTCTTTCATGTTCTGATGCTCCTTTTTTCGAGCTTGCTTTTGAGGGATAAGTAGTAACAGCAACTGTTTGCTGAGCGCCTACTGTCAGCATCGCATGTAGTGTTCTCAACACCATGACCCCAGCTTCCCAGGTGAGGAGCCGGAGGTGCAGGTAATTTTCCAAAAGACACAAGCCCCGGACCCCAACCCAGAGCCCATGTCCCAGTCATTCTGCTTCAGGTCTAAGAGCATGACTCTGAGGTCTGTCTTTTACATCAGATACAGCCTGAGAGAGGGATGGAGGAAGGAGGGATATTCCAGAAAAAGAGCAATAATTCCAGCTCCCAGTTTCCCTGCTAGGAGTCCGACCCTGCCCTATCTTCACTTCAGATTCTCCAGTGGCCCTGGGCTTGCCTGATAAACTTCCCAGACTTTTTGGCCTCACTCTTAAAAGTTATTGATGATCTGAAAAAGCTTTTGTTTATGTGGATTATAGCTATTAACATTTGCTGTATTAGGAACTAAAACTGAGAAATTTTTGAAATAGTTCTTTATTAGTTATTTTTAAATAACAATAAAAAACCATTATATGTTGACATAAGTTTTTTTTTTGTCTTTTTCGTGACCGGCACTCAGCCAGTGAGTGCACTGGCCATTCCTACATAGGATCTGAACCCGCGGCGGGAGCGTCGCTGCGCTCCCAGCACCGCACTCTCCCGAGTGTGCCACGGGCTCGGCCCCTGACATAAGTTTTAAGGAAAAAGAACTACATTTTCCAAGACAACGATAAAAATGTGGTGAGCGGAGTGGTGTTGTTTTTCATATTCTCACATCTGCTTCTGCATCACTCTGCTGTGCTATGTCGTGGAGTGGAATTGCGTGACCATCTGGTCTCACAGGGCTACGTGGGTAGAAAGGGCAGGGCCTCATGGCCCCGAGGAAAGGGTCTCAAGGACCCACAGGGACTCGTGACCACACTTTGGGAACTGATGCTCTCACTCTTTGGCTCAACGTATGAGGCTCAGCACATCTGCTCTGGGCCCCACCAGCCTCTGATCCTTGTCCCCATCCCTTATCACTCCTTGAGGTCCCATGTCCCCAAGATCTGTTCTTGCCAGATGGATGATGGCTTCTCTCCACCTGCAGGACATGTGAGCCTTTTCATACCTCCTAACCTTTGCATTTGACCCTCCCTAGGCCTGGAATTCCTTTCCCTTCCTTCTCTGCCCGGCAAACTCTTTCTCAGCCTTGAGACCCCACTCAGGGGGCCACCTCCTCCGTGAAGCCTGCCTTGGTGCCCCGCCCTCTACTCCCAGCCGCAGAGGGTTGGCCTGCCTGGGGCTACTGACCACCGAAGCTCTCTTCTCCTCTACCCCAAGGGCAGGCAGCTGGCAGGCAGCTCCCCAAAGGCAGGGAGACCTCCTGTCCCCTCTGCCATCCTGGCTGCTTTGTGGAATAAAGGAGTGCAAGCATGGAAGGAAGGAAGGAAGGAAGAATTCCTGCTACTTAGGGAGTAGAAACTGCTCCAGAAAATGCCTACAGCTTCGTTCCCCTGCTTTGTTCCCCTGTATTCTCCTCTCAGGCGGCTGAGGCCGTAGGAGAGAGAATTCAAACCTATTTCCCCTCTCTCCTTGGCCTTCTCTCCATTCACTTCCACAGGCAGGGATCCGGCTCCCCTGCCCCCTGCCGTGGCTGTAGGAGCGGCCCATCGCTGAGCCCGTGCGTGTGAGCCTGTGTGTGTGTGTGTGTGTGTGTGTGTGTGTGTGAGTGTGAGCGTGTGTGTGTGTGTGTGAGAGAGAGAGAGAGAGAGAGAGAGATAACAAACTGCCTGCAGGAGCCTGGCAGGAAACAAAATGGTGAAGCCCTCTGGGGTCTAGGACAACAGGGAGTGGTGGGGACTGGGGCAAAGAGGACCCACCCAAAGAAGTGGCCACAGCTCAGCACCAGCAGAGCCTACCTGCTAAGAAGAGCTGGAAGTTCTTACTTTTAGGTGAGGTCTTCAGATTTTTACATGTTGTCCTAAATTCATAACATGCCGTGTTGGTCCAAAGGACATCAGAGGGCCTCGGGTCAGCAGAGGTGGAGGGGGAAGTCTTGCTAGGTGTGGAGTGGGGGGTGGGAGGAGAGGAACCCAGCCAGGGGACAGCGTTTCCCAAGCTCTAACCTGGCTTTTTTCCAGGGAACCTCATTCACCCTGTGAGTGGCAGCTGTGCTCCCCACCCTTTGGGAGAGGAGCTTTTCTGGGCTTCTCGCAGAAAGACCTGATCTAGCACACTTAGGAACAGGAGCGGGAAAGGACCTTAGTCCAACGTGGAAGCTGAGACCTGGGGAGGTCTAGGGACTTGCCCGAGGTGGCGCCGCCAGCCCCCCAGCAGCGCCCGCTCCTGGCTGCCTGCCTGGGCCGGTCTGTGAGTTGCTAACGCCGCCCTGTCACGGAAACATGAAATACTGCTCCGAAGCAGCCCAGCGCACTAGAGCCCGTGCTCCACCTGTTGTCACCTTCCCTTTAATTTCCCAGAGCTCCTCTGCCTGCCCCCCTGCACACACAGCCTCCCCACCCTCGGTGGCTTTTCCAGAACCTCAAGATTTCACATGATATTGATCTTGGGAGGGGATTCAGTCATGAGACAGAGACCCTGCAAGAAAAAGGAGTTTAAATATCAGCATGTTCTTTTAGGAGTTCTTCTAAATGTAGCAAAATGAGTAGTTTTAGTGACAAAGAGAGAATCTTTACAGATGACAAATTTCTTTCCTTGGAGTCTGCTCTCACCCCTGGCCCTCTGCAGCTTCAGCAGGGAGGCTGGGCACCCACTCCCCTATGCCCAATAGTCATTTTGTCCCTCCAGCCATCCCCCAGCTGACAGCAGCCACTTAAGGCCGGAGACTCCAGGGGCACTGGGAGACCTCCCGATCCGCACGCCTGTCATGGTGCCTGAAATTCCATCAGCCCAGCTCTGCTCTTGAAGGACTTTTCCTCTTCTAAAGTCACTCATTAGAATGTAAATACTCTGGGGAGGCAGACCCTCTGTGTTGCCTCCTCCCTCTTCTGACTGGCCACTGGCTGGATTCAGGTGCCACCAGGTCATCTGGGAGCAGATGGGTCTAAGCAGAGTCTGAGGGGACAAGGGGCAAGGGTGTGTCCCAGTGGGGTGGCCCCCTTCATTTGGAAGCATGGAAGAGGGCACCTAACCCGGTTCCCGAGGAAGTTCATGCTGGGTCCTGAGGAAGGAGCAGGCGTTGACAGGTGAAAGGCAGGGAAGGTGGGGGGCCCAGGCAGGGGGACAGCAGGCGCAGAGCCCTAAGGCCAGAGCACAGCGGGTTCGAGAAGGTGCAGGGCGCTGGGTGTTGAGTGGGAGGAGGTAGGAGGGGAGCTGGAGAGGCTGTCGGCCGCGCTGACAAGTGTGCTCTTCCCGTACGGGCAATTGGGAGCCACTGAAGGCTCTATGCAGGCAGGGGACCAAGTTAGATTTGCAGCAGAGAAAAAGGGCTCGACTGCAGCCTGGAGACTGGGTGGCTGGGGAGCACGATGGAAGAGGAAGGCCAGGCAGGAAGCCATTACAGGGCTTCTGGTGGTGGCCTGGACCCAGCTTGTGACAGGCAGGATCCGGAGGTCAGCAATCCAGGACAAGGCAGAGAGCAATGCCCCTGACTCCATCCCAAGCCCCTATCATCTGGCTCTATCCCTGAGAGCAGGACACACCGGCTCCGGGCTCTGCCCATCCCCATCCTCCCACCCACGGCCAGGAGACACCGGCCCCGCCATCGCTACCTGGCTGGTCCGGGTGATGCAGCGGCGGACGAGGTCTCTGATGTTGTTGTGTTTGTCCGTCTGGAAGTACACGGTGGCGCTGGACTTCTCCTTCAGGTAGGGCTTCTCGGCCGAGGCCCAGTTGTGCAGCAGGGCCGGCTCGCTGCCCTCCGAGGCCACGGGGAAGTAGGTACCTGACTGCAGGGAGCAGGAGTCGGGCCCCTTAGGGCCTGCCTCAGTCCCTCCTGGAGGATCAGGGGCACAGGGGGGCTCCTTGGCCCGGGCCTGGATGTACTGGGCCTCCACTGAGGACAAGAAGTCCACCTCGCCTTCCTGGCTGAGCACCCTGCAGTAGGCCTCGGGACCGCCATCCAAGAGGGCATCTGTGGCCAGCCGGGCACTCTCATTGTCACTGAAGTCAACCCTGGCTGGCCGGACCCACTGGCTCTTGACACCTTCCAGACGTTTCCGGATCTTGCCCACGTGCCTCGACTGGCTCATGCTGCCCTGTCCCCAGGATGTGGTGGGGGAGGCCGCACTTGAGATCTTCCAGATGTGGGGAGCACACGTTCACGCCACGGAGGAGAGGGGCTCTCCACCGTCCCGGGAGGCCACCCGCTCCTGCCTGCCACCCTTCGGCCGGCTCTGAGTGATTTACCCCTGTCCTGAACAATGCTTCTCAGAGCTCCTCATCTGCAGCCGAGGGATTGGCTTATCTCTGAGGGACACCTGCCCTGCCCGCAGGCCAGGAGGGCTGGCTCAGTCACAGCCTTGGCACCGTCAGCCATGGGATATTTCCTCTCCTCCCAGCTGCAGGTGAGCTGGCTTTCCCGCTCGGTTGCACAACTCACCAGGAGCCCCTCAGGCCTTTGTAACAAAACGGGGAGCCTCCCCCAGCGCCACCAGCCCCGCTGACAGATAGGCCCAGAGGAGGACTGCCTGTACCTCAAGTTCCCTCATGTGTCCTTCATTCAAACACTGGATCAAAGACAAGCATTTCCCTGTGGGAGGACAGATGCTGTGGCTGAGATGTGCCCATGTGAGGAGGGAACCTGGACACGGGCCCAGGAGAACTGTTCACCAGGCAGCCCTCGTTTTTCTTGGGAACATCCCAAGTGCCCACCCCTCCCTGGCCTGTGAAAGAGCTCTTCTCTCCTGTCTCCTGTCTTGTGTTTGTCACTGTCATCTCTGCACAGAGTCCACAAAGAGGTTACAGTTCTCTGGACAACGCTAACCCATTGGAAGTGTCTGCTTGGAATATCATCTCAAGAAGAATCTGAGGCTATGTCCTGGCCCACGAACCGATGGGATCAATCTGTCCTGGGGCTGGAGGGCAGGGAGTGGGGAAGGCATGGCCGGGTGTGGAAGTGCAGTACTGTGTATGAACTGCGAAGGGAATAACCACATTTTCTTCCCAGATCAGATCATGGCCTGACAATGGAATGGAATATCTAGAATTCTAACTGTCTTTGGCTTCTGCCAGCAATAGGCTCTGAGACTAGCGTTTGAGTACAAGTGGTTAATTGAAAGGTGATTCCAAGAAGCACCGAGAGGGGAGAGGGGCAGTGAAACAGGAAAGGAAGGAAGCCAGTCTAGGGCAAGTTCATGAGCAGGTTACTGTTGTGGATATTTGGGGTTCATGGGCATCTGTGGGGACATCTGGGGTTCAATCCTGCAGAAGCTCTGGCTGATGGTGTAGAGTACATCTCAGAGTTTTCCTACACAAATGGTGAAAAGACTGCAGAATCCATCTGCCAACTGCCATTTATCACTGGTCCAGGGCTGCTCTGGGAGCTGTGTTAATCCTGGCCCTGCGCATTCACCAAGCACAGCCCTGAAATCAGGGAAAGCCTCAGGCAGAGTTGCAGGTGCTTAGAGGAAGGGACTGTTGTGGGAGTGGTGAGTCCTAAAGGGACAAAGGCAGGGCCCTGACAATGTCTGCTCAGGAACTATGCCAGAAAACTGGGACCGTGTGGTCCTGAACGCTCCAGGGTGTAGCAAGAGCCAGATGCCTGTGTGCAGGGAAACAGCTATAAGCTTCTGTAACCCTACTGAAGCTGTGGCCCCCATGGCTCAGTCCAGTAGGGCACATGTATTTTTTGAAAGTGCAGTTCAAAGAGCAGAAAAGTGATTTAAAAAGAATCTCTTCTCCTCTTCTGAAGGACATTGAAGGAATCCCATTAACAATCTGGGCAGCCTGCCCTTCCTTCCATTTTCTCTCTTTTCTGCAATTCTTGGAGCCTTGAAGAGGACGAACCCAATAAACTCTCTCTCCCAATTGCCTCCCTGGCTCTGTGCCCTCTCCCTTCTGCCTTCTGCCAGCTCTTGCTTGCAGAGAGCAATGTAAGCTCTTCGCCACATTCTCCTCCATACTCCCTCCTCCCTGGTCTAGTCTGTTCTCCTCAGCCCAGGCTCTGATCTGCAACACCTAAGTCCTGTCCCCAGTCTAGTGAGACAGACCTGGGGGAGGGGGGAATAATCTATGGATTTGCTCTGCTTCACTCCATGGCTCAGAGGCTGTCAGAGGCTCCCTGTTGCCTGTCAAGTTAAGTACCAAGCCCTGAGCTTAGCACTTGAGACCCTGCACAAAGAGACCCCATATGAATATTCCAGCCTGGCTTCTCCTATGTTTGGCCACCATTGAGTGCTCAACTGCATGCAGGCTTTCCGTACCGAGGGAGAAATGGATTATTAGACCTCATTTCCCAGATGAGGAAACCATAGCTCAGAGAGGTTGAGTAACTTGCCCAAGATCACACAGCTAATAAATGGCAGCACCAGAACTCTCCACTGTGCCAAACTTCACTATTTTCCTTCTCCCTCTTCTCTTTCTGCTTTCAGAGCTTACAGACCCTTTTATCAGTCACAGGAGGTGTGTAGGGAGAATGAAAGAAGTGGGTGATTGGTCTGGGGTCTTCTCACCTGGATCTCATTCTCTTTGTTAGATGAATAAATGACTAAGTGCACTCCTGAGACAGAGGTGGGTCTCCGTGGCTTGTAAGGATCATTTTCTGCCTGTCCACTCACAGAGAAGCTCTTAAATTAAAAAAAAAAAAAAAAAAAAAATCTACCTTTGTAAAAAGAACAACAAAAAAAGAATCTTTGAGTAGAACTTTCCACTCTAGAGCTGCTGAAAGAAGAGCCCCTGGCTTCTCTTGTCCTCAGCTCCTGGCCCACATAGAGACCCCAGAGCTTCTAGTGGAGTCTGCTAGAACAGTCAGATGCATGGTCCACCTATTGCTATGTCTAATCCCCCCATCCCTGCACCCCCAGCAGACATTACTAGGTGATCACAGAATTCCCTCCCAGTGAGCTGGGAACCATCCCCTCACAACTCTTTATAGGGTCTGAAAAGAAGTCCTCACCTGGAAGGAATCTTGAAGGTACTGCAAGCCCTTCAGTTTACTGATGAGAAAACTGTAGCCCAGGAAGGGGAAGTGACTGTTCTCAAGGTTAGTCAGTGATCGTCATCAGCTTAGTCCCTCATCCCCTCTCCTCTGCAGCCCAACCCTGAGAAATGTCATCGGTCTTGCTGGGTCAGCTGGCTGTAATAACAAACTTCCCCAACTGGGGTCATACTTCTGAACCAGGAAGCCTGGCCAGCTGTGGAGCTGCACATATAGATTGTGAGGATTTCCTATCAAAGAGCCCTCAGTTACAGGCATGTGGATTAGGGAGGACTTTACTTTATTCTCCCTTCCGGTTGCCACCTCAAGTATGGCGTCCCCTGCTCATGAGGTCATCCAACAATGAGAGAAATAGTGAGAAGCTGGGTTCCTATTAGCAAATGAGTGGTATAGGGACAGTGAAAGAAAATGGTCAGGGCCCCTCAGATGTTCAGAATCTTGCCGAGCGTTTGATGTAGATATGCACATGCACCCAGGTGTTCCTTGGTTATTGTCTAATGTAATTGCACATGTGCACCCAGGTGTCCTGGGTTATGGACTTAAGTATAAAGGACGAATGGCTCTGATCCACAGGGCCCCCTGCCTCTAGGATGCCCCCGGGAATGGGGCCACAGGGAGGCTGCTACTGCTAACCTGACAACTGGCGTAGTCGTCTGGTTCTACAAGTGGTGTTGGGGCTTCTTGAAAAGTCCATTATCTAGGGCAATGGTTCTTGACTGGAGGAGATTTTGGCAACGCACCTGGGGATGTCGGCAATGTCTATGGACACTTTTGGTTGTAGCACTGGGGAGAGGGATGTTGCTAATTGGCATTAGCAGGGATAAGCCAAGGATGCTGCTACATCCTGCAATGGACGGACAGCTCTCCCCCTGCACCTCAATAAAGAACCAGCCAGCCAGGGGCCGGCCCGTGGCTCACTCGGGAGAGTGCGGTGCTGATAACACCAAGGCCACGTGTTCGGATCCCATATAGGGATGGCCGGTTAGCTCACTGGCTGAGCAT
Source organism: Cynocephalus volans (assembly GCF_027409185.1). Taxonomy (NCBI): domain Eukaryota; kingdom Metazoa; phylum Chordata; class Mammalia; order Dermoptera; family Cynocephalidae; genus Cynocephalus; species Cynocephalus volans. The sequence continues at coordinate 77,094,813 of NC_084474.1, read as the reverse complement.
GGTGCTGACAACACCAAATCAAGGGTTGAGATCCCCTTACCGGTCATCTTTAAAAAGAAAAAAAAAAAAAAAAAAAGAACCTGCCAGTCCAGACTGCCTGCGTGCTGAGGCTGAGGAACACTGGTCTGGGGCCCAGGCCCTAGGATGACTGACCCTCGCCCAGTGGTGACTGACATGTGGGAGGTCCAGTGCCCTGCCACTGTTCAGTCCATTCTCTCAGCTGGAAGCCCTTGCCTCTACGATCACAACTTATTCAGGTCTTTCTCAGAGTCCAAGGTCTATCTCGACTCCTACCTATGCTAGGGAGCTTTTCTCGACAATTCCCAAGCAGCTGAAATTGCTCCTCCTCTGAGTCTACCAGGTCCTTGTACAAGTTGTCTCGGTCAGTGCTGTCCTGGCTGTGGGGTAAAGCATCATCTCCCCACTGTGTGAATCCCTTGAGTGGGTCATGACAAAAAGTTTGCATGAGCTTTGGAGCCGGGCACAGCTCGGTTCAGTCTGTGTCTATGATGAGATGTGATCTTGGGTAGGCGACTTAGAGGACCTCTCTGAACTTCACTTTTTTCATCCATATAATAACAGCTAATGTTTGTGGAGCATGTCCTGAGTGCTAGGTGTTAGTCTAAGGACTTTACATGTGTTAACTCATTTAATCCTCATGACGACCCTATGAGTAAGTGCTATTACCATTTCTGTTTCACGGATGGAGGAAATCGAGGTACAGAGGTAACCTCAAAGGGTGTGACACCTAAGGGAGAAGGTCTGGGTGATCAGTGATCAAACCTGGTCCAATTTCTGCTCAGTGTCTCAGCTCAGAGAGTGCTGGTGATCCTTCTGCACTTTTCACATCACTGATATTATACCATATCTTGCCTTCTTTTTGCTTAGCATTACTCAGACGTGTATTTTTTTATATCATTAAAAATGAGCACGTTTCCCCCTTCCACACCTCCCCTCCCTTTTCTTCCTGAGCAATTCAGTCCTAAAGCCCCTGCATGGGTCAGAGCAAGGTGGGTGTCAGTGGTGGGGAATGGGCTCGGTGGCCCAGCGCAGGTGTTGTAGCCCAAGCAGGGTGGGGAGGTGCCGGGCGGTGAGTGGGGTGAGGGGGCATCCACTCAGGGGGGTAAGGAGGCGGGGGGGCATCTTTGCAGGGAACCCAAGTAGGGCAAGGAGGGCACCCATGTGGGGAGGGGCAGCCTGTAATGTAGTGTCAGAGCTCGAGCTCGAAGTGGTGGTGGGAAGAAGGTAGATTGGTTACTTATAGGGGCATTGGTCAAAGAACAAAATATATTAAGGATAATGGAAGGCGGGTTTCTTATTGTCTGAGCAGGAAGTTACAAATACAGAAAGGGGGAAACCAAATGTTGAATATGAGTTGGAGATACTGATTTGAACTCACAGTTTTCGATGTAGGTAGATAAATTGAGAATTAAAAAATACATAAATTTTAATACATCAATTATAAATAAATATTTGTAAATATACAAAACGAATTATGTAAAGATATAAATATATTCTATAAATATAAATATATATATACTTCTAGTTCTGTCTGCTGACAGTGACACTCCAGCAGCAATGTGCACACTTGGTGCCCAGGGCTTCCTGGAGAAATGTCTGGGCAGAGAAAGAACAAAATGATCCCGGAACATCATGGGCCAGAAAGCAAGAAAGAGCTCAAAGAATGACGAGGACATGTCAAAAAGACACAGAAGCCATCTTGAAGGGGCTCCCACTGCCCAAACCTGGGACAATTTGAACATCAACATAATAGTAATAAAGGATTGTAATGCACTAACTAAACTAGGAAACCATGAGTACTGATATAAATACCTAAATATCTCAGAAGTTGGAGGAGGAATGGGATATTTAAATTATTTCAAATAAACTCCCCATAAAATACTTCATAATTATGAAGGGGGAACAAGAAACTTTACAAGGAAGAAGCTTATCAGTCACCACCCAAATCAAGTGATCAAAGTGACCCTCCTCAGTAATGGGACAAATTGAAATCTTGAGCCACCTGATAGGCTGCAATGAGAAAATCACAGAGTCATTTTTGTCATATTTCTGGCACAGATGCATGGCCCAAATTTAATTAGGAGGAAATGTCAGGCAAAGCCAAACGGAAGGACATCTTACAAAGTAATTGCCCTTTCACGTCAAAAGTGCCAAAGTCATGAAAGTCGGGGAAGCTTGGGGAACTGTTCCATGTTGGAGACTAAAGAGCCCTGAGAACTACGTGCAACGCGTGATTCTGAACTGGATTCTCTTCTATGAAAGACACATTGAGACAACTGGCGAAAGCTGCATGGGATCCGAGGACTGAATGGCAGCGATTTATCACTGCTGATTTCCTGATTTTGATGGCTGTAGGAGAGAGTCCCAGTTTATAGGAAACACATAGGAAAAATATTTGGGGATGATGTGTATTCTGTCGGCAGCTTACTCTCGGTGGTTCAGAAGAAAGGAAGTTCTTTGCACTGTGTTTGCAACATTTTAATAAGCTTTTGATATTGTAAAAAATGTTTTTTAGGTGATCCCACAAGAAGGAAACAGAGAAATCCAGAATATGGGACAATGTACAAGACAGCTGGGCGGGCGGAGAAGTGGGGACAGCACCAGGGCTGTGGTGGATATGAGTAGCCCTGTCACTCACGCATACACTCTGCATCCTGTCACAGCTCTCTAATGTTTCTGTAGATGAGGAAATTGAGGCACAGGGAGGGTAAATAAGCTCCTCAAGAGCCCAATGGCAGAGGCTGGATTGGGTTTGTCTCCAAAGCCTTTGCTGCCATTTGCAGCCAGATTCTGTAATAGCTGGTTTAAGCAAGAATCTTGTTTAGACTGTGAGCAATTTGGGGTAGGGCTGGAGGGTGGGCAGGGCATGACTTTGGCACCCCCGGTGCCTATCCCAGTTAGAGCCTGGTATGCAGTAGGCACTGAATCAATGCTCAGTAGGTAAATAAATGGCTAAGAGGTCCTGAGTCAGAGGTCAGCTTCCACAGACAGAAAGTTCACAGATAGGATCCTAGAGCTTGTCTACAGGGAAGCCAGGGGCTGAGAACCAGGGCCCTGGGCCCAGGCACCTGGAGGAACTGGTGCCCGTTTGACCTCCAGGAGCAGCTACCGCCCTTTCCTGCTACTTTCCCATCAGGGCCTGCAGCAGCATGAAAATTGTACCGTCTCTTACTCAGTGATCCAAGAAGGGCAATTAAGTTGAAAATTAGTTGGCATAATTAATTAGACGGGTAAATAGCTCCCTGTCAACACCAATCAATCCATTCTGCATAAAATCAGCTCACCCAGGGCAGGGTGAGGAGCTCATGCAGCGGCTGCTTCCACTGTCAGGTGAGAATGGGAGGGTGGAAGCTGGAACAGGCGAGGGTGTCCAGCCAGGTACCCTAAACCCCACCCACCCAGCCACCACAGGTCCTTCCACGGTTGCTTTTTGCGGGAGCAGCCTCCCCAGGCTGTCCTCAGTGATTCCACCCTCAGCACCCAGCAAAACCACAGCTTAATTCCCAGGGGGCCGCAGATGCAGAATCCTTTGCTCTTAAGTTTCCTACTTCAGAGTCCTGGCTCCATTGTTCAAGATTTCTGATATGCATAAAAATCATGTGAGCTCCCATTTTTCTGTTAGTAAATTTACAGAAGCTTTTAAAAAATTAAGGTAGCACTTCCATGCAGTAAAATGTGTCCTTGTTAGTGTACAGCTCTGTGGGTTTTGAGGAACATGCAATTGTGTAACCTCCACCAAAATCAAGACAGAGAACATTTTCAGCACTGCAAAAAACGTCCCACGTACTTTTGTAGTCACCGATTCCCCCTCCCCGAGTCCCTGCAACTGCTGATCTGTTATCTGTCCCAAAAGTTTTGCCTATCCTAGAATGTCATATAGATGGAGCCATGTGATATAAGCCTGAGTCTGGCTTCTTTCACTTAAGACAATGCACTTGTGGCGTATGTCAGTAGCTCGCTACTTCTTATTGCTGAGTAGCATTTCACGGTGTGGACGTAGCATGGTTTGTTTTCCACTTCCCAGGGGAAGGACATTGGGTTGTTTTTAATTTTGGATGTTTATCAATAAAGCCGCTATAAATATTCATGTATGGGTTTTTGAATGAACATAAGTTTTCATTTCACTTAAGTGAATACATAGGAGTGGGATTGCTGGGTCTTATGGTAGGTGTGTACATAACTTTGTAAGAAACTGCCAAACTGTTTTCTGTGTCCCCATCAGCAACGTGTGAGACTTCCAGTTACTCCACATCTTTGCCAGCATATTAACTTTAAGAAATGATAACATGTATTGCTGCAGGGCTGGTTACATAATTTGTGTGGCCCGATGCAAAATGAAAATATAGGGCCCCTTGTTCAAAACAAAAATATTTTGTTTGTACACACATATGTGTTTGTACACGCATATGTTTCATTCTTACCCAAAAGTGGAAATACTGCACAAAACTAACCCAACTGTTTTTATTTCACTGCTTGACAGCACATGTTCTACCAACACTCCCTACCTTTGGCTTCCTGAGTAAAGAAGGGCAGAAAAGAAACATGTCTTTCCTTTCCTTCTCTGTCATTTCGAGTGTGAAGTGGTCAGCTAACAACAGAGAGCACATGTCTCTTCTGCTCACACCAGCACTGGACTTCATGGACAAAACCCAAGTTCAATGATCAAAACATCAAGAATTTCCAGACACTGACAACAGAGCATTAACTCAAGCATGGGGTCCTCCTGAGCATGGGGCCCTTCATGTTACCCATGATGCCAGCCCTGGGTGACAGTGTGGGGAAATGAGTTTTCTCATATATGCATTATTTGTGAAAATAAATTAAAAAAATTTTTTTGTAATATAAAAAAATTCAATCTCTGAAATCCTATCTAGTTACATTATCTGGGGAATTTTTTTATGTTTACCTAACTTGTGTTTTGTCTCTGGTGAAGTTGTCTCTTTCTCTACAATGAAGATGTCACTTCTGCTCTTTCACATCCAGCACAGCTCTTGACCCAGGCCAGGGGACCCAAGGGAGCTCAGAGGCACCGATAGATTGTCAGAGATGCCTCCTTAAAAGAAAACTGTCTCTCTACCCACAGGACACTTCTGATGCCAAATGTGTGGGTTTTCCACACCAAACAATTCTCTAATTCTCTGCAGACACCAACTGGGTGTCTTACCATTTAATTCAGTTCTGACACTAACTACCTGGAGTCAGCGCAGACCCCACAGGTTAAGGGCTCAGTCCCACGAGACTGCCCCCACTTCAGATGCCAACCGCAAGTAGCGGGTCCCCGTGGTACCCACGCTTCTGTCCAACTTGGCTACATATCAGGGGTTCCCACCACTGCCTCATCATTTTTGATAATCTGTTATAACGGCTCACAGAGCTCGGGGAAACACTTCAATTATGTTTACCAGTTTATTATAAAGGATATAATAATAAAGGATACAAACAAATAGCCAGATGAAAAGGTGGATAGAATGAAGTCTGGAAGGGTCCCAAGCTTCTGCCCCTGTGGAGTTGGGGTGCACTCCCTCCCGGCATGTGGCTGTGTTCACCACCTCAGAAGCTCAGCTCTGCAAACTCTGTCATTTAGGGTTTTTTATGGAGCCCCCTCCCTTCCTCAGAGGTCGCGGGTGGGGCTAAAAGTCCCGATCCTTAATCCTGCCTTGGACTTTCTGATGACCAGCCCCACCCTGAAGCTGTCTAGAGGCCCCCAGCCAATTGTCACTGTATTAGTCCGTTTTTGTTCCTTATCACAAAGTACACTGAACCGGGTGATTTATAAAGAAAATGAAATTTATTGCTTACGGTTTCCGAGGCTGAGAAGTCCAAAGTCCATCTAGTGGTGGTGACGGTGACCCAGGGATCTCACATTGCAAGATGGTGGAAGCAGAGAGAGCAGAGAGAGTGAGAGAGACAGACTCTCCTCTTCTTTTAAAGCCCTCAGAACCATGCCCGTGACCACCATTTTTAATCAGACTTGGGGCACAACGCGCCACGACCACCGGCTGGGCTCCCACGCAGGTGTGGCCACCATCACCCAGCCCTGTTTGCGGAAGGTAGACGGAATATGAGCTGGGAGGAGGGCGGTGCAAATATTCCACTAAATAAAGTGTCTCCGTCTTTGAAATACGTGTGCCACCGATTTTCAGACTTTCTGATCCTTCAGGTGTGACGAAGCACACGCACAGGCCTCCTTCCCGCCTTGACCAGCCCAGGCTGCTGCAGGATCCCGGCAGGTGCCCAATCCCCACGTGGGTGCCCTGGAGGGAATCGCCGGTGGGCGACGCCCCAGCGAAGTCCAGAGTAAAGTCCTGGCTGACGTCAGTGTCCCCGGAGCTCCCCAGCCCTTCCCACCCCCGGGCCTTTGCACCGGCTGTTCTCTCGCCTGACTCACCCCTCCCACCCTCAGGGGCTCTGCCGCGGTGGGCATCGCTCCCTTCCTGATCCGCATTTCCTTCGTCTGCCTCCTCCCGTGCTGCTGTGCCCCTTCCTGCCGGCTCCTCGCTTTCTCTGCAGCGGCTCCTGCATTCCCTTTCCCCCAATCACCCTCACTTACAGCTGCGCGGACCCAAAATCCCGGAGGCGACCTGCAGAGTTGGAACCGCCGCTGTGTTAGTGCGTTTCTGTTGCTTATGACAAAATACTTGGAACTGGGTAATTTGTGAGAAAAAATGTATTGCTTACGGTTTCGGAAGCTGAGAAGTCCACAGTGCAGGGCACACATCTGGTGAGGGGCTTGGTGGAGGCAACGTGACCCAGGGGTCTCACGTGCCAGAAAAAAAACTCCCATGTGCTCTCCTTTCAATGCCCCCAGAACCACGGCCCTCACCACCATTTTTAATCCATTCACTACTGCTTGGTCTTACAATCTAATCACTTCTTCAAGGCTCCACCTTTCAATGACCATAATAGGATTTCCCACCCTCTTAACAGTCACAGTGGGGGCTAAGATTCTAACACATAAACTTGGAGGACACAATTCAAGCTTCAGTGAGTTTTGGGAGCACCTAATTCAGTCCACTACAGTCACCTTATTCACATACAAAAGGAAACTCATCACTCTGGAGATTCCAAGGGTTTAGAAGCTCTTGTGTCATGAACCAGGAGCTGGACACTAACACCACATATTAGGTCTTTCTTATTATATCACAATATCACATCAACTGCACTGGAGTAAGCTCCCTGTGCCACCTGGTTTGGTGTGGGTGCTGCGGTGGGAAACAGAGCACTGAAGTCCCCCCCCAACACAGCTGAGAGTGGGGGAGTCGGAAGGTTGAAGATGTCAGAGGAAAGAATGTGTAAGTTGTTCATCTCAGAACGTGTCTTTAATAACTTAGACATAATTCTCATGGATGCTACATAGCTTTGGTTATAGGTTGCCAAATGGTCAGAACCTGCTCAAGGTGGCCATGAGGCTGGCAGGGGTAATCAGAAGGAATGTCCCTCCAAGCTGGGCTGGGAAACTCTTCCATAGGATTCTACCCTGTCTCCTTTCCTTTGAAAATAATGCTACTGACTTTTGCTCTGTTTTGTTAAGTATTACATCTTCATTGTAAAAATTTGAGGGAAACACAAACAAAAAGAAAGAAAATAAAATGCATTAAAATGAAAGAAAAAAACAAAATATCAATTACTACATCACTAGACATTTAAAATATTCACATTTTGTTGTGTGTCGTGGCAACAGTGTAGATTAGATTCCCTTAGGACTCACTGCAGCCTCCTCTAGTTTGCTTTCCTGTGGCAAATGATAACCTCAGAACTCCTTTTCCCAGCCATCCCCAAAGCCACAGCTCTGCATGTCACCTGGGCTCCGATGAGCAGGACACCCTCGCCCATGGAAGGCACAGGTGAGCGATTTGAGCAGGCCACATGTGGGGACTGGCTCTTCTTCAGCAGCTTAGGCAGGAACAAATGCTGGTGCTAGTCTGTGGGTTGGAGGGGAGATGGTGGCCGCAGAGTGTTCCACTGGGACAGTCCCATGGTGTGGCCGGGCCTCGTCCTGGCTGGGTTGTCCTTGCTTTTGTGGAATGCAAGCACAGTTCCCTAGCTCTCCTGGAAATTCTTTTTTAAAAAATAATTTTATGGGCCGAGCCCGTGGCGCACTCGGTAGAGTGCTGCGCTGGGAGCGCGGCAACGCTCCCGCCGCGGGTTCGGATCCTATATGAGAATGACCAGTGCACTCACTGGCTGAGTGCCGGTCACGAAAAAACGACAAAAAAAAAAAAAATAAAATAAAATAAAAATAAAAAATAATTTTATGAAACCTTTACTATAAAAATCCATTTAAACAGATGAACTACTTTAAGTGACTTTTTGCCAATTTTGGATTTGAAAGAAAGGTCTCAGGTTATGCTTAGAACCACTTAGAATCCAAGAGGGTGGGAGGAATGTCCAAGCCCTCAAAGCAGGTGGCACAGGTGGGGAATCTGGGGTCTGCCTTGTGCCACAAATCTGCCCTCTGCCTGAGACGTGCACCCTCTGGACATAGGAGATGCCTACAACTCAGACACTCAGGCTCTGGCTGCATAGAAGAGGGGTCTATTTCACAGAATTGGGGTACAGCTGACTACATGCCAAGGAGAGGTAAAGTAAGCAAAGCCTTTAACAGTGTCAAGAAGGCAGTCAGCAGAAGGCCCCGTACTTCCCCAAACTTGTGGGTGACCTGCCAGTGCAGGATGGGCCAGGTGCACAGCCTTCCTCCGTCCCTTCACAGCACATCTCAGGCATAGATGAGCTCGGGAATTTGCCCGCCCTGGACCCCGATCCCATGAGTGCTGTCTGAGGAGTACTGGAACAGGAAGGTCACCTTCCCGCACTGCACTTCCATCATCCCCTCCTGCCCAAAGTAGCTGAGTTTGCTGCCATCCAGGACAGCGCTGGCCATGTAGAAGGTGTCCTGCGCTCAACCTGCACAGGGTGTTCAGAGCAGACTGAGAAGGTACTACTCAATCCGTCCAACACAAGCTCAGTTAGATTCTGAGCCAGGATCATCCCCAGCTGCTTGAGTTCACTCCTTCCTCCTGGAAATTCTGTAATGAACTAATAATACTCTGTAGCAAATCCCTTTCTGCTTAACCAGCCAGAGTGTATTCTGTCGTCTGCAATAAAAGCTCATGCTTTGGGTCTCAGCTTAACTCTTAACATCTCCTTCACAGCACTTACTGTAACATGGAATTGCTTCATTTATGTATTTGTTTACCAGTTTAATGTCTCTCAATGAGGGAGGAACCGCGTCTGTCTTGTTCACCCTCTAACCGTGGTGGCCATCACATAGCAGCACGTGGTAAATATCTGTTGAGTGAAACATTTGCTTACCTCCCAGGGGCCCCTATCCTGAGGGAGAGTACAAGTATCAGCTTCAGCTACTGTGTAGACAAGTGAGTGTCTTCCTTCTGTGTCGACTGCATATCCCCACCCCCCACTCTTGCTGACTGCCTCTTTTTGCAGAGCAAAGCCATGTTCTAGAAGATTCAGCTTGTACCCCTCCTTGGCTCTAGTGACTTAAAGATCGTAAGGATAAATCAGCTCACTGTGACTAATTCCCTGCTTCCCTTCAGTAAGCAAAGACCTGCTCTGCTCTGTGGTGTGTGTGTTTGTGTGTTAGTGGGGACAGATTTCTGAACATAAAAAGACCCATAGTGTCAGGATAGTAAATATTATATTATTCATTCATTCCACAAACACTCACTGAGTGCCTACTATGGATATATGCGGGAGCAGCTGGAGCGTCATGGTTCTGGGACCCAGATCAATCCCCTTTGGCGGCATGGACCGCCCAGTAAGTGCCACTTTGTAATCAAACTTATCCCTTTGGCCATCAGACTGTAACTTAAATTAATGGAAGCCCCTAAGCCTTAAATTATGAGCCAGATAACACAACTTTGTCATAACGCAGTTGTGCAATTTCAGGCAGAAACGCTATGTTTGAAATATAGGTGCGGGAGTAGATTTTAGTGATATGATCTGAAAGAATTGGGGCTTAGGCAGCCCAGCCCCTATATGCCTGGCTACGGCAGGTAAGAACCACGACAACCATTAGCCCTGTGAAGGAGGGGGCTTCATGGCTCTGTGTCTCAACACAGCCTGGGGTGGCAAGATACACACTGTGACCCTTGCCATGGCTGTTATACCTGTTGGAACAGTGGGCAAAACCTCTGTCCTGTTTCAGGTCTGAACCTGGAAGACGCAGGCCCAGCTCCGTGGGGCTCCAGGGCTGCTGGGGCCACACCCATCACTGCCTGTCTTAGCACTTGAGAGGTGAGTGTTGTAACCCTTTCCTCTCCCCTGGCTGGGGGACCTCACTGGCCTCCCCACCCAGTATATGGAGAGTGGGTCATGGCCTTCAAGTCTATTCCTGGCCAGTTCATGCAAAGGCCCACTTGGTTACAAAAAGCAGAGCCTGCACCTCTCTGCACCCCTTTGGAAGTAGAAAAGAGGTCTTTGATCAGACTAAAACTGGGAGATACAGAAGTGAACTATAGTCCCTGCCCTTGAGAAAAGAAAGACAAGCCTTTACGGCACAGGGTGAGAAGTGTTCCTGCAGCCATCGAATGCTCACATGCTCCAGGGTCACCAAGGGCTCTGCACCAGCATATGGCATGGCCCCTGCTGGGGTGGTGCCTATGACAGCCATTAAGAAAGCATGACATGGAACTGTGATGAGTGCTAAGGTCGGGGGGGGGGTGCAGGGGCTGTGAGAATATGGAACAGAGAAGCCTGACCTCGCTCAGGGATCAGGAGGCCTCTCTGAGGTCACAGTGGAGACCACCAAGACAGCAGTAATTAGCTGGGTGAGGTGGGAGGGAAGGGGGTGTCCGGTTGTCGGGGTGGGGGGTGAGGAGTAGGAGGAGATGAGCTCAAGAGGTCTGACCTCAGAGGCCATGTGAGGACCTTAGCAGACGGACACAGAGAGGTCAGATTAGCATTTGTAAATTTTTTTTTTCATTTGGCAGCTGGCCAGTACAGGGATCTGAACCCTTGACCTTGGTCAGACTAGCATGTGTAAGGGCTCCCTCCGGCCACAGTGCAGCCCCTCGGGAACATCTGGGCCTGCAGGTGAAGCCTCCCTGCTTCTCCTTTCCCGTCAGCAGCTCAGAGCGATGACTTCTGGAAGCTTCCAACAACAACAGGCTGACTCACGCTGCCCTGTCCACTCGTTACATATTGAGCTGGAGGACCGTGGCCTTCTGAGAAAGATGACGAAAGAACTGCTGGCTGCTTCCTGTAGGTACGTCTGAGGAAAACCCTCCTCCTCATGCCCCACATCCGGGTGCCCTTGGCCTCCCTTGACTTGCCCTCCTGGCTGATCCCTCACTTCTAGTGTGTCACAGCCCAGACAATGAGACACTTGGGCCCACAACCAAGTCCTACCAGCTCCTGGCTGGGAAAGGGGGCAGGCCTGGGAAACCTTCCTCTCCTCTCAATTTTTATTTTAAGCAGAGAGAACTGGAAAGGAGATGCGAGTCACAGTGTGCACTGATTCTGGAACCTACTCCCCCTGAGGTCCCTCCAGCTGGAGCGGTCACTGCAGAGACACATTGGAGGGAAGACACGCTGTGGCTGTGGCCAGGCCTGATGCAGGCCACAATCTAGTTGTGGTCTTCGCCAAGCAGATGGGGACAGTGACCTGCGGGTGGGATGCAAGTGCAGGGGGAGGTCAGGTGTGAAGAGGAAGTCCTGCTCATAACAGCTGTGAAAGCCTTGGCACAGAAAAGGTCACTCTTGTCATGTCTGGTCTTTACCTTCAGCTTAATGGAGAATTCCTATGTGCTCCCTGCGGTGAAACAGCAAACCTGCCAGAACCCAGGACAGAACTTATTTTTTGGCTGCCACAAGCTTCTCAGACTTTGGTTGCCAAATATATGCAAAAGAATATTCTCTGCAATATTTGTCACTAATTGGGTAAAATCAGACGTTCTAGAATTAGAAAACCTAGGGCAGCTAGTGTTGCTGTAACAAAGTACCGCAGACTGGGTAGCTTAAAGAACAGAAATGTATTCTCTCACCATTCTGGAGGAAGTCCAAGGTCAAGGTGTTGGCAGGATGGCTTCTTCTGTGGCCTCCCGCTTGGCTTGTAGCTGGCCGCCTTCCTCCTGTGTCTTCCCATGGTCATCCCTCTGTGTGAGTCTGTCCTAATCTCTTCTCAGACACTGCTGTGGTTACAAAGAATGGAGAAGACCCGTATTGGCAGGAAGAGTTCCAGCTTATTGTCAAGTAGAAAATGTAAGTCACAGAACAATACAGTATAATCCCATTTATATACCTAACACTCGAATGTTTATTTTATTTGTAGTTAGAAAGACTACTCACAGCGGTTTCCTCTGGAGAGGGGACAGGATTGGGGTGGGGGTGCGCTGAGGGGACTTCATTCACTTGCGTAGGTAGCATGTGGGCACATTTTATTGTTCTCAGTTCTTTCCTCCTTCCCTCTGTCCTGGGACTCTGCAGCTGCTCTCACTGTGCGCCCAGTAAATTTCCCTGCTCCACTGATGTGGACCTTGGCCATATGACTTGCTGGGGCCAGTGAAATTTTGATGAACGTACCCAGCGTGGAGGACTTAAATGTGCTTGACTGGCATGGCTTGGTTTCCTGGGCTGCGGTGATTCCTGCAGAGAATACAGCTGGTTTAGTATGCTTTCTGTTGCTTGTTAATAGAATACCTGAAACGAGGTGATTTATAAAGAAAGAAATCTGTTTCTTACAGTTTGGAGGCTGGGAAGTTCAAGGTCTGGGGGCACATCTGGTGTGGGTCTTCTTCTTGGTGGGGACTCTCTGCAGAGTCCTGAGGTGGCACAGGGCATCACATGGAGAGGGGACAAGAGTGTGTGGTAACATGCTCTCTTTCTCTCCTTATAAAGCTACCAATTTCCCTCCCATAACAACCCATTAATCCCTGAATGGATTAATCCATTCATGACAGCAGAGCCATCACAGTTCAATCATCTCCTAAATGCCCCACCTCTTAACACTGCCACTTTGGGGATTAAGCTTCACCATGGGTTTTGGAGGGGACATTCAAACCCCTTAGAGAAAGGCTGGTCTGAGGCGAATACGAGGACGTGAAGAGCAGATGAGCTCAACCTCAGCCTGGAGCTGAGCCAGCTGGTCCCCAGACCCAGGAGCGAGGAAAAGACAGGCCCACCTGACGCTAAGTGAAGTAAGTCAGACGCAGGACAGGTATGCATCGTGCCACTCATATGAAATATTTAGAATAGGTCAATTTGTAGAGACAGAAAGTAGATTAGAGGTCACCAGGGGCTGGGAGAGGGGGGATGGAGAATTATTATTTAATAGGTACAAAGTTTCTGTTTGGGATGATGAAGAAGTTTTCGAAATTGATAGTAGTGGTGGTTTCACAACATTGTGAATGTACTTAATGCCATTGAATTGTACACTTAAAAATGGTTAAAATATCAAATTTTATGTTATTTATATTTACTACAATTAAAAAAATTGATTACAGAGTGGTGCTGATAACACCAGGGGCCGGGGTTTGATCCCTGTTCTAGTCAGCTGCCCCAAACAAAAACAAAATGAAGGAAAAAAAATGCAATATACCCAAAGCCATTTAATTTGCACACTTTAAATTATTGAATTATTTGAATTATATGCCATATGAATTATATCTCAGTAAAGCTGTTTTTAAGAAAAAGAAAAAGGAAAGAAAAATACATGCTTGTTTAAGCCATTAAGTTTTGGGGTGGTTTGTTAAGCAGCACTAGTGCAGCAATAGCTTGCTAATACAGTACGTATGTGCATATTTTATAGTGAGTGCATGTTATTTGTGTAACAGGAAACATACAAAATCAGAATTTACTGGGTTTCCCCAAACAAGCTCCTCTTTCTTGTTTTCCTCCCTGGTGATGGCACCAGGATGTTTCAGGTCATTGCTCATCCCAACTTGAGTGACTCTCGGCTTCTCCTGACCACTGGCCAGACCCACGTCCTGGTTGATCCCGCAGAGGGTCTCCACCTGGCTCCTTCTTGTTGGTCTCTGCAGCCACCTCCCAGGATGTTTTCATTGCCCTGGGCCTGGATTGTTACACACACACACACTCCTTGCTGTGAAATGGGCTTACAACAGCCTGTCAGATCAAATCTAAACCCAGGTGGAGGACACACCCAGGGCCTCCGCCACACCCCCCCAAGTCTGCATCCAGCCCAGCCATGACTCAGTCCCCAGCTGCTGCAGGAAGCCTCCAGGTTGGGGGGTGCGGTGGTGGGGGGGGGGCGAGGGCCTTAGCCACGCCGCACTGTCATCTGCAACAAAGCCAGCTAAGGAGCCACCATGGGCCAGCACTGTCCCCTTCCCGTCTCCCCTTTCCCCTTCCCCTTCCCTTCCATCCCCCCCCAACATCTTAGAATGTTACAAAATAATAAATAATAATTAATCAATTAAAAAAATCGAAACCCCATCAAGTGCTACCTAGACATGAACCCCAGGGGTACATGAAGATGTCCCAGGGAGAACTTTTCTAAAAGTTCTCTAGAGAGAGCAGCTGTTATGGGTCAGGCCACTGTTCTCTTCCCATTGCCCTTTGCCCTTTGCCCTCCTGCTGATCTTCCACCCCTCACAATCTTACTACTTGGCAAGAAAACCTCCAGCACTGCTAATAAACGGAATGTTCAGTTCAAAATGTTGGTTTAGAAGTTGAGAAAGGGGGACTGGACGGTTAGCTCAGATGGCTAGAGTGTGGTGCTGATAACACCAAGGTCAGGGATTTGGATCTCTGTACCTGCCAACCACCAAAAAACAAACAAACAAAACAATTTAAAGCCAGGAAAAAAAAAAAATTGAGAAAAGTGAAAGAGTATAATGACTAACTGATTACTGTGGCTTCCAATTCAAAACTGAGAGAAAACCTAACTAAGCTGATATGTTGATGAAAGTAATTTTTGATAAATGATTCTTAGAATATAACTTGGAATGTGTTTAAGGAATTGAGTTTTAGTGCTGTAACAAAACTCTTTCCATCCTTTTTTACTTCTTCGTATTAACAAGGTTTCTAAGCATTTACATCTATAATTATGAAAAACAGGAATAGAATTGATGCTGAACCCTGTTTCATTCTAGCAAAAGGTAATAATTGGCCTCACATACATGAACTAAGTAGGATAAAAGAGGCCCATCCATCTCATGGACATTCATTTTTGATAAATTTCTATTTTTATATTTAATGATTATTCTTAGAATCTATAAATATTTTTATGATTTTTGATTAATTGTATACGAATAAAAATAATAAGTCAATTAATAAAATGTTGACTTTTAGAGCTTTACGGTTACAGGAAACAAAAACATTTCAACTTATGTACATATTTTTGTTGCTGAGAGGCATGCTAGGTGATCAAAAAAGCATTCAAACATAAAATGTGTATTAAATGAGGATAAAATTCTGTGGAGGGAAGTAGAATGGAAATATGAGTTCAAGGAGGGAAATAAATATAAACTTTTCAAATGTGAAAGAGAAGCTCATTCACATATATTAAAAATAGATTATGGTTTGTATGGAATCCATAGGATATTTAGATTTCATTGGGTGCATTTTTAAAAGTCACATACAGAGTTTTATTTTTTGTAAATCGGCATTTACAATTTACTGGAAATTACATCCTTTGCAACTGTTTGAACTTACCATGAGTAAGTTTAGATAACATTATGGGAGGAGGCGCAAGAATGTTTCTTAAAGTAATTTTAGAGGATGCATATGAGGAAAAATATTTGGAAACTGCTGGGACAGGATGCTGGTGAGAGGCCCAGTGCTGGCGTCTGACTCAGGATGGAATCCCGCCTCCCTTGCTCACCAGCTGCTTTGGATTGAGTGTCCCCCCCAAAACCTGAGCCCCCTGTGACTGTTAAGAGGGTGGGAAATCCTCTTATGGTCATTGAAAGGTGGAGCCTTGAAGAGGTGATTAGATTGTAGGACCCTGGAGTAGTGAATGGATTAAAAATGGTGGTGAGGGCCGTGGTTCTGGGGGCATTGAAAGGAGAGCACATGGGAGTTTTTTTTCTGGCACGTGAGACCCCTGGGTCACGTTGCCTCCACCAAGCCCCTCACCAGATGTGTGCCCTGCACTGTGGACTTCTCAGCTTCTGAAACCGTAAGCAATACATTTTTTTCTTGCAAATTACCCAGTTCCAA
Source organism: Cynocephalus volans (assembly GCF_027409185.1). Classification (NCBI taxonomy): domain Eukaryota; kingdom Metazoa; phylum Chordata; class Mammalia; order Dermoptera; family Cynocephalidae; genus Cynocephalus; species Cynocephalus volans. Next base: position 77,078,652 of record NC_084474.1, on the reverse strand, counting down.
GTATTTTGTCATAAGCAACAGAAACGCACTAACACAGCGGCGGTTCCAACTCTGCAGGTCGCCTCCGGGATTTTGGGTCCGCGCAGCTGTAAGTGAGGGTGATTGGGGGAAAGGGAATGCAGGAGCTGCTGCAGAGAAAGCGAGGAGCCGGCAGGAAGGGGCACAGCAGCACGGGGGGGGGGGGGCAGATGAAGGAAATGTGGATCAGGAAGGGAGCGATGCCCACCGCGGCAGAGCCCCTGAGGGTGGGAGGGGTGAGTCAGGCGAGAGAACAGCCGGTGCAAAGGCCCGGGGGTGGGAAGGGCTGGGGAGCTCCGGGGACACTGACGTCAGCCAGAACTTTACTCTGGACTTCGCTGGGGCGTCGCCCACCGGCGATTCCCTCCAGGGCACCCACGTGGGGATTGGGCACCTGCCGGGATCCTGCAGCAGCCTGGGCTGGTCAAGGCGGGAAGGAGGCCTGTGCGTGTGCTTCGTCACACCTGAAGGATCAGAAAGTCTGAAAATCGGTGGCACACGTATTTCAAAGACGGAGACACTTTATTTAGTGGAATATTTGCACCGCCCTCCTCCCAGCTCATGTTCCGTCTACATTCCACAAACAGGGCTGGGTGATGGTGGCCACACCTGCGTGGGAGCCCAGCCGGTGGTCGTGGCGCGTTGTGCCCCAAGTCTGAGGCCGAAGCTGCACAGCGCCCCCCGGCGGCCACGCGGCTCGGCCAAGTCTGGGAGCCCAGCCCCCCACGGTAGCCTCGCCCCGTCCCTTCCCCCCTCCTGTTTCTTCTTCCTCGTTCCTGCAGTCTGTCTTTTAAGCTAATCTATTTAAACATTTACGTAGATAACAGATGAACATAGTTCGAGTTTTTTTGGTTTGTTTTAAAATGATTCAAAGACATATAGTGAAAAGTCTTCCTCCCAGAGAAATGATCAGTCAAATCCCAATATTGAGGGGCCTTCGATAAGATTACCCGACTAGTACCCCCCAAACTGTCACGGTCATCAAGACCAGAAAGCCCGGGAAACTGCCGCAGCCAAGAGCAGCCTAAGGAGGCATGACCGTTCGAAGTAATGTGGTATCTTGGACGGGATCCTGGAACAGAAAAAAGGACATTTGGTGAAAACTAGGGAAATCTGAGTCAAGATGGATAATGTATATAAACACTGGTTCATTAACTGTGACAAACGTCCCAAACCGACGTAAGATGTTAATAATATGGGAAAATGGGCGCAGGCTTTATGAAAACTCTTATTATCTTTGTAATTGCTCTGTGAATCTAAGATTGCTCAAAAAATAAAGTTTATTTTAAAAAAAGCCTTCATCTCACTGCTGCCCCCAACCACGCAGCTTCCTCCCCTCCACATAGTAATCACTGACTTAGTTTTCTGTGTATTTCATAGTGTGCAATGCTAGCAAATATAAACGTCTCCCCCTTTTACAGAAACAGCACGTCCCATAGACTCAGTTCTGTAACGTTTCTTTCCCCATTTCATATCACAACACAAAGTTGACATCCCTGTGGCAAGTTCATTGCTGTTTCTTTTTTTTTCTTTTTTTTTTTGGTTTTCAGCACGACTTCAGGGAATCACCGTGGACGTGGGCGAGGTCATCTGTCGGGCAGCTTCCCCGGCGTGGGAATGCCTGACCTGTGAGTGGGTCTGTTTGTGACGGCGGTAGACAGGGCCTTCGGGATTGAATGCACACGTCGATCAGCCTGGTCGGGCCTGCAGATCTGGGGGAAACCAAGTTCTGGGTGACACCCCAAGTCCGCCGTGTGCAGTCCTGTGACAATACCCCGGAGGAGCATGGTCCCTCTGTCGTTTCCCGCCAGGGAGCGTGGGTGGGGAGGTTGGGGAAGTCATGGGTCCCCACTGGGGACTATGGGGGTGACGAGCTTCCTGAGGACTGGGTGTCCTGCTGGAGGTTTGGGGCCCCACCACCCCGACTCGTCCTTCCTCACCCGTGCGCTCTGCTCCTCCCGGCCTGCACCTGCCGGCTCTGGGAGGTCGAGCAGGCCCCCCTGACCCTCCACTGCAGGCGTGTCACCTAAATATAGCGAGATTCCCCTTCTCCCCAAAGGCGGCCTTCTCCCCCGCCCCCCCTCAATGCTGGGGCCTGCTGTCAAGGCTGTACTTTCTCCACCTCCTCATATTCATACTGCCTTTTGCTCCCTTAGCATTCCAACTTATCTCCCAAATTCTGGGTGACTTAACGCCTCCCCGCCATGAGCATTCCGGATAAACAGAAAAGCTGACAGACTAGTGCAGCGACCGTCCGTATCCCCATCACCTAGGTCTGCACTGACATCAGACTGCACCGGCTGCTGAGCTTCTCTCCACCTGCCAGGCCTTACGTCCGTCTGTCCATCAAAGCGCCTGATCTCCCAACGCACTGCAAAGTCGCCCAGGGCAGGACAGTCCTCCTAAGCGCTTGCGCACGCCTGTCACTGGCTCGAGTTCCGTCTTAGTTTACGTTTTTAGGGTAAAATTTACATACGACGAAATATACCAATCTTCAGTGTGCCACGGCGTGGCTGATTTTAGGTGGCACGTGGAAGAGCACTTTTGATTGTAATAGTTATGTATTTGTTTTAACGCATATTAGAGCAATGCTTTGCATTTATGATAGTGACATGAAGTTTCCTTTAACGGTGACTATTTAAATGAGCTGACGTAAAGACCTGGGGGGGGGGAAGGAGACGGACGGAAAGGGAGAGGGGCTTCCAGACGCTGAGGCGAGGGCTCGAGGGCTGTTCTCCGCAGCTGGGGCGCCTCTACGGGGAGCTCGGGCGGCCCGGCCGTGGGGACCTGGGCTGCAGCGAGGGCCGGGACGGGGCTGGACCTGGGGCTGCGGCGGGGGCCCGGCCGTGGGGACCTGGGCTGCAGCGAGGGCCGGGACGGGGCTGGACCTGGGCTGCGGCGGGGGCCGGGACGGGGCTGGACCTGGGGCTGCGGCGGGGGCCGGGACGGGGCTGGACCTGGGGCTGCGGCGGGGGCCGGGACGGGGCTGGACCTGGGCTGCGGCGGGGGCCGGAGCACGTGCGGGGCGCGCATCTGTCCCGTCAGAACTTACGCGTCTGCGCTGCCATCCCAGCGCCCGACACAGGGCCGGGAACACAGCAGTCGCCTAATAAGTGTCTCACGAGGTCGCGAATGTGCAAACGCTTTGTAAGCACTACACAAAAGTAAGTGTTCACAACAGCAGCAGGACAAATTCCCCTCTCCCCTGTCCCTCCTGCCCAGTGCAGCGCCGGCACGCAAGCCCCAGTGTTTGCTGACCGACAGACAGGCAGGTGGAGGAAGAGCTGAGGGCGCGTGAATAGGTCGCGTCCTGCCGCGGGAATACCTCAGAGACAGAAGCGAGCCCTGTGAGCATGCGCACTGGGCCCGCCAACCAGCCTCATTATACTGTGGCCGGAAGCGGCCTCTAGGTGCCTCGTTAGCGCAGTAGGTAGCGCGTCAGTCTCATAATCTGAAGGTCGTGAGTTCGATCCTCACACGGGGCACAATACTTTTATTCGCCCTCGTTCCCTGGGGGACGGGGGACGGGGTGCGGGGTGAGCAGGTCAGAGAGAACTCTGCCCTCGCTATCCTTGCGCTGCGGTCGGCGGTACCCAGAAGAGGGCACGTGTCAGGTCCTAGAGCCTCACCCCACCCTTCTACCGAGGACCCTACCCTTTCCTTTGAGCATGGCCGTTGCAGGGACGAGCCGCGGGTGCTCACAGGCCATCAGGGCGCAGCGGGCGCGGTTGAGTACAGGGCCGTCCAGTGGAGGCACCAGAGACTCGGCTGGGGACACGTGGGGCGGCGGGGAGAGGCTGATTCTTGCCACATGGCACCAGGGGAGGGTGGGTCTAGGGGGCCTGCGGGGAGGTGGGCAGCATGTGATGAGAAGCCAGACAGTGGAGGGCACTGAACACCATCGTGAGGGCTTTGGGCTGGGGAGCTGGGGAGCTAGGGAGTGGCTGGTCGTGAGAGGGTCTGGGGAGAGGGGTCTCAGGGAGGTCGTGCAGGCAGCTGCTGGGGCCTAGCACAGGCCAGGGGCTGTGTGAGACTGCATCCGAAACAGGTGCTGCACTCACCTGTTCGGTTCCTGATAATCCATCATTCTCAAAGATCCATCTCCATTTGCACAAGTCAAATAGCAGATTAAGTTGAAATACGATAGCTAAAATCAGTCTTTCGTCCTTCAAACCAGTCTCCGTGTTTTCTTCTCCCTAGTACACAATCATTCAAGTAAATGGCAACAGGTCCCTACGGGGAAGACTTAAAGAACACTTATAGCATGGACTCGTATACGTGGCACTGCTGCAGCGTCCTTCCTCAAGAAGACCCAGCCACTCCTTCAATCAAGACACTGTGGATCTGGGAATGACCTCAGGTGTAGAAACTGGGTGACGGGCATGACTCTCCATCAGTGACTCAGGTCAGGTTTTTAGCCACCAAGTCTGGAGTTCTTCCTTTTACATACATCAAGCAACATTTTATTAGGCTGCTTATCTAGTTCACTCTATGGACAGTGTAATCAATTATCAATAGCCAAAAATTCCTTAATACTGCTACTTCCCTGCTGCCCTCTACTGTGAATGGTTGTCTTTAGTAGTTAAATGCTGCCACTTGGCCTCCACTACCATGGAATCCCATTCTCCCACTGAAACCAGGGAGCATATCCGTGGTGGCATCTCTCACTATCAATCACACGTGGCCTTCAGAGGAGAGCTGCCACAGGGCTTTTCGAGTTTGCAGATGCTCCCTTCCCTCAGTGCCTTAATGAAGGAAGTGTCTTTTGGGCCCAAAGCATGTAGCTGGGAGGTGAGGAGTCCATGTAATCAACCCACTCCTACATTCCTATCTTCTATGCCTTTGGATACCTTCATCTACTTTGTGCCAGGGAAATTCTGGTACCTCAATCTCATTAGAGGGCAACACTGAGTCCACTGTCTGTCAACCAACCAAGTAATCTGTACAGTCACTTCCAATTGTGTGTGTGCCAGTTATCGATTTATCGCCTCTCAGCTCCAAATTTGCTCTTCAGTACCTGCTCTGCAATAATGGTCTGTACTCTTCAAGCATTTCTCCTTTACAGTGTGCACAATGTTAAACTGTCAGTAGCGGGTGCTGGAGGGGCATTGCAGGAGGAATGGGGCTTCTCTTTCTAGCTCCAATGAGCTATGTTCTGCTTATTCTTGTTCCTGCTCCATGGCCCATCAGCTGTGTGTGTGCACGGGGGACATCCAGTGGTGCTCTGCCCCAGCTGAGCCCAGAGCACATAATCTCTTTGTGACTTCACGGCTCCAGACTGATGACCACTTTTCTATTGTCATCCCAACACAGACACTGGCATGTTTAGGTCTCATGCTAGCAGTACACCTGCCTACCAGCCTTGGTTTGCCTGTGCCAGAGTGTCATCCTGTGGCCCTCCTGATGGACAGTATGCATGCCAGGCTGCACGCACTGACAAGCGGGGCCCTGACGCCCTGACTCCCTATGCACTTTCACTCACCAGCCTCGGACTGCCTGTGCCCTGCTGTCAGAGGACATGGACTAGCTCTGGCCTGGACAATCTGAGAACCTCTCCAGTATCCTGCAACCACACCTTCTCTGATGAGATTTGAACCTGTGCCTTGGGGACGGAGGGGCCTCCCTTCCAAGTTTGTCCTTCCTTGAGTACTCTCCCTGAGTCCTAGGTACCTTTTAGAGTTCTCTTTACATCATTATAGTTGCTCCCCTATCATAGTTTAATAAATCTTTATATTAAACTTTCCCTGTTCAAATTATTACATGGTTTGTCTCCTGACTGAACCCAGACTGACACAATGAGATTAAACATTAAATTCAGAATCTCTAAGTGCTCCCATATTAATAAATTAAGCCTTATGCAGTCCTGCTGGTCTACAACTGCTATAATGGTCAACATGTAATCACTGTGGAAAGGCCTTTAGCAAATGCTCAAATATTGCTCAACATCAGAGAATTCATACTGCAGAAAAATCCTATGAAGGTAAATAAATGTGAAAAGGTCTCTAACCAAGTTAATAACTTATTCAATACCATTGAATTGATACCAGAAATAAATTCTTTAAGTGTAGTCAAATGTGGAGAGGGATTTAGTGGAAGTCCAACATTTAGCCAACACTTTATTTACAATTTGTGCCAGAGAAACTTTGTTAATGTGATAAATAGGAAAAGGCCTGCAGGGACTGCTCTACAAATTCAAGGGAATACTGGGGAGAAACTTTTTTAATGTAGCCAGTGTGCAAAGAATTTTAGCCATGCTCAACCCTCATTCAATCTCAGAGATATCACATTATAAAGAAAATGTGGTAAGATTGAAGATAAAATGTCATGAAGCAGGAAGAGATAATCAGAAATGTATTTTATATATTCATTAAATGTGATAACCTTTGAAATGCCAACCAAGCACACGTGACTGAAGAGATTCAGCCAAGTATCTGAAATCTGCTAAGGCAGTGAGAAATGTAGGCTCAAAGACAACTGGAAAAGGGCCGGCCCGTGGCACATTCGGGAGTGTGTTGCTGATAACACCAAGGCCACAGGTTTGGATCCTACATAGGGATGGACGGTTGGCTCACTGGTTGAGCGTGGTGCTGACAACACCAAGCCAAGGGTTAAGATCCCCTTACTGGTCATCTTTAAAAAAAAAAAAAAGACAACTGGAAGAATGTGATAAAAAGAACTTCATTTGGTTGAGGGTACTCATAACTCTTTCACTGGATGAACAGAAACTTTCTTTAAAAAAATGAACTATTGTAATACTACACATAAAAGGTGTGTGTGTGTGTGTGTGTGTGTGTGTGTGTGTGTGTGTGTGTGTGTGAGATGTGTAGTTGCAAAACCAATCTGAGTAGGTGTAAATTCTAGTAAAAGCGGACCTAAAATAGAGGTAAAAAACTGTCCGTACACAGCTGCTTCTGGCTGGCAGAATCACAGTATTTTAGAATTTGAATGCTTTTAGGTGAGCAAGCACTGAACTTCACCAAAGTTCCCATCACACTTTCTGTATTTTATATCCTGACTCCTGTTGCCAAACACACATCAGCCTGGCCCATGATGGCATATGTTTCATAACCACTTGAAAATGTATGGAAAATGAGGCTGAGGAAATTACTCTTGGGAAACTAATGCCTCGCATAGGTGACAGGATATTATCTTAGGACCTTGCCTCTTGGACAAAAGGGAGCACTTTGCTTACTGAAAGTATTTGGTTCACATGAGATTATGCTTTGTGACCCCTGAAAAAAGAATTACTACTATGTATTGCACACTTATTCTATGTCAAGCACAGGACGAGGAACTTTATATACAATCTTATTTAGTGCTCTTTATTTTTTTTGGTGGCTGGCCAGTACGGGGATTTGAGCCCTTGACCTTGGTGTAACAACACCGCTAGGTGATCTTAGTTAATCTTCACATCAAGTCCATGAGCTATTGCTACCCTCCCTTTAGAAATGGGGAGAGGAAGGTGCAGGAAGTGGTGAGCAGCCTTGCTGTGGAGCCGAGAGGTGCAGAGGGAGAGCAGTCAGAGATGCTGGAGCGGCGGGCAGGGGGAGCTGCAGAAGCAGAGTCAGAGATGCCCACGTTAGTATGGTGGGGTCACTGGCAAGGAGGAGACCCTGCTGCTGGGGGGCCAGGGAGACTAATTTCGGCCAATCCGCACTGTTAGTGCTCTATAGTTGCTGCTGGGTTCTGCCACAGCCCTGCCTTTGTAGTTGTTGAGATGGTTTCCTGTTCTTTATTTCTCCATTGATCTTTAACGCAACCCCGTATAGGGCTGGCCGGTTAGCTCAGTTGATTAGAGCGCAGTGTTGATAACACCAAGGTCCAGGGTTCATCCCTGCACCGGCCAGCCACCTAAATAAATAAAATAATGCCTCATCAACTAAAATTACTGAAGTTTATGCTGGTTCTTGCAACCTGAAAGCTTAACACAGATTTAATAGTTTCCAAAAAATATTTATTGGCAAATGTATAAGAAGATATTTACAAGCTAAAAAGTACTGGAATTAAATAGAACACATAATTTTTATGGACACATTTTTCTATACAAAAGCTGACCTTTGTAGGAATTTAAAATATTAGTGTCACTGATTGCAAAATAGGTCTTCCTCTCTTGACCATCTCAAGATGACATGCCTTCTAGGTAGCCAAGAGACCAGGGGTTTGACATCTGTTACGGGCCTGAGCGGTGAGTCTCTTGCGAAGATTTCTCACTTTCTCCATAAGATTCTGTTCCATGGCGTCCCATTCCATTGTTCTTCTATTTAAAGAAACTTAAAAAGAAAATTTTAAGTTAACGTATTTAATTTTCTGATATTAGCAATGATAACAGCATTTATTTTAAAGGTAAATGTGTTGCAAAAATCAATAATGAAATGAATATTCTAAAATACAAATTTCTTAAACAAAAAGCCTAATATATTACCTGGCCCTATGTAGCTTCATTTACAAGACAAATATTTATCTGTTGAATTGAATAAATGCTATCAGAGAACTTATCTGCTTTTGGTTATTTAGCATTTTTAAAACTTGGGGATACAATTAGCTTCTAAGAGAGAATTTGGGTACTTAGCAACAATAAATTTCCTCACTATGATGCTTACTGTTAACGAGAAAAGGCATTCCAAGTCACAAAACTATGAAATGTATACCATGACTAGTTTTCCAATAAATGAAAATAAATAAACCAAATGCTTTTAATAATGGCTAATACTGGGAGAGTCCAGAATCAAGATTAAAATACTACAATGTGTCCAAGTATAACAGTTATTTCATACTGAGTAAAGGGGCTAGTAAATAGAGGAATTTGGGGGGAAAAAAGCACCTTAAAAATACACTTCTCTGAAGAAACTGAGTTACACATTCAAATACTCAGCTTTAATTTTTGGAAAACTATTTCCCCCCCAAAGAATACAACATTTATGCTTTTTGTTTTGCTGCCAAAAACCTAAACTCATCAAATGTCCTCCATTCCACTTTCAAATTGAGAATTATCTAGTTAAAATTTTAAGTTCTTACGTAGCAGAATAGAGAATAGTTGAGAATCTCTTGTACTTCATTTGACTTATGATTTTTGGTTTAATTAATATTCTGGCACAGAATTTATAAGATGCATATAAAAGTATGAGTTAGCAAAGATATTTTATACAACACTGGAATCTCATGACTTGTTAGTAGGTATATTTCTTATAGAGCTGGTCTTTTGGGGAACTTGTATTAAAATTTACTCTTCTAAAAGAACTCAAAAGACCTTGTTAAATTCTGCTTCATCTATATGGCAGTTTTATTGAACAAGTCAGTTGAAAGAAAAGTCTAATAGAATTTCTTGTCCCCTCCCCCCCTTTAAAAATAAACAAAATACTTTACTGGGAAATTGTTAGCTCTTTTATGGACTAATGCTGTGAATACATTTCTGTAAGATGTTTCTACCCTTTCCCTTTCCAAAAATACCCCCCCCCCCCCCCCCCCGTGAATCAAATCTAAGGATCAAAAGTCAACTAATCGGCATGAAGCCATTTGCCTTAGCAGTTCTGCCTTTAGCTGTCCCAGCAGTTCCTCAGGGTGCCCAGAGTAAGCCCATGTTTTCAATGCTGGTTGGAGGGAGCCCAGCCCAGCCCAGATGAACAGAGCCAAGAATATTCAAATAGGTAAGAGCTCTGAAAAATAACACTGGGACTTTTCTTTTCACAAGGATGTAAAAATAGTTATGAATCTCATACTATTAATTTATTTAGTAATAGACTTCTGTTAGAGCCTTCAGTTATGTTTTTTTTTTTTTTTTTTTTTTAAAAAAATGACCGGTAAGGGGATCTTAACCCTTGACTTGGTGTTGTCAGCACCACGCTCAGCCAGTGAGCGAACCAGCCATCCCTATATGGGATCCGAACCCGGGGCCTTGGTGTCATCAGCACCGCACTCTCCCGAGTGAGCCACGGGCCGGCCCCTTCAGTTATGTTTTTGGACAGCAGTGCTGGTGCTGAAGAGATGGAGTGGCACTGGTGATATTTGGCCACCTTTCTTTTCTTTGGATTTGGTTTGTATCCAGTTTTTACCCCAGCTGGAAATTAGAGAGAACCTTGCTGCCTCCATTTTAGGATTTCCATTATCAATGCCCTGGGAATATGGCATCAACATGCTATAAATATATAACTTAAACTACAATGTTCCCTAAGTATTGCTAAATTTCAAATAATAGAAAATTTTCTTGCTTATCAACTTATTCTGTGTTAAGGAAGCCATTTCAGAAATGTCATTTAGGGCTGGCCCCGTGGCTCACTTGGGAGAGTGCGGTGCTGGGAGTGCCGAGGCCGCGGGTTCAGATCCTATATAGGGATGGCCGGTGCGCTCACTGGCTGAGCGTGGTGCGGACCACACCGTGCAGAGGGTTGCGATCCCCTTACTGGTCACCAAAAAAAAAAAAAAAAAAAGTCATTTAATCGTTAGGGTCTAGGAAAACAGCTTGAGGCAAGTTGTTCATTTTGGAACCTTGGTGCTTCTGCTATAAAAGTGAGGTGATAAAGAGGATACTTGGGAGTGAGTAGAATGCCTTCATTAATTCCAAATGGTCCCTAGTAAATTAAAATTGCCAAGGATGGTTAAAAGCCCCTTTCTTTGCCATTCTGAGAAGAATGCTGTCACCAACCAAAAGGCAAGGCAATTGTTGTCAGTGAGAATTAAGAGCTGAGCTGAAGTTGTGGTGATGTATTTTAAAAACACCTTTAGCTAAAACAAAACCCCGAAACAACTCAAAAATATAGATGTTAGAATAGAGATCCCAAACATTTGTTGGAAGAGAATATGAAATGTGATTGGCAAGCCTTCACTGAGAACTACTGTGAGCTGATCACTACCTGCTTTAACCAGGTAGGCCTAATCACTATAGCAAAAATAAGAACGAGCACCAGGCAAGTTTTACATGAAAGCTTCTTAGAAGAGTAAGCATAGCAGTGTTCTAGCACCCAATGATGCCTCCCCCTATTTTTTATCAGTCACTCTCCTTATCTCAAAACCTATGCTCTCTCTCTGGCTGTGCTTTTACTGCACTAATTCCCACAGCTTTACATCCAATATCACAGCTAGATCTTTTAAAAAAATTTTTCATCCTAACATCACTTATTAACTGTCCGTTCCTTTCTATTCCCACCACTAGGGCATAAGCCTCTGGGAGTCCAGTCTAAGCCCAGACGGTTGAGTCTCGCCAACTTATCAGGATGCCTGCAGTCTACCTGGTCTCAAGAGCTTTAGCTAGCGGTTTGAACTCATAATTTTAGCTCAATGGGCCATTAAGGTAATTTGACTAATTACCAAATGCCCAGTTTAAACCAGTGTGGGAGAATGGAATATAAAAGAAGAGTCATCTTTGAATATCTAGAGGGCTGTCACATGGCAGAGGTACATCTGGTAATCTGCATTGCTCCAGAGAACAATTTCTAATGAGAGAACTTACAAAAAAAAAAAAAAAAAAAGAAAGAAAGAAAAAGAAAAGTAATGAAAAGTCTCAGAAAATAATCTAAGTGATTCATTTTCAGAAATGAGTTATCTGAGGGTGTTTTAACTGATTCAGGCCTAGCCCAAAAGTTGTTTGAGTGGTCCAGCCCCTTCCCAGAGGGTCTCTCAACAGATAGAGCTCTCCTTGAGACGGTAATGAGTTACTAGCCCTTCATTGTTTTCTTCATTCCCTGGTGTTCCTCCTTTCACAGGGTTTCAGTGGGCCTTTTCTTTCGCAGCCTTGTCCTGAGCCCTCAGACAAATTTCTTACAAGGTGTAATAAATTTTAGGCACTGTCTGGGAAGACTGTGCACTCCATACTACTCAGCCAAATGAGGAAGTGGGGGGAAGGACTTGTGTATTAAGGAATAAATTCCTTGCTATAACCCTTTTCCGTGTGCCTGCCCTTCAGACACCCATACCTTACAAGGCCATAATTAAAGTCTCACTTTACTGTACCTCATATCTCTGTGTCCATCCTTTGGCACTGGACAGGTGAGGGCATTTCTCACAAAAAGAAAAAGCAGATTTAACTACTTTACATACAGAAGGAAAAACTAAAATAAAACAGTTGCAGTAAATGGGAGAAGGTAACCAGATCGCCAGCCTGCAAGGGTTCTGACACAGGTGGGATAACCACAGTGGCAGTGCCACACCGACGAGTCACATTTCAGATGCTGGTTTCACAGATCATCCAGATTTGAGACCTTGCAGTCTCTCATCTGTCCTCCAAAATCCATCCTGCCCACTGCTGTTTAATTTACCTACCCAAAGGGCCAGGTTGTAAATATGATCTCTGTTCAAACAACTAATTGGTTCCATTTTGCCTACAGCAATGTTTCAAACACTGGCCAAGCAGATTCACTTGTGAAACTTTAAGACAAAAATCTAGCTTCCTAGCTTTTAGCCTAGATTTACAGAATTATTTTCTACCAAATGAAATTACCATTGGTGAGGTCCTGAACATGTATATTTTAAAAAATAAGATGAATTTACAAAAAATAATAAATACTAATTGTAACAAATTTGAACACATAAGGAATAAAGTAAAAAGTGAAAGTTCCTATACTTTTTGTACTGCAACTTGCTTTGTTTTTTCTTCATCTAGTGTATATATTTTAAGACCCTAAAGGTGATTTTTTATTATTTTAAATTAGCATTTATTTACTAAATTGGCATTACATGTACCACAAAATGCAAAAAGAACAAAAGGGTACAAAACTAAATTTCCTTCCTTCCCTGACCTTTGGCACTGAGTTCCTTGCCCAGGAGGCAAGCCCCACAGTGGTCTTCCACAGGTCATTCTGATGTACAGCCAGGTTAGGAGCACTGGCAACCAGGACGAGGCCCAACTCTTCAGCCTGGCATTAAGGTTCCTATCACCTATCTCCTCCAATGACATCTGTAGCCATCCTTGTACATAAGCTCTCTACTCAAGTTGGCCCAACTCATATTGCCATGATAGGCAATTTTCTTTCATTGTTTAATTATGTTTAACAAATTCTATCACAAACAAGTGAGTTCATGGAGGCTTTTGGTTGGTAAATTCACAAAAATTATAAGGGAAAATTATATGTGTATATGTGTATGTACATGTTTGCGGGAAAGATTCTCAAAGAGGCCCATAAACCATAAGTGGTTAGAAAATGGTATAATGTTAGAACTGTACCAAAATTAAAGATCACCTAGTCTTTAATCTCGTTTTACAAATGAGGAAAATGAAGACCAGTAACCATTTCTGAATAAACTCAAATGAATGAATGCAGTGGTTAAATAAATTAACTTGAGGTACACAGGTTAGTGACTCTGGCCAAAGTTTCTTTAAATTCTTGTCATTTAGCATAAAGCTAGGACTAGGACCCAGTGCTTCTATAATCCAGTTTGATGCTCCTGCACCATATTATCAAATTCTCCCCATCTGAAGTGTCATCCCTATTTCTCTCAGCCTTTCCTTTTTTCAAGTCCCAATAATTTTTTTTTTCTTTTTTTTAAAAAGATGACCGGTAAGGGGATCTTAACCCTTGACTTGGTGTTGTCAGCACCACGCTCTCCAAAGTGAGCTAACCAGCCATCCCTATATAGTATCCGAACCCTTGGCCTTGGTGTTATCAGCAACCACACTCTCACAAGTGAGCCACAGGCTGGCCCTAAGTCCCAGTAATTTTGAAACCTGGCCCAATGGCCCCTCCTGGCCACAGCATTTACTAATTTAAGTAACAGTTTCATTGAGATATAATTCATATACCATAAAAGTCACCATTTAAAAGTGTGCAATTCAGTGTTTTTAGTATATTCAGAGTCATACAACCATCACCACTATTTTTAGAAAATTTTCTTCACTCCCAAAAGAAACCCCATACCCATTAGTAGTCACTCCCATTGCCTACCTCCCCCCCCCGCCCCCAACCACTAACCTACTTTCTATATAGATCTGCCAATTCTGGCCATTTCATATAAATAGAATCATAAAATATGTGGCCTTTTACGTCTGGCTTCATAAACTTATAAGGTTTTCAAGGTTCGTCCATTTTGTAGCATGAATCAGTACTTCATTCCTTTTTTTTTCTAACTCAACAATGATTGAAACTTTATTCCTTTTTGAAGCTGAATAAGATTCCATTGTATGGATACAATACATTTTGTTTATCCATTCCTCATTTGATAGCTATTTGGGATATTTCTACTTTCTCACTTAATAACGATGCCATGAACACGCACAGGTAAGTTTTTGTATGAACATATGTTTTTGATTATCTTTAGGGTTTATATTTAGGAGTGGAATTGTTAAGTCATATAGTCATTCTATGTTTAACCTTTTGAGGAACTGCCAAACTGTTTTCCAAAGTGGCTACACCATTTCACATTCCCACCAGCACTGTTCTAATTACTCTGCTCTTCGCCAACACTTCTTATTGTTTGCCTTCTTGATTATAGCCATCCTAGTGTGTGCGACATGGTATCTTGCTGTTTCTTTTTATTTTTAATTTTTCTCATCATGGTTTCGATCTGCACTTCTGTAATGACGAATGCAGTTGAACATCTTTTTATGTGCCTATTGGCCATCTATATATATTCTTTGGATAAATGTCTGTTCAAATCCTTTGTACATTAAAAACTTTGGACAAATACCATTTTATGTCTTCACGGCTATTCAGCTACAACTTAAGTTTCTGAACTGGGGATTTTAGAGTCAGCCAGGCTCATTCATATTGTCCAGAAGGTTCTGTTTTCTGGAAGATAATAAGAACTTCCTGCCCACTATTAGTAAAGATCTGATACTAGGCAAAAATTTTAAATAAATGATCTGTCACTGGCATGTTCTCTCCTGTCTCCCATTTACCAGTGCCTCCCTTCTAGACCCTAAGGGACAAACCAATGTTGAGCACTTCTAATCAAAATGCCATTTTCTTAATTGTAGCTGATCATCTCCTGGTTTTAGGATTAAAATTAATCTGATTAAATTTATACACCCTGATTAAGGAACTGACTGACAGACCTTTAGACACATGGCTTTTGAAAACTGGGTACTTATTAACCAAATTATCTCTCATTGGTGAAATTTAGGAGGGTTGAAACAATTTAGGTTGCATGGGGTAAGCCATCGTGGAGGCAGAAGGGGCAACCTATAGGAAGACAACTGATGAAAGAAGCTTTTTGCAGTTTCTTACCTTCTTCTATTTCTACATATATAGGTTCTCTAAAAGCCTTAAGATCTTTTTTTCTTTCTAAAATGGGTAAAGTGTGATAAGATTAGGCAGAAGAGACAGCTCCACTGATTAGTATCTTTTGTAAGCCAATTTTAAATATTTAGTTTGTGCAGTCACATTCCACTCCCATTTGCCCAAGCACTCTTGATGCTAATTTGAGACAGCTAAATCTCAAGTATGAGAGGTAATAAGGGGTTTCCAAAGTAGGCATCATGAAATGTAATATAGCATCTAACCTATATTTTACTTTTTAAACTTGCGAATTAAGAAAGTAATGCACAGGGCTGGCCCATGGCTCACTTGGGAGAGCGTGGTGCTGACAATACCAAGTCAAAGGTTAAGATCCCCTTACTGGTCATCTTTAAAAAAAAAAGTAACGCACGTAGCTACATTATTCATAAAAACCAAAAAGTGGAAGCAACCCAAATGTCCAGCAACTGATTAACAGATAAAGAAAATACAGAATATCCATACAATGGAGTATTATTCTGCAATAAAAAAGAATAAAGTACTGATATATGCTACAGCATGACTGAACATCAAAATATTATGTCAAGTGAAAGAAGCCAGACACAAAAGACCATATATATTATTCTTTCTATATAAAATTTCCTGAAAAGGCAAATTTAGATACAGAAAATAGATTAATGGTTTCAGGGAACTGGAGGTCGCGGGGTGGGAGGAAGAGTGACTGCTAATGGGTAGGAAGTTTACTTTGGGATGCCAAAGGTTTTCTAAAATTGCTTGCAGTGATGGCTGCACAAGTCTGTGAATATATTTAAAAAATTTTTAAAAAACATTTTTAATACATGGTAATATAATAACACTAATCGAATAACTGAATAGGTGAATTATATTAAAATAAAGCTCTTAAAAGGCTGAAATGATACAAAATATAGTAAAATGAAATCCACCTGTCTCTGTACTCTATTTTAGAATTTTAAATTGTAATTTTGATTTTTCAGTTGTTGCCACTGTAAGCCTTGTTCCAAAACCTAATGTTTGATTAGATCCTATACATTTTCCTTGTGGTACTTTACCATACTATTGTTCTGAGGACTAGCTACTGTCAAAGCATAAATTTTTACTAAAATAAACCAGAAATGGCACTTTGGAATAAATCACATTCTAGAAGATTAGGGGATGCCATGGTCCATGAAGTGCTACAGGACAGTTGAAACTATTCTTGATTGGAGCTGTTTTGTTTTTTTTTAATAGTCCCACCTCCTCAGCCTGCTTTTCCCACCAAAAAAATGGTTAACTAGTTTACTTTTTAGCTGAGCAACAGTTTGAATAAAAGTGCCAAAATACACCTCAAATATTTATTCACGATAATAGACCACCTTAAAAGAATGACTCTGTAATAATACCATGAAGAGAGAGAAAGGCATTCATGGACACTCACCTTTATTGTACGGATTTTCAGCATGCTCTAAAGCATCACTTATCTCCTGCTGTAAAAACCACTTTCTAGATGCATCTGAAAGAGCAGAAGCTTTCTTTTCTGACCTCAAATAGAACTCTTTTTCTTCAGCTTCCTTCCGCTAAATACAAAAAAGTAGAAAAAACAAAGATTGCGTAAGAATTGTGGTAATGCAAGTTCTTACAGTGAAGTGAACCCCTTCTGTTTCCTCTACTCCACATTCCTTCGTATTCCCATGGCACATAGGGTCTGTTTGGTGATTTGGTAAATGGCGCACCTGTGTTGTAAGGAAGAACCTTGAAAGCAGAGGCACACTCTAAATATCACTCAGTAGCTCGGAGTGCCACAAAACACACATCTAGGTCCCAACCTTTGTTTAAATAATTCATTTCAATATGTTTCAAATCTCAGATCTTTATGAGAATTAAGCTAGTTTTGTGTTACTGACAATTGTGTTTTATTTGACTTGAATGCTATGCCTTAATAATAAAGTCTACAAAATTCAGAGAAAGAGTTCTTTGCCCAGCTCTGGTATACATGATGAACACAGGGAAGTCAAGTAATCTTGCTTAGCCTCTATGTCCTCCTCCATAAATGAGAAAATTATAATCTTAAAATCAGTTCATAGGGTAACTAAAAAAATAAATTTGAAATATTGTATAACTACTAAAGTTTGTCAATGTTCTAGAAATGCTACAGCTTTTATATGGAAACACAGGTACGATTTTTATATGTTATTGAAATACTAATGCATTAAATAACAAAAAATCTAAAGAATCACAACATATGAGGGCCAGGAAGGACCAGAGAGATCCATCCCATATGTGTTACTGATGAGGGGACTGACAGCAATTTTTTGAGGCCACACAGTAGTCAAGTTAGCTTTAGAACCCAGGATGTCAGACAAAAAGAAGAATTTCTGCATAACATGAAAAGCTCTTATGATGGTTCTCAGTCTACTCTCAAATGTATAACTTTACCCAAAGTACAGTGGCACCTAATTTTACACAGTCTTGCCCTAGTGTCAACAATCCTTACCTTGAAGATGTGGGCATCGATCAAAATTTTCCTAGGAAAATAGTTTCAGTGTTCTGGGCATCACCTCCACCCTTCCCTAAGCCCTTCTTTCCTGTCCTTGAATGAAAGGGTTATAAGATAGGGCCTCATGTCACTGGGATGGGGTAGGAGGATAATGAACCTGGAATAGTGACTTGAAGGAAGTATCTTGTGAGAACAGCTTTCAGAATACATATGATACAGCAGCAGAACAAGGAAAGAACTAAAGCCAGTTATCTAGATGTTGATCTCCCTCCAGCTCTTCAGCGTCCTCAGGAAAGTCGATGGTATCTGTTATAATATACACAGAGTATAGGTCCCAGAGTTGTTGGGAGGATCAACCAAAAGATACATATGTGTGACATATACTCTAAGTTGTCCCGTCAAAATCCATTCTCTGATTCTTCTTTAGGAATAGAATCTTGATGTTATTTGGGATGATAATTCTCCCTGCTAAAAACACAATTTTTCCCAGCATCCTCTGCAGCCACATGTGGCTAGAAATATGACATGGGACTCCTGGAAAGATGTTAAAAAGAAGTTGGTTCAGCTGGGAGGTAGGACATTTTGCACTTCTGCTCTATTTTTTTTTTTTTTCTGCTGTCTGGTATATATGGGATGGCTGGAACTCTAGCAGTCATCTTGGATGATAAGGTATCCTTGAGAATGAAGACCATGTACCAAGTGCAAAAAGGTCAAAAGAGGCCATTTCCCTGATAACCCTGAAGCCATGATACTAACCCAAGAGTGCCTACTTCCAGACTTCTTTTGAAAAAGAAAAACATTTCTATCCTGTTTATAGTCACTGTTATTTGAGATTTTGCTAATAGCAGCTACATATAATTTCTACCTACTCAAAATCTTTTACATTTTAAGTATTAAGAATTAGGGAAATTAAAGTAGTAGTATTATCCAACCAGTCAGAACAAATTCAGGAAGCTGAGAAGTTGAAAAACGCTAATGTAAATGAAAAAGATGTTTAATCATTTTTAGGTAGCATCAACATTAGACAACGTCTCTGAGAAACACCTATTAAAATTAAATGATCTTTTCCAACACAAATTATTTGGTTTGATGCTTTTGTCATTTGACTATGTACTATTTCTTACCTTCTTAGCTTCCTCCACCATCATTGCATTTAACACCTCTATCTCTTTCCTTCTATTTTCCTGAAGGAGTTTGGCTACTTCCTGGTAACATTCATTTCGTTGTAGATCATCACATTTTTGTTTATGTAAAGTATGAATTTGCCAGTCAGCATTTAGGCATGCTTGTTCAGCTTTTGCCAAATTTTCTTCAATCACCTAAGTTGTAAACAAGGTCAGACTATATAAAATTAGGATATATCTATTCAATGCATTCAAGTGTCTAGGGCAGTTGTTAGTAATTCTGGCTGCATATTAGAATCATATGGGGGTGTTCAAGAAAAACTGCCATCCATGCCCCACCCCAAATCAATTAAGTCAATCTCTGGGGCAGCAGGAGAACGGTACTGTTAAAAAGCTCTTCAAGTGATTCTAATGTACAGCCAAGGTTGAGAACTTCTAAGCTAGTAGATGGGTCAGATTCAACAATTTCCATGTTTTCAACCTTTGAAAAGGAGTCAGAAGAGCCCATTTTACAGACTGGACAAAAGCCTATAAGAAAAAAAAACATGGGATATTTTGGGGGAATGAAGTGTAAGGACTGTTGTAGAACAGGACACTATCTTTCACTATTCCCAGTTTTTGGAGTAAGGCCAGGCCTGGACACATACTCATGTACATTTTGTTAAAGGGATAATAGAGAGAGTTCTTTTTTAAATGTCAAGTTTTATTTCAATTCAATAAAGTCAGCAATTCCAAAAGGGTATTCCATAAGCAATTCTATAAAATAAGTTTGGGAAATTTCCTTAAAGATTCACAATGTATGATATCCTCAAATATGGTATGAAAACAACCTAGCTTTAAGACAGCACTTCCAATACTTAATTGACCATTGCCCATTTTATTGAATAATAGTTATTAATATTCTACAGAATGTTTTGGAAGTGCTGGCTTACATACCAGGCAGGAACCTGATGTTTTGTAATCTAATCCACTCAGACAATTTGTGAAATAGAACACAGTAGGATAATATACTTTGTAAAGTTACTATTTCTTTCATATTTTTTTATATGTCCTACAATTCTCAAAGGGTATGAAAGATACATGTATGTGACTGCCAATGAAGTAAGCGACCTGTAAATAAAATACAGCAGTGTAAGATTCTAGGAACTGTGTCAACTGAAGCAAAGAAATGAACTAACTTACCAGAGTTTAATTTCAAATTCATTCTCTTAAAAGAATGACAGATGGAAATCTCCCTCTATGTATATACTATATTTACGATATTTTTACCTTCTGAGTTTTTTGGCTTTGATTTTGATCTGTTTCTATCAGTTTATGAAACATGTGTTCTTCAAGATCCATTTTTCGTCTATAGGCATCTACATCTTCTCGCACTTCTTTTGCAACAGCTTCTTGATTTCTAGTAAGATTCTATTAAAAAGAATCATTTGTAAAGAAGAATCACTGTAACTATAACAGTGCTAGAACACCAAAATGACTTCTTTTTTCAGAGTACTAATTTGCATACAAATGAAAACTGTAAACATCTAATTTTCAAAGTAAAAAGCAAACAGTGGTGACATCAGCAAAAACGACAGAGTAAGGATCTCTGAAAATTCTCTCACCCATTAAAGCACTGAGGACACACTGGAAAAACTGTCAAAATCAACTTTTCAGAATTCTGAAAACTAACCAAAGGCTTGTAGCAATCTGGGGAGCATTTATTCATAAAAGTGGCTGAATCTCAGTTAGAATGGCAAGCTCAAGGACATTTTAAATTGCATTATTCCTGTTCCCAGCCTACTTCCAAGCTCTGTATGAGCCTTGAAAACCAGCAGCTGGCAGCCAGTGGAGGGGGCAAAATGGGGTTGGAGCTCCTTAAAACCACCATTCCCAGAGAACTGTTATCATCTGACTTGCCTGGTGTTTCCCTGGAAGACCCACTCCCAAGGTTGTCTTCATTTGAGCTCACTCAAAATTCACCTAGTGCTGACAGCCTTTTCTCTGGGGAGGTTTGTTGAAAACAGAGGAAATAGTTGAGTATCTTGGTTACCTGAGCAGTGGATCATAGAGCAAATAACAGGCTAAACAAAAAGCTTAACAGGAAAAGCTGGGAAACTAGACGTCCACAGGAGGCTCTGAAAACTTCTGGCAGATTCCTGGGACTCTAGAAGGCTTGTCCACATGCCAAGGTCTGTACATGTAGACCTGAGAACGTCCTAAGCTCTCACCTCTGGCTGAGGTTTTGCACAACCAGGAAGTGAAATCTTTTTTTTTTTTTAGTTTTTATTTATTATTTTTATAGCAGTTTTAGTTTTACAGAAAAATCAGGCAGACACTACAGATAGTTCCCGACCCTCCCCCACCCATGTACGCAGCATCTCCTCTTATCGACATGTTACATTACTGTGGTATATTTGTTACACTTACGAATCAATATTGACTTATTAAGTTTACATTGGGGTTCCCTCTTTACATTGTATCGTTCTCCAGGGTTTGTCTAATGTATAATGTTGTGTATTCACCATACAGTATCATACAGAATAGTTTGGCTGCCTTACAAATCCTCTGTGTTCCACCTATTCATCCCAACCTCCCTCCCTCGTCCCCGAAACCCAACCAGGAAGTGAAGTCTAAACTGTCTATCTGAGTGTTGAAGGCATGCCCCACATGCACACAGAGCCCGCGGCAAAGACTAGAAACTTACTGGTTCGAAGTATCTAATAAGGAAATCTCTGTCCAATCGTTAGCTGACCACTAAGCTAACTGAGTAGAGACCAGAGGCTACACACGACAAAGATTAGAGACTTTACTGAATTAGCTCAGAAAAGGTATTAACCAAAGAAACAAGAAGCAGCAAGTCTGGGGAGGGGGCACAATCTGATTTCCAGAACTGCCATATTACATTATTTAAAATGTCTAGTTTTCAACAAATATTACATGACTGTTAAAAAAAAAAAAAGAAAATATGATCCATACATACTTTGAATAGACATTAATCACACTATTTTCAAAGAAAATACAAAAATGGCCAATAGACATGAAAGATGCTTAACATTATTAGTCATGAGGAAAATGCAAATCAAAACCACAGTAAGATACCACTACCCATTAGTATTTCTATAATCAAAAGGACAGACAATAAGTGTTCATGAGCACACAGAGAAATTAGAAATCTCTAAGAGAATTAAAAACATACGTTCACAGAAAAAGTTGTACACAAATGTTCATAGCAGCATAATTTATCATAGCAAAATAAGTGGAAACAACTGAAATGTCCACCAACTGATGGTTAAACAAAATTTGGTCTATTCATACAATAGAATATTATTCAGCCATAAAAAAGGAATGAAGTACTGATTCATGTTATAACCTGGGTGAACTTAAAAACATTATGCTAAGTGAAAGAAGCCAATCAAAAAAGACCACACATTGTATGATTCCATTTATACGAAATGTCCAGAATAGGAAAATCTATAGAGACTGAAAGTCGATTAGTGGTTGCCAGGGTGTGGGGATGGGGAGGGAATACTAATGGACACAGTGGTCTGGGGGAAGAAGGAGAGCAAACGGCCATCATAAAGATGTAAGGTAAAAAAGCAAAATACAAATTATATGAGGGCACTTCAAAAAGTTCATGGAAAAATAGAATTGAAAGGTAATATGAATCTTTCTATGAACTTTCTGAAGTATGCTTATACAGTATGTGTAGATTAAGGACTAGGAGGAGTGGAAATCTAGGAAACCATGGAAATCTAAAAACAGTGAAGAGGAATGAAGATAGGGTGACCATACACTGGGTGAAGAAAGTTGTCAATTAGTTTTTTATTGTTGTTGTTTTTTGTTTGTTTTGTTTTTGGCAGCTGACCAGTAAGGTGATCCAAACCTGTGACCTTGATGTTATAAGGCAGTGCTAACCAACTGAGCTAATGAGTCAGGCTGGTTTTTTAAAATAATTTTTTTAGGCCAAGGGGGAAGGAAGGAAAGTAATATCTATCCAACATGTACCAACTAACAAACATTGTGCAGTAAAGGGCTAACTCAGTAGGTCTGAATTATTCAAACCTTTCACATGCCAAAGAAAAGACCAGCACTTGACCAGCTCCTAAGAGATAATCTCTAAGCCCTTGTAATACCTTACCTGATCAAAGTGTCTTTGTATACCTGTGGACTTTGCCATGCCAGGTGGTTTATGCTAACAGTGTGACTTGATGGGAGCCAGAGGTCATGCTATATCGGTTTGACCTCTCGAGGTACTGGAGAGAAAGTAACTAAATGTCAGCCACATGTGCACTCCATGCCTACATGATTCCTAAAGCCCTGGAGAAGGCTTGAGTGCGCTTGTCTAGTAGGCAGTACTCTGTACATGTTGTCACACATCTTTGCAGGAATTAAGTGCTGTTGGTATGCTTGCACTGGGAGAGGACAACTGAAAACTTCTCTTTGGTCTCTCCTGGACTGCACCCTATGCATCTTTTACCTTTGCTGATTTTATTTTATATCCTTCTACTGTAATAAAATGTAACCATGAATATTAGAGTTTTTCTTATGTTCTGTGAGTTCTAGTAAATTAGTGAACCCCAGAGTGATCTTGGGAATCTTTGACACTACATATACACATTAGCTCATTTAATCCTTGTAGCTATTTTTGCAAGACTGGTATTATGTGAAGGAGAAGCGGCATATGTATGAAAAAGATACAAACAGAAAACAGACTTGATGAAACAATATGTATTACAGGTAAATATTTACTTGTTTATTCTTTTGTTTGTGCTTAGTTTTTTATTTTGTTAAAAAAATAATTTTATTTAAATTAATTATAGATGAAATGTTGAGCTCATATTTTTAATATAGGTAATCACAATATTGCCTGTTTCCTGGGACATAATTTCTTTAGAAATAAACACATTTAATCAACCTAATGTAAGAGATAACTTTGGCACATAAAGTGTTAAATCACTAAAGCCGATTTGAAAAACATCATAGGGCTGGCCGGTTAATTTAGTTGATTAGAGCATGGTATTGATAACACCAAGGTCAAGGGTTCAGATCCTCATACAGGCCAGCCTCCAAAGGAAAAAAGAAAAAAAGAAAAACATAGTAGCAACATATTTGTATCTAACTGACCACATAAAGTTGAGGATATCATAAGTTGGTTTTGTTGAGTAGTTTAACGCTTCTCTAACCATATACGTTTGCTTAAATAAACATTTCCTTCAAAAAATAAAAAAGGGACTAATAAACATTTGCCTCCTGATCTGATACATGGAGAGAAACTCAGCATCACTTTTGTGGCATTCTTGACAAAAGTACGAAACTTGCATTTTATCATGAAGAAACAACAGACAAATGCTAATTGAGGGACATTCTACAAAACATCTAGCCTATATGCTTCAAAAAATATCTATGTTATGAAATACAAAGATAGACTCAGGAAGGGTTCCAATTTAAAGGACACTGAAGAGACATAACAACAAAAAAACCAGACAATCTTAGATTTTCTTTTGCTCTAAAGGACATTTTGGGGATAAATGATTAAATTTGAATAAAGTTTATATATCAGGTAATATTATGTTAATTTCCTGCTTTTGATATTTATACTGTGGTTATGTAAGAGGATTCCTTGGTTTTAGGAAATATACACCGAAGTATTTAGGAATAATGGAATATCATGTCTGTAACTTTTAAACAGTTCAGGAAAAATGGTGTGTGGTGTATATATGTTTACATGGAGAGAAGGAGAAAGATAAAGTAAATTTAGCAAAATGTTAATATTTCAGAATCTTAGAGAAAAATATCTTAGAATTCTTAATATTTTTCTTGCACATTTTCTGTTAATTCTGAAATTATGGCCCCTGATCGCCACCAGTCTCCACCCCTGAAGAAAAGACAGTAAAAAGTAAACTTTAGTTTAGTCCAAATGAATTACATTTAATTCAGAATCATAGGAGATTTAGCCAAACTGTAAATCCCTTGCTCAGTGCTAGAAGAAATTCAGTGTGGAAACTTAAAAAGTGTTATATTTGCTAATTTGATTCCAGAAGATTCAAATTTAAAGTACTTTACAGCTCTTGCTTGAGTTACCTTACAAGATCCTTGTGAGGTATTGAGATAATTTTGTAGTCACTATTATACAAATATAGGAAAACTCGGTAAGTCAGTAAAAGATCCTGTGGCAAAATCTGGGGCTTACATCTGGTGCTGCAGACAACAGACTAAGCTGCTAACAGAAACATGAATTAAAGAATTACAACAAACTATACATTCAGACATTCTGGCTAGCTTACAATCCTGGATGACACTATATTCTGCTTAAAAAGCAAATAAAATGAACATTAAAAAACCATGAGTAAATACAGTCTAAAAAGGGTTTGTACACCACCTGCTTTTCTTTTATTAGAATAATTGATTCATACCTTCTCATAAAGTCTTTTTTGTGATTCGAGTTCCAGCTGTCTCATTTCTAGGTCTCTGGCTGTGGCAGCAATTTCTTGATCTCTCATATGTACCTATGGACGAACAAATTGTGAATACCAAAATGAATTTACAAAATAATTTTTAATAGATTTAGTAACCTTGTAACCTGAACATCCACTAACAGTATTTAAAATAATAGGAATTGGGTTTTGAAGCCAGATTAACTGACAATGTACTAATTAATATTCACTGTGGAAACTAGGAATAATCTGAGTTAAAGTTAAGCTTAATTTTTTAAAAAAGAAAGCACAATTACCATATGTTCATCTACCCAGACTGGGAGAACAGATGGCAATTCTTACCATATTACAGTAACCGGTATTATGACTTACAAAAACTTGATCAATTTAAAGGTGGGACACATAAAAATACAGGTTTAATCTTATTAAATATAACATTTATTTAATGGTCTTTTTGATTAAACATCTACACTTTTATAAATTTGGTTTGACAACAAATAACTCCAGGTTTAAGTTTGTCATGGACTGCTCAACCTTCATGTGCTCTGATTGAACTTAGTTAATTTAGAGTTCACCTTTCTCCAAAATTTGACTACTAGGAAGAAGAGTTTCACTCCTATATACTAGCGGATTTGGATGAGGCACTCTCTAGACAACAGAATCTTATAAATCATCTTAAATATTTGGCTTCTTAAAGCGTCAATTATTTTTAGTAATGATAATAAACTATATGATATGTGTTTCAAACAAAACAAAACAGCAGAAACTATAACTGATCAGCCATCTATCCCCATTGACTTACTCAGCATACATTTAATGATTGTATTACTACCTGCATTCATAAAGCGTTAGATATTGTCAATTAAAAGATATGCTATCAAATACTTATAATAGGAGAAACAGTAAAAATGAGAATATAGTGGGATATGCAAAGATGTACATCCAAGCAGTAAAAAAAACCCAGGGACCAGTGTAATGTAAGGAGGTTATTGGGAAAGCAGCTAGCTTAAAGGGGGAGATGCTGGATTTTATGAAGCAAGAATAGTAATAATGCCAAGAGGTAGAGGAAAGGTTTGGCATAGGAAACACTGCAATGCTTATTAAGGAATTTCAATTACAGAAGCTCTTTTGCTTATGAATTTTCAAAGATACAAATAGCTATGAGCCAGAGCAAAAACAAATCAACTTTGCTGGCTGCTAGCAGATGTCTGCAGTCACATGTACGTGTCACTTTGGACTCAAGCAGTCTTTCCTACGGGAGCCTAACTGTGACAGGAGTTTTGCAGTTTGGTAGGGTCAGAGTACAACATCAGTATGGGTAGCAGAAGGATACGAGGCTGGAAGGGTAGGCAGAGGCCAGATCATGCCGCTGAAAGGCCTTTATAGGATTCTTTGACCAAAAAATGCCTTCACCTATGTCAAAGGCATTTGGAATAGGACATCAGTGTTCTGAGCCTGTATTACTTTTGGGGAAGAATATACACTTTTCTAGAATAATGAAATATCAATCTCATTCACTAGATAATTAAAAGGAATCCCAGATTTTAAAAACCAATTTTAAATTAAATAGCTTTAAACAAAATAAGATGTATTATGCTATAAAAGGAGATAATGTGTTTCTAATACAGATGAATTAAAATACTTTAGGGGCTGTCCAGTTGACTCAGTTAGTTAGAGTAAAGGGTTTGTATCCTTATACCTGCCAGCTGCCAAACAAACAAACAAACAAACAAACAAACCAAAAAAACCCTTTAAAAGACTTAAAAAACATTTGGTATTTTACAAAACTAGGTTTGAAGTTCCTTAAATTAATACATAAATTCAGTGCAATCCTAATGAAAATTCCAATAGGATGGAGAGAGGTAGGGATTCAGAGGGAGTGATAAAATTCTCAAAGTCCATCTGGAATGCTAAAACACTTGAGAATACTGAGGAAAACTGAAAAGGAAGACTAATGAGTGGGAATTAGGTCTAGTTATTAAAACATTACAAAGCTACTTTCATTCAAACAATGTGGTACTGGCTTAGGAATAGACAGAGCAAAGGGAGAGATGAAGTATAGGAGAGAATTTTATATGTTAATAACCATTAGTTGGTAAATGACTTTGCTAATGTTCAACAAATGGTGCTGAGACAACTGACATGCCTTTTGGAAAGAAGCAGGGTTGGTCCCTAACTCACTACTTACATCAGGGGTTGGCAAACCTTTTCTGTAAGGGGCCAGATAGTAAGTATTTTAGGCTTTGTTTGTCATATGGTTTCTGTCACAACTACTCACTTCTGCCAATGGAGTGCAAAAGCAACTGTAGACATTATGTAAAGAAATGGGTGTGCCTGTTCCAATAAAACTTTATTTATGAACAATGACATGTGAATTTTATGTATATTTTTAAAAATTTAATATAATTTTCACATCATGAAATATTACTGTCGTTTAAAAAACCATTTAAAATGTTAAAACTATTCTAGCTCACAAGCTGTACAAAATAGGTGGTAAACAGTCCAGGAAGTCGGAGTGGGTACAGAATTCATGAATAGGACCCAAAAAGCACAGGCAGCTAAAGGTATAATAAACAAATGGGATTATATCAAACTAAAAAGCTTCTGCACAGCAAAAGAAACAATCAACAGAGTAAAAAAACAACCAATGGAGTGGGAGAAAATATTTGCAAAATATACATCTGACAAAGGATTAATATCTACAATATACAAGGAACTCAAACAACTTTACAGCAAAAAAACAAATAACCCAATTAAAAAATGGGCAAAGGAGCTGAATAGGCATTTCTCAAAGGAAGATATATGAATGGCCAACAGACACATGAGAAAATGCTCAACATTACTCAGCATTCAGGAAATGCAAATCAAAACCACACTGAGATACCATCTCACCCCAGTTAGGATGGCTAAAATCCAAAAGACTGTGAACGATAAGTGCTGGCGAGGTTGCGGAGAAAAAGGAACTCTCATTCACTGTTGGTGGGACCACAAAATGGTGCAGCCTTTACGGAAAATGATATGGAGGTTCTTCAAACAATTACGGATAGATCTACCATATGACCCAGCTATTCCACTGCTGGGAATATACCCAGAGGAACGGAAATCATCATGCTGAAGGGATGCCTGTACTCCAATGTTCATTGCAGCTCTATTTACAATAGCTAAGAGTTGGATCCAGCCCAAATGTCCATCATCTGATGATTGGATAAGGAAACTGTGGTACATCTACACAATGGAATACTACTCTGCTACAAAAAAGAACAAAATACTACCCTCCACAACAACATGGATGTACTTAGAGAAAATTATATCAAGTGAAACAAGTCAGGCACAGAAAGAGAAATACCACATGTTCTTAGTTATTTGTGGGAGCTAAAAATAAATAAATAAATAAACACACGAACAAATAAAGGGTGGGGGAGGAAGAAGACAGAATAACCACAAAAATTCCTTGAACTATTTAAGTCTAGTGAACAGATACAATGTCAGTGGGGAGGGGACGGGGTGGAGAGGAAGAGGTAAAGGGGCATGAAAATCAACTACAACATATTTTGAGAAGTAAAATAAAATAAATAAATAAATAAATAAATAAAAATTTAATATACTTTTCACATCATGAAATATTAGTGTCATTTAAAAAACCATTTAAAACGTTAAAACTATTCTAGCTCACAAGCTGTACAAAATAGGTGGTAGGCCAGATTTGGTTTGTGCACAGTAGTTTGACAACTAGAAGAAAATATGCATATGTGGTAACCTTAGAATGAGCAGGTCTTCCTAAATATGACATAAAATGCATTAAAATATTTTGCACAACAAAAAACACCATTCTAAACATTCTTAAGAGACCAGCAACACAGACCAGAGGAAAACGTTTGTACCAGACAAAGAGGTTAATGCCCTTGGCCTATGCTGTATGGCAGCCACTAGCTACACATGGCTATTGAGCACTGAAAATGTGACTAGTCCAAATTGAGGTGTGCTGTAAGTGTAAAATGAATACTGGATTTCAAAGCCTTAATACAAAAAAAGGGGTAAAATATCTCACTAATAATGTTTTATACTAATTGCACATTAAAATGATAATTTGTTAATATACTGAGTTGAATAAAAGGTTACTAAAATTAACTTTACCTGTTTTTCTTACTTTATTAATCTGTCTACTAGAAAACTTAAAATTACATATGTGGCTCGCATCATATTTCTATTCAATGATGCTGCCTCAAATGACACAAAGAGCTCCCGTAAATCAATAAGAAAAAGACTAACTTGATAGAAAAATGGACAAATGATATGAATCTGCAATTTATAGTTCTACAAATTGAAGATAAATAACTGAAGAAATATTTAATCTCACTAGCAAAAAAAAAGGCAAATTAAAATAAACTGCCACCTATCAGGTTGGCAAATATTAAGACTGATGCACTCCAAAATTGACTCGATTAGGGTATGGGTACTCTTATACACTTAAAACAGCTTAAACGGTTTCATTTTTGGAGGACAATTTGGCATAACTTGAAATTTACTCAGTGAAAGTATGTGTGCGAGTACTCATAGATTTGTACTGAGAATGTACAATGTAGCATGGTTTTGTAGAGCAAAACACTGCAAATAACCTAAATGTCCAATAGCAAAGAATTAAATAAAATATGGTATATTCATACAATGGAATACCATGCATCCACACGCACAAAAGAAATAGATGTACATACAGGAAGATTTTCAGTGTATATCATTTTTAAAAAACGGGTCATAAAAACAGAATGTACAGGGAGAATAATCCGATTTTTGTATAAATATAGGAAAATATGAGTATAATTATTTCTCTATCTGTAGAAACACATGTGAAAGGCTGTGTAAATAACCATTTTTTAAAATAGTTTATCTCTGCAGATGAAATGAGGAAGAGTAGAGGTCCATTTTTAACTCCATGTATTCTATACTGGTCAATTCTTTTTATATGGGTCATGGGTAAATTTTTATATTAAAAAATAACATTTTCCCTAATTCACAATTAACTTAAACATTAACTGATATTGATAATTCTATTTTTAGAGAAAGAGTCACCAAGGATACTAGTCAACTTGACGAGTTTTCCTGGCATTTCTTAAATATTTAACCATTAATGTAATACAAAAAAGAGTAAGAAAAGCTGAGGGGGAAAAAGTAAATAAAATTAAAGGGGCTATTTAGTACTCATTGTGAACTCTAGGAATAATATTTAATTGAAGATGTTCATTACATTTAAATGAGAGTAAATAGGGATGATGTATAAGTACTAAGATAACAAGAATAAACCTTTCTCCCAATTTCATCATCCAGTCTTCTTAGTTCCATTTCACGTTGATCTTGCTGAGTCTTCAGAAATCGCCTTCTTGCAGAATCTTGTAAGTGTATTTCCTTTAATTTCAATTCTCTTTTCACAGCAGCTAGTCTTCAAAAAAAAATGAGGAGGAACAACTAAAGCATTTCCCAATGTAGATTTAATTTTTCATAACAGCTGCCCACTACCTATTCTGATTCACTTTCCCAATTTAGCTGGTGCCACTGTAACAAAACTGTGTTTGTAATACATAAACAAAAGATGCTCAATCACATAAATCTATACTCATGAAGATGACAAATGGTCCCCATGTTATCCTTTTCATACTCAAACTTCTAGCAGGTATACCACTTGGATCATTTCAATACAACTGATAGCTTTTATTTGAAGGAAGAATACCAAAAAATGTTCCAATGTGATGCAGTTTGGATGTGTTGTCCCCTCCAAAACTCATGTGGAAATTTGATCCCCCATGTGGCAGTGTTGGAAACTGATGGAGTCATGGGGGCGGATCTCTCATGAATGGATTAATGCTCTCCCTGGGGGAGGGGGATTAATGAGTGGGTCTGGCTCAATCAGTTTCCGCGAGAGCTCCTTGCTTAAAAAGACCCTGGCACCTTCTCTCTCTTTCTCTTGCTTACTCTTGCCCTGTGATCTGCTTGTACCCACTGGCTGCCTGTCACTTTCCGCCATGAGTAGAAGCAGTCTGAGGCCCATGCCAGATGCAGCTGTGCCAGAATCGTAAGCCAAATAAACCTCTTTTCCTTATAAATTACCAAGTCTCAGGTATTTCTGTTATAGCAACACAAAATGGACTAAAACACAATGTTACCAAAGATGATGTATGCTTATTCTTTTAGAATTTCAGTAGAAAGCTAATGGCTCAGTTCAGCAATTCCTTTTAACTCACCCTAGAAATACGTTTCATAAAGTTCCACCCAACAATAAGAATCAATGAACACTTAACAGAAGTGAGTTTCCCAACAATTAGGCTTAGTCTCAATGCTTATCTTATAATTTTAGTTAATTTAAACACTTTACCTTATTAGCATACTTTTTAATAAGCACTTAATACTTCCTACCCTGTCTTCCAAAGTATTAAATGCATAATGATGTAATCGTTTTATATTTCAGTTGTCAGGTCACACAGATATGTTTAAAACATAATTTAAAAAATTTTACTCCCAAAAGTGATTTACCTAGCACTCTATTACAAAGCATTTCTGCTCAGTATAAAATAATGTTTCTAAACAACATCCTTCAAGACACGTTAGATCTGGTATCACTTCTGAATAATCAGTGCATAATTATATCACAGTTTGTATAGCTTTAGAATTACATTTTGCTATATACCAATTTTTTGAGAAGTGGTATATAAAGATTCTTTTTATTTACTTAAATATCTGTTTAATGGAAATACTACAGCTGGGCAATTCTCTATATAGTGTTGTTTGTATAATGAAAAAATAAAAGAAAATAAAAATTATTCAACTAACTCATACGTCTAAATTTCTTTTTTTTTTTCTTTTTTTTGGTGGTTGGCCGGTAAAGAGATCTGAACCCTCAACCTTGGTGTTATCAACACTGAGCTCTAACCAACTAAGCAACCAGCCAGTCCCTGTCCAGAATTTTTAAAAAGTGATAAAACATACCTCTGACGTTGTTGTATCATTTTCTCTTCCTCTTGTAAGAGTATTTCTCTTCTTGTTTCTTCAGCTTTACGAAGTAGTTCTTGTTTCTGGTGCCAAGCTTCGTCTTCAGCTCTTTGCTGGTCTACTTCAGCTTGCATATCTTCAACCGTCTGCCTTTAGCAATAATGTTTATTATGATGAAAATGCAAACAAGAAAGCTAAGTAATTTAAGTCCAAGAACAGCCAAAACACAAAATGTATACCTGATTATGTGTAACTGATTTTACTTCCCATATGTAAGAATTAAATATCTTTAAAGAGGTTTCCAGCCTTCAAACTCTGATTTTACACAAATACTTAATAACTTAAATGTATTTTTCATTAAAACTTTCTTGTTTATGTTTATAACAGATTTCATTTCGATCAGACAAAGAACAAGTATTCCACGATTACCTCTCTCTTAAGTAATCCAATTCATCATTCCTTATTCTTTCTCGTTCCTGTGTCTGATAGTCCACAATAAACTTTGGATATTGATTAAATACTGGATATTGCCCTTTTGTCAGTGCAACAAAAGCATCAAGCATGCTGTCTGGATGAATATCAGTAGGGGTGGTCTCCATGAGATGATAAACTTCTCTAACCACAACATTTATATCCAGGTTATTCCGATGGTGAAAAAAATACTGTAAGAAAACATGGTGTTTAAATCCAGATTTACCTAACCAAGCAACTGTGAGGCAGAATTAAAACAAGAGTTTAAAAGTGTAAATGTGAATTTACCTTTAAGAATTTTTTTTTTTTTTGCTAATTCACCAAAGCTTTTCTTAACTCAGATTTTAAAATGAAAATTCAATTTCATTATTTTCAAAATGTAATAAAATTTCACAATCATAGTATGAAAATTTGAAATAAAGCTATTTATATTTTAACTCCAAATGGAGGCTTCCATTGCAACAGAAAAAGAATGCTTTAATAATAAAACATCTTTCCGCTTGGATTTTATGTTTTCAAAATCCAAAATAAAGTAGCTTAGAAAATAAATTAGCTTGAATCTTTAAAAATATCTGAAATATCTCTACATTATTGTATTCTGCTGGCAGATCCAAATTCTAAAATAGAATATATGTGTATGTATCATGTGATCATGAAGTTAAAAATAAAGTTTGACAGTAACCGCAAAATAAGCCACACACACAGAAAAAACCCAACTAATTCATCCTATCTACCAAAAGAGCCTTTCCTTTTAAAAATACCACTAATGCTTTCTTTCAGTCACTTTCTGCTAAGCCTCACAACTCTCATAGTTACCATTTTACATGTGTAATAAGCATCCAAACTATCACAGACCAGATAGGTCATTGATAAGAATGCACAGAATAAACAACTACCCAACTGTTAAACAACCTTTATAAAGGCAAAAAGCACAAAACCCCAATATCACATGATTCTTTTTTGAAGCTAAGATTGTAAGACTAACTGCTGTAATTGCCTGTTTAATTGTTTATAAACTATATAAGGGCAAGGATGTGATCCAACTTGTTATCCATTATATTCCTACCACCTAGCACCAGTGCCTGACACACAATAGGTACTCAATAAATAAATGGATTTTTCAATCAAAATAATTAAAATTTGAGAACCTCTTCTTTTTTTTTTTTATTTAAAAGATGACCGGTAAGGGGATCTTAAACCCTTGACTTGGTGTCAGCACCATGCTCACCCATTGAGCGAACCGGCCATCCCTATATGGGATCCAAACCCGGGGCCTTAGTGTTATCAGCACCACACTCTCCCGGGTGAGCCACGGGCCGGCCCAGAACCTCTTCTTAAGAACAAGGATATTTACCTCAAAATCATCTTTAAGCTTACAATTGAGCAAAGGAGCTCGAGAACATACATTATAGGCTACAACAGTCATCAGGAGGAATGAAGGATGGTTGGAAAAGACATTATCAAATAATTTTAGCCACTCTTCTCTTGTCAGCACTTCTGAGAACACAGTTTCAAGAAGAGGCCATGCATATAGCTAAAATAAATAAGGAAAAATTTATTAGTTTTCTAGAGAAAGGTCAAAATAGTCATTGATGGTATTCTCTTACATTTGATGTAAGCTATGAAAATCATTATATTAAATACATAATTATGAAAAGAACTACTTTAATTTGGACCCTTTTTAAAAAAGACTTTCAGGAAGACAGTTTAAATGATGAAAAGCAGTGGAATACCATTAAAAATACAAAATGTAGTATGCTTTTTATTATACTCCTTCAAGAAAATACTGTTTTATTTATACCAGAACCAATGTTAGCTTCCAGAATAAGTTATGTTAGTCTAAAAACCTTACACTTCTTACCTGAGAAGTTATATCATGATCTATGAAGTGTTGTAGCAGTTCTTTGTCATGAAATGCCAAAATATTTTCTATCATACTGAGAATATTGATAGGAGGATTAGGAAAATATTCAAACCAGTGTTGACACCAATTGACTATGAAGAGAGAAAAAAATCTTTAAATATCTTCCTATATTATCAAAGGACACTGCAATTCCTACATGTATCCACTCTTTATGTCCTCAACATGCCCATGAATAAATAAGAGAAAACATACATAAGAATTACATTCTTACATATTGATAGCAATATATAAAAACAAATGTGTATATACTGTATCCCTATCCATTAAATGTTACTATGAGAATTAAAAAGTCCTCTTTCTTAGGAAAAGACTGATTATTCTATAACCACAGTAATAAATAACCACCAGAACTGGTTTTAAATCTAACTGATCAGTAATGATTTGTCAGAGTAAATTTGACTTTAAAAACAAAATAATCATTAACAGCTGGGGCATTCTTTGAACGTCAACTAGTCCAAAGTAGAGTCTATTCCACTGAATAGGCTTCTAAGGCTAACTTTAACTCACTTGCTCACTGTAACAGTACAACCTTCCCAAAATTCTTCTCGAAAATCCTATATATAATCATCAGTTTGTTTTCTCAACAAGCCTATGTCTAACCTCTCCTTTACTTAATTATTAAATTCTGCTTTTATATTTTAAATATTGAGTTATGGTTTCGGCCTTTGATTATAAGATTGCCTATCTCAAATTAGCAAAAGAGGGCTTTATCAGAAGAATATTGAATTATACATGGTTTATGAGGACTTTCCAAATCTGGAATTCCATTATTTCACTTACTATTGAGCATTCAAATTTGAGTTAATAATTAAGTCATAATAAAATCTTGCAAAGACTAAGCTTTAAAAAGAAAAATTTCAAATTCTTTAAATTGCTGCTCTAAAGTTAATTTTAAAATGAAAAATCTAGAGCAGCAACATTTACTAAGTACCTATTATGTATAAGACACTGCTAGTTCTGGGCATTTAAAACGTCACAAACATTGACAGACTCCTGATCCTTATCTTTTTTTTTTTTTTTTTTTTTTTTGTGGCTGGTCAGTACAGGAATCTGAATCCTTGACCTTGGTGTTGTAACACTGCCCTCTAACCAAATTAGGTAACTCTGAGCTAACTGGCAAACCCATTGTATTTACTCTTCATCAATAAAACACTGTTTTCCATTAGCAAGAGGGAAACCGTGATGCATACAGTAACCATTTGACTTCTCTTAAGTATTTCTTTTCTGCTTTGGTACCACCACCACAAAAGTATGGGGAAAGGACCTAGAGACAAAACCTACTGATAGCAGAATAAAGAGAAATAATAATAGTGAGGAGATTCTTTACCAAACCCAAAGAATTTCTACCTGGCCATAAAAGAGACTCTATTTAAATAGTGTTTAAAAATGACTTTTATAAATATATCCCATGATATACCTAGAAGTGACTATTTTCCTTTAAAATATCTTCTAGGTCCCAACTTGACTATAAACCTGATAACTAGAACAATGGCCTATCCCAAACTGTGCTAACATTTATTTGAAGCTCAGTAAATGTTTCTTGAATAAAACTAATTTGAGACCCTTGATAAAAACCCATAGCTGCTCATGCTGACCACCATGGAGGGAACAATAATATCCTAGATTTAGATTTCAGGTATGTTTGCTTAGAAGAAAAAGATCAATTTCTGTAGCATATAATCACATTTTAGTTACATAACAAGATTTTACTGGAAATAAAAAAATAGTTTTGCATGCCTACCTAAATTAGATATAATCTTTTTCTTTAATTGTGGTAAAATATATATAATTTACCATTTTAATCATTTTTAAGTGTACAATTCTGAGGCATTATTTATATTCACGATGTTAGGCAACCATCACCACAATTTATTTACAAAACCATTCCCTTGCTCCAAATAGGAACTCTACATCCATTCAGCACTAGCTCCCCTTTCCCACTTACCCCAGCCCCAGGTAACCTCTAATCAACTTTCTGTGTTTATGAATTTGCCTGTTTTAGATAGTTCATGTATGTGGAATCATATAATATTTGTCCTTTTGTGTCCAGCTTATTTCACTAAGCATAATGTTTTCGAGGTTCATCCATGTTGTGGCATTTATCAGAACTCCATCCCTTTTGACAGCTAAATAATACTCCATTGTACGCATACCATATTTTGTTATCCATTCATGTGTTAACGGACACTTGGGTTGTTACCACCTTTTGGCTACTGGGAACAATGATGCTATGAGAATTTGCACACAAGTATCTGTTTGAGTCTGTTTTCAATTCTTCTGGGTATATATCTAGGAGTGAAATTGCTGAGTTATATGGTAATTCTAAGTTTAACTTTTTGAGGAAATACCAAACTGTTTTCCACAGTGACTGTATCATTTTACATTCCCACCAGCAATGTATGAAGGATCTAATTTTTTCGCATCCTCACCAACATTTTTTTAAAACTACAGCCATCCCATAGGTATGAAGTAACATCTCATTGTGGCTCTAATTTGCATTTCCTTAATGACTAACGAAACCAGAACACCTTTTCATGTGCTCATTAGTCATCTGTTTATCTTCCATGAAAAAATGTCTATTCCTAAGTCCACTCAATTTTTAATTGTATTGTTTGCCTTCTTGTTATTGAATTGTTTCTTTTCCTTGTGAAACACTTAGTGCTATTAGCAGGATAAATTAGGACAGCCCTTTTGGGGAATCAATTATTCATATTTTATGATCTAATAATACCAATTCTGGGAATCTACCCAGAAGAAATTATTATAAATATTTGTATGTGAAGATGGTTATAACACTGTTACTTTTAATAGGTAAAACTACAAACAACCTAAAAGTTCAACAATAGATTAGCACATGCATAATATGGCATATTATAGTCAATAAAAATACTTATGAAGTTTATAAAAATAAGGGAAATGTATATAACATTAAATAAATTAAAAGTAATATGATTATAATTTTAAAAACTGCTTAAAAAGTGCAATAAAATTAGAAAAAATTCTTGCAGTGGGGGAATAGATAAATTATGATATACCTATAAAATAAAATATTATATTACACAGACAATAAATTATGTTTTTAGTAATATTTAATCATATAGGAGGAAATGCTCTTATAGTAATTTCATCACTATATTATCAGTACACGGAACAGTGCTCAATAAATGTTCACCACAAATGATGAGGATGAGGACACCAGCCAACAACCTGGCACTAAACAACAGGCCACGTGTGCTCAGTCAGTGCTTTAATGTTTACAACAATCCTCTGAAGAACTGGCTTTCAGTAAGTCAAGGATTTGCTTCTTTCTTACTAACAAAATTCAGTCTATAACAAAATCTTCTAAAATTTAATTATCCAAATTTTTTTGTAAATACAAGGTTTACATATAAATGTTTGAATTGTTCATTTCATGCTCTGCACCTGATTGTTTCACACTTTCTTAAAAGTAGAGAAATCTAGAACTGTTAATTGATGCAAAAACATCAGGAAAATGTATAGGAATCCATCCTTGGTTTCATTCTTTAATAATTATTTACTTACTTATAAGAGTAGCAACAACTTCAAAACAGATGAGTTGGTTGTTCTGGAATAATTTAACAAATGGAAATGCCAAAAGTGGAAGATATGGTGTGTCACTAAAGATCGCAGACCAGTGAGCTAACGCTGATAGGGTTCTGTGAGCAAAATAAGGAAACAAAGACCAGAAAGTAATAAGTTATTATTAAAATTTACTTGAACAGACAATACATTCACATGATAAATTCGATTCCGAAGTTACATTTGGTGAAAATTCTCTTACTCCTCCCCAGAAGCAACCATTGTTAAAAGTATAAATCCTTTTAAAAAAAAATCACGAAAATAAACATTGTTCTGCCCTTGTACTTTTCAATTAATAGTCCCGTGGAAATAGTTTATATCAGTGTATGTAGAGCTTCCTCATGATATGTTACAGGTACATTCCACAGCCTCATATGAACAGATTTTCATTTCTTTATAACCTCTACTTTTGGGCATTTGTTTCCAATATTTTTTAAAAAATGCTGTGCAAAATGCCACTGCATATACATTATTCTTCATGTGGGAATATAGATTTGAATAAATTCCTAGAAATGGAACTGCTGAGTCAAAGGATATGTGCATTTGTAATGTCAACAGTCAGTGTCAAATTGTTCATCAGTGTAAAGGGATGCCTGTTTTTTCACACTCTTACCAACATATTTTATCGACCATTTTTTTCAAACCTTAATCTGGGTGAGAAATGGTACTTCAATGTAGTTCTAATTGGTGTTTCTCTTATTATAAGGGAGGTAAGCATCTTTTCACGTTTAAGAAACATTTCCATTGCTGTGAACTATATGCCAAAAATATCCATTTTTTATTGGCTAGTCCTCTTCACACTTATCTACATGAGTATTTCATATATTAAAGAAATCAGGGCTAGCCAGTTAGCTCAGTTGGTTAGAGTGCAGTGTTAATTACACCAAGGTCAAGTGTTCTGAACCCAGGACCAGCCAGCCACCCCCGCTCAAAGAAAAAAAAAACCCCAAAACACTGATAATAAGAAATCAGCCTGTTATTGTCATGTTTTGCATATATTTTCTCAGTTTTACGTGTCTTTGTTTTGGGAATTTTTTTTACATGTAGAGATTTTTATTCATATTCTCTTCTGGATATGTCATGCTTAGAAAGGCCTTCCTTACTCTAGGTTTATAATTCTCCCACATTCACTTCTAATGCCTTTAAAGGCCTCTTTCTTTATTATTTTAACTTTTTGTTTTGAAAGAATTTTAGACTTACAAAAAATTGCAAAAATAGTAGAGTTCTCATATACTTTTATCCCAAATTCCCCTAAAGTTAACATCTTGCATACAGTACAATTATCAATACTAAGAAATTAACATTGGTATAATGCTATTAGGTCTTTTTTCAGATTTTACCATTTTTCCCATTACTAATGTCATTTTTCTGTGTGTCATTTTTTCATTTCATCAACCCAAGTTTCAACACTACACTTGTTATGTCTCTAGTTTCTTCCAATGTGAGAGTTCCTCAGTCTCTCCTTATTTTTCATGATATTTCCACTTTTGAGGAATACCAGTCAGGTATTTTATAGACTGTCCCTTAATTTGGGTGGATCTGATATTTTCTCATAATTAGACTGAGGTTATGTATTTTTGGCAAGAACATCACAAAAGAGATGTTCATCATATCAATGTCTTATTACTGATAATTTTAAATTTGATGAATTGTTTAAGGTGGTGTCTGCTGAGTTTCTTTACTATAGAATTATTTTTCCATTTGTAATTATAAATATTTTGGGAGACATACTTTAAGATTATCCAAATATTCTGTTAATCATCATCAAATTATGCCCACTAATTTTAGCATCAATCAGTAGATTTTGTCTGCAATTATTACTATGGTGATTTTCTATTTTTCTAATTCCTTCTCTCTTTATTAGAGATGTCCCTTCTTCCCAGTTTATATCCTTATTACTTATATCAATCAATATGAACTCATGGATATTTATTTTATTCTATGGGTTATAATTTATTGCTATTGTTATTTCATTGCTCAAATTGTTCCAGCTTTGGCCATTAGAAACTCTTTTGAGTTGAGTTGTGTGCTCTTTTGACACGTCCGTCCTTTTTTGAACACTTCCTTACTTTCTGGCACTTTAAGATGCTCCAGATTCATCTTGTATTTTTCTCACCCAGCCCGGCAATCAGCCACTTCCCCAAGAAGCCCTAGTTCCTGGAGAATAGGATCAGAAAATAAGATCTAGTGCTCATTGTGCCTGGGATGCCATTGCTTTTAAGCCCTTGCAGCAGACAGAGCTTGGAAATACATGCATGAATGCTAATTCCTGCATACAGACATATCTGTATCTCTTTCTGTATCTATTTACTTGCATATATCTTAAAAACCAACACTGCCAATTCCAGTCTACTACAAGATTCATTCTAGCCTTCCCCTTTTGCTTATTTGTAACTTTCTCTGAGAGTAAGAAATCTGGCTTTTATCTATATTTACTTAGACCTAGTATACACATAAAGTAGTTTCAGACTTCCTAACAACCTCGCATTTTATTTCTAATACTTTTATGGTTTTTTAAGGTTATTTTTTAAAAATTAAATCTTTAATCCAAGTGGACTTTATCCTGATGTAATATATGATGTATACTTCCAACTTTTTCCAGATGGCTCTCCAGTTTTTCCATGCCATTTACTAAATAACCTACCTTTTCTTCATTACTTTGAAATGTCACCTTTATCAATAAATTAATTTTTGAATGAAGCTGGGTCTATTACTAGACTCTGCATATCTATTTATATGTTAGCACCAGTTTCAATTGTAGCTTTATAGGAACATTTAATATTTGTTAAGGTTAATTCCCTCTTATTCCTATTTAGATATAAATAATTTTCTAAGAAATACCTTAGAGTATAAGGTGCCAAGCAGAATAATGCACCCCCCAACCAAAAGATGTCTACGCCCTAATTCCCAGAACCTGTGAATTTTAACATGGGACTTCCCAGATATGATTAAGTTAAGCACCTTGGGGTTGGGAGGTTATCCTGGATTATCTGGGCGGGCCCAATCTAATCACGTAGGTCATTAAAATCAA
This sequence comes from Cynocephalus volans, assembly GCF_027409185.1. Classification (NCBI taxonomy): domain Eukaryota; kingdom Metazoa; phylum Chordata; class Mammalia; order Dermoptera; family Cynocephalidae; genus Cynocephalus; species Cynocephalus volans. The sequence goes on along the minus strand of NC_084474.1, from coordinate 77,037,435 downwards.
AGAAACCTTCCTGGCTTTGGTCAGAAAGAGATCCAACTACAGTAGAATGGTCAGAGAGATGCAATGTGGCTGGCCTTGAATACAGAGGAAGAGGACGATGAGTCAAGGAATGTAGGAAGCCTTCAGAAGGTGGAAAAGGCAAGGGAACGGATTCTCCCCAGAGCCTCTAGAAAGAAATGCTGCCCTGTTGACAATTTGATTTTAGCCCAGTGAGACCCATGTTGGACTTCTAACTACAGAAATGTAGGAATAAATCTGTGTTAATTTAAGCAACAAAGTGCACAGTAATGTGTTATAGCAGCAATAGAAAATTAATACGGTTAATAAAGTTAACAAGCCTATTTCAGACATCCTTTATTATCTGATACTCAGAACAATCCCAGGAGGGAGGGATTAGCATCGTTATTGAGAATAGGAAATGAAATCCCAGATAATTTACATTAAACCCTCATTATTGTAAGAGCTAGAAATCAACCGAAATTCAAGATAGCTTTCTCCTAAGGATGGCACTTTTATACTTACAGAAGTTACACATTCAACAGTGAGTTCCCATCTTTCAACTGACTCTCAGACTAGCAAAAATAAACACCGATAGTGTTGATGAATAAATGGCAAAACAGGCATTTTTCAGAGTTGATAAAATTCTCTGAAATGTCTGTGTATATATGTGCATTTTACATATTTTAAATTATATATTATCAATTATACATATGTATAATTTGTCCTAGTAGTTTCTATTCTAGAAGTCTATTCTACAAAAACATTCACACAAAGATATGTCCAAGGATATTAGAGTATTGTTTGAAAAGCAAATAAGTGTAAAATAATCTAAATGTCCATTAATGAGATGAAGAATTAAATAAATTCTGAAACATCCATCTATGTGCATTTCTTAAAAGGAGATAGATTTATGTGTACTGAGGGAAAGAGGCTCATAATAGACTTAAAAAAGAAAAAAAAATGGCAAAATAGTATGTATAGTATAATCCCATTTTTGCTAAGTGTGTGTATTTATTTGCATTATATACACATAAAAGGGTCTATAAGAAAATAAACCAAAAAATCATTTCTGGCAAGTCAGACAGGGAATGGACAAGGTGCTGATTTTTTTCTTTATAATCATCTGTACTGTTTGAATTATTTTACAAAGAATCTGTATTATTTTTGTAATTTAAAATGAATAATTTTATGCTACTTTCTAAAAGAGTCTATCACGAAAATTTCTAAGCACATACAGAAGCAGAGCACAACCACCCTCCCTGCACCCATCACCTAGCTCCGACAATAAATCCATGTTTTATCACACTTCTTTCATTTACTGCATCCCCTCCACTTATTGCTAGAGTATTTTAAAAGCAAATTCCAGACATCATATCATTTTACTCTTTAATACTTAAGTAAGCATTTTTTTTTTTAAAAAGGGCATTTTCTTATACAGTCATAACGTATTATCATAGTAACAAAATTAACAATAATTCTGTAGCATCATCTAATAACTAGATAAGACTCAAATTTCCTCAAAGGTCTAAAGAGGTCTTTTCAGTTGATTTGCTTATCAGGATCCAAACAAGACTCACTCACTGAACTAGTAATTTCCATGCATCTTTTAATCAAGAACAATCTCTCCCCTTTGTTAAACTACAATTTTGAAGTTTAGTAGAAACAGAAATTTAAAATTAAAATTAAAAAAAATTTTTAAATGGAAATTTAAAAGCAAACTGCTCTGAAATCTTAAACTAAATTAGGTTATAATTTGAAGAACAAAAACAGAATTAAAATTAAAATGCTAACTTAATTGTAAATGTATTAGTAGGCAAATAATGGTATTAAACATAACTTACTATATTTTATGGAAAACCTCAAATGACATGTGCAACCTCTCATGCCACTTTAGGAAGACCTTATGGAAAATATATCTCAAGAAGGGCCCCCTGTACATACAGTATTTAGACAAAAAAGCCTCAAAATTATTTCTCTGATAATTTGAATTTTTAATCAAATTAATAGCTTACACTTTGATATTATAAGGGTTATCTCACTCTTTCTCAAACGAAAATAGAACAGTGTAATAATTAGATTCATTAGTTCTTGAATTGAATTTACTTAATAGAAGAGTTAAAAAGCCTGAAAACGGGCTGGCCTGCTAGCTCAGTTGGTTAGAGCGCTGTGTTGCAACACCAAGGTTTGGATCCCTGTACTAGCCAGCTGCTGAAAAAGGAAAAACACCTGAAACATTCTGAAAAATTTTTAAGTTGTACTGCTAGTGATAAGGAAGAAGCATCAACAAGTCCCTAAGAAGCACTCACAATTTAGGAAGCTTAAAATCCTAAGACACAAAAATTGTAAGAAATTTCAGATAACTTAAATAGTTACTTTAATAGCTTTTATTTATTGATAAAATCAATTCTTGATTCCCTAAAATGATGGGGTTAATAGAAAGAAAATATTTTTCTATCTTTTCCTCTGAACTGAGGGAATAAATTATTTCAAAAGAGTTCAGGAAAATATTCATTTTGGAAGTAATATACTCTCATCTTTTTACTTCCTTCTTCATCTGATAATAGCCTAGGCTTTCCAACCAAAACACTTACTGCTTTCAACTTGAATATATATATATACACAAAAGAAAAGCAAAAGCAAGGCACTAAGAGTCTACACTGGTATTTTGGCAAATGTTTGAACTGTGATGTCATTTTATGCAGAGACTTATGCACAATGGGAAAGCATATTAAGTGTGAAGACCAAATGGGAAAAATAAACAAATTTCCATCTCTTTCTAAGTCAGGTCTTAACAAAGTGATATGATGTTTTCTCTAATTCAAAAGGGAAGTATATTACTTATTCACCCCTTGACCCCGCAATCCAAAATTTATAAATATATCCCAAAGATACACTTAAATAAAAAAAAAATATTTACAGACAAAGCTAATTAACGCAGTGTGCCTGTAATGGCAAACGACTGGAAACAATCCAAATGTTCATTAATAGAGGACATGTCAAATAAATTATGGTGCATTTACACAATGGAGCACAATTCAGCTGTAAAAAGAAATGAGGAATATTTCTGTACATTGCTTTGAAATGATATGCAGAATATGTTGTTAAATTTAAAAAGAAAGGTCCAAAAAAGTATAATAGTATGCAACCATTACCTAAGGAGAGAGAGTACAAATATATTTGTACATATATATATATGTATATATATTTATTAAAAGAATTACATGTGGGGAAGAGAGATGGGATGGAGGGAACAGAAGCCAGACTGTTCTGAAAATACCTCATTTCGTAGATTTGCTTTAGAAACATGTAAACGTTTTATAAAAATATAAAATTTAAATTTAAAAAAATTTCAAAAAACTAAAAAACAAATGAAACAAATTAACCTAATTGTGTTCTTAGTAGCACTGCCATATAAAGAGGAATTATTTCAACTGAGTTCAAAACAATAATTTGATTATATATGCCTACTGGGACACAACCTAAGAACAAAAGGAACAACAAAAAATATTTTGAACTGTTTTCAATAATCATGTGTGATATCATATTCACATCGCTGTTATAATAATATAAATGTAGTTTTTATTATATATGTATGGAGTTTAAAAACCACTATGTGTGCTGTGTGTAAAGAAAATAGGGAATTATGTCAATGTTGTTAGGAATTAAGATTTTTAGCATAAGAGAAAAAGATAATAATTATAAAATCAAACAGCTATGCAAAAACGTTATAATCCAAAATTTGAATGGAAAATATCAGTACATTCCTGGCTCTGTGTACTGAAAAGGGCTCTATGCTTAAATATGAGTTCATAGTGAATATAATGATCACTTTGGGAGGCTCCAAGTTATCAACTTACTATTCAGAAAGAAAGAAAAAAAAAAAGTATGAAGCATTTAACTTGCCCTTCCTATATGGGTTGTATCAGAGTAACCAAATAATTGGCAATAGGAAATTTTTCTCTATAGAAATTTTCCAGTTCATAAAAGGAGAGGGAATGACAACATTAGATCATCACTGTTTTGGTAATCTCTGGTGAAATAATGGATCTAGGCAATGGTCGTCAATGGCCAATTATGCCACAAAAGAGACAGAACCAGGCATTATAAAATTCCTAACTAAAGTATATAAGACCACCTGTAATGTTTTCTTGCAAAACAAAGAAACAAACACCAAAGGAGGAGAAATAAACATCTTGAATCAGATCAAGCCCCCGGCTCTAATTACCACTGTGTAGGAAATTCAGAAGAAAGAGAAACATGTTAAGCAATACCATGGGAATATAATCAGCAAAATCTGGAATACAGAAAGCTATAGGTTAAATGACTTGGTTTCTTCAACAAATAAATTGTCTAAGGAAAAAGAGAGGGAATCAAAATCTGTAGATTAAAAGAGACTTAAGAGAGATATTAACCAAATGTAATGTGTGTACCTTGTTTGGACCCTGATTTGAACAGGTTTACCATAAAAAAACTTAAGATAATCAGAGTAACAGAAATAGTGACTGGATATTTGAGGATATGAAAGAATTACTGTTAATTGTTTTTTTGGTGTGATAATAGCAGTGTGCTTATTTTAAAGAAAGAAAAATAGCCCTTATCCTTTGGAGATACATATGTAAATATTTAGCAAGGGTAGTATGTGTATGTTGGGGGGAGGATGTGTATGTTGGGGGGAAGATAGAGAGATAGAGTGACAGGGAATATGAATGCAACAAGATTGGCCATGAGTTGGCAATTGTTGAAGGTGGGTGAGGGACACGAGGATATTCATTATATTATTCTACTTTTACTTATGCTTGAAATATTTCATAATATAAACTTTATATAAAAAAAAAGTTTTGGACTCTGGGGACTGGGCTTAATCTCAGCTCTACTGCTTGTGTGACTCAATCATATTACCTAATCCTCTATGCCTTAGGTTTCTTTACTTGTAAAATAAGTGAAATGTGTATTTAGTAGTGCCTAATACATGAAAAGCATTTTAAAGGGTTAGCTACATTATTATTATAAACATTTACTGGGTGCTTACTATGAATTGTACTCTAGCATAAGCACTATAAAAGAGATTCTCGGGGCTAGCCTGTGGCTCACATGGGAGAGTGCGGTGCAGATCCCTATATAGGGATGTCCGGTTAGCTCACTTGGGAGAGCGCGATGCTGACAACACCAAGTCAAGGGTTAGGATCCCCTTACTGGTCATCTTTAAAAAAAAAAAAAAAAAAAAGATTCTCATCTAATCTCCCCAATAATCTAATGATGTTGGTGTTATTACCCCCACTTTCAGATAAAAAAACTAAGGCTGAGTAAAGTAAAATGACAACATCCTACACCACAGTTATTAAGTGGTGGAACAAGGATTCAAAACTAAATTTGAGCCTTCAAATTCAAAGCTCTTTCTACTATGTCTCTTTCTTCCTTTAGATTATCTGAAAGGTTCCTATTTTCTAGAACACAATGCAGACTAATACTCATATGTAATATATATACATGTGTGCATATGTTTTGTTTTTTAAATTAAACAAACATACGACACAAGGATGACCAAAGCTTAATGAACAATATTTTATAAACAGGATTTTAAAACACTGCAATTATTAATTACAGGTTTCATACACATTGCTGCAATATACTGAACATACCTCTGTAATACTCTCAGTAGTTTCCTACTTTTGATGGGGTATTTCTTCTGAAGGTTGAGAAATGCCACATGAGTACCCTTATCTATGAGGCTACTAAATGCAGTATGATTTTCAGGCAGTTGCAGCAGAGAGCGCCAAATGAACATTCTGAAATTAAAATATAGTTTTAACCAAACAAATTACTTTGAGTAAAATTAATTTAAACATAAAAAGAATTTAAATTTTACCTGTATTTTGTTGGATATTCACCATAGCCTTTTAATAAGATTTGTAAACGCTTTTTGTTTAATCCATCTGACAGTTCATTCTATAAAGAGAAAGACAGTATCAATAAGTACATAATCCTAACGATGAGAAGAAGACAAATGGTAGTCTAGTCCACAGTGGCTTTCCAACTTTAGAACACAACACACAGAAATATTTTTATATCACAGGACTCCTCTCTCTCTCTCTCTCTCCCCTCTGAACGTCATATACATAGGAAATAAAGTTCATGACATATTACCTTGCCTAGACCAGGGTTTGGCAAACTTTTTCTGTAAAGGGCTGCTTAGTAAATATTTTAGGCTTTGATGGCCAAGAGGAAAAATCGAGGATATTATGTAGATTTTTTTCTTTCTTTTTTTTGGTGGCTGACTGGTATGGGGATCCTAGCCCTTGACCTTGGTGTTATAACACCATGCTCTAATCACCTGAGCTAACCAGCCAGCAATATTATAGACGTTTATGTAACAATTTAAAAATCTAGCCATTTAAAAACGTAAAAACCAATCTTAGCCTGAGTAGCTGGACTGGGCCCAAAGCTGTCATTTGCCAACCTCTGTACCAAGAGCAATGCATTCTGATATTCCCCCCCCCTCTTTTTTTTTTTCTTAAAATTCTGCATAACTCCTAGCATAAAAGCATGAAGGGCAAGTTGATAGAAAAATTTACCTAGTTCATTCACCATTTTATCCTATAAAACATTAATAGACATCAGCTTCCGCTGATAGTCTCGTATCTAAATATTTTGAGTCAATTTTTATCTTAATGGAAAAAATATTTTATAGGTTTTAGGATTATAAAGCTATTTTCATAGATTATCTTATTTGATCCTATCAACATATGAAACAGATGGGATGTTGTCTTCCTTTCTTTATCCAAGAAAATTGGAAGGTCAGAGAAGTTCAGTGACTTGGTTGATCGTGGTCACAAATCTGGTAAAACTTGGCTCAAGACTCAAAGCCAGATTTTCTGACTTAGTTCAGTGCTCTTTTTTACCATACAAAACAGGTAATCCAACATAAGAGAGGGATGAAGGGAAAACCCAAGATGATGGTGAATGAAGATTCGCATTTGAGAGCCATGTACCAGGAAAGAGAGGGCAACTAGTCCAGACTGGAGCAATACGATCCAGGAAAGAGACATGTTGATTGCTGTCATCACCAAGATACCTGCTGCCATTGAAGCCTCTTTCTCTTTTTTTTTGGCGGCTGGGTGGTGGTGTAGGGATCCGAACCATTGACTTTGGTGTTACAACACCATGTTCTAACCTACTTAGCTAACTGGCCAGCCCAAAGCCTCTTTTTAAACAAAGGATAGAATACTCTAGTGAGTTCGGCCTGAATTTTACCTGTTCTTGTCTTGCCCGTGAGCTGATGAAGTTCCTACTTTCCTTTCCATGTCCCAATGCCAACATTAGTTGAGGACATGCATGCCACCCCAGAAGGGTTCTACTTTGATCTACTCCTTAGATCTGCCTATGGGCTCCTTAGAAGCAGCCCCACTCCCTCACAGATTTGACCCACACTAGAACAATGCTGGATACCCTGACCATGATGGGCCTTTTACTTCCCAGAAGTCATGCATGACCATACGCACTAGTTTTCTCAGAAAAGCCTCCTGCAAACTCTCAGGAAAGCTGAAGCCAGATCATGTCTCAGAGATATCATTCAGCTTTTCTTCTTATTAGAGCATTCATCAGATAGGAGCAATATTGCCCAATCTTCACACAACTAGATTGTGCCTGCTATTCAGTCTTTATTTTGGTTAGGGTTACATGAGGAGGTTATAAAACTACAAAGAAACTCAAGGACATAATCAACACAATGTGAGGACAATGGTTATATCCACGGAGTAGGGAGAAAAATGTGACTGGGGATAAACACACTGCTCCAAAGCTAGTGGTAATGCTCTACTTCTTAACGTGAAAATGGTTATGTGCAGAAAAGAGTTAACATAACAGATCTGAGTCTCCTATCTTCAGGAGACCTACTTGCAAGGTTGGCCCTTGGCTAGCATCTTGAAGTTGGATTTCAGGAGAGTTCCCATTATCCCCAAAACCAGTAAGAATGGCTCACTGTGCCTAAACTGTTTATACAATGTGGTTTATGCTGAACACCTGCTTTCCTTCTGGGAGTCTGGAATTTAAAACATGTTAAACAGGGTACCTACATAACTAGCCTCCAGTAAAAACCCTGGGCACCGAGTCTCTAATGAATTTCCCTGGTAAACACTTCACACATGTTGTCAAAATTTGTTGCAGGAGGATCAAGTATTTCCTGTGATTCCAGTGAGAGAACTCCTGGAAGCTTGTGCTTGGTTTCCTCTAGACTTCACTATAGTGCCTTTTCCCTTTGTTGATTTTGCTTTGTATTCTTTCACTATAGTATATCATAGTGTTGAATATGACTACATGCTAATTCCTAACAAATAACCAAACCTGAGGATTCTTTGGAGCCACCTAATTCAGGGTACGTACGTGATCTTTTTATTATTTTTCATTAAGCAGTAACCTGTTTTGTACGTGTTTCTGTGTATTTAAAGTTTCATAATTTAAAAATGCTTAAAGAAAAAAGAAGTTATTAAAATTAATGTGAAAAATACCAAGTGTTGGTGAGAAGATGGGGCAACTGGAACTCTCAAATACTTCTGGTGGGAATGTAAATTGGCTCAATCCACAATTTGGGAAAACTGTTTGACAGTATCTACTAAACTAATCTACAGTATAGTAGGAGGGTAGTTATTTTGGGGGTAAAGGGGGGAGTATCTGGAAGGGAGCAGGAAGGTTCTGCCAATGTTCCATTGTTTGATCTAAATGCTGGTAACATGGTTGTGTTCACTTTGTGACTATTCATTGAACTGTATATTTATGTGTACTCCATGTGTCTGTGTATTTATTAATTTATTGTCACTAAAAAGTTAAAAAATAACTTGGAAATAGGGCCGACCCCGTGGCACACTTGGGAGAGTGCGGCAGCAACACTCCCGCCGCGGGTTCAGATCCTATATAGGAATAGCCAGTGCGCCCACTGGCTGAGTACAGGTCACGAAAAAGACAAAGAAAAAAAAAAAAAAAAAAAACCTTGGAAATAATATTAGTAACTTCTTTATTAATATTTGTATTTTCTTTAAAAAACTATATTTTCTTGTTGTTCTAAAGTAATATATGTGCTTTGCAGAAAATCAGGAAAACACAAAAAATTTATTTAAAGAAGAAAATAAAACTCACTGAAATCCCTTTCCTCAGAGGTAATTTTACTATTAGTACCTTGGTTACCTCCAGGGAGTGCAATTATGAGCAGGACAGGGAAGAGGGAAGGAAAAAAGTATGCTTTTATTTTCTTCCCTTTATAACCTTCTATACCAGCACTGTCTAACAGAATTATAACACAAGCCACAAATGCGATTTAAAATTTTCTAGAAACCACATTTAAAAAGTAAAGCAAAGCAGGCAAAATGATAATCAAAATATTATGATCTCGACATATAATCAATACAAAAAGGATTACTAAGGTATTTTACATTCTGTTCATACTAAGTTTTCACCTTTTCTTATTATAAGTGTGTATTTTATACTTGCAGCTCATCTCAACTCAGACTAGCCATGCCTCAAGTACTCATCAGCCCCATTTGGCCCCTTGTGCCCAGGGTTTTTACTGGAGGCTGGTTATGTAGGTACCCTGTTGAACATGTTTTAAATTCCAGTGGCTAGCATATAGGATGGCACAATTCTAAAGTGTATGACTTTTTTAAAAGCCATAAACATGTATCAAATTTATATTAAAAAGTTTAAAAGCAAATTGTAATTTCACATAACATTCCTTTAATTCCCAAGAGAGGGAAGAGTGACGATAGCCTTGGAATCACAAGACCTGTCTACAGCAGAGCCATGACAAACAAAAGTTTAATTATCCTATATTCTTACCTCTTTATTTTCAAAATTACCAGTCAGGTCTTGTTTTAATATTCTAGTTTGCATCTTGCTTTCCCTGGATGTTGCTGGTCGCTGTACTCTTCCTGACGTTATTTTCACTTTAAGATCACTGGAACTCAGTTTACTCTTGGGCAAATCTTCAATCACTTTCACTAAAGGAGGAGGTGGCTAAAAGGAAAAACACATATATTCCAGTAAATATCCTTGGAAAATATGCCTGTTAATATGTGATTTCCAAAATTTGCTTTAATTTAGTCACAAGCCTTAATACATATAATTACTCTTCAGGCAAAAAGTGCATGCAAAATGGCTAAGAACATTTTCTTGTTGAGTAATAAAGCAAAGCAAATTTCTGCTAAATTCCTTTGAAGAACCTAATAAAGATACATGATTAATAAAAGCAATAAGTAGAATTATTCCTTGACAATTGGCCTTAAATCGTATAATACCAAACCATGTTTACACTTGCATGACAAAGTTACTAGTACAGTGATAATCTACAGCAGAGAAAGCACTCCAGAATGCTCTCTAGAATGCTGAGAGAAACACCTAATATTCTGTGGGCTCAAGTGAAATTTCTCTGAGAGGAAACTACCAAATAACTTTCCTTTGGAAGCATGGGACCCCTGCATCTCTGTCCTTGGTTAAATGTTTTAATCTGCATAATGATGGTGTTAGCTCTTTACTGCATCAACAGCTTAAGAGGCATTTCAGACAGCACAACTTAGAATCTAAACCTTCATTTTTATGGGGCCTATCAAACAGTGGGAAAAAACCCAAAAACTTCAATTTACTTAAGGTAAAATGACTCGCTAAGGACATTTTCTCCATAAATAATATTCTCTTTGAAATAAAAAAAACCTTTCTTATTCAAAGGAAATGAGTAGATATAGTAACTCAGACTTTCTGATTTCCAAATACAATTAAAACACAATGACCACTTACATTCTATAATTCAATTCTTCATCTATGGGATGAAATTAAAAGTGGTCTGACTTCTGAATATCGCCCATCTTTAATATCACTGGACTATTTTCTAACTTCAATCCATTCTTCTAAATTTTTATCAAAATTTCTAATCTAACATCACATTTTCCCCTGCTTGATCTTCATCCTCTACTATGAAATACCATCTCCCAAAAGTTAAAGCTTGGAGATGTAATCTGATTTGACATACCTTTGTAGTGTTGTAACTTTAACACATAAAAATTCATTTACTTTATTAGCACAATATCAGAAATTCTCAAGAGATAAGAAAACAAAACGTGGAAAGAATGGAACACAGGTAAGTTAAGATTTACAGAGACTATGTAGCTGGGCATTTACACAGCCTGGAACAGCCATAAGGACACTGGTGGTGCTGGTAATGTGTCCAGAAGAGGAAAAAGACTATTCTACTTCTAAACTAGCTTTTCTATTCAATGTGATCTCAGTTTATTCAACAAATAACAGCAGAGAGGAACTCAATGACTCACTCTTACCATGGTTTTTCTCAGATTGCTCCATGCCTTTATTAAGAAGGTTTAGCTAGTATGGTAAAATCGACTATTTGAAGAGGCTGAAAACTCTCTCATTAAGAGCAGACGATAATATACTACTAAATTTTTAAAATTTATGAATATATAATAGTAGATCAAATGTATATAAGTACATAACTATATATTATATATAAATATATATAACAATATAAGCAAGAACAGCAGAGTATAAAACAATATGTTTAGGGAAAATGTATACACACACACACACACACACACACACACAAAAAAAAACACTTGTGTGTGTGTGTGTGTGTGTGTGTGTGTGTGTGTATAGCTGACTTCTCATTATTTGCAGTATTTCTATAAAGTCAGCATGAACACCAAGTTAGTGAACACTGAATGACAGCTCCTATGAGAAATACAGAGTTAGGTTTCTGGGATCCTCTGGTCACAACATTCTTGTCAACCAATCAATACATAACCTTGTTTTATGTATGTTTCTGTTTAAAGACTCCTAATTTAATATATATTGTTGATTCATTATTATTGAACTCACAGCCAATAGAACAATAAGTAACTCCCAAATGAGTTTATCTAACACAGGTGTTTTCTCTATAAGGCACATCACAGCCTTCTTGTGCTTAGGAACACTAGACAGCACGGTAGCACTATGCTTGGGGGTTGTTTTAAACAGCAAAATCATAATAAAAAGCCCCCAAATGCAAAAAATATGGCACTAAACAGACCATGAATAAAAAATACTTGTTTACAGGTTAAGAGCTAAAACAAGAAGGCAAGGCGAGGTGTTGTCTTATTCAAATTCAACTGGGAACAAGGGCATCGGGTGACTCAAAATTTTAGCTGCTGTGCACTTGTTTGTGAATTACTCTGAAAGCACTGCAAGTATTGATTTGGGGGATACAAATAAATTTTAGTGAGTAGGTAAATTCTCAAATACAAATTTACAAATAATGAAGAGTGACTATATATATACTTATACACATAGAAAAAAGATGGGGAAAGAACACGTCAAAATCATCTGAGGATGATGAGACTTAGTGATTTTTATTTATCTATTTGCTTATCTGTATTTTTTGACTTTTTACTGCAATGAGACACTTATTACTTGTTTAAAAAGATAAGAAGACAAAAAGGAGGAAGCACATAAAAAAGAACATTGCATTAAGAATCAGAACACCCGGACCTGCTAGGAACTAGCTGTGAGATTGGGCTGGGGCATGAACTTCTTCCACTGTGAAATGAGAGGGTTAGACCTGGTGATCAGCTAAGTCCCTGTTGGTGCCACCGAGGCACAATTCCAGACTGAGAAGGCTGCACACAGAAAATCGAACTTGTTAGCTGGGGGAATTTTAGATAAACATAGAAAAGGAGTGGGGAGTGCATTTTAAATGAAATGAATAGTGTGTATGACAGATGCAGAAATAAGAATAGTATCTATGGAGAATAAGGAGGGAAGTTATAAGTATGGGGAAATAAGTTAGACAGGTAGACAAGATTAGAGAGGACACCAACAACCGTCTGGATATAATTCAACAGGCAGAAGGAAGACAGCCACTAAACTACCACTATTTGAGAAATGATGATAAAAGCATTATTTTAGAAAAATGTTATATACAAGGTGGAATGATGGGCAGGAACAGGCACTAAGGGCTCTGAGTTTGGGATATTTTTAAAAATTATGATTATTCAGGAGAAATGAGGACCAATACAAGGATGGCTATTATGGAGATGCAGAACAGGCAGCACAAATACAGGTATTTCAAACTTAAGAAATTATATGACCTAGTATTTATTAGATTTAGGAAATAAAAGAATAGGAATAGTTATAGAGCTCCAAGCCATTTAGCCTACAAGATGGAAATAAAGGGTGAGACAGAAATGAAGAAACTAGGATTGAAGACCTCTTTTGGGAAGGAGATTATGAGTGACACCTTGAATGAAACAGAGACATAAAACAGAGATGTCCTTTAGAAAGGCAAAAATTTAGGAAGAGCATAGGTGAGAAATCAAGTTTGGAGATGTGGTTTTGGGAGTAAAAGCAACAAAATATCTTCAGAAAAATGGATAAACTCCAAGGAAGTTAGAAAATAGTAGCACGACGATTTTATTCATGACGATACAATAAGTGTTTTTAAAAATTGATGTTCATTACTTGATCACATACCTTATTTATTTCCTGGGTTAAAGCTTGAACTGAATATATGTTCAAACTTCCATTTTCCATAATAGATGCGATGTACCGCCCATGTGGGCTAATTATTGATGAGCTAATTCCTTCATCAAGGCTTCCAATTTCAAAGAGAAGTTTACAAGTCTGTATATTGACAAATCTCATAATACCATCTTGACTTAGCACTCCAAGAACCTAAGAGTAGACAGAAACAATAAGTTCCTAAAAGCATCTGAAAGTCAAATGTCTGAAAGTCAAACTACATACACATATACATACATATATATGTATTTTTTTGAGGGGGGGCAGCAGAGAAGATTCTATTCTCAGTGAGCCATTACATATTTTAAAATCACTAATTATGGCTCATGTTGACTTGCGCTATTCAGGCTCAGATAAGCCTGGCTCTAACTAGAGCCAGGAAGGAATCCATGCTGGGGGACTATGGAAAGGTGACCTAAGAATCTTCCCTTCCTACAGGCAGGCCACATCCAGTGATTGCATACACAGGATGCAGAGAAGATTAGACAGTGCTATGGTTTGAATGTTATCTCCCAAAAAGCATGTGCTGCTAACTTAATCCCCAATACAACAGTGTTGGGAGGTGGGGACTAATGAGAGGTGATCAGACCATGAGGGCTTTGCCCTCAAGAATGAATTAATATAGTTATCATGGGAGTGGGTTTGATATAAAAGGACAAACTCGGCCCCCTTGCCCCTCCTCCCTCTCACATGTGTGATGCCTTCCGCCGTGTTATGATGTGGCAAGATCACCTGATTTTGGCCTTCCCAGCCTCCAGAATCCTGAGAAATAAACTTGCATTGTTTATAAATAACTCAGTCTGTGACATTGTTGTAGCAGCACAAAATGAACTAAGACAGACAGTTCCTAACATTTGCCTCTACACTAGCTATCAGAAGCAAGGAGGGTGGAGGGTTTGTCTTCCTTTACCATTTCAATAGCTTAGTCAGGGTTAACATCAGCTCTGCTGCCCCCACACAAACCTGTGACTCCTGGTGCGGCTGCCCACTGTCTGCATGTTTTCAGCCACCGTAACTAATATTTGGGGAGTGGACAAGAGAGTTTGTAAGTTGCAAGGGTAGTGGAGGGGTAAGAGGGAAGCTAGTCTTTTAAGGGGAAAATTTTAAAAATTTTAACTCATATATAATTTGACAGATTAAAAACATGTAGGGCTGGCTGCTTAGCTCAGTTGGTTAGGGCATGGTGCTGATAACACCAAGGATGGGGGTTTGGATCCCCATACTGGCCAGCTGCAAAACAAAGCCAAAAAAGATGTAACAAAAAATTTGAGCAAATAAACCCCTCTGCTGCTTTGTCTAGACACAGGTTCTTTTAGTGCCAGTGGCTGGTAAGCAGTGATTGCCTGCAATGTTGATGCTGCTTATTATAATAACAGACTGGTTAAAAAAACCCCTATGAAACACTATGCAGCTGTAAAAAGGAAAGAAGTTCTAAACTGATACAGAAAAATTTCCAAATTAAGAAAAAAAGGTGCAAGGCTGCATAAAATAGTGGGAAAAACATAAACACTATATATAATAACAAGGGCTATGGGGGAAGGGGTGAATAACGAGACAGATGGGAGAGAGGAGCTAGAGACATTATGCCTTTTTATATGTTTCATGTTTTTTCAACCATGTAAATATACTACCTATTTGAAAAACTTAACAAAAATAGATATGATACATATATATGTAAAACATATATCTAATTTGCTAAAGTGTGAGATCCATGACAGTCAATTTAAAATAAGGAAGTTAAGGTTTGACTCTACTCAACTCCTGAGGAAAGTGAGGAGTAAAAGAGAAGAAGTACTTTGTAAACTAAGGAAAGACACAAATAAAACATGGTTCACAGAAGTGAGGCAACCAGTTACAGTAAATAAAACAGTGCAATAAAGTGAGAAAATTTTAGTTCTAGTCCCACCTTTAATCCTTATAATTAACAGCAGTGTGGACAAGTCACTTGACGTTTCTAAACTTTCATGTCATAATCTGTAAAATGGAGAGAATACCTTTCCTGCCTATGCTGAAAAAATTAAAGAGCAAATGAAAAATAACTTCTTAAAGCACCCTGCAAAACATAAAGTACAAAATAAATTTAAAGTATATTGATTTTATAAAAATTGTAAATTGTCTGTAATTAAAAAAAAACCATAAGACTAAAAATTTTTTTCAATTCTAGACTCTTCACAAAAATAATATTTTTGCAATTTCAAATTCTTGTAACAGGGCATAAGTTAAAAAGAGGTAATATAGTTCAGAAATTTATGTGATCTTTCTCAAAAAGCACAAACTCTACATTTATGTTACTAACCTGATTAGAACCAGCATCAAAACTATCAGGAAGAAATTCTAGATGGCGAATGGCTCGAACTTTAGTAGGCATCTGGATAATTCTAAAGAGCTGTGCAGCTTCCAAGCACCACAAATGAAGATGATTTGATTTGCCTCCAGCAGCCAGGATCCGGCCATCTCTATGTAATAAAAAGGTGATACAGTAAGACTAGTTGAATTGTTTACAGTAGCAGTGTCCAATAGAACTTTCTGTGGTGATAAAAATGCTCTATATTGACTCTGTCCAATATGGTCACCACTAGCCACATGTGATTACTGAGCACATGAAATGTGGCTAGTGCTGAGAAAATTATTTTACATTTTATTTAGTTTTTATTAAATAGTCACATGAATAACTCAGGTTTATGGTATATATATATTTTTACCTATTTTGCTAAGGTACCAGCTTAACAAACATTTGTTTAATGACTTGATGGGAGGTTTTCTGAGTAACATTTGTATTTTATTGCATAATCTCAAAGTCACTTACCAATATCCAACTAACTATATTTTACACACAACTATACAGCATTGGTAGTGCATTGGTATATGAAGAAACAAAAAAGCCCAAACTTTTTTGCTGTTCAAAGAAAGCTACTTTATGTTTATAAGGTACAAAAAGAATAAGTTGTATTGACTTGTAAGGCTGTTGCTCAACAAAGACTTCTAAAGTGTCTACTATAAGCCAGGTGTCATTCCAGGAGCCAGGGACACACTAGTGAGCAAGTCAGGTAAGACTGAACAGGTCAGGTAATCCTGCTCTTCTCTTAAGAGATTTTCAGTCTAGAGAAAGGCAAACAAATAAACAAATGAACCTGATCCCAGCTGGTGAGAACGATAAAATGAGGTGATGAAAGCTGGGAAAGGAGGAATATCTGCTGCCTAATTGAAATGAATAGGCCAGTCACGGGACGATTTGGAGGAAGAATTCCATGCTGGTCAGTATTCTAGACTGGCCAGTACAAAAGTGCTGAGAAAGGAATAAGGTTAATATATGAGGAAAAGTAAGAAGCCACACTCAAGTGTGGCTGCAGTAGAGTAAGAGGAAGGAAGTGAGATGAAGGAGGAGAGGGAGGCCAAGGCCAGATGACAGGAGGCCTCATGGAATATGCTGAGGAATTTGGATTCTACTCCAAGTACACTGGAAAGCCTTTAAAGGGGTTGAATAGGAAAGTGACATGATCTGACTTAATAATTTACAAAGACCAAACTATCTGTTGTGCAGAGAGTGATTGTAGGAAATAAGATTGAAAACAGGGAGACCAAATAAGGAGGCTATTATAGTAGTACGAAAGAGACTAGGGTAGCTTGGACTAGGGTAATACCGCACAAATGGACAAAAAAATTGACCAATTCAATATGCAGTTTGGTAGAATTGATGGTATTTACTGATCACCTAGGAGAAGAGGGTGAGAGAAAACACTTACTTCCTAGCTCTTTCCACTGAAAAAGCTAGAAACAATGATTGGCCCAATCAATGAGGAAGTGCCCCTAGCGTCCAGATTAGGGTCTCAAACTATTTCCCACTAAAATGAACCCAGACTCTTTAGAGAGAGAGCTGATTCCAGGCTTGGGGCAGGAAATGTACAAGATAAACTTGGAACATCTTGTCATACCAGAAAGCATGAAAGCTATTATGAACAACCGGGGTTGTAGCAAAAGCATTCAAAAGCCAACTTGGAAAGGATACCACAGGTCAAAAGATGAGAGAACTAGAGCATCCCTACAAACAACAGCTACAGTGGACTAAAACATGTCAACTATGTAAAATCCATGAGTTTACAAGTATTAAAGATAAAAAACTTCATGTGCCACCTTTGAAAGATGCCAATAAACCAATTCACTATTTTGAAAACTGGCTTAAGAAAAAAGAAAGGGACACCACACATTTATCCTGCCTTTCGTTTACAAACTAAACATCAAAGTCACCAAAGAGTTGATGAGAGGAAGTTTCTTTCTTTCTTTTTTGGCAGCTGGCCGGCACAGGGATCAAACTCTGGACTTTGGTGTTATCAGCACCACGCCCTAACTGACTGAGCTAACTGGCAGCCTGAGAGTAGGTTTCCTTCTATAGAAGATATCTACTTAATAAGTGAAGAAGGAATGATAGAATTAGAATAGCACCATTTTGCAAACCTCTAATGCAATACTTGATCTAGGTAATGATCATCAATGGTTATTCATACCACAAGAGAAAAGTGTTCTATGTTGCTCCTGATAAAAATACACAAACTACCTACAGTGTCTTCTTGACCTTGAATCAGATCAAGCCTCCAGTTTTTAGGAGATACAGGTATAACCAGCATACAGAAAATATAGATGACAGAGGATCGTATTAAACAACACCACATGGACATAAAGAGCAAAATCCAGAATACAGAAAACTCTACAGGAGAAATGACTAGTTCTTTAACACATAAAGTATAAGAAAAAAATAAAAAAGAGAGCTATATCAATCAAATACAATGTGTAAACCTTGTTTTGCTTCTAACTGAACAAATCAATCATAAAAAACAGGTATTAGACAAATCAGGGAAATCTGAACAATGATTAGATATATGACAATATTAAGAAATTCTTGTTAATTTTTAAAAAGTGTGATAATACCATGGTTATGTTTCAAAAGGGGCCCTTATTTTTCTGAGCTATGCACTGAAATATTTATAGATGAAGTGATATGCTTGGACTTTGCTTCAAAACAATGTGGTAGAGAAGTAGTCAGAGTCGTAGATAAAAATAGGAGTGGCCATTAGTTGATGATTATTGTCACTGACGAGAGTACTCAGGGGTTCATATACTTCTCTATTTTTTTGCATATTTGAAATTTTGCACAAAAAAGTTAAAAAAAAAAGTCTGCAGACCACATCTAAATTTGAAGGAAACTTTTTCTTATGTGACAAGAAGATACTGAATGAAAGCTGAATGAAAATTTGTAATTTTTCACCAAAAATTAAATTTTAAAAAAATTCTCAGTGTCTTAAAATGCACATTACCTGGTTACAGCAAACACTCTGTATAATATACTAGAGCTTTCAGGTGGAGCCGGCAATTGATATTTGCAAAAAAGAGTATCACATTCCCAGGCAAAGATGGAATTATCCTTAAAACAGCTCAGGATGGTATTACTCAAAGGTAGAAAGAAAACCTAAAGAGGGAGAGAAAAAGTTATTTTTCACATAAGGTTTGTATAGACCTCTTTAAATTTAAAATTACATAGGTAATCAGTTTTTTAAAAAATTATCTTTTCTTAAACTGAAGAAAAATATACTTATATGACAAAGGACAATACTGATATTTCATAAACTATCATAAACTAAAAGGAAAAGGTAAATCCCTTCAAATAAAAAATAGGCAACTATAATGATTAGGCAATTCACAAAATTATAAATAACAATTTAAAAAATTTCACTTTACATTAAAAGATTCAAATGAAAATGAGAGACAATTTTGAGTATCAAATTTGTCTAAAAATAATGCACATAACATATATACATATACAAAGTATACATATATATATACATACACACACACTAACATATACTTACAAACTATATACTAGTATAAACAGTAAATTAAATACTACTAATTAGTGTTAAAAAATACTAAATGTTGGTGAAGTATAGAGAAAGGGCACTGTTATATACTACTGCCAGGAGTAAAATTGATTAAAGATACTCCATAACACGTCTCAACAGCTGTAAAATATATCTCTCTCCCAAACTAGTGGGTTTACTTCTAAGAATTAGTCCCTTGGGAATGATTGGCAAAGGATTTTAAGATAAATGTAGGGCTGGCCAGTTAGCTCAGTTGGTTAGAGTGTGGTGCTGGTAACACCAATGTCCAAGGTTTGATTCCTGTACTGGCCAGCTGCAAAAAAAAAAAAAAAAAAAGATAAATGTGTTTTAATGTATGTAAAGCATTATTTATAAGAGTAAAAAGTTGAAAATGCATATATGATCATATTTTATTAGAGATTCAATTTATTTAATGTGAAATTAATTGACAGCAAAGTTAAAAACGTCATCATTTTATTCTCTCAATTTCCATTTTTCTATTACATAAGCACTAAACAATGCTTCCTTTTGATTACAGAAAATTTTAATTAAAATTGACCAACATGTTCTCATAAAAGCTTCAAAGGCCTCAAATATGATATTGCATGTCATATGTACAAAATATACACCTATGTAATACACCACGGAACACACTGGTTAATTAAAATAATCTACTTAAGATTAATGCCAATATAACACAATAAAAGATGTTAATTAAACTACATCAGATGCTCATAAATCAGGCAAGGGCCTGATCCAGCTCCTTGCTTTTGCCCTTGGCTCACTTTGCCAAAGACAATCTCTGGTAGATCTTTTGCTAACAAGTTCACTGTGTTAGGGAGATCTATAATAGAAAGGACTTATAGAAAGAATCTGCAATGAATACATTATAATCTATAATGAATGCATTAAAACACTGTTTCAAACTTGATGTCAAAAAGTGACTTACGTAAATTCTTATTATAATTAGCAGTCATTTTTCTAGAAAAGTAATAAAGTTTATTCCTACTGGGAGAAGCAAAAGCTTAACAGTTAATGAGCATCAACTGCTATTTTAGGTAAATAGCTGTGATAGATTATTGCCTGCATGATTATTCATTACTAGATTTGTGAGTTTAATTGCCAGATTTTAATGATTACAAAATCGTTCCTAATGAATCATGTCATTATTATTTAGATAGTGTCATCTCTTGACAAACATAAAAAACTTAGGAAAAACTTCAAAAACATTAACAAAATGTACTTTTGGGGGTTTGGGTTCAAGAATGGGGCCAGTTTTTCCTTGTAAAATATGAAAATCCTAAGCTTTCCAATTAAGTTGTGAGAGGTATGTGAGCTCTTTTAAAGAGTTCAGGATAATAATATTAGCAAGTTGAGGTCAAATGAACAATTTAGCAGAAATTTACTGAGTGCCATTGTACACAGAGACTGGATTAAGTTCAGTAACACATTCTTTATTAAATGTTTTCTAATATCCATCACAGTCTTTTCCAGTACCTACTGAACCATGGTAATCACAAATCCCAGGATTTATTTCAAAATCCCTAACTAAAGAACCGAATATCCTACCTCCAAGTGTCAACAAAGGAATCAAAATTTACTAATTTGAAAAGTTGTAACCGGTTTACCTGAGAAGCAGTATGGTATAATGGAATGGCTTTGGAGTAAGACAGGTTTGTATATAAACAGCAATTCTCTTATAAGCTATGTGACACTGGACAAGCTATTTAATGTTTCTGAACTTCAATTTCCCCTCTGGTGAAATGGGGATAATAGTATCTACCTCTTAAAATTATCAAAAATAAAAATATCTATATAAAGTGCTAGGTACATTGTAGGTACTCAACAACTGGTATCTATGACTACTAGCATTAGTTAATGCTAGTACTACATACAAAAAACCAGTGGAAAGGGGTTAGAGTGGTAGGTTCTTTAAAAATACTTTGAAATCAAAGACCCATAGTTCCTTATCTAAAACCCTTGGGGCCAGAGGTATTTCAGAATTATTTCAGATTTTAGAAAGGTGATATGTATGATACATATTATTCTATAACATTATGTAGAATCCCCAGGGGACCTGGGGCAACACCACATACTCTTATTACTATTTCAGCCTCATGTCAATTCAGTTCAGATTTTTCTGCCAAATGAATTCAGGTCAGATCATATTTTGCCACTGAGTTATTCAAACACTTTTGGGTTTTTGAATTGTTAATAAGGGATTGTGCACCCATATAATGTAGTCCAAAAGGAAAATAATACAGTTACCTTAAAGCTTTTTAAGAACATATCTAATTGCACTGAAACAATCCCATAATAGAGCTGTATAATAAAAACAACAATAACAGAAATAGCAGCTGCCATGAGTACTACGCTATGTGCTCTGCATAGATTAACACATTCAACGCTGAAATCAATCCTGAGGTAGGTACTATTACTATTTTCATCTTACACATAAGGTAGATAGCTTGTCAAAGTGTTTTAAGACGAATCTACTCAAACGTTTAGATTTAACTTCTAGTTTACAAGAAATGCAGAGAAAAACAAGTTAAACAACAATTATGAAACAGTAAGACAAATCCAAAATACGGGGCATTTTCCAAGACAACTACCCTGGTCTCTCCAAAAAATTAATGTCATGGAAAAATAAAGTGGGAGACTATTTTAGATTAAAAGAGCCATCATAAAATGAGCGCCATAGCAGAAGAGCCAAAGAAAGTCACTTCAAGGATCCATGTGTCATCAAAATAACTAAATAAAAGTTCTATTTTAAATATTGAATCAGACACTGGAATAAAAATATAGGTTTAGTAAAAATTTGATAATAATTAAAGTTTTACTTTAAGATTATGTTACAGTCATTTCCTATTTCAACAGCGTAAGCCAGGAGTGGTAACCATCTGGCCCACCTCCAGTTTTTGTATAGCACAGGAGCTAAGAATGGTCTTTACATATTAAAATAGTTACACTTAAATGGTTATATAATTTTGCTCTTGGACTGCAAAGCCTAAAATATTTACTATCTGGTCCTTTAAGAAAAAGTTTGATGGTAACTTATAGACTACGGAGTTCTATTATTTCAGAACAATATACTTATATACAAACATCACAGTATGTATACATTTGCCACATTTAATTTTATTCTTATACTACTAACATCTGGAGTCCTATTTTTTAAACTAAAATGTCTAATTGACCAAGCAAGATTAGTATTGGCAACTATCCAGTATATACTAATTTTAATTTCACAGTAAAAAGAACAGATGGTTTTTGTGTCATTGTTTTATGACTGTTTCCATTATGGGTTCAACTCCCAATGCTCTCTTCTTTGGCATTTAAAATTCAATTTAAGTAATAAAGCAATTGAAGAAAAGACCTACTAAGACATTTGGCCTAAATCCCTAATGAATAAGCTGGCTACAACTTTTACCTCTTTTTAATTATTAAAGGCACCCTAAAGAACTCTGGGATTTCCATGGAGACTACAAAATAAATTTTTGGTTGACATGCACTGCTAGCTGCTCATGTTAATGACCAAGAAATTAAAAGCAATATGCATGTACAATATAACCTGAAGCAAAATAATTAATCATATGGGAGACTTGGATACTCCTGAAGATAGTATTTCGCTAATCAAATAGAAAAAAAAAAATTAAACCTTAAAAGCAAAAGAAATGGATTTTTTTAAAAAAGGTAGTATATTTAAACAATGAAATACTAATTAGCAATAAGAAAGAACCACTGATAACATACAATATGGACAAATCTCAAGAATATTATGCCGAGTGAAAAAAGCCTTACATAAACCATTATTGAATAGTTATTTGTATAAAATTTTAGAACAGGCAAAAACAGTTATGATGGAAAACATCATAGCAAGGCTTATCCAGGGAGGGTTATGTATGATGGGACTTTCTGGGATGATGGTAATAAATCTGCCCAGGTTACATAGGTGTATACATTTGTCAAACTTAACAAATGAATACTTAATACTTTTTCATTTCACTGCATTTAAATTTTACATCAACAAATATTGAACCATAGTCAATTAAATAGAGGCTTAAGTACCTATGGGGAAGTATAGTGATGGCTGTAATTTACTTTAAAACAGACACACAAAGAATTAATGAACAAAGGAACAGAAAGAGTACAGTAAAGGATAGTATAGTGACATGTTAATGGCAGAATCTAGATGCTGGGTATATACGAGTTCATTGTGAAATTCTTACAAATCTACTGCATGTTTGAAATTTTTCATAACAAAATGTTGGGGACTTAAAAATTAAAACAAAACCAATAAACTAAACAAAAACTATCACCTTATTATGAGAGTTGAAGTCACACAGCTATATTAAAGAAAAAAACAGTAAGTTATAAACTATAGCTACAGGCAACATCTTTAATTGTGCTGGCCACTTAGGTTTGCTTGTTGCTGATTTACGAGAACATAGCTATGTGGGACAAAGTGAATTGTTACTCTTATATCATCTATAATCCTGCTGACCAAATACCAGTCCAAGAAGCACAACAGGCAAAGACACTCCCCAACCCCACCCCTCCACCCCCACTGACCTTCTGTATACCCACAGACTGGCGAATATTCAGCTTTCTTTTTCTCTGAAAGGTATCCAAATCCCATAGTTGTGCTGTGTCAGAAGAAGTAGTGATGGCATATTTCCCTGATGCATGCACAGAGATTGAAAATACTGATGACTCATGTCCTCTCATCCAGCTAACTAGCTCCTTGGTGACTATGGTAAAAAGTAAAATTGTTACACAGATAAAACACTATACATCTATATACGTCTAAATATAACACTATATAGAAACAATATACATGCATGAACTAATTCAATTGATGGCTAGGTATTGTATGAGGCACTTCTATGAACATCTACAAAAATGGAAGCTTGTGGCTAGCTGATTAAGTGTACCACGGGACAGGTTAGTGTACACTGGGACAGGTTAGTGTACATTGGTACATGTACCAGTGTATCATGGAAGCATCAGGAGATGAGGCCGACAAAGGGTTTGATTAAGAATAGCCTTAAATGTTACAGTGAGAGTCTGGGCTTTCTCTTGACGGTAATAGTTTTATGCAGAAGAGTATCATATTGGGTCTGAGTTTTAGAAAGAGCACTTTGAGGATATATAATGTATATCCTGGAAGAGAAGAGATGGACAAGAAGACTAATTTATATGTTGCCATAATAATCCAGGCGGGAGATAAGAAGGGTCTAACCTAAGAAAGTGGCAACAGAGAAAGGAACAAATTTAAGGGCTATTAAGAAGCGATACCAAAAAACTTACTGATCAGATAGATGTATTAAAATACAGGAGGAGTTAAGATTCCCATGGGTCTAGTTACGTAAGCGGATGATGATACCATTAACTGATGTAAGAAATACATGAGGAGGAACTGATGTAGCAGTAAGAAAAAAAAAAACAAATTTAATTTTTAAAATTGATTCAGAGTTGTGTGTAAGCAAAGAAAACAGTCCAGTACAGAAAACACCAAAAAACTATTCATATCACTGGGTAATAAAATTAAAGGTGATTTTTATTTTCTCTTTATGCTTTTCTGTATGTTTCCAAGTTTCCTACAGTAGGCATGTTTTATTTTTATGATCAGAATTTTTCCCCCAGAAAGACAGAACTGAGAACGGTCAGAAAAGGATATATAAATCTGGGAAACATTAAGATACAAAATAGGTCAAAACTAAAGACAGAGGAACAGAGAGGAACTGTTTCCCTTGGGTGGAAATAGTAGTAGATTCCAAACACCCATCTAAAGTCTGACAGTAGTTGATGATCAATTTTTCATTATTCTGCAGTGAATTAAAAAAAAAAAAAAAAAAGATAACGTAGTGAGTTTTTCATAAAGCTAAATTTAAAGTACTACTCTTTGATCTAGTATTATGTCCCTGCAAGTTTCATTATGTTGAGAGAAAAATCCCTTGTTTTATGAAATAAAATCATATTTTTTCCAATGTCAATTAGCAAAATCAAAAGTTGACAAATTATGTGGGTTCATTAGGTCAACAATCCAAAAGTCTAGGAACCACAAAAAGAATCCAGGAGAGACTACTCAGAAGCATCAAGAAAGACAGGAAGAGAACCAAGAGAGGTAATAGTATGAAAACTAAAGAAAGACTCCTAAAGTAACCCAAGCATTAAATGCTGTTGCGAAGTAGGACGAAAGGTATAAAGAGGATTTAAACATCAGGGGTTACTAATGACCTTGGACAAAGAAGTCTCAGTAAGGAGAGGTGGGGGGAGCAAGAGTCAGAACTCACCAATGGATGCTGTGAGGAAGTAGGATTTGGCAGAGAAGGGAAAGAAAGAGGGAGGTAGTTGGGGAGTCAGGGAGGTGGAGAGAGCATCTAGGGAAGGCGCTTCATGGGGTGCGGGGTTCAATAAAACAGAAGAAACTGTAGAAAGAACTAAGAAGAGAGAAGAGAATTGTAGAATCTAAGAAAAACAATCACAGGTGAGTATAAAGACTTAGTTTTTAGAATTTTTGTTACAGCAGTGCTTGTAATACCGAAAACAGTTTAAAAGTCCAACAACAGGTCACAGGTTAAATAATTACGGTAGCGTAAACATCTAAACAGCAGAATGCTAAGTACTGATTTTAAATATACTATACAGATTTTTAATGAAGTAAAATGATTCTACAAAACCAGATAAAACAGTTATATATTTGACAGAATATTTTTTAAAAGTATATACATAGAAAACAGACTGGGAAGATAGAGCCCCATTAAGAAAATACTGACTGTGTCTCTGGGCATTATTGAAGGATGACTGTTTTTTCTTTGCAGTGAGAGTGTGGGTATAGTGATTAAGAGCAGGACTCTACAGCCAGACCACCTAAGCTGGAATCCTGGCTCCACTGATTAAGTTATCTCTGTGCTTCAGTTTCCTCATCCTCAAAATGGGGACAGTAACAGTATCTACCTCCATGGATTATGATGATGATTAAAATTAATATGTATAAAGTCTTAGAACAGTACCTGGCAAAGAGAACACTATTTAAATGTTAACTATCACTATTATTACTGTTATTATTATTTATATATCTTTCTAAATATAACACATCAATTACTTTAATAACAAAAAAATAGTTTTTTTAAAGAGTAAGACGTTTAGCCCACAGAACTCTATATTCCCCATTAAAAAAAATATAACACAGTATAAGATAAACAGGTTATATTTTTTTAAAAAAAGTATTGTAAACATGTAGGGAATCTGGCCTTCAAAGAGCAGTCTGGCCGCTGTCCAGGCTCCTGGGAGGTAACCTCTAAACCCCTGGAATTTCCCAAGTGATAGAAGTATCTTTGTTATTCATGGTGGGTCCCTCAGACTACACCAGATAGTTTATGCAAAGGGGAAGATTTGGGGTGGGGGCTGGCCATGCCAGAAAGTTTAACAATGTGATTAAAAGGTTGGGTCTCTGAACCAGGTGTTATCCGCCTACTCTCTCTGCTGGGGAGAAGGGCCGGCAGTTGAATTCAACAATGTGGGCAATAATTCAATCAGTCATGCCTACAGAATGGAGCCTCAATAAAAACTCTTGACGCCGAAGCTTGGATGAACTTCCTGGGTTAGCAATACTTGGTGCAGACTGCCACACATTGACACTGGGAAGGTAACCTGGGAGGATAACGCATCCCTGAGGACAATGAAAACTTCCCTTTTGGAAGCCTCCTGGATGCCACTCTGTGTCTCTTCCTTTGGCTGGTTCTAATTTGTATCATTTCATTATATTAAAACTGTAATAGTAAGTATAGTGCTGTTCTGAGTTCTAGAGAATTATCAAATCTGACGGTAGTTGGGGAACCCTGAATTTGTAGCCAACTGATCTGAAGTGAGGATGGTCCTGGGACCCCCAAGCTTGTGGGTGGTGTCTGAAGTAAGGGAAGTCTTGTGGGAACTGCTCCCTCAAACTGTACAGATTGGTAAACTCCTTGCAGTACTTCAGTCTATATTTTATACTGCTTCAAAAGACAAATAGGAGGACTTCTTACCTGCATCAAAACATTTAATAGAATAATCAGCTAATGCCACAAGGAATTCAGACTTCCTACGAAGATTAAAGGCCAGAGCTGTGCAAGCTTGTGCTGTTCGTTGAACAAGATTAAACCTATTAAGAGATCACTGCATTAGTATCAGAAATTCTTCAAATAATCATAAATTTCGTGTTGGAGGAGTCGTTAGAGATGAAGAAAATGAAACCTAGAAAAATAAGCTACTATTTTGGTAGGGCAAAAATAGATTATGAAGGGTGCTATGTGCCGTAGTAAGGAGTCTGGATTTTACTCACACAGAATGGGAGGCCATTGTCAGTTTTTAGCATAGCAGAATCACGATCAGGCACATATTTAGGAAAATTCTGGCAGCAATGGCCAATGGGTGGAGGGACAAAGAAGAAAAGATCATGAAGAAAGCTACTACAGAGAATCTTAACCAGAGATAAGGGTGCAAAACAGAAAGGACAAATAGGTTTCAGAAGTTAGATGGAAAGAGACTTAGTAAGCATGGGGTGAACGAGGAGGAATCAGGAATTCCTCACACGTAAAGTGAAGATAAGAATACATATAAGGCTCTTGTGATGAGTAAATGAAATAATACACGTTGTGCTTAGCAGAGTACTTGGCACATAGCTAGAGTTTAATTTACAAAAAAAACAAAAAATTAAGCTTTTGAGCTTAGGCAAAAGAGAAAGTTTGGGGGTAGGAAATAATAAGTCCGGTTTTAAATATATTGCGTTTAAGGCCCTTGTAAAACATCTAGACCCATGCCATCCAAAAGAAATATAACGTGAGCTACATGGGTAGTAGATAATTTCCAGGAGCCACATTAAAAAAGCAGAAAGAAACAGGTAAAATTAATCTTAGTACCATTTTACTAACTCAATATGTACCTAAAATATTATCATTTCAACATTTAATCAATAAAAAAATAACTGATATTTTACATTTTTTTTTTTTTAATACTAAATCTCCAAAATCCAGTGTATATTTAAATTTTACACTTACAAAATATCTCAATTTGGACTAGCCACCTTTCAGGGCTAAAGAGCCACATGCAGATAGTGGCTGTTTGAAAGCCCAATCTGGAAGACGATTTCTAGTTGGTAATAGAAGTTGATCTGAGTCAACAGTGTTTATGTGGCAGCTGAAGCCTGAGGCATAGTGGTGATGAGATTATCAAAGAGGGTAGCTGGAATGTGGAAGGAAGCAGGCCAAGAACAGATGCCTGGGTAGGGCAGCACCAAAGGAGTAGGCACTGGAAGAAGAGTCAGCAAAACAAGAGAAAAAATGATCAGAGAGGTGGAAAAATCAGCAGAGTTGTACCATGAAGTCAAAGAAAAAAATAACAGGGAGGAGAGAAAGACAAGAGCATTTAGTATTTTAGTAAAATGAGAATTGAAAAGAGATCATTGGGGGCCAGCCTGTGGCTCACTTGGGAGAATGTGGTTCTGATAACACCAAGGCCACGGGTTCAGATCCCTATATAGGGATGGCCAGTTTGCTCACTTGGGAGAGCGTGGTGCTGACAACACCATGTCAAGGGTTAAGATCCCCTTACCGGTCATCTTTAAAAAAAAAAAAAAGAGATCATTGGATTGGTCAATTAGAAAGATTTTAAGGGAGCCCAATATAGGGCTTTATAATAAGTCTGATTTCACATCTCAGCTCTGCCACTTACTGCTCAGCTCAGCTTACAATGTTTATAGTGAAGAGTGGCAGAATACGCCACCCCAAAATATGCTACTTTGACATATGTATTATTTTGAGCTGAAGGCAATTGAGAAGTAGGTACAAGAAAAGATCTCTGCCCTCCCCTTATTTACCTAAAAGTTTACAGACATTTGCATAAACTCAGGAAGGTGTCCTTCCTTCCATTTCCCCCAGGAAGGACAAAGGATGATCACTGGAGATAACTTTAGACTCTATCATCTTAGAGATTGCACTGGAGGAATCTATATAACAAATTTGACTAATTAGCCTTTATCTATCATTAATTTCCCATATATTTGCCTTCCCACAATTTGCTGCCCCTAGAGACTCTTCTTCCTTTGTCTTGTCACCTCTAAAAATTTATTCTTTGTTGAGTGTGCTGTATTAAGCTGGAGTCTAAACCATCTCTCTGAGTTATCTATTTCTAGGTACTCCCAGGTGTTACATCGTGATACATGTTAATAATTTGTTTTTCCCTTGTTAATCTGTCTTTTGTTACAGGTGCCCCAGATGAGAACTTAGAAGGGTAGAAGGAAAATTATTTTTTCTCTCCTACAATAGGTAAAGAGGACAATGGACAAAATAAGAAAGAAACACTCATGGTGCAAAGTCCCATGGGAGGCTACAGAAGATAGGGACCAGCACTGGAAGAAATTAAGATCACCTATCTTTGTGAATAAGGTGACAAAGAGGTATGGATGCTTGAACTTACAGATATATTTGAGATACATTTAAGGCTATATTTGGATATATATTTGAGATATATTTGAGGCTGCAGTGGGTGAGGAGAAAGAGAAGCTTGAAGGTGTCTATTTTCTCATGAATTAGGAGGCCAGGCAATTGAAGTAAGAGTAGGATCAAACACAAGAAGACAAGAAGATTGGTAAAGTATTACAATACTCAGTGAAGAATGGGAAGAGTGGATGACAGTAGATAAGCAAATGGAGTGCTAAGAATCACTGACGTTGAAGTTCATTATTCTGCAGTGGAACCAATCAACAATTGTTTTTATTTTATAGAGCAGCAGGGACAAAGAAAAGACAGTTGTACTGATTTAAGATTGGAAATTGGCAGGGTAGGTTAGGCAAGATTAAAGGGTGGGAGAATTGGGACCATTACATTTTTTTAGTAAAGAGCAGAAACAATGATTAACAGATTTCTACCTAATAAATCACAGATAAATAAATCATATAAGATCTCTTCTTTTTCTTAACTATTTGAGAATGTTACCAATCCAATTCCACATGGTTCATTCTAGTTTTCTCCTTTTCCACATTTGTAAGTTCTTTTTCCAATAGTGAGAAACCTGGCCCTCATTATACCTAATATATTTACTTATCTGTTCAAAGCCCCCTGTATTAAACTTCCCATCACTGTCCCATTCCCCATGCAGATACCCTGACTCTCTTGCTGGGCCACTACAGCTCTACCTCCCACCCAGCGCTACTGCATGGATACCTACCTTAATCAATGCCACCTAATTGATTTTGGACTAAATTGTTCCACAAGGGAAGAGGAAGAGGAAGAAGAGTAAAGATCAATTCCTTAAAATTCTTAGATCTAGTACATCATAACAATAATGTACAAAGGAAATTGTGTTCTTTCTAAATTGCCTAATGAAGTACCAGAAATTAACTGACAAATTAACAATAACAAATTTTTAAATTTAAGAAAAAACAAGCTACTAGAGATACTGTTAAAACTAGCACTTTAATTCTCTAAAAAAATTGAACAATAATATCTTTCTGTCCTTTCCTACTTTCTTCCTTCAGCACTTGTGAGTGTTTTGCAAGGTACATGAAACACAGTACAACTTAAATCTTTCTTTATGAATAATGAATAGCAAGTACTAAAATAATCAGTGAATTAATAGCTTAAATAAGGTAAATATTGAAAGTATCTGCTTACCTGTTTCCACACAAGTCAAAAACATAGATATTTCCCTGATGGTCCCCAGCAATTAAGCAATCTCCTGAACCATCAAAAGCCACATTCAAAAATCGCAAAACTTTTGGATGGTATTCAGAAGTGTTGTGAATGATGTTCACTATAATTCTGTCAAGAAAAAATTAAATTATGTCAAGTATTTGTTGATATTGCGAAAAATATGGCTTTTATAGGGTACTTTACTAATTTTGAAGGCTTTTTGCCTACCCATTCCATGCTCTCCTCCTACTGCTACCCGTTCTATCCCCTAGAGTTCATCTTATAAGGATTTCTGATAACAGTTCAGAAAGTTCATTACCAAGCAGCTACCGTTCACTTACTCATCAAATACGTACTTGAAAACTCACTACGTGCCAGACAATGAACAAACCAGGTGCTAAGAATAACTGATAGAAATGATCCCTGCTCTCATGGAGCTTACAGTTAAGTGGTAAAAATAGACATTAAATAAACAAACATACGCATAAACAGATTAAGAAATTGTGATTAAGTTATATGAGGTTTTGCTCTTGTGATACAGAATGTTACAAAATGAATTAAGTGTACATACGGTTTATTTTCATTTCTAATACATGCACCATAATACCCTGGCAGGTGAGCTCAATAAGGAGAGGGACCACTACTTGCTCATTATTGTATCCCAATACCTAATCCTGTACCCGGCCTACAATGCACGACAGGCACTCAAAATATGCCTGCTGAATGAACCAATGCTTTAAGAAGTCATTCCTTCAAAACCCACATTAATCACACTTCTATTCAAAAGATTAAGAAAGGAAGTTTATTTTTCAATATTATTATTATTATTTATTTATTTTTTAACAACTGGTATAGGGATCTGAACGTTGACCCTGGTGTTACAACACCTTTCTCTAACCAACTGAGCTAACTAGCCAGCCTATTTTTCAATATTATTCTATAGAAACATAAGGAACAATTAAAATGCTAAATGAAAATCAAAACATTCTACCTTTAGGCTTTAACCAGCTGATACATACACACGTGCACATGCGCACACACACACAATTAAAAGAAATAACAGAAGGAAAGAAAAAGAAAAACCTACACATAGGGAAAGCAGATGAATACACCCAAATATTAACAATAGTTGTCTGTAGGTAATAGGAATACAGGTGATTTTTCCACTTCTTCCTACTTTTCTATCTTTTATATATAAAGACCAGAATAATCACATTCTTCATTGCAACGATAGTTTTTAATCACAAAAATTTTATCTTTATTGGCTGTTTGTGAATTTTTGAATTTTAATATTAAACGTCTATCTTCCTCATTACTTCTGCATGCTAAACTGAATTAAGTGGATTAAACATTTTATTCACATCTTCACATTACATAAGGCTTTTCAGACTCATTGAGGAAAACAGCAAAATTCTTACACTGCTTATTTTTATCTAGTCCCCAAGGGATTAAAATCACAAAAATAAACATACTGAAATGACAAGCAATCATATCAAAATGTTCCCTGGTAACCAAATTCAGACAGCAAATGACTTTTTCCTCTAGTCTTTTCTTCTACAAAATTTACAGGCTGGACATCCCTAATCCAAAAATCTGATTTCTGAACTCCTCCAAAATCCAAAACTTTTTGAGTGCCGACATGACACCACAAGTGGAAATTTCCACACCCGACCTCATGTGGCGGTTTCCAGTCAAAACTTTGTTTCATGCACAAGATTATTAAAAATATTGTATAAAATTACCTTCAGGCTATGTGTAGAAGAAACAGAAATGAATTTCGTGTTTAGACTTGGGTCCCATCCTCAAGATATCTCATTAGGTATATGTAAATATTCCAAAATCCAAAAAATCCTAAATCTGAAACACTTCTGGGCATTTCAGGTACTCAACCCGTATTACGTATTCTGATTATAAAATTATGTGACCATTGTTCAAAATATGGAAAATATAGAAAAATACTAAGAAATAAACTTGATTATAATCCTATCATCTACATGAAATCACAATTAACAGCAACATTCTGCCCTCTGTTTTTTCATAGAAATCACATATACAAGTACAGCCATGCATTTCTTAACAACGGGGATAAGTTCAGAGGAATGCATCATTAGATTTCCCTGTTTTGTGAACATCATAGAGTGTGCTTACACAAACCTATACAGTATAGCCTACTATACACCTAGGCTACATGGTATAGCCATTACAATTCTCAGGGGACCACTGCAGTGTATGCAGTCCATCATTGACCAAAACATCCTTATGTGGCGCATGACTGTGTTTATTTGGAACAAGTTCCTTTCAATCGCTCACAGGATGCCTGACAGAGTTCTTCAGTTCCTAAACATAAGAACATCAAATATTTACTGAGCACGAAATGTGTAAGACAACCATGTCTTGTAAGTGGAATTATCCCACTTACAGTTTTAGTGATTAACTTGCCCACGGTCACAGAGCTAGTAAAGGGACACTTCAACTAAACCCATCTGACTTCACAGTTAGTGCTCTTTGCCTCTCTCAACACCATAAACAATGGGCTTTAATGAACAAAAAGAAGGCTATGTTCTAGTGGAAGAAGCAAACAATAAGGACATTTGAACAATGAACCATTTTCTTTCGATTTTGAATCATGCATGTACATCAAGATATTTTGCAACAGCAAGAAGGAGAATTAAGATAGGTTGGCTATAACTTTTAGAACATTTAGAGAATACCAGAAATAGGGGTGATATTTACACAAATTCCAAATGAAAATGAAAAACCTGAAGAATCCCTACTTTAGACAAAAATTTCAATTCGATGGAGTTGATGAGACAGCAGCATCTATAAAGAGGACTGACAGCAGCCGGAAACCAAACAAGATGTTGCTAGCTAGTACAACATCTAGTCCTGAACTTTGGGCATACATGGTAAGCACTTAAAATCTGTTGATCTGCCGACCAGCAGCCAAAGCATCAACAGAAAAATCACTATAACAAGAAACACACACAAACAAGAACTCAAACGATGCAGCAAAGTCCGTGAAATCCTAGAGAATTAGAAGCAATAAGATCACTTGGTGTGTAGCAACTGGAACCCAAATGGCACCCCTGTGGGGCAAAGTCACACAAGAGAGGCTGAGCCTCAAACAGGACGGGTAATTGAGAAACGAATGAAAGGCAGTGCTGGCCGTACTAGACCCCTCCCCCCCAGTAGAATGTAACCGCCTGTCCCTAACATACACGCCAATATGTAAACTTTGGAGAATTCGAAGTTTGTTTTGTTCCACGGCTGTTCCCCAGCGCTTAGAAGCGTCCCTGGCACACAGTAGGCGCTCGACAAATAGGTGCTGAATGCATGCGTGTCTGAGTACACACGATGATTTAAGGACGGACAGCCCTTAAAGATGATTTAAGGAAGGACACCCCTTTGGAAGGGGTGGAAGTGGACTGCTCTGCTTCCCCTGCACCCCACCTTCAGCTCCTTTCCAGCCGCAACAGTTAAATACTCACTGAGCACTTACCACGCGGCAGGGACACGATGGTAATGAAAGCAGGCGAGTCCGGGCGCTCACCGGAAGCGCAGGTTCCCTTCCATGAACCCGGGACACGCCCGCCCCCCGCTCCACGCAGCCCCAGACAGACCCCCGCCCCCGGGCCCAGAACCCGGAAGGGCGTCTCTGCGGATCGTGGTGTCCGGAGCCACCTGCTCCTCCTGAGGTCACCCAACCCCATGCTGCGGGTCACGGGCAAAGTCAGCACCCGGGCCCCGGCCCCTGCATCCCTTCCCGAGACGGCTTCCTTCAAACTCCTCTCCACAGACGCCGACCCGCCCCTTGCCGTCTCCATCCTCCTCCACAGCCCGCGGCCTTTACCCGTCCCGAGTGGCCGGGGAAGGCTTGCGATGCCATATCTTGCCGCTCTCCTTGTTGCCCAGGTCCGTGGTCTGCATGTCGAAGCCCACCCGCGACCGCCGCGGGCCTGGTGGGTAACCGTCCCGGCACCTTCCCGGCGAGCCCCGCGCTCCCGGCCCGGGAAATTGGAGCGCCGGCCGCGGCCGCGCGGGTTCCCGTGGACGGTACCAACCGCGCGCGGGACCCAATTGGAAGGCGGATCCCTCCCACTCTGGACAATGGAATCGGCCGGCAAGCTTCTCTTAGACTCCGCCCCAGGACCCAACGCCTTCTGGGAACCGTAGTTTTCTGCGGGTGGATCATGGACGCGAGGAATCCGCCTGGGAATTCTGCCGTCTGGGAGCCTCCCCGGGTTTTAGGCTCCCAGCAGCGTCAATGAGAGTGATTTTCTCCTGTGGTCCCTGCATTCCGTTCTAAACTGCCTTTAGGGATGAAGGGATCGTATAGAGACAACTAATGCATTGAGAATTGAAGGGTTCCTTTCATAGAACTTTCAGGCTCGAAAGAACCTTTTAGATGTCCTTGACCTTTTCACCATCCTCATGATTATTTATTCAATTACGTAATCTGAGAAGAGGCTTTGGTATATGGTGTCCAGTCCACCAATCACGGTCCAGAAAAACTACAATGTCATCAACAACAAGCTGCATTGACACGTGAGTCCCTTTTTGTAAAAATTCACTTAGCGCTTCTGTAGTGCTTGCTAGGTATCGGGCACTCTTCTGAGTTCTTTACGAATATTAACTCATTTAATTCTTGCAGCAAATTTACAATTTAGCTAGTACTGTTGTCCTCATTTTTAGTCCTCTATGAGGTTATGTATTCGTTTCCTGAGGCTGCCCTAACAAGTTACCACAAACTCGGTGGCATAAAGCAACAGAAATGTATCCGCTAGAAGTTTTGGAGGCCATAAATCGGAAATGAAGGGTGTCAGCAGCCGACTTCCAGAGGCTCTAGACAAAAGTCCCTTCCTTGCCTATTCCAGTTTCTGGCTCTCTTTGGCTTGTGATCACCTCACACCACTCTCTGTTTTCATCTTCGCATGACCTCCTCCTCTTGGATATGTGTCTTCTCATCCATCTGTCTCAAAGTTCCCTCTGCTTTTCTAATAAGGACACTTGTCACTGGATTTAGGATCCACACGGATAATTTAGGATGATCTCTTCATCTCAAGATCCTTAAGTTGATTACATCTGCAGAACCCCTTTTTCCAAATAAGGTAACAGTCAGAGGTTCTGGAGATTAGAATGTGGATATATATTTTGGGGGCCACCATTCAACCTACTACAGGTAAGTA
The DNA here is from genome assembly GCF_027409185.1 of Cynocephalus volans. NCBI lineage: Eukaryota > Metazoa > Chordata > Mammalia > Dermoptera > Cynocephalidae > Cynocephalus > Cynocephalus volans. The sequence goes on along the minus strand of NC_084474.1, from coordinate 77,001,159 downwards.
CTACTATTATCCTCATTTTGCAGATAAGAAAACTGAGGTAGGAGGAGAGCCAGAATTAGAACCTAAATCTTTTCATTCCTGGTCTCCATGTTTTTCTACAACAGAAAAATGACTGTTAAAAAATTATTAAAACACACACACACAAACACAAAATTATATGGCCATAGAATTTGAAAAGCTCAAACTCCCTATCAGAAAAGCAAAACTCTAAAAGAAATACAAATGCAGATTTAAAAACTTTTTATATTGTCGTCCAGGGGTAGCTCTGAAAGGTTAGACAACTTTTAATGACCTATTGCAGAGGAGGCAACTGCATTGCTTATTTTTATTTATTGGATTTGAGATGGCGATCAACTACATGTATGAATGTTTCCATTATTATTCAAGAAACTTATAGTGTTAAACTATGGGTGCCTAACTTGAAATGGGTTGTTTCACACACTTCTATCTCATACAGGTGTGCAAATAACCTTTTTAATCAGTAGCAGAGACAAATCTGCTAAATGATTTCCTTAACTTGGCTGGTTTAACCTGCCTGCAGTTCAGCTTGTTTGGACTGTCACAGTCCACGTGACCATCTTGTTTAATCTTAGATACGCAATAAAGAGATTTGAATGTTACAGATCTTCTGGACTCCCACTTTGTACTTATCTTATATTTTTTTGGGCCAAATCTGAAGGACAGGTTGAAGAGACATGTACCCAGTTGGTAGTTCCTTATGCTCTAGTTCTTTCCTCAATCATTACTTAGTTAATAACAGATACATACTATGTGTGTGTGCATGCGTGTATTTAAGTTTATTAAGATGCAAGTGACATTTGGTAAACTTCATATATTTAAAGTGTACAATTTTATGAGTTTTCACATATAAGCACACCCTCCATGAAACCATCACCATAATCACGATAATGAACATACCCATCACTCCTAAAAGTTTCCTCATGTCTCTTCATAATCTCTACCCCCATCCCACCTTGCCCACAGGCAACTGCTAATCTGTTTTCCTTCCCTTAGGTGAGTTAATATTTTCTAGAAATTTATATAAATGGGTTCAAAGACTATGTACTCTTTTTTTGGGGGGGGATCTGATTTCATTCACTCAGCTCAAATTTGAGATTTAGTATCTTGAGATTCAATTGTGTTGTTGGCTGTATCAGTAGTTCATTCTTTTTTATTGCTGAGTGGTATTCCATGATATAGATATACCACAAATTGTTTATCCATTCAAATGTTGATGAACATTGGGGTTGTTTCCAGTTTTTGGCTATTCCAAATAAAGCTGCTATGAACATTCCCGTACAAGCCTTGGTATGAATGTATGCTTTCATTTCTCTTGGGAAAATTCCTCAATGTGGAATAATTGGATCATATGGTAGGTGTAGGCTTAACTTTTTCAGAAACTGTCAAATATTTCCAAAGTAGTTGTGCCATTTTACATCTTTACCAACAGTGTAGGAGAGTTCCAGGTGCTTCACTTCTGTGATGAGTCTTTGTAACTTTAGCCATTCTAGGAGTGTACTGGTATCTCATGGTGATTTTAATTTCCATTTCTGAAATAACAAATGATTTTCAGCATCTTTTTATGTGATTATTCACCTTCTGCATATATCCTTGGGAAATTATCTGTTCAAATCTTTTGTCCAATTTTTAATTGGGTTGTTTGTCCCTCTGAGAGAGGACAGATAAAGTTCAAGAAAAAGCAGAAAGATGTGATTATAAAAGAGCATACTGGCAGCATTTATGTCCCTTGTTCTAATTGTCCCAGAAGCTCATCTGGCCTCCTGTCTTTTTACTCTACTTTGGCTACTTGAGCTAAAATATTTCCTTCAATTTCTAAAGTAGGTGGAAACGGAAGAAAAAAAGAGTGAGGAAAGGTTTCATTGAGCTCAGATGGAAGAATGAATAGAGGTTGACAAGGCAGAGGAGAAGTTAGGAGAGGAAACCACATCTGTAGAAAGGCAGGGAGGTTTGTAAAGAAACATGGTACCTTCTAGAAGCAAGAAGAACCCTGTGTAGTTAAAGCACTGGATGCACAAGGAGTCATTGTGCATAAAAATTGCTTAGCACTTAGAAAATCCTCAATAATAATAATAATAATAATAATAATAATAACAATAACAATTACTATTATTGCTGTAGGGGTGAATGGCAGGAGAATAAGAGTTGGAGATATGAAAAAGTCAGAATATAAAATACTCAGTCTGCCATTCTAAGGAGTTTGGATCCTATCCTGAAAGGTTCTAGGGAAACTCTTTGTTTCTAGATACACCCCTCTGACTGCAGTGGGAAGATCACTTATAAGAGTTTGGGGCTTGAGGCAGAAAGAGGGGAGGAGCTGCTGTTCCAATTGAGACAAAAAGTGATGAAGGTTGGTCTGGCCGGTTAGCTCACTTGGGATAGCATGGTGCCAATAACACCAAGGCCAGGGGTTCGGATCCCCATACCCACTAGCCACCCCCCAACAACAAAAAAAGTGATGAAGGGTTGACCAAGTCAGTCACTGCAGAAGGAATTCAAACAGGCAACAGTTAGATGACAAGGGTTTATTGACATATTATGTAGGAAAGCTGACATTGCAGAAGGAAAAGTTCTATTTCATCACTAAAACAGAAATATGTGTCATTGCTGCTAACTGATGCAAACCCCAGCAATGTTTTCCATTTCTTAGATGACTCAGCCACTTCATGAGGGGGAGGAAGGAGGCAGAAGCTACTACAGATGAACTATGAAATAGTGCACACACACCCTCCCCTTTAATATGAGTCAGAACGGAAAAAGTCAAAGGGATGTGTTCCAAGCTGCTTAAATAAATATTCATGCTTAGGTGTTCTCATAAAACATACATGAAAGCAACCTAAGGCAGTGTTTCATGTATAATCAAAAAGACTTTAGGGCTGAAATAGTACAATTTCAGAAGAGAGGGGAAATGTGATGTTGATCTTGGCAGACATTATGATCATGTCCCCAGACAATGAGAAAACTGCTGACACTGGGCTTCTAAAAGGCCTCCTCCAAACTAAAAGAAGGAGGAGACCAGAGGCTGAAGCCCCTATTCCATGGCAGATTGGACCATGCCTGCAGTTTGCCAGTCTTTACAGCCCTTCCACTTTGCCAGGAGAGGAGTACAGTGCGGAATTATCAACCTCTATCACATCTAAAGCTAGCAAGCAAGGATAATCTAGAGCCACTTGGGTCTTAGCCACATCTGCATAATATTCCATCTTTTGGGCGTGGCATAATTTTATAATTCCCCAATTGTGGACAGTTGGGTTTTAAAAACTTATTTGCAACCTTTACAGCCGAGAAATTAATATCTAATTGTGCTATTGTAGGCGCTAGTGTAAGCCAGCTTGGTACGATATTCTATTGGTTAAGCTTAAACCTTCAAAATTATACTCTGCAGGTTATGTTCTATTTCATAGACCTCTCTGAGCAGAGAGCTGTGGAGTCAGAGGACACTGGGAATATCTCCCACGGGACTGAATAATTAGCCTTGCCTTGCAGGCTCCTAATAACATTTGTGGGCTCAGAGGACAGGCTATCAATCAAGCAGGACAGGCTATCAATCAAGCATGACAAGATGTCAGTAAGCCACGAGCAAAATGCCTCTAATTGCTATAAGGGAGAAAGACAAATTGATTGAGCTAAGCGTTTATTTATTATCTGGTAAAGTGTTTTAGAGCAGCGTAGCATCCTTCCTCTGGCACACACTCTGCGCAGCGTGTGGAGAAAGACCACGAACCTGAGTGAAAATGACGAGCAAGAGATCAGCAGCTAACAGACCCTTCTCAGCCACACTTCATCACATCCCAACTGGCTCTTCAGCCCTCCCGCTTTCTAGGTGGCCTTACTCAGTAGTAAAAACCATCTTTCCCAAGTATTTTTGTTGTTTTGATTATATCAAAGGCTTTGAAAAGTAGTGCAAACAATTTTCCATGTGAAGAAAGAGAAAGATAAGATAGGGTATGCACAATGGGCTCATGGGTTCAACCTATAGACCTTAGAAGAGTGTGGTGTTTGTTAGTGAAGTCAAGTCCCAGAAGCTGGGATCATCTGCTATTAACCCTACAGAGAATTCTACGTAAGGAAGCAGGAGTGAACACGTGGGGGTGGTATAGGGCAAAGGAACCAACACTGACTGTGCCAGGTATGTGGTAGTTGCTTTTCACTTTATTACGGTTTGTTCTTTGGTCTTTCTCTCTTTTTGTTTTTAAATCCTATAGAAGCACCTATTTGAATTTTGCATTAAATTAAAACCTCTAGCTCATGAATAACATGAACATAGAGTTCCAATTTCAAGTTTTCTGCCCTTTACTCCTCGTAAGAATACTTGCACTAATTAAATCTTGTACCCTGAGTAATGGTTTGGAAAATAAAGGTAGTATATACTTCAAGGCATGGGTCCCAGCACACCTGAGTTTTTTTGGCTCTACTGCTTGCAGTACTATGACCTTGGGCAAAGTATTTAACTTCTCTGTGCCTTGAATTCTTCATCTGTAAAGTCAGGATAATCACAGCACAGATCTCATAGACTTGTGGAGTTTAGAGCAGGGTCTGGCACATGGAAGTGCTAGCTATTATGAGAGCCCTTCTGAGGAGGGTATCATGATGTTTAACAACTGGATGTCTGGACAAAAGAAGCCCTGATGTGTAGCATTTGGCAATTCCTGTGGCCAGTTTCAAGCTATCAATGTGATGTCACGAACTACAGAGTTGGAAAGAGGTGAGCACACTATTATATAGAATGTTTATGGTACAGATGCAATAGACAAATAACCTCAAGAGCACAGATAATAGTAAAATGTAGCACAATAATTAATATGCAATTAATATTAATATTACTTTTAAAAACATATTTTTTAATTAATATTTTTAAAAATTCATATTTTATTTATCTATTTTAGCATAACATTATATAATTTATTTTAATAACAGCTGTGTTTAATACTCGATTCAGAAAATCCCTGAAAATTTAGCAATTGTCTCTTGTGAGCTGGTATGAGCTGGCTCCAACACTGCACTGCTCCTTACTAACTTTCACCTTAGTTATTTGGTAATGTTTTAGTAGTCTATTGCTGTGTAAATACCACCTCAAAACTTATTGGCTTAAAACAGCAATGATTTCTTATTTCTCACAATTCTTTGAGTTGACTTGGCTCAGCTGAACAGTTCTTCTTCTCCACATGGGACAGCCAAGGTCACTAGTGATTGCATTTAGCTGAAGATCAGCTGGGGCCAGAACATACAAGACAGCTCATCCATCAGTTTCTCTCTCCATGTGGCCTCTTATCATTCAGTAGTCTAGTCTGAGCTTCTTTAATGGCACTGGCTTCTAAGAAAGGAATGTTCCAATAGGACAAATTCAAATGTGTAAGTGTTTATCAAGCCTCTGCTTGTATCACAATGCTTGCTAATGTTGCACTGGCTGAAGCAAATCACATGGTCAAGACCAGAATAAATGTAGGAGGGAATTACACAAGTACATCAATGCTGAGAGATATGTTTTGTTAGAAGCTACTTGTGTAATGGTTGGCCACAGATGACAGCAGGCAATCCCAGGGGCACATCTGAAGGGAGTATACACAGGGACAAAATATTCTTTTTTGGGTGGAGATTGTTCTAGAGGGGTGTGTGTGTGTATGTGTGTGTGTGTGTGTGTGTGTGTGTGTGTGTGTGTGTTGGGATGTATAGGCATCCCTATGTGAGAGGAGTGGACAAGCATCACGTGTAACTTGATGGTTCTCAACCAGGTCATTTTGGCCTCCTCCCTGCCTGCTGCCCGAGGACATTTGGCAATATCTGCAGACATTTTTGGTTGTCATAAAAGAGGAAGAGGTGCTGCTGTCATGTGGTGGCCATGGATGCTGCTAATCATCTTACAGTGCACAGGACAGCACCTCATAAGCAAAACAATAGCTAACCCAAAGTGTCAACAGTGCCCAGGTTGAGAAACCCTGCATGTAACCCAACGTATGAATCATTTTGGCTGTTTAGTATGTACACGTTCTCTCCCCAACTGCTTTTGACAGCATATACAAGATACAAAATTCTCTCAGAGCTCTCTAAATGTGTGTTCAGCCTACTTGGAATGGCTTCAAACAAATGTGACAGATGTAGCATATTTAGCTCCAGTGCCTTGCCAGTCAAGCATATGCATGTTTGCACATCACTTCTGTAGTGACAGCAATAATATTCCATGACTAAAAGAAGTTGCATGTCCAACTTTCACTAAAACATCTCAAATTATTTTTCCTCTAAGTCTTCTGGCTCTCAGGTGCTCTTGGTTTCTCTCTTCTCCAGGTAAACCGTTCTGTTCTAATTCTCATGATACTGAGGTTACGTTTGCCCCTTTCTTTCAGAGGGGATTCTCATTCATTAGTTCAATAAGGGTTTGAGCTCCTAATTGTGCAAGAGCTATTCTGGGTGCTGGGTTACAGGAGTGAATAAAATAGAGTTGCATGGAGCTTGCATTCTGGTTGGGGGGACAGACAATAAACAAATAAGAAAATAAGTAAATTATGTTAAATAATGAAAAGTGAGGAAAAATTTAAGCAGAGTAAAGGGATGAGAATGATGGGGTGGGGTGGAACTTTGATAAAGATGTTCAGGGAAGGCACTGCTGAGGCATGTCTGAGTGCAAGGAGCAAGACAAAGACCCCGGGACAGGTTTTCAAGAGTGCACTGTTGCAGGGGGTTGTATCAGTTTTCTAGAGCTACCGTAGGTAGCACAAACTAGGTGGCTTAATACAACAGGAATTTATTCTTTCACTTTTCTGGAGGCCAGAAGTCTGAAATCAAGGTGTTGGCAGCGTTGGTTCCTACAGGAGGCACTGAGGGAGAGTCTGTTTCACATCTTTCCCCTAGTTTCTAGTGGTTGTTGGCAATCCTTTGTGTTTCTCAGTTTGTAAGTGCATTTCACCAATCTCTACCTTTGTCTTCACATGGCCTTCTACCCTGTGCATGTGTGTCTCCATTTTCTCTCTTTATAAAGACACCAGTAACTGGATTTGGGCTCACCCTAATTCAGGAAGACCTCATCTTAACTTGATTAGATCTGCAAAGACTCTTTTTCCAAATAAGGTCACATTTACAGATACTGGGGGTTAGGACTTTAACATATCTTTTGGGAGAGCACAACCCAACCCATAACAATGACTAGGGGCACAACTGGCATTCAAGGTGGGGCCAGGAGTGCTAGGCAGACGTTCTACAATGTATGAGTTGGTCCTGCTCCCATTTGCAAGTTCCCAAGTTATTCCTGTAAGTGAAAGCCCTGTTTGTAATATCTAAACCTAGAACTAACTCTGTTTTACATATAAACATAAAGAATATTTACATGGATTTAATATACACTAAATTTTCCTGAAACGCAACTACAGTTTATGTTGAGAAAAGATTGTACTTTCTTGTTCTTTTTAAAGTGTATGTATTCTTATTTCCTCTTCTTTCTTACATGAAAAATATCATATACGACCATCCTGTATGGACATTTAGGTTCTTTACAATATCTTGCAGTTACAAATAATGCAACATTAAATAACTTTGAATCTGATTTTTGGTCCACTATTTTATACTTCCCGGTAGATTACTAAAATTGCATTGTCAAGTTAAAGTGTAAATGTATAGATTTCTATTGTAATATAGAATAAATGAATTCCCTATCTACGGGTTGTACTATTTTCTGCCAAACTGATAAGTGAGAAATAGTATCTCAGAATGATTTTAATTTGCATTTCTATTAATGATGATAAAAGTTGGTCATCTTTTATATGTTTTATGGTAATTTAATGTCTTTTTTGGTAAATTATATTTGTGTATATTTTTCCATTTTTCTTTTCTTTTTTTTTTTTTACAACTTCTTTATATACTTGGAGATATTTTATTTACGATATATCTATTTTTCTTTGGCAGCCAGCTGGTACAGGGATGGAACCCTGGACCTTAGTTATCAGCACAACATTCTAACCAGCTGAACTAAAGGGCCAATACTTATTTGTGATATAGCTTGAAAATATTTTATCCCACTTTATCCTTTACCTTTTGGCTATGTGATTTATTTATTTATTTATTTATTTGTCATACAAACATATATTTTCACGTCATTGAATATGCCTTTTATTACATTTGAATTTTGATGCACATTGTTATATTCAGAACTTTCCCAGGAGTTGTCCACCATTTCGGATATTCATGTAAACAATTCCAGGCTATGGGACTGATGGAGTTTGAGTCACAAATACAACACATGGTCACCTGTCTGTATTTGTAGCTCTTCGCTCACCACAACTCTATTTATAACTGCAAGCACCAGAATATTTCATTACATCTGCTAATGTAGCTGTGCCTGAACATTAACATACTAAAATACATATTACAGTATAAACTTTCTTTTATTTCTCATTTATATGACAATTAGGGCATTTTATTTATTTCATTGGAATTGTAATTAATAACCTATGGTTTTTATTTGGGGATAGCAAATATTTGTTTGCAAAGAAGGGCATTTACTCTGATAGAGTTGAACACCACTCTCTCAGAGAAGTGGGACCCAGGCTAAGGGTACAGCAATCACGTGAGTTACCACGGCCTGTTCAATGCAGGGAAGTTATTGAGGCTGGAGCAGAGTGACAAGTGGGGGGACGAGTCACAGAAATAGCCAAAGTTCACATCATACAGGGCTTGGAGGTCACGGTAAGGACTTTCCATCACACTTTTCATTACTCTAAGAATAAAATTCAATGGGGCTTTGAACAAGGGAGGGACAGGATCTGATTTAGGCTTCTGTGTGAGTGATAACAGACTGCAGAGGGGCACAATGGAAGCAGGGAGACTGATTAGAAGTCTACTGCAGGGGTCCAAGCACTATATGATAGTAGGTTGGGCCACAGGGTAGCATAGTGAAGATGTTGTGAAATGGTTGGATTTGGGATATATTTTGAAGGTGGAGAGGCTGGGATTTGCTCATGAAATTTATTTAGCCTTCTATGAACAGTCATAAAATCCATTCACTACCTATAAGGAGCTTAAATTCTAGAGGAGGAGACAGCTACCACACAAACAAATAGTTATAAAATAATGTGCTAAGTGCAACAGTGGTGATTTGTGCAGGGTGTTCTAGGAGTACAGAGGAAGTTGGGGGTGAGTATTTAACCTATCCTGGGTGGTGGTGATGGGGATTGGTGGAGGGGAAAGTTCTAGGATGAATAATAACTCATCTAGTCAACAAGTATTTGCTGAGCACCTACTATGTACCATGCACATATTTAAGCACTGGGGATATAAAAGTGAGCAAAACAAAGTTCTTGTCCTTGTGGAGCTCACATTCTAGAGGTCACAGTCTGAGACTCTCTTCCTGTTGTTGGTAGAAGTAATCAATACTTGTGTGAACCTTGAAAGAGCCAATTCCTCTAGACGAATCTTGAGTAGCTAACTGGGTCTAAATTCTGAATGGAGTTGAGAGCCATTTGCTTGTTAGAGGTTACACACATACTTTGTCTGAGGCTTTCAAGGTTGCCTGTTCCTGCCTGTGCCACCTTTGTCACCTGAACTTAAAAACTACAACCTGTCAAGTGTTAACTGGTCAGAACTCAGAAAGCCAGAATCCTTCTTTTGCCTAATGGGCCAAACCAATCAGAACTGAGCAAGCTCGAATCCCTCATTTGCATAGGAGGACCAGAATGGGAACCTGGGTGGGAACTTTCGCTGTATAAGGCCTCCCTCACTTTATTCTGGTGGAGTGCACTTTAATTTTGTACTGAAGGTTGTGTCTCCCCGATATGCAAACTGTTCACTGAAATGAAGTCTCTTTTTATCTCCTAATTTCTTTTTTAGTGAATGTGTTAACACTTATCAGTGTATATGTAACGTAACTCATTGACGTTTCAAAGCTGTAGAATAGAATGCTATTCCCTTGGGTATCTGAATGCTTTCAGAGAAAAAGAAAAGGGAAGGGAAAGGGAAGGCTTTGATTTGAGTGGGAGGGAGGGCAGGCAGGGCTGGATGATACCCTATATCCAAAAAGATGAAGGTATTCATCTGTGATTCAAAATCAGAAACAGCACTAACACTCAAAGCACAAATGAAAGTCTATTCTAGATTTCTGACTGAGAAATTCCGGATACGTTCACAGAGCTCCTGCTTGGCTGGTTTCCTAAACCTGTTCATGATTTACCAGTGGATAGTGCGGATTATTGGTCCTCTGGTCTGTGGTTGGGCTGAGAGCCAGCGGTAATCCTTAGATGGAAACAGAATCTTGACTGGGTACTTGGCTGAAGAGGTTGGGGACTTGATTCTTCTTCAACCATAGCAGATTGCTTTGAACTTGGATTAGGGTCTAGCACTCTCTGTCTTCAGAAGGGTTCTATGTAAGGACGGTATAAATCATGGAGGGCCGCAGACCTCACAAATCTCACCACACCTTAACAATTGCTAATGCCTGGGCTTCAGCCCAGTTTAAGAGCTCAGGGGGAGATGACACTGGAGCCAGAGCAAGCTTTCTAAGGTGAAAAGCAAGAGGGCAATATGAAGTAAATGGGCAGGTCAGGGGTTGGTTGGACTTGAAGTTTTTACAATTTGGGGGGCTCTCTTTAAGAAAAAGAATATGAAATTATGAGTACAAAATTCTGTGCAGAGGTTAAGAAGGGCTTGTGCAGGTGAGGGGCCCTGTAGCCTACATTTGATTAGGTCCACAATCACACCATCTCTGGGAGTAACAGTCCTTAAGCTGTTCATATCTTTTTATTTAAAATTCTACTCCTGGAAGTTGATTCAACAGGATTACAGAGAGGCAGTGTGGTCTAGTGGGTAAGAACAGAGCAAAATATGAAGTCCTTTTGATAGCCTACAGTGTCCTCCATGATTCCAGTGACCTACTCCTTCCTTTTTCTATCGACCCCTCTTTCCTTTCCTCTGCTCAGTCACATTGGTCTTCGTGTTCATGGCCTCTGTGCCAGGCTCACTCCCACCTCAGGGTCTTTGCCATTCCCTCTATCTGAACTGCTTTCCGTTGTATCTGAAATCAAAAGCTGGAGAGGAAATCTTTTAAGAATAAATCAGGAGCTGGCCAGTTAGCTCAGTTGGTTAGTGTGTGGTACTGATAACACCAAGGCCCAGGGTTTGAATCGCTTTACGAGCCAGCTGCTAAAATGACAGCTTACTAGTTATTTGACCTTTGATAAATTAATCTGTTTTTCAGTTTGCACAATAACAGTACTTATGGGGACTAGTGTGAGTGTTAACTGAGATGCTGAATGTGAAGTACAAGCACAGAGGTTGGTATACAGCAGCCTCTCAAAACCAACCAACCAACCAACCAACCAACCTTGATGTAGGTGGCAGGTAATACTATTTTGCCATTTGGATGAGTCAGCTAAGAGGTGAGTGACTTGCCCATGGTCACTTGTCAGCAAAGGGCAGAAGGACTGGAATTCAGACTGATTACAGTGTGTAGAAGGCTGACTTTATTTAGCATGTGCACACACACACATGCATCAGCATAATAAATGAGAAATGCCTCATATATTGTTTAATAACCCCCTTGTTCCCCAGCCCGGTGTGTCAAAATTTGAAAAATTTCCCAGGCTTGTGGCTAAAAATACAAGACTGGTTCTGCCGGGCATGACAGTTAATTAAGTTATTGTTCTTGCCATAGCTCCATCTGCAAGAGGGGGCCCACTAGTTAGCATAAGGATTAATTACATATTTGCAATGTGTTTTGAACTGCTTGAAGAAAGATGCTGTTTATGTGGCAGGCATCCCTCTAGGATGGTGTTCCTATATGACTGTTGTGACAGAATGGATTTGAGTCATCAGCCCTCTGTCTGTCAGCATCCGTCAGCAGCGTAATGCCAAGCTTCAGCACTAGGCAGTATTGTGCTCTTGACTGTTGGTTGCCCTCCAATTTTTTTAAAGTTCTGTTTTTTTAGAGAAACATATTTCAATTATAGCAGAAAAGACATAGTTAAGGTCATCTTTTTTTACTTCTTAATCTTTCTGAAGTTTCAGACCTCAAACCCATTCCTTTCTGAACAAATCTCCTTATATTTTTAAAATTAATTTTTTAATGCATAATACATATACATGGAACAAAATGTAAACGGTGCAACAGGGTATGCAATAAAACATCTCCTACCCACCAGTGTCTCCCTGCCTCTGAGTTTCTCTTCCCATTGGTAACCACTGTTTCAAGCAAACACACATATTTTTGTGTGTGTCCTCTGTACAATGCAACAGTACAATGACATGCTATGCACATTGTATTATAACTCTTTTTCTGAACACTGTATGTTAGAGATCATTCCACTTTGGGGTATACAAGGTTGTCTTATTCTAATAAAGTTTGCATAGTATTTGATTATATGGATAAACCATAGTTTATGTAATCAGTTTCTGATTGGCAGATATTCAGCTATTTTCAATCTTACTATTTCAAAAATGCAGCAATGACTATTCTTGTACATTTAAGAAAATGTTGGGGTCTATCTAAAGCTTAATTTCCTAGAAGTGCATTTAAATATTGCCAACTGCTTGCTGTAGAGACTGTATCAATGTATATTCTCATCAATAATTCATGAAAGTACCTATTTGCCCCACATCTCCACATTTTTTTCTAGAATCTAGCCTGGTATCTTTTACTTGTGTATTTTTTAATGATGACTTGTACTGATGAAACACAGGAACTTCTTTACTAGTTAAGTGATTAAATTCTAGAGCAAACAATCTGGGAAGACTGGGGAAGTCCTCTATTTAAAGTAGCCAAGAATAAACCACCTTTGTGTTTTATGCCTAGAACACTTTATTACAATATGTAGTGATTTTTAAAAGAGAAACAGAAAAATCAGGAGTGTCTGTCTAGTCTGATGGTTCCAGAAGAATGGTCTGCACATCACCTGCATCAGAATCACATGGGGGGGAGGGGTGCAGCTGTTGAAATATGCAGATTTTTAGGCCTACCCCAGACTTAATGAAACTTGATATTTCCAAGGAATGGGAAGTTCTACTTGGTCTTCCTTATATCCACTGTCATTTGGAAACAACTGCTCTATCCTTAGTATAGACAGTTTGCAGGCACACAAGTACCTTAATTAACTTTTTAAAAATTACAAAGTGATACACTTTTGTTGTAAAACATTTCAAAAATACAGCTAAGTGAAAAGAGACTACTAATAATGTCAATACTGTTTCAATTGCTGGATATAAATTTATCTCATTTAAATCCTCACAACAATCCTGTGAGTTCAGTACTATTATTACCATCCTCTGCCCCATTTTACAGATAGAGAAACTGCAGAACAGAGAGGTTAAATAATTTTTAAAACACAATATGCTAATAAGTGATGTTGCCATGACCTAAACGTGAGTGTTTCTAAAGCCTGAAGTTGAGCACAGCCTAGAAATAAATACTGCCAGACACTGGGTATAGTATACGTTGTTCTTGTTTTGTCTTTTTCTCACGCACGTGGATTTAAGAGTTCACAGCGAAACTTTCCTTAGCCCTCAACCTAAGCTAGATAACCTCTGTTTTCTTTCATTGTACCTTGGGTTTAAAGGGTGGTTGGTACAAAAAAATGGGGGTGGTGGTGGGGAGAGATGCAGAGAAGGAACCTCAGGCAATATCTCCAAGTATTACCTGCTATTTATACAACTATCCAGCTTTCATTTTATAACGAAATTATCTTTTTGTAAGGTACAAATTTATATTCCCATCAGCTGTGTATGAGTGAGGAGTTTTGTTGCTTTGTGTTGCTTCGCCCCCCACGGATTTGTCACCCCTCTTCTCCTGGGTGATGGAGACACAAAGGATTACTCAAAGCCCATCTCTCGAGCAGTGAGAGACCCCGAAGTGGTTAATTTCCCTTGGGAACGCTCAAGCAAGAGGCAACCCTTCCTTGGGAAATTAACCCCAAATTGGGGCTCTCTTCCTGCGTTTATTTTCCAGACCAGGAAGTTACATGAAGAGACATAGGTGGGATTATAATTTAACAATATAAGCTAGCAACTTTCAGTGAAACAAGCCAGATGACATTCGAGTAAGGCTATCAACACAAGCTTGATCTTAGCAAACATTGCTTCTCTCTCTACAGTTTTCCAGAAAGTTAGATATCAATCAGTAACTCCTTTGTCTTTGAGCCAGCAACCTTGCTGTGCCACAATTCTTATCTTGCACCAGAGACTTACAGCCTGAGGAAAGTTTCCAGTCCTCTGCAATGTCAATATTTGAAACTGCAAGGCTTTGAAGTACATATGCTTTATAGTATATTCCACAGAGTTTCTTCATATACTCACTATACTTGATATCCATTAGGTCCCCAAATGTTGTGTACACTCATTTAATTGTAAAATATTCCATGCCTTTTTATTCTGTAAAAACTGCTTTTGTTAATTAACATCAAGGACATGTTGCTGACAAATGTTCTCTAAAATAATATGATGTTAGAAATTTTGCTGTTTGAAATTATATCAGTGAATGGAACATCCCATTCTTGTCCTGAGGATCTGAGCCATACAGGTCACTTTGACACAGATTTTCAGTCCAGGTACAAAGTTTTAGATAAGGAGTTTTCAGACCTAACATTTCATGTTTATCTTAACTTTGAGGTTTCCAAGGAAACAGTACCCCAGTCTGCTTCTCAGCTCAGGCCAGGCCTGATGTTTACATGATGTTAAACGCAGCTCCACTTTGAGACTGTCAAAATGCTTCTTCATTTAATTTTTACCCAAACTCCCCCCTTTCCCATAATCCAATAATGGCCCTTTTGTTTGGTGAGATGGATCCACGTGTCCCCAGAATGCAGTCTTCCTTGCTGAAGCAAGTTAATAAATCTAGCTCTGTTGACTACCGGTTTGTTCCCAGTGGACTTAATCGGAAGGCTTATCAGCTCTAAACTGTGGGCCCTAAATCAAAAAACAACAGGAAAGTTCTACTCAATATCTTTTTACAAGATTCTTCTTTCAACAAGATGGATTCTGCTGGTAATTTAAGTCCTGCCCGATGAACTAGATAAATACTCAAGATCATTTTTGCTTTCAGTTCCTTCAACACTTTAAGCTAGTTAGAGTGGCTGTCTTCTCTGCATAGAAAATTCTTCCCCCAGATCTTCCCTGGCTGGCTCAGCTCTAATGTCACTTCTTCGAGGTTCTCCTTGGCCATTATCATTTACAGTACCATTTCTCCTCACATTCCCCCACCCCTGTGTTGTCACTCTACCCTATCACCCTATTTTATTTTCCTTATTTTTCTTATCACTCTTTGAAATTATCTTATCCCATTGTATATTTGTTTATTATCTGTCCATCCCCATGAGGATGGAAGCTCCAGGTGAGAAGCTCCAACGACAGCGTTGACAGCTCAGCATCCCCGGTGTCTAGAACCCCGCCTGTCAAACATCTGTCGAATGGTGACTATATGAACTATCCACTTCATTTTGCTCCTTCCCTTTTAAATACCCTCCGAGGCGACCCACCCGGATTACACCGCCGGCGAGAACTAGGTGGAGGGCATTCGGCCTCGCCATTGGCTGGAGCCTTTGCCGTTGCTCTTGGCAACCACTGTTTCTCACCAGTCGTGTCTTCGCCCCTCCTGGCTCCGCCCCCAGTACTCGTAGCCTTGGCCCTGCTGTAAAATCAGCGCTTGTCCTTTAAGCGGCGGGACTTCTGGTCACGTCGTCTGCAACCGCCGGAAGGGGAAGTTCCGCCTCGGAACGCCGCCTCGCTCGTCCGAATTCGGTGGCGCCACGTCCGCCCGTCTCCGCCTTCCGCACCGCGGCTTCGGCGGCTTCCGCCTTGACACCTTCCACTCACCAAGCCGGCCGCGTCGTGAGGGGGCCGGCAAGAGGAGTCGGGCGGCCGTGCGCATCCTGGCGACCTGAGTGGCGAACATGTCGGACATCGGGGACTGGTTCAGGAGCATCCCGGCCATCACGCGCTATTGGTTCGCCGCCACCGTCGCGGTACCCTTGGTCGGCAAACTGGGCCTCATCAGCCCGGCCTACCTCTTTCTCTGGCCCGAAGCCTTCATCTATCGCTTCCAGGTACTGACCGGGGCTGTGGGAGTGGATACTACGGGCCCCAGGCGGCCCCGCGGCGGCGGCGCGTAGGCCGGCATGTTGCGGGTGCGCAGTGCCTGGTGGGATTTGTAGTTCGTCCGGCTCCAGCGGTTTAGGGCGGGGTCATATGGGCCCCGGGAGGCCAAGGGGTCCGCAGCGAGGGCCTGGATGGCCGGAGGCGTGGGTTCGGCCTGGTGGAAAGGGACCGACTTCGCCCGTATAGTAAGATTGTGCTTCCCGCCCTCCGCACTCAGTGAAGGAGGCAGTGAAAAGGTAAGTTAGTGATAGTTGTCAATTTGTTGGACGCTGGTGATTAGCACTTGGAGCAGTGCTCTCTGACCTGTCACCCACGTGCGTGGCGTGTGGGTGTTAGCTTGACCAACTTGGAGCTGAGTTCTTTTCATGTTAATGGAGTTTTGGTTTTTTTTTTCTCGCCGATAGTAGTGATACCAAGAATGAGTTTATTTAACTGCTTTTTCTCGAGGCCCTAACCTAATATTTGGCGTGTAATAATTGGATGTTTGAAGGAATGGGTAAAGAGTAAATTGCTCCAGAAACGGAAAGCCTTGTTATTTTCTTAAACATGAAACAAACAGTCCAGAGTAACATTTCTGGCAAGAGAGTGTTAGTTTCATGGAGACTATCTTTATTCACTGAACTGTGATTTAAAACTTTAGTGAGTGGCAGGTCATGTACCAAGATCTGACATTAATTTCAACACATTAGTTAGCCAGTGGTTGACACTCTCTTGTCTTCCCCCTCCTCACTGGATGCAATATTATTTTTTAGTCTCCTTTGTTGATTCTTCATCTTCCTAATGTTTAAATGTTGGGATGTGCTCCAGGGATCAATTGTAGAACTTCTGTAGACATTTCCTAACCCTAGGTGATATTGTTCAGGGCTTTAAATACTGTTTATAAGCTGAAGAGTCTAGAGTACAAATAAAAATATCTTCAGTCCAGATCTCTGTCCTGATTTCCAGATTTGTACATCCAACTGTCTACTTGAAATTATCTCTTGGAAGATTAACAGGCATCTTAAACTTAATGTGTCCAAAACGGAATCCCCTTTCCTCCCTTTCCTCAGAAGTAAATAGCAGCTCCGTTATTAAGGAGCTCAAACTAATAGTCCTCGAGTTATTTTTGACTTCGCTTCCTCTCACAGCCTCCAATCTGTCAGCAAATCCTGTTCACTCTACTTTAGACAAATATCCGTAATACAGTTGCTTTTCATTCTCCATTGCAAGCCGTTATCATTCTAATCTTGTTCCTTTCCATCTTTTCTCTAGACAACTAGAGTGATCCTTTTAAAATGTAAATCAAGTCTTGTCAGTCCTCTGTCCAGAGTCCTCCAATGTCCTCTCAACTCAATGAATAAAATCCAAGTCCTTTTAGTGGTCTGTAAGACCCCCTGCTGCCTCTCTGACCTCATCTCCTACTACTCTCCACCTGTACTTTAGGCTCTACAGTGAGATCCTTGCTGTTGCATGAGTGCCCTCCTCAGGGCCTTTGCACATGTTATTTCTGCATCTGAGGAAGATAACCGTGGCTTACTTGTTTACCTCATTACATCCTTCAGGTCTCTGCCCAAATGCCATCTTATTGTTAAGATCTTCTCTGATTTCCCTACATGAAACAGTACCCCATCTTTTACTCTGTCTCCTTTATCCTTAATTTTCCTTTCTGTGTATCACCCTTGGTATTTGTTAGTCTGCTTTACCTCAGAGAATAAGGCTCCATGAAAGCCATATCTTTGTTTTCTTTACCACTAGCTTTGGTACCTAGAATAGTGTCTGGCATGTAGTAGGGGCTTATAATTGGAAATAACTGGGCACTTGCTATGTGCTGGGCACGGGGGTTACAATAGTGAGTAGGACAGAAAAGGTTCCAGCTCCCATGAAGAAGACATATACAGAGAGGCATATGATGGAGAGTGATTTAAGGGATGTAATATTTGATAGAGTATTCCAGAAAGTCCTCAGAGAAGACATTTGAAGAAATCTGAATACTGAGGAGCCAGGCAGCATTGGGTGGAACTAACTCTGGAGGGGACCTTCCAGGAAGAAGGAATAGTAAGTGAAAGACTGGGAGGCAGGAACTGGGAACAGAAAGAAGACTGGGTGGTTAGTACAGAGCCAGCTGTAGGGATGAGGATTGGTGGATGAAGATACAGAGATAGCCAGGGGTGAGTGCAGTAAAGTGACGACGGAAAGGTAGATTGAGGCTAGATCATATAGGGCCTTGTAGGTCATGTTAAGAGGTTTGAACCTTGTTTTGAGGGTGTTATGAAGCCTTTGGAGCCTTTAGAACAAAGGACTGACAGATTGCCTGGACTACTCTGTGGGGTGGATGTGGTGTGTGTGTATGGGGAGTGGAGAGAGGAAGGGCTAGGCGGTGGGATCAGAGAGAGCAGTCAAGTTAGGAGGAGAGAGAGTGTGGTTTGGCTGTGAAAACAGAGAAAGGTGGATAGATAGTCAGAGTGAATAAAATTACAGGCCAATGGATATAAAGGGGGAATGAGTGAAGGAAATAGGACTCAGAGATATCACTGTTTTCACGGGAGTAACTGAGTGGATGATGGAGCCCTTTACGGAGGTTGGGAATGTTTAGGGAGCCTCAGGTTTGGGGAAGGGGTATGAATGAAGAGTTATGTTATGGCCATGTTAAGTGTTGAGGTGCTTTTTAGGCATCTAAGTTGGAGAAGTCAGTTAGGCAGTTGGATATAAAAATATGATCCTGGAGCACAGGCAGAATTGCATAGTGTTTTCTGTTTATTTACTTTAGTAAATATTTGTTAGTGGAGTGAATGTTATGTACTTTTTGCCTGGTGGCATGTTGGGTAATGTGCGTGCATGGGAAGCAATGGTTGTAAATTATTTTGTGAGAAGTACCTGGTGAAAACTGGCTCTTTGACCCTCCTTGCAAAATCTCGGTCACTTGTGTAGTCAGTTTAGTAGAATACGTAACATAAAAAATCCTTTCTAATAGGTTGCAGGTGTATAATGGTAAGGTGTATTGCACCTTCCGTGATTTTGCCATCTTCTCTGCGTTTCTTCTGGGCTTCTTATCCCAGGACTGGGAGAAACTGCTGGCAGGAGGCAGAACAGTGTACTGACTGCTCAGCTGTGTAAATACCAGTAGCTGTACTTTGTTTCTACTTTCTGTTACTCTGACTCTTGCCCATTCTGGACAAGTTTAGCTTTCTGACCCACCTGGAGGAACTTGTTCCCAAGTGAAGCCGTCAAGGAAAAACTGCATCTGAGAGGCTGATGTGTGAGGACAGTGTGAGATGTGTTTTAGCAGAATTCTGTTAGAGACTCATCTTTTTTTTAGAAGCTGGATCTTTAACAGGTAAAAAAAAAAAAAGTGCGGGGGGGATGATTGATTTAGAATTATGCATTCATGTTGCAAGTGACAAAAGTTATTTTTCTTCCTTATCTGTAGGTTTCCTTTGTGTAGCTTGTTGGTTTAAAACTTTCAAGTTTAAAATGTTAATTCTTTGGTTTTGATAGGTTGAAACAGGTGTGTGCTAAGACTCACTACACAATTTTCCACAATTTCTATCTATTCTGAGTCCCTCAGACTTAAACTCATTAATCAAATAGTTCATAAGAATGAATGTCTTCATATTGTCCCTGATTAACTAGAAGAGAGATGGCAATTTCCTGCTGCCCTAGTGTTTTCTGATTGTCTACTGGGGCTGCCTGCATGGCGATATTTCTTCATTTCTTTGGACAAAATAACTTCATCCATGTATGTCTGTATTGTGCTTCTCCATATGTTATGTCATTCACCTCCCACAGTCACCCTGAGATAAGTGGTACTCCATTTTATAAACAACTGCAGTTTCAGTTTCTTTCTATTTCTTTGAGTTGAAGATAGTTCTAAGCTGTCTTGTTTAACTCCTTTGCATAGTGTGTACCAAAAAAAGAGTGAGGTTTAGCAAAACATTTTTGAGGGTGATTTCTTCCAAATCAACCATAACAAATTATTTTTCTTTTTCTGTTGGAGTAGAAAGACCATAGGATTTTAAATAGTTGAATAATAGTCTCAAGGCCTGGCTCAGTCCACTAGTAGTTGTGTGCCCTTAGTCAAGTTATTTATCCTGTCTGAGCCTCAATTTCTTTACCTAAAAATGAAGATAATATAATACTGTATTAACTTAAAAAATTTTTTTTAATCAAAATGTATTGATTGTACATATTTATGGGGTACATACTATTATTTCAAAACATGTGTACGATGTGTGATGATCCAGTCAGGGTAATTAGTATATTCGTCACTGTAAAACTTAATCATTTCTTTGTGATGTGAACATTTGATCTCTCTTCTAGCCATTTGATAACACGAAGTAAATTATTGTTAATTGTAGATGCCTGGCTTGACCGTATACCACTAGAAACTTTTTTTCCTATCTAGCTGTAATTTTGTGTCCATTAATCAACCTCTTCTATTCCCCATCCTCCCTTCCCTTTCCCACCTCTAGTAACCACAATTCTACTCTCTCTTAATAGTAAGTTCAACTTATTATTTACTTACTTACTAGCTTCCACATATGAGAACATGGGGTAATACCATATTAACTTTGCTCCATTGATTATATGATGCTCCATCAATTTA
Source organism: Cynocephalus volans (assembly GCF_027409185.1). Classification (NCBI taxonomy): domain Eukaryota; kingdom Metazoa; phylum Chordata; class Mammalia; order Dermoptera; family Cynocephalidae; genus Cynocephalus; species Cynocephalus volans. The sequence continues at coordinate 76,980,497 of NC_084474.1, read as the reverse complement.
ATGCAACTGTATTTTTTTTGGGGGGGGTGAGTAGAAATTACATTAAATGGGCATATTGATTGTAAGATACATCCTAATTTCAGAAACACAAAAATGAGTACCTTCACATTGAGGAAATATGTTATCTGCTTCATGCCTCTATTATATAGAACACAGAAGAATATTTGCGAAGTGCCTAGTAAGTAGTCTGATAAGTAGTCTATTCAAAAATAGTTGCCTATTTTTATTTATCAGCCAGTAATAATTCTTGCCTTACTGCCTTATCTCCATGGACAGTAAGATTGTGGTTTTAATTTGTAATTGAAACTGAAATGTAACTGCTGGTTTATAATTCTATTTTTCGTCGCCTTAAAAGCATCCTGACTTGGAAAGATGTGAACCCTCAATTTCTTTACTTTGTTTCTAGGAATAAGAAATGGCAGCAACAAAATCTGTGATTCAGTCTGGTGCTTGTATTTGCCATGCTTTTGCTTATATTATCACATTTAACCCAATGATAGCAACCCTAACAGATTGATTTAAGAATATATTAGGGAAGAGAGACGTTTCACACATAACAGGGAGGGGAATGAACTTGGGCCGTAGGCTGAGCATAGAAGCAGCCTCAAGGTTTGGATTTAGAACACTAGTGGATAGTGTGTGGTATGTATACTTTAAAATCTTTCCTTAACAGTTCTATCCATATTAGACAGTTATGCTATGATCTGTGGATAAGGTTGCCCATTAGATCATGGCTTTGTTTTTTAACTTTTTATTGAGTTCCACAGTACACAAGCAGGAAAGTGTATGTATTATAAATTTATAGCTTGTTGAGTTTTCAAAAATTCAATACATGCATATAACCAGAATCCAGATTAAGAAACAGACCATAATCAACACCCCGAAAGCTTTTCTCCTGCTCCTTTTTGTCACTGTCTCCTCCAAGGTTAATTACTATCTTAACTTTTAATATCATAAATTGTTTTTGTCAATTTTTGTACTTTGTATTAATGTAATTATATAGTCTACTCTTTTGTGTCTAGCCTCTTTTATCAACAATATGTTTGAAAGTCATCCATATTGTTGCATTATACCACTGTGTGAATATACCACAATTTATTTTTTTTTACTGTTAATGGACCTTTTGGGTAGTTACCACTTTGGGCTATTATGAATAGTGCTACTGTGAACATTCTAGTACACGTCTTGGTGGACATATGTACTTCTTGTTGAACATAGGTATGCATTTCTGAGTATATACCTAGGAGTAGAATCAATGGCTTCTAATAGCTTTTTAAAGTCCTCAGTTGAGATTGAGTGCCTATATTTGTTTAAATGTATGGAAGGGGACTTTTCTTGCCTACCCAGTTTGTTTAAAAAGAAAAAAAAAAAAAGCCCAGAGTTTGCTAACATCAGCATTTGGCACATAGGTGCTCATCATCTCTCTTGCTTGGTGATTGATATAGATTTTCTTAACTACAAATTAAGTGATCCTGTTGTTTCAGAAAAATCTCTGCTTTTCATACTTTAAAAAACCCACTCTAGACCCTGAATGGCATATGTAATTATTTCAGTAGCAGCTTGTTTGAGAAGTTTTAGTTAAGGGATGGCTACATCCCACACTTTCAGTAAGTTGTTGGAGTAGTAACTAAAGTACAATGTCTTATGTCTTTTTGAAGGTTTTATATGCCAGTGAACACATGAGCTACTTGTCCTTGTTAAGAAAGAAACTCTGGGAGGATTATCTAAAGTCATGAAAAACTGGGATTATTATGGGTCTGGTTTTTAGATTGCTGTGGAGTTAAAATGAGGTGCTCCCCAGCAAGTCCTCTGAGAAAGTGTGCGGCATGCAGTCCTCTGTCTGCAATCCTGGGCTCTTTGTGGTGCACTTGGCTGCCTCTTAGGTTTTGCAGAGTTGAAAATGTGCCTCTCAACTCTTGGCCCTGAAAATGTTTCAATTTCTTTATCCTAACTGCTTACCAACAGTTAGAGGAAAGAAGGGGATTTAGTTGGAAACCTTCCATGGGAATTTCAGAAGTATATTACACTGTGTCCTTCTAAAGAGATGAGCTATCTCCTGGTGTTTTCAAATTGTAATTTAAAAGTAATACAAAAGTAATAAGTCTCTTAGATCAATGAAAGCAAGTATAACTCAAGGGTAAGCTTAATGAACAGGGAAAAGAAGTGAGGTATTTTGACAGACACTGATTTCCAAAAAACAGGTGCACACGGTGGCTAAAAATAGTGTTGTGTCATCAGCATTAGAGAAAATGTAGTCAGAAAAGAAAATGAGTTTTCATTTCCAAAATAAGGTCTTGAATAACTTACAGGAATATGTGGATAGCTTAAGTGTGAATTTGTAAAAACCAGGTCAGCAGGCATCTTCTAAAAGATTGTGGTAATAACAGCAATACATTCACATACACATTTTTTTGGCAAAGCACCTTTTAAATCCACTTTCATAATTGCATCTTTTTACCAACCATGTGAGATAAGGAAGGCAGGAGGCATAAGATAAATGTCATGGGGTAGATGAAGAAGCCAACTTAAAGGTCCAGATATTTCCAAGGTCCCATGGCTACTTAAGAGCCAAGGCCAGAACTTGCTTCCTGTCTTTACCCCCATTGCTTTGCATAAGCAGGGAAAATGAATTTGTAGATTTAGTCTCAGTTCATTTCAGGATTTTACAAGTTTAATAAATAGTACTGAAAATTTTTACTAATTGTAATTATACCTCATAATACTAATGTCACTTGTGAGAGGCATTGTAAAAATAGGGGTTTAGTATCACAAACTCTGGAGTCAGACTGTCTGGGACAAAACTCAAGCTCCACCACTTAGAACCAGCTGTTACTTAACCTTTTCTCATCCTTTTTCCTCATCTGTAAAATCCATCTCTTGGATCAGTGCATGTAAATAAGCTGAATAGAATACAAATTTGATTTTGTTTTTTTTTTTTAAACCATTAACTAAAGTAGGGTATTAGTATACCATTCCCCTTTTACAGATGGAAATTGAGGCTCAAAATGGTAACTTGTAAGCAAAAACTTAAATCCAGGTCTTCTCAAATCATCTCCAGTGCTCTTACAACTGGACTGTACTGTCTCTATGATGAAGTTACGAATAAATCAAAATGAATTTTAACGTATTTTGTCTTACTGGTTTAATGCAGGGCTCTTGGAAAGTGCATTTTCCTTCACAGAGATTTGTGAAATACACTATAAAGCATATGCACAGGGCCTGGTTTTCCAAAGCCTTGCAGTTTCAAATATTGACTTTGCAAGGGCAGGAAATTTTCCTCAGCCTCTAAGTCTTTGTTGCAAGATAAGAATTGTGGTGCAGCAGGTTGCTGGCTCAAAGACAGACTAGTTACTGATTGTTATGTAAAGATACTGAGAAACTGCTAGAAGGAGAAGGAATGTTTGTTAAGATCAAAGCTTTTGTTGATAGCCTTACTGGAATGTCATCTGCTTGTTTCACTGAAAGTTACCAGCCTATATTGTTAAACTATAACCCCACCCGTGTTCTTTTCTTGGGACTTCCTGGTCTGGAAAATAAATGCAGGAAGAGAACCCCAATTCGGCATTAATTTTCCCAAAAAAGGGATCCCTCTTGCTGGAGGGTCCTGGGAAAGTTAACCACTTTGGGGTTTCTCACTGCTCAGTAGAGATGGGTTTTGAGTAATCCTTTGAATCTCCGTCACCCAGGGGAAGTGAAGTGACAAATCCGTGGGGGGCGAAGCAACACAAAGCAACGAAGACTTAAGCTCTGAAGGTTACACTCCTATACTTGGAGAATGCAACTTGCCAGCTCTATATCTGGCCAGGCTCCATGACTGATGTCCTACATTCCAGCCACACACAAATTGTTAGTAGTACCCATTAGTTTATTTTTCTCTTACAATTCTTTGTTATATTGTACCAAGACCAAACTTACCCTCCCTTGTGTGAACTCTTGCTTCTTTTGAGAGCCTTCCCCACTATTGTGAACTCCTGATATAGGGGCCATATGTTTCATGCTGGGTCCATGGTCATGTGCAATAAGATACTTCACTTTCAAGCCAAAAGCATCATGCTGGCATTTCCAAAAGTCTGGGAAGGCCATCTACTTCAATCACTGTTACTTAATGTTGTTCTGAAGGTACTAGCCAATTAATTAGACATGAATGAAAATAAGATACAAAATTTTATTTACAGATAGGGTTGTATGTTTGGAAAGCCCAAGAGGCTCAGTTTTCAAATATTATAAACAGTGAGATATTCAGCTTTGGTGGTTGGGTATAGAAAGAGATAGCTCTATAGAAAACTGTAAAAGCAATGAAAGACTTCTTGGCTGGGAATTATATCAATGTCACATTGATATAATAAAGCTGTTGGGTCTGATTAATTTAGGAAAATAAGATATTGAGACTAGCCAAGAAATGACAATTATGGAGGAGAAGAGGAGGGAGATTATTTAACTGTTTAACTTTATCAGACATTAAAATACATTATAAAACAAGGTATTGGTATATGAATCAATTCCAAACAGAAAAACCTAAAAGTAGACCTTAATATAAAAGGGCATAAATATTTGATGGAAGTAGCTTTTCAAATAACTGGAGAAAATGTGAGTTACTGTGTAAACGGGAATGGGAAAGTTTAGTGACCATCTAGAAAAATAAATTGGATCTGTTCCTCATTCCTTAGTTGAACCTTGAAAAGTGCTACAATAAAACCTGTGAACACTTTTATTTTTTTGGAGTGAAAATATTTTGTAGCATATGTGATGGATACATTTGCCTTCGTTTTGTTAAACTTACATGCCAAAATATGGCAAAAATACCATATAAGTCTAATGACAGACCAGAATATTTGTAACAATGACAAGTTTTCATAATAAATAAAGAAATGGAAATTTAGCAGAAACATGAATAGAGGAAATGGTAAAGTTTTTTCACCTTTTCTCATTGTACAAATAAAAATTAATTTTCAGATTGGCAAATATAAAATATGCTAAATGGTGAGGATGTGGGGAGAAGATAGGCTCATCTGCATTTTAGGAGGAAGTATAAATTGATTAAACATTTTTGTAGGTATTTGGCAATATCTACTGAAATAAATGTTTATGTCTGTTGATATAGCCTGTTGATACAGGAGTTTATCCTGTATGTATGCATCTAAAGAGAATATACAAACACTGACATGTAAACGATAAAGCAAAGACAAAAGTTAATCTTATTAGAGACAAGATACACCAACACTTATAGTCTTCGAACATTATTGCACTTTAATAACACAGTTGAGGAAAATTGATACCTGTATAACCCATAGGAAATAAACTGTAGAGTTCCATATTGTGGTATTGTGATTATATTGTTTTATATTATAAAAGAAAAGAAAAGAATTTTTAAAAATTTTATTTTTCCCCGTCTTGCAAAGTATAGTGACCCCTGTTACTGTTAAATTTGAATAAAGACTATTTTTGCTTGAAAAAAAAATAAAGAGAATATTCAAGAATATTTATTGTGGCCTTGAAACAATTTAAATGAAGTTTGGACATCCACATAAAAGGACTACTATGAAGCCAATAAAAATATTTTGTCAAGGGACTGAAACAAGGTATAAAATAGTACAGTATAAGGTAGGATAAATTAGGATGAATAATAGTAACATATACTATTGTTTCTTGAAAGAAAGATAAGAAAGTGTGCAGTTGTTGCTGGAAAGGGAACTGAGAGACTAGAAGGCCTGGAGTGAGGCTTACAACTCACTGTAGCCCCATCTGTATTTTTTGTTTGTTTTTTGGAGTAATGTTTTTTAAAATGTGCCTATATTGCCTATTTAGCACATTGGTTTGAATTAAAGATTCCTGTTTTCCTTCTACTTATTGAATGTGGCATTTTTGGACAAGGTCTGTCATCCCAGTATATTCTTTTACTAAATAGAGTTGTTACTGTACTATTGGAAATTGTAATTAATTTTTTAAAAAATTTATTTGTTGAATCAAAATCAATTATACATATTTTTGGGGTTGAACATTGAGATATGTTGGTCAAATCAATATTACTAGCATATATATTGTTACAGATTGTAATTATTCTTTATGCCCCTTGTCCAATCTCTCCCTTTTCCCCCTCTACCTCCTCCTCCCCCTCTAATTACCCTAGATTTCTTTTCTCCTTCTGAAAGAATAATGGTTACTCTGTTAATTTGTTGCCTAGATGATCTGTCTAATGCTGAGATGTGTGATCAGGTTCCCCCAATATTATTGTAGAGCAGATGCTTCTTCTGTTACTCTGAAATGGGCTTTGTGGAGAGAGACATCCTCTTCTTTTCTTTATCTTTGCTGGTGACTCTCCTTGTGTGAATGCACTCCAGTGGTTGGTGGACCATCTGTGTGGTGGTTGTGGTGTCTAGCCACTTTTGCAGCAGCCATGGTTATTGTGGTGACTGTGGTGGGCCACCCACATGGAGGTGATGTTTTTGGCATGCTCCTTGGCACTGGCGGTGTGCCTGGTTGCGGGGTGGGTCTGGTCCCCTTCTCCATGCCTCTGGTCCCGGACGGGCCCTGAGGTGCTGGCACTATGTGCCTGGTTGTGGGAGGGGGGTCCACTACCCAGCTCTATACCTTGGGTCAATGGGCGGGCTCCAAGGTGCTGGTGTGGTGTGCCTGGTTGTGGGAGGAGGGTCCACTCCCCATCTCCATGCCCCAGGTCCCTGGGCAGGCCCCGAGGTGCTGGCGTGGTCTTTGTAATTAATTTTTGAAGTACAGTTAACTGCATGCCTAATCTCAGTAAAAGACTAACCATATACTTCTGTGGTATTGATCTTTTTAAACTTGTTTAGAAATATGTATTGGTTATTTATGATATCACTATTTCATTGATTTGCAAAGTGGTATGAACTTTTCTTCAGTTTTTTTTTTTTTTTTTTAATTGTATTGGTGGTATTGCTTCGGTAGCTTTTATTGAGGAGAATACTTCGCAAGGGTTAATTTTGTTTAGTTAAATGAAAAAAAAATTACAAGGCTTAGAGACACTAACAGCTGTATTTGTTTTGATCTGGACAGATTTGGAGGCCAATCACTGCCACCTTTTATTTCCCTGTGGGTCCAGGAACTGGATTTCTTTATTTGGTCAATTTATATTTCTTATATCAGTATTCTACACGACTTGAAACAGGTATGTTATCCATAGCTGAGTATTGTTTCTTTCTAATTTACTAATCCATATGTTTTCTTACTTGGAGGAATTTTGAGGGTAGTTAGCATTATGTAAAGAAATGGCATAATTTGATAGTAAATGTTCAGTGACTATGCCAGGACTGTACTGGATTACTCTAGTTTGAATCCTCACAACATCATGAGGTATCAGTAGCAATGTCACCATTTTATAGGTGAAAAAAATAGCAGATAAGGGGTTTAAATATTTTGCCCATCTCCTTAGTGGCTGAGCTGTGTGCTTCTCACTTAATTTGCTGATCTCACTCATTTCTGTCACAGAGCTGTCTTTATCCTTTAATGCAAAATTGGGCTAGAGTATATATATCTCCTACATTGGGATTGAAAAACACTACCTTGTGCAATTAAAAGCCTAGACTTATCCTCTGTAATTCAAACACTGAACTTTAAAATAGGTAGCCATAATTTAATAATATGGTAGTTTATCAGATATGGCTACTTATATGATGTTATGGATAAGCTATAAAAATCTTTTCTTAAAAGTATGTTACTGAACTGTTTTTTATTTCCTACAATACCTTATATTCTGTTCTGAGTTGCATATGCTAAGAAGCAATAAATTGATATGCTATGTCAAAATATGAATATAATTTTCCTAAGCCTAAATGATTTTGAAAAGGTTGGCTGACTTCAGAGACTTTATAAACCTGCTTGCTGTTAGCTCAGGATAGAGAATTCTGAACCACCCTGAAATCTAAGTCAGTGTTCATATGTTTGAGAATTGTAAATCAATCTCATAACTGCAGGGAAATAGTAGGATGAGCATTTGGTGTCAAATACAGTTTTCCCTTAAATTGGCATTTGCCCTTAGGTGCTTTTTTTTTTCTTTTCTTTTTTTGGTGGCTGGCTGGTACAGGGATTTGAACCCATGACCCTGGAGTTACAAGGCTGCACTCCAACCAACTAAGCTAACTGGCAAGCTCCCTAGGTGCTTTTTAAAAAGAAATAAAGAAACTATATTCATACAAAGTGTAGGGTCATAGATTATTATTGTTGGGAGGGACCTAGCCCGTTCCCTGAGTTTTACAGGAAGAATAGTAGATGTAGATTCAAGGAAATGAAGTGACTTGGCTGAGGTGCAGCTAACAACTAGGCCTCTCACCATTGTATCAGAGGTTTTTGATCCTTAAATCTTCCAGAATATGTGAGGATACTTCAAAAAGTTCGTGGAAAAATAGAATTAAAAGGTAATACAAATTCTTCCATGAACTTTTTGAACCCTCATATGATTTTCATTCTAACCTTCTGATATAATTTAACTGATGATTAAGTTATTGGAGTAATTTTAAAAAATATATCAGTAGTAAACTAGATTAAGTGTGGATGATCAATGACCAGTTATTTAAAACTTTATTATGGAAAAGTTTTAAACACATGCAAAAGTAGAGAGGACTAATGAACCTTTTTTTCCCCCTTTTTATCGAGATCAAATTCACGTGACATAAAACTCACCATTTTAACCATTTTAAATTGACAACTCAGTGGTCTTTAGTCTATTCACGATGTTATGTAACCGTCACCACAACCTAATTCCAGAACATTTTCATCATTCCCCCCAAAACCCAAAGTAGTCACCCTCCATCCCACCTGCCTCTCCTCCCAGCCCCTGGCAACCACTAATCAACTTTCAGTGAAAATGAATTTGCCTACGGGGGACATTTCATATGTCCTTTTCCACTGCCTTTTTTTTCCTTTTTTTGGTGGCTGGTCAGTTCAGGGATCTGAACCCTTGACCTTGGTGTTACCAACAACACGCTCTAACCCAGTGAGCTGACAGGCCAGCCCCATTTTATATGTCCTTTTGTAGCTCGCTTCTTTCACTTAGCATGTTTTAAAGGTTCAGCCATGTTGTAGCATGTGTCAGTATGAACCCCTATTTAGCTATCACCTACCTGTAACAGTTATCTCTTAGCCAGTCTTTTTTAATCTGTATCCATGGCTATCCCCCACCCTACCCTTGATTGTTTGAATCAAAATGCTAGAGACATGGTATCATTTTATTCATAAACATTTCAGTATTTATCTCTGAAATATAAAGACTTAAAAAATAATTCTGATACTATTATTAAATCTAAATTACAATAATCCCCTGACCACTTTTTATTTTTAATTGGCTTCTCTAGCTTACTTAAGGTCCTTGAACCTCTTTTCCCATCCCTATTTCCTAATCAGGTAATACAACTAATTTATATTATTATTTTATCTGAATAACATTTAAGACAAATCTGTGGGATTATTAGACCATTAGTCTCTTTTGCTTGCTTTGATTCTTAAAAGTTGCCTCATCATTCTCTACTCACCAGTCACAGAGCATTTTGAAATGCTTACGTTGAGGCATTTTTAAACAGCTTTACTGAGATATAACTCACATATCAGACAATGCACACCCATTTAAAGTGTACAATTCAGTGGTTTTTAGTGTATTCACAGAATTGTACGATCATTATCACAATCAATTTTATAACAATTTGTCACCCCAGAGAGAAATCCTGTCGCCATTAGCAGCTATTCCCCATTTGTATTCAACCCCCTCCTCCCCTGCAACCTTTAGGAAACCACTAGTCTACTTTCTGCCTCTTTAGATTGCCTATTCTGGACATTTCTTATAAATGGAATCAAACAGTATGTGGCCTTTTGTGACCGGCTTTTTTTACTTAAAAGGTTCTTCCATGTAGCATGTATCAGTACTTCATTCCTTTTTATTGCCATATGAGATTCCATTGAATGGATATACTACATTTTGTTTATCCATTCAACAGTTGATGGACATTTGACTTGGTTTCATTTTTTAGCTATTATGAATTACGTTGCTATGAACATATAGAGAGGAACTTTTGAGATGGTTTTATTTAACCCTCTTATTTCATAGACAAGAAAACAGTGGTTTGGAGTGGTTTTGAAGTAACACAGCTAGGATGGGAACCCAGGTTTATCAATTCCAGTTTCCTCTTGACCCTACAGACTTAAGTTAACGTTTTGAAAAAGTGTTTGCTGGGCCGGCCCCGTGGCTCACTCGGGAGAGTGTGGTGCTGGTAGTGCCGCGGCCGCGGGTTCGGATCCTATATAGGGATGGCCGGGATGATGCTCACTAGTAGAGCGTGGTGCAGACAACACCGTGCAGAGAGTTGCAATCCCCTTACCGTCAAAAAAAAAAAAAGAAAGAAAGAAAAAGTGTTTGCCACCTGCATATTTTCCTGCCTGTCTATATTTCGTTGTTTTTTTAGCTTTTGGGTTTTTTTGGTGGTTGATCAGTAGGGGGATCCGAACCCTTGACCTTGGAGTTATCAGCACCTCACTCTAACCAAGTCAGCTAACTGGCCAGCCCTAAATTGTTGAGTATGTAGCAGTGTTGGCTTATTTATGAGGTTTGTAATTTGAACTGGAGGTCCAATCTGAGACCATTTAATGTGTAAATTTCTAATAGAAAGCATGCTAAATAATATAGTACTGTAGTTTATGTGATTACAATATTTTAAATACTCAATCTAAAGAATCCTTAGAAATCACAAAGCTGAAACCACATCAAAAGAAGCACAACTATTATTAAAATTCAGAATTTCAGCGCTGATTCATCATAGTGAATAAGAATGCACCAAGCATTCTCAACACTGTTGCTGAAGTGTACCTTTGAGGTAACAAGGGAGAAATAAAGGAGAGGAAAGACTCTTGCTGGAAACCTGTTTTCTTTTAGATATATCTTTCTGCCTTTCTGACACTTGGTAGGATTTTTTTTTTTTTTTTTTTTTTCTTAATTTGACTAGCTATATCGTGTAACTGCAATGTGGTATGGAGGGGAGGGAAGGTAACATTTGAGCTAGAGTGACCTTACAGCCATTTCTGTTTCTTTTCTCTGCTTCTCTTAAAATCTTCCAGCTGAAGGCATTAGGAATCCTCCTTAGAAGAGAGAGCTGGGTCGTTGTTCATTGTTCTGCCCAGTAATAAGACAGAGCCTGGTATATGGTGCAGTGAGAAGAGCACTAAACTGCACTCTGCATCTAATAAGCTGTGTGACTGTGGTCATTAGCTTTATTTACTCATCTGTAAAAAGCAGGTCATAGGTCTTTCCATTCGACCTCGCAAGTGCAATATGTGGAGTGAGGAGTAAGAGTCAGAGGCTATGGGAAGGTTTGACTGTCCCTTTATTCCCCCTTCCCCACATTGCTTCCCCTTGCTAGAATGTAAGCTCCTGGAAGACAGGGACTGGGGTTGTGTGTGTGTGTATGTGTGTGTCTCATAATAGTAAGTACCTCCCAATGTAGTCATGCTGGAGGAGACACAATGGTAAGCAAACAGACATGGTTCCTCTCTGACAGGCTTATGATCTAGTGGAGGGAGACAGGGATTAACCACGTAATCATAAATGTGTCCATCAGGTCAGGAAGAGAGCCATGAAGGAAAGGGCGCCACGTTGTGAGGGAGGGAATTCAGGGGGACCTCACTGGTCTTTGGGATGGGGGGCTTAGTAACTGTGGAATTGACTGTCCTCTCTTTGGGTCTGTTTTAGCCCTTGGTAGTTAGGGCATGTTACTTACTGGAATTCAGTTAGGAGAGCATAGATTAACCTCACTCAGGTGACTTTGGTTCAGGGCTTTATTGAAGACATGGTTTAGATATTTTTAAAAATTCACTTTTCTTGAGAAGAGCAATTTTTAAAAATATTCTCATTTTGGCGTTCTCTAATTTTTTGAATTGTTTCTGTACTTAGATGTTACTTTGTTCTCAAATTCTGAACCATGACATTTGGCTTATTTTTGTTTCCAGGAGCTTTTGATGGGAGGCCAGCAGACTATTTATTTATGCTTCTCTTTAACTGGATTTGCATCGTGGTATCCTTCAGTCTGTTATTTTGGGCCAGAAATAACCCAGTTTTTTACAGTTTGGGGGAAATAGACATTATTCTTTAAAAACTTCAAATTATAGTATTTGCATCTTTTGTTTACTACAGTTAATAATGAAGAATAATTAAAGTTCTTTTTAAAATCTGTAGTAAATCCTATAGCCCTTGAGTGATGCAGTCTCTCACCATTGCCTTTGTAGGATTTTTCCACATTTGGTTGAGTTTTATTACTGTTCCCTATTGTTCCCAGTTCTCTGTGTTCTCATGTGTGACAGCTTGTTGACTGAAGCACCAAGAGATTCTGTACCATGAGACAGCTTTTAAAATCTGTGATCCTTATCAGAAAATTAATTTGCAATCAGCATCCTTTTCTGATTCATTGCTGTCTTCCTCTTGGGGTAACAAATAGTAATTCAGTCCCTCAGTAAAGTACCCAGCTCTGAGACAGGACACAGTACATCTCTGCTTTTTTTAACCACAGCCGTCAGCAGCCTTCCGACGGAGGGCTGTTACAGATGGCAAGAGGAGCAGAAGTTGGTGAGCTCACAATTGCCTTTGGACTCAGCTTCCACTTAAACTTGGCCAAGAGCCAGAAAGTGTGACACTTTGGATGCCCTTTCCCATCCTTTAAGGGAAGAAAAAAAATTGTTTTGGATTTCAGCCATGCTCTAGAGTCCTGAATATGAATAAAATCATTATTTATTTCAAAGGGGACAGGCATCTCCATCCTCTATTTGAAGGAGAGATGCTGCAAAGCAGTGGCAAGGAGAGGGAAAGAGGATGCCAGGTGACCAAACTGTCATATATCAAAGCTGTTAATTTCCACCATTTTCTTGTCTTAGCATAGTCTAATGGAATACTCATAATGATGATTATTAGATTCCTTTGTGTTTTGGGATGTTTTAAGCAATCTGAACTATAGAAAAGTGTTTTCCTTCAGAACATTGGAATGAGATTAACATTTAAAAGGGGGAAAATAACCTATCTTGACTAGGTACAGAATGCATTGTTTATATCAGATCTTTAACTCTACCAATCAAGATTACTGGTTTAGCAATGGATATGCAGGTAAGTGTCCTTTTAAACTATCTCTTTGCCCTTTTATATGGCCATATTTACTTTTCATATTTACTATTATTGGCCTTTGACAGAAATTGCATTAACTGTGAGATTATGTGGATGTTTTGAAATTATAAAGTTATAGCTATTTTATTTTGAAGATCTTAAGTCAGCCAAAACCTTGAAGATCTTACATGACTTATCTAAATCATTGCTTTTCTTTCTCATTTCTGGCTTCTTTATTATGTTTGAACATTGAGAATAACGGTTATCCAGTGTTTTCTGGGCATGTCTGTGGATATGTATTTTTTAAAGATTGAGATTATATGGTAAGTAAAGCTTTGTTGCCTACTTTTTGCAAGCAACAGAGCTTACCTTGATATTTCTGAATCCATCTAAAATGATTGTGTTGTATTTTATTATAGGATTTTTTTAGCATTCATTGTATGATAAATTAAATAATAGCATCAATTTATCATTCTGGTCAGCTGAATTTCCTTTTGGGTTTTGAATACCCACATGAAAATATTTTTTGAAGAGGAGGGGTAAAAAGTAAAAAGCATAGTAGATTTATGCTAAGCCTCTTTTAGTGCCTCTGGAGCCTAGTTTTTACATGTTGACTTCTTTTGCAGTTGCTGATGATTCCTTTGATCATGTCAGTACTTTATGTCTGGGCCCAGCTGAACAGAGACATGATTGTATCATTTTGGTTTGGAACACGATTTAAGGTACTTTACCTTAGTTGGAAAAACTTCATTTATTTGTCTTTGCAGAAATCCCTCTTAAGCCCAGGGATGTACTTTCTGACTCATCCAGAAGAGGTCACTGCAGAGCAGTGTACTGTAGACAAGACCCTCTTTCCCCTCAGTCCCAGTTCTATTTCTTTAGCCAACCTGGAGGCCCTTGCTGACTGCTGTTACTTCTCCACTCCTTCTGTACCTCATGTCCCTCAGGGATATGTCCCTGAGTGATTTTTTGTGTGTGTGTGTGTGTGTGTGTGTGTGTGTGTGTGTGTGTGTGTGTGTAAGATACTCATGAAACCCCGTCTTTTAAAATCTGTTCTTATCCCTCTCTCACTCCCTATTATGAGCTTTACACTTGCTAAAACACATTGGTTTTTGCACCAAACACTTCCATCTATACCTTCTTTCACACTTTTCCACCTGTAACATCTTTTCGATTCTCTTCCTCATATAAATCATACCTATTCTTTTTTTTTTTCTCAATTTTATTTATATTTATTTTTGTCAGGTACAGTGTATTGTTTCAACACATGCATATACTGCACAGTTGAATCACTTACGGTAAATAGCATATCTACCCATTCTTAATTTTTGTTTGGACTGAACATATTTCCTGAGTCACCTGCCTGGAATTAGTCTTGCCTTTGGGCTTTTATAATACTTTGTGTTCCTCTGAATTACTTACCAAATTTAGCCTTAAGGTTGTTTATGTATAACCTTCTCTTTACTAGTTTTTGAAGTTCCTTGCAACTCCCTTTGCTCTGGGAGAGTGTGATTAGTTCAGAATGTCAATGTGTAATGAGTTAAAAATTCGAAGAAATTTTGTGAGATATGTAAAAGAAGAACCTAAAAAAGATGGGGTATTTTTAGTTCGTAACAATTTGCATGTTGAAGTCCTACTGTGTTTCTGTCATGGGCCATGTTTTTAGCACCACCCATAGGACGCTCATCTACTTTCTGAAGCAGGTTGTTAATATTAATTCAACATGGCATGTATTGCATCTGAACTATGTGCAAAGTACTCTGTCCAGTTATAAGTATACAAATAAGTATAGTTTTAGATAGGAAGTTTAAGTACAGTAGGAATGATTCTAGGTTGATCCAAGAAATTTTGCAGTGACCTTCCAAAGGATTTATATAAAGCCCTTGTCAATATATCGTTACCCATTTCAGTCCCTCTAGCAGGTGTATCCCCTTTAGGTGTGGCTATTCACATTTGTGTATACTCTTTCCTAGGCCTGTTATTTACCCTGGGTTATCCTTGGATTCAACTATATCATTGGAGGCTCGTAAGTGAGATTAGATTTATTTAATTAGAAACTAATCCTTGGAAAACTTCCATTAATCTTTATCTTCTTTCTCTAATTTTCATAAAGTAAAAAATCTCAGCATCGATGCATTAGAACCTTATACTTATGGAATAATTTTATTTTGATGTAACTGATTAAATTGCAGGGCTTTAAGCACTTTTAACATTGTGGTTATTTTGTTGTTTTGGTGGATGGCTGGCACAGGGATCAAACTGGATCTTGGTGTTATCAGCACCACATTGTAACCAGCTGAGCTAAACTCCCAGCCTTAAGCACATTTAACTTTGAATGGTTGTAATTTTGTTAGCTCATTGTTAGACACAGTATGCTTATATATGTGTGTGTTTGAATAAATATGTATTTCTGGATTCATTAACCAGATTGAGCAAACGTAGACCTAATTTGTGTCTGAGTTAACTCCTCTGACAGGTATGCATAAAATTACTGTCTTTTATTCTTAAGGCATTTCCAGAATGCCTTGGAAATTGCTCACCAGTCACAGAAATGCAAATTGTCAGATGGGAAGTAGTTTGTAAGTGGTTTGATAGTATAGAAGCTTGGGCCAAGCAGGGTTAAATTTCTAGTTTGTTGGTCTAGAATTAGAGCTGAGACTTAGGAAAACCTTTAATGTATCCCATCAGAATTTTAAACGGAAGATACCAAGATGCAGGTAATCTAACACTCCCATTTCTTATGCTATAAAATATTTTCAGTATTTTAATAGGTTTTAATGGGATGAGTTCTTCATATGTCTGACATATTTGCTCTGTGGGATCCTAACTTTTTCCTCATACTTATAGGGAGAAGTGAATGAATTGAGCAGACTAACTCTGTTTATAGCATAGCCCGTTCTGAGCTTGGGAAGGCTGCTCTCCCACCCAGGACGGCAGAGTGGGCGTAATTGCAGATGTTGGTTTGTCTCTAACAGGAATCATGTTGCAGGTGAAGACAAAGAAGGATATATAATAGTAAGAATGGATTTATAAAATCTTGAGGTGACCTATATGTAAGCCATGGGAAAAGTGAAGGTCAGTGTTTATTTTAGGATTACAGGGTGAAGGTCAGCTTTCCTAAGTGATCTCTGTGGTCCCTTACACTCAAGGATACAAGAAGCAGGAGAGAAGTACTTCATGGTTTCAGGAATGGGAGAGCAGGAATTTATTGTGCATCTTTTCCTTACTCCCATGTGTCTCTCTTAGTACCCTTAGTATTTGCCTGCATTTTTCACATTTAATATTCATGACTGAAAGCATTCAGAAACTTGCTTTTCAACTTCCCTAGACTCTTGAGGCAGGAAGTAGCAAAAACAATATTTTGATGATGGACTGGGGCTTGAAAGAGATGGCAGAGGGTTGCTGGCCTTGAAGAGCAATGGGCCTCATTGGTTTAGCAGGACCGATCTTCCCTCTCCCTCGGAATGTATTTGCCACTCAGACTACAAAAGGGCTCATTGTGGAGCTGTCATCGACACCCAGGGACTGTGAATGGGCTGCAGTGAAGGATCACTTCCCTTATGCTATTCGTTAAAACTTGGTGCATCTCACTTTATTGCCTGAATGTCTTTAATCTGGCTCTCTTTTTGCAGGGTAATCAATGAGCTAATTGGAAATCTTGTTGGACATCTTTATTTCTTCTTAATGTTCAGATACCCAATGGACTTGGGAGGAAGAAATTTTCTATCCACGCCTCAGTTTTTGTAAGTATTTCCCCCCACTTTAACAGTCATTTTACTTCCTGTGTTCTTATTTATCCTGATAAGAGTTCCCTGAGGAGTAGGAGTTACCTCTCTGTCTAATGGAGAAATGTGAGCCAACAAATGACTTACCCTAGTCACATACTCACAGGAAACCAGAGATCAAAGCCTCAGCTGAGTCTCCTTCATGGCACCCTTTTAGCCAAGGACCATTGGTGACTGAATTCAGACATCTCAAGAAGCATAGCAGCCCTGCTGAGCAGGCTAGGGCACCTGATGCAACTCCAGTGTGCACAGCAGTGGGCTGGGGGATGGGCAGAGTAACAGAATAATGGTGTTTTCTTGAAGCACCAGTTTTACCCATGATCTTGGCTGAGAAAGGGGTAAGTTAGCTTATTGTTAAGTACTTTTAAACATTTTTATATTAAATATTACGGAATTGAAATTTTATAGGACTGTTTAAAGTTAAAATGAGACACTCGAGGTTTGTATAGTCCTGATGCCCTGGGGATATATGCTCATTCTTTATCTACTTTTATGGTTTTCTAAAGTGAGAAGACCAAGGGCAACAGCACTGATGTCTGAATCCAGTTCCCTTCCTATAACAGTTTTGGTATTGGGAAAGTTATTTAATAAAATCTTCAAGCTTCAGTTTGCAGGTCTGTAAGTTGGGGGGAAGCCCCTGTCTCACAGGACTGCATGAGGTAAAATATACTGTTGGGAGCACAATAGTGGGTACTTAGTAAGTAAAAGCTACTTGCCATATTCCTATAGTTGGGGGTGGGGGTGGGATTTTGATGAGCTGAGAAGAGGTGCTCACACACTTAAGCATGTGAGTGGTTATGACCATTCTGTCAGTGAAGCAAAAGGCTGTTGAAGAAGGGACCAGTTAAATCACCATCTGGGTGTCTCAGCCTGCCTGACAATCACGCCTAATCTCATGTCGGGGATATGCAGTAATAGCTTGCATTTAAAAGCTTAAAAAAAAACCCTTTCACATCTTGTTCATTTGAGTGTTCTGCAGTTCTGTCATTCTTCCAAGGGGTCAGTGAGGGCAGTAAAGCTGAGTAACTACCCCCCCCACCCCCATTTATAGGTTAAGGGTATGTTTTTGAAAGACTTTTAAATTGTGATCTATAATATACAAAGAAGTACAGTGTTGTTGTTGCATGTATGTTTTTTTCTTTAAGAGAATAAAAAGAAACTTGTTCTCTTCTGAGCCTTGGGTTGCCTTTAGGCTAAAAAAACAAATGACCAATCTGCTTTCTAATTATCAAAGGACATAATAACAGCAGGTTTGGATTTTGGATTTAGGTTTATCAAGTAGGATGGCAGATGCATCAATTAAAAAAATCTTGGTGCTTTGGGGGATAGCCAACAGTTATTTTACTTTAAATGGCCATATTCTGACTTAACGGCTTGTAGATATTTCTTAATTGTGGGCAACAAAGTATTCAAGATTCTAGTGTAAAATCAGCCCACACTGGAGCTTGCCTTTCACTTGAGCTTTCTCTGTTGGTGGAAGTCCTTCTGTTAAATTTTGCATAAAGATCAGATGACAAACCGTAGCTCCTTGCAAAGCAGTAACTGCTTTGAAATTACCATAAATTTTTGTTGATTATGTATAATTGGGTGTTTTTTTATTCTAATTACTTGCATTTAATTTCACTATCTGCTTAAGCAGTGGAGATGGCTTCCATATTGTCTTAGACTAAATAGCAGAGCAAGACAGCTCTAGTGTTGCCTTTTTTAAGTGTTCTATTTTTTTATGTACTTGGGAGGAATATTGTACCAGATGTCGTGGATGTTGAGAAACCAGCGCTTGGAAATACATTTTTATTTAATGATAAAGCTGTACTTGTTTAAAAGGGAGGAGAGGTGAGTTGTATAATTGTAGGATGTATCGGTATTCTGTATTCCATTCAGAAAAGTAGTTGTATGTATCTTTTTCTCTTCTGTACCCACTTAATTTTCTGTTTAAAGGGGCTATTGTTTTGGGGGGGAAGGAGTTCAAAGGTTTCAAGGTGGTGTAAACAAGTGAGAACTCTGGTCACCAACTGCTGTTCCATCCCGAATAAGATGCATGGAGTGTAGGAAGTAGTGCAGGGTGCAGGCTCCGGAGCCAGGCTGCCTGGGTTTGAGTCCTGACTCACATTGGAAGAGCTTCACGATTGAAAATGGACAGTAGTAGTGCCTACCTCATAGAGTTGTTGTGAAGATCAGATGAATTTATAATCGTGCAGCACCTGGTGTAAGATAAATGCTCATTGAACGATAAGTTTACATAGTAGCTGCTTTAGTATAAGGTTGTTCTCTTCAGGCTTTCTTGCTGAGGGCAAGTCACCTGTCATGGCTTACTCTTGGTGCCAAGAGGGGTTTCAACAGGGGTATCAGATCATACTCTCTGCCTTCCAGCAAAATTAAACCTTAGGATCTGGAAAATGGAATACGTTTAAACACATCCTGAGATGTTATAGTCAAGGACAGGAAACAGTTGGAAAATGCTATTGAGTGGATAGATTTGGGGGTTTAAGTTTTCTTAGCTATTCTGTGACTCTGAATTTATTATTTTATAAGGTGGGAAATCATCTAACCTTTTTGGCCTCAGCTTTCCCACCATCTAGGGGAGATGGGAAGAATGCAGTTAGAGGAGAGGTTATGAATAAACTTTAAAAACCTCCAAGACATAATGCCTTCTTCCCCACTCTCCCTTGATGGACTCAGCTGAGAGTCTCTTGTGGCTTTGTCCTTTGAAAGAGAATTTACTTTGTATCCTTTGATCCAATCTGATTTATATTTAGATACACCAACGTCAGTGCTTTCTGGTTGTTGAGCTGGTGGGTGTAATATTTTTGTTCTCACACTGTTCTGCATGAATTACTTTTCTAATCAGAAAAAAAAGAGTTTAAAGTGTGAATTTAGCTGAAACCTTAATAAATTTAAGAAATATGAAAAGCAACTGCCATCTGTGTCGAGGTCATTGAGCTAAGTGCTGAAAAGGCAATGTTAAGTAAGACCTAGTAGTCCCTGACAGATGCTGTGGAAGCGCCAAGAGAGGGAGATGTGCTAAATGGTCAGATAATTGTGTGGCAATGACATTGTTCTCTTTTTTCCCTTTGTTTCCCCTCTTTCTGCTCCAGGTACCGCTGGTTGCCCAGCAGGAGAGGAGGGGTGTCAGGATTTGGTGTGCCCCCTGCTAGCATGCGGCGAGCCGCTGATCAGAATGGTGGAGGTGGGAGACACAACTGGGGCCAGGGCTTTCGACTTGGAGACCAGTGAAGGAGCAGCCCCTGGCCCACACACCAGCTGCTCCACTCAGATGACGTTTCCTCCCAGTGCTGGGTGTGCTTAACAACCAAGTTATAGCTAACGCTGTTGGACCTGACCCACACTGAATGTGATCTTTCAGTACAAGACAAAATTTTTTAAATCCTGAAGAAAAATATAAGTGTTCCTCAAGTTCCATGATTCTCATTCAAGTTCTTACTGCTATGAAGAACAAATATCAACTGTGCAAATTTCGAAACTGACTATATTTTTTGGTGTCTTCTCTTCTTCCCTTTCTGTCTGAATAATGGGTTTTTAGCAGGTTCTAGTCTGCTGGCACCGAGCTGGGCATCTGGGTTGGGCAAAGGGTTGGGTAACCAAACCTTTTCAAAAGGACTCTTATCTGTTTCTTGCACACATGCTCCCTCCCACTTTTCCCAGCCCCCAAATTTGCAACTAGAGAAGGTTGCCCATAAAATTGTCCTGCCTTTGACAAGCTCTCTTATTTATTGACTTTTGCCAAGGCTTGGTTGCAAAGAACTCATTCGCACAGTTTTTTCCCCTTTGGTGGCAGGACTGTAACAATAGGGAAGAAGACTGAAGCAGTGGATGAATAGCTTGCTCAGCTTTTGGAATTGCTGTGACCTGACATCAGTTGCAACCATTTGCCACCTCTTCAGATGTTTTTATAAAAAAGCACCACTGAGTCGGTGAGGGCCACAGATTGGTATTAATAAGGTATGAGGGTTGTTGCTAGGCATTTTTTTCCCTAAGTTAAGTGATCAAAATTGTAGTGGAGTTGCACCTAACATGGGGGGTAAGTTTAATCCATGGTGGACATAATCCCTTTGTGTTTTGTATATAGGGCATACTGGCTTTGTGTCCCAGAGTGGTTGGATTGTGTTGTATTGGGAGGTTCCAAATCACATTGGCCACAGCAAGATGCTCTCTTTGAGAGGCTCCTGGATGTTGATTGCATTTCATTATCATTCTGGATGTATGTTTGTTGAGTAAGGTGGGAGAACCTCATACCCTATTTAAATTGTCTTTTTTTTGCTCCCTGCCCTGTTTTTGGTGAAGTGTTTTAGTTAATTGTGAGGAAGGTGTAGCTCCTGTGTGTGTAGATCATTTTTTAAAGCTAACTTAAGCACACCTAAGTGAATCACACATAATTTTGGTTTGTAATGATTTTAGAATCATTTGTGTTTGAGGGTCTTTATTATTTTGAGTCATGAATGTACAAGCTCTGTGTATCAGGCCAGCTTAAATACTCACCAGTTTTATTCATGGGTGGGCTTTTTCCATCAGAGCTTGGCTCATCACCAAATGAAGTTTTTTGAAGGCTATGGTGTTTCGCACAGTTATTTTACTTTGTTTTTATTCTGAAAGCAGACTGTGAGTAGTAGTCAGGTGACTACTGTACTTTGAGTCAGCTAAAAAGGCTTTGAGCATTTTGATTAGTTTCTTTTCAAGAAACGTGCTCTACACAGTATGACTATTCTTTTCCCTACTCTTAAACATTGATGCGTGTTATGTTAGGAAATGGGAATTTGAAACAGCTCCTTATTTTTAATAAAGTTTGTTTGTGTGTACCTCTCCATACTTAATTTATATGATAGAATAGTAGGTGGGGAGAGTCTGAATCTTCACTGTCATATGTTTTGCTGTTGAGCTGTGGCCACAATAAAATTTACTTGTAAAGTTTTAGAAGCCATTGTTCCTGTTATGTTGCATGTGTACTCACTGTACAGGAGTGGAAACTCATTGTATGTGTAAGAAGATTCTAAGGGTAGGTGAGCTAGAGTCTCTTATGTGCCCTCTTATCAACTCCACTGTCTGAGAGCAGTAGTTTTTCTAAAGGTTTCCAGGAGTATTTAGAACTCTTCTGTTCAAGGCAAAGTGTTCATTAAATTCTTCCTCTTAGACACGGCTAGGAAACTAATCATTTTATTGATCTTTTCTGGATTGCCTATCTTTCTGGAATAATTTTACCAAAACAAGCTATTTGAGTCTTGACTTGGCAAGATAAGACATGACAGTGGATTCTCTTTATGAATAATAAAAAAAAATACTTGTTTTGTACAGATGATTCCCCTTTTTGTACTGAATCCTTTCTATTGGTAAAAATTGTAAATTAAAACGAACAATTTGAAGGTTGTCTGTGTTAAGTTTACATATCCCTGCTCTGCTGTCTCTTAGATACTATGTAGTTTATGCAACCAGTCATCTCTTGATGAGCATTTAGGAAGAATTTAGTGTTTTTTGCTATCAGAGTGACATAGCACACATTTTTGTACAGAATTCTGTTTATGTGTTGGAGAATATCATGGTTAATTCATGGAAACAGAATTCCTGGCTTTTCATTTTAATGAAGCAGGATGCTTCTGAACTTTGGGTTAGAAGTCGTATCTGATTGTAGTATGCTGGATGGCATTTCTGTAGCTTCTACCCGTGGGTCTGAGTCCTGGAACTCTATAGAATTAGTTTAATCCCTTTTCCATGTAAGACCCATAGAGACTAGAAAGCAGGTGCCATGGCCTTCCTGAGACTTTTTTCCTGGAGGGTGAACCATCCAAGACTGTATTCCGGGCCTGCAAGGCCGACTTCATTCATCACAAGGTGGGGCAATGAGAAGCAGCAGGGCCGTGCATTTCTCTTCTCTTCTGGGGAAGCACCAAAATGATAGGAGAGATCCTGCTTATTTTGAAGGACAGCACACTGCCAATATCATTGTATCCTAAGCTACCTTTTGAATAACACTGATGATAATGTTGCAGTTGCCAACATCTTTATTCATTGCTAACTCAGTTTCTGAGGTTCCTTTTATATTTTCAGCAGTAACTTAATACTCTGAATAACAAAGCTTAACCTTTGGAAAAAGTTCCTCCTCTATTCCTGTACTTTTCACTTGTATCTTCTAAGGCTGGGCTAAGCAAACATGCTTTTACTGGCAATTTACTTGTTTGCTTTCCAGAGTGGCTCTGTTGATTTGAATTGCAGTGCGGGGAGGGGGATTCCAGGTCCTGTGTTTCCTTATGTGTGTGGTTTAAGCCCAGGGTGCTTTTCCACATGCTCCCCTTATCACTTCAATTCTGTTTGTTAGGGTAGGAATCCCATGTTCAGGGGCACACCTGGGCATTGAGCATTAATGTGACAGGTACTTTATGAATAATTTAAGCCTCCAGTCTGTGGTGTTTTAATCTGGTTATAATGAGAACCGTTTGAGACTTAAAAAATGCAGATATTTTGCATCGTTCCCATTACACATATTTTTAAAGCTCCCAGTGATTCTGATAATCAGCAGAATTTGGGAACCAGTATATAAGCCAGCTTGTGAAATAGGTGGTATTATCCCCATTTTCCAGAGAAGGAATCTTAAGACTCAATAAGTTACTTGATTAAGATCAAGTAGCTAGAAGGTGCCAGAAGCAAGATATGAACCCAAGTTTGAGTTAAGGCCTTTGCTGCAGCTTTTCAGTTGAATCCAAAGCAAATACAAACGATATGGTCTATTGCAGAGTATGTTCTTTCTTCTGAGTTCGACACCTTGTCCCATTGTAGGGACTCAATTTGTTGACTAAACTAACCACAAGTAATTGCAATACAACTTGACAAACTGCCAGAATAGAAATAAGTAAAAAATGTCTTGGACAGAGGAACTTGGTCTTGAAAGACTGACGGGCAATTCCAGCCTGAGATAGGGGAAAACCATTCTTTCTAGGAATAGGAAATGGCAAGGACAGGAAATTTTGGGAAGAGCACTGTGTGGCTAGATGTGTAGAATACATCTAGGGAGTGGCAGGGAAAGAGGCTGGGAAGGTAGATGGGGGCTTAATCTTGAAAAGCTTTTGTGTCATAGTTTGAACTTCAATCTGTGGGCAATGGGGAACCATTGAAAAGTTTTCACATTTGTTCTTTTAAAAAGTAACTGGCTGCAGCATGGGGAGTAGGGGAGAAGGCTGGGGAGAGGAGCAGCTGAAGATAAGAGGACCAAGTTTTGTGCTGATTGCTGTGGGGCAGATTTAAGGTAAGGGTTGGCCTGAGCTAAGACAGTGGGATTGGGGGCTGGATTGGAGAGACCTCTCTGAGAGAATTGCTAGGACTTAATGAGGAAGTGGAGGGCTATGTGAAGGGGTTTCCATTGGATATCAGGGCTTGAAGTGTGTTTCCCATAGAAACAAGCTGGGTAAGTGCTATTTATGGATATCGTTGGTGCAGCACACAGTAGATAATTAGACGCTGGTGGACCAGCCTGGAAACCTAGTCAGTACTGGTAAGTGTATTTCTGTGGAAAAATACGTTATGAGCTACAAATCCCTCAGCTTGAAAATGAAATTTTAGATCATGATCTCTTCCTGAAATGGAGACAGCTTTGCAGAAGGCCCCAGTGGAGGAGAAGCAATTCTCTTGATTCCGTCACCATCCTGCAGGGCCCAGCTTAAACATCATTTCATCAAATAGAGGCCTATCTAGACCCGAAGGCAAGGTTAGATGTCTTCCCGTGTGGCCTACAGGCACCCTGATCTCTGCTTTCTGACACTCATTACACCTGTAATCATTTGCTTAGTGTGTCTGTCCCACGATCTGTAAGCATCATTAGCGCTTTTTTCATGGCTGTATCCTAGTGCATAGCGCAGGTTTGCCACATATAGGTGCTTATTATGTGTTTGATGCACTGAACCGAAATTTCGGCTAGAAAATAAGTTGGATAGGAATTTGGCCTGCTTAGGGAGAAAGCTAATGGCCTGGTCTCCCAGGAGCATTAAAGGATTTTGTTGTTGTTATTCACATAAGGAAATCGTAGCTCCCTGAAACAGGATATGAGAAGAGGTTGGAGATAACGGGAAGAATGGACTCAAAAGTAAAATACTTTTTTTTAAGAAAAAGCAAAGCAGCTTCTGTCTACCATGTGTAATGGTGTGAGCACTTGGGCTGATTTGGGCAAAAAGAGACTTGGTACAGACTGAAGGCGAGTGAGAACATTTGGGAAGATTAATTGAAGGTATAAATTTAGCTTTCTCTCCCCTGAGGAATTCCCCTGTGGCCTGTACAAATGCACATGTATTTAGAAAGAAGAAACCCCTGCCATGTCATAGGGGCCAGAGAGACCCACAGGGAGTGCAGAATTGAATTTTGGTCGTAGGTGTAATGGTCATTTAAGAAATGTTTACTAAGCTCAGTTCGTCATTTGAAGCCTTAACCTGACCCAGATGAATCTGATATTCTTTCTCTTCTCTGTCAGTGTGTTGGCCTTTTCCTGATGGCTGGCAGTGATACAGTAAGTGTCGTCGTTAATTAAGGGCACTCACTGTTAGCTTAAGGGAACCTTTGGGTTTTGATCTTAACTGTCTTGTTATAGAAGTAGTAGACCTGGCTGTAAGAATATAAGATACATCTGTCCCCACAGCCAGGCTCTTATTCACCTCTAGGTCTGAGGTTCTTCCCTGGAGGTGCCCAGACCCCTTACTGAAGAGGAAGCATTGGGATTTTTCATGATCGCATGCATCAGGTAGGGTTCTTTGATTGCAGGTACCCAAAAAGGACTCTGGCTAAGTTAAGCAAGAAGGGAATTTATTGGAAGGAAACAGACTAGCTCACAGATTCCAAGGACCTCCTGAGAAACCTCACATGAAAAGGGGACCAAGGATCCAGAGAGCAGGGATTGATCTCACCACATCTCTCGCTGGGCTTAACCAGCTCCACCTTTGATTTTGTTCTTGTATCTCTCCCTTTAGGATTCAACTCTCGAGTCTTATTGGCCTAGCTTGGACCTTGTGCCTCCCCTCTGGCTAAGAATTCAGGGAAAAACTAGCCACTATAGGGGAGAGGTAATTTTCCAAAAGCAAATCAAACTGCTTTTGCCATAAGAGGGAGGAAGTGGATGCTGAATGTCTAAAAAGCCCCCCAGCACACTACAGTATGTAAATCACATGTTTAGCCTCCTGGGAGGGGCCTCTGGCTCTCTGGCTTTGCTTTTTTCCAACTCAGAAACAAGACAGTATTTTCTCCCATCTCCTTTTTCTGTCTCATCTACTGAGCATTAGTAAGCAATGTACGTTTAGCTGAAAATTTTGTGGGGAGAGGGTGAAAAGGGTTGATGTTGAACATCACAGCAAAAGTGACCCCTCACTGGAGAGCAGGGACTGTCTTTCTGGTTTCCCATGTCATCCCCAACACCTAGCTCAAAGCTTGGCACACATTGGCTTTTTGAGATAAATATTTGTCAAAGGAATGAATACATTTCATAACCTAAATTCTTTTTAGCTATCAACTGGCTTCCTGCCTTTCTCTCCATTCTTCCCCCATGTGGCCTTTCCAATCCCCTTTAGCGTCTTGGTCAATTTAATTCTGGCCCCAAATCTCTACACTCAGTAAAACAAAAGCCTTGCAGTTAATCAGACCTACCCACCTTAGAAAGCCTCGTCAAAGTTTTTCACTGGATACAAAGCAAGACTCTTAAGTCAGGGAAGCAGGTGATTCTGCTAAAAAAAAATTCTGGCATGCTCCCTGTAGTGGGTTAAATGGGGGGTGCCAAATGATATGTACATGTCCTAATTCCCAGATCCTATAAATGTGACTCTATTTGGAAAAAAGGATCTTTGCAGATGTAGTTAAGGATCTTGAGATGAAGAGGTCATCCTGGATTATCTGGTGGACTCTGAATCCAGTGACAAGTCTTCTTAGAGACACGCGGAAGCTTAGACAGAAGAGAAGAAAACGCAGACACACAGAGGCAGAGATTAGAGTGATGGAGACACTAGTTAAGCAAACCAAGGAACTCCTGGAGCCACCGGAAGCTGGAAGAGGCAAAGAATAGAATCTTCCCTACAACTTTTGGAGGAAGTGTGGTCCTGCTGACACCTTGATCTCAGACTTTTGGCCTTCAGAACTCTAAGAGAATAAATTTCTATTGTTTTACATCATCAAGTTTGTGGTAATTTGTTACAGCAGCCCTAGGAAACTAACACATCCCCTAAAGTACTGTAATAACCTCCCAGCTGTCTTCTCCCAAATCCTCCAATGCAGCGTGCACCTTTCTACCTCTCATACCTGGAGCAGGCTCAATCCTATCTCTGGCCTAACCAGGGACATTGGTGACCATATTTCTTCCCTTCAGGTGAGCAATTCAAGCTCTCCCCAGCACAGAAAGAAAGGTTGAGCACCATTGTCCCCCGAGCTAAGGTAGCCTGGAGGCATTTCTTCTCTGAGCCTTGAAAAAACTTACAATAATTTAGAAGCTGACAGCCAGGTTTCTCTTTGCATCCCAGTATCAGTCTACTTTTGTCATAGACCACTGCCATTCACAAAATATTACAAGAATGGAATTTTGGGTTTCTTATAGAAGCTCAAAGATCCTTTAGGCCAGTGGGTACCTAAAAGATTATCTAAATAAAAGATTTTAAAACTTTTTAGACAGAACTCTTTGCTCTAATGAAATCTCAAATCTTAATAAGTAAAAGACAAGTGAAGCTGGTCTAAATTGGGAAGGAAGAGGGGTCACGGCTACTGTTGTTTCGACTGCAGCCCAATCACCATTCTTTAACAAATCCCATAAAACTCACCTGGCTTCTGTTGTTAAAAAGGATAGTTTTTTCTTTCTAATTTGGCTTTATTTCTTGACCATTGCTGCAGAGAATAGTTCTTTTCCTAATCTTTGTTGTTTTTTTAGGGGCCCATAAGTAACTCTCTCCTTTTCCTCCTCAGTGTGGAACCAACTGAGAGATAAACACAATTCTTAGGTGGAGATCAAAAGTTAGCTTCATTGCTGAGAAAGGCTATTGGAACATATAACTTAGGAGTGTACCATATGGACTTCCTAAAACTGAACCCCAGAAATTGAAAGGCTCCCCTGGCCACTGGCCCAGCTAGGCAAGACAGTGTTTACTGCTGTGAGCTTACCATGGGAAGAGCAGAGAAGGCGGCTTCCGGAGTCCAGCTAGCTTTACAAGGACTGAGCTCAGTTCCTTCATATACTTACCAATCACGTAAGTCCTCCCCTTGGGAGAAAAATGAAGTTTCTTATTTACTCTTCCTGTTTGGGAAATTGCCTCTTGTTGGAAATGCAAGTAGTGAGGAGTAAGTATTTCTCCCTAAGAATGTTCACTTCCATTCCCATTTACAGGACAGAAGGTACTACTTGGAGACCCACGACTCAAGTAAGGCATATTGTATATTAATTAGTCAGAGAGTCAAGTTAGGTTAACAGCTGTAACAAACAATCTCCAAATCTCCATCTCATATCACAACAAAGATATATTTCTTGTTCAAATCACAGTCCACTGTGGGTAAGAGGGTGGGATGGTGGGTGTGAGGGTGAGGATGGGAAGTGAGGTGGGGGCTCTCTGCTCCATGTGGTTATTCAGGGACTCAGACTCCTTTCATTTAGTGCAGAAATTTTTAACTTTTGTGCAATGGTAAGAACTATCAGTGGCTCCACCATCTCCCAGGACCACAAGAGTCCTCCACTAAATTCTTCTCAAGTGGTGAACAGAATGAGAAAGAGCAAGGGAGGATTGTGCAGGAGGTTTTAGGGGCCAGGCTGAAAATAGCAAACATCAGTGGCCAGCACTCATCACGTGGTCCCAGCTCACCACAAGGGAAGCTCAGAAATGTATATCTTCCTGTGTGCATTGAAGGAAAATCAAATGAAGTTGAAAGAACACAAAACATTGTCTCAGCACAGTATCGCATTCACATAAATAAAATCCAGCCAACAAAAGCAATTATACAGCAATTCAAATCTAGGAGAAGTCTAAAGAGCAGATCCATTTACAATGCTGCTGCTTTTTTGTTTGTATATTTGTTTTGGCAGCTGGGTTGCTGCTTTTTAAAGAAACAATATATTTTATAAATTTTAAATAAACATTCGGAAAATTGCACAAATCATTAAGTGTGCAGCTTGATGAATTTCTACACTGAATACACCTGTGTAACTAGCACCCTGATCAGAATAGACAACATCATCAGCCCCCCAGAAGCCCTCTTGAACCCCCTTGCAGTCACCAACCCCCCCAAGTGAGCACTATCCTGACTTGTGACCCATCTAGATTAGCTTTTGCCTATTTTTGAATATTCTAAAAATGGAATCATACTATACATAATCTTTTGTGTCTTCTTTTATTGAACATCATGTTTGTGGGAGTCATCCATGTTGCATATAATTGTAGTGCTTTCATTCTTGTTGCTATGTAGTGTTCCACTGTATGAATACACCGTAATTTATTTATCTGTCTACTGTTGATGGGCATTTGGGTAGTTTCAGGATATAATGAACAGTGCTGCTATAAACATCTTAGTATACATCTTTGGTGAGCATATGGATGTGTATCTCATGGGTTTATAGCTCCCATACCTGATTCTTAGAAGTGGGATTGTTGGGTCACAGAGTAGGAACACGTTCTGCCATAGTAGAAAACATCAGGTTTCCAGAGTGGTTTCACCCATCTACAATCCCCCAGTGGTGTGGTGTATGAGTGTCTCCTCCTTCACCCCATGTATCCTTATTTATTTATTTTTTTTGGTGGCTGGCCAAACCCTTGATCTTGGTGTTATAATACTGTGCTCTAACCAACTGAGCCAACCAGCCAGCCCCCATACTTCTTAAAAATCCTCATTCTGCTTTGCTTTATTTTTTCTCTCACACCTGAGGCCATGCTCGAGTTCCTGATTCCCCACCTGCAAAAAAACTCCTCCCTACACCCAAATCTTTGAATCTCAACTTTTCTCCCCAGCTCCTTTTACTTCCTCACCTTGAGTTTGGTCACTCCCAGCCCATTCTCTCGATTCTGCCTTCCCCAAACTTGGAGATAGGCCTGGCCAGACAACTCTCCTCGGGAGGAAGTGGAGGCCAATGGTGGGAGGCGGAGGGGAGTAGGGACTGACTATGCAAAGATCAAATTTCCTTTAGAGATGTGGTGGGGAAGGAAGCTGGCAACATGCACTAAATAATTTTTGTATCTGTCACACAGAGAAAGGGAATTAAAGAAAAACCCTTAAAAATCATTAAGATGAACAGTCTGGAGGAGTGCAGGATCTTATTAATATTCAAATCCTCCTGGCCTGTGATCAGAGTCAGCACTGGAGGGGGGAGGCAGGGAGGGATGGAGCAGGGCCTGCTGCGAGGGAGGGTGCTGCGCAAGGGCACCGCGAGTGATCCTTGGGACCTGCAGTGCTCTTGCCGAAGGTCAGTGGTCACAGCTCTGACTCCTCCTGCGGCTGGTCCTGATTAATGTGCAGCAAAGGAGGGTGCTGAGGTGGGAGCCGGCCTTCCCAACTCTCATGAGAGATACATAATCATTAATCAACATTACTGGGCCCCACTCAGACTAAGTGGCCTCTTGTGATTAGGAATGGGCCCTTGAAAAATAAAAACGCAGTCTTTCAGCATTTCGAGTATTTCGAGTGTATGCATTTGACAATGGCTTTCTTGATAGCAGTAGGGGGTGAGGAGGGGAGCTTGCTGTGGGGCTGTGTCAGAGTGTGTGTGTGTGTGTGTGTGTGTGTGTGTGTTAGGGGTGTAGGCCTGGCTTCGGGGCCTGAGGAACACAGGCAACGTGAGGAGTGGTGGGTCTGGCCCTCAGGCAGGCAGCCCAGCTGCCTCTGTCCACTATGCAGGGTGAATCCCAACAGGCACTTTTCTCTGGGCAGCAGCTGGAACCCCAGGAGGGCGAGGGCAGCTGGCACCGGGTTCCCTCTGGGTCTTCCGAGTTACACATTCACAACACACCGACAGTGCCAGAATTAGAAGAAAACAATCCAGCCCTCACTTCAAGATAGGAAGGACAGCTCCCACTTCAGGAGGCTACTGTGAGAATTAAATCAGGTGATGTGTGTAAATCATTGACTCCCCTCAGAAATGTTAGTGCCCCTTCATGGCCACGAGCTCTTTTAATTCCCCCAATCACCCTGTGAGGGTATTATCGTCCCCATGTTGTTGAGAATGCTGAGCTCAGGCAGCCAGTGGCTCCCCTAACCTGTTAGTTGCAGAACATAACCCCCCACCTTCTGCATATATTCAGTGTGGACCGGGTAGCTGGCAGACCTGTGAGTAGAGCTGACACTGCCCTTTACCAGCTCTGTGACTTGGAGCGAATTATTATACCTCTGTGAGCCTCAGCTTCCTCAATTTCATAAAGAGAAGGACGGGACTCACCTCTTAAGATTACTGTGAGAACTCACAGAGCTAATGTTGGGTGGCATTTGGGACAAAGACTGTCCACAGCAAATATTTGTTCCTCTGCCTTCTATCCCTTCTCTTCAGATCAGTCATCAGTCTGATACTCACAACAGAATGTCAGGTTGGTGTTGTCGTTACAGATGAGGAGACTGAGGCTGGAGGATGTAGTGACCCTGATCACTCTGCCATGTCCCACTGCAGTGAAGCAGCAGGGACCTCACTTAGCACCAGCCTGACACTGATATGGTGTTAACGATAGGGGATGCTGTAGGCTCAGACAGTCATCCTCAAATCCCACCTTTAGAAATGATTTTACTTGCTTTAAAGCCAGTTTGAGGAAACATTTGCCTAAAAATCACGGTTTTTCCCTATAAAAATCTGAATTGACCCCAGTTCTGCTTCCCTTATATGACTGTCTACCACTCCAATGCACAAACAAGACATATAAGAATGCTGATAGCAGCATTACTTGTGATAAGTGTAAACCAGAAACAACCCAGTGCCAACAACAATAGAATAGATAAATTGTGGCTTACTCTTACAATGGAATACTATATAGTCATGAACATGAACAAAGTACTGCCACAGAAGGAGGGACATAATGTTGAGTGAAAGAAGCCATATGCAAAAGACTACATGATTCCATTTACGTGAAACTCAAGCATAGGTAAAACGAATCTATGGTATTAGCAGTCAGATCAGTGACTATACTTAGAGAGGGGAGGCAGTTACGGCAAGGGGGCAGTGGCAGGGCATCTGGGGTTACTGGTAATGTTCTACTTATTGACCTGGGTTCACTATATGAAAATGTATTGAGCTGCATACTCATGATTTACATACTCTTCTGTAAGGACATTACACTTTAGTTTTAATGTTTGTTTAAAAAGATTATTGAGTAACTGAGAGAATCATTGGGCAGGCTGGAGGATGAGGCTCCAGGCTGAGATCCTGGGAATAATGCTCATACTCTGCTGCAGAATTGGTCCGATGACAAAATGGCCACCACCAAGCAGCAGATGTCATAGTGGCACCGCTGTGGCTGCTTTTGCACCAGGAACTCGTTGTGATTCAAGTGTGAGCACAGCCCCAGCCCCACGGCCCCTTCTCCAGTGAGGACCAGCTTGGCAAGCACTGCCACCTCCCAGAGCATGGCTGGGGCAGGTGGCTTCTCTCCTCACGTGGCCTGCTTCCACTCCCATGACTCCTGCAGGCCTGCTTGATCTGGGGAGCTGATGCCACTCCTAGCTGCCAGGGAGGCTGGCAGAGTGAGAGCCCTGCTTCTATTTTGGGATAAAAGGCAGGCACTCCTCAAATGAATAATACTGTCAAAATGTGCAGGAGAGCCAGAAAACATGACAAAGGTCCTCTGTGCTATGTTAATGCTACCAAGGGCCTTTTGGGGATGTTGCCTTACTCCCGAGCAGCCCTGATGGTGTATCACATGTTGTCTGTCGGTGTTCAGCTCCCTCCCTGCACTTCTGTGCTGTTTCCTGTACCACCAAGACTGAGAAACTCTGTTTTACAGACTCCCTTGCTTGTCAGCTTGCTCCAGGTGATCTTTGTGAACGAGAGGCAGTGGGGGCAGATGCTCAGAAGGCGGTGGAAGGCAGAAGGAGCTCTTCCCTGTGCTGGTGTCTGTGGAGCCTGGGCTTGTGGGCTCTGGCTACTGCCACGTTCCTTCTCTCGCCCCTTCTGCCCTCCTAACACTTGTAGCAAGTTCTCTGTGGTTACCCTCAGCCTGTTTTCCTGATAGAGGTGGATAATACCCATGGGCATCCAAAGAGTCGTGGGGCAAGGGCTTAGATATGTGCATGTGAGCACAAGGCAAGAATTGAGCCTTTCATGTCACACTGAGGGGGAGGACCAGGCAGACCCTAAGGGAGTGGTTGATGTGTCACCGGAGGGCTCCAAACAGTGACTGCTTGGTCGTGTTGCAGGCTAGTGGACTGATCCCAGAGATGCCAGGGGCCTGGGGTATGTGATGGGAGAGCAGAGGAACTGGCAGAGCAGCACTGGACTTGACCTGACCTGCTCTCTGCCCTCTCCCCATGTGCACTTGCAGGCCTCAGACCCCCCCGTGTGTAAAGTGAATGGATTAATGCTTGCCTTGGGGGTGGCGGGGAAGTTAAATGGGCAGGTGAATGTGAAAGCCTTTTGCAATATAAGGGTGTGGTTTTCCATGCTCAGCGAGCACTCTCAGCCCCCAGAGAAGGACTCTTCGGCTGAGGCACAACCTTGGCTCACCCCCAATCCGAGTCAGTTCCTCAGTGGCTGCCATGAGAAGGTGAACATGCATTCGATCATTTAGCCTGGAACTGTGCTAGGGGCCAGGGATATAAAGAGGAAAATGGCATGGTCTGTGTCCTGAAGGAGCGCCAGTGGGAGACAGGGGCACATATTGGGGTAATCACAATCCATCGTGACAGCAGCATAGAAGGGGAAGGAGAGGGGGCTCAACTGGACCTGGAGGTGGAATCACAGCAAATTTCTAGAAGTAGGGATTTCTAAGCTGGGACCTAAAAGAGGAGTAGGCATTAACCACGTAAAGGAGCAGGGTTGGGAGAGTGTCTCAGGTAGAGGGACAGCTTGTGCAAAGGTCTAGAGGGAAGAGAAATGGGGTATTTGGGGAAACTGAGGCATGTGTAGGCAAAGTGTGAACAGTGGGGAGAGATGGGGCTGGAGGGTAAGTGGAGGCCAGTTGTGTCATGCTGAG
Organism: Cynocephalus volans; assembly: GCF_027409185.1. Taxonomy (NCBI): domain Eukaryota; kingdom Metazoa; phylum Chordata; class Mammalia; order Dermoptera; family Cynocephalidae; genus Cynocephalus; species Cynocephalus volans. The sequence continues at coordinate 76,946,499 of NC_084474.1, read as the reverse complement.
GGATGTGGATTTGTCCTGAGCAGTGTGGAGGGCACATCCTCTGCCCCAGGAGAGATGCAGCTGGCCCTGAGCCCAGCTCCAGGCTGATTTACAGGCTCCGAGTGCCAAGAGTGGCTGTGTCACCTGTTCTGAAATCTGAGGCATGTAAGGCTCTCTGTGCCTTTGTTCAATGTTAACCTGAACTGGGAGGAGGCTGCCTCTGGATTCCATGGACTCTGCCCTCGGCCTGTGCTCCACAATGAGCAGAAAGAAGTCCCAGGAATGGAAGCCGCTCCTGCTGGCACCTTCTCCCTGCCCTCCTCTTGCCTTCTGGTCTCTGCTCCCCATCAGAATCAGACTCCCTCTCTCTTCTTGGTTTGCCAAGCCAGCAGGAATGCCCACTGTGATTTTCCACCTGCCCTACAGATAAGTGAGTCTTGTAAGGAGACCAGAACAGGCTTCACATTGATGTGGACTAACTGAAGGTTGTTTTCCCACTGGAGAATAAAAACCTGGTCTACTGTGCAGGGAGAGGCAGATGGAAGTTAAGAGGAAGAGAAAGCCAGAAGAGAGAAAAAGCTAAGCTTGTGTTCAGCACGCTTGTGCCAAACTCTCCTCCCACCTACTTCTGTGGTTTGTTCTTGTTTGTTTCAGACCTCAGCTTAGGCGCCACCTCCTCTAGGGCGCTGACCTTGACCCCAGTTCTGCACTGGGTGCGCCCTCCTCTGTATTCCCAGTTCTCTCTGTGTATGTCCACCCGAAGTTATTGATTAATTTTTCTGCCTCCCCCATTACACTGAGCTCCTTCCGCTCAATGGAAGTGAATCGAACACCTCCTATGTGCTGGCACTGTGCCAAGCCCGGGTGGGCAAGATTGGTCTGGCTGAAATCCTTTGGAGGCTTACTCTCTACTGAGGGCACAGGCTAGTGGGATCTATTGATGGCAGGGGCCAGCTTTACTCAGTTTTGCTTCCGCAGTAATTACAGTGCTTGACACAAAGTAGCCACTCAATAAATGAACATTGAATGAGTGGTTTTAGCACTGTGAATGTATTTCTTAATTTTCTAAGAAGAAATACAAGAGTACTTCAGAAAGTAACTCATCAGTGAAGGCTTCACCAACCACACTGCTCCTGTGTGCTCTCCCCTGTAATGTCCCTGCTATCCTTCCAATAGTGGGCTCAGGTCCCAAGCATGAAGGGGCTGTAGAAGGTGACACAGAACTGAATCCTGGGAGGAGAAAGATAAGCAGGTGGCTTGCAGTGGATCGGATCACCTCTAGTTTAGAGAGCTGGGAATGCTGAGACCGAGGACTGGGGTTTAGGGTTGCAAAACTCAATGGGAGAGACACTATATTCCCACCTTCTGGGCACTGCCAGATGATGACTACCTATATTATCCATCATCATCATCACCATCATCACCATCATCATAACCATTGCTTGCTGTGAGAAAGTGCTATCTTGTATATTGGAACATTATCTCACTTGATTATCTCATTATCACAATAACCACCAGATTTGTAGGACACTGTTTACAGAGTATGGCCCACAGACATGGATTTGTTCAAGTCACATATGAGGGTATTTCAAAAAACTCACGGGAAGATTTATCTTATCTTTCAATACTGTATTTCCATGAATGTTTTGAAGTACCCTGGTACAACTACTAAGTGGCAAAATTGGGAGTAGAACCTAGGCCTGTGACCCTAAGTTCTTTTTCCCACCAGGCCATGCAGTTATATTATAACCTGACCATTATCTTAGGAGGTAGGTAGGGTAGGTATTATCCTAAATCCACAAGGAAGATAAATATTTTTAATGATTTATCTGTCTATCCATCCACCACTCACTCATCCACCCAACCATCTACCTACCCATGCAAATATCTATCTATCCATCCCTCCATACATCCATCCGTCCATCCCTCTGTCTGTCCATCCATCCATCCACACAACATCCAAATATCCATCCACCCAAATATCCATCCATACATTGACCCACCCAAACATCTATCTACTCTTCTATCTACTTATCTATTCATCCTCTCATCCATCCATATATTCATAATCCATTATTCATTGATCCGTCCATTCATTCACCACTCAATTAATCATAAACATGTATTAAGTCCCTACTACGTGCCAAGCATTGCACCAGGGTTCAGGGGCTAGAAAGATGACTGGGATATAACTCATGCCCTTGAGGAGCTCTGTCTGATGGTGGAGAGGGGATGATAAATGCTGTAACAGAGGTCTATAAAAAGGGTCATGGAAATCAGAGAGAGGAGTGTCATGGCAGGATGAAGACCCACATGCTCATCTCTACAGGTAGTAACTGTGAAAATAATTGGGTGGGATGTAAACTCCTGCCAGTGATCATCCTCTGGGTCTGAGGACTGCTTTTGTCATCAGCAGAAAGCTGTAAGTGCTTATTGGGGTATGTGTTCGTGTATTTGTGCACATGTGTTGAGAGGGAGAGAATAAAGAAATAGGCAGACAAATGCTCCAAGGACACAAATCTTGTCTTACTTATCTTGGTATCCCAGCATATAGCACAGAACTGAATATATAGTGGGAGTTCAATAAATGTCAAGGAACCTGGCTGCAATCTGCAGTGAGAGAGAAATGAAATGGGGAGATCACAATGACATCAGCAAACAGCTACCACCACCTTTAAGAATACTCAACTTCATTTCTCCCCACCAAGCTTCCGTTTCAACATGGGCTGTAATTTAAATTTGATTTTGGAGGAAGAGTTGCCCTTCATTATTCCTTGAGATCTGAAGACTCTTTGTACCTCCTACTTGCTTGATCCTATAAGAGAGGAGCCCACTCTGGTTTCTCATAGCTTATGTTGGGCAAAGCTGACAAGGGACAGTTAACATTTTGTGGTCCAGCAACTTTAGAAATAAATGTATCAATGGCTCTACCAAAGATAGCTTCGATGCATAGCTGCAATAATAGTTTTATATATTAAAAAAGGCTGGTTCTGGAGCCAAAATATTTCAGTTCTGGCCCTGGATTTGTAACTAACTAGAAGATGACTTTAAGCAAATTAGTTACCCATGCTGGGTTGCTCTTTTCTCACCTCCAAAACAAGGAGGTGGGTGGGGGGCTGGGTTAGATGAATTCTACCACCTTGCATTTGGGTGTCCCTGAATCGATGGCTTGTCTGCCTGGATTCCTGGCTGGAATCCACTTGCCTTCCTCAGGCTGGATCTCTTCTGGTGACCCCGTATCATCATGACCTTGTAGGAACACTGTTTTCTGTTGTGTGTGCTGCTGAAGATGCCATGACATTTGAGAGAGAAACATGAATCTGAGTGGGTTTGCCTCAGAGTCCCTTGTCAGATGGCTTCTGGTTGGACTCAGACATGGAAGGTCCTGGCAGGAGACTGGATGGCAGGAGGAGAGAGAACACTAGGCATTTCTTCTGCGTTTCCTCTCTGCTTTGGTGTTGCATCACCAACAGTACTACAAATATGACTCCAGCTATGTGGCCCGCCCCTTCTCCATGGCTGTCACTCTTACTGGGTTCTGGTAACACTGGAGGCGGTAATGGCTTCCTACCATCACTAGTCTCTGGTTTTTTGACACCCCTTGCTTCTTTCCTGCCCACACCTGTCTACAAAATCCCTGCAATAAGTCTCTTCAGTTGAGTCACCTGTGGTGAGTAACGTTTCCTCTGGGGACTCTTGACTGTCCAGCTCTACACCAGTGCTTCACATTTATCTAAGCCAAAACTCTATGACGTAGGCATTGTCTTCCCATTTTATACTCGAGGAAACCAAGGCGCAGAGAGGTTAACTGACCTGCCCCAAATTACAGGATACGAGTCACCTGGCTTCACAGTTGGGGTTCTTCCCACCCTGTTGTGCTAATCATTTGCAACATCTCTAGGCCCATCTTCTTCCCTATCTCTGGGCAGAGTGGCTTCTAAACCCTTCCATCTTCATATCTTTTCCTTTTGGCATCTTGCGGACAGGATGTTAGTCTTCACAGGCTCTAACTTTTACGTCTAGAAAATGTCAGTGTGCTTATCTGGAGTCTTAAATCATCTGTGTTGGCGATAGTTAGTGAGCTGTTAGTGGAAACCCGGCTTTCCTGCTCGGTACACAGTCAGCTCAGTCAGGCGGGCAGGCAGTGCCTAAGAAGCTTTGTTCCAGTGGCAGGATAAGGCAGGGGTGAGGAGAAACAGCAGCCAGCCCAGCACTGCTGTCTGTGATTCAGGCAGGCCTTCAATCCTTCTGGTATGGCTTTGATCTTGGAAGCCAAAAGCCTTTCCCCCATTTATCCCAAGGAAATAATCAGAAAGGAGAATAACAAACAAAGGTTATAGAAACAAACAAAGAAATTGGGAACAACCTGCATGATTACTAGTAAGGGGTTGGTTAAAGATATTGTGGCTTTTTCATACAATGGAAATGACTCATTTAAAACCCACCATAACTGATCTGCTTTGCTGATATTAAAAGAAACATTCTTTGCTGTCGTATCCATATCCAACCTGGCAATCCCACAAACTCCCAAGTTTAGGCCCATTGACTCTTCACTGGTTCCAAACACATCTGCAAGGCCTGTTTTCCCATCCCTATTGGGGAACTCATTCATCCTTCAAGATGGTTCCAAATGCACCTGCTCAGTGAAGTCCCTTCTGTCTCTTCCTCCCGTGCTCTGCCCCCTAGTGCTTCGTTCACCATTCTGTGCCAGCTCCCATCATGTTGGGATGAAGCTATTTGCCTAGCTCCCTGTCCTCCTCACTGTGGGGCCACAGTCAGATTCAGTATGGGGGCTCCAGAGCTCAACCCTAGTAACAGCTCTGCACATGTTTGTTGAATGAGTAAGAGAATGAGCCAAGATGGGATGCTGGAGGAAAGGGTAAAAGTGATTTAGTTCCTTCTACAATTATGCTTTGTCCTATATCCTGCACATAGTGTTAGAGGCAGAGGAAATAGGCACCAACATGCCTTTCTAAATCCCCATGGACATGTTTATATTTAAAAAACATGTTTTGAAAAGGGAAACCTCTTCTTTCCAATAGAATGCCAACTAATGAATGTAGAAGAAAAGATTCAGCCAGGAAAGTACCATTTTGCAGCCATTGAAGTATTAATTGATTCAGGTGAGATCATCAGTTGATACCAAAACCACTGGGTGAAATGTTGTTGAGGAACAGGATGTTTACACAGTGTCAAAGTATCTCCTGCAGGTTACTGATTATTTACAAAGGGGAAATGATATCTTTAGAGTGGAGAAATCTGACAGATACCATCTTCACCAAATGACCAAAATCAACATCACCGATATCAGGACAAACTGACATCTGGTACCTCCCAGTGTGTTGAGGAGGTCATGACATCTTATGTAGTTTTCCTGCTAAGACCTTATAGTATTTGGGAATCAAATCAAAAGACGAAATCAGATAAATGCAAATGAAGGGAACATTTTACCAAACAGTGAGCGCTATTCTTTAAAAATGTCAATGTTGTAAAAGACAAAGAAAGGCTGAGAAACTGTTTCAGATTGAAAGAGCAAAGAAGCATGATAAACAGATGAAAAAATGTGAGTCAGAATTGAATTCTGGAAGGAAGAAGTGGGTACAAAGGGCAGTATTGCTTGGCAAAAGTAGAATATGGGCTATGCATAAGACAACAGTATCATAGCAATGATAGTTTCCTGAATTTGATAACTGCACTGTTAGAAAAATGTTCTATTAGAATCTTACATTATGAAAAATTTCAAATGTATAAAAGAGTGGATAGAACAGTGTATAATAAATACCTGTATAGCCATTACCTAGGTTTAACAATTGTTAATTTGCCATCCTTTTTATTTCTCCTAAAATGTTTTAAATACTTAAAGGTAAATCATATATATTGCATAACATTCCATTCCTTCATTACGCATCTTTAAACAATGAGGACACTTTCTTACATAACTCCAATACCATCCACAAACCTAACGATTCATATTCATTTCCTAATATCATCTAAGATCATTTTACTCACATTTCTCCATTTGCCTCCAAATGTCTCTTACAGTTGGTCTGTTCAAACCAGGATCCAGTGAAGACCTTGTGTGGCGCTTGGTTGTTATGTAAGAAAAAACTTAGATTTATGTCCTGCTCTCGATGGGCTACTTTTATGTGAGTTGTACAGATCCTTGTTTTCTTTTCCTCCTCCTTCCCTCCCTTCCTTCCTCGATATTTATCAAGAACCCTATGATGTGTTAGGCATCGGGGACATAAAGATGAATAAGGCAAGATCCTCGCCTCGGGGATCTCACAGTCTAATAAGGAAGAACAGTCACATGGATAAACAATTATAAAGCAGTCTCTGAGAGCTCTGCCCAAGATAGAGGCTGGAGCTTTATCTTTGCAGCTTCTTTCAAATGACGAGAAGAAAAAGAAAGAAAAATTGGTGTACGGGTCAAGTGGTCAGAAGAAGAAATAGAAAGGAAAATTGGCGTAGGGAGGCAGCTGGAATGAATAATTACATAAAGTAACTTTTTACAGGTTATAATGTAGATTTCAAATTCCCTCAGTCCCCTGGTCTTTCATTCTTAAGAGTAAACAAGAGTTGATTGTTCAAATCATTTGATACCCAAGATGTTCAAAGTCTGTTTTTATTCTGCTTCACAGGCTCTACTCAACCCATGCCTCCCATTCCCCGTCAGCCTCCCATGATCACAAGCACGAAAGCCAGACCCCTAGACAGGAGGACTATGCACTCCCCTGGCCGGGGAGTGTAGGAGGGAATCCTGGGGGAGTTCACACTCAGGGCATGCATACCACATGTCAGCCCATTTTGAATGTGTGTGTTCCCGTGCACTGTTTCCAATACTGTAATCGGTTCTGAGCCATGACAACCATTTGATGAGTGACTGGAGTACTGGGGTTAAAAGCATGGGCTTTAGTCTCAGAGGAACCTGGGTTTAAATCTTGGCTCTGACACATACTTGTTGTGTGGCTTTGGGCAGATTCCTGAATCCAATCTTGAAGAATTTTGAAGTCTGAACTTTACTCCTCTGATGTGGACAGTTATGCAATTTCCCAATGCAGAGGATCAAAATTTTAATGCTCCATGGAGCTCTAGCCATACTTACACAATGTGCTGATGATCGGCCACACAAGAGAGTCAGAAGCACCATGTAAAACTTCCTCTGAAACACACGTGGATTTAAAAAGACCTCAGAGAGAAATTCATCCTGCTAAGGCCAACCCAGCCCTTAGCCTGGTTCTCATGCTTGCACCTGGAAGGTTTACCTACTTCTGTAGAGTGGAGATAGTGCCTAGGAGACTGTGTCCAGGCATAGAGACAGTGCTCTGTCTTTCCAGAGCAGCTGATTAAATGACCCCAAACAAAGGTTCCCTGTTTCTTTAACAAATGCCACTGTGAAGGTGTTGTAATGAGCAGAACTGAAGCCGCATTGGGACCTAAAACTGCCTGGGCTGTAGGAAACGTTAAGACACAATTTTTTTTTTTTTTTTTCTCTTAGCATGCATTTCTCTGAGTTGCCTCTTTTCCCATGGTTATTTGATATTCTGAACCATGGTTACTGGGCAGGATGACATTATTTACATAAATGTAAAGTTGTTTTCCAGGCAGCCTGGAGCTGCAGACTTGTAGTGAGACATGTACCATGCAGACCCTGAGAAAGCAAGGAAGACATCAGTACAGCTCTGCTGACTCCATCCTCCAGCAGGACCCTTAAATAACACTAAGGATGGGAACAGAAACCAGATGGAGCCTTGGTGAGACCTTGCACCTGGCTCCTTGCATGGAAGCCTCACAGCTCACGTCCCCTTCCCTCCTGCTTTTCATTTCTCATGTTTCATTCCCTTAATCCCCTCTTTAAAGACCCCTCAGTAAATCCCAGTCTTTGAGATGGTTTTAGTCTGGCCATTTTCCTTTAGGTTTACTGGAGAGAGAGATTAGCCTAACATTTCTTCTAGGTCACTGGTGTTCCTGAATAAAAGCTGACTTCCGTTTTCACCAACATTTGACTTTTGGGTTGTTTGTTTTTGTTTGGGGCAGGCAGCCAGACTTGGACCCAGTAACAAATGTAGCTTGGCTGAGGAGTGATGCAGAGTGATATGTTCTGGGTTTAGAAAAATATTCTCAAACAACCTATTTTTCAGTTTTCCATCCTGTTGTACACTGCTCTTTAATTAAACACTGTTTATGGACACATATGCTTCTTCCAAGTTCCCCAGGGGAGCTCACTGACAATCTTTGCTCAAAAGCTTTAGAGCTGTTGCCCAGAAGCTTATTTAGCTCCCTGCTGTCCTGAAAAACTCCCGCAAAGACTTTGCTTGAGGATAAAGGTGTGGAGCTGGAGCCTGGAGACTTTTCAGAGGGGTGTTGATGCCAGCTCCTATAATCACAGAATCTCAAAGTTGGAATGAACAGTTAATGGTTATCTGGTCTAACCCCCTTATTTTTCAAATGAGGAAACTGAGGCTCAAAGAGGGGGAGTGACTGACTTGTGCAGGGTCATGCAACCCATTATTGGTAAAGCAGGGGCCAGAATTCAAGAACCCCTGAATCCTGGGGTGGCCTTGCCATGGTGGACTTGAATGGAGGGGTGCATGTGTGTGTGTGTGTGTGTGTTCGTGCGTGTGTGTGTATGAGTGAGGGGGAGAGAGAGAGAGAGAGAGAGAGAGAGAGCAGTGAAATGGGGGATTGGGGAACACAGTGGATTTGAGGCCGGGAGTTGGGCTTTATTCCGTAGGCAGCGAGGTGATAGGCAGACAGGGGTGATCAAGCTTGTGTTGTAGACAGACCACTCTAGCTGCTGTCTGGAGAACAGATAGGGTGGTTGGGGGGTGAGACTGGGGCAGGGAGACCAGTTAGGAAGCTGTGCAGAAGAACAGGTGAGGGGCTAAATGATGACAGTGGCTATGGGTTGTGGAGGGGTTATTTGAAGAAATATCTGGGGGCTGGAAGTGAGAGCACTTGGTGTTTGGTTGAGACTCAGGGAAGAAAGACAGGTGTGAAAAATGCCCCCCAGACACTCCCGAGCAGCATGGGCGATTGCATGCTGCTGTCACCCTTCACCGGGACAGGAAATGTAGGGACATGTTCTGGGGGAAAAGATAACATTAATTTTGAGATATGTGTGTGTTTCTTAAATCAAGTTTCCCTGTAGCCCCAAATTTAATTTTATTCAGTTTTGTTTTGAATGTCTTTTATGACACTATATATATGTGTGTGTATACACATTAACATAGCTTTTTTGAGATATAATTTTACACACTGTACAATTCACCCATTTGAAATGTACAATTCAATGGCTATTAGTGTAGTCACAGAGTTGTGTAACCATCACCACAATTAAACCTAGAACATTTTTATTACCACACAAAGAAACCTCACACGTCCTAGAACTCCCCCCAGTCCCACCTTTCCAGTCTCTCCCTGCCCCACCCAACCATAGGCAACTGCTCTCTGTCTCTATAGGTGTTCTTATTCTGGACATTTCACGTAAATGAAATAATAGCCAATATATTTTTAAGTATAATCTAATCTGCTCTTGCCTTTTCAATCGTTATCATTTCTGCAGACATGTGCTGGGCAGTGGGGTAGTAGAGAAACGCAAAGCACAGTATGGATTTATGGCTTTTAGTTATGACTCTCATTTCCAAATGACAGTCCACTACTCATGCTAACTTAAGTAAAAGGGGGATTTGTTGGCTCAAATTACTGGGAAAGATGGGGTGGACCTAAATTTAAGGTTGACTGGGTCCACATTCAAATAATGCCATCAGGCCTCCTCCGCTCCCCCTGTACTCCCTTCAATTTCTGGAAACCTCAAGAATGACTCTGGTTGGCCCAACTTGGGTCATTCACTGACCATTCATTGAGGTCAGAGATGAGTGCTATGGTTGGCTGGGCCTGAGTCACATGACTACCCATGGACAGAAAGGTTGTGTCCTGTGCTGGTGTCACACCAACATCATATAGTTGGAACAGGGAGAGAGCAGAGCCATAGAAGACATCCCCAGTGGGAAGGGGTGTGTGTGTCACTGCTAAGAGCAGGGGAAGGGATGCTGGATAGATGGGAACTGCTGCTTGGCACTGTTTCTGACCTGGGGGAGCCTTACGTGAAGAGAAGATCAAATCACTAAATCCATGTGTGGTTAGAATAAATTAAGTCCTGTTCATGGCAATTGCCCAGGAGTTCGGAGGAACAGGGTTCCCTGAGAGCCAATTGGGATATGTGTGTCTTCCTTAAATCCAGCTTCCCTGTCACTCAAGATGTACCTTTATTTGGTCTGGTGGAACTTCAAATGGGCCCATAAGAATAGGTGAGATCTAGGCAAGAAAAGGGAAGGCCTGGGGATTCTAGGAAAAACTGTTATCAACCAGGCAGTGTTCATTGATCAGCGAGCAGCCCACCCAGTGTGGTCAGAGGAAGCGATTGTGTAAGGAGGAGCTGGGGGATAAACTTGGAGAGAGGGACCTGATCTCAAGGTTTGTGACACAATTTCAGCTATGGGAAAACAAGTCCAAGATAAAGGACCTCAAATATATTTTGTTTCACTTTATATCTGTTTCATATTATGTTTTGGAAAATCCCATATCATTTTTTGATTTCCCATCATACAAGCTAATAGATTAATTCTTTGGCTATTATTCAGGTTCTTTCCAAGTAGATAATCACTTTTCTTCATGACTGGGAGTGAATCAGGGTGACTTGGTTGTTTTTCAAAATTGGTTGTTCAGAATTAATGGTTTCCTTTGTTACACATTATGGACTGCTTGTTAGATTCCTGCTAAAAATCCTGAAATTGTATATACTCTTTTATTTCTGCTTCTTGTGCCTTCCTATGATTTATCCACTTGGCAAACTCCTGCTCATCGTTCAAACATAGATCAAGCTTCCTTGAGTAGGGAACAAACTGCCTACTTATTGCTCACCTGGTGATTAGCACAGGGATAAATGAACACATATATGAGTGAGAGGGTTTGTACCCATGTAGCCCAGGGATGGCACATAGATTTTGTGTTATGAGTTATGAGCACATTTGATTGCAAGTATCAGACAAATCCAGTGAGTGGCAGGTTAAACAAATAGAGGTTTACTTTTCTCACATATCAAGACATTTGAAAACAGAGAGCTGTGGCACAGGGACCCAGTCTCAAGATCATCAATGCGTACAAGGCAAAGAAGGGAGCAAGGAGAGGGCACCCGCTCTGCAGTGGCCTTCTGCTATGTCTCACTGGCCACTCCTAGCTGCAAAGGAAGCTGGGAAGTAGAGTTTCTCACCTGGGGCTGGGTATCTTACTGCCTGAGTAATGTCTCTGTTCTGGTAGCAAGGAAGAATGAGGGAATGGATATTAGCTAGGCAACCAATGGCATCCACCACATATTTCATCTCACATTCCAAGGTTAATAGATTTTTGGTGGAGCACTGTATTCAGTACTGTGAAGACTTGTCCACGCCCAGCCAGCAGAAGGCACTTTGATTGATTATTAACGTCTGCCATAGGTGTGGAGCAGGGCACGATGGCAAGCTTGGTGTGTATTTGGTGTCTTTGGTCCAGCTCATAGGTTGATCTGTGTGCTGGACCATCCGATGGACTGGACCAACAGATAGCCTTGCCCTCTGACTTCTGACTGGGTTTGGCCATTGGGAGGCAGTGGCAGGAGGGCAGAGGATGGGAGAAGAATGATGTCAGGGTGTTTACTCCCCCGACTCCCTCCCTGCTGGATCACCATGATTTATTGAAGGTCACGTCTTCCTACAAGTAGCCTGCTGTGTACATCTGTCCTCTGCACGTTCCAGTACTTGCCCCATCCTTGTCCCTTCAGGCCATGCTTCCCACATCCTACCTTGTTGGTTTCCCCAAGCCCTGTCCACAGGGCTCTGTAAACAGTCCTTTTAATAAACCATCCCCAAATTATCTATTGCAAGTGTTCCATCACTTTCCTGCTAGGATCCAGACTGAGGTAATGCTTTGGGGGCTTGTTAGGGGTGAAGGTTTTAGAGTTAATGATGAACACCTTGCTCTTCCCCTTTAGGTTTTAAGGTCCTCAAAGTCAAGAGCAGTGTCCCTCCTACACTCTACAGTACACCCGACTTGCAACATGTCATGGGATGTCCTCAGAAGTATTTTTTATTCATTACTATCAATCAACCCTTTCTCCCCAGGGCAATGGTGGTCTCTGCTGTGGTTTGTATGCACATGCAGCTGTGAGGCCCTGCAGACCAGGAGCTTTCAGGGATCAGCAGGCGGGAACTGACATCTCTCCTGGTTCTGTCCAGTTTGTGTTGTGACAGCCCAGTGAGAGTGGTCTTTTCCGAGTACTGTTGGGTGGAAGTTGCTGTGCGCCTGTGACGAGTGTGCTGGCACGTGTTGGACCAGACTCCCTCCATCCTGTTCCCTCCTCTGCCTCCCTGCTCCCCAAGGCCTTGGGGTCTACACTCCATCCACAGATAGGCCATGATGTAGTGTAACTGGATTTGCCACCCACTCCTCAGTGTGCTGGAGTAGTGGGGGAGGAGCCGCTCAATGCCTCCAGGGCAGGGTTTCTTCAACTTGAATGAACACTGGAGCATTTGAATCACCCGGAGGATCTTGTCAAATTGCAGCCTCTGATTCAATAGCTAGGGGTGGGGCTAGAGATTCTGCATTTCTAACAAGCTCCTGTGATCCTGATGCTGCTGATCCAGGGATCCTGCTTGAGTATCAAGCATTTAAAGCTGTGCCACCCAATACGGTAGCAGATAGTCACATATGGCTATTTATATTTATCATCCTGTCTTTGAGTTTATCTGTCATAATCTCATCAACCCATCAGAACTCTGAGTTTCTAGTGACAGAAACCCAACTCAGAAGTTTTGGCTTAAGTCAAAATGAGAAATATGTTAGTTTGTATGAAACTGGAAAGATAGGAAGTTGGCCTTAGGAATGGCAGGGTCCAGGGACTCAAATGATGTCACTGTTGTCATCATCACCACTGCTGCTGCCACCACCACCACCATCATCATCATTTTTCTCCCTTCTTAGCTCCCTTGTGTCTGTTCTTGATTTTTTGGCCTCATTCTCTGTACCTATAGACTGGCTTCCTCTCCCTGGCAAGGGCTTTGGACTCTGGTGGCTCCAGACATCACATGCACCATCTAGGTGGAAAAAAGAAGTTTTTCTCCCAGCATCTGATTGGTCCTTCTTGGGCCTCATGCATGATACTGTACCCATGTCTGTGAACAGGGCGCTGGAGGGCTGTGGCTCATCCCTGTGGGAGGGTGGTGAGATAGCATGATGGGCAGCCCTCTGGAATTAGACGAGTGCAGGGAGAGAGGAGCAGCCCCTCAAGGAAGCACTCGGAGTGCAAAGAGGGACGGACAAAAGCAGCAGCTGGTCACTCCGCCCCACTGTTCTCTTCCACCTCCCTAAGAATCCTGTCCATCTAGTCCTCCTAAGAACCTCTCTCCTGGTTTCTGCCACTCTTTAATCAGTCCCAGTGGAGGAAGAGAGCTTGGCATACCTCGCTGGGTGGTTAAAAGAGCACACCATCTCCCCCGTGCATTTTCATCCCCACCAATTATCAAGGCTTTCTCTTTGGTTTCTTCAGGCATTTGATGGCATCTCACACTGCCTTGCTGAAGAATTTATTTAAATTGCTTGAGAGTGGCAAGAGTATCTGCGACGGTGGTAAAAAGCAGGAGGGGAAGGCATCGCTTGCCATGGGAGAAGTGCTGGAGACGTTCATTAATGGGCTGGGAGGTCAGGACAGCACGGGGGTGATGAGGTCTGTGGAGGGGCTGGGTGCTGGAAACGAGTCAGCCTCAGCCACTTCTGTTTATTTAATAAGAAAAGTGCAGGTTGAACTTTTAGAATTTTGGGGGGTTGGAGGAGAGAGGTTTAGGGGTAGAGAGGTGGTAATGAGAGGGTTGGCTATGTATGGCAAAGTCTTCAATGCCAGAGGAACATGTTTGGAATATCATTTCCTGGACCTGAATCACACTTCTTCATTCCTGCTCTCCTCACACAAACATCCCATCCAGGCATGGAAAGGCACAGCCATCACACTGCCTGGCTCAGTGCCACTCCCCGGTCAGAGTAGTGGGAGGGGAATGAACACTTGTGGACATATACTATGTGTGGGCATTTTGCACTCATGGACTCAGTTAAACCCCACAGCAAACCTATGTATAGGTATGATCAATTCTGGTTCTCAGATGATCAACTAGGGCTTTGGAAAAGGTTAAGTAAACACCAGAAGCTTACTTAGCTTGTCAGTAGTAGAGCTGGGATTGAAACTCAGGTTTGTTTGACTGCAGAGATGGCACACTTCATCTGTCCATCATCCATCCATCCACCTACCCATTTATCCATTCATCCATCTACCCACCCACCCATCCTTCCATCCATCCATCCATCCATCCATCCATCTTCCTTCCATCCATCATCCATCCAACAAGTATTTATGGAGCATCTGCCATGTGCTAGACACTGTGCTAGGCACAGGAGATGTAGCAGAGAAGACAAGACAGACACAGGCCTTGCCCTTATGGAGCTTGCAGTGTAGTAGAATGAGAAAGACAATAAACAGATATATGATGGCATGGTGTGAAAAGCAAGCTGGAGGAAACTAAAGCAGGGTTAGAGGAAAGCATGGTGACTAGGCAGGGCCAGGGCTCGAGGCAAATGAGGCACCTAGGACACAGAATGTAGGCAGACACCCACTCACAGGGTCCTGCAAGTGCAGGGTGGGCACCTGCATGACCTTTCCTCCTTAAATTCTGCACCCTTAGTTACTTTGCTTGCCTCACTCTAGTCCTGGCCCTGTAGATAGGGGGTCATAGAGGGCAGGTGACCAGAAACCAGAGCAGAAAGACCAGTGCTCTTACAGTGGTCCAGGTGGAGTGTGGTATCTGGATCATGAGTTTTGGAGAGGGACTGAGCAGAGACCACGATGGAGAAGGCATCCTTGTTTCCTGACTATGCCATAGACTGGGATAGCACAGGGGACCAAGAGACAAAGACTGAGGAAGCGGTGAGGGAGGGCTGAGGAAGATACTGGTAGGCAGGTTCTCCAACACAGCTGGAGCCTTCAGCCCCCAGCCAGTCCAGGATCCCAGTGTTTCTCATCAAGGACCAGAACTCTCCCATGACATAACTGTGCTAGACCTTAATATTAAGAAAAAGGGGAGGGAGTCCCATCCAATCCCTACAATTTTAATTTGGGCCCATCCATCCATGCCCTGTGCAGCCAGGAGTAATAACGGCAACGGTGGGAATTTAGTATATACTAGGCAGTCTTCTAAATGCTTTTCATATACTGACCATTATGGAAATAGCCATAATATGAGACAGGTACAATTATTATCTCTTTTTTACGGCTGAGGCTCAGAGCAATAAGTGACTTGCCTGAGGTCATATAGTTAGTAAGTGACAGAGCTGGGATGTGGCCTCAGGCAGTGTGACTCCAGAGTCTGCGCTCTAAATCACCTCTCCTTCTGCCTCTTTATATCTCTGGGATTCAAGAAGAATAAAGATATACCTGGGCTCACTTCACTCATGGTGGAAGGCTGATGTTCGCCTGTTCTCGTCCTGTTGGCCCAACCTGAACCTGCGGCCCTTGTTCCAGACCTTTCTTTGCCTCCCCACTTCTGGTGGGTTTGATGCTCCAAATAGCCCCTTGAATGTGATCCTGCCCTCACCTTCCAGTCCCTCCACCCTAGATACTTCAGGAGGCTCCCTCTGTGATTCAGCACCAGCTGGGGAGACTGGGGCTTCCCCTGAACCTGACCAATCACCGTGAGAGTGGACATCAGACTGGGAATTCAGGCCAATCTGATCTAGAAACTGGGAGACATTTACGTGGTGGGGAAGAGTAGGCTTTGGTCTTGGAAAGTCTTGGGTAAATTCTAACCATAAGACTACGTTGATTCTTGGTTTTAAGTTTCAGAGACCCAACTCAAACCAGCTGAAAACAACACAGCTCATTATGGGCTCATGGAACTGAGAAGGGTGGAGGTGGATGTGACATCGGGGACATCTGGATCTCCTTCGTGGCTGAAATTACTCTGTCCTTGATGTCCACTCTTTCCTCCTTCAAGGTACAGAGCCCTTCCTCCGTTGGTTCTTGGCCACCTAGACAGAACCGACATTCCCAGTTTTCCTACCAGCTATGTGTCACCATGACTAGGGTTTGGCCAATGGCATATAAATACAAGCGACAATTTGTTTCATGACCTCAAAACTGAAGGTGCTTGCCTTCCATGCTTCCCAAGGGCTGGAACGAAGTGGGCTTGTGGGGCCCTTTGTCTGTGTGGATGAGGATAATTGAAGCAGCCCAGGTATGACCTAGAGATGGAAGCCACCTGCTGGGGACAGTAGAGCCACTGGCCATCCTGGATCCCTAGATGGCTGTGTGACGCACAGCCTGACAGCCCACCCTGAACTGTTGCCTGAGATAGAAATAAACTTCTCTCTTGTTTGAAACACTGCATTTTGAGGTTTCTTACCTACTATACAATACTCTAACAGTGATAATACTCTAAAATAGTTGCTTTTCTCTCTGAGTTTTTAATTTATGCAGTGAGGCTTCCTCCCCACGGCAGGCAAAACAGCTGGAGTCAGCCCAGGACCACATCTTCTTAATTAAGCCACCAAAAAGGAAAGAATGAGCTTATTTCTCTCAGCATCTATCTCTCAAGAAGAGGCTCCTTTGGCCCTGTGTGGTCCATGTGCCATCACTGGGACCAGGGTGGGGATGATGGTTGGCCAGGCTTGGGGCATGTGTGAGGGCAGGTCCTGTCACATCAGAACCTCACAGAATGGAGAGAGCAGTTCCCACAGAGAAGAGGCTGCTTATACTAGAAGAAGTGGGTAAGGGACACATAATAGGCAAAATTGGTAGACTTCTGTGACAACCACTTAGTATCTGCATGGCCTTGGGCTTTTAGACCTTACAAAGCCTCAGTGTTCTCATCTGCCAAATGGGGGCACCTACCTCATAGGGTTATAAAGATAGAATAAGAAAATATGGGTAGAGCACTCAGCACAAAGTCTAACCAACGGTAACCACTCAATATAAACGACAGCTACTGTTTTTATTTTTGAATATAGCTATCTGGATTCAAGTTTGCTGACTGGTGAGGGGAATTAGGGGATATTAGAGCTGATGTACAGTTATGGAGAATCTATGGCCCCTGGTCTCAGTTTGGAGGAACAGGCAAGCAGATCAAATGAATACCAATGCCACGTGATGAGGCCTGTGAAAAGAGAAGGATATGGTGCCATCGAAGTCCCTGGAGGGAACAGGGACTTCTGAGGGGACACTGATGGCATCTGCCAAAGGCCAGGTTCTTCCCAGTCTCTGAGTTTTCAGTGTTGCCTGTATATTGGGAAGTGGGGGAGAGGGGCAATCTTTTCCCTTATCTGAAGAATAAACACATGCTTAGTTTAGATAAACTGGCCAAAAGTCTGGAAGTCCCTGTAGAAAGGAGACATCTAGACCAGAGGATCCCAGAGTGAGGTGACCAGCCAGCAGCATCAGCTCACCTGGGAACTTGTTAGTGACACCCGTTCTCAGGTCTCCACCCCAGACCTACTGAACCAGACACTTTCGCCAGCCCTTCAGGTGATCCAGTGCCCGCTCAAATTTGAGAACCACTGGTCTAGACAAGTGTCACATAGGAACAGTAAGGGACTTTTGAAACCTTACCTGGGCAGGGACATGTAAAAGCTGACCTCAGAGAAACAGCAGGGTCCCAGTTACCAGTCACGGGCAGCCCAGGAGGGGGACTGACTTACTTCAGGTCCCTCGAGGGCCAGCCAGGCACTGAAGGTCTTCTCAGTCCCACCCCAATGCTCTTTTCTGCAGTTTTTCATGACTCTAGTTGTGAAGACCCTGGAGAAGGGTGGGCCGATGACATAGATTCCTATATCCACATTTATACCTGTTTTTAAAGTCTAGCTGCCGAGGGCAGACCTCCCCAAGATGGAAAATGAGAGACTGGCCATTGCGGATTTGAAATGGGGGTGGCTGAGTCAGAGCCCTCACGCCGAGCCTGGGGAGCCAGACAGCAATGAAGAACCAAGGGGAAAGGTTATAAAAATGTTTAGTCTTTGCTTTATTGAGTTACAACAAATGAGCAACCAGTTAGAAAAGGTGGTTTTTTCCAAACTTCCTAGCCTCATATTTGTGCAGTGTATTCAAACGCAGGGCATGGAGGGGAGGGGACACGGGATGCAAACAAAACCTATTGCGACATTTCCACCAGATATGTCTCTGGGTTTTCCTTCTTTAAAAGTTAGGACTAACTGAATAAAAGTGCACTCAGGTATCTAGGATTGGCCCAAAACAAACACGCAAACAAACGAACAACAACAAAAAATGAATTCATGATGAGGCTGCAAGTTGAGATCTTGTCAGATGCCACACCGAGAAAAGGCAGTTAAGAAGAAAAATGGAAACCAAAGTTGTTCATCTTTGTACCCTCTAGACAGGAAGATCTTTTTTTTGTCGTTTTCATTTCACAAAAGTAATGATAATACTAACAAATGTGGGAGCCCTTCCTGCTGGTATTGAAGTAGGTGCTTAAAGCAGTCAGCCACTTGCCACCCAGTTCTCCCAGCGCTGGCTGCGCCCCATCTGGCCTAAGCGGCCAAGCAGTTGAGAAGGCAGACCTTTCTCTTGACAGTTCAGGAAGCCTTGTGTGTGGCTAAGGCAGGGACCCCCAAAGGCAGCTGGGGGCAAAACTGGAAACGAATTTGACTTGGAAGATCTGCTGTCTGTAAATCCTCTCTGGGTTGAGACAGTGGCCCGAATCTCAGCCCTTCCTGTTGAGAAATCTCCCAAATTTCAAACTACCTTTAAAAATAAATCCTCCCTACCTAAAGTCCAGTAGATATAATGCACTAATACTAACACCCCCTCCCCCAAATTCATAAAATAAAAATTAAAAAAAAAAAAAAGAGAAAAGAGGAAAGCACTGTGGTTAGCCCTCCCTCCTGGGAAAAAAACCTTACAAGGGTAGTGCTGGAAAAGGAAGTTGCCCTTGATTAAAAAGGTAACAAAATACCCACATGGTACAAATCGGTTCCAGTATAGCAAGAGGTGGGGCCAGGGCAGAGGAGCAAACTATTTACAAGGACCCATTGAAAATGCAGTAGTAGGACTTTGGCACTATGAACAATTCCCACCGGTCCTCTGGGTGATGCCTGGGAGAGCAGCTGGGGTCCCCGCACCCTTCAGGCCCGCATGAGCTACACAGCGCCACTTGCAGTCACTAGCGAGGGTGGCCCACGGCTGGGGGGGACGTTTTCTTCTTTCTTCAAAGACAGAGCATCCCCTTTCTCAGCACAGCAGTTCTGACGGGCTTCCCTAGAAGGACGACACAAAACCAGAGAGACAAGATGTCAGGGGAGGACCATCATTCCCTGGGGTGGAGGAGGCAGGGTTGCTAATCCTGGTTCTCCTGAAGTGGGAGGACCCCTTCCAAAGCCACCCCGGGTCTTGGAGGAGAGACAAACACCCTTCAAGTTTGGGCTGGTTTTAAAGAAAGGAGTGTTTCCTGAGCACAGTCTGGTATTGTGGGAAATGCCTCCCCATCAGGCCTTTGAAAACAGGACTTTCTGGGCAAGCGACGGTGGTCACCTCTGCTTCTTTTCATCATTACAAGAGCCTTGAATTATACCTGGAGAGGCAGCCAGTCCCAGTGGCTCCTAAAAGGCCCTGGAGTCAGACAAAACTGGATTCGGGTCCTGACCTTTCTACTTTTTCTACAGCGGTGGGGCTGTACCCACATGACTTAGTCTCTCTAGGGCTTGGTTTTTGCTTTTGTAAAAGAGGGGTGACAATAGCATGCACCTTGTAGAGTTATGACAATTCAATAAACTGATAAATACAGCAGCATTTGCACAGTGAGTATTGTATGAGCCTTCATTATTTATATTAGATGGAGCTTTTCCCAAACATGGTAGCATATATAATCATAATAAGATGAGATGTTTTACATGCACTTTTCTTTAATGTGTATATCAACCCTAAGAGGCGTAGATATTATTATTCCCACTTTGCAGGTGAGGAAACTGAACATAGAGAAGCTAGGTAAGTTAGCCGAGATCACACAGCTAGTAAGTGGCAGAGCCAGGATTCAAACCCGGGCAATCTGTACAGTCTTTGCTCTGTTAACAAACAGTATTTATTGAATCAGTCTGAAGATATGCTTATTACTTTTTTAAATTTATTTTTTTTTCATTGAAACATATTGATTATACATATTTGTGGTGCACAGTCATATTTCAGGACATGTTCACAATGTGTAGTGATCAAATCAAAATAGCACATTCACCATCGTAAAAATTTATCATTTCTTTGTGATGAGAACATTTAAAGCTCTTCTCTTCTAGCCATTTGATAACACACAGTAAATTATCGTTAATTATGGATGCCTGGCTCAACTGCACACCTATAGAACTACTAAATCACTAATTTCATCTTTGTAAATTTATAAAGCAAGTTCCTTGGCACTATCTTAAGATGTGAAACCCAAAACAAAATAATCAAACATATCTATTTGTGCCTCAAAACTTCTACCTAAGCTTCTATTTTTTAAAAAATAATTAATGTCAATTGATAGGTAACAAATTTAACACAAACATTAACATCCTTAATGAAAAAAGTTCTCTTATAAATGGATTAAAAAAATCTAAGCAGAAACTTGATAAGTCACACACCCCATGGAAACACCCGTGTCTAGCAAGTACACCCTAAGATGTTGTTGCCGGGGGAGGCGGAGGGGGGACAGGACTAAGGCCCTCGGCTTCCCATCTCAGGGCCCGGGGGCTTATGGTTCTGGGGCTTTTTGTTCTGACTCCGTGGTTGGCCTAAGACCTGCAGCTCGCACTGTCATCTCAGGACCCCAAGGGCCTGAAGATATGTTTAATTCTTATATACTTTGAAGTAATGAAAATAATCCAAGGATCTCATTATGGGTTGAATGGTATCCCCCCCAAATATATATTGAAGTCCTAATCTTCAGAATTCCTTCGGAATGTAACCCTATTTGGAAATACCTTTACAGAAGTAGTCAAGTTAAAATGAGGTCATTCAGGGGGACCCTAATCCAATATGACTAGTGTCCTTAAAAAATGGGGAAATCTGGACACCGAGACAAACTTGCACAGAAGGAAGATGTGAAGACACACACGGGGAACGCCACGTGAAGACAGAGGCAGAGATCAGGGTATGCATCGATAAGCCAAGGAACACCAAGGACTGCCAGCAAAGCTCTGGAAGCCAGAAAAGAGGCATGGAGCAGACGCTTCCTCACGGCCCTCGGAAGGCATCGACACTGCCGACACCAGACTCCCAGTCTCCAGATCTGTGAGAGAATAAATTCTGCTGTGGAAGCCACTCACTCCGTGGTACTTTATGGAAGCTCTGGGAAATTAAGACAGATCTCCATTATTGCCTTTGTTGGCTCCCAGGATCTGAAGATCCTGGAAAAGGAATCCCAGGGAAGCTCTGGGCTGTAAAAGATGCAGCCAGTATTCCATGACTGGCTAGAAGTTTATCAAATGGGTAGATGCCTGAAGCCACTGGCTTTCTCTTTGTCTCCGTCCTGGTAAGGCTGAGTCACTGCTTGACTACTTCTCTCGCTCTGAGAAAGGAGCTGAGAAGACCCTGAGAAGTGTTTTTTGTTCAGGGGACCAAGAGCAAGAAGAGCAGACTTCTCAGCCAAAGGCATCAGCACATCATCAGTAATGTCATTCATTCCCAGTGTATGGAAGTTAAACGTGCCCACATTCCCTGACACTCCTGGGAATGAGACTGAATATTGAAGTTTAGAAACCACCTTGTAAAGGAAAAGTCTGTGGATGAAACCAGATTCCAGGAGTGTCTTTGGGATCTGGCACCACCTGAAACTGATCCAGCCGAAGTCACCAACCGTAAGAGCTACAGGGATCCTTATAGGTGATGCTGCCAACCGTCGGTCATTTCACAGGAAAACATGGAAGCTTGGGGAGGAAAAGTGATTCCCCCAGGACACATGACTGCTCAGTGGCACAGTCAAAAATAGGAGTGATCATGATTGTGACAACAGTGATAGTAGATGTTTCTCTCACACATAACACGGGATGGGCCGATGCTAAGTGATAACACTGATCACCTCATTTAGTCCTTACAGTGACCTGGCAGGTAGGTGACTTGGCAGGCCCACCTATATGGAAGAAATGGAGGCTTAGAAAGATTAAACATTGTGCTTAACGACAGGCAGCTAGTGAGTGGTGGAGCCTGATCCTACCGTGGCCAGTCCACCTTCAGAGCCGCCGGCTCCGAATTGCTCCTCCCCACACCTGAACTCGGATCCAGCTCCTGCACAGCCTCTCCAGGCAAGGAGCCACCTGGTGACAGGTGCAAGCATGTCTGCTCCAAAGGTAGGGGGCTGGGGCACCCAGTGAGAACCACGTGCCTTACTGCTGATTCCAGGCAGAGCCACATGCACCCTGGGGTGGGCACAGCACCCACAGCCAACCTCCTCTTGTGCTTCCCAAGGAAGAAGTTTCCCCCAGCAAACGGGTCTTCATTGCCTCTGGAAGGCAGGCTGCCACTGGCTGGATGTCCACCTGAACAGGTCTCCAGACCCCAGGAAACAAGGCCCCAGTGGGCAGACCGCTACTATTCTTCCTCTCCAGCCTTGCTGAAGGTGGAGAGGTGGGCACAGCACTGCGAGGCAGAGTGGAAAGAGCTGTGGAGTTGGAGGAAGCTGGGATCCAAGACCTGCCACTTCCCAGCTGTGTGCAGGGGTCGGTGACTCAACCTCCTGGAGCCAATGGGAGGGTCTCGGAGGAGCGACGCAGAGCACACAGGCAACAGTACTCCCTGTTCCCAAGGAAGGCCAGTGCAGCACGGGGCTGGGGTGCAGGTGCGGGGGCCAGCTGCATGTGTGCGCACACCCAGCTTCCCTGCCTCCCTCTCATGTGATAACCCACACTGAACCCTGCCTCCTCACTGGCAAAGCCTCTTGCTTTTTAGATAAACCTCAATATTAAGGTGGTTCTCCATTCGGGAGTGTGTTTTTATGATTCCCCGTGTGATGTCTTAGGGACACAAACACGCATAACCCTCCATCCAACCTGATGTATTAATAAACAAATGCTGAACAAAGCCCTTAGCACACACGCACAAGGATTGCAAGGCCGAAGGGTGACCTGAAAAAGGGAGACAAAGCCAGGTGTTTTTTTTTTTTTTTCTTCTCATATGAAAGGGTCCTGAAGGTCACTGTGTGGGCAGCAGCTGGGACCAGGCCCCGGGCCAGTGTCTCTGATGACACTACTGTGTTCACATCGGACAAAGCAGTGCAGACCAGACAAGCTCCTACCCCTCGGGTTCTCATCGCCACCAGCAACGGACGTTCATTCCTGAAGCTGCCTCAGCCCTAGGCTCCCAGACAGAGGCCACGCTCCCCCATTCCAGAGTGATGTTTCATGTCACTCGGTTTACAACCTATCACTGCCTTCACCAGCTGCCCTGGGACAAAGCCCTGGTCCTCCTTCAGCCCTGGTCCCTGCAGGATCACGCTCTGGCTTGCTTCGGGCCACTTTCCCCACAGGTCTGCTCCACCATTGTGGATTCACCTGCTCACATGCCAAACTCTTTCTAACCCCTGGATGTCGTCACACCTGCGGCTTTTCCCTCGGGGACACAGCCGAGGCCCAGTCACGGTCCCCTTGGGCCTCAGGCCCCAGCGGTAAGCCACTTCCTCAGGAAGGCCTTTGCTCCCAGCCGCGGATCTCCCTGTTAAACATCCCCAGCACGGCCGTTATCATGCTGACTTCCAACTGCCTAGTTAACTGCACGTGGAAGTGAGGCCTGTGACGACTCACTTGTCCCAGTGCCCGCTGTGTTTATCGCAGACCCCTGCCACCCGCTTCCTGCAGCATCTGGCTCACAGGGTAATCAACAAATGTTTGCTAATAGATGAAAAAGGCCGGCAATCACAGTACTGTTAGCATGGTGGCTGTTATGCAAGGCTGGTGACAAAGTCCACATTTCAGTGTTTATTTTTATTTTTATTATTTTTTAACAAATATTTTAACATTTATTTGTACATACTTGTGGGGTACAGCGTGTGGTTTCAGTACCTGCGTATACTGCACCATGATCCGCCGAGGGTAGATAGCATGCTTTGTACCTGTCAGTCCACCACTTCTCCCCCGCAGCCTCAGGTAACCACTACTCTCCTCTTAACTATGAGAACTTTTTTTATTTTTTTAAGATTCTGCATATGAGTGACATCATGTGGTCTTTGTCTTTTTTGTGTCTGACTTACTTTCCTTAACATGATGGTCTCTAGTTCCACCCATGTTGCTTCAAATGACAGGATATCATCATTTTTTTCTTTTATAGCTGAGCAGTGTTCCACTGTGTACATATAACACAGTTTTTTTATCCATTCATCCATTTGTGAACATTTAGGTTGATTCCATCTCTTGGCTACCGAATAGTGCTTCGATGAACGTGGGAGTGCAGGTGTCTTTTTGATATATTGTTTTCATTTTCTTTGTGTATGTACCAGTAGTGGGATAGCTGGGTCACAGGGCAGATCTATTTTCAGTTCTCTGAGGAACCTTCACACTGTTTTCCAGAGTGGCTGTACCAACTTACATTCCCATCAGCAAGGTAGGAGAGTTCCTTTTTCTCCTTATCCTTGTCAGCACTGGTTATCTTCTGTCTTGTTGCTAATGGCCATTCTAACTGGAGTAAGATGATATCTCATTGTGGTTTTAATTTGCGTGTCTCTGATGATTAGTGATGTTGAGCATTTCTTCAGGTGTCTGTTGGCCATTTGTATGTCTTCTTTTGAAAAATGTCTGTTCAGGTCCTTTGCCCATTTTTTGATTGGGTTGTTTTTTTGCTGCTAAGTTTCCTTATTTATTCTGGATATTAGCCCCTTTTCTGATGTGTAGTTTGCAACCACTTTCTCCCATTCTGTAGGATGTCTGTTCACTTTGTTGACAATATCCCTTGCTGTGCAGAAGCTTTTTTTGTTTGATGTAGTCCCACTTAGGCATTTTTGCTTTAGTTACCTGTGCCTTTGTGGCCTTACTTAAGAAAGCACTGCCCACTCCCATTTCATGTGGAGTTCCCTCTATGTTTTCTTCTAGTAGTTTCAGTTTCAGGTCTTAAATTTAGGTCTTTGATCTATTTGAGTTAATTTTTGTGTATGGTGAGAGATAGGGGTCTAGTTTCAATCTTCTGCTTATGGATATGCAATTTCCCCAGATCCATTTGTCGAAGAGGTTGTCCTTTCATACCCAGTGTACATTTTGGCACCTTTGTTGAAATCAGTTGACTGTAAATGTGTATGTTTATTTTTGGGGGGATCTCTATTATATTCCATTGTTCAGTTTGTCTGTTTTATGCCAGTACCATGCTGTTTTCATTACTACAGCTTTATAGTATTTTATAAAAAATTTTTTATTGAATCATAATTGATTATACATATTTTTGGGACTCAACGTTGACATATGTTGATCAAATCAATATTACTAGCATATATATTGTTACAAATTGTACTTATTCTTCATGCCCCTTGTCCAATCTCTCCCCCTCCCCCCCACCTCTAATTACCCTAGATTTCATCTCTCCTTCTGAAAGAGTAATGGTTACTCTGTTGATTTGTTGCCTAGATGGTCTATCCAATGCTGAGAGGTTTGTTCAGGTCCCCCAATATTATCATAGAGCAGATGCTTCTTGTGTCACTCAGGAATGAGCTTTGTGGGGAGAGACCTCCTCTTCTTTTCTTTGGTCTCTGCTGGTGACTCTCCTTGTGTCAATGCACTCCAGTGGCTGGTGGACCATCTGCATGGTGGTTGTGGCATCTAGCCGCTTTTGTGGCAGTTGTGGTTATTGTGGTGGCTGTGGTGGGCCACCCACACAGAAGTGATGGTTTGGCATGCTCCTTACCTAGTTAGTGGTGGCATTGGTGGTGTGCCTGGTTGTGGACAGGAGGGTCCAGTCCCCAGATCCATACCTGAGTACCCTGGGTGGGCCCTGTGGTGCTGGCAGCTTGCTTGGTTGTTGGCAGAGGGTCCAGTTCCTGGCTCCAAGCCTCAGGACCCCAGGTGGGCCCTGTGGCACTGGCAGTGTGCCTGGCTGTCCCCCCTTTCTGGCTTGGTAGCCGAGGGGACTTCTGGTCCTTTAGCCTCTGAGTGGCTCCTTTTTTTTTCAGTTGCTGTGGCTCCTCAGTCCTATGTGGGTCCACGAGAACCCCATTAGTGGTCTTGCTGGCCTGGGGGCCACCAAGGCTCTCTTCTCCCCTGCCACCTCTGAGCAACTTCATCTGAAGGGCACATCTGTGGCTTTTGCCGGCTCCTGCTCTGTGCCATCAGCAGCTCCAGCCTGGAAGTGGCTGGGGCTTGAAACAGTCTGAGAGGGTTTTTTCTTTCTCTCATCATGGCTTCTCTGTCCTTCATGTATTCTGTAGGTCTCTCCTCCTCTTCCCCTGAGCTCTAGCCTGCTTTATAGCATATTTTGAAGTCAGGAAATATGATGCCTCCAACTTTGTTCTTTTTGTTCAAGATTGCTTTAGCAGTATGGGGTCTTTTGTGGTTCTGTACAAATTTTAAGAACATTTTTTCTATTTCTGTGAAGAATGTCACTGGTATTTTGATAGGGATTGAACTGAATGTGTAGATTGCTTTGGGTGATATGGACATTTTGATGATGTTAAATCTTCCAACCCATGAACATGAGATATCTTTCCATTTATTTGTGTCCTCTTCAATTTCTTTCACCAAGGTTTTATAGTTTTCATTGCAGAGCTCTTTCACCTCCTTGGTTAAATTTATGCCTAGGTATTTCATTTTTTTTGGTAGCTATTGTAAATGGGATTACTTTCTTGATTTCTTTTTCAGCTGTTTCGTTACTGGTGCATAGGAGGGCGATTTTGTGTATTGATTTTGTATACTGCCACTATTCTGATTTATTAGTCCTAGTAATTTTTTGGTGGAGTCTTTAGAGTTTTTTATGTATAGGATCATGTCATGTGCAAACAGGGATAGTTTGACTTCCTCCTTTCTGATTTGAATGCCCTTTATTGCTTTCTCTTGCCTTATTGCACTAGCTTGAACTGCCAATACTATGTTGAATGAGGGCGCGGAAAGTGGGCATCCTTATCTTGTTCCACATCGTAGAGGAAAAGCCTCCAATCTTTGTCCATTCAGTATTAGCTGTGGGTTTTCCTATATGGCCTTCATTGTATTGAGGTACATTCCTTCTATACCTAGTTTGTTGAGTGTTTTTATCATGAAGGGTTGTTGGATTTTATCAGATGTTTTTTCTGTATTCTGTTGAAATGATCATTTATTTTTTCCCTTCATTCTGTGGATGTGGTCTATCACATTTATTGATTTACATATGTTGAACCATCCTTGGATCCCTGGGATGAATCCCACTTGATCATGGTGAATGATTTTTTTAATGTGTTGCTGCATTCCGTTTGCTAGTGTTTTGCTGAGGATCTTCATGTGTGTGTTCATTAGGGATATCGTTTTGTAGTTTTCTTTTTTGCTGTGTCCTTTTCCAGTTTGGGTATGAGGATAATCCTTGCTTCACAGAATGAGTTTGCAAGTATCCCTTCATCTTCAATTTTTTTGGATGAGTTTGAGAAGAATTGGTATTAGTTCTTTAAATGTTTGATAGAATTTGGCAATGAAGTCATCTTGTCCTGGGGGTTTCTTTGTTGGAAGACTTTTTACTACTGCTTCAATCTCATTATTCATTATTGGTCTGTTTAGGTTTTCTAGTTCTTCATGATCCAACCTTGGTAAATTGTACATGTCCAGGAATTTATCCATTTCTTCTACGCTTTCCAGTTTGTTCACAAATAGTCGTTTGTAGAAGTCTCTTACAATCCTTTGTATTTCTGTGTTATCAGTTGTAACGTCTCCTTTTTCATTTCTGATTTTATTTATTTGAGTCTTCTCTTTTTCTTTTTTAGTCTAGCTAAAGGCTTATTGATTTTATCTTTTTGAAAAACCAACTCTTTGTTTCATCATCTTTTGTATTTTTAAAAAACCTTTAATTCATTTATTTCTGCTCTGATCTTTGTCATTTCTCTCCTTCTACTGATTTCGAGTTTGGTTTGTTCTTGTTTTTCCAGCTCCTTGAGGTGAAACATTAGATTGTTTATTTGGAGTCTTTCTTCTTTTTTGATGTAGGCATTTATTGCTATAAACTTCCCTCTTATAACTGCTTTCACAGTATCCCATAGGTTCTGGCATGTTTTGTTTTCATTTTCATTTGTCTCCAGGAAATTTTTAATTTCCTTCTTGACCCACTTGTTTAGGAGCATATTGTTTAATTTTCATGTATTCGTATGGTTTTCTAGAGTCCCTTTTGTTGTTGATTTCTAGTTTTAATCCATTGTGGTCAGACAAGGTAGTTGATATGATTTCAGTTTTTAAAACTTTGTTGAGACTTGGTCTGTGTCCTAACATATGGTCTATTCTAGAGAATGTTCCATGTGCTGCTGAGAAGAATGTGTATTCTGCAGCTGTTGCATGAAATGTTCTATAAATGTCAGTTAGGTCAAGTCAGCTTATAGTAGAGATTAATTCTGTTGTTCCCTGGCTAACTTTCTGTCTGTCTGATCTGTCCTTTGCTGAAAGTGGGGTATTAAAGCCCCCAACTATTACTGTGTTGGAGTCTACTTCTCCCATTAGGTCTAATAGTAATTGCTTTATATAACTGGGTGCTCCATTGTTGTATGTGTATATATTCAGACTGTTATATCCTCTTGTTAAGTTGATCCCTTTATCATTATATAATGATCTTCCTTATCTATTTTTTACTTTCCTTGTCTTGAAGTCTATTTTATCTAATATAAGTATAGCTACTCCTGCTATTTTTTGGTTTCCATTTGCATGAAATATTTTCTTTCATCCCTTCACTTTCAGCCAGTGAGTGTCTTAATAGATGAAGTGAGTTTCTTGTAGGCAGCATATTGTTGGTTCTTGTTTCACAATCCATTCAGCCACTCTGTGTCTTTTAATTAGGATATCTAATCCACTTACATTTAGGGTTATTATTGATATATAGGGACTTGTTATTGCCATTTTGCTATTTTTTTCTGGGTGTCTTGTAGATCCTTTTTTCCAGTCTTACTGCCTTCCTTTGTGGTTTGATGGTTTTCTCTAACTTTGCATTTTGATTTCTCACTATTTTCAGTATGTCTCTTTTAAGTTTCTGTGTTATGGTTACCAGGAGGCTTACAAAAAACATGTTATAGTTATAACAAATTATTTTAGACTAATAATAACTTAACTTTGATATCTAAGAAAAAAGAAAACACCAAAGCCAGCTTTACACTTTGGTGTCATTCCCTCCCACTTTTTGACATTTTGTTGTTTCAAGTTACATCTTTTAATATTGCCTCTCTCGTAGAAGGTTGTATATCCTAATGTCTTGTTAGGTTTGTCCTTTAAGCTTCATACTAAGGATCTAAGTGGTTTATTTGCCAACCTTATGACTCTGGAGTATTCTGAGGTTGTCTGTGAATTTACATTACTAATGAGTTATGTACCTTCAAATGTTTCCTTATTACTCCTTAGTGTCATCTTCTTTCAGATTGAAGAAGTCCCTTTAACATTTCTCATACAGCAGGTCTAGTGTTGATGAAAAGTTAGTCTAGTGTTGACAAAAAGTTAGCTTTTGTCTGTCTGGGAAAGGCTTTATTTCTCTTTCACGTTTGAAGGTTAGTTTTGCTGGATACAGAATTCTTGGCTGACAGTCTTTTTCCTTCAACACCATGAATATGTCATCCCATTCTCTCCTGGTCTGTAGGGTTTCTACTTAGAAGTCTGCTGAGAGATGTATTGGGGCTCTGTTGAATATTTCCTTTCTCTTGCTGCTTTCAGTATTCCTTCTTCATTTTTGGTTTTTGATAATTTGATAATGATGCACCTTGGGGTGTTCCTCCTTGGACTGAATTTGATTGGTGACCTCTGAGCTTTCTGTACCTGGATTCTGTCATCTTTCTCCATACTTGGGAAAATTTCAGCCCTTATTTTCTTGAATATGCTTTCTACATCTTTTTCTTTCAGGTATGCCAATTATGTAGAGGTTATTTTGCTTGAGGAAATCCCATATTTTCCATATTTCTGTTTCACTTTTTCTTATTCTTTTTTTTTTTTTCTCTTCTGATTGGATAATTTCATGTTTTATCTTCAAGCTCACTGATTCTTTCCTCTGATTAACTCTGCTGTTGGAGCTTTCTATTGAGTTTTTCAATTCAGATAATACATTCTTTATTTCTAGAATTTCTATTTGGTTTTTAAAAATTGATTCTATTCCTTTGTCAAGTTTCTTGCTCTGCTCCTGATTTGTTTCCCAGATAGCATTTAATTTTCTATTTGTATTTTCTTTTGACTCCCTGAACATTCTTAAGAGGATTATTCTGAATTCTCTGTCTGACATTTCATAGATCTGCTGTTCCTCTGCATCCATTGCTGGAGCTTTGTTTGTTTCCTTTGGTGGTGACATATTTCTCTGTTCTTTCTTGATCTCTGTGTCTTTATGTTGATGACTGGGGATTTGAGGAAGCAGTTATCCCTTCTAGGTTTTACAGGTGTTCTTTGGTTGTGTTAGATATTTACCGGCTAATATCAGAGCTTTGTCTCTGGTCCATGGTTTCTTTTTTCCATTCTGTGGTAGATTGATAATTATTACTACCACCACTTAGACTCTGCACTAGAACTCTCTTTGTTTTTTTTTTAGGGAGCATCACAGTGTTTACACTGCATGGCTTTTGCTAATTCCCCTGGGCTTCTACCAGAGTCTTACCATGTTGTCAGAGACAGTGACCTGCAGAAAACCAATGCCTCATCCTAGAGTACCAAAGACTCAGCTTTGGAGGAAACTGCAAGGCCACTGGGCCCATATTCTTACACCTCCTATTGGGATGTTTCTACTAAGTGGATGTCCAATCTGTCTGTAAACACTTCCCAGGACAGGGAAACCCCCACCCCCCACCACCATCCCTTTCTATCTTGGGGACAAGTTGTAATGTTAAAAAGTACTATCTTAATAATTCTTTAGCAAAATTTGCTTCTCTGTTACTTTACCCATTGGGGAGACATGAAAAAATTAGAATTCTTTTTCCATGTGACAGCTGTTTCTGTTTCTCTTTAATTTTCCTATAGGGCTTTCACTAAGGCCCTGGGAGAGAGTAACACTGTACTCCGTGAGAAAGAAAAACAAACACTGAGATAATGATTATTATCTCTCCATTATATTTCTTTTTTCTTTTTCTTTTTTCTGGAGAGGTGTAGCAAGGTTTATTGCTTATTTACTGAGTGCCTGTTACCTGCTAAACATTTTATTCCGTGGTCAGTGGCTTCTATTTTTGTTGTGGAGAAACCTGCTTCCAGTTTAACTGTAGCTCCTCTATAGGTAATGTCTCTTCTCTCTGGTTACTTATTTTTTAAAAATTTTTCCCAGCTTTATTGAGGTAGAACTAGTATGCAGAAAAACTGCACATAATTACTGTATACGATTTGGTGAGTGTGGACATATGTCATATGTATACACTTATGTTGCCATCACCACAATCCAGTGATAAACATATCCAGCCCCTCCCAAAGTTTCCTGTGTCCCTTCTTTTTTTCTCATGGTCAGAACACTTAACATGAGATCTACCATCTTAACATATTTTTAAGCGCACAATATCTCATTGTTTCTAAGTCACCCAGTCTGTGGTATTCTGTTAGGGCAGTCCTAGCTGACTTAATACACTGAGTATTAAAGCTTTAGAAACTTACCAATAAAAGAGAATAAAGTAAAATGTATAGGCATGTGGGTGCTCTAGAATATTCCACCATCTATCCTCCATTTACCACTAGGGAAGAAGGTATAAAGTCCAGATACCTGCAAAATGATTTTCCTTTTGCTCCTTCCTTGAGAATCTCAGAGGGTGTCAACCTTTCTCTACAGCATTAGACACACGGAACCATGTATAGTCTCCTTTATTGGTGAGACAGAGGAGTTTCAAGGGAAAAACTGATTATATGTGAATTCACCTAACACTCTGGCTTTTAACCCATGCACTTCCATGGAGTATGAACTCAGGCAAGTCATCTCCACGATGGCCCTCTTTCAGTTCCCCTCATGTACCAGGTTCTCTCTCATCCCAGGGCTCTGAATATGTTGTTTTTTCTGCCTGGAATGCTCTCTCCTTCTCTTTGCCCAGCCGACTGCCACATGTTGGCTTAACTCTTTAGATTTCAATTCACCCATTACCTCTTTTTTTTTTTTGCATCCATATATCAGTTTTCTCCATTACCTCTTTAGAGAAGGCTTCCCAAAACATCAAATCAGGTCAAATTTCCCTATTCTATACTCTAACAGCACCATGTAACTTTCCATCAAAATACTTGTCATTGTGGCAACTTTCCTTTTTGTTTGATTAAAGTTTCACTTCCCATTGGACCATGGGCCCCTTGAGAGCAGGCACATGCTGGGCACCACCGCCTTCTGGAGCCTGGCATGCTAGAGGTATTCCATAAATACTTGATATTGGATGAATGAACCAAGTCACTTATCAGGAATGTCTCTGTGCTAGTGACTTCACTTCCTTGGGGTCCTCATCCTTCCTCTGAAAATGAGGGGGCTGGATTTCATGGTTGCTAAGTTGCTACAAGCTGCCCAAAGCACAGTAAGAATCCCTAGGGCGAGAAGCTGCAGAATTATGTAAATGGAAGCTGTATCAGTTGATTTCCCATTAGGTATGAGAGAAGCAAGACCAATGGGCAGTCCCTGAGACGCATCACCCAGTAAATATCTGGTGATAGGTATTTAGGAAATATCTAATATCCATCAGGCCTTTCCCTCCCTCCTCCCCTCCTTCCTTCTCTCTTCCTTTCCTCTCTCCCTCCCTTCCTTCCTTCCCATCCAATATCTGCATTTGGACAGCAAATCTGAACAGAGCGTGGGGCCATACATATGCCGGATCCTAAACTGTAGCCAGGATGCAGCATTCAGCAGCCTTAAAAATTTAAGCAAGCTGAGTTTCACAAATTTTACCTCTTCCCCAAAGCCAACCCTAATCATCAGGGGTCGGAAACTGCTGTCAGCAACTGGGAGGCAGTGACATAGTGGCGGGAGCTATGGAGTCAAATTCAGACACTGGCTGAGTGAACTCTGGCAAGTTCCTTCAGGTTCCTGAGCCTCAGTTTCCTTTGTTTAAAATAAACAGGGAAAAGGCTTGCAAATGTGGGTTGGTGGGTAGGCTTTAAATCATACAACGCATTGGAAAAGCTACCTCTCTCCCTGCTGAGCCCCTCCAATTTCTTTCTTCCTTTTTTTTGATCTTGCTGACTGATTTCGTCAATCTGTCTTCACCAAGAGCTACGTGCTTTTAGAGAGCACAAACGAGTGGTGGGAAGTGAGAACTAGTATTGGAGGAGAAAGGCGATCCAGGACAGGAAAAGAAACGCTAAAACAAATAGATGCCTCCAAAAACTGTTGTTTTCTTTTTTAAGATTGAAATGATTAAGCTGCTGTTAACCAAATAGAGTCCTAACTAACCTTTGTAAGCACACACTGTGCTTTGGGGCGGATGTGTCTGGTGTAAATCTGATTGCCAGCACAGAAGGACGGCTGACTGAAATGGTTCCATGTGAAGTTATTTTTGTTGAAACTTACTCATTTGAACTAATCATTAGAACTGTTGAGAGAGAGAGAATGATTTCTTACCATGTTTTAACTCCAACAGGTATCGTATTTACATTTGTAGACTTGGAACTCTCTCCTCTGAAAAGATACCATTTGTCTTGGTGAGCTCCTCCAATTTCTGAGTGCACAGCTCTCGTGAGACAGTCCAGATGGGCTTATGGGTGTTTCTATGTACACACCCCACCTTTATGAGACTGAGATCTAGGCAGGAGCTGTGTCTGGGTCATTGTGGCAAATCTACACAGTCTAGCACAGTGCCTGGCAAAAAGAGGGCACTCTAAAGTTCCTGCTGAATGAATACGTTGTCTACTAGATTCCACTCTCAAACAGAATTAAGAAATGACTGCTTCCTGTTTCTTGGGCCTGGGCTGTGGTGGTGGTGCCACCACTGGAGAGTATATGGCTATGGTGGTTGAGGTCAGGCACTGGCCTTACGGATGAGAGGCAGCCTCCAGACTCCACCAGCTGCTGGCTGAGGAACCAGGGCAAGTCACTCATAATCTCTGGGCCTCAGTTTTGCCCTCTGTAAAATGGGGAAAAATCCGTATCTATCTCATGGGGTTGTTGTGAAACTTAAATAACTTAATCAACATGATTAGAAGAATGCTGAGCACGTAGCATGTACCAATAAACAAAACTCTTACTACTAGTAGTCCTGGGATAGTTCATTTGACTACACATCAAGGCATACGTCTGCCAATGTCTCGTTCAGTATGTTAACTCATTTTTAGGAAAGGAGGAATTCATTTTTCAGCAGCTTACTGTGACAGGTCTCTCAATGGGATGGCTCAAAAATTGTTTACACTCAGAAACTGAATCAAGACTACACCATTCAAAGGCTGGGAAGGATTCCTTATCTTTGCATCTAACCTCAGGGCTGAGGTAAGCCTTGCAAAGCTTAGAGCAGAGGGACAGGTAGGAGGAGATGCTTTACTCCTGCAGAGACAATCCAGTCCTAGAGTCGGCCCTCAGCTGCTTGTCGAAGTTCCTCTCTCTCTTGTGCACATCAGGTAATGCTTTTTACAAAGTGAAAACCGTGACTTATTCTCAGGATTATTATATGTTATTATAACTGAACTCAAGTGCAGGTTTCTAAATAAATATGTTTAAATAAGAGTATTATTAAATATTTATGAATTTCAAGAGACCCACGTATTTGGTTCATAAAAGCTACAAAATAACTTGGACAGATATTCCCCACACCACACCTAAATCGAAAGGTCCTTTAAGGGGTGCCTGCATCCAGGACTTGGGAGAGCTTTCAGTGTGTAAACTGCAGCCCCTTTCTCAACACAACGGGCCCCTGCTGTATCAGGGAGCCATTAGGGATATCTCATGCTGCCAGGTGTTGAATAGATACTTGTGGCATTTGCCATAAGCAAACATAAGACGGGGTTCCTGGATGTTCCTAGTTTTTTGGGGACACAGCTAGTTCCTATGTCTCTGAATTGCCTGATGTTAATTCAAAAGCCACCTTCAAAAACTCTGGGCACCCTCCCTTCTCACCCCCCAGGGGCATCAAACAGAAATGGGGAATTTCTGTCATAAACAGAGGCAGAGACAGCAGTGGGAAGAGTGAGGGTCTGGGAGTCCAACTGAGCCCGGCTGGCTGGGGAATGTGGGCAAGGTCCTTGATTTCCAGGGGATCTAGGTGAGAGCACGTGTGGCTGGAGCACCTGGCCCAGCTTCTGCTCCTGGGGAGCCCCTTCCTTTACCCTTCCATCCTTCCTTCCTCCTCCCCAGAGGTTCTCTTTGTGGTTTTAGAGTTCCCTCCTTCATTTCAGTTTCCTCTGGGCCTCAGGGGAGATCAGGCACGGTAACCAGCCCTCCCAGCTGGGCCTTTGCAACTGCTGGTGGTGATGTTACAGCTGAACACGTGGAGGTTCCTGGAGGGCGGTGCCTGCCCCCCCCAGGAGGGCGTAGAAGCTCCATAACCCTTCCCGCATCCCTCACCCTATGTGTCTCTTCATTTGTGTCCTTTGTAATATCCTTTATAATAAACCAGTAAATGGAAGTACGTGTTTCCCTGAATTCTGTCAGCTGCTGAAGCAAATTAATGGAACCCAAGAAAGGGGTGGCGGGAACCCTGATTTATAACTGGCTGGTCAGAATTTCCAGAGGCCTGGACTTGCAACTGGAGGGGGGAGGAGTCTTGGGGGCTGAGTTCTCACCCTGTGGGATCTGACACTTTCTCCAGGTGGATAGTGTTGGAATTGAATTGGAGGACACCCTGCTGGTGTCCCCTGGAGAAGCGCTGGTGGAGAGAAATCCCCACACATTTGGTCACAGAAGTTGGTCTTCTGTGTCGATGATTGTGTTGTGAGACCAGAGGAAAGATAGGGTGTGTTTTTCCTGTTCACTGTCACATCCTCCTATGAGCTGTGAATGTCCCCATCACACCACACACCACACTGGCTGCAGAAGCAAAGTGCACTTTCCTTCCTCTCCGCCTGATAGCTCCCCATGAATGGGGACTGTGGCATCTGTCTTCACGTTGTTTCTAGTGCCCAGCGCAGCAGCCGGCACACAGTAGGTGCTCAGAATGTATTAGGAAATGGAACTGAACCCTATTGTCTACTCTGGGGTAGGAGGAAAAAGCAACCATGGAGACTTGTGTATGACAAGTCTCCATGGGACCAGAAGACAGGACAGGCTAGGAGCATCCAGGCGGACAAAAAAAATTACCGCTTCATTTCAACAAGGGAGCTACGGGCTATGCTGCTCGGGTCTTCTAAGAAGGCAGGATCATGACCAGAGGGAGGAATAAACTGAGGTAGCCAGATGGAGGTGGGTGGCTGGTGCTGTTGGTGACCTTGGTACCCTTCTAGCCCCCTCCCCTCTGAGCACTTCCTCCTGAAAACTGGGAAGAGAAGGAAGCCTTGCTGGCATTCTGGGATTGGCTGCTCATTACATCGCTCTTTTAATAGCTGACAGAACTGGCTAAAATGAGATTTCTAAAAGATTTCATTGATTTGCCAGGTGGCTCAATTCATCGCCCAACAAATGAATTAATGAATGACAAGGCCAGCCAAAGTTGTTCGAGTTCATTAATACAGCAGTGTGGTAATTTCCAGGGTTCCCTTTGCGACCTTATTAATCATTCTGGAGGTTCTTACCTTTACGTCATTTTAAAAGATGACTTGGGGGCCCCCTTCCATTGCCTTTTAAGCGACCTCTGGAGAAGCCCACGTGGGCAAATCGTACATCTCCCTCCTAGTTCCAAGCTGCCCTTGTAATACTTCTGAAAAGGTGGCCCTTTCCCCCCTGTACCCCTCCCATCAACCATTGCCCCCTTTTCTAAATTCACCACCAAGCGAGCTGCTGTGCTCCTGGACTTGATTTGCATGACCTCTTGTGAAGCGCAAACACCAAGGGCTTCGTGGCATGTCCCATTATGTGGATGACATGGCCATTAGTAACCATGGTAACCTCCCTTCCTGGCTTTTGTGGCTCCACAGGCCTAATTTATACCAGTCTCTTCCAGATTTGAAGGGGTTATGGGAACCCAAGCAGGGTGGCACCTTCCTCTAGCCAGGACATGGCAAAATATCAAGCACTTTCAATGCCTTTCAGGTTAAAAGAAACCACCTCAAATCTCTATTCAGTAAATTTGGATACTTACTCTTAAAAAAAATCCAAAAAGAAAAGGAAAAATAAATAAAAAAGGGAAAAAGATCCTTTTCACTTTTTTTTTTTTTACAGCAGCAAACACACAACACACAGAAGCTGTGTTGCTCTCACAGTTGCAGCTAGACTTAGAATGGACAGGCCCCGAGGGTGGTGTCCAAATAGCCACAGACAGCAGGTTTGTCACCCTCAGCACAGCCTTGCAAATAAGGACGTGAGATCTACCAGCGCACATTTTGCTTCCAATTTCAAAGAAGGCTTAAAAAGAACCCATCCACGGCAAGAAATAGGTATGTGAGGTAACGCATATGTGAATGAGCCCCAGCAAGTCATTCCACTATGTATACATATTTCAAAACATCATGATGTGCATCAGAAATATATCCAATTCTTATTTGTCAATTAAAAGAAAGAACCCATCATCTGTGTCCCCTTCTCTGTACCCTATGACCTAGATCAATATCTGATGGTGGTGAAAGGGAGAGGAGGAGGCTCTCCCCTGCCACCCGGGGTGAGCAGGTGGCGTTACCTGGCTAGGCCTGGCCCGCCTCGGCAGCGGTGCCATCAGAGTCGGAATCGGCCAGCTCGGCGTTGCCTTCTGCTGCGGTCTGACTCCAGCCGTCCGACCTGTCCGAGACGGCGTCCTCCTCTCTGACGGTCACCTCCACATAATCCACGATGCGCGACTCCTCGTTTTCATCGCTGCCCTGGCCGTCCCGGCTGCTGCCCTCTGACCTGTCCGAGGTGGCCTCTGAGGGCTTGGCAGGCAAACAGTCTTTAATTTGCTCGCCGCCCGCTTTCACTCGGGAGACCAACTTCTCCAAGTCCTCGTCGCTGAGCTTTTTGGGGTCCTTGTGATATGGCTGACCCACCTCGCTTCCGTTCTTTGGGCTCTCGGCCACAGGTCTCGCTGCTTTTCTTGATGGGGCATCATAGCTGTGATCATCCGCCAGCTGCTGCTGCTGGTACTGCTCCAGCCACTTTAAGGTTCCAGTTTTTAGCAAGCATCTGTTCTCCTTGAACCAACGCACAATCTCAGTTCGGACCAGGCCGGTCTTGGCCGCCAACTGGTCGTATTCCTGGGGAGTAGGCCACTGGGTTCTTGCAAATGTGCTCCTCAGCAGATGAACCTGTTCTTGACTTTTTGTGATGGCCGGTGAAGGGCTGGGCAGAGAACTGGCTAACTGGGCACCAGAGAGCTGGTCAAGTCGAGACAGAGCACCATTGGGGGCCACCACGTCTGGGCCTTTTTTGCTAGAACCCATGGAATCCAAGACTGCTTGTTCCATGCTGTCCCGCAGCTTCCGCCTCTCCGAGAACCAGGAGTCGATCTCTCTCCTGCTCAGCTTGGTCTCCACCCTTAGCTGATCCAGTTCTGCTTGGGTAGGAAAAGAACTTTTCAAAAAGCTGTCTTCCAGGGTTTTAACCTGACCCTGTGTTTTTTCTTTGAACTTCTGGGGGGCAAAGTCTGGGTAAGCGTGGTACGTGCGACCGTGCTGGGAGGCCGCGATGGCCAGCTGGTCTTTGGCAAGGGATTCGCTGGTGATGTGGACGATGCCCCTTTGACATCGATACCGGTGGTCACTGAACCACTTCTTGATCTCGCTCCTGGCGAGGCCGGTCACCTCGATGAGTCGGTAGACTTCAGCATCGTCAGGGAACTGGCTCTGCAGAAAGCTTGCCTTGAGATGGGCTATTTGCTCCTTTGTCTTCTTGCGGTCGCTGGCCGGGGTGAGTGGGGGGTTGGCCATCTTGAGCGGGGGCTCTGGCACCTGAGCGATGTGTGGACGCTTGGGCTCTGGGGCAGCTTGAGGAGTCACCAAAGGTCTCTTCTGGCCGTGGTTGGTCACTCCGGCCACAGCCAGTGCGATGGGGGAGCAAGAGACAGTTGTCGACCCGCTTGTTACCTGAGTCAGCACCAGGCTGGTCTGGCCGAGGATCTGGCATGGTAGAGCTGTCTGGAGGATGGGCTGCGACATCTTTGTGGGGGCCAACTGGGCAGGCAGCACAG
This sequence comes from Cynocephalus volans, assembly GCF_027409185.1. NCBI lineage: Eukaryota > Metazoa > Chordata > Mammalia > Dermoptera > Cynocephalidae > Cynocephalus > Cynocephalus volans. The sequence goes on along the minus strand of NC_084474.1, from coordinate 76,907,179 downwards.
TGATCGTGGGGGGTACTGACTGGATGGTGCCGTTAAACATCTTCTTCCGAGCCTCCTCCACCTCTTCTGGAGACCAGCTGATGCCATGCTTCAAGCGCTGGGTGGCAAACCAGATTCTGATGTGCTCCTCTGGGTGTTTGGAGGCTGCTGTCAGCCAGGACAATTCAGCCTGGGTTGGGTAAGGGAACTTGTTGAAGGAGTTGATCATGGTGGCATTTGTATCCAGGGCAGAATTATATTTGGTAGTGTTCAGCGGGACAGGGACCTTGGGGACAAGGTTGATATTTGGCGGCAGCTGTACAGAAGGCATGACATGTCCTAACGTGTCTTGGAGGAGCTCCACACCTCCGAGTCGCGAGAGGATTTCAGCTGTGTCCGTCACCAGGCGGGCAGTCCCTTCCACGTGGTTCTCAGGGGTGGCCTCCTCAGGCTTCTTGGGCACCTTCTTGGCATCTGCTTTCGGCTTCCCTGCCTTCATGATGGAGGTTTTACTCATTGAGATCCCAGGATCACTGTCACCACTTCCAGGGCCACTGGTGGTGATGGACACGACATGGTTGGTGGCTTCGATGGACTGCTCTAAGACAGTCTGATTATTGCGCTTGATTAACTTCAGCTTGAAGTTGGTCTCCCCGGGATGGAACTTGGAGTTGTGGTCAGACAAGGAGTCGTACTTTTTGGTTGTGAAGTTACATTCGGCACACACGTAGAGGGGATTTAGAATCACATTAGGATGCTGCATGTCAACGTGCTCCGTGAACTCATTCAGGTTCTGCGTGGAGTAAGGGCAGTATTTGCATTCATAACCACCTTGCAGTTTTTTGGACTGGTTTTCCCCTGTAGATTTCACCTCTATCACTTCATTTTCTTTGGAAGAGTTTTCGGGTTCTGCTGCCCAGCTGTCCTTGGCCACGTCAGGCTGTGGCGTGCCAATTCCTTTTTCTTTGGCCCTGTCTACCTCCTCGGGCACATCTTGTTCCACCACCTGTGATGTTCGAACCATGCACGGAGTTGTAGATTTTCGTTTGCTGGCCATGCTGCCTGTCTGTTTGCAATGGCTTATTTTTGGAGGAGAGTAGGGAGGGGGCAGTGAAATTCTTGGAATAAATATGATAAAAGGTTTTTGGCTTTATTCTCCCTCAAATGGCTTTGGCTTCCCTTGAATGATGAAGTCTACTGTTTGAGTTTCCAGAATGATTTCAGTACAGAAAATTGTAACTGCACCAATTGCTAAACACACCAGGTAGAATCATATCTGCGGGACAAGAACAAAGACAGGGTCAGTGTTTCTTCACAGTGCAAAAGAAACTAGCATTTCTTCCTGAGTTATTCCCATGACCCATCCCAACTGGCACCCACAGCAAGCACCTATGTGAGCACAGACAGCGTGAGAGTGGGTGCTTATAAACATGAAAGGTCAGATCCTTCTTCTCCTCCCTTCTCTGGGAAGAAAGTAGAAATAAGCCCAAAGCAAGCAAACAAGGATGCAGGTCATCATTTCGCGTTTACAGACAAAGGGATACAGAAAAGGAACGTAAGTACTGAGGTCCTCTGAAGTGGTGGGTGGGGTGGCAAAGGGGATGTTGCTGGGCTTGCACGCTGCTTCTATTTATGGAATATCACAAGCAAGACACTCACCTGGGGCCAGCAGGAGGAATTCACGTGGGCATTAGAAAATAGATATGAACAGTTTTCTTATCATAGAAGCAAAATCACTACAGAAAATCCAGAAAATAAAGTATAAAGGAGAAAAGAAACCATCACCCCAAATACTGTAGTTCTGTAGTTCCTTCATCTTACTTGAACAGTTCTTCAAAAAAATGGCTGCATATGATTACACTGTGAGGTTATGCTGTACATAATGTGCACAGCCATTTGACTTTTGTTGGACATTCACTTCTAATTTTTGGTTCTCATCAACAAAATGTAGTGAACACCCGTAGTCCTTACTTCTGATAACTATCTTTGGATGGATGCCTAGAAATGGTTCTCTTAACTCACAAGGCTAAGATTTTGCCTCACTGGCCTTTCCCTTGGCAGTGTTTGGGAGGGCCTGACTTACTACCCAGCCTACATGAAATTTTACTGTGAAAAAGCCTTGCTGATTAGGTAGGCAAAAACTATTTTAATATGACTTTATGCTTTTCTTGTTTGCTAATAAGGTGGAATTATTTTCAAAGATTTATTTGCTATTTATAGTCATTCTTTTATGAATTGCCTGTTCATACCATTTTTATATTGTGGTGTTCAGTGGTTTTATTATTAATTTGCAAGAGTTTTCTCTATATAAAGAATATTAATACTTTACTATATTTGTTGCAAATTTTTTTCTGGCCTATCATTTACCTTTTCATTTTGCATGTAGTGTTTTTTATATGTTTAACATGCAGAAATTTTAATTTTTAGATAGCGAATTACCAATTTTTTTCTCTTCTGGCTTCTTTCATTGTGATTTTATATTTAGAAAGTGACTCCCTGTCTTGATAGCTGAGGCATGTTAATCTATTTTTTCTTATGAGTGTTTTAGCTTTATTTTTTTACATTAAACTCATCTGGTATTGAATTTATCCTGGGTTAAGCTGTAAGACATAATTCTAACCATTTTTCTTGAGAGTTACCAATCATTTCACTAGCATGTATTATGTTATCTTTTCTTATCAGTTTGCAAGAAACCACCTTTATCATACACTAAATTTTTACATTTACTAGGGTCATTACTAGGTTATCTAATCTGTGTGTCTGATCTAGCTTTTGAGCCTTGCATGTATGCATTGCTTTGAAAAAATTTTCTATACTCAGAATGTATTTTAAAATCTAGTCGAGTGAGTTCCTCCTCATTAACCTTCTTTTGCAAAACAGTTCTTAGTTATTTTGATCATCTATTCTATTAAATCAATTCTCATAAATCAGAATTATCTACAAAATAAAGTCCTATTGGAATTTTGATCGGAACTGCACTGAACAAGTATGAATTTGGGAGCACAGGAACAGCTGGCTTGTTAGGTGGTAAGAACCCAGCTGGGGAACTGAAGGCCCGGGTCATTGTAAGCATCTACGTGCACGGGCAGATGTGCAGGAGGGTCTTTTATCTGACGGCTAAAGGAGAAGGGAGAGTGTTTTGAAATAAGATACCTGACATCCAGGAGGAGGAGGAAGTGGAGGGGATGGCACACCGTCTCCCGCCCCTCCTATTGGCCTGGGTTTGAGTCCCGCTGAAGAGAGGGCTAATGGGCAGAAGTGAGGAGCTTATTTTCTTGAGCAGCTGGGCCCACACCCACTTGCTTAGGGGCTCAGATGACAAACCGGAGTGGACCTCAGGAGAGGCATTCCCCTCTTAGGTACCAAGAAGCTGGCCACTTCCAGACTGGAGCACCAGCATTTTCAGGCTGGGCAGCTTCGTCAGCAGCAGGGTGAGAGCCCCTCGGGGGCAGTGTGAGGTGACGCCATGGGCAAAGCAGAGCAGAGGCCACTGTGTCTTTTTGTTGACCACACCTCAACTGGCTCCAGCCCCATCTCCCCACTGAACTTCACACTCTGGATGTGGCCTCTCAAACAGGCCCCGCCCCTCCAGAGGCGCCATCATCTCTGCCATCCCTCCACATCTCCAGGACGCCACCATGGCTCACGGCCCGCGATCGCTCCATCGCCATCCAGATCTAGTGCTGGGCCCTCCTCTCACCCGCCCCTCTCTCCTCTCACCCGCCCCTCCCTCCTCTCACCCGCCCCTCCCTCCTCTCACCCGCCCCTCCCTCCTCTCACCCGCCCCTCCCTCCTCTCACCTGCCCCTCTTGCTCCCTTCTCTGAGCTTCCATCACCTCCAGCCTGGGTCCCCATGAGCACCTCCATGGTCTCCCCCTTCCCTTCTCTTGGGAGCAACAGAAGGATGTCCTAAAATAAGATGGGTGCACGAAGCCTTCTCTCGCTTCCCACCACAGTGAACAACATCCCCTTATAACAGCCACCAAGAGCCGGCATGTTCCTTCTCTGACCTCCAGCAGCTCATCCCACTCGAGCTGCTCCAACAGCAGCTCACTTCCATCCCAGGGCCTCTGCCAGAACATTCCACCCCCAGAGCTCAGGTCTCAGGTTGCCACTGAAAAGTCACCTGCCACAGAGAGGCTTTCCTGACCACTGCTCCTGTGTAAAATAACCCCTCTCCCAGCCACTCGCTATTTCCTCACCCTGCTTTGCTTCCTTCTTAGCGTCTTTCAATAGCTAACATTATATTTATATATCTTGTGGGTAAAGGAGCAGGAAGTATCTACCTACTTGTTTACCGTTTCTCTCTCTAGAACTGTACAGTAGCCACTAGCCACACGTGGCTCTTTGAGTTGCAATTAATACTTGTATGTGGAATCTAAAAACGTCAATCTCATAGACACAGAGTAGAAGTGAGGCTGCCAGAGACTGGGAAGGGTAGTGGGGAGGGGAGGACAGGGAGAGGTTGGTCAGTGGGTCCAACGTTACGCTTAGATTGCAGTAATAAGTTCCAGCCCTCCACTGCACAGCAGGGTAAGTGCAGTTAGCAATAATTTATTATATATTCCAAAATAGCTGGAAGAGAGGATTTTTAATGTTCTTACCACAAAGAAATAATAAATGTCTGAGGTGATGAATATGCTAAGTACCCTAAATTGATTATTATACATTGTATACATGTAAATTGATTATTATACATTGTATACATGTACTAAAAATCACACTGTACCATATAAATATGTACAATTATTATGTGTCAATAACTAAAAGGAAAAAAATAAAAAATTCACTTCCTCATTTCGCTAGCCACATTTCCAGTGCTCAATAGCCACATGTGGCCAGTGACTTTAATACAAATTTTATTGTATTAAAATTTTTTGTCATTGTGGGAAGTTCTAGTGGACAGCGCTGTTCTAGAATAGGAACTCCATGAAGGCAGAAACATTTCACTGTGATTTCCCCAGAGCTTAGAACGCTGTCATCTGAATACCCCTTGATGGCACAAAAAGTGATTTATTCATGCAGTCAACAAACACTGATCAAGCACCTAGTAGGGCCAGATGTGGTTCTAGGGGCCTAGGACACAACAGTGGACAGACAGAAATCGCTGCTCTTGCAGAGCTCACTATGGAGAAAAGTCAAGAAGGGAAGAGGATAGGGGTGTGGAGCAGGGACGACCTGTGAGTTTAATAGGGTGTTCGGGGACTCCATCCATGAGAAGGTGATAGTGGTGCATTTGGATGTAGTGAAGATAAGAAGGAGAAAGACTTTATGAAACACAGAGGAGGCCGTACTTAATTTTGTGGGGAAGGGTCAGAAAGGGGTGGATAAAGGCTTTGCAGGGGAAGTAACTTTCTTCTTCTTAGAAATAAACTAGTAATAACTATTATGAATAGAAATTGTCCATGCTTTATGGATGTCTCTTCACAACAATTCTGCAAAGCAGTTGTGATGAGCCCCAATTGGCAGATGAAAGAACAAAGACCAGAGACGTTAAGTGCCTGGCTTAAGGTCACACAGCTAGTTCAAGGCAGAGCTGAGATTTGAACAAAGTCCAAGCTAAACTCTGTGCTCTTGGCACACCACCACACAGCCTCCCCTCGTAAGCAGGGATCAAAGGTGGTCTCAGATGATGCCAGTAGAGAAAGAGGAGAGTGACTCCAATCAAGGACAACAGTCTTCCCGGGCAGAGCAGACAGCAAGAGCAAGAGGGAAAGTAAGAAAATGACTGAGGAAAGACCAGGAATGAAGTTACAGGGGGAAGAGGCTGAAAGACTCAGGTTGGGGCTAGACCATGAAGAATCTCAAATGCCATACTAAGGAGCTTGGATTCTATTCTGCTGGCAATGGAGAATCAAAGCCTTTCAGGCCTGGTCATGGCCCAAGGGGTCTCGGAGACAAGTTTTGGGTGTGGGGATGGGAGGAAGAATCCCTAAACCAAGCAGATGAATAGTAACCTTAACTGACCCCTAATTAAAAAGTCCAGACACCATTCTCTACAGCCTCCAAGTTTCTCCTTGAAGTAGATGTTGGGAGCTCTTCACTTTTCATCTGGAACTTTCTCCTTTCAGTTTGGCTTTCCTTCCTCACCAGGGGATGGCTGGGTGATTTAGGTTTAAATGTGGCAGAACTGACTTTCCTTTAATCATTGTCCCAATAACAATGATAGCTAACATTCACTGAAGGCTTAGTATATGCCAAGTGCTAAGTTTTACTTCTCAAAAACCCTATGTGGATATTGAGGCTCAGAGAGGTTAAGGAGCTTGGCCAGGGTCACACAGCCTGGAGCAGTAGAGCAGGGATACAAACTTTATGTGCAGAAAAATCACCTGGGGATCTAGTTAAAACACAGATTCTGATTCAGGAAGTGTGGGGTGGGGCTTATGATTCTGCATTTCTAAAAAGCTTCCAGGTGAAGATGCTGCTGCAGAGGCAGGCGATGCTTCGAGTAGCCAGGCTCTCTAAGTCCCCACAAAGAAGCACTCTCCCACTGTCAGCCTTTGTTCCTTCTCCTCCCACCCTCATTTCCAGGGACAGGGTGGTGGCATTTCCTGACCTTTCCCTCCAAGTGGCCTGCAGTCCCTGGGGCAAGGGAAAATGGGCCAAAGTGCCAGACCAGCCCCTGGAAACTCTTCTCAAGGTGGCTGGCTCACAGTCCAGCCGTCAGGATGAAATGTCTCGGCTCTGACCTCCCTAGGGAGACATCTGGGGGAGGTGAGGAGTCAGACCACAGCGGCCTCCTGTGGCTGTGGGTCTCTGGCCCTAGGAGATCAGGTGTCAGAGGGAGCTGTGAGCCTGGGTCCCCCAGGTCCCCCTGTGTTGGAGCCCAGGGAGCTCTCTAGCACCGCTTGCTCTCAAGGAATCACACCTCAGGCTTTGATGGGGACGCCGCTCCTCATTTCAGAGCTTTTCACTGGGGCTGTCAGAGGAAATAACAGGCTGTCTCGGAGCTTTCAAAAGAAGCATCTTGTCAGGACATCAAAGCCAAAAAGGATGCTTTTAGCTTTGTGGGGTCTTCTGACAGAGCTGTTAACAGATTCCGCCTCAGTTCATCAAGGGTAGGTCTTTTTTTGGGGAGGGGAAGGGGGGATTGTTCCTTTGTGTTTTAAAATCACAACATTACCCTCCCCTCTCCCCCATCGGGAAGGGATTCTAACAGGTAGCTGTGCTGTGGCTTGTGATGGGGGGAGGGGACAGGGAGCTGATGCTAGAAAGCAGGGTCCTGGGTTTTGCTCTAAGCTCCGGCTGCCCAGCTCTCTTCTTGTCTGTCTCTGCCCTTGCCTCCATTTTTCTCATCTGCTAAACAGGAACTGTTGTGGAAAGGTCACCAATGACCTTGAGTTTAATGCCCTAGTTTCCTGATTTCTCCTTACCCTACCTTAAACCTAAACTTGAATTCTGGGGGTGGACCTGCAATGTGACTCTCACACCATCACACATCACCCGGGGAGCTTTGTAAAAATACCAGTTCCTGAGCCCCAGTCCAGACTTATTACACCCAAACATCTAGGCACGGGGCCCAGGAATCTGTATTTTCAATCAGCAGCCACCATGACTCTGCAGCCAGTTTGGTAGCCTTGGCAATAAGACATCACTCGGCCTCTTCTAATGCAGAACGGGCTGGGCTGACGCCAACTCTATCCGTGGAGATGGGGAGCTGTTCCTAGCTGCCATTTCTGTTGCAGCTGAAACTAGCAACAGCCCGAGCTCCCTGCGGCGTCAGGGAGTGGAGTATTGTACTCCCAAGGGCAATGGCAGATGATTCGGAGGATGATTTAAAAATGGGGGGAGAACTGTAAAAATAATGATCTCGGAAAAGAATAGAATACAGAATGCTGGGTGCATGACAACATAGGACAAAACACACCTTTAGAAACAACAGGACTCACAGCAGTGGGATTGGTAGTTTGGGGGAGCTGAGGTTTAAGAAGCTATTTCCTGTTATCTGTGTTTGTGTTTAACTTTCTGTATTGCTGAATTGCTCAAACAACACATTTTTAAAAAGAAGAGAAGGGGCTTGCTGATCTAGTTAAGCACCGGCAGAGTCACGCTGTACAGTAACAAGATGCTGTCGAAGCATCATCTTTATTATTCCTGCGGCACCAATCTATGGCTATGATCTCTGTTTTACAGAGGAGGAAACTGAGGCTCAGAGAGGTTCAATGGCTTGCTGAGGAGGGTGGAGCCTGGATAACCCTGGCTCCGTGCCCGCTGCTCAGTCCTCGTAACACATAGTTGTTAATTGTTAACAATTCCATTTCCTGACACCGAATCTATAAATTAGATTTCTCACAAATTCTGCGTGGCCTTCCCCCTCTGGGAGTGTTAAAAGGAGTAAGATTTTAATTGAATTGTGACGTCTTTTTCAACTCACTGCTCAGAGAAGCGCTCTTGTTAGGCAGAAGAAAGCTTGCAGGGTCTTTGTGGGCCCACGTGAGCCTGGAGCCCAGAATTTACTGGTTGACCCAGAAACAATAAATTCCAAAGCTCAGACCCTTTCATCCCCTCAACAGGTGAAGACTTGGTCTCCAGCGGCCTTGATCTCCATCAATGCTCACCACTAGTGGTTGGTGGAAGGGGGTGCAGGCTGGAGCCAGCACCCCCAGGTTGAATGTGGGCTCTGCAGGAGTCTTCCCTTCACTGGCCACAGCTGGGATGGCTACCTCACAGCTCCCAAACCCACACACGACTGGAGAACCACCAATGCAGCATGCCAGTTCACTATGGCCAGCCTCAGTTCTTGCAACTGTAAAGTGGGGTAAATCTGCACCTGCAGGACTGGCCTGAATGGGAACCTTTAGCACTGGCATGCCCTGGGTTCCCTGAGAGGGTGACTTTAGTTAGTAAGCTAGTACTAGTGATGAGGGACTTGGCAAAGTGATGTTCAGATGTATGTTCCACCCCCTTCTCCTTCTCGGCCCACCGTTTCCTCCATGGCCCCTCTTAGCCGCCAGCCCCCATGTGAGGTGCTGCGTGCTGACGTCAGCTCATCGCCCCTAGTCATGCTGCAGAGAGCTCTCCACGCATCTTCTGTTCCTGCCCATTGAATTTCCTATGGCAACTGTTTCATTATTTTTAATTCTCCCAACGTCACCTCTCTGTTTTAGTAGATTTTGTCCTGTATCTTGCTGAGAAGATCAAGGTCACAAGATCAAGGTCACCTTCTTCCCCAGCTGCACGCATCTCTTTTCTTCCCAGCTGGTCAGGAGGAGGTAGCCGGTCTCCCCACTATCACGCTGATCCCTCAACCTGGCCTCCAGCCCAACACTCACTGGATCTCTCAACTCCTATTTCCTGCCTCCGGGTTCCCCTCCCTCTGGGTTACAAACACCTCAGGTTGCCATTTCCCTACAAAAGTAAACAAAGCAAAGCACACACGAAAAGAGAGACTGAATTTCCCACAACTGCCCAATTCCACCATCGTCTACACATTATTTTACCAACTCCTGCTTCCCATGGTGGAGGTGAAAGGCTCGGGCTCCAGAGTGAGAGTGAGAGACTTGTGCCTTGTAGCTCTGGCTCTGCCACTTGGGGTATGTGATCCAGGAAGAGTTGCATCAATCATTTGAAGCCTCAGCCTTTCCATTTGTAATACGTGGCGGAAAACGGTACCCATGTCGAGGGGCTGCTGAGAGCACCCAGCGAGCTCATTTGAGTGCAATGTTTGGCTCCGTGCCTGATCCATGCCGAGCTCCGAGCTCATAACACAGGGTACCTGTTGTTAAAACCATGTGCCCATCACACTTCTCAAAGGGAGTTTGCGGTGACTGCTGCTCACCGCTTCCATCACGGCACGGTCCTCCCTGCTCTGTTGACACTTTTCTCTTAAACTGCCAAATATATTCCACATCACTGACTGCGGAACGAACCGCTGTCCTCAAAACGCCTCTCGCTGGCTTCTCCGGCCGTGCTGCTGCTCTCCTCTGGCTGCTCCTCTGGATCCCCTTCTCTGCTTCCTCTCCCGCGTTCTGCTCTCAGCAGGTGCATCTCCATGCCCTCCATCCCTCTCCATCCTCCTTGATGAACTCATGCATCCCAAAGCTCTAACCTCACCCTGGCAGCTCTATCCACCAAAGCAAGCTTCCTAGCCCTGACTCCTCTCCCCAGAGCCCAGGTTTTCCTTTCCACCTGCCGACGAGAAGCTGGGAGGGACTAGATGGATGTGTAACCAGACAGAGGCTCGGTGTGGCTACTCTCCACCGAAAGCTGCTTTCTTTCTCTTTTTTTAAAAAACAAGGCCAAGATGATTCATGAAAACCAAGGAACATAGTATATAAATAAAAAATGCATGCTCTATGCCCACTCGGTTGGAGAACAGACTCTACTCATTTATTCCCATCTAAAAAGTGCATCTACAGGGGAAATTTGGCAGAAGCTGGATGGCCTTCAGAGTCTCTTCCAGGTGTGTACTCTGTGCATCCATGACCACCCCTGGGGAGTCTCACGCGTACCTCAATTGAACACATCTAGAACCAAGTTCATCACTTGCCTCCCAAACCCAATCTTTCCATAATGGTCCTTACTCCAAATAAAAACACCAGAATCTCCTCAGTCATTCAGGCCAAAAACCTGGATCCTCCTGCTCCTCCACTTCCTCCTCATCCCATAGTAGATGATGCACCAGGCCCTTCCAACTCTGCCTACGTAATGTCTCCTGATTCTTCAGTCCTCTACTCTAGGCTTTCCACAGAAACGGCAGCAACTCCCTTTACATCAGCCTGACCTCTGGCATCGCCTGCCCAGCATCCCTTCTTACCTCCTCTGGCAACGGCAGTCCAGTTTTTCCAAAGAAAGACCCTACCACTCTTGGCCCACGTGGAACCCCCAGCAGTGCCTGGGTCCTGGCCGATCAGACCATCATATCCTCCAGGAACAGTGAGTGATTGAGGAATTGGTTCTCCACCCAAGCAGAGCAGGCAGAACCAATGTGATTCCCTTCTGGTTTCTGTTGGAACCACTGGGAGAGAAAATGTGCACTTGCTGAAGTTGCTGAAGGGATGGGATATAAGCCCAGAAGTGCTAGTGGCTGTCTTGCCACCACGAGGGAGAACACGCCTGAGAGAGGCAGAGAACCAGTCCTTGTAACGTCCACTGAGCCCCACTGTGTGTCAACCCAACAGACTCATGGACTTTTCCATTATGTCAGTTGGTTTAGCTGGTTGGATGGGTTTTCTGTCACTTGTAACTGACAGACATGGTTTCAGACCAACCTCCTCACTGCCACCCTTTCTTTCTAAAACAATAATTCTCAATCTTTCCCTGCCATGTCAGCATGCTAGGTGGCATACCCACTTGCAACACCCTCTCAGGGTCACTCGCCAGCCTTGCTGTGTTGGCTGTAATTCTATACCATTCCCTCTCTCTCAAGAACCTCAGAACGTGCATGGGAGTGACATTTTTATAGGGATGATCTTGAGTCCTTGCTGACCAAGAAACCAAAGCCACCCACAAACTTTAATACTTTATTTTTAGCAACAGATTTCTTGTTGCCACATACGTCACAACTAATGCCAAAATTGAACATGACGTTCCTAAACATGAAATCTAATCACGTCTTCCCTAGGAATACTGGAGCTTGTGGCAAGAGGCACCTATCACCTTCAAACTCCATCTTAACACCCCATTCCCTTCCTCAAACATTCCTGCTATTTTAAAAGAGGTATACAGCCGAAGACCTATTTTTTTAAACAGAAACATAAACCTTGGAAAAGAGAACACAGCCCATTCATTCATTCTTAAGTGCCTGTTATGTGCCAGACACTGCTTTAGATACGCAGAGAATAAGACATAAGACTCCTGCTCTCGAAAAACTTGCAGTGGAAGAGAGACAGAAAGAAAATAGAAAATAGAGAACTTATAGAGAGAGGTAAGTGCAATGCAGAGAGTTTTTACAAATGATGTGCCAGTGACAGAAGAGCTACTTTCAATGAGATAATCAGGGAATGCCTCTTTGAGGAGAGGATACCTAAGCTGAGATCTACATACCAAAAAAGGGAAGCCTTGACCTGCTAACAAATATCAATGAAAACAGAGGAGGAGGCAGCTCACTGACTACCTGTGACATTCTTTGTTCACTGCAAAATAATTTTCAAATTATTCAGTTATTATCTGAAAATCCTATTCTCCCCAAAGATACTTTTTTGAAAGGTCTTAAAAAGCTTCATCGAAAAGTACAACTTTTTCACTTACCAACATGAAAATAAACCTCTTCAAGGTCTTACAATCTTTTTTTTTTACTTTTAAAAAATTTTATGTATTTATTTTAACTGACACATTATAATTATACATACTTATGGGGTACGATCTGATGTTCTGATATATATGTTATATAATGGTCAGGTCAGGGTATCAATCACCTCATGCATTTATCATTTCTTTGAGACAGAAACATTGAAAAGCCTCTCATCTAGCTTTTATGTAATATACAAAACTGAACTGTTAACCATAGTCACCTTACTGTGCAATAGAACACCAGAACTTATTCCTCCTGTCTAAGTGTAACCACTTGGCTACCCTCTCCCTATCTTCTCTTCCCTGCCTCCCGTCCCCAGTCTCTGGTAACCACTGTTCTACTCCCTGCTTCTATAATATCAACATTTTTTTTTTTAAGATTCCACATATGAGTGAGATCTTCAATGGTTTTATAATGGAAAAAAGTTTTCTTTCCCCTACATGAATACATAAGCATGAGATAAATTGAGAGCTCTAAGCAGCTCCAAAAAATGAAGGGGAAAAAAGTCATCTGTGAGTCCAGATCAAATAGTAGAAGTAATTTTAATCTCAAAGAATACTTTGTATAAAGTAGATAAAAAAACAAAACTACAGCATACACATTTTTGAAGTAGTCAAATGAGGCACTGTCTTGATAGTTTAAGGACTTTGTACCTGAATGCTGTGCTCTGTCTTTAATGGGTGCAGCTGATGGAGAAAAGGCAGAATCAACAAGGTCCACAGGGCACTAGAGTGGTAAGGCTCTCAGAGATGACCTGCGCTGTCTGTAAGTCAAGGTCAACCATAGGATTTGGGAAGGGACAGAATGTAAGTATGGCAAGAGGACCCAGAATCTCATCATTCAACATCATTACAAGACTTCAGTGGCCTATCTCCCTGGGGCAGGTGGGTGATGTTTCTCCCAGAGGTGGTTGTGCTGCAGTGGGTGTCTGCAGGTGGCCATCTATCCTCAATGTCATGATGGATCAGGGTGTTTTGAGCTGAACTGATCCTTGAGAAACCAGTTAAGAAGAGTGGCTAAGTCCACGAAATCTGGAATCAGAACAGACCTAGGTTTGAATCGCAGCTCCGTCCAACACTCACCAGTTCTAAGACCCTGGAAAGATACTTTACTTTTCCTAGATTTGGTTTAGTTATCTGTAATTCTGGAGCTAATGAGCACTTCATAGATTGTTAGAATTAAATGGCATAATGCTGGCAAAGACCCCATCATAACACCAGGTACCCGCAAACGCTCAATAAATAGTAGCAATGTTGGTGATGACGTAGAGCAGCTCCACTAGATGTATTAAAAAGCAGAAATTAGTGTCTTAGAAAGAGAATGACAAGGGTGAGTTTACTTTGATCCATTGGAGGAGATCAAGGTAGCTCCTGACTCCATATCCTTACCCAGAAAACCAGAAAATTGTGTGTGTGTGTCTGCCTCGGTTTAAATCACAAATCTATCATGTTGTGACACCTTTATTCTCCCTCTTTTTCTGAGCAATAATCTTGTAACAACAACCCCCCCCAAACAACCAAAACAACAAGATTAAGACATATTTTGAAGCAAAATGGCTTCATTTATTTTTGCAGTGAATTCCTGGTGCTATCATCTTCTCCAGGGCAAAGCGTTCTTTCTCTGCATAGAAAGAATCATAGCAGCTGCCACCACGTACAAGCACACACACCCACACACCACAAACATGAAAACCAGGGCTGCGAGAAGAGTGATGTGTCTCCGAAAGAGAATAAACATCTTGCTGAGACAGAAAGAAACAGGAGTCAATTTTGGTTTTATGTGTCACATACATACATAAATAAGGCGCTATCAAACGGTTAAGATGGGCCCGCTCTGATTTACAATCCATCAAATCCTGCTATCAAAACATTTAGAGAGGCTGCGAGACTACAGGGATTTATTATATCGACAACTCCCGGTGTAACCTTTTCATCTCCCTCATTGCAGGTGATTCCTGCACACTCCATCTTCCTGGAGCTGGGAGAAGAGCACGATGTCTCTGCTCCCCAGGCTTGAATCGGGCTGGGACAGGGCGTTTCAGCAGTTGCTTCGATTCCGTCTGTCAGATCTCTTTCTGCATTCTATCCCTCATCCCCGTCTCCAGCCTCCAGCCCATCCTCTGCATCCCCAAATCCCCAGCTTTCTCTTGAATCCCTTTCATCTCTCCCTCAGAGAGACTTCCCTTCATCTCAAAGCCTTGGATCAAGGCTGAAGGTTCGCGCTTATTCTCTGATAGAACGTCCTCCGCAAAGCCATTCACCCAAGCCAGTTAATCCCAGGCAAAAACCACATATGTCAACTGCATCCAGAGGCTAAGCTTCTGCATCTCTTTGTGCAGGACCTAGGGTGTGGTAGGCTGAAAAATGGACCTAATCCTTGGAACCTGGGAATGTTACCTTGTATGGCGAAAGGGATTTTGACGATATGAGTAAGGACCTTGAGATGGAGAGATTACCCTGGATCATCAAGGAGAGCTTTAAATGTAACCACAGGTGTCATTATAAGAGGAAGGCAGGAGATGTGGCTACAGTAAGAGGGGAAGGTGCTGTGACAGTGGAAGCAGACATCAGCCTCGGCCCAGAGAGGAACCTGCCACGGTATAGGGACCTGCCACACAACATTCGTCCCTTATGAAACCTTTACAAACAGGAAGGAATGAAGGGAGTGGGGAAGGAGGGCAGGGAAAGAGGCAGATAGGCACCTTTGCACCCATCATCCCGTTTATCTTCACCACAGCCCTGGCAAATGAGAAGGGAAATACCTAGGAGTCAGTTTCAAGTGAGGTTTAGCTCTACCAGCCTCAAGGCAAACCCCTCTGCCTCCCAGAGCAGGTGTCTGATCATTGCTCCTTCCTAAGAAACAGCAGCTCAGCTTCTCCAGGGCTGGAGGAGCCTCCTAGGAGGTGGGGTGGAGCGAGAGCTGTGCCATTGCCTGCACAGCGAGCCTAGCTGGTCCCCTGTATTAGCTTCTGATGGCTGCTGAAACAAATGACCACAAACTTACTGGCTGTAAACACCACACACGTTTATTCTCATCCAGTTCTAGAGGTCAGATGTTGAACATCAGATTCACTGGGCTAAAGTCAAGGTGTTGGCAGGGCTGGTTTCTCTTGGAGGCTCTAGGGGAGGCCTCGTTTCCCTGCCTTTTCAGCCTCTAGTGGCCACCTGTATTCCTTCTCCATTTTAAACGTGAGAAAGAACCTGTAGGGGCTGTTCACTCTTCCACAATTCCTTTCACATTTCTAAGCAATTTTGTAAAGTGCTGCCCTTTTGCAGAAATTCATCAGTCTGCTTGTTCCTTTTTGCCACCAGTCCTCGCCATCTCTGCACCAATAATAACCGCAGCGATGATGCTGAGGGTAATGAGCATCCCTCAGGTCTTGATGGTGCACTACAGTCCATGAAACATTTTTATGTACTTCTCTTGTACAAGCCTCAAAACCCCAAGAGGCAGAGCAGGAAATACAAGAACCTCTATGTCCCCCTGAGGCCACCGAGGCTGAGGAGAGATTTTCTTCAGGGATCTGTCTCAGGGCCTTCATCACACCAGCTCTCCGCTGTTACCTTCCTGTTGTACAAACAAGAGACACGGTGCTGAGCCAGCCTGCTGCACTCAAGAAGTGACTGAAGCCAGATCCTCCCTTGGCCTCTGTGATTTCCCTTTTTGGAGGAACACAGTATTAGACAATTACAAACAACCATGCGTCATCCACAGCTTCCTATATAGTTAGATTTATGTTTGCGATCGCCGGACTCTATAGATCACTTTGAGAAAGAGTGTGAGTTATGGGTATGTAAGGACAGGAAACAAAACAATCCTGAGTGGATTTTCAGATGTGAGGACACGTGTTTGTGATTACTTCACCCTTTTCCAGAGGAATTCCCAACTGTCAGTCTTCATGTAGCCACATGCCGTGACCCTGGGTAAGGAAGCTTGGTCAAAACATAAAGAAATACGTGCCGATGGATACGAAGCAGCAAAACCCTACACATGAATGAGAAATGGGGTTACTTCTTGGCAGATGGAATGGGCAAGAGTGGCCAAGGAGCACTGGCTGATGAAAGCAGAACACAATGGAACAACAAAAAAGTTGTTAGAAAAATGCTGTAACACCAGCTTGTTTGAGGGAAAGAGCATTTCAGAGGTAAAAGTCTGTCTCAGTTTTCTCATCTGTGTCATGGAGATGAAATAACAGAAACCGATCCTCACAAGATGGCTGTGGGAATCAGATAACATGATCAACTGAAGAAAAGTACACAACACAACTCAGTATATAGAAAGCATTCAATATAAGTCAACCAGTAAGATGATAAAAATAGTACTAGTGACAACATAATAAAAATATAGAGTGGCCTATCTTTATGACAAACTCCACTTGTCCCATGCCAAAATGATCACCTGGCTTCCTCATTTCTTCTCCCACGAGCTCTCTGTCACTTGGGTTGGCAAACGCAAGGCCATCTTGGGTACTCCCTCCTGGGCCATTCTTCATACGTGTGCCCAGGCTGTGCTACCTCACGTGTTCATGAGTTTGTCTTGCTCCCTCACTCTGAATCTATGCTCTGTCATTTGTAGCATTCCAGATGGTTCCACACAAGTCCAGGCCTTCATCTGCCTTGTCTGGGTTACCAGAACGGAATGGCTTTCTTTCCTTCCAAGGTCTCCCCCGTTCCAATGCACCTTGTGCCTGCTGCCAGGCCAAACTCCCCCAGTCTCTGGCTTGACCCCATCTCTTCTCTCAGGAATGATCTGTGGTGGGTCCCGTTCTCCACCGCGTCCCACCCCAAATCATCTGATGAACTCTCAGGTTCTCAGCAAACCTCACATACTCTTCTCCCTGAACCTTCTGTCCCTGGCAGGCTCTTTGCAACACGCTGCCTCCCCCACCCCCCACCAAATATTTTTTGATGACTTGCCAGCCAGGCCTCTGGTTTAGGCATCATCGGGGACACAGCAATGAACAAAGCAGTCCAGTTTTCCCTGACAAGCCAATCTTCTCAAATGCAAGGCTGGCTGGCTCTTTGCCACCCATTAGTCTGAAGTTCCTCTATTCACATGACAGACACTGAGTACCGGCTAAGTGCCAGCTTCTGTCCTGGGGGGTTGATAAAGCTGGCGGTGGGGTGGGGTGGGTGACCCAGAAGTGGGTCATACATGAGTGCCACGGGCAATTTCAGGGGTAAAAGGGGCCTCAGGAGAGGTGAGAGTAGAGCTGGGAGGACTTTATCCTGAGAGCAACGAAAAGCCACCCAATGGGGAAGGTGTGTGACATGTATCCATGTGTGTTTTACAAGCCACTGTGTTAAATCTCTCCATGCCTGGTACTCCGTCACTTGCCTACAGCTATCCTTCTGGATCCCTGTGAGTCTGATTCCTAAGGCAATGAGATTTTGATCCCTCCAGTTTACTCTATTCATTATTCATCCACTGTCACCATGTCACCAGGTCACTAGCTCGTGAGGCTACAGAGGTGAATAAAAACAACACAATCCCTGTGGTAGGCTGAACAACGGCCCTCCAAAGGACACCCAGGCCTGATCCCTCGAACTGGTGAATGTTATTTTATATAGCAAAAAAGGATTTTGCAGGTGTGATTAAGTTACAGATCTTGCAATGGGAAGATCATCCATCCTGGGTGATATGGGAGGGCCCTAATCAGTCGCAGGTGTCTTTAAAAAGAGGGAGGAGAGGGGGATGTGAGACAGAAGGGAAGAGGACCATGTGACAGAAGCCAAGTTAGAGAAGATGGTGCTGGCTTTGAGGTGGAGGAAGGGGCCACGAGCCAAGGAATGCACGGAATGCAGCTCTGGATGCTGGAAAAGGCAGGGAGACGGATTTTCCCCTAGAGCTTCCACAGGGAGTGCAGCTCTGCTGACACCTGGGCCCCTTGAGGAATAAGTTCCTTAGGACCAGCTGAATGCAGACGAGAACACACTTGCACACTGGGGCCTGGTTTACAGACGGTTCTGTGCGCTGCGCACATGCCACCCAAAAGCAAACCACTGCTAACGAAGTGTGGAAACTGGCTGTGAAGTTCTCTGGTCTTCCCACATTCCCTGTCATCCTGAAGCAGCTGGCTTGATAGAGTGGTGGAATGGCCTTTTAAAGACTCAGTCACGGCAGCCACAGGAAACTAGCACAATCACTGTTTCCACTGCAGGACACAGCCTTTAATTAAGAAACCACACAAATTAATATCTAATGATAGACTAACAGCAGCTGGACAGTCGACTTTACAAGGGGAAGCATTTCTCCAGGGTGGGGGCTGTCAACCTTGGCTCCACACTGGGATCAGCAGGGAGGCTTTTAAATGCCCCAGTGCTCAGGCCTCATCACATAGCAAGTAAACCAGATTTTCTGTGGGTGGCATCCAGGCATCTGTATGTTTTTAAAGCTCCCAGTTAGTTCCATGTGCTGCCTAGTTCGAGAAGTACTGGACTTAGGCCAGCCACTTCCCAGATCTGAGTTCAGGAGCATGGGAGGGCTTCTACAGAGGGTTATTCCCATTCTGTTCCCCTGTTAGGGGGTTCATAATCTGGGCTGCTGTCCCATGTAAGCAGTTGCCAGAGTACTGTCCACTCTATCTGTGTCCTGCCCTCCACTCAAGGTCCACTGTCCTCCTGCAGTGTTACAGTGGCCTCCCAATCCACCTTTCACTCTGTCTCCATGATCTGCTTAAAAAACAGATCACAGCACACCACTCCTTCCTCTAAGCACCTCCCCGGCTCCCTAGTGCTCCCCAAATCCCGTCCAAGTTCCTCAGCGTCATCTTCAAAGCCCTGCTCATGCTGCCGGGGCTTCTGATCCACCCTGATGTGTGTTGGCTGTTTCTGCACCTGCTCTGCCCTCGTCCACCTCCAGGCCTTGCTTGAGATGCTCTCACTGCCTGGAACGGGCCTCTCTCCAAAATCTTCCTATCAAAGGCCAACCTATCCTGTCTTCAAAGTCTAGCTCAAATCCCTTCTTCCATAACAATGTGTCCGGATTCCCTCTGTTTACTCCCTCTTCTGTTCTCAAAGAACACGATTTGAACTTTTCACAGAGATCTATTAGTTACCTCTCAGTGGGTCAAGAGCTCATTCTGGCCAAGGACCTTCTCCTCTTCATCACTGTATCTTCCACGGCATTGGGCACAGGGACCACTCAGCAGGTGCCAGTCAACACTAACTGCACACCAGTCACTTGACTTCATCTCTGTCCTGCTTCTCTCCTTGGTGTCTAATACAATTTGCAGAAGACAGGTCCACTAAAACCCTCATTTGGAAATTATTTGATTTCAAGGGAAACAAAACACTAACATTTCACGACACAACTGTGCGTCAGATTCCATCCCAATTAGTTCAACTTATTCCAAAATTATCTTAGAGTAAAGACCCAAATATCAAATGCTGAGAAGCCAGGTTGACACTGAGACCACTTTTGTACAGCCAACTAATAAATTTTTTAGTGGAGTCTCCCTTTTCCTCTCTCTAGGAGTACTTGTAACCGCTGACAGCAGAGTCATTTATGTAGTCTCCCCTATATTTTTCTTAATAGCAGGATGTCGCTGACTCAACTTCAAAAGAGGAGGAGGCCTGTTAATATCTTGTATTGTTAGCAGAAGTAACCACAGCAATAACCGTGAGACCCTCAACATAGCTGAGGCCACAACTCAGAGACTCTCAAATGCCCGGCCTCTTAAGATCAGCAACCACAAGGTATGGGGTATGTTGGACCTTCTGCTGTCTCTGTCTTGTCACTAGATGTTCATGGATTGGCTGACTGGCTCATTCGTTCATTCATTCATTCATTCAATAAAAATATATATTGAGGGGCTAATATATACCAGCACTGTTCTGAGCACTGGACGACTGCCCTCTGAATCTCGTATTTTAGAGGACTCCTTGCTTTTACCCTGGCCTGGGTTATGACTCCTAGAGACCGAGACAGAGACTGGAAGTGAGACGGCACCAGGTCAGGCTGTGGCCCAGTCCATCTCTGTTCACCCCCTTTTATGGGTTAAAATTTGTCCCCTCTAAAAGATATGTGGAATTCCTAACCTGCGCACCTCAGAATTTGAGTGTATTTGGAAATAGGGTCTTTACAGAGGTAATCAGGTTAAAATGAGGTCATTAGGGTGAACCCTAATCCAATATGACTAGTGTCCTTATAAAAAGGAGAAATTTGGACGCAGACACAGACATGTTGAGGGAAGACGATGTGAACAGACACAGGCAGAAGACGGTCATCTACAAGCCAAGGAAGGCAGAAGGGACCAGAAGCCAGTGGATTAGCCTGTAACTGGTCCTTTCCTAGACACTTCAGAGGGAGCGTGGGCCTGCCAACAACACCGTGATTTGGGGCTTCTGGCCTTCAGAACCGGGAGACAGTAAATTTCTTCCAAGCCACACAGTTGTGGTACTATGTTATAGTACTTTGAAGGAACCCATGGGGGTCCAATTTGGGGTGACTTGACACAGGAAATGGGAGAGAGGGAACAGGAGGAAGCCCTTTAAAAGCAACAAAGTAGGGTCCAGTTGTTCAAAGATACCCCTTGAAATGCTGCCACACGATCCATCTGACAAACGTGGAAGCTTCCAGCCACCGTGCCAGAGCTCTAATAGCTTCCCAGAGCACCATGGTAGCGATGGCTATGAAAATGCTCTGCAAAGAGTTTTCTGCATGACTGAGATGCTGCTCCATACAAGCCCGAACATCTGCTGATTTTGTACGTGGATATATTTAGTGGTGGAACAGTTTTTCTTCCAATTTCAAAACACTTAAAAAAAAAGTTCTGCCTGTCCTATTTTTTTCTTATTTTTCCTTTTCCTTCCTTTTTTTTTTTCATGAACTCACAAGTGATGCTGCCATTCTTCCCATAGCAACACTCTAGGATACTGACTGCTTTGCTGGGAGAAGTCCGAGAAGGACCTAAGAGGAGGGAGAAGAAAACGTTGGGGGGTGGGGGGGGAAGAAATTTCTGAAACGTCAACACCCCAAATGAATGCAGAAGCAACCCTGAGCCATTTAGTACAAAGAGCTACGAGTGTCATCACAGCTCCCTGCTCCTATCCTAAGTGAGTGGATGGCTTCTGCATCAATGGGGGGAAGGTTCTAGAAGCCCTTGTATATTTGTCCTCAACCTATCATGATACTGGCGGTCGTACTTATTCTTTGTGAAATGTTCCCTTTCTTTAATTCTCTCTCAGTCCTTCTGATGACAGGGAGGCAGCGTCAACTAGGTGACAGTCTGTCTTCAACAGTTTTCATTAACATCAACTCCTCTCTCTCTTCTTTTTTTTTTTTTGCATTCTTGACGTATCATTGACAAATAAAAAGTGTATATATTTAAGGTGTATAATGTGATGTTTTGATATACGTAGACATTGTGAACTGATTACCACAATCAAACTAATCAACACATCCATCAGCTCACACAGTGACTGTTTTCTTTTTTCTTTTTTGTGGTGACAGCACGAGATCTGTGGATCCAGACACTCAGGGGAGGGGTAGGGGTAGGGGAAGAGGGAAAACCAGCCCCAGTGCCTGGCCCTGTGGTCAGCACTCGGACACAAACCATCTCCTTTTATCCTCACCATGGCCCTGTAGGGTGAACATTCTCACGTCCATTTCTTTGCCAAATCTGACCCCAAGAATCCAGAAGGTGCCATTATAAGCAAGGTCCCCGAAAGCACAATGCTGGATGCACGTTAGTGTCTGATACTGTGGTTTGGTCTTGCCCAGCTTGTCTACGTGAGGCTCAGCCACCCTGGCCTTCAGGTAGAAAAGCCAGCTCCTCCTGCCAAGGTGACGAGCGCTGACCTGCTCAACCTCCCCCTCATTCTTTCCCGCATGACTCTTTACCTCTCATTTCTGTTCTCTGAAGCTGCTGCATTGAACTGGGAAGCACGTGGTGTGCAGAGTGGTAGGCAGTCATTAAAAAATAATACTTTCGAAGAATACATAATGACTGAACATACTCACGTAACGTTAAGTAAAAAACGAAGCTACCACATGCTGTATGATTCCATTTAAGTGACATCTGGAAAAAGTAAAATGATAGAGACAAAAACCAGTGGTTTTCAGGGGCTGAGGGTGGGGGTTGACTACTAGGGGCACAGGAAGGTTTTTGGGTGATAGAACAGCTCTCTCTATATATTTTAATTTTTTTGAAAATTGAAACATAAGTGATTGTACATATCTGTATATAAGTGACTGTACATACGTAACAGCTCTATATTTTGATTTTTGTGGTGGTTACTCAACCACCTGGGTTTGTCAAAACTCATAGAATTGTGCACTAAAAAGGGTACATTTTAATGTATGTAAATTATACCTTAATTTAAAAAAAGGCTGAAAAACATGCAGCTACACAACAGTATATACAATATAGTTCCAACTTGTGTAAAAACACACTCACAAACATTTGTAAAAGCATGCAGATGGTGTTAACATCAGCTATCTATGGCTGTAGGAATTACTCAGGATTTTTATTTTCTGCTTGATATATTTTCAACAATTTCAGCAATAACCTGGACTATTCCCTTCAGAATCAGAAAAATGGTTTTATTTTGTTTTAGGACAGAAAACATGATGGCACAGTTTTGGAGTCCAGCTTCATTTCTAGAAGCTGTGAGACCTTGGGCAGCCATAGACTTTTGAGTCCAGTCTTTTCTTCTGCAAAATGGGACAATACATTCACTTCTGAGAGCTATCACCGTGATTAAATGAGACAATGGATGCAGAGGTACCGTGTAAACGTGAAGATGCAGCTTGACTAGTGGTTATGACCACCCTCTTGTCTGAGAATGTCTTTCGTTTCTTAATCCAGTGGTTTCTAAGCATAGTGCTGTTACACATTCACGCTAGTGACAGCTTGCAGCTAGCACATGATTTATTAAAAAGAAAAGGAACAGGAAAAGCTTTTGAGAACCTAGCACATAGTGAGTACTGAGAGAGCTGGATGAAGGGAGAGGTTAGCATGTGGTGAGGGGGTGGAGGCAGGGGGGCTTTCCTGGCTGGGTGGAACTACAGCTGAACCTCGAAGGCCAAGGAGCAACCAATGTTACAAAACGAGGCAGAAGGATGTCCCAGGTGGGAGAACAGTTTGGGCCAGGGGTTGGCAAACTGTGGCTCACCTCTTGTTTTTTTCAAATAAAGTTTTATTGAGACACAGATGGCCATGCCCATGACTGGTTTTAGGCTTCAATGACAGACTTGAGTAGTTGTGACAGAGACTTTCTGGCTTGCACAGCTTAAAATATTTATTATCTAGCCCTTTATAGAAATGGTCAACTGACCCCTGGTCTAGGTGAAGACACAGTGGTCTGAACAAACCCTGGTCTCTGCTGAGGAGAAGCAGCCTGGGCATAAGAGAAGAAACTGGATGGGGGGGCAAAGAAATGAGGAGCTGGGTCAGGTGCTGATGGTGGTGGTGGTGGTGAGGAGGTAGATCCCCTGGGGCCTTGGATGTTCTTGTTTCCAGGGAAACAAAGGAGCATTGCTAAGTTTGCTGGGGAGGCAGAGTTCCTCAGGGGTCTGGACCAGTCCAGAGTCAATCCAGGTGGGGCCTGGTGGTGACAGCTTCACTGCTGGGGCTACAAGACAGAGTCGCTTGCAGTGGCTCCAGCATCCAGTGCAAAGCTGGGTGGAGGCGCCTTTGTCAGAACAGCGAGGCTGAGGGGATGTGAAGGGCCCTCCCCGCTGGCACTCCCCACTGGAGGTGGCTTTGGCTCTTTCAGCAAATTCTGATGCCATCCTCTGAGCACGGGAGAGTTGGGCAGGAAGAGTCAGCCTCTACAAGAACAGTGAGGGCTGACAGGGAATAGAAGACATTAGTCAGACTCCAGCTCTACTCTTTCCTCTCCCATTCATGTTAAACTCTTGAATGAGCTTACTCCCTCAGTCTCCAATTCAACTCCCCTATTCTTGAATCAAGTTCCCATCTCTCCATGGAAACAGTCCTCAAAACAAGTGATTTCTTAAGGGCTACCTCTCAGCACCATGCTAAGTTCTGCTTTTGCTCTGAGGACCTACTGCAATGCCCCCACGTACGGATGCCTGATCAAAGTGTTGGTTGAATGACGGAAATGACAAAGGTGGGAAAGACACAGTCTCTGATTTGGGAACCGTGTAGTTTCTGTGTCTCAGTTTCCTCATCTGTCATATGGGAATGATAAAGGTACTTAACTTCATATAATTGTGAAGATTAAATGATTTTAATGAGAGGCACTTAGAACAGTGCCTGTCAAGGTAAAAACTCAGTAAATGTTCGCCATTAGTTTTATTATTGCAATCTAGATGAGCCCAGGCAAGAGCAGGAGAGTACCGAGGGCTACGGAAGGTAAGAGAAAGGTGGGACACATCTAATGAGGGCTCCAGAAGGTCTTCAGAGTAGAGGCATGGCTGTGGCGTGCTGAGAAGAATCCTGATGGCCTCATGAGGCAGAACCTGGACTGTGACTGATGACTGGTGTCTGCTCCAGCAGGGCAAGTGCAGAGCTGTGCGTGCCTCCTTGGCCTATGGGATGCTTGCTTTAGGATTCAGACATGTCAGGGCATGTTTGGAATTCCGGCAGGACAGGACTGATAGTAGTTTTTTGGATTCTGAAGCCCGAAGGGTTGTTTGGGAAGTACCGTATCCTTAGGGAAGGCACATAACCTGACTTCAGAACACTGTGCTGGTCATCAGACAGAAATGCAGCTGTGATTGCAGCCTGGTACCTGATTGTCATCAGATTGCCCTATAGCCCAGGTCCCAGGGACCCATGTCTGATTCTAAGAGGGACAAGTGAAAACTGACAGAGCTGTCTCAATGCAAATGTTTGTGTGAGACAGCACTGCTAGGACCGCGTGGTGGTAGAACGTAACATGTGGGGCAGGGCAGAAGGATCCTCCTCATGGCAGTAGAATCCACTGTGGGCTTGGGGGATATCGTGGGGGTTCAGGGGCTCTGGCAGAGCATGGTGTAGATGCTGTGTGGTCTCACTGGGGCAGGGACAGGACCCCCGACTCTGGCAGGGGCAGGAGGTGGTTTTAGGTGGCTCCTTAGAGTGAAGGATACCTGCCACATTCCCTGAGGCCTCCTAGAAATAGTCAGGGGGCTGGCGATGGTCAGGGCCTGGAGGACCCCCCCACAGTGAGGGGGACAAAGCCTTATGCACAGTAAGCCAAATCTGAGAGCCCTGAGAAACGTGGGTCACAATCATAATACCATGTGGGACGAGGGCTCCAAGCACACAGAGGAGGGAGTTCCTGGCTGCCTGGTGCAGGGACAGAGGTTCTGGAAGGCTCCACAGAGATGAGAGCTGAGCCAGGTGAGGCTGTGGGCGTGGATCTTGAAATGTAAGGGCAGGGAATCATATGAGCAAAAGTATAGAGGCATGATAGGGAATGCTGGGTCAGGGAATCATGGGGATTTGGGGTGGCAGGAGGTCAGGAGACAGTGGCGGGGATGAAGCTGGAAGGTGCGGGGAGTGGGGCAGGCAGATGGGGAGGAACGTGAATGTCAGGAGCCTGGACTTAGTTCTGTTCATGTCACATTCCCAGTTCTTATGACAGCACTTAGCACAGAGGGACTGTCCCACAAGAAATGGTCAAAGGATAGGAGGGAGAGCTGGAAGGAAGGAATTAGGGTTTTGGAGAGGGTAGGAGCTCCCTTTTCTTTCACTGAGAACAATCTGGACAGGAAACCCTGCTTGGGCTTGTAAAGGAAGGAAAGCCTGAAGAGGAAGACTATGAGCAAGTACAGCAAAGAACAAGGGGTGTGCGTGGACAGACACACACAAAGCAAAGGTGCCAGAGACGTGGTGTTCTCAGCCCCGAGCTGCAAAAAAGTACCTCTCGGTTAAAAAAGAGAACGGGAAAGAGGAAGAGAAAAGAAAGGCGCTGAAGCCCCTCTGCACTGGACTGAAGCGGGAGGAACAAAGCGGAGGAAGGATCAGAGCCTCCCAGGAGGCCCTGCCGCACCCTCCAGGCGCCGGGAAGGCCCCTCTTCCCCTGCTGCCCCGCGCCCCTGCCCGGCCTCGCGGGCTCAACAGGATGCGGCGCGAAGATGAAGATGCGCAGGCTGGGTCGCCCTGCCCAGCGGGGACGCAGCTGCCAATGGGCCTCCTCTCCTTGTTCTCGCCTCGTCGCCTGTCTTTGGAACCTTGCTGGGAAGGAGGAAAATCGGGCCAAAGCTGAGATAAAAGTGTCTGTAATCTCATAAAAGAGCCAGGTGGATGCTCTGAAAGGCATGGAGGAGCCAGCACCTGCCATTTGCACTACAAGGCAGTTTGAAACCCCCCCAGACAAGAGGCCTGTCTCCCCTTCCTCCAGGTGCCTGGCCTCTGGGGAGCATAAGCTGGGGACCACAGTCGCTGGTCCCATATCCCATGGGCTGCAGGAGAAGAGGGAACCACCAAAGTCCCGGGCCTGGAGCCTGCCTTTTGGAGGAGCGGGAGACTTAACACTTTTCACCCCCTTTCTTGCCTTGCATGGTCTTTAATACTTATCATGTTCTTTGGTCCACCAGAATTGAGAAAAGATCCAGTCTGCTTCAAGAATGAGTGCAGTTTTTTTCTGCTTTCATTTGCTCTCCTGAGAAATTCTGCAACGCAGCTAGAACCCAAGGCCCGGGCGTGGTCTTATTAATCACCCGTAACTGGGAGAGGAAATGTTTTCTTGCAGCATGAAGCCAAGAAATCAAAAGCAGAAAGGGAGGTGATGATTTTCCAAATGAAATCCCCAAATGATCAGGACAGATTTCTTACAATTTATTTACTATTTCCCACGAATGATCTAGGAGGAGTACTTGGGGGAATCTCCCAGTTTGAAGAGAACAGACTGTCCTTTCGGGTTGTGAAACACCAAGATGTTGGGAGAGCCCGTGGGAGGCAGAGTTAGGTGGGAAGCAGCAGCTGAGATTAGTAAAAGGGTTTCGCCCTCATTGCCAACCCGGCCTTGTTCGTATGATCATGGGCTCTCGGTTATCCACTTCAATGCTGGAAAGGCATCCACGTGAAAAGAGTCTTCAAAGGGGAAACAGAAGCCCCAAATGTTACTCTTGGTGCTGTTACTAACATTTGCATGGTCCCCGCAGCCTGTCCTGCTTTGGGCCTTCATTGCATTATCTATGAGGTTCAGGAATCGGATAGAATGATCTCTTAGGTCCTTTGGCTCCAGCCCTCCAGGACTCTGAGATGCTAATGGCTGTTTGGAGAAAGGCGAAAGATGATCATTTCCACTGAGAGTCAGCAGGAAGGGTAGAGGGTCAGAGGATGCCCGTTACAGCTGCAGGGAACCAGACATGACAGATCTAGCCTGGACTTAGGTTTGGGAAAGGCAGAGAAGGAAGGCAAGGTGCTTCCCTTCAGAACAACATTAAAATATTTAATACAGTGGGCACAGTCTTACACAGAGACACGTGCCACCCCAGAGCACTTTCTCTGGGAATGACCAAATTACAGATACAGACTCCAAATATCAGCAAATTCCAAGAAACAGATGAAAAAGCCCAGATTACAAAGCAACAGAGAGAAAACCACTTCTCCAGGCGCTGATGGGAGTGTCTGAATCAACCCATAAGATTTATTAGTAAGTAGAAGTTCACTGTTTCATGAAAGAAAATTGGTTGTGAGTTTTAATTTGTTGGGGTTCTGATAAGTGGTGAATCTTGGAAGTGTTCGAATGCCAAATGATGGGCTTAAGAGGGCAGATCTCGGGAGCCAGGAACAGCATGAGCATTTTGCTCCGGCAGCACGTGTAATGAGGTGGAAACTAGGCCAGGGCCAACCTGGGGCCCGGAGGTGCAGCTGAGAAATATCCTATGGGGCCCCTCTGCTTTGTCAGTGGAAGGCAGGTGCTGTCTGCTCTGCTGCTGCCCACTCGGCCCTGTTCTCTCCCCACTTCACCATGTGTGGTTACAGTGACCTCTGCCTGTGGGACTCAAGTGCCTTTAGTGCTTTTCTGTCCCTTCTGGCCTAGTACACGTGGTCACTTAGGCCCAGGCAGCCTGGCAGAGAACTGGCTGCCAGGATCAGGGGGCAGGATGAGAGTGGCAGCTCCCCAGCCTATTTGCTGGCTTGCCTGCTTCCTTCTACAGCCTGCCCTGAGCAACTCCATATATAAAGGACTGTGCTAGGTATTTGGAATATGACAACGGGCATTCTTTTCTCCTGGGGTTCAAAGAAGAGGTAGATAAAAACACAGGCAGAGATGACACAGTGGTTTAAGTTCTGTGAACAAAGGGAGAGACTAGAGTGGCTAGAAGACAGAGTGTGTGGGGCTTCTGGGGTGGAGATCAGGAAAGGCTTGCCCCAGGAGCCAGCTGATCTCATTAAGGCTATAGTTACAGGATGGATTCACTCATGGACTTGGTAGCTTGCTGGGCTCTGTGCATGCATTCTCCTCTCTATCACCCCTTAATAGTGTCACAGTCCTTCCTTTGTCATAAGAGCAACCCAGGTAAGGAGTTGACTGGCTCAGGAAAGTGCCATGAGTGACATGAAGCACACACCCTGAGGTCAGTGAGGAAGTCCAAGCAGAAGGACACGACACTCAAGGTCCTCTGTTGATGCTGCCCAAACTTCTAAACTAGTCCCCGAGTCCCCTGAGTTTAGGGTTGCTCAGGACAGAAGGCCTCAGCCTTTGTTCTTTGCCTGTTCATCAGAAGCCACACAAATGCCAGAGAACTTCCCGAACCACCTCATTCCTAAGATCTCGGAGAGAGACTCACACCTGCCAACAAATCCACCAGGCTCAGCTACGGCCATGGTACACGATCATGAATTCTTTCCCTCAAATCATGCCTCGCTCTGAGGTGGGCAGCCTCCTGAAGGCACTATCTTTTGGGACATGGAAGCCACTGAGGAGTACAGTGGTCAGGTTATGGGCAGAACTGGGTTCACATCTGGGTCTCTGCCATGTAATAACCTGTACGTGGATGTTCATAGCGGCAATATTATAACTGTCAAAAAATTGAAAATGTCCATCAACAGATGCATGTATAACTAAATGTGGTCTACCCATACCATGGAATCTTATTTGGCAAAAAAAGAAATGAAGATACATGCTACAGTGTGCACCAACCTTGAAAATACTATGCTAAGTGAAAGAAGCCACTCATGAAAGACCACATCTTGTATTATTCTATTCACATGAAATAATCAAGAATAGGAAAATCTATAGAGACAGAAAGTACACTAGTGGATGCCTAGAGCTGGCTGGAGGTAGGGTGGTTTGGAGGGAATTGGGTAGTGAATGGTAATGGGTACGAGGTTTCTGTTTGGGGTCATGAAAATGTTCTAAAATTGGGGTGATGGTTACACAACTCTGTGAACATGTTAAAAACCAATGAATAGTATATCTTCAATGGATAAATTATATCTTAACAGAGCTGTTATATTTTTTAAAAATCTGGGTTTCCTCCTCTTTTTGGTTGCTGCTAGACTATAGGGTTCACAAGGGAAGAATCCTTCATTTTGTCCAGCACTGCATCATGAGAACCTGGCATACCGTAGGGGCTCATGTATTTGTTAATGAATGAATATGTGGCACTGGGCAAACCACTTAGGTTCCTTAAGCATCAGGATCTGCCTCTGTAAAATGGAGATCATAGTGCCTTCTGCAAAGGGCCGTGGATTAGGAGATGAGACTTTTCAGGTGCTTGGCAGGGTGTTGGCACAGAGCAAGGCTGGTCACAGGGTGGTTCCCTGGATGTGTGGCCTTGACTAGCTCCTGTGGGGAGCTATGTGTGCTATGGGGAATTCTGTTTCCTTGTCATACCCCCCCACGTCCATCATAGAATGAATGGTCAAGCTGTCACATGCAGTGGCCTGCGTGCTGCCATTGGTTGGGCTGTTACAGGCTGCTCTGCAAGGCCATGCTCATGTGCTGCCCAGTGCCAAGGGCCCAGACCAGCAGTAGCTGGTGGGTGCGACAGATGGCATTTTCTGTTGTGATCTGGAGATGCATCCAAAAGCCTCTCCCAGACTGTGTCTGTCACTGCTCATCAGGGCTGGCTCCAGCTCTGAGTCCATGCTGCACGTTAGCAGTATACACTAAAGAGCACAATATTTTCAAAACATCCAGCTGCATGACTCAGGGTTATGACCACTAGAAGTGCTGCCACTGTCCTTAGGAAACCATCTTGCAAAAATGTAGAAATAAACTTTCAGGCAACGAGAAACTTAGAACTCTCAGGCGTGCTAACCGGGGCCCCCAGAACCTTAGTCAGGGGTCCTGGTGGGTAGCTCCTCAAGTGTGCCTGTCCTTTCCAGTCCTCGGAGACTTTAGCAGAACCATTTCATTCATTCATTCATTCATTCATTCATTCATTCATTCATTCATTCATTCATTTAGTCTTTTTCGTGACCGGCACTCAGCCAGTGAGTGCACCGGCCATTCCTATATAGGATCCGAACCCACGGTGGGAGCATCGCTGCGCTCCCAGCGCCGCACTCTCCCGAGTGCGCCACGGGCTCGGCCCAAAACCATTCCCTTCTTTTGGAAGGCAGCTCACCCCCACCCTCCAGCCCACATCCACCCGAAAGCTTTACCTGTACCTCCTCCCATCTTTCAAAAATCAGCTGAAAGTTACCTTCTTCATGGAAGGCTACTCTGACCTATTCAAGATAAGGTTAAGTCCCCACCATAGGGGCTGATAGCTCTGAGGTTTTTCCCTTCAGTTTGCAGTGGTGTATTTGTCTAAGGTCTGTCTCCCCAACCATACTGTGAGTTCCAGAAGGACAAAACCCAGGCTCTCTTATTTACTCCTGGTTCCCCAGGGTTTGGCATGTGGCCTGGCACACAGCAGACCCTCAATAAATATTTGTTCAGTGAAACAGTCCCATTTCTATTCCTCTTTCTTTCCCCTTCTCCATTGCTTTCCACCCACCAGGGAAGGGGACCAGCTCTAAAGCACATTAGATCCTACTAAGCCACCCGACAGCCAGCTGTAGGAGCTGACCCACTGGTTTTCAGACATTTGTGACTGAGACTCACAGAAAGTAGTACATGTCATGTGGCAATCCTGTGTATGTGTGTGTGTGTGTGTGTGTGTGGACCTACATAGAAAAACAAAAATGGACAAAATAATACTCACCCTCATTATGTAAGGTGTATTCTATTGTTTTCTATTCCATTTTGAAAAATCTTGTCAGGACTTACTAATAGGAACACGGAACCAACATGGTGAACAGGCCTGGTGCTTTGGAAAGGGTCCTGCGCTTGGGGTTTAATGCTCTGTGGTCACCCTCTTGAAATTCTGAACAGTTTTTTCCTTGAATGTGTGTTTTGTAAGTGAGGTCTGCCAGGATGCATGGTTCCGCTTCCTGGGTTCTGGGCCACCTCTTCCTGTGCTCTTGCCTAGTGACCACTGCTGTCTTCTGCCCCCCCCCAGGGGCCTGGGCAGTGGCTGGGAATGGTCCTGACCAGGTGAGCATCCCAGGTACCTGTGAGGGTCTGTCTGCACTTTCCCACCAACGTCTTGTGCCTAAGGGAGCATGACATTAAAGGGCAAATAAAAAACACCATGACAAGTTGAGAGACTGCAGAAGAAAGGAAGAAGTTTTTTTCCTATCTTTTGAGCAAGGGGCTATGCAGTTCCATTTTTCACTGTGTACCCCAAATCATGTACCTGGCCCTGCCTACTAAATTGATTTCACAACTCACTACTACATTGTGACTGGCAGTTTGAAAAACACTGCACTAGCCAGGACTCTGCAGCTGACAGAAACACAAACTTCCATCAGACAGACTGAAGTTTCCATCCCAACTCTGCAATGAATTGGCCGTGTTTGGTGGCAAGTCACCTAACCCTCAACTTCCGTATCCTCATCTGCAAAACGAGGATGCAAAAACAGTGCCTACCTCTAGAGTTGTGGTGGGGACCAAATAAGATAATGAATGTACCAAGGGTAGTGCTCTGAATTTGAGGAAGTCCTTATGATTATGACTAGGTCCCTTCAGTCTTGCCTGGCTCTGAATGTCTCCCTCTCTGATGTACCTCTCTGAGCAGGGTATTCCTGAGCTGGGTTTTGAGGAACCAGCAGAGGTCTACCGGGTGGACAAGCGAGGGAAGGAGGATGTCTGGGCAGCAGACACAGAGCAGCAGAGGCTCAGGGGTGTGCTGTGCTTGGGGGAAGTGACAGCAGACCAGGTCTGAGAGTGTGCACTTCCGGGGAGGGAGCTGAGCTGCTGGGAGGGGCTTGTTCACAGGACGGGGCTGGGCCACCCGGACTCCCAGGGCAGCCCACAAAGGCAGGGAGGGGTTCAGGCAGGTGGGAAGCATGATGAGACCCGTGCTTTCAAAGATTGCCCTGGCTGCAGGGTGGAAGATGGATGGGAGGGGGTAAAACCGAAGGCTCTGGAACAGGCCAGGAGTGAGGTGCCAGGCCCCTTGTGACCCAGTGACAGCAGGGATGGAGAGCCCAGGATGGTGACCACCAGGAGGTTGGCATGAACGGGGAGGCGTGTGCGAGTGTCACACCCGGGGCACCTCCTGGATTTCTGCCTTGAGTGAGTGGGAACCAGGAGGAAGAACGGGCTGGGGGGCAGGGGGAGCAGAAGGAGGATTATCTACCTGGCTCCTGAGGCGAGTAAATAAGAATGATGACTGTTTAGTCTATTTTTAGAAACCTGCAGGAACTCAAAGAGCAGTAAGTATCCACAAAGTTGTGTCCCCCCCCCCATTTGAATTTAAAGCAAATCTAACTATTTTTGGCTATGAAGCCCAAATCAGATAAACTTTACTTAAGCTACCACGTGGGTGAGTTCTCACCCCCACTGGCTCAGCACCACAGATTTCTGGAACCTGGGGAAGAAGTTGGAAATGACAGAACAAGTTAGAACTATGGATGGGAGGAAATCACAAGAGAAACTTGAAAAGGCGATTAATCCACTAGCCCTGGAGCAAGGCAAGTTTCCAGCGGCCCACGGAGTTGGGGTAGGTAGGCCCGGGACGTGCGCTCAAAGCAGGAGCCAAACACCTACTTATGAAAACACCACAGAGAACCACCTTCTTTTTTGGAAGGTGCAAGTAATCTTCCCTCTGCTTTCTCACTTTATAGTTAACACCTTAGCCACAGGCATTCACTGGTGAGCACTTTTGAAGTACTCTGAAAAATTAATTTTGGAGCTGAGGTCTCTGACGTCTGGATGCTGGGTAGGCGTGGGAAAGATACTTCTTATAGTTTTAGGTCAAACCAAAGGGAAGACAGTGATAGCAGGGGCTTCCGCACAGACAGGACTTTACAGTTTCCACGGTGCTCCCATGCTCACCCTCTCGTTTGTGTCCACACAGCCTGTGAGATAGAGGGGTGAGGACTGTCATCCCAGTGTCATCCAAGGAGAACCTGGGGCCCTCTGTGAACTGTCCTGCCATCTCCCGGCAAGGATGTGGGCAGGTCTTCTGTCTTCTGCCTGCTGTCCTTCTGTCATACTGCACTACCCAAGGCAACCCCTAAACTGTCTGGAGGTCACACATTTGGGAAATGCAGCAACTGGCATTAGAATCAGTTTGGCTCAGATCAAACAAACAAACCAACCAACCGTTCTGAACACCGATCATGGGCCTGGTGCTGGGCTCTGAGCTGGGGGTGACATAAAGACTCTGACAGCACTACTGCTTCTGAGTACTTGTGACCCAGCGGCTTTATTCCCCTTTGATTTCATCTGATCCTCACAACACTCTTGTGAGGTAATGTCATTAGCCATTTTATAGCTGGGAAAACCTCTTCCAACCTAACTTGGGAGTTCTGGGCATCCCAGCAAAGAGGCTGGGCAGGACTAATGTCATGCTGATTGGCACCTCGATGGAGCTTTACCTGTTTAATTTTTCCAACACCCCTGGGAGGTTTCCCATTCTGGGGAAAGTAAGGCTCAGAGAGGTTTAAGCAAGTTGATATCAACCACTGGGATGGGATAGGCCTTTATGCGTTTTGTCTGCTTTAGATGGAAATCATTTAAATGTTTTAATTTCACAAGCAACATATGATTTTTATGAAAATGTAAATGATGTAGAATTGCTTAAAGTATTTCCCATCTCTGCTTCTCTATTTCCAGTGCCCAGAAGTAACTGCTTTTAACGGTTGGATGTATAAGCTTTCCCCATGCACAAGCACACCTATACACGGATGTTATTTTTCACAAAAGGGAGGGTGCGAGGTGCATTATTTAGCG
The DNA here is from genome assembly GCF_027409185.1 of Cynocephalus volans. Taxonomy (NCBI): domain Eukaryota; kingdom Metazoa; phylum Chordata; class Mammalia; order Dermoptera; family Cynocephalidae; genus Cynocephalus; species Cynocephalus volans. The sequence goes on along the minus strand of NC_084474.1, from coordinate 76,872,829 downwards.
ACCAGCGTTATTCACTCAACCATGTGAATGATGGATGTATCACAGCCATTGTTCCTGTCAACCCATATACAGTTCCTCACTCTCCTGAACAGATGTCATTGTCTGCATGTAGCATAAGCCACTCCCCTGCTGATGGACTCTTAGGTTACTTCCAATTTCTCATTGATTCTTCTGACCATTATGAGAACTGGTTATTTTCATGGCTCCAGGTGTTATATTTACTTAGTTTAATATTGAAATTGGGCTTAGATAGGTAAATTTTAAACTGATATTACTTTTCCAAATTTTCTGACTCATTCTCTAACTGAGGCTCGGTTCTTGCAGGAAACTACGTAGTATAAGGTAATTAAAGTTGTATTTTACGCTTAGAAACTGTGGAATTGTAGCCTGTTATAAAGAAAGGAGGAAAATGGATGGCCTAACATTTCTGTTCTAGCTCAAATCATTTTATTCTACTAATTCAAATGACAAGGAGACAAGAAGTTGAGTGTATCAACTACGGATTGTGTTTCCTCATCAGGTCCCCAGTCTACTTCTCCACCCTGGGCAGAAACCAAGGCACTCCTCGCTTCCTTCAGATTCAGACTGTTTTCCTTTTTCAAAATTCTCATCCTCTTTTTTTTTTTTTTTGGTTCTTTTCCTTCAAGACAGGCAGCAAAGAAGGAAAACAGTATCATGTTCCCTCTTCCTTCCTGATGTTCCAAGATTCTGTCTTTAATTGTTTCCTGTGTTTAGTGAACTTTCTTTAGCCATTATTTTAGGGTAGGCCTAAAAATTCCCTTAGCTTTCCTTCATCTGAGAATGTCTTAGATCCTTCGATAGCACAGTTGGTAGAGCTGAGGACGATAGGAGCTTATTAAGAATGTCTTGATTTCCCTTCATTGCTGAAGGGTATTTTTTGGTGGATAAAGGATTCTGGGTTAATAGTTCTTGCAAAAGTGCGGTGCCACTTTCTTCTGGCCTCCGTGTTTTCTGATGAGCAATCTGCTTACATGCGTATTGTGTTTCTCCTGTAACTAAGGTGTCTTTTCTCTCTGTGATTTCAAGAGTTTTTTGTCTTTAGTTTTCAGACTTTTGAGTATGAGGTGCCTTGTTGTAGATTTCTTTGGATTTATCCTGTTTGGGATTCACTTAGCTTCTTGAATCTGTAGTTATGTCAAGTTTAGGAAGTTTGCGGCTATTATTTCTTCAAGTGGTTTTCAACCCTGACATTTTTCTCCTCTCTGTCTGGGACTTTGATGACATGAATGTTAGATCTTTTGTTATAGTCCCACAGGTCCCTGAAGTTCTGTTAGTTTTTTTTTTCCAGCCCATTTTCTCTTTGTTGTTCAGATTGGGTTATTTCTATTATTCCATCTTCAAGCTCACTGATCTTTCTTCTGTCCCCTCTGATCTGCTGTTGAACTTATCCAGTGAGTTGTTTATTTTGGTCATTATATTTTTCAGTTCTAAAGTCTCTGTACAGTTTTTTATATCTCCTAGTCCTTTGCTGAGACTTTCTATTTTTTTCATTTGCTTAGAACATGTTCATAATTTCTATTGAAGCATTTTTATGATGGTTGCTTTATAATCTTTGTCAGATAATTCTAACTTCCATGCCATTGTAGCATTGGCATCTATTGTCTTTTTTCATTCATCTTGAGATCTTCCTAGTTCTTGGTATGAGTGATTTTAAAAATTGAAACCTAGTTATAAAATTTTGGATCTTATTTAAACCTGTTTTAGCTGGCTTTCCCTGATACTGCTCTGAGAGGAGAAGGGGGTATGTGCCACATCATTACTGCCAATTGGGGTCCAGTTTCAGTGTCTGACCTTCATTGACACTTGAGGGGGGAGCCTCCTTATTACTGGGCTGGGGTGGGAGTGTCTTGTTCCTGCTCCCACATGGCCTCCACTGACACCAAGGGAGTGAGCATAGCCAGGTTACTGCTGGGCAGTGGTGGTTAGTCTCTACTCCGTACTTGGTCTTCTCTGACACCACTCTGGGGGAGGGGAGGAGGGGGACATTAGGGAACTGTGCTACAGCCTGGTGAGGGTCGAAGTCCAGGCTCACCATTTGGCCTTTGCTGGTGGGAGTGGGGTCTGGGCCATAGGTTTTTCTGTGACGTCGGCTGGAGCAGGGTGGTGATTGTCTAAAAGTTTTCTGTCTTGCTAGGTTGTCCCTTTCCTGGTCCCCTGGCTAGAGAAGGCAGGCTTTTGTTACAGACTTGTTTTTTGTCTGTGCCCTTTGGCATTTCTGGTTGATAGGTTCTTCAGCTCCAAGTCTGGGATATATGAGGCAAAAGAAACAAAACAAACAACAAAAACCCAGAGAACTCACCACCATGTCATTCCTTGGACTATGAGGTCTCTAGTCAGTCTGCCTTCTTCCCTCCATCTTTTGGACTCTCATGTTGCTTTGTGTATAACGCACAGGGTTTTTAGTTGTACTTAGTGGGAGGAGTAGAGAGAAGTGCATTCACTCCATTTTCCCAGAAGCAGAAGTTCATCCATATTTGCCATTTTCGTTCCTCTCTCTTCCCAGGCCTGCTGAAGCACCCTCTCTACCCAGTCCCATTTGCTCCCTATCCTTACACACTTCTATCCACCCAATGCACCAATGTGTCATGCACCAGCTTCATGTTTCTAGCCTCCATGGAGATGAGCAGGAGGACAAGGAGGACAGGGAGGAAAGCTAACGCCAGGAGACAGCAGAGGAACGTGCCATTCCTCTGTCCAGAGTCTTTTATGGATCTCCATTGTCTACAGACTAAAGCTCAAATCTGTTAGCCTGGCAAAGGACACTTTCCACAGTTCTGGCCTCGGTCTCCTTTTTCACCCAGAGGCCCGCTTCACCTGTATGCAAAAGCTTATCTTCCGCCCAGCACGTCTGCTCTCTCCCTCCGTCCCTGCACACAGGGCCCACTTCTCAACGCCCGCTTTCTCCCATAGTAGCTTCCTGCTGGAATGAAGCATTTACCCTGTGGCACTCACATTAGACACTGATAGTGACTGGGATTTAAAATTCATTAAAGAGCTGGGTCATGCTTGATACTTTGTCGTCTCATGGCACACTTTGAGAGTCTGATAAATACTTCCTTGGACAGTGACTAAAGGCCCTTGCCTGTCAGTGTGAATCCATTGGTGGAACTCTGCAAATTAATAGAAATCCAGCACCAAGCAGGTAAGATTAGCTATGGATGAAGTTATCTTAAACACTGATAAGAAAGAAGCAGGAGAGTAGGCAGAGTTTGAAGAGTCTAATCAAAGTTCTTAATATATCTAAATAAAAAATAAATTTAGAAGGGGGCTAGGAGAAGCAGTCACCCAGCCTGGAGGAGTGTCCTGGCCTGGGGAAAGGTCCATAGGACCTGGAGGCAGAAACAGTTTGCTGTGGTGATGGATGCTCTGTCCCAGGCTGCGCACACGTGAAACCCAGAACCTCCTCCCCTGAGTGCATTCTGCTTACCCAGGAGGGCTTGGAAATCCAGCTTTCCATTTCTATTTCTGCACAGCCAGGAAACTGACCCAAAGACGCCACTGTCTGAGCCCATGGCAGTCTTATTTTTCACTTCCAATAAACTGGCCTCTTATGAGTTTGGCTGGCATAAATCCATTTATAATAGTAATAATAATAATAATAATAATAATAATAATAATAATAATAATAATAATAATAACAATAACTAAAAATTGTTCTGTGCTTATTAAGTGCCAGACTGGGCTGGACATCTCACGAGTCATCTCATTTTATCTTTCCCATCATCCTGTGGGGTAATCCCACCACTTTATCTCATGGATGACAGACTTGAGGCTCAAAGAGATTACACAGCTTGCCCAAGCTCAGAAGAGTCATAGCTGGGATTTGACCCCATTTCTCCTGACTCCAAGACCTGTTCTTCATCACGGGGCTTTCTAACATATAGTCCTTTCTATGTGCCAGACATTCTAGGCTCCTTATGTGTAGGAACTTGTATAATCCTCCAAACAACCCCTTGAGGTAGATACTATTTCAAGCCCCAATTTACAGCAGACTAACAGAGGCACAGAGAGGTTGTGTAACTTGCCCAAAGTCACACAGCTGTTGTGAGTAGAGCAGATTTGAACCCAGGCAATGAGGCTAAGGACCATTATGTCATGTTGTCTCTTTGGGACACTTGCCTGACTCCTTCTAAGGGAACTAAGCCCCTTAGGGGAAAGGATTCAATCTCAACTCGTTTTTATATCTTCAGCAGCTTCTGTAATGCCAGCTCAGAGTAACACATGTTGGTTCAGTTGAATTCCCCTGGAGGGATGACCCATTAGCCACCTGACCTGTCCCAGCTACATTCCGATTCCAGAAAGACGCTTGAATTTGCAGTTCATCTAAAACAGGTGTGTGTTAGGCTGCAGGCTACTCATGCTGTTTTACTCACTCCGTCAAACATTCTTTTCTCACATAGCATGGGTCTGGGGCTCCTGAGAAAAGGGGCAGAATATAAATTCAAGGGCTATAGAGCTATGAATAATTTCTACTGGAGCATACTTTTCACATCTGGGGACCTGAGTTATCAAGTAACTCAGCTCTAGCACTGGGAAGCTGGAAAATCCCTTCTTATCACCATCTTCAGAGTCCGGTTGTCATTTGAAAAGTTTATCAAAGTGGAATAAAGTTATCAGCTTAGCCCAGTAGTTTCCAATGGTGGATAATTTTGTCCTCAAAAGGGACATTTGGAAATGTCTGAAGACACTTTTTTTTGTCACAAGTGTGTGTGTATGTGTGTGAGTGCTACTAGTATCTAGTGAGTAGAAGACAGGGATACTGCTAAATATCCTACAGTGCAAAGATACCATCACGACAAAGAAATAGCCAGCCCAAAATGTCAATAGCGCTGAGGTTGAGAAATCCTAATTAGCCAAGCAGCCCCCAAATCTGCATGTACACGTGGTTTTAAAGAAGAAGCATTGCTCAACAGTTAAGTTAGGTTTCATGAGATTTTATTCCCAGAAAGCAGGCATAGATCACTAGGGGAAAAACGAAAGTGAACATTCTGTGCCAAAGTAGAGCCACCTCAGTTTGGGAACATGTTCTGCAGCTGTGCTTTAAGAACTGAGGTCCTAGGACCTCCTCCTACAAACCCAGCTGGGAAGCTTATTAAAATGCAGATTCCTAGGCCTCACCTCAAACCCACTGAACTAGACTCTCTTGGGGACAGTAGGAGGAATCTGTATTTTTAGGACACCCCTCAGGTGATCTGAATGCACACTGACATTTTCCTTCACTCTTCTAGAAGTAGGAGAGGTAACTAGGGGGGTGGAGTAGACAGACCATATGCATGGTGCTTTTTAAAAAGTTAAGTAAAAATTCTCACATTCTAGAATGGTTGCTCCAACTTCTGTGATTCTGACCACACCACTGTGAGTTGTGCCCTAGACAAATACCACCTGTACTGCTCTTGGCTCAATAATGTTTTCAAAACTCAAATCACTTTGTAAATTTCAGCATCTTTCTAAGCAACAATATCCATGAAATCATAGGTTTGATCATCTAGTTATATTTTTCCCCTCACGCCCCTGAGAAGACATAACTATAAAAATAAACAATATTTGCCCATGCCACTTCAAATCGACATGTAACACATGTGGGCAGCAGTGCGTTGTGGCAAAGCAATGACAGTCTACCGGGAGAACGCTACTAACGGTAACTGTGAGCTCCATTTGGAATCTCAGAGCCTCCTTTTTGGGGATGGATGCCCGCTGCTTCCTGGAGGAGGAAGAATGGAGACAGGAAAGGCTCACACAGCTGACCATGCATGCACCACGTGGACTCAGTGACAGCCACCAGCTCCCATTCAGGACCACCTGAAACCCAGCTCTGGGATAGCCTTAAGGATGAACGCATTTTGAATATCACTGAGCCTCAGAAATAGGAACCCATGTGTGAGGAGCAGAAGTCACTCCAAATAGAAGAAACTGGTTTCCATGATCATCCGCCTGCTCCCCGAACCCTCTTTTTAGGTGTGTGTGTGTGGGGGGGGGGGTGGTTGAAAGAGGAGTAGCCTACTGATGGCTACAAAAGACTTCATGCTCTGCTAAAAATCAGAATGTGTGCAGTTTGTTTTTCCATTTACACTTTTTTCCAAAAAGCTTAAAATTGACACAATATCAGTTTTAACTGGGCTCTGCACACAGCCTACCTTGCTACATACCCAGTGAATAAAGCAGCAGCAGGGGATTATGGGTATGCCTGTGTTAGCTAACACCACTTTATTTTTGTCTTTACCCTCCAATTTGCATTAAGCTGCCTGCATAATTTCCACCTTAGGTGAAACTTACTTGAAATACACTGATTTTCCATGTAAGTCAGGAGACTGGGAAGTGGAGAGGGAGGTGTGACTGTGGAATTGGGTTAAAAGGAGGTTAAGCACAACACTCTTACCCAGGTAAGATGATCACAGCAAATAGACCATGACAGTGTTTCTCACTGGGGTAAAGATCTGGGACTTAAGTGGGGTGTTCCTGAGTGAGGCCATAAATGGATAAACCTCTTTTGTTATTTAAGAAGATTCTCTCTCTGTGCAACCATAAATTATCCCTGTTTGGCTCCAACCGAAAAGACGATCTGGGAGATGAGTTTCAACCATTACTGTGCATTTATTGAGCACCTACTTTGAGCCAGCAGGTTCCTTGTATTGAGGAAAAAGTTCCTGCTCTCACGGAGTGGGGAACAAAGGCAGTACAAATGTATGTCTGCGAGAGGAAATGCTCTCAGTGCTGTGAAGAAAAATTAAGTGAGAGAGGGGAGAGAGAGTGGTAAGAGGATGTAAGTAGTAGCTACAGGGGGCTGTCACTCTGGGGAAGAAGATTAAAAACAAAACAAAACAAAACAAGATACACTCCAGCCCTCAGGAAACTTGGAATTCCAGAAATATGTAGGTAAGGACCTGGATTCTCAGTGCCCAGCTCAGTGCTGTGGGCCAGGAAGGGTTCAATCCATGTTTGCTGCATGGATGTTCTGTGGCTGTTGACTCAACCCCTAACCGTGGACACTAGGACTTATAAAGTTGTGAGAAGCTCCAGTGAGCAAGTATTGAACAAGTCTGTGCAAAACCACTGCTGCAACTGGAAAAACAAGGCTGGGAGCAAGTTCTGCAGAACGAGGGGAGAAGCCCTGAGCTGACATGGGGGAGCGCAGACTCAGGGGCTGGCCTGCCTGGGCACATATCCTGGGCCACCACTCTCCAGCTGAGTGACCTCGGCAAGTGACTCAGCCCCTCTTCACCTCAGTTTCCCTATCTGTAAAACGATTATGATCATGGTATCTATCTCACAGGATCACCGCAAAGGTTGAAGGAGTTAACACCAGTAAATGCTTAGAACAATGCGGGGCACACAGACAGTGCTCAATAAGTACTAGCTGCTATTATTTGCTGTGGGTGGGACATATTGCACTCGCTCCTACTTGGACTTGAAGCAAAAAATTCCTACAATGTGGAGCTTGTGATGGATGAGGGTGGGAGGGGAAAAAAATCAGAAGTAAGTGGACCAGGCTTAGTTCTGCCTCTGATATGGGGAACTAATGCCTGCAAACTTCAGTCCTTTTTTCATTTTTTAAAAACAAAGCTGCATATGTGTCTGTTAAGCAGTGTTGGGTCCTTTTCTGAAAGGAAATAGTTAATACCATCACCACTATCGGGATGAATAGCAACAATTTTCCACTGAAGGGAAACACCACCACCTCCACCATGGACTTTCTCCAAGGCGTTTTCCACTGTTTCCTCCAGCCCCATTTTCCCCACCCGCCGTTTCTCCCTGGTTTACCAAAATGACAACAGCGTTGGAATAAAGAAGACCTCGCTCAATAACTTCTTAGCTGTGTAACCTGGGGCGAGTCACTTCACCTCTGTGAGATTAAGTTTCCTCATCCGTAAGATGGGTTTCTGGTAGAAACTAGCGATGGCACATAGGAAGCACGAGGAAAGGTTTGTCACATACATGGAGATCTGAATAAATGGTGGCTTATTTTCCCAGTGTGGACAAATCAGTCAGTATACCTTGCTGGTTTCCCTTTTAAGGTCCTGAAATGTTTCATTCACTGGAAGAGGGCTGACTGCCATGACTTCTCATGAATTTGGGTTTCCAGGTTGAGCAATATTGCTCGAGGCTTCTAGGCCAAAATTGTGGGCTTCCAGTGATCTGGGCCACCACATCTGGCAAAAAACCACAAAGGTTTCCTGACACACTGGATAGGGATCTGTTCCTACGTCTAGACTGGTCACCCTCCTGGCCCCACTGCCAACCATTTGGTTATATGAAGAGGTGACCAGGTATGAGGCAGTAGCTTCACCACAGACCAGCTTAAGGAAATATAAGCTCTCAGTTCTGTCAGGAAAATAAGAAAATCTCATTATGTGTGAGACAATATCCTGGGAGCCTAGCCTAGTCTCTAGTGTTCTTGTTCCTTTGACAATCTACTTCAGTAAATGGAAACTAATTTGCTCCATTAAATTTCTAAATGCTACATTAAAAACAAAACAAAACAAAACAAATAGACAAAACAAAGAACTCCCAGTCTGAAGGGGATTAACCAAAACCAAATAGTAGGACACAGTGTTTTCTAGGAACAATTAGGCTTGATTTGCAGACCAAGAAATGTAATCGCCAGTGGTGTTTTAGAATGGAAGGGTTTTGCTGAACTCTATGAAAAGCACACAGCTATGGTGCTTGAGAGCATTCAGTCCTGGTGGTTGCTGTTACCCCTAGAACGAGATCATTTAACTCTCTTAACAACCCTGAGGTAGGTACTATTATTTTTCCCATTTAATAGTTGACCAAACTGAGGCACAGCGAGGTTAGTAACACAACCAGTAAGTGGGGAGCTGGCATTTTAACCATGGCTCATAACCACTATGCTGTCCTGCCTCTCATGATCTAGAAGTGACTCTGGTGCCCAGCACCAGGAAGAGGCCAGGCTGCTATTTGAACAGGTTCCTAAGACACCCAGGGCCTTTCCGGGTGCCCAGGAACACCTCCGACTGGCTCAGGATCTCACAGTTTCTAAAGAACATTCCATATCCCCGGTTATCTGGAACTCCATCATAATCTTAAGGGTTGCACCATTTCACAGCCATGGAAATGGAGGCTACACAGGCTAAACGACTTCTTTGAGATCAAGCACATAATTTACATCCATTAACTCCTAATTCCCAGGTACTGTTCTCTCTCTGATGACATGTAGCCAAGTCTAAGCACAACTGAGCAAGCGTTGGAGGGAACTTCAGATACTTGACAAAGCTCTCTCCATATCTCTCTCAGACCCAGGGAGGCAGCAGGGACAGCAGAGCAAGGACTGGCTTTAGAGCCAGACAGGTGGCTATGTGACCTTTGGCAAGTGACTTAATGTCTCTGAACCTTGGTGTCCTGGTCTATAAAATGGTGTAACAGCAGGTACTAGAACATACGTTCTTTGTCAGCAGGGAATCTGTTTGTTTTGTTCTTGGCTGGAGCCTCAGCACGTTGCATAATATTTGGCATGTAGTAGATGTTCAATAAATGTTTTTTAGAATAAATGAACAAAAAATTCACTTCCCAGTGTTTCTGTAAGGATTAAATAAGATACTGTACACACAACGCATAACATAGAATTGGTGCTTGAAGAATGACATTTACCTACATTATTGTCATAGGTTTTTATGTTCATTATCCTGTTGTATCTTTCTAAGAATACCATGAAATAGGGCTTGCTATGTCCCATTTTCTGCAAGAAGAAACTGGCAAAGAAGGCAGGGAGTAAAATAATTCTTAGAGGAAAGCTCATCCCTTTTAATAAAAAATATACTTAAAAAAAAAAAAGAGTCACAGCCAGGAGCCGTAAGGTGGCTCTAGAGGCAGTCCAGGGAGAGCAGAAGGGCTGTGGGACTTGGGATTTTGGACCTAGACTGGCGGGTGTTTCTGCCTCCTTCCAGAGTCCTCCGCCTCTGAGGGGCACCGCAGGGCCAGGCAGGATGGACTCCCCACCTCTGCATTTGCCACCGGCCCCTCCTGTTAGACAAAGTGCCCAGCTGTGCCATTACTGACAATAACAGTAATCCTAACGAATTGTAGGCTTATGAATCGCTGATTGCAGGAAAGAAAAAAATTAAGAGTGAGCTGATTGAAACTTTTAATAAAGCTTATTCTTTGGGAAGGCTCTGGCTTGGCAGGTGGGGGAGGAATTGGGGATATCGGGATCTGATATGATAGTTCTGATGGTCATATTGCAGAACACTCCTCTTCTCTATGCTTATTTCGGCCAGAGCATTTTCCACACAAAATCAAAATTGCCTCGTTCCTAGATCATGGGCACCTAAAAGGGCAGGGACAAAATCCATCTTGTTGCCCTGTATCTTAACATAGCAACTTGAACATAGCAGGTGTGAAAACATCTAGTCCACGTCTGTGACATGAAGAGTGTAGGTACTAGTGAGAAGAACAACAGAACAACAAAAAGAGCTGGAAAAAATGTCACAGGGTGAGAGCACACAGATTTATGAATTCCAATTGTAAAAGGGCTTATTGAAATTGATTGCTAAAACTTGAGCCATGCAAAACCAATTACGCTGGAAATAATCGGCGCTGTCACACCCTCTTCTGTACTATGCAGTAGCATCTCCTGCAGCTCTTCTGAAGAGAAGCCAGCTCCCCTTAGGCAGTCATCACTCTCTTGGCGTCCCTTGCTCAGAAAGTGCATCCTCCAGTGGCAGAAGTGTAACCTAATTTAATTGCAGATGCCCTTACCAATGCTCAGACCTCCCCTATGATGCAATTACTATTAGCTCTTCAATTTGCTACCACTCATGTGCCCCCTTTAAAGAAAGAGAAACAGCAAGAGGGAAACAAATGTCAACATTAATTGCAATTTAATGCAGTTCACTGGAGATGACCCTGGGGAAAGGGATGAGGGGAAATCAATTCCGGTGATTGAAAAACAATATGAGAATTAAGAGAGGCTGTAGCTGAAATCTCCTTGAATGGACAGAAAAATGCCTCTGAGTTTTCTGCCCAAGGGTCAGTCGAAACTGTTACTGATTCCATGCCATGCTATTCAAATGTCTGAGAACATGCTCTGTGTCAGGCACTGTACCAGACATGGGAGGGACAGAGATGACCACGAGAAAATCCATGTCCTCACATGGGTTTCTCTGTGAAGGGGTGGAGGGTGGGGGCCAGGATACTAAGATGGATAAAAAAATGACAGGGCAGAATTAGGAAAGTGGCTAGAGCGATGAATGGCCACCTTCCCTTCCACACATGACATCACCTTATAAAGGATGTGCAAATGTCAGGCAGGGCAGCTGGATCTTTGTGTCGTAGTTTGGTCCAGAGTGACCTGATCAGAAGCTCTCAGGAAACTGGGTGGCACAGGGCAGTTCATTCTAGCACCTTCAAAGGAGGAAAAAAAAGCTGTTTTTATGTGTTTCTGGACTCTGAACGCAGCAGGATCTGTCAGCAGGACCAGAGGCAGCTCTTTGGGTCATGGGCTGCTCATTCCCATTTAAGGATGGGATGGCTGCTGCCTGGTCCTTCTAGCCCCTTTTGAAAGAGAACACCCTTGGAGAAGGGGTTGGAGAGGGGGCTCCTGCTGTGTGACTTGGAACCCTCCAGACATCCTGCGGGGGAGAAGTTTTCCAGGACCACCCAAGGCAGGACTTGGCTTCAAATGCAGTTCTCGGGCTGGCTGGGGCCCAAAGGAAACACTGGTCAGCCTGGGTCACCGTCCCACACTGTCCCGTGATGCACCCTGGCGGGCAAGCAGGGCAGAGGGTGGCAACGCCCACAGGAAGAGACCCAGACGTGGGGTGGGGGGGGGGAGTGCGGCGCAGCCGTCTGGGAAAACTTCCTCAGCCCAAGCTCCAGCCTGCAGCGCCTGCAGCTCGGTGACACGGCTCCCTGCCCTCCTCCTTGGGCTCCGCACACCCCCTGCTTTTCATTTTCTTCCCTTCTCTCTCTTCTTCATTTGTGTGTGTGTATCTGTATAATACATACGTTTAATTTTATATATATTTGTAAATATTTTATGTATATGTACATTCATATATATGTATACTTGTTTTTCATTTTTGATGTTTCTTCTTTCCTGTATCCACTCACATGCACCCATCACCATCCCATCACCCTCTCTCTGTGTCACACATGCTCGCCCATGCACTCAGGCACACTCATGCACACTCACACTGTCACACACGATGGCAGAGCACAGTGTCAGGGATGTCGGCCTCGCAGTCAAGCAGATCTATTTCAAGTCATACCTCTGATGCTCTGTGACCCTCAGCACATGACTTAACCTCTCTGAGTCTGCATTTCTTTGTCTCATAAAATGAAGATAATAATAGGGCCTTCCTTGTAGGGCAGTGTGGGGACTATTGTCTCGAAAACTTGTCTGCTTGGACCTGAGTAAACACTCTTTAGGTGAGAGCTGTTGCTTCTTAGTTCTTCTGTCATATCCTCTCCAACAAGGATGACAGTGATGACTTTTTATTAAGTGTTTGCCTCTTTGGAAGCACTCAGTAAGAGTTATCTTTTATGATGATCACAGTAATCTTGTTAATTCTATTATATCAAATTGCTTAACTTTTTATAAAAGTTTAATAGACGTTAATTTTTAGAGCAGTTTTAGGTTTACAGAAAAAATGGGCAGAAAGTACAGAGAGGTCCCGTGTAACTCCTCTCCCCCTCTTCTCCCAGTGTCGCCTATTGTCAGCATCTTGCATTGATGTGGTACATTGTTACAACTCATGAACCAATGTTGACACATTATTGTTAACTGTTAAAGTCTACAGTTTACATGATAGTTCACCTTTGTGTTGTATATTCTATAAATTTGACAAATGCATAGTGTCATGTATCTACCATCACCGTATCATACAGAATAGTTTCACCGCCCTAAAAATTCCTTGTTCTCTACCTATTCATCCCTGTCCCTGAACTCCTGGCAACCAGTGACCTTTTTACTCTCTCCATAGTTTTAGCCTTTACAAGAATGTTATACAGTTGGAATCACAGAATAGGTAGTCTTTCTGGACTGGCGCCTTTCACTTAGCAATGAGCATTTAAGGTTCCTTCCTCTATGTCGTTTCATGGCTTGATGGCTCATTTCTTTGTATGGCTGAATAATACCCCACTATATGGATGTGTCAGAGCCGGTTTACCCATTCACCTGCTGAAGGGTATCTTAGTTGTTTCCAATTTTTAGCAGATACTGATTAACGTTTTATGGCATTTTTGTGTATTTTTCTTCTTCTTTTCCTGAATTGGCAATCTTTCAGAAACCCTGATGCAGAAATATGTGTATTCAACTCTTCATTGGTGCCTCCCAAACATATAGATTAAGGAACTCCTGTACTAGGTGTAGACACTAGCAGAGCCCACCAGGTCACACAGCCAATGCTATAGACCACAGGATTTTGCAACAGGCCTGGAAAGGGTTAACCATTCCCTCAATGTGGGATGTTTATATTTTAAATCAGGATTTCTTCGCCTTGGCAAAATTGACATTTTGGGCCAGATAACTATTAGCTGAGTGTAGCTGCTGTGTGCACTGTAGGCTGTTTAGCAACATGCTAAAATCTTTCACCCAGTACATGCCAGTAGCAACCCCACCGCAAATTGTGACAACCAAAAATGTCTCCAGACATTGCCCTCTAGGCTGGGGGGCGAAACTGCTCCCTAACCCTCACCTCTCCCATTGCTGAGAACCACTGTGTTAAATGGTTGTTATTGTCAGTGCTGTTATGATGAGAACTTTCAACGACACTCAAATCCTCCAATAAAAGCCCCACACACAAGGAGAGGGCCTTTTCTATACAAGACAGGAAGGAGGTGCCCATGGCTCCAATGTCACCCTGCATTTCATCCTTTCTGGGCATGTTTGCTTTGATCACAGCTCAATGCTGTCACTATGCAGACTGGCACCTGGAGGTTCCTTTAGAAATGACAAATTCAACATCTCGATGAGTTTAAGCTTTCACTGACTTGCCAAAGATCCTTCTGCTAACTAGGGTCAGGTCTGTCTCCTGACTGCAATACAGTGACTTCTCTATAAGCCAGAAAGATCTCACCAGTGGAGTCATGACAGGCCACAATCCACTCTTCCATTCACCCTGATTTATCCATCAGCAGCTCCTGTTGGCTCTTCTTCCACAATATATCCCAGGTCTGATGACTTCTCACCCACCCTGCTTCTCTGATCCACATCTAAGCCACCATTGTCTCTTGCCTGGTCTCTTGCTTTGACATTTGTTCTCCAACAATCTATCTTTTTACACTGCTCCAGGAAAATATTCAAAAAATACAAATCAGATCATGTCACTTCCCAGCTCCTATGGTTCCCATTTTTGTTTGAAATTCCAAAGCTCGCGGATGTGTTTTCCAGTGTTGCTGCCTCTTTGTCTATGGTCTTTGCCTCCATCTTCTGAAGGGGTGCCTTTAAGTGGAAATCAGAAGCCTGGAGGCTGGACATGTGAGCCAGGAAAGAGCAGGTCTGGACGCTCCCTAGATCTGCCTGGCCCACCTGTGTCCTGGGGGTCTGCCACTTGCTCCTGATTCTGCCAGTTTTCTCTGTCACCCCTTCCCCTCCTGTTAGGGCCAGGCTTCCACAGCCAACATTACACCTGCAACTCAGGAGTTGTTGCAGCTTCTGTGCTCAAGTTCCACCGAACCAGACACAAGGACTTTGGTTTTCCAGTGGCTGCCCAGAGGGGCCGGGTCACCCACCCTGAACACAAAGGAGAGGTAAGGCTGGTGGAAGGAACTATGACTGAAGAGAGATAGGAAAGGGATGAGGTGACAAATAAATTCCTCACTATTTCTACCCTGATGGACTTTTCTGAGACACAGTACTGTGAGCTCTGCTGTAATGCTTGAAAATGCAAATCTGTTCCCATAATTGATGTATCAGAGAAGTTGAATATACTGTGAATTGTGTTTGCTTTTGCCAGTTTCATCAGTGAGAACCAGTGGTGAACACAGAAAACTTTATCCAGTTGAATGGAGCTGCACAGGAATACACAAGACACACATATGCACATACCTCAAAAGTCTGCCAGCTACCTCAGTTTATCTCCTATGTAATGGGCACACCCATCCACACCTGGTGTTACAACTTTTGTCTGATTTCACCCTCTTTTCACCGCTTTACGGTGGACTTACACACTCACCCTTTCCAGAGTTACTTCACAGTAACTCACAAGCCACAACCCTTCTGACACCTGGTTCCTCAAGCCAACAGGTGTTTTTGCAAAACAAAATCCCGTATTTACTGCAGTATTTGTGTGTTTCTAATGTTACATGTGTAACTATGAAACTATGCTACTGCTTTTATTAAGTTATTTTTTTGGAATATTGTGTCCCTACTCACATTTTCCCCATAAGCCCTATGATTTTTAATGTGCAATTTTGCATAACATTTTGGGCACACATATGTTGCATTATATTATAACTGCCTTGCTGCAGACTGATTAAAATTGTGTCCCCAAAATTCATATACTAGAAGCTTAAATCCCCACTGTAACTGTTGAGGGTGGGAAATCCTATTAGGATAATTGAAAGGTGGGGCCTCAAAGAGGTGATTAGGTTGTAGGACTGTGCCATAGTGCATGGATTAAAATAGCGGTCATGGGCAAGGTTCTGAGGGCTTTAAAAGAAGAGCACATGAGATATTAGTCTCTCTCTGTGCTGCCATTTTCTGTCATGTGAGGCCCCTGAGTCACTGTTGCTACCACCAAGGCCTTCACTAAATGTGTTCCCTGGAGTATGGACTTCCCAACCTCCAAACCTGTAAGCAATAAATTTTGTTTTCTTATAAATGACCCAGTTCCAGGTATTTTGTTATAAGCAACAGAAGTGGACTAATACATGACTGTTTTCCACACTGCTACTTCAAACACATCCACATGTCTAAGCAACTGGCTAGAGTTCTCATGGAGTGAGGGGTCAGCTAAATGATGCATTCACATTTGTTTTCTCTCTCTCACTTCCCTGTCCCCCCACTCCTGTGCTGCCTGGGACTGTACATTCCTTGCCCTTCCCTCCCCCATACCCCCACAAAGTGTTACAAGCTTTGCCTGAGCCTCTGTTTTTGAGGGAACCCAGGATCAGACACAGCATCCACACAGAGGGAATAGCAGAGGCAAAACTGTAAGTGGAACCAGGCTTGGTGAGTCTGAGGAAGAAGAAAGCCTGTGTGGCTGGAGCATGGTGGGTAAGAGGGGGGAAGTAGGAAACAGGGCTGGAGAGGAAGGGAAGAGTGAGATCTTTTGGGACTGCATAAGCCACAGAAAGAATTCTGAATGTCAGTCCAAGTGCAATGAGAAGCTATTACATGGTTATCATCCCTGGGAGTGATGCGATTTGGTTTGTATTTAAAAAGACAGCTCTGGCTGAGGTGTGAAGGAAAGACTGCAAGCAGCAAGATGGAGTGGAGAGACCACCCAGGCCAAGTGAAAGATGGTGGGGTCTACACCAGGGTGGGGTCTGCCCCAGGGTGGGGTCTGCACCAGGGTGGCAGCAGTAGTGCCCAGGAAATAGCAGGCATCACCCTCATCCTGTGGACTTGGAAGGGAAGGGAGAAACTCCAGGGGACCCAAGGTCTGATTTTGTGTATTTCATTACTGTCCATGTTGGGTGAGTCACTATGTAGAGAAAGGAAGAAAAAGCTTTAAGAAAAAATTTAGTGAATATTCTTGGGGCTGGAGGAAAAGAACCACAGACATGGTGGTCCCAAACGTGCAAAGCTCATCCACTGGCTTTGGAAATTAAAAATGAAAAGGGTGTGTGTGTGTGTGTAAAAAGAAAAGTGTGTGTGTGTGTGTAAAAAGAAAAGGGTGTGTGTGTGTGTGTGTGTGTGTGTGTGTGTGTGTGTGCATGCGTGCTGGAAAAATGGTGCAAGTAAAGGCTATTGTTTCCATTCACTCCCTTCAGGGAACAACAGCAACATGATAAACTGCAGTGCAATGCTTGTCTAGGTCTGAAATGCAGCCAAGAAAGGAAAGACTAATCACACAGGGAAGGCTGATATCTCAGGGGCAAATTCAGCCAACGAGCTGACAATTTGGTGTCTGATTAGAAACTGCTAAAATCAGAACTTCCAGTTAGGAACTATACTTAAAACAGCCCTTTTTTTTCGAGGGGGGCATGGGAGCAGGGAGAGAGACTGATTTAAGTTAATTAAACCTAGTGCTTAATTAAGTGTTCTTGGATACAAACTGCATCCTTCTTGCATGGTTAATGCAAATTTGTGTGCACAGCTCCATTAAATTTGCTGGCTGAAAGTTTTAAGGAGATGGAGAGTTTCCACTGGACATATGCATATAGGCACTCTTCTAATAGTGAGAGTTATGGAGTGGCAGAACAGTGATGTAGGGATGGGACAGAAGCCCCCTCTCAGGAATCAGGTAGATTGGAAAAACAGAAAGGGTATGTATAGACCTTGGGTCAGGAAAGCTGACTTCTACTTCCCATGTGGCCTCTCACCAGCAGGGTGACCGTGGGCAAGTCACCTACCCCAATGCACTCCTAAACGTTTTCGTCATGAGATACTTTTTGTGATTCCACTCCCAGGCCACGACCTACATTTATCAAAGTCTATGTCACTTTCATTCATAGTTGATCAAAATGCATGCACTAATGCCACACAGGTAATATTTACCAAGTGCTTCCCATGCTTATTGCAGACACTGTTCTAAGCACATGATAGGGATTAACTCATTTAACTCTCATAACAACTCTAAGAAGTAAACACTATTATCCCCACTTAACAGGGGATAAAATGGAGGCACAGGGAAGTAAATAACTTGCCCGAGGTCGCACAGACAGTAAATTGTGGAACACAAATATAAACCCAAGATTCTGATCAAAGGCAAAGAAATAGTTTTAGTCAGTGTCCATCTTCAACTCCTGTGGCTCCCCTAGGGGCTGGCAGCCAAAATTTAACTGCTCTGGCCTTAGTTTCCTTATCTCTGCTGTAATCTCCCTCCAGGAGTTAGAAGGCTCCAGTGTCAAGGTGCTTAGAAAGACTTTACAGATATGGATGATTAGAATGAGGTGGAGCCTCCAGCACGGATACTTCTAGCAATGCTCGTGTGTCCAGCAAATGACCCCTCAGCGAAATCGCATCTGCATCAGAAAAATTCAGTCACGTAGGTCACTGGGTGTTAATCAAGGGTCACGACTTAGAGAGAGGACGCCACCGCTTTCTGGGTCATTCAAGTTCACTTCACTCAAACTTTGGATGGGTTATTTCCTTCTCTGTCGATTCCTGGGACATGCACTCAGGGTTCTCTAACTTGATTTCTCATTGTCTGAAGGGATCTGTTGATGGGGCAGCATCTGTTTTAGATGCTCTTCCTGGGTAGGGGCAGGGTTTGTACCTGTGCTTCCATTGTGGCATGTTCTCCCTTACGAGCTTCTCTATTCCAAGAAAGATTGTCCCAAGTGACAATAATAGCGAGTATTTACGGCGTTCTTCCTGAGCTTTTACACGGGAAGCCAATGGGGGAGGGGCTGAGCATGCAGGCTCTGCAGCAGCCAGCCTGTGTCCAAGTCCCAGCCCCACCATGGTGGGACATCTAGAAGTTACTCACTGTCGCTGACCTCAGGTTCCTACTGGTAAAAATGGGATAGCAGTTCCTCTCCCAGTATTGTTCTGAGGATGAAATGGGATAGCGCTAGGTACTTCCCAACTACAGAGAAGTACTCCAGAATCTTAGTCATTAATGTTAAGCGCATTTCCTTCTCATAACTACCCTATTGGTGCGGTAAGCTTCTTTATATTTCATGACTCAGAGAGGGTAGATGATATTTCCAGGGCCACATGTCTCCAAGAGGCAGGATCAGGATTCAAATACAGTCTTAAGTGTGTGCAGGGAGGTGGCCTGAGGGCTGAGTGGGAGACTGGTGGTGGAGGAGAGAAAGGGCTGGGGTACATGCCTGCCTTTGCCACTCTGAGGAAGTCACTTAAAAAACCGGGCCTCAGTTTCTTCTTCTGTGAAATGGGTAGAATGCTATTCCTTATTGTTGTGAAAAGTATCAAGTATGAAATAAACTCAAGGTATTGGGCTACTATGAAAAAAAAAAGATGCAAAAAAAAAAAACCAAAACCTCCTAAGAGGTGCCTTTCTTTCATTTGACCTACATTTCTAGGCAGACTGACTTTAGGGCAAACCTCAGGTACCAGGTTCTTCTTGGAGGCACAGGGCTAACCTTGGGTTCTGAGGCTGTGCTGTCCTGCCTTGCAGGGAAGCTGCTCAGGACAAGCACTAAATCCAACCCTGCACTATGGAGAGTACTTCGGGTCCTCATTCCTCTAGCGATGGGTTCTTCTTGTCACTATAGACACCTCGGGCTAGAGATTGAATGTGATGTGGAAGACTCAGATGCTGACTTAAATGCCCTGGGGTGAGGTCTCACGTTGAGGTCAAGTTCACTTCATGGCTCTTGGAGCATGAGAAATGATGTGAGTATCCCAACTTTGTCTTTGAGGATTCCTCCCATATGGCCTGATGGTTTCATCAGGTGGATTTTGGGAAACATGTTACTGGTTGCAATAATAGCCCCAGCTCTTCACCCTCCCTGTGTCCACGCTGTCTGACGTATAACCTTGTAGCCCTCTCACTGTGAGTTGCTTGGGCCCCCTGGAGGTTAGTGATGGATGCAAGCCAAGGTTTGAAAAAGCTCTGGTACCTTTCCGTTTGTACCCACACTCCTCTGCCACTCATTTGAGAACATTCCCTGGGCGAAGCAGCTGGAGGGTGAAGGATGTGTGGAGCTTTGTCAGTTCACTCCCGTCATCCCCACTGAGGTCGTCTTAAATCAGCCAACATCATGACAACCCCCAAAGATAATGGGTGAGGCCAGTTGAGACCCACAGAACCCCTTAACTGACTTTAGGTGTGTGAGCGATCCCAACCCAGAGCAGCTGAGATCAGCTGAACCCTGTAGGTTTGTGAGCTAAATAAATGTTTCTTATAGCTCACTGATGAGACCTGTGGCTGTTTGCCTAGAAGCACTACTGTGGCAATAAATAACTGATACACACAAATATTTTTTTAAAATGTAGTGTTTTACGGCTTTGACTGTATTTTGCCACACAATTCAAGTCTTCCTCTCTCTGTCTCTTGTTTTGCCTTTTTGCTGGCAAGAAGTGTTTTTACTGTCCCCATACGCACACAGCTGATACAGGCAGTCTCATGCTACTGCACCCAGTGAAATCCTGATATGAGAAATGGAAAACTCTACCAGCTTTGCGCTCTGTCTTATGTCTCACTCTTCCTCTTCCAGTCCATTTATTCTAAATAAAGTGGTCATATTTGCTTAAGACAAGCTCTAACCCAGCGCCAAGAATCTGCCTTTTGAGTGGTCAAACCAGACTATGCTTCTTCCTCCAAATGCAGTCCCTGTCCCCCTCTTCCAGGCCTTAGTGTCCCCCGAGTCCTCCTTCTTAGAATTGCCCCTCCATCCTCCACCCATGAAGCTGCGTGGGCCTTCCAGGCATCTCGGGCCACTTCCCCTAGACAGTTTTCCCCAGAGCCCCCCAGCAAGGAAGGCTGCCTGTGCTCCCAGAGCAGCATTTGTGTGCTACTTGGGACACTACATTTTGCCCTGAGGCGAAGCAGCAAATCCAGACAAAACTGGATTTGAATCCCCTCTTATGAGCCACAAGACCTTGGCAAGTTCCCCAAATTGTCTGAGCCTCACTTTTCTCATCTTCAAGATGAAGATAATAATGATGATAACTTCTATCTCACAGTGCTGCCTGTGAAGTTGAAATGAGATAGTCTAACTGCAACACTTAGCACAGTGGCTGGGGTACAGTGAGTACTTACTGCATGTTAGCCATTGTAATTGTATGCATGGTACCATGGGAACATGAAGTCCTAGCTAGCATTTATTTAATGCTTACCATGTACCCACTGTTTTAAGTATTTTAAGTACGTACTGTTCTAGTGCTGCTTCTGTGTTTATTTCATTTTAAACCTTAGGGCAACTGTTAATGTAGATAGTGTTATTATCTTCAATTTACGGATGAAAAAACTGTGGCACAGAGAGGTTGAGTAACTCACCGAAGGTCACCCAGCTGATAGAGCACCATTATCATCCTCTCTCCACTTTATTATAGTTATTCACCCATCCTTTTCATTGGGGATCTGGAATGTGTAATTAATTTTGCTTTCAAGTGCTTAGCACAGTGCCTGGCATAGAGACCAACAAAATGGTAGAGGTTGTCACAGAATTGTCTGTGTCCCTGTGGTCTTTTCTCTCTTGACATTTGCCCCCTTGAGGGCAGAGGCCGGATCCCACCATCCCTATACCTGCTTGTTACTAAATTGACAGAATAGGACAGATGGCACCTTGAAGAGGAAACACAGGCTCCTTCTACACTGGCACACACATGCTCTAGGCCCTCCATGTGCTGTCTTACAATCCAGCCCAATTCCAGACACAGGAAGCAAACAAGGCTTTCAGCAGTCTCAGGCGAGCGGTGGTGAAATTAGCAGATCAGTGTACAAAGGAGTGTTTAATAATGCTATCGTGCTACCCTATCCTCATGGAGCCATTGTGACGTTCTGCATTAAAAAAGTGACAACCTTCAATTGCTGTGGATTACCGAGGCCTGGCACCACGTCGGCAACCAGCCCACAGAATACATGCATGTTCTGGTGACGAATGGCATATGGGGATCAGGGGAAACTGATGACTCCCTGTAAAAATGTCCTCATGGACCTCTCTAAGCCCTTTGTAGCATGGTTGCTCTTCTGCTTGCCTGTCAGGAACATAATTTTCATTAAATATTAAGCAGCTGTTTGTTAAAATAATGTTGTCATGGTAACCAGGCAGGGGGAGGGGGTGCTGAAATAGTCTGGTGCTGCCCGAATTGCAGCATATTAATAAAGTGCCTGGTACTATTTAATGAGCTTCCTTCTGAGCCTCCCAGTAACAATGAATTTGGAGGACCCAGGGGTTTAGAGTTTACCCCAGTTGTCAGCGTGAAAGACATGCACTCTCATGAGTTCCTGGCGCTGGGGTGTGTTGGATGGATGGATACATGGATGGACAGATGCAAAAACCAAAACTTAGATGTTTGTGTTAGAGCTATTTCTGACAGCTCTTCTATTTTTCAGTTGTCCTTTTACAGTGGAAAGGAATTTTGCCAGAAAATTGAGGAAAAGGGGTTTGGAAAGTAAATGGAGGGAGACAAAGATTTCTTTTGCCTGAAGGAATTGCTAATGGCAGTGGAGAGTCAGATTGCCTGGGTTCAAATCCCAGCATGGTCTCATCTCACTGTAAACATGAGTGAGTGACCTGCTCCCCCAGCAGCTCTCTCTCCCCACACATAAAAGGGGCTCATGGCTGTGCTTACCTCAAGGGATTGCCGAGGGGATTCATAGAGATCATGCTCGACAAATTCCATCCACCACTTCGATTACCACTGGCACCTGCTACTGCTACCAGTATGGCTGCTGTTGCTACAAATGTTATTAATGCCACTGCTGAGGGAAGGCCCCAAGGTGCTTTCACAGTCTAATGGTGCAGTTGGGCCCTGTCTGACCCCCCCGCAGCATCCAAACCTGGTCTGGTTGACTCTACCGCCATACTCTTTCTGAGGTCACCAAACTTCTGTAAAGGGTCAGACAGTAAGAATTTTAGTCTTTGTGGGTCACATGCAATCTCTGTTGCATATTGTTGTGTTCTGTTTTGTTTTTATAAGATCTTTTAAAAATACAAAACCATTCTTAACTCATAGTCTGCACAGAGACAGGCATAGTTGGCTGGTCCTGGCTACATTACTAATGAGGAAATAGAGGAAAAAAAGAAAGCAAAGTAAAAGGAGATATATATATGGGTTTTTTCTCCCACTAAAAGTGGGTTGATGATATACATAACAAAAAGAAAAAAAAAAAAAAGAGAAATTTATGTCCAGGAATTTGTTTGACTTTAAAAATAAAAATAAAACCGGCCATGGTGACTCACTGTAGCCATGTATGCTCATTTTATAGTGGAGGAACAGGAGGGTGACCGGCTCAAGGTCACACTGCTGGTAAGGGACAGAGCCAGGACATAAACCCAGGTAATCTGGCACCTGGAACTTCCCCACCACCATATCTACCTCTATTACAATCGAAAAGAATCTCCATTTTCTATTACTCTGAGGGTCCTGAAACCCTCCATCAACCGCCCTTCTAGTTAAGAGTCCAGATTTCAGGGTCTGGCAGGTCTGTGATCTAGCCCCAATTCTACTGTTTACTGGGTCTGTGACCTTGGATATGATTAACTTTTTGGTGCCTTGATTTTCTCAGTGGTAAAATAGTACCTTTCTCTGGTTAGCTGTGAGAATTAAATGAGTTACGGCATGTAAAGGATTTGGCAAATGGCCTTGAACATGGCAAGTGCTGGATAAACGTTAGAACTGATTATAGCAATAGCTGTGGAAGGCAGAATCATGGACCGCCTAAGATGCCCAAGCCTTAATTTCCAGAACCCGTGAATATGTAACTTCATTTAATTAATTAACTAATTAATTTAAATTTATCAATATACAACATAGTTGATTTTTGTGTCCCTTTATCAATTCCTCCTTTTCCTCCTTCCCTCTCCCCACATCAACATCATATGTGAATATGTTATTTTAAATGGCAAAGCAGAATTAAGATTGCAGATGGAATTAAGGTTGCTAATTAGCTGACCTTAATATAAAGAGATTATCTTGGATTATTGGGGTAGGCACAATGTAATCACAAGAGTTCTTTAAAGATGGAAGTCAGAGTCAGGGTGATGCAGCATGAGAAAAACTCAACTGGCCAGTGCTGGCTTTCAACATGAAAGGGGGCATGAGCTAAGGACTTTGGGCGGCCTCTAGAAGCTGGAGAGGCAAGAAAATGGATTCTCCCTGAGAACCTCCAGAAAGGAACACACCTTGTCAAGAGCTTGATGTCAGCCCAGCAAGACCCATTTCAGACTTTGACTGCTAGAAATGGAACGTACTACATTTGGGTTAAGCTGGGCGGTTTGTGGGAATTTGTTACAGCAACCATCAGAAACGAATCCACTGTTGTTTGTGATACAAACCAGAGACCTCAGAAGAGTGGGAGCGCACCTGAAGCAGAGATGGCCTCCTGCACAGGCTATGGGACGAGGGTTCTTCTCTGCATGCTCGCTCTGAGCTGCTCAACCAGTGACCATTTATGGGGTGCTGGGCAGGTGCCAGCTACGGTCAGGCACCTACTGGCTGCAGGGCATGGGAAGCAGCAGCACACGGGCACCGCCAGTTCCCTGGGAGAGACCACACAGCTGCACCTAATTACAACATGGTGTGGTTAGAGCCACAGAGGGGGACTCAGGTGTGGGATATCACTTCTGTAAAAATATCCCCTATCTCAGCTTCCTCCTCACCTGTGCTCTAGCCTGAACGCCCGCCCCAGGTGCAGCACTCCCGTGGGGTCTGTTCTGAGAATCATGACCACAGCAATCATTCCCTTATCGTAACTACTAGGCACTTAAAGAAGGGCAGGACTTACATGTGGTACTTTTGGTTCAGCCATCTGCCCTCTCCCCAATTTCCCCACCACCTCTTCTCAGTCCATGTGGTCCCACAGCGCCTGGGGGGAGCACGTGACAGGCCTGGCCAGTCAGCAGTGTCCACCCTTTGGCCACAGCAGTTGGCTCAGGGATGGACATGTGACCCGAGTCTCTCATTCCCGGGGCATTTGCTAGTACCACTATGGAAGTGAAGCCCTCTTTCTCTGGGGATTGCTGAAGAAGGTGCTGTTGGTGGCCACCTTGCCACCATGTTGGCGGGGGACACCTGCCCAAGGGAAGCTCACACAGAAGGAAGCTGAGCCGAGAGATGGAGAGACGACACCCACTGACAATATTTAGATCCAGCTGGGCTCAGAGCCAGACCAGCTCAGACTTTTCAATTACACGAACCACCTTTTTGTTTTACGCTATGTCAATTTGAATTGGATTTCTATCTTGTAACCAAAAGTCTGACTACTATAATCAAATAGCTTTTTAAGTGTTATCTCCTAGGTTCAGGTATTATTTCCTTGGCTGGTAAACTCTGGGCTCTGAAATCACAAGGTGTGGGGTTCAGGGCAGGGCACTTGGAGCCAAGCTTCAGACAGACAAGGCAGGGTGGGGTGCCGTCTCTCCTTTCTCTATTTCTCCTGTTTAACTTAGATACTTTGAGTCCACTCCTAACACTAAAGGAAGGAACAAAGAACTGCTCACATATTATTGAATGGGGCATGGGGCGTGGTTTGAACTTGCACCTGAATCTGGAAGGACTAAATTACCTGTACGTAATGGGGTTTTCCTGTCTAGTCCATGGAGGGGTGGAGGGGCAAATTTCATACTAGAGGCATGTGGGACGGTTGGTGCTCAGTTTCCTGGTGCAGCTGCTGCTTCTGGTCCTGCCTCTTACATGCTGCTGCCACCACAGGCTTCTGTCTTCAACCCAGCTGTTTTCTCTCTCCGAGCTGTCCCTGAGAGAGCTCACTTACCCCAGGGGCTCACCCATCTCCTCTGTCAGCTGTCTGTCCTCTTCCTCCCCAGCAGGCCTGAGGGATGGGGCATGTGCCCTTTGATAAGGGCTCATGCTGATTTGTCATAGGACAGCAGGGGTCAGGGGCTGGGGTGGAGGCTGTAGCACAGCTGGGGAGGGTGATACAATTTGAAAAGGACCCAGGCAATGCTTTCTTGCTTCCCCAGCAACACACCCACCTGTGATCACCAGGTTGGTAATCACTAGCCTATATATAAGCTGGAGACTTCCAAATTCATCCATCCCTTCCTGTGCTTGTTTCTGTGTTCCAGGCCCATGTTGAACATCTCTGCTAGGATGATGATACAAATACTAATCCTAAAATTAACATCAATGCTAATGTAACACAAGCTCACGCTCATGAGCATTCCTGTGCTGGACACAGTTCTTAATACTTTACACGTATTAATCCTACAAGCCCTCTCAGGTAGGTAATAATAATAAATATACAATCCTCATGCAGAGGAAGAAACTGAGGCTCAGGAAAGTTAAACACTGAGGTCACACAGTTTGGAAGTGGCTGAGCCAGGGCAGGAAATCAAGCCATTTGGCCTTCCAAGACCACCTGCTTACTGGTTGCTCTCCGCACCTCCTGGCCCATGCACGTGCACAGGTGTGTCACACGTAGCGCTCCCAGTGCCTTCTGCTCCATCTGTCCACCACCTGGTTAACAGGATCACTCCCTCTTAGATTCCCAAGCCAGAAGCCTGGGACTCACTCTTGACCCTTCCTTTCTCACGTTTCAAACTCATGTCTGCTCTATTCTTGTTGTGGATTAGTGCTGTGTTCCACTGCTGCTGTAACCACCTTGGTTTAGACGTTCACTCCCCTCGCCACGCTCATCAGAGCAGCTGCCACCTCCTGACTGCTGCCTTGTCTATGGTCTCTCCTATCTGCAACCCACCCTCTGCACTCTGACCTTTCTCAGCCCAGGTTACATCACTCTCTTGCTTAAAAACCTGTGAAAGCCACTCATCGCTTCCTGCAAACAGTTAAGTCGTTAGTGAGGCATCCAAGGACCTCTGCAGTTGCACTCATCCAACCTTAACCATCTCAACTGCTGTGTACTCCCCCATGAGGCCCTCTCAGCTGCAGCCACCCCAGACTTCCCCACAGTCTCCAAATGTCCAGGCTCTGTCTGCCTTGGTGCCTTTGCCTGGCTTTCCCTTCTTCCCTGTCTGCAGGAGTTCCTCCCCTCCTTCAGGGTCTAGCTGAGGGCCTCCCTGAACCTCAGGCAGAATGAGAGACTTTGTTTCTGTGGGTAGGAAACTCACCATCTCACTGACGTCAATCAGGTGATCACATGACACCCTGACTTCCGTGTTTACTTATTGATTGTTGTTTTTTACCAACACTTTTACTCTGTGCCAGGTAATGTTCTAAGCATGTTCCATAAACTCCGTCATCATAACTACCCTATGAGGTGGTCCACTATACAAATGAGGAAACTGAGGCACAGAAGAGTTAATTAACTTGTCAGTCACAGGACTAGCAAAGGTGAAGCCAAAATTCTAACCCAGAAACCAGTCTAGCTCCAGAGTGTGTGATCTTAGCTCTGTGAGATCGCCTCACGGTGGGTGGTATAGACTGTAAGATCCATGGAAGCCCAGGGAACAAGGACCCAGGGGAAGCTGTGGGACTTGCACTGCCCGGGCCTTCAGGGGACAGCTCCCTGGTGAGCCTATGTTGGCCACTCTGACCTCAAGGCCTCCTCCCTGCCCCACGATTTCCCTCAGCTCCGTCCTAGGAGGGAAGAGTCTGAGGCTGGACAAGGATGAGGAGAGGGACCCACACGGGACCACCCCACTAGGGAGTGGAACCTTAGTGGGGACAACGGGAGGGCAGGATGGGGGTCACATTCCTCTTTCTGCCCTGCCCTGGGTGGTGTGGGATGACCACTGGCTATCCCCTCCCAGGGGCAGATGGAGGCAGGAGGCTCCTCAGGTAAGGGCAAGGCATGGGCTGCTGAATGGTTCTGCTCTAGTCTCAGGAGAGAGGGCAAAAGAGAAGAGTGAGGTTGTCCAGCCCGGCTTGCCAGGCTGCAGGCCCAAGAGGGCTGGGGGTCAAGGGTCAGGAATCAAGGAGTGTCCTTGTCTGTTTCCTGCCTTAGCCCCCAGCTCTCAGCCAACAACCCGGCAGACCTGACGAGCCCACAGGGCTTCCCAGGCCCACTCCTAGCCCCGCTGCATGGACTAGGGTTGCTGCTCCTGCAGCTGTGTCGGTCTCTTTCCCCCCTTCATATAGATTTCATTAGTTCTGATTTTTTTTTGAAGTGGAAATTTAATCTTTCTCCTGAAGATTCTCAGAGACTAAGGCTGAAAGAAGAGTTCCATTTCAAACTTCTTATCCATTTTTAACAAGTAAAGCCCATCCTTCAGACATGCTCGCACTCAAATTCGGTTGGTATCCAATTGGCATTAGATCCCATTTCTTGTCCTGACTCTTCTAACAGCAGGGATGGAATCTGGGTGATGACACTTGCTGTGTTGAAGGGAAGATGTGGACATGGTCCAATCACCGTGCAGTTCAGTCCCCGTTAGAGACACCTGAGAAGGGACTCAACTGTGTTACAAACACATCTGTCCACATGCATGTCAGTACCCTGGGAGCTACTCCACCCAGAGGACCAGAGCGGAGAAACTCCAGGTGAAACTTAGATGGGTATTTCCCCTGAAGAACCATCAGGAATAGAAAGGAAGAGCCCCTAAAATACGAACTGAAGTCATTTAAAAAGTAAAATGCTATTTTTTTAAAAGCTATCCGTAACATCATTTTCTCAAACATACTGCAAGAGTAAGCTGTGCTTTCCGTGTGACTACACCTGGGAGGTGGTACAGGAGAGAAGTAGTATTTTCTGAACATCTTTTGTGAACAAGATTACATGCTAGGTCTGTCCTCATTTTATCTCATTTACTCTTTTGAATAACCCTGTGAGGTGTATTATTTCTCCATTTTACAGATCAGGAAACTCAGGCGAAACCTAGTTCTGGACTATTTTGCCTCATCTGCCTATAACTCTGGAAAAACAGCTTATTCCCAGCTAGTGTGGCAAAGTCTCTCTAATTGAAATTCCATGGCAATCTGAAATAGAAGTAAAACTGCCCACTGAATGATTTTCTACTTCAGAAAACACCCTGCTTTTGTTAGAGTTTAGCAGTAACCATTCCTAAGCACATGAAAAGAGGAAGTGGCCTAGAAGTACAGGTCAGGGGTGTTCACCCATGTGCTCAGACCTGCTAAGCGCAGATCCTGTGGCCCCTGTACCAGCACCAGTTAGCTAGCTGGGCTGAGCCAAGTCCATGTACTGAAAGGTCATAAGCTCATCTGCATGCGGCAGACACCCTGAGATTAAGACCCTTCACTCACTCAGGTTGGTCCTGAAGTGGTCCAGATTAATGAGGTTTTGCTGTGCTTTGCCTCTGTGATGTAAAACAAGGCTGCTAATATAAAACCACAAGGTGTGGACACAGGAAAGTGGCCTTAGAAATCGCTTTGTCTAGAGATGCCAAAAAGTTGGATGAATGCTGTAGTCCTCTTTCTTGCTCCCTTGGTAGACATTGCTAATCCACTGCAGCATGCTCTCTCCTGGAGATGTCTCAGCACCCTTTTTGGCACAGTACCCCCAGCAGCCACGACCAATTGAATCCCTCATCCCTGCCCTCTTCCCACCCCAGGTGTGGCCTCTGAGCAAATGGGGGTGGGGGGTGCACGGGAAAAGGAGATTGGTATGTTTTTAGATGCCTCAGGCACAGGTGTGATTCTGGCTTGTTACAATCCTACTATCCAGCCAGGGTCAGGGTGACATGGGGCAGGGGAGCCCCAGGTCTACTATTAATGTAAGAAATGTGACCCTGACAAGTGTTTCAGGCAAATGCACTTTTTATTTGAAATATACTCTAAATCCTAGGAGTGGGGGGTGGTGGGTGGTGCTTTTTACAAAGTGAAGCATTGTTCTGGGAATCCAGGGACAAGCTGTTTGTCTTTCAGCCGTGGAGAATGCCAGACTTCACTGGGGAGGGGGCGGGGAAGGGACGTTGACTGGGGGGCTCCAGACCATGGTACCCAAGCTTGAGTCTTAAGTGATTTTCCATCTGTATCAACAGAATCTTTTTTTGGGTGCTGGTGCTTTTCAATTTTCAAGACTACTTCTGTGAGGGAAAGAGGCCAGTGCCAGTGTCCCCATTTGCTGGGGAAAGGGATGCTCTGAGAAGCCCCACCACTCTCAGTGAGGCCCCCAAGCCAGTAAAAAATGGCAGAGTGCCCCTGACTTTGGACTAGCGTCAGAACCAGGAGGGACCATCAGAGGCAGGGAGCAGGAAAAATGGTGCTGCCCTGCCCGCCCTCATTTCAGAGAATGGGCTCACGGGGAGCGACAGCTTCCCCAGCCCCCTCTCAGCAGCTATGCTGGGGCCTCTGACTCCCAGCCCAGGGCTTTGTCCTCCAGCCTGTGCAGTACTTCGGCTCCAACACTGAGCCTTAACCTGGGGTCATGTCCCACATCCAGAATAAGAATAAGGTCTAATATGTACTGAGCACTTACTATGGACAGGCATGAGACCAAGCAGCTTCATATGAATTAACTCACTGAATCCTCTCAGCCATTCTATGAGGTGGGCACTATCACTCTCCCCATTTTACAGATGAGAAGACTGAAGCATTGGGATGCTGGCAACTTGCCTGAGGCTCCACGGCTAGTGGAAGAGTGAGAATTTGAACCTGGGCAGTTTGACTCCTGATCTTAACTCTAGACATCTCCTCCCTGACTGACTCCTCATCACTTTATTCAACAGTCATTTACTGAGCACCTACTATGTGCCAGGTCCTGTGAATGCAAGGACACAGCTCCTGTCCTTAAAGCTCAACAACGCCTGCTTGAAGATTTGCCAAGGAAGTGCCAAGCCACAGTTCAAATTTACTGTTCAGCCCTCCTCCTCTTCCTCCCTTCCCCTTCTGCCCCCATAGCAAACAGCATTCAGGACTCGGCTGAACATACAGCCTATGCACAACCATTGTCAAACTCGATTCTCATCCAGGCTGTTAGTTTCTTAAAGAAAAACACCATCTCTAGCCTCCCACAGTGCCCTGCCCTCAGGGACTCTTGGTAAATATTTACTGCTGCAGCTGACCCAGACCCGAGGGGAGAAGACCCAGTTACAAAGCACAAAGGAAACCCAAGTTCTTTTTAATCAGACCCTCCCATGTGCAGCGGGCATCTCTCCTGCATAATTTCCCCATTTGGGTTTGGAGTGCAGTTTTTCTCACACTCAGCAGGCCAGGTTTGGTCACTCGAGCATGTGGTAATGGTCCTGCCCCTGCACTGACTCATTGTCCTCCTACAACAGCCTGCTTGGACCACACACACTTCTGCCTTGTTGGGGCCCTGGCGAGTGGGGGTGGATGGGTCTCACCACATGCCCCCTGTGTCTTTTCTTCTGGTGTGTGTGGTCTGGATCTTGGGACAAATCCCTTGATGGTGTGACTAGCTGGTAACACTTTTGGTAGCCCTGGCATGGGAGAGAGAACCTTAGAGCCTCTGAGCAAAACTCCCATCATGCCTGGTGGGCTGCCCAACCCATCACATACAGCAGGTGTTTGATGTCACACCTATGACACCTACACTGTCATTAGCTCAGGTGTGATCAGCTGACCAGTGGGCAACAGGTCACAGGAGAGACCCAGGGGTCATCTCACCCAGTGTCTTCTGAATGGCTATAGCAGAATCTGCCCCCTAAAGCAGAGGCTGTATGAGAGAGTTTGTGTGCAGACTTTTCCTAAACCCTCCCACCCCCTGCCTATTCCTCAGGGTATTCTAGATCACCAGGGAACAGTCTATAAAACACTATCTTAGTCAAAACTGCTCCCTGCTTTGACATTTCCCATGGACATCTCTCCAACCTTTGTTTGAATTGTGCCAGCAACAGGGAACTAACAACTTCCCCAGGATGCTTGTTGTACCTCTGCATAGCTCCTTTGTTAGGAACTTTTCCTTAGGTTGAGTCAACAGCTGCCCTCCTTCCTCTTGCCAGTGACAGTCCTTCAAATGTGCAAAGGTGGCTTTCTTGCCTCGCTTTAGCCCTGTCTCCTCAGGGCTATGGCTTACCACTGCTGTGAGCCAGGTAGCTCCCTCTTTGTTCTAAGAACATCACCCTGACCCGGGCTAGAGATTCTCTGGAAACAATTTCATGCTGATCCCCTCTAGAGGGTGAGTCTGAGCTCCTGTCATCTGAGCAGAGAGCAAACAGCCCAGCCACCTGCAGGCTCAGTTTGCTTCTGGGGAGGGACTGGCAGGAATCCAGCAAATTCCAAGGGACTCACACCTGGATTCTCCACACTGTGCTGTTCCCAGGTGCATGTGGATGGAAACGTGGTTTCAGAACTGCAAGAGCTCCGCTGGCCCTGCCCCTCCCCTTCATCTCCTTTCCCTTCTTGAAATCCAACCTGGGCTGCGACCACTGCCAAACACAACAGCACTCACCAGTCCGGTATTGCTTACATCCTGGGAATCTTTTTACAGCTGGACTCCGAGAGCTGTCAGTGCGTCAAGACCTACGAGGGAAAGAAACTCGATATTAAAGCAGGGCAGAGCAACCGAGTGTCCATCTCTTTGCTAGCAGGACTGAGTCACTGGGGACTGGGAGGGAGGTAGGGAGCCTAAAAGAAGGGGAAATGGTAAGGACCCAGATGCTCATTAAGCCAACCTCAAAATCTCTGGGCTTTGTGGCGATTCTGAGAACAGAAAAAAAAAAAAAAAAAAAGACCCTAACCACGGATGAGTTAGCAGTTTGTTGAGAAGCAGGCTTTTCAGAAGAGCGAGACTAAAGGCAAATTCGGATGGGGTGGAGGTGGGGGAGGCCTCTTTTAACCTCACTCAGGGTCTCCTGGAGCCTTCCGTGTCTATTCCTGGCAGCGGGCCGTTCATGGTTCCACTTTGGTGAGGGCGAAGGTGGGGAAAGCTCTGTGCTCAGACCTCAAGTCGAACAGACAGTGCAATCCTTAAAACAAAAGCCCCCAAAGCGTATTTATATCCTGGGAGACTCCTGCCAAGCGAACCCTGTGTGCTTTGAAAATTCCTGGGGAGAGCCGTAGCTGCAAGAACCAGGCGTGTGCGCGCCTCCGAGGCTGTGCCCGCAGCATGGCAAGCTGGGGCCTGAGCCCTAGAGGTTCCCCGCCGCAGAGGCCACCTGCGGCGCACGTGTGCCCAGGGTCCCTGCTCCTGCAGAGGCCGCGCGCCACGCCCAGCGCCTGGAAAGCGCGACTTGTCTCTTGTTTCCCTGAGAATTCCCAGGTGAGCAGAGGCTTCTCTAGCCATCGGCCCTGTTCTCAGAGAACCCTTCGACGGGGGGAAGGCAAGTCTGTTCCCCGCGCGCCATCTGCGCCAAGCCCTGCACACACCTGGCCCGGCGTCCCGCTGCTCACAGGGGAGCTTGTGGGGGAGGCAGAGTCTCAGGCCCCGCCAAGGCCCGTGCAATCTACCTGCACTTTCCTAAGATCCTCGGGTGATTCCCGGGCACACTTTTGTCTGCAAAGTGCTAGTTTATAATCTTCTTAATCAGGGAAGGAATTCGGAGCCGCTTCTCTGGGTGAGGAAATAGGCGTAAGTGACGACTTGGCTACTGTGGCTGTAGAGCTGGGAAGTGGCAGAGCCACGCGGAGCCACGTTCCTGCGATTCCGGAGCCGTGTTCCTTCCCCCTGCGCTATTTTTGAAAAGCAAAATGAAAGGGTGAAGGGACGGGCAGGCTCGGCTTCGTGGGAGTGGCCGAGAGAAGGGCAGTCAGCCCGCGTGGCGGGTGACCTCAGGCCCTGGAGGGGTGGTGGTCCCGGGTGTACCGTGGAGCACTCAGGGAGGCGTTGGTTACTGGGGACAGGCTTCCCCTCCTCCTCGGTTTTGTCAAGGGCCAGCAAAATTCCCCAAAGTTTTGGACCTCCTTCCTGCAGGGGAATTCAAGCTTCTGCATTTAATCACGGTGATTAATTTAGTTTGATTCCAGAGAGTTTAGCTCTCTTGCCCACTGGCCTCAGAACTAACTATTCCAGGCACTGACGGGTAGGAAGGACAATACTTTATCAAGCCCTTTAGAGAGGAGCTTTTCATCCACTACCTGATCAGCTACTTTTAAGGGGTGCGTCACTAGCCTTATTTTACAGTTGAGAGAACCAGGACAGAAAGATTGAGCGACTTTCCGGAGGTCACACAGCTCTCAGGCAGACTGAAGTTGCTATCTTCTAAGTCCAAGCCCAGAGGTATGAGAGGGTAGCTCAGCTACTCCTGATAGGAAAAAGGGACATCACAACACAGGTTTATGATGCTGTCGATTAGTGTCACCCAACTCCATAAGCCCTTGCTCCACACTCTGCTTGTAAGGTGGGTTTACTGAACAGACTCATGGACCAAGAGCAAAACAGTTCACAGCCCACACAGGGTGCATGACTAGTACTTTTCTCAATGTAAACTAGCCAGCTGGCATGCTTGGACTATCAATTAACCACATGTTGTGCATCCTTCTTTCTATTGCACTTGCTTCCGTAAGACAGTTGAGCTCAGCTAAGGTATAGGGGAACAAAGTCAAAATGAGAAAGTAGTATTGGTTCACAGGCAAATGTTCCCAGCACATTAATGCTTTGCACCACAAGTACCAGCAGGTGGATGCAAAGTGCCTGGACACAGCCGAGTGCAGTAAACCCCAGAGGCCGCCACGCTGTCCACGAGGCTCATTCCACACCCTTCCTCTTGGTTTGGCATGGCCATGTGCTCTGTCTGAGCTTGCTGCTCAGTTCTCCTTGACCTCTGTGCAAAGGCCATGCTAAACCAGCCATCTCTAATGCATTTTAGGAAAGCCTGCAACTGCTCTTTCACCTGTAACTTTTGATAAAGCTATCTGTCCGCTTTTGCCTCTATAACTCAGCAGCCTCAAGTCGTCTCTATCTGCCTTCCTTCACAGTCCCCCTTTAAAAAAATACAGCCCTATAGTTATTCAGGACCTAAAGTTACTGTCGTAGTTCTTTTGAATTCAAAATTTAGCATGCCATTTTGACTGTGCTACAGTTAATACGAGGGTTGTGCTTTGTCACAGAGTTGCATGAGTTGGGAGTGTTCTGCTGCAACTGCACTGTCCCCCAAAGCTCTGATTTTTGAATTTTTCATAATGCAAGCATTTACAGGAATGCATATATCATTTTATAGTAGAAATGCCCACGTAAAGGAAGTTACATTGTAGGTACTAATATCTGTATATAACTTGAATGTATAATATATATAGCTATCAAATACTGAACATGTTAATATTAAATACTGACATTCACTGGCATTCATTTATTGAGTACCTGTATATACCTGATTCTGTGCTAAGCACCAGGTCTGGCACCTGTCCCCACCCCACCTTGCCCTGCTGTGTTCTCAGCTCACTGGCTGCTTCTCAGCTTCCTGGACCCACCACGCTCCAGGTAGCCACATGGCTATACTGTGCTAGTCTCTCCCTTGTCCCCTAATGAACACCAACTTACCCTGCAGGGTTGAGGGAGGTAATCCATACAAAGTGCTTAGAACAGCATAAGCAGATGTGTTAGCTGCTCTTGTTATTGACAATACCTGCTATTATCCTGCCCTGATGAGGCAGCACCTTGAGCCCAGAGGAGTGGAGTGACGTGACTCGGGATGCACAGTGAGTTACTCTCAGAGCTGGGGCATCTGTCTCACTGAATTAGTTCTGTTTTCCCCGTTTACCCCTGACCCCAGCTCTGCACCAGCACCCGCTAGACACTTGATCCTAGCCAGTGCAGTGGAAAGAGCAGTGGGCTCGGAGATAGGAAGTCTGAGTCTGGTTCTGCTTCTCTTGCACACTTGTTCCGTGCCCTCACACCAGTCATGTCCCTTCTCAGGACCTTGGTTTCCTCACCAGACATGTGGGGCTTAAGCAGAGCCTGCCTGCTTGGGCTGTAGTGGGAAACCTGAGGCCGCAGTGCATGCCAGGTGGAGCCCCGAGTTCCCACACATGGAAAATGGCAGCTCTCACTAGGAGCATTACACCTGAATCAGAGGACTTTTTAGTGCCCTCCGAGCTCTATGTGCACACATTTCCAGCCTTGCTAGCTCTGGAGTCCTTTTGCCGGAAAGTGCTGGTCATATGTAGCAAAATCCCAATGAGGAAAAAATCTGCTGGTAGCATTGTCCCCATGGGTCTCCCCATTACCCCCTTTTGGCCTAGAGTAAGCCTATCAAATTGCTAAACACTTGAAGGTGGAGGAGGAGGAAAGCGACTTTAACGATTTGGGTCTGTAGAAGAAACGCCCTCCCCTAGGGTCACTCCCTCTAGTGCAGTTTATTCCATTTCATTTTTCATGCAGCAGACACTGAGCAGAGGAGTTAGAAATGCTGGGCCTAGTGACCAGGTCATTATGTCCTGGGGTGACAGCATCATATTGAGGGGAGGGTGAAGAACGGGCTCTGGCTAGAGCCAGTTCAGCCTGGAAACAAGACAGGAAGGTCAAGTTCAAAAAAGGTGGAACGCTACAAACTACTTTGTGGAGCCCAAGCTTGCCCATCATTCTGCAAGCCGGAAGTGCAGGCTTAAGTTCCCTGTCTTTGCTCCAGACAATATTTCACCCTGGTCACTAAGAAGAGCATGACCAGCTAGTGGCCAATGCAATAGCTGCCTCTTCCTGAGAACGTGCTCTGTGCCAGGCCCCGGGCTGGGCCTTATGTCTTATCTCTGTCTTCCACAGCAACTCTGAGGAGCAGGTTTTCATATAGCCATTCTGCAGATGCCAAACCTGGCTCTGAGAGAGATTAAATAAGTTGCCCAGAGTCGTGAGAGTAGAAAGCCCAGCACTGGGGTCTGCACTCAGGCCGGACAGAAGAATCTGTCCACCTTTCCCCACACTGCCTCTTCACCTTTGACTCTGTGACAGGAGTTGCTGGCAAACTGGGCCATCTCTCTCTCCCACCAGCCCCAACCAGTCCTCAATTAAGATCCCCCCTAGAGCACAGAGGAGGCTGAGTTCACAACTGCCCTGGGGTGTGTGGGTGTTGTTCGACATCTTGAACATTTATGAGAATACTGCTTTCTACTCTAGAACTGATCTGTATTTGTTTCAGAATATTTCCCCCACAAAATTGTCAAGTACAATCGACACTCCAGGAAGATGTGCCCAGCATCAGGGAGGGCAGTGTCTGTTTTGCTCATTGCTGTCTCTTCATTCTTTCAACAACTCTTTATGGGCATTGACTGTGGGCCAGGCTGTGGGGAGATAGGGTGAGCCCTGGCCTTACTGTCAGGTTGAGGACAATGATTTCAATGATATTGTTGTGCTAACAGACCACGGTGCAATGGTGGCAGAACTGCACGGAGAGGCACCCGTGGATACAGCAGACTGAGGTTAGAGCTGAAAGAAAGCAGCATCAAACCAGTCAGACAGGAAGGTGGAGAAAGGGTGTGTGGGCTGTGGCGGGAGGGGCCCCGGTGAACACCAGAGACTGGAAGCCTGCCAGAGTGGCTGGAGCTGCGAAGTCCAGAGAAAGAGCACGGCCAGATCTTCCAGGGACTAGAAGGCCTTTCAAGAGGTTGGGTCTTTACCTGTGAGTGACGGGAAGCCATCAAAGAGGTGGATTCTGTGTCTGCAGCTCCTGGCACATGGTGGCCCTCAAAAGTATTTGTGGAATGGAAAGATGTATCCTATTTACCCCTGGGATCCCTTCAGATCCCTCAGCAATCAGAGAAGCCCTGCCTACGATCTTTGGAAAAGGCAACGGCAGGGTGATCTGATTTGTGTAGGGAAAAATTCTCCCTAGGCACCTGGCTGTGCCCCCTTCTTCCAGGCCTCAGGTAACCTGGCTCCTGTACACCTGCTGGCAGATGTGAGGGGCATGAATACCCGTTTGATTACGGCTCGTGTTTCTGCGGGAAAGACACCGCTCCCTGGAGGTTGGGAATCTATGAAAATGAGCCCTTGCAAAGGAGATATAAGTGAGCTAGAAACACAAGCCCCCAGGGGGGGTGGTTTCTTTCTTTAAAATAAATGACAGCAAAGAGAGGATCAACCTAGAAGAACCAGGTTCTTCATTATCCCCAATGGGCAAGAATCTAAATCAAGCAGCAGAAGGTAGTCTCTGAGAAAGTTCTGCCTGGTTGGGATGTGCAGAGAATGGTGTGTCTGCTCTGTCCTTGGTGCAGACACTCAGCAGGGACAATCATTTAACTGTGATTTCTTTAGGGAGACAGTATATTCCTGGTAGGAGACTGACAGATCCAGTTTAGACACAGTTTCTACCATTTAAGAGTTTTGTGTCCAGAGATGAAATATTCTATCTTCTCTGAGCCTTAGTTTTGTCATACATGAAATGGGATATGATGGGGATTAGATGATATTATGAAAATTAGGTGCTGGGGTTTGAACCCAAGCCTGTGTGAATACAATCATTCCATTTCCCCCACACTGCCTCTTGAACTTGGGGCAGGTTCCCCCCTCATGACTATCTGGTACGTTATAGGTGCTTAATAAATGCTGGTTCTGCTTCCCTTCTTTTATGCATCTCTTATTTTCTGACCATATTTAACAAAAATCTAGGGTGGGCTCCAGGAAGTACTAAATAAACTCATGGAAATTGGATCC
Organism: Cynocephalus volans; assembly: GCF_027409185.1. Classification (NCBI taxonomy): domain Eukaryota; kingdom Metazoa; phylum Chordata; class Mammalia; order Dermoptera; family Cynocephalidae; genus Cynocephalus; species Cynocephalus volans. The sequence continues at coordinate 76,834,688 of NC_084474.1, read as the reverse complement.
TCCTGTGTTCAACACAGTGGCTGAGAATACAGGAGAAAGCAGCTAGCTGTGTTTTCTCCCAAATGTATCTTGTTTTGAACTCTTTATTAAACGTCTTAAGTATTACTTGCCTTCAGGGTCAAAATAAAATTTCCAGGTTTCCACTTTGCACTCATAAATGATTCTCCCTAAACTCTTTCTTTTTTTAAAAAAAAATGTGTGTGTGAGAGCATAAATGTACTGACTCATAGCTGGAAAAACTCTCTCTCCCTAACACATTCCAAATTTGTCAAGTCACATGAACTGAGTAAGAGCACTTACTGTGGCTGCTGGCCCCAAACTGGTGAGCAGTTTAGCCAGAGACTCAGGCTGCATCTGTCTCTTCCCCACCCCCTTGCTCCACCGGCAGAGCAGGCATGAGGCTGATGCAGACAACACAAGGACTAGAAAGGATGTGGCAACTAGCTAAAGCCAAACTTGAACTGCAAGGCGGTATAATATATTTTTGAAAAATCAAATAAAAATTTGCATATCGAATCACCAAAATGCAACAACTTCACTTACAGAGTGCCAGCCACTGTGCCATCTGTGCCAGCCACTATATCAAGCACTTCACATGCGTGACTCATTTAATCTGCACAGCCATCCATAGGTAGGCACTATGATTATACTCATTTTACAAGTGAGGAAATTGAGGCACCAAAGTGTTATGTCACTTGCCTAAGGTCCCACAGTATGCAGAGGGTAGAGCTAAGATTCAACCCAGTCTGGCTCTGGAACAGATGCTCTTACGTACCCAACCATTCATTCAGAGAGAACTCCATTTATTCCACAAATATCTATCCAACACTTAGAATACAAACTCTGCATCAGGTGTCAAAGGGGAGGCTAGTGTGGGTATGGGAAAAATAAGAACAATTTGGTCACTGCTTTCAGTGAATTTGAAATTATGTAGAGGAGCTATAAAGTATGCAAAAATAATTACAATAAAAGTATGTGAAAACATCCATAGCAGGAAACAGAATAATAAATTAGTGTGAATGGGAGTGTTTGGTAAGGTGATGACTCTGGCTAGGGTGACCTGGAAGGCTGCCTGGAGTAGGTGCCATTTAAGCTGGATTGAGGGATGCATAGGATTCGAACAGGAGATGGCTACAGGAGGTCTTGCCTGCTTAATACCTGTGAGTGCACCCAGGTGGCCAATGCCCCTGGGAGTTCCTATGTTGGTTCTGATTCAGAACATGCCCCACTCCTGGCCCTCAGCTGGGAAACTCCATGTTTGACAAGCGAAGAGTACAGGCAGAGGGAAAGAGGCATCCAAGGACTAGAAGGTTGGGGAAAGGAGGCAGGACATCAGAGCAGGTGGAGGGGTGCCAATCTGGGCAGAGCAGGAGCTCCAGCTGGGCTGGCTCTGAGCAAGTGCCCTGCTCTCAGGCCTGTTTCTCCTACAAGGAGGGAAATGAAGGAGGTGCCCGAATATTCCAGATGGGTGGAACCTTGGAGAGCTCCCAATTTATCCCGTCACTTTGTAGATGAGGGAACCAGGGGCCAGAGAAGCTGTGTTTGTGGAAGTCCTTGAATTTGAATCCAAGTTTGTGAGCTGAGGACTCAGGGTCCCACGGCCCAGTGCAGCCCCTTTTCCTACACCCACTCCTCCAGGGGTATGTGGACCTCTGTCAGAAGAACAGGAGGCTCCAGGTGCACTGAGAGAGGCGGGACCACCACACACGCCTCCACTAGTCCAGCGGCACCAGGCTCCCACTCCATCAGGGGCCCTGGAAGGCACAGTTCTGGCTGCCCGCCTGTGCCCAGCCCTCCCAGCACATCCTCCTTAGAGAGACCCCTCAGCCTACACTCAGGAAGTTTCCTGGAACCCATGACCAGTTTCTCTGCAGCCATGGTTTTCCCTGACGAGATGTGCATCTGGCTGTGAATCACACGGCTGGACTTCCGCCCAAGGCTGTACGTCTTGAGTGGGGAGCACATTCTCTTGAACTGACAACCTGCCTACCCCACCATGACAAGGGAGGTCGCCGCTGCCCTGGTCAGTCGATGCTGAGGTCATCCAAGTGGCACCTCAGGTCTCCTCACCTGGCCTGCCCCTCAGAATCAGCTCCAGCCTGGGCAGTCTTTGAGGGTCCCCCAGATACCAGGCTCTTCATATTTCTCCTCCCCTGGAACACTCACCCCCCTCCCCACCATCCTCCTCCTCCCTCGCCCCTGCTCCAACAGGCTTCCCACCCACTGCAGCCCTCGCCTCTCCCCTCTGAAATCCACTCTAATTAGGGTCTGCATCCCAAGTCAGCCAGGCACTGCACCTGGGCAGCTGGGCAGCGGTCCTGTCTCCTGAGAAGGGTGGTAGACTGGGAGGATGAGGCCACATGCAGTAACAACCACCATAACCACAAATATTAATCCCTGCTACAGGCACCGGCTGTGCTCACCACAGGGCCTTTGCACTTGCTGTCCCCTGCTTGGAGTACTCTGCTGCTAGTCTTTGTGTGGCCATCTACTTCTTGTCAAAGTCACCTCCCCAGTGGGGCCTTTCCTGACCTCTCCACCTAACTTCCTCCCCTGCCACCCTCTATTTTACCCGTTTCATTTTCTTACACCACAGGTCCCATTCTCAAATTACTGGGTTGTTCTTTATTTACTCATATCTGCTTGTTTCTTTTCTGTCTCCCACAGTAAGAATGAGAGCAAGGGGTCTGTTGCGTCTTGTTCATCACTGGATTCCCAGCACGCAGCAGAGGGCCCAGCATAGAGGACATGCTCAGTAAGTGAATGAAGTGTTGCAGGCATCGTGGATGTGCACTGATCTCATGGAGTCCTCTCACAGACCCTGTGCGGCTGGTATCATTGTCCCCATTTTGCAGGTGAGGACTCTGAGGATCAGAGAGCTTAGGTAGGTTGTCTAAAGTCACTTGGCGGGTAAGTGGCAGAGTTGGATATGAAAGCCCGTGCTTTTAGTCACTGGACTCTTCTTCAGTGTTTTCAGAATCCCCATAGGAAGGACACAGGAGATAACCTGTCGATTGGATGACCTGGAATGTCATGCTTTAAGAAGCCAAATTGCCAGGTCTAAGGAGGGCCCTCTCTCCCTCATCTGAACATTGACAATGTAGAGAGAAGTTCATGATTCTTTCAGGAGCTCCCAGGAGTCCCAAACCAGCAGCCCATGGTTCAAATAACAGCTACAAAATTGTTTTGTTGGGCTGGCACAATGTGTTAAAAAATAGTGGGAATCGGAAAACCCTCAGCTGGGGCACATTCTTCTATACACGGCACCGCTCCCTCCTGTCCTATGCCCCGCACACCCACAGGCTGTTAGGTGCCAGTGGTGCTGTGTGAGTGCCTCCAGGGTGCCCTGGGCCGAGGGAGAGTGGGGCAGGGAGAAGGGCAGGGGCTGGTGGGTGAGACGAGGCTGTATGGAGAAGGCTGCATTTCACTGGTTCATGAAGGATGGGTGGGATGTCCCGTCAGAGAGGGGTGGGGGGGGAGTGTGCATTCCGAGGAGGGGTGAGTTCAGAGGAAGGGAGGGGCCGAGCCTGAAGTGTGGCTGAGATGATGCAGGGGGAGTCAGCATGTGGGCTGGAGGGGCAGGTGCAGCGGGTACAGGGTGCATACCGCACCAAGGAATCTGGACATGGTCCTGTATGACCAAGAGTCCCAGAGGCTTTAACGCAGGTCGGGACACCAGATGACCTGCGCTGACACACGCAGAAGCTGGATTTCCCACTTCCAAGCTGTGTGACTGTCTGCAACTGTTGGGTTGGGGCTGTGTGGCCTCAAGCACCTCTTCTGTAAAGTAAGCATCATAACGCGATGTATCTCAAAGGGGTATCGTGAGATTAAAAAGAAATAAAACATGAAAAGCTCCCAGCACAATTCCTGGCACATAGAAGGCCCTCCATAAAGGGTAGCTGTCATTCTAATGAGTATTTATTACTAATCTAGTGGTGGCAACAGTGTGGGAGGTGGCTGGAAGCCATCAAAGGCTTTGTTTGTTAAGATTATTACAGTAAAGTAGGAAAAACCCTGAGGAAGGACCCAGGAAATACTCTTAGGAGGCAGGAAGAGGTAAATGTGACCGATCAGTTTTCTCAACGTGTGTTTCAGTTTCCTCATCTGTAAAATGGGAATATCCCTGGCTGCGTACATGGGGGTCCTGTGTGAATTAAACAAGCAGAGATGTGATGCTGTTTTGAAGTTAAGAAACACCAGGTGACCATAAGGGTTTCATTTCCTTTTCCCATACAGAGTGGTGTTCAGAGGGGAGATGTGTACCTGGGACTCATTTCTAGAAACTATTGAGACAAGACAAGTAGCAAAGGACAGCACAGCAGGATACAAGCAAGAACTTGATAGCAAGGAAGCCCGCAGCTCAGCCCTGCCCGTGGAACAGACTTGGCTCAGCCTTGTCTCTTCCCACTCTCCTGCTCTCCTTTTGCATTCACACCCGTGACTCAAAACTCTTACCAGATTCTCAGTCTCAGAAGCATCGATTTTTCAAGCTGGGAAATATGGTTGAGTGCATTCCCCACAATTTACAGATGAAGAAGCTGAGAGTCACATTAGAGAACTGGTTACAAACCGTCCTCAGGAGACAGGCTGCCTGAGTTCACATCCTGGCTCTGCTGATCATCAGCTGTGTGATTTTGGCTAAATTACTTAATATCTCTGTGCCTCTGTGACTGGGATCAACGGGGGTTAACAAGAGTATTTACTCCCAAGACTGGTTTGGGGAATTAAACAAGTTAATAAATATAAAGCACTTGGAATGTGCCAAGCACCTGGTAAGACTCAGGAAATAAGAATCACTATTATTGTTTAAAGCCACAAGGTATTTCAGTGATGGAGTTGGGAATGCATCTTGACTCAGTATCACTCTGCACTGAAATATTTGATTCTAATCAATATGCCATGTTAACTAAAGGCAGAAAAATGGACTGACTTGTCTTTGGAATAAAAGACCCATTCATGCTGTCCATGTGCCCCACTTCTGGATCATTCCAGGCCACCAAAGTTTGCCAGTAGCTGCATAGTACAATGACGCTTCAGAGACACCTTTCTTACCACCTCAAGTTGTATCATCCCACGAGGCAGCAGAAATAGTTTTCAAATTTAAAAAATCAAACAAGGAGACCCAAATCAATTCAGAGTGATCTGCTCAGACGTCACAGGCATGGCTGCTGTCCCCCCGGTACTCTCCTGCAGCGCGTTTCCATTTCCAAATCTCTTTTACTTACAGTCTTTCATTTCTGTCTCATGACAGATGGTGATTAAGAAAGTAGGTCTGGAGTAAGACTAGTTGGTTCAGATCCTGCTGCTAACACATAGTAGTTGGGTTGCCAGGGTACATCTATTTACTCTCTCTGAGTCCCCAAGTCCCTGACAAATAAGGATATGCCAGTACAGACATCATGAGGTCATTGGGAGATATGAGGTAATGCACAGTCAGAGCCTGGTCCATAATAATTCCCTCATCCAGGAAATGCTTATTCTGTGCCTAACATGTGCCAGAGGCTGAGGATTTGGGAGCAATCAAAACAAAGTCCTTCGCCTCATGGAGCTTGAGTATAACAAGGGAAAGCAGACGGTTCAACAAACAGATAAATACAAAATGTCAAGTAGCAATAAGTGCTATGAAGAAAAGCCAGGATCACTGGATGGAGATTTATGAGGCTGCTATTTTAGCTGTGACCTTCTGGTGGTCAGGGAAGGCCTCTTTGAGGAGGTGGCTCTCAGGCAGAACCTGAATGCAGTGAGGGAGAAATTCACAGAGATATCTGGGAAAACAGGAAACATGCAAATGTTGTGCTCAAGGAGGAGCCATGAGGCCAGGTGTGGTGGCAGAGTGATGGGGGCAGGTGATTGATTATGTGGGGCCCTGGGGGTTACCGTAAGGACATCAGCCTTTGCTCTGAGTGAGTTGGGGGAACGAGCGGAGGGTTTAGGGCAGGGGGGTGACAAAATCTGACCCGTTTTTAAGAAGTAGCTCTGGGAAGAGTAGACAGTTATGGGGTGTGTGCATAGGAAATGGGGGGTGGTGGCGGTGGGGAGCTGGGGACAGTGGTAGGGGACAGGGACAGCTACTGCAGTGATCCACCTGGGAGACAGGGGTGCTTGAACTGGGGACAGTGGTTGGGGCAGTGACGAGCAGCACCACCCAAGTGGCTGCTCAAGGGTGTCCTGCCTAACTCCAGGGGCACCTTCGCACCCACCAAAACATGAAGGGCACCCCCTGGGGGCACAACATGGCGGTCTCGGAAGGCTGTGGTCAGATTGGGGATACATTTTGAAGACAAACAGCCCAGGTTTATAGATAGAACGGAGTGTGACAAAAAAAGAGGAAACACGGATAATTAGGAGGATGTTGGCCTGTCCACTCGGGTCAGCAGAGGGACTGTTCACTGAGATGTTGAGACTGGGAAGGAGTCAAGAGTTAATTTAAGACATGGTAAGTTTGGGAAGACTCGTAATGAAAGTTAGCTACGAAGATGGTGACGATGGTCCTTTTCAAATGGTGGCTCCGTGAGGATTATCGAAAGAACAGACGTTGAGTGTTTGCGGTGTGCCGGGCACTAGCCACATCTAATCTCCATGTCATGGCAGGCACCATCACCATCCTCATTTGATAAATAGTAGTGGGTTGATCTTGGCCCCCAAACGCTATGTCCATGTCCTAGTCCCCAGAACCTGTGAATGTCTTGGAAAGAGTCTTTGCAGATGTAATTAAGTTAAGGATCTCAAGATGAGATCATTCTGGGTTATCCAGATGGGTCCTTAAATCCAATGGCCAGTGTCCTCCTAAGAGACACCCAGAAGAGAGACTCACAGAGAGAAGAGAAAGTGACACAGAGATGGAGGCAGAGGGTGGGACCATGCAGCGACAAGGAACGCCAGCCGCCACCGGAAGCTGGAAGGAGCAAGGACAGACTTCCCCCTCAAGCCTCCAGAGGGAGCAGGGCCCTGCTGACACTTGATTTCAGACTTCTGGCCTCCAGAACTGTGAAAGAATACGTTTCTATTATTTTAAGCCATGCGGTTTGTCACAATTTGTTACAATGAGGAAAACCAGGTACAGGGAGGTGAAGTGACTTGCCCAAAGTCACACAGCAAGCGAGTGGCAGAGCTGGGAATGTCTGGCTCCAGAGATGCTCACTCAGTAGGTAGGTATCGTTAACTCCATATTTCCAGCGAGGAATGGTGACTCAGAGCTGAGCCAGGGAACCGAGCCAGAGCTGGTGCCTGGCAGTGCCTGGCTCCTGTGGGCTTCTAACGGGGAAGCTGAATGTCCTCTTTACTCTCGACCCCCACCTCTCCACCTTGAAAAATCTAGAAAGCCCCCTGTCCAGCCATGCCAATGCTTCTTGGCAGCCACCACACAGATGCAGGGCTTTGCTGGGAGTTCCATCCAATCTGGCGATCCGAGCTTACAGCTGCGGGGTCCACAGGCGAGTGGCCAGGAAGAGACCCTGGTGGAGGCCGCAGCCTCGGTAAAGATTTCAGTGACACCTCAGGACTCATAACCATCGCTCAGGAACTGGGCATGGTCTGGATTTCCAAACCGCCTCCTCTTTCCATGATACCCAGGATGAAAATCTCTTGGCTCCCACCCCACCCTGGCCACAAGGACTGAGAGTGGGGGAGTGCTGGTGGCAGGGTCTGAGCCGTGGCCAGCCAGCTCGAAACTGGTTTCTGAAGAAACAGTGATTGTCTATTTCCTCTCCCTCTGATGCCCAGGAAAATATTGCACAGGACAAGAAAAAAAAAAAAAAAAAAAGATTGGGAATCTGGGGAAAACATTCTCCTGACCCACTGTCTTGTCAAATCTTCATTATTTTAACAGAGCTGGACAGTGGGACCTGTAAACAAACAGGCCTGTGAATGGGGCCCACATGAAACTGTGTCCCTAGAACACTTAATGAGGAGAGGTCAGCTAATATCAGGGGTGGGGGGGAGGACAGGGGATGGGGGAAGTGCTCCATTTATAAAGAATAAAATAATTAAATTCAGGTCAGTGGAGGGAGCCACTGGGCTGAAACAAATTTGGAGGCTGTGGGGGAGGCAAGAAGCAAAGGAATGAGTGTTATGGCTGCAGCTGCCTTCTCCAGTGACCATGGGAAGAGGCGTCGCCTGCCGTCCAGTGGCTGCTTCAAAAACAGGGACTGTCTTTCTGGAGGGTGGGGCCAGGTCAGCCCCTGTTTCTCCCTCACGAGGACACCCACACACACAACGACACCTCTTTGTCTCTCAAACCCACACTTTGGCTCCCCAAACCCACACAAAGAGCTCCCCAAAAGGTGGCAGGCCTTTTACATTGACCTCAGCGATGGGGCCCTCGCCCAAGACGTGTCTGCAGGGCCTCATGGGGAGCTGCCTTCAGAGAGTCAAGTGTGAGGCAGTGTAAAAACAGGCACATTATTGTGTAACCACCCCAAATTCTGACCACCCCTCTCCCCACATTTGTCCAGGGAAGTCACACTCCTGGTTCGCCAGATGTGATCTGCAAAGGGCAAAGAATGTGGTGCCGGGTCACGGTGTGTTCTTTGATGTTCTCGGTGCCCAGTGTGTTCTGGCCATGGCGCCACCTCTGCAATAAAGGGCAAGCTCCTCAAGGGGACAACTATCATGAGCACACCACCCATTTGCCACGATGGGTTCTGGTGATGGTTACTTTTATTACTTTTTAGAAGTCAGTTGTCTAATGTGTCATAGCACCTGCTCTGGGCTTGGCACTGGGCCAGGCACGTGGGGGACAGAGGGCACACAGTGAGAGACAAGGCCTCTGTCTCCAGCTACACAATGGGGGAGCCAAGACCTGCCCATGAGGAGTAACCTGGGATTGATGACATGGTGTTCTTGTCCGTGGGCCCAAGGTGGCTCTGGACTGCAGAAGCCCATTGGAGAAGGGCTTCGTGAAGGTGGGGGTCAGGGAGGGAGCAGGGCCAGAAGATGATGGGCGGGGGTGGGGTGGGGCGCACCTGGGACAGGAGATGGGGAGAGGGCGACAGGCTCATAATGGTCCTGGCTGTGCATCGCAGGAACACAAGGGAGAAGTATGGAGATTTCTAGTTGGGGGGAAAGGTGGGGGAGCTCGCATGGGGGACAGAGAATTTCACAAGGACCCAGCCCCAGCAGGAGCCTTGCTGTCAACTGAATATCAGTTTGGAACATGGATTCCCTCTGAGAGTGGTATCCAAGAATACTGCAGAGCGCACACAAGTTGGAATGGATGCCACTACTGAGTGTGTACATCACAGCCTCATTGTGCCTCAGTTTCTTTCTCTTGAAACAAGTTATGATGACAACAACAGCTCACATTTGTGGGCCAGGCCCTGTTCCGACCACCTTATCCAGCTCACCTCTTTTAATTTAATAATACTATTGTTATCATAATTTTACATGCTCTTGGCTACTACATTCCTTGGCCTCTCTAATAGAGCTAAACATGCCACTTACCTCAGAGATTTTTGTGAGGCTAAAGTCATGTGGAGTGGGTATATAAAAGAGATGGAATGGCACTCTAATGCTTATTATTGTTGTTGATGTTATAATTTTACTGGGCTTCATCTGTTCAGAGGCCACCATAGGGCAAAGGTTATTTAAGGCCTGAGTATACTTAAAAAAAAAAAAAAGAAGAATCACTTTCAAACATTAGCAGAGGAAAGATCCCATGGAGACAGGCAGAAGAAAAAGTTACCCAAAGCCTGAAACATTAGAAGGCAGGATGTTGGGGGTTTTGTTTGTTTCTTGTACCAGGCCCAACATTCTGAGAAGGGTCATTAATTGTTCCCTGGCTCCCTGGCGGCAGAAGGGATACAGGGCTTCTCAGAGCCAGGGCAGCATTCTTTACAGACAGGCTGGGGGAGGTGGGGGGCAGGGTGCGGGCCTGAGAAGCATTAATTCAGTGCCCAGGAGCAAGTGAATATGACACTAAGGCCGTGTATTTGGGGAACTCTGTCCTCTCTGTAAAAGCGAGTGCCTAGGTTGTTGCAACCTAACAAGTTCACTGGGATCACCTGATTCCCCTCCCCCAGCCCCGAAACCTGTTCCTCCTGAAGACTTCCCACCATCAACCACTCACCAACCCCACCAACCCCACCAACCATCCTTGGGTCTCGTCCCTCTGCCAACATTCACATCCACTCCACAGCGAGGCTATCTTCTGACCTTCTACCCATCTCTGAATCCATCCACTTCTCTTTGTCTCCACGGTTACAACCCTTATCTCTTGCCTGAACTTCCATAGCAGCCTCTCAAATGGCCTCCCTGGCTCCACTTTCATTTTTCCGACTCCAGGCAGTGATCATCTAAAGACATAGATCAGATCTCAATACTCTCTTCAAAAATTTCAGTGCTTCTGGCTGAACTCAGAACAAAATGCAAATTCCTTCAGCAAGTCCTACAAGTCCCTATATGATGTGGCTCCTGCCGATCTTTCTGACTCAGCATCTCCCACTCTCCTCCTGGACGCTGGCTGTGCCACGTGGCTGAGACTCTACGTCCTTACCTGTGGAATGGGCAGAGTAATACCTACCTTCCAGGCTGGGTGTCAGGCCATAGGAGTGGGATGTGGAAAAGTGCTTTGTACACTGGAAAGTGCACAGAGGACCGTCTATCCCACTTACAATTGGGCTTTTGTGTTTTTACTCATTTTAATGGTTTCCAGTTCCACTGTATCTGTATCTTTTATTGTTTGCATCTTTATATGCTTTTCAGATACAAGGCTATTTATACACATGAGGTATTATTGAGGACTACCACAACAGCATCCCAGCATTCCCAAGATTACAGCCCAGCTGGGGTATGCTTAGAACTTGGATAGTATCTGTCTTTCCTTGGATAGAAAACTAGAGTTTTAACTATACAGTCAGATTACCAGAGGCCTAGTGAGGTCTCATTTAAATTAGAAACCAGTTCATTTCCTTATGAAAATGACAATAACAATGCAATTTTCAATATCATTTTTAGCATTTTTAATAGCTATAGGTAGGTAACATTTATTAAGCCTTTACTTTGGGCCAGTCCCTGTGTTAAGCACTTTTTATGCTTTACCTTTGTCGATCCTCACAACAACATGAAGAGGCATGATTATTGTCCAGATGAGGAAGAGGAAGCTCAGAGAGGGTAAGTAATTTGTCCAAGGTCTCACTGCTAGTGAGAAACAGAGTGCCGGTTCTCTTCTGCCTGTCTGTTTTTATAGCCTATGTTCTTGGGTTCTACCCTATGTGTGTTTGGGGGCAGGGGGATCAGGAATGTGCATATCTGTGGGAGAGGAATAGGGATAATAAGGGGGATTTTAGGCAAGTGCAAGGCCACCAAGCCCCATAACTGCAAGGTGGTCTGTGCAGTAGAGTCTCCTTCCCTTCAAGCTTCACTCCTTCATGTCTTACATTCTCACTTGCAAAGTTGGATAATGTACAATGGGTTTCTCTGCAACCAGTGAAAAAGAGTGTGATTTTCTCCTACAAAGATCAGTTATGGCCTTTCTGCTATTTAAATGAAGAAATGGGTGTGTGTGTGTGTGTGTGTGTGAGAGAGAGAGAGAGAGAGAGAGAGACAGACAGACAGACACACAGAGAAACAGTATTCAGTCATAAAGTGTTCTCTTTTAGAAGCTGATGAAAGTGCACGGGCCAGAGATTCCCAGAGGGGTTTCCCTTCCATTGTGACCATCTTCTAAGTCCCTAGTCACTTCACTCACCCTATGCAAAACAATCATGTGGGAGGAAACAGTCACAATGACAGGGATGAGGATGCACCGGTTCTACTTCCAATTCTGCTCTTCTGGCCCTAACCAGCTGTACAAGCTCACGCAAATTATCTCCTCTCTCTGGGCCCCAGTTTTCTCAAAGTGGGATCATGGACTGGTGAGTGGGAGAGCCAGGATTTGAACCCAGGCTGTCACATTCCAGCCCACCTTCTTCCCCACTGCTCTTTACTGAACCTGGAAGTCTGTGTTTCCAAAGTCAGGAAAGAGAGAAGGATTTCGAAAGGCATTAAAACCATCAATTTTTTTCAAAACTAAGGACTCAGCTTGGAAAAAAAGACCACAGTTGGAGCATGCACAAATTCAGTCTACTAAACTATTCCCAGTATAGTAAGCACATCTCAGGAATTTGGTTTAAACAGAAAGGCAGATTAGGTGCCCTGGAGACTGCCTAGCCCTTAGAGTCAGACAATATGGATGAAAGTCCAATGGCCCCTGTTCCAGTGGTCAGGCAGCCATTCTGGAGTCCATTTTCTCATCTGTCAGGCATTCCAGAATATTCCTGCCCTTTTCACCTCACAGGTCTAGCCCAGACCAGAAGAGTCCTATCAATGTCCACCTTCTCCACAATCTAAATTTTAAAAGATTCTGTATCTCATACATTAATTAACTTCCCCATTAACAAACTAACCAAGCATATGTATAACTGCTGGAGTTCCTGAACAAAACAAGGTAGTCACTGTTATCCAATTCCAGCCCAAAGCAGAAACAAAACAGCTCCCAACCCCCCCTCCACCATGACCCTATAATATTTTAGGCAGAAAGTGCCATCGTATCCTGGGGACTGTACAATTTCCACTGGTTACTGGAAATACTGACTCTCTTAATGTGGCCTTTTAGGAAAACACTGGCCAAAACAGTTTCTAAAGTCTCTTCCAACACGAAGTTCTACAAGTCCACAAAATGGATTAGTTCTGTAAGTGTGTTTTGCTAATTGTGAATGTGTAATCACCGTTCTTCCTTTGTTCCCTTAATGCTAGAAATGTGAAAAACGGGCTAGACCCCTTGGAGTTGAAAGGAGGTCATCTGAGGACAGGAGCTGGGCAGGCCTCTGCCACCTACACCGAGGGTGGAAAACACACAGAACTCGTTGGGCCAGAGAGGCTGTACCCGCTAAAATCATAAACAAGTTCAAGAAGGGTTGAGATGAGCTCACGGGTGAGTGAGCGGAGGGTGAGGGGCATTAGAAACGTTCGGATTTGGTCCTGTGCTTCTGCGGCTTGCTGGGGTCCCTGTGAGTGACAGAGTGCTGGCCTGTGTGGAGCGCAATGTTTCCAGGGACAGCAAGGCTCACATTCTTGTGCGTGTGCTGAGATAAAAAAGGAAGGGAAATGAGGGTATGGTATGTCTTCCTGCTTTGACACAGAACTTCTATAATTACAAAAAAAAAAAAAAAAAAGGCTTTGTAATAAATTTAGAAATAAATGAAGAAAAAGAATTGGTTCTGATTTAAGGTGTAGGAATTTCAACTGGGTTAACATTTTGTTGTTTTCATCACGCGTGCATGTGTTTTTTTAAATAAAAACTATACATATAGTGTGTATCCTGCATTTTTCATTGAACACTTTTTTCCATATCACATTACTAAACAGACTTACTCAATGACTCAAGGGCTCCCACCACTAATTTATTCAGCCACTAATTTATTCAATCGTTGAATTATTTTGCCCCTCACCTCTTATTGGATGTTGTTTTTCTTTTCCCAGTTTCTGCTATATAAATACTGCTGGGATAGACACGCCCGGCTACTTCTTTTGGGAGAGACAACAATAAATCTTAACATTTCAGAGTAGAACAGTTATAAGTTTCTTTTACATAGACAAAGGGCATGCAAGGGATGGGCACAAGAGGAATATTCGCTGGGGTGTTCTTAGCTGGCTCCAATACTATTTTAAAGGCTCCCACTGGGAAGTGCCCTTGACACCCCACCATCCTGTGCTTTCTCCTCTCTTCCCACAACTATTTGTTTATGTTGAAGACTCTCCTTTGCTCTCTGCAAACTGGGAGAGCTAAAGAGATGTGCAGCCACGGGGCTGAAGCACACTTAGACATGGCTCTTATTAGAAATGCAAATCTCTCTGCTGACAAATCCCAAACACAAAGCTCAGCAGTCTCTTCCACCCCTCCCCTGTCCCCCATCAGGTGGCCTCTGTCTTCCCTTTTACCTGAATAAGCTGAAAGGGAGTTGGCTGGGCTGGGGATCAGTAATCTGAGAAGGAAAAGGTCTGTCTAAAATGGAATTGTCTCCCCAGTGTTTCAATTCTGCCCAATAAGAGGAAGTTAGTTACTTTCTTCCCAGCCTTAACTCTGCTAAAAGCCATTAAGCACCGACAGAGACAGGAGATATTTATCTGTCGGCAAGTGTGAATGCTGCATTCTGTACCTCCAGCAGGGAAAGAAATTAAGCTGTTTACTTGGTGGCCACCCCAAGGGACTGAAATGAAGCTCTAATGTGACAGCTCTTCTGAAATGCATTTTTTTAAATCCCAAATTCTCATCCTCTATTTCCCACCTGTACCACCCACTAGGAATTTGCAAAATTAATTCAGCTGAATTATACCCTGATTAGTTCTGCCCACCAAATGCAAATGGGGTGACCAGTAGGTGACCACACTCAACTGGTTCTTGTTTTGGAAAGGAGGGCGGGCATTTGAAAGCTGCTGGGGTTGCAGCGGGGCTCGCTTGTTCAATACTTTCCATGTCGCAAATGACTTCCAAGATGGGGCTAAAGATCAGAGAGGGGTTTGGTAGCAGTTGCTCAGATGGGTTTTCCTTGGATGTTCAGTCATACTGGAAACTTAACATGCTAATGTCCCTCATTGTGGCATGTTCAGATTCTCCATGTTTAGTGACAAGCCCACTTCTTCATCTCCAACAAGGTTTCCTTTTACAATTGTCCACACCTTCCTCCAGTCCAGCACCACTGCTATTTCAAAACGCCACTCCAAACTTGCCTTTTATATGCAGAAAGCCTGTCGATGTATTCCATCTGGGATCATTTATTTTGTGTCTTTTGGCACTCTGAAAATTCAGAGCTACTGCTTTGCAACTGTTGTCATGTGAATCTGCTTGTATATTTGGTCTCCAATCTGTAAGGTCCTTAGCACTTGAAGGTGGAACCAGGTCTTTTATGCTCGGTCCCTAACAGTGCTCAAAGGCACTTTCTTCCCCAGCTCCTAGAATGAGGTGAGAGAATTTTCATACTATTCTTATTTTCATTTTCTCCCTAATTTACATGAATGTGTATATATATATATACATACCCTTATAAGGGGAATATAAACATACTAAATAAACTTTGAAAAATAAAGAAAAATTATTGTAGATCATCACCCAACTCTAACCACTATTGGAATTTTTGAAGCTCTTTAATGAGAATAAAAGGTAACAGACTTTGTATAAATGCAAATTTTGTGGATTCAAACAAATTATTTTGGATTTGCTGATTTGGAGTGCATCATAAGATGCCCTCGGTAGTTTAGCAGAGCTGTAATTAAGAGGACACACTCTGCTCAGGTTGAATCCTGGCTCAGCCACTGACCAGCAGTATGACTCTGGGCAAATTACTTAACCTCTCTGATTTTGGGCATATCTGGATGCCTTAAAAAATGTTATTCTACCAGACATACACTTTATATGTTCCTCATTTTATCTAATGTCCCACACAAGTATCTACCCTTATAATTACACAGTTTTCATAACCATCATTAAAATAGTTGTATAATATTCTATTCAACTGTTGGCTCAGAGTTAAATGTTTTCTAACTTTTTGCTGACATGCAGTGTTTTACTGACTGTTTAAAAAAAGATTGATGCCCTCAATTTGTAGTGTACAGATGAATTATCTGCCATCTCCTGGGTACTCTGTATAAAGAAAAAAACCAGCTCACAGACCCTGGTAGAGCCCAAACCCATTGTATTTTGTTTATATTTCCAGTGAGAACCATCTAGAATGGACTTCCAAGAGCCCCTTCACAGATGTGATCCATCTACCCTATGAAGGGGAGGGAGAAACACCTGAGATGAAATGAATCACTCACCCCTTCAGGACAGCCCCCTTCTCTTATCATGCAGTACCCAAACTCTGTTGCCTCCCATATGTCGCCTATGGTGCACGCCCCCACATAGTTCCCGCACAGAGAGCAGAAGGTGTCAGCAGTCAAACAAGGGGTGTTACAGGGACAGCACCTCCCGCAATTTGTTTAGCTGGACGCTGGTGTTAATATTCATGGGTTGCGGCTTTCCCTGTCTTCCTAGGTTTTGGTTTCTCTTCTGATCAGGCCTCTCACTATTAGTCCACACGACGGCCCAGGCTTTCCTTACAGTCTCTCCTGGGGGTGTGTATGTGTGTCTCCTCCTCATCCAGACCTCTCTGTCTCACATACACACTCACAATACAGGCATTTTCTCTCTCTCTCCAATTCCTGAAAAAACAGGGGTTTTTACTGCATTCCTCTCCTGAGCCATGGTCTGTGCTTCTGCCCTTTGGTCAAAGCTGCTCTCCCCACGGCCATCATCGTGTCCACTTCACAGAGGTGCCTTTGTCCCATGCACACTGCACTCCCTGCTCTCCCGGCCAGACCCACCTAGATGCCCCCAGAACTCTCCTGTGTCCCAGCTCTTTTTCTCATCTTGTCTGTTCTTAACATTTTCCAGGGGGCTGCTGGCCTTGATACTCTCATTTCTTAACCATTTACTTATGGATTCTCTCCTTCCACCTTCCCCCGCCCCCCCCAAAGATTCTAATTCTGAAGTGAGACAGATCTGGGTAACATTGGGCCGGTTATTCAATATCATGAGCCTCAATTTTCTCATCTGTAAAACGGATATATTACTACTAACTTGCTTCACAGAGTTGTTGTGAGAATTAAATGAGATAATACATGCACTGCACTTGGCACAGTGCTTAGTACTGAGAAAGCACACAAACATTAGCAATTATTACCATTATTATTATCATTAATTATATTAATTAATAACAATGCTGTTATTCTAAAAAGCCTCAGGTTCTCCCATAGCTGGTCATTTTCTAAGTTTGTCCATCTCAGACTTCCTAACCTTCTCTTAGGAACCCTATCCAAACTCAAATCTTTAGCTCCTGGTTAATTTTTCTTTTCTATGAACTTGTAAAATTAACCAATTAAGAGTCAGGGGATCTGAATTCTTACTCTCACAGAAGAGTAAAAATGCCTTGTGACCCTGGGCAAGTAATAGTCTCTAGGTTTGATCTCCTTGCCTGAAAAATGAAGAGGTTTTACCTGAACAGTATTTTCACAAGTATCTTCCACAACTTCCACCTTTCCAAAGACACTCGCCCACTATCCACAGCCCTCTTGGCCAGAGCAGTGCCATGCACTGTGAACAAGGACACAACCTGGCACCAAACTCCATGCTTCACCTCTGTTAGCTCAGTGTCAGGATTTGGATCCTGTCTACACTGCCTGGTGCCTCAGCAGTTTGTAAAAGGGCTGACCTGGACCCTTTCATAAAAAGAGGTTTTAAATTGGCATGTATCTCAGTCTGTAAGGAAGAAAAAGGAACTGCAAGCTCTGCTGAAAAACTAGGGCAAGGTTCTCTTTAGCAAGTCTCCAGGTACTGTTCAGGCAATCACTGAGCATCTCAAGCCTTAAAATATGCCCCCGCCTGGTACGATATTTCCTGATTAATCTGGCTGCCAGGCCGAGGGCATTTCAGGCAGGAATGGTGAATTTTAAAACCACACAATTATTAGTAGTTTGGAAAAACCTTTTGAAATGCCATGTCAATCATTTGATTCATTTTCCAAGCCCTTTTTAAATGCAAAATATGCTAATATGTTGTTGGAATGTCCAGCAGTGAAACCTGCTAGAAACTGGGGCCTCTCTTGGTTGGAGGTTAAGTGGAGGGCTGGTGGGAATGGAGCACTCTGGGAATAATGGCTCATTTTCCCTCCAGTGAGGAAAATAGGGCTGATGCCACTAGGCTCAAGTGTTTCTTTGTACTCCCTTCAGCTGCAGAAGGTGTGATCACCCCTAAGTCACAGATCTGGGAATAATGGGCTTCTCTTCTGCATAGAACCCAAGTCCAGCCCTTCGTAAGTGAGACATGTCCTTGAGTTGTCTGTTAATTCCTCCTGGTGAGTAGGAGACAATGAAGAAGGAATAAAGAAGGGTGAGAGAGAAATTTATGATTTGGAGGAATAAATTAATTTGGGCCTGAAGGAGTTGGTGCAGCGTGGTTTTTGACAAATGGCATAGTCCTGCTCTCTGCAGGACTACATTTCTCTTACCTGTATATGGAAGAGGATAAATTACAGAGCAGGGGTCTCTCTTAGAAGTTTTATGTGAATCGGCTTCTTTACCAAATATTAAACTCATTTATGCCAAAAACCATTGGCTTCTTGCACCTACTTTGTAACTAGTTCCTTGATATCATTAAAAGTTGTAGCTCCTGGTTATTTAATAAGCACCTGTTACTGGGTACTATTTTGTATACCCAGCAGTGCACTAGTCCTTGGGGGGTGGGGTGGGGGGGTTGAGGTGGGTAACACATGAATACAACATGTGGATCTAGTCCTTCGTAGCTATCATTAGTTGAAGAACTATATCTTCTGAGGACAGTAAGTGCTCAACATAAATATCTGCCTTGACTGCAGTGGGAGAAACACACATCCAGGCACAAAGGAAGTGAGGCACGCGTGGCAGAGCGGGAAAGCCAGAATGCAACCTACCAAGTCTTTATTCAAGGCTTGTAAACTGGTGACTGGGGCTGAATTTGGCACTTAGACGTGTTTTCTTTGACATATACAATGTTTCAAACATTTTGGAAATGTCTCATAGATTTCCAATTTTTCTTGAAAAAATAAAAAGGGACAATCTAGCATCACTGAGCCGCTATTACAACATGAGAACAATCAGCCAGAGCTCAGTGGCAATCATCCCTTTTAGAGCGGCCATGTGCTCTCTAATTTGCCAAAGTCACCACCACTCCCTATTACTTACCTCTGACTAGCATCCCTCATTCCACTGAGCTGCCTGGCCCCTGTATGCATCTGAGTTTACAAGCCTGGCTTAGGCCAGGCCTATTATTTTGCAAATGAGGAATCTGAGGCCTGGAGAGAGAGTAGATAGGTACAAACTTGAACCCACAAGCTTTTGGGAGACTTAGGGTCCAAGCCCCAACCTGGACACATGGGGAATGCAGTTTACCCTCCCTGGACCTCAGATGGAACCAATGTTCTAATGTTCTAGAGTTCTGTGAGGCTGTGAATGACAGGGGGAGCAGAAGGAATTTTCTAGGGTGTCTGTGAACAGAAGGACACGGATACAGTCATTTACTAGCTCAGGCTGGAAGCAAAACCATCACTGTGGCTACGTTGGAAGGATGGATTCTACCAGAAACCAGGTAGCAGAATCCACTGCAGATCCCGCCAGGTAAGAGAATTGTTATGGGCTGAATGTTTATATCCCTCCCAAATTCATATGTTGCATTATATGGTATATGAAAGTGGGGCCTTTGGTAATTAGGTTTACATGAGGACAGGAGGAAGGAACCCTTACGACGGGATTAGAGTCCTTGTAAGAAGCAGGAGGGAGAGAAGAGCTCTCTCTTTCCCTCTGCCATGTGAGATGCAAAAAGGTGGCTGTCGGCAAACCAAGAAGAGGGCCCTCGCCAGGAGCCAAATCTGCCAGCGCCTTGATCTTGGGCTTGATCCAACCTCCAGAACTGTGAGAAATAAATGTCTGCTGTTAAAGCCACCCAATCTATAGCACTTTATTATGGCAGCCCTAGCTGACCAAGACAAGAATTTTGGTAAAAAAGGAACCAAGAGGTCACAGATGCTGAGCCCCTCGTTGACAGGCGAGTGCACAGGAGCTCGAAGGAGGAATGTGACTTGCCCAAGGTCTAATCTAGAGTATTGAACCACATGCTACAGGTTTTTCCTTCAGCCTTTATTCCAAACAGGGGTTCTTGCAAGGGCCAGAGGCCTGAGGGTATAAAATAGGAGAGCTTCTTGACCCAGGCCTCTCATTTGTGAGAATGCATAAATTTAAACTTTTGACACAGTCCTTGCAAGACACAACTGTATGTGGCAGTCTGAATTTGGGACTTTATCACTTATAGAATATCCCAAATAATATATTTTAAATATGAACTTTGTTGATTAGTGTGATGCTGATAACACCAAGGTCCAGGGGTTCAATCCCTACACCAGCCAGCCACCAAAAAAAAAAAAAAAAAAAATTAAATGTAGACCTTGTGATAAGCTAGTGCACAGAACCAGTCTATTGTATAACATTTTGGATGCCAAAAGAGTTAACTTATTGATTTAAATATATTATGGCTCCAAAATTTTTTTTGATTGAGTTTTAATATTTTGTCTTATTTTAATATGCCAGGAGACTAAAAACATGGAAGTGGCCTGGGTCTCTCCTGACCTCCTCAAGGCCTGATCCCACTGCAGAGCTCGAAGGCCAGAACTTGCAGGGAGGTCCCTTCAGTTCACTGAACCCGAGCAGGGAGGGGTGCAGTAAAATGGAGATGGAGCATTTCTAGCTCAGCCAAGGTGACCAACATGACCTGGGTGCTTACTAAGTGTGAGGAATGTGCTATAGTTGGGCACAAGGAAGACCAAGCCCTGCCCATGAGGAAGTCATGGCCCAGCCAGGTAGCCAGACACTGAACCAGCTCTAAAGTTATGTGACCAGTACTATGACAGTGGGGCACAGAGAGTGCTGGGAGTCATAGGGGAGAATGTGCATTTGCCTGAGGATACCCCAAGGTAGATAGTGTGATGGGAGGTGTGGCCAGCAGAATAGTGCCCCCCATCCCCAAGACGTCCATCTCCTAGTCCCCAGAACTGTAAATATGTGCCCTTACATGGCAGAAGGCACTTTGCAGATGTGATTAAGTTAAGGATCTTGAGATGGGGAGATTATCCTGGCTTATCTGGGTGGGCTCAGTGTAATCATGAAGGTTCTTATAAGTGCAAGAGTGAGGCAGGAGAGTCAATGTTGGAATGATGCGGTTGGAGGAAGACTCAACAGGCCATCGCTGGCTCTGAAGATGGAAGGGGCTACAGGTCAAGGAACATAGGCAGCCTCTAGAAGCTGGGAACAGCAACAAAATAGATTCTCCCCTACAGCCTCCAGAAAGGACAGTGCCACTGACACCCCAATTTTAAGTTCAGCGAGACCTATTTTGGACTTCTAAACTCCATAACTGTCAGATAACAAATTTGTATTGTTTTACATCAAGTTTGTGGTCATTTGTTGCAGCAGCCATAGGAGGAGAGCCAGACTAAGAGATGGGAGACCTGAGGGACCAGCCCTGAATTGCTACCAACTACTATCTTTGAGCCCCTATTTCTTCCTCTGAAGAAACGGACTCTGAAGCACAGAGCAAGATAAGGGGGCTGAAGGTGCTGATGGCAGCAGTAATGGTGGTCTGGGTAGACCTCTCAGAGGTGTTCACATCTGGGCAGAGATCTAACACGCAGAATGAATCAGTGTGCAACATTTCCCAAACTGAGATGACAATGGAAGGCCTTTGTTACACAGCGTCTTGCAGGACTCTGCTCCTCAGCACAGGCTTTGAGAAACGCTGGTGTGTAGACATTTTGATGCTCCAACAAGATCATGGTTCTTGTGTTAAGATGGAGAATCTGAGTCTCATAAATGCAAAGTAGGACATTTCATGTGGAGTCTACCTGCTCCTCCCCGCCAACTCCAAAAACATATCAGAAAATGGTGGTGCCTGGGAGGTCTGGGCTTGACTTCCGGATTGGTAAAGCACTGCACATACTCTCCTGGGCTGCCTTGGATTTGTCCTGGTTCTGTGGAGTTCATGAGGCTGGAGAGTGTGTTTAACCCATGATTAGATCAGATGGCCTCTGCAGAGCTGAGCAGATGCTTGTTTTCCACATGTCCAAGAGAGCTCAGTATAAGAACAAGAATCCTTTTCCTCGGATGTTTTGTTGTAAAGAACATGTACTTATTTTTAAAGTGTATCTGAGAGACCATGATCGAGGTCCACATTTCTAGGGATCTTTACCCAAGTTTTCCTTCAGTCTTGATTAAGGAATAAATTCTACATCCAAAGACTGGACACAAGATCCAGGACCCAAACCAGGGTGTGCCCTGTATTCATGGAAAGTACATGCCCTGAGAGGGTTACTAATGTTCTCCCCAGGAAATCCACAGGGAAATTTATAGAAAATGAACCACCTCTCCCTGCAATGTCCTTTGCTGTCTAGAGGAGGCTGTCTGGACTTTGTCACAGCTCAAATCAGATGAAGCACATTATATATTCAAGTCCTGCTGCAGCCCGCCATCCGAGCCACCGCCTGCCAGGGCTAAGCAGCAATGCCTCTCTTGGGAGCAGGCTCTGCTCACCATACGTGCCGCTCTGCATCTGCTGGAGGACCTCTCCCAGAGTCCAGGAACAGCCTTACCTGGCATGTGGTGACGTCACTCGTCTTGACAGAGACAGATGGGAACAGCCCACCCTCGAGAGCTGTTGTCTTTTCCAGGCCTCTGCTTCCCAGGTGCAGAGAGATGAGCACTGGACCAAATGCATGAGCGGTTCTTCTGCTTGGAAGCTTTCCCTGGCCCTCATCTTCCCGGCTTGGTTCTGCACCACTTCCTCTGGGAAGCTGTCTAGATCGGGGCAGATCCTGCCATGTTGGGTTCTTAGGGCACATCATTCATCTTGTATGAGCACCTGGGGTGGCTGAGATCCCAGGTCTGCCACTGACTTGTCCTTGAACAAATGTCATCATCTCCCTAGGCCTTAGTTTCTGAAGGAAGGGGGTTGGTAAGATGCTCTCTAAGGTCCTGGTTCCCACCCTCTGGGACTTCCCTTTCCCAAAGAAGAGCCACGATCACAGCAGCAACCCAAGTAGAAGTCTTGACCTTGGGAAAATCCCTTTCCCTCTCCAGGCTTCCATTCACTTAGTGCTAAACTGATAGGACGAGTTACAGTATTGGTTTCCAAACTTTTTTAAGGCATAAAATCCATCTGAAAAAAATGTAATCTAATACCCAAAACAGGTAAGAGTAGAACTGCTTTGTTTGACATGGAGGCAGGGGTCTGGAAGGCCCCCGTTTTGGCCTCTGAGGCATCGTCCCCCAATAGGGCTCCTTGAAGCACTGTTTTAGAATCACTGCTGTAGACAGTCACTCCAAATCTAACACCAGGCATCAAGTTCCAACATCCACCCACTCATCCTCACCACTCATTGGCTGCGTTCTGTGAGGTCTGGAAATCTTCTTTTGATAAGTGAACAAAAAGATACAAAGGTTTGCCAGCTCCTCATTTGTAATTTAAAAAAAAATGCTTGATTTCAAAGTTGCTCCAAAGGATGTAAGAAATGAGAATTATCAAGGTAGGAGGGGAGAAACCAATAAACTAACCCATTTCTAAATCATTGCTATGGGAGCAAAAGGACCCCAATTGCTGAAACAAAGGACACAGCAACTATTACCAGCTCAGCCTGCTCACAGAGGAGGTGTCCCAGCCCTCACCATGTTCCCAGGCACCTTTGTCACATACAGTGCTCAGCAGAACTCTAGCTCCTTCCTATGCAGGGCTGGCAAATCAGAAAACTTGGCAGCTGGGCCCCAGGAGTACCCAGCAGAGCCAAGGACACAAACAAGGACTTCTGGTCCATGCTATACCAGCCTGCCCCTCCTCCAGAACTGAGGATTTGCTGGAACATTTCCCACCCATTACTATTACCCAGGTGTGACCAGCTAGGTGCTTCCTACAGCCAGGGCTACACACTCCTTTATCTCTGATGCCTCCTGAATCCATCACCCTCCGTGTGGTGAGCAAATCATGCACAGGTTTTCAGAGGAGGAGGACGTGTCCCCACTTCCTCTGTGTCAGGGAGGCACAAAAACACACGAAGAAACCCTCCGCAGAAGGCTCATGGGATGGATCTTTGTGGGCACCTGGCCACAGGTTTTGATTTGGAAGCCAGAGCAGCTGACCTTCCGAACCAGAGAGAAACCTTTTATATTCTCAGGAGGCTGACTTTGATGATTTTTTTAAAAAGGCTTTAAAGCTCCTCTAAAACCATCTCTTGGAGTTGAAGCTTCCTTTAGTTTTCCTTCAATGCTTATTCAGCTTATAAAAATGCATTAGATCAGTAGTCATTCTGCTACCCCAAATGCGTCCCACTCTCAGCCTGCTCTTCTGGTGACAATTCTCCTTACTCTGCTGTCCAAGACAGCAGCTGAACTCACTGCACAATCCAGCATCTCCCTCTCCCCCGACTCTCCCTGCCCCCTTGTCCTGTTCAGTCCTCTTGAATTTTTACTGTCAACCCTCCAGTGACAGACACAGCAAGTTGGAAGAAGAGGGAGGCGGGTGCTATTTATAATTCGGCGGCGTTCGCCCTCAGAACACGGCCATTTTTTCCAGGCTGCCTGCCAGAGGCCCACATTCCCCAGGCTCTATATATGGGCCCCTCTACAGGCCCATGTGGCTAGATCCCCATCTCCGAGATCAGGAAGGGAAGGCCGGCTCTGCTCCTCCAGGGCCTATGAGGAGGCCAAGGCCAGCCCTGCAGCCCAGACTCCCCTGTGGGGGGATCTGAGATGCAAAAGAGTAGGGGACCCTGGGGGACTGGCCTGACAGAACTTGGAGAGCAGCCGGCCTTTCTCCTGGGTTTCAATAAGAGTGGCAAGAAAAAATGGATTCTTGCTGTAAAACATTAGCTCACCCCTTCTTTTTGCCAAGTGGTTTTCAATTGTTTCCATCGTGATGTGAATAAAGTCCACGGCAGCCTCGCCAACCCCTGAGGGCTCCACCAGCTGGATTTATGGACACCCCTGGATAGGCAGATGGGAGGGAACCCAGGGATGAGGGAGACGAGCCAAGGCCAGGGCGCGGGGCTTTTGCCAGGCAGATATTTTCTGCAGGCTCTCAGCTTTGATTAGCATACATTAAGGACACTAGAGAAAAAGGTGTCCGGCCTCTTGTGGCTATCTGGATGTAAACACCTCACTGCCTTCGGGAAGCCAAGCCCAGAGGCAGAGAAAGACCAGACCCAGTGGAGTGACCATTCTGGGCTCTTCTCATCTCTGTCCTTTCTGTGCCAATGCCTGTGGGGCTAGGCTGGGGCCACAAATGGGTGGGGTTCCCTATGGAGCAGGATACCAAGAAATCCTCCTCCAATTTCATGTGGGCAATTTCACTTTGGTTTCTTGGATAGTGTCTGGAAAACCGCCTTAAGATTATCTGCAGTGGACATAGATGTGTCCTGGTCTTGCTGCTAAAATGCTAACAAATGCTCTTTCCCAGTTCTCTGGTCATCTTTTTCTCCTCCTTAAAAATCAAGTTCAAGTCCTTCTTCTTAAAAGCCCTCTGTGGCCATCTGGATATCTCCTCCTTAGGATGGAGAGCGTCTAATATTAGTATGAATACTAAGTATAACAGTTTGGACTGATGGCATGCTCACTCTATGCCAACCATTTAATATACAGCATCTTACTTAACCTTCATACTGACCCTGTGAGATGAAAGCCATTTTATAGGTGAAGGAAGGCAGGTGCAGAGAGGTTAAGGATAAATTGCTCAAGGTTACCCAGCAGGTAAGGAGCAGACCCCAAGTCTGTCCAGCTGCTCACTCCAACCTCCTTGCATCAGGTACTGGTTCCTGTCATTCATGCCTGTGCTATTCTGTGTTACATCATATCTAGTCATTGTACCTTCTTAGGTGCCGGCCTCCTCTCTGTCCAGATGGGCTTTAAGTTCCTTGCAGGTGGAGACCACATCTTAAATGTCTTGCCTCTTCCTTCTCTTCACTCCTGAGCATCTAGAACCAACTAGACCTTCATGCTGTGGTCCTCTGGCACCTTCCGTCTGCAAGCTCTCATGTGCCTGAGACTGATTCCTCATTCTCTCTTTTGACTCTGTGGCTACTGAGACCCTCCCTGAGCAGCCACAACCCTGTATCTGTGTAGGTCCCAGTCATCCCTACTGTTACTTGTGTGCCTGTGACAAATATAAGACTGCACTTCAGCAGGGAAAGGCAGCAGCAGGAGTTGATCAATTCCTAAGCAACGAAGATCCTGTTTTCATGCAAACGTCCTCGGCATTAAAACAAAAACAAATTCCTCTCAGGGCGCGTCCTGGATGCCAAGTCTCATCGCAGGACACATTTTTTTAAGCAAGATTTTGTGCCTGCGTGAGATACTAACAGGGACTGGGAAGAGAGCTGTGAGCCAAGTGCCGTCTCCATATGCCCTCCTTTAGGCCTCACAGCCACCCTGCAAGCTGGCAGCAACCAGGCCCTGATCTGACAGGTAAGGAAGCAGGCGGGGAGAAATGAGGGAGCATGTCCAGCGTTGATTGGCTGGAAAATGGCAGCAAGATGTGACCACGTCTGCTGGAAGCGGAGTCGTTTCTGACACAGACACAGGTATCAAAGGTGACTGTATTCACCTTCCAGAGACTAGGGGTATGACTGAGAATTTCAGTTGACTATAGGCAAAACCTTTTGTTTCCCCTTAGTGTGTTTCCCCATCTCTAAATATAAAGAAGGATGTTCCCTAGGTACCAATTCTCTTACAATGCACCCAGTCCTGGGTGTAAATCTGAATGAAATGTTAGAATTAACCAAATGCTGTTGAGAGTATGATGTCTACGAAGTGCTCAGGAGAGTCCTGTGTACACTTGGCTCTAAACATGGTCCTGGATTCCTTGCCTTCAAGGCCAACAGCACATAAGCAAAGGGTGATGATGAGAGACGTTATAAGGCGATGCAGGACCTTTAGGTGGAATGGCAACAAGTGCCCAGAGCTCCTAGAGGGTGGGGACCACTGAGGGCTGAGTAATCTGGGATGGCTTCCTGGAGGAGGCAGATATTCTGATTCCACTCGAGGGTCTCATAACAGGCAGCTTCAGCCTGATCCTAGAGGAGCTGGGTGCCCACCAACATCAGCACCACTTGGCTGCCCGCAGGGTCACTGGGCCCACCCAGAGGTTACAGAAAAGTGTCCGTGGGGCATCTAGCCTCCAGCTGACTCCCGTGGCTTTGTCCTTTAGGATCATGTGTGTCCAAAGTCAGCCACATTGATGGGTTATAGGTGGGGTCACACAGTTCGCTTCTGGAAAATGGCCAGTAATCCCAGGATTGTGGCATTTCAGTGCTACAGGATCATCTGGTATCACCCCTTACTGCTGATACCTTGCCCAAGGGTCCAGCCAAGATTTCGGTTCAAACCTCTTTCCTCCTGGCTCTCTGAAACCCTGTTGAAAGCCCCCTTTTCCCACCCTGAGGAAGTATTCACTGGCTTCTGTGTGTGTCCAGCAGCACCCTGGGGCTGGAGGCTGGGAGACACAGAGAGCATAATGCCTGGTTGTAGCCTCCTCAAGCCAGCCCGAGAAATCCCCAGTGCATCTTTCTTCCTGGTGCCTCACAAGGCAGCTGGTACCCAGCAGGCAAAGGTTGGGTGCTGGGAACAGTGCAAGTCTGGCAGGAGAAAAGGGCCTATGATGGGGATTTGTGGAAGCTAAGACTGATAAAAATCAGCTAAGTAGAGTGGAAAGAGCATGGACTTTGTGTACAAAAGCCCTGGGCTGGAATCCAACACTGTTAAGGTGTAGCAAGGACTGCAAATACTCCCGAGTAGCCATGTTCTCCTCTTCCTCCCAAGATGCAGCTAGACTACATTTCCCAGACTTCCTTGCAGTTAGGTGTGGTCACGTGACTGCATTCTACCCAATGGAATGTGAGCAGAACTGATGTGAACCAATTCCAGGCCTAGCCCATAAAAACCTCCCACTTGTGCTTCTCTCACTTTCCCCATCCACCAAGGGAATGGAGAGATCTTCCAGACTAGAGGGAGACAGAGCCACAGAGGGAGGGAGCTGGGGTCCCTGAATCACTGTGTGGAAGACTGCCTGCTAAATGTACACCCTGAATTGTTGTATAAACAAGAAATAAACTCCCAATGTGTTAAGCCATTAAAATTTTGGGGTTGTTACAATTGTTAGTCCAATCTAATATAGCCTCTTACTAGCCATGCGGCTTTGGATAAGTTTCTTAACCTCCCTGAGCTTCAGGTTACCTGTCTGTAAAATGAGAATTTAAAAAACCTTCCTGAGAATGATCGAGATGGTATTTGTAAAGTTCCTACAACCAAGGCTATATTTGTGAGCCTGACGCACTTTTGCCTTTGTGGGTCTCTTCTTCCATTAAAAAAAATTAAATTAAATAAAAATTAGGTTTTATAATTACATCAGTATAAAGATGAATATAATCCAGGCTGGATTCATTATGATGTTTATTATTTATTTATTTTTTTATATTTGATTTTATATTTATTTTTATTATATCCATTTGTCCTTCTGATTTTACAAAAAATAAAAATTAAATATTTTCTGGGCCCATAAAAGTATCAATGGACCCTTGGCACCTTGCCTACTGTACCTAACAGTGAAGCCAACAGTGCCTACTATAGTGCCAAATGGTAACTATTATGGATATTTATAAAAATAAAAATAGATTGAGTCATGAAACAGCAACAAATGGTTATGAAGCCCACTTATACACCTCATTTCCTCCACCCTCACATCCATTGTATGAGATGGTTATTATCCATATTTTCTGATGGGATAAAGAAGGCTTAAGGAGATTCAGGGGTTTGCTCAAGAAGGGTAGAAACACCTAACACTCAGTGCCTTATGTAAGGCACAATGCGAGACACTTGACCTACTTTATCACCTTAAATTTTCCCAGACCTATGATCAGGAGGGATTTTTTTTTATCCCCATCTTATGATTGGAAAAATAAATTGATGCTAAGGACAAATGGCTGAGCTAAGAACTAAAACCACTTTTCCTGGTGCCCAATCTAATGCTCGTGCTCCCACCTAGCCTTTCCATCTATCAATATCTGTGTCATGAGAATTGATAACTGGCAGTGCCTATGGAGGGTGTCAGACACCCCGACACCTCCTTTTGCAGAATAGAGAAGAATCTGCTTAGGGCTGAAATCCAAACACATCATGCCAGGTTAAACTTGCGCTTTCTCATTCTTCACCAAAATGTACTCCTTAGAAGGTTTAATTATAGTGACTTCTATTTTCCTGTAAATAATCACATCTGTCATAACTGATTTAACTGATTCAAGGCTCCAAGTTGGCAGTCTCGGTGGCCTGAGCCAATGTGTCAATTATGCCAAGTAGGCTGTGAGCAAAAGTGGCATGAAACGGGAGAGAAAGAAAAAAATTAGTCATAGTCATATAGATGGTGGGGACCAATATGTGCTTTTTCACAACAGTAATATCAACACCAACTCCTAAATGTGGCCAACGGTGTCAATCCCTCAGCAATCTGACTTAGTAAAACAGACACAGCCAGTTCCCAGAGAATAAAAACAATCTTTTTAGTGGAAAGCCAATCCTAAAAACTGGCTTCTTTAATATCTTTTGAGTCTAAGGAGATACTCCCAGGAATTTGCCCCGGCTCTTTATGCTCGTTTTCAGGAAGAAAGATGGGATGAAGGGCGTCCCTGATTCATTGCCTCTGGGAGTTGTACCTGTGCAGCCAGCAGAGCAGTACTTAGAGCCTTAGATCTGAGCTTGAGTTCAAGTCTTCTCTTCCCACCCCACTTATCAGTGGTGTGACTAAGCAAATCATTTAACCTTCCCAAATTCACTTCAGCTTCCTCATCTATAAACGGGTGACAAGAATGCCTATCCCCCAGAATCCTTGTAGGACTGCATGACATAACGACTGGATATGGCAGCCTGTTGGAAAGAGTAAGCGCTATATAAACGCCAATCATCATCATCATTAACACATTGGCATAAGCTGAGTCCTGTTTCCAGTCCATGAGGCTGCCTTCTTTCTCTGCTCAAATAACTCTAAGTAGAAACAGTCATGCTCCAAGTCATAGAGGGAATAAGAGACGGGAATCCACTTGGAAACTTCTTTCACAGGGGGGTGTTTGAAAGTCATCTTGCCGGTCAAGCTCTGAAAGTCCCTGTGTCTGATGGGAAGCAGTGGGAGAGGCGCATCTTCCAGGTTAGAACATAGGAAAATGAACAGGGGCTCTAATCTATTCCTCAGATACTCACAGGAAATGGACACATGCCCTTGGTGACCCAAATCTGGCAGCTGGTTTAACCTTCCTTGGGTCTGGGCAATCTGTGTGAGCGGGAGGGTTCGGAGTACAGGCTCAGAAGCCAGCCTGCCTGGGCTTGGAATTTGGCTCAGGGATTTACTTATGAGGGGACTCTGGGCAAGTTCTCTCATTTCTCTGTGCTTCAGTTTCCTCATCTATAAAAGGAGGGTAATTATAGTACCTACTTCTTAGGGTAGTAGAGAGTAGGTGGTAGGGAGTAAATGGATTATCGCATGTCTACAGCTTACAGCAGGGCTAGGCACACAGGAAGCAATCAAGTGGTGTCAGAACTTATATGACTGCTGCAATGGTCATATGACAAGTCAGTGGCCTCCCTTCCCCCATCCAATATTTATTGACATATGCATGTGACATGTTAACCTCTTTTGGATTTTCCACATCAAACCTCTTACTAGGAAGAAATTTCTGTAGTCAACATAGAAAACCTTCCAGCAAACCAGAGAGGGGCCCAGAGTCACCTTCTTCAAAGTTCATTTCCAGAGCACAGATGTGGGAGAAAGAGCCTGGACTGAGAATCAGGAGACACAAGTCCTAGCCCAGTGCCATTTCCTCCATTCTGTGGCCTTGGGCAAGTTGTTTTCTCTCTCTGGGTGTTAACTTTCTCAGTTGTAAAGTAAAAGGGGATTTTGGCTATGAAGCTGTTTATTCATGTATAAATCTGGATAATAAGAACAAAAACTATCACAGAGTTGCTATGAAGTGCGAATCAAATACTGCATCTCTTGCTGAAACGGACAAGGTCCGGACCATGGTCCACAGGCTCTATGCCATCTGGTTCCAGCATCTCCCAAACTCGTGGCCCACTCTGCTGCATACGCTGGTCTCTTGTTTTCCTCGCACCCCTCAGTCACATGCCTGCCTTAGGGCCTTTCCCCCAGCTGTCCCTCTGCCTGGAATGCTCTTTCCCCAAATCCCCCACTTCCTTGAAGTTCTGGATTCTTATTTTTTCCATAGCAACTATCGCTTTCCAGTAAAGTACATGATTTCCTTACTTATGATCATTGCTTATTGTCTGTCTCTTCCCAGACCAAGAATAAAGGTTCCATGAGAGAAGGAATCTCTTCCTGTTCTTTTCCCCAAAGAGCCAGGAAAGAGCACCTGGCACATAATAGGAGATCAATAAAAATTTGATGATTCATTGAATGAATGAATGAATGCAGAGCACTTTGTACACAGAGAAGGTATTTACTAAATTTTTGGCAGCTTTCCTAAATGTGAAAGGGGGATTCTTACTCCTCCCACATCTTCTTTCCACAAAGAAGGATCTTTAAACACTCTGAACCTGTTACCATCCTCCTTTACTCCCCTTGCCCCTGGAAGTGGAGTAAAGCACCTGGTTGGCGGGTGATGGCCACAGGTCCATCTCTGCACTTGGTAATCTCCTGCAAACATCACAGATGCAGTCCCTTTTCCTGTCTGTCTCTCCTGATCAGAGAGCAGCAATGGCCCTGCGTAAGTGCTTTGCAGACTCGGAGTCCCCCTTGTTGGGCTCTCGTGTGGTGTGGAGTGTAGGGCAGCAGGTATTATTAGAAAGACTGTCGAGCCAGTGACCTTAAGTCAAGCTCTTTAGTCTGGTTCATCAGCAGCAAAGTAGATGTTTTAATGTCCAACTATCCAGCTCCTGTGTCTGTCTCAATTGGTCCTGAACCTGGTTAGGTAACAGGATTGTGCCATGTACTGACCCCTAAAACCCCAACACCAAACATTCCCAATTTTCAAAAGTGAAACTTTAGGTGGCTCGGTTCCAGATTGTCTATAATCCTGGCCACTCTCCTTTGACATATGAGTTTGTAAATATTCCACTTCACAAACAACACTCCAAACGGAGCACAACTGTGCAGTGAGCTTTGTGACCCCAGAGGACAGGGGGCTGTTACTGGCTCATTCACTCTGGACACCACTCTGCTTTCAATGCTGTTACAAGACGAGACGTATATCTGTCCCTTCCCCAACTGCTGGCCCTTCCTGGACCTGCTGCCCACAGAGCCTCACCCACCCAGGATCTGTGACACTGCTCTTGTCTGCTGAGGTCTTTCAGGAGGCTCTATCTATATCCATCATGCTCACTATCATTTCCAGATTCGTGTTATTTCTGGCCACAATGAAATGATAGTGACTGCTTACTGGATGTTTACAAGGTCCTGAGCCTGGGGCCAAGCATTCTCCCTATTTTGTCACATTTAATACTCAAAACAAGGCAGTGCATCCTTCTATATGGCAACTTATTAGTTCATCTCCTCTACCAAGGTGGGGGGTAGGGGCATTATACATCTCCAGGGCATAGTACAGTGCCAGGAATAAAGTAGGTAAACATGTGAAGGAAAGAAGGAAGGGAGGGAGGGAGGAAGGAGGGAAGGCAAGAAAGAAAAGAGAAACAAAGAGGGAAAGAAAAACCTGCCTCACTGCCCTGTTTTGAGTATTAAATGTAACATTGTAGGGAGAATGCTTGGCCCCAGACCTGAGACCCATCATTTCATTGTGGCCAGAGATAACACGAAGCTGGGAACGATAGTGAGCATGTATTAAATGCTATCCCTCATTTTACAGATGGGGAAACTGAGGTTTTTAAAGGTGAAGGGTCTTCATGTATCATTGTAGCTTGTAAGTAGCAGTAGGAGTTCCAAAGCCTGCACAGTGTGTGTATGGCCCCTAGGGCTAGCATTTAGGTCTTCATTTAAACCACAAATAAAAATGCACAAAATAAGGGGGAGCCTAGACACCCCAGGCTCACCACCAGGAACTTCAGTCCAGACGATTTCACTAGGATCTATTGGCACTGTGTGGTGTAACCATTTAACCTGTGAATTTATCTAAAGGTATCATCCAAATTCCTGCATTGTGTTCCCAGGGGACATGAGCAGCTTTCTCAAACACCTTGATGAAAACCAGAGATGCTTGATTTGTGGCTTTTCCCTCATCTACCAGCTCAAAAACTACTTTAAAAAAATGAAGTTAATCTGGCTCGACCTGATCTTGGTGAACCTATGACGGGTTCCAAGGACCATCGATCTTCCCTCTCTAAGTCAGTGCAAAACAGCCTTACAAACAGCCCAGGGAATCACGAGGTTAGACTTGTAGTAAGGCAATGTCTACCTTCTTCAGTAAGCTGGTGGCAGAGGTGAGAGTGGCATAGGCTAGAAAGGAAGTAAGTGATTTATTTGGCAACATGAGATCCACCTCAAGCCTACCCACTCTCCTTTCCCACTCTGTAATTCTAGAGCACCGGGCCGCACTCAGCAGAAACAGCAATCCCGGGCTCCCTTCCTGAAGCTTCAGGACACAGTGACAGCAAGTTGCCGGGGCACACAGAAATTGACAGCCCCCATGTACTAAGCTTTATATTTGCCAAGCATTATGAACAGTGCTGGGTTCACATGATCTCTTAAAATGTTTTAAAAAAAAAAATTTTTTTTAAACAAAGAAACGCATGCCCATGTTCAAGAAATCGAATACTACATAGGCTCGTAATGGAAACCGTCAGCTTATAATGAAAACTACCTGCCCACCACCCAACTCACTCCCCAAAGGCAACCTTTTCTAACTCTGTTTCTAGTTCTCTGGCTGGAGACTTTTCTAAGCAGAGAATTTCTTACACCTTCAAAAAGACTGGATGACGCAGACACAGTACTTACCAGGGGTGAAGAGACGGCAGCACAGAGCAGCCTAACGTCACACAGGCGGCAACGGCAGGGCCATATTCAAACTCAGTCTGCCTCTCTCCAGGTCCTGCTCTTAAACGTTAGGCCCAAAGCCCGACATGTGAAGAAAAGGACGTGGCTTGGGTTCCATCAGGCACATAGGCCCTTGGGGCTTCTGGGTCACCTGTTGTCTAAAAGCACTCACAGTGGACATAACTAGAAGACATGGGATTACACATAAGTGAGTTCTCTTTGCCCTGGGAGGCTTGTTTCCAACTCCTCTTCTTAGTGTCTTCAGGTTTGGCCTCCTGCAGCCACTGCAGACGTCTCGACCTTTCTGTTGTGATACAACTACCAGCATGATTTCAGGAGGCGAGTCTCTCCAGCCCTTCTCTTCCTATTCAGAAAACTTGCATCTTCCTGTCTCTCATCCTGGAAGACCGGACTAATGGTATTTATCACTTTGATAATCTGGCAACTTCCTCCCCTCTCTGGAACTGATTCCTCAGCTGTAAACTGGAGTGGGTGTGGTGAGAATGACGGATTATGAATTACGAGTCACACGGGCTGACACATGTGCTTTGAACTCTCCTGGCCAGAGCCAGAGCTCTCTACGTGGTTCTTCTTTGCTACAGTGGCTGCTGAGGACGAGCATCCTGCAGGTTACCCGAGGTTATGTCATATGTGGTTCTCACATCTGAGAGGAGTCGAGGCCGAAATGATCATTAGTGTCTCAAAAGTATTGAAAGGTATAATTATTAGCCCCATTTTACAGATAAGTAAGCTATAAAAAGGTAAGTGACCTGCCCAAGGCGACAGGATAGTTCAGAGTTAGAAGAAGGCACTAAGACCTATGTGATCTCTCCTGCTACCAAGGCTGGGTGACCCTGGAGAAGTCACAGTACTTCTTGGAACCTCATCTGTAAAAGAAAAGGGCTGAAGCCAAGGCCTCAGTGGTGCCATTCTCCAATGGAGAGGCAATATGCACAGCAGTTAAGAGTCACACGCTAGCTGGCCGGTTAGCTCAGGTGGTTAGAGCGTGGTGCTGACAACACCAAGGTCAAGGGTTCAATCCCTGTGCTGGCCAGCTGCCAAAAAATAAAAATAAAAAAAAATCACACTCTGGACTTGGATTAGTGGTCTTCCACTTACCACCTGGGTAACCTTGAGCAAATTAATCTCCCTGTGCCTCAGTTCCCCCACATGCAAAATGGGACTAAGAGTAGTACCCATCATAGAAGGTGGTTACATATCTCAGCAGAAGGCCTGACGCAGGAAAACACACAGTAAGCATCAGTAATTATCACTGATTTTTATGTGGCCAGCCTGGCCTCCTACAAGCCTTGGTCAGCCCTAAGCCCTGTGCTCATTACCAGGATCTCGCTCTTGATTGCAGGGTACCCCCTGGTCAGGCATCACGTGGTTTCTACGAATCCCCAGTCAGGAGTTCTCAGGCAGGAGCATTAAACTCTCCCCCTAAAGTAGAAGGCCACCTCCGAGTGCCTAA
Source organism: Cynocephalus volans (assembly GCF_027409185.1). Classification (NCBI taxonomy): domain Eukaryota; kingdom Metazoa; phylum Chordata; class Mammalia; order Dermoptera; family Cynocephalidae; genus Cynocephalus; species Cynocephalus volans. The sequence goes on along the minus strand of NC_084474.1, from coordinate 76,799,649 downwards.
TACTTCAATCTGAATGGAAAACTCTATTTTTCTATTTCTACCTACAACACTGATTATAGTGTTTTTGCTTTTCTTCCTATGCAGCCTGGAAATCCTGAATAAATGTCAAAAAGAATTCCCTGAGTCAACAAATATGTAATATTATTAAAACTCTTAGGAGTGAACCATTTCCTACATTACCAGAAGCTTAAAGGGATAATATTTTCCAATTACATTATTCAATAAATATGCTATTTAGGGCCTAAGTGCTGTTGCTATAATTTGTAGTTAATAGGTCAGTGGTTCATTCACTCAGCTGGAAAATATCTGAGCCTGCCTCCTAGGAGCCAGGCATTGTCCCCGGCTTTGATGATCCCACAACAGCAGCAATAGCAGTTCCCACTCACCCCCGACAACTGCCTCTTGTGTCGGGTCCCCTTCCCTTGCTGTCCAGACCCACTGTCCACCCTTCTCCACCCTGCGGACTGTGGGCACCCTCGTCCTCTACCTTCCAGTTGAGGTTTACCAGGGGGCACAAGATCAGAGGGTCCAAGGAGAGTGAGGTGCGGGTATCACGGCCCCCACCATAAGACCCAGAGAAACTTAATCTTTCTGTGCCTCAGGTTTCCCACCTGTGAAATGGGGCAAAAATAGTAATACCCCATAAACGTGGCTTAAATGAGTTAAGGTGTTTAGAACAATGCCCGGCCACAGTAGGCACATAGTAAACATTAGCTCTTATTCTTGATTATCATGTGGGACAGCCACTCTCCTATAGCTGCAACTCTCTTGAGTTCCAGTGGCCACCCCAACTCTTGCCCCTTCAGGCCTGGGGGAGGTAGGACTTTCAGCTGTTGCTAGCCCCACCCCTGCTGGCTCTGCGGACCCCTGCCCAGCCCTCTGCGAGCGGTCCCTTCATCAACTCTCCTCACTGCCATTTATGTGCATCATCTCCTCCCAGCGGGGCCCCTAACTCACATGCCTGTACATACCATGCTCTAGGCAGAGTTTACGAATTTTCTCTGGTGCATACAGCACCCCTAGAAGAGAAGCCTTACTGTGCCCATTTCTACAGACAGGAAAACTGGGGCATAAAGTCCAACCCAAGCCCCACAATTAGGGGGTAGTTGAGCTGAGTTTCAGATTCAGGCCTAGCTTTGACACCTGCTATGGACTGAATTGTGTTCCCCAAAGTTCTATTATTAGGAACTACTTTTTTTCTTTTTTTTTTTGATGGAAAAATAATCGATTATACATATTTGTGGGGTACAGAGTTGACTATCAGTATTTGTGTACAATATGTGATGATCAAATCAGGATTATTAGCATATTCATCATTACAAAATGTAATTATTCTTAGTGTCAGTTACCCAATATCTCCCTAACCCCCTGTCCCCTTTCCCACCTCTAGTGACCACAGTTCTGTTCTCTCCTTCTGAAAGTTCAGCGTATTATTGTGGTCTTTTTTTTCCTTCCCCCCTCGGTTCCTTCCTTCTCTTTATTTTTTTAGCTTCCACTTATGAGTGAGGACATACGATATTTCTCTTTCTGTGCCTGAACATAATTTTCTCCAAGCTCATCCATGTTGCTGAGAATGGCAGAATTTCATTCTTTTTTACAGCTCAGTAGTATTCCATTGTGTATATATCCATGTATTAGAAACTTAACCCCTACTGTGACAGTGTTAAGAGGGTGGAAAATTCTATAATGGTAGTTGAAAGGTGGGGCCTTGAAGAGGTGATTAGATTGTGAGGACCATGCCATAGTGAATGGATTAATCCATTGATGGTTTAACGGTGGTCATGGGCGTGATTCTGATATCTTTAAAAGGAAAGCATGTGAGAGCTCTCTCTCTGCTCAGCCATCTGCCATGTGACATCCTGTGTTGCTGTTGCTACCCACCAATAGGCCTTCACCAGATGTGTTCCCTGGACTTTGGACTTTCCAGCCTCTGAAACTGTAAACAATAATGATTGTTTCTTTATAAATTATCCAGTTTCAGGTATTTTGTCATAAGCAATAGAAACAGACTAATACAATACTCAATGAAAATGACACATTCATCCTTGACTTCCCAAAAGCTTGCAGACAAGAGCAATTACAATCGTGCGTGATGACTACTCTCATAGGAATAAGAACAGGGAACTTCAGCAAAGGCCGAAGGCACCAGAGACCAGGGCATGGTAGTCTGAGATGGCTTCCTGGAGGAGGTGATACTAACCGGACTCATGAAAGAAGGGGCGTTTTACTGGCAATAAGGGACTGGGATGCGCAAAGGTCCAGAGGGAGGAGAGAAAGAGAGAAGGAGGTTTTTCAGGAGCTACAAGCAGTTCGGAAAGCCTGCAGCAGAGATCTCAGGCAGGGAGTTGGGGGAGCAATGATGAGAGGTGAGGCTGGGTCCCCACGGTGAAGAGCCACACTGCTGAGCTGAGGAGGTATGACTTGGACATTTTGATGCTGATATTTGTAGAGAGATGATGCTTATACAGACAGTGCTCTGATGATGCATCCATGACATCCAGCTCCTTAAGGACAGAATGTCTTTCTATTTCAAACCTTCACACCTAGCATGGAGCTCTGTATACAACAGGTGCTCCATAAAAGGGACTGACAACTAAAAAAGAGGATCACTGAGAGGTGATCCTTTGAGTCCGCAGCACATGCTGTCAGGGCTAGGCCCATGTCCCCCTGCCCTTCCCACTTCAGTGCACCCTGGCCTCAATTCTAACTGCCGGCACCTGTGTTTCCTTGTTTGGGGGGGGGGCTCCCTCTGGTGTCCAGTGCCCACTTTTCTCCCTGCATGGACGGCCTGATGGGCAGGGGAATTGTGTACACCCCAGGGAGCAGCCCACAGCCAGTGACTGATGGGAGCTGGTGAATAAGTCTCAGGTCTGTCTCAACACTCAGGTGGGACAGCACCGAGGAACGCGGTCTCCACCGGGCCCAGAGCCCCGTACTGGGACTCCATTGCCCACCTGGTAACCCGCTCGACAATGCTCCATTTCCCGGTTGCCTTCTCTTCCCTGTCGGGATCCCTGACTCCTCTGCCAGAGTTTCTTTCACTTCTCAAATAAACTATCTGCACTTGAGTCTTGGCCTTGGGGTCTGCTTCTGGGGAAGCCAAACTAAGAAAGTCCAATTCTTGGTTTCATGGAATGGAGGAGCATAGAATGAAGGGACTTCAGAGGTAAACTTTCAGGAGCAGGAAACATGTGGAGCCTCCAGCTGGGCAATGGCAGAAGCTGGGTGGATCCTAGGTGCAGACTGAGCTGACAGAGCAGCCGCTGTGCACATGCGGAGGCGTGAACCTGTGTTCTAGTCTCAGCTCTGGGTACAGCATCACATGCTGGAAAGTACGAGAGCTTTAGAGAGAGACAGACCTGGTTGAATCCAGGCCGGGGTACAGACAGGCAGGTGACCCTGAGGAAGTTAGGTGACCTCCCACAACCTCAGTTTCCTCAGCTGGGAAATGGAAGCCACACCTACCTTGCAGGGTTGTGATGATGCCCAAGCGTGGAAATGTACGTAAAACTCCTCTCTAAGAGACACTAGTTCCTTCCCTGTGTCTTCTGGGGAATGACTTCCTGTACGTTCTGACACCTGCAGTCTAGCAATCATCACATTACACCGGCCACCTCACGTACTCGCCTATTCACCTCCCGGGAGACTGGAGGTTCCTAGAAGACAGGGACCAAGAGCTACTCAACTTCACATCCTCAGCATTTGTCGTCACACTTGGCACATATCAAGCACTCAGTGAATGTTTGTTGAATGAATGAATGGATGGATAAAGGATAAAAATGAAAGAATCCCTACACAAAACACCTACCAGCGATGATGGGTCTTCTGGAGTATTTTTTCCTTCATGGCATCTTAATACTGAGTCCCTGCCAGGTGCCAGGCACTATTCTATGAACTGACAACACAACTGTGGCCACAGCCCATCCCGTTCCTCCTGCAGGTGGCCTGTCCTCCAAGTGCAGAGAGCAGTGATCCTCAACCAGGCTGCCTAGCAGACTAACCTGGGAAGCTTTTAAATAGCGCCCCCAGAGGCCAGAGATTTTGATTTTATTATCTGGGGTAGGGTCAGGCATTGGGATTTCTAAAAGCTTCTCAGGTGAGGACAATGTGCTGCCACGGCAGAGCACTGCTGGGATAAAAAGAAAAACACACCATCAGGGTGTGATTTAGCCCAGTAGTTCTCGACTGGGTGGGGGCGGGGGGTATTGATTTCACTCTGCAGGGGACATTTGGCAAAATCTGGAGATGTTTTTGGTTGTAACATCTGGAGGGAAGGTGCTGCTGCCATCCAGTTTGTAGAGGCCAGGGACGCTGCTAAACATCCTACAATGCACGGGGCAGTCCCCTGCAACAAAAAAGTTACCCAGGCCAAAACGTGCCAAGAACCCTGGTGCAGAGGGACAGGGAGCAGGGACCACTTCAGAGAAAGCCTCTGTGTGGAGGTGACAGGAGAGCTGAGTCCTGAAGGGGCGAGATGTGAGTTCCAGCAAACTTCTGTGGGAGAAGCGATGCAGAACTCCCAAATCTGAGTTGGGACCAGAGCCGCCATCATGGTCTCTAACAAAAAGACGCCAGATGGTTAAACCGCCAAGTCTGGCTCACACCACCTACTAACCTAAGAGACACTCACCCCTCTGCTGCTGGGTCGTTTTGAGGGTTGTATGTTTGGGGTGGGCTGGGGGAAGGGAGAGGGAAGGTTGCTTTTGCTTGGCTGCTTTCACTTTTACATCCCCACACCCCCGAATCCCCACCCCCTTTCCAGGCTCAAACAGGAAAGGGTGTTAGGAGAGGGTGTTCCCATCCAGACTGACCACCAAGACGGCCCCCCACCACCTTCAGGCTCACTTCCTCCTCTTTGCCAAGTATCTCCTGCTGCCATCCCCCGGTCCTGAAAGCTTCAACTGGAGGGGTGGGGGAGGGAGAGTTCTTGGGACAGCCTGCCAGCCTTTGCCAGCCCTGGAAAAAGTGACTTCCCAAGAGAAACAGGGATCCACAGAGCAGTAAATAAACACTGCATTCCAGAGGAGGGGGGTTGGAGGGCAGCCCCGCCAGTTCTGCACCCCCTCACTGACATGACCCATTAACTTTTCCAGCCAGGCACTGGGATCTGAGAACCTGCCAGCTCTCTCCTGCCCCACCCCCAGCCACCCTTTCTCTCTTTCTGGCAGCTTCCCTGCAAATCAGTTGCAGACCCACTACCCTGAGATCCCCTCGCTTGGACTAGCAGAAGCCACGCAGAGCAACCTGCTTGCTTAAAACCACGTGGGCTTTCCAAGGAAATGTCGCGACAGCTCTGTGGGGGCAATGTGAGTGGAAAGTCAGGTCCTTTCATACAAGGCTTCCAGAAAGCCTGAGTCAACAGCAGCTCCAAGGGAGCCAGAGTGGCAACAGGCCTCTGACAGGCAGCCCTTTCTGCAGACACTCTGCAAACCTGGGATGGGCAGAGCAAACCCAACCAGGGTGGCAACAGGCCTCTGACAGGCAGCCTTATCTGCAGACACTCTGCAAACCTGGGATGGGCGGAGCAAACCCAACCACCAGACTGCTGAGAGGGAAAGTGACTCAGACTGTAAAGTCACCTCCACTTTACAAACAGGGAAACTGAGGCCAGAGGGGGAATGAATGGCTTGCTCAAAGTCAGCAGCAGGGGGTGGCTGAGCTGGGTGACCCCAGGTCTCCTGAGCTCTGCTTGCATGTGGGATTTCTCTTAGGCCACATACATAGTCCAGAATAGTAGAAAAGTTCCATATCAGCTCATCCAAACAGAAAGACAGAGACTGTCTGGAACTGGCAGTGATTTTCCTCCAGCTGTGTATTTGTGGGGCAGGGGACACTACTGAACATCTTCACTTCCCTAGTCTCTTGATTTCTCTTCTGAAATAAAAACATTCCTCTGTGTTCCCAAGGTCCCCAAATATATGCCACATGTCAAAATCATGGTCATGAGGAAAGCTGTCAAGCCCCAACTTATGAAACTCCATTTCACAAAAGGTCAGTATGGGAAATTCACAGGACTATGTCTACTTAAGTAATTATGTTATTGAAAATGATAATTTGTCCAATATGTCCTGCGAATTTTACTACAGATACTCATAATGAAGTAGGTAATTAGCAATAAACAGTCTCTTTCTGCAACCCTAGAATTAGGAATTTTTTCATGGTTGTTATTTTCAAACAAACGGACCACCAAGTACTACAAAAACGTATAGCCTCTTTACTCACTGAAAGCCTTGATTTACAGCTTTGAGTATCTGTGCAAATGGGAACTTACGAAACAGACCATCAGCCTCGATGTATCTTTTCTGCTGTTAAAGTTGTACACAAATAGCTATGCACTGTCAAACAAAAGACTCAAAAATATTAAACTCTTTGGCTGTGCTGTTTCAGCGGCATGTGTGTGCGTGCGTGCATGCACACTCTCACAGGTGTGGGCACACAGGCACTGACTACACATGCCATAACTCCAGCTGCAGGTTTTGTTTGTTTTCACAACTATTTCAGGCAAGCTCCTTACATGATTTTGAAAAGGGAAAAATGTTCTTTGTTCTTTAGCTCCTGCGTCCTCCCTCTCTCTCTCCTTCTCTCCCTCGCCACTCCCACTTCTCTCTCTCTCTTTCTCTGCTCTTTCTTGGGAAAAGACTTGGCTTTAAGTGACCACTAGCTATTCTGAAGCACTTGCTGTTACCCTGCATTTAGGGTTACCAACAGCACATGGTACAAAGATGTTTCATCAGTTGCCAGCACAAAGCACCATGTGCCAAGTCTCCAATCACTTGCGTCCGGGATAAGAGTCAGTGTGGGTTCATCAGCACTGCCTAGCTAAAAAATTCTACAAATATTTATTGAACACGTACTCTGTACAAGGAAGGGGAGGCCACTACAGCTTGGGGGCTTTGCTATCCTGTCCGGGACACAGATACTCCCTACAGATCTTGGCAGAAGGCAAGGGCTGCAGGCATGACACTTAGCTTCCCCTGGGGGTGCCTAACAATGCAGAAAAGCTAGAGACCACCATGGCTCTGGCTACAGCTACTACATGAAGCCGGAAGAGAGGAAGAGTACAGGATGTGATGGGGACTGGGACGAAAGGGACACTTCTGATGTACCCCGGAATGTATAGGCGTAGCTGAATCTACAAAAAGCTTTCAAGACTCCAAGTGACTGGAGTCTTTTGTCGCCAAGGCCATCTGAACTTCAGAACAGACTGACTCCAGGTTACCAGAGGAGCTAAGAGGAACCAAATAGCATTTCTTCCCCTCAAAAGTAAATTCAAATGCCCATGACTCCTGCAAAGTGAAGGCAGAAGGTTGGGGGGTGGGTGGACAGGACTCTTCCAGAATCTCAGAAAGAAGGAAGTTTCCTGTTCCTCAAGATCCAGCCCAGTCACCTAGTCCAAGAGCTTTCTCACTGGATTACCAGCAGGCTAATGATTACAACCAAGTCCTGTACTCCACGGAGGTAATCAAGTCCCAGGATTATTTTCTGGGAACCAAATTCCAAAATTTAAACCATGAGCTAAAAAAGGTCAATTTCACCAAAAGAATATTTAGTAGACACACTTTCCTGGATTTTTATCTCCCTCACCATTACCCTTCCTCCTCCCCACCCCCCAAACATTTTAAATGATGAGCTTTGTCAGAGAACTTTGCACGAAATTCTGATACTAAAAGACAAACAAGAAAATAACACAATAGTGAAGCGCAAGCAAAAAGCACAGGTTCTTGCCCAGGTTTCACTGCTGAGTTATCCTCTGCATGTCATTTACCTTCTCTGTGATGGAGGGAAAGGCTGCCAGTGCCTTGACTACCTCGCTCTAACCTTGGAGGAGGTGGGGGGTGAGGCTTGCTTAGCTCTCTTGCCCTGTGTGCTACAGGTGGTGATAACGATCTAAAGAAAAGGCATATTGTTAAAAGTGGAAAGGGTTAGGAGTGGTAAATCATCCTATCCTAAATGATCCTCAATGTTAAGTGTGGAGATCCTTAAAGTAAGTGTACGGGGCGTATCATTGATACTGTTTGTTGTCTGGAGGGAGCTTTAACATGGAAACATTTTAAAGCAGCAGAGGGACCCCTGGCAATTCACAACCTAGAAAGAGCCTCGATTTCCTCTCCTATAAAACCCCGGGGGATTGGTTTAGGTAATCTCAAATGTTGGCTTTAATATTGGTTGGCTGACTCTTCGCTACAGCAACTAGTGCAGAGTTGGTAACTAACAAATGCTTGGTTGGTTAATCGTAGATCAGTCGGTTGAAGAGGGCTCTTACTCATTTGACCCCATCCGCCCCCTGCAGTGTGTTCAGAGCCAAAATACAAACACACCACCAGTCTTGGGCAGGATGCTGAGATCAAGGTTCTTAAGTTACTTAAAGGAAATTTAAAATCTAAGAACTTCTACAAAGAAATAAACACATCCAGACTGAAAGCAGCATCTCACCACTGTGTTCAGTGTTCAGTGTGGTGCCTGACACACAGTAGGTGCTTGAATCTTTCCTATATGAATAAACAAAAGAGCCCAGCAGCCCTCACACTTCTGACGTACCCCGGAATGTACAGGCGTAGCTGAATCTACAAAAAGCTTTCAAGCACTCCTATTTAATCCCTGGCCTTTTCTGCATCCCTGGGCATACTTACAAAGAGTGCTGGGTTTAGAATTGGCTAGACCTGCCTGTGAACCCTGGTTTTGCCCCTTCAACTATGGTTCTTCTCTCTGAGCCTCAGTTTCCTTATCTATTCCATGGCGATCATCAGGCCTATCTCAGGAGGCAAGTAACAGTAACAGCCTCGTAGGGGTGGTATGGCAGAGTATCCAAATTAATCCCTGTAGTTCTGGCACACTAATCATTCTTGGTGAATGTTAGCCATTAGCATCACTATTGTTATGTGCAGCATCATTAGTGCTCAACAGTAATTAGGGGCTCATTAAATGTTAATTTTCTTTATGCCAGACTGGATGCTCAATGTAAAACCAAATTGTAATGTCATTCCACAAAATGTAAGAAAGGTAAATGTTTTAGTCCGTTTTGTGTTGCTATAACAGAAATACCTGAGACTGGGTAATCTATAAAGAACAGAGGTTTATTTGCTTATGATTCTGAGACAACTGCATCTGGCACGGGCCTCAGGCTGCTTCTACTCATGACGGAAAGTGGCAGGCAGCCACTGGGTAGGTACAAGCAGATCACATTGCGAGAGGAAGCAAGAGAGAGAGAGAGAGAGAGGAGGTGCCAGGGTCTTATAAACAATAAGTTCTCGCCGGAACTAATAAAGCGAGAACTCACTCATTAATTCCCCCTCCCCCAGGGAGAGCATTAATCCATTCATGAGGGATCCGCCCCCATGACTCAATTAGTCTCCAACACTGCTACATTGGGGATCAGATTTCCACATGAATTTTGGAGGGGACAACACATCCAAACTCCATCAGTAAATATGCTATAAAAAATTTTTTTTTTAATGTTTAGTGGCTTTTCAGATCACCAGGATGGCTCCTCCACATCCCACTGGGGGGGGGGGGAACAGTTGATTGCTGTCCTTAGAGCCAAAAATGGCAGTGTCAGGAGGCTTCTGTTCAGGTCTGTGCTTTGCCACCAATATTTTTTGTGGGCCTTGTTCCCAGGTCAAGGGCTATGTCCTGATTCTAGAAGAGGAGGGTCCTGTTAGAGGTAGAAGGGACCTTCTGGTTGCCTCACAGAACAGAGTAGGAAACAAGGCTTGGAGGAACGATGCTTGCTGAAGCAGCTCAGCCAGGTCAGGGTGTTGCAGGGCAGAAGCACGTACCACACACCAAACCTCATGTGGTTCCCCGGCTGCTGGCAGTTAGGCAGGTCATGTGAGCAGAAGTGACACCTTTCAAGAGTATGTGTCCCTTTAGTTTTCTTTTCCTCTGCTCTAGCAGCCTGAAAGCCAACTGTTTCAAATGATGTGGTTACAAAATTTTGGCAGCCTGGATCTCTAAGTCACAGCTTGGAAGAAAACTACCTCGGAGAACTGTTGTCCTTCAGTGGACTTCATGAGAGTGAGAAATAAACCTTGCTTTATTAAGCCACGAGATACCGGGTTTATCTGTCACTGACACAGCTCAGCCTAATGTGACTACCCATATATTTCATCGAGTGCCTCTCCTAAAGTTTTCATGTGCCTCTGCACAGAAAGGCCTGTGATTTTCTGTTACTTACACACACACACACACACACACACACACACACACACACACACACACACACACACACACACACACACACACACTCACACACACACATTAGATTGAAATTCCAACAAGACCACTTTTGCTACTACACAAGATGGCCCAGTAAGATTATTAAGATTTAGAAAACTTGGTCACCTCTCTCGTGACAGGTTTTTTTTTTTTTCCCTCCCCAGAGGAAAAAAAATGGTGACAAAACTGCAAAAGGATGAGTGTCTTGAGCATGAGAAGCTGCACTAGTGCCAAGAAGTGCCTCCTAAGGGGAAGGGCAAAGATACTAATTCCAGTCGTGTGGTCATTCATAAGCAAATCTTAAACTTTGGAGGGGAAGACAGGGCTGGTGTCTGTACCCTACTCACTAAGGACTTAACTCAGACTCCTAACCCCTTTGATGTAACAGCCCAGTGCTGTGATGGGGCAAGAACGGGCTGTGATGTCACTCAGACCCAGCTTTAAATCCCAGCTCTGTCATTTACTGTCTGTGTCACTTGCGCAAGTTAATTTCTTGAAGCCTCAATTTCCTCATATGTAAAATGGGTAAAAAATTTCAACCAAGTAGGGTAGTAGGGAGAATTAAATAACAGAAAACAAAGTACAGTACACAATATGCTTGGTTCAGTGGCTGGCAAACAGCAAGCGTTCAATAAGCGTGTTTCCTTCCTCCTTACCACCTTTGAAGTAGTTTGGTCTCAAGTTCAGACTCTGTCAAAAAAGGTTTAACATTGGAAGTTGCAGAAAGATCCTGCAAGGACACCTGTGATATTGCTCTATGTGCAACGCAGGAAGGGCAAGATGGTATTCTCGAGAGGAAACAAAGGGTAACTCAAGCCAAAGGGAGGAAGTGGACCCCGGTGCACCTGGAAGCCAGATGTTCAGACAAGGCAGCACGACTGAGCCAGGTAGGCAGGCAGGTTGGCAGAGGTGAACCAGGAGCCCCTGAACCTGGGACAAATCCTGCCTGGGACAGAAGCTGCCTTGACTGCTTCCTGTTACAAAATGGTCCAGTGACTGTTCTTCCAGGCTGTGACAAGGACCTGCCACCAGGGGCAGCAGCGAGCAGCAACTCCTTCTGCACCTGTGCTAACCCAGGCACACAGACCTGTGCAGACATCCGCATGTGCTCCAGCGAAAGAGCCATTGACTCATTCACATAACCAGCCACCACACCACGGACATTCACGTTGAACGAGGTGGGTCAGCCCTGTGCTGGTGCTGGGAAGACGGAGGCAAATATGAAGCTGTCCCTTGCGGTAGAGGGGTGGCTCACAGGTTTTCAGGGAGGCAGATGTGCAAAGAGATCAAAATGCAGGAGCTAAGATTTCCAACAGGTTATCTCCATGGCACACTGGCCTCTTAGAGGAGAGAGCGAGAATCTCTAGAGCAGGAATAAGGTTTTGCTGAGCTTGGCGATGAGTCTTTCTGGACAGAGGGAATGAAACAGGAGAGAGGATGGCACATTTGGGGTTTAGGGATCTGTCTGGTATGACTGAAGTGTGGGATATATGGCAGAGGGGGAAGTAGTTAGAGCAAAATATGCCTGGTAGGTAGAGGCCAGCTCTCAAAGAACCACCATGTCAGGGTCAGGAATTTGGACTTGGTTCTGTGGGTCAGAAATTACTAACTGGCAGTCTGCAGAGGGGACTGGAGAGTCCATTTAAACAAATGTGAACACCTTTAGACTAGGCACATGCTTTTTACTCTGATCCACTCCCCACTGCTTCCTACCATTCTACACTTGACCCCTGCACTTTTTTAAGCTACCTGTAAAGCTCTTGAAAGCATTTGGGTTTGTGACCCTGGGCAACCAGCAAATGGGGTGGGGGGGAAAGGTGGGGGTGGATGGGTGGAGGGGGGGTTTAGGAGGTTAGTGAAACATGAACAGATTTGGTGTTTTAGTACCACAAGTCAGTGGAGTTCAGGAAGGGAGAGATTGGTGACAGATGACACAACATGTATTCCTTTCAATAAGACTTCCTTCTTCCCCGCTATTGGGGGGAAAAAAAAAAGCAGATACAAAAAATCAACTTTTAAAGAGTTTCTATCCACTTTTGTGCAGTTAGTCCCAGCATGACGTCACCCTCCTCTTTCAACACAGGCAGTACACGATGCAGACTCTCTTTGATTCAATTCTATTTATCAATTCAACAACTATTTATTGAGCAACCACTCAGCCAACACTAGGTGTTCAGTGGCAAGGGGTAGAGGGTTGGGAAGTGGGAATCAATGCATAAAGCCCCAGAGTTCAGCAAAAACAAGGTCTCACAAGGGCACCGACACACACGTGAGACCACTGGTGGACAGCTTCTGAGACTTCTGAGACTTCTGAGACCGGGCTTCTGAGACTCCCGGTGACCCCACAGCATAGACAGGCCACGCTCAGGGTGCCAGGCACACTGTGGGCACAGGGCTTGGAGGTCTGGATGCCTTTGGTCCCATGGCTCTGCCAGCAAGGAGACTTCCCCAGAGGCAGGGCCCCTGAACTTCTGTTATTAAGAGAGCCGAGTCCATTTAAGCCATGTGCAGAAACGATGTGGCTTTGACCAAACTGAGCAAGAAGGCTCCCATCATTTCTGTCATTGTTGTAACTGACACATCTCTTCTTCATCCAGAAATCTCGAAGTTGGTTCCCCAAATCTCCTACCACAGATCAATTAGTGTCCCCTCCCTGTCCCAACTGTGAAAGACCAGCAGGCTGAGCTGGTTACATACAAGGTCACTGACAGGGCTCCTTTTCCCAGCTGGGAAAACCTGGGCATTGTCCATTCAGTAGAAAAGACCCAAGGCCATCTCATCACCTTGGCCTCCACAAGTAATATCCAGCAAGTACTTTCTCATATTTGGGGAGCACAGGAATTACATTCTGGCTTTGGAGATGAGAGAGCCAGACAGAACATTTACAGCCCAGCAGGAGAAACTCGCGAGCTAAACTGGAGCCTATGCTGGGATCTGTAGCCAGGACCCACAACTCCCAGGTCAGGCTCTGCAGGTCTGAGGAGAGCCTGGCTGTCCAGTTTCCTTCATCCCAGGCCACTTCCGGGCCACTGGGTGACGGTCCCTCCTTTCGTGGGGTAAGGGTGAGGCTCCCAGTCACAGATGCAAGGCATAAGAATGTTCCTTAAGCTGAGTGACTTAGGCAGCCTCACAGCTCTGTATGGTTAGAGATATGTCAGTGACAACAGCACCACCAGCCAGCCTTTCTAGAGCATCACCTGGGTGCCAGGCACTGGGCTAAGTACTTCCCAGGTATTACCCCTGTAATTCTCATGGCAGCCCTATGAGCAGGTATTTGGCCTCTGCATGTCCAGCTAGGCTAGCTGGGGGATTGGGTGGGGACTGCAAATGCGATTTCTACAGCCAGACTGAGGGTATCTCCAAGGAAGGGACAGCGGCACGGTCATCCTTGTGTCCATCCCCTACTCCCAACACTGAGCACAGTGCCCTATACACTAGGAGCTGGGTAGTGACAGGGCCAGCACAAGGGTGAGCCAAGTGGCCACCTAGGCAACCAGGAAGCAAAATTTAAGGAGGCTGTCCCTGTCAGGTGCTAATCCTGAACATGCATGAGCCTGCAAATGGGCGCCACCTTAAATCTTGCACACCAGATATTTCATTCCATTTACTCTAGTCCTGACTCTGGGGTACTGGCCAGACTGGTATGGGAGTCTTGCTCCTTCACTCTAGCCATGGGACCTTCCCCTCTCTGTGCTTTAGTTTCCTCACCTCCAAAATGGGGCTAATGACAATATCAAGAGTTGACGAAGATGTAGAGAAATCAGAAATCTCACAGTCAGCTGGTGAGAGCGTAAAATGGTGCAGTCACTTTGGAGAATAGTTTGACAGTTTCTCAAAATATTAAACATAGATTTACCACATAGCAACTCCATTCCTAGGTATCTACCCAAGAGAACTGAAAATACATGTCTACACAAAGACTTGTACACAAATGTTCACAGCAGCATTATCATAATGACCAAAACGTAGAAACAACCCAATTGTCCATCAGCTGGTGAATGGATAACAAAATGTGGTGTATCCACACCATGGGATACTACTTGGCAATAAAAAGGAATGAAATACTGATACATGCTTCAGTGTGGATGAACCTCAAGAGAATTACGCTAAGTGAAAGAAGCCAGACACAAAAACCCACATGTTATATGATTCCACTATATGAAATGTCCAGAAAAGGCAAATCTACAGATACAGTAGATTAGTGGCTGCCTGGGGCTGGGGTAAAGGAGGCAAGAGGGGATGGGAATGGAGAGTGACTGTTAATGGGGGTATGTGGTCTCTTTTTGGGGTGATAAAAATGTTCTAAAGTTACATTGTGGTAATGGTTGCATAATTCCGAAAATATACTAAAAATCAATAAATTGCACACTTAAAAAGGGTGAATTTTAGGTTATGTAGATTATACCTCAATAAAGCTATTTTAGAAAATGGGGCTAATAATGCCTCCGGGACAGAATTGTACAAAGTCTGACACACAGTGTCCTAAACATCAGATTTGATGCTTATTATGATCAAATAAGTATCTGTTGCTTCATTAAAGACTGCCTGAATTGCCTAAAAGTTCCTTTATTTTTAGGGGGACTTTCGGGAAGTAAACTGGGCAGTTACTGGTGATTCTGTGTCCCTAAGTGCTGTGCCCATGTCCACGCAGGTCTCCCAATCAACTACTTCTGGCTGTAGCAGCTGCTGCAGGCACCATGCCTCATGTGAATAAAACTCTTCAAGCCTTAGATTCCAAACATGTGTGTTCGAGTTCTGGCTCTGCCCTTCATACTATCTGCTCAGTAGGGTTTCTGTGCAGATAACGTGGGCTATGGTGTAGAGGTATTTAGAGTATTCAATATACTGGAAAAATCCATGGACGAGGAAGCCCTTTGTCAAGCCCTGAATGCAAGCCCGTCCTTGCTATTATCCTCAGCTCTGGCTTGTGGCTCAGCCACTGGTTCTAACCTGTGCAGGAGGAGCCACAGCGGTCTTGCTAAAGCCACAGGTGCATGGAGGGTAGGAGACGCTGCAAGTTCCCAGGCCTTATGAGTTCCAGGTGTGGCATAAGACTGCCTGGCTTCTGGAACCCTAGGACAAAAGACTTCCCCACATTGTGCTTCCTCATCTGTTAAATGGGGATAACAGAGTCCTGACATCTCTTACAACTGTCATGAGCACACTCACAAAAAGCACCTAGAATTGTGCCTATGACATCAGTAGGGCTAGCTATGATGATACAGCAGTGATTGTGGTTAAGTGCCAATGATCGTGAACCTCCTGAGGGCAGGGACATTGTTTTCTTCCTCTGGCAGGTGCTCAACGAGTGCTGACTGGAAAGGGGAACAGACAGGGGGAGGGAAGGTACTGGGATGAGCGGGCTGGCTAGGGAAGGCCTAGGGAAACAGAGGGCCTTAAGCTAGAATGTATAAAAGAGGGAAAAAAAAGAAAGAAATACACTGCTATAGGATCATGCAACCTTGGGCCAGTTCCCTTATCTTTCTGGGACTCAGTTTTCCCAAGCTCCACTAGGTTACCCTTTAAGTTTTTTCTAGCTTGAACATTCCCTGATCCTACTAATGCACCAGGTTGCTATGAGACTCATCTCCCCAAAATCCCCTTCCAGTGATTTCAGAAGACATTATACTTTGTACCGAGACCCATAAATCCTGTTTCTAAAAGTGCCCAAATCAGGCACTGTCCAATTTCAAACTGTCAAATACAGACCCCAGTCTTCGGAAAGCCTACCATTAACCTATGAAGTGACCAAAACCATTTGCACTCTGTGGCTCTTGGAAACAATGTGAAGTCTTTGAGCTCTCCTGGACTTGTCTCTGACAGAAGTTCACCACATGTTCAGAAACAACTTTGCAACACAAAGTTCCCCGGAAGAAAGTAACAGAGTAACGGGCAGTTCTACAGGATAATGAAACCGCAAGATCTCTATTAGGAGAGGTTAGGGGAGGGCCTGCGCTTCAATCTGCTCCTGCCTGGAATTGATCCCCTCCACTAAATTTCTTGGCCAAAGGACAGTCTCTTTCTCCAGCTTCTAGCTGTCAGTCCATATCCCTCCATTATCTCCCCTCCTCCCCACAAAAGCAAAGGCACACCCCATTCCTACCAGTGCTGGCATTCTGGTCTCTCCCTACTCCCTCCAGGCTACCCTACCCACCATAAACAACTTGGCCATGACATCTAGCCCTGACCAGGCTGTGTGCAAATATTTTAAAAAGTCTGTCTCCAAAAAAGACGGGTGCAGGGCAAATGAAATTAAATTCTAAAAGTCTTCTTCCACAGGCCTCGGGGGCTCTGGGTACACCCAGGGACTGGGGGAGCCTGAGATGGCTTTGTCGTTAGAGCAATTCAGCCCAGTCTCATATTTTAAATCAGCAGGAATGTAATATCAGCTGAAAGGAGTTTTCTGTGCACTATTTAACTAAATGGCTCTGCAGCTGGAGAGAGCCATAGGCAGACGTGTTATGATTCAAAGGCTCCCAATTACAATGGTCCTTTTTTATTGTATAAAAACAGCAACACAGCCATTCCCCACCCTCCTGACGCCTGCTCCCTCCACCCCCTTCCCCCATTGGCTGGCAGACTTGTTCAGCATCCTGCAAGTAGCACCCGGATTCTTCTTGGGCTCCAACTTCACAGCTTTTAGCCCATGAGGATTCCTTCTCTACAGACCTGGGAGGAGAGGGTGCAGCTTTCACCCCAAAGAATGTTGTGCTGTAGTTACTGATAGAGGCTTTAGAGTTGTCTTTTTTTTTCTGAGAGGAAGGGTGGTTTGGGGAAGGCTATAGATAAGAGGCATGGATCTGTGCTTCTCTTGTCTTGACTAAACTCTCTCTCACACACGCGGGCATGCACCCCTACACCTCTTTAGTGGAGAAGCAGATTGTCCTGAAGCACGTTCTAAAACCAGCCCTTCTCCCCACACCTCCTTCCAGTCTGACGTCAGGCTGGCCTCTAGAAGACTTACAACTTCAGAAAGCTCTGGAATCGGACTGTTCTGAGTTTGAATCCTGACTCCACTACCTTCTCTCTGTGATCCTGAGCAAGTATTTAACCTCTCTGAACTTTGGTTTCCTATCCTTAAAGTGGGATTTTACCATTGCTCTCAGTTTACTCCTCATGGTCAGATTAAATGACAACAGTTAAGGGAAAGTGTTTAGCACAGTGCCTGGCACATAGTAGGTGCTCAATTTTCGGGAGCAGTTGCTATTCTTAAGATGGTGAACACTGGGTGCTTGGGGCACGTCCAGGTGTACACACAGCTTCGTGCCTCTGGGGGTGTGGGCAGCTTTGAATTTGTTCCGTTTCATCAGCCAGAGTGAAAAAGGTTGTGGGGGGGGGGGGGAGAGACGGCTGTGGGGGCAAGGGTGTCAGGCCCACTGAGGAGTGTTTTTTCTTGAGTCTTTCTGCAACACTGGTTAAATTGTCACTTTTGCATGGCCCATGCAGGCATGCATGCATGCTGCCTCCTCCTCAGTTTAGACTTCTGGTCCCTCCTCAGTTTTCTGCAGATGTTTTGGAGCCCAGCAGATGCAGATATCTGAACAAGCCAAGGAGAACCTGTAGCCCAGGAACCTTCATTCATAACCTTCTCCCTATCCTTCCCAACAGCAAGCTCCTTCTCTCTCTCACAAATGGGCCCCAGGCCCCCAACAGGGCAGATTCACTTCCAAAGAAGGAACTAATTTAATTTTGCCACTCTCTGAAGCCCCAGGAATACCTGAATCTAGTCCTCATTGTGGACTTGACAGTGAATGGTTCCCAGGTTTTTCTGGTTTCCTCCTGCAAGATAAACTCAGCATGGGCTTCCCACTCTTCCCTCCCAAACCAAGCCTGTGCACATCTAAAATATACCACAAGCCTCTTACACCAAAGTGAAAGCCAGGTCACACGCCTTAATATCGATCCCCCGTGGATCAACTACACAAGAATTTCATTCACTGCGGATTCTGTTATGTGTTGAATACTACTGCAGTGAACCACTGTGTAACAGATTTAATCATCACTAAGTGTTTCTAGTATTAGGGGGAAGGGGAAAGAGGAAGAAGGGGTGTGAACTGTGGCTTTTAACAGGTAAATTGCCTACTGGGGGTAAAGAAACAGGTGTTAGCAAGAAAACTCTTTCTGGTCCTGGTTTTCTCTATCTCATTTTAAAGTTTGGGTGGAGATTGACACACTGTTCAGGACTGTTTTGCTCCTTGGGGTCTGCTACACACTTACACACACACATACACATTGCCAATCAGCCCCTCTTAAATGCATGATTACAAGCATAAGAACAGGAAACAGATTGTGGGTGGATGTTCTTAAAATCACAACCTGTTCAATGTAGGGTGGGGGGTCTTACAGAAGTGGGGGAACAGGAGGGGAAATTTTCTTTTCAGTTAAAAATGAAACTACCTTGTCAATTCTAAAAACAACGTCCATCGTATTGTCTACAAAAGGGGCACGTGCAATAACCAAGCGTCCTTCCTGAACTGCGTGCTGTCTGGGTTTGGCCATGATACAGCACATTACAGCACCTGAACACTGCCCTGGGTCTCACGGTGATCTTCCTGAGCAGCTTTCCATTTCAATAGTTGCTCAGACTTGCCACAAAATGAGTGCATGTGTGTTTGGGGGAGGGGCAAGAATGACAATGAGATGGGGATGGCCAGGATCCTGGGATCAATGATAAAATCCACACATGTTAATTACTTGGCACCTCAAGGATACAATAAAGTTGCATCCTAGAGGTGGTGGCAGTGATGACGACCATGGTGGTGATGATTTGTTGAGCACAATCCATGTGTTAGGTGCTGAGCTAAGTCCTTTCATAAATTCCTTCATAAATTCACAACAACCCATGTAGCAACTACTAGAATGATCTCCATTTTAGACATAAGGAAACTGAGGTTCAGAGTGGTGGGTAACAGACTAAGGTCATAAAGCTAATACATTGAGCAAAGAGAGTCAGACATGTCAGTCCTTGTTGCAGGAATCCAGAGTGGGGTTGAATCAAAAGATGGGAAGGTCTCTGGAGCCCTCTGGTATCATGGGATTTTAAGTAAAGGTGAGGATCATGACCAAAGTCATCCTGCTGGTGAGCAGTGGAGCTACAGCTAGGACCCTGGAGCCCTGAAGGTCAGGAAGAAGGCACGTGCAGTGTTTGGAGAGCAAGTGGTACCCTCTTCCAGCTTTCAGTTCCACTAACTGAGTTATTGTGAAAGGACAGCTGGTTACCTCCTG
Source organism: Cynocephalus volans (assembly GCF_027409185.1). Classification (NCBI taxonomy): domain Eukaryota; kingdom Metazoa; phylum Chordata; class Mammalia; order Dermoptera; family Cynocephalidae; genus Cynocephalus; species Cynocephalus volans. The sequence continues at coordinate 76,780,209 of NC_084474.1, read as the reverse complement.
GTAACAGCTAATATTGGGTTAATTTTGGATTCTTATTGGCAGGACCTAAAAGAAAATCTCCCCATCATTCCTCACTTCTTTATTGTACGCTGTCTTCTCTTTGCCCCAAGGTAAAATAGGTCCCGTGGTCTGAAACTTTCCAGAACTCATTTTATTTCAAATAAGAACCAAAGCTGGTTTGTCTGCACAAGCACACTACTGTCAGTCTCAGTCTTACCTTTTTAAAACACACGACATTCCCTCCCAGAACCCTGCCATGGCTCCCTAGTACCTACAGATTAAAAGCCAACTCCTCCACGTTTACCCCCAACTCTGGCATCTCTCTGCACAACCTTCCCTGCACCCTCCTTTCTATCTCTCCAGGGTACACATGTTACATATGCTCCCGGGACACAGTGTTACTTTCACCAGGAATACCTTCCTTCCTCTTCTCACCTTCGGCAGTTCCCATGCTACCTGCCAATACCATACTTCCATTCACCCCTTCTGCCTTCCAAGTTGAACCCTGTTTGTTTACAGCAGCAATGAGCCTAACTAAAAATACTTGAATGCCCCTCCCTGGAAGTTTTGGGTCACCCCATGGCAGAGCTCTGGTTGATGAGCTAAAGACAGAAGACCCTGAGATGGGGTGACCCTTCCCCAATACAACAGTAAAGCTGTAGTAGGCAAAAGCTCTTTATAGCTCACTCATCCTTTTTCTCTCTCCTGGAATACAGACACGAGGCCTGGAGATGCAGCAGCCATATTCCTACTGTGAGATGATAAACCGGGGGCCAAGGGCCTACACTCTAAGGATGGCAGAGTGGAAAGACATAGTCTGGATTCCCAAAGGCACAGCTGAGACATTGTCCCACCCACCCTGTTGTGGTCTGACACAAATAAGTCCCCATCTGGTTAAGTCACTGGCGGTCAGGATTTCTTTTGCTAGCAGCTGAATGCAATGATATCCGATACACCTCCAGACATTGGTCCTTCTCGTTCATGGGTCAGTTCAGATTCTACACCTCTAGGAGACCGATCCTCCTTGATTCTCGTAGAGCAGAATAATCGCACCTTTCCTTGTGCTTCCAAAGTAGTTACTTTCTCAATTATAGCACTTATTTAATCCTGCTTGATTTGGCCTAATGAGTCTTTCCCTGCCAAACTGCTCAAACTCCTAGAGTGTAGAGGGTCTCTCTCCCACCAGCATATGCATAATGCCTAGAGCATTATGCTTTGCATGAGGCCAGGGGGGCTCTATCTCCCCAGCATCTCCATAATGTCTGGTTTGGAGCGCTGCATTGCAGCGGTGCGGTGCATGTGCTCTGGGGCTGGCACTCTGCTTACTAGCTGTTTGGTCCTGGGCAATTTAGCTAACTTCTCTGTGTCTGCGCTTCCTCATCTATAAAAAGGAGAGAATGAGAGTATTCACATCACAGCACTGTCATGAAGACAAAATAGTCTCATCATAAGCGCTTGGGATGGTGCGTGGCCTATAAAAGTGCTTAATGACTATAGGCTCTTATTAGTATAATGAACATTATAGTTGCTGAACGAATGAATAAATCAACACATAGTTGCTAAATAAATGAAGGAATGAAATCCAGATAAAGTCCTGAGTTCAGACCCCACGGCAGCAGCTACTCACTCTTCCCTCTTCCCTGCCTGCCCCTCGCCTTTTACTGTTCATTCTAACTGGGACTTCCTATATCTGGGGAACTGCTACAACGGAGTGCTTAAGGCTAGGAAATTGGGCCTAGCTTTGAATAATGACTTTGCTTTATGCTGTGTGGCTTGGGAAAATTTCTTCACCTCTCTGAGCCTCAGTTTCTTCAACTGTAAACTGGGGATAACAGCATAGGGTTATGGTAAGAATTAAATGATAAAGAAAGTAACATATACAGCATCATGCCTGGCATATTATAACAATAAATGTTAGCAACTGTTATCAAACATTGTTATTATTCTTTTTAAATGCATAGCATCTGACTGAATCACATGGCCCTGAGGTGGATGAGATATTTGGGGTGGGGGGGCACCTTTCAGCATTTCAATATATGCTGCATTTACATCATAGGAATACCTTTTTTTTGGTGACAACAAACAGTAATATTTTGATTTTTTTCCTTTAAATGGGGAATAGCTATTATAGCCGATTTACCCTAAAACTTGGCCTCTTGAATTTTCCCCTTACGAGCCATTATATTCAGGCGGATCCATAGCTGACATCAAACCTGACTAGAAGGAAAGATCTAAGTGCACACGAGAACAATCGAGGAGCAGGGCATTTAGACAGCAATGATATTTCCACACATCACAGGCCCAGTTATTGTCATTGACATATTTCAACTTTCTTGTAAATTTTTTCCCCTCTTGCCTTAGAAGATGTTTATACCATTTTATGTAACTTTCCCTTTAAACTTAAATCAAACCTTTACGTTAGTCCCATTCAACCACTTGACGGCTCCATTAATTTATTTTTACTATTAAACAAGCCATTTTACAAGATATTTATTCCACTTGGTCGTCATCCAAATGCTTTTTGACATTACTGCCCTGGGACTGAACTGCTTAAACTCACTGCCCTCATAAATAGAAAATCACCTTTTGACTCAAATCTTGAAGAGCTCTCAGAACCTCACCCCCTTCACTTCTACAGGCATTAATTTGTGCTCTACATAAAGGAGTGAGTGAGCGTGTGTGTGTGTGTGTGTGTGTGTGTGTGTGTGTGTGTGTGTGTGTGTGTGTGTGTGTGTGTGTGTGTGTGTGTGTGTGTGTGTGTGTGTTAACAGGGTAATTGTGGGAGGTCTAAGCGCCCCCAAGTCTTGCCCAACAGGACCTGCCTCAGTCCTGGGGAGCTGCTAACTTCAAGAGAGAAAGGGACCATCTGCAGGCAGGTGGAGGAAGAACTCCAGGGCCTAAAAAGACAGTGATCCCTGGAGCCCAGGAGGGCAGCAGGCAGCAACTCTTTAAATGGGGAGGGGTCCAGGGAAAGTCATTACTCATCAACCTCCCTCCTCCTCCACGCCCCAAACAAAAGGCCATGGCAAAACAGCTGAAGGCAGAGACCCCCCTGGCTTTGAAGTCTATCAATCAGGTGGAAGCCTGAGCAAATCACAACTTGGCTTCCCCGTGAAGTTTTCTCCCCAGCCTGACAAACCCTCCTCCCCCTCCTCCCCCCCCCTCCTCCACCTCCCAAGCTCTGCACAGCAACGAGGCCAAAGGGACCGTCCTGTGATGCTTGCTGGTTTCCAACTTTCCGCTCCTCTCCGTCTCCGCAGCCTCCTGCAAAGCGGCTGGGAAAAGGGCAAGTTTGCAAAGCCGAGGATACCAAGTCCTGGGAAGCCACAAAGAAGCTACACCACCAACAAAGATTAACCTCTTGTGGGCCAGACGAAAAGCGCCAGCTGCTGTGCAGGGGGCGAACGTGGGTTCGGGCTGGCAGAAGCAGGCTGCGGGCGTGGGCCAGCCGGCCGCGGACAGCAGGGCCCGGGGCCCCCGCGACCCCCCCCACAGTCCCCTCCCCACGCGGGGTCCCCGGCACCTGAGCAGGGCGTGGGGGCCAGCGTCGCGCTCCGGCCCTGCCCCGGCAGGTAGCTCGGCGGCCGCCCGCGCCGCGCGCCCGCTGCCTGCAGCCACCAGGAGCGACGAGAGGAGAGGCAGCCTAAACCCACGGCGTCATGCTTCCTGCCACCACATTACGGCGAATCGTCACCGGGAGAGGGGAGAAGCGGGGAGGGAGGGCAGCAAACACACGGCCCCCAGCCTGCCCAAACGCGCGGGGACGGGGCCGCGTCCCGGGGGAGTCCCCGCGGGACCTGCCCGGTTGGCACAAAGCGCCGCAGTGGGGTCGAGAGGGGGAGGGAGGCGGCCACGAAAAAAAATAAATAGAAACCGAGTCGGGTCTACGTAACGCCCTGTCGAAAGCGGACGCCATATTTTTTTGTGGCTTATGTCGACATAGGGAAACGTAGACATGTTTTTCCTCCTCCTCCTCCTCCTCGGTCTGGCTCCCATTTATCCAAACTTGTAATCAAAACTCTTTAAAAAAAAAAAATCTCCTTTCCTCCTCCGTACCCACTTATTTCCTGCCCCCCGCGGGAAGAGCCTGCACCCCACCCCCGTCGGCACTCACCCCCCGCACCCCACTTCCAGTCACACCCCGGGCCAAGTCCCGTGAAGCACACACGTTTTCGGGAGCCGCGGCGGCGACGGCGGCGGTGGGAAAGTTGGGCTGGAGTGGCCGGCGCCGGGCGTGCGGGGCGCGGGGCCGGCGGCGCGGGCCGGGGGGTGCTCCGCGCCGACGCCAAGTTTCTTACCTGCGCCGGGGCTGGGGACGCGGGGACCCGGGCTGGGAACGCGGAGACGCGGCACGGGCGTTCCAAAATGGAACTCTGCTGGCTCCCCCCACCCACTCCCCACTCCCCACCGGGCCGCCCGGCTGGGGCTCCGTGGGAAAGCGGGGGGAAAGCCAGCCAGCCTGACAGACAGACAGACAGAAAAAGCCCCCGTGCGGAGGACGGTGGCCAAAATTTTAAAAAGAAAAAAAAAAAAAAAAAAAAAAAAAGGGAAAAAAAGGGGGAAAAAAAAATGCCTCGATCAGTGGGGAATCTACGCCAAAACCCACATGATCTGTAACGTCAGCATGCGGATTTGCATACGATACCACTGCCCGACCTGCCACCCGGGCGCGGGTTCCTCAGAAAGTTACAAAGTGCGATCCAGCCCCTCCGGAGACGCCGGCGAAATGTCATTTTCAGGCGGGAGGTGGGGGGGAGGCTGGCCCTGAGAGTGCTGGTTCCTGGCCAAGGTTGGGGGGCGGTCAGTGAACTTAAAAGTCGGAGCCCAGTAACGGACTCGGCGGAATTTCTGCGAGAAGAGGGGGAGGCGCGAGCGACATCATTGAATATTAAGCACGAGCCGGCGCGGCGGCCGCGGCCGAACCCTGCCGGTGCAATACCCATTTTCTTTATGAAAAGTTCAAGGTGTCACTGACGAGCTCCACCAACTGTTGATCCCGACCACGTGGAGCGGCAGAGCGAGGGACCGCGGGCCGCGTCCCTGTGCGGCGCGGGGGCTGCGCGCGGGCGGGGTCGCCAGGCTCTCGGGGCGCCGCCTGCGCCTCCAGCCGCCCCTGGACTCGGGGAAATGGTAACAGTGTGAACCGTTTCTCAGAGCGAGACACGTTGTACTCCCGGAGCGGTCGTGAGAGGGCTCGGGGTAGGGAGGGGAAGGAGGAGCCGCACTTATATAACGACTGGAAGTCAGATCCCGTTCACTGAGGAGATTCCGGGATCTCCGCCCGCGCCAGGGCTGAGGCTGCTGGAAGATCCGCAAACTTTTTTCCCCGAAGAGCCAATAACCAAACAGCCGCCCCGGGAGCCGATTTCAGCTCGTGTCGGGCCCGCGTTCGCCGGGATTCTCAGACTCGGAGACGGGCACACCCCTGCGGCGCTCGCGGGGAAGTCCCTCGGGAGCCAGGCGGGTCACTTTCGGAATGGGGGACTCTGCGCTCCCGGCGGAAGGGGCTCTCTAACCCGGCCGCCCCCAGGCTCCCCGCCAGCGCCTGAGAGCCAAGGCGGGCGGTGTCTGGGTGCCTTTCGCCTGCGGCCTCGGGAGCCTTGAACTTGGTGTCCTTGGCGCCGCGCTCCAGAACAGTAAGGACTGGAGATTCGGGGGACCCTTGGGGACCTGCGTGCGCCGCGCGCACCCTCGCAGGCTTGTGGCGGCTTCGGCATCTCCCGGGGCCGGCTGGGCGGGAGCGCGCACGAGCCGAGCCGGGCCGCGGGGACGCCGTCTGGGGTCTAGTTTGACAGTCTGAGCTCAGCGAGAAAACAAAGGGAGCCTTAGAGACGCGGCGGAGTCCCCGCCCGCTCCGCACATTAGCAGGCGCATCGCGTCGGGGCTTCCTGGCCAGGTCTGCTCTGGGGAATTAGAACGAACTCTAGCGGCGGTTTGCGACTCGGCTCTGGGCTCCAGGGCAGCAACAGGTGGCCTTGTGCAGCGGAATGGCCTGTGGCGAGGAACGGGACTGAGGTGAGGACGGCTGGCCTTGGTGGCTGACTGAATGGCCCACGCGCTGGGTGACCTTTTGGCATTTTTGTTTCCTAGGCTGGGGAGAAGGAACCGTTTAGTTTTGCTAAGATCTCCGCTAGGGCTCCCATTTCTCGGACATAACCCCTGGACTCCCCAGAAAAATTTCAAAATAAAAATAAAAATAGCTCATATGCAAAACTTTCTTACAGGCCTGCACCTGTTTGTTTGGTTATTGCTTATGTAGGGTTTGTTTGCTTTTTAACAGTCCATCAAACAAGGTCCTGGTCTGGGAGGGGCTCTCTTGGGCGACACTCGCAGAACTGAGAAGCAACTGGCCACGCTTGGACGGGATTCTGTTAAGAACTTCTAGATGACTATAATCCAGATCGTGCTGCGCCTTTCTAAAATGCATTTGATACCTATTATCTAAGAGCCTAATCTGCTTGACATCAACCTCAAGATTTAGAAATGCTGGTCCTCCCACTTGCACCCCACCCCAGAGTGTGCCAGAATAGTAAAAATAAAAATAAAATAAAATAAAATAAAAAAACCAAAAACCTACCAACTTCAATATTTTTACATTACTTACCTTGTTATGCCCTTCCAGGTCATGCCACCCTCTAGGCTCCCCATTTTGAAAAATAGGTATAGCTCTCAGTCTGTTTCCATGAAAAGTGTCCAAACCTAAAGGAAGCTATTCTTATTTTGAGGCTGTACCTCCTCTCATGATCAGTCATTTAGTAGGGTTTTCTATAAGCCAACTTCCCTTTGCCACCACTTCATTGCCACCTGTTTCTGGTTGAGAGATTATATACAGGACGGGAAGGGCCAGTGTGGAGGAAAGTGGGCTAACCTTCAGGACTGCTTACTGAGCTATATCTTCAGGTCACTTGGATTTCATGGACACTGGCAGGGATGTGAGGCTTCCGATGTGCTGTCATGGCTTTAAATTGTTCAAAGTTTAGCATGGGATGATCTTTCACCATAAAAAACAAACAAACAAACAAACAAACAAAACAAAAAAAACAGCAAGGAGTAGAACAAGGATGACTTTTGCATTAAGTGCTATGATCCTAGTTTGCTTCTTGTGTAAATGGGGTAGGTAGACCCTTATCTGATAGGATTCAGGAGCTTTGGAATCAATAATTATGGGGGTAATGTGAATTTAGTGCTTTATGTCTATGTCAGTTGCTGCTCAATCTTTACAACAACCTTATCAGATAGCACTCTCAAAATGTTTTATTTTGGGTTCCCATTAAACTCTTAAAACAATTGATGACCCCAAATAACTTTTTATTTATGTAGGTTATATATGTTGACATTTACCATATCAGAAATTAAACTGAAAAAAATAAAAATAAAAACACAGGAATTCACAAACACACTTTCCATTAGCCATCAGAGCAGTGACATCATTACATGTCATGTAGTCTCTGGAAAACTCTACTGTACACTTGTGAGAGAGAGAGTGAAAAGGGCAAGTAACATTTAAGCACTATTATGAAAGTTGTTTTGACCTTGGAAACCCCCCTGAAGGGGTTTTGAAGACCTCCAAGGTCTCTAGACCACATTTTGAGAACCACTGTTAAGATAAGTTATGTTATTATCCTTATTTTACAGACAAGAAAGCCAAGACTCAGAGAAATGTAATAACTTGCTCAAGACAAATGGGGGAAACTAGGATTTACACTGGGTTCATGAAAGGCCAGAGCCAGAGTTCTTAACCATTGCACAATTCCACCTTTCCGATAACAAACTGAGCTCCAACTCCAGCAGCCTTAGTGCTTCCCAAGACTGTTTTTATTAACAGCAAACAGTTCTGAGGGCCTACCAGGTGCCAGGTACTGCACAGCGCTTCGTATGCATTATTTTATCAAATCCTTACAACCACCTACCCTGCAGAGGTGAAAAATTGCACTTCAGGGAGGTTAAGAAGCTTCTCCAAAGTCACACAGCCAATGAGTAGTAGAACCTGGATTCCAACCTTTGTCTGGTGGCTTCAGAACCAAAGAAGGACAGGAGACCATCATGATGTTTTCTAGAAGCTGGGGGAGGGGAAGCAATCAACTTTTGTTTCATAATTTGGTGAAGACAAGATCTCATTGGGGAGGCTTGCAAACTTAGAAATGGCAGGAGAAGAAATAAAAATCACAATATTATCCTTGGGTAGCTCCTAATGTAATGACACCAAGGCCACACTGGCTAATAAACCCAAAGGAGATGTGGGGGAGAAGCAAAGATTTGGAATTGGGATGTAAATTGCAGTTTACAACTCCAGTGGTTTGAGTCCTGCATGTGTGTGCTGGATAACTTTTTTAAATGAATGAAAAAGAAAACACAAAATGCAGAGAAGCAGGAAAAAGAAATCAATTAGCAATTCTATAATATACTGGTTATAATTTTGTTATACATCTTTTCATGTTAGATTTATTCAATTTTTTTCCTTTATAAGACCCTTAAAAGAAATAGAAACTATTAAATATCTATTAACCAACTGTAGCATGGGACAGACACTACTGACACTAATAATAAAAACAGAGTGTGTGACCTTTTGGAACATTCAGATTGCTTTACCAAATTCCTGCAAGTGAGAGGTAAAAGAAAATCTACTGGATGTTATTTCCTTCCATGTCTGCTATCTTCTCAACCCATGGTTAGATATAAAATGTCCTGTGCCTTGAGAAGAAATCTCATGGCATTGCTAGAATTGGAATTGGGACTTGATGTTTTCAAGTTTATAACAGAAGCTTGACTTAGCAGCAACTTGAACCTGCTTGGAGTACAGAAATGAAAGTTTACAAAACGGGGAAAACCAGAGCTTCTTTATTTGATTTCAAGTCTGATTCAATCTTTGCATTGTCCCTGTAAAGTAGGTAGAGCAGATACTATTATCTCCATTTTACAGAGGAGGTTACTGAAGCTTATACAGGTTACAGCAATTAGTTCAAGTTCACAGACTGAATTCAGAGCCAGGATTTAAATCCAAGTCTTGTAACTGCAGGCTAGTGCTATTTTTATGCCCCTTCTTCATCATTTGCTATTGTACTAAAAGGAGACTGAACATGGCCCCATCAGACAATGCGCCTCTTTTTTTGCAGAATCCTGGAGTGCAATTACCACCTGACAAGGTCTTTCTGTCATACACTATTTTATATGTACTTATTCATTTATTTGTTTGTCTCTCCACTAGAATGTAAGGTTCATGCAGGCAGGAACTTTGTTTAGTTTACTGCAGGATCCCCATGTTTAAACCTGCCTTGCATATTGTAGGTTTGCAAGTAATTGCCGAACAAATGAATGAGTGAAGTGCACTTCTTGTCAGGGTTCACCCAGTAATAGGAAGCCAATGCTGTACAATACTATACACAACTTCTGTTTACCTAGAATCGTTTTAGCTAAGCACTTTGTTTACTGGGGTCAAGGTTGCTGTTTCTGTGGTATATGGGCTTTGTGTCTGGTGAGGAAGTGCATAGGCAGTCAGTCCTTACTGGATTCCCAGCACAAAGATAATTAGCTCTGCACTGGTCTTTAGGTATCTGTTCTTTTAACCAACTCATTTTACAGGTGGAAAAACTGAGGCTGCTGGTGGCAGTGCCAACACTAGAACTCAAGTTTCCTGACTTGTGGCTTATGTCAACTTCCCTGCAGATTTTATTACCAACAACAAAACCTAAAGCTTACCAGACAGAAACAGAGCTTCATCCTTAATCAGTAAACAAAGGAGCTAAGAAAGATCTGCACAGCCATGTATGGTGGGGGAAAAGGCTTATGAGACGGGCAAGGAAGCACCTGTTCCAGAGCTCTGGTAGGAGGCAGATGGCAGGACAGGGTCATATGGGCCTGTGACTTTGTCTCGAATGCAGGGCTAATAATGCCTGTTGGCTTCCTTCATAAGATTTTTGTGAGCCTCCAATGAAATAACAGTGCAACTGTGCCTCTTTGCTCTTATAATGAACTTAGGTATCATGATGTTTTGATCTATCCAGTTAGTTATTTGGTAGCTAGAGCATAGAGACTCTGGGGTTTGAATTCCAGTGCCCACTTACCTTCTCTGAACTTTAGTATCCTTATCTCTGAGTACTAAATGGGAATAATGATAATACCTATCTCCCAGGGATGCTGAGATAATTCGTGTAAAGTATTGAGCTTTTTGTGCCTGACCCACTGTGAGGACTCAGTAAACGTTACCTAGCATAATCATTTCTTACATAAAAATAATACATATTCATTGTTGAAAATTTAGAAAATTCACAAAATAAAACATTTTTGAAGGAATAATATATATGTGCAAGATATATAATATACAAGTAATATATATGAGCAAGAAATGTAATATAAGCAAATATATGTATATATAAGCAAAAACAAAGACTTTAGATAAGTGGACAGATAGATAGAGATCACTCAATTTTACCATCCAGAAGAAAGCACTGTGAGCATCTTTCTATATATGTATGCCTACATTAAGTTATTTTTTAAGTGTCTACTGTGTTTCACACACTGTTCTAGGGACTGGAGATACAGAGCTTATGTATTAGATCTAGATAATAAGTAAATATATAATATACCAGGTTGTGATAAATTCTTGAAGTTGAGTAAAGTTTAGTTTAAGGATAGAAAGAAAAGGCTTCTTGAGCTGATATTTGGATGAGTGATGAAAGGACCCTGGTGGGAGCTGCAAAAATATGTTAAGTGGCCGTAAGTATAGCAAACCATCTCTGGTGAATGCGGCCCCTACATAATGGCTATTTTTTCTCGTCATTAAGAATTTATACGCCTTTTAAAAATGCCAGTTTTAATGGCTCTGTAATAAAGTTGTTTATTGCAAGGCTGAACAACAACAGCATTGTATTACTCAAGATAAGCTAGCTTATGCTTCAGTAACAACCCCCAGATCTCAGTAAACTTAAAACTACAAAGGTTTATTTCTTGTCCTTGCTGCATATCCACGAAGGGTCAACAGGAGGCTCTGACCATCACAGTCACTCACGGACTCAGGCTGACAAAGCCATTACCACATTCATAAGACTTTGCCGATTGTTGTGCAAGAGGGAAAAGATCTTGTACAGACAATGAAATGTTCAGCCAGGAAGTAGCCGACATCACTTTCGCTTACCACTCATTGGTCAAAACTAATCACAAAGTTACCCACAAGAATCCATGGAAGTGTTATGTGCCTGGAAATGGAAAGAACTGGAAATATTTGCACTGATATGATAGCACTCATGACTCCCATAAATAATAATGAGAGATCATAATTATTGATCATTCACTATGTGCTGAGGATTTTACATGTATCATCTCACTGAATCGCCACAAAAACCCACATTTTATATTCATTTTACAGATATGGAAACTGAAACTTAAAGAGCTTAAGTACTTTGCTCAGCATCACCAGCTGTTAAGTGATGGAGTTGAGATTTAAACCTAATTCTATCTTCTTCCAGGGGATGGACTCTTAAAACACTGTCCTCAAACACCATTAGATTTAATTGCTCCCCTATTGCTGGGCATTAGGTAGTTTCATTTTTTTCCAGTGTACAATCTTGTGCCAAGTCTTTGGGATCATCCATGATTACTTCCTTAGGATAAATTCTTAGATAAATACATGCTTTGTTGAAATATACACATAATTCAAGGGTAAATACCCTTTGCAAAGAGTGAAAGTTTCAGAAGGTGTGGTAGATAGTCTCTTAACTTCTGTCCATCCTTTCCCTCCCTATATGAAAAATACTTCACCATTAGGAGGTGGAGTTTATTCCCCCACCCCTGTACCTGGATTGGTTCTATGGTGGCATTGGGTACAATGGAAGTGATATTCTGAGACATCTGAGCCCAGGCCTGAAGAGATGGCAGTTCCTGCTTCCTTCTGCCTGGAATCCTGGTGCCATGTTGTGAGAAGTCCAAGCTTCATGGAGAGGCCACATGGAGGAAAACCAAGATGCTGGGGACAACAGTCCCAGCTGAGTTCCTGGCTGACATCTAGGGAGACTTTAGCCATGTGAGTGAGCCACCCAGGATGCTCCAGCCTAACTGATCTCCCTATTGATGACAGCCCAAATAATGTCACATAGAGCAGAAGAATCACCCAGCTTAACCCAGTCAACCCACAGAATGATGAGATAATAATAAAATGCTAGTTGTTTAATACTACTAAGTTTTGAGGTGGTTTGTTACACAGGAGTAGATAACTAAAAGTGGAAGGTATTATCCATATCTCCTTACTTACATATATATCTGAATATTCCAGATCTACTTTCCACTGAGTTCTGCAGAATGTAGTATTCTGAGATCTATTGATAAGGCCAGGACACAGGGTAGAGGGGTGCTGTGGATTGATTGAATTGTGTCCCCCAAAGTCCATATATTAGAAGCTTAACTCCCACTGTGACTATTGAGGGTGGGAAATCCTATAATGGTAATTGAAAGGTGAGGCCTTGAAGAGGTGATTAGATTGTAGGACCATGCAGTAGTGAATAGATTAATAATGGTGGTCAGGGGCGTACTTCTGAGAGTTTAAAAAGGAAGTGCATGAGGAGCTATCTCTCGCTCTCTCTGCTCCACCATTTTTGCAATGTGATTCTCTGCCGTCACTGTCGCCACCACCAAGACCTTTACCAAATGTGTTACCTGGATTTTAGACTTCCTAGCCTCTGAAACCATAAGCAATAAATATTGTTTTCTTACAAGTTGCCCAGTTCCAGGTATTTTGTTATAAGCAACAGAAACAGACTAATACAAGGGGTATCTCTGTCCATGATGCCTGGGCTGGCCACTTCTCTGAATCAAATGCCTTTCTTGATATCAGTTGTTTCTCATGAAACAGCTGGATTCAGCCTAAGGACCTCACACACAGGTCCCAGGTCCTAAGCAGATGAATATTTAGGTAATATTTATCAAGCATAGATACTCAATAGGTGCTAGAGTTAAGTTTCTGTTTAGTGTTTCCAAAAACAGAGGTTTTCATGCTTCAGAGGTACACGCTGTGATGGGAACTCCAAGCAACTACTGTGTACAAGGCCACCTGGAAGGTGCTTCTTATACTTGTTTTATTTAATCTTCACAACCACCTTCTGAGTAGGTATATTGCCTCCTTAATTTATGGAGGAAACTGAGGCTCATAGAAGTTTAAGAATTATCCATGGGCCAAACAGCTAATACGTTCTGAGACCTCTTCTCTTGGCTTGTAGGCTGCTGCCATATTGCTCTGTGCTCCCCAGACTCTTCCTTGTGTGCATGGACAGAAGGAGTGACAGAGAACTCTTTGGTGTCTCTTCTTATAAGGGCATTAATCCCATCTTTAGGGTCCCTCCCTCATAACCTCATCTAACCCTAATTACCTCCCAAAGACGCCATCTCCAAATATCATCACATTATGGGTTAGAGCTTCAACATATAAGTTTCGCAGGGACAAATACTCAACCCATAATACTCCACCCTGGTCCCCCAAAATTCATATTCTTCTCATATGCAAAATATATTCATTCCATTCTAACAGCTCCAAAGTTCTTAATTCATTCTGGCATCAACTCAAAAGTTTAAAGTCCAAAGTCTCATCAAAACAGCATCTAAATCACATATGGGTGAGACTCAAGTTACTATTCATCCTGAGACAGAATTCATCTCTAGCTGTAAACCTGTGAAACCAGACAAGTTATGTGCTTCTAAAATATAATGGTGGGACAAGCACAGGATAAACATTCCTACTCCAAAAGGGAGAAATCAGAAGGAGGAACTAGGTCCCCAGCAAGTCCAGAATCTAGGAAAGCAAATTCCACCAGCTCTTAAGTCTCAAAAATAATCCTCTTTGGTTTGCTACTCTACCCTCCAGACCTATTATGGTAGCAGCATCACCCCCATGGCTCTAGGAAGTGGTCCTGCCCACTCTGCTCTGTCAGGCAGTCTCTCCCTAAATGCTCTAGGCAGAGGCCATCTGGCCTGTTGAAATCCAGGCAGTGGTCTTGATGGTCTCTAAATCACCTTTGGGGTAATTTTCTTCTCTTCTTGAAAACCAGAACACATTCACAGCTGACGAGCTCTATCATCTCACCTTGTAAAATCCAAGAAGTCGGGCAGCTTTCTTTCATTTTGTCCTGTCTCCATTCCCTTCAGTTCACATTAGCAGTACCCCACTCTTAGTGCCAAATCTGTATTAGTCAGCTTGGGCTGTCATAACAAAATGCCATAGACTGGGTGGCTTAAATGGTGGGCACTTATTTTCTCACAGTTTTGGAGTCTGGGAAGTCTAAGATCAAGGTGTTGGGTAGGTTTCTTTCTGAGCCTTCTTCTCTTAGCTTGTAGAAAGAAGTGGTCACTGGGGCCTATAAATTAAATGTGCCACCTATACCCTAACCCAGATTCTGAGAAAACATTTCCTCCTGGCAGCAGGCAGGTTATGGTGAATCTCCAAATGCAGATGTGCTCCACGTAGTCTGGTGGTAGTTCACCCTCCCTGGTCTGTAGATAGGAAGCCTGTTGAGTGGCGTACTGCCGTAACAAATACCTAGAAATATGGAAGTGGGTTTGGAACTAGGTAATGGGTAGAGGACGAAAGAGCTTTTGAGGTGCATGCTAGAAATGTGGATACGGGTGATTCTGGTGAGTGCTCAGAAAGAAAAGAGGAGAGCTGGAGAGAAAGCATTCATCTTCTTAGAGGATACATAAACAATCATGAGTAGAATGTTGGTAGAAATAAGAAATTTTTCAACCACACCCCTCCTTCCTCCCTCCAGTTCTGATGCACTTAGTTAAAAACAAAAACAAACACACACACACACACACAAAACAAAAATAAAAAAACGAGCCTCCCTTCTTCTCAAACATTATGGAACAGACATTTAGCATCATCCTGTTTACTATCCCTTCTGCCCCTCCTTCCCATGACAAAATGTTGATCACCAACAGTTACTCTGAATGAAAATGAGTTAAAATTCATTTCCTTGGAAGAATTTGGGAGGAGAACTTCATAACTCCCCTTGGGATAATTGGACAGCCCCTGGTCAGGAGCAGGTCAGCACAACTGGGGATCAGCTATCCAGTGCTCTAAAGAGCCAGCCCCTTCCTGATCCCCGCCTGAGATGTGACTCTCAGAAGAAGTCTGGGTGAGTGACTGACCCTCAGCAGGCCAGACTTCCCTTCCATAGTCAGATGGCTCCTGGGGCAGCTGGGAAGGCACATTCAGCTGGGGCTGAGTGTAGGACTCTTGTTACTCCTTTCAACTCATCCACGACCTGTGCCAATTGCTCAATTCCATTATTTTAAAATACCCTAACCTTGTGAGGGTAGCATCCCTGCCTTTTCCATTCACTGTTGCATTCTCAAACACTTAGAATTATGTCTGGCTCTGGCAAATAGTAAACATTCAATAAATATTTGATGGATCAATAAATTCCATAGTTGTCTTCACTAAACTCTAAGTTCTACTAGGCAGGGACTATTTGTGTCTTATTAGATCTCCAAGGCTTAATATGGTATTTGGCACATAGTACATGATCAATAAATATAATTACCTACAGAACTGAGCAGCTCCTGGGACACTCTTTTTTTATTCCTTAGGGGAGTCACTGTGGCCTCATGGTTAGGAGCAGGAGTTTAGAGTCTGGCAGTTCTGAGTTTGGAAACTGACTCAGCCATTTTCTCTCTACGGATCTCGTGGTGAGCACTTTCAACTCTTTGTGTTACCTATGAGAAAGGTAGGGATGATGACACCTACTATCTTACTTCAACTCACGGGTTGTTGAGAGGGTTCAGCAGAAGGCACACAGCACTTAATAATTATTGTGTTGGACTATCTTTGACTTCTGTCACAGATAATCCTGCCCTCACTACTCAATTGCAAAAAGTGATATGTCAGGGAGAGTCAGGGCCTGAGATCTGCATCCAGGCTGTTGGCTCCCATTCTAGAGCCAATAGGGTGATCTGAGCATTACTCGCAGGAGTAAAAGAGCCCAGTGGAAATCCTGATTTGTCCTTGATGAGACTGCATGGTGGGTGTGTTGTGGGGGGAGGATGTTACATGCTGATAAGCAAGGATGAAAAGCCACACATGACTTAAAGAAAATGATGAGTTGATCATTACATAATAAATGCTGTCTTGTAGGCCAAATATTGTGATGCCTGGAGGCTGTGAGGGGAAAGAACAAAAGGGGCCCAAATGTTGTTACTAAATGACCTCTGTGTTCACCTCTCCCCGAGGGCTAGAACAGACAGTGAAGTGCGGTGGTTAAGTGCAGGAGCTCTGATCCAGATACCCTGGGATGGAATCCTGGGCAAGTTACTTACTGTCTGTGTCTCTTTGTCCTCCTCTGTAATATGGAGGTAATAGTAGTCACTACCACATAATGTTGATTATATAGTTAAATGAAGCTATTCATACAAAGAGCTTAAAGCAACACCAGGTGCCCAGTAGATGCCTAATATATGTTAGCTACATTTCTGGATAATGCTGGGTGCTTTACCTTTTTCACAGGTGTTATTCTTCAGTCCACTTCTGGCTTCCCTCTCAGCTCCTATCCTGTTCTCGTGGAGCACAGATGTGGCCCCAGCTCTTGGGTGGAGCCTGCCATGAAGGTGTAAGGGGGCATAAGGGGAGGCTGACCTCAGCGCAGGAGTGCTTCCTGATGACCGCTGGCTTCTATTTATACGCCCCAGCACCAGGCTTGCTCGAGAATGCAGCATTACATATCTGTGACACCATGAGCTTCTCAGTCATCTGGTGTCTGAAACCATTCTCTGTTCTTAGCATAAAGGGTCTCAGAATGATAGAATGTTAGAACTGATGTCAAAATCACAAAAGCTTCTCAAATCTTATGGATAGCAGTTGTTGCAACAATGTCCAATGTAGGAAATATTGGAATGGCCCAACATTTGTAAGCCCTTCTTAGTTTTAAAAAACCCTTCTGTAGAATCTCTCTCCCAGCTATCTACTTCTCTCCCTTTTTACTGTCATCTCTTGCTCTATCTCTCCAAAAGCCTCTTAATTTGTCTTCCTCCTTGTATGTCTAGGTCTCCCTAATCCATTCTCCAGAGCAGGCAAACCTTTTCTGTAAAGGTCCAGATAGTAAATATTTCAGGCTTTACATGCCATTCAATCTCTGTTTCAAACTACTAAATTCTGTAGTTGTAGCATAAAAACAGCCATACACAATACAATGAATGGGGGTGGCTGTGTCTCAATAAAACTTTATTTATGGATGCTGAAATTTAAATTCCATTAAATTTTAATGTTATGAAGTACTTTTCATTTGGTTTTAAAAACCAGTTTAAAAATGTTAAAACCATTCTTAGCTTGTGGATAGTACAAAAATAGGAGGTGGGTTGGATTTGGTCCCAGGGCCATAGTTTGCCCATCCTTACTATGGAATGATTTTTCAGAAACATTCTACAATTACTATTCTGGCTGCTGCTGCTGCGATGTCGTCTCCTGAGTGGGTGAGGGGTGCCAGGACTGAGCTCGGCTCCTTCTGGGATGCACTTAAACCTCACAGCAATTTTACCTGCAGCACTATTTGCCTCTTTATTGAGAGATAGGGAACCCGAGGAAATGGGAGAGCCAGGATTTGAACCTGAATTATCGGAGCTTGCTCTCTTATCTGCCTTGCTACATCACCTTGGAGAGAAGAATGCCAGTGACTTCCCACCATACCTGGAAGGTATTCCAGCATCCTTACCTTAGACCCTGGAGGCTCAGGATGTTTTCCTGCTCCCTCTGCACCTCCCTACTCCCTGCTTGCTGCTCCCCAGCCATTTTGGTTGTATGATTCCTTGCACTCTCCAGGTTTATTTCTGGCTTAGGATTTTGATACCATCTACCTGGAATGCTCCTCCCTTCTCTCTTTGCCAGGCAAATGCCTGTTTGATTCTTTGGCTCTGAGCTTAAGTGTCACTGTCTCAGGCCTCAACCTCCTATTAAAAATCAGGCCTGGGGTCCTGGATGGTTAGCTCAATTGGTTAGAGTGCAGTGTCATAACACCAAAGTCAAGGGTTTGGATCCCCAGACTGGCCAGATGCCAGAAAAAGAAAAAAAATCAGGCCCCCACAGTATCTTCTCTCACAGAGCTGGTTCTCTCCTTCTGCAGCATTTATGACAACATGTGACTGTATAGTTATTCATTGATTTGGTGAATGTCATCTTCCCCACTCACCTGTGACCCCATGCTGCACAATGGAGAGCATGTCTACTGGATCCATGCTGTTAACACACACATCTGGCCCAGAGCAAGTGCTCAGCAAGCCTCTGGAGCGTGAGCAAATGGGCACATTCTGTCTCTTAATACTCTCAACTGCCCTGAGAAGTAGTTATCACTGTTTTCTCCCCTATAATTGAGGAAACTTGGACTCAGAAACATCAGTGGGTTTTCCAAGGTGTCAGAAACAATAATCAAATTCAAGATCTCTGATGCTGTTTCCAGTGTCTTCATTAATATTCCATGAACATTCCCTCATGGTTATTTGTGTGTGTGTGTGTGTGTGTGTGTGTGTGTGTGTGTGTGTGCATGTGTGTAAAATTATTTTGGCATAGGTGCCCAAATTCAGAAGGTGCATAATGGGACAGAGCAAAAAGTCCCTGTCCCACATTTGTCTCCTAGCCACTGGGTCCCTTTCTGAAAGCAACCGGCAGTGCCAGTTTCATATATATCCTTCTAGAGGTCATCTATGCATATACAAGAAAAAAATTTGTTCTCCTTTGCCTATTGGATACAAATGGCAGCATGACATACACACTGACATACGTTCCTTACTTAGCTGTGTGTCGTAGAGATCCATATCCCACTTATCTCTTCCATATCTCCACAGCTTCCTTTTTATTTATTTTTTTTATGGTTGCAGAGTATTTCAACACATGCATATTCCATTATTATTAAATCACTCCCCACTAAGAGACATCTGGATGGCTTCCAAATTTTTTGCCATTACAAACCATGAGTAACTTTGTACATATGTCAATTCACACGTGTGCAAGTACATCTGAAGGATAAAATTCTAGAAGCAGAACTGCTGATAGTAAGGGTATGCTGCAACATTTTTTAAAAGTCTGTCTTTTTAGAAAGCATGTCTTAGAAGCTGGAGTTGACATGCTGTTTCTAAGATTCATAGTGATCATGAGAGTCGGACCATGGTAATGCCAGGTCAGTGTCTAGAGAGAAGTTGGTGGTGGAGAGTCCCTTTCTAGGGGATCTGAGAATTAACCAAATGCATTCTTCCCCCCGATATCTTCCCCTCCATTCTGCCTCTTCAATACTCTCACTCTATGGATTAAATCTTTGCAAGGCAGGAAACATCATATGGTAAAATCAGACCGGTCTCCAAGATAAAACATATCACAAATTAGGTACCAGTTCTGCATTTTATAAGCTGTGTGACCAAGGAAAAGTTACATAACCTTTCTGAGCCTCGGTAGCTTCACCTGTAAAATGGGGCTAATAATTCCTCTCAACTCACAAGGCAGTTCTGAGCATTAAATAAACCAATCTGTGGATCATGGTCACTGCACAATACATATTAGCTATTATTATTACCAACTTTGAGGTCATAAAACCCAAATGGCAAATGCTGAGGGGACACAGAAAGGTAAAAGTATAATGTGAGTCAGGGAGGGAGAAGAAGATACAGCAGGACAGTGAGGGTTCCAGCAGACTAGGGGTCAGTTTGAGGCCACAGGGTGCCAGGGCCAGGGGCAAGAGGGTGACAAAATAACTCAGAGATAGCCTTTGTCTGTTTCCCAGCTTAGCCAGGGCCAGCTTGGTCAACAGTTAAATGAATGGCATGGAAGGCCTTCCCTTCCCTTCCATGTAGCACCGAAAAACACTCTCTGAAAGAGACAGCTCCTCAGGTTGTCTTCGCTGGAAGGGCTGTGGAGAGCGTGGCCAGCAGTTGACTCACCTTCTGCTGTGGAGAGGCTCTTTGACATCTCCTGGGAACCCTGTCTTTGCCACTGCCGCTGCTGCTGTTCCCCCCCCCCCCCGTAGTAGCCCCTAGTGTATGGAGTGCCAGACACTGTGCTAAGAAATCAACATCATTTTCTCTTCCCAGCAACACCACTAGAGAGATATTACTATTTTACAGATGAGGAAACTGAGGCTCAAAGAACTTAACTGTTTAAGGTCACACAATGAGTAAGTGGTAGAACTGGCATTTGAACCAGGTCTCTGTGAGCTCCAGATCTGTGCCTTAACCCACTACCCCACAATGTGTGTCACCATCCCCACTGTCCCCACCACCATTTCCATCATCAGCACCTCCGTCAGTGCGGTCACCACCACTAGTACCACTATCATCACCATTAGCATGACCATCCTTACCATCAATTTCACAAAAACCACATTTACACATATCATCTCTTTTAATATTCACAACGTGATAATATGATCACAGCATCCCCATTTTGTTGATGGATTAAATGAGTTACTATGTGCAAGTGTTTAAAGCAGTAAGTAACTGGCACATACTGGGCTCTGAATGAGTCTTTGTTTATTATTATTATTATTATTATTATTGTTATTATTGTTATTATTATTATTATTATTGACTCAACACTACCCTGTCCAGACCCACCTGTGAAGTCACTGTGGCTCTAATCTGGGTCAAATCTCCTCCCTGAAGTGCTAAGGCAAGGAGGAGCATGAACCCTGCATATCTCCCAGTCGCCCTGCTGTAATGTGACCCACACGGCCTCTGGCTCCCAGGCTGCTGACGAGGTGCTTGGGAGTTGGCCTTAATGACTCTGCACTCCGTACTAACATCCCAGCGAGCAGCCTTCCTGTCTGCTTAAGAAGGCTTTGCACGGGACCCTAAATGAATCTATGAA
This sequence comes from Cynocephalus volans, assembly GCF_027409185.1. NCBI lineage: Eukaryota > Metazoa > Chordata > Mammalia > Dermoptera > Cynocephalidae > Cynocephalus > Cynocephalus volans. The sequence goes on along the minus strand of NC_084474.1, from coordinate 76,759,388 downwards.
GGTGGAGCCCCATAAAGTCCTGCTCCCTGCTGCTGTCTTGGGCAGGTTTCCTGTTTGCAGCCAGTTCCCTTTTGGGTTGTTGCTGTTGTACCTGAGGTGCCACAGTCCTCTTTCTGGGGTGCATGGCATCACCTACCTGGGGCTTCTCTTCCCTCATCAGTGCCTTTCTCCAAGACCATTCCCCTCTCCTTCGGGCCATCCACACTGGACCCACCCCATCCCTGCTCTTCTTGGAATTTTATTTTTTATAAATGAGACCTGAGGCTTGTATTTCAGTGATACTTTTGTCTCACTTGCTAAAGCCCAGATTTTTCAGAACTTGCTATGTTCCTGACTGGAAAACCTGGAAAACTTGGTTTTGAGTGTCTGATACCACACAGCTGCAGAGGAGGTGTGTGCACCTGTGCGTGTGCGTATGTGTGTATGTGTGTGCGAAGAAGCCAGGGTAAACCCCAGGTCTGGCTGGGGTTTAGATCCTTCCATGAACATCTACTGCCTTCTGGGGGTAACCCCAGCCCTGGAGTTCATGTGCTGCTGCCTGGTTGCTCAGATAGGCTGTGTGCCTCACCTACCAAAGCCAACAACTCTTCTGATGTAAAGCCACGTGGAGGTAGCCCTGAGACCCCACCTCTGGGTTTTTCAGATGCCTGAGCACGCAGTCCTTAAAGAACATGTTGGAAAGACATGTGCACAAAAGGCAGACATTAAAAGCAAGGTGTATGTATGTGTGGGGCATGGAGGAGGGAGCGTGTGCTCACTGCCTGGCTTTATGCTATTGGGCACACAGCATGTGTGTGTCACACCCAAGTGACCACATGTATGGAATGTATTCAATAGGCAAGAGGTTTAAAGCTGGGCAGGCCTGGAGTCTAGTTCTGCCCCCCTACTCTCCCACCTTCCACATTATTATCTGTGTGTGGGAAACAGCATAAGGGTATCAAGAGCTAGTTTGCCTGGGTTCAAACCCTGTCTGCATTGCTTATTATCAATGAGATCTTAGGCAAATTGTTTGATGTTCCTAAGCCTCAGTTTCCTCACTTGTAAAATGGGTGTGATAATTATACTGCTCTATATGGCCGTGTGAAGATCCAATGAGATGAATGCACATCAAGTACTTATCTCAGGGCCTGCAGGATAAACCTGAGGATAAACCTGAATGAATCGTAGCTGCTGGTTTCTAAGCACATCTTATTAGACCCCTAATTGTTCTTAGTCCCTGTCTTTCTTCTGTAACCGTGTCTGAAGAGGGAGGCTGAGAAGCCTCTGACCCACTCAACTTCACCTTGCCGCTCCATTGGTCTGATCCCAGGTTATCTCAATTTGCCCTTCAGAGTCACATAAACAGAAAACAAAATCCTTGGTGATATTTGCTGAGACTCATAGTCGAGATGTCAGCCACGTCTCTGCTGTCCTCCTCCCTTTCATGGCTTCAGAATTTCTTTTTTTTTTTTGAGTTTTTTTTTTTTTTTTTAAGTTTTATTTTGTCGATATACATTGTGGCTGATTATTGCTCCCCATCACCAAAACCTCCCTCCCTTCTCCTTCCCCCCCTCCCCCCCAACAATGTCCTTTCTGTTTGCTTGTCGTATCAACTTCAAGTAGTTGTGGTTGTTATATCTTCTTCCCCCCCCCGGTTTTTTTTTTTTTGTGTGTGTGTGTGTGTGTGTGTGAATTTATATATTAATTTTTAGCTCCCACCAATCAGTGAGAACATGTGGTATTTCTCTTTCTGTGCCTGACTTGTTTCACTTAATATAATTCTCTCAAGGTCCATCCATGTTGTTGCAAATGGCAGTATTTCATTCGTTTTTATAGCTGAGTAGTATTCCATTGTGTAGATGTACCACATTTTCCGTATCCACTCATCTGATGATGGACATTTGGGCTGGTTCCAACTCTTGGCTATTGTAAAGAGTACTGCGATGAACATTGGGGAAGAGGTATACCTTCGACTTGATTTCCATTCCTCTGGGTATATTCCCAACAGTGGGATAGCTGGGTCGTATGGTAGATCTATCTGCAATTGTTTGAGGAACCTCCATACCATTTTCCATAGAGGCTGCACCATTTTGCAGTCCCACCAACAATGTATGAGAGTTCCTTTTTCTCTGCAACCTCGCCAGCATTTATCGTTCAGAGTCTTTTGGATTTTAGCCATCCTAACTGGGGTTAGATGGTATCTCAATGTGGTTTTGATTTGCATTTCCCGGATGCTGAGTGATGTTGAGCATTTTTTCATATGTCTGTTGGCCATTTGTATATCTTCCTTAGAGAAATGCCTACTTACCTCTTTTGCCCATTTTTTAATTGGGTTGCTTGTTTTCTTCTTGTAAAGTTGTTTGAGTTCCTTATATATTCTGGATATTAATTCTTTGTCAGATGTATATTTTGCAAATATTTTCTCCCACTCTGTTGGTTGTCTTTTAACTCTGTTAATTGTTTCTTTTGCTGTGCAGAAGCTTTTTAGTTTGATATAATCCCATTTGTTTATTTTTCCTTTGGTTGCCCGTGCTTTTGGGGTCGTATTCATGAAGTCTGTGCCCAGTCCTATTTCCTGAAGTGTTTCTCCTATGTTTTCTTTAAGAAGTTTTATTGTTTCAGGGTGTATATTTAAATCCTTAATCCATTTTGAGTTGATTTTAGTATACGGTGAGAGGTATGGATCTAGTTTCATTCTCCTGCATATGGATATCCAGTTATCCCAGCACCATTTGCTGAAGAGGCAGTCCCTTCCCCAGTGAATAGGCTTGGTGCCTTTGTCAAAGATCAGATGGCAGTAAGTGTGTGGGTTGATTTCTGGATTCTCTATTCTATTCCATTGGTCAGTGTGTCTGTTTTTATGCCAGTACCATACTGTTTTGGTTATTATAGCTTTGTAGTATAGCTTAAAGTCAGGTAGCGTTATGCCTCCAGCTTTATTTTTTTTGCTCAGCATTGCTTTGGCTATGCGTGGTCTTTTATTGTTCCATATAAATGTCTGGATAGTTTTTTCCATTTCTGAGAAAAATGTCTTTGGAATTTTGATGGGGATTGCATTGAATTTGTATATCACTTTGGGTAGTATGGACATTTTCACTATGTTGATTCTTCCAATCCAAGAGCATGGGATATCTTTCCATCTTCTTGTATCCTCTCTAATTTCTTTCAGCAGTGGTTTGTAGTTCTCATTATAGAGATTTTTCACCTCCTTAGTTAACTCAATTCCTAAGTATTTTATTTTTTTGGTGGCTATTGTAAATGGGCCGGCTTTCTTGATTTCTCGTTCTGCATGTTCACTATTGGAGAAAAGAAATGCTACTGATTTTTGTGTGTTGATTTTGTATCCTGCTACTGTGCTGAAATCATTTATCAATTCCAACAGTTTTTTTGTAGAGGTTTTAGGCTGTTCGATACATAGGATCATGTCATCTGCAAACAGGGACAGTTTGACTTCATCTTCAGAATTTCTGATCTAGTAACTTGGGCTGGTAACCTCAAATTTTGCTATGAGTAGACTTTGCAAGCTTTTCCTAGCTGAGGCCTTGCTGGAGACATTCATGGGCCAGGATAGGTCTTCTCTTCTCTAATGAAAGGTGGATGCCATTTACCTAAAGGATGTGGAGAAAGAGACCTTGTGGCTGGGTTTCCCGAGTCTATTCTGTATTCAACAGTTGCTGAGGACCTCGGCCATCCCATGGTGGTCTCGGTTTAACATAGCATGCCTGATGCTTCTGCAGTCCACAGGCGGGGGCTGGTGGGTTTACCTCCAAGGAAGGAAGGGAATGATGGAAGAAACTGACAGACTCCTTGCTCCCTGACAGTAAGGGTGGATGGAACGCAGAGGAGACTAGATGCTGCTCTCCAAGGGGCGAATTTCCTGGGTCTACTCCCATAGCCATGGGGTTGGGACTGTGATCAGTTGGCTTCACCTGGCTCAGGTGACCCTGTAATTGACATGTTTGGCCTCCTCATCCCATGAGAGGCAGCTAGCATGGTGGTATGACACAGATTCAGAGTCAGGGTAACCTGGGCCTGAATCCTTGCCCTAGCTCTTGTCCATGTGACATTGGGCAAGTTACTTAACCTGAGTCTCCGTCTTCTCATATGCAAAATGGGGGTAATCATATCCACTTCATAAGTTGGTGGAAGACTGAAGTGAAATGACGTGTGAAAGGTGATGGAGTTTGGATGTGTTGTCCCCTCCAAAACTCATGCGGAAATTTGATCCCCAATGTGGCAGTGTTGGAAACTGATTGAGTCATGGGGGCGGATCCCTCATGAATGGATTAATGCTCTCCCTGGGGGAGGGGGGATTAATGAGTGAGTTCTCACTCTATTAGTTCCCACGAGAGCTCGTTGCTTAAAAAGACCCTGGCACTTTCTCTTTCTCTCTATTGCTTCCTCTCTCGCCATGTGATCTGCTTGTACCCACCAGTTGCCTGCTGCTTTTCCGCCATGAGTAGAAGCAGCCTGAGGCCCGTGCCAGATGCAGCTGTCCCAGAATCGTAAGCCAAATAAACCTCTGTTCTTTATAAATTATCCAGTCTCAGGTATTTCTGCTATAGCAACAGAAAATGGACTAAAACAAATAGTGCATACATATAACATCCAATAAATGGAAGTAGTTGTTAAGATATTGAAATGGTGCTTTTAACTTGCAGCATCAAAAAGAAAATAAACTGAGTAGTTGAGAATGACAAAAGTCACAGTATGGAGTAAACTAAGAGCAGTTTACCAAACCATGTATCTACAGTTATACTATGATGTGGGTCTGGAGTTAACCATTAATTATCTTTCCTGAACACTGATGAAACTCATAGACAGAGGATGTCCTGGTTCTCCTTCCTGGTCTCCTTTGCTATCTTTGAGCTGGTTCCAGGTCATCCACTGATCCATTTCCACATGCTACATCTCTCCCTGCTGATTCATGCCACAACAGTTACTTTCTTGCATCAGAGTTAAAAAAAAAAAAAAAAAAGAGTTACAGAGAATTCTTGGCTTCTCTGTCTTGTAATTCCAAACTTCAAAGAATAGGGTCTTCCCCAACACCAGGTCTGCAGCAACAGTGATCTATGTTTCTATTAGCAACTGCACAGATCCAAGCAAATGCTGGCTGCATAAATCTCAGTTATGCAACATCCCTGCTCCAGTGCTCAGTGGATGCTGCTGGAGCTCTTTTTACTTTTTCTTTCTTTAAAAACCTTTTAATATTGAAATAGTTACAGATGCACAGGAAGTTGCAAAGATAGTACAGAGAGGACCCGTGTACCCTTCACCCTGTTTCCCCCAATGATTACAGCTTACCTCCTATTGTACATTAAAACTAGGAAACTGACATTGGTACAACGTGTGCGTATTGTTCTATGTCATTTATCACATATGTAGACTTGTGTAACCACCACCACAATCAAGATATGGAACTATCTCATCACCACGATGATCTCCCCCTTGCTACCCCTTTATAATCACACCGCACCCCCCCGCCCCCACCTAACCCTTGGCAACGACTAATTTGTTCTCCAAACTAAGATACTTTTGAGAGCAAAAGGGAATGCCATCAGCTATCAGTTATTATGCTGGGACAACAGGTGTAAACTGGGATGTTTGGTCTCCTAATTAAATGTTTTATTTCTGAATGGTGGTGGTGGTGCTGTGAGTGTGGTCGGGGAGGGGGTGGGGAGTGAAGCTCTTTATAAAGCTCTTTAGCAGTCCTAGGGCAAAATATATTGCCAGAGCTGCCTGAGAGGTTTCCCCCTTTGGTCTGTGGGAGTTTCCTTTGTCCTGCTATGTAGTGTGTGTCCCCCAAACCTAATCAATCTATACTCACTCTCACTTGCACTAGGACAGAGCAGCTTCTGCCCCCCATGTAGCTGGAGTACAAGTTTAGGAATGATTCCTTGTTTTGTATCTACCCCAACCCACTGTTCTCCCCCCTCCACTCCCATATTGCCCTGGAATTGCAAATCACACAAGTCACCACTGACTCATCATTGCTACATCCTGCCCTTGAAAGGTTGGAGTTTTCCAGAGTCTTGGCCCAAGCTCCCCTCTCACCCTGCACACTCTTGCGGGGCCATCTCACCCGTGCTGTGTCTTTAATAATCACCTGGGTGATCCCATCCATGTTGGTTCGTTTCTCAGGTTGTTATTTCCCTCACTGACCAGGCCTTCCATGGATGGGGCTTAGCACTTCCACACTTCCCAGTGGCATTTCTTCTATCGTCTATACATTCTGGAATCTAGTTCAAAATGGTTTTTCACCATTTTCTCCCTTAACTTACTTCCCCTATCTTACTCCAAGTTAAGTATGTGTCTAGTCTGTATTTCGTATATGTAAAGGCCAGTGCACCAATAATCATCTGTTCAATAAATCCTGCAGGATTATTTTAACTTCTCAGCATAATCAAATAATACATACTCTTTGATTTGCTTTTATTTTGCATTTTTAATTGGTAATAGACACAAGCAGGTGCACCATGTTTTTTTTTCTAGAGAAGATGTTTCCTGTCACTCTCAAGGTGACTTCTTTCTGTTTGTAGTTTCCCCACTTGTGTTTCTTCTCAGTTTCCCTTTTTGTCTTATTTTTATTTCTATTGGCTGATATTTTTCTGTGGTTTTCCAAGAGGGGTGCCCCGAGACAGCAGGTGGCAATGATAAATATACCAGTGTAGGCACCATGTGACCTGAAGCCTTCTGTCCTTTGATGCCCAGCTCAGAAGCCATGTTCTTTGTGAAATCCTTTCTAGTTTCCCAATCAGAAATTCTTTTCAGTTCTTCTAGCATTCTTAAGCACTTCTTCTGAGCCCTGAATTCACCCTGCCTTGTGTCACAGGATACTCACATTCTGCTCTAGGAGTGTTAGACTAACAACTCCTTGAGTATGGAGATCATACTTTGTTTTTCTTGGAACCACCTCAGTAGAATGGTGCCTTGTATATGATAGATGCTTAGGAAAGGCTTATAAAAATTGTAGCTGCGTAATCTTAGGCAAGTCACTTTCCCTTTCTGGTCATCCTTGATTTCCTTACCTGTAAAATGAGGAGATGCACAGGATTAGACAAGATGATCTTTAAGATTCCTTTAGACTCAAGAATGCTTTAAAGAAAACAGGTGTCTCTATTGCTAGCTCTACTTCTCCTGCAATTCTCATCAGGAACCAGTTCATGTCCCCTCTAGCCTCTAGCCTAACCCCAGAGACAGTTGTAATCAGCCTTCTGTACTACTGACAATCTTCCCAGATTTTATTACCACACTGTCAAAAATAAAATTAAATACCTCCACCCCAGACAAATCAACCAACCAACGAAAGACTAGAAGGAAAAAACACTCAATGCATATGCACATACACCAGATGTGGGTAAACACACATCCCTTGTTTGCTGAAAAGGAAAGATTAGTTTATACTGGGAGAGCTGATGGATGAGGAACTAAGAAGAGAACCAAACACGTTAGTGAAACACGAGTGTGTATGTGTGTGTGCTTGTGTGTATATGCCTGCTTTCGATCCTCAACTCTTTCTATTTTTAATTTTTTTTATATAGAAAGCATTTTATGTTTATTATATAAATATATTAACACAGATGGTAAGGTAAATATTTTTTCTTTCAGAAAACAAGCATGGGTGTTGCTCTCTGAGTCCTTATATATCTGCAAATGCATTTAATTGCCAGGAGAGTTGAATATCAATTTGACTAATATAGAAGCCAATATTTAATATCTCCTTCTCACAAAAATTGTGCTGATGTTTTCCCATCACATAATGAAGGTGAACATTCATTCACTGACTATTTAGTAAGAGGCCACTCTGCATGGTGCTTTTCTGGGCACTGGGGTGCCATGCAACGGCAACAAGCCAGACACTGTCCCCTACCTCGTGGAGCTGATGGTCTAGTGTGAAAAAAAAGGGGCAGTCAACAGACAGACACATCGGATGTGATATGTGGGAGATCAAATAGAGCTGGGAAAGGGGCAGGGAGAGCTGGGTGGGTCTTGTAGATAGAGGGACCTGGAGAGTTGCAATCCTAGCTGGGCTCAGCTCTCTGGTTTCCTCCTTCTTCTGGGTCTTGGTCTTGTCCTCTTTGCTGTCCTGTTAGCTCTCCGATGCTTTAAAATAGATGTTCTGTAAATATTTTGTCCATCTTTCCTAGAAGTCCTATGAAGAGTTGGTCCAGTTTACCTCATCTGCTATTAGCACAAGCTAAGAGGAAATTTTCTTGATCCATCCTCCACATTTCTAGCCACTTCTGTCATATTTTCATTTTTTCACCTTTATGCACTATGTTCTGAAAGAATTCCTTAATTTGATCAACTAGAATGTTACATTTGCCTCTCTATTGTGTTTTTAAAAAATGTGTTATTGCCATGTTTTTTACTTCCAAGAATTCATTTACATGTTTTCCACAGCAATTTTGTGGATAGGCTGGTCTGCTGGATCTCCTATTTCTTGACCATATTGATATTTCTCCTGCTTTGGGAGACTTTTACAGAGCTGCTCCCTCTGCCTGGAAGGTTCTCCCCTCAACTCTTTTTAAATTCCTGTTTTAATCACATGCTGTTTTTCCCTTGCTTACTCTCTTTAGCTATTCTTTCCCCTTGGTCATTATTTATGCTTTAAACAGAACTGTATTGTTTAGGTACAAGATATTTTCTATTACGGTTTTAATGGAAGAAAAAAATGGCAAGTTAAAGTCATTTACATCTTATTGTTTAAAAAAGAAAGAAAGAAAGAAGGAAAAGAAGGAAAAGACATACCATCCCTTTAACAACATCCCACAGTCTTTCTAAAATAAAACTTTCTTCTTAATTATTCCTAATGGACATCTCAATCTGTTTCATACAAATGTAAAAGTGTTGATACTAATTAAGGAAAAGAAAAAAAAAACCAAGCAATTAGGAAGAATACTAGAATTTTTTCTTATATTTGTATAGGGCTTCACAGTTGAATATAGTCTACTAGGAATTATTTTATTTAATGATTAAAGCAACCTGTGGAGGAAGTGGGCGAAGTACTATAATCTCCATTTTATAGGTGAAAAATCTGAAGCTCAGAGAGATTAGGTAACTTGCACAAAGTCACACACTTAGAAAATGTCTGAGTTGTTATATGGATCGAATGAGTTAAAATATGAAGGACACGAAGAAAAGTACCCAGCTCAATAATTATTGGCTACAATTTAGATTAATGGATATGTGTTATTTTCTTTCACTGCCATAACAAGTTACCACAAACTTAGTGTTTTAAAATTATACAAATTTATTATATTACAGTTATGTAGGTGTCTGACATGGGTCTCAATGGGCTGAAATCAAGTTGTTGACAGGGCCACATACCTTTCTGTAGGCTCTAGGGGAGAATCTTTTATTGTTGTTCAGCCTTTTCTGACTTCCAGGGGCTATCCACACTTCTTGGCTCAGGGGGCTTACTCCATCGTCAAAGCCAGCAATGTTGTGTCTTTGTCCATTCCTCCATAGTCACAGTTACTCTGACTACGGCCAGGAAAGTTTCTCCAGATTTTAAGAATCTGTGTGATTTGATTGGGCTCACCTGGATAATACAGGATAATCTCCCCATCTCAATGTCTTTAACTCGATCAAATCTGCAATAAGGTAACATATTCACAAGTTCCAGGAAGGAGGATGTGGATATTTAGGGGCCCGTTATTTTGCCTACCATAGTATACACACATAATAAATGATTTAACATTGCCCACTGTGATATTTATTTTTATCTGTCAACTTGACTGGGATACAGGGTGCCCAGATATTTGGCAAAGCATTATTCTGGAGGTATCTGCGAGGTTTTTTTTTGATGAGTTTATCATTTAAAAAAGCAGACTGAGTAAAGCAGGTTGCCTTTTCTAAAGTGGATGGGCCTCATCCAATCAGTTGAAGGCCTGAATAGAACAAAAAGCTGTCCATCATCCAAGTAAGAAAGAATTACTCCTGTCTGTCTGCTTGAGCTGTGACTTTGGTTTTCTTCTGTCCTTTTACTGGATCTTACATCATCAGCTCTCCTGGGACTCCAGCTTGCCAAATGCAGATCTTGGGACTTCTCAGCTTACATAGTCAAGTGAGCCAATTCCATGTATTTTCTGTTTTTCTGGGGAACCCTGACTAATATACTCACAGATACCACAGTAATATCCTCAAAGTCATTTTTTAAAAACAAGAACAGCAACAACAACAACAAAAACAAAAGAAAAGCCTGTAAATGAAAGTTTTAGGAGGCCTTGTTCAGTGCCAGGGGCTGGGTGTAAAAAGGTGAACAACCCAGACTTGGTCCTTGTCCTTGAGGAGAAGATCATAGTCTAGTGGACAAGCAGCCATTGAACAAGTGAACATGAACAGATCTGGAATTACAGGCTATGATGTGCAGAACGAAGGAAGTCAGTGAGGTTTGTTAGGGAGAAAACTAGGGGGACTGACTTTAGAGTGGGAGGTCTGAGGTTACAGCGCATATCATGAAATCTATTTATTTGGGTTGGCCTACATATCAAAAAAGTGAAATGAAATAAAATAGAAAATCTTAAAGCATAATGGATGTAGTAAAGGTAAGTTGTGTGTTTTGGAGACTTTGTTCCCATGACACCCATACACCCACATCTGTGTGTGGATCACGATGCTGCTGACTTAATGGCAACTCTGCAGTCCAGGCTCATGCAGCCTCCACTGGTCTGGAGCTGCACCCTCGGGAACGTGCAGCCTCTCTGGAGATGTGCCAGGGAAGAGGATTCTGGAGGGGCTAGCAGGGGCAACTGAATGCTTGGTCATGAGAGCTGGATCCTGGTGTACCTTAGTGTCTGCCACACACTTGGTCACTTTGTCACATAGGTCCCAAAGCAGTGCTATGTGGGCCCCCATGCCTCAGAAAATCCCCCATCAAGGAAGTCTTTTCAGCTCCTCTTGAAGTGCCTCTTGAAGTGCCTCTCTCCTTAAGGATTAGATAAGACTCCAGGGGCCAGATTCCACCTCCTCCATTCCACTTCCTGGTCATGTGTGTAATGTGAAAACAAAACCCCACCTTCTGTTTTAGTCACGAAACCTCTGAACTGGAGGTCCATTGGAAAAGAGTAAAAGGATGATCGAGCACAGAGAAAACCTGGCTAGGGCTGGATTACATGGATATGTTTTATGATTTGATGCCAGCCAGCTGGGTGGCTCAGAGATGGAGATGGTGGAATCACAAATCTCTAAGGTTAGTGATTAGCAAGGCATGCATTTTAAGGGGGCTGGGAGGACACTATTAAAATGGCTGGGACACAGGCAATAGAGCGAATGACTAGGACAAGTTCGAGGGACTGGGGTCCACAGGATCTTACACCTACGTAGGCAGGGGTTTATTGACTCTTTCCAGTGATCTTGTATGATGGGTAATATTATCCCCAAATAACAGTGGAGAAAGCTGAGGCTCAGAGAGGTTTCGTGATTTGCTGCTCATAAAGCTTGTGAGGGACAGCAGTAGGACAAGGACCCAAGTTTGTTTAACACTGAGAATAATGTCCTTTAAACAGAGGGAGAAAAGCAAAGTCATATGAGAACAACATAAGCCAAAGAGGCCATGTACCCATCTAGGTAGCCATTGTAGTCCTCCACTTTCCCAGCCTAGCCCTAGGGAAGCCTGGTGCTCCCCATCCAAAGCCTCTGGAGAATGGCATTTGGAGGTATAATAATGTCTTCCTTCATGTGGTCCTGTGAGCCAGCATGACAGGTAAAGGTTGTGGCTGCAGCAAGGGATTTCCCATCTGTTGATATTCACAGTCTTCAGCCAACCACTCCAAAATTTAAATGCATTTTTAATAAGCTGACTCTCTTTGTTGCACAAAGCAATTTAATTCACTGATAATTATGCAGATCCACCTTTTGCTCTCAGGATACCAGTTTCACTCATGGTGTCCTCGATTTGGCATATTGAAAACCCTTACATCTGTCTCAGGCATTTGCATTCCCAGAGATGTGATCACTATTTTGTGAAATGTCAAGAATTCAGAGTCCTGCAAAAGTATCACCTTTCCACTAGGGCTGGCAGATAAAATACAGCATGCCCAATTAAATGTGAATTTCATATAAACGATGAAGAATTTTTTAGTTTAAGTATGTCCAAAATATTGCATAGAACGTACTTTTACTAATTTTTTTTTTTTTTTGCCAAATATTGAAATGTAATTGGACATCTTGTGCTTTTTATTTTCTGAGCCTGACAGCCCTACTTTCCACACTGAATGAAGGTTTGTAATTGGTCACAGATTTTAGCTGAATCTTTAGATCTAGGACAGAAGGAATCTTGAGGATATATTCCTTTTCCTCCTGAAAATTTGGGGAGTGTAGTCCAGCTTACAATGACTTTCTTTTTTGATAGGTGCCCAAAGCAGCCATGTTTATCCCGTGAGATCCAGACTCTCAGCAACTGTTGATTGGCTGGGATTAAACACGCGAGTCATTGGGCCAATCAGATATATTCCTAAGAACTGGGATTCAAAGAGAGTGAGCCTGTTAGTCTTTGCAAGTGGTTGAAACTGAGATGATGATCTGTGAGACACTTCACTGTCTCTTCCACAAATTCCCCCTTTTTCACTGAGCTAGACTGAGTTGATTTTTGTTACTTGAAACCAAAGAAGACTCACTTGAGAAAGGGTGCTAAGCCAAGATGGTGTTTAGCAGAGGCATGAAGGAATCCTCTCCTGGGACTGCTGTGCCCATGTCTTCCCCCTCCACCCAAACCCTACTCATTCTTCAAGATCGGATTAAGTCTCATCTTATCCACGAAGCCCTTGTTAATGGTCCAGCACATTTTACAAAACTGACTGATTTTCTGGTTACCAAGGGCTTTCTCAGGTGAAATTTGAGCACATGGAATTCCTCCCGAAGATCAGGGTTTTAGTGGAAACCAAAGGAGACAATTCTTTTCCAAATGTTCATATTTCTCCTCTTAAAATCTCTGTCTGCAGCCACTCCTTTCCTTACCAAAGGCTCCCTCCAGCCGCACCCTCTATGAGGCAAGACAAAGAACATCGCATTAGGATGCAGGGCGTCACCCTCCTGGACTGACGCCCGCTCTTGCCCCATGCTGTGGATGTTTCACTTGGGTGCAGCCTTGCTGGTGCCGCCTGCTTTGGGTCTGTGTTGCTTCTGAGTGGGCAAACAGTCTCCTAACTCATGCCTTATCTCTAGCCTTTCCTCACTGTAACATCCTCCATACACTACTACAGATCAAGTCTCTAACTTAACAGCACTAACACACAAAGGAATGATAGTCTTAATCTATACAGAGTTTGTACAGATTAATAAGAAAATCACTATGACCCCAGTAGTCCAGACTGTGCCACTCCTGGAAGGAGCCACACAGAGTTATGTCTCTTTCCTTTGCCCATACTGTTCTCTATGCCTGGAATCCCCTTCCCTTGCTTCTCTCCTATTCACTCTTCAAGATGCAGCACAATGTCACTTCCTCTGTGAAGCCTTCCCAGTCTCTCTCCCAGTCCCCTCTGTCACAATTGAATGTGTTTTCCCCTTCTCTGTGCACCTCCCACCCCTGCACTCTGTACCTTCTCGAGTTACAGTATTTATCACATCATATTTTACCTGTGATTTACTCTTGTTTGCTTATCCATCTGCTTCCTCCCAAGCAAGACTTCAAGCCCCTCAAGGTAAGGATGGTGTCTTCCTTCCTTCCTATTCAGCGCCTAACACAACGCCTGGCACACAGCAGGTATTCACAATTAAGGGCTGCTCAGGACAGAGTGAATTCTCCCACTCATTCCTGCTACACCAGTGGTTCTTGGCCAAGTCCTACATAAGAAACAGTGGTCAAATGCAGAACAAAGTACAAGCTTGCATAATGATTTGCAAGTACCATAAAACCTCCAAATGAAGTCTTCTCTGATAAAAGCTAGATAGAAGAATGGGGCTTCAGGTCAAGAGAAGAAAATGGGGCCTCTTTCTTTGCCCTATTCTCTCAAGTCTGGAATGGCTGGGCCTGCAGAGCCATCTCTAAGTCCACTGAGCCAGCCAGGCTGTGTGGGCAAAGATGGCCAATTTGCATGACATATGCAGTCATGGGCAGAGAATCAGGCACAGAGCAGGAACTGCCTATGACAGAGGGCTTGGGAGGAGGGCTGTGTGCTGCAGGAAGTGAAGGGGTGCGGTAGCTCCACCTGCCACTGAAACATGGTCCAGGGATCATCCCAGGCTCTGGTCAGTTACAGGAGCTTCTCTCCCTCTCGTGGGGGAAAGCTACCGAGGGAGAGAGTAGATAGAGGCACTGCAGGTGATGGAAGGGATGAAAGTTCCTCTAACTCTATTTCGAGAGAGAAAAACTAGAGAAGGGCAGAAGGCCCTCGTCCCTTAAAAGCAGAAAGCATTTTTTCAGTGAATGTAACGATCCTGCATGCAATCTCCTCCTTTCCTTACCCATATCCTGTATCCCTCCTCCAAGAAAAGTCAGAGAACACAAAATGAGAGCTCAAAAAGAACCTAAAAATCAGAGATTAGAAAGTCTAGTATAAATACTGCCTTGTTTTCTATTCAAATCTACTGGTAACTTCATTGGATCAATTCATTTTAATCAGTCTTCAAGCAACATAAACAAGCAGGTAGCCCTAATTTCCGTGATTAAAATTTGGAGATTGAGAAATTCACTGAGAAAAACATTTAATTTCCTTTTCTGGTTGTGGGCTGTATCTTCTCATTGGAAGAGCCCGTGTGTTTTCAGAGATGCACGTGTCCCAGGTGGGCTACTTTGGGACTGGAGGCGAGCCAAGCTCCCGGAGTCGCTTGATCTCAGGATCTTTCCTACTAGAGAAAAATCAGAACCCATTTGGACAGGCAGCGAGTTGCATGATGCTCAGCCTTCTGTCACCTCTCTGGGTTGACTGCCTGGGTCCTGTCAGGACATCCACAACACATGAACACTGTAGAAAAATTTGAAACTACAGATAAGGGAAAAAAAATTGAAATGCAATTCAACCACTCAGTTATTACCATCGTCATCAGTTTTAGTCATTATCTTCCCAGGTATTCGTGTGTGTGTGTTTATGTATTACACTAAGCTCTTATCCAAACTTTTATTAGGTTATATCATACATATTGGTTTTTTGTGTGTATGTACCTGCTTTTGAAAATGACTTCACATATAGTACACATACCTGTGTTTCCTATAATGTTAAATATTGTACAGAATCATTTTCAGTGGCTGCTATTCCATTGTGGGGATGAACCATGGTTTAATTATCTACTTTCCTGTTGGACGTCTAGAGTGTGTCCAATTTTTCACTATTAAAAACAATTGTGGAGATTTTATGTTGTTCCCTTTGATTTGTGTTACTATTAAATTCTATTTTTGTTAAATTAAAAATTGTGGAGATGAAAATTCCTTTAGCCATATTTTTGTGTGCATCTATGACTATTGGAATATATGACAATTGGACTTTGAAGTGGAATTGCTAAGTCAAAAAGCTTGCAAACTTTGAGGGTTTTTGATGGATTCGTGACAGGTAATTGACATAGGTTGTGTGGGATTCTCTTCATCAGGGCTCCATTTCTCTGAAATACGCCATGACTGGGCAGTTCTGGGTCTTCAGCATGTCATTGTCTAATCGATAAGTGAGGCACTTTCTTAAGGGGGCCCCAGAGGCACTGAGCTTCAGTTGCCCACAAGACGACTGACTCTCATTAACACGCCCTTTCTCGGCTCCCTCCTCTTGTCTCACCACTTGCACTTCCTCATTCATCTTCCTGGGGCCACTTCCCTAATTACTTGCATTCAGGTGCTCGTCACAGAGTCTGATTTTGATGGAACCCACCCTAGGCGTAGGGAACTCACACTAAGACATATGGGAACTGGAGGGAGGGTCCATTCTGTGGGGATGATCAGTGGTGGTAGCAGCAGGAGCTGTGGTTAAAGTAATAGTGATAATAATATTAAAATATAGTAAGAGTGTCATTGCTTATTGTGGGCTAACTGTGTGCCAGGCACTGTGGTAAGCTCATCACAGGCATTGGACCCCTCTACCCTCACAATCCCGTGTGGTAGCTGCTATTTATTATTATCCCATTTGATAGATGAGGAAACCAAAGCTTGAGATGGGTAAGGAACTTGCCCTAGACGTGTGGTAGGTGGAAGAGCTGGGATTGAACTCTGACTGCAGGATCTGTATGTACCCTTAGAGAAGGACACATTTGGGCTGATGCTTGAAGTGAGTGTGTGGGGGGGTCTGTCAGGTGGACGAGGGAAGGGGGCAGGCTGATGGAGGGGCAGGAGCAAAGGCATGTTGGGCACAGTGGGTCCTGCAGAGGGGCTTGGAGGGGAAGTGTGATAAGTTGGGAAGGGTCTAGACAGAAAAGAGAAACGAAGCTGAAGTATTTGGCTGGGGCCAAGCTGTGACGGACTTTGTTCACCCTGCTAAGACCTTTGGGCTTGGAGATATTGGATGTTGCTCTGCTTAGCACAGAAATGACATGCTCGGACCCGAGGCAGAGTGGAGAATGGATAGTAACGGGAGAGGTGGCAGGGAATCCAATTACGAAGTGATTGCCATGTGATCTGCCTCTTTCCTAACTACCCCACTGCCACTACCCCTGCCTCTTTCCTAACTAACCCCATGGAGATGGGTCTGGGCTGGCCGGCCAGTGAGCTGAGCGGCTCCGCTGGGATTATTTTCCATGAACTGGCTGTTCTTCGTGCAGATGAGCTGGATTTGCAAAGCAGCCCACAGACTGTCCTAATCTATAAATAAACCAGAACTGTCTCCACCCCTCCCCCACTACTCCAGGTGCAGCCTTTTCTAGGATCCAGATGACCAGAGAGATGGTGTGAAGCCTCTGCAGGGGTCGGGCAGGGTGGGGAGGCGGGAGGGGGTTGGATGGACCCTGAGGGAGGCTGGTGGTAGTGTTGTGAGGGTCTGAGCTGGACAGGACCTAAGAGAGAAGACCTAATGACATGGGGAAACTGAGGTCTAGAGATGAGAGACTGGGTCTCCTGACTCCTTTCAGCTACATGGTCTCACCTGAGGCCCTCTGGTTTGCTATTCCTGTTACCTAAAAATGTTCTTCCCCCGAGGAGTCACTTGAACACTCCCCACTTCCTTCAAATCTTTGCTTAAAATCTCACCTTCTCAATGAGACCTACTGTGACCACCCATTTAACATTGCAAACTGCTTCTCCCTGACCCTTCTTTCTTGCCAGAGCATTTATTGCCTTCTAGTACACAGTGGAATTAACTTGCTGCTTCTATCTCGCCCCCTTTGCCCCCATGTTAGCTCCTCAAGGGCAGGATCTGTGTCTACTTTGTTCACTGCCTGTCCTAAGTTTCTAGAAGATGCCTACAAATATTTGTTGGCCTAGCCATAGTGCTTGTCTTTCTCTCTTCATGGCTTCTTTAATGGCAACTTCAACTAGTCTCACTGATACAAAATGTTAAGAGGTGTGTAAATATGATAAAAGATGATGATGATGATGATGATAATTTTTAAGTAAGGGCCACAATCAAATTGTTAAGGAAGAACTTAAGAGCCTGTACATCCATTCTTAAACATTTAATGAATTACTTCTCTGAAAACATTGGTCTAAGCATCAGGACTCTAGGCAGCTCTGTTTAATAGAAATATACGAGGACACATAGATACTTTTGAATTTTCTAGTAGCTACATTAAAAAAGTAAAAATAAACAGATGAAATTAATTCTAATAATTTATTTTACGTAACCCATCATAACCAAATGTTACCATTTCAACGTGTAATAAATGTAAACATGGTTACTAAGATATTTCACATTCTTTTTTCCTCTCCCTAAGTCTTTGAAATCAAGTGTGTATTTTACACTTTTAGCACAACTGCATTTGGACTAGCCACATTATAAGCATTCTATAGCCACAGAAACTGGTAGCGACCATACTGGGCAGGGCACTTCTGGAGGGGAAGATATAGCCCTTTTCCTCTAGGAGCTTCTGTGTAAGCCAAGTCTGTGTGATAAGTCTGGGAGTGGAGCTAGGAACTAGGCACCAGGAGAAGACTGAGGCAGATATGCTTAGTTCTTTTTGAGGGGAGAGTAATTGGCAAAGACACGAAAAATCAGGTCACATAAGAATGTATAATTAGCAAATAAGTATGGGAACAGATGAGGCTTCACTATTATCAAAGAAACGAATTAAATGAGTGTTGAAGTTTTATTTTATACAATGAAATTAGTGAAAATGAAAACTAATGAGGTCAGTACACTCACGAATGGCTGGTGATGGGGACAGTGGCACAACGCTTTTGGAAAGCATTTTGGAAATAAGTTCTAAGCACCGAAAGAAGCCTTTATTTAGACTCTTTACTCCATAATCCCATTTCTGGGAATTCATCCTTAAAAATCATTCACAATGAGGGGAAAATAGATAACACATGGCCTCTTGGTACATTTTAATGTTGCTTAAAAACCAAAAACTGGAAAGACAAATGAACAATAAAAATATCACATCCATTTCAAGAATATTTCAAAGAAAATGTATCAACATGAGAAATGCTATTGTTACAAGATAAGAGAAAAACGTTGAACACAACAGTCTATCTATTTAGTGCCTTAAGGGTCTACAGGGCTTCTAGCAGTCCATTGTGTCTAGCATGAGAAACACTGTCTAATGGGTTGGATTCCTCTAAGCTACGAGGTGCAACTGGGGGCCCTCAGATGGGTTCTAATGAGCCAGAACATTGCTTTAAGAAAATCTGTTTAACTTGAGTGACCTTAGACGAGGTCTCTACATTCCAGTTTGCCTTAGGTCCCTCCTATGTGCTGAATTGTGTCCCCCCACCTCAAATTCATACACTGAAGTTCTACCCAGAGTACCTCAGAATGTGACTGTATTTGAAAACAGGAAATGTGCTGGGGCTTGAGAGACCTTGCCTGAGGTGTGTGCTGCCACTAACTGTCTGTGTGTGGGTCCATGTCTTTGCTGGCCCTGGGGGGGTCTCCTCTGTAGAAAACCTGAGTGCACAGTCACCTGTGAGTGTACAGAAGTGGCTTTGGAGACACAGGTCAGGGTTTGCATGTTGCTGTGGCCACTAATTGCCCAAATGCTATTGGGCCAATCCCTCACTCTCTCTAATCCTTAGTCTTCTCATCTGTAAGATGGGAGTAACCACAAGGCATGTGCCAGGTTGTTGTTGTGAGGGCTCAGGGAGGTAGCTCATGGGAGATGCTTGGAATGTTTTTCCTTCCTTCCCCATCCCTTCCAGCTCCAGCTTTTGATGTGGTGTTTCACCTGCTGCACCCTCTGGCGTACATGGCACCAGGCTGAATGCTTTGTTATGTTACCTCTTAAAACCCTTGCAGTTGCTTCTGTTGGGTGATTGAGAGGTGTCAGGGAAAAACATGGGAGACTGGCCATGTGAATATCTTCCTTTTCCAATCGGCTCAGGTGTGGCCTCTCACACTGCTCTCATCTTGCTCGTTTCCCTCCATGGGCAGCAGGTAGGGCAGGCAGGGGTTTGCGGGCCCCACGTCTTCCATTTTTTCCATTCCAGTTTCCTCCTGTGCAGCAACTGTCCCTGAGGGGAGGCAGGAACTGAACCATGTTTCCCAGCAGTAGGAGGAATTCCCAGGATGCTGCATTCATGGGAATATACGGGACACTCTGGCCACCCTTCTTGGGACTCTGTCAAAGTGACTTATTTCTGTTCATTGCAGAAATGTGAAAATTCAAGGAAGCTGGAGTAAAATAAACAGCAGTAACACCGCCAAGATTGTTAAGAATAGAATCACTATATTTCCACATGTAGGTGGAGATAAAAAAAAAATGGTACTGGATTATACACACTTGTGAAGGTTCTTTATTTCTATATAATATATGGCAAACAGCTTTTTTGTTAATAAATATTTATTTAAAAGTTATTTAACCACTGAGTAGCATTCTCTTATATGACGATCCCCTATTACACACACACACACACACACACACACACACACACACACACACACACACACACACACACACACAAATGTTGCTTGAAGGTTTTGATTTGTAATGTCAAGTTTTCTTCCATAAGGATTCTTTCTTCTCTTTTAATCTCCATTTGCTTCTGTCCTGTGACTATGCTGCAGAGGTGCCACTGGGAATATTTGTGCCAGCTGCTGTGGGATTTTGGCTCATTCTTTGGAGCTCTCTGAGGCCAGGCAGAGAAGGTTTGGATTGTGAGGAAGAAAAGAGAAACAGAGGTAGGAAAATAGGATTGTGCCCCACTGCCTAACATGATGAGGGCTGGATATAGGGCAGACGCAGGGAACTCTGTGGCCAAGACTACTGAGAAGGTGATCATTTAGTTGACTGCCCAAATAGGACACTTCTGAGAATGTAAAGGAGAGCTAACATCTTGTATACTGGGACAGCAGGCATGAACCAGATGTCTGGTCACTCTCCCTAAGCAGGATCTGGCTTCAACCTGCAGGGGACATAGGTGTGGTGCAGTCGATGGACGAGCAGGTTGGAGTCAGAAATGCGGATCTGAGGTCCCACCCGTGGTTTGTTGGTGAGACCTGAGACAGTCCCTTCAGCCCCAGAGCCTGTTTCCTCCTCTGCAAAGTAAAGGGTAACACTATATACCTTGCAGGGCTGTGTGGAGAGTATAGGACGCGAATAGGATATGGAGCTTTGTAAAGTGCGGTTTGCTGTGTTAGGTATTGGGGAACCCCCTCTCCCCCAAAGACTCTTGTTAGTGAACCCAGTGGAAGGGCTTTATGAGAGAAGTCTGCTTAAGGTACTAAAAGGGAATTAAATTAACAGTACTACCTTCAACCACATCCCAGTCCTCCAAAGGGAGAGGAAACTCTCACATTAACTCAAGATGTAGACAAGGTGGGTGTTGTGGGTTGAACAGTTCACCCCAGAATTCATGCCCACCTTGAACCTCAGAATGTGACCATATTTGGTACTATGGTTTGAATGTTTATGTCCCTCCAAAATTTATGCATTGAAATCTAATCCCTGATGTGTTAAGAGGCGGTGCCTTTGGGAGGTGACTACGTCATGAGAGTGGAGCCCTTGTGAATGGGATTCGTGCCTTTATAAAAGAAGTCTGAGGGAGATTTTTTGCAACATGAGGACACTGCAACAAGGTGCCATCTTTGAAGCAGGGAGCAAGCCCTCACCAGACACCAAACTGGCTGGCACCTGCGTCTTGGACTTCCCAGCCTCCAGAACTGTGAGTAATAAATTCCTATGGTTTGTAAATTACCCAATATAAGATATTGTGTTATAGCATTCCTAATAGACCAATACATTTGGAAATAGGCTTCTGCAGGTATAATCAAGGTAAGGATTGAGATGAGATCACTCTGGATTAGAGTAGGGCCTCCATTCAATGTGAGTGTCCTTATAAGAAGAGGAGAAGACACACACAGGGACAGGGAAGAAGGCCATGTCACAAAGGAGGCAGAGACTGGAGTCATGTTGCCACAAGCTAGGAATGCCAGGAGCCACCAGAAGCTGGAAGAGGCAAGGAATTATCATCCTCTACAGCCTTTGGAGGGTGAGTGGCTTGCCAACCCCTTGATTTCAGATTCAGGCCCTCAGAGCTGTAAGAAAATAAATTTCTGTTGTTTTTAGCTATCAAGTCTGTGGCTAACTTGTTATGGGAGCCCTAGGAAACTGATACAGCTGGGTTGATAATAGCAAGTGCTATTTGCATACCTCTCAGGATGAACCAGGCATTGGGATAAGCACTACATCAGAATTAATTCATTTCATCCTCCTAACTCTACCAGATGGTACTATTATCACCATCTGCAACTTACAGAAGAGGAGACCGAGACTCAGAAGGAGCAATAACTTATCCAAGGCCATATGGCTGGTCAGTGGTGGAACCATGATATGTATTTGGGAGCTTCAACTCCAAAGTCCTTGATGTGAACCACTGAGCTCTCCTACCTCCCCTAGGAACAGGATCCTCCTGGCACTGTCCTGGAACCAAGAGGAAGGCTGGTCCTTGCTGTGGTGAGATTTCAGGGGAGCACTTTTTCTTAAAGATTCATTCCTAAGCTTTCAGCTCATGTGTTCCTGGCATGTGAAGCTACAGTCTCCTGAGCTTGTAGGGCTGGGCAGGGCTGGAGGGGAGGTGGTCTTGAGGGTGTATGTTAGTAGGTCTGCAGGGGGTAGGAACAGGGAGGAGGGAAGGACATCTAGTAACTTCCTCATTCCCTTGTAGGTGCCGACACTCTGGAAAGGCGCCTGTTAGGGCAATCAGAAGATTTTGGGATTTCAAACTAGTCCTGTCCCCAGACATGTGTCTGTGTAGAAGCTGGCTACATTTCTCTGTGATCCAGTTTCTCCTTCTATAAAATTATATTAATTTCTGTTCTGCTTACACCATAGAGCTGTTGGAATTCCACTCTTGGGAAATTATCCCACGGAAAGAATTTAAAAAAAAAAGAATATAAACATGTGAAGATATTCATTGCACACTTATTTGTAATGGCAAAAACAAAGAAACACAAACAGTTCCTCAAAAGAACCAAACAACAAACAAACAAAACCAAACCCTCATATAAACCTGGAAGCTATTACGTTTCATCAACCAGATGGAAAATTGTACAGCCATCAGTAAGCACAATTCTGAAAAGTGTGTAGCTACGTGGCAAAGTGCTTGAATACTGTTATGTGCAGAGAGAATAATGCAGAAATCTATCTGCTTAGAGCATGTAAAACTGTCTGTCAAAACGAGGACATCCTGCAAGAAAACAGGAAAACATGAAGAACCAAAGTATGAAGGTGAGGAAATTTTGAATCAATAAAAATTCTTTATTAATACTAAAGTGTTTTGAAAATAAATGCAAATTAGAGAAAATTCAAATATAAAATACGTGAGAGTGCGTATTTTTTTTTTTATCTAAGTGGCTAGAGATCTCAGTTTCAGAGCTCTGTGGAGAGGGCGGCTGGGATTTGTAGGCAAATCTGAGATGTTCTGAGAGGAGAGAAATAATGCATATTGGTCAGAGGGTGACAGCTTGGGACGGGAGCTCTGTGGGGCAGGTGTTGTGCCCTCTGCTGTTCAGGGTCCTCTGCACTGCCTGACCCTCAGTGGAGAGTCGCATCTAACCAGGCAGTGATATGAGAGTGGTTGGCAGGCCGCAGAAATTATGTCCATTTTCCAGATGAGGAAGCTGATGTCTAGAAAAAGAGTATATTGCCCGAAGTTTCTGCAGTGGACATCAAGGTCAGGCCAGCTTCATGCTTCTCGACTCCCAGGCCAGTGCTTTCCAGTCTTCTCAGGGCTGTTCAGTCACCACCATAGATGGGAAGTGGACCAACTCCTCTGCTCACCCGGGGCCTGTCTCTGGAATAGAAGATGTGCTAGGCTGAATAATGACCCCCCAAAGATGTCTACGTTCCAGTCCCCAGAACCTATGTATATGTTAGGTCACATGGCAAAGGGGAATTAAGGTTACCCATGGAGGATTGCTGATCAGTTGACCGGAAATAGGGTTATTACTCTGCTGGGCCCAACATAATCACAAAAGTCCTTTTAAGTGGAAGAGGAAGGCAGGTGGGAGGAAACTAGAGCGATGTCACCTGAGAAAGACTCAGGCCAATGTCGCTGGTTTTGAACATGGAAGAAGGGGCCGTGAGCCAAGGAATGCAGGCAACCTCTACAAGCCAAAAAAGCAAAGCGATGGATTCTCCCCTAGAGCCTCTAGAAGGAGTGCAGCCCTGCTGACACCTTGGTTTTATCCCAGTGAGACTCCTTTTGGACTTCTGACCTCCAGAACTGTGGGACGATAAATTTGTACTGTATTAAGTGACTGAGTTTGTGGTACTTTGTTGCAGCAGCAATAGGGAACTAACACAGTGGGTATTCCTGGGTTCCTGGCTGGCACCTCCCTCAGTGAGAGGAGATGCGTGGGCAAAGCCCACCTCAGATTGTAATTAGTCCTTGTACTTACTTTAACTGTTCACTAATTCAGTTAGCAGTTTATCCATCAGCTGTGATTAAATCATCTTCAAGCAAAGAGCCTTGTTTTAAGTGCCAGGTAAAGTTCCCAATGAAGCATTAGGGGTGAAATACCCTAAAGGGAGGCCTATGTGAATTCTCACCATGAGCCTCTGACGTGGGGATTGTTATCCCCATTTTGTGGATGAGGAAACTGAGGTTCAAGAGAGAATGAGTACATTGTCCAAGGCCCTACAATGAATGGCACGGCCGGGGCTTGAATCCCAGGCTGCCTGGCCCAGCTCTTCTTCATTCTGCACGTTCTGGCCTTAACCGCCTTCTTCTTGAACATGTTGCAGAGGAATTTCAGACTCCTT
Organism: Cynocephalus volans; assembly: GCF_027409185.1. Classification (NCBI taxonomy): domain Eukaryota; kingdom Metazoa; phylum Chordata; class Mammalia; order Dermoptera; family Cynocephalidae; genus Cynocephalus; species Cynocephalus volans. The sequence continues at coordinate 76,735,136 of NC_084474.1, read as the reverse complement.
CTGTGGAGGCTTGGTCTCCGTTGTCCATTGTGGTTTTGTTCTAAGTTAGCACACATGCTTTCTGGGTTGACTGGCCATTACCCTTCATTCACTTGTGGAGGTCTTGCTTCCTTCATTAGATTATACACACTGAGAGGGCACACCCTCTCCTCTGGATCCTGCTGGTGCCAGAACCTGCTTTAAGGCTCACCAGATTCCTACTGGATGGAAGAATGAAATCTGCTGAGAGATAAGGAGAAACCCCTTCCTCTATTTGGAATCTGTGGGGACATGCCCTCCCCCTCCCCAGAAATCCCAAACCCATTTTTGCAGCTGACCATTACAGGATATTTGCAAAGATGTGTGCATTAGCGATGGCCTAGAAGTTCTTTGAATAGAAGTTTTAAAAACTCAACATCAAAGGCGGGAAATGCATGGCAGTCTTTGATGTAAATGAGGGAAGTCAGCTAGACTTTTGGTAAAGGGGTGTGAGACACATACACACACAAATGCCCCTGTCTTTACCAAATATGAGACCCCTCTCTGTTTCCTCATCCTCCTTAATGGCAGGTTTTAATTCCTGGGAGCCTTTCTATTGCTGTCCTGGGTGGGCAGAGAATGTTTCTACAGGTCTTTTGCTCTACTTTGCTCAGTAAAACACTTTAGATAGGATCTCCACTTTCCCCTATTGCAAACTGCTACAAAAAGGGCCCAGAGAGTTTAAGCAGCAGTGTGGCACAGAAGAAAATACACTGGCTCTGAAGCCAGAAGACTAGGACTTCTCCAAGGTCACACACCTAACACGTGGCCCTGAATACTCTTCCCTGTTTTGATGAAAGTTACACACATGGGTGCTCAAAACCTACTTAATTGACAAATTGATGTGTGTCCCTGGACTGGTTTGTGCAACCAACTGCATGTGCATATGAGAGAAGCGAGGGCGTCAGAAGGGCGAGCGTCTGGGATATTTTAATATTCAGTATTTCCAGACTCAGCAGGCAGCAGGCTAAATCTGTCTGCTGATGGGCAGGCATGAATTATGAAACCACTCACATAGATTGAGAGGTTGCCTGGAGCTGGGGAAGTGTCACCACCAGTGTCTGCTCATGACGGTTGGGGCAGGGTTGCTCCCCACTCAGGAGGGAATGTGGGATGTGAACAGGTGAGTGGTCACAGTGAGGGTGTGTCCCACAGACAGTGGGACCGACTGGGGCTTCCCAAATCCTGAGCCCTCAGAGAAGGTGGGCAGCAGGATTAGGAGAGGGAAAAATGAGCCACAGGACAGGCCCAGGCTTCTGCGTGGCTGGAGGGTGAGGCTGCCCCCTAGTGGCTAAAATTTATAGGGGGCTGAAGTCCAGGGATTCCCAGGGACTGAATGTGAACTCCTCCCTGTCCCGGGGTTCTGGGCTGCGCAAGCAGGGAGTGCCCCAGAGTGAGGCTGAAGACTGGGAGCCAAGGTGTAATCAAGGTGAGATGGCTTTGAAGGCAGAGTTGGGAGTGGTGGTAGCAGACCATAAGGGCCAGGGAAGACAATTGTTGGGCTAGGGCTAAGACCTTTTAAATCCATTGTACAGACTGGGTCACAGACCCCTCACATGCAAGGCTGGGTCACCAGACCCCTCACATACAGGTCATGAGCTAGGTAATTGGGAAGATCCTGGGAGCCATTGACAGAGTTGAAAGTTCATTCCAACGTGAGCTCAGTCCTCAGCTTCCTCAGCAGCAGCAGCAGTAGCAGCAGCTTACAGCAGCCTTCAGCAGTGGTAGTGGTGGCCTCCCAGAGCATCCAGGGGACCCTGGCAGCAACAGCTTGCAGCAACAACCTCCAGCAGCAGTAGTGTCCTCCCCATGGCCCCCTGGGGACGTCCTCAGGGTGGGAGGGAGGCACTATGGATCAGAGCCATTCACCCTTATTTTTTTTCTGACCAGTAAGGGGGTCATAACCCTTGGCACGGTGTGGTCTGCACCACGCTCAGCCAGTGAGTGCACCAGCTATCCTTATATAGGATCCGAACCTGCGGCCTCGGGTGCTACCAGCGCTGCACTCTCGTGAGTGAGCCATGGGGCCCGCCCAGAGCCATTCATCCTTTATACTCAAGTCCAATAACCCAGGACACCTGAGAGTGAATCAGGCAACCAAAGAACACCTGGGTGCACAGGTGCAGTTACATCAGACAATAACCAAGGAACACCTAGGCGCACGTGCACAGTTATGTTTACATCAAATGCTCGGTAAGATTCTGAACCCCTGAGGGATTCTGACCATTTATTTTCACTTTCCCTACAACAGTAAAGGAGCCAACCCACTGTGATAATATTTAACAACAGTAACAACGCACCAGTAATAACCATTTATTTATGTTCTATCTGTATCTGACATGGTGCTAAGCACATTACACACATTTTCTCAATTCCTCACAACAACCCTGTTCATTAGATGTCATTATTCCCAAATTTACAGATGAGAGGCAAAGAATCCAGTATCATCATTGCAATGTTTATGGTAGTTATGTAATACTTAATGTCACATAGGCATTTTACAAGCATTATCTCATTTAATCTTCACACTTATTTTGTGAAGTAGGTTTTATTATTTCTATTTTTATTATTTGCACTATATCATTGAGGAAACAGGCTCAGAGAGGATATGTATCATCTTTTACAATGTAGCAGACACCCTTAAATTTAGTGGCTTAAAATAATAGTCACTTGTTGAGTTTGTAATGCCATGAGTCAGCAATTTGGGCTGGGTTCAGCTGGGTGGTTCTTCTGGTCTCAGTGAGACCATTATGCCTTGATGGTCAGATACTGGCCAGTGAGGTGGTTCTGCTTCAAGAGCTTGGCTAGTTGTGGGCTGGGTTAATGGTGGAGACTGGTCTGTGTGTCTCTTACCATCCAGCAGGCCAGACTGGGAGGGCTCTGAGAGAGTGGAAACTGCAAGATGTCTTGAGGCCTAGGCTCAGAACTGGTACAGTGTCACTTCTACTAAAAAGGCCAAAGCAGGCCACATGACTAGCCCAGATTGAAGGGGTGGGAGATTCCTGATGGGAGGAGCTATAAAATCATATAGCAAAGAGTGTAGTTAAAGGAGGGGTGGAGAACTGGGGACATTTTTGCAATCTCTCCCTGGATGTGTGAATGTGGGGGGCAGGGGAGCCTCCCAGGTAGAAATATATAAGGAATATACAAAGACCCCCAAGACTTCCGGCAGGAAAGAGCATGTGTAGGCTGGTGTGCCTGCAATATGAGAGGAGGTGGTAGGAGGAGGTGGGGTGGAGTGCTGTTCTGAGCACTTTCCATGGATTAACTCAGTTCTCACAGCAACCCCCTTAGGTGAGCGATGTGATCATTCCCTCCTCATAGTTGGGGAAGTCAAGGCATGGAGACATTGATCGATGCCCTAAGTCACACAGCTAAAAAGCAGCAGTGTTAGATTGGTGCAGAATAGTGTCAAGTGTATACACTAAGATGCTTTTGGTTTTAAGCAACAGAAACTGATTTGGTCTAGCTCAAGTTTAAAAAGAGGTATTTCTTAGTACTGGGAGAGCTCACAGAATCAGAAGGTCTAAGGATGGGCAAGAACTAGACAAGCTCCTGGGACCTGAGTAACAGGAGTTTGTGGGTTCACTTTCTATCATGCTGCCAGCTACTGGCCTCAGTTCTAAAGACTTCCCATCACTATGTCTCTTTGTTCATGTCCTAATTTCCCATGAGAGAGAATTTGGCACAACTAGGGTTGCATATTTTTACGTTTGACCAATTGGGTCTGGCTAGGAGAACAGGGACATGAGCACAGCCAATGCCACTGGGGAATCACTGTGAAGCCATCCCACCTGGGGTCTACTGCTTGGTGATGAGATTAGCTCTAGCAACACTACCTACACTCACCTGGAGAGTTCCAAGGGCAAATCTTTTTCAGCAAAGAGATCCTAAAGTTCCAAAGATTCTGACCAAAGTCACATTCAGCAGCTTTGTTGCAGATACAAATATGGTTTTTTTAATGGCAATTACTTATTAATTGCAATTTTTGGTCCAGCAAATAGTTTCAAATAAATTATAACAATCCAAGGCAGATGATATATTTAAGCCAAAACAATTTTGTCATGCAAAGATTATATTTATAAGATAGTGCTCTGCAATCCTGACTTCCTAAATGATTGGGCTATATAATATTTCCTAAATGACTGGGCTATGTCATATTTACTAGTGTTCCAAAGACATCTCTTTTGAATCCAATATCTTGATTAGAATAGATGTCAGGGCAGGCAGCTCTATTTGTTGAGTTCACAGCATGATGTTCTTTGGATGGTTCAAAGGTGCTTCCTTGCATTTACAGAGGGATGAAGCTGGGTTTTGTAGATTAATGGTTCCTCTTCTGAGCTTCATGTGTGATTTGCCCCAAGACTGAAAAGGCCACTTTCACAGATTAAATAAAATCCACGGTTTTCAAAAATAAGTTTTGCTACTTAAATTTCCAGAAGGGAGCTTCTTATACATGAGCACAACTGGCTGCCACATACATGTTTTGTAACACTGACCGTTCTGATTCTTGACATATATACAACTTTTGTGGAAATGGAATCTACTAGGAGAGTATTTGGGTCACAAATTTAAGATTCAGATACTCAGCAGACCTGGCTTTTCCACCAGTAAATTCATGATATGACCTTGTACAAACACCCCAGCCTCTTTACATCACACTGTGATTGGTAAATATCGGCTAGGAATGTGTTCAGCTACAAATAACAGAAAACCTGTTAGAGGTTTATTATTTCTAACGTGACAAGTCAAGAGGTAGGGAATCTAGGGTTGGTGTAGTAATTAAGGGTAGTTATTTAGGATCCCAGCTCCTTCTCTATTCCCATGATCAGCCTGTCGAAAGATGGCTGCTGCACCTTTAGATAGGAAGAAGAGAAAGGGCTAAGGGCGTGGGTCAAAAGAAAATGCTAGCTGAGTCGGAAAATGCTAGCTGAGTCGGTTCCCCCTATTTTACAGAAGCAACAAATTTCCTAAGTGTCCTAACTACCCCCCAACCCCACCACCCCAGTCATGTCTTTACATCTCATTTGCCAGAACTGAATATGGCCACCCCTAACCGCAAAGGACTCTGGGAAGGTGATCTTTTCATCTGGGCATGTTGCAGCCCCGAATGAAATCAGGGGTTTGTTGGTCAAAAAGAATCATGAATATTGGGTATGAGCCTAACGGTATCCTTTTTAATCCCAAAAGGGCAGGTGGAAGCTACCATTTACTGGTCACCCACCAGGTGGTAAGCATTTGTGCTGAGCCCTTTCCACCAGCCATCCCAATTTAATTCCCATGACATATACAAGGGTACTTCAGAGAGTTCATGGAAAACTAGAATTAAAAAATAATCAAAATATTTCCATGAACTTTTTGAAGTACTCTCGTATACGAGGCAGGCAAAACTTTATTTTTTAGAGATGAAGAAACAGGCTCAGAGAGATTAGGCAGATTGTTCAAGGTTAAGAGTAACTTTTATCTCTCTATTGGGTTCAGGAGGGCTGGAGGGGGGCTCGAGCTACTCTGAATATTTTCTGTTGGCCTCTAGTGCAGGGGCTTAAAGGCTTTTTCTCCCTTTTTTTCACTCTACATCCCTGAAGGAGGGTGGGGGTAAGGGAGGAGCTTCCAGAGGCTCAGAGCCTCCCTCTGAACTTCTGCCGTGGTCTTTGGGGGCTCTGGGACTTTTCCCTGAGGATTTTTCCATGAGGAAGGATCCTTCCATCGCTCCTTCCCAGATTTGCCAGAACTGAGTTGTGGTAGTCTCCCTCCCCCTAAGGGTCCTCCCTACACTGGAGCAAGCTTTCTTCCTCACTGTCACTGCATTGAGAACTTCATGTAGATCACCTGCAGTGATCTGAGAGACATGGAGCAGTGCTCAACTGTCCCCATCTTCCAGGAGAAAATAATCAAAGTGGCAGTGTTGTAAATAGGCAAGGACACAGTGTTGGAGGCGGACTGCTGCTTGTGAATCACACCATGCCATTTACTGGCTACGTGACTTGCAAGTTACTTGATTGCTCCTCAGTTTCCTCATCTGTAAAATAGGTGACAATAATAGTACTATGTCATAGAGTCATTGTGAGGATTAATACCTGTAAACTGATTAGAACGATGCCTACCTCACAGCTAACATTTGTGAAGTCAGCTCTTGCTGAACGTCCTTTTAGTCATCTTTTAATCAACTTGCTTTTACAGATTCATTCTTTTAAATCTTGAAAGCCAAGTCTCTCGGGTTGTTCTTAAGTTACTATTTGTTTTTAGCGAATACTGTAGTTATCAATTAATGCCTTGGGTTCTTGCTGTTAATGCAGAACAAGAAAAAGAATAGTTACTATGTGTTGCGCTCTTACTCTGTGTCTTTCTAAAATACAGATTAACAGTACAGGTGAGCTGAGCCCTCTGGAGTTGGCCAATATGGTGGTCCTCGTTTTAGTCAACTTGGGAGTGATGGGTTGGTAAACAGCGAAGATCACTTTGTTTTCTTCACAATTGGGGCTAGGCCTGCAGGCTTTAAATCCACTGTTTTTTTGGTGCTGACTTTACTTTCTGTCAGGCCCAAGAAGGCCCAATTCCAGAGAGCTGCTTTTCTGTCTTTCCTCGGCTTTCAGCCCCTGCCCAGTAAAACACCATCTGGGACATGAGGTCAAAGCCCCTGGGTTCTGGTCTTGTGTCTACTGCCACCTTGTGCCATGATAGTGGGCAAATCACTCCCCTATTTTGGACTTTGGCTTTTTCTTCTAAGAGGAAATCTCTAGGGCCCCTTCCAGCTCTGTCGTTTTCCAATATTCACTGAAAGATGCCCTTGGACTTTGGAAGCACATGGTACTTGGGAGATTTTGGTTTAGAAGTTTTCTTTTTGAAGACTGCTTTCATTTATTGGCCATTTTGTTGTTACTGAAAAACACAATCAAGAAAGCAAAGACTGAAATTCTGTTTCCTTCTCCAAATGTGATGCTTAAATAAAATTCCATTTCATGGAGCAAATACAGAGGAGTGGAAAGGGATAGCGTTTCTGTTGTCTTTGAGCAGTCCCAGAGGAGGCGGCCAGCAGCAGGATCTCCCTCCAACCAGATGGGCTGCCGAGCTCAAAGAGACAAGCAGTCCCGGAGGACAGAGAGATCAGTTGCTGAAATAAGGAAAGGCTGGTTGCCGTGATGTGGTTTATTCTCACAGCTGAATACAGTCGGCCTGGAGGCCAGGGCTAAGATGAAGATTAACCATGCTGGGAGCTCTCGAATATGGGCTGATGGGCATGCTGTTCCAAGTCACAGTTCAGGGGCTGATGGGAATATGGCCCATTGAGGTAACTTTGCATACGAGACATTCTTGAGAGCAGGGCTGGCCTCAGGGAACACTGGGACAGGGTTATAGGGTACTCGACCCCTCTTTGGTGGCTCTGCCTCTTTCTTCTTGGTGCCATAAACAGCCTGGGATATCCGGGGGCCTCTTGTTTCCCACAGGGGGGCTCTCTCCCCCTTGTGCTTTACCTACCCAGTAAAACAGGTAAGCCTTACCCGGTGCCATCCTGTTTTCAGAGTTTTTTCTGTCTCCTATCTCTCATCATCAATCTTGCTCAAATTTTACTTGGGGGATAGTATGGTGTGGTAGGAAGAGTCATGGCCTTTGGACTCAGACAGTCTTGTGTGGTGATCTTGGCTATTCTGCTCACGACAGCGGGAACTTGGGCCAGTTACTTGATCACTTTGAGCCTCAGTTTTCTCACCTTTGAGGTGGACAGTAATACTTAACACACAGCATTGTTGAGAGAATTGGATGAGATACAAAAGTTCTTTCAAACAAACCAATAAACAAAAAACAACAAACCATATACACACCCCCCCCCCACACACACACACGTATGCACAAAATGTTATTCCTTCCTTCTAGCCCCTGCACATTAGAATTTGGGGGATTTGAAAAATGTCCCGATGCCTGGGATCCCCCACCTCCTGCTGGGAATTGGCACTCTTTAAAAGCTCCTCAGGGACTCACTGTGCAGCCTGGGTTAGGAGCACTGCTCTTGGGCACTGCTGACTGGGAGTTCGCTGCCCCACTCAACACTCCTCTACTCCCATCCCCTTGGATCTGGTTCCCAAAGTCAACCTGTCTTCTGTGTTTGAATCTGCCCAATAGCAGGTGATTAATCAAGGTTTGTGCACTGGATCCCTCCCCTGTCCCTGGATATTTGTTGTCACTGGCACCTTGACAGGAGTAGGGCCATCTTCTCTAAGGGGAGGGAGAGGTTGGATAAAGATTTACTGAAATGTGGTGGCAGAGAACATTGGCTGGGAATGAGACATCCTTTGTGACACTGGCTGAGAATCAGAGGGGCCGAGTAGGAGTAGTGGGTCGGCTGGCCAGATTTCCCATCTTCCTTCAGCAGTGCTGAGGCCAGAAACCTAGGCAGCCCAGCTGAGGAGCACGTGGTGAATTTAGAAATGAGGGGATTGGGTGATGGCAAGGTGCTGTGGACAACTCAGGTGAGGCAGGTGAGGTTGGGTCTGGGAAGGGAGGCAGGCGTTTATGGCCAAAAATGGCTTCTGAAAATGGGCTGCCGTTTCGCCCTCTTAGTTACGTCTTGCAGGAGACCTTGGAACTGTGCACTCTTAGCGCACACCAGAGGTCAACTTATAGCCAAAACTTCAGGTGTTTCTCCGATGGAGGGTGTGCTCTGGCCCTCACATGGGGCAGGCTGGAAGCATTAGGGAGTTAATGGTTTGTGTCAATGTTCCACATGGAGGGAAGCTGGTGGGTGGATGCACGTCCCGGCTCCCTTCCCCCTGGAGGGACAGTCCTGAGGCATGTTCTGGACAGTCTTTTAGGCGGGTCCCTTGTGTGACAGAGCCCCAGATGCCCAAAGGACAGACAACACACTCTTCATGCCCTCTCGCGGGCTTTCCTCCCTTCCTGCTCACCTTGAAAATAAGCCACTTGAACCCACATATGTGTCTCAGGGTCACTTCTGTGGGAAAATATTTGCCTTTCGCCAGCCTCTTCTTATTCACAGGAGTTTTACATCTCTGTTCACACATCTGTCCTGTGTGATGGATCACCTAATAATCTCTGGGGGTACATTATGGAGCTCCCCACTTTAGGTCTTCACTGTTGGATACATATCTTTGCTTCTGGAGTCTTTGTGGATAGGTAAAGGAAGGAAATCACTGTTGAGAGCAGTGCTTTTTCAAGCTGTAGGTGTGACCCAAGAGGGACTTATAAAATCCACTTTTTTAAAAATGAAAAGAATGTATGTCAGAGTATAGTACACATTGGAAGAGTACATGCTGTTCCACGATAATCTCATTTCAGTTGTGTGTGTATACTTGCATGTTGGTGAAATATATTTCTCAACATGGATCATGGTCAAAATTTTTGAAAGCCACTGCCATAGTGGGCCTCTGTGGTTTTGGCAGTCCCAGGCTCCATTCTTCCCTTTCCCTCTGGTCACAGCATGTCAATATTCCTTCCAACAAGGAAAAGATCCTGTAACCCTCAGTGTACATGGTCTTGGTGGGACTGCCAATCAAGGTGGTCCATCCTTCCATGGTCAAAAGATGGTCACATGACTGTGGCAGTTGGTCAGGTGATTGCTCTAGGAAACCTGAATTTTGAGAGCACAGATGCAAGGGCTGAAAACAATTAAACATGTTATTCAAAGGGGATGTCTGGAAGATAATATCTATTTTTTCCCCTGTTCTCTGTACACTTGAGCATTCTTGATTATTTTACCTTCCAAGATCTGATTGTTCAGCTTGGGCTGGTTCTGTGAAATATCTGTGGGCTACTTCTTTCTTTATCCTCCCCCCCCAGCCCCTTAGGTAGGTAGAGCTGTTTTCTGTTGCTAGAAGCCAAAGAACCCTCCCATTTGTGAGGGCTTTGGAGGTAGCTGACCCTGATTCTACTATTTCTTGGCTGTGTGACTGTGAAGAATTACTTAACTTCTGTAAACTTCAGGTTTCCCGCTTGTAAAATGGGTATAGTAATCCCAGATTGAAGATTATAGATGATGTTTACTTAGCCAGTGGCCCTAGATCCTCAATTAATGACAGCCACTATAGTGGGACAAATCTTATTCATCTTTGTTTTACTAGTGATTACTTTCCACTTATTAAATATCTGTGGGGTGAGTGAATGAACCCACATGACAAGGTGGATTTTCACAACTAAAATCTACAGCTTAATTTCTTTAGATAGTTGCAACTCCTTGGTTATTAAATATGTAATTTATTTTTCAAAAACTTAATATAAGAAAATATCATGACCTGCAGTTAGGCAAAAGAGTTCTTGCACATGATAAAAGCACAATCCATAAAAGAAAAAAAAATTGACATCAGCAAAATTAAAAATTTATGCTCTGTGAAAGACAATGTTAAGAGAATAAAAAACTAGCTACAGATTGGGATAAAATATTTGTAAATCATGTAGTCAACAAAGGACTTGCATCTAGAATATATAAAACTTTCAAAACTCAAAAACATAAAACCTAAGTAAAATATGGGCAAAAGACTTAGACATATCACCAAAGAAGACATATGGAAGGTAAAGAATCACATTAAAAGGTGCCCAACAACATTAGTCATTAAGGAAAAGCAAATTAAACCCACAATGAGATACAACTACATACTTTCCAGAATGGCTAAAATAAATAATACCGACAATACCAAATGTTGACAATGATGCAGAGCAACTGGAACTCTCACATGTTACTGGTAGGAATAAAACATGGTTCAACTGTTCTGGAAGACAATTTTGCTAATTTCTTATAAACTTAAACATGCATTTACCTTATGAACCAGCAATCCCACTTCTGGGGATTTACCCTAGGGAAATGAAACATGTTCACATTAAAACCTGTGCACATATTCATAGCAACTCTTTTCACGATCATCCCATGTGACCCAAATGTCCTCTATAGGTTGGATGGATGAACAAATTGTGGTACATGTACACAATGCAATGATACTCAGTAATAAAAAGGAATGAACTATTGATACCCACAACAAACGTGGATGAATCTTGAAAGCATTATGCTGAGCAAAAGAAGCCCATCTCAGAAGGTCACATACTGTATGATTCAATTTGTACTGAACAGATCAGGAATTAGGGATTAGGGGGTCAGGGGAAAGTGGAGGGTTTAGCTGTGGAGAGATAGCACAAGGAATTCTTTGGAGGTGATGGAGCTGCTCTGTATCCTGATTATGGTGGTGGTTATATGAATCTATACATGTGTTAACATTTATAGAACTCTACATCAAAAAAGTCAATTTTCCCTTATGATAATTTAAAAAAACCACATTTTGTTATGTAGAGTGAGGTTGTTTTCATCTGGATATTTTGGTATTCTATAGATCTTCCCTGTCCAATACAGTAGCCACTAGCCACATGTACCCAGGCTAGTCCGAATTGAGATGCAGCCCAAGTACAAAGTGGGCACTAGATTTTGAAGACTTAGAATGTAAAAAAAGAATGCAAAATTCCTCATTAATAATTTTCTATATGGATGACATGTTGAAATAATACTATTTTGGATATATTGGGTTAAATAAAACATATTATTAAAATTAATTCCACCTCTTTTCTTTTACTTTTTAAAATGTAATTACTAGAAAGTTATAATTACAGTACGTGGCTTGCGTTGTATTTTTGTTGGACGGCACTGCTCTGGGTGACACCATCAGGGAAGAATGAAGATGTCTGAATTGTTCTCTGTCCAACAGATAGTCAGGTGTAGGATTGCCCACTCAGGGCTGCACAAGCCCACCGAATCCTGTGTTTGGAGGCTGTTCACTTCCTCCCCGCCTGTCTGGGGAGGTGAGTGCCCTCTCAGTGTCTACTTCGTTTCCTGTCTGGCTGGCTTTCCCTAACTTTTGGGGGAGAAGAAGGTGAGGGGCAAGAGGAAACAATGTGGAACAGAGGCTCAGAAGAGCGGGGAGCTGGCATCTGGGAGCTGGGGTAGGACTAGGGGTTGGATCTGTAAAAGCATCAGGCTTTGCTCTTAGGTTTGAGTTTGGGTTCCATGTGCAGCTCCTGATCTTCCTTAAGCTCAGTTTTTTCATGTGCAGAAGGGAATAAGTTCCTCCAGGAGTTTCCTTATGTCGTAAAGCTCTCCCCAGGACAAGCAGGGAGAGTGCACTGAAAGCACGCAGTAGGCCTTCAGGTCATGATAACGTTACTATTGCGAGCACTGCTTCCCGTGGTGTTTGCGCTTCTGCTTCTGACTCTCTTCTTTCTCCCTGCCTCCCCTCCTTCCCTCTTTCTCTTTCTCTCTCTGTTGAACCCCACAGGCACTCTGCCCAACTTTTCTCCCTGACTCAGCACTGAGAAATGCCAAGGCCTGCGTTCCCATGAAGCTGCTTGTCAGCAAACACCCACTCCTGTCTCGCCTCTCCCCATGTGTCAGGGACAGGCCTGGCACCGAGTGACTCACAGACACCCTGCTGCACAGAGATTTCAGGGCTGTGCTCCCAACCTGTGAGATTAGAGAGGGGAGGCTCCCAAACTCTGCAGCCATCCAGGGGAAAATGCCCTCTGGCCATCTGCAGGGCTGCAGCGATTTTCCTGGATCTAGTTTCAAAGACATAAAAGCCTGAGTTTCAAACATCTAGTTGGTGCATGGCCTGCCTTTTCACTTTCTCCCTTTTGCTTTTAGTTTCAATTGTGCTTTTATTAAATTATTCTTGTTGCTTGTCTCCTACCGTTCAGTGTCGGCATCAAATATTAGGTAGGCGCAGGGAAAATGAATACTTTTCCAGCCTTAACAGCTATATAGATTTTCATCAAAGGGACTTATTGAGTGCCTGTCTGGGTATGGCGTTGTCTGGGTCTCTGTGGAAGGGAAGTTGAACAGACATGAGTGGTGGGTCTCTTGGGGTTTGGACATAATAGTGGTCACAGTTGCTACCTGGTAGGGTTATATTGATCACCACTGGCACTTTGAAAGCCTCAAGATCCTGTCAGATCTCAAGTTCAGAAGGCCATGATTTAAAGACCTCAGAAGCAGGCCTTGGGTGGGAACTTGGGCCATCATAAGAGGCCTCTTTCATGAGAGTGGCATGTGGTCTGGTGGTCAGCACATGGGTTTTGGAATCCAACAGCTTTAGCTTTATCTCTGGGCTCTTCCTCTTAGGAGCTTCCTGGAGGCATAACCTAATCTTAGGCCTCAGTTTCTCATCTGTGAACTGGGATCACGATACCAACCTCACAGGCTGTTGTGAGGAATGTAACACCTGCCACTTATTGAGCTGTTCCCATGTGACAGGCACCATACTAAATGCTCTGCAGGAGTTTTCAAAAATTTAATCCCCACAGCAATTCTATGAAGCAGAAATTATTCTTATCCTCATTTTACAGATGAGGAAAGCAAGGCTTAGAGAGGTTAAATAACATGCCCAAGATGAAACAGCTGCTGGCACCTGTAAGAGAGGGGATTTAAATTCCAGCATCCTCCCCACATGCTGCCTGACCCAGACTCCCCCCGTGCCTGTGCTGGGGATGAGGGGGTGGGACAGGGAAGAGGGCTGGAGCACCAGGGTGAGGGCACAGGCAGCTGAGGGTCCTCCCCTGGGAAGTGGGGAGGTGGCCAGGAGTGGGACTGTGTGTGAGCCAAGGCTCTCAGCCTCCCGAGCATGCTCCACTGGTCCATCGGGCTTCCCTTAGGAAGCACCAACTCCAAGATAAAATTTGAGAATTTCAAGATGGCGAGTGCAATGCATTAAAGTCCAAGGGTGGGGCCTTCTGAGTGTGGCCCAGTGTGAGCACTGGTTGAATGCTCAAGAAGCTGACAACGTTTAAATGCTTCTCATGGCAAAAGCTTTTCTAAAGTGAGAAGTAGATGCTTACTTTCATGTGTGTGTGTGTATGTGGGGGGGGGGTATGAATGTCTTTCTACATACTGAGTTTCTTAACTCAATATCTGCATGGACTTGTCTGCATGGACATGCATTTGAAATCACCTGGTACCAACTCAGTCCAGGTGATTTGGAGAAAATGATTGTCCAGGCAGTCTACTTTACACAGAATCTCTGCTGTCCCTTCCATGGCCATTCTAAGGGCACTGAGCTTGCAATGCTGCTTCATGCCAGTTCAGAGTATTTCATTTATACTCTCCTTGGGAGACAGAATAGTGCTGTGGCTGAGAGCTTCCATTCCAAGGAGTCTGGAGTGGATTGAATTATGTCCCCCCAAAACGCACTGAGGCTTGAATTATGTCCCCCAAGTTTTATGTATTAGAAACTTAGCCCCCACTGTGACTGTTGAGAAGGTGAGAAATCCTATTACGGTAATTGAAAGTGGAGCCTTAAAGATTGGATTGCAGGACCGTGCAGTAGAGAACAGATTAAAAATGGTGGTCAGGGGCATGGTTCTGAGGGCTTTAAAAGAAGAGGAGAGTCTGTTTTTCTCTGCTCTCTCTGCTTCCACTCTCTGGCAATGTGAGACTCCTGGGTTGCTGTCATTACCACCAGATGGACTTTGGACTTCCAGCCTCAGAAACTGTGAGCAATAAATATCATTTTCTTTATAAATCACCCAATTCAGTGTATTCTGTTATAGCAACACAAAATGGACTAATACAGAGTCCAAATACTTGGGTATATCGACTAAAGTTGCTGACTCTACTGCTTTCCAGACATTTGACATTGGGAAAATTACTTAACACTGTTGAATCTCAATTTTGCTGTCTGTAGAATAGGCATATAGTACCTATCTCCTATGATGAAGGGTTGTAAGTGTAAATTGCATGAAAAACACCCAGCCCTGTGCCTGGTATATATTGTCCATTAATAGATATTGACCATTATTATTATTCCTGAGTTTAAGAACAGCAACAGAACTCAAATATTTGGTGCATGAGCAATTAATTATCCAACTGGAATAGGGGATAGGAATAAATATGATGTATGACAGATACATTCTGAGAATTTTTTTCAGTAGTTTATCATCTAATAATAATGCTTGGGAAGTGTTCATCATTTTATAGTTGGCAAAGCACTTTCTTACACATAATTCTAGTGGAAACCCACAATAGCCCTGCAAAGTAAGAAGAGCAAGAAATTTGCTATCCTGTTTCACAGATGAAACCAGAGGCTCAGAAATTAATGCCTGCTCTTTATTTAACAGTCATCGAATGAGCACGAACTACATGCAAGACTCTAGGCTAGGTTTTAGGATGTAGTGAGTAAGAGGTTGTTTTCTGTCCTTTTGAAGAAATTATCAAGGGTCAGGGTATTTGGAGCAGGGTGAAAGGAGGATGCTGAACTTAAAGTAATGTAGCTGTCAGGATAAGTTAGGTGATGGTGCAGAAACAAAAACAACAATGATAACAACAGCACATTTCAGTGGCTTAAAAAAGCAGAGATTTATTTCTCATTTATGCTATTGGTCCATGATGGGTCAGCCAGCGGCCCATCGCATTTGCTCCACCTCATTTTCACTGCAAAGCAGATGTCTGATGGAGCAGCTGCAGTTTGGAACATTGCTGGTGATTGTGGCAGGAAGAGACATCTGAGATGGAGAGGGCCTTGCAACCAAATTCTCCCCTCATGGGCCAGAGTCTTCATATGGTCCCACCCAACCCCAGGGGGAAGGGCAGGAAGTAGCATTCTACTATGTGCCCAGAGCTGGAAATATCTGTTGAGCAGAGTAATGACTCCTCCAGTAGGGCAGACTCTGAAGGATGGGTAGAAAACAGGTGAATACTGACGGGGTGGGGTTGAGGTGGAGAGACTGGAAGAGGAAAGAGGATAAAGTGGAGCCTTAAAAGGATAGAGGATGGGGGGTAGAGGTAGGAAATAATGGGAGAGACAGGAGGCAAAAATGTGCGAGGCATTGTGGGTGAGGGGTCGTGAGGGTGCCAGGCTGGCTGGACGAGTTTTCTTCAACAGTTTAACAAATACCGACTCAGCTCCAGAGAAGGATAAAAAATGGTCCCTGTCTTTGAAAAGCTCACAATCTAGCAGGAGAGTTAGATTTTGCAGAGAACAAAGGGAATCACACTATCCAAACATAAGAAAGAGCAGCCAATGCTTATGTTTTCCAGATAATCTTCCAAGGTTTGCAAATATCTTACTCAGTGAATCATCATTGTAACTCTATGAGGTGGGTGCTATTATTATTCCCATTTTAGAGGTGACAAAACTGAGGCATGGAAGAGCTAGTGCATAGTGAAGGTGGGCTTCAAATCCAAGTCCTCTGAGTCCAGTGTCTGCTCCTCTTAAAAGCTTTACTCTACTGCTTTTTGCTTGATAACTTCTTGTGAGTTGGGGCTGTGTGTGTAATTTGGATGGCAAGTAATTTTGCCTTGAGATCCCAAATGATATATCGGTATTGGCTGCCTGGAGCTCCATAGTGGGATGGTTTCCAAGACCAAGCTGGGGCTCAGGGAGAAAAGAATGATGTGATTAATTAGTAATGCCTGCCATGGGCAAGAGAGGTGGTATTGTCAGCACAATATGTTTGGTAACTCTGATCTGTGCAATGCCTAGAGCGAAGTGAGTTTAATCAATTTACTAACAAATAAAGAAAGAAAGTAAAAACCAAACAAATAATTCACTGGCTGTTTTCCTCACTTTTCAATCTGTTTTCTTTAAGGCTCTATCACGTTTGTGGTGGCATACCTACTACTTGTTCAAACAGTTAGCTTTCCTTCTGGAGATTAATGATTAAAATATCACAACTGCAGTCCCTCAGGCAAACATACACCTTAATTGTCAAAGCAATAAAAATATCAGCCACGGCAAATGTTTAGTTCATCACACCACTGGTGTGGACATCAGCTGGGTGATTAGAAAGAAGTCATTGCATGGCATGGCAATGCTAATAACAAAAAGCTTCTAATTTCTATATCCAATTACTGTACAAGGAAGAATTCATCAGCTGACTCAGGGAATTCAGCCATAAGAGAATCCAGCTGTAGCATGCATCATTAGTGGAATTTCCTGCCTGGAAATGTTGAGATGCTGTCCTCTGGAGGGAAGGTTCTAGGAACATTATTTTTTTGCTCTTCTTTTCCCCATTCTCAACCTCTTTCTTGGCTTTTCTTCTGCCTACCAATTCTCCCTATGCTGAGACTTTTACTTTTCCCGTATTCCTTCCCAGACATTGCTGGGAATGGATCCCAAGTTCAGTTACATGGAGGTATGGATTCTAACTAAGAGCTTAGAGCTGGGGTGATAAATAGATTTCTTCTCCTTGGCCAGCTGTGATCAGTTGCTGTAGCTACTGAAATGCTGAGTTGAGAAGATTTGTGATGGACTCAGCCTAAAAGTGTATTGAGATTGATTAGTGATGTCTGCCCTGGGTATGGGTTAGGAACAATAATTTGTGTAGGCTTCTACTGGTTCTGCCAAGGTGGAAAGTCTGCACTGTTCTTGTAGCTGTGTTTTAGTGATTGGCCTTGGGGTTTGGTCCCAGGATATGCTAGTTTAAGTCCTATTTCTTCTCTTTCTATGTGAATTTTGGAGGTGTTACTTACCTTTCCTCAGTCTCAGTAAAAATTGAGTTAAAATAATCCTCCTTACAGAGTGGTTGTAAACATTGTGGAGAAGATCACACTCATTCATTCGATCATTCAATCAGCAAATATTCGTTGAGCACCTACTATGCACCAGGCACAGTGTGGCGTGATAGAGTGGTGCGTGACTTGGATGTGGTCCCACCCAGAGAGTGTATAGTCTAGCCAGGGGATGCATAAGCTTTCTATTGCTGCATAACAAATTACCACAAACTTAGAGGCTTAAAACGGCATGCGTTATTATCTCACATTTTCTGTGGGCCAGGACTCTGGGCATATTTTAGCTGGCTCCTCTGCTCAGGGTCTTATAAGTTTGTAGTCAAGGTGCCTACTGAGCTGTGTTCTCATTTGCAACCTTTCCTGGGGGAAAAAAATCTGCTTCCAAGCTCATTTAGTTTGTTGGCAAAATTCACTCTCTTACCATGGTATGACTGTGAGCTCCGCTTCTGGCCTGCTGGTGACCTGATTCCACCCTCAGGTCCTAAGTCCACCCATGGCAACGAGAGGCCTCCTGCGGTTCCTTGTCACAGGGGCTTCTTCCACAACCACTGGCTTTATCAAACCAGCAAGGAGAGTCTCTTGCTTCAGTCTGCTGAAGTGCAGTCTTACATGACATAACACAATATTGGGTGACATCCCATCATCTTGTTCATTAGAAGCAAGTCACAGGTTCCAACCACATTCAAAGGGAGGGGACAATACCATGGCATGAACGACTGGAAGTGGGAATCATTGGGATCACCTGAGGGTCTCTCAATCACAGGCTGAGACACACAAGCAAGAATGACAGCAGTTTGTTAATTGCTCTAGCAAGGGAGATTCAGGGTGTGAGGAAGTGCATGTCTGGCCGCTTGAACAGTCTCAGGGTTGTCAGGGAGGACTTCCTGGAGGAAGTGACCTTCAATCAGAGACCTAAAGGATGAGTAGGATTAGCCATATCATAACGTACCGTGCAGGTGTAAGTTCTTTTCATTATCTCTTGCCACCCAGAATTGGCCTTTCCAGCCCTGAATACAGTCGGACTTGTTTCATATGTGCTTTGGGAGCTCTTCTGTTAACACAGCCCCAGAGAAGATCAGCTCCTGGTCTCAGGTTTGAGGGTGGCAAGGAGATAAGTACTAAGCCTGGAAGGGTGATGACAGGTCAGGAATGGGGTTCTAGGAATGTCACTGCCTGACCAGTGTCAATTCCCATTGATGTCTCCATGTGAGGGAGGGAAGCCTATGGTGGCTCTAGGACAGAGTGGGAAAGCCACCACTTGCTCCAGATTGGTCCTATGGTTGAAGGAGCTGTGGCCTCACCAGAGCTTGTCCCACCCATGTAGATCTGTTTAGAAATGAAGAGAACAATGATAATTGTCACCCATAGTCATGTTCTAATTTATTGCACTTTTAGTAGGAATTACTTGCTATTATTAGGAATAATGCATATTTTTGAGCATGTGAGTTGGATCGTCTTACCTCAGGAAGGAGTTTTCTCCATGTCTTCTAACAGCACCAGATGAAATGCCGGTGAAAATTTCTTCCTCTTTGCTAGCTGCCTATTAAAATTCCCCTCATCCTTCATGCTCCACCTTGAGTCTTGCCTCTTCCAAGAAACCTGCCATGACCATGGCAGTGCATATTGTTGGTACCACCACGTTCGTCACCGCATTAACTTCTGTCTGCCACCGCTTGCTAATGAGAATCACAGCATTTAGGCGATGCCTCCCATCTTTTCCTCTCTCTGCACGTCTCCTTTGTGATCTCTCCCTCAGCCAGTCACTCCCTGCAGTCACTCTCTCCCTCTGCTCAGCCCTGGGCAGTGTAGACAGATGGATTTCCTAAAGTTCAGCCTCGATTATGTCATTTACTGTTCAGAACTTCCAGTACCCGATCTTTAATCCACCAATTTCCTTCCAGCGATTTATCCTCCAGACATACTTTCCCATGTGTGAAATGATGACTGTAGTACTTATTGAGTGGTATATTACTTGCGATAGCAAAAAATCTGAAGCAACATGTGTAGCCACTGAGGGGGGCCTGGTTAATAAGGTATGGTAGATCTGTGACGGTGGCTTTTAAGCCTGGCTGCACATTCAGTTCACCTTGCTGTGGCACATTGAGATGACTGCAAATTCTCCTCCGATTGAGAGGTGGAGTCTAATTCCCCTTCCATTGAATTGGGGCTTGTTCAGGGATTTCCTTGACTAATAGAATGTGATGGAAGAGATGGTCTGGGACCTCCAAGGCTAAGTCATAAGGAGTTTATAGCTTCTGCACTGGCCTCTTGGAACTTTAGCTCCAGGGCAAATCAGACTGTGTAAGAAGTCCAACTACCCTGAGACCACCATGCTGTGAGAAAGCCCAAGCTAGCTGCCCTGAGAAAGAGAGAGAGAGAGAGACTGAGAAATAGACAGCCTTTTAGCCACAGCTGTTTAAACCCACTAAGCCACTCAGCCCAGCTGCCCAGGCACCAGACTCCTTGGATATTCCAGCCACAGCAGACATGATGTGGAGAATAACCAAGGACTCCTGATGTCAGAACAAGGCCCCAGATAAGAGGCTTTAACTGAGCCATTCCAGCCATCTGCAGCTGTCTGAGTCACCCTCGCCGAGGTCCCTACACATTATGCAGCAGAGAGAAGCTGCGTCTACTGTATCCTGGCAGAATTCTTGACCCCCCCCAAATTGTGAGCATAATAAAATGGTTATTGTTTCATGCTTTTAACTTTTGGGGTGGTTTGTTACATTTTTTACAGAGAAATAAATAACTGGAAGATAGAGACCTTCTAACCAGCCCCCCATCAGGTCATTTTAATAAACAACCATGTTGAGAATCACTGGTCAATACAGTTGAATGCAATATAACCATAAAAATGAATGAAGAAGCTCTTTTTGTTCTGCTATGGGATCATCTACAAGTTTATATTATTAAGGGAAAGAGAAAGTTGCAGAACAATTTTTATACGATGTTACCACTTGTAGAAAAAAACATAGATATGAATAATTTCTGGAATAATACATAAGAAACTGGTGAGTAACATTTGTTGGCTCCAGAAAGGAAAGTTGGATGGCTGGGGAATTTTTACTTAATACCCTATGACAGCTTTCAAGTTTTAAAACATTTGAACACACCAATTCCAAAGTGAATAAATTTTGCCTGTTGCTTACCTGGAAAAGTCCAAATTCTTTAGCGTGATTTGGCTTTCACTTTTATTTCCAGGCTTCTTATTCATTCCTCTTACTTTACACTAACAACCAGTCATGGTAAGCAGGACAATGACCCCCAAAGAGGTCCCCATCCTAATCCCTGAAACCTGTGAATGTGACCTTACATGGCAAAAGGGACTTGGCAGATGTGATTAAGCTAAGGTCTTTGAAATGGGGAGATTGTCCTGGATTTTCTGGGTGGGCCCAGTGTAATCACAAGCATCCTTATAAGTGAAAGACCAAAATGGAAAAGTCAGAAATTGAGATTTGAGGATGGAGTGACGCGATTGCTGACTTTGAAGACAGACAAAGAGGTCACAAGCCAACAAATGCCAGTGGCCACTGGCCACTGAAAAAGGCAAGGAAACATTCCCTCTTGGGCCTCTGGAAAGAACACAGCCCTGCTGACACCTTAATTGCCCAGGAGAGACTCATTTCAGATTTCTGACCCCCAAAACTGTAAGATAACAAATTTGCTTTGTTTTAAGCCACTACATTTGTGATAATTTGTTACAGCAGCAATAGGAAACTAACACAGTGGTGTTTCTCCCGATGATATTCTGAGAAATAGGCCCTTTGAAGGAATATTAAGAGAAAATAATAAAAATTTTCCAAAGCCAAATAAAAAACAAATTGTTATTATTTTTAATCAAGCAAAATGAGGCTTAATTAACACAAAAAAATTGAACACATTTTACGTGTACAATTTGTTGAGTTTTGACATATGTATACTTCCATGTAACCCACCATCTCAAGATATAGAATATTTTCATTACCCCAAAATGTTTCCTTGTGTCCCTTTGTGATCAATTCTTCTAACCCTACCTCTAGCCTCAGGCAATCACTGATTTGCTTTCTGTCACCAGACAAATTATTTTTAACTACAGGACTTCTCAGGATCTTTAATATGTCAAGAGTATTTGTAGACCTCCATGGGAGGGGCTATAGAGCAGGTTGCATCCCCAAGTTTATTTGACCCTAGCTCCTTTTGTTCTGGAGCAACTCACAAGATGGGGGGCTCTCAGAATGCATCTGAGAAACTCTTTCCTGCTCACCTGTCACAGGTCAGGCATCCTCCCCCTCTTGCAGTGTCCAGCTCTATCCCTTGAAAACTTATTCATCCTTTAAGTTACAGCTCAAGGATGGATTAATCCATTTCTGTTACTGAGTAATTTATAAAGAAATGAAATTTATTTCTTATAGTTTTGGAGGCTGGGAAGTCCAAAGTCCAGGGAACATATCTGGTGAGAGCCTTCTTCCTGGTGGGGAGACTCTCTACAGCAACTCAAGGTATCACATGGTGAGAATGGGCTGAGCAAGAGAGCTAACCTTGTCTCTTGCCCTCCTTATAAAACCATCAAGAACCACATCCATTACTCCATGAATGGATCAATCAATTCACAAGGGCACAGTCTTCACAATCTAATCACTTCTTAAAGGCCCCACCTTTCAATTACCGTAATTACGTTTCCCACCCTCTCTCTTAACACTGTTACAATGAAGATCAAGCTTCCAATACATGAACTTTTGGAGGACATGTCTGACCCATAGCAAAGGATGAGGTCTTCCATGAAGTAGACATTTCCCTTTGCTAAGTCTCATATTCTTTGTTTTGCATCTCTTGTGGAACACGAATTGCACAATGGTTGATGTTATAGTAATATTACACTATATTTGCATTATAGACACAGTCTTATAGTCTTTTCTGAGGGCAATGAATGGCTATTTGCTTTACCATTACATGATTATCAGGAAATGCTCAAGTGTGCAGCAGGGAGTCTAAGAAGATATGCTCCAAGAAACTTTTGAGGCACCCTGGACTTAAGACCCTTACTCACTAAAGCATTTTAAGTCCCGTCTCAGCAGCCTACACCTGTGTGAGTTTATGGGCTGATGGTGAATGACTCCTTTCTCTTTACATCCCTGAAGGCAGCCCAGCATATCCCTGAGCTCTGTGGGTTTTACTTGTGAGTCATCTCTCCCGTCCATAGCTTTCTCTCTGGCTCCTCTGCCAGCACCCTTGTTCAGATTCTCATCATCTGTGTGATTACAGTAGCTTCTTAAAACAGTCTCTCCACTTTAGTCTTGCTACTCCTTCGACCTGCTTTCCACTCTAATGACAAAATCCTGATTGCGTGTTCCTCTGCTTCAAAACCTGAACATGATCGCCCATTGCTCATGAGATCAAGTCAGAAGCACTGGCATGGTGAACACGCCCTTTCCCATATGGAACCCTTTGCTGCTCAGGCTTCACCTCCTGTTACCCTTTTCTCTGCTCCCTCCTCTCCAATCACCGTGGCTTCTCACAGCTTCATGAACACACAACACCTTTTCAAGGTACCATATTGTTCCTTTGATCTGGGATGCACCTTCTCTTCTCCATCTAGAGAATGACTCTGCTGTGGACTGAATGTTTGTGTCCCCCAAAATTCATATGTCAAAATCCCAACCCCCAAGGTGGGGCATTTCGGAGGTGATTAAGTCATGAAGGTGGAGCCCTCATGAATGCGATTGGTGCCTTCACAAAAGAGACCCTGGAAAGTTTCCTTGTCCTTTCTCCATGTAAGGATGTGGTGAGAATACAGCTGCTGATGAAACAGGAAGCGGACTTTGAATCTGCCAGTGCCTTGATCTTGGACTTTCCAGACTTCATATTGGTGAGAAATAAATTTCTGTTGTGTATAAGACACTCGGCCTAGGTGTTCTGTTACAGAGCCCGAGCTGACTAAGATAGACTTCTAGTCACTGGAAGCCCTTTCCAAATATCACCCCAGGGAGGCCTTCTCATCTTCCCAAGGCAGGATGAATCCTCTGTTTATGACACTTCGATAGCATTTATATACATTTCTTTGGAATAGCTCTTACCTAATCACATTTTGATTATAATTTATTGGTTTAGATGCTGCCTCCCTAGCTAGAATGAGTCTTTGTATCCCCAGAACTTATAGCTGCACCTGCAAAACATATTTGTGACTAATAAATAATGACTAACACTTGTTGAATTCTTACTGTGAGCCAGGCATTGCACTAAGTACTTTCTTGGATTAGCTTAATTATTTCACTTATTTCTTATACAGCCCTATAAAGAAGGCATTGTTAATGTCTCTGTTTTGCAGGAGAGAAAACTAAGCCCCAAAGAGGTTAAGGCAATGAGTAAGGACATGTGAGCGGTAAGTGCTGGAGCTTGTATTTGGACCCTAGTTTATGCACTTTGTTTTCTTAGTTATTTGTTATTAGTATTTCTCGAGTGAATGATTGAACAAATGAGTGAATGAATGAACAAAGTCGATTTTTTGAATATTTAAAGAGTGTATCTTGGGGCAGCAGACTGTGACTATTCCCTTGGCTTGGAAAAGGGAGAGGAGGCTGGTAGGTAGAGGCGACAGAACATGTAAAGCCTGAAGATCAGGGCATGAAGACTCAGAGAAGCAAGTGTCAGAGTCAGGCTTTGACCTTGGGTAGGTTTCCAGTATGAGGGTCCTGACCTTGGCTCCTGTTTATAGCAGTCCCCTTCTCCAGGAAAATTGCAACACCCAGGCATTTCTAATTGGCAGGATTAAGCAGTCAGGAGGGTGCTCCGTCTTCTCTGGGGAAGATCACTCCTTCCAGCCCTCCATCCTCCCCTGCCAGCAGCCAAGAGGTGCCTGGTGCATTTTGTGGCCTCCATCCCACCTTAAGAGGAAGTGAAAAGGATGTTCTAGAATTCTTGGTTCTCTTGGCAAGGGCCTTGTTTTTCCCTCAACACTCACAGCTTCATCTAGCTCCTGTTTTGGAGCTCTCAGGACCGGTCTCATGGTGCCCTTTTTTGCTATTTACCCCTGTCCCCACACAAAGCCCGGCCTTCCAGGACTTCACCCATCTCCTAGACCTTGTCCCCTGCAGCTCTGCACTGTCCCTTCCATGAGCTCATGACTCATTGCTCCCTGTCAACTCAAACCCTTCTCCTGTCACTCTGTGGCCCGTTGTCAACAACCAGCAAAATCTCTTCTATCTTCAACTATCTTTGAATGTTCTCTTCACATTCTTCCTCCTACAGAAACTGGATCTCACGTAAGGACACCGTGTGCCCTGTAGCCCTTTCCTGCAGTCCTGATTGGTCCATAGGCCTAGACGTGGGGTGGGGATCCTCCTTGCTGTCTTGTGGCCCTTCTGGACCTTTGTAATGCTCTCCTCACTAGAAGAGCACAGCTTGGAATCATCCTGGTACCAGATGTCTGCTAACCACACTCTCTCCAACACCTTAAAGATTTTAGCTCTTGGCCCACTGGCACTCTCTCCAAAACGGTTCCTGTTCTAATTCTCGGTGATTTCCATGTCTGTGTAGATAATCCAGTGCTCTCCAGTGATCTGGTCCATCACTGTACCACGGCCATGAACTCCCATGGTCATACCCCAGAGCAGCATTGCCCAGTAGAACTTTCTTTGATGATGAAAATGTTCTTTATCTGCAATATCTGATAGAATAGCCACTAGTCACATGCAGCCATTGAGTACTTGAAATGTGGCTAGTGCAGTTGAGAACTGATATTTAATTTTCTTCAATTTTAATTAATTAAAATTTGAATAGCCTCATGGTCTAGGCTATACTGTCCCATATTAGACAGCATAGCCTAGACCATAGAATTACCCCCAGTTGTATCCCCTTCATAATCGTGGTTTCAAGAATCACATTCTCTGTCACCTTCTAACTTTCTAGTTTAATTCTTCTGGTTCCCTAGTCTGTTCACTCTTCTAGAAGCTGTTTCAAACCTTCTCTTCCCATACTTTGCATAACTTCCCTCTCCTCTCACTCAGTTGATCAACTTGATTCCTGTTTTGGGGAAAAATCTTAATCCGGAGACGAGCCTTCTACGAGCTTGCCCACATCTGGGCACATCTGCTCAGTCTTCCCTCCCATTATTGAGGTCAAACTCTCCATGCCCCTCTTGTGTGCTAGATCTCATCCTCTTCCACCACTCAAGTACATCACTATCAATTCTTCCCTCTCCCTCAAGCAGTCACCAATGTCCCCTTCTCGTCAGCATGTAGACATGCTGAGATTTCTCCTCCTCAGGGCTTTGCATGTGCTTTTCCCTTTACCTGCCATGCTGTTCCAGCGAATATCCACAGGGCTTCTCTTTTCACTTCCTTTGGGTCTTTCTCCAAATATCACCTCCTGATCATACTATTTAAAATTGCAAAATGTCCCCCCTCCCTTTCCCATTTTATTTTTCTTCCTAGAACTTACTGCCACCTGACAAGCTGTGTACTCTGTATTATTTATTCATTTGGTCCTCAAGGGCAGGGGTCTTTCTTCTTTCTCTTCTTCTTTTTCTTTTTTGTTGCTGTATCCCCAGCACCTACAATAGTGTCTGGCACACAATAGGCCCTCAATTAATGTTTGTTGAGAGAACAATTCAGTGACTTCCCTTTCCTGACATTCCTGCTGATTTGCAGCAGTGGTGTGGTTTTTTCCCTTACAAAGAGGGACAGCTATTCAGAATATTACTACCCACCTGTCTTACTCAGAAGTTCTCAGAGCAATGCTTCTCCAACTCCAGTGTGCATTCGAATCACCAGGGGATCTTGTTGAACTGCAGAGTACAATTCAGCAGGGCTGAGGTGTGGTCTGAGATTCTGCATTTCTAACAAGCTCCAGGGTGATACAGAAATGATGCTGTTGTTCCAGACCACGTTTTGAGCAGCAAGTGGCTTTGGTCATCTTAAGCCTTCCTCCTCCTCCTCCTCCTTCTTCTTAATAGAGTGAGCATAAATATTTGCATAGTATAGTTGCATATTTATTGTAAACATGACCCTAAGTTCAAGCAATCATGTGGTAAACACCTCTGTATTTGCAGGTTACAACATTTGCACAGAGTCTCATCTGTCACTATACATGCCATGGGAGGAAATGTTGGCTAGTTATACTGTTAAATGATGACTGTTCCTTCTTCTGGGCAGAATTAGGGAGTTTTTTTTATGCTTGTGTGTATGTGTGTATAAGAATATTATTATTGATGCTAATAAATTTCCTAGCAATTGTCTGATGCAATTTGCCATGTTTTGGTGTGAAATCAATGCAAAAACAAGTTGTGCCTTTCTGCTCCGGTTATTACATCACTCTGCTTCTGTCCAGAGAATAGTGTTTCCTGTGATAATCACCGTCATCAATTAGTTTAAATATCATAGTCAGGGCCTCCCTGTACAGTTTGTACAGTGAGTGCATGCCACAAAGGGGTGGGTCCAGCTGGATGGCAAGTGGATAGACTCAGAACTAGCCAGCACCCGTTTGCCAAGCCAGGCGCTCTGGATGGCGCTGCACTGCCTTTTTTGCCTAGAGGGGATGCCTTTTTGCAAACTGAATAAAAACACCTGATATTTGACGTTCCTCATCATAAAGCTAGAAAGAGCTGCAAAGGAAAATAGAGAGCACCAAACATAATATTTTCATTTTTAAGAATGTTGAGATGCTGAGGGCCAGAGCACTTGTTCCATTTCTCATCAACATTATTATCACCATCACCACCATCATCATCATCAGCATCATCATCACCATCACCACCACCACCACCACCATCACCATCACCACCATCAGCATCAGCTTCAGCATCGTCTAACATTACTGAGAGCTTAAGATGCACAAGGCACTGGGCAAATTGCTTTATATTGTTCCTTACAACAGTCCCAAAGTTCGATGCTATTATTGCAATCATCTTCATTTATAGATATGTACACTGAAACTTGGAGTCATTAAGCAACTTGCTTAGGATCACAGAGCTATGATAAAGTGTAAATTTTAAAGATGTAAATCATGACTCTCAGGCAAGTGTAAAAGGATCCCATATCAAAGTTTTATTTAACTCATTAATGAGGGAACCAGTAAGAAGTTAAAACTAATCCAAACAGCATTAGAGAATTTAGATATGTGAAGATAATTTAACAAAGAGATATAAGGAAAGTGTGGTGGGCTGATAATGCCCCCCACCAAAAGGAGACCTTCATTTCTGATCCCTGGAAGTTGTGAATATGTTAACTTACATGTAAAAATAACCTTAGACAGAAAGCTGGTTAATGTCCAACAGGGCCATAACCCATAACCCTTGGAGTTAATTCTTGCACCATAGTTAAATTATTTGCATCTTTACTGGACCAAAATTTACAAGTTAACCTCTGCCTCTAGAGAGATGAAAATTGCCTATTCAGTAGAAAGCCCAGCCCTGTACTGAAAAAACACGCAGTAGTCTTTTCTGTGTGTTCCCAGGTTTAGGAAGCAGAAGAGCTGGGATTTGAACCAGGCTCTTCAAGTTCAGAATCTGTGCTTTTAACTGTTAAGGAACGTACCTCTTCACTGTGTTATTTCATAGGTGAGCAGAACAGTCAGGGCAAAGAAAATGGTGGGTGGGGACTGCGAACACAGCTCAAAGATTGCTAGGTTGTGTTCGCCAACCCCTTCATGGTGTTGCCCCTAAACAGAGGACAGCAGAAGGATCCTTGCTCCCATCTTCATGCGAGCAGTGGAGATTCCTACATGAGCTCCCTGGCACTTAGAGCTAAGATTTCATAGGTGGTTTAGATAGGTTCCTGGTTGATATAACTTGAGAAATGGGGTGGCAAACTGAAACACCAGACCCCCACTCCTCCCTGCCTTGCTCAGGAGCAAAGGGCCTTGGCAGTCTCTTCTTTAAACTGTACTCCTTGGCTAGGAATCATAATACCGTGCCTAGTAAATGCTCGACAAAGGTTTGAACTGCACTTGGTTTGGTGAAAGGGAGAAGTAAGACTTTGGGAGTGTGGAAGAGCCAGGAGAAGCCATGAGTTGTATCAGGAACTAGCCTGACATTCTTAGAAGGTAGTGCATCGAAGGTTCTGACTGAAGTTAGGAACTTTTATGAGAAAGTGAAATCTGTGGTTGGACAGGTAGAGTGTGACCAGTCCTGAAAAAGTGCTGGGGAATGTAGGTTTACCTTATAGGACAATCATTCTTGACTGACCAAACATTAGAATAAGCTGGAGTTAAAAAATACTAATGCATGGATCCTGTGTTAGTTTGCTAGGACTGCAATAACAAAGTACCACAGACTGGGTGATTTAATCCATAGGAATTAATTTTCTCCCAATTTTGGAGGCTCAATGTCCAAGATCAAAGTGTTGGCAGGGCTGGTTTCTCCTGAGGTCTCTCAGCCTGGCTTGTGGATGGTGTCCTCTCCTGTGTCCTCAAGATGGTCTTCCCTCTGTAACTGTCTGTGGCTGAATATCCTTCTCTTATAAGGACACTAGTCGTATTAGATTAGGTCTCACCCATATAACCTCATTTTATGTTAATTACCTCCTTAAGGGCCCTATCTCCAAATACAGTCACATTCTGAGGTATGGAGGTTAGGTCTTTAACATATATTTGGGAGGACACAATTCAGTCCATAACAGATCTTATCCCCAAAGACTGTTTGCAGTGGATTGAATGCCCTCCCCCCCACCAAAGTCATTGGAGCTTAATCCCACTATAACCATTAAGAAGGTGGAAATCCCATTATGGAATTGAAAGGTGGGGCCTTGAAGAGGTGATTAGACTGTGAGTGCCATGCCACAGTGAATGGATTAATAATGCTGGTCATGGATGTGGTTCTGAGGGCTTTAAAAGGAGAACATGTGAGAATGTCTGTCTCTCTGCTTCCACCATCTTGCAATGTGATACCCTGTGTCACTGAAGCCACCACGTAAGAAGACCTTCACCAGATGTGTTCCCTGGACTTTGGACTTCCCAGCCTCAGAAACTATAAGCAATAAGTTTTGTTTTCTTACAAAGTACTCAATTCCAGGTATTTTGTTATAAGCAGCAGAAATGGACTAATAACTGATTCAAGCAAGGGAGAATGGGGCTGAGGATTTCAGATAGAAAGTTCTATTTTAATGCACCCAAGGATGAGAACAGAACTGCTGCTGGTGAGAGCTCGGGATGAAGTGGGCAGAGTTGTCTGCTGTTGACTGCCTTGCACCTGGCACTCCACTGTCCTCAGCCATGGATGGCTTTGGGAAAACCACTTAAAGATTCTGAGTTTCAGTGGTTTCATCTGCAAACTAAGGACAATAACACTCTGCCTTTAAGCAAGAGGCTGAACCAGATAGTTTCTTGAGGGTTCTTCCAGTTCTAAGATTTATGATTCCAGAATCAGTTGTAACAGTAATTTAAGGTGGCCCAAGGGTCGGAAAAGGGAGGAAGAGAGTCAGCCTTAATGTGCTATGACCACCACTGATGCCATCCTATCGCTGCCATCATTATCCCCATCAGCAGCCTCCCCAGCATCACCCAGCCCACCACCATGACTGCAAGCATTGTCATCATCACCCCTGCCCTGTCTGTCACCCCTCCCCCACTGTCATCACCAGAGGCGGCTCTAATGTCAGCAGCTGCAGCAGCAGTGAGCCAGCCCCACGGCGATAGAGACACAGGCAGGCGGCACATACATTTTAGAACTAGGTCACTTAGATCAAGTTATTAATTTTATATTGGAGAAAACTAAGTCCAGAGAGGTCAATTTAATTATTCAAGGCCACAAAGCTTTTAAATAGAAAAACTAAGTCCAAGATCCTATCTTCTGGCTCTGCGTTGAGTTCTATTACTCACGTGAGGCTGGGCGATGGAGATGCTTCTACATGCTGGAATACAGAGGGAGAGAGAGAGAAGAGGTTCCCATCATGATGGAGCGTACACGAGTCTTCGTGAGCTTTGACTGGGCTGTCTTTGGACATGTGCCTTCTGTGAACCTTCTGTGAACAGCAGCCAGATGCATGTGATGTGCTGTTTGGCTTGGGCTCGGTGATGTGCCCCACTTAAAAAGAATGAGTTTCTTTTTGAGTGTGGGGACTATGTCATAGTTATGTCTGTGGTGCATCCCCAAGGCATAACCCAGGGACTTGCCCATAATAAGCGTTTGAGAAATAACATCAAATGAGTGAGGTAATAACTGAGTAAATAAGCAAAAGAAGAGAAGGAACATGACAGGCAAGTGTATAAAGACACCGTGTAAGGGGACAAATTCAAACAAATCAAACCGTAAAGTGATGGCTACCAGTTGCCAGTCAGAAAAGGGATGTGATATTCACTGGAGATTGTTTGCTAAGATATTTGCCCAGTGTGTTTCTTATCAGGCTTAAAATGTGCTGCTCATTCTTTAGAAGAGTATTAGAAATAGAGCTGAAGTTGTACTTACTTTCAGTGTTGTCCCTGGGGTTGACAAACACAGGGGTCACCCTGGGACGCATGCTTTGAGGAGTGTGTAAAAGAAGAAAAGGAGGCAGCTCATAGCTGGCAGCTAAAATATGTCGATGTCATTATGAAAATGTTTGCCATGCTCACCTGTCCACTGTCACTGTTGCAGCCTGCTGTGGGCACCAGGGGAACATTTCTCCCCACTGGCTGATGTTCTTGGGACACAACCTCTTAGTGCCTTTGATAGGGGCTGCCCTTGATGTTCCATTTTATGCAGATTTTAAACAGTAAAAAGTATAAGGCAAAAAAAGAGTTAAGGAGAAAATTCATACATCCAAAAATTGTTAGCATGTGAAAGAACATTTCATTGGCGCTAAATCTTAGGAGTTTGGTTCTGTGCATATTGAACAGAACGCAGGTGGGTCAGCACTTGGAGGAAAGCGTGCAATGTTAGTCACGGCACCGCGTGAGGAAGGACCTGTAGAAGACAGAGGAAAAGGAAAACTAAATTATTTAGACGAAGCTACATTTGAGCAAGAGCTCAAAGGCTATGGACTCAAATATGGAAAGACCAAAGCTCTGAAGAAATAAGTAAACACTCTGACTTCATGAAAGGCATAGAAAATGCCTGTAAATAAACTTATTCACCGAATTGCAATAGACTCAAATAAGAGGGCACTCGTGAAATTACGAAAGGGTAAAAGTAGCACAAATATTTAGTTTGAGCGGTTTCAAACAGTGGTGGCTGTATTAGTCTGTTTCTGTTGCTTATAACAAAATACCCAGAACTGGGTGATTTATAAGAAAATAAAATTTATTGCTTACAATTTTGGAGGCTGGAAACACATCCGGTGAAGGCCTCGTTGGTGGCAACAGGGACCCAGGGGTCTCATGTGCTGGAATGGCAGAGCAGAGAGAGAGAGACTCTCATGTGCTATCCTTTTAAAGCCCCCTGAACCATGCTCATGACCACTATTAATCCATTCATTAGGGCATTTGTCCTCATAATCTAATCACCTCTTCAAGGCCACTCCTTTCAATGACCATAATAGGATTTCTCACCCTCTTAACAGTTAGAGTGGGGATCAAGCTTCTAACACATAAAACTTGGGGGATATGATTCAATCCTTATCAGTGGCAAACACATGAATCCATTACCTTTAGAAGCAGCACTAATTGAAAAGAGTCTTCAGAGACTTGGGGATGTTCTCGATACAGCCCTGCCATGGAGGACAATCACATCCACCCCCAATGCTTCTGTCACAGGTAAAAGGAAGTCTGCCGAATGTGTGAGTTATTATTATTATTATTTTTGACGGGGATGCTTTTCATTAGAATTAGTACCATGAATGAATAATGAAGGTAATAAGTGAAGGAAAAAGTAGATGATGATTAGTAGAAAAGTTGTGGTAACTTTTTATTTTGAAATAATTATAGAATCAAAAAACTGTAGCTAGTACAGAGTCACATGTACCCTTCACTCAGCTTCCTCTGATGGTGACATCTTGTAAGCTGTAGTACAATATCAAAACCAGGAAATTGACATTGACACATTATTGTTAACTAGACTGCAGACCTTATTCTGTTTTTACCATTTTTAAGCCTGTATTCATGTGTGTGTATGTGTGTGTGTAGTTTTATCCCATGTATCAATTCATGTAACCACCATGGCAATCAGGATACAGAACTGTTCCATCACCATAAAATAACTCCACAATACCTCTGTGTTCTTACTACTCCATTTCTCCCTCTCCTGCAACCACTAATCTGTTCTCATTTCTATAGTTTTGTCATTTCGAAAATGTTAGATAAGTGGAATCATATCTAAAAGGCATGTAACCTTTTGAGACTGACTTTTTTCACTAAGCTTAATTCTCTTTAGGTCTGTCCAGGTCATTGCATGTACCGACAGTTCATTTGTTTTTGTTGCTGAGTGATAGGATTCCATCATACGGAGGTACCAGAGATTGTTCCAGCATTCACCTATTAAAGGACATGAGGGTTTCTTCTCTTAATAGCGTAATTTTGTTATAATGAATAAATCTGTGCATATTTCTGCATAGCTTTTGTGTGAATGTATGTTTTCATTCTCTGGGATAAATGCCCAGGAGTGCGATGCTGGGCCATATGATCAGTGCTGTTTAATTTCATAAGAAACTGCCAAACCCTTTCCATGGTGGCTGTACCGTTGTACCTCTCCACCAGCAATGCATGAGGGATCCAGCTTATCTGCTTCCTCACCAGCATTTAATATTATCACAATATTTTAATTTCACCTGTTCTGAGAGGCATGTAGGGATATATAATTGTAGTTTTAATTTGCATTTTCCTAATGGATATATTATATTATGATATTGAACAACTTTTCTTATGCTTATTTGCCATCTGTCTCTCTTCTTTGGTGAAATATCTGCTCATGTCTTTTGGCAATTTTCTAATTGGATTGTTTATTATTTTTACTATTGAGTTTTGAGAGTTCTTCATATATTCTAGATACAAGGCATTTGTCACATATGTAGTTTGCAAATATTTTCTCCCAGGATGCAGGTTGTCTTTTCACCCTTGAAGCAGAGTCTTTCCTGCACAGAACATGTGCATGTGCAGGTTTTACATTCCCATTTCAGAAAAGCCCGAACGAGCCTTGAGAGTGCTGGACATGGTCACTCTACTGGTTACCGCTCATGAGGGCAGATCGTGGGTTTAATTCCCTTTTGGGTGTGCTCATTCAGTTTTATTTATTTTATTTTATTTGTTAATTTAATTTTATTTTGTCAATATACAATGTGATTGATTATTGTGGCTAGTTACTGAAACCTCCCTCCCTCCTCCCTCTTCCCCCCTTCCTCCCAACAATGTCCTTTCTGTTCACTTGTCATATCAACTTCAAGGAATTGTAAGTGTTGTTTCTTCTCCCCTCCCCCCCCATCATCTGTGTATTTATTTATTTATTTTTAGCTCCCACAAATAAGTGAGAACATGTGGTATTTCTCTTTCTGTGCCTGACTTGTTTCACTAAATATAATTCTCTCTAGGTCCATCCATGTCATTGCAAATGGCAGTATTTCATTCTTTTTTATAGCTGAGTAGTATTCCATTGTGTAGATATACCACATTTAGCATATCCACTCATCTGATGATGGACATTTGGGCTGGTTCCAACTATTAGTTATTGTAAAGAGTGCTGTGATGAACACTGGGGAACAGGTATACCTTCGACTCGATGATTTCCATTCCTCTGGGTATATTCCCAGCAGTGGGATAGCTGGGTCATATGGTAGATCTATCTGCAATTGTTTGAGGAACCTCCATACCATTTTCCATAGAGGCTGCACCATTTTGCAGTCCCACCAACAATGTATGAGAGTTCCTTTTTCTCCACAACCTCGCCAGCATTTATAATTCACAGTCTTTTGGATTTTAGCCATCCTGATTGGGGTGAGATGGTATCTCAGTGTGGTTTTGATTTGCATTTCCCGGATGCCGAGTGATGCTGAGCATTTTTCATATGTCTATTGGCCATTTGTATATCTTCCTTTGAGAAATGCCTATTTAGCTCTTTTGCCCATTTTTTAATTGGGTTACTTGTTTTTTTCTTGTAAAGTTGTTTTGGTTCCTTGTATATTCTGGATATTAATTCTTTGTCAGATGTATATTTTGCAAATATTTTCTCCCACTCTGTTGGTGGTCTTTTAACTCTGTTAATTGTTTCCTTTGCTGTGCAGAAGCCTTTTTAGTTTGAAATAATCCCATTTGTTTATTTTTCCTTTGGTTGCCCATGCTTTTGGGGTCGTATTCATGAAGTCTGTGACCAGTAGTACTTCCTGAAGTGTTTCTCCTGTTTTCTTTAAGATGTTTTATTGTTTCAGGGTGTATATTTAATTCTTTAATCCATTTTGAGTTGATTTAGTATATGGTGAGAGGTATGGGTCTAGTTTCATTCTCCTGCATATTGATATCCAGTTATCCCAGCACCATTTGCTGAAGAGGCAGTCTCTTCCCCAGTGTATAGGCTTGGTGCCTTTTTCAAGGATCAGATGGCTGTAGGTGTGTGGGTTGATTTCCAGATTCTCTATTCTATTCCACTGATCAGTGTGTCTGTTTTATGCCAGTACCTTGCTGTTTTGGTTATTATAGCTTTTTAGAATAGTTTAAAGTCAGGTAGTGTTATCCCTCCAGCTTTATTTTTTTTGCTCAGAATTGCTTTGGCTATGCATGATCTTTTGTTATTCCATATAAATGTCTGGATAGTTTTTTCCATTTCTGAGAAAAATGTCTTTGGAATTTTGATGGGGATTGCATTGAATTTGTAGATCACTTTGGGTAGTATGGACATTTTCGCAATGTTGATTCTTCCAATCCAAGAGCATGGGATATCTTTCCATCTTCTTGTATCCTCTCTAATTTCTCTCAGCAGTGGTTTGTAGTTCTCATTATAGAGATTTTTCACCTCCTTGGTTAACTCAATTCCTAAGTATTTTATTTTTTTGGTGGCTATTGTAAATGGGCAAGCTTTCTTGATTTCTCTTTCTGCATGTTCACTATTGGAGAATAGAAATGCTACTGATTTTTGTGTGTTGATTTTGTATCCTCCTACTTTGTTGAAATCATTTACCAACTCCAAGAGTTTTTTTTGTAGAGGCTTTAGGCTCTTTGATATATAGGATCATGTCATCTGCAAACAAGGACAGTTTGACTTCATCTTTTCCAATCTGGATGCCTTTTTTTCCCTTCTCTTCTCTGATTGCTCTGGCTAGTACTTCCAACACTATGTTGAATAGGAGTGGTGAGAGTGGGCATCCTTGTCTAGTTCCTGTTCTTAAAGGAAAAGCTTTCAGCTTTTCCCCATTCAGGATTATATTGGCAGTGGGTTTATCATATCTGGCTTTAATTACGTTGAGATACTTTCCATCTATACCTAACATATAGAGGGTCTTTGTCATGAATGAATGTTGAATTTTATCAAATGCTTTTTCAGCATCTATAGAGATGATCAAATGGTCCTTGTGTTTGATTTTATTAATATGGTGTATCACATTTATTGATTTGTGTATGTTGAAACAACCTTGCATCCCTGGGATGAATCTCACTTGATCATGGTGAATAATTTTACATGTGTGTTGCTGTATTCTGTTAGCAAGTATTTTATTGAGGACTTTTTGCATCTATATTCATCAAGGATATTGGCCTGTAGTTTTCTTTTTTAGTTGTATCTTTACCTGGTTTTCGTATCAGGGTGATGTTTGCTTCATAGAATGAGTTTGGGAGAATTGCCTCTGTTTCAATCTTTGGGAATAGTTTGTAGAGAATTGGTGTCCATTCCTCCTTGAATGTTTGGTAAAATTCTGCTGTGAATCCATCTGGTCCTGGGCTTCTCTTTGTTGGGAGCCTTCCGATAATAGCTTCAATCTCCTTTATTGTTATTGGTCTGTTCAGATTTTCTACATCTTCTTGGCTCAGTTTTGGTAGCTTGTGTGTGTCCAGAAATATATCCATTTCCTCCAGATTTTCAAATTTGTCTTGAATGATTCCTTGTATTTCAGATGTATCAGTTGTAATATCACCTTTTTCAATTCTAATTTTTGTTATTTGGATCTTCTCTATTCTTTTTTTAGTTAGCCATGCTAATGGTTTGTCAATTTTATTTATCTTTTCAAAAAACCAACTTTTTGATTCATTGATCTTTTGTATTGTTTTTTGGTTTTCAACTGCATTTAAGTTCTGCTCTGATCTTAATGATTTCTTTCCATCTGCTAACTTTGGGTTTGGATTGTTCTTGTTTTTCTAGTTCTTTAAGGTGAAGTGTTGGGTTGTTCCCTTGCCATCTTCCCATTCTTCTGAAGTAAGCATTTAATGCGATAAATTTCCCCCTTAGTACTGCTTTTGCAGTATCCCACAGGTTTTGGTATGATGTATCATTATTTTCATTAGTTTCAATAAATTTTTTGATTTCCTGCTTGATTTCTTCTTGGAACCATATGTCATTAAGTAGAATGCTGTTTAATTTCTATGTGTTTGTATAGTTTCCAGAATTTCATTCGTTATTGATCTCTCATTTTAATCCATTGTGGTCTGAGTAAATACATGGGATAATTCCAATTTTTTTGAAATTGTTGAGATTTGATTTGTGACCTAACACGTGATCTATCCTGGAGAATGATCCATGTGCTTATGAGAAGAATGAATATTCTGAGGTTGTTGGATGGAATGTTCTGTAGATATCTGCCAAGTCCAATTGGTCTAGAGTATTGTTTAGATCTTGTGTTTCTCTGCTGATTCTTTGCCTAGATGATCTGTCCAATATTGGGAGTGGGGTGTTCTGGTCCCCTGCTATTATTGTATTAGTGTCTATTTCCTTCCTTAGGTCTAATAGAGTTTGCTTTATAAATCTGGCTGCTCCAACATTGGATGCGTATATATTTATGATTGTTATGTCTTCTTGATAGATCAATCCTTTTATCATTATGTAGTGGCCTCATTATCTCTTTTTATGGTTTTTAGTTTAAAGTCTATTTTATCAGATATAATAATAGCTACTGCAGCTCATTTTTCATTTCTGTTTGCATGGTAAATCTTTTTCCATCCTTTCACTCTTAGTCCATGTGAGTCTTTATAGGTGAGGTGGGTCTGTTGAAGGCAGCATATAGTTGGGTCCTCCTTTTTAATCCAGTCAGCCAGTCTGTGTCTTTTGATTGGGGAATTTAAATCTTTTACATTAAGAGTTGTTATTGAAAAGTGTTGATTTAATCCTAGCATTTTATTGATTTTTGTTTGGATGTCTTAAGTATCTTTTGTTCCTTTCTTTCTGATTTAATGTTTGTTTTCTGTATTTGTTTGTTCCTTGGGTTGTAGATAGCCTTTTTTTATTGTTTTCTCTTCATTGATGACATTTTCATTATACTAATGGGTTTTGATTTTTCTTGGGTTTTTATGGCAGTGGTAGTTGTTTTTCAAGTACCAAACTCAGTATTCCCTTGAGAATTTCTTGTAAGGGTGGTCATGTGGTGGTGAACTCCCATAGTTTGTGTTTGTCTGAGAAATATACCATTTGTCCTTCATTTTGGAAGGATAGCCTGCAGGGTAGAGTATTCTTGGCTGGCAATCTCTGTCTTTTAGTGTTTTGAATATATCATCCCATTCCTTTTTGCTTTTAGGGTTTGTGATGAAAAGTCTGATGTTAGTCTGATTGGGGCTCCCTTTTAGGTGATTTGATGCTTCTCTTTTGCAGCTTTTAAGATTCTCTCTTTGTCTTTGAGTTTTGCCAATTTGACTATAACATGTCTTGGAGAAGACCTTTTTGGGTTGAGTATGTTTGGGGCTCTTTGGGCTTCCTGAATCTGAAGATCTGTGTCTTTTCCTATACCTGGGAAGTTTTCTGCCACTATTTTGTTGAATATGTTTTCAATGCAATCTCATTTTTCCTTCCCTTCTGGAATACCCATGACTCAGATATTTGAGCACTTAAGGTTGTCTGATATCTCTCTTAGATTTTCCTCAATGTTTTTAATTCTTTTTTCTTTTTTTTTGGTCTGCCTGTGTTATTTCAAACAGCCCATCTTCAAGGTTAGAAGTTCTCTCTTCTGCTTCTGCAAGCCTGCTGGTTAAACTCTCTATTGTGTTTTTTATTTCATTGAATGAATTCTTCAGCTTGGCAAGCTCTGCTACATTCTTTTTCAGGGCATTGATTTCCTTGTATATTTCTTCTTTCAGGTCCTGTATACTTTTCCTCATTTCATTGTGTTGTCTAGCTGAGTTTTCTTGTATATCATTTAGTTTGCTTAGAATTATCACTCAAAATTCCTTGTCAGAAATTTCAAGGGCTTCTTGTTCTATAGGATCTAGAGCTTGGGAGTTATTACCCTTTGGTGGTGTACTTTCTTGATTTTTCATATTTCTAGTATCTTTCCTTTGATGTTTAGTCATTGTGGCAGGGGATTTCACAGTCCACAGGTTTGACACTATTGTCTGGCTAGGATGCTGGTGGGGCTGCCAGTTTGGTATGGCTGTCTCAGTGTCTGCTCAGTTGTCCACTAGTGCCTTGGGTGTGTGGTCACCTTGGGTCTTGGGCGTCTCCAGGGAGCCACCTCTCTGGTCATCATGCACTCGGCCAGGCTGGGGATGGAGTCGGGCAGCAGCAGTGAGGCCCACCTGCTGGGTTGTATGCCGGCACCACAGGGCATGTGGTCTCTGAGGAGTTTCCGCCTCCCCTGCTGGACGTCTCCCTGCTCCATGTGCATTCGGCCGGGCCAGGGATGGAGTTGGGCAGCAGTGGTAAGGCCTACCTGCTGGGTCATGTGCCGGCACCACAGGGCATGTCTCATTCAGTTTTACAGTATCTCACCCCATGGGCTTAAGTCTGTTCAGTGGCCATAGAAGAGAGAGTTTCAGGACACCACAAAAAGATGAGCTGACAGAACAACTTGTAGGGCAATTCTTCCCTGACCAGAAAGTCCTCATTGACCTCAAAAGTGAGTCAGTAGTGTCATCCCCTTCTTAGAATACTGGAAAATGCACCATCATCAGTACAGAGTACGAGCCAGCATTCAAAACACCATGAGACTTCTCAGGCCATTTCACCACAAATAAAGTAACAGACAGACTTGAATTCGTCTGATTAATTTGACCAATACAGAGAGCCAAAACACACAGGGAATCCAAAACCAGAAATAATCCCAAGTCTGAGTCATCCAGTGTGCTTGTCTGCACTGATTGCATTCACCAGATAAAAGTCAAATCCTCTCCATGGGACAAAGCAGCCTTGGCCTCAGGTAGGGGGTCACTGCCATGGAGACCACAAGAGTGAAGATTTTCTGAAGCACTGCTGGCATGAAAGGAATGAATCACAGCTCCACCTTATATAAATTTCCACTGGGGAAAAAAAGATTAAAGGGAAAACAATCATGCTTCAGTCATTTTCATTTAGAGTAATCAGATCCTTTGAGTCCTTCTTGGAAAAAAGTCAGTGGCTGTCCTGTCACAAATGGTAAGACACTTTATTCGACATTTTGCAGGAACCCAGTTTTTAGCTGTAATTTTGACCTAATGGTTGCACTGAGTTATGTTTTTAAGAGATAGATTTTCTTTAAACATATGACATAAGCCAATTGGCTTCAGACATGAAAAGTTAAGAACTAATCATACCAACCTCAATTTCTGAAGTGGACAGAGAAATCTTATCCTTCTTGCCTCTCTATGATCAGGCTGAGTGGGTCTGATGGACAGTGAACTATTTGGTAGAGAATATTTTGCAGGATCATTAAATGGATATTGATGTCTGCTCCTACGGCAGTCATCCCTTCTTATTTTGACTTCAGCCCCCAACTTTCATGGAGGCACGTGCCCCCAGTCCAGTTCTCAGCCCACATGGGCACGTATAGCTGGGCACTGTTGTGAACAACTGCATCTCATTTTCACAGCTCTTTTGTGTAAGTGCTACTATTATCGTTATCACCCTTTGCCAGTGGGGTACTGCTGTCAGGCAGGGTAGCTTGCCATGTATACCTCCTCTTTGGTGTCAAGAGCTGATAAGTGGGGACCTAGAATTGGAACCCAGCTAGTCTTACGCCAGAGCCCACATACTCAAGTCTTCCTGCTCTCTGCTCTGACAAGTTCCATCTCCACCTACAGCCCAGAATAATAGCATTTTTAGGTGAGTCAGCTGGAGAAGTTAATCTTACTTTGGGAATTCTACTGGCAGCTTCAGCTTTTGTTATTTTTTTACCCTCCTCTAGGTTCTACAAGACAGGGGAAAAA
The DNA here is from genome assembly GCF_027409185.1 of Cynocephalus volans. NCBI lineage: Eukaryota > Metazoa > Chordata > Mammalia > Dermoptera > Cynocephalidae > Cynocephalus > Cynocephalus volans. The sequence goes on along the minus strand of NC_084474.1, from coordinate 76,694,500 downwards.
AGATGGCATGGGAATGAAAAAGCAATGACTGTATTGGCCTTTTATTAGGTGCTGTGTGAGCAGCTTGCAAGCTGTGAAGTTTAGAGGAATCCAGGGCACCAAACTCTAACTGCCAGAGATTACCCGGTGTCCTGAACGCATCTGCCTGTGGGCCCAGAAAGAGCTGGAAGCCAGCATATGAGTCTGGTTTGTAGCAAGGTGAGAGAGCCAGGAACCAGGTATCACAGGGCATTTAATATCCACTGGAGCAGGGCTTTGGCCAGTTTTGTTTACCTGGACTGGTGCCTGGCCAGGTAGTTGCTTAATAAACATTTGTCGAATAAATAAATGAATGAAAGAATGAATGGATGTAGCAGGTGCTGGCAGGGCTTCTTATTTCTTCAGTTACCATGAAAGTGAAGGACAGCAAAAAAAAGGGAGATTTAGAAACCTTCAGGAGTTTTCAGCTGCCGTATGTCCCGACTTGATGCTTTCAATAGTTATACTTATTTGTAATTCAGTCTTCCTCTTAGAAAAGTAACTCCTTTCTCTGTTTTCAGACTACTCTTCCATCTGCTGATTCAAGTCCTTTACAGACTAAAATATCTTATCTTGATCCTGTTTCTTTCTCTATAACCTTTCTATTTTTACTTCTCCTTTCACCCAAATTTCTTAGGTCATCTACAGTTTTGTGTTTACTTTCTCTTTTTCAATGAATGCCTCAACTCATTGCCAACTACCCAACCTGCTCCAAGTCCCCAAAGACCACCAAAAGTAATGCCATCAATGTCCAACATTTAACCAATCCATTGCAAAGAAAACATTGCAGTTTCCTTTTCTTTCCTTTAAAAAAAAATTTAATAAAATATACTTCAGTTGCACTTGAAAGAACTGCCCACATTTTTCAATGTTAAAATTTTTCTTCCTTGGTGTCTGTGATATTCAGTTCTGATTATGCTCTTAACTCTCTGACCACCCTTCCTTTGCAGATTTCTCTTCCTCTGCTCACACTTTTGCATGCAGCCCTTGGAGTTCCATGCTCTGGCCACTGTTTGTCCTGCGCCACACATTCTCCTTATGTGAGCAATACATTGTAGGCCATAAATGGTCACATGATCCAGCCAGGCCCATCAAAATCTTCCCTGGGACTTTTGTTGAAATGATCAGGAGAGGAGCTCTCCTTTCTTGAAGACAACTGGCTTTAATGATCACAGCAGCCTGGAGCTTTCAGGAACCATATTCTTTGTGAGCAGCGAGCCTGAGAATAAAGTCAAAACATGGGAAAGCAGAGCAGAGAGACATATTGTCATTGTATTACGTCTGGATCTAGCCATATCTGAAGCTGAACCTAACCTGGATTCTAAAGTTACGTGAATCAACATATTCTTTTAAATAATTTGAGCAGGTTTGAGTTGGGTTTCTGACACATGCAATTGAGAGTCCTGAAAAATATGCTGTCTACCTAGTCTTTTTATTTCCAGTCTGGGTCTTGTAACTACAACTTCCTCACTGTTGTCAGAAGGATCAACATCAGAGGCAGAGCCATTGACCTGTTAAAGACCCTTCAATGGCTCCCTGGAGCCTATTTGGGGGAGGCAAACTCTAAATCCCTGAGAGAGCAGACCAGGTGTAAGACAACAGGAAGGGGTGGTTCCCATGTTTAGGCAGACAGTAAGTGCCCTGCCCCCAGTCCTGCATATTCAGAATGCAAACATCAAACAGAACACATCTGGAGGTTGGGTTTGGCCTCCAGCCACCAAGTTTGCAATCTCTGGCTTTTGTAGTAAGTTGAAGCTCCTGCATACATCCCTGGAGGCCTTTATGACCAGGCCCCGGGCACTTCCCAAGACTCACTTCCTGTCATTAGGTGCTCTAGTGAGAGTAAATTGGTGCCCACATCTTGCTCTTTCACAGTCCTGTGCTTTTGCTCATGATGGTCTCTTACCTGGAGACTTGGTCCACCCCATCCTTTCTATCATCATCTTCATCCCCTAAATCCTATTTGTTCTTCAATATTCATCTCAGGTGTCACCTGCTCCAGGGAGCCTCCTCTTGACTGGAAAGGTGTGCTTCCTCCAGGCTTGCTGTGTGCTTCTCTGTCATTGAACCTGATGTATATGTCTGGCCTTGTTGGTTGCTCACACACAACCATTTCTCCTGTTTACTTGCTGGAAGAATCTGCCTCTCTCAACCAAAGCTGAACATTCCTGACATTCCCTTTCCTAACCTGTCTTGCAGCTAAGGTCTAGGGATGTGATCTAATTTTGCTCAAAAGGATAAAATGGGAAAACTGCTAAGGGATTCTTGGGAAAGATTTTCTTCCATGATAACAAAAGAGTTATCTTTTTCATTCCTGCCATTGAATGTAGTTCTGTGAGGATGTGATGTTTGGAGCTGCAGCAGCCATTTTGCAGCTATGAGGGGAACATCAAGAGAATCACAGAGAGGGTGAACCAGATTCCTGCCATTCTAGAACTGCTGGACCAACCTGGGAACTTTCTCCTCCAGATTTTTTGATATGTGAGATATAGTAACAACCACCTGATGCATAAGTCACATGTTTTGGGGGTTATTCTGTGAATGCAGGTGAACACATTCTACATGATTTAGCACATTATGTTCACATTGACTATGTATTTTTCTCCTTATTATTCTGTGAATTATTTGTGGGGAGGGATGATCTTATTATCCCTTGTTTCTAGCATACAGCCAGAATTCAGTACATGTTCACTGAAATATTTCTTTTTCTATAATTTTTCCACTAAGAGTCCCAGTATTGGGTGGGTACCAGACAGCATCTTTCACATTTTGGAGATAGTCCCTGAGTGTTAGGGAGTGGGAAACTTGTCAGCAAATCTTAAATGTGTAACCCCCTCGGGGATTTATGGGAATGAAAGATCTGATACAAATGTTACATCATCTCATTGGAATTGACTAGTGCTATTCAAATTGTTTATTCAGACCTTTATATGAAAGCTTACTATAAAGCCCAGTGGATATGTCAGATAAAAGTGTGGTGCATTGGTTGAAGAACAGAAGGGGTGATGGGGTGCTTATAACCTCCCTTGTCCATGCTGGGTCTCTCTCCTTTCCTGCTGCTCTCTCCTTCCCTGAGGTCCCTTTTCTGACCCCTCCCCAGGTCACATGGCAGACAACGATAGCTTCTTCCATGATCTCAAATCCATCAACCCTCTTGGTCTTCTGTTGGTCCTCAGCTCTGTTAGCTGGAGGTCACCATGAGCCTCTTGGAGGTTTGTGAGATTCCATTTTACTGAAATATTGAGAGCTTTGTACTTGTTCTGGCTAAAAATGGTGCAGTGAAGCAAAAAGGAAAACCTACTTTGGAGAATCCATTTGGCAGTTCCACTTCTTTAAGTACATACATTTGAATTTGTGATTTGTTACACAAATTCGTTGAGTTCGTCGTACCAAAGGGACCCCATGTATTTTGGAAAGCTCTGTAAATTAAGGGCAGACATTCTTATATAGGCTTTGGGTGTCTTTTGTTCTTACTGATATGGGGGAAAATGACTTTAGATCCCAATATTGACTCACAGATAACCCATTCCCCTTTCAAATGCTTATACCTATGTTAATGTAAGTCCAAATCTCCTCAGGTCTCCTTGACTCTGAAATTTAGGTAGTGGAACCAGATCCCCACATGATCTACAGTCTCAGGGTTTGGAACCTCTGTAGTCAGGGAATAGAGTTATCTGACAGTGCTCTCAGGGTGGGGGGTTGTGTTGGGTGGGCTGGAGGATGTTATGGGGATAACGGTATACTTAGATCATTAATAACCACACACAAAAGAAGGCCAGTTTCTCTCTCTGTGTGTTTTCTAAAGAGCGGAGGTTAGATTATGTTTCCATTTTTTTTCATGGCCACTGGTTTGCTTCTCTCTAATTTCAGAAAAGTAAATTTATATCTCTCAACCTGGATGAATTGCCATCCATGAGCAACAAACTACCCTATATCCTCAATCTCTGGTTGAGTTCCCGTCACCTCTGTGGCTTCCCTTAATCCCATCTCTTCGTGGAGGTGACAGTACTCTTGAAGCCCTCTCAATTGTGATCTTTCTTGGTCCCATGTAACACAGGATGGAAAGATGACTTTGGTTTCCTCTTTGATTAAAAATATAACTTTGAGATATTTACATTGTTCCCTCATGTTATAGCTCTTTTGCAGCCCGTGTTATCCATCCACTCACCCTTCCATGTATCCACTCACCCTTCCATGTATCCACTCACCCTTCCATGTATCCACTCACCCACTTATCCATTCATCTATCCACTTGCCCATCCACCCCTTCATCCATCCACCTGCCCATCCATCCATCCACCCATCTACCCATCTACACATCCATCCATCCATCCATTCATCTGTCCATCCATTTACCTATTTATCCATTCATCCATTTACCCACCCACCCATCCTTCGATGGCAGGGATACTAAGACAGACTTGGGACTCACTGATGGGAAGCTTTGGCTGGAGTACTCTCTGAAAACCTTGCTGAAATTCTTAGAAGTGTTCATAGTCTAATACCCTCCTCTCCTTCCCTTTCTCCTTCGCTTAGGGACAGATCCTCATTGCAGTTGACCAGCTCTCCTCACCCGTCCCAGCTCTCCTTTTATTTTCTCGTATGTTTCCTCCAGTAAAATCTAGCATTTCTTATGCCATCTTGGCATCTGTTTCTCAGTGGATTAGCTAACACAAGACTAACACAGCCTGAAGGAATAGAGGAGTGGGGGCGACTTTAGATAAGTGGCCAGGAAAGGTCACTTATCAGGTGAGGTGACATTTGTTTAGTGACTTGACTGGAATCAGGGATAATCCCTGTAAATGCCTGGGGAAGAAGCACTTAGGGCAGAAGGAAGAAGGAAGTGCACATGTCAAGACTTAGAATCTTGGGTTTCTGAGGGTCTCTTAAAAACTGCTAAGGGGAGGGAGAGAGAGCAGGCAGATCCCTGGGTTCCCTCCAAACTCGCTCCACCATCTCCCTTGCATTTGAATGGCTTTATCTTTATCTGCTTTGCATATTTGGCTTTGCCTAAGATCTCATGTGAACAAAGAGCTCCAGGTTTAAAATAAAAACACTCTGGAAACCACTGCTGTGAAGGAACTCTACAATCTCTGCCCTGTTTTATAGCTCTATCAGTCCATTGGCCATGGAGAGAATGGGCAGCCGAAGAAATTACCTCTGTCGAGAAGCCTAATTGTTCCGTAGAGATACTGGATTAGTGTGAGGCAGGTGAAGATAAGGGGAATTAGAGTAGGTGATTAAAGGACTTGATGCTTGGAGTCTGGTAGAGACATTGGGGGCTTGCTGATTTGGGGACTTTTCATGGTAAGGTAGGAAGCACTACAGTTGGACGGCAGCCAGAGGAGACTGGCATATGACAAGCAGGCAGATGTGAATGAAGGACGGCTGTGAGCACTAAGGTCTGGAGAGGGGATGAGGGATGGAGGGGTGTCTGCCGTGTGCAATGGAGAAGAGTTTAGAGAAGCAATGGAGGATAACAGCTGTGCTCAAGGACTTTGGTTTTAAAATGTAAAATACCAATATTGCCCAGAAGAAAGATGACAGAATTCACCTGTCACCAGGGGAGATGGTAACTGAATGTATAAAAATTTCCTAGCCCTTTTTAGTGGTGAAATTTTATTTTCTTCCCCTGAGTTTTCAGTAGGAAGAGAGGCTAGCAGCAGTAATGCAAAGACTGAGCTGGATGTGAGAAGTTTTTTCCTCCAGTCCTTTAAAACTGTGGAGGGAATGCCAGAGCCTCTGATGGGAAAATAAATGCGTAACACACTGAGATGAAGATGTATTTCCCCAGTGAACTCAGGGAATCTTTCAGATGTGCTTTAGAATTAATTTTGTTTACAAATAAGAGATTCAACTACAGTGGCTTAAACACACATGAGTCTATTGTCTCATATAAAAAATTTTTGGAGGTAGGTAGTACGGGGCTGCTAAGGCAGCTCTATGAATTAACAGAGACCCAGGAGCCTTCTATCACTCTGCTCTGCAATATGTACCTGCCATCCTCATGGCCCAAAATGGCTTTTAAAATTCCTGCCACTACATCTGGATCCCAGGCAGAAGAAAGGAGGAATGGAAGAAGACCTCTACTGTCCCCATTAAGAAGCCATTCAGCATGTCCCATACATCTCTGTTTATATATCACTGGCCAGAACTTAGTTTCATGGGAACGCCTAGTTGCAAGGAAGGTTGAGAAATGAGTGCTAATGTTTCTAGTTTAAAATTCAGATTTTGTTTCATAAGGAAGATAGGGGAATAGCTATTGGGAGGCAATCAGCCATCTGAGTAAACTAAGGAGAATTACACATGCCTGAAATGGAATAGAGCATTCATTCATTCATTCATTCACTGAATTACTCATTCACTTGCTCACTCATTAATTTAACAAATATTGAGTACCTAGGTTCTTGGGACCTGAGAACAAAAAGGCACTGTTTTGTTCACAGAGTGCTCCTAGGTGTGCAAAGATAAAAGTAACAGTGTGATGTAACACATGATTCTACGTACAGTGATGACCAAGGCAAACATTTAGTTCTGGTTGGGCTGTGGGGATTTGCAGAAAAGAATACATGTGAACTGGGAGTTGGAGGATGAATAGGATTTCTTCAAGTGCAGATGGGGAAAAGACATTGTGGGTGGGAGGGTTGGCAGCATCTGCAAATCCTGTTGGCATGAGATCCCATGAAGGACCTGTTTGGGAACTGTAAGTACAGCCAGCATAAAGCTGAAGAGATGAGGGCTGGCCGGTTAGCTCACTTGGTTAGAATGTGGTGCTGATAACACCAAGGTCAAGGGTTCAGATCTCCTTACTGACAGGGACCAAAACACAACAAAACAGAAAAACAGAGACAAAGAGGAACAATGAGCTCTTTTTGTATTCTGCTAAAGATAAAAAAAAGTCTATGTATTTATAGTCTACCTGATTCCAATAAAGGATTGCTATGGGTTGAATGTCCCCCCAAATTTCATGTGTTGGAAGCTCAAGCTCCATTGTAACAGTGTTAAGAGGGTGGAAAATCCTATTATGGTATTTGAAAGGTGGAGCCTTTGAGAGGTGATTTGATGAGGACTGTGCCCTTTTGGGTAGATTAATCCATTGATGGACTCATGGGTTGGTGGTTTAATGGGTGATCAGGGAGTGGTTCTGATGGCTTTATAAGGAGAGCTTTATGAGGTTAGGTTTCTTGCTCATGCCATTCCCCCCCATGTGACACTGTGATCACCACGGGACTCCCCACCAAGAAGAAGGCCCTCACTAGATGCACCTTCTGGACTTTGGACTTCTCAGCCTTCAAAACTGCAAGAAATAAACTTAATTTCTTCATACATTACCCAGTTCCCAGTATTCTGTTATGCATGACAGAAAACAGACTGATACAAGGATCGAGGCAATCTAAGGCATTTGGACTCCATCCTGTAGGCAACTGTAGGAGCCACTCACTGGTGCTGGCTAATGGAATTGGGATGAAGGGACAGTGTGCAGCTCTGAGACTCAGAAGCTACCATTGTTTCTGCTTGCCCCTCAGGACCTTCACCATGGGAAGAACCCATGTTATTGGGGTCCCTTCAGCCTGGGCTCCATAATGAGAAGCAAGGGGCAGGACTGTCCCAGCTACCTGTCAAAACTATGAGCAATGAATAAATGCTTATTTTGTTTGCCTCAGAGATTCATAATTGTTATGCAGCATCATTGTAGTAGAAGCCTGTTAATACACCTGTAATTAGATTCCTCTCTATCATCTCACACTACGAGTGCTAGACAGGAGGTGTGGCCAAGCCAACCTGTCCAATATACCAGATGACCTCAGAGACAGCAGGAGGGAAATGTCACGCAAAAGTGGTGTTCCACAAAGCAGGAATGTGCTCATCCAGATGGGAGACTGGCACTGAGGTAAATGCCAGGGTTGGTTTAGCTCAGGGCTTCACAATCTCAGCACTGCTGACATTTTGTTGGGGGGACTGTCTGGTGCATAGAAGTTTAGAAGCATCCCTGGCCTCTACCCACTGTATCAGTGGCACCTCCTCCCTCCTATGCTGTGACAATCAAAGATGCCAAATATACCCTGGGTGGCAAAATCACTCCCAATTGAGAACAGCTGATTTAGCCGAGCTTGCTTCAGTTCTTCTGTTAAAGGCAAGACCAGAAAATGACAACCAATGACACCATTTATTGGGCATGTACTGAAATGCAGGCACTTTGTCAAGCATTTTTCACAGATTAATATAATTTGGAAAGTTTATGAATGGGGAAACTCAGGACAGAGAGGTGGAGTAACACGGTTAGTATGGGACAGAGCTAAGGTCAAGTGGTCCGACTGCAGAGTCTGTGCTTTTGACCGTACTCCATACACCTCACAAGGAATTAATCTCTTGAAGGAGCCAGGAGATTAGTGTGTGTGTGTGTGTGTGTGTGTGTGTGTGTGCGCGCACGCACGCGTGTGCACGTGTCGTAGCAGAAAAACAGAATGGTCTCGTTCAGGTGCGATTCTTGCTCCCTTACATGGCTGTGCTTGGGAAGAACCTCCTCAACGGTCACTTTGTGTATTTTCCTGCTCATAGACTGGAGGACGTGTTCAGCTTCTGCAGGACTTTTCTGGAAAACTACTTAGTGAAAATGTGTTTCTGGATCTTGTGCCTCTTTGATGCTAGAGATAAAAAGCCTTAAAAAGATTTCTACCTGTTGATCTGGCAATTCAACTGCTTGGAATTTATCCTTAGGAAGAAATGAAATATGTGTACAAAGATTTATGCATAGGGTATTTGATTTCAGCATGATTTGCAAAAGTAAACATTGGATAAGATATTGAGCAAATAAATTACGGCCTTTCCAGATGGTGGTATGTTCAACTTGTGGATGAATATTTTCTTCCAAGAGAAAAACTTCCTGATGTATTACTCTTTAAGACAGAAGAAAGACTTGAATACCATGTAGTGTATGATCCCAGTTTTGGAAATTGTGTATATATGTCACCATCATATTGGACAAGTAGGAACTTGTAGGGACGCAACAGGAATGAATTGTATTTCTGGTCTCCTGCTGTCCTGTCAAGCTCTTTCTGTACTTTTTAAATCCTGCTCCTTCATAAAAGTGGGCAAGTCCCATGACTTCTCTTGGCACTCTTATCTAAGAAGTCGCTCAGTCACTTCTTTCACAAAAACCCAGTCTCCAGATAGTAATTAATATGTTCATTCTAGGGCAAGGACCCAAATCCTCCAGTCTTCATTGAAAATGAAAATGTCTTCCCTCTCCCAGCTCGGCTGCGCCAGGCTGGCCCTGCAGTGAGGAGTTTGTGCATCTCTGTTTTCTTCACCCGGTGCTTCTGTTCTCTTCCCGTACCCCCTGGGCTTCATCCGATGTCTCCAGGATTGGGGAGGAGGAAAGGGGCAGAAGAGACTTACTTCCCTGGTGGTGTTCTAGCCACTTGGGTTTGAGAGTTGAGCCATTTTTCTTGCTGGTTCTTTCATGGGTAATTTGCAGCAACCTTCTGTCCTTTGCTGGTGAGGTGCCTGCAGTTTGCTTGACTGGGAGGGAGCCTGCGTCTCTTCTGATTGCTCTCCCACTACGTCTCCCCCACCCCTAGTGTCTGGTGTCCCCTCTGAGGCCAGCTCTGGTCTGTGGGAAACACTCACCATCTGCTGCTCTGACAAAGCTGGAGAAAGCAAGCCACCCTCAACCCAGCCTGTCTCACTCCACCCTCAGTGCAACTGGCCTGCCACCATTTCTTGCCCTTTAGATTTCTCAGGGACAGCCAGAGACTGGTCTACTGAGTCCTCTTGTTCCAGAAAGTGTCCATTGAGCCTTCTGGGAGGTCTCCATGAAGCCCCTTCGCCTCAGCTTGAAGTGAGAAGAAAGAGCCCCTTCCTCATGGGGAAGGGAGGAGGCCAGACACTGGTAGCTCTCTCCCCAAGTCCTTGTCTAAGACCCACCCCTATCTCCTCCTCTCCAGCTTTCTTAAGGTCCTGGAGGTGGATAGACTGGGGTCTTTCAACCTGTTCTTGACAACCTGCTCCCTACATCTTGGGGGTCTTACACCTTGCTTAGAAATGGGGAGCAGTTGTCTCTTGTTGTCATGGAGCCTCAACTGATACAGAAAGAGAAAGAACTTGTTTCAACATCCTGTTTTGCACACACAGGAAAAAAAGAGGCAGGTGTCATGCTCATCAGTCTGGCAGAAGCCTCTGGGGGACAGAGGATGGAGGACAGAAAAGCACGATCTTCAGGGATCCTTCTAATTCAGCGACTGCACGGCGGGCTGGCGGGGAATAAGAGAGAGTGTTGAACGTGTTCCCTGACTGTGTTATTGGAGAGACAAGAGACCCATGGAGCACCCTAGCAGTAGACCATTGCAAATGTTCTCGATAGGAACAAATGCGCTGATAATCAGTAGGAATAACCAAGCAACGAGTTGTTTGGAATGAGCTTTACGTCTCAGAGAATAGAGAGAACTCAGCTCGCTGCTGCAGGGAGGTGACGAGAGGAGGCAGACACAAGCCAAACTTGGGGTTCTGGAAGGGGGACCTGACTCACTTGGGGCCCCCCAGGCCTCTGCTCCTGGGCACTAGCTTGTTCTCCCAAACGCTGTCCTGCTAGGGAGTTGTTCCCGATCCCTGTGGCTGGAGGTAAACTCGTCCCCCGCTCATCCCCACTGCACTTTATCAAAAATCCTTTTTTTCCTCCTTATCTTGTAATTGAGTGAAAGCTCCAGGAGGGCGAGGGCTTCCTTCTTTACTCACAGTGATATTCCCCCTCTGGGCCTGGCACACAGAGGGACACACTTGCATGCATGCACTCACACACACCATTATTATTGTGTTGTCCAAGGTGCTGAGTTGGTTGTTGGCTGAGTCAGGATCAGAGCTGGGTTTCTGGGTTTCCATGCCGTGGCTCTTTCCACCTCCTCCCTTGGACTCACCATTGTCTGGCCTCCCAGGTCTCCTGAGCACCAGAAGCCTGGAAAGCACATTGCTGGATGTTGCAGTTCTGCTGGCATCTGTGACTGGGGACGTGTGCCCAAATCCAGCTTCTGTGTTTCTAACTCAGAGCCTCCTGAACCTGAGGTGCTCCCCAGAGGCCAGGCAGCCCAAGGAGAAGGGCCACAGACAGCTAAACTCCCAGAGCTGGACCTCCCCCCAGTGACCCTCCCTTCTGTGGGTCTCTAATGAGTTTTTGGCTTGTGTTTCTAGCAGACCTGGGCTTGGGCACCAGGCACGGAAATGAACGACTCCTGAGTTAGCTCTCTAGGAGAAAAGCAGAGGCCTGGCTTGGATGGATTGGAGCCCCACTGCTCTGCCAATGCTATGGAGGGTAAAGGGCAGTTGTGTGGTTAACTGCATTTTAAAGTAGACTTCAAACCCTCTTGTTTTATGGATGGAAACCATGGCTCAGCGAGAGATAGTGATGCCCAAGTCTGTGCATCTGGTTTAGCAGATGTGGCCACCACTAGGCTGTGCAGAACCACTACACAGGCCAGCGGGAGAGAGGTCTGTATCTCTTCCAATCTTGTTCAGGTGTCACCTTACCTTTGGAGAGTCCCCTGCTCTCTCAGGCGAGTTAGCTGCTTCTGCACATACCTGCACCACTGTGCTTATCCTTCTACCTCTGAGCCATGTGTCCCTGGGGGGCCAGCACCATGGGTCACCAGGAGAGGGTCCACTGTGGCCCACGGATATTCCAGGAAAGGGGTTGGGCACTGGCATCAGGGCTGGCTTTTCCTAGGAAGTCAGACCCAGCTCTTGCTGTTGACACTCCTTTTCTCTCTTCACTTTCATCACTGTGACCCCAGGAAGCTGAGTGTTTCCACTGAGGATACCACCCTGCTAATACTAGCAAAGCTGCCCTGCCGGGGGCTGGCCAGAGTTTCTAGCTGTTTCCTGATGCAAAGGACAACTGGAAAATGGTCTAGAAGAGAACTGTCATATGTAATTTTCGATTTTCTAGTAGTCACATTAAAAAACCAGAAACAGATGAAATGAATTTTAATAATATATTTTATTTAACCTAAGATACCCAAAATATTATCACTTCCACATGTAATCAATTCAAACAATTATGAATGAGATATTTTGCACTTTTTGTACTAAGGGTTCAAAATCTGATATGTATTTCATACTTACAGTACATCTCAATCTGGACTCTCAATTTTCATAGAAAATATCTGCCCTGCATTTCGATTTCATAAAATTTACAGTGGAAAAAATAGATTCATCTCCCCAAATTGTTCCAAACATACTTGAAATTTTCCAATAAGTGAATTGTCTGTTTTTAAATTTACATTTAAGCTAATTAAACCAGAATAAAGAAGATTGAATTTGTCAGTCACACTTGTTACTTTTCAAGAGCCACGCTCAGGTTCTGGAAGGTGGGACGGAGGGGGAGCTAAGGGTGGAGGCAATTGGACAGGGGAGAAAGCAGCTTCACTCATCATTTCTGCGTGTCCAAGTACACATTTCACTCCTTTTCCTCCAGACTTCGGGGTTGAAGGCAGGTGGCAGTGATGGCAGAGGCTCAGCTAGCTTCTAGTACAGTCTTCAGTGGGATTTCACTTCTCTGCACTTTCAGCAGCATGGGGACGTTTGGACAGCACTGCCTTTCCTAGGGCATGGGTGGGGCACCTGGGGAGAGTTCCTGGGGAGAGTCTCCTAGGTCCAGGTACCCCAGAGAAGGTCTGGAGGCTGGGAGGCCCTTTAAGCTGACAGAGGGAACAGCTACTCCCCCTACTGGGAGCCAGAGGAACAACAGTCCCGCCTGGCTGCAGTGGTGAGGGATCGGCAGGGCCGAAGGCAGCCTGTTCCTCTCTGGGCTCCCTGCATGTGCCGGGGCAGTAAGAGGAGTCTGATGGTGGGTGGTGGGCAAGGGGCCGGGGAAAGGCTGCATCCTTTATTTTTTAGAGCGGCTGTAGGTTTACAATAGAATTGAGGTTTCCAAGTCTTAGAACATAGAGGCCCTTGACTTTGGAAGCACAGCAATGTTAGCGTAGAAAGGAATCTTAGAAAGTGACAGTAAGATGATTGAACAAATTTCTGTGGTTCCCAAACTCAAAGCTATTCAGAAAAACCTCACATGTGAAAACATACGTTTTCAAAAATGACATATCAAATCCCTTCAGTCACCTCTTCTAAAATATTTATAAACTGAAATAACGTACACAGTACAATAAAGTACACAATAAAAAATTCAAACCGCAGCCAAAGTTATACAATGGAAAGTAAAAGTCCCTTCTTTCTTCCTTGGACATCTTTCTTGTCGCTGGTTTTTTTTTTTTTTTTTTTTTGTTTGTTTTTGTTCGTTTTTTGGCAGCTGGTCATTACGGCAAGTTGAACCCTGGCCCTTGGTGTTATCGACACTGAGCTCTAACCACCTGAGCTAACTGGCCAGCCATGGACATCGTTTCAAAATGTCTGAAGCACCTGGCATGTGGTAGCTGTTCAATAAGTGTTAGCTTGCTATAGATGAATGTTGAAGGTGGCCTGAAAAACTAACGGCAACAAAAACGTTATGTTAAACTGCAAACCAGCTGGGCAGCGTGTGAGGGACAAGGTCGGTGGGCCATGGAAGGAGTGTGGCAGTCAGATTGAGTAACATTGCTTTAGAATTTGATGCTTTTGAATTTTTCTTTAAAAGTTATTTAATCCAGACACTCTCCCAGATATTTAGAGAAAGTACTCTGATTGTGCTACTCTAGAAGCCTCTGCAAGCTGAGCACCTGGGATAGTAGGGCAGGCATGGATATTGCTTTTGGGGGCTTATGGAGGGCAAGTGGGGTATAAGGCTGGTCTTGGATGTGACAGACATGTCCCAGGAAAGAGGAAGCTGTGAACTGTGTTTTTTCCCTGGCAGCTGGGTTAGGTGAACTTGGGCCAATTTGCTCCAACCAATATTCAGGCTAGTGGATGGGATTAAAATTCTTTATCTTCAAGGGATTTGCATCTGAGGGTGACAAATGGGTACATCTACTTACCATAAGCCTGATGGTCGCTGATGGCAATTTTCCATGGAGCCCAGAGGATGGGTTGACAGACAGTGGCCCGCAGGTCAAATATGGCCCACCACCTGTTTTTTGTTTTTGGGGGTATTTTTTTTTAGATAGACTTTATTTTTCAGAGCAGCTTTACATTTACAAAAACATTAAGAGAAAGGTACAGAGAGTTCTCATTTTCTTCCCTTCCCCCTCCCCCACCACATGCACAACATCCCCCATTATCAACATCCCCCACCAGAGCGTGCATTTGTTACAGTGATAAACCTGCACTGACACAGCATTATCACCAAAGTCCCTGGTCTGCATTAGGGTTTACTCTGGGTGTTCTATGTTCTATGGGTTTGGACAAATGTATAATGACACGTGTCCACCATCACAGTATCACACAGAGCAGTTTCACTGCCCTAAAAATCCTCTGTGCTCTGCCTATTCATTCCTTTCTCCCCCCAACCCCTGGCAACCATTGATGTTTTCACTGTCTTGATAATTTTTGCCTTTTCCTGAATGTCGTGTAGTTGGAATCATCCAATATGGAGCCTTTTCAGATTGGCTTTTTTAACTTAGTAATATGCATTTAAGTTTCCTCCATATCTTTTGATGGCTTGATAGTTGATTTCTTTTTAGCACTGAATAATATTCCATTGTCTGGATGTACCACAGTTTATTTATCCATTAGCTCACCAAAGGACATACTGGTTGCTTCCAAGTTTTGTAAATTTTTAATAAAGCTGCTCTAAACATCTGTGTGCAGGTTTTTTGTGTGGACATAAGTTTTCTACTCTTTCTAGTAAATACCAAGGAGTGCAATTGCTGGATCATATGGTAAGAGTACACTTAGTTTTGTAAGAAACTGCCAAGCTGTCTTCCAAAGTGGCGGCACCATTTTGCATTCCCACCAGCAACAAATGAGGGTTCCTGTTGCTCCACATCCTTGTCAGGATTTGGTGTTGTCAGTGTTCCAGATTTTGGTCTGCTTGTTATTGTAAATAAAGTTTTATTGGAACACAGCCATGCTCATTTGTTTATGTATTATCTATCACTGCTTTCCTGCTACAGCAGCAGAGTTTAGTAATTACAACAGAAAATAAAGGCCTAAAATATTTACATCCTTGCCCTTTACGGGAAAGGTTTGCTGAGCCCTGCTCTAACAGAACAGCTATTTTAAATAGAGAAGGTCTGTTGATGTTGGAACAGCTTATTGGAATGGAGAGAATAGGAAAGATGAAGATTCCAGGCACAGGAAACAGCCTGAGAAAGGACATGGTGGCCCGTCCAGGATGTAGGGACAGGCCAGGCTCTGAGACTCGGCACTTTAAACCTCTCCTCAGCCCTGAGCTAGAAGGAATGGGATCAATTTTCCACACCGATGGAAGAAGGACAGGGTGGATGAGCTAATGTTTGTAAATGCTTTGAAAAAAATATGAGAAAAGTATCCATTCATCAAAGAGCATTATTTCTATTACTGTTCAACAGATGCTAATTTTCTGTTTTCCTTTCTTTCTTCCCAGCCTGGGCTGCCAATTTCCTTCTTCCTGTTGTTCTGCCTTGAAAAGCAAAACAAAGCAAAACAATCCAGGCATGCCACCACAAGCCACAAATGTGTTTACTTAAAGAAATATATTTTTATTCTTTTTCAAATAGGTAATACAGATGGTCCCCGACTTACAATGGTTTGACTGAAGACTTTTCTACTCAACTGTGGTGTGAAAGCGATATGCATCCAGTAGAAACTGTACTTTGAATATTGACTTGTGATCTTTTTCCAGGCTAGCAATAAGAGGTACACTAATGTCTGGAGATGCTGGGCAGCCCTGCCATCAGGAGGGTAAACAACACATGTTCTCTAGCGCACTACGTTGCCAGATGATTTTGCCCAACTGGAGGCTAATGTAAGTGTTCTCAGCATGTTTTAGGTAGGCCAGGCTAAGCTATAATGTTTGGTAGGTTAGGAATATTCCATGCATTTTGGACATGATATTTCCAGCTTATGACGGTTATATCAGGACATATACACTTGTAAGTCATGGAGCATCTGTACGCTCCCAAGGCCCCAAATTCAAAAGGCTGTACAAAGAAAAGTCTTCCTCCTGCTTTCTAGCCTTCCCATTCTTTACGCTGGAGGCAGTCAATGGTACCAGTTTCTTACACTATATATCCTTCTAGAGACACTTTCTGCAGGTACAAATATTTGCACTTGTATTATTTTTTGTATATACATGAAGTGCCCTCCATATATAAAAATATGTATATATATATATGAGGGTACTTCATAAAGTTCATGGAAAAATAGAATCAAGTAGAATTTTTATCATATTAAAAGGTAATATGAATCTTTTCATGAACTTTTTGAAGTACCCTCATACATTATACATATATGAACGTACGTAAAATATTGCATTTTGCTTTTTATCCCTTAGTAACATTTTTGGAAAGTGTTTCACATCAGTACATCCAGGGCTCCCTCAATGTTTTGTTTAAATGTTTTAGTAGCAAATCAGGGCTGTTGCTGTCCCCCTTTCCTGCCAGCAAGAAGCCCTGGACAGCTGTGCTAAGTAGAAGTTCACGGTGGGGATGGCTTTGAAACAGCCCTTCTGTGGTTCTCCACAGGCAAAGTGAGGGGGAGAGGGGAGCTAGATTCCAGGAATGACGCTGGCGGGGCTCTGCTACCTGCCTTGGCTGCCGGGGTGGGATTGTCCTGTTGCTGTGATTCTTCTTCCTCAGGCCACTGGTGGAAGAAGGTCTTGTGACTGGAAATGGAAGACGTCAAGATTACTCAGATATTGTGAGATCAGGGAAGGCTTTGTGGCAGTGGTGGCATTTGGCAGGTGTATCACCTGTGGCTTTTGATTGAAAGTTACAACACCTGCTTCAAACTAGCTTAAGCAAAAAGGAGGATTTGTGGGTTTACGAAAGCAAACAAGGAAATTTAGGAGTTGTGGCAGACACCACCAGTTGCCTACCCAATATGTATTTCTTCCATCTTCTCAGTGTGTCCGATTAAAAACAGCTCTCCACACTTCTTTGCAGCTAGGGGTGGCCACGTGACCCTTTTCTGAACATTGAGATGTAAGCAGAAGTGTACAGGGCGGGGCTTCTGGGAATATATTATTTTTCTAATAAAAAGGGATACACTTAGCAGGCATGTGTCCTTCCTGTCTGGAATGTGGGTATACCTGGACAGCAGCAATCATCCTGGGAGCATGAGGAGAGGCATGTGATGAGGACAGTGGAGCAAAAGGTCTTTGGTGTCATCATGCAACCAGCACACCAGAGCTTGCCTGCTGGCCTCTTGATCACTTGCTACTTGAGAAAAATAGACTCTGTGGCTAAGCCCTGGAGTTGGGCTCTTGTCACATGAGGGTGAACACAGGCCAACCCTGACTCATGACAACTGGATTCTGGGATTTGTGTAGTGTCACTTCTCTGTCTTTTTCTTTCCAGTTTATTTTCTCAGAATCCCCCATGGGGCAAGAGACATGGTACCAGCAGCTTTGGAATCTACTCTGACAGCTTCAATGCAGGGGAGAGAGCTACTCCTTTAATTCTAAATGGGAGTTGGGGGTGGTGGGAAAACTCCAGGGAAGAAAACTTAGTGAGTTTTGAGGGATACTCCTTGAACCCACCACTGTGGACAAAGGGATGGGGTAATATGATTGACCAGATCTGTGTCACCTCTCTAACCCCCACCTGGAATGTGTAGTGGGGAGCAGTTTCCTAAAGCAGGAGAGGGAGAACTTTACCAGGAGTGAGGAAAGGCAGGCAGGAGGATGAAAACGACAGATGGCTCTCCAGCAGGCACTGAAGCTTTAGACGTGTGGAGAGCAGAGGCAAGTGGATCAGGGGGATTGCCACCTCCTCCAAGAAGCTTTTTCTAACAGTCTGACTTGGCCACTCCTCTCCCTACCCCATCGACCCACTTGCTTACACTCACGGTAGCATTTGCCACTGTGTATTGCTCTCTGTCTCCTCCTGGCAGCTTTCTTCCTCTGGTGGATCCTGTGCGCCTCCTTCCCATCACTAGCATGCAGTAGTGACTCATTGTTTGGATGAATGAATGAAATACACACAGGAGGAAAGCCACAGGAAAGACCTTCAGTTTGGTTGGAATCTTGGGTGTGTAATAAAAAATCCAGCAAGTCTCAAGTTTCTTAAGGTGGGTTAGGGCTAGATTCTAGTGGGACCTAGAATATTAATTAGGCTAAGGAGTTTGTGTAATGGGAAGTGGGAGCCATTGAAAGCTTTTGAGCAGGAAAGTGGCAAGATCAGAGCTGCTGTGTTCCTGAGCCTAGTTCCTATGACTGCTGGCTGCAGTCTGTGTTTGTTTTCCATTCTCGGGCTTCTCCATGATTCTTCTTGGTCCGGTTCTTCACCTGTGTTGGACACCTTTGGTCCATGTAACCCACCCCTACTCCCTCCCTGTATTAGTCTGTTTCTGTTGCTTAAAATATAAATACCTGAAACTGTGTGATTTATAAGAAAATGAAATTTATTGCTTACGGTTTCTGAGGCTGGGAAGTCCAAAGTCCAGGGAACACATCTGGTGAGGGTCTTCTTTGGTGGTAGCTTTACAGCAATGCAGGGGTCTCACATGGCAGAAAATGGTGAGAGAGAGAGAGAGAGAGAGAGCTTCTCGTGCACTCTCAGCCCTTAGAACCACACCCAAAACACCACTAAACCATCAACTTAATCACCTCTCCACAGCCCCACCTTTCAATTACCATAATAGGATTTCCCACTCTCAACAGTTACAGTGGGAATTAAGCTTCTAATATATAGACTTTGGAGGACACAATTCAGTCAGTCCACAGCACTTCCCCACCTCCTTCACCAGTCAGTTCTGGGCAGATTGTGGCCTTCTCTGTGCAGGTGGAGAAGACAGCTTCCCCTGACTGATGCCAACTGGGTGTCCTGCCAGGGAAGATTCACCTGAGCAGCTCTTGGCTGCCCTCTTCTGGGCACTGGTGGCTATAGCCACCTGCTCTTGTGGAACTGAATCGAAGCCCTCTGGTCACACAGCCTTGCCTCATGATGTGGCTTCGGTCTTCTTGTATCTGCCCAACAGATCTCCCTTAATTATTTACAGATTAGTAAGATTTTTGGTGGCGCCTAATGTGTTTTTGTTTGTCTGGTGATTGTTATGTACAGAATTCTTCTGACTTCTCGCTGATCTAAATATTTTTCATTGTGGGATGTAAATGCTACATAAATATCAGAATACTTATTTTCGCTAATTTACATGTGTATCCCATTTATTCGTCTAAACTGAAGTTACCTTAGTTTTGAAAGCCATTGAAGAGGTAATGTGTTTGAACTTTATAAATATGTAAAGCTTACATGTTCATATTCCCTTGGAAAAACATCTTTCCCCATAAATCACACCCTGATGCTTTCATCAAAGTACAGAAGTCCATGAACACATTTTTATTATTCACAGTAGAATCAAGGCAATGACCTAATTAATGTTTTTGCTAAGAGGTCATTGCTGTTTCCAGGGAATTCGGGCCGTAACATGTATCAAAAACTATCCCTGGGTTTTTTTGATCTTATAAAATGACGGATATACATCCCAGCAGAATACCTGGCTGGCTTCTTGGTCTCACTGTGGGTGATAGAATTATTTTTTTCTGAATAAGTTGTTTTCTCCAGGGCAACAGCTAATTGCCTCCACACGTTGGTGCATAGACTCTCACGCAAACTTCTGGGCTGAAGACTCTGCGGTCTCTTCATGGTACCAAGACCACATCTGACTTTCCTGGATCCGCATTTCGAATTCCTCCTTTCCCCAATCCATTCAACTCCAGTCCATCTTTCAAGACCTACTTCTAATCTCTTTTCTCTGAGATGCCTTCCCTGCGTCATGATTTCTCTTTCTTCTGAACAATAAAACTTCTGTGGTTTGTGCTATTTATTTAGCAAAAGTCACATATTACCTTGGGACATCTTTTTACTTTTTTATAAAACATTGTTTATAAATTCATATTGTCCTTTAACTTTCCAGAAGTTTGTGTCCTATGTCTTTCCTTGAATAATAAAATCCTTGATTCCAGAAACTGTACTTTACCTGTGGTTATTTACCCAACAGAATGTTGAATATCTATTGCTATATATTCAATAGATGAGCAGCAATGTTGTTGATTGATGGGTTGTTGTATAATTTGCCTTTCCAAGCTCTAATTAGTATACTTGCCTGAGAAATTATTTACAAAAGACAGATTGGCTCAGGCCATCATTAGCACTTCCTTAAAATATTTTCATGCATTTAGTTGCTTTGCAAAATGCATTGCCCAAATGGCACTATGTGTCTATGTGTGCATACCATGAAGAGAAGCCAAAGTAAAATCATCCTTTTAATTTATTGTTCATGCATGATCATTTTAAAATTTAGTTTTCATTTTTATCAAAGTTATACACCTGCCTAATTTTCAGGATCAAGTAATTTTAGAAGGCACATTGAAAAATAACAAACCCCTTTTGCTCCAACATTTCCTGCTTTCTAGAATCACCACGTTCAGCTCTTTTAGCTGATTATTTTGATATTATATCTATATTGTTGGTATATGCTTATAGTGCTTTCTTTCTTCTTCTTCTAGCTTTAGGCACTATCTAATAGTCTCCCACTATTTTAGGTTTCTTTTACTGCTCCTATCCTACCCTATCATGCACAATTCCTGACCCCCCACTCCCATTATCTCACTACTGTTATCTCATAATTTTGCTTAGATTAATATTTAGTGTCTATATTATCCAGACTATATAAACACTCTTCACAGCTGGAACATGATTATTTTTGTTTTCTTATATAACTTTAAGGTTTTCCTGGAGTTAATAGTTGCATTGGTTTTTCCACTTTTGTTTTTTGCTTTCTATCATTATTTCATCCCAAACACTCTCCTAATTGTTTAAATCTCTTTTCAATGCATTCACTCACATTGGGTATTCCAAGAAGGCTATCTTTTTGGCCATCCCTCTTGTGCCCTTCTGAGCTGTTCCAACCTGGACTAGTTTCTTTCTAGGCCGAGTGCACAGTGGTACTTGGACTTCTCTCCAACTTTGTTCCTAGGATCCCCTTTGATCTTTCTTGGACTGATGCTCTCATTTCCCAGATGCTATGTCTTCTTTTCTCTTGGTTTATGTTTTAATTTTGAATGAACAAAACTTCTCTAGCAGCTTATTGAGAAAGGATTCATGGCAGGTAAATGTTTGTCTGAAATGTTTGTATTCCATCCTAATACTTAATTGATGACCTTGATGCATGTAGGATTCTAGGCTGGAAATGATTTTTCTATAGAACGCTTAAGTAATTGTTACACTATCTTTTTGCATTTACTGTAACTACAGAGAAATCTGTAATCATTCTGATTTTTTGAGTAACCTTTTTTACTTTTTCTGGAAACTTTTAAGATTGTCTCTTTGTTCCTATTGTTCTGAAAATTCAAGGTGATGAATCTTAGCATTTTATTTTTATCTGTTGTACTGGGTATTTAATGTGCCTTTTTAGTAGAAACTCATGCCTGTCAGTACTGGGAATTTTTTTGGATTATTTATTTGTCATCTTCTCTTCTATTTTCCAAGTTTTCCTTTTCTGAAACTTTTGTTATTCAGCAGATGGATTCCTAGACTGATTTTCTAAGTTTCTTGTCTTTTGTATCATACCTTTCATCTCTTTTACTTTTTACTCTGCTTTCTAACAAATTCCCCTAACTTTATCCTCTGACCCTTCTATTGAAATTTTTATTCTATCATAGATTGAGTTTCTAAGCCCTCTCTCTTACTCTACAATTATTTTCTTTTTGCTAGATTTTTAAAAATTTAATAAATACAATAACTTCTAATTGTCTAAGGTTGTTAATGATAGTTTCCTTTTGAAATTTTTATCTTCCTGCAGAGTTTTCTACTAGTTGCTTTTTTCCTTCTTAATATTTTGGCCTCTTTTATAAGTTAAAGAATTTCCTCAACTTATAACACCCAGGTCAAGGGTTTAGATAACTAGATCTCTGAGGAAATTCCTTTTTTTTTTTTTTTTTTTTTTTTGTGGCTGAGTGTCATGAATTGTGACTTGTGAAACTGGTTAGGGAGAGGTTTATATAAAAGTCTTCTAACCAGCACCTTAATGCTGGAAAAGGAGAAGAACAAAATTATATCAAAGGACCATAAGACTCTCTTTTTTTTCAGTTTTTGGAATTTACAACTGCTCTGAACTACTGCTGCTACCACCACCACCACTACTACGTTTAATGGCTACTATTTATTCAGCACCTGTTAGGTTTCAAACACTGTTCTCAGTAATTGGCATACATTCCCTTATTTGATTCACACACAAAAATGTATAAAGTAGACATTAATACCACCTGCATAGACATTCAATAAATACTTAAATAAATAACAATCATACTTATTGAAAGATTACTATGACCAATGCAATCTTCAAAGTTCTTCATATGCATAACTCGTTCAAGCCTCAAAACAGCCTTATGGAACTGGTTCTTCATAAGCATTATTTAATAGATGAAGAATCTGAACTTTGGAAGGTTAAGAAACTTTTCCAAGATCTGATCTGGCAGATTCAGAGATGGCCCAGGCTTGTATTACTCTTTTTACTCTACAAATAGGAGGAAGTGTCTGGATTCAAGGGGAAAAAAGGATGTACCATCTTTTGGGGAAATGGTAATAGAAGAAAGAGGTGAAGGTCATTAGAGACAATGTTTTATCTGCCTTGGAGTTTGACCAAAGACTATCCTGGTATCTCAAATAAGATACCAATAATCTTAGTGATATTTCCATAATTCTTTGTTGTTTAGAACGTATATTTACATTCACAATCTGATTTGATACTCACAATAATCCTATGAAGTAGACAATTCAGGGACTACTTTATAGATGAGGAAACTGAACTCAGAAAAGTGAAATAATTTTCCCACATTCAGAGAATCTCACTGGGTTTTATTCATTCATTTGTTCATTGAACACATATTTTTTTGGAGCCTACCATGTGCCTGGTAGTGTTCTAAGTTCTGGAGATTTAATGGTGAGCAAGACAGAGTTCCTGCCCTTGTGGAACTTACACTCTAGAGGGGGAGACAGGCCACAAATCAATAAACAATTGTATAACATATTGATTGGTAGTGATAGGTACTATGCAGTAAAATAAAGCAGAGGAAGGAGATGGCAAGTAGACAGGTGGGAAAAGGGAATGGGCTATTTTAAACCAGATACTCAGGAAATCTTCTCAGAGGGGGTGACATCTGAGCAGAGATCTGTAGGAAGTGAGGGAGTTAGCCATTCAACTATCTGGAGGACAGACACCCCAGTCAAAGGGTATAACAAATACTAAATCTCTGGAGTTGGAATGAGCTTAAAGAAATAGCGAGAAAGCCAGTATGGACCGAGAGAAGAGAGCCACAGAAGGGGGCAAGAGATGTCAGAGTGGTGGGCTAGAACTTAACCACAGGGGCTTACAGAACAAGAAGAGAAGGTCAGATTTTATTCTAAGTTAAGTGGGAAGCCTTTGGAAGACTTTGTTGGGGAAATGACATAATCTAACTTACCCTTGCAAAATAACCCTCTGGCTACTATGTGGAGAATTACAGGGCGGGCAGAGGGGAGGGCATGGAAGTGGGGAGTCAGGTTGGCAAGTGCATTAGTCAGGATGGACCGGGTAATGCTACAGTAACAACGCTTCCTGTTTCCCAGCTCGACTGCACATCATCTCCACACTCGAATCCTGGTTGATAGGGGAGCCTCATCTGGACCATTGCTGGCCTCATGGCAGAGACAAAAGAGATCCTGGTGAATCACAGCCTGATTCTGAAATCTCCTTCCTGGCAGGGACTAACTTCATTTCCATCATATTTAATTGGCCAAGGCAAGTCATGCGGCTAAGCCTAGCATCAGTGGGGGTGGAGAGGTAACATCCTCCCCCAAGAGGGGCAGGGAATACTTGGAAACCATGGGAGGCTATTGCAATAATTAAGGCAAAAATGAAGCTGGCTTGGGCTTGGATGGTAGAAGTTGAGGTGATGAAAGGACTTGATGATTATGTGAAGTGTGAAGGAAAGAAGAGTTAAGAACGATTCCAGGGTTTTGGTCTGAACACCTTGGTAAATGGTTGGAACCATGGTCTGAGTGGGAGAAGACTGAGGGAGGAGCAGGGGTAAGGAAGAAAAATTAGGAATTCCATTTTGGACATGTTAGGATTGAGATTCCCAATAAGGGAACACTGGGTTTGAAGATAAAATGTGGGAGTCATCAGCATGTGGACAACTTGGAAGCCAGGAGCCCAGATGAGGAATCACAGAGCGAATGACAATAGATACAGGAAACAAGAAGGCTGAAGTTGAGCCCAGGGCACGCCAACACATAAAGGTCAGGAAGAAGAGGATAATCCAGCAAAGGAGAGAGGAAAGGATCAGACTGGGAGGAGAGGGGGAAAAAAAGCAGGGGATGGCCCAGAAGCCTGGTGAAAAAAGTGTTTCATGAAGAGAAAAAATGGACGGTATTAGCAGTTTTTGAGATGTTGAGTAAGATGAGAATTAAAATCCATTGTTGGATTTAGCCAGGTACAGGCACTGGTGACCTTGAGAAGCCATTGGTAACCCTGTTACGTGGTGGGAGTAAAAGTCTGATTGGAGTGGGTTAAGAAGAGCCCGTGTGTCCTTCTGATTTCAAATCCAGTGCCTCCCTTGCTTTGCTGAACTGCATGGAAAGTACTCAAGTACAGAATGGAGTCACCGAAAGTATTGTGGAGCCAAAGAACTTGTGCCTCATTCTTCGGATCATTTCATCTGGGAGAACAGCTCCTTAAAAACTTGAAGACAACCACCTGACATAACTGTTCCACTGCCTTTTCTCCTGTGAGTGCATGGAGTAAAATTTATGCAGAAACCTCTTTGTTTCTCTTCACCTGGGCTCTGGGCAAAGTCTTCATAAATGATGGGGCATGATGTAAATTTATTAGTCCCCTTAACCACGGAGACACCAAGGAAGGCTGGAAATCAGGATTGGGAAAAGTAGAAGCATCTTATTTACTGTCCAGGATCAAGTACAGGAAATAAAACCTGCTTCCAAGAGCAATACACTGAATTAAATAAGGTAATTTTACTCCAGAATAATACTCTGAGGGGCTTTCCCAAGTAATAAAACAGATAGCAAAAACTATGAAATAAAGTGAGAAAATGGAAAAGGAAAGGAAATGGGAAGCTATTACTGTGTGCATTTTTGTTCAGCCTGTGGGGGCATGCCTGCTGACAACCATTTCTGGTTGTGCATGAGTTGTGCCATGGAGACATGGGAGGGCCAGATGTCACTTCTGTGCTTTGGCCTCAGGTACTGATTGTATCCAAAGCAAGCCAGGTTGGTAAGGCCAGGAAAGCAAGGCTGGTGGGGGAGGGGGGGCATTCTCTCTAAACTTAAAAGACTTCTAACATTTTCCAAAGATGATTATGATTTTTCCCTCATAATTTTCTGCTCCCAGGCAAGGGCAGTATTCCAAATATTTAATAACCAGTAAAGAAAAGACCATGAGTAACTGGAATGTACACCAGACCAATCAGAACAGAGGCTGACTGCAGAACCCATGCTGTTTGCTTCCTTAACAATTTCAAGGACTCCATTCTGTACATGAGAAATTTCCACGCAGTTTAACAAAGCAGGGGAGGCACTGGATTTGAACCCGACATGTTAGCTGAATACTAGGCTTGTTGCTCATGTCTAATGAAAGGAGCATGTGTTCTGCAGTCAGTAAAAGCTGAGTTTAATCTTGGATGTCCCTTAGAATCCCTCATTGCTCTGTGTCTTTGAGCAAGTTAAAGCTTTACAGAACCTCTTTTTCCTCATATTTAAATGGAGAGAATAATATTTCCTTGTAGGGTTATTTTGAAAATGAAATGAAATGTGTTTCAGTTGTCTATTGCTATATAATGAGGTGGCTTCAAGCACCAATGGTTTACTGTTGTGTGTTATTTGGTGGGTCAAGGATCCAGACAGGGCTCAGCTGGGTGGCTCTTCTGTTCCATGTGGTAGGTGCTGGGAGTCACTCACCCAGCTGCATCCATCTGGCAGCTGGGCTGGGCTGAGAGGTCCAGGAAGGCCTCACACAGGTGTCTGGCACCTCACTGTTCCTCCCTGTGGCCTCTTTCTTCCAAAAGGTGTCTCATCATTCAGGAATCTGAATTTCTTTGCAGGATGGTGCTGGCTTCTCAAAGCCAGAAAAGAAGCTGCCTGGTGTCTTCCAGTTTAACCCCAGAACTAGCACAGTGTCACTTTTGTCACATTCTGTAGGACAAGGCGAGTCATGAGTCCAGACAAGATTCAAGGGGAAGAAAAAGTGACCCCATCTCTTGGTGGGTAGAACATCATGTGTGTACAGGCAGAAAAGGAATCCCCAGTGACCATCAGTGGAGGCTGTCTACCTCAAAATGAATTATGTGCTTAAAACACTTCATGGCTCCCACCAGTTTCAGGCTAGCATCCAAATTCCTCCATGTGGCATTCCAAGCCTTTGATGATCTGGCCTTTGCCTATCTCTCCAGCCTCATGTCTCAGCACTCCCTTCCTCACAGGTTTCATGATGATCAAATAAACTTCTTGTCATATTTCATTCCACCTCTGTGTAATTTGCATATGCTACTCTCCCTAAATAAAACCCCTTTTCTTCACACATTTTTTTTTTTTACTCCTGCTTAAACCTCGACACTCTGCTCAGTGGTTGCCTCCTCCAGGAAGCCTTCCTGACTCCCTGCTTTAGCCTTTCTTCTGTAGCCCACCACACATTGACCTTCACTTGAGCAAAGGCTTTTCTCTCCACATGGTTCATTTCACCTGTTTAATGTGCTTCTCCTACCGGACTCATGAAGGGCTAGACCGAGTTGTTACTGTACCTTTGCTTGGCATGTAGAAAGAAGTAGCTGAAAGACACAGGACAGGCATGCAGCCGTTGTCAGCCTTCTGTTGCTCAGTGTGACCTGGTGTGGAGACCTGGCAACATCTCTCACATGAACTAGTGGCTGGGATGCAGTGAAAGAAGAGATGGCTGGAGTTATGGAGTCAAGGAATTGCAACAGCAGCATGTTGGATGTGTCATTAATGTGATTTTAAACTCACCACCAGGGGCTGGCCGGTGAGTCCAGTTGGTTGGAGTGTGGTGTCAATAACACCAAGGTCCAAAGTAAAAACAAACAAACAGAGAAAAACAGGCTAAAAAAGACTTCAAGAAAATCAAAAGAAAAAAGAAAAAAACCAAAACCCCCAAACTCACCAGGATTGATAAGAGGGGTTGTGAACAGGCCAGCACTGAAGTCATCAATGAATTATGAAGAGAGATAAGGTAAGTGCTGGTGAGGCTGGGAGAGGAGCCCTGAGGCTTCGGGGTTACAGGAGAAAAAGCAGATCATCTCCGCTCGGGAGGACTGTGGAGCAATCACTGGGCTGGCTAAACTTTAGTTAGTGGAAGGTGACTGGAATGTTCAGAGAAGAGGTTGAGGACAAAGGGGACTTTGCTGGTGAAAGTCTGAATTCTAGAGGGCTCTGTGGAAAGGTTTTGGGGGGAGGCGAGAGGTGGGAGATGGTTTTGATTACATGTTCCACAATGATAGGACTTCCAGTGGTGCCTGAGATGACACGGGATGTGAAACATGATGGAACTGATCCTGGACAGAGTTTAGCTGGGGCCACTGGGAGGCTGCTCAATCTTGTGGCTCAAAGTGTCAGGACGAGAAGTGAGCAGGGGGCACCTCAAGTGGCTCACAAGCTGTGCAACTTGCAGGCATGGCTGTCTCTTAGCTGGAGGTGTCGCGGCAGCTGGGAGCTGTGGCCGGATGAAGATTGTGAAGCAGCAGACTTCTCATTAGCAGAGAGGGGCTTACTGACTTGTGCGAGGGGACTGAAGGTCTGGGTGACTCTCTCATGGTTGCAGTGTGGCACTGAAGAGTTCAGAATGGGGACAATGGTTTGCCTAAGGCCACATAGTTGATAAATGTCACACCTGGACTTCAAATTTAGGTTTCTGAATTTGAGTTCATTTTACTTTCACGGTACTCCTCTGAAGGAGGGGAGGTGGGCCCGAGTGCGGGGAAGAAAGGTGGCTGCAGAAGGATGGAGAAATTAGGAGCTGGGGAGTTTGCTGGAAACTCCAGAGAAGTTTTCAGGCACCTCAGGGCAGAAGCAACACTTTCTGAGGCACAGGGAAGTCCGGGCCCTTGAGCAGTGGGTAAGAAACGGCTGCAGGAGGCATCTCGGTTGATGAATGGAGGCAGCTCTCCTGGTTCTCTGCAGCCTGTGGATGGGGGTTGGAGGGGTGAGGAGGCTAGCAGTTCCCAGGTGGCCCTAGGAGGGTGCAAGAGGTTGAATTGGGGCCACCACAAGATACTTGCACGTCCTAACTTCCTGTGCTGTGCATGCGAACTTAGGTGGAAACAGGATCTTTACAGATGTAATTAAGTTAAGGATCTTGAAATGAGATCATTCTGGATTTAGGGTGGGACCTATATCCAATGACTGGTGTCTTTATAAATAAAGGAGAGGCACAGAGACACGGGGAAGAAGGCCACGTGGATATGGAGGCAGACACCGAGGGCTGCTGCTAGCCCAGGGAGGCCAGGAGCTACCCCAAGGTGGATGAGGCAAGACGGGATTCTTCCCTAGGACTTGTAGAGGACGGTGGCCCTCCTGACACCTTGATTTTGGACTTTAGCCTCCAGAACGGTGAGAGAATACATTTCTGTTGTTTTAAGCCACCCAGTTTGTGGCAACTTGTTAAAACAGCCCTATGAAACTGATACGGTGGAGGAGACGTGGTGCCTGAAATAACTGCAGGGTCAGCAAAAGCTCAGGGCAGGAATGATTAGGTGGAAACTCCCAGCTGTAGGCAAAGGGCCAGGCACACAGAGCACACTTCAGAGGCTGCTGCCAGCTGGTTGCCCCAAGGGATGGGGAGAGACTCATCTTGCCTTGGAGGAAGGCCTATGCCTGGGGTCTTGTCCCCAGTTGCCATGAGATGAAAGCTGTCCTCTGCACCCACCCGGAAAGACTGAGCATTTGCCTCCCAGCGACTCAGCTTGAAAGAGGTTGTTTTAAAGTGGATGAGGCTGAGAAGCCTCTGCTGGTGAGCTTATGCTTTTTCCCTGCTCCCCCATGGAATGGGGCTCAGGAAGAAGTTTAGATCAGGTATAGAAAATAAAAGAATCACCTTTGCGCAATTGAAGTGCAGTCCTACTTTACAATCTCAAGTCCCTTAATATGGTAATGAGAAGCAAAAGGAACTTTATTTTGGAGCCATGTGGCAGTTTCTCGGCATGTGAAGAAAGCATCCTTAGTTGCCCAAAGGTCACGTGTGGGATTAGTTGCTAGGCGGTGGGATTGCTTTCCTGGGCTTGCTAGGGAGAAGGGCGAAAGGGAAGACGTACGCCAGTGGAGTCAGGTGGCGTTTCTGTCCTGGGACTTAGGCAAATTATGTAATTGTCTTTACATTCAAATCGGTTCCACTTCCACCTGATATTTTGCTGAGGGGACAAGTGAGATTCCAAATCTTAGTTTGCTAGAGTGTGCAAAATGCTAATCAGCTTCTGCAGCCAGCAAAGTGGCAGAGGGGTGTGCCTCTCTGAAGGAGGGGACGGGAGAGGAGAGGGAGGCGCTGGGACCGGGAGCCAGGACGAATCCTGCTGACTCAGAGGCCCCTGACAAATGTGCTTCCTTCTTCTCTCATTTCTACTGTGATCTTTTCTCAGTGGGCAAGGAGAGGACTCAGAACAACTGGGTTCTTTTTTTTTTTTTTTTTTAACCAAGAAAGATGATGTGCAAGGGTGTCATTAACAAGAGAATCAAAGATTTGGCTATGATGAGAGATGCTAATTTTGATAAATGCTTCCATATCTCTACAGATGTTTGATTCTGTGTCCCCAATTAGATTTGAAAGAGATTTTGGAGATTGTCCCCTGCACCATGGCTCTGAGCCTGGCATCTAGCTGATGCTCAGTAACTTAGTGATTTGGTAAATGAATGAACAAACAAACATAGTCCAAGCTACTCGTTCATGCATCCAGATTTGCGGCAGACTTAGGTCTCTAAGATCCAGTACTGTTACCATTCAGCTGGGAGTTTTCTTGCTGTTTCATCTTGCTGCTAGGACAACTGTAGTCACCCAAAAGGATGCTTCAATACTCTCGAAAGTTCTCTGGGTGAACGTTGCTATGATACAGTCTTGCAAAGAGCTGATTGCTCAGTAGCAAGTACGAGTGCTATTTATGTTAGATAAGTGAGAAGGGACGCTGCCCTGCAGATACCATGAGTTAAGTGCTTCTTTAATATTTGCAAGGAGGCTGTCTCGATGACATTTCGTGAGTGTGTATACACTGGTGTGGTTTACCTTTTAGGGACTGTGATATCCTATTGCTATTTGATTTAAAACTCTTTTCCTCCCTTCATATATACCTACACACAGGAAAGAAAACAGCAGAAGGGAATATGTATACATATATGTACACACATGTATATATACGAGGAGGGAAATTTGGGGGAAAATTTGTGAATATCTCTTCAGATTAGTTAAAGCTGTTGAGGTGACCTGAAAGCTAGACTGGGATTCATAATGTCCAATGCTTGCTTATAAGTGTTTATACCTCTGATGGTTTTATTAGTTAACCCCTCTTATTTGCAGTGTGGTTTTTAAACTCAAGTTAGTCGTTTATAAAATTGTACATAATTCAGTCTGTGGGGATGTGGAATTTGTCATTATCAACTAATTGTCTTCATATATTTGTGTTTATAGAGTTCAGAGTTAAAGTTTAAACTTTTGTAGTTTGGCAAAGTGAGTCATGTGGACTGGATGGATCCAACCAACCCTTGAAGTCAAGATACTGGGCCCAGAGTGGATGGAACAGTGTGCCTCCCGCTATGGTGATTCTCAGTCACACTCACAAGGGTCTACTAGAGAAATACCATATTAATACATAAAGTAACCCAATGTGGTACCTAGTATAAGACTTAGCACACAGTAGGCATTTTAACATTTTGAAATGGTTGAGTGATTAAATACATTTGATTACTTTTTTATGCATGATAATATATTAGACTGTATACTTTAGGGAATTAATCCATGCAGGGAGACAGGGAAAGCTGCAGGAATGCTGCTCTCCAACTCTGCTCCTTCTTGAAGCCTCAGTTTGGGAATCACATTCAGGAAAACAATTCTAAGCTCTCCTTGGACCTCATTCCACCTCATCCTTTGGTTTTATACTTAAGAGCCACTAACTCAAATTAGTTAAACAGAAAGGAATTTTTTGAGCCACTGAAAAAACTGCCTTGGACTCTTAGTGGTAATGGCATCTATAATTGTGTCATCCCTGGGCCACCATCACCACCACTGTGACTACCACTTCCTGAATCTGAAAGAAAACAAGCAGATGCATTTAATTCCCTTGTTGAAGGAAGAAACCATCACAAGAATATTCAGTGAGCTGTGGTAACCCCAAGAATCCAAATCATTTCTGCCTACCTTTTTCATGAGGACCCTGGTGTCTCTGTGTGTCATTTGGCCCATAGGACTTTATTAATCAGATTGACCCAAGGTCAAACAACAACTGCTGGAATTTGTGTATGGAACTTTACAGTTTAGCAATTAATACTATGTATTATTCATTGAGATCTTAGGTTCTAGCATTGTGCTTGCATCTGGAAGCCTTATAGATATGTTATTTACAAAAATAACATCTTTATTTTAGCAAAAAAAATTTATTTTGGCAAAATAACACCAAAACCTATGTGGTGAGTAATATGCACTTTTTTTTGATAGGTGAGAAATCTGAGGCTATCACTTGGTTAAGGTCATACAACGGTCAATGGTGGGACAAGATTCCAAACCAGATTTGTCTGACTCCACAGTCTGAGCCTTCTTCGTTGTAGCACACTCATACGTACCTTTGGGATTGATTTCTGGGCTGCCAGCCATATACCTTCCCATCTGCTCTCCCTGCTTCACCCACCCTGGCTCAATTAATAGTGGACAAAGGAGTCAGAGGGGAACCAAAACATCAGCCCTGTTGCTGGAAAAGCTGGATTGGAGACTAAGGCTTGGACCTAAGCCCCAAAGCACTGCATAATATGTAGCACCTAAGCTTTGACTCACATTCTGCCTCTCACACGGTAGAGAATAACTGTCCTGGTAAGATGACCTACTACATGAAGCAGAAAGAGCGAGAACTTGTGTGTCCTGAATGTAGGCTGTAGACTAGATCTCCACCCAAAAGCCACCAGGATGAGCAACTGTGGTTGGGGGGTTCATGCTCACCAAATATGCATGAGCTATTTCTCATTTCCCTGCCTCCCTGGCAGTGAGACTGGGGCCACGAGTCTGGGTCTGGCTAATGGGACAAGCCTGGCCCTTAAAAATGTTTCTGAGATCCTTGGCTGACTATCCCCCTACGATGTAGTGAATTTAGGGGCCTCATGATTCACATGGAACAACTCCAGGTGGAGGAAGGCTGCTCAACACACATTAGCCTGTGCTGCAAGCAACAAGTAAGCCTTCGGTGTGTAAGTCTTTGAAGTTTGGGGCATTAGTTGTTATTGCAGTACAGCCTAGCTAATCTTCTCTAACATGGTGCTATCTTCTCTCAGTCATTTTCTCCGCTCAAGTAAAATAGTCCATCCTGATATGGTGCATAGAAGGTTGGACATTATCCATCATTTAAAAAAAAAAAGAAGTTTCTATTTTTGTGGGACCATAGGGAAAGTGGGGAGAAACAGAAAATGGACCTTCCTCCATATGTACTAGTAACCACAGAGCAAGCTAGGCAAGATCATTATTACTTATTATTATTACTGTCTTCGTTGTCATTTTATTTTAACAGACAAAGGAACTGAAATTTAGTGAAATTAAATGGTCTGTTCAAGGTTAAGGCTAAATCACCAGTTCAGGTGTCTCATTTTGGGATTCCATCCTTCAAATACTAATACCAAGCTGTTGCTCTAAAAGAATTTGTCCTCCCCACTTATTAGAGCCATTATCTCAAAGTGATATTATGTCTAGTGTCCTCTGGGAAGAGCAGCCAAATTTGGATCCAGAATTGCAGGAGAAATTACAAGATAGGAGACTATTTGTTGAATCTCTGCTCTCCTCCAGACTCAGATAAGAACTCTGATGTATGAAATCTTATTTAGTTCTCACAATAATCCTGAGAAATGTGCACTGCCACCACCTGTTAGCATGTAGGTTTAGCAGATAACGTCTCTGCCCCACCCGTAAGCTCTCACCCATGCAGGAGGTCACTGGAAGCCTGGGTGGACAGTTTCCAGCCATGAAAAGAATGAGTCCTGACTCTGGCATCTTTGTCTCACTGCCCGAAGGTGTTCTCTGGCCAGGGCAATGTGCCCAGCCCATGTGTTGGGGGTGGGCAGGCAGGTCAGAAATGCCAGGGAATTAGCCCCCAGGAGCAACCTTCCAACAAAGAGGGCAGAGAGTTGGTGGATAAGTAACCCAGTTTCTTTACCCCTGATGGGGAGTCTTCTGAGATGTCTTATACAGCGGCTCTCCCAGGATACCCAGGAGGACCGAGCCATGTTTCCCACAGCTGCAACCCACTACTCAGTGTTTTCTTTATTGTCATGCTTCTCTTTACTCTTATCCCCACCTCTTTACCACGTGTCTTAGGTTGCGTTCTCTGGAAACAGACTCTGACACAGAGATTGGTATGCAGGAGGTTTATCGAAGAATATATGTTGGAACAGCATCTGTAAGGAAGTGAGGAAATCAGGCCGGGCAGAGGAAAAGTGTGACTTTGATGGACTTGGGAGCTCTGGCCTCGAGGCAAGGTGGCCAGGCTGTTGGACCTGAACATTGAGTCATTGAATGTGGGGTGTCCCTTTATAGATGGTATAACCTTGGCCAAGGCAACTCCCTTAGGCTGAAGGTAAGTCCCAGAGAGGGAGGTAGCTGTGAGCCATCAGCAGCCAACTCACCTGGAGGTTGAGGAATGACCACCTCAGTCCTCAGGGGGTATCTGAATGCTGCACCGCAGCATCCACTGAAGTGCACCCCTCGTTCTGCTGAGATCTACTTGCTTCTTGTAAGTTCATAGCAAGTATTTCACTGGGAGTGATTGTAAAAGGGGCACCCTTAATTCTACTCATTGGTTTCTGGCCCATGTATTTTACTAATTACGTACAGAGCACCGTAAATTGGTCATTGATTAGAGTATATACCACGTCCTGAAGGATGACACTCCATCATCACAGGCTATCATCTCTAAACTGCACCTTCCTGTGCTCTAGTAGGCTGGCTGTTTCTGGCCTGTGTGGTATGAATTAGAACCAGTGGATCCAGTAGTCATCTGCCCATTGCTGCACCTCCTTTGCTGTAAAGTGGACTGTCTTGGACTGAAGTGATGTACTGTGGGATCCCATTTTGGTGAATCCTAACTCTGTAATCTAAGACCCTTGGATAGTGGTGGTGGCCAAGGAAGGCCCTGATAGCTGTGGTGGCAAACCTGCACCTGGAATGTGTGTTGACTTCACTCAGTGTGAATCCCTGTACTTTCCACGGTGGAAGGGGCTCGATGTAATGAACTTGCCCACAAGTGGCTGTTTGGGGTCCTTGAAGGATGGTGCCATACAGGAAGCTCAGCACTGGTCTCTGTTGCTGTTGGGTTGATTATTTGGTGCGGCTGCACCTGGGTCAGCCTTGGTGAATGGGAGCCCGTACTGCAGGGTCTGTGCACATTCTCCATCCCTGCCACCATTGGCCACTCTGTTCACGCTTCCATCGTGACAGCACTGGGGTGACTGATTACACAGGCTGACTGTGGTCAACTGGCCACGTCATCCTGTCTACTTGGCTGTTTTATATCTCTTCCACTTGTGGATGCTCTTGGGAGCATTGAAATGTGATATAAAATATTTACCCTCCATGCCATTCCCACAGGTCCACCCACGTGCCTCTTCTTCAGACCTCCTTCCCCACAATATTCCAGTCTCTTTCTTTCCAGGCCCCTGACCACTTAGGCAAGCCTTTTGCCACTGCCCATATTCTTGCCTGAGGCTGTTTCTCTACCCACATGAAGTGGATAACCTGGTACACCATCTGAAGCTCTGACCACCAGGAAGACTTCCCTTCTCCACTGTCTAAATGGGACTTTAACTCAGCTAGGGTCCATTTTTAGCTATGTAAGATCAAGCTTTGCTTTTTTATATTCCATCACTGGTCATAAGGTAATTTCCCTCCACTGGTGCCTTAGGTTTGAGCTGGGGAGAGGTATCAGTGCAGCAGCGGTGGATGACAGGGGTCTGCACCAGCTGCTTGCGTAGCTTTTTTGTGCCCTCTGACCCTGATAGAGCCTGAGTACGGATGTACCAGCTCCGTCTTGCAATGGATTGCTGCTAGGTTGCTTTGTCTTATGACTTAGTGGGTCTGATAGAACCAGATCACGGTGGGAATCTCTGGCTGCACCATCATTTGATGTCCATGGTTATATGATTCATCTCTACTAGCAGGTGAGAAATTATTTTTTGAATGGTGTTTAGTTCTCTGCTCTCGATGGCATGGGATTGCTCAGAATGCATGGTGTAGTTTTTCTTATTTGACCTTGTCATAAATTCTACACAGCATCGTTTTCCACTGCAGGTACCTCTGGAACCATAGGGTCTTCTCTATGGCATGGCTCATGTGGCAAAGCTGCTTGCCTGCAGCTTGGACCTGCTGCTCTGGGTCGCACTCAGTGCTGGCAGCCTTCTTTGTCAACAGGTCAATGGTTCAGAGAAACATTCTGAATTGGGGGAATAGGCTGCCCCCAGACCATGAAAAACTCTACCAGGGTTACATTTCTTTTTAGTAAGATCATTTGTGGGTTGCTATAATTTGCCTTTTACTTTGGGGAGGATGTCCCAGTATTCCACTATACCCCTAAATACTTAACCAATGTGGTGGCTTCCTGAATCTGTTTGGATGTATTTCTCACCTTCAGGATTGCATGTTTTACCAAAGCCTTCAATGCAATTGCCACT
The DNA here is from genome assembly GCF_027409185.1 of Cynocephalus volans. Classification (NCBI taxonomy): domain Eukaryota; kingdom Metazoa; phylum Chordata; class Mammalia; order Dermoptera; family Cynocephalidae; genus Cynocephalus; species Cynocephalus volans. The sequence continues at coordinate 76,658,516 of NC_084474.1, read as the reverse complement.
TTTTGCTCTTTTAATTCAATTACTAGGAGGCCATTGATATATTGGTCTAACGTGGTATTCTGAGTAATGTTCAGAAGGTCCAGATCCCTTCAGTATATATCAATTCAGAGAGTGGGAAAGTTAATTCAGGCCCAGGGTTTCTTTTGATTTTGTAGATTAAGCAGTACTCTTGTGGGCTGTCCATCTGTCCTACCCCTAGGAACACCATGATCTATTAATAAAGGCCATAGTACTCTGTGGGTCAGGCCCCCTTGCCGACATTCCAGCCTTGATACTCATTGCAGTCATTGTGACCATTTGCTTTTAATACTTCAAGTTACTACATGACTTCCATTATTTCAAGACCCCAGCAGTCTCTGCTATTAGGGGGTCTGTAACAGCATCAGCTGTGACCCACAGAAAATGACCACCACTGACCTTTGCATCTATGCTGGTGTCCTGCCTCATGACCCCATTTCTTATCATTTTGGTAAATGAAGCACCCTCTGGATCACCCCATGGAACATTATCGGCTGGTGGGGTTTCCAGCCTTAAGCAGTACATTGTTATCTAAAGCTGTAAACAAATAACCACAAAATTAGCAGTTTGTAATAACATATAGTTATTATCTTACAGTGCCTGGAGGTCAGAAGTCTGGCCACAACCTAACTGGGTCCTTTGTTCAGGGGTTCTCAAGGCTGCAGTCAAAGCATTGGCCAGGCCACCTTCCTGTGTGCAGCTCAGGACCCTCTTCCATGCTCACATGATAGTTGGCGGAATTCAGTTCTTTGAGGTTTTAGGACCGAGGTGCTTGTTTTCTTGCTGACGGTCAGCTGGGGGCTGCTTGCAGCTTCTAGAGGCAGCCTGCAGTTCTTTGCTGCATGGCCCTTTCACATGGCAGGTAGCTTTTTCAAGCCTGCAGGACAATCTCTCCCTCCACGATGCCGGGCTGTAGTGTTATATAATGTAGTGTAATCACAAGAGTGACTATCCCATCACCTTTGCCAGACACTAGCAGCTAGAAGCAAGTCACAGGTCCTGCCTGCACCCAGGGGGAGGGGCCACTGGGTGTCACTGTAGGGTGTGCCCACCCCAGGTTGCATGGCTTCCTTAGCACGCCTCCTCTGAGCCTGTGGATCTCTTCCTCCACTGCCTGCTGTGGCAGTTGCGGCATTTCTACCTCACTTAGTGTGAGCCATCACTTTCCCCAGGCTTTCATGAGCATCCAAGGTGCATATCAGCACAATCTCCTACGGTTCTTGCCAGAGCGTTATATCATTTTCCCATATCAATAAACTCTTTCCTATCCAACTTTATAGACTGTGCCCTTCATCCAGGCCCTCAGGATCCAGTCCTGTGCATACTTTCCTGGCTCCTGTTGGTGCATCTTGGCTAGGTCCTGCATTTCCTTTGGCATGTGGGCCTCTCTTAGCAGGCCCAGCACTTCCCTGGGCTGATTATGTTGAGACTTGACCCTAGTTATTGTCCTGGTGGCCAGGAGAGTGGGTGGAGTGAGATCTCGAGGAGGGTGTGTATCGTGCACCTGAAGACCTCTGCACTCAAGCTGTCTTCAAGTAAAGGAGTGGGGGTGGGGGGCAGGTACGGCTACCCTGTAGCAGGGAGGAGTGAGCCACTTCTTCAGGCACAGAGGGTTCAGGAGGATCTGGTGTCTCAGGGTTTCTGAGTGCATCAACCCAGTTGTCCCCACCCCATCAGGGTCACATTCCTTCCCAGTCGGAGTTCTAACCTAGACACAGCAGCCTTGCTGCCGTTGGGATTTCAACCTTCTCCAGAGCTTTGCTACCTTATAATTAAGTTTTTTCTGCCTTCTGGCTGCAGGAGATGAGAGTCTCTTCATTTGCTGCCAAGGAGGCCCTCTGACTTTCATTCCTCACCTTTTATAAATGAGTCAGCTCAACCTTTCATTGTCTTTCTCTAATGCATTTATAGCACCAGCAGCAGCCGTCTGATTCCATGGCACGTCTGCTTACTACTTCTCTTCCCCTGTACCTCTCAAATGCTTTATCTATCCCCAGCCAGTGCATTCCCTTCTGTAGGTATCACATCCAGTTCAGAACAGGTGTCAGTTTTGACAACTGCAATGCCAACATGCTGGGGCTCTCAGTGCTCCACCTACCATCAATGACGGGGTACTTATTACCAGCCAACTGGTGGGGGATCCAGCTTTCCAAATTCCATTTTAGAGTGTGCTTCCTAGATATCTCCTGACAATACGGCTTAGTTTGGTTTTCCCAGAAAGAGATGCTGCGATGGGGGCTTGCACGCAGAAGTCTTATTGGAAAATGCCCTTGGGAACAAAAACAAAACCTGTAAAGAAGTGGAGAGGAGTGAGTCAGGCAGAGGGAAAACATGAACCATGATGCAGTTGCAACAGAGGACTTGATGATCCTCCAGCAAGCTCTGGAGCTGGGATGGACTTTCATAGTTGTCCTGCCTTGAGGTGAGGGAACCAGGTCTTAGCACCTCTGCATTGACCAGTCATTGGATATGGGCTACCCCAGGTAGGGGGCATAACCTGGGATGAGGCAGGTCTTTCTGTGTTCAATCAGCATCCACCACTCCCAGCTGCTGAGGTGATGTGTTCTGGCGGGGGATCTGGGTCAGGGGCCCCAGTATCCACCATACGGGTGGTTCTCAACTGGGAGTGATTTTGTCTCCTAGGGGACATTTGGCAATATCTAGAGACATTCTTGGTTATCACAACTCAAGGGGAGGCTTGCTACTGATATCTAGGGGGTAGAGGCTAGGGATACTGCTAAACATTCTACAGTGCTTAAGATTGCCTCTATCCCCCACACCCCAACAAAGAAGATCTGACCCCAAAGTGTCAATAGTGTCAAAGCTGAGGAACACTGTGCTATGCCATGATTCCTTTTGTCAGCTTCCAGGTAAATTACTTGCACCAAAAACCTTGTCTTAGGGTCTGTACCTGGAGAATCCCAAACTAAGACAATGGGGATATCAAAGTTCCATGAGATGAAGTAATTTGCTTTGGGTTGCACAGCTTGAGGCATGGGGACCAACAAAGATTAGAAACTGGACTTTCTGTCTCCTGAGGCCACATTCTTTTCTATGTACTGTGCTATAGGGCTAGAGGTTGGACAAGTCTTCAGGTCACACAACATGTGTAGGACTTGGTGATGGACAATATCACAACATTCCTGCACATTTTGTTGAATTCTGGGTCCTTGACAAGTTGATTAACTATTCAGCAGTCATACAGCCTTTCTCAACTGGACTACAGACATAGACAAAGATTTGAGTTACCTTCTCAATTCTCCCAAAGTTGGTACATAATCAGTACCATTGTAGATACATAGAGAGAAGTTAATTCATTAGATGCAGTTGATGCCTTAGGGTCTTAAAGCTTAATTTTGTTGCAGGAACTTGATTGGGAATGGCTACATGGGTAGAGATATTCCTCTCAAGCTCCTGAGCTTCTATGTATTAATGTATTTGTTCATTCAATCATTCTTTTTCTCACCTGTTCATTGCCTCATTTAATAAGTACTTATCTATCTATTAAACAACCTTCTTACAGCTAGAGGAGGAATAATATCTAGTTTTCTATAGCACTGTAGGGTGACTATAATTAACAGCAATTGATTGTATGCTTTCAGTCAGCCAGAAGAGAGAATTTTGAGTGTTCCCAGCACAAAGAAATGATAAATGTTTGAGATAATGGATATGTTAATTGACTTGATTTGATCATTACACATTGTATACATATACTGAAATATCACACAGTACCCCATAAATATGTACAATGATTATGTGTCAATTAAAAGTTAAAAAAGGAAAAAAAAAAAAAAAGAAAAACCAAGTAGTTATGCTCAGCAGTAGACATTCCCATATCATAGGCATGATATTTCAGAATAGAAAGTGACTTCAGACAACATTGTCAGATGATCTACAAATGATGAGACTGAGAAATCGAGACAGGTTGAGTGATTTACTTGTAGGTCTTGGAACTTATTCAAGACAGAGTCAGGATTAGATCCAGTTTCCAGGTGGGCAAATGTGCCCAGGGTACAGACAACAGTATAGTCTTTATTGCAAGGACAGGAATATGTGACTGATCTCAATTTGCATTTTATAAATATGCATCTGATATTAATTTTCTCTGCCTGCAGCCCCAAGGTGCAGGATATAACCTTTCCTTCTGCTGATATTTCTCTAGAAAGCTGGACACTGGGAGCTTTTGAATTAGTAGGTCTCATAGTCCTGGCTTTGATTTAGTTTGAGCCAAGGGAGCAGTTTAGATCCTAGAAGTTCCTCTTCTAGTTGTAACTCAAGGTGCAGGAATGTGAATGCTCCCAACTCTCCGGGAAATGAAAGCTCTAGCTTGTCATTTATGCGAGCAATTTGTGAAACTACTTTCTCTCCCCAAGCATTAAACCGAGGCTTTGCCAACCTTAACTGTAAGCAGCAATGCCATTGTCAAGAGGACATAAATTGGAATTCTCCTCTGGCTCGGGGCTTTGATTAGAAGCCATGTTGCATTCTCTCTCTGCCCTAGTCCCTGTGCAAACTTAATTTTCTCATTCTTGTGAGACTGAGTTATGTACCTTTTGTTGCCAGTACAGTGCTGGGGAGAGATCTGATTTTGTTTTTACTGACAAAGACCAAATTCACTCTGCTTAATTCATGTCTGAGTGCTGCCAATTCCCAATCCTGTTATCCAGTTGAGAGTATTATACTATCATTGCCACAACGGAAGGTGGCTTTCCCTGGCATTTGGCTACTGGGCTTCATTCTAGTGATGAACTTGGGTCTTAAGGAAGGAAAATGTTCTGAGTACCCAGTATAGGACGTTAGAGGAGAGTTATTTCCATGGTGACCATACATGCTCCAAATTTACTACTGAGGATTTAAGCCTAAATTATTTACACTGTGAATTTCTATTAAATTATGTTTACTTTTTTCTTAGTTCTTACCTTTAGGACTAAGAAGGTAAGAACTCAAGGCTGCAGGTGAATCCTATGAGCACTTGCTTATGAGAAGGGGGTTTATTGGCTTGGACAAATGGCAGGGTCATGGGTGCAACTGGCCTTTGTGATAACTAGAATCAGGGACCGGACAGCACCCACTGTTTGGTCTGGCCAGTACATCTTTATTAGGGAAAATCCTGGTTTATGCATACATAAGGAGGGGCTGCCACCAGTCTAACACGCTGGCCTTTCCCTCCTTCCCTTAGCTGGGGAGGAGGGTGACTTATCTCTGATGGTAAATTGTGGGAGAACAGATTGGGCATTGTTAGCTCAGCTTCCTCCTCTTCTTAGAATCCAAGAGAAGATGGTTCTTCTCTGCCCCTCCTATGTGCTTGGGGGAAGGTCTGTAGTTTTTTCATACTGCCTAGGAGTAGGTGGAAAAGTCTGCCTAACTCTGGGGTTTCCTATTGCTTATTTCCTATTTCCTAAACTTTCCCACAGATGGAATCCACATTCTCTTGTAGCCCCTGTTGCCAGTAATAAAGGTAATATTTTGGCCTCCATACATCTGATCTTGTCTGTCTCTCAAAAGATTTTGAACCTGGGTGGGGAAAGAAGTGTTATTGATTGGGCCTTCTCCAATCCCATCATTAATCCTTCATTCAGCAACTGTTTACTGCGTGATCATTATGGATCAGGTGCAGAGAGAAAAGAGATGGTTTCTGCCCTTGAAGGGCTCACAGGCTAGTGAGAGCTGCCTGCTGATGGACCTCCAGGGCTTTGCACTCTTGATACATATTTGCTGAATGAAAGGAAGATTGAAAACCCTGCAATATAACGTGGTAGATGTGCAGTGGATGATGTGGCGTGCTACTCAGATCTCCCCTAACGACCCAGGCATGTGTCTTCCACTTGCTGAGAGTGTTGGCTGCCGCTGGCTCTCATCTGTCTTTTACCACAAATTGCCCTTGAAAGAAGAAAGCCACCTCACCAAAGATCATGTCTGCTCCCCAGTGGCAGCTCGTGTCTCAGAGTGGGACACTCTGAATGGCCGTCTCACCTCCAGAGCTCCCCGTAGGATCGGGCTGAGGCTTTTATGTGACTGTATCACATTTTGGCTTCTCCCTCTGCTCAGTCCTTCTTCCTTGACTACTTTGGGCACTGATCCTGAGAGCACCCCTCAACAAACCTGCTGCATGTGAATTTCCATCTCAAACTGTTTCCAGGAAACTGATCAAGACATAAGTGCAAACTATTGTGGGATTACAGGGCAGGGGTTATCAAGTCAACCATAAGCCTTTGGAGAAGTAGAAGACAGTACTGGGATGAGAGGAGAGGACGTGGAGGCTGGGTAAAGGATGGCGGGGGCTTGCTAGGGGAGGAGAAGTGGGTTAGGGAGGAGAGGGGGCTGGAGTGTGTGGGGTGTGGAGCTCCTGAGACAGTGTGAATTTGCTCCCACTGCTGTTGCTCTCAGTTTACCCTGCCCGTTCCAAGGAAGTAGCCCAGCCAGAGAGGTTGAGGGACAGATGTCTTGGCCCTGGGTTGCAGTGGTGGCAGGGCTTACTTGAAGCAATGAGGGAAGAGCAAGTGTGGAGCCGGATCTGAGGGCACTGGAGGAGGCAGCGTGGAATGTGAGCAGGGATTTCTGTGGAGAAGATGAGAAGGTGGCAGAATGTCATGACCGACTCTTTGCAGGGCCAGCTGTATCTGACTGACTTGGGAAGGGTTTGTCTTAGCTCTTGGGGATCCCTGAGGTTATGCCTGGGCATGCACAAGATGCAGGCGGTGGAGAGAGGACTGCAATACCTGCTGTCACCAAACAGGTTTAGCCAAGGTGAGCAACTGCTCCTTCTCTGGCAGGTGGCAGGGCAGAGGGACAAAGCCAGTGAGGAGCAACTTGCCCAGAGCTGGGGAAGAGCAGGGATTGAGGGAGCAGCCCAAAGAGAGGGCCAGGCAGGTGCAAAAGCCTCTGACTCTGTTTTCTTAGTTATGGATATAAGACATCAGTCATCCTGTCCCCCACACCAGGAGCTGCAGGAAAAAAAAAAAAAAAAAGAGTTTCAAGATGGCGGCGGCTGCGGCGGCTGGCGCGGAGTAGCTGAGGTGGAAAAGGTGGCCACTGGGCCTCAGGCAGCCGGGAAAATTGTGGACCTTCCTCTGGCCATCTCTTAAGGGAGGACTGCTGCTGCTGGCCGGTCGTAGGGGCTCAACGCCACTTTGCCCCCGGCAGGAGAGGCTGCCTCATTTACAGGCAACAGCTTTGAAGTGTGGAGCAGGAAAAGAACTGATTCTTAGCTGCAAAAGTGAGTCTTGAAACAGGGAACACGGCGCCAGGGCTGCTGTGGATGCAGCCAGGTTCCCGGAGGCTGGGGCCGCGCTGAAGGCGGCCAGCTGCCCTATTCAGGATTCGAGGTTTCAGGCCGGCATTAAAGAAGATTCCTGGGAGCGCCCGAGCGGCGCCGCGACTGAACAGCCCGAGGCGGCAGCGCCGAGAACACGGAAGGCAACAAACCAGAGACAGAGCGAGCGCCCGACCTGGCACAGCACTGTGAGTGATCCCTGGCACAGCTCTGTTCGGGGGGTGGATGCCCACGCGGCTCCCGCCTGCACCACCAGGCCACTCAGTGCCACGGTGCTGCCTCCATTTTCCCAGGTGCGGGCAGCTCCGCCCTGCTCGGCCATCACTGAGCCCTCCCACTTGCTTGGCCTGGCGCGGGGCTTTCCGGACCCTGCGGGCCGACCTCCTCTCCCACTCCCTCCGCGGTTCTCTGGCAGGGCTGGGGGTGTGGGGCGTCCCGACCAGTTTTGGGAGGGCTAGGAAGTACGGGCGGGCCGACTGTCACTCCACCACACCCTGGACTCCGGCCCCGGTAAACTTCCTGTTACTGGGAGGCAGATACCATCTCTGCGACCACCAGTTTGGAAAAAAGCCTAACGAATTTCTGGTTGGGAATAGTGTGGTAGGAGAGTTCCCAGGTCCGCTTGAACCTGCCGGAGAGCAGGCTGCAGGCGGGCACTAGACTCGGTTTATACCGGGGGGATACAAAGGTGAACAAGACCCGAGAAAGATCTACACAGTGCTACAAAGGCACCCAGAGAGACCGGTCGTCTGTGCCTAGCAGAAACCTGGTAGACTTCCTGGGCGAGGCGGTGCTGAGCAGGGTCTTGAAGGCCCAGCTGATAGACGAGGGGTGCAGAAGACACGCCCCAGCCCAGCACAGTGTGCACAGAGGGGGGAGACGTGCGGCCAGGGAGGCGGAGACTCGACAGAAACCACACACCCGGTGGGGTCGCCACTGCACGATCTAACAGCCTGGGCCAGAGCACACGGAACGGGGAGAAGTACTGTACAGAAAGTGAAAGCTCAACAGAGATCACACACCCTGTGGTACGTGATCCACCAGCCCAGCAGAGTACAAGCTGACCAGAAAGGTGGATCCCCGGAGAAGCCCAAGACCCGAGGCAACCACACACACAAGACACTAGAGGCCAACTGAGCAGTCACGGCGGGAGCCATACCAAATTGGCAACCACAGCAACATCCTAGTTAGTCATTAGTCTTAAACCGGTGGACTGTGAAACCCCCTGCCACAATGAATAAACACCAAAAAAAAGACACCAGAAATACAAAAAATCAAGAAAGTACACCACCAAAAGTTAATAAATCTCATACTCTAGATCCTATAGAACAAGAAGCCCTTGAAATAACTGACAAGGAATTTCGAGTGATAATTCTAAGGAAACTGAATGAGATACAAGAAAACTCAGCTAGACATCATGATGAAATGAGGAAAAGTATACAGGATCTGAAAGAGGAAATATACAAGGAAATCAATGTCCTGAAAAAAAATGTAGCAGAACTTGCTGAACTGAAGAAGTTATTCAGCGAAATAAAAAACACAACGGAGAGTTTAACCAGCAGGCTTGTCGAAGTTGAAGAGAGAACCTCTGAACTTGAAGATGGGCTGTTTGAAATAACACAAGCAGACAAAAAGAAAGAAAAAAGAATCAAGGACATGGAAGAAAATCTGAGAGAGATATCAGACAACCTCAAGCGCTCAAATATCCGAGTCATGGGTATTCCAGAAGGGGAGGAAAATGGAGATTCCATTGAAAACATATTCAAAAAAATAGTGGCAGAAAACTTCCCAGGTATAGGAAAAATCACAGATCTTCAGATCCAGGAAGCTCAACGATCTCCAAACGTATTCAACCCAAAAAGGCCTTCTCCAAGACATGTCATAGTCAAATTGGCAAAACTCAGAGACAAAGAGAGAATCTTAAAAGCTGCAAGAGAGAAGCGTCAAATCACCTATAAGGGAGCCCCAATCAGGTTAACATCAGACTTTTCATCACAAACCCTAAAAGCTAGAAAGGAATGGGATGATATTTTCAAAATACTAAAAGACAAAGATTGCCAGCCAAGAATACTCTACCCTGCAAGGCTATCCTTCCGAAATGAGGGGCAAATAGTATATTTCTCAGACAAACAAAAACTGCGGGAGTTCACTACCACAAGACCACCCTTACAAGAAATCCTCAAGGGAGTACTGGGTTTGGTTCCTGAAAAATAACTACCACTGCCATAAAAACCTAAGAAAAATCTAAACCCACTAGTACAATAAAAATGGCATTCGTGAAGAGAAAACAAGCTAACAAAAACACTATCTACAACCTAAGGAACCAACAAACAAAGAAACCAAACAGTAAATCAGAAAGCAAGGAACAAAAGACACCTAAGACAACCAAACAACCAATAAAATGCTAGGAATAAATCAACACCTTTCAATAACAACTCTTAATGTTAAAGGCTTAAATTCCCCAATTAAAAGACACAGACTGGCTGACTGGATCAAAAAGCAGGACCCAACTATATGCTGCCTACAAGAGACCCACCTCACCCATAAAGATTCACACAGACTAAGAGTGAAAGGATGGAAAAAGATTTACCATGCAAACAGAAAAGAAAAACGAGCTGGAGTGGCTATTCTTATATCTGACAAAATAGACATTAAACTAAAAACCATAAAAAGAGACAATGAGGGACACTACTTAATGATAAAAGGACTGATCCATCAAGAAGACATAACAATCATAAATATGTACGCACCCAATGTTGGAGCAGCCAGATTTATAAAACAAACTCTATTAGACCTAAAGAAGGAAATAGACACTAATACCATAATAGCAGGGGACCTGAACACTCCACTGTCAATATTAGACAGATCATCTAGGCAAAGAATCAGTAGAGAAACACAAGATCTAAACAAGACTCTAGACCAATTGGAATTGGCAGATATCTACAGAACATTCCACCCAACAACCTCAGAATATTCATTCTTCTCATCAGCACATGGATCATTCTCCAGGATAGATCACATATTAGGTCACAAATCAAGTCTCAATAAATTCAAAAAAATTGGAATTATCCCATGTATCTTCTCAGACCACAATGGATTAAAACTAGAAATTAATAACAAACGAAACTCTGGAAACTATACAAACACATGGAAATTAAACAGCATTCTACTTAATGACATATGGGTCCAAGAAGAAATCAAGCAGGAAATCAAAAAGTTTATTGAAACTAATGAAAACAATGATACATCATACCAAAACCTGTGGGATACCGCAAAAGCAGTATTGAGGGGAAAATTTATTGCATTAAATGCTCACTTCAGAAGAATGGAAAGATGGCAAGTGAACAACCTAACACTTCACCTTAAAGAACTAGAAAAACAAGAACAATCCAATCCTAAAGTTAGCAGACGGAAAGAAATCATTAAGATCAGAGCAGAACTGAATGAAATTGAAAACCAAAAAACAATTCAAAAGATCAACGAATCAAAAAGTTGGTTTTTTGAAAAGATAAATAAAATTGACAAACCATTAGCATGGCTAACAAAAAAAAGAAGAGAGAAGACTCAAATAACAAAAATTAGAAATGAAAAAGGCGATATTACAACTGATTCATCTGAAATACAAGGAATCATTCGAGACTACTATCAACAACTATACGCCAACAAATTTGAAAATCTGGAGGAAATGGATAAATTTCTGGACACACACAAGCTCCCAAAACTGAACCATGAAGACGTAGAAAATTTGAACAGACCAATAACAATAAAGGAGATTGAAGCTGTTATCAGAAGGCTCCCAACAAAGAAAAGCCCAGGACCAGATGGATTCACAGCAGAATTTTACCAAACATTCAAAGAGGAATTGACACCGATTCTTTACAAACTATTCCAAAAGATTGAAACGGACGCAAATCTCCCAAACTCATTCTATGAAGCAAACATCATCCTGATACCAAAACCAGGTAAAGATATAACCAAAAAAGAAAACTACAGGCCGATATCCTTGATGAATATAGATGCAAAAATCCTCACTAAAATACTAGCAAACAGAATACAGCAACACATACGTAAAATTATTCATCACGATCAAGTGGGATTCATCCCAGGGATGCAAGGTTGGTTCAACATACGCAAATCAATAAATGTGATACACCATATTAATAAACTCAAACACAAGGACCATATGATCATCTCTATAGATGCTGAAAAAGCATTTGATAAAGTTCAGCACTCATTCATGACAAAGACCCTCTATAAGTTAGGTATAGAGGGAAAGTATCTCAACATAATTAAAGCCATATATGACAAACCCACTGCCAATATCATCCTGAATGGGGAAAAGCTGAAAGCTTTTCCTTTAAGAACAGGCACTAGACAAGGATGCCCACTCTCACCGCTCTTATTCAACATAGTGTTGGAAGTACTAGCCAGAGCAATCAGAGAAGAGAAGGAAATAAAGGGCATCCAGATTGGAAAAGATGAAGTCAAACTGTCCCTGTTTGCAGATGACATGATCCTATATATCGAACAGCCTAAAACCTCTACAAAAAAACTCTTGGAATTGATAAATGATTTCAGCACAGTAGCAGGATACAAAATCAACACACAAAAATCAGTAGCATTTCTTTTCTCCAATAGTGAACATGCAGAAGGAGAAATCAAGAAAGCCTGCCCATTTACAATAGCCACCAAAAAAATAAAATACTTAGGAATTGAATTAACCAAGGAGGTGAAAAATCTCTATAATGAGAACTACAAACCACTGCTGAGAGAAATTAGAGAGGATACAAGAAGATGGAAAGATATTCCATGCTCTTGGATTGGAAGAATCAACATAGTGAAAATGTCCATACTACCCAAAGTGATATACAAATTCAATGCAATCCCCATCAAAATTCCAAAGACATTTTTCTCAGAAATGGAAAAAACTATTCAGACATTTATATGGAACAATAAAAGACCACGAATAGCCAAAGCAATGCTCAGCAAAAAAAATAAAGCAGGAGGCATAACACTACCTGACTTTAAGCTATACTACAAAGCTATAATAACCAAAACAGTATGGTACTGGCATAAAAACAGACACACTGACCAATGGAATAGAATAGAGAATCCAGAAATCAACCCACACACTTACTGCCATCTGATCTTTGACAAAGGCACCAAGCCTATTCACTGGGGAAGGGACTGCCTCTTCAGCAAGTGGTGTTGGGATAACTGGATATCGATATGCAGGAGAATGAAACTAGATCCATACCTCTCACCGTATACTAAAATCAACTCAAAATGGATTAAGGATTTAAATATACACCCTGAGACAATAAAACTTCTTAAAGAAAACATAGGGGAAACACTTCAGGAAATAGGACTGGGCACAGACTTCATGAATACGACCCCAAAAGCACGGGCAACCAAAGGAAAAGTAAACAAATGGGATTATATCAAACTAAAAAGCTTCTGCACAGCAAAAGAAACAATTAAAAGAGTTAAAAGACAACCAACAGAGTGGGAGAAAATATTTGCAAAATATACATCTGACAAAGGATTAATATCCAGAATATATAAGGAACTCAAACAACTTTACAAGAAGAAAACAAGCAACCCAATTAAAAAATGGGCAAAAGAGCTAAGTAGGCATTTCTGTAAGGAAGATATACAAATGGCCAACAGACATATGAAAAAATGCTCAACATCACTCAGCATCCGGGAAATGCAAATCAAAACCACATTGAGATACCATCTAACCCCAGTGAGGATGGCTAAAATCCAAAAGACTATGAACGATAAATGCTGGCGAGGTTGCGGAGAAAAAGGAACTCTCATACATTGTTGGTGGGACTGCAAAATGGTGCAGCCTCTATGGAAAATGGTATGGAGGTTCCTTAAACAATTGCACATAGATCTACCATACGACCCAGCCATCCCACTGTTGGGAATATACCCAGAGGAATGGAAATCATCAAGTCGAAGGTATACCTGTTCCCCAATGTTCATCGCAGCACTCTTTACAATAGCCAAGAGTTGGAACCAGCCCAAATGCCCATCATCGGATGAGTGGATACGGAAAATGTGGTACATCTACACAATGGAATACTACTCAGCTATAAAAACGAATGAAATACTGCCATTTGCAACAACATGGATGGACCTTGAGAGAATTATATTAAGTGAAACAAGTCAGGCACAGAAAGAGAAATACCACATGTTCTCACTTATTGGAGGGAGCTAAAAATTAATATATAAATTCACACACACATACACACATACACACACAAACCGGGGGGGGGGGGAAGAAGATATAACAACCACAATTATTTGAAGTTGATACAACAAACAAACAGAAAGGACATGGTTGGGGGGGAGGGGGGGAGGGAGAGGGGAGGGAGGTTTTGGTGATGGGGAGCATTAATCAACTACAATGTATATCGACAAAATAAAATTAAAAAAAAAAATAAATAATAAAAAAAAAAATAAAAAAAAAAAAAAAAAAGAAAAGAAAAGCAAGTAGTTTAGCTTTCTAGATGGCTAAAGTTTTTGATTATGCTTATTGCTTCTACCTAATATAAGATTTGTGAAATTAGAATCCAATCCAAATAACACTGCATATCTAATATATGCCAGGAGCTGTGATAAGCAGCTTGTCTACATTTGCTAGTGGTTATAATGAAAGAAGCAGCAATTCCTAAAATAATTCTTTTTAATGAGAGAAGGATAAACAGAAATACCACATACCATTTGGTCGATTGTTCTTACCTTGCTGTGGACATTAGCTAGCTTGGTTCTTTAACAGTGAATACCTAATCATTTCAGGAATGCACGAAACACAGTGCTATTGAATGTCTTTGTGGTGACCGATGCAGTGACAGGTGCTGGAAATATACGTGTCTGGTGTAATGGACGGCGAGGAGATGAGGCTCCTGAGCTCGCCGCATGCACAGTCCAGCATGAAAAGACTAATAGGACTTGTCAACTGCTATCCCTGCCTCCTGGGCTTTCTGCTGCCGCAGACATGGTAACAATCCTGCATCACAGCAAAGTGCTAGAGTGACTTCTGACTCCATATTAAATCACAGTCTGTATAGTTCAAAGAAAAATTGTCTTCTTTTGTATTTTCAGGCTTTAAAACTTTGGTAATTCTGCCACCGTCCCTTTAGCCATCCTGTTAGTCATTAGATGGAATATTTGATTAAAATAGAAGAAAACTAGTCCTTCTGTAGCCAGGCAGACTAAATGTTTACTTTAGTCTCATTTGTAATTTTCTCACATACTGTTTTGGTAATATTTAAAAAATAGTTCAACTTAAGGGCTTGACATTTTGTTTGGTGATAACACAGAGGTTTGCTTTAACTCCACTTAAGCACTATGGATTTTGGACTTTGGGCTTTTGATATATAAGGACAAAATACTTTGTTTTTAGACATTACTTCCTCTAGCTTTGAACATCTTTCAATTTCAGGAGGACTGAATTTTTAAATGTATATTTGTTTTCTCTAGGAATTTGATAAGGGGATATCTCTAGGTTGTAATCATTCTGTTATGTGAGTGTCTTTATATGGTTCACTGTTGAAGCATTTTAATATCGTCGTTTAATCTCACTGCTGAATCTTGAATATACTATGTTGGACAGTGTGGCCGGACATAATGTGCTATGGGAAATGTCATAGGGAGTAAATTTTCAGCCTTGCACCTGGAGTCTCCCTGGTGTTGATTGAATTTTGGTTGTGCTCTGCTGCATTTCAGAGCCTTATGGAAGTAGTGTCTAAACCACCCTCCAGGAGTGACATTTGGTAGTAGAGGTAACAAATTCTGGCCATCTCCATGGATGGTGCCAGTGCAGTTGACCTTGGACTTAGTGAAGCTGATTGAGTGGAGAGCAAAAAGCTAAGGAATGTTAGGGGAGAACATTCCTCTCCCACTTATGTTTCCTTCTGTGTTAAAGAAACTCTGTTTTTCTTCCGGCCTCTGTCAACTCCAGGAGAGGCAGCGTGGCTCATCCGACTGGGAGCTGTGAGAAGAGCAATCTGCATGTGCATGATTCAGATCGCTCTTCTTCCTCTTGGGAATGAGCTACCCTCAGGGAGTGGTGTTCCTCCCGCTTCTTCCAGAGGGAGGCTTGCCCCTTCCAACCCAGCTGCCTGCCTCAGGGGGGGTGCGTCCACCTAGCTTGCTTAACCTACCTATATTTTGTTCTAACCCACTTCAGAAATGTTTGGAAGCAAACTCTAAACTGTCCACAAGTAGTCTCAGGAGACCCCCAAAGGAGGAAAATCCAGCCATCAGGTCCATTTTGCTCTCACAGACATCTTATTCTCCTATCTTTTTAGTAACAGAAGGAATATTTTGAACTCCCACTTAGAACTCCCATTTTCCAAATTGGATTTCAAGTGTGACAAAATGGAGATATTTATTGCAGACAGCTGCTAGGCCATTTGTACATTCTTTTGTAGGTTTGAATAAAACAGACAGAATAATACTGTTCATTCTTTCCTTTGATTCCCTGGTGAGAGAGATGGATTCCTCTTACCTGTCTGTTTTTCCTCCCAAATTGTGAGCTTCCCAAGACTGTGTCTTTTCACCTTTGATGCTCAGACAACTAGCATTGTGATTTGCAGAAACTTTGTGAACTCTGGTAGGGCAGAGACCTTGCTAATTTGTCTGTCTATTGCCTAAAATGATGCCTAGGCAACAGGAGGTACTTAGCTAATACACATTAAATTGAATTATTTAATTTGTATAATGCTTTATAGTTTAGTAAGTCCTCGAAGATACCTTGTAATCCTTAATCCTCACAGTAGGAGTGGGAACTGATATTACCCCATTTACAAATGAGGAAACTGAACTCTACAGAAGTTAAGTAACTTACTTGAAATCATACAGTTAGTAAGAGGCTGTATCAGTCATAATAAAATGGGTTATGCTCAGTAACAAACAGTGCTAAAAAACTAGTGGCTTAACTATATAAAAATTTATTTATTGTTTATGCAAAATCCATTGTGGGCCTGGGAAACCCTCAGGAGAAGCTACATGTGATGGCTCAGGATCCAGGCTTTTCTGATCTTATATCAACAAATGTTTCCACAGTTGCTGCAGAGAGAAAAGAGAGCATAGAGAATAATGCACCACTTCTCAAATGCACCCAGTAGATAGTGAATCACATTTCTTCTGCTCACTTTTCATTGGCCAAAAAGCCACGTGACCTCACCCCACTTGAGGGACGAGGGAAGCAAAATCTCTTTGTGTGCCTGGAGGGAGAACTGGAACCACTGGTGTTGAATTTAGATTTCTGATTTTAGATGCAGGTCACTTTTTACTCTTAGCCTCATGTTTTATTTTATACTAAGCATATTCAGAAAACTACCCACATTAATGCCGGTTTCTAACATTTAATTAGTATCTTGAAAATAAATCATGCTTTCCACTCCTTTCTTCTGCTTTCTCTTGCTACAGGCCTAACTTGTCTTTTAATATTGAATCTTAGAGAATAAAGGCTCAAAGGGATCCAAGATATCAGAAGGAGACTGATCCATTTCTTAGAGATGGAGACAGGGTTTAAACACATAAAATGATATTTGGGCAGAGGACCCAGCAATGCCAGATCTAGCTCTGGCAATTCGATGACTCCTCTTCCTCTTGAGGTTCTAAAGTTGAGAAATATCTAGATGGTATGAACTTATCATTAGCTGGGAAAGCACTTCCTATTCTCTAGTAGTGCTTCAGCAAAAGCTGTTAGAACACACATATGTGACTTCCATCCTCATGGGGTTTCCCACCTCTGTACGAGTCCAAATCCATATCTTGGGATCATACTCCATTATTTCCACTCCTATAGGGCAAGGAACCAGGACCAGCATGCTTATATGATGAAAGGAACAATATGACCAGGACCCCTAGGCACTACAGACACATGGGACATTGGGATTAGTGGGCTGGACAGGCAGATGGACATGTGCATGACCTATTTACACACAGGGAACTCCCCAACCACTACATGTGGCCCAGCCAAAGTCTGAGAACTCTACCCATCCGATCTGCACTGGGAGCATCTTCTGCAACCACCTATATTTTACTTATCACGTCATTGGAGGCCCCTAGATGTTTGGAGTTCATGACTAGTTAGAAGTTGAGCTACTTTGCCTCCAGTCCAGGAGGACTTCCCCTTTGACTGACAACTTTGGAGGGATCCTAAAGCAAAATAAAGACTCAACAACAACTTTTGGGAGTTGCTTTCAACTTCCGCCAGGGACGTTCCCTCTCTCCACACGCCTCCTTCAGGAGCATAAGCCAGTGCACTTTCACTGCTCCACTAGGGGGACCCAAACACACACAGAAAACCTCTCCAGCCCTCCTAAGGTAATGGGATCCCTCCTACAGTCCTCAGGAGGGGTCTGCCGGTGCTGGCTGGGCAACCTCAGAGCATACTCTGACATGCCTCTGCTAGGCTCTGGTTCTGCTTTCTTCTTGCCTGACGGAAGCTTTTGCTATCAGGGCTTTTGGAGCAAATTCCACCCTTTAGGGCCAGGACTGCTCTGTTTTTGGGATCCCTGCCACTTCAGCCGGTGCTGACATATGGGTTTGTCTTGGGAGCAGAAAAGATGGATTTTGTAGGGCTGCCAGCCTGGTGATGGGGCTGCTCTGGTTTCACATGGGGAGTCCTGAAATCAAGATCTAGGAAATAAAGGATCCTTAATCTTTTCCAGCTCCCTTCTCCACCTCTCAACAATCAGGGGCCCTAACCACTTGGATATTTCAATGGAAGCCCATTCAAGGTTGAGCGGTTCCCTTCCTATAGCAACAAGAGCTGGTTCTCACAAGAGCAACCTGACTTGTTGAGACATGAATGATCTATTCTGACAATTAACCTCACTGCGATGGATGTATTTGTGCAATGGTGGGCAGTTTTATTTTATTATTATGTTTTCACACTGTGCTGTGGAACACTCTTTTTTTTGAACAGCTTGCAAGCATGCTGCAAGCATTTGGGAAAATTCTCAGTTATGTATTTTCTGTAATAAAATCTGATACAAAGTTAGTTCTTTTTTTTTCTATAATCTCTAATTAAATGGCTTGATTTAGTTTTTGTTTTAGGTTTTCTTTCTTTTAAGAGCTGATATGAGGGTACTTCAAAAAGGTCATGGAAAGATTCATACATTATCTTTTAATTCTATTTTTCCACATACCCTCATATTTTCCTTGAGGAAGAATGATATAGATGTTCTTAGTGAAACATATTTAGTGTTCTGGGGCTTAAAGAAGTTTTAGAAATACTGGTATAGACCCAAAATGGTGCCGGCAGAAAGGAGTTTAATGGTCTCTTTGCATGAAAGATGGGGCACAAGAGACTGATTGTCATTGAAGCCAGGTGTGGCCAAATCATTTGACAGAATTTTAGCCCTAGAGGAGTCCTTCAGGATTTTACTATTTAATACTGGCTTTTGACAGTAAACTGTGGTCCTGAAGGGTAATGCCTTACATTGTCACAAAACTGGTTAGTTGCAAAGCCCTAAGGGCAGCTGGTCATCCTGTATTATCTCAGAGGTTTTTGGTATGAACTGAAGGTGAATGTATTGCTTTTCTTCCCATGGCTTTTCATTTTATATTAGTTTGTCAAGGAAGCATATAAAGGAAGTAAATCAGGGAGAGAAAGGAGACAGAGGCTTGACTCATGTGTGATGAAGTGCTCTGGTGACTCGTGCCCTGTGACCAGCAGATGATGTGGAGGACAAATGGTGAGTAGTTCTGTCCATGAGCACAAAGGGCCAGAAGAGTGCCTGGAAGGTTGTGTCCAAGAACAGAGGGCACCCTCAATGGTCTCGCTTCAACAATCATTTAATAAGACCATTGGGTGGTAGACACTGTGGAATGTTCTGGAAAATACCACCTGGCATTTGTATACATCCTTTACATTCTCTAAGCACTTTTCCACGTCACCTCATCTGATGCTTCCTGCACCAGCTGGACTTCTAGATGACTCTGGTTCACCTAAGTATAAAGAGGACTTTTTTGGAAAGATGTGGGCAGGTGCAAAATGCCTGGGCTGAGAGCTGCTCCAGGATGGGGTGGGGGAGCAGGAATGAAAGGGTGGTCTCTTCCACGCTTTGCCTTTGCCTGCCTTGGCTCTGACTGCTTTCAGTTTATGAGTTACTCTGGTCAGGATGCCCATTCCAGGGCGAGGGTGTCTGATTGCCTGGAGCATGTGCACACTCCTTCACCAGGGGACTATCAGGGCACTTTGATGTGAAGGCCCTTCAAAGTTGTATTGGAAGCAAAATCTGTTGCTGCTGACAGAAGAAAGTGTAATAGCCAAGAGATGTCCCCTACACCCTCTGTGAGGTGGGAGTGCTAGATGAAAGATTACCTCTATCATATAAATCGGACACCTGAGGCTCAGAGACATAAAGTGACTTGCCCAAGGTCACAAAGCTATATATAGCAGAGCAAAGTTATGTCTCCAGATCCTACTCTTTCTACCAAAAGGATCAGGTGGAGTTTGTATTCAGCATAATCCCTTCTCCTTTCTCACTGCCTTTGTCACCTCCTTCCTACCTCTGCAAGTAGGGCCTGATCATGGATTCATGTTTAGAAATGAATGAAACTTTAGAGACATAGTTAAAAAATGTATGCTTTCTGTTATCTATAGAAAAAAAGCCCATAGGCCCTTGCTTACCTCTGTGATATGCCTGTGTCACTTCTGTTGCTTGGAGTGACTGATGATTATGGAAAGCTCTGAGTCTCTGGGCACTGTGGGAAAGAATGCCGTGCTGTACTGGCAATGTCTGCTGTAGGCACAGAGTGGACGGGGTGGCATAGATGTCCACAGGGCCTGATGTCCCTGGCGAGCTCCCCATGCTCTTCTCCCAACCCCCCATCCTTCATCTCCCCTTCCTGCTCTATGCTTTCTCTACCTTCTCGTGCTATGCTTTAAAAAATTGGGGTTAAATGAATTGTTTCTTCAAATGAAATTGCATGCAGAAGCACAGTAGATAAAATAGATAAAAACTGAGTTACTCTAAAGATGCAGTGGAAAGGCCTTTGGAGTCTGCTGTGGCCCTGAGGCCCTGACTTGGGATCCCGTGGGGTGAACGCTCTGGCCACAATCACGTCCGGCTCTTCCTTGGACGTGCTCTGTCCTTCCCTTCTCTTAACTTTACCTCTTCCTATTCCTTTAACCTGGAATGACGTCTGGCCCATCTTACAAAATCCCAGGAGTCACCTCTTTCCTAAACTTTCCCTAATACCTTCTAGCCAGGCACATTCTCTTTGACAACCATAGAATTTCTCTTGAGCTTCTCTCATGGCTTTTGGAGTTGCTCGTTTAAGTAAAGTTTGCCCTGATGTGCTATAGACGCCTCTGGGTAGATCCATGTGTGATGAGTTATCTGGGATCTATGCAGCCAATCCTAGTAAAAATGATAACATTTTTATGTGTGGATATTGTTTACTTTGTTTTACAGGTTTGCAAACTCTTTGTAGTTTTCTTCCTCTCACATCCACCTGTCTGTAACCTTTCTGGACATTTTTTTGTTTTTGTAAAATTGGGGCAGCAGTATTACTGGCTTCAGAGTTTCTGTGATGAGTTAATTTAATTTATGCAAAGTGCTTATAACCGTACCTGGCACAGAGTATGTGCTCAGTAAATACCATTATTGTAATTATTATGATCTCAACACCACTCGGATAACAACACTTCTCCACCTTGACTTCATGCCCACGCTCCTCCGAGGGGAGGCCTGCATTTGCTTCTCCCTGAGATGCAGAAAGAAATGAACCTTTTGACTTTTGGTGTGGATGCTGGTGTATGAAGTGAGAATTGGTCATGGCCTTGTTCACAATCTGAGAACATTCACACCTGTTGCACCTGCTTGGAGAAGCTTAAATTCAACCAGCAGATTGCACATTGCCTAGCCCCAGCCTGGAAAACAGCTTGACCTTAAGAGTCTTGCAGAGGCCTCCTCTCCGTGGCTCAGTGACTTCATTCAGGAACTGGCCACTCTGGGGAGTCAGTGAGACCAGCTCTGCCAAAAGGCAGGAGAAAGCTGTGTCAGCTGCAGCCGTGTTTTCTCAGGCAGGGTTCTCCCCAGGTGCCCAGCCTTGCCTGTCCCAGTGTGTGACTTCAAGCCTAAGCAGCAAAAGAGCACCCTTTTCCTAAGGAAACTAAGAACCATCCAGGAAACTGCTTCTTGGAGGGGACATTCTGGGATGCCAGGTCCTTGATGGAATCATGAAGTGAATTTCTGTCCTCATCTGTTGCAGCTGAAGCATCCATCTGGATAGGAAGGGCTTTGGCTGGGTCGTGGATGCTTGTGTTTGGGGATACTCTGTTTCTCCTATGTCCCATCCGTTGGCCTTCCCAATTGCTGGACAATGTGCATGCCCGTATCCACCATGATCTTCCTCGCCTTTGGGCTTCTACCTAGAAAAATTGCCCTCTCTCCTTCTCCCACCTTCCATACCAGCCATTTAGGCTTTGGCTTACACATTGTTGACCCCAAAGCCTCTCTGGACCTGCAAAGACTTTTGGACATTCTTCTTTCCTCCAGCATTTCATCCCTGCCTTCATCCAGAGGCTTCTAATGCTGGGCTGTCCTGGCCTGTCTCCTTGTCCATCCCTCTTGCTGGAAAGTGACCTTCAGGCCCCTCAGGGACTATGTTGTTTGTTCAAGTTTGTAACCCAGAGGTCTGGCCAATGACCTGGTAAAAAAAAAAAAAAGTACAAATTAATGAATGAAAAAATGAGTAAATAAATAGATGAACAAAAGAATCAAGAATAAATAGTTATTTTTGTTTATCTCATTTAAAATAATCTTACCCAAGAATGAGAGGGTGAGTACAGAAGAATAGGTTTGCAAAGGCTGTTCCATAGCAGCACCTTTTTGATAGTGAAATTGTGAGCAGCATCTCTGTTTTTGGAACAGATAAAAGCAGAACTTTCCTGGAAAGAGGAGGGATGAGGCCCTAGCTTTCTGTCTTTCCCCCTCTTCCTTTGGGGGAATCTAGACTCCCTGAGCAGAATTAGAAAACTGCTGCCCCTAAAAAGATAGTACTGTTCTGTAAAAAACTGAGCAGAGACCCTGACTTGCTTGTTAATAGCACTTATTACACACAAACGCTGGGCAAGTTGCTCTGCTATGTGCTTTGTTTACATCAATTTTTTATCCTTGCAATAATCTTATGTGGTGTGCACTATGCTTATTTCTATTTTAGACAGGAGGAAACAGAAGCATAGAGAGGTTAAGTAACTTGCCTCAGGTCCCAGGACTACTGAGTAGCCAAGTTGGGATTAAATCCTGGATTACCTGTGCGAGGGTCTGAGCCCTGAGCCACATGCAGCCAGCAGCAGAAGTACCCACAGAACATCTTCCATTCACCTGAGGCTGGGCACTGTGCTAAGTTGTACACAGGTGTCATTAGCTCACCTAATCCCCACCACACCCCTGTGAAGTCCCCTATGAAGTGGGAACTTATTATCTCAGCATTGCATTGGCACCAGCATGAGCTCTATCTATGCCCTTCTCAGAGGGTTATCCAGGCCACACCTATTGCCATCAAGGGGGTTGAGTAGAAAACACTTAGCCCAGATTTTGCAAACCTTTTTCTTTTTTAAGAGAAGACTGGATTACTTATGACCAGTGATGCTAATTAGGTTTGGCTGCTCAGCAGGATAAAATAAATTGACCAATCTACTCTTTGGAAGCAGAAGGTAGGAAAGTGGCTACTCCTGAGCTGACTGTGCACCGAGGGACAAATCCTTGTTTCATATAAATTGTCTATGAAAATTCCCCTGGATGTACACAGGAGGGAATTCTGGCAAAAGCCCCAGAGCAGGATGAAGACATTTGAAATTCCTTCCAGAAATCATAACTTAGATGCCTCTTCCGTCTGCCCCATTTCTGCTTAGTGCCTGCAGGAAATATGAACCGCTGTCTCATAGGTTCTCAAGGCACAGGACAGTCTCCAGAATGATATGTAGAGGAGGAAGTGCTGCTGCCTTTCCCAGTGGACAGTTCAAAACCTCATGGACCCGACTCTGATTAGAGGCTGAGAGCCCTGTGGTAAGAAGTCTAACGAGAGGTGCTTCTCTCAGTGGCTGACCCTTGTCTATCTTTCTTCAAGGGAACCTGTGTGTTCTATGAAAACAGAAAGCTTCATCCAGCACCATCAGGAAGGGAAGGATCATTGTGCGGGTATTCATTTTAAAAACAAAGAGGATGAGATTATGAGACTGTGGGCCTGTGGTAGAACTGCACTCGCTGTGGTCTGCTGCGGTCACTGAGGTATGAGTGAAGTGATATGTATCAGTTCCAGGAGGAAATGTTAAGAGCCAGCATGACTTGCCACGTTCTCTTTCCCTCTGCCCAATGACAGGTAACATTTGAGATGGTGGTTGATTCTTCAGCCTGGGTGTGATGGTTAATTTTATGTCAACTTGGCTAGGCTGTTGGGCCCAGTCGTTTGGTCAAACAGCAGTCTAGATGCTGCTGAGAAGATATTTTTCAGACGTGATTTACGTTTATATTAGTAGACTCTGAGTAAAGCCGATGACACTCCATAATGTGGGTGGGCCTCATCCAGTCAGTTGAAGGCATTGAGAGCAAAGGCTGAGGTTTCCCAAAGAGAAAGGAATTCTTCTCAAGACTGCTTGCCTGAGTTTTCAGCCCACTGCCCTGCAGAATTCAGACTCAAGTCTGCAACATCAATTCTTACCTGAATTTCCAGCCTGCGGGCCTGCCCTGTAGATTTTGGATTTGCCAGCCCACAATCCTGTGAGTCAATTCTTTAAGATAAATTTCTCTGTATCTATGTATATATCCTATGGGTTCTGTTTCTTTGTTCTACTTCCCTGACTAATACACTGGGTGAGGATGGATTTGGGCAGTGCAGCCAGTTAATGCATAATGGAAATAGATTGTGAGCAAGAAATAAATATGTGTTGTTAAAAGCCACTGAGATTTCGGGGATGTTTGTTACTGCAGAGTAACCTAAACTATCCTCACTGATGGGAATGTTACATGTAATCTGCTCAGTTAATCTATTTTTTCCCCTTCTACCTTTTCAGGAGCACAACTGAACCTAAGTCGGACATCGTGATTCAGCTTTGCTTACATGAACTTAAAATCATTCCAGTGACTACCCTTTCTATAAATATTGGTTTGAAATATCAAATCCAAATCTACACAATATTAGCTAGAAGAAAGACTGGAAGAAAATTAACATTAACTGATGGCATACTCCTGAACCAGGTACTGAGCCAGGTGCTTGGCATATATTTTCTCATTTATGGGCTGGCTGGTTAGCTCAGTTGGTTAGAGCACAGTGTTATAACACCAAGGTTAAGGGGTTTGGATCCCTATACTCGCCAACCAGAAAAAAACAAAAACCAAAATCCAAAAAAATTTTTTATAATGTATGCATTATATGAGAAAACTAAGACCAGGGACAAAGAGTTAGCAAATGTCAGAGGTAGAATTTAGAGGCAGTATTATGTGTTTTAAAGCCTATGGTAATTCTGTCAATTAGGATTTTTAATAGCAGAAAAGGAATTTATTGTAATGGCATCAGGTAGCTCACTGAATTGATGGGAAGAACTGGAGAACTAGATTCGCCAAAGGACAGATATGATGGTTCCAAGGGTCTAGGAATCAGGAATGCTTCAGTGGTTTCGTTGGGAGATGCTGCTGAAATGATGTGCCTTTTCTGGTGTTTGATGTTTTTGTGCCATTTCTGGTCGAGCTCAAAGTTCTGAGTTCAGCCACCCTAGCTTGGATCATGGGCTTACTACCTGGTGCTTGCATTGACAGTCCCCATAAGACTACCTGCCATGGGGGGATAGGTGATTCTTCAGATGGCAATCAAGTGCTGTAGTCACAAAAAAGTGTGTGTGAGTGTGCATGCGTGCATGTGCATGTGTGTGTGTATGTGTACGGTGTGTGTGCATGTGTGTGTGTGTGTGTGCGTGTGTGAAAAGGATGAACAACTATACGACTTGGTTTGGCTGGAAGAGTCTCAATTTTCTGCCTGTTGTCCTGACATAATTAAGAAAAGCCACTTTCATTCTTAAAAATGTCAGGGATTGGGGGATAAATTAGCGGGGTCACTGAATAGTGTCCCATATACACAGACCTAACACTCACCCAAAGCCTTGAGTGGCTAAAATAGGGCATATCTTTAGGCACAGAAGGACTATTCCAGAGTTATCTTCAGATTTACTGTGGTTCAGTTCCTAGTAGTGTATTTCTGAACTCCTGAATCGGTTTTGTCTGATTGGTTAATTTCCAGTTCTACCAGGTAGAAATTGTACGAGCCCTTTGCTGATGAGCACTTACGCTGTTTCTACGTGATAGTCTGATTCTCTCTGAGAAGCACTAGTGGTGACAACGTCCATGCTTTGTGCAGGTTTGGCTGTTCCAGAGGCTGTATCCAGGGCATGTGTCAAGTTGAACGTAACCATGAGCAGGTGCTTTAGATTCAACCTCCTAGATATCTTCGAATCCATCTACTTTCTTCCATCTTCACTGATAGTACTTTGGTTCTCCCCGTAGCTCTCTGTCGCTGAAGCTTCCGTGACTGCCTCCTGATTGGTGCCTGGCCTTTCATGTTGCCTCTGGTCAATCCACTTCCCACATAGTAGTCAGAACGGTCTTTCTGAGAGGAAAGCCTGATCCCATCAGCTCCCCTGCTCTGACGGCTCCCTATTACTCTTGGTTGAAGTCCAAATGCCTTTAACTGGCCTGCAAGCCCCTGTCTGACCTGGCCCGGCTTACCTCCTCAGCCTCCTCTCTCAGATTCCCTCCTTGTGTTTCTTCCTTCAGATTCTCTGGGAATCTTTTTCCTTTTGAAAAAGTTGTTGCTTCTGCCTGGACATCTCTCTGTTGCCCTGTTCCTCACCAGCTTCTACTTATCCTTAACTCTTAGCTTACTCAGCATTAGTAATAATCATCTTATTAAGAGCTCGTCTACACAGAGCACTTATTTAAATGTTACATGCCATGCTAGGGACTTCAGATGGAATGTCTTATCTGTTCCTTTCAGCAATGCTAGCAAGTAGGTGCTACTGTTATCATAAACATCCCTATTTTACTCATCAGGAGGTCGGGGCACAGAGATGATAAGTGCCTTGCCAGGATACACAGCTAATAAGAAGTGTGGCCAGGATTTGAGGCTGGGGAAGCAGACAGAGTCTTTTCTTTTAATTCTGTGCTTTCTTAGCATTTTCTCCAGGTGGCCTTTGCCTTTCCTGACCTTCTGAGTCTGTGTGAGGTGCCTCCTCTCGATGCTTCCATAGCAGGGAAATTTCTCTAGCAGAGTCATCACTGCTCTTCCCTGTACTGGTCTGATTATTTATTTTCTTTTTCTTCTGGAGTGTAAGACCCACGAATTTAGTGCCTATTTCATTTTTTCTTACTCAAGTAGGCATTGTTCTTGTTGCACAATAGATGCTTAACAAATGCTGGTCGAATGAGTGATTAAAACTAATATGCTGGTATTTAGGTCTTGTTAAGTTATCAAAAACCTCTCCCACCCTACCTCTGTATCGGTTTCCTCTTGTTATTCTTCATTACTGTTGGCCCAGGAACCGTTTCATCTTCTGCACTGGCTTCTAAAATCCCCTTCTCTAGGCGTTTCCCTGTGAGATTTCCTCCACGCAAAACTCTCTCCTTACTCCTCTCTGCTAATTCACTTTCTTCTTTCCTCAAATGCAATCAGGGCACGAGTCTTCTTTGACTTGTACTCATCTGGCTTCTCTTACCCATTTCCCTTCAGCTGGAGGCTGGCCCTAGGTATGGCATACACTCATGTTGTCCCTGTAGATCTGTTTTCCTTTCATCATTAAGTAGATGACATATTGCTCATGACTAAACGACTGCCTCCCCCAGTCTCCTCTGTGATTGGGAAGGAACCTTTTGACTGACTTTGGTTTTGGCCATGAGATAAGTGTTGTGAGTGAACTCAGAAAGAGAACGCAGGGGAAAGAGGCAAAGCTTTCTTTTTACTTTTCCTCCCCCTTGCTGTTGAAGATGTAGGCTGGAGTTCTAGCAAAGCCTCCCAGACCCTGAGCTACACAGCAGAGATGGTGCTGTGGCGAGCTGGTAGGAGCCCAAGTCCCAGACGACTCTGTGCTGCTTTTATACCATCCCTAGACTGTCTACTGTTGACTTCTTTTACATCAGTGAGCAATACACACACTTATTTTTACCTTCTCTGTTGTGTGCTGCAAACCTGATCTTATTTCATATACTGCTTCATCAGAGATTGTACACATACTGAGCAGTCTTGAGAGGCTGGATGGTCACTCTAAGTGGCAGGTGGCCCTTGTCAGGGGAAAAGGGTGGCTTTCTCCCTGGTATTTAAAAGATAGGCTTCTATGTATGTACCTTAAGTTCTGGCTGTGGCTCTGACATGAATTGTCCGTATGTCCTTGGAAAAGCCACGTCACCTTTCTGGACGTCATTTTCCCATGGGGGATGGTGATAGGTAGGTAGATGAAGTTGAATTATGACTTTTTAAAGATCTTTGGTGTCAAAGACCTTGTCCCCAAGACAAGAACTATTAAAAACAGAGACCTGGACAAAAACCCAAACCAAAACAAAACCCACTGATCTTCACAGGAAAACTTTGTGTGTTTCTGTGCGGTATCCCCTGCTCTTGCCTAGATATGCTGGGTCCTTGCTTCAGCCTTGTAAGCATATGTAAGAGAAAGCTGTGGGATTCTGACTGGCACAAATCTTCGTGCTGTTTGTGAATGACAGCTCTGACCCTGCTGCTCTATTGTTAGGTGCCTCTAAGATCTCAAAGTCTGATCATGCTCTCTTGGCCTACCCTGGATTCCATCTCTGTCAAGTCCAATAAATATGTTTCAGTTCTAAAATTATCTATTCTAATAAGCGCAGAATAAAGGCAAAGCTGGTAGGACCACCCTAGTCCCACATTCACACATATCACCACTTACACATAAAACCATGGTGTAAGTTGTTTGCTCTTGCAGGTTGTCATGACCTTCATTCCACCTGACTTCATAGTAGTCTGTGTGTTTGCATGTATGTGTGTGTGTGTGTGTGTGTGTGTGCAAGTTCTGTTTGGAGGTATAAGGAGAAGACAGAAGAGAGAGGAAGGGAGTGATATTCTGAGTTTATTTTTTTATTTATTTTTATTTTTTAATTTTATTTTGTCGATATACAATGTGGTTGATTATTGTGGCCCATTACCAAAACCTCCCTACCTCCTCCCTCTCCCCACTCCTACCCGACAATGTCCTTTCTGTTTGCTTGTCGTATCAACTTCAAGGAATTGTAGTTGTTATGCCTTCTTCCCCTCCCCCCAGTTTTTTTTTTTTGTGTGTGTGAATTTATATATTAATTTTTAGCTTCCACCAATAAGTGAGAACATGTGTTATTTCTCTTTCTGTGCCTGACTTGTTTCACTTAATATAATTCTCTCAAGGTCCATCCATGTTGTTGCAAATGGCAGTATTTCATTCGTTTTTATAGCTGAGTAGTATTCCATTGTGTAGATATACCACATTTTCCATATCCACTCATCCGATGATGGACATTTGGGCTGGTTCCAACTCTTGGCTATTGTAAAGAGTGCTGTGATGAACATTGGGGAACAGGTATAACTTTGAAGTGATGATTTCCATTCCTCTGGGTATATTCCCAGCAGTGGGATAGCTCGGTCATATGGTAGATCTATCTGCAATTGTTTGAGGAACCTCCATACCATTTTCCATAGAGGCTGCACCATTTTGCAGTCCCACCAACAATGTATGAGAGTTCCTTTTTCTCCGCAACCTCGCCAGCATTTATCGTTCAGAGTCTTTTGGATTTTAGCCATCCTAACTGGGGTTAGATGGTATCTCAGTGTGGTTTTGATTTGCATTTCCCGGATGCTGAGTGATGTTGAGCATTTTTTCATATGTCTGTTGGCCATTTGTATATCTTCCTTAGAGAAATGCCTACTTAGCTCTTTTGCCCATTTTTTAATTGGGTTGCTTGTTTTTTTTTCTTGTAAAGTTGTTTGAGTTCCTTTTATAGTCTAGATATTAATCCTTTGTCAGATGTATATTTTGCAAATATTTTCTCCCACTCTGTTGGGAAAATATTTTGCAAATATTTTCTCCCACTCTCTTTTAACTCTGTTAATTGTTTCATTTGCTGTGCAGAAGCTCTTTAGTTTGATATAATACCATTTGTTTATTTTTCCTTTGGTTGCCCGTGCTTTTGGGGTCATATTCATGAAGCCTGTGTCCAGTCCTATTTCCTGAAGTGTTTCTCCTATGTTTTCTTTAAGAAGTATTATTGTTTCAGGGTGTATATTTAATTCTTTAATCCATTTTGAGTTGACTTTAGTGTGTGGTGAAAGGCATGGGTCTAGTTTCATTCTCCTGCATATTGATATCCAGTACTCCCAGCACCATTTGCTAAACAGGCAGTCTCTTCCCCAGTGTATAGGCTTAGTGCCTTTGTCAAAGATCAGGTGGCTGTAGGTGTGTGGGTTGATTTCTGGATTCTCTGTTCTATTCCATTGATCAGTGTGTCTGTTTTTATGCCAGTACCATACTGTTTTGGTTATTATAGCTTTGTAGTATAGTTTAAAGTCAGGTAGTGTTATGCCTCCAGCTTTATTTTTTTTTGCTCAGCATTGCTTTGGCTATGTGTGGTCTTTTGTTATTCCATATAAACGTCTGGATAGTTCTTTCCATTTCTGAGAAAAATGTCATTGGAATTTTGATGGGGATTGCATTGAATTTGTATATCACTTTGGGTAGTATGGACATTTTCACTATGTTGATTCTTCCAATCCAAGAGCATGGGATATCTTTCCATCTTCTTGTATCCTCTTTAATTTCTCTCAGCAGTGA
Organism: Cynocephalus volans; assembly: GCF_027409185.1. Lineage (NCBI taxonomy): Eukaryota > Metazoa > Chordata > Mammalia > Dermoptera > Cynocephalidae > Cynocephalus > Cynocephalus volans. Next base: position 76,628,370 of record NC_084474.1, on the reverse strand, counting down.
TTTGTAGTTCTCATTATAGAGATTTTTCACCTCCTTAGTTAACTCAATTCCTAAGTATTTTATTATTTTGGTGGCTATTGCAAATGGGGAGGCTTTCTTGATTTCTCTTTCTGCATGTTTACTATTGGAGAATAGAAATGCTTCTGATTTTTGTGTGTTGATTTAGTATCCCCCTACTGTGCTGAAATCATTTATTGACTCCAAGAGTTTTTTTGAAGAGGGTTTAGGCTGTTTGATATATTGGATCATGTCATCTGCAAACAGGGAGAGTTTGACTTCATCTTTTCTAATCTGGATGCCCTTTATTTCTTTCTCTTCTCTGATTGCTCTGGCTAGTACTTCCAAAACTATGTTGAATAGGAGTGGTGAGAGTGGGCATCCTTGTCTAGTTCCTGTTCTTGAAGGAAAAGCTTTCAGCTTTTCCCCATTCAGGGTGATATTGACAGTGGATTTATCATATCTGGCTTTAATTATGTTGAGATACTTTCCATCTATACCTAACTTATAGAGGGCCTTTGTCATGAATGAGTGTTGAATTTTATCAAAAGCTTTTTCAGCATCTATAGAGATGGTCATATTGTCCTTGTGTTTGATTTTATTAATATGGTGTATCACATTTATTGATTTGCGTATGTTGAACCAACCTTGCATCCCTGGGATGAATCGCACTTGATCGTGGTGAATAGTTTTACGTATGTGTTGCTGTATTCTGTTTGCTAGTATTTTAGTGAGGATTTTTGCATCTATGTTCATTACTGATATCGGCCTGTAGTTTTCTTTTTTGGTTATATCTTTACCTAGTTTTGGTATCAGGATGATGTTTGCTTCATAGAATGAGTTTGGGAGATTTGCATCTGTTTCAATCTTTTGGAATAGTTTGTAAAGAATCGGTATCAATTCCTCTTTGAATGTTTGGTAAAATTCTGCTGTGAATCCATCTGGTCCTGGGCTTTTCTTTGTTGGGAACTTTCTGATAACAGCTTCAATCTCCTTTATTGTTATTGGTCTGTTCAAATTTTCTACGTCTTCATGGTTCAGTTTTGGGAGCTTGTGTGTGTCCAGAAATTTATCCATTTCCTCCAGATTTTCAAATTTGTTGGCGTATAGTTGTTTATAGTAGTCTCGAATGGTTCCTTGTATTTCAGATGAATCAGTTGTAATATCGCCTTTTTCATTTCTACGTTTTGTTATTTGAGTCTTCTCTCTTCCTTTTTTAGTTAGCCATACTAATGGTTTGTCAATTTTATTTATCTTTTCAAAAAACCAACTTTTTGATTCATTGATCTTTTAAATTGTTTTTTGGGTTTCAATTTCATTCAGTTCTGCTCTGATCTTAATGATTTCTTTCCGTCTGCTAACTTTAGGTTTGGATTGTTCTTGTTTTTCTAGATCTTTAAGGTGAAGTGTTAGGTTGTTCACTTGCCATCTTTCCATTCTTCTGAGGTGAGCATTTAATGCAATAAATTTCCCCCTTAATACTGCTTTTGCAGTATCCCACAGTTTTGGTATGATGTATCATTATTTTCATTAGTTTCAATAAATTTTTTGATTTCCTGCTTTATTTCTTCTTGGACCCATATGTCATTAAGTAGAATGCTGTTTAATTTCCATGTGTTTGTATAGTTTCCAGAATTTCATTTGTTATTTATTTTTAATTTTAATCCATTATGGTCTGAGAAAATACATGGGATAATTCCAATTTTTTTGAATTTGTTGAGACTTGATTTGTGACCTAACATGTGATCTATCCTGGAGAATGATCCATGTGCTGATGAGAAGAATGAATATTCTGAGGTTGTTGGATGGAATGTTCTGTAGATATCTGCCAAGTCCCATTGGTCTAAAGTGTTGTTTAGATCTTGCATTTTTCTGCTGATCCTTTGCCTAGATCATCTGTCCAAAATTGACAGTGGGGTGTTCAGGTCCCCTGCTATTATGGTATTAATGTCTATTTCCTTCTTTAGGTCTAGAAGAGTTTGTTTTATAAATCTGGCTGCTCCAACATTGGGTGCGTATATATTTATGATTGTTATGTGTTCTTGACGGATCAATCCTTTTATCATTACATAGTGTCCCTCATTGTCTCTTTTTATGGTTTTTAGTTTAAAGTCTATTTCGTCAGATATAAGAATAGCTACTCCAGCTTGTTTTTCTTTTCTGTTTGCATGATAAATCTTTTTCCATCCTTTCACTCTTAGTCTATGTGAGTCTTTATTGGTGAGGTGGGTCTCTTGAAGGCAGCATATAGTTGGGTCCTCCTTTTTAATCCAGTCAGCCAGTCTGTGTCTTTTGATTGGGGAATTTAAGCCCTTTACATTGAGTTGTTATTGAAAAGTTGATTTATTGATTTATTCCTAGCATTTTATTGATTATTGTTTGGTTGTCTTAGGTGTCTTTTGTTCCTTTCTTTCTGATTTACTGTTTGTTTTCTGTGTTTGTTGGTTCCTTAGGTTGTAGATAGCCTTTTTGTTTTTTTGTTTTCTCTTCATGAGTGCCATTTTTAGTATACTAGTGGGTTTTGATTTTTCTTGGATTTTTGTGGCAGTGGTAGTTATTTTTCAGGAACCAAACCCAGTACTCCCTTGAGAATTTCTTGTAAGGGTGGTCATGTAGTGGTGAACTCCCACAGTTTTTGTTTGTCTGAGAAATATACTATTTGCCCTTCATTTCGGAAGGACAGCCTTGCAAGTTATAGTATTCTTGGCTTACAATCTCTGTCTTTTAGTATTTTGAATATATCATCCCATTCCTTTCTTGCTTTTAGGGTTTGTGATGAAAAGTCTGATGTTAGCCTGATTGGGGCTCCCTTATAGGTGATTTGACGCTTCTCTCTTGCAGTTTTTAGATTCTCTCTGTCTTTGAGTTTTTCCAATTTGACTATAACATGTCTTGGAGAAGACCTTTTTGGGTTGAATATGTTTGGAGATCGTTGAGCTTCCTGGATCTGAAGATCTGTGATTTTTCCTATACCTGGGAAGTTTTCTGCCACTATTTTGTTGAATATGTTTTCAATGCAATCTCCTTTTTCCTCCCCTTCTGGAATACCCATGACTCAGATATTTGAGTGTTTAAGGTTGTCTGATATCTCTCTCAGATTTTCTTCAATGCCTTTGATTCCTTTTTCTTTTTTTTGTCTGCTTGTGTTATTTCAAACAGCCCATCTTCAAGTTCACAGGTTCTCTCTTCAACTTCGGCAAGCCTGCTGGTTAAACTCTCCATTGTGTTTTTTATTCCGCTGAATAACTTCTTCAGTTCAGCAAGTTCTGCTACATTTTTTTTCCGGACATTGATTTCCTTGTACATTTCCTCTTTCACGTCCTGTATACTTTCCCTCATTTCATCATGATGTCTAGCTGAGTTTTCTTGTATCTCATTCAGTTTCCTTAGAATTATCACTTGAAATTCCTTGTCAGTCATTTCAAGGGCTTCTTGTTCTATAGGATGTAGAGCTTGAGAGTTATTATCATTTGGTGGTGTACTTTCTTGATTTTTTTGTATTTCTGGTATCTTTTCTTTGATGTTTAGTCATTGTGGCAGGGGGTTTCACAGCCCACAGGTTTGACACTATTGACTGACTAAGATGTTGCTATGGTTGCCAATTTGGTATGGCTACCTCAGTTGTCCACTCGTTCCTTGCGTGTGTGGTTGCCTCAGGTCTTGGGCTTCTCCTGGGAGCCACCTCTCTGGTCAGCTTGGACTCTGCTGGTCTGCTGGATCACAGGGTGGTACTGCAGGGTGTGTGTTCTCTGCTGAGCTTCCACCTCCCGTGCTGGACTTCTCCCTGTTCCGTGTGCTCTGGCCTGGGCTGCTGGGATGCGCCAAGGAACTGAAGAGCATGTGGTCTCTGCAGAGCTTCCCCTTCCCCTGCAGGATGTCTTCCTGCTCTGTGCGTGCTAGGCCGGGCTTGGGATGGAGCCGGGTGGCAGCGGTGAAGCCTACCTGCTGCTGGATCATGTGGTGTCGGCCCCCCCACAGGGTGTGTGGACTCTACGGAGCTTCTATCTCCCTTGCTGGACGTCTGTGTGCTCTGTACGCATTGGGCCAGGCTGCTGGATCACGCGGCAGCAGTGTGGTCCCTGTGGAGTTCCCACCTCCCCCACCGGACGTCTCCCTGCTCCTAGTGTACTAGGCCAGGCTGGGAATGGAGCTGAGTGCCTGTGGTGAAGCCTACCTGCTGGATCACGCAGTGGCGGCCCCACAGGGTGTGTGGTTTCTGCAGAGCCTCTGCCTCCCCTGCCGGACGTCTCCCCACTCTGTGCACACTGGGCTGGGCTGGGAATGGAGCACGGTGGTGGCTGTGAAGCCTATCTGCTGGATCGTATGATGGTGGCCCCGCAGGGCATGTGGTCTCCGCAGAGCTTCTGCCTCCCCCGCTGGATGTCTCCCCGTTCCATATGCACTTGATATTATGTTTTTATAGCTTAAATCGGTTGATTTGTGGGAGAGAGTGATGCTAGGGACTGTCTATTCCGCCATCTTGACCGGAAGTCCTCAATCTTCATTGTTACGGGCAAAGCTTTTTCAAGTAGAACAGTAGTCAAAACAGCACTTTTTGTAGATAATGTTCAACTAAAAGTTTCTTGGTTTGTGATTTTTCCATTGGCTGGGTTTAGCGCAGGGTCCCTCGTATCCCCTCTGCTCACATCCAATCTAAAATAAACAAGTTTTGGAGGTTGGGAAGTCCAAGGTCAAGGGGCATACCTGGTGAGGACCTTTTTGGGGGGATGGGGATTCTCTGCAGAGTCCTGACATAGCACAGAGTACCACAGGGTAAGAGAGCTGAGCTTGATATTCTGAGTTTAAAAGGAAATTGTCCCTGGTCCAAATCTTCCCCTGACACAGTCCTGAGTCTTGCATTCTACTTTAGATTTCTCTGCATTAGAAATTGTTCTGTCTTTATGTACTTAAGTCATAAAGCCTGCAGACTAACAATACCCACCCCTCTCTATTCTTAATTATCAGTGTTCCCTTGCAGACATTGGTAATCCAGCTCGGCTCTCTTTTCCTTCTTGCCCAATTGGCCAAAGGACCCAGCAACATTGCTAGTTGCACTCTGACTTCTGCCTGCTAAGTAGTGAGTACGGGGCTACTTATATAGCATAGACCATGCATAGATGAGTGATAGCATATAATGTCAATGGCACAACTTGTACAGCCATGTGTGGTGGCCTTGGCATCTATCTGGCCATCCACAGACCTTAGGTTTTCTTTCTCTAGAGCGGTATTTAGGCAAAAGGTCCCCTTTGCTGGTAGAGATTTTGCAGTACTGGAGGCTATAATGAGAGTTTCCCTTACCTTAGTCATCAGGGGACCCCCAAACCAAGGCAGCATGCAGAGAAAGTAGCTGTGAATAAGGCTGAAATCTAGGAGCCTGAAATCTATAAGCAAGCAGATGAACCCAGATGGTTGCCTAAATGAAAGAGCTCGAAGCAGCTATCAAAGTTGGTAGGGGAAACAAGCAATCCCAGAATAAGGCAAAAAACCAACTGCAAATAGAATGTACGGGGAGGCCTAAGTTCACCTGCTGGACCAGACAATGTCGGTTTGAGATTTACTTTAATGTTCAGGCTGAGGTGTAACGGACCATGAACCTGCTAAGTTCAAGGGCCAGGGATTTGGATTGGCTCTGATATGGACTAAGTTGTGCTCCCTCCCGCCCCCCATTCATATGTTGAAGCTCTAACCTCAATGTGACTGTATTTGGAGATAGGACTTTTAGGAGGTAATTAAGATTAAATGTGGTCATAAACATGTGGTCCTAATCCAATAGGATTGGTAGGATGGATTGGTGGTCTTTTCTTTTTTTTTTTGAATTTGGCCAAACCCTGGACCTTGGTTTTGTCAGCACTGTGCTCTAACCTGCTGAGATAACTGGCCAGCCCCTGGATTGATGGTCTCATAAGATGAGGAAAAGAGAGAGATCTCTTTCTCTCCCTGCTATATGAGGACACAGTGAGAAGACAGCTATCTGTAAGCCTCACTAGAACCTGACCAAGTTGGCACCTTGATCTTGTACTTTCAGCCTGCAGAACTGTAAGGAAATAAATTTCTGTTTTTTGAGTTGATAGTTTGTGGTATTTTGTTATGGCAGCTTGGGCAGACTAAGACAGACTCTTTATAACAGAAACCATCAAGTAATAATTTATTTTAAAGGCTTTGTCTTCTTACATAAAAGAATACTGGAGTAGGCATGACAGGGCTGGTATGGTGGCCTTATAGAATCATTAAGGAGCCAGCTTCCTTCTATCTTTCTGCTTCGATTCTTCCCTCTTAAGCTTACCTCATGGTCCAAGATGGCTGTTGAAGCTCCATTTGTCACAGCGGCATCTCAGCTAGCAGGACAGAGCACAAGACAAGGGCAAAAAGGATGATCTTTCTGGTTGAGTTAGCTACTTTTAAGCAATTCTCCTGGAAGCCCCACACACTCTCTAACCCTCTTTGGCCCAGATTAGTCTGATGACCACATCTAATTTAAAAAGAGATGAGAAAATTTGGAATTTTAGCTGGGTGTATTTCTGCCCCCAGTAAAATTGGAGTGTTGTTTCTAATGAGAAAGGGAACATATATATTAAGGACAAGTAGTGGCCTCTGCCACAGGGGCCTTTTGCATATCTCTTTACACAACTATTCTGTTGGAATTACTTTTCTCAAAAGCAACTGGCAAGCACAAGGGACTGTGTTGGGCATATAGTCACTGCTCAATAAATACCAACTGGTTTATTGAATTAGAACATCTGTTAAACTGTTACACTGATTGAAGGGCAGGGGAAATGTGAGCTCCTCTTTTTGAGGGCTTGGTGGTCAGGGCCAGAACAAACATTCCCCATAATGTCAGTCTGGCTTGCAGAAAGCCCCACTGTTCCAAAAACTCAGCATGGGTCAGAACTTGATCTTTCCTTTGTTACTACTTCAAATGACAGTTCTTCATTAGTACATTGTATAAGGTGGCTACTGGTGCCACAGGAAAGAAGTTTGTGACTCATGAAATTCCTTCTTAGCCAGAAATGTATTAAGCTGAAGTAATGAGGCAATCATATTTTTTTTCCACCTATGTTCTGCAGCATTACTTGCCAGTGATTTCTCAAGGAAACTTGGCCTGGGCATGGCATACCAGTGTATATTGAATATTGCAAACTTTTTAGGGTCACTCAATAAATGGAAAAGCCAGACCGTATGTGTTAGATCATTAGAAGTTCAGCTTTGTTGATTTATGCTTTGAAGGGTCAATCATCACAGTAAAGAAAATTATCGAGCATATACTGGGTCATAATTTTGGGAGAGGGACACCTACAAAGAACTAATATTTTGTTGTTGCTTTCAAAGACTTTACCATTTATCAAAGCAGATAGGATGTGGATGCACAGTAGAATGAAACAAGGTAGACTGTGAGGAGGGTTCAGAAGGGGAGTAGTGGGAAACAGGGCAGAGAGGCTCAGGTTGTGCCTGGGAGGGGCTCCCAGGAAGGCTGCAGGAAAGACGTAGAAAGCTGTACTTTGAAGAATGGGGAAGCTTTGGGCCCATGGAGACAGAGGCTGAAAGAGTGGAGGAGCATTCAATGTGAGAGGAACAGCATGAGGAAAGACCTGGAGGAGCTGCTGAGAAATCAAGCTGTGCTCTGCTGAAAGGGCCCCATAAGCAAGGGGGGAAATGCCAGAGATCTTCATTAAATATTAGCATATTGAGGGCTCTGAGAAGGCTCTTTCTCTAAAGGCAAAGTGACACCTATTTAATTTTGTTAAATAAGCAAACAAATTGATAAAAGCAGGAAATAACTTGTTTACCTAGAACTATTATTTTCTGAAATCTTTCCCATAATATTAGTTTGGGAAATATCGACATACTTGGCATAAAGTTTTTAGGCTCTTTATACATGCTACATAACAATGACAATCATACTAAACATAATAAAATAACGAAATTTAATTTTGGCTCAACACAAGAAGCATAAATGTAGTTTTATTTTTTATTTTTTATTTTTTTTAAATTTTATTTTGTCGATATACATTGTGGCTGATTATTGCTCCCCATCACCAAAACCTCCCTCCCTTCTCCCTCCCCCCCTCCCCCCCAACAATGTCCTTTCTGTTTGCTTGTCGTATCAACTTCAAATAATTGTGGTTGTTATATCTTCTCCCCCCCCCCCCGGTTTGTGTGTTAAGTGAAACAAGTCAGGCACAGAAAGAGAAATACCACATGTTCTCACTTATTGGTGGGAGCTAAAAATTAATATATAAATTCACACACACACACACACACACACATAAATGTAGTTTTAGAAGTACTGTTGAAAACGGACATTGTGATCAGATTGTGAAGGGCTTTGAGTGTCACATGTATTAGTCAGGGTTCTCCATAGAAACAGAACAAATAGGATATATTTATGTGTATGTGTGTATATACATATATATATAACCGCCACCCGCCAAAGAGATTTATTGCAAGGTATTGGCTCATGTGATTATGGAGGCCGAGAAGTCCCATGATCTACTGTCTGCAGGTTGGAGACCCAGAAAAGCTAAGGATGTAGTTCAAAAGCCTGAGAGCCAGGAAGTTGATGGTGTAGATTCCAGTCTGGGTCTGAAGGACGGAGAACCAGGAGCTCCAAGGGCAGAAGACAGATATCCTAGGTCAAGCAGCCAAGCCAAGAAGTAGTGAGACCTTTCTTTGTGTTTTTGTTTTATTCAGGCTCTCAGAGGATTGGGTGATGCTTACCCACATCGGGGATGGTCATCTGCTTTACTCAGTTCACCAATTCAGATGCTAATCTTTTTTGGAAACACCTTCACAGATACTACCAGAAATAATGTTTAATCAGAAATTTGGGCATCCCATGGCCCTGTCAAGTTGACACATAAAATTAGTCATCACACTGTATTTGGATTTTATTTTGTAGGCAGAGAGAATAAAGCCTATTACTGTCACACCTGTGAAATATAACCTGCATAGATTTTCTACAATAACTTAATGTTAAAAAAAAGACAAATGCCAGCACGAAACTTCCTGGGATTTAAAGATCAATATACTTTTCATTACCATGTTTGGATTCTTCAATAAACAGAGCTTAGGCTTTAGTCATGAACTAAAATGAATGACTGATTACTTAAATCGAACCAGTTTGGTCATTATACAAGTTAATCAGATTAATTATGGCCACAGTTTTGGTGTCCATGTGAAATTCAGACTGATCAAAATGGAAATGGTGGGGTAAATGAAGCCATATGCATGGGATGAGAGGGTGCCTTACATGTGGCAAAAACACCTTTCTGAGTCAAATTGTAGTCAGGGTATTAGTAGATGTATAAGTCAGGGTAATTAGTAGTTTCGCATACACACACTTCTGCAAGTGCATGCATGTGTGTACATGTGTTTCTTGCTTACACAAAGTTTACTACAGTTATTCTTGGTTAGAATGCTCTTCTGGGCAGTTCCTCCAAGCAGCGACTTGGGAATCCATCTACCTGATGGCTTCACCATGTTTAACACATGGCTTCAAGTTTGACCTGGAGTCATCAGCAGGCAAGAAACACAGAAGGTATACTGCTCTTAACCACCTTGGCCTGGAAGGACACATTAGTTTTTCTCACCTTTTGGCTACAACCAATTACATGGCCTCATCCAGTTGCAGAGTGTTGGAAGTGTTGTTAACAGTGTGTCCAGGAAGAAGAAATAGGTGTGCTGAGCATTTACCCCTTCTCTGCATAGTAACATTCTGCTCAGACTGACACACTGGCCCAACAGCAGAACAGGGTTCCAAGTCCAGAGTTCTTTCCTCTTTACCACCATTTCTATTGCTTATCCAAAAAGAAAGTTAAAAGCAGCTGTCATCAAAGGTTTTGCTCTTTCTTTTTTACCTAAAAGTATTTTGAAAAATTATGTACCCCCTTACTTATTTCTTAAATTGATTTACAGATTTTTTTCTTCATAAATTTAAATAGTTTCAAAGGATGAAACTTCTAACATATTGTAAATATTAGACATTTTAATATAAAATAATACATTATTCTTTTAAATTAATCCAGTGGCACAGAAAAGGGTACTTCAAAAAGTTTGTGGAGAAGTTGAATTAAAGGGTGATACAAATCTTTCCATACACGTTTTGAAGACCTCTTGTAGAGGTCATAGTCGTTTGACACCTACTATCATCTAATTAAAAAAAAATCACATAGAACAGCTTTTCTTTAATAGTAGGAAATTTTACATCATGTCTTTTTCACCTTAAAAAATCACATTTCCACATACTTTTATTACGAAGTTTTCAATTATTGCTGTATGTTTTTATGTTTAGAGCTCTTTTATTGATCAAACTATGAAATATTTTTGCAAAAGAAAATATGTTTAAAAATTAAAACAAAAATTGTTTCCTGTGACTCCAAAGTTCCAAGTTTCAAAACAAATTTTTTTGGATTGAGTTTTCATTACAATTACGATTAGTTCACATTTGGTCAAAATAACATATGTGTATATACTGTACATTTTAATCAATAATCAGTCATAAAAGTAATATATTATTGAAAATACTATTCTTAATGATAAATATGTGGTGAGGATATTTCCTATTTAACAGAGGCTCTGCAGATATCAACATTTTGAATTGTCCCTTTGGCATCTTGGGCTTGTCACATACTTTATGTGTCTGAGAAGTATGTCTTTTCACAGAATGGGTGGAGAATGGGGAAGGAGGCTGGGAGAAGACAATTGGCTTGCTCATTTACACAGTTCAGTATTATTAAAGAATACAGATTTTATAATTGTGGATCTGGAACTCGTTTCCTCTAAAATGTTTTATTCGTGCCCTCATATGCCCAGGGAAGTCTTCATGCCAATGTAACCCAGTTTGAAAACCGTTGGTGTATGAAGAAAAATGGCCCTGGTATTAGGATATCTCATTTCTCTTGTAGCTGGCTATATCCTCCAAAATAAGTTACTTAACCTCAAGGCACATGGTCTCCTGTTTCAAAGAACATTGGAGCCTTTCCAGCATCCACATTCTGACTCCCAGGTATCCTGTTGGTTGTGAGGGATTGTATAACTGAGGCTGCATTTGTTACTGAATATATCCACCAAATGATCTTTTCCAAACAATTAGATTCTGCAGCAGTCTCATCTCAACACATCAAACAGATTTATGAAATTAATCTTTGACCTTTGCAATGACTAGAAAGGAACATAGATAAAAGGAACAGAGCTTTCAGGCATTTCTTTTCTTTCCTTTTTTTTTTGGCTTGATTAGATATTCAGTTTCCACAGCTTGCATGACTAATTCTGTGCTTCAATGACTCTCTTATAACCTTCGCATGTAAGGATGAAAAAATTCCACCAACATTTTCAGGAGACATTTATTACAGACTATTTTACACGTCTGGTCAGAATGGGCTAACTGATTTTTCACGAGAACAGAGTTTGGCAGAAAGCCTGGCCTCCCTAGTCCCCCTCTTGCCAAAAATCTCTGGAGCCAGCCTGGAGGCCTCTCCATGTCCCATACACAGCCGGAGTGAGAAATGGCTTGGGTAAGAGTAACCCTTTCACCTATAATCAGAGTCAGAAACACGGTCTGTATAGAGGTAGGGGACCTGCATTTTGGGACATGTGAGGGAAAGCTCAGTGGCTATATCTCCCCGGAAAGAGAATGATGATCTGTTACACATGGAAGACTGGGGAGGGCACAGAGAAGCTGGTTCATGTCCATCCTCTTCACCAGCGTAGGCAAATGCCCTCCTGTGCTTCTCTTCCAAATCCCCCAAGATTCCACAGCTCACCTGGCACAGCCTGGTTCTCAGCTGCCACATAGCCACTCCCCGCCCCCAGGTGTGGCCCCTTGACTCCCATCTGAAGATTCAGCCCACTCTGCCTCCCAGGGCAAAAACTGACAAGAGTCAGGAGGTCCATAAGCCACAGGAGGTGTTTAAACAGGGTTGTGTCCAGATCAGCTCTCAGTTTTGGATGTCCTGCTCTGACTGCAGCTGTGTGGAGGATGTTCAGGTGACGTGGTGGTGATGAAGTCATTACTTTGCTGGAGAAACCCAATGAGATTTACATGGGTGTTGCCTGTGTGTGTGCTGAGTCCTGACGGCCCCTACGGCTTGCTGTGGAAGGCTGTTGTTGTCATCTCTTCTGGAGATGAGCAAACCAGGCTGAATTTCTGAAAACGGATATGCTTTAGAGGCTCTAAGCCAGCTTGGTAGGCCCTGAGCCCTGAACTTAGGCCAGGGTCTAATCACCCACACCTCTGCTTCCTGTGTGATTTGGGGCGAGTTACTGAACTTCTCTCAGCCTGTTCCTTATCTGTAAACTGGTTATACTTGTATTTACTACTCAGGATTACTATGATGATTTTATTCCTGGTCCACATAAATATTATGCTCCCTATTTTCTTTCCTGAGCCAGTGCTGAAGACAGAGGGGCGAGGGCTATAGTTGGAGGAAGGAGAGAACAGAAGGGTGAGTGATGAGAAGGTGTGGGACCAGACGGTATGATGTCCCTGAGTTATGTGGGCAGAGAGACTGCAGTTTGACCAAGAATAGCCCCTGGTTCTATCTGTCTCAGTTCTAGCTCAAACATCCCAACTGATGGCCCAGAGGTTGGCAGTGGTCTAAAAACATTTTTGTTTGGTCCCCAGGATTAATCGGATCTGAGTAATAACAGCTGGTCTCTTGAGATGGGTGCATTAGTCAGTGTTCTCGAGAGAAATAGAATCAGCAGGATGTGTGCGTGTGTGTGTATCTGCATGTGTGCGTGTGGGGAGAGAGAGAGAGAGAAAGAGAGTTAGAAGGGGGAGAGAGAGAGGTTGATTTTAATGAATTGGCTCACATGACTGTGGAGTCCAAATCTGCAGGGTAGGCTGGCAGGCTGGCAGGCTGGAGACTCAGGGAAGAGTTGCAGTCTGGGTCCAAAGGCAGCCTGCTTGCAGAATTTCTTCTTGCTTAGTGGAGGTCAGTCTTTTTTCAACTGATTAGATAAAGCCCACATGCATTATGGATGGTAATGAGCTTCACTCAAGGTACAGTGATTTAAATGTTCATCTCATCCAAAAAACACCTTTCAGAAACGTCCAGAATAATGTCTGACCAAATATCGAGCACCACGGCCAAACAAAATCAGCACATAAAATTACCCATCACGGTGGGGATGCATTACAGTTTCCTTCTCCTCCTGACTCTGGCACCCCTCTTCATGATTATGTCTAAAATTTCATCATCAGACACTACGTGGTAAAGTTTGCTGGTCGCAAGTCTCCCGTCCGTATCTTGAACTGGCTGGAAGATACCCGTAAGTCATGTTGGGGCCTTTGGCTTGGATGGATGTGCTGACACTTAGATGAGTTCAGGTGTGGGGCAAGCTGGGGTTGGAAAAGCATGGCCCTGGGGATGGAGAGAAAGCCTGACACGGCAGGAGGGTGCTGGGAAGAATAATTGGCAGGAGCAACTGCCCTACAGGGTGGCCTGGGGACCCAACCCACAGTGTCTAAAGGATGTAACAGTTCTTGTCTGTTTGGGTAGCTGTGTGCTTGGACAGGGAAGTCCAATCTGAAAGTGAGGTCTGCCTCGCATGGGAGGGTCCAAGAGGTTGGTAATACTCTTGGGCTCAGGGCAAATGGCCTCTCCACAGCAGGCTCTGAGCAGGGAGGAGAGCAGCGTGAGCTACACTGGGGGCACGCTTCTGTGCATAAAGCTCAGGCTCAGGGAAGGGCCAAGCTCTAGCAGGACATGGAGACAGGATCTGGGCCTGGGGAACAGCCAGAGCATCCGACAGGGGCTGGAATGAAGGCTTCTGGGGTTGAGAGGCCACATGGTAAGCCCAAGTTCCTCCCAGTACAATCCAATCTGGACGACAGACAGCAAGATTCAGACCCTGCCTGTTGCTGCTGAGGCTGCTTCCCTGGCTTGGACTGATGAGGGAAAGGGGTTGAGGCTGACCATGAGTGACATGGTGACATGGGCCCCACATCCCTGTGTGTTAGGGGGGACAGTGTGTCCAAGGCAGTGGTGCCAATGGAAGGGCACACGCTGAGGGGGCAGTGGTTGATTTCCCCGTGAGATGGCACTCATTCATAGTTGGTCTTTGTGTGTGCTGGTGCTTTTTTATGTTTCTGCTTCGATTAAAAAATGTGTACTGGAAATTATACTCTATTTTAGAATTCATAGAAATATGATTTGTCTTTCCTAATCTCAAAAACAAATTTCATGTGCTTTCATGATTCCGAGGGGATCGTATTTTGGATACTTAACTTTTTTTCCCTTCTGAGATGTGGTGACAGAGGGAGATAGAGAATATACTATAATCTCTTGCCCCAGCACACGGGGACCTGATCTCTTTCCCAAGGAGCTCACAGTCTTGCTAGAACTGAAGATCCATCTACTCCCCTGAGACAGGCTAGACTTTGAGATGTGCTGTGCTAAGGATAAAAACAAGATGAGATTACTGGATGAGGAAGGAAAAGACTAAGTCTATCCAGAAGGTGCTTGAGAAAAGGTTGGAACATGGGTAGGTCATAAAGGAATGTTAAGATTTAAGGTGGAAAATATTTTTTCTGAAGGCTGTGAAGTAGGGGCCTCACAAACAACCCAGGTCTCCTGTGACAAAGTTGCCCAGCACATACATTTTCCTAAGAGCTGTTTGAGACAAGAGACCTCACTTGTGAGTCTGAACTTAAAGAGAAGAGGGTGAGAGGGAGGGACATAATTTTACAAAATCCAGGAAGTGCCCCAGCTTCTGGAGAGGGGAGAGATCAGGTAAGCGGCAAAGCAGGGTTTTGGTAATTAGAAGGAAATGCGCTTTTTGAAATCATTTCAGGCAAGAGTTAACAAAAGATAGTAAGAATGCACAGCCTGGAAATCAACAAATAATAGCATATCATACTTTATATTTATATCATACTTTGTAAAGCAGGATCATAATGTAGAAATTTTCAATATTTCTGTTTAACAGATGAAGAAGCAGAGAGAGAAGTTAAGTGAGTTACTTAAGATCACACAAATAGTTAAGTGGCCAAATCCTGTTGAAAGAATAGGTCTGGAACAGTTGATCTGTTTTTAAGCAAATTGTGAAACTTTAGTTTTTCTTTCTTTAATAAACATTTCTTGAGCATCTACTCTGTGCAGATATTAGGTCTTTGATGACTTCTGATACAGTTCCTACTATTGGGGAACTTACAGCCTAATGAATGATTCTCAATTGGAGTGATTTTACCCCCCCCCGGGGACATTTGGCAATGTTTGGAGAAATTTTTATTGTCACAACGGGAGGTTAGGTATCACTGGTATTAGTGGGTAGAGGCCAGAGATTCTGCTAAACATCCCACAATGCACAGGACAGCTCCTATAACAGAGAACTATCTGGCTGTCTTAGTCAGTTTGGGCTGCTATAACAGAATATCATAGAGTTGGTGGCTTAAACAACAAATGTCTATTTCTCCTGGTTCTAGAGGCTAGAAGGCAGGGTGCTGGAAGATCTGGTGTCTGGTGAGAGCCGCTTCCTGGCCGGTAGACAGCCACCTTCTCCCTATATCCTCACATGGCCACTAGAGAGTGAGCTCTAGTCCCTTATCTCCTTATTAAGTCACTCATCTTATCATGGAAACTCCAGCCTCATGACCTTATTGAAACCTAACAACCTCTCAAAAGCCCCACCTCCAAATACCATCCCATTGGGGGTTAGGGTTTCAAAATATGCATTTTAGGGAACACAAACATGCAGTCCACAACACTGGCTCAAACTGTCAATAGTGTGTCAAATGAGAAACTCTGATCTAGCTCATGATTCATTCTGTAATTTATTCTGCACAATTACCAAGTACATACAATGGACCAGGCACAGTTCTAAGCACAGAGGATATGGCGGTGAACAAGACAGAAGAGCCCTGCCGTGCTGTTACTTCCTCTCTAGGTAAGGGTGGTGGGTGGAGGAGAGGCAGAGTTGTATATTGACAAGTGAATGAGCTAGTCACAAAGAAAATGTCAGGTGGTGATGAGCGCCATGTGGAAAATTCAGATGTGCAATTATGTGTAACTTGCTGGTGGCTGGTCATGGAGGGCCTTTCTGAAGAATGTGATATTTAAGATTAAATTTGAATGGCAAGAAGCCATTCTAGGAAAGGGCATGGTGGGCTGAGAACAGCAAGTGCAAAGTCCCTGAGGTGGGAATGAGGCTGGCATGTGCTTTCAAGGAGCAGAAGGAAGGCCAGGGTGTTTGGAGTATAGCAGAAGAGGGAGACAGGGATGGAGATGATTCTGGAAAGGTGAGCAGGGCTTTGTTAGCCAAGGTGAGGAGTTTGGATTTTCTTATCCAAAGTTCTCATGGTGAAAAATGATAAGGGTTATGAAAGAAATGAAATAGCCTTTGGGACAAAGATCTGAGAGGATGCAACACTGAATTTGACAGCCGGAGGAGGCATCTCTGAGACTTGGATGTTGATAGGAGCCAGTTATGGAAAGGCCTGGAGGAACCTATGAGTTCCCTGGGGTTAAGGGCTGAATTGTGCCCCCACCCCCAAATTCACATGTTGAAGCCCTAACCCCCACTACCTCAGAATGTGACTGTATTTGGAGATAGGGCCTTTAAAAGAGTCAATTAAGTTAAAATGAGGCCATTAGGATAGGCCCTAATCTAGCAGAACTGGTGTCCTAATTAGAAGAGGAAATTCGACTATAAAAAGGAGACATCAAGGGTGTTCATGCATAGAGGAAAGGCCATGTGGGAACACAGGGAGAAAACCAGACCTGTTGAGAACTTGATCTTGGACTTTTAGCCTCCAGAAGTGTGAAAAAACACACCCACCCAGTCTATGGTATTTTGTTATGGCAGCCCTAGCAAACTAATACACTTGGGGATCGGTTTTCTCATCTGTTAAATAGGGCTGTTGCGAATCTCCAAGTTAAGGTTCTTTCCAGTCCTAATAGCCTTAACTCTAAGAAATACACGAGCTCCTTGTTGGGGCTGCCTGCACCTCATAAGCCTTAGCTGCGTGTCCCTTAATCAGGGAATAAGGACAGAACAGTCCCTTGAGGACACAGAAAAGCATCAGGGAGGAGTTTGGAATTAGATATGGATTTCCCATAATTTCAAAGAGGGCCTGGGCTTGGAGAATTGCCCGGTCACCCTTCTCCCACATAAAGGGGATTTGAAAGCCCAGATGGGGATTTGCGGGATACCAGTGGCATGCACGTCTCCTCTGGGGACAAGCAGAACTCTGTGCCAGAGTTTCCAGAGGGGAGATGGAACTAAAAGAATTTTCCCCTTGGAAAGAGTTCACTGAAGCCTGGGGTCCCCACGGGGGACTTTCAGCTCACTTGGCGCTGGCCGGATGCAGCATTCCAGGCATGGGGGAATCCTGTCTTTCGTGTGAAAGGGGCCTCTGTGGCTCATCAGGCCCTTTTTGGCTTTCATCTTGTCTCTAAGAGGGAAGGTCTGAGGATGTGACTGGCTCCAGGACTCAGGAGAAAGGTAGTTGAAGCTTCTGCAAAGTTCATGGGTGCCCTGCTTGATAAAAAAAAAAAGTCTGCCCTAGGAAACGTCTCTAGTGACCTCTAAACAAGGGCGAGTGAAGAATGGTGGTTACTTCTTGAGTTTTGCTTTTGTTTCTAACTCTTTCTTCACAGATTGAGACATATCAAGACATATTGAAGGGGCAGACTCTATGCCTTGCTGCCCAGCCTTTGCTAGTTAACCATCTGTCCAAACATTTACTAAGCAATTCACATTGCTTACAACTTTGGGGGGTGGGGGTAGGGGTGGGGAGGAGACACAGACACTAAACCAGTATTTGGGGTGTGTGTGCGTGTGAAGTGAAAAGCATAAAATGGCTGGCAGGGAGCTGCTCATTAAGCGGGTGTTAACTGAATGAAGGAATGAATGAATGAGGGAACAAATGAACGGACCGAACGTTCTATGCTTTAGGTTCCATTTGTATCTTGGCCTCTATGCATCAGTGTAAAACTCTACTAGACTGTAACTCCCTCTCTCTCCCTGAATATCCCCTTTGCCATAGCAGGGATTTTTGTTTACATTGTTTAATGCTGAATCCCCAACACCCAGAATAATACCTGGCCCCTAGTAGGCACTCAAACTAATATGTCTTGAATAAATGAATGAATAATGTTAGGAGAATACATTGATCTCTCTGGGTCTCATTCATTCATTCAACAAACATGTACTGGGTCTTAGGTTACGTACTGAGGACGCAGAGCTGATTAAGTTAACGTCCCTGCCCTGAAGGAGCAGTTTCCTGAAAGAAACAGGCAAGTGGCGGTGACCATGGAGCCAGGGCTGTGGCTCGAGTAGAAGTGAGCTGGGCTAAAAGAAAATGCTCATGTAAAGCTGCGCAGGTGCGAGCAGCCTGGCTGCAGTGGTTTAGTGTGGCTGGACTGTGGCCACTTTTATTGGGGGGGGTGGTAACAGGAGATGAGGATAAAGAGGTTAAGTAGGAGCCAGACCATGGAGGGCCTTGAATGCTGTGCTCAGAGGTGCGGACCACAACGTTAATGCAGTGACGAGCCTTTCAGGCAGGGAAGTGTCCAGGTGAAACACACCAGGGTACTTCAAAAGGTTTGTGGGAAAACAGAATTAAATGATAATATGACTCTTTCCATGAACTTCTGAAGACCCTTTATATTTTAGAAAGATGCAACTGTTTGCAGGGTGGAGAATGGCTTGAAGGAGGGTGCAGTAAGAAGCAATAATGACCACTGAGGATGTTACTCCCATAATCCAGGTAAGAGATAATCATCCCAGGCAAGCAGAGGACACACAGAGATATTTAGGGTGCAAAAAGGACAGAACGTGGTAACTGATCAATTGTGAGGGGCAAGAAGAGAAAGCCTGGGGAAACCCCCAGAATTCTGCATTCAGAGGAATGGGGTGTCAATGACAAAGACAGGGAGGAGGTGGGGAAGACCACTGGTCAGTTACAAACAGACACCTGGAGCTAAAGAGGGAAATCAGTATCGATAATATTGATTTGGAATTGTTAGCATAAGGTGCTAGTTGAAGTCTGAGAAAGATGAGCAAAGACCTGAAGATAGAAGCTTGGGGAAATAGCACCATCTACGTGGGGAGGAATAGAGACCACTCCCACCCGGAGAGGTGATCGGACAGGTGGGAGGAAAGTGAGGACAGAGTGATAACTCCTAAAATCAGCCTTGCAGGTCACTGCTCTGTAGGCTCCTTGGCTCCTACAGAATTCAACCTTGAGTCACGAACATGGCGAGTTGCTGACCGAGAATTCATCCCCTCCTGCTTCTTCCTTCCTAGCAAAATCCTGATTTGCTCAGGTATTTACCCCTGTCTCACAGACTCAAGGGAGTCTGGCCCCACTCCTGGTCCATGGATAGATCATAATCGGTCTTCACTAATTAGCCCATGAACATCATTGGTGACTGCCACCGTTTTAGGGACCTAACATGACATGACCTAAAATGGCCCTGTCAGACTGAAAACAAGAACTTCCATTCCATGCTGGAGGTAAATGATGAAGACTGTAGCTCCAGCTTCTCCTGGCAGCCTCATGATGGAGCCAGTGCTGTGGATGTCCGAGCCGAGAGGCCAAGGGAATCGACGTTTTTGATGATGGTGATGTCTTAGTCTGTTCGGCCTGCTATAACAAAAAGTATCTTAGACTGGGTAATTTATAAACACCAGAAATTTATTTCTCACAGCTCTGGAGGCTGGAAAGTCCAAGATCAAGGCACCAACAGATTTGGTGTCTGGTGAGGTCCTGTTCCTCACAGATGGTGACGTCTCACTGCGTCCTCACATGGTGGAAGAGGCAGGATGGCTCCCTTCAACCTCCTGTCCAGGCACTAATCCCATTCATGAGGGCAGAGTCCTCATGACTTAATCACTTCTCAAAAGGCCTGATGTCTTAAGACTATCACACTGGGTATGAGGTTCCAACATATGAATTTGGGGGAGGGGACACCAAAATTCAGACCATAGCAGTGATAGACTGTATTATTATTGTTATTATTACTATTTAATAGATCTTTATTCCTGCCCCACCTTTGCCGTACTGACCCACACCACTGACTTTGGCGCTGGCTGGGTGACATGCTTGTGCCAGTGGCTGTGAATAGCTATTCCATTTGCCCTTTCTGAACAGAAGCTGTTAGTGTGATTATGTGGTATGGCTGGAGCCCTCTTGCTTTTTCTTTATTCTCTGAGAACAGCACACTCCAGTGAGTGGCCCCTCCTGCAGCCTGAGCCCTGGAATGAGAAGATATGAGAGCTGAACTGAGCTGAGACTAGCTGAGCCTGGTCAAACCCAGCTGAGTCCGGCAGAGCTGTCAAGCCCATTTGACAATGTCATGAGCAAGAAACAAACATGTGCTATTGTAAAGCACCAAAACTTTAAAGTTGGTTTGTTATGCAGCATAACCTAGTGAGAGCTACGGAAACAAGAGGCAGGTGAGCAGCTGAATCCATCAACTCAGAATTAATCAATTTGTACTTCCAGATAATCAAGTAAAATATCCTTATCACCTAAGTCATTGTGAGCTACAGTTTTCTGTTACTTGCAGCCAAAATCATCTGCCACACAAATCAAGCTGTGGTGGTTAACTTTTTTCAGTCTTATATCCCTAAGCATTTTTGGCCTTTGTTAACATAGTTTTCTCTGCCTGAAAACCCTCTGCTTCACCTGAGAAACTTTTATTCATCCTTTACAACCCAGATTGTTGCTATCGTCTATGTGAAATCCTCTTTGACTCTCCTGGGAAGTTAGTTATTCTCATAGCAATTCAATCTTTCTCTTGTTGTTATCTTTATCACATTGCATTATACCTGTTTACAAATCTGTCTTGCCCACTGGACTGTGGGCATTGTTTATGTCTTATGCATTTTTGTATCTGTTGTGTCTAGCACATGCCTGGTATGTAGTAGGTGCTGAGTAAAATCTTGCTGAATAGGTGAATAATTTTTAAAATGCATTCCTGTAAGGCATTATTGGGAGGTAGATCAGGCGTTCGGTCCATGTATCCCCCCTGAGTGGCAGGTCACAAATAGACCACACTGGTAGTGTCATATAGTAGCATCTGTCCTCCATATGTGAATGAAAAAAGGGGAAAACATTGAGAATCCCTGACTGTTTTTAATAGTCTGAAAAAGGCATTCCAGTAGGTGAGCAGGCTCTGGGATTTGGCAGCAATTTTGTGCATTCAAAGACTCAAGTAATATACCAACCCCCTGAGAACCATTTTTGCAAAGACACTGAAATGTTTAGGTCATATTGTGTGATACATTTCCCACCACAAATGGCTTGAAGAAGTGTATGTCAATGCACCCCATTGAAGTCTGTCTGATCTTATCATCTGGCCATACAGTTTGAACTAGTATGTATTGACCCCTGCTAAGTTCCAGATGCTGTGCCGGGCATTTCAAGTAAAAATCCATCATAATACCAGATAGCCATTTTACAGATAAGAAAACTGAGGCTAACAGGTAAGATTATAAGCTCAAGGTTGTACACTCATATGGTACACTTGGAATTTGACTTCAGATTCTCTGACTCCCAGTTCAGTTTTTGTTTGTTTTCTGGTCTACAAAACAGAGGTAATATTTGTCTTAATCACCTTTCAGGGCTGTAGCAAGGATTTCACTATATTGTATGAAGTTCTTATATAGATGGTATTAAAATCACTGGTGCTTAGCTAGAGTTTGTTTTTAATGTCTTCACCCGAAGGATCGAGACATAGAGGTTTCTGTCATCCTAGTTTCTGAAATATACTTTGTAGGGCAGGTGAGGCTGCCCAACCCCCTGTCATATGCCATCATGGAGGAAGGTGTCTAACCTGCCATATGCTATGCAGTGTCCTCATTGATAAAAATCTCATGGGAATAACAGCTACTGCTATGGTTTGAATGTTTGTCCTCTCCAAAGCTCATGCTGGAACTTAATCCCCAGTATGATATGTGAAAAGTATGGCCTTTAAGATGTGATTGGATCATGAGACTATGTCCTCATGAATGGATTAATCCATTCATAAATTAATGGGTTAATGGTTCAGTTGGGTTGTCAGGGAGTAGACTGGGGCTTTATGAGAGGAAGAGAGCAGGTGGAAATATACTTTCTCAGCCCTTGTTCTGTGATATCCTGCGTCACCACAGGACTCTGTAGTGAGTCCCCATGAAGAACAAGGCCCTAACCAGATGTGTCCCCTGGACCTTGAACTTCCCAACCTTCTAATCTAAACTGTAAGAAATAAATTTTGTTTTCCTATGAATTACCCAATGTCAGGTATTCTGTTATAAGCAACAGAAAACTGACTAATACAGCTACCATTTAGTAAATATTCTGTGGACCTGCTGCTTTTCCCATATTTTTATTTTTAATTCTGCAATAAAATAGATTTGTTATTTTCCTTTACCAGGGAAGACAGCGAGGTTCAGAGAGGTTAAGTAACTTGTTCAAGATAACACAGGTGATGAGGGACAAAGCCGGCTTTTGAACTGAGGTGTGTCTGATTCTAAAGAGCAAGATCATTCTCTCTGGTCATTATTCTTTATTTTAATAGTTTACAAATGTGGTTCTGGGTAATTCCTTTCCCCTGATATTTTATCATGGCTTCAGATATTTTAAAAATTCAGTGTTCTTCAGGTAAAAATTGTGTGATTTGCCAACCAACCTCTACACATTTTAAAGCACAGTTTCAGCTGGTGTGGATGGGGTGTTAAATGTAATTGTGTGTGTGTTGGCTGTTTAAACATAGGTCGAACAACAGCATTTAATAATTTAGAAGTTAAATGAATGGCAAGTCATTGCCATGATCAAATAAGGCTCAGTCAGTCAGACATTTAAAATGTGAAAAAGGCAGATGGAGTTCGGTGGAGTAGCTGAGGACATAGGCCAGGGTTGGCGAACTGTGGGCCTGTAGGCCAAATCTGGCCTGCTGCCTGTTCTTGTATGGTCCTCAAGAGCTAAGAATGGTTTTTATATTTTGAAATGATTGGAAAAACATTTTGGAAATATGTTTTTTCCATTGTTATGTACAGACCTAATAATATATTTGATGTTGCTTCTTGGTCCATAAAACCTGACATATTCACTCTCTGTCCTCTTACAGGAAAAGTTTGCTGACACTTGCCATAGGTCTTTACCTCTCTGATGTGAAGAAGGGATGGGGCAGTGTTTCCTTTATTTCTGGAGCATTTTAATTTTTTTCTCTTTCCATTCAATGTGGCAGACATTCTGAGCGGGCTTTGCGCAGATCCTGTGCTGTGCAGGTAGAACACGAAGTGGGGGAGGCTCGAGGTGCCTGGACTCTGTGGGACTGCTGTTTCAGGGGAATGGCAGGGGAAAGTGTTTCAGGGGAATCCATCTGCCCTGAGCAGAGAAGATTCACCTGGGAGCACTACCTGGTTCCGGTCTCAGGCCCGCCTTGAGCCTCCACCTGATCTCTGCTCCAATATTGCACAAATACTGGGAAGAATATTTCGTTTTTGCTGGGAAAAGAAAGACTTCCCTTTTTCTTTGAGGCAGAAAAATTAATGGTGGAAAATGTGAGAAAGCTCTCCTTTCTACATTAAGAATAAAAGGGAGTCTGTTGTTTGAAGGGGCTTCAAGCAAGGATCGGAGCTAACTGGGGGCTTGGCTGGACATCTGCTCTATTGCAGCTCCTGCTGGCTAACTCCTCCTGGCTGCCTGTCTCCTTCTGAAGGCCCAGATGTTTGACTTTGGAGGCTGGCATGAGAGCTCAAAGGGACTAGGCCCAGGGCTTGTGTCCTTCAGATCTGTGCTCAGTCAGAGCTGGTGGGCAGCAAGAGCCTCATCATGAGCTCTGCCGCCAGAGTGATGCCCCATCTCCTTAAATGGGACAGAGAGAACCTTGTGCTTTGTGGCCTTGGTATCCACGCTCCCCATAGCCTGTCTGCTCCCCTGTCCTTATTAGACATGTGAAGTTGTATTTCTTCAGAGCAGTTTTGGAAAACCAAGTGCATCCGGGCCCTCACCCTGCACTTCTTGCTGGTAAAGAGGTGCCAAGTTTTCTTCCCCAAAGGACCACTCCTGTCTCCGAACGTCCTTCCTCACTGCTCCCTCCCTGTCCCGGGCACCCTGTGTGTGTCCCTCCTTTGTGACCTCAATGCAACTGGACTCACCGGTATTTAGCTCCACCCATTAAACACACCAGGCAACAGGAGGAAATGGGGGCTGTTTGTTTTGCTTCTCCTTTGCTTCCCAGATACAGAATTTACATAACAAATGTGCTGTCAGGAATGCATTTTTAACACATTTAGGAGTAAACAGCTGCAATTTGGGTGTTCCAGGCTGCTCTAACCTAAGGGTACAAAAACAAAGTCAGAGAAACAGGAGGGACAGTATTTTTGCTGGCTCTGGCTCCCTCCCTCAGCCCCTGACAGTCACCTCCCACTCTCTGGGAAGCTCTGGCGATGTCTCCCTTGGGGTGAGAAATTCATTCCTGTTGCCATGCTGGCTGTGCCACCTGCTCTGTTCCTGGTTCCCTGCTCTGGTTCAGGGTCTGGATTCATGAGGTGATGTCCCTAGCTCAGGCCTCTGAAGCTGAGGTGCCTCATCGCTGAGGCCACTGCTGGGCCAGCCCAGATTGCTCCACCTGCTGAGCCTCCAGGGCCATGGCTGGGGTGCAGGAGCCTCGCCAAGATCCTCAGTGGAGTGGGGAGACTTCCTGCCCTCCACCCTTGGGTCCACTCCATCACTTCTGTCTCAACGTAGGCAGCCTTGTGTTGTGTCTTAGTGAGGTTTGTTGTGGAAATGACTCTTGTTTCTTGCAGCCCCTCTCTCTAGGGCTCACGTGCCAGTTCCTGGGGGCCTCCGTGTGAGTGCATCACAGAAAAGATCCCTGGGAGGCCTCAGAATTGCCTCTGACTTGGGTGGGGCATCTATGTGGATCCAGCTTGTGTGCTTGGCTGCTGGCCTCCTGCCGTAGAAGCCGAATCCCTTTTCAGAGGTTTCTCTAACCCTCATGAGATAGACCTGTGGCCACCTCCTCTTCCATCCCATTAGTCCTTTCAGCATATCCAGACCTATAAGAAGAGAACAGTGTAGGCCCTGTTGGGGAAGCCTGTTGCTCTGCCTTCCTACTTGCTCTGTGAAATGTACTGTCAGACCCTCCTTTGTGGGTTCTTTAGGATTTACAAAAGGCATTTGCAAATAGTATCTCATTTAAGTTTTACACAGATTCTCCTAACTTAGTATCATTTTGATATCCATTTTAGAAATGAGGAAATGGAAGCCTAGAGAAATTGAGTAATTCCCCCAATATTATATAGCAGAGTTGGGATTTGAATGCTTCTTTTTTATTTTTTATTTTAAGATGACTGGTAAGGGGATCTTAACCCTTGACTTGGTGTTGTCAGCACCACGCTCTCCCAAGTGAGCTAACCGGCCATCCCTATACGGGATCCGAACCCTTGGCCTTGGTGTTATCAGCACCACACTCTCCCAAGTGAGCCATGGGCCGGCCCTGAATGCTTCTTTTTTAAATTTGAAAACCCAAGGCTCAGGGTCACACACACAGTTAATAACTTAGGAGAAGCAAATACAACTTAGGTATTTGTTATACTCGTTATTAGGGTGCACTGTAATTGTGCACAAAATTGTAATTTTTTTCTTGTATCTGTTGCTCACTCTCTGGACTATAAGCAGGGGCTGGGTCTTACTGATTTTTAAATCCTCAGAGATAGACTGCCTACTGTATAGTAGGTGCTCAGTAAACACTTGTTGAATAAAGTGTTCTTGAGGGTCCTTTGTGAACCAGATGCATTCTGAATTTAAATATAAGTGAGAATCCAGTCCAGCAGGGAGGTTTTGGAGTCTTGGTAGCAGCTGTCAAAGGAAAGGCAGAAGGCAGTCCAGGGAGTGAGGCGATGGGTAGGCAGGAGGGCTGTAGGTACCATAGTGAGCTTTGATATTCAATAATCCAGGCTTTGATTTCTATGCATGAAGCTCAATTGCTGCCTTTGTGTATAGACTGGTCAGGGGGAAGGGAGACTTTTCAAGTGGGTTTTCTAATGAAATCTGTACAGTGGGGACAGAAATTAAGTCTACAGTGCCAGCTCCCTTTCCTGGACAAATTTCAGAAGAGATTCATGCAGGAGTCAAGGGTCGCCAAAGCAGAAACATGCCTGTGATTACTAATGCCAGTCTGCGGAAGCTGGAGGATATGTGCTGGCAAGGGGGCCAGGGTCGGGGGTTCTCTTCCCTTTGATTTCCTTCCAGAGCTTGTCAAGGTAGTGTGTGGGCAGGAGCCTAGTAACAGCAGGATGCGGGGGTAGGGTAGGGAGGAAAATGTGTTCACTTTCCCACTAGAAAAGCACTGTCAGAAGGACATGACAAACCTAGCTACACAAATTGGGAAAGTCAAGCCATTGCTTCTGCTGTTCTGTGACAACATAAAATTATAAGTTGTTTTCAACATAGACGATGAATAAAAAGAAAAATCATGAGCATCACGTTATGGAGAGATGTGCTGTGTATTCATGAAACCTGGGCTGCCAGCTCCGCTCTGCTCCCCTCTCTGTCCCATCCCCATCATTTTAGATCTGCTATGCCAATAACTGCAAGAATTTAAAGTGGAAAGTCAGTGCCTTGTTATCGTTAAACAACAGTTTCTCTTCTGTATATTTGTGACTGCTTGCTGTGGTTTGAATGTGTCCCCACATTTCACATGTTAGAAGCTTAATTTCCAAATTCGTATGTTGATTGGAGGTGGGGCCTTTGGGAGGTAATTAGGATTGGGTAAAGTCAGCAGGCTGGGTCCCCATGATTGATTGGTGCATATAAGAAGAAGAAGAGAGACCTGAGCTGACACCCATGCTCTTGCCCTCTCACCATGTGATGCCATCCGCCATGTTATGACACAGCAAGAAGACCCTCACCAGATGTGGCCCCTGGATCTTGGACCTCCCGGCCTCCAGAACGGTAAGAAATGAATTTCTGTTCATTATAAATTACCTGGTCTGAATTATTTTGTTTTAGCAACAGAAAATGGACCGAGACGCTACTCAAGTACATCATGCGAATCCATAAAATTGAGGCTAATAAGAGCATCAACTCTCCAAATTTGGCCACTATTGGGTTAATTTATCATTGTGCATAACTGAGAAAAATCTATCTGGGGAGGCTGACTTATTCAGTATTGCTTCCTGCACCGACGAACTACAGAGGATAATGGTGCGAACGTTGGAAGGAGAATCTAGTCATACACGTATTGTTAATTTGCCATGTGACTTTGAACACTAAATAGATCACACTGGACATTTATTTCTTCATGTTGAAAATGAGAGTGTTTAGGAAAGTCTTAGTTTGGGCTGCTGTAACAAAATATCAGATTGGGTGGCTTAAACGACAAACATTTATTTTTCACAGTGCCGGAGGCTGGGAAGTTCACGTTCAAGGTGCTGGCTGAGTTGGTTTCTGTTGAGGGCCCTCTCCCAGGCTACAGACGATGTGTTCTCACATGGCAGAGAGAGAAAAAGAGCTCTCTCATGTTTCTTATTATAAGGGCTAATCCAGCGTGGGGGCTCCACCCTTGGGATCTAACCTAAACCGAGTTACCTCTCAAAGCCCTCACCCCCTAACACCATCACTTTGGGGGTTAGGTCTTCACCAAATGAATTTTTCTGGGCAGGAGAACATGATTCAGTCTACAGCAGGGAAGCACATCGGATGGAAAGGTCAAAGGCTGATGATCATTTGACTTTTTCTAAGTTCTACTCGTCTCTTGAATGGAGATAGTTTATTAATTTACAGCTAGAAACTGAGATTATGCGCTGTCTCACGAATTGGCACTACTAAAGATAATGATGATTCAAACAGGCATTTGTTGTCTCAGAAAATGAACACAAGCCTCAGTCCCCCAAATTTTAAGTTGTGGGTAGATTATTTCACAAAGCAAGTGTCTGAGGGATGTGTATGCCACTTAGATTGGATCGTGATTAAAAAGCACAGTCATACATGTGGCTGCTTCCAAGAAAGGGAGTTGTTAAGACTTGAGAACATTCCAAGGTGAGGTGCTATGTCCTCAGAATGGAGAGCATAGATATTTGCATCCCTATACGCCCCTGGGGCCAGTGGAGATCGGTACAACCCTTGTGGAAGGCAACCTGGTGTCACGTATAGAAAGCCACCAGAGGACGCCTACCCTCTGACTCACTCTCATTTCTGGGAGTTTATCCCAAGAAAATAACATAAAAGAAGAAAAAAGTTATTCATGAAGGTGTCATCAAAGCATTGTTTTCTAATGGTGAAAAAATGGAACTGTAGGAACCAGAGGTTGACAAACTTTTTCTGTAAAGGGTAAATGGTAAATAGGTTTTGTGAATGACGCACTGTCTCTCTCTAATACTCAACTGTGCCATGGTGTTGTGCAAGTAGCCATAGATAATATGTAAATGAATGGGCATGGCTATGTCCCAGTAAAACTTCATTTATGAAAAACTTAAATTAGGATTTAATATAATTTTTATATGTTGTGAAATATTATTCTCCTTTTGGTTTCCTTTTCAGCCACTTAAAAATGTAAAAACTATTTTTAGCTTGCAAGCCATGGGCCAGATCTGGCTCACAGGCTATAATTTGCTGACCTTTGGCCTAAACAATAGGAGAATAGTTTATTAAATTATTACATAACCATGCAAAAGAATGTTACATAGCTAGAACAACGATAATTAAGAGAACTATATAATATCATGAATCATAATATGTGAAAACAGGCAGGGCATGAAATGGTAAATACACCCTAGAATATAAGAAACGAAAGCAGTTGTGGTTAGGATAAATGCATTTAGTTTTATCTGTAAATTAAACAAAGAAAAAAAGCAAAGTTACTCCAGCTTCAGTGTAAATAACACATTGTGTGGAGTTGGGGAGGGGAGTCTGAGGGCTAGAAGGCAAGTAGGAGAGGCCACCGCTTTAGCTCAGGCAGTTAGGGCTCTGGCTGGACTTGAACTCTGGTTCATCTCTGTGCGATCTCTGTGGCCTCTGTAAGTTATGTAAGCTCTCTGAGGCTCAGGTGACTCCCCTCTACGATAGGAACAATAAGAATCACCCTGACCAACTTGGCACACAGGACTTCCACCAGCAAGGGACCAGATGATGAGTGTAGTGCATCAGGGGAACAAAGTTAAATACTAACCTCTGCCCGGCGAGGCTGCTCCAGGCTCTGCAGCTGCCGATAGAGCACCAGGCACAAGAGGAGCTTAACACAGGCCACTTCACAATAGCATGTGATTAAGAACACACCTTAGACTCTTTCCTTTACAGACAGAAAGAAAGAAGAAGGAAGGAAGGAAGGAAAGATAAGAAAGAAAGAAAGAAAGAAAGAAAGAAAGAAAGAAAGAAAGAAAGAAAGAAAGAAAGAAAGAAAGAAAGAAAGAAAGAAAAGACCACAGCAATATGTTGAACTTTCAGAAGGAGAGAACAAACCTAAGGATACTAGAGGTGGGGAGGAGGGAGAGAAGGGGTTTGGGGAGTGATAGGTCGGGCAAAGGGCATAAAGAAAAATCACGGTTTGTAATAACGAATATGCTAATAATAAATAATAAAAATTAAAAAAAGATGTAAGCACATCATAAAATATATAAAATAAAAAGCATGATTAATTTAAAAAAAAAAAGAAAGAGAGAACGTGAGGCAGCTTTTTGTAGGGTACAGGTGTCTTTTTGTCTCCAGCTGAACACCTAATGGAACCTGGTTCTTCTCCCTGAGTGTCTGGTCTTCTTCCAGTACCACCGATTTCTTGGTTACAGGATTTTCTTGGAGGATCTAGTGGGGTCTATTATGTTGGGAGATGGGACTAGACCCAGTCCTTGCATTCATGTGACAAAGGGTCTCGAGTTTAGACTTTTGATAGTCCTTCCAAACGAGGCTATACAGGTAGTCACACCGAAAGGATTGAAAGATGAAGGCATCCCTCATGTCACTTTAAATATACCACCTTGTTTTAGCAAATCTTGATTTTTTAAAATATCCTGAGATCTTAAAAACACAGCTATATGCAGGGCCTCCTTTGATTTCCAGTATGGTCTGGGTTTGGATATGGCAGCCTCAGGAGCTTCTGGTGCCATTCATCTAGCCCAAACCTTGGCGGCTAATGGGGCCTGGACACTTGAAGGCAAATCTGTGCCCAGTCCTAGGCTGTGAATGTTTAAATGAAATTGCCCACCATACTTGCTTGGCTAGGCCTTGAACTAAAACATTAATTGCCCAGCAGGACCAGAGAGAAGCCTTAGGGATATGTGGGGGAAGGGTTCCTCCAGGGAGTCATGGAGCTGTTTCAGGAGGGGTTTATGGAAGTAACCAGCTGGCCACTGCTGCCCATGGAGGTGGTGGCAGCTGGAGTGGGGAGAGGGTGTCCAGGCTGTTGTTGTGCCATCTGTTGGGAACAGTGTACTTCTTATGACCCAAGCCCTGCAAGTGTTGCATGCAGCCAGGCTGATTAATTATTTCCCCGGGGTCTCCCCAACAGAGGATAGAAACTGATGCTTGGTTGGCGTGAAAGAAAGGCCAAACCTTTCAACTAGTAGGGAATTTGTTTCCTGGTCTAACTGCAGCCACATGTGAAGGTATTGAAAACATATGTGCATTTGATGAAAAGGTCACATTCAAAGTAAAGACTAGAACAGAACCAGCACAACAGCATCCTGTTTCTCATCAAATACCATGCTCCACCTTTCCAAATGCTTTGTGTTACCAGTGGATGTTGAGAAGTGTTTAAACAGGGCTGGCCTGGGTTTTCATTAGTACCTTTGATGTGTTTCTGTTACCTACCGTCCCTACCTGGTGAAAGCAGCCATTTGCCATGGTGGTTCCTAAGCCTGGTAGCCTCTCAAGCGCACTGAATCAGAATCCATGAGAGTGGCCGCCAGAAACTAGACTGTTTAATAAGCTCCTCTGGCTGATTTTTCTGCAACCATCCTCAAACTCTCTGTGACTTGAGAGATAAGAAGCTGCAGGTTTAAAGTGAATACACATGAATAAGGGACTGTGCCGAGTTGCTGGTAGCACAAAGAGAGAGAGAGAGAGAATTTCACATCAGTTTTATATCTGTAAGGAAAGGGATGGGGAAGTGACCAGAAGGTGACAGGGGGAATAAGAGAGAGGCATTTGTAAGAGCAGAGGGTCATTATAGGAGCAATAAACACATCGAATGCAGTGAGTCTTTGAGATAATGAACTACTTGTAGATGCCAGTCTCTGTTAATGGGACCATCATCTGTGTAATTTCCCAAGCTAGAAACCTTAGAGATAGCTACAACTCCTCCATCGCTTTTCATCCCCCCTCCCCCCATTCCAAGCAATCACCAAATCTTGTTCATGGATCCTGTTGCTCATGACTGGTTGCTTAGCAAAGAGCCAGTCCTTCCTCCTCCCTTATTAACAGACTTGTGGGTCAGCTTGGGCATGGGAGGCAATGTACTCAGCTGGATACTGCAGTAGCTTCTTCATTAGTCTTTTTGGCCAAAAACTCTACTTTCATTCGTCCTCTACCATGCTTTGGGAGTGATTAACCTTTAAAAAATTCTAATACACTTACAGCTTTGCTTAGGAAAAATCCCTTTTTTTAAATTGTAAAAATGATATAACATAAACTCCTTAGGACAGTTTACAAGGCTCTTCTCAATTTGGCTCTGACTTTCTTCTCCAAAATCATCTCTGTGGTGAATTAGAGACTGTGGCAAATTTTTTGACATGCCTCCCACAGAGAGGTGGGGTCTGTGTGTCTTCTCCTTGTTTCTGGGTGGGATTTCTGACTCTTTTTACCGATATAATAAGGTGGCATTTCACCAGTTTCTGGCCCAGGCCTTAAGAAACTATCAGCTTCCATTTTCTGTCTCTTAGAATCCTTTGTTTACCTCAGGGACCTCTGGGACACCATATAAGAATTCCAGCTACCTGGAGAGGACAGGCATAAGTGCTCTGTTGATATTTTCTCTGTGCCCAACTCTTTTATCCACCCTTGCCAAAATGCCATACATGTCAGTGAAGCCATTTGGACTCTACTGACTAGACCATCCACCAGCTGAATACCAGTGAGTAACCTCAGTTAGTGCCATCTAGAGCATAAGAATCTCCTGGCTGAGCCCTGCTCAAATTTCTGATGCACAAAGTTATGAGGATAATTTATTACATAGCAAAAACAGTTAATTGGAATAATCTCCCATCATTCTTCCCAAGCAACCCATACCCTATTTACACGGAACCATCATCAGTTCCTTGAATATACTCATATTAAACTCTCATACTTTTAGTCTTTTGTGAAACCCTGAGTCTTTGACAGCTTGGAGAGTTAGATTGGCCTATCAATATGTTGAAAAATAATAGCCCAACTACCTAGAAGTTGGAGGTACTCCTGGTACATAAGTCTGGTGGATTAATTGTGGTGTATCAAAATTTTCTGAGGTCTAAAGAGGCAACAGGATGTAATAAAAAGAGCTGTGGCTTGGGAAGAAGGATCATTGCTGGAGTGTTCTTAATTCTCCCACTGAGGGACTTGGCCAAATGGCTTTATCTCTTTGGGCCTCAGTTTTCTTAGTGAAAAGGAGAACTGGGCCAGATGATGTGTCAGTTATCTCTCAGCCCTGACATTTTGTAAACCTGGAAGTAACACGCACTGTTTCACTTATACTCTTTTTTTGAATCCCAAATCTCTACTTCCTTATCCCTTTTCTGAGTCCTGATCTCTTTGTATTTTGGTGGTGGTCATAGCAAATCATCTGTTTTAGAGAATCTTCCTAGAGTAGAAGGTTCTGTGAAGATGTAGATCAGCCCTGGGGACCGAAGCTGCCCCTTTCATGGGCAGATTCCCCTACAAATTGATTTGAGGCATTTCTACAAAGGTCTTCCTTTGATACTGTCAAGGGCTTGCCAAGGATCTTAAATGCTAGTTTGAGTCATTTTCTTCAGGGACTGAAGGCCCTCAGTTCAAATGAAAACATCGTTGAATCATCAGCAGCTATTAAAAAACCTTATTTTAATGAGCTTATCACACTGATTTCTCTAGCACTTTAAAAAATCTATTATCACATCTAAATCTGCACAATAATTCATTTTACAGAGGTGGAAATTAAGTGTCTAATAGGAAACAGAGCTAGGTATACAGTCTAATTTTCTGATTCCTAATTTTACCATACTTTTTCCAAGATACCACACTGCTTCGACTGGCAGGGTCCTAAGGAATTAATCAGGACAGGTAAGTTTTGATGGAAGTTAGAAAATAAATAGGAAACAAAACAAAACACAACTCCAGAGCTTGGGAAATTACTTAGAAAATGTCAAGAGGGACAAGCATGAAAGCACTATCTGCCTAGGAGGGGGTCATAAAGAAACCCTAAGAAAGATTAATGGAGGGGTCTGGAAGGCCCACCTTGCCAGTGCGGTTTCATGGGTACGGCACTGAACTCTGCATAAGAATATTTGGACTTGGTATCTCCTGGAAGTGTGACCTTAAGGAAATCACTCAACTTCTCCAAGCCAAGTTTCCTCAAGTGTGAAAGAGGGATCATAACATCTGCCTTGTAGAGTTATCATGAAGATGAGAATAATGATATGCACGTGCTCAGAAACTGGTACCTTCTTTGACTACTACTATCAATATTAGTATTAGTGCATTGTGGGTAGAGTTCCTGGCAGTGAGCAACTTCTGGGCAGACTCACAGTCTGAATCAGTCAATAGGATGGTTTCTTTCCTAAAGGTGAGTAGGTAGGATGTTTAATTTGTAGGATCGTGATTTCCCTTGGATTTGGGTCTCATCCTTGCAGTGGACATTTCTGGCACTCAGGGATGTCTTCAACCTTATTTCATAGTGTATTGATAATGAGGGCTGTTACTTATTGAAAACTCGTGTATTGATAAATTATTGCTGCCAGTGGTACAATGGGAACAGCAGGTGTCTCATTTCCTCAGACAGAAATTCAGACTCAAGATTTATCTGGATCTATTTTGTACCTCAATTGCAGCATTCTCCTAATCTTTCCTCCACATCTTTGAGCTTGCTTTTCCCCGTCTGATGGACCCTTCCCCACCCACTTGGCTGGGCCACCTCAGTGTCAATGCCACTTCTTCTGAGCACCTTCCCTGACCCCTTGGACTGGGTGGGACCATCTCTACTCCTTCTGTGAACTTCTCTTATCATGGTGCTTATTGCCCCTCATGCTAGTCCTCCTTTCTGTTTTCTCCACAAAATCGTAAGGCCTGTGAGAGTAAACACAGTGCTCCCCTTTTTATTGACTATATCCCTTACACCTAGTTGAAGGCCTGGCATGTATATTTGTTAAAAGAAAGAATGAAAATGTTGACTTGTTGCAAGAAAAATCTGGGTCAACATATCAAAAGTACAATGGAGTGAAAGAAAAGAATGTTCATTCAAATACAGCAAAGTTTAAGAAAACAAATGATTAGGGCTGGGAATGGGAGGATAGGATCATGGCGAAAGTTATGAGCAGATGCTTCAAGGCAGGAACGATCTCGGCATTTCTGAGACACGGGAAGACAGCTAATGTGGCTGGGTGGTTCTGGGCCAGGGAGAGAGTGGTGGGAGGTTATGCTAAAAAGGAAGGCAGGAGTTAGGTCAAATAGGGCCTTGTAAGCCATAAAAAGTGGCTTGGATTCTATTCTAAGTCTAGCAAAAATCCATTGGTGTGGGGTGGGGAGAGGGTAAAGAAACAAGGTGAGTTACTGGTGAAAGAGAACAAAATTTTCATTTCCAACAATAGGATGAAAATAGATAATGTCTAAAATGGGTAATTCCAAAACAGCAGATAAAGCACAATACTTTGAAACATGGGCATACATACCAGAAGAATTAACTGTAAAAGTTGGAAGTGGGGGTCCTGTAAAGAACAGGAATTGAGGGTGGGGTTGAAAACAGATTATGCTATTTTTGTTATAGTTTAGTACGGTTTGACTTTTAAACTTCTACATGCATGTTTTATTTTCTTAAAAATTAAACATTTAAAAAAAAAGAAAAAAAAAATTGAGACACCATGTGCTCCCTCTCTCTATTCAGAACAGGGGTGGGTTTACAGTGGAGCCAACGAAGTTTAAGTCTCTGGATTCTCTCACCTGCCCAGGCCTGCAGGAGCCCTAGCCATGGTCACATGGCCATTTGTTTTTATAAAATTTGCAAAATTAAGATATGTGAACCAAAGTAGATTAAACCGATGTCTTTTCCAATTTCCTACCCACTCTGTCACATTTCCTCCCAGGTAGAACATTGCTTAAGGGGCTGCAGACATTTTTGGGATTCCCACTAAGGGGAAACTGAGCTGTAGTTACATTTGGTCTGTTTAGTGGGATATAGTTCTGTGGTTGGCAGTCACTTCTGCGTGTGGTTTTGTTTTTACTGGCTGTCCTGTAGTTGAGATGGCTTCCGGGAATACTTCCACTACCCACTGGGCTGACTCACACAGTATCCCAACAAAAAATTCAGGTACAGAGGTGCTCTGGTGACTGAGCTTGTCCTGGGGTGCCTGGCACTGGAAGCACATGAAAGTATTTAAATTTAGTCACTATATAAGAAAACTTAAAAGCTCTGAAATCATGTAACTTTTATATGAAATAAATTTGATAGAAGTGTCTTTAAATTTCAACACAATCCTAAAATTTGCATAACACTACCAATGTTGAGTTGTGAAGCTGAAACTTTTAAAAATTATCAGTAAAAATCCAACTTTCAATCAGCTATGCTAGAGGAAGACTGGATTATCTTTCTGTTCCCTATCTATAGATCATATTATAAAATATTTGAGGTGATCTAGGAGGTGATCAAAGCATATGTCACTAAAAACTGTAGAAAAATCTGTGTGGATGTATGCCAGGCAATTAATTGATAACAGTATGCTTTTGGGGGGGTGGATTTTGTGATATTTGTATTATTAACTTTTTAAAATTTGCACTTTGTTGTAATTTCTTTTTCCAACACTAAATGTCTACTTTTGTATCTTATTTCGTATAATTTTGCATTCTTCAATAGGCTCCCCTAGTTTTTAAGCTTCAGGCCCACAAAACCTGATCTGCTCTTGATGGAGAGATGTTTATTTTTCATGTGTAAAATATTGGAGGGATTAGGAAGCTATGTAGCTGCCGTGTACGAGATGGTTGATGAATGATGAGAGAGAAGGTTGGGGAGACCAGGAACACTCAGAGTAGGTCTTAAAAACACAGGCCAAAGACTTTGTTTTTCAATTGAGGTAAAGTTCACTTAACATAAAATTAGTCATTTTGGTGTACAATTTAGTGGCATTTAGAACATTCACACTATTGCGTAACCACCTCTATTTAGTTCCAAAATATTTCATCACCCCCAAAGGACACCCATACCCACTGAGCAGTCAGTCACTCCAACTCCCATCTCCCCCAGCCCTTGGTAACCACCGATCTGTGCTCTGTCTCTATAAATTTACCTATTCTGGACATTTCATATAAATGGGATCATACGATATGTGACCTTTTGTGACCGGCTCATTTCACTTAGCATAATGTTTTTGCAAAATGTTTTCTAGGTTCATCCATATTGTAGCGTTATCAGTATTTCATTTCTTTTGAATGATATATGGGAGCAGGTGCACACGGGAGACTGTGTGTGTATGTGTATTTCAATAGAGCTCATTTGGAAACTGTTTTCTGGTTCACCTTAGTTAAAGAAACATTTGTTGAGTGCCTATCACATGCCCGCTTCTGAGCGAGGCACTCTTCTATTTTTTTTATAACCATGGTTACTGGTCAGATGAATCTGAGGGCTCTTGCTTACATTCAGGACCTGTGCCCAACCTCAGGAACCCTAATATTCCCAGCTCAGCCTCACAACCCTCTCCAGCTCTGCATGTGATTTAGACCGAAGAACTTTTGTTGTTCTTTTACCAATATCCCAGGAGGCGGTGGAGATGGATTTGGGGGGATATAAGATTTACATCAGGATTACTACCCTGGGTTGAATTGACATAGGAAAAGAAAGCAAGAAAAATAAGAA
Source organism: Cynocephalus volans (assembly GCF_027409185.1). Classification (NCBI taxonomy): domain Eukaryota; kingdom Metazoa; phylum Chordata; class Mammalia; order Dermoptera; family Cynocephalidae; genus Cynocephalus; species Cynocephalus volans. The sequence continues at coordinate 76,591,438 of NC_084474.1, read as the reverse complement.
TTTCACACAGCCTTTGGAATTCCCTTTGGCTCACTGCCAGAATATCCTTCCCATTGGAAGGATGGAGTGGGGTCTCAGGTGGGCAGTACACAGCAAGGCACCAAGCTATTGTCTTCTCTGTATATTAACTTGTATGACATTTGGAAGTGAGCTTGGGATTTGTTAAGGCAGTGAATGAATACATTCATGTATGGTAAACAATGACTAGTATCTATTGACTGATATTCTCATTTGCTCTTGGACATTCCTTTCATTTGCCTTTCCTTGAACATCACCAAGGAGGCATCTCTGAAGACTGGTGGGCCAGTGGGAATCAGAATCCCAAGAGATCTGTGACCTTCCAGGTTCTTGTTACATCTGCCTTTATCAGCTGGGTTTCACCACAGCAGAGGAAAAAGCAATCAAATGAACAGCCAGCTACTGCGTGGTGAGCTCTCACTGTGAGCTGAGTCCTGCTTCATTCATTTAAGCCTCACGACTATTCCAAAAGCAAAGGATTGTTATCATCTCCCTCAAAGATAGGGAAACTGAGACTCAGGAAGTAAATGAGCTTCTAAGAGGTCACAATTAGTAAGTGACAGGGCTGGAATTCAAACCCAAGGCTACATGCCTACAAGTGCGGTGTTCTTGACAGACATCCTAGCTGGGGAATAGAGCCTGACCCTTCCACCTGGAACTGTGAAGGGTTAAAAGGAAATATTCTTTTGATTTTAGAACGTCTCAGGCCCGAAGTTATTACTGTGTTCTATATGTGAGGGAGTTTTTAATTTTGTCTTTTAAGTTTTGGAGGTGTTTGCCCATGCAAAAAACAATACAGTTTGAATTTAAAAGTCAATTAATGCATTGAGACAAGAAACCCCAACTTACAGCTGGAGAGTAGGAAAGCTTGCCAGGCAAGGCATTTGTCTTGGAAGTAATTGCGTGTTTTACTTGGCTTTGGCCTTCTGGAAGGAGATCTTTGAAAAAGGCCTTTTTAATTTTACATCACTTTCAAACCAGTGGTATGGACTAGGTCTTTGTGTGAGCCGTGGTGGGGACATTTATCTCAATAGAGAGTTGAGGAGCCATAAATCGTCCCACTCAGCACCCTGGGTTGGGTTTTCTTTCTCGGACCTCCAGATGGGATTGCAGCCAGTGGGACCTGGAGAGGCTCTGACAGCACTATGAGCCAGGCCGAGGAGGCAGCACCAGCTCTTCCTACTGGGAAAGTGTCTGATTCTTCCTCTCTCTCAGATACCGCCTTTCTGCCCTGCAGCAGGCAAGTTCTGCGAAGGGAACATTTGCTAGATTCCCTGCTCTCCTGAGGCAGCATCATGTGGCAGATCTATGAAGCTGTGAAAGCCATTCTGGCTCCTTTTAAATTGTGCACACACTCTAGACCCTGGTCCCTAAAAGTTCAGGACCAGTTTTGTGCAAACTTGTACAGCTGTCAGAACTGGCTTCCCAATAGCTCATTTCTGGAGTCTGTCTCCTCTTCTGGAATATTTTCTTCCCTGCCTGCCTTCATGTGTCCAGTATCCTCGTACTTAGGATCCTCTTTGCTCTCTTACATTATACTTGTGCTTGCTCCCCTTATCACACTGTACTCTGCCAGAAAGTTCTTCATTTAAATGGAAATAGATCAGGTTCGAGACAAGTATGCCAAACACATTCTGTAATCTAGACGCTGTTTAACCCTTTGGCTTTGATTCATCCACCTCACACTCAGGACAGTCTGAATTGAACACTGAGTGAGTCATTCTGTCGACCCTTTTTTTTTTTTTTTTTAAATTTTATTATGTCGATATACATTGTAGCTGATTATTGCTCCCCATCACCAAAACCTCCCTCCCTTCTCCCTCCCCCCCTCCCCCCCAACAATGTCCTTTCTGTTTGCTTGTTGTATCAACTTCAAATAATTGTGGTTGTTATATCTTCTTCCCCCCCCCCCCGGTTTGTGTGTGTGTGTGTGTATGTGTGTGTGTGAATTTATATATTAATTTTTAGCTCCCTCCAATAAGTGAGAACATGTGGTATTTCTCTTTCTGTGCCTGACTTGTTTCACTTAATATAATTCTCTCAAGGTCCATCCATGTTGTTGCAAATGGCAGTATTTCATTCGTTTTTATAGCTGAGTAGTATTCCATTGTGTAGATGTACCACATTTTCCGTATCCACTCATCTGATGATGGGCATTTGGGCTGGTTCCAACTCTTGGCTATTGTAAAGAGTGCTGCGATGAACATTGGGGAACAGGTATACCTTCGACTTGATGATTTCCATTCCTCTGGGTATATTCCCAACAGTGGGATGGCTGGGTCGTATGGTAGATCTATTTGCAATTGTTTAAGGAACCTCCATACCATTTTCCATAGAGGCTGCACCATTTTGCAGTCCCACCAACAATGTATGAGAGTTCCTTTTTCTCCGCAGCCTCGCCAGCATTTATCGTTCAGAGTCTTTTGGATTTTAGCCATCCTAACTGGGGTTAGATGGTATCTCAATGTGGTTTTGATTTGCATTTCCCGGATGCTGAGTGATGTTGAGCATTTTTTCATATGTCTGTTGGCCATTTGGATATCTTCCTTAGAGAAATGCCTACTTAGCTCTTTTGCCCATTTTTTAATTGGGTTGCTTGTTTTCTTCTTGTAAAGTTGTTTGAGTTCCTTATATATTCTGGATATTAATCCTTTGTCAGATGTATATTTTGCAAATATTTTCTCCCACTCTGTTGGTTGTCTTTTAACTCTTTTAATTGTTTCTTTTGCTGTGCAGAAGCTTTTTAGTTTGATATAATCCCATTTGTTTATTTTTCCTTTGGTTGCCCGTGCTTTTGGGGTCGTATTCATGAAGTCTGTGCCCAGTCCTATTTCCTGAAGTGTTTCTCCTATGTTTTCTTTAAGAAGTTTTATTGTCTCAGGGTGTATATTTAAATCCTTAATCCATTTTGAGTTGATTTTAGTATACGGTGAGAGGTATGGATCTAGTTTCATTCTCCTGCATATCGATATCCAGTTATCCCAGCACCACTTGCTGAAGAGGCAGTCCCTTCCCCAGTGAATAGGCTTGGTGCCTTTGTCAAAGATCAGATGGCAGTAAGTGTGTGGGTTGATTTCTGGATTCTCTATTCTATTCCATTGGTCAGTGTGTCTGTTTTTATGCCAGTACCATACTGTTTTGGTTATTATAGCTTTGTAGTATAGCTTAAAGTCAGGTAGTGTTATGCCTCCAGCTTTATTTTTTTTGCTGAGCATTGCTTTGGCTATTCGTGGTCTTTTATTGTTCCATATAAATGTCTGAATAGATTTTTCCATTTCTGAGAAAAATGTCTTTGGAATTTTGATGGGGATTGCATTGAATTTGTATATCACTTTGGGTAGTATGGACATTTTCACTATGTTGATTCTTCCAATCCAAGAGCATGGAATATCTTTCCATCTTCTTGTATCCTTTCTAATTTCTCTCAGCAGTGGTTTGTAGTTCTCATTATAGAGATTTTTCACCTCCTTGGTTAACTCTATTCCTAAGTATTTTACTTTTTTGGTGGCTATTGTAAATGGGCAGGCTTTCTTGATTTCTCCTTCTGCATGTTCACTATTGGAGAAAAGAAATGCTACTGATTTTTGTGTGTTGATTTTGTATCCTGCTACTGTGCTGAAATCATTTATCAATTCCAACAGTTTTTTTGTAGAGGTTTTAGGCTGTTCGATATATAGGATCATGTCATCTGCAAACAGGGTCTGTCAACCCTTTTATCCCAGAGCCTTTTCACATGCTGTTCCCTCTGCCTAGAACTATTTTTCTATTATTCCTCCACTCTTGCTGGCTACACTACTTAGCTTGGAAGTTCCTTCCATAGGGAAAACTTGTTCTGACCCCCCAAACTAGGCTGGGTAACCATTGCACTCTGATCCTTCCACTCAACATTTCGCATTTTTTCCCCTCTTTCACTAAACTGTGAGCTCCTTGAGAGCAAGATTGTATCCCTTGTACCTAGCATAGTCACCCATTAAATATTTTTGAATGAGTTAAAAATGAATGATGTATAAGTGACCACTCTGTTTCTTATACAAATCTGCATTTCAACAGGATCAACTCTAAGATCAATAAAGGGCATTCAGTTTTCTCTAGTTTGCCTTTTCTCGTCTCTATGTGTCTTACTTCTTTGGAAAGGTGATGGCTTTTGAGATGAGGTTCTAGCAAAGGAGCTCTTCAGGACTCATAAGGACCAGAATGCTCTTAGCTTCACAAAAGTCAAGTTTGATAAAACTGACCAGACCAAGAAAATTAATGCAAAACATTATGGTGGAGAGTGATAATACAGTTAAGAAGGTTTGAAGGATGTGCAGAATACAAATAGACCTCTCTGGTGCATTTGCTACCATGTGGCTGGACATTGGACTCTGGACATCAGGATCCCTGAGACGGTGGCTACAGGAAAACTAAATTTCTCTTCTATTGTGAGTGTCAGAGACTTTGCTTCTTGATGGCATTTTCTGCCTTTCAGGTACCACAGGGGGATGATTGCTTGGAAGAAGCTGTGTGAATGGGAAGCCCTAATTGCAAAGGGGTTTGGAAGATAAAGCCTTTAGCTTTCTAGCTTAGTGCATAGAAAGGTGTCTTACACAGGGGTTGGAGGACTGACTGAGCCAGTTTGTAATGTCTGTTCTAATATGAGATGAAAAGTGCAATGGGAAATGGGAGGTTTCGTATAATTCCCTTTAAGGTAGCCCTAACATCATAGCCACAGAACAGTAATTATTTTTTTTTAATGTGATCCTACTTTAATTAGAGAGAAAACAAAAGACTGCACATGTTTTTATATGTCTGCATGTGCATTGACAAAAGTGCAGATGTTTAGGCACCAGCGCTAGGCTACATCATAAAGGCTGCCCTGGGTTTGAGATTGGAAGAAAAGTAATAACCAGACTTGGCTGGGTTCCTTTTACTTTATTCTATTCCAGATGACAAATGGTCCAAAGGACGTCACTGACATCCAGGAAATGTGATAATGTAAGAGGATGTGGCTTCTAGAGAACTCCTTAGTTTCCCAGCAGAGTAGGGGACTGAGTCAGGTCTGAGGATCCCAGAACTCCTCACTGACTTTATCCTTTAAAGATGGGGAGAAGATTGGCGTATTAGTTTATTTCCTGTTGCTTATAACAGAACACCTGAAAATGAGTAATTTATAAGAAAATGAAATTCTTACAGTTTTGGAGACTGGGGAGTCCAGGGTCCGGGTGTGCTTCTAGTGAGGGCCTTCATCTTGGTGGGAACTCTGCAGAGTCCCACAGTGACCAGGGTGTCACTTGGTGAGAATGGCAAGAGCAAGAAATTTGACATGCTCACTTGCTCTCACAGTGCCCCTTCTGTGACAGTCCACTAAACCATTAACCCTTTACTTCGTGAGTGGATTAATGCATTAATGAGGACCCAGTCCCCATGATTCGCTCACCTCTTAAAGACTCCACTTTTCAAATACCATGATAGGATTTTTCACCCTCTTGACACTACTACAATGGGGATCAAGCATCAGTGAGTTTTAGGGGGACATTCAATTCACAGCAATGGGGGACAGGCCAGCCCATGTCACTGGATCTAATGCTCCAGGTTCATAAATGTTGCTATGTCATGGCTACAAAACTAAAGGCTCTGCTCTTTATTTCTTGTTCTTTCTGTCCTCTTGAGCCTCCTTGAGTGTTCTGTACAGCAGGCCTGCTCATGACCTTTCACTGCAAACACGAAGTCCTAAAGTGGGTGGCATGTGAGGGGAGGAGGGAGAGACCATTATTATCTAGTTGGATATTACAGATGAACTTTTCAAACTACTTAGCATAAAACTCATATAACAATAAAACTTCCATATTTAGCTTTCCGTATGATATATTTTTAAGTAGCCAGTGATAGAATATTTCAACAAAATAAAAACCCAGTGGCCCATAAGAAATGTTCTAGGGCAAATGGGCAAAGCTCCGATATCAGAGTCACTACGTTTGGGTTGGGTGGGGGATGGAGGACAAAAATCAAGGTCACTGGGTGCATGAAATGTGACATTCTCCACTCATTGAAATGATGAGTATGACAAGAGCTGCCTGGGAAGGGAATAATGTTCACAGCGTGGCTCATTTTGACGACTCCTCTTTTAAGGCCACATGACATGGTGGCTAGGTGCAAGGGTGCTGGGGCTGGGCTACCAGGCTTCAAGTCCTGGCTCCATCATGCATTTGCTTTAAAATCTTGGAAAATTTACTTGCCCTCTTTGTGCTTCAGTTTGCTCATTTTTAAAGTAGAGTAATAATTATAGCACTTGCTTCAAAGAGTCATAATGAGGATTAGATGAGGTATTTGGTATAAAAGTGCTTAGCCTAAAACCTGTTACACAGTAAATGCTCCACGAAGGCTGGATGTAATTGCTATTATGTTAAGGCCCTTGGAATGGAAAGAGACTTTGTGGCTAGGGTCAGGGAAATGATACAGAGAGAGGTCTGGTCTTTGATATCCATGGCTCTTTAAAGAAATATGAGATATAGAAAGGGAGAAAAAAGACACCTAAAACTTATAAGACCAAATTGGAGAAACACACCAAAAAATCCACATTAATTTTGATGGCTGAAGAACATACTCCAGTGACCTGGTCTTCTGGAGGAACTCAATCATTCAACAATCATTTTTTCAAATGGATTTGTGGCATCTTAAAATAGAGGACATTTGTACTATAAGGCTAATAGAACTGAAATCTGACATTAAGACAAAGGAAAAGAAGAAAGGACATAAGTTGCAAACTGAAACAGCTATGATTGAATATCAGGGTTTTATCAGACAATGCCTAAAGACAAATGGAATGCCTTACCTATTTCAGTCGAGTTTTTATGGATTGCAGGTATAGTGGAGAAGGGGTGAAGATTGCTAGCAGATAAGACTGTGTTTTGCCCATGGCTAAAGGGAGCAGAAAAATTTACTAATGCATGGGGGGTAGAAGAGGTACAGGCCCTTTAGTAAATTGGGTGATGTTAGTGTGAAAGTGGTTTTAAATGTAATGACTTTAGCTAAATATTTTGTAAGACTGTCTGTTTAACAGCGGTGATGAAGGCTCCTATCCTGGTCTCTTGCCTTAAACATATAACTTCCCATCAATGTCCGTCTTGTTTGTGGTGAACTGGTCTATCTATTTATCTGTCTATCTATCTATCCATCTACCATCTCTGGGTTAAATAGAGAATACACAGAAGGACAGCATATATGCCCAAACCAGTATATACTTCCTTTCTAGGTCATTGGCAGCCACCCTTTCTGAAGTCAGGATATGAACTCTGCTTTGAATGAGTTGTTTTCCACTCAAATAAGCAACTCTTCCTGCCTTTCATGAGCTCCCTCCTATAATAGGCATGATTATCAAAAGTTTGATGACTGATGACATAAATACATTTGATTGATCACTGAACACTTACATGATTAATCCTCTTCCAAAGCTGTCCCTTCAGGCCCTATACAATTGCCCCACCTTGGCACTGCTTGTTGAAACACATCTGAAATTCATCTTTTGAAGTTAGCCTTTAAATAGTCTGTTAGTTGGATCTGCTGGTTTCTGGAGTGTCAGATGTCTTTCCTTTCATGGTATGTTTCAATCTGAGGGTTAGACAGAAATCATGAGGTGACAATTTAGGTAAAACCAAGAATTGCAATATGATATGAACATTTTTACTTGAAAGAAATTGTAAGATGGCAAATGACATGGTCAAGTTTTATGTTGTTCAAAATTGTTGTTAGAATGAATAAAGCTATTGGTGGACTGGAGTAAATCAGCCAAGAGCTGACATATTCTTGAGGGAATGTTCCTGGAATGAGCCCCATCTACGGAGGGTCTTCCTTCACCTGTGATCATTATTCATGAGATCATTTACTGAACTTTTCCATAGTGACACTTAAGGACTCATCAACCTGGGTCAAACTAGGCCGAGTCTTGTTACCGTATTGCTTATTTCTTAAGCACAGATTGCTGCATATGTAGATGTTCCTAGAATTAACCTGAGTCCTTGTCCTTGTTTCTGTTTTCTCTGTAGGAGCTCTGCCACATCAAGCCCAGATACCATTTAGGACTCTGTTGACCCTTGCTGATTTAGTTGAAATTTATTTAAACCCTACTTCTATAGCTGGTAGCTATCTAGAGCCTTCTCCATAATTTCTGTGACTTCTGTTTGTCTCCAAATGTCCTGCTTTTCTCTGTATTGTGAGTTCTTTTTTCTCTTCTGTATTATTCTATGTTGGATGGAAAACTCTGTGCATCATCATTTTCCATATGAAATACACTCACACCAAACATTTTATGTTTTTTTTTGATAGATTTTATACTAAACAAAGGATGTGTATGGAGTGTGTGTGTGCATCATGGGGAGCGGTTTGGACCATGTGGAATACTCTGTCTCTCTCTGCTTTTCCACACCATGCTGCTCCTCCGTCCCTTGTGACCCTTTCTACTCCATAGCCTTCTGGAGACATATATTAGGTAATATTAAACTAGAAGCAACAACCTCCAGATTTAAAATGACTCAGACATGATAGAAAGTGATTTTTTGCTGATTTAAAGTCCAAAATGGTGTTCCTGATCAGGAGATGCCCTCTCAATTGCTGATTATGTCTCAATGCCCGTTCAATTGCTGATTATGTCTCTCAAGCGTCTTCTATCTCTTGGCTCAGCCATTTTCAGCAGATGGCTTCCAAGGTCACCCTGCTTGTCTGCATGCTGCTTGTGGAAGGGGGAAGGACTCTGGAAATGTTGCATGACTCTTTGTTCATGTTCTATTGGCTAGAGTTGGAACCGGGAAGTATAGACTGGTCAGCTTCTCCAGAAACTGAGTATGGTAGACAGACCCTAAGATGGTCCCCAGTGGTCCTTGTCTTTGGGTATTTATGTCCTAGTGTATTGGTGGCCCTTGTGATTCACTTCTAATGAACAGAATATAGTAGAGGTAGTGGAAGTCACTGTGTTTTGAGGTTACTAAAGACTGTGACTTCTGTTTTGCTACAGATTCTCACTCTTGCTTGCTTTGATGAAACAGGCTGCCATATTGAAGAGGCCTAAGTGACAAAAAGCTGGAAGTGGCCTCTGGCCAGTAACCAGCAGGAATGGAGCCCAGGAAGAATGGAATCCTGCCGACAGCCGGTGAGTGAGCTTGGATGTGGCTCCTTCCCAGCTGCATCTTGAGATGACTGTGCCCAGATGGCACCTCCTCCATTCAGCTCTGTGAGAAACCCTGAAGCAGACGACCTGGCTAAGCTGAGCCTGGATTCCTGGCCGACAGATACTGTGTGATGATAAATGTGTTTTGGGGTAAATTGATATGCAGCAACAGATAACTAATACAGAGAGGAACCTGGATTGTGAAGAGCTTGCCAGTCCCTGCCCTGAAGGCTTTTCTCGTGGGAAACAGACCCTTTGGCTGCTGCACTGGCTCTGGCACCTCTAGACCACTGGTGGATGCAGACGCAGTTATGACTTGACCACCCAGCACATAACTTTCACATACCAATCGTATTAGTGTCCTATTGCTGCTGTCACACACTACCACAAACTTAGTGACTTAAAACAACATAAATTTATTCTCTTACAGTTCTGGAGGTCTGAAATCCAAAATGAGTCTCATGGGGCTAAGGTCAGGGTGTTGGCAGGGCTGTGTTCCTTCTAGAAGCTTTGAGGCAGAGTCCATTTTCTTGCCTTTTTCCAACTTGTAGAAGACACCAGCATTCCTTGGCTCATGACTCCTTTCTCCTTCTTCAGAGCCAACAACAGCACATCTTCAGATCTCTGACTCTTCTTCCGCCTTCATTTACTCATAGTGATGACATTGGGCCAACCTGAGTAATTCAGAATAATCTCCCTATCTCAAGATCTTTAACTTAATCACAACTGCAAGTTTCTTTTGCCATGTAAAGTAACATATTCCCAGGTTCTTGGGATCAGGAAGTGTGTGTGTGTGTGTGTGTGTGTGTGTGTGTGGCATTATTCTGTCTACTACTCCAAAAGTAGGATTTTCTATTCCTTTTTCATTTCCTCTTACTTAATAAGCTACAGCAGTGATAAGCCAAGAGTCATTGATTCTGGGATGGACCACATAATGTTGGGGAAATTTGGCTTTTTTGTCCTGGGTCTAGTGAATCTGTGCTCTTTGCCTTCTCCTCACACATTTGTTCTGACCTATTTGCAGATAAATGTGCCTCTCCTTTTGGGAAGCTCTATTCTTAGAGGTATTAAGAAGATAAAATCTTTAGCACTAGAAGCATGATAGAAAGTGGTGAGGGTTTGACAGATGCAGCAACTGAGGTTTCAAAAGACTAAACAACTTGTCCAAGCTGGGGAGGGGTCATTCTGGGCTTGAGTCAGTCTCATTGCCTCTGAAGCTCCTGCTCTTTTTCTTTTTCCAACCTGGGAGTTCAATTTTAAGGAAGGAAATAAGAACTGCTATTTAAGCAGTGACTTAGGAACTGATATTTAAGTAATCTGATATCAGACTATTAAAAAATAGTGAAGGCAGAAATAGGAAGACATTTATACTGACTAGCTAAAAATGGTAGAAACTTTTGAACAATAATCTTTCACTTATAAACCACACAAATATAACTGTGAAACTAAGAAGCAGGAAACAAACTAATCAGTATAAAAAGTATTTAAAATTTATAGAGGAAGACATAGTTAATATTTCTCTCTTATAACAGTATTTTTCAAATTTCAACTCCTGTTTTGATGACCATCAACATGTTACATTCCCCAACAATTCTGAAATACTTCCTCTATCTTCTTGAGAATCATGGCATCTTCCGTACACTTCCAACAATCAAGAAGATGCTGTCACATTTTATATTCTGTACTTTGTGTGTTTTATGGAGACACTCTTTTTATCCAACTGTAAAATTCCACTATAATTTTTGGAAAATTCTTTTTTCAAACTATTCAGTAGAAAATCCTTGCCCTTCCAAAGCTGGGGTGTGTGTTTCTGCACAATTCAACCATGGCACAGTGTGAAGGTTCTGTGCTTGGCTCAAGTGTACGTATTTTGAGGGTTGAGATCGTTTGCTTTCAGGAAAATGTGATTTACTGCTTCTGTAGCAAAAACAAAATTAATAAGTGATATAGCACGCATACCCGTCTTGGCCGTGTACTGCTTAGCAGTGTTTTAGTGAGTTACATTTGAATGAATGAGAAACATATGGCTGAAATGTCTCTCGTGGCTACTCCTGGACTCAGAGATGGAGGGGGAACATGCTTAACCAAATGCACCATATTCTTCTGAACACTGTGTTGAGAACATATTTGGACCTATTTCCTAGAGCCAGTGGGAGACTGGTCTTTCTCCTCTGTCCCTAAAAGTGCATGTTGGCAAGGGTGGTGGAAGCTCCCCTGTGTCCATGTTTTTGGCCGGGGGGTGGGGATGATGAGACTAGAACTGGAGAGCAGTGGGACTCTCAAGGCATGATAGTAGTGAGAGTTGAGTTAGAATCAGGTTTTATTTCTTCCTTTGATATGAAATTCCACTCAAGCAGCCCTTCTGGGAAAGTAGATTTCCAATAAACCTGTGAGACAGAGGGACCTTGTCAGAATCAAGAGACAGTAAGGGAGAATCTGTGAATGTGTGTTAGCAGGTGGGATGGTTGACAAGTTGGTTCCACCAAAGATTGGGAATGTGGGTGCCGAGCCTGTGAGACCCAGTCTTACGGTTTTAATGATAAAGGATGGCCCCAAGGCTCTCTTGTCTTAAACTGAGGTAGGCAGTAAGGCTACTGTTCATGCAGTTCTCTCTCCTTGACACCTGCCAACCAGCTATTCAGGGCAGGTGCTGTTACTTGGCTCTAGTAGTTGAATAAATTGCAGCTCAGAGGAGAAAAAAGATCCATCCAGGGTTGCCTAGCTAGGCAGTTGCAGAGCTAGGTCTGAGAAAAATTTCTTCTGAGCACCCGTTCCCAAAGGGTCACACAGGTGGCCCAGCTTAGCACTGGAGATGCTCTGAGTAAACCGGCAGGAAGCATGCCTGTGTTCACCTGTGTCCTCCCCTGAGCTCAGGCCGCAGGGATTCTTCTCCTTAGACAGTCATGCTGTTCTGCTTCCTCTCCCCTCTCTTTCTTGCTTGGTGAGTCATCTAATAACAGTCTCAGGGAACAGGTTACTGTTTACAACCTGCTTTATTCCAGCAGGGCTGATTTCAGGGTGAAACTTTCACACAAGCAGGTGAACCACGGGTACCTGGTGTAGAACTAGATTCCTTCTGAAATGTCAGTAGCATTTGTCTGATGTTTCTGCTCATTTACTACCTGTTTTTTCTCCAACTGGCCACATTCACATTTATATTTCCAGAAAGTTCCTTTTTGTGGGGGGTGAAGATGTGACATTTCAGTTTCAAGTTAAAACAACCCTGTGGAACCTCTGGTGACTTGTGTCTCTGACTGAGCTTTGGGCCAGAGCCTGCAGAATCCTTACTTTGATTTAATGCACCCCAGTTGGGCCTAGACCCCCTGGTCTCTTTTTGTTTCTGTGACATTTATTCTACTCACTTGTTTGTTTCCTGTGACTCTTACTTTTGCTTTAGTTCTGGCTTCTCTGGGACCTGTTAATGGACCTCTGTCCTGTCTTTTCTCAGGTTCTGTCACACAGCCTGGACCTCACTTAGTTCTCGTAAGCTCTGCAATGAGGTGTGCTTGGGTTTCTCAGTTTCTTCATCTATAAATGGGCATAGCATACAGTATTGTTGTGGGGAATAAAATGAGCCAACATTGAAAGTATCTGCCACTTAGTAATCATTTAAATAATAAATAAATTTTTCCTCCTTTTCCACTAAAGAAAATTGAAGTTAAGATGTTGAGTGACTGACATAGGATACAATAGAGCAGGGATCCTCAACCAGGGGCAATTTTGTTTCCCAGGAGATGTTTAGCAATGTCAGGAGACATTTTTGGTTGTCACAACTGGAGGGAGGGTGCTATTGGCATCTAGTGGGTAGAGAACAGCGATGCTGCAGAACATTCCACGATACACAAGACAGCCCCCAACCACAAAATGTCAGTACTGCTGAGGCTGAGAATCCCTACATAGATGATAAGCCATGTACTTTGAGCTCAAAGATGTGTATATATATATATATATATATATATCTCAATAATAAAATCAACATCAGTATCAATGTTGATGCCAAAATTTTGTTAAGCACTTATTATGTGTGAGCAATTATATTAATGGTTGAATCATCATAATAGAACTTTTAAATTGTTACTTTTATTGTCCTTATTTTACATAGGATGAAAACAAGGTTCAGTGAGAGATTAGGTGACCACCCCAAGTCACATACATTAGAATATGTCCTCAGTCTAAGCAAGGCCCTTAACTATGGCTCTCGTCCACCTCTCATTCTGTTATATTGTCTCTCAATTCTTGATGTGAGTGGAAAGAAGTCCGGGACAAAGTGATCAGCAGGAGGCTGTCGAGGACTTCCAAGGAGCCTGTTAGAAGTTCCAGCTGCTGTGTGATTTGAAGAAGCAGGGTAAAATCAAACCCTCCCTTACTCAGACTGGTCAATTCTGGCCTCTTATGTTGATTTCCCCTCTCTCAAGGGCTGTTAGGGACTCTTCCGTGTGTGTGGAGGGGGTGGGGTGGGGAATGAGTTGGAGATCCCCGGGTTGCTGCATTAAATCCAGCTAGAGGGTATGTGTTCTGACAGCTACTGCCAAGGGCAAGGGTCGGGGGAGGGAAAAGCGAGTGGAGGAAGGGTAAATACAACTTGAGACAGGAAAAAGCCTGCTGTCAAAAGATTCTCTCCTTTTTCTGATGAGGGAGACAGTTCTTTGAGTCTCCCCCATAGAAATGAATATAGTTGTGGCAAGCACACCAGACTGTGGGCATTTTGGGCTCATTAACTAAAAAAAGATGGCGATGGGGTGCATAGATAGTTCCTGAAGTCTTTGTATGCTTTTCTTTCCAGAAGTTGTTGACTCTCTAACGAGCCATTTAGGAGGAGGAAAATCGCTTTGAATGTATTTTTGCATGGGAGGACTTCCTGTGGCAACAGGATCAGCAACCTCTGTTCATTGTGCAAAGCCTCTGGCCATCTGGACCACCCAGGGGCAAGTGTTTTGCTATGGAGGGCAGGATGAAGGAGAGGGGATCGACACCTCGGCCCCAAGGTAATTACCAGATGGCAAAATGCTTGTTTTCACTGGATGATTCAGAGCAACTGAGTCACCCCAGGAAAGCCAGTCTGATTTCATCTTCAGCACGGAGCTTTTCCCCTTCCAAGATGTGTTCTCTTTGCCTTTGACAGGCAGCAGCCAAGCCTGCCTCAGAAGGGCTGAAAGACAATTGTCTGATTCTGAGATGCTGACAGTGTGGGCCAGCATCTGTCCTCTCCTCTGGAGTGGCCAGGGGATTCTGAGGTCCAGTGTTCCTGCACTCAGAGCAGGCAGACCTTGGAGTGGTGCAAGAGGTGGAATAAGGTGGGTCACGGTGGAGCAGCTGTGTGACTGTGGGCAAGTTGCCTAACTTGTCAGAACTTTACAAAATGGAGGTGATAATTCCTACCTTACTGGGTTAAATAAAATTTCATACATGAAGTGCCTGCCCCGTGGTGGACTCTTGGTGGACATTAACTCTTCCATTTTGATGCTCCATTGGCCTTGCTAACAACCAGCCAACACTTTGCTGATGTGAAACTGCAAACACGAAGGGGATATTCCTAAAAATCAATGAATCCATTTATTATTATACCAGAATAGGCGTGTGTGCACATGTGTGTTCAATGACCTCCCTTTTCTGTACTGCAGTGACCTCCAGCTCCCAGCTCCTCTTCTGCCTCGTAGTCCACTGTCCTCTTGCTCACACCACGGCCCTGCTAGCAGAAATTTGATGAAATGGGGACGTGTATATGACAATGCCTTGCTAATAGGAGCTTCTCAGTAAGCATAAGTTCTTTTTAATTTTTAATATTCTTTCCTTAAAAGTTTTGTTTTGCTTAGCCACAGAAACCCTGCCATTCCTGCTTCTTTATATAAAAACATATGAAAATAGGGCATGGGTGGACCTAGACAAAGGGTGATTTTATTGCAAAGAGGACTGGACACACTGTTTCATTCTGTTTTCCTGCCCCCTTGCTCACGTTAATTCTGGCATCTGAGTGCTCAGACCAGCAGAGGGCACCAAAGCACAAGAGACGGGAGTGAGTCATGCCCAGCACTTTCCCGTTCAGTTCTGTCCATGGAATCCAGGTGGCCCCTGAAGCCAGCTGCCACGGGCATTTGCTTCGGTCACTAATTCCCTTTTTTCTGATACTTCACCTGGTGGGTACATCATTTAGGGGGAAGAGTGGCAGACAAAGACAGAGAGAGCTTTGAATCCTTATTGCCCTTGTTTCCTAATCTAAACAGATGACAATAATAGCTACCATTTACGGAGTGCTTATGCATTTGTTTGTTTCTGTTGCTCATAACAGAATACCTGAAACTGGGTAATTTATAAAGAAATTAAATTTATTTCTTACAGTTTGGAGGTTGGGAAGTCCAAGGTCCAGGGAACATATCTGGTGAGGGACTACTTCCGGGTGGGAAAACTCTGTGTGTTGACCAGGGTGTCACATGAATGACACTTCTCACTTGCTCTTCTTATAAAGCCATCAGAAACACACCCATTTCTCCATGAGCAGATCAATCCATTCAGGAGGACACAGTCCTCACAATCTAATCACCTCTTTAAGGCTCTACCTTTCAAATACCTTAACTGGATTTCCCATCCTCTTAGCACTGTTACAATGGGGATCACGTTTCTAACACATGAACCTCTGGGGGACACATTTGACCCATAGCAGCCCATATGCTTGCCACTGTTTTAAGTTCTTTATGCATATAAAGGTAATTCAGAAAGCTCATGGCAAGATTTGTATTATCTTTTAATTCTATTTTCCGTGAACTTTTTGAAGTACCCTCATATAAACTCATTTAATGGCTGTGGAGATCTATGAAGGAGTAACTATTGTTATCCCAACTCGATAGATAAAGGAACTGAGACACATAGATACATGAAATTGGAATAATAATAAGGTGTTGTGAGGATTAAAGACAAAGAATATAATTATTTTCGGAAATACGTATTTGATAAATAGGAGCTGTCACTGCATGTATCAATTATAGCTGTTTGATAATTAGGAGCCGTTACTGCATAACTTGATTTTCGAGTTTGTTGCATTTAATTGGAACAGCCAACTTCCTGACCCTTACGTGCACTTTGTAGAGACACAGGACATATTGCTCCGAGTGTTTAAAGAGGACACTACAGACCCCACTCTTGCATTAAGCAGAGGGATAATTTTTTTCCGTTTTTCACTTTTAGTGTCCCTTTTCTGCTTTTTCTGTTTCTCTCCAAAGGCAGAAGTCTGGAGTCCACTGGAATGACAGGCCTTGGGGGTGGGTGGGAGAGGGATGTTGACACCTCCTTCTCTTTCCCAGTGTCCCATGTGTTTACTGTACTCAATGGGCATTGTCCTCTGGCTGGGGTGTGAGTCTCAGGCAGGACCCGGGAGCAGAGCCCGGTTACTGGGCTTTCCAGTGGATCATGCCTGTGCCTCTGAACTCCTCAAAACCGTCCTCACTTATTCATTTAAATAACATTTACTAAAGCATACCCACTGTCATGCTGGATATGTTGGTAGCTGTGAATTCAATTGTTGAAAGAAATTTTGTCCAGCCTCAAAGAACTTAGAGTTTCACAGGGGAAAGAAAGACATATTGATTAAGAAAGGAGGGTACAGTGACGCTGGTCAAGGTCTCCTGTAGGATGCTGGTCTGGCGCAGAGGTAGGAGTGGAGTCTGGGAGAAGCCAGAGAGAGCTTCCTGGAAAAGGAGGTAATGCCTGAGCTGAGCTTCAAAGAGTGAGTGGGAGTGAACTGACTCCAGCCCATCATGATTGAAAATGGCTGGAGAAATAAGGTTCGACGTATTGCCTGGTGTCCATCAAACCCTTGACTTGTATTTTAAAACTATGAGCTACCAACACTATTAAAGAAAGAAATTAAGCTCCCGTAATTTTGCTTCTCTAATTTGCACTTATACTATTATTATTTTTTGTGTACTATCATTGATTGTCATGAAAATTCATGCACATTTCTACATAATTGCAAACCCCAGGCTTAATGCATTTTACACTTTTTGAATGTAATCTTTTGACATGTTAAACATAGCATGGTGAGTGAGGTTGCAGGTTCTGAATCAATCTGTTTTAGCAGAGTCTTGATTCTGCCCCTTAGAAACGCTTTGAACTTATCTAACTTCTCTGTGCCTCAGTTTCCTCACTTGTAATATAGAGCTAATAATAGTAACTACCTGATAGAGTTGTTGAAAAATGAAGTAACTTAATACATTAGCACAGTGATTTTCAAGGGGATGGTGATTTTGCCTCCCAGAGGACATTTTTGGCAGTCATAAGTTGGGGGAGGGTTCTACTGGCATCTAGTGGGTAGGGATCAGGGATGCTGTTAAACATCCTAGAATGTACAGGACTGTCCCCAACTCCCCAACAATTATCTGGCCCCAAAGTATCCAGGCTGAGAAATACTGTTGTAGATTGTAAGAACAGTGTTCAGCATAGAGGAAGCACCTACTTAGATTTAGCTATTGTGATTTCCTAAACCTTCTAATGTCCATAATGTGACATTTAAGGGTAAACGTGATTACAGTCAATCCTTCTACATTTCTCTCCTGTTTCTCCCTTACACAAACCACAAACCGTAGCCAGACGAGTCTACTCACTGTCCCCTGATTGTGTTGTACCTGAGTCTGTGTCTCAGTCCGTCCACTAGGACCTCCTCTCTTCTCAGCCACAGCAGTTTCTGTATCTCCTTCCAGCTCCATCTTCTCTGTGAAGCCACACAGGGGTTATTTGTGCCCGAGAACTCATATGGCCTTTTCTACAAACCACTGTGATGACAGCTACATACATTTCTTCCTGTGTGCAGAGTTTGTTCCTTTTGTGAAGTCCTGGGCAACACCAGAAGGAGCTTACTCTGGGCCAGGCACACACATTTAACAAGATTCAGTCCTATCTGCAAGGAGTGTGCACTGGGCTTACTTGATCTAGTATGTGGTAGAAGCCCATTAAATGCCTGCTGGAGGGCATGAGGTATAATGAAGTGAATTTTGAAGTCTGGTACACTGGGAGGGGTTAAATCTAGACTCTGATCTTATTAACTTTGTGACACAGTTCAAATGACTGATCATTAGATTCTCACTTTTATAATGGATGTGATAAGAGGTATTTATTTAGTGCTATGGGTCGAATGTGTCCCCCAAAAGTTCATACATTGGAAACTTGATCCTCATTGTAACAATGTTAAGAGAGTGGGAAATTCAAGGGCTGGCCCGTGGCTCACTTGGGAGAGTATGCGGCTGATAACACCAAGGCCATGGGTTCGGATCTCTACATAGGGATGGCTGGTTTGCTCACTTGGGAGAGCGTGGTGCTGAAAATACCAAATCAAGGGTTAAGATCCCCTTACCGGTCATCTTTTAAAAAAAAAAAAAAAAAAAAAGAGAGAGTGGGAAATCCAATTATGATATTTGAAAGGTGGGGACTTTAAGAGGTGATTGGATCTTTAAGAGGTGATTGGATCCTGAGGACTGTGCCCTTGTGAATGAATTGATCCATTCATGGAGTAATGACTTATCATGGATGTGGACTGGTGGCTTTATAAGGAGAGCACATGAGAAAGCTCTTGCCATTCTCACCATGTGACACCCTGGTCACCATAGGACCCTGTAGAGAGTTCCCACCAAGAAGAAAGCCCTCACCAGTTGTGCCTCCAGGACTGTGGACTTCTAAGTCTCCAGAACTGTAAGAAATAAATTGCATTTCTTTATATATTACCCAGTTTCAAGTATTCTGTTATAAGTGACAGAAAACAGACTAATAAATACACTTAGTCACTGTTTAAAGTGTTAGTTCTTTTCCACCCTTGTTTACTGGTTTGTTTTACAACTGCTCAACTGTGTTCTGGTCTGTCAGGATTCCCTCATCTACCCCCCACCATGTCCACACTGGTCCCTCTCCAGGGTCCAGCCTCATCCTAGTAAACACTCATGCCCTTGACTCAGGCTGCTGTTCAGAAATTCTGTTTAGGTTGCACACCCATGGTGTTGAGCCAGTGCTATGGCTCTTAAGTAGAATTCCAGGAATAGTGAAGCCCTCGGTGGATCTATACTTGGCTGAGTCTATGTGTTTCCTATCCCTTCTCTTCCATGTAACCAAAGTACATTCTGGTTCTGCTGAGGAGATTCCTTCTGGGTTGTTTCCACACAGCTGGAGGTAGAAAGAACAGCCCCAAGTGGAGAGATTCTTAATGCATAGCACAGATGACACATGTTTTGACTTACACATATCGTCTGCTTTGCTGAGTCAAAAACCATGTCAATGTTTTTGGTTACACTGCTCACTAGACTTTGCATTTGCAAGGCATGGAATTCAGTGAAAGAGGACCAAAAGGCACAGTGTGACTACAGGCCAGAGGTGTCGATGCTTTTTGTTTCTGATTGTGGCATGGATGTGTATTGGGTGGCTCCAGGTGAGTCACTCACCTTGTTTGGGCTTTTAGAGACAGCTTAGTATAGAGGTTGAAATTATGCTAATTTGTACCTGTTGTGTGACTTTGGGCAAGTTACTTAACCTCTCTTAGCCTCAGTCTCCTCCTCTGTGGAATGGAGATAGCCACAACATAAACAATAACCACAAAATTGTTGTGGGGATTAACACAGTGGCAACCTGCTACACAGTGCACTCTTACGGGTTTGCCTCATGTTTGCACTCCTTCACGGCGCTCCCTGGGATCACGTCCCAAGTGGACTGTGCATCCAAATCCTTGTCTCAGGCTCTGCTTTTGGGGAATCCATAGCCCAGGGATGCCTATGACACAGGCCTGCCCTTGGTATTAAAATGTGAAGGCACCTTGAAAATGATAACATACACTCCACATGTGAATATTAATTTCATTTCTATAGACTTAATCTGCTGCTGTTATTATTTGGTCAGTAGCACTTAGAAATTTCTACATGCCCTGCAACTGGCCGGCTATAGCGGGTGATGTAGTTGTAGCATGGGTCCCTCTCTGAGACTTAAACTGGATATCCATAGACATTGCAAATGTGCAGGTTTTGACTGAGCCCCAAGTAGTTGGGATGTATGATTATTTTGATTTTTTGATCAAAAATTCTCCTATTGTCATATCTATAAATTTTGTTTTGGTATATGTGTCTTGGGGGAGGGGGGATAGCATAATAGTCAACCACAAGTTATTTCCAGAGTCCAAGAAAGATGAGAGCAGGAACAGGTTTACCCATGTGGAAGATGGCCACAAATTCTTCTCCTCTCGAGAGGTGGGTCTAGTTCCCCTCCCTTTGGATTTGTGCTGGCCTTACTGACTTTCTGCCAATAGAATGTGCAGCAGTGGTGCTATGT
The DNA here is from genome assembly GCF_027409185.1 of Cynocephalus volans. NCBI lineage: Eukaryota > Metazoa > Chordata > Mammalia > Dermoptera > Cynocephalidae > Cynocephalus > Cynocephalus volans. The sequence goes on along the minus strand of NC_084474.1, from coordinate 76,570,989 downwards.
GACTTTATGAGTAGGCTAGGTTAGAAGGAGGCATGCAGGGGCTGGCCCCGTGGTGCACTCGGGAGAGTGTGGAGCTTGGGTACGCAGTGGCGCTCCACTGCGGGTTCGGATCCTATATAGGGAAGGCCAGTGCGCTCACTGGCTGAGTGTGGTGTGGGTGACACCAAGCCAAGGGTTGCAATCCCCTTACCAGTCACAAAAAAAAGACAAAAAAAAAAAAAAAAAAAAAAAAGGAGGCATGCAGCTTCCAAATGGGTCAAGCAGAACCTTTGCTCTTGGGTACTGCCTCTTGGGACCCACCTCTCAAAGCCTCGCTTCCATGCCACATGGGGACGCTCAGGTTGACAGTCCAGCGTGAGCTCTCAACCTCCTGCCAGCATCAGCTGCCAGCCACATGAGTGACATATTTTGGATGTCAGCCCTATTGGGCCTTCAATTGACTTCAGCCCCAGTCAAAATCCTACTGCAGTGTCCTACTGCAGTGTAGGTGAGACCCCCAGCCAGAACCCCTAGCTGAGTTCTTTCTGAATGGTGGACTCACAAAATCATGAACATGATAATATGTTTGCTTTGAGCCTCTGGTTTTGGGATAATTTATTCTGCAATGGTAGCTAACTATAAGAAGGAGGAAGGGATATACATAGAGTGGAGTCAAAGTCACATCATAGAAACATATAATTTATGTAAATTAAAGTACACATTGTTGTTAGAGTGTGTGTGTGTGTGTGTGTGTGTATGTGTATGTGTGTGTGTGTGTGAGAGAGAGAGAGAGAGAGAGCACACATGTAACTGAACAACTTAAACAAGGTGGACAACTCACTCATTCTGTCAGTAAGTGTACGCCATGGGTGATATGAATCTTCTTTTTGGTGAGTTGCTTTCAGTTACTGCATGTCTTCCACCTTGCCGCATTGAACATAATTATGGTATTTAAAATGATGTATTTTTGTATCTAGTGCCCCTGGAAAGCAAGCTGGCTCATTGTGTGGTGCCTGAACAAGGAAATAGTAATCTGCTCTCCAATGAGAAGAAAGAAGTGGTATAGGGCTTCTTGGGAGATGATATGCTAATCTCTAGCATGATGTTTGCCAAACGGAATTCCAATATGAAATTTCACCTTATGTCCTAAGTTCAGAATGGAGCCTTTGAATAAGATGTGATTCAAATGGATTTTATTTCTTTGTATTCACCACAGTACCTAAATAGTACTTTCGCAGAGCAGGTATTTGATAGATATGGGTTGGAAAAATTGGTTGGATTCTTGGAAGAGCCCTTTAAGCATATCTGTAGTGACAGTATTGGTTCATTGTCAACAATACCACCATTGTTAATTGCAACAGGGAAATTGAAGGTTTCTCCAGTCTAATGACTTTCACTGGAGCTGGGATTTTTCTATACTAGAAAAAACACTGACCACTACCAGGCATACCTACCAAAGATGGGGCAGTAGTATGAAGGGGTAAATTTGTTTAGAAACCAACCAAAATATTTACTAGAATCTCCTAAGTAAGGATACAGGATATAGGATGCAGGCATCGTCTTGACTCTCATGGAGTTAACGGTTTAGTTAGGAAGGCAGGCAGTGAACAAGTGTTTACAAATGTGATGAGTCTCATCCAAAATGGTGCTATGGGAGCATAGAGCAAGAAATTTAACTTTATCTAGGAGGTAAGGAAACATTTCTCTAATGAAATGACTCTAAAGAACAAGAAGAAATTTGCTAGGTGATGGGAGGTAGGGAACTGTGTTTTAGGCAGGGAACAGCATGTGCACAGACTACTGCAAGGGGTGGCAAACCTTTTCGGCAAAGGGTCAGATAGTATTTTAGGCTTCGTGGGCCATATGAGTATGATCTCTGTTGTTTACTATTGTACTGTGAAAATAGCCATAGAGAATTCGTGAACAAACAGGCATGACTGTGTTCCAATTAAATTTCATTTACAAAAACAGGTGGTGGGCCAGCTTTGGCCCTTGGGAACCCTATGAAGCAAGTAATGTCATTTCCATTTTATAGATGAAGAAATGGAGGCCTAATAGCACAGAACTGTTAAGGAGCAGACCTGAAATTCAAGTCCAGTTCAGTACAATTCCAGAACTTGTGCTCTTTCCTTGCACTCTGTACCTCCTTTCTAAAATATTTCTTCAAAGTTTCCATGAGAGCAGTGGAGCCATGTAACTGTCGATCACAAAAGTGCCTGTTGCATTGTGCTATTCTGCTGACAATAATGGCTTGATAGGAATGGCTAAATGGTGGGTGTTAAGTACTTTTCAGGCTCTGTACAGATGTGTATTTATCTTGCAATATGTACTATTTTCATTCATTGGTAATGAGTAGCTGTAGTTCTTTTGTGGTTTGCTGTGCTATCAAGAAATCACTCAATCCATCCATTATCTCAAGAGTTCTGAGAATCAAGTGTCTCCTCTGGCACAGTGCTTCATCTGTTGTTAATACTATTATGAAAACACTTTCTGAAGTCTTGGTGTTCACAGGCATCTTGTTCCTTTGGTGGGTGTCTGGGAAAGATCAGAATGTGCACTGCCGGCACTGTTGGAGTCCTTTGTTCCACATTAATAGTCTGCTTTGATGCCATTCTCTAAGGAGTTTTGGGCATATTATTTCATATGACCAAGGTTACTTGGTTTATATCATTTTAAAAATGATTTTTATTTGTGTTTAGACAGTTCTTCTGAGAAATACCCAGCCCTTTGGACATTAAGTTATAAATATTTCAACGTGTGTCTCTGGGGTTGAGCGAATGGGGATTGTGCAGACAGTAGTCACTGATGCTGTGCTAGGGCTTTCAGCTTTAACTGTGTGGTGGACCAAGTAACCACTAATCACTTCAGCCCCAAACCCTGGGGCCAGGATGGTGGTGCAGTCAGACCTTGAGCATCTATCAACTCTTTGTAGTTTTGGGGTGATCTCTGAATCTCTAATTCTCTGTCTTTCGGAATTTATTCATTCGATGAATATTTATTGAGTCTGTGAGCATCTGGCATTGTGCAAGGTACTGGGAAAGAAGAGACAGCTCTTTGTCCTTATGGAGCTTACAGTATAGTAGGGGGGACAGATATCAGATAATTACATTGATGAATAAATATTTGTAAACTGAGATGAGTTCTCTGAAATAAAGTAACACAGTACTGGAAATCAGGCTGTTTCGGACTAGGTGGTCAGGGAAGGTTTCCCGAGGAGATGCTTAGGCTAGGATCGAATAGATGAATAAAAGGTAAAATGTAGGTGAAGGAGGGAAGCTAAGATATTTCAGAAAAAGGGAAGAGCGTGAGCAAAGACCACATGCAACAAACTGAAAGAAGGCCAGTGGGCTGTAAGCACGTCTTCCTTCCCCCACAGTGGGTTACCTTCTCTGTCCTCTTCCTCCTGCTATTGGGTGCTTGGTGAGAATCCTATAAAAAGTCAGGTGAAAATTTGCTGGCCCAGTTCATTCACTCAGTACATGCTCACATTCCCAGACTGAACAACAATCTCGATGAGGAGAATTTATGAAACAGTTTAGTACCTGGTAGGGTCTTGGGGCCCAGAGCCTCAGCCGACAGAGAATTTCCTAGAGCGTGGGCTGGGCCTAGGATGGGCTGCAGGGTGTGGTGCCCTCAGGCAATTTCCAGGTGGCCTCTGCCTGTTCAAGACAATCTTCAGTTTGAAGGGATGAGGAAGAAATTGAGGAACACTGACAAGAACACAGTTTTAAGACAAAGGGCGGGAGACTGGGACTGACAAAATTCCAAAAGCCAAAGAGGACGCATGTGTGTTTCAGAGGGTGCTTTTGGCCCCTGGCAGGGATTGGGGGAAGTGGGGAGATGTTAAAGTCAAGTATAAAGGCTGAACTTGAATTATAACCAGATTCTTTTTGGAAGAAAACATAGCGTCAGCAATCAATCTCTTTTAAATTCTTTTTGGCTCTAGTCATCAAAGCTTATCAATAAGCTATGTCTAGTAAGTATTCTATCTCCACAATTTAGCTTGTCAGGGCCCCACTCACAGTCCCCTTCCTGGGGAAACTGATTATCTTGTATGATTCTCTGATGTTTGACCTGAGAGCCCCTCCCTTCTCACTTACCTCTCCAACGTGTCAATGATATTTTACTTGGATTCCCTATTATCTCTTCTTTCCCATCTGAGCTTTGAACACAGGCTGAGTTCTGCTTCCTGCCTCTTTCTCATATGGGGACTTTTTTCAACCCAATTATCTAAAGAAGACACATGAAAGCATCTTGTTCAGTATGTGGAACATCGTGAGTGCTCAGCAATTATCAGTTTGCTTTACTCCTGGAGTGGGGTGGACCCTGCTCTGATTCCCTGTTTCACCTGTGGCCCTCTCTCCCGCCTTTTTCTCCCCCTCATCACCGTCATTGTCCCCATGCTGCTCATCATTGAAAAGCTTTCTTACTGAGCATCTGCTCTCCACTGGATTCTCTGGTAGGCTAATGTCCCACTTCATAAAGGTGACATTAACAATAAAGCATAGACACTGTACAGAGGGAAAGAACCTTAGAAATCATGTCGCTCACCCTCTTTATGTAGTAATATGGAAACTGAGGCCTGGAGAAGATAAAAGACTTGGCCAAGGTCACACGGTTTCCAGCAGAGCCCAGCTGGAAATTTCCACCTCTGTGTGCTTCCATTTCTTATGTGACTTTGTCCTGTGCATTAATTTTGTTGATTGTTTTTGACTTCAGTGGGTCAAGATGGGTTTTCTCTCCCTACTGCTATCCCAATTCCACATATAAGCTGATTTCATTTCATTTCTTCCCTTTTCCATTTTTTCCCTTTCCTTCCTTCCTCCTTCTTTCTTGTCCTTTTTTTTTTTTTGTACCAGCTTTTATTGACTGCGAATCTATAAAACCCTATGCTTGTTATTGTGGGGATGGACAGAGAAAGACAAATTACAATCCCTGCCCTCAAGGAGCTTGAGGAGCACCAGGGAAACATGGCCAAAGAGCAACAGGAATAAAAATAACAAAAAGGGTAGTAGCTGCTAATATTTATTGAATGCTTTGTGGGCCATTACTGTGCTAAAGCCTTTAGATGTGTGAACTCATTTACCCTTGACCACAATCCCGTGAGGTAGAAAGTATTATTCCCCCATTTTACAAGCAAGGAATTTGAGACAAAAAGAGGAAAAGAATCTTTCTTAAGGTCAAGGTCACACAGAAGGGCAGTGGGGGTGAAAACACATGTACATGAGAGGATGAGGCAAGGAAGGGTAGAGTCTGTATCTGTGTTACATCCCGAGGCCACCCTGGCATGTTGGCAAGGGGACTCTCTAGTCTCCAAGCAGTTGCAACCTTGGATTTAAAAAAAAGGAAAGGAAAACGAAGTTCCAGAGAGATTGCAGGGCTTGAGAAGAGCCTTGCTTTCTACCAGCCTTGTGGGAAGACCTTAAAGTGAGTCTTTGCAGGGCAGGATGTCAAGACTGTGGCTATGTATAACTTCTGCTGATTGAGTTGGGTGGATTTGAGAAGGGTTAATCAGCCTAAGGACTTTGCCCCTGGGGTTGGTGGCAGGTCCACATGAGGTGTAGAGAGGCTTTCCCAAGGCAGGGGCCACCATTCCTGTGACTCAGTTTACTTCTCAGGACATAGAGTCCCTCCTGGAGCCTTGATCTCCTCTGGTGGGTCCTGTAGCCATCATGCTAAAATGACCAATTGCCACTTTCCAGGATTTCTTTCAGCTTCTCATGGCCCTCTCCCTGGCCGTGCCCTGTGTGGCTGAGCCATCTGATACCATCTGACCGCCTCCTCTGCGGTCTTCCTCTAGTCCTGTCCAGCCAGGCCATTCTGAGAAGCTTACTTTGAAGTGGAAGATGTACAGCATCTTTTTCCAATAGAGTAAGGCTGTCTATACATGAGCCAAAAAATGTACATCTTGGGGCTTTATAGGATTAAATATGTTTTGGCAAATACTATAAATACAATGGGAGGTTGGAATAAAGGCAGCTGAACAGGCTTTTTAGGTTTCCATCATGTTCCCTTCCTGCAGGATGAGTGATCATTTCAAGATGCATCCTTTTGTTCAGCTCAGCTTTAAGGAAACAAAGATCACTGTTATTCACAAACAACCAGAATGAGAAACAACCATTATAATCAAACCATGCAAATGCATATGGGGACAAGCCTGTTCCCTCTTCCTTCCTTTTCTTTGCCCTACATGCTTGGAGGCCATAATGAGGGCTGTTTCTGGTCTTCATTCATTATATACAAATAGGGTTAACACGTCTTGGCATCTGTACTCTGTTTACAACAAAATGTTCTTGTCCAGCCCTTTAATGCTGCTGTGTGGTTTCTGCAGTGCTGCCTTTAAGTGACGAAAACAAGAAGTATCATGGGAGTGGGGGGTGGGGGTGGAGAATAGAGGCAGGGTTTTTGTTTGTTTCCTTGGGTGGTGCCTCTCCTTCGGCAATTTGTCAGAAAGCCATTCTCTTCAAGTTCACGTTGCAAGGTTAAAGGGGTCAATAGCCCTTCTCATCCTGCAGAATGAGAAAGATGTGATCAATGAGCTCAGTGAAGTGAGTGGCCAGGCTAGGGTGAGGCTATCCAGGCCAGGCAGTCATGGAATGCATGGCTTTAGCGTACGGTTACCCTGCCCAGGGAAGCCACCACAGTGACATCAGGCAAAGAGCCCGAGACTGGTGGAGACAATGACCAGAAGAGAAGGACCCAGAAGGGAATAAGTCTAGAATAATTATCCTTTTTGTTTTTTTAAAAAACTGGTTATCATTTTCTCTTCCGTATCTTCTACCTTTCTCTGCTACTGAGCCTTTCTCATCAGCATTTAAACATGTTTAGGTTTTTAAATAATGAGCCATCCTTTCATCCTCCGTTCTCCTCTGCTTGTTCTGCAAGTTCTCCAACTTGCTTTCTGTATTTTCCCAGCTCTCACTGCTGCTGTGGTCACCCCAATCTGCCTGTGCCCCTGTCAACCCTCGCGGGTCCTTCCAAGGTCTGTAGCCCTTGCGTTTTCCTTTGAGTTTCAGCCTGATGGGGGTTCCTCAGCCCTATTAGATGCTGTTGTCCACGCCCTTCTTTGGAAGTGTTCTCTTTCTCTGCCTTCCTCTGGATTCTTCCCATCTTTTTGGCAAAGGTGCAGTCTCCTCCGCTGGCGCATCCTGCTCAACTTATGCCTGAAAGACTGGCAATTTCTCAGGCTTTCTATTTGGCCTCTTCTGACTGTACACAGTCACCCTGGTGGAGCCTGTCTCCTGTGATGGCTGCAGTCGCCAGCTCTATGTGGAAGATTCATCGGGCTCTAGCTCAAATTTCTCTGCTGAGATTCAAACCTATACGTCTAACTTTCTTCCAAGACACTCGGTTGTCTCATGAGAAATTCCAATTCAAAATATCCAAAATGATCCTCACCCCCCACCCAATTATTCCACTTTTCTCTTGCTACCTTTAGCAATAAATGTCACTCCTATTTTTCAGTTTCTCCAAGTACAAATCTGAATCAGCCTTTTGATTCTCCTTTTCCACACACATTCTCTTATCAAGTCCTATCTATTTTACTTTTTATTTTATTTAAAATATGAACCTTCTCCACAGCTTTTCTGCTGCTATTCCAGATATGAGGCCATTATTACCTTTCTCCTAAATTAAAATCCTCCTATTTGGCTTCCCCACCTCTCAACATTGGAACAATGGAGATCTTTCTAGAATATAAATCTGTTAATATTAGACATGGAATAAAGCTCAAACTCCTTAATGTGACTTACAAGGCCCTTTATAAAGTGGTCCCTTTATATCTTTCCAGTTTATTCCTAACCACTTCTGCCTTTTGCTCATCTTTAACTTCTTTACATAGGTTTCTGACTTCACTTCCAAACTTTTGAACAGGAATATTTTCCTCATCCCAGGAATATTTTTCCTTCCTTTCCTATCCACAGGAGTAATTCCTGTCTATTAGGAACTTCTATCTTACAGGACTAATCCCTATCCATTCTTCTGGGTTATGCTTGGATGGTTCTGTTTAAGTATCCTTTCCTCTGGGAAGCCTACCTTATCCTCACCGGGGTGGGTAAGTGCCTCTCTTTTGGTCTTGTGAGGTACTTTGCTGCAGTGATGCCCCTTCAGTTTGTCTACACCTCTCTGCATCTATGCCCTTGGGTAGTGGCCTCTCAGATTGACTCTGGACTTGGTTGTGTGACTTGTTGTGGCCAATGAGACGAAAGTAATTGTCATGCAAGTAGACACTTGAAAAGCGCTTGCTTGTGCATTGAAATTTGTCTTCTCTTGTTGCCTGCCACACCCACTATACAAGTAAGCCTAGACCAGCTTGTTGCAGGATGTGAGAAACACAGCCCAGCCACCCTGTGTCCCTAGCTCACAGCTCATCAACCATCAGACATGTGAGAGGCCATCTGGGACCATGTTCTTTCTGTTTGGGGCAGTCTTTCTCCCGTATTTCTTGTAAAGTAATGATCATCACTCAGGAGTCAACCTAAATATTGCCTTCCTGAAAGGCTTTGCCTGATGCACCATCTACATCAGGTCACCCTGGCATAAACTCTTACTGAACCCTTTCTTTTCTTCACAACACTTTCTGCAACTTGCACTTGATGTATTTAACTGTGCAATTATTGTTTTAACCAACACTAAACTCCATAAGGACAGGGAACAGATTCGTATCTTAAAGATCATTGCAGGCCCTCAGATATTTGTTGAATGAATGAATGGATGAATGAAGGAATACTTAATGGTGAGAGGCTTTGCAGCTGGAAGGGAGATTAGTTGGAGAGACAGTGAGCAACCTTGCATTTTGGGATGGCTTGGCTTCTGTAGTCACACTGTAGTGTATCTTGTCACTTGCCTGCATATTTCTTGACTTTCATAACCAAAGGCCATACCTAAGGTAAATGGTCACCAATTCTAGTTTTCATTATTTTCAGGACTCAGGATGTCCCAATCTACTTTTTTTTTTGTGACCGGTAAGGGGATCGTAACCCTTGGCTTGGTGTCGCCCGCACTGCGCTCAGCCAGTGAGCGCACCAGCCATCCCTATATAGGATCTGAACCCGTGGCCTCAGCGCTCCCAGCACCGCTGCGCTCCCAGCATCACACTCTCCCGAGTGAGCCACGGCGTCGGCCCCCAACCTACTTTAATAGCCTGTTTTCTGGCACTTGAGTGCAGTTAGAGTCATGACATTCAGACTTTTCATCTGACATGTAGGAAGCCAGCCTTGTGTGGCAGAGGAATCAAGAGTGGGGCAAAGGAATCAAAATTCAAGGGCTGGGGTCCCACCTCTGACAGACCTTGTGCAAATTCTCAACATCTCTGAAGATAGCTCAGTAATGTGTGCATTATCCATTATCCTTTTTCTCACTTTGCTGTTTTTAGCCCATTTCCTTTTCTTTGTTTTTTCTTGGTAATAGTAGGCATTTGATAAATATTAGTGCAGTGACTGAATGGGGGAGCTGGAGGACTAATAATTTCCTGCTCACCATCTTCTCCTAATGGCAAGTTTAGCACATGGCACTGAACTGGCAGGGAATGTAGCTTGGTCTTCCTTGCTCCTCAATCTGCTTCTCAGCAGGAGTCTAGTCCTTCACTTCTGACATAGATTTTCTGTAATCTATACATTTGCTACAGAGCTCCACCTATGGCATTAACCTACATAGCTCTGTTCTTGCTTGAGCTGACAGAGCCAAGGATATTGCCTCCCATCTTTACTGGCAGCAAATCCTTCACTTCCAAAAGGGAATCAGAGGATGATACTTAAAAGAAGAATTCTTGTTGGCTACGTCTAGGAGTCTGAGAAAAATGTCAAAATCAAGAAAATTATCTGGTGCTTGGTCCAAGGCTTATTGGATACTATGTCTTTTGCCTTCAAGTTTTCATCTCCCAGTGTTCTGTTTTTCTGAGACAATCACATACTCATCCAACAAACTCGTCAGTGGTCCCTGGATCCTGGGGCTGGAGCTACAAGCCAATTTTAGGGAAATGATGAGTCTTCGAGGTCCTGACAGTTGCCTCTCGCTCGTCTTTAACCTCTCAGCAGGCAAGGAGGCTCTGCATGTTAGCAAGCTGGATGGTAGAAACAGCACTGAGAACCTGGAGATGTGGAGAAAGTAACTCTCTCTCTTTTCTGGACTTGGTGTGAGCAAGAAGGGACACCTGTAGTCTCTAGGGCTTCCACAGATCATGGAGGATGGGAACTTTGAGACCCGAGAAGACAGTTTGTCCTCTGCTGGTCTAATAACTACATGGTAGACATCCCACTTACAGAACATTTTGTCTGGAAGATTCTGGTCAGAAACAGGTTCTGCACACAAAAAGATGACTGTTATTTTCACAATCATTTCAACTTAGTTATTCCTGTATTTTCTTATCACTCATCCCACAAGTGATAGCTTGTGTAGAATCAGTCTTTCCAGTTGGTTTGAAAGCTCCAGGAGAAAGGAGACCAGGTGGGCCTTGTTCATAGCTGTATGCCTGGCTCTCTCAGCACAGGGCACGGCAGAGGGGTGGTTGTTCAATTATGGAATGAATAATGCATCACCATTTTATCTACGTGAATAATCACCTTTACTTTACGGAAATAATAGTAGCATAAGATAAATATATAAAGAAAAGAAAGGAAAAAAGATATAGACATAAATCAAATAACCACATGTGCATGTGAATAGTGTGAGTTATGAAGAGGGGACATTATGATGCAGGTGCTCCAGAAGTCCGTGTTGAATGCTAGTGTGAAAGGTGCTAGTGAAGTATTTAAGGAGGCTGTTGGCTTAGCTGAGGCAGTAATGATTGAAGTGGAATCTGAGGGCATGGCTAGAAGAAGGGCGTGTGTGTGCATGCGTACATGTGTATTTCTCTCTGTTGACTATCCACAGGGCTAAGTGCTGCGAAAGTTACAAGGGTAAATTAAGGCTTTGGATTTTCAAATAGGAAAGACTCAGAGTATAACCAAATGTTTTAAAACAAGGTGGAATGTAATTAATAAGGCAGCATTGGGTAGAGGAAAGAGACAAATTTTAGTTCTACCTCGTACATCTGTATGATCTGAACAGGTGCCACAACTTCTCTGAGCCTTGGTTTCCTCCCATGTAATTGGTGATCACGTTGCTTTCCTCACAGAGTTATGGTGAGGTTTTGTGAGTTAAACTGTACAGGGGCCTGGTACATTGGGAATTTGGTAAATGTTAAGAGGCTTTCCTTCTTTTGCCCTTTTGGTTTTCTTTCACCCTTTACAGCCTCAACCCCAACAATAATGCCCGAAGTGGTGTTTATTTTACTGTTCCACTCATTCTACTCTAAACAAATCCATCAATATTTATTTAAATTATCTCTTCTAAGCTCTAAAATCTGAGAATGGAGTATTTTATTCATCAGGGTCCAATCAGGAGACAGAAACCACACACTAATGTGAACAGGAGAAGTTTAATATAAAGGATTATTAACAGCAGATTGAAGAAATAGGAGGATTGGCTGGGAAGAGGTACAGAGAACTCTGAAGAATAGAGAGAGAGTGGATCTGTGAGCAACCACACCGCTAGGGCTGGGATAGAGCCCCGTGGGAGAACTCCTCCCCTCAGGGCTGAGATCCAGACCCAGTTGGAGAGGCTGGGGCTGGGGCTCCTGAGATGGCGGTGGGGGGAAGTTTGCTAGTCGGACTTGCTGAAAATCTCCCTCTGGAGTGTTAGGGGAAGCCGTCCACTGGGAGGTGCTGCAGCTCAGAATGCACCGCAGAGCTGCTTGACAGGTTTGCCGAGGAAGCTGCCTGTGGCAAGAGACCATGTTCTGTTGAATACTGGGTATTGCAGAAAAAACTGCACATGGTGCAGGAGCCTGTTGAAATGAGTCCAGCTAGGAAGGAAAGCCTCGTCTTCCTGCAGTGGCCCTCAAGTGGCCTCTACTGATAAACATATCATCATGCTCCTTATAAAAGGCAAAAGGTTAGAGGGCTCATCGCCATTATATCAGAGCAGGTTACAAAGGATAGATTTGGAGCTGAGAGGTAATAAAATTGATAACTGGCACACATATACTAGGTTAATGTGTCATCATTTCCAAGGAATATAATTACAATTTAGTGAGAGTTTTTTGAAGACAGAGCAACGAGATGAGTATTTAGGGTGAACACCCGTGTTCCCAATAAACTCTGCACAGTAGCCAGGTTGATCTTTTAGAAACACACATCTGATTGTGTATCTGCCCACGTCTAAAACAGTTTAAATGCTCCCATATCTCTATTGGTAGACACTGGGGAAATTTACCCTGGCTTACAAGTCCCTGGGTGTCCTGACTCCCACCTCTCAGTCCAGCCTTGTTTTTCATCATCCTCCCTCCAGCTCTCTGCATTCAGGCACTGTGGTTTTCTCTGCTTTCTTCTACCATGGGAATTTTCCATGTGCCTTTGCCTAGCCTAGAAATCTCTTCTTATTTCCTCCCTCATATCTCCCCTTCACCTATGTGTCCTTCTCATCCTGCAGATATCAGCCCTACCACTGCTTTTTCTGGAAATTCTTCCCTTTTACATCTAGAATTTCTTTTTTATGGCATTTATACTTTTATCTGTGTGCTTGATTTATTTCTGTCTCTCCTACTAGAATATTAAGTGCCATAGGAGCACAGATGGTATTGACTTTTGCTCATCTTGTACCTTTAGCATCTAGCACAATACCTCGGACATTGTAGGCACTCAGTAAAATTGAAAGGACCAGTGAGTGGGAAGGCAGAAAGCTTTTAAAATTTGTTCAGGAAAATTTTCTAGCCTACCTGGATAAATTAGAAAACATAAATTGGTATGAAGATGCAAATTTGTATGAAGATGCATAGTGTGCTTCACAGGAAAGGAGGATACTAAGAAATAAAAGTTTTTATGGTAAATGTATTATAGCAAGAAGACTTATTGCAAATGAGATCAATATACAGAGGTATTTCATTTTTTGGTGGCAGCCAGCTATCTGTGGATCCTGGCTGGCCAAAGTGTGGTCTTTGGAGCAGTTGCACTGGCATCACCTGGGAACTGATTGGAAATAAAAATTCTCAGGCTCGATCCAGGACCTCCTGAATCAGGTTCTGCATTTTAATAAGACCCCTAGGTGATCTGTGTGTTCAGTGAAGTCTGAGATGCACTGCAGCCAAACAAGCCAACCCTTTAGTAGGCAGAGCACACCTGCAGGAGGCTGCTGAGGATACACCTGAGGCAATATGATGAAAGCTGTGATTGGCGTTGACTGTCATTCCTAGCTAGTTCCTTCACCTTCGCTGTCTAGTCTAATCTAGTCTTGACATCTCTAAACCAAAGGATTGAACCCTTAATGGAAACAGTTCCTGTAAATGACAGTTCTTGGGCAGATGCTTATGCTGACCATATTTCCAAAAACACAACAGGGACATGTGACTGATGAAAGGATAATTTTAAAATTCTGTCCTTTATTACTATAGCAGGTAAAAGAATTAATTTTACTTAATTGCGTACTTCATTTCCTATTTTGTAAAAAATAGAAATGTTTGAATACCTGCACACTGTGACATACTTATGCTCCTTCCGTTTAGGACAGTCCTACACCCCCAGTGGATGTACAGGAAATGCTCAGCACTGTAGCAAGCTGGAGTGGAAAGAGTAGGGTAGAGGAAGCGGTGGGCCTGAACTTAAATCCAGTCTCCACTGTTTGTGGTTGTAGGACCTCGAGCAAAGTGTTTAATGGCTCTGGGCCTAATTTATAATCTGTAAAATAGGGGATGACATCTGCCATGCAAGGATGTCATGAGTATGTCAAGTTAATATATGAAGAGTATTTAGCATGGTGCCCTGCACACAGTAGGTGCTCAATAATTTTCAGATTCATCTGACAATTCCAAATGAATGGCGAGGGTGGAGCTGTTTTTGAGCTTGGGTCCCTAGCAGGACTTTGGGAGGTGTTAGGAGCAGACATCCGCCCATGCCCCATCCTACCCCTGGAACCCTTGTTAGTCATCTAGTTACTTAACATGAAGGCTATAGTCTCACAACCTCCTGACACTCCATGTGGCCTATTCCTGATGTGATCAGTATTGTTTGAGTTTATGGGTGATAGAAACCATGGTGTCCTTGATCTCAAATTCCTCAGTGATTTGGTCATCACCTGAAAACTGGCGTTTCCGGAAGCTGGGGTTTTCTGCCGAGAGAGACTCTTGTCTGTCTGAGATGGCATCTTGTATGGAACCAGTAAATCTCTATACCCCCCATGTCTTGTCTTCTGTTAGATGACAGGCATGTATTTGATCTGAAGTCATGCCTAAAATGGGCTGTTGGATCAACTGTGTGGCCTGAAACCATCTATCAATGGAATTAGAATAAACAAAACAATGAAATGCTTCTCTCCATCTGTGATGCAGTCATTTGATTAAAACCATTAGGACATTTACTCACTCAACTTGCCTTATTTAATTAGGTATATAAGATAGAGGATAGTGTATTTGTGACACTGCTAGCTTGTTTACAAAAGCCACACATGGAAATCTATCTTGTTTCCACATTATCTCATTTCTTACACACAGCAGTGATATCCTATGTCACCTAATTTGTGGTCGATTATATGGGTAGGACTAGGGTACTGCAAGGCACATCAGGTAGGGATTTCCAGATATTTTTAGAAGATCAGCTTCCTCTCCCTTAGAAACACACTAGCACCTGAGACAAGAACTGGAAGTCACTTTCTGAATCCCCATGAATATTCTCATATATATGTATGTATGCGTACAAAGTGTATGTGTGTGTGTACATGTTCTCAAATGTAATAACAATAACAAATGACTTATGTGCCCGGCACTGTTCTAATGCTTTACTTATCTTCCTTCATTTTCTCACAACCCAATGAGGTAAATACTACAGTCATCCCTTGGTATCCTCAGGAGATTGGCTCCAGGACCCCCATGGATACCAAAACCCATGCATGCTCAACCAAGTAACTGATATAAAATAATGTAGTATTTGCATATAACTTATGCACATCCTCCTGTAAACTTTAAATCATCCCTAGATTCTTATAATACCTAATATAATGTAAATGCTATGTAAATAGTTGTTATACTGTATTATTTTTTATTTGTATTATTTTATTGTTGTATTGTTATTTTTTATTGTTTTTTTTTCCTGAATATTTTCAACCCATGGTTGGTTGAAATCCAAGGATGCAGAACCCACAGATACGGACGCAGACTGTATTATTAACTGCCTATTACAGATAAGGAAACTGAGGCATGGAGGAGTTAAATGACTTGCTCCAGATTACTCTGTTGATAAGTGGGGGGTGAAGCCAGGATTCAAATTCAGACAGTTTCAATACAGAGTCCCTGTTATTAATCAGGGGTCAGATCCAGCCCACAGTCTATTTCTGTATGGTCTGGAAGCTACAATGTTTTTTACATATTTAAAGAGTTAAAAACAATAAAAGGAGTATGTGACAAATACCATATGTGATCTGTGAAGCCTAAAATGTTTATTATATGGCTCTTCGCAGAAAAAGTTATCTGACCCAAGCTCGTATTAATAATTATGCTTTTCTAATACTTATGAAATCCTCCCACTTCTTCATAAAGTTCCAGAAGCCCTCTTCTCAGTGGTATTCTTTATGTAGGATGACATATGACCTGCTTGGTGTGGGGCATACTGATTCAGTCCTGTTGTCATGCTGTTATTATTGGGGAGCACCCCTTCTACTCTCAAGTGTGTCCGTGGGCTGGGTGTACTGACATGATGATGACAGTTGGCTTAGAGCGGGCACTTGCCCACAGCAGAGCATTTAAGCCTCAAATCTTTATGTATTTCATGGCTAGAGAAATATTTTACCCCTCTGTCTTAGCTTGGACTGCTCCAACAAATACCATAGGCAGGGTGGCTTAAACCACAGATATTTATTTTTCATAACTCTAGGGGCTGGGAAGTCCAAGATTAATGTGCCTGCAGATTTGGTGTCTGGTGAGGACCTGCTTCCTGATTTGCAGACTGCCACCATCTCATTAAGTCCTCACAGAGTGGGGAGACAGAGAAAATGAAAGAGAGGGAACTCTCTTGTATCTCTTTTTGTAAGGGCACTCATTTCATCACGAGAGTTCCATCCTTTGACCTCATCTAAACCTGATCACCTCCCAAAGACCCCACCTCCTGATACCATCACATTGGGGGTTAGTGCTCCAACATATGAATTTGGGGTGAGATACAAACATGCAGTCCATAACAGCCTCCAGTGATGCTCCTCTGCGGAAAGGCTGCCTGCCTATGAGGTAATGATAATTGACTGCAGGGTGCTACAATCAGCTCTGTTCTCTCTCTCTTGAGTCTTTTGCTTTTCTCTTCTTTCTTTCTTTCTTTTTTTGTCACCTGGCTATTTTCTCACTGTTAAGATCAGAGTCTTGACTTGAGGTTGTGATGCCAGGCATGTGTTATACCCCATCAGTAGGAGAGTCTTCTCCTGCTTGGAGTCTGGGCTGAAGAGTGTTCCTTGTTGTGTGGCCTGAGACGTCTTCCACGCAGACCCACTGGTGCCGCTGTCCCTGCCCCATCTCCAGTTGCAACAGCAGCTACGGTAATACCAGCAGGACCAGGAATTCATGGCCTTTACTGTTGAATCACTTCAAGGCTGTGATTGTTTACTCAAAGAACTGGCATCACCTGGAAGATTGTTAGAAATGCAGAATCTCATGCCTTGTCCTCCCCACCTCCCCTGGCACTGATGAATTAGAATCAGAGGATTTGTTTGAACCTTCAAGTTTGAGACCCGCCAGTGTGTTTCACTTGATTCTTACAATAACCCTACAATGTAGATAGAATGGCCACCATTTTACAGATGAAAAAACTGAGGCCAGGAGTGGTAATTGACTTGAATAAAGTCCAACACACAGACCCAGCAGAAGTTGTATTTGTAGAGTACACCATCACCTGGTCTGTGAGTTTGGAGCCTGAATTGTATCCCAGCTCTGCTGCTTCTTAGCTGCATGACTTGGGGTCTTATTTTCTTCATCTGTATGACATGTTGGTTGAACCAGCTGGTCTTCAAGGTTCCTTTTAGGTTCCAAAATCTATATTTTTATGTGAACCTGTTTTACATATGTTTATTGTTTTGAAGAGTGGGAGTCCTCTGAACTTGGGCAATGAAAGGATTTAAAGTCCTAGAATTATTAGAAGGGGGATTATTCTGCAAATGGCCAGCTACTCCTCTGCTTTGCATACCCAGTACAGTATTTATTGCTGACTAATACCCAGCATCCGCCTGTTAAGTGAAATTATTGTTTCCTTCCTTTTTCTCCTAAGCCACAGTGGGAAATAAAGTCACCCATGGCGAAGAGAGGAGAAACATCATTTTGGAACATTCAGAGAATTTCAACTAATAGTAAGAAGTTGTTGGCAAAACATAAAGATGAAATAAGATGTGTTCTTGTTTGGGATTTATAATTTTGATAGGCTCTCTTTGGAAGAGAAATGTATGCACAACATAAATAGGAGCCATCCTGTAGTTTAGAAAATTCTTTTTTTTCCTATTAGGGTTATTAGTAACTTCACATGTGGGTTGTTATCAGCCATATGTGGCTGATATACCGCTATATCTACAGTGGTAGAGAGGAGGAGTAGGAGAGGGAGCTCAGAACAGCAGATGATATAATGTTAGAGCTGGATGGGACCTTAGAGTATAAATTCTTTTTGTGGTTGAGAAAACTGAGGTCCAGAGGTAATTGTCCAAGATCGCACAATGTGTGACAAGTCTAAACTAGAACCCAGGGCCCTGCCCCTAGTGCCCGGCCCACTGTAGCAGTGTTTCCTAAGGTGCCAAGAAGATTTGCATGGGTTATATGCAAATAGCCAAAATGCGATACAGGTGAATTTTTTTAAATAGGCATTTACTTTTCCAACTTTAAGATAAATGATAGTGATTTTTCACTGAGTGTAGTTCTGCAAAGTTTCCTTTGAAATGGATATATTTAGAATGCAATCGTGATCAAATTAAAAAATATTAATGAAATAACGATACAGTTGGTACAGATATGCAACAATTATTAAAGTTTCAAAAGAATGGCTGAAGTTTAGAAAATGCACATAATTTGCTAAGGAATCCATAATGTCATGGTATTTGCACTGTGTTTTACAATTGAAGAAGAAGCTACACATTTCATATTCTAATTACATTTGGCTCAGCAAGTGTTTGGTTCCTTTTTATTCCCCTCTTAGTGTGCTAAGACAGGAATTGGTCTGGCTTATGACTACACATCAGATAATTTAGGGTACATCATGCTGGGGTAACAAATGACTTCAAAATCTTAGTGACTTATTGAACTCATAGAAGCAAAAGGTAGAAGGGTGGTTACCAGGGGCTGGGTGGGGAGGGATTGGGGAGATATGGATCAAAGGGTACCAGATCAGATAGGCAGGAGGACTAGTTCAGGACGTCTATTGCACAGTATGGTGACTATAGTTAATAACAACATATTGCATACTTGAAAATTGCTGAGAGTAGATTTTAAGTGTTCTCACCACAAAAAATAAATATACGAGGTAATGAATATGTTAATTAGCTTGATCTAGCCATTCTACAATGTATACATAAAACATCACGTGTACACTGTAAACATATACAATTTTTATTTGTTCATTAAAAAATATCTCAGTGACTTCATCGCAGTTTTATTTCTGGTTCACTGTATATGAGTATTGCCATCACTGATGTGGCTTCAGCTGTTCACTCAGAGACCTGGGGTGACGAGCAGCCCCTACGAGAGGCATTGCTGGTATCTTGTCAGAGCAAGAGAGGGCTGCAAAACCAGAAAATTCTGTCCAGAAGTGGCAGGTGTCACATCACTTTCACCCACATTTTATTGACCAAAGCAAATCACAGCTCCACAGATGATGCCACTGGGGTGAGCAGTCAATTCCTCTGATAGGGATGGGCCCAGTGGGAAGGGACAGTATGTATTTTGACAATCGTAAAATCTGCCACTGACTAGTTAACACTAATAGGCTATTCAGTGAAGAGCACATGTCAGTGACGGAGTTACTTGTAACTGCCTCGTATATTGGGATCCTTCAGATGAATAGTCGTGAAATATCTGATGTCACTGTTTCCACCATGGGAAAGTCTTTCTAGGATCACATCATCCCACAGGGCAATTGGATACCTCTCTGCTGGCTTCTGAGATTACTAAGAACTTTTAAGGCTTGTCCTGATATGGAGGATGGTTGAGGGGCAATAGTTGTTTCACTGTAGTTTTTCTGTCCTTATGAAATTTGGCTGGGGCATGGCTAGTACATACTCCTACCCCACAGGTGTCAGTTATTTTGCCCTGTGTTGATTCTCTAAAGTTTTGTGTTTGCATGGCTGGACTTTGTAGCTTGTTTTTTTCCCTCTCTGCTTCCTACCAGGTACAAAGGGTGACTAGGAAATGATACGTAATTCAAATAAACCTGGCTTCCTATAACAGTCAACTAAAAGACATGCCATAGTGTAGTTTATGTTAAAATATTGACATTAGTGAAACATTAAGTTATATATTTAAAAGGCATTGATGATTAAAGCTTATTTTAAAGAAATTCAGATGCTTTGGATTGAGTATTTTCCCCCATTGTTTTCCGCGTTGTTCATCTCAAGCTAAGCTAATGTTTGTTTGGCTTTAGGTCTTGTGTAGGTTAAGTCAAATTAGATTCTTGGATTCTAAGTGCCTTGGGGACATGAATTCAGGCAAACTTTGGCCTTCATACTTTGGGCATCTGGGTGGTGGCAGCTTTAGTCCTGTCCTTTTATTATGTCTTAAAACATTCTTAAACAATTTTGTAATGGAAATGCCCAAGTCCCCACCTCTGAATCCCCGCTTTCTCACTTCCTCATGAGAAAGCAGAGAGAAAAAAGAAAGTTTTTGATTGGACTGTGAGCCTGCAGGCTTCAGTAGGAACTTCTGTGATTCCATTTTCAGAGAGTGGTATTCCTGGTAACTAGCATCTGAGCTGACCTAAGATTGTAGCTTCCATCCTGGAATTTTCCCTCAAATTTACATAAAGTGCACCTCCCTGGTTAAAACTGCTATGGGCTCTCATCTCTCTTAACTTGTCCAATTTTTTAAAAAAAGAATTCAACTCTTCCACCTGAAGATGTATTTTCAAGTAAGAATTTGAAGGGCTTTTTGACAGGACTTAAGAAGTGATTTCTGCGCCGTCCTCTGGGAATCCAGGAATTGGCCCTGCAGGACATGGCTGAGGCCCAGCTGGGAGGATGGTTTTGGGAGTCTCCGGCAGAGAACTTAGAGTCAGTGCAGCAAACTTACGTTTTGAGTCTGTAAGAAGCAAATACCCTTTTCCCCTTCCTGCCCATTGTCAGATCTCTGGAGGACAGAACCCCTTCCTTTTAGGCTTGCTCCATTAACTTTAGCCAGTGGGAACTGGTTAAAGAGTCTCTGCAGTGAAGACAAGAGAAAGTTCTTTCTTTCTCAACCAGAAAAAATAACTTAACAGGCTTCCTGAACATAAAGGGGGAAAGGCAGGCACTCTGTGATACTGACCAAATGACCCATCACTCTCGGCTTTGGGTTCTTAAAACACATTTAAAAAAAAAATCATGTTTGCTGACTAGAGTAGAATTGAAAATATTAAGGTTTTTTTTTACCCCTTTGTTGTAAAAACTTAAACTGTACAGATTTTCAGAAATAAATGGTGAATGTCCCCCGCCCACCTCCTGCTCCTGTGCTATATCGCCTCATTCTATCATCCAGGCCTGACCACTCTTCATAGTATAGAGCATGTTTTTTTTTTTACTACATTTGAGCTTCCTTTGACATCATCATCTCTGTTCAAGTGGCTGTTATGAACTTAGAGGTGAGAGATCCCTATGTGTGCTCTGCAAAAACGCCGTTGCCCAGCTTTCTGTGGGGAAGGCCTGAAGATGCTCGAGCTATTTCTCGAATTAGAAACCACGTTTCTACTCCTTCAAGAAAATTCTCACCCTAAAAAGAGGCCATCAAATAGAGAACTTCTTTTGATCTTTTGTGGGAGGCATGTTTCTACTTCAACAGACAGATCTCATGACTTTGTCTTGCCAACCTTCCCGTCTCTAAGGACCCTTCCCATGACCACTTCTGAGCATTGAAATTCTTCCACTTTTTAAAGGACCAGTGTATTAGATATCTATTTCTATATAACAGCTTACCCCACAACTTAACCACTTAAAATAAGTACTTCTTATCTCACAGTTTCTCTGGTTTCGGAATTTGGGAGTGGCTTAGCTTTGTCATCCTGGCTCAGGGTCTCTCATGAGTTGCAGTCAAGATGCAGCAGGGGCTACAGTCATCTGAAGGCTTGACTGGAGCTGGAGAATTCTCTTCCAAGATGGCGCTCCACATGCTACTGGGGAGAAGGCCTCAGTTCCTTGCCATCAAGCCTTTCCAGAGGGCTGCTCGTGTATCTTCATGATGTGGTAGCTGGCTTCCCCCAGAGTGATCTAAGTGACAGTGGTACAGAAACCTCAATGTCCTTTATGACACAGCCTTGAAAATCACACTCTATCATTTCTGCACATCTCATTGGCTACACAAGTCTGCCCTGTTTGGTGTGGGAGGGGACTACAAAGGGCACTGAACACCAGGAGGGAGGGATCATTGGTGGCTGTCTTGGAGGCTGGGGTCCATATCCAGTTCAGTTCCTGTTTCTTCCATTTACCTGCTATTAAGTTCCCATCTCATGATATTCTCTTCTCTGGACTTCCTTAGAACTTTCTCTCTGAACTGCTGATATGAGCCTGTGAGATTCTGCCTTTGTTGTTTGATTAGGTGTTTTAGGCTCAAATGCTTTCCTTTGTAAAGTGGCTGAAGGGCAAAACAGCTGCTTGTGATTGCCTGGAGGAAGGGGTACTTTTAAGGAATTTATACAAAGTGGGTTAGGGGCCAAGAGAAAGCTCTAGCTTGGGTCCTTGGTAAATGCCGAGAAGAGGAATGCATAAGTGAAGGAAAAGTTTGTCCTGGGATCTTGTAGAATTCTGTGGGGCCCCAGTGATGTTTTGATATTCTCTCTGGTTTTAGATTTCAGAGTGGCTCATCTAGTAGGCTAATTTCTAGTCTTGATGCAAAAGAAGTGCCCTCTCATCTCTGCCTGTGAGTGGAAAAGTGAGGCTGGCTTTGGGAACTGGGTGTGGTTAATTGGATGTCACTCCTGCCATGTTCTGAAGAGGTTCTGTGGGTTCG
The DNA here is from genome assembly GCF_027409185.1 of Cynocephalus volans. Classification (NCBI taxonomy): domain Eukaryota; kingdom Metazoa; phylum Chordata; class Mammalia; order Dermoptera; family Cynocephalidae; genus Cynocephalus; species Cynocephalus volans. The sequence goes on along the minus strand of NC_084474.1, from coordinate 76,548,833 downwards.
AAGGTACAAAGCTGTTCTGGGGAGACACTGTCCCAGACTTGGGTAGAACAGAGTAGGAGGCCTTCCCTTTCTGGGCCCAGGTCCATGTGGGAGACAACCAGTAACAGACTCCTGGACAGAAGGGCACTTCTGTGAAACGAGCCTCCAGAAGCGTCAGCTCATGTCCCTCCCTTCTGCCTCTGAGGCTCAAGAGAGATTGCTGAAGAGGGTACACCAGGGCCCAGGCTGGGAAGAGACCCTGGGCCTGAGGCTCCATCTGCTTCTACGCAGTTGCTCGCACCGCTGTCTCTGCTTGCAGGACTCCATTTCATTAGTGAGCAAGACATGAACTGACCATGCGTCAAACCACTCAGTTTTTATTTGGCTTTAAGCAGGACCTTTCTAGAACACATGTGTCTCCAGTGATTGAAACTCTTTGACAACTGTGACTTTGGCAGTTTTAACTGAGCTGACATTGTGGTTCTTAAAAGCCAAATACTGTAGCTCTCGGTGAGCATGTCCTGGACAGCAGTCATGCTTAAAGTAACCTTGAAGGCCAGGAGTGAGGCCAAGGGTGGAGGCTGTCACCTGCATGGCCTAAGAATCCTCCTCATTCACTTTCTGGAGGTCGAATCAATCTATTAGCAATTCATTCGAGCTTGTTCAATAAGCATCATAGTAGAAGGAAGGTCCCTTCAATATACTGGTTAAGAGCAGGAATTCTGGAGTCTGAGAGACTGAAATGGATTGAATTGTGTCCCCCAAGTTTTATGTATTAGAAGCTTAATCCACAATGTGACTGTTAAGAGGGTGGGAGATCATATGAGAATTGAAAGGTGGGGCATTGAAGAGGTGATTAAATTGTAAGGACCATGTCCTAGTTCATGGGCATGGTTCTGAGTGCTTTAAAAGGAATGGCTCTGCCATTTTTCCCATGTGAGACCCCTGGGTCATTGTCACCACCAAAAGAGTTTTCTTACAAATCACCCAGTTCCAGGTATTTTGTTTTAAGCAAAAGAAATGGACTAATACAGAGACCCAGGTATGTTCTAGATCTGCCATTTTTTAGCTGTGTGCTTTTGGGAATGTTCCTTATCTTCTCCAAGCTTTCCTTTCCTCACCTATGAAAAGGAGATGACAACCCATACATTTACAGCCAGTTCATGAGAGGTATTGGTATGTATTATGGTTTCTCATAAATTCTTTCCAGGTTTTAGTAGCAGGGTCAAACTGTCCTCATACAGTGAATTGGGGGAATTTACTTTTCTCTTGCATTTTCTGGAAGAGTTTGTGGAAGCTTGGTACTTTTCCCTTTTTTATTAAATATTTGGTAGAATTTAGCAATAAAACTTGTAGTTTTCTTTGTAGGAAGGATTTTGATAAGAAATTTAATGTTGTCATTTTTAAGAGCCAAGTGGGGAATTATGTGTGTTTCCCCCTGGTAGAGCAAGGTCAAGACAGACAGCCAGTGCTGACGGAGCAGGAAGAGACTGTCCCCGGCCCGATACTATCACCTCACATGCTGTGCATGGCAGCCTGCACTGTGCACTGCACGTGTATGAAGATCCCTGTGCAAACTGAGACTCAGGGAGGTTAAGTCAATTAACAAAAATCACACAGCTAATAGATCACAGAATAAAACCAGGATTCCAACTCTGTTATTTAGACTCAGATCCAATGGTGTTTCACCATTCCCCAGCTAGAATGTTGCAATTCTATCAATTGGTTCCATTTTGTCCTCTGACAATGGTTTCTCCTCTCTGCTTTTTGGTGGAAATTGGAAGACTGGGCTCAGAGAGTTAGGGCTATGTGGATTCCTTCAGAAATCATTCCCATTTCATTCTGTGTCTCCAATACTCCACACAAGACTCTCTGCAAAACAAACAAGCAAACAAGCTCACGGGGCATGAGTGCATTTAGCAAGGTTGGGGGGGAAGAGAACTCACTTGAAAAAGATGGGTGGATCAAAAGGAGCTTGGTTCTCCAGTTCCACCCAGAGCCAGAGACCATTAACTTCCAGCAAGTGCTTTTGCAAGTCATCAATCTTCCCTAATCGCAGATGACATTCGGTTAAGCAACCTCTTCCCAAAGAGCTTTCTCCTGACCCCAGATGGATTCTCTAACATTTATGAGAGAACATTTGGAAGACATCAAAGTGCGTGGGAATTACTCAGCAGATGGGTAGGACGACATTCCCATCCTGGCAGGTCAGCTAAGAAATCAGGAAGTGGGAAAGGCCACAAAATGGTTTTTCTGGCTATATGGGTCTGAATTGGCAGGTCTGCAAAAGAATAACGAGGTGTGTGGAAGAGTGATGCTCCATGGAATTCCACAGGGGGAGGGGAACAGGGAAGTCAGGGATGCTAGTAGCACCAGCAAAGGCAAGAACCAATAGAAGCCGATCTCACCAGTCCCTGGGTGTTTATGGCAATCCTCAGCTGGATGTATACACCTGCTATGGGTTAAATTGTTGCCCCTCCCCCAATTTATAGGTTGAAGCCCTAACCCACAGTGTGATGATATTTGGAGATGAGACTTTGGGGAGGTAATTAGGTTTAGATGAGATCCATGAGAGTGTGGGTTTGGGGATGGGATTAGTGCCCTTCTAAGAAGAGATACCAGAGAATGTGCCTGCTTTCTCTCCCTGTGAGAATGTACCTGTGAGCACACAGTGAAATTCTGGCCTTCTGCAAGCCAGGAAGAGCATGCTCAGCAGAAAGAGAATCTGCTGGCATCTTGATCTAGGATGTCCAGCCTCCAGAACTGTGGAAAAATAAATTTCTGTTGTTTAAACCACTGAGTCTGTGGTATTTTGTTACAGCAGTTTGAGCTATCTAAGCCAGCATTCCTGCATCACACACGCAGACACAGTGCAGGGAAAAAAACTGCAAATCCCTAGGGATCAGATGCCTAATTCACGTTAGAAACACTACAACCACACTCATTCCAACAATGTGCTAAATAACAGGTTATCAGGCAAAGGTTCTAATCAACCAAAATCATGTCTAAAAACCCTAGAAGGGAGAGCAAGTGGCAGCTTATTTAGGCTCCAAAGAGTCAACGACAGACCTGTGAGTGAGTTTTTTTTCTCCAGTTCTTGGCATGCAGTAAGATTGGACAATAATATTAATGAGAGCAGGTGCAGGATATCGAGGGTTTCCTTTGTCCCAGACACTGTGCCAAGCAGTTTACATGCATTCGCGCATTTAACCTTTTCCTGCGGCATCCTGGTCCCAGCCACCACTGCACTTTCACCTGGACTATTCCAAATAGCTTTTAAACTGAAGGGCCTTCATCTGCCCTTGCCCTCTACAGTCTCTTATTTTCATAGCTTCCAAAGTGATTAAAGATAAAATGAGATCATCCCGTGGCTCAAAATCCTTCCACCGCTTCTTTCAGTTTCTCTTGCAGTAAAATCCAAAATCTTTCCTACAGCCCAGGGCCCCCCACTTCCCCTCAGTGACCTCCAATCACTTTGCCACTAACTTTCAGTCACTCTGGCCTCCGCCATGGTTGCCAAGAATGTCAGAAACACTCCTGCCTCTGAACCTTAGTGTTTGCTGTTCCCACTGGCTGGAATGCTTTTCCCTGGAAATTAGCTTAGCTCACCCTCTGACTTCCTTCAGTTTTCTATTTACATGACACTTACTCAGAAGGGCCCTGTCTGCAGTATTTGTCTTCCTAGCCCTTATCTCCACCTTGCTCTGTTACACCTGGATTTCTTCACCAGCTTGTTGTCCCCTTTGCTGCCCCTAGAGCGTGCGCATCCTACGTAGAGAGATTTCATCTATCTTATTTTCTACTATATCTCTAGCACTGAAAACAGTCCTCAAAATTATTTGTTGAGTAAACAAACGAACAAATGAATGATGCTTTTCCTACCTTTATTTACTTCCATTTGATTATGAATGTTCTCCAAATAGCACGTTACTTTTTTTAATATAAAAAAGTAACAAGATAAAAAGGAAAAAGACTGAATAGCAAGAGGATTATAATCTGAGATGTTATCAATGCACATAGCAATCAGTTCTTTTTTTATTCTGTGATTTGCTCTTTTTAAAAAAATTTTATTTTATTTTATTTTGTCGATATACAATGTGGTTGATTATTGTGGCCCATTACCGAAACCTCCTTCCTTCCTCCCTCTCCCCGCTCCCACCCAACAATGTCCTTTCTGTTTGCTTGTCATATCAACTTCAAGGAATTGTAGTTGTTATGTCTTCTTCCCCCCCTGGATTTTTTTTGTGTGTGTGTGAATTTATTTATTTATTTTTAGCTCCCACAAATAAGTGAGAACATGTGGTATTTCTCTTTCTGTGCCTGACTTGTTTCACTTAATATAATTCTCTCTAGGTCCATCCATGTCGTTGCAAATGGCAGTATTTCATTCTTTTTTATAGGTGAGTAGTATTCCATCGTGTAAATATACCACATTTTCCGTATCCACTCATCCGATGATGGACATTTGGGCTGGTTCCAACTCTTGGCTATTGTAAAGAGTGCTGCTATGAACATTGGGGAACAGGTATACCTTTGACTTGATGATTTCCATTCCTCTGGGTATATTCCCAGCAGTGGGATAGCTGGGTCATATCAACAGACATATGAAAAAATGCTCAACATCACTCAGCATTCGGGAAACGCAAATCAAAACCACACTGAGATACCATCTCACCCCAGTTAGGATGGCTAATATCCAAAAGACTGTGAACGATAAATGCTGGCGAGGTTGCGGAGAAAAAGGAACTCTCATACATTGTTGGTGGGACTGCAAAATGGTGCAGCCTCTATGGAAAATGGTATGGAGGTTCCTCAAACAATTGCACATAGCAATCAGTTCTGACACAAGCTAGTGGGTAACCTGTCCCACTTGGCCCGTGTGAACTAGCATGACACCTAAACCAATGGGAAGTATCGCATTAGATTAAAGGATAGGAGACCAAGCCAGATATCGCCTTCGTGACTCAGTTAAGATTTCACTAACACTTTAAATAGTTTGCCGGTCATGCTAGCTAGACCTATAGCTGTATTATGCTCATATATGTGTGCATATATATTTATATTGCTATATATATATATTTGTGTTATATCTATTCTTGACGACTTGAATTTAGTTATCTTTGCAGAATGATTTTGATTTTTACCTAATTCTTTTGTAAAGAAAGGGTAGAACCCTTTTAGAAATTGTTCATTCATCTATTCTTTTATTCATATATTTAATATGTGCCTTATATGTTTCAGGGACCATATAACAAACTGGGGATGTAACAGGAAACAGGAAACAGGAGAGTTCTCGGCGAGTGCCTGAACATATAGGGCTAAGTGACATTTGTTCTTGGCTTAAGATCCTGTGCTCAGAAGGTGAAGGAAGTTAAGAAGTTTATTTTATAATAATCTCTAAGTTGCTACTTCTGTCTGGGAGTCCCACCCATCACGGGATAACTAAGGGTGTGACAAACATATGTTACTTGGAAAGGGAGCAAAAGCACCAAAATTCAGGCTCTTACCTGTTCTCAAACTTTTGAGCATTAACTGGATTTTCCTTTTACCCATTATAGCACTTGTTAGGCATCCCAAAGGTGCCCCAAATATGAATGATAAATATTAAAACATTGGAATTGGTAGTATAAAAAGAAATTAGCTAGCCTATATAGGCAATTATAAACAATACTTCAAAACTAACTATAAATGGTATCATGTTGATGACAGTTTTATAGTTGGGTGGGTAGGAGCCCAATCCAGATTTTTACAGATTTTCCTGATGTGCAATGAAGCATTGCAACCTTCCACCCATGGAAAAAATGTCTCAGATAGCTCCTTCTGTAGCCCCTTCCTTTTTTTCTCCACATCAAAAATGCTATGTCTAGTTTCTTTTGAAAGGAAATTTTGAAGATGTCTTGATAGATTCATGCAAAGCTTTATGGATTGAAAAATTCTTTAAAATTAATGATCTCATTTTATAAATGGGTGGAACAGGCTCAGTATAGAGCTAGCTGTTGCTTTTCATACCCAGGATAATCTCTTCTGATGACAACATTGTACTTTTCCTGTAGGGAGCTTCCACAGAGTCAGGTGATTTTCAGTCATTGTGTCTCGTCCTGCATCCCCAGCCACAGATTTGGTCATACTACTCGAGTTGGGGCAGCTAATGCAAGTCATATCCTGTACACCCTGGCGGGTACAAAGTTCTGTGCCCCAGATTAGTCAGTCAGATCCACTCTCTTGGGATCAAGGAAGCATTAATACCAGACTTTGGAGATGAAAGACAAGTAAGTTATAAATCTTACCCTCAAAGATTTGCTAGTGGGGGATATGAGCACATATAAAAATAATTACAGGGAAATATGATGATAGCTGCAATAAAGGTATATAATTGGACTTTAGAGATGGGCTATTAAATTTCTCAGAGGTAGAGACGCCAGAACTGAGTCTTTCAGAATGACTAAGAACTTGCTAGGCAGCCAAGAGGTAGGAGGAAGGGAACATCCTGGCAGAGAAAAAAGCAAAATCACTAAAAGCCATGAAAACTGCATAAAACACTGTAGAAATGATATTAGTATCATCATATTTGATTCCTAATTTTTTATTTGTAAATTGAGAGGACTGGATGAAATCTGGGTTTCTCAAAGTGTGGTCCACGGATTGCTGGTGTTCTTGGTAAACACGCACATTTCTGGGGCCCACTCCACATCTATTGCATTAAAACCTCTACAGGTCAGGCCAAGAATATGCATTTTCAGATAGCTCCTCAGGTGATTTTTATGCACACCCAATTTTGAATTAAATAATCCCAAGATCACTTTCACTTCTAAAGCTCTATGTTTACCTAATGGCAGATTCCCTCACCTGGAGGAGTAGGTGCTCACTAAATGGATGACGAACAAATAGATGGATGAATAAGTGAACAAATGAATGGACCGGGCATCCAAAGATTTAGGGCCCTGTAAGCAAATGCTGTCTTTGCTTTGCCCATATCTCTTTGGAATTTACCACTGTAGTGAATGACTGCTCAACTTCCAATCACAGAGTATACATATGGATGCAAACTGGAATTTTCCATTATAGTGAATGACTGCTCAACCACCAACTGGCTAAGGCACTTTTCTGGAGGCTGAAGCCCCAACTGCCTGCATGCTCAGGAGCCCTCAGTAATGGCTAGTACATGCTGGCATGTAAACAGCCACCTTCTCCGACCTCAGCTGGGGTAATTCTGAGGTGGTGGTCTGTACTGACTTCCAGAGTCCCCAGCAAGATTAAGCTCCAGTCACTCCCAGTGAAGGCTGGCCTGATAATGCACCTTTTTTTCTGCCTTCCTTTCTGTATTTCACTTCTCCACACTTCTTCTGGTGTTCACTGGGATGACTACTTGCACTAAACCTGTTTCTAGAGAAATTCAAACAGGACCGCCTCTAAGTAATACTGTAAGTTAGAATATAGCTCCCGCCATTAGAATGCAGTTCCCTTTGGTCCCACCCACTGAGAATAGTGCCTTTTATATTAGGCGCTCAATAAATACTGTTAAGTTAAATTCTTTATTTGGGTTTGAATATTTTTCAAGTGATCTTTCTGGTGTTGTTCCAGAGATTAGCATCTTGAGACCCTGCTGGAGAGGAACGCCTGCAGCAGTCCTCATGGTGCGATGTCTGGGTAGTTGGGGGAGCAGCGTTATCTACTGAAGAGGGGCTGCAATGGACTCCTGCCTGCATGTGTGGGCCACTCCTTACTTTTAGTGTCCAGGAGGGGTCTTTCTAACACATGGAAGAAAACCATACATCCAGTTCTGAATGATCTCTAAGGCAACTGCTCTTACTTAACCTTTTTGGTCAGGGATCCATGTGAGAATTTGATAAAGCTAGGGGCTCGCTCCTTAGAAAGAAAGTATGTACAGACACAAAACTTTACATATAATGCCAAAGACACTGAAGTCTCAACGAGAAACCTCTAGGAGAGTGCTTCTCAAATTACCTATGGTGAAGGTCAAGCCTTATTTATTTTTTCAAAATTTCAGTCTGTCACATATCAGTACTAGCTCCCAGATCACCCGAGCATGACCACACCTGAACTAGTCTATACCCTGATACAAGCCCACTGTTCATGTGCTTGGATGTCATGTCAATGTCAAGTTTGTAAAGACTCAGTCTCAATTCTGGTACTTATCTTGGTGCACTGGTGTCCGCACTGTGGTCTGTGGGCCATACTTTGAGCGGCATCATTCCATAGTCTTAGGACGATAAATAGAGAGTGCTTATGTTAAGGGCTAATGCTAACAGATGAAGCTTGTATTCTTCACCATGGCGCATGAAGTCCCTCATGTACCCTGGCTCCGGCCTCAGTGCATTAGTTTTCTGTTTCCTTTGCCATTTTATTCATTTCATCCCACCTTTTACTTTCCCCTAACTCTCCCTACCTCACCCCCTGTCATCCTGGGGAAGATTTATTGCTTCCTTACCTGTATTTCCCTAGCATTTAATAGATGCTATTTATCACAATATATTATGATTATTTATTATGCATCTTATCCCCCTCCAAATAGTTCTCTTTAAAGGCAGAGGTGGTAACTTTACGTGCGTTTTCTGTATGTGAAGGGCTGTCCACAGAGCTTGGCACATAGCAGGTGCTCAATAAATGGAGGTTGAATTGAAGTGAAGCAAATAAGGGGAATTGCCCAACGAGGATGGAAGAGCACCAATGTCCAGTTCCTAACGAGTCGTGTGTGTTCCTTTCCCGGTTCCTGTCACTGGGGAGCGATCAAGGGCTCAGCCACAGGTGTAGTTGATGGGAAAAGCAGAGCTGAAGATTTAGCTTTGGCCAGTGAATATGTTTGTCACTCTCTTGGCAGGGATTTGGCTTTGGCTGAAGGATGATTGATTTAGATTTATCTTGGGCCCCTGGAGACCAAGCTCAGTGGGAAGGGGAGTGGGGGTACTTGTAAGCTTAGGTACACCTGCTCTTTAGCAGAAGATGCTGTTTCTTTTCATAACGTTTTACTCTCCAAGCAGGAGCCCTTCACCTCCTGAATGAATGATTGATATTGCCTCCAGGTGGGAATGTTTATCTTTTACTCCTATGGCCACAGCTTATTGAAAATAACCTTGTTAAAGGGGACTTGGGGGTCATCACCTTGGCTAGTGTCAGGAACTGAACTTGAATTACATTTGTATTGGGAAATGGTTGCTTCTTGGGATTTACAAGGTGGAAACTTCATGCCAGCCCAGAGGTGAGGATGGGGATGAATGAGGAGAGAAGGGATTCTGGGTTGCTGCGGCGAGTTGGTTATGGCAAGAACTAACATATAACACAATTAATCTTTTAGACATTCTGGAAAAGGCATGTGGGCATTTACAAAAAAGCCACGTGTTGAGAAGGTAACGAGGACTTTGATTAGGGTAAGGTGAAGGAAGTGTTGGGGGTAGCCACCTGAAATACATTCAGAGCAAACAGAGGCAATGGAAGAGTGAGGTGACCCCAGGAACAGGCCAGCTGGGGAGGATGAGTCCAGGCCTGAAACATCCCACTGGAAGTCCACCCAGAACCCCAAACCCAGTTGATCGATTAGCCTTCTCCCCCTGGGATTTCTTTCCTTGTGAATGACACCAGCATACTCTCGTTTAAGCCACTTTTGGGTGTGACTATCAGTTTGACCATCATCTCCCTCTTCTACACACTGATAATCACGAAGTCCTATTAATCCCAATGTCTAAACATTTGTTTATATCCTGCCCACCTTTGCATCTTTGCTGCAGCCATCTAGCTCAGCCCGCCCATGTTTTACAACCGGATTACTTGCTCCCTTCAACCTATTCTCCACTTTACAGCTGTCTTGGACTTCCCTCAGAGCATATCTAATTGCAGTTATTTCTCAGCTTAAGCCCTTCAGTGTTTCCACATTGCCCTTTGGATAAGAGCAAACTCCTTAAAAGGGCTCACCAGGCCTTTCATGATCTGCCTGACCTCTCCCCGCCTCCTCCCTCCCTGCTCTCTCCTGCACACCTTCCTTCGCTCCTGCCCCGCTGAGCATTCTCAGCTCTCTGCACCTCATCCTCTCTGTGTTGGTCCATGCTCTCTCCTGTCTCGCTCGTTGCGTTTCTCTCGCATCATATTTTCATATATATATTTTTAAAATTTTAATTTATCAATATACAATGTAGTTGATTTTCATATCCCTTTACCAATTCCTCTTTCCCCCTCCCCCACATCAATGTCATATCTATTCACTTCTCTTAACAAGTTCAAGGAATTGTGATTGTTGTGTCTTCTTTCCCCTCTGCCCCCATTGATTTGTTTGTATATTTATTATTTATTTATTTTTAGCTCTTACAAATAAGTGAGGATGTATGGTATTTTTCTTTCTGGGCCTGGCTTATTTCACTTAATATAATTTTCTCCCTGTGTTTGGCATATTTCACTTAATATAATTTTCTCTTTGTGTCTGGCTTATTTCACTTAATATAATTTTCTCTAAATCCATCCATGTTGCTGTGAATGGTAGTATTTCATTTTTTTTAATAGCAGAGTAGTATTCCATTGTGTAAATATACCACATTTTCCTTACCCACTCATCCCATGATGGTCATTTAGGCTGGTTCCAACCCTTGGCTGTTGCAAATAGTGCTGCAATAAACATGAGAGTACAGGCGTCCCTATGATATGATGATTTCCATTCCTCTGGGTATATTCCCAGCAGTGGAATAGCTGGGTCATATGGTTGATCTATCTGTAATTGTTTGAGGAATCTCTGTACCATTTTCCATAAAGGCTGCACCATTTTTCAGTCCCACCAACAGTGTAGAAGGGTTCTTTTTTCTCCACATCCTTTCCAGCATTTATCGTTCTCAGTCTTTTGGATATTAGCCATCCTAACTGGAGTGAGATGGTATCTCAAAGTGGTTTTGATTTTCATTTCCCGAGTGCTGAGTGATGTTGAGCATTTTTTCATGTGTCTGTTGGCCATTCGTATTATCTACCTTTGAGAAATGCCTATTCAGCTCCTTTGCTCATTTTTTAATTGGGTTACTTATTTTTTTTGCTGTAAGGTTGTTTGAGTTCCTTGTATATTCTGGATATTAATTCTTTGTCAGATGTATATTTTACAAATATTTTTTTCCCACTCTGTTGGTTGCCTTTTCATTCTGTTGTTTCTTTTGCTGTGCAGAAGCTTTTTAGTTTGATATAATCCCATTTGTTTATTTTTCCTTTGGTTGCCTGTGCATTTGGGCTCATATTTATGAAGTCTGTACCCAATCCTACTTCCTGGAGTGTTTCTCCTGTTTTCTTTAAGGAGTTTTATTGCTTCAGGATGTGTATGTAATTTTTAAATCCATTTTGAGTTGATTTTGGCATATGGTGAGAAGTACAGAGCTAGTTTCATTTTCCTACATAAGAATATCCAGTTTTCCCAGCACCATTTGCTGAAGAGGCAGTCTCTTCCCCAGTGTATAGACTTGGTGCCTTTGTCAAGATCAGATGGCTGTAGGTGTATGGGTTGATTTCTGGATTCTCTGTTTTATTGCATTGATCCATGTGTCTGTTTTTGTGCCAGTACCATGCTGTTTTGGTTATTATTGCTTTGTAGTATAGTTTAAAGTCAGGTAGTATTACGCCTCCAGCTTTATTTATTTATTTTTTGCTCAGGATTGCTTTGGCTATTTGTGGTCTTTTGTTATTCCATATAAATTTTAGGATAGTTTTTTCCATTTCTGAGAAAAATGCCATTGGAATTTTGATGGGGATTGTATTGAACTCTGTAGATCACTTTGGGTAGTATGGATAGTTTCACTGTGTTAATCCTTCCAATCCAAGAGCATGGGATATCTTTCCATCTTCTTGTGTCCTCTTTAATTTTCTCTCAACAGTGGTTTATAGTTCTCATTGTAGAAATTTTTCACATCCTTGATTAACTTTATTCCTAAGTATTTTATTTTTTTGGTGGCTATTGTGAATGGGTTATCTTTCTTGATTTCTTTTTCTGCATGTTCACTGTTGAAATATAGAAATTCTACTGATTTTTGTGTGTCGATTTTGTACCTGCAACTTTGCTGAAATTGTTTATCAACTCTTTTAAGAGTTTTTTTTGTAGAGGCTTTAGGCTGTTCAGTATATAGGATCATATCATCTTGCAAACAGGGACAGTTTGACTTCATCTTTTCCAGTCTGGATGCCCTTTATTTCCTTCTCTTCTCTGATTGCTCTGGCTAGTACTTCCAACAATATGTTGAATAGGAGTGGTGAGAATGGGCATCCTTGGCTAGTTCCTGTTCGGGATGATATTGGTAGTGGGCTTATCATATATGGCTTTAATTTTGTTGAGATACTTCCTGTCTATATCCAAGATGTAGAGAGTCTTTATCATGAATGAATGTTGAATTTTCTCAAAAGCTTTTTCAGCATCTATAGAGATGATCATATGGTTTTTGTCTTTGATTTTATTGATGTGATGTATCAGATGTATTGATTTTTGTAGGTAGAACCAACCTTGCATCCCTGGGATGAATATCACTTGATCATGGTGTGTAATTTTGTGTATGTGTTGCTGTATTCTGTTAGCTAGTATTTTATTGAGGATTTTTGCATCTATATTCATCAAGGATATTGGCATGTAATTTGCTTTTATTGTTGTATCTTTGTCTGGTTTTGGTATCAGGGTGATGTTTGTCTCACAGAATGAGATTGGGAGAATGGCCTCTGTTTCGATCTTCTGCAATAGTTTGTAGAGAATTGGTATTAATTTCTCTTTGAAGGTTTGGTAGAATTCTGCAGTGAACCCATCCAATCCTGGGCTTTTTCTTGTTGGGAGACTTCTGATAAAAGCTTCAACGTCTTTTACTGTTATTGGTCTCTTCAGATTTTCTATATCTTCTTGGCTCAGTTTTGGTAGTTTGTGTGTGTCCAGAAATTTATCCATTTCCTCCAAATTTTCAAATTTGTTGGCATATAGTTGTTTATAGTGGTCTCTAATGATTCCTTGTACTTCTGAGGTATCAGTTGTAATATCACCTTTGTCATTTCTAATTTTTGTTATTTGGGTCTTCTCTCTTCTTTTTTAAGTTAGCCTTGTTAATGGTTTCTCAATTTAATTTATCTTTTCAAAAAACCAACTTTTTGTTTCATTGATCTTTTGTATCATTTTTTGGGTTTCTATTTCATTTAGTTCTGCTCTGATCTTAATTATTTCTTTCCATCTACTAAGTTTGGGTTTGGATTGTTCTTATTTTTCTAGTTCTTTAAGGTGAAGTGTTAGGTTGTCTACTTGCCATCTTTCCATTCTTCCAAGATAAGCATTTAATATAATAAATTCCCTGCTTAGTAATGCTTTTGCAGTATCCCACAGGTTTTGGTATGATGTGTCATTATTTTCATTAGTTTCAAGAATTTTTTTGATTTCCTGTCTAATTTCTTCTTGGACTCCTATGTCATTAAGTAGAATGTTGTTTAATTTCCATGTGTTTGTACAGTTTCCAAAGTTTCATTTGTTATTGATTTCTAATTTTGATCCATTGTGATCTGAAAAAATACATGGAATAATTCCATTTTTTTTTAAATTTGTTGAGACTTGCTTTGTGACCTAGCATGTGGTATACCCTGGAGAATGTTCCATGTGCTGATGAGAAGAATGAATATTCTGAGGTTGTTGGATAGAATGTTCTGTAAATATCTTCCAAGTCCAATTGGCCTAAAGTGTTGTTTAGATCTTGTCTTTCTCTGTTGATATTTTTTAGATGATCTGTCCAATGTTGAGAGTGGGGTGTTCAGGTCCCCTGCTAATACGGTATTAGTGTTTATTCATTCTTTAGGTCTAATAATGTTTGCTTTATAAATCTGGCTGCTCTGATGTTGGGTGCATATATATTTATGATTGTTAAGTCTTCTTGATGGATCAATCCTTTTATCATTATGTAGTGGCCCTTGTTATCTTTTTATGGTTTTTGGTTTAAAGTCTATTTTATCTGATATAAGAATAGCTACTCCAGCTTCTTTTTCATTTCTATTTGCAAGGTATATGTTTTTCCATCCTTTCGTGCTTAGCCTATGTGTGTCTTTACAGGTGAGGTGAGTCTCTTGAAGGTAGCATATTGTTGGGTCCATCTTTTTAGTCTAGTCAGTCAGTCTGTATCTTTTGAGTGGGGAATTTAGTCCTTTTACATTAAGAGTTATTACTGAAAGGTGTTGATTTACTCCTGGCATTTTATTGATTTTTGTTTGGATGTCTTAAATATCTTTTGCTCCTTTCTTTCTAATTTACTGTTTGTCTTCTGTGTTTGTTGTTTTTTTGGGATGGTAGATAAACCTTTTTTCTCTTTATTGTTAGCATTCTTATTTTACTGGAGAGATTTGTTCTTTCTTGAGTATTCATGGCAGTGATGGTTGATTTTTAGGTACCAAACCCAGTACTCCCTTGAGAATTTCTTGTTAGGATGGTAATGTGGTAGTGAACTCCTGCAGTTTTTGTTTTTCTGATAAATATACTATTTGTCTTTCATTTTGAAAGGACAGCCTTGCTAGGCGATTTATTCTTGGTGCCAACCAAGAATTTTTGTCTTTTAGTGTTACATATCATCCCATTCTTTTCTGGCTTCTAGGGTTTATGATAAAGGTCTGATGTTAGTCTGATTTGGGCTCCCTTTTAGGTGATTTGACACTTCTCTCTTTCAGCTTTTAAGATTCTCTCTTTGTCTTTGAGTTTTGCCAATTTGATATAACATGTCTTGGAGAGGACCTTTTTGGGTTGAATATGTTTGGGGATCTTTGAGCCTCCTCAAGCTGAAGATCTGTGTCTTTCCCTATACCTAGGAAGTTTTCTGCTAATATTTCATTGAATATGTTTTCAATGCCATTTCCTTTTTCCTCCTCTTCTGGAATACCCATGATTCGGATATTTGAGCACTCAAGGTTTTCTGTTATCTCTCTTAGATTTTCTTCAATTTTCTAAATTCTTTTTTCTTTTTTTTTTTGTCCACCTATGTTATTTTGAACAGCTTGTGCTCAAGGTCAGAAATTCTTTCTTCTGCTTGTTCTAGTCTACTGAATAAACTCTCCATTGTGTTTTTTATTTCATTGAATGAATCCTTCAGCTCCACAAGCTCTGGTACATTCTTTTTCAGGGCATTGATTTCTTTGTACATTTCTTCTTTCAGGTCCTGTATACCTTTTCTCATTTCATTGTGTTGTCTAACTGAGTTTTCTTATATCTCATTTAGTTTCCTTGGAATTGTTGCTCAAATTCCTTGTCAGTCCTTTCAAGGACTTCCTGTTCTATAGAACTAGAACTTGAAAGTTATTATTTTCCTTTGGTGGTGTCATACTTTCTTGGTTTTTCACATTTCTGGTATCTTTTCTTTGGTGTTTAGTCATTGTGGCAGGGGATTTCACCATCCACTTGTTCCACCCTCATGTCTGGCATGGATCCCTCAGGGACTGTCAATTCAGCACAGCTGCCTCAGGGCCTGTGGGCTGGCAGCTCAGGCCTCTCTGGGAAGTGGGGACTGGCCTGGGTTGGGGGTTCCACGATGCAGTGCCTTCCAGTTATGGTGCAGCTGGCTTGGGGCCTGTGGGCCCAGCAGCTCTCGGGCCTCCATGCTTTCATATTTTTTAAATCTCACACTGGATATCACTTCTCTTGGTTCACAAATATTAAATTAGTTGTCTATCATGTTAATTTGTATTGCTCTTCTTCTCTTTCTTCTCTTCCTTATTCATATTTTTCTCATTTATTTGTATTCTTTTTTATTTACTGGACAGCGAGCCACTTGAAAGCAGAGACTGTGTCTTACCCATTATTGTATTTACAGTGGCTGATATCCTTAAGTCCTCAGTAAATATTATTTGAATAAAAAAATGAATCAATGAATAATTTCAGAGAAACTCAGGAAGAAGCTGAGTGTCAGGACCAAGGGAAAGAAATACTGTGAGTATAGCTTCAGTGTCTGCAAATCTATTAGAAGTAAGGCAAACAGGGTTGGACTTGTGCCCAAAAGGAAAGTGATCATTTTATTCAGGGACTGAAGGAACTGAAAATAGACTAGGTCTGGTGTATTAGCAGAGTTCTGAAAAAAAAAAAAAAACTGGAATGTCATTCAGACAGTTTACATGAAGAGATATCAATAAAGGACCTACCAATAGCAGTGGGATCAGGGTTAAGGAAATTGACAAAGGGTGTTGCCACACCCAGAGGCTGGCAATGGTGCGAAGCTGTTACCTTCTCTAGGGCTGAAGGAACAAATGGAGGAGGGGATGCTTAGCCAGAGCTGCAGTGTTGAGGCAGGACCAGGACAGGGAAGAAACACCCTGATTTCTCTCTCCTCCTGCTGGTGCCCCTATTAGCCAAACACAATGGAAGACAGAGAACAAGGGAGCCTGAATGACAGCTCCCCCATGGGTGTTGATCTCTTAGGGCTCAGTAGGACAGAAAAAGTTGGGAAATGGGTCTGGAGACACAAATGAAGATTAACCAACCTGCCTGGTTGTGTAAGGAGAGTACACTAGTAAGAAAAGAGAATGCCTCCAAGTTTGAAGGTAGAAGAAAATGTTTAATTATTGGAGGACTAGTGAACATTGGTGGTAACTTGGAGAGATTCTGGAATCTTTCAGCCTGTACCAGGTGAATTAGATAATGTCAAACTGGCTACCTGTGACTTTGATCATGGGTAGAGTGTATATCTGGAGATTCATTTTCTCATGGTGTTTAGGAAGGTCAGGTGCCCTTGAGCAATCAGACTGTTGACCTGGTGCAGGGGTGATGCTGCCAGAGAAGCAGCTGGGGATATGGGTGTTGGAGGGAGTGAAGGTTCGGGGGCTTGTGTTTGGAAGGAGAGAGATTCCACTATGTGGGTTGCTGGGGGCTTGTGTTTGGAAGGAGAGAGATTCCACTATATGGGTTGCTGGGGGCAGCACTAAAAATGTGCTGGGAGAAGTGCCAAGCACACAGCCTGAGAGTGTCATTGTGTTTGTGTATTTGTGTGTGTGTGTGTATGTGTGTGTGTGTGTTCACGTGTGTGTCTGTTTGAGCATCTAGGGGTGTCTGTTGGACATAGGCTGCTCTCTCCTTTTGTCATAAGTAAGCTTGCAGAATTTCTCCTGGAAATGAAGCTCTTCAGAGGGTATTTTGCAAGCAAACTGGTTTATTACCTTTTTTCAGGACAGAACAAGAAGAAATGGTCCTAAATAAAAGCAGAGAGAATTTAGTTTAGACTTAAGGGATGGCTTTTAATAACTTGTGTATCAGATTCCCTTTTGATCCCAGGGAGACATCCTTTTTCTCTTCCATTCTGAATTACATCACATGCACAGACAGCAAGAATCCCACATTTTAAGTTTCACTTAACATTTTCAAAAAATTGATGTCCCGATTTTCTTCAGAATTTTGACTGATATAACTGAATATCCAAGTTGCCTGTATTTTGATTATTGATGCTTATTTGTCCAGGTCCCTCTTCTCTCTTCTTGCCTGCAGAGTACAGACAGCAAAGCTGAAATTTGTGCATTCAGGGAGAGAGCTCAGGAAGACTCAAGTACTGTTGTCTCTACTTCTCCTGGCCCTCAGCCACTTCTCTGTCTTCTTTTCCCCTTTCTTCCCCTCACTCACTGAGCTCCAGACACATTGGCCTCCTAGATGTTCCTTGAGAGTCCTGCCTCAAGATGCCTACACTGGCTCCTCCTTCTTCCTGGAAGGCTCCTCTTCCAGGTGTGTGAGCACATGGCTGGACCCTGTCATCTCCTCAGTGAGAACTTCTCTGACCACCCTGTCTAAAAGACAGCCCTTGTCTCTCCCTGCCTCTGTCAGGAACTGACTGATCACTGCATGTCAGCATGGGCATCTTCTAGTTGTGCATGTGTTGTCTGTTTCCCCAATGAGAATGCAAGTTTGACAAGGTCAAGCACTTTGTCCATCCTGTTGGCTGTTGTGTCCCCAACACCAATGCCTACGCCAGGGCCAGGAAGACAGGAGGTGCACAGCAAAGATCTGTGGAATTGATGAATACGTACAAAAGAAATATTTTAACTACTTCAGCCCTCCTGCTTTTCACTGTTTTAGATAAAGAGATGTATTTCCCATTTGTTCCTATTGTTCACAAGTGTTTCTGACCTGCTTACCACTACCTGCACTGATGCACGTGAAGGCATGCATTGGAGCTTCCTCCTCCTCCTGTGAGCAGCCCTGCCTTAGGGATGCCCAGGCTGTTCTGCTCCTCCAGGACAGACATGGCACCAACTGGGACAGGAGATGTTTCTGTCGGTAGCTACTGCTGGGTGAGTCTTTCTAATACCAAGGTTTGGTGTTTGAGCTTACTTGTCCACTGTATAAGACCCTCTATCTAGTATTAAGCTGCTGGTAACAATGATGTTTTGGTTCTCCATCTACAGGCTCTTTGGTCTATTTCTTGTGTGGGTCAGAACTCAAGTGTAGAAAAGAGATTTTGTGTTAATAAGATTCTGAGTAAACAGTTAACATCAGGCTAATCCTGATGTTAACTCTTGGAGAATGATCTTGGACTTCATCTTCTCATAGCTCTGTATCCTTGGAAAACTACCTACTGAAGGCAAATGTGGAGTGCTGTGTCTCTTTTGCAGTTCATGAGGCAGTGCGTGGGCTGGGGGAAGGGTGAGTTGGCATGTAGGCCTTGGGCCTGAGTGACTAGAACACTGAAAAGAAAACATGGTGGGAAACATAGTTTGCTGCTGCTCTGGGTCAAGGTGGTCCACACACAACTTGGCTTTCATCCATGTAGGTGTGGGGGCATAGCTGCTTGGCCTCCCGGTGAGTGGAAGATTCTGTGCCTGCTATGTTTCAGGTCCTGCAGCGTTCTATAAAATTAAATAAAAATAGCACTAGAATGACAGTTTATTGCATCTCACGAGTTTGGTTGCCAGTTTTCACCTATTACAACTCCTGTATCAGAACAACAGGAAGCCTCAACAAAGAGCCCCAAATGACCAGTTTTAGGAGAGACACAGAAAGAGAAAGTCTCCGAAAAGGTATTGTTCTGGAGGAAATAAGCCAGTTTCCAAACTTTGTAGCTGTGAATCCCTACCTCAGTTTCTTCATCTTGAAAATGGGGACAATTGTTGTAGCTGTCATGGTACTATAGTGTAATTTAATATTTATAATAATTTTATTAATTAGCATGTGTCTACTAAATATAAGATGTTAGTCTTGTACCAATCAGATCGTTTCCCTCTTACACATGGCCTAACAAGTCCCATTTTAGTTCTCGTATTTGTTTCCTGCTTCTTTGCATGTTGAAAACTCTCTGTAGAAGAGTCACATAAGGTATTGGGTTGGCAAAGGACAGCTGGTGTTGTCTCTTAGACTTCTTGGTACCTTACTTTTTATTATCTGGGAGAAGTAAGGCCCTCTCTTGGATTTCCCTATCAGATTCTAATTCTCACCATTTTGAGTCTCGACATTCCTATTATCCAAACGTGATTTCTTGAGTCTGAGAAAGGTTTGTGTGGAAGGAAGGAGCCTCAAGTCTCATGTGTTCTCCTAGAGAAGCCCACCTTGGGCTTGAGCTAAATATAACAGTGGGTTATGGTTAAACCATCACCCTCGTCAGCCTCACAGTGAAGGAAATCCCACTCCCCTCTGCCCACTTGATTTCTCAGTGAGTTGAATTGTATGTGTGTCGATGCCATTGATATACACAAGAATAAATCTTTTTAACACAGGTAATGGAAAAGCCAGAATTAGGAGTTTTTGTCTCTTCTCTGGTTTTAATGGGGTAAGTAAAACATCTCTTGGTACATATTAGAGGAAAGCTCTCTCCGTAGGCCTGGTAGTGTAGATCTTTGAGGGCGAGGATGGGGTTTTATTGACCCCTGCATTTCTGGTGCTTGGCAGAACTCAAGCATGAGAGACCCTCTAAATAGGTCAAAGATGGGGGTCAGACAGACTTGGGCCGAGCTGTTCCCTAGCTCTCTGATCTTGAATAAATTCCAACTTCTCTGAGACTGTTTTCACATTTCTCAAATAGCAGTAATAATAAGAATAACTAGATAAGAGGCTTATTGTGGGGGCTAGGTGAGGGACTGTGCCTAGAAGGTGGTAAATATACAGGCTTTGGTTGTTACGCTGATACTTTTATTATTACTCTGACCGTCATTTACATTGCGTTACTTGGATTAGGCTGATCCCTGAGCATTTGCTTCTTCTCCCTAAAATGCTCTTCTCTGCCTGGCGAACACTTACTCATTCTTCAAAGTCTTCTTCAGACATGTAGCTAGGAGACACTGAGACTCAGCCACCATAGTGTCCCTGCCATAAGAGGGACTAATAAATATTTATTGTTGTTTATTGAATGATAACCAACTGGAAGGAGGTTGTGAGCCTTCCCTGAGAGATAAACGTGCATTGTAGCCTGGGTGGAAAGAGTCATCCAAATATTGGTTATTGTTACTGTTAATAATGAGAACACTCAACAGTGGAGGTGAGTCATTATCATCCTCTAATGACATGTGGAGAGGCTCGGCAAGTGGTGTGACTTGGGCCACTGGAGAAATTTCCTGTAACGGGTGGCTGATCCAGATAGGTTGTATCTACCATGTCCTTCCACTCTAAGATTTCCAAGTTTCTACATTGTGTGTGACTAAGTTTATCCACAGTGAAACAAACACCAGCCTTGTAATCCAAAGTCCCCGAGTCAGTCCCAGGTTTCCCCCTCACCAGCTGCACTGGCTTAGCAGTCACTTACGCTAGGTTTGTGTTTTCTACAGAATGAGGATGATAATAATACCTGCTCCATATGGCTTGTGTGAAGAGCATCTGAAACAATGTTTGTAAAAGCATTTTATAAAATTCCATGGGAAGAGTCGCTACTATTAATGATCTCTGACAGTGATGTGAGCAGTGGAGAATAAAGGGTGCTAACTTGAAAGACAAAAATCAACCAACCCAAAAACCACTATATTCTTGTCTGAATTTTAAGACTGGGGTAGAGAAAAAAATACTGTTGGAGAGAGAACTACTCCATTATTTGGGAAAACAGCTTATCGTACCTCTTGCTTTCCATAAGAAGGCTCAAAGATAGTCTGAGTGCCAATGGTTGAAATAAAGAAGGTGCTAAAATCCTTTTGCATAGTGAAGTTATAGGATTTTTCTGCCCCCTGGTAGGCAGAGGCAGGAGAGAAGTGGTAAAGGGGGTATAAAGGAGCAGATTAGCTAGATAGGTGTATTAGCCTGGTTTCTCTTGTATTAGTTCTGTTTCTAAGAGAAACAGAAACAATATGAGGCATATCTATATCTATACCTATATATCTATATAAACAAAATATATCATAAATAATATTAAGATATATAATATATTAAGATATATTAAAAGATGTATAAAGGGATTCATTATAAAGAATTGGTTCAAGCAGTTATGGAGGTTGAGAAGTCCCAAGCTGAAGACCCAGGAGACCGATGGTGTAAGTTCCAGTCCAAGCCTGAGCCTGGAGGCAGGAGAAGACTGAGGTTCCAGCTGGAAGACAGCAGAGAGCACATTCTTTATTACTCAGCCTTTTATTCTATTCAGGCCTTCAGTGGACTGGATGAAGCCCACCCACTTGGAGAAGGGCAGTCTGCTGTACTCAATCTACTTGTTAATCTCATCCAGAAACACTCTCACAGACACACCCCCAAACAATGTTTGGCCCCAAAACAATGTTTGATGCAAAATCTGGGCACCCCACGGCCAGTTGAGTTGATACATAAAATTAACCATCACAACAGGGAAGAGGATGGTGTAGGGAGAAGGGACCCAGCACAAGTCCTGGCTTAAGCCCTAGAAGGGCGATGGCCTAATGTAAGAGGGACCTCTTGTCTGAGACGCTCTAAGCTCAGTGATGTTTGCAGCCCATATTAGGGTTTCCTGGTCTGTGCTGTCATTCTGTTATATTATCCCTGTGCCATCGGTAAAGGCAAGAACACATAATGGGCAATTACTACTTGAGTTAATAGTATTGTGGGGAATGAAGGAATGAGGTGGGAGGGGGCTGTGTCCATGCAGAGGGGTGCAGGGAAGGGGCAGCAGCCAGAGGAGCAGGTGCCAGGAAGGCCAGAGATGATCATGGAGTAGCCTGAACTGGAATATGAACAACTGGCAGGAGGTGCATGTCCCCTTCACCCAGAGGAATTCTAAGAAATACTTATGAGGGGACTGAGTTTCTTTTGGTTGGTAAAAGATGGGGCTTGATTAATTTTACTTCCATATTAAAGGAAAGTCTGAGGTACAGGGCCCAGGCACTTGGGGTTGCCCAGGGCATCATTGTTTCTCATAGATTCTGCCCCAGATGGCAGGGACAAAGCTCATTTAGTTCCTTGCTGGACCCTGGTGCCTAGCACAGGGCCTGGTGTTTAGTAGGTGTTCAACAAATATTTGCATTGTCTTTTTCTGTTGTTTGTTTAAATACACTCTTAATTTTGGAGCACTTTCGGATTTATAGTTTTCCTATCACTATCTTATATTACCATAGTACATTTGTCAAAACTAAGAAATTAATATTGTTAGATCACTATAAAGTACACTCTAGCTTTATTCAGATTTTACCAGCTTTTCCACCAACTTTTTTTTTTTTTTCTGGTAGCCCATTATTGCGTTTAGTCATCCTGTCCTCTTAGCCTCCTTTGGTCTGTGTCAGTTTCTTAGTCTTTGTTTCCCATGACCTTGTCAGTTTTCAAGAGTACTGGCCAGGCGTTTCGTAGGAATGTCCCTCTATTTGGGTTTGTCTGTTGCTTTTCTCTCAATGAGACTAGGTGGGACTCTGGGTTTCTGGAACTGCGGACTGCTCATTGGTTTGGGATTCTCCTCTGAAGAAGTTGCGAGCTAGAGGGTGTCTATAGTTGGTGACATAACCCGGCGGGCAAAGCTCAGGTGAGGCCGAAGCCTAATGCTGCTTGCTTTCCTCCATGTGACCTGCCATCTCTTAGGCAGTGCTTCTAAACCCAGCCACCCCACAGTCAGCGGAGAGGCTACCACCTTCCTCAACCAAGGAGCCAACTTGTGAACCTCCCTGACAGTGCCCTGCCCCAAGCAGACCTTGATTCACGGTGGCACTTATTATGAAGTGTCCTGAGGGCTGTCTTCTTTTATAAAAAATGCCCTTCTGATTACCACTTTGAGAGAGCATGGAATTACACAGCCAGCTTGCAGCAGTTTTACTAGCTAAGAGTACTTTCTCTACAAATATTTCTGAGGAGAAACCAAGGTCTTTGCGATGCAAGGAGAGAGGGAAAAATACATTAGAATCAGTTAGATCTTCTTTGAAACTCTTTAAAGTGTATTTTCCCCAAAGGCTTTAGGTATTCCTCTCTTCTGTTGTGTCCTCTGACTGGTATCACAATAAGGAGCATTTGGTTTTTAGCTTCTTGAGTTACTTTACCATGAGGAGCTGACGTCCCGCTTGCTCACCCTGCTTTCCCAAACAGCTGGAATCACGTTGGCCTCAGCAGAGAGGCCCTGGGGTGCAGGAAAGGGAATGTGGAGTTTAGAGGGGGTTGGGTTGAGTTGCCACATCACCTGCTATGGTGTCAGTTTGGGCAAGTCCCTTATTCTCTCTGAGCCTCGCGTTTTCATCTGTAAAATGGGATAGAGGAAATGGAACTCATATGAGCATTGCCAGGACTCCAGAAGTGAAATGTGTGTGAACAGATGGAGTACTATTGAAATGCTTGTTCCTACCTCCAGAGTTTCCTTCTTCTCTGTAAGGCAGAAGTGTTGAAAGTAGGTGGAAAATGAACAAGTATAATCAAATGGTTCAACTCCCTTGCCTGGATACTGGGAGTTGGACTTTGTCTGTGGACAGAAGAGAGAGGAGACAGGGAGGGAGTGGGTGCTGCGTTCAGACGCTTCCCCCCTTGGCCTGCTGCAGTTTGGGCCTCTGACCAGGCTTGTTGGTATTCCTGAACTCCACCCAGCAGCCTGGTTCTTGGGCGTCTCCAGGCCTTGGAGATCTTTGGGTGCCAAGACTTGAGCTGAGGAAAACATACACTGGATGGAATGATGTTTGCTGAACACCGATTCCAAAATACTCTGATCCTAGGGTGAGGGGTGGACTCACTGGAACTTGAGGTTCATTGCACACCCTTCCTTCCTGTCCTGCATGTTTTGGGCTACAAGCAGGGTTAATGTTGAAAATTCTGGGCCCCCAAGCAAAATACAACACTACCTTACCTTCTCAAATGGGTGGCATTCTCCTCTCTTAAACCTCCTGATTGCCTAGACTTCTCCCATTGAATAAGTTCTTAACTGTGTTGCAGGCCAGTTTTCTAGGAGACAGCAGTGCCTTCCAGATTGATTGTGGGAGAGTAAGGAGAAAAGCGAGGATAGGAAAAATGACAATTTTTAGGAAACTGTAAGCTTTTTCATCTCAGATACGTTTTGGAAGATGGTGTCCCAAATGGCTTCTTAAAATCTAGCCACCCACACTCCGACTGCCACTGGGGTTATGGTCCTTGTATCTACTTTTAAATACATGATCTCGTTTACTCAGCACTACAGCAAGGTGGTGGCATGATTGCCTCACTGGTTGGGACTTTCTACTCCGTGTTATAGTGACTAGTGCATTAACAGGCATTGTTTCCTCGACCAGACACAATTTTTTGCGAGGACAGGAGTCATATCTTGCTCGTCTTCCTTTTCCGCACAATATCGTGCTCAGCGCATGGCACATTATACGTGCTGCCTAGATTTATGTTGAATAAACAAATGGCCTCAATGATATACTCTTCTATATTTTTATTAATGTCAATATTTTGCTTTAGAAATAAAGTTTACAGAGGGCAAATGTATCCCGTGAAACTGTGCCAAACATGAGCCTAGATTCAAGGGCCACAGATGAAAGAAGCTTGTTTTGCTCAAGCTGTTGTATTGATTGGATTTTTCTGGGTTCATAAGTCCTTTGGAATTCTGCAGCCCATTTGGATATGAAAATAGAGAAATCAGAGGCATCCATCAAAATTTCTAAGAAAGCAAGAACAGAGAGAGGCATGTGAAGGTTGAGAAGTGGAGAGGGTCTCTGAGCCGACCCATCAACAAAAGTATAAATTAGGAAGACTGTTGTCCAAGACTCAAGTGCAAGCACAGGCATATGACTTCGGAAGCCTAGTCCCTCCAAGGGACACTTGGCTCCAGGCCTCATTTCTCTCAAGGAAGTCTTATAGCCAAAATAAAGTGGAACATTGTGTAATTTTCATGGATGTTGGGCTTTTATAATGCCAAGCATGGTGATTTGGTAGCCAGGTCCCATGCAAAGGCTGAGCCAGCTATGTTGGCCCAGATCTCCTTTTTGTTTTTTTTGTGCAGTTCTGACTTTTTGTTCTCTAGAGCTTGTGTGCTGGACCTTCGAGCTAGCCAGTTTAGTCTTCTTTCTCTGGCCAGGCTTGTTTGTGAGAGGGGATAGTGATCTTTCTCGATGCTCCTGTCTAAGGCCATAGATGTGCTCCAATGTCCCAACTTTTGTTTATAACCTGTGTCAAAAATGAATAGGTCTCAATTCCTTCTGAAGCTATTTAATATTTTAGCCTGATTCACTAGTTTTGTATTAACAAGGCTTATGATTTTTACTGCCTCCTATATAAAAACTCTTGATTATTTGTCCAAAATAAAGTAATGCAGTTTTAAAGAAAAGAACTATAGACTTATTTTCAGAAGTCTTGAATTTTAATCTCAGAGTGGCCTCTTACTAAGTGTATTGCTATAATCAAATCCTTTTTGAGATACATACATGCATATGTATACACTGAAGTAAAATGGCTTAGGGGTTTTGAAATTAGTTGGCCTGATCAGTGTGAATATTGGAATCAGATGGCCCAGCTTAAAAAATTCCTTCCATTACACACTAGCTGTGTAATTCTGAGACACTCACGTGGTTCTTTAAGTCTAAGCTTTCTCACTGTATAAAGCAAATAATAACACTACTGAATTCAAAGAGTCATTGCAAGAATTAAAAGGGCAAAATAAGGCCTGAAAATGCTTAGCTCAGTAGCCAGCATATGGTGAAAACCTAACAATGTTTGGTATTATTATTATTATTATTATTATTTTATTAATTATTTATATTCATAAATACTAGCTGTGCAACCTTGGGTAAGTCATTTAAAATTTTAGCTTCAGGTTTATTATTTATGCAGTGGAGGAAATGAAACTCAAATCTCACAGAGTTATTGCTTTGCCCATCACAAAGAACTGCACAATTCACTAGACAAATTTCTTCCTTAGGAATTCAAGATGGGTGTTCTCCAGGACTATTTGAGATTTGCCAAACTAATATATAGTTATTTTGTCCACATCTGTAATGGTTTAACAGGTTTGAACTATATTGGCCTGTGATGTTGTTTTTTCACTTTTTCTTTTGTTTTGTTTTGTTTTTGGCTCTCTGTCTTCATATGGCTAGCTTGTCAAATCTTTTGGGCATTAATTTAATTTTTTCTGAACTTCCTCCATCTATGTTGTTTCATTCTTACAGAGCAATGACCAGAGATATCCTGGAAAACACACAGATGTCAAAGTAGAATAAAGACAACAGAGAATTAAAGTGTGTTTTGGTAGTGTTCATTTTTATTTATGTGACTATGTCCTGTCCAATCTGGGAACCAGACAAAAGACAGGTCGAATTAAACAAGCTCCCCAAATAGTATACAAACATGAAGAAGTTTTGCTTGGGTCTGAACCAATGAACTTACACTGGTTAAGAACACTTTACTGATGGGTCACTACCCAGTTTACAGGCTGATTGTTATTTGCAAGGCTAATATACTTGTGATGCATAAAAGGAAAGATTTTTCTTTTATAAGATATAAAATACCCTTTCCTGTAAGCTCCACTCCACCATGACCTTAATTATCTGACAGGAAAGAAGAAATAATGTGAAAAAACACCCATTCTTCCTCTGAACTGGCCCATTTTGCTAAAGAGTCGTTGATCCTTGGAACTGCTGACAAATCACAACTAGAAAAAAATTGTTCCTGACAATGAGAATTGGAATAAGATTGTTCATTTCCTGGCACAGGGGAGAAACTGTCTTGATTGCTTTCCAGGGAGCCTATCCTCCAAACTGTTTGGGAGAAAACAAGGCCAATAAAATAACTTTAATAACATTTGGTGAAATATGCAACCTACCAAAAGTTTTCTGTTTTATTTCTTGTTAAAAGACTGCTTTTAAGAAAAGGCTTTAGATGTTCCCCACTCCCCACCTCTATGACAACATAGTATTCATATCAATTCGTATCATGAATAACTCACATTTACTGAATTTGAAAGTTTAACTGCTTGATCAATGACGGAAATCCTAGGAGGGAGTATTTTAAGTAGTTTAAGTCATAATAAAAGAGCAAATGTTGGCTCCTTTTGTGTCTGTTGCTGCAACAGTTCATAGACTATAGGCTCTCTGACCTGGGTGGGAACTTCAAGACCCTTGAACTGATCCTTCCATGGGTTAGGAATAAAGCCATAATTTATAGACACTGCTCCATCTGCTACATTTGATGACTGTCTGCTATACAGAGAGATCTCATATAGTGGTTCTAAAATCTGCCAGATTGTTAGAATAGCCTGAAAAATTAAAATAACACATAACAAAACTGATGCCCAATTCTCAGTCAATTAAATCAGAATCTATGGGGTGTGGCTTGGACTGTAGTAATTTAAAACACCCCAGGTAATTCTGAGGCAGAGTGAGGACTTTATTTTATACTAATAATGGCATCTCTGGTGTGTCTGCAAAATGACCCCTCATTAATCACTTAGCCCTCTATGTTCCATTTTCTTTGGGTGTAACTTAATGGGATGGTTACTAGACACATGTTCTCATATTAGTTGTTAAAAGCACATTGAAAGCCCTATGTAGTCAAATAAGATTTGCTACTCTCTCTTCCCAAGCACACAGCCTCAGTACTGGTCCTGAGCATTTCTCACATGGACAACTGCCACTATTTGAATATGGGGATTTTTGTCTGTTGTGTTCTCTGATTTGTCTCCAGTTCCTAGAACAGTGCCTGGCATAAAGTACACGCTCAGTATATATTAACTGAATGTATTGATGGCTATTGCAAGATCTCTGGTGTATTAGTCAGGTTTTGCTGCAATCTCAAAATCTTGGTGGTTTAAAGAACCATCATTTATTGTCATGCTCACAGATCTCCAGGATGACTGTGCTTGGGTGGATTAGGCTGAGTTTGGCTGGTCTGGCTGAGCTCCAGGCTTCTGGTCAAATCCAGGTCTGCTTCATGTCTCTTCATTCTGAGGCTGGGCTGAAGGGGCAGTGGCTACCTGGGGCATGCTCTTTTTGGGATGAATCACAAGAACACCGGAAGGCATATGATTTTTCTGAAGGCATTGGCTCAGAGCTGGCACACTGTCACTTCTGACCACATTCCATTGACTAAAGCAAGTCACACAACCACACCCAGCATCAGTGGGGTCGACAAATATCTCTCCACTCTAGTGGGATGTCCCTATGCAAAAAGCACCAATGTTTAATGCTAATACATGAAGGGAGTAAAAAATTAGGAGCAATGATCCAAACTGCCACACCTACTAACCATTCTCCATATCTGCAATCTTATCACCTTGCTTAGAATCAAGAAGTGCACCATCTCCTTACCCAATTCACTGCCCACATCCACTCTTTCTTTCACTTCTCCTGTGCTTCAGAATCTGGCCCTGTTCACATTTATATCTTCAGATTTCACTAGACTTCCACATAAAGTGTGTACTTCCTCTTGTTTTCTTGTTGAATTCCTAGACATATATATGAGCTCAGTTAATAACTTTGGTGGAAGTAATCACTACTGTGTTCATAAAGCACGTTATATTCTGCAGTAATAGCGAACATTTACTAACCATTAAGTACATATGAATTAATTTAATTCTCACAAGAACCCAATTATACAGATGTGGGAACTGAAACACAGAAAAGCTAAGTAATTTGCCCCCAAATTACACAGCTCCTAAGTAGCAGAGCCAGACAGTCAGCCCAAGCTCTTAATGCTACTTTGCTTCTTTTCACCAGGATGCTAAAAGCCCTTGCTCAGTTATATCTGTTTCTGTGTCTGTGTCCTACCCTGCTGTGAGTCATTTGAAGCCCAAGGTCATATAGAATCTTTCTCTGTAGCTCTAATGTCTAGTACAGTGCTCAACTCATACATGGTATAATACACATTTGCTGATGAAATAAAAGTTAATAAAGCAAACATGTAGTATGGATTGTAAAATAACTCATATATATCCTTAATCTCGTCATGAATGGCCCTAAAGCTTATGAGAGAATTTCCTACACAAGAAGGGGATCCTGAAGATGGGAAAGTAGGTTAGAAAAATGGGTGAGAAGGCATCAGGTATGCCTTTCTTTTTCATCTAGATGCTAGGTAGAGAGTGGTTCTCTTTGGATTAAACAAGATGTTACATGTGCACTGTGCTTAGCACACAGCAGACAGCCTGTAAGCATAGCTCCCATCACTTTCTTCTCCCAGTACTTGGATTGTCAACATGCGTGGAGTTGGGAAGAATGAATGGGAGAGAAGAACCTCTGCTCTAACAAGACAGCGCATTTGGATTTTCCAGTTAAGCTCAGAGAACGCCTTTTCATTAGTCAAACATTAATAAAAAATGTACTCTCTGCCTGCTTATAATGAGATATTGTACTTATTTTTCAAGCAAGCCTTATTTAAGGAAAACACAAACCTGGATAAAAGGACTAGGTGATATTTTCACTTAGAATTAGGGAGTCTCAGGTTGGAGGAAACCTTAAAAAGTCGCCGAGCTGCCCCTCCTCTGCCTTCAGCTGCTGCCACTTGACAACATCAGCAATTACTGTAGCTTCCATCTGTTGAGTCCTTTACCCTCAGTATCTACTAAGTCCTCTCTGGAAGCTACCAGGTGATGCTCCCTGTATCTCCATTTCATTGAAGAGAAAACTGAGGCTTAATGAGCTTAGAAACTTGACCACAATTACAGAGCAAGAAAATGTTAGAGCCCGGATTCAAACTCAGGCTTGACTTCCTTTATTCCAGAGGTTCTCAATCATGAAGGACACTCCCCCTCTCCTAGAGACATTTTATAATGTCTGGAGATAGTTTTGGTCATCACAACTGGAGGTGGCTGGGTGCTCCTAGCAGGAGCACTGATAAGCATTATACAATTTTGCAGGACAGCTCCCCACAATAAAACGGCCAAAACATCAATAGTTCAAAGTGAAGATCCCTGTTCTAGAACCTGTCCTCCTGAGCAGTATGCTAAATTGCTTTCTATGCATAGGTTTTCAGTTTGAGATTGAACATTTTCAGGAACAAGGAACCCACTTTTTTTTTCATCCCCCTTTTGGTCAGCTCTGACAAAAAAGAAAGTCCCTTTTATTTTGAGCTAGAATCTGTTTCCCTGGAGTTTCCACCCACTGGCAATCTGAAAAGCAAGACAACTCTTTAAAATGATAGCCCTCCCCTGTGTCACTATTCACTATCAAAACCCCTTTCAACATAGCAGGGAATACCTGTATTGCAGTGATGGTTTTCTTCTTCACTTCCTACCAGAACTTAAGCTCTTTAGGGCAGGAAATCTGTCTAATACTTATTTCCAGCCCCAGGATTTATAAATATACCAAGAAATAACACTCGTGGCAGTCTTGGTGATGTGGCCCTTTTCCTGAGTAAGTGTACCTAGTTCCCTCAACCATGGTATTGTGCCACCTCCTGGTTGTTCTTTCTTGAACACACTGGTCTTCTCATCCTGTTGTGAGAAAATGTTTAGAAAACCTTGACTACCTGGTCAGGGGCCTTGAATTCTCTCACAGAAAGTTTCCTAATAGTCCGCCTGCCATAGTACAATACATAGTGACTTGGCTTACACAACATTGATGTATTAACCATATTTGAGGACTACCTGTCTGGACCAAACACCATTACAATCATTTTTGCTTGTAACAAGAACTAGCAGTAGATTTTAATGGGACAACTGGCTATGGCATTTAGTCATTATTCACATAAATCAGAAAAATAAAAGTTGGCTTCATGGCTGAAAAGTTGTTTTGCTGATAAATGCCTCCTGTGGATGCATGGTGAGATATAGAATGAACGATGTGGTTTTCTCATAGCCTCAGGTTCAAACCAACTGACTTTGATACGGATAGGCAGATATTGGGGTGGGGGTGAGGATCTTCCTTTGGAATTTTATTTCTCTTAGCTGTTGGGATAGAGTCTTAGTTGGCTCTGGCTGCCATAACAAAATACCATTGACTGGGTGGGTTAACCACAGAAATTAATCTTTTCACTGTTGTGGAGGCTAGAAGTGCCAGATCAAGGTGGCAGGAGATTCAATTTTGGGTGATGGCTCTCTTCCTGGCTTGTAGGTGGAACCATCTTGCTGTGTGCTCACAGGACCTCTCTCATGGCAAATGCCTTGAGCAAGAGAGAATAATTCATCACTTCCTCTCCTTTTAAAGTCATCAGAACCGTAGCCATTACCCCATGAATGGATCAGTCCATTCACAAGGGTGTAGTTCTCACAGTCTAATCACCTCTTAAAGGCCCCAGTTTTCAATTACCATAATAGGGTTGCCTGCCTCTTAACATTGTCACAGTGGGCATTAAGTTTCTAATAAGTGAAACTTTGGGGGACACATTCACCCATATCAGACACTAATCCCATTGGATCAGGGCCTCTTCCTTACAAACTAATATTAACCTTAATTACTTCCCTAGAGTGTATTTTCAAATACAGCCTCACTGAACATTAGGGCTTCAACATATGAGTTTTAGGGGGATGCAAACATTTAGTCCATAACACGTAGGGATGCCTATTTTTAGGGCATTATTGAGAAAAGTTGACTAGGGAGGAAACTGGGATGGTGGATATGAGGAACCAGGTGTACTCAAGGAGAGAGCTGGAAAGACACTGGAGAAAATGAGGAGGAAAGGATTTCAGGCATAGTAGCTATCAGGAAATGGGTTATGGCTTCAGTTCTGATGTTAACTGGGTATGTAATCCCAGTGTAGTCATTAAAAATCTGTGATTCAGTCTCTTCAGCTACCTAAATCTTTTCAGAGCTGTGATCTCATGGATAGTAGATGTTGGCTAGGTGAAGAAAGGGTAGAGGAAAAGGAATAAGGAATACCAGTCATAAAAAAACAGCATGCATGAAGATCAGGAAGCACGACAGAGCATATTTACTTCCTTCCTTCCTTCCTTCCATGGCTGCCCAGTACAGGGATTGAACCCTGGGCCTTGATGTTGTCAGCACTACACTCTAACCAACTGAGCTGACCAGCTAGCTGTATTTATTTTTAAATACAGCGGATATATTTTTGACAGCATTAAGAATTGTTACTTTTGCTAAGCACATATTGTGTATGTGTACTAGGTGCTGTATTTGTTTTCTATTGCTGTGTGACATATAACCACAGACTTAGTGGCTCTAAACGACACCTGTTTATTATCTCATAGTTCTGTGGGTCAGCGTTTGGGTGTGGCTTCAGTGGGCTCCCAGTTCAGGATCTCACAAGTCTGGAATCAAGACGTTGACTGGCCTGTGTGCTCATCTGGAAACTGGACTAGGGCCGAATCTGCTTCTGAGCTCATTTTTGTTGATGGTAGAACTCAGTTCCTTGCAGCTGTGGGACTGAGATCTCTGTTTTCTTTCTAGTTGTTGGCTGTGGCCTCTCTTAGCTCCTAGAAGCCACCATCAGGCCCTAGCTGTGTGGCCCACTCATGACATGGCGTTTTGCTTCTTCAAGGCCAACAGGAGAGTTTCTTTCCTTCTCTCTCAATTGAAATCTCTCCCTCCAGGAAGGGCCCAGCACTTCTTTTATGGACTCACCTGATAAGTCGGGGTCACCCAGGATAATTTCCACTTTGATTAACTCATAGTCAAGTTATTAGTAACTTAATCACAGGAGTAAAATCCCATCACATTCATGAGTCTTTCCCACACTCAATGTAGGGGATTTTACAGGGCATGGTCACCAGGAGGCAACAATCATGGCAACCATCTTAGAATTCTGCCTACCGCAGATGCTTTATGTAAACCATACAATTTATTCCTCACAAAACCCCTCTGAGGTGTATAGCATTATTCCCATTCCCATTTCCAGGTGAGGTTGTTAAGGC
The DNA here is from genome assembly GCF_027409185.1 of Cynocephalus volans. NCBI lineage: Eukaryota > Metazoa > Chordata > Mammalia > Dermoptera > Cynocephalidae > Cynocephalus > Cynocephalus volans. The sequence continues at coordinate 76,515,786 of NC_084474.1, read as the reverse complement.
TTAAGGTCACACATCTAGTAAGCTGAAGAGCCAGCTGACACTCAGATGTGTTTCACTCCATGCTTTTCCTCTCTTTACTATGCTGCACTGTCTTGAAAGGGCTTGTGAATGACAAGACGATGCCCATTTAATTCAGGGTTTAAATGGCATTAGTCTAAGAGAGAGGGCTGACAGTAATCACAATTACTTGGCTTTATTTAGTACTTTATATTTCCCAAAGAGCTGTCACATGCATCATCTCATTTGACCTTTACAATAACAAGAATTTAGCTTCAAAGAGAATACATGCTTTGTCCAAAATGTGCAGTTGATTACAGATGAAGAATACATTCCTTCTGATCCCAGCCATTTCAGCATCCTTTTCACAACACCAAGCCAAGAAAAGACTACAAAGACTATGCAATGTCTTCAGGGGGATGGAGGCAAAGCAGGTGAAACTGTGTGTGTGTGAGTGTGGGAGTGAGTATGTGTGAGTCTTAAATCCGGAAGGAGTTGTCACAAGTGAAGGAGGCATGGTTCCAAGGGAGATTCTGTGGCTCGTAGTTGGCAGTTAGGTGGAAAAGCAAGAGGTAGACAAAGCCCAGCATGACTACGATTAAAGAAACAACAGGATCTCAAGATGACACGTAAAACCCTCCGAGAAAACTGTCTGAAGTGTCCTGTGGGCATGCCAATGTCACAATTTATGCAAGGCTTGAGAAGACCAGGTGTGCAATGGAAAAAAGGTGGTGGATTTGAGTGCTAGTTTAATATTCACTAGAATTCCTTTGTGTTAATCCCAATATCCTTTTTTCAAAATCTGGGAATAGTGATATGAACTTCTTAATAAGGTTGTTATGAGAATTAAATTTAAATTCTTAAAGGCTGTGTATGAAGTAATAAATAATAGGTGTGGCTCATAGAAAGTGTTCAATTTATTACTGTTTTTCTTATTCCTAAAACTTTTTAAAGGAGGTCAATGATTATGGCTTTTAATTTTCTGGAAAAATATGGAAAAATATTTTACTTATGATTCACAAATGTTCCATATGTACTTTTTTTTGAAGAAATCAAGTAAGATAGCATATGGCTATATTATATTGACAAATGACTACGCATATCTAGAAGATACTAAAGAAAGTAAGGGTAGGGTCAATTTTTCTAAAAGTTTATAATTTCTTGTCCACAAAAGTGATCTTTTTTACTTGTCTAATAACTTTAGAATTTTGAGAAGCAATTGGCATTAGCTTGTAAATTTGTGCATTCCTGTGCCCTATGACCCAATAATCTTAATTCTAGGTATATATGCTCAAGAGAAGTTCATGCACTTGTGCACCAGGGGACACATACAAAAATGTTTATATCTAAATTATTTATACTAGCAAAATCTGAAAACATTCTAAATGCACAAGAAAAGAGACTGGACAAATATTGTGGATGTGTACATAATAAATTATTATGCATCTGTAAAAATGGATGAACTCTAACTACATTACACTAATATCTTATCCCAGGAGATCCAGTGTAGCTTAACACCTATTTTAGAAATGTCAAACATAATTAAAATCAGGCAAATGAAAAAAAGAAAAACTAAAAAATTTTTAATGAAAAACTAAAAAGAAAAAAAAAAAAAGCAAGGAAGTGGTAAATGCCATGAATACTATCTCAGGAGGAGGCAAAGGGATGGGACAGGGGAGAACACATGGGGAGACATCAATTAGAGGTAACGCTCCAGTTCTCAGACTGGGCAGTAGGTTCAGGGTGCTCATTCTATTATTTAAAAATAGAATGAAAGAGGATTACGCATGAATCAATGAGCATAGTTTGTCATGAAGTAAGGATTATAATTAACATAATTCTGTATCTTCAGGGACTCCAAAACAAAGTAAAAACAAAGAAAACCAAGCAAGCAAGGAAGGCAAAGCCAGAAGTGGAAGCAACAGCTCTGGAAACTGGTAAAAAGAGGCTGGACAGCGACATCATAAGGGCACTGCAGGAAGAAACGTGCTTGGGCAGCAAGATGGAAGAATGTGCTCATTTATAAAATGAGTAGGTTTTGTTCCTGAGGTTACTGAGTTGTGCAAAGTCACATTAAAAATATGTGTATTTCAAAAAATACAATAATGGAATAACCAGGAACAAGTAACATACTAGTTGTTGACCATGTTTGTCTTAACTTTTTTTGAGGTATATTTACATGATTAAAATGACCTTATTTTAAGTGTAATGTTTGATGAGTTTTGGCGAATAGGTACACCTGTGTAACCATTCCCACAATCAAGATATAAAACACTTCCATTATCCCTTCAGTTCCCTCATGCCCCACTGCAAGTTGGTCCCCTACTGCCTAGCCCCAGGAACTGAGATAGGAGACGCTCAATTTCCATGGGTTTAGGTTTCAGGCCACTCCCCTGAGTTTCAGGCCACTCCCTGGCACTCAAGCCCCACCTCTGCATCCTAAACTACCTGACCTGTAACACCCGTTTTAGACGCCAGCATGTAGAGATTGAGATTACAAGAAGCAGATTTATGCAAATCCAGTGGCTGAGCATGCTCAGTAGAGAGGAGTTTTATCCATCCTTACATAATCCTAACAGCCTAGCATGCTTGGTAAAGTAGCATTTATTCTTTGAATGACCTTCCACTGGGGGCACTAAAGAGCACCAAATATATTTGAATATATTAGTTGCATGTGGTGGAATCTGACCAATGAGCATGCTCTAAAAGAAGTCAACTGAGCATGTGCAAGACTAGGTTACATAACTAGGTCCCACCCTCTTAGTTGAATATTCATTAGATAACATGAATACGCATTACAGGGTGAAACTATAAAAGTTGAATCCTGGTAGAAGGTGGAGCTGTTGCTCACTCTTTTTGGGGTGAGTCTGCACTTTGCCTGAGGAGAGCATTTCTCACTTTTTGTATCAAACCTGCCTTTGGCAGGCTGCTGTTCACTCTAGAACCAGCCTGTACTTTGTCCGTGAATGTGTATTTCTTACTTTTGTATTAAACTTGGTGTAGGCCCTACTCAGTCTCTGGAGCTAGGCTGCACTTTCTCTGTGAAATCTGTAACTCTTATTCATTACATTAAACATGTTCTGGGCCGAGCCTGTGGCGCACTGGGGAGAGTGCAGCTCTGGGAGTGCAGCGACGCTCCCACCGCGGGTTCGGATCCTATATAGGAATGGCCGGTTCACTCACTGGCTGAATGCTGGTCACAAAAAAAGACAAAAAATAAAATAAAATAAAATAAAATAAACATGTTCTCACATTCTACTGTGACTCAGCTCTTGAATTCTTTCCTGTGATGCAGTCAAGAACGTGGTAAGAAGGTGGGGCGGGTTGAGGCCATCTATCAGGCCTCCCTAGACCCTCTCCTCTGGTATCAGAACCACTGATCTACTTTCTGCCATTTTAGGTTAGTTTTGGCTTTCCTATACCGTCACATGAATGGAATTATAGTATGTGGTATTTTCTGTTTGGCTTCTTTTGCTCGGCATGTTGTCTTTAAGACATGTCTGTGTTTTGGTGCATATCAGTAGAATGTTCACTTTTATTGCTGAGTAGTATTCAATTTTAATGCTAAACCACAATTTGTTATTCATTCCCCTTTTGATGAACATTTGGGCTGTTGTCACCTCTCCCAGAGTGACAGAGACACAAAGGATTACTCAAAGCCCATTTCTCCAGAGCAGTGAGAGGCCTGCAACGGGTTAATTCCAGGAAGGACCTTCAAGAGAGAAGAATTCCTAGGAAATAACCCCGAATTAAGCTTTCTCTCTGCTTTTATTCTCCGGGCCAGAAAGTTATAGAAAAGGAACATAGGTGGTTACAAAAAGAGCAATGAGATATTTGTCATGGCAACCATCATTAGGTTTAGCTGCACCAAGGACGACTGCCCTTACAGAAAGCATTTTTGCTGTGTTACAATTTTTTTTATCTAAAACAGAGACTTGAGTTCTGGGTTTACACATTTCTATGTGTTAAGCCCTGTGAAATACATTTGCTTTATTCATGTTGGTATCTTCCACAGGCTGTTTATAATTTGGGGGGCTATCAGGAATAAAACTGCCTTGTTGGGCATTTTCATTATCTCCAAACTTGAATCTCTTCCTTGGAAATTTTTTGAAAAATCATTTTTATGACATCTTTAGTGCCATTTCCATTTTCTTTTTTAAAGCCAATAAAATCCTTTATTCAGACAATTTAGTGAAGAATCCAAATTTTAAATGCTGTTCTAGTGGGGGAGTCTAAAGTCTCATCTATTCAGTATTTCCTTTACCAGCGTCCTAGAATGTGTCCCAAATATGTGGAACTTAAAATTCTATGGAATAGTTGAAACTCAGTGGTTTAGTGGAAAGACAACTGATCTAGAAGTCTGGATTAATGAGACTAAGGAGGATTTCAGTACGATTTGGAGGAGGGGCTTTGGCATGTAATGTGTTTGCAGGCTCCATAGAGCCATACACTACTTTAATTGTATGCTGTCTATGTATTAGGGTTCTCAGGCTGCCACAGCAAACTACCACAGACTGTGTGGCTTAAACAACAGAAATTTATTTTCCTGCAGTATTGGAGGCTGGAAGTCTAAGACCAATGTGTTAGCAGAGTTCATTTCTCCTGAGGCCTCTGTCCCTGGCCTGTAGATGGCCACCTTCTCCCTGTGTCCTCACATTGGGTGGAATAAAGCCTCTGGAAAGCCCACACCCTTTCAAAAGGAGGGTACCACTGCTGTCCAGAAGTTCCAGGAAGTGGTTGCCAAGCAGAACTGAGGGTGCCATGTTCTTGGGTCTTCTGATTTTTAAAGAAAAGTCAGAAATAGAGTTTTAATGTGATATTTTAATTATTTTTTTTGACCGGTAAGGGGATCGCAACCCTTGGCTTGGTATCGTCCGCACCACGCTCAGCCAGTGACTTCACCGGCCATCCCTATATAGGATCCAAACCCATGGGGCCTCAGCCACTATCAGCACCACACTCTCCCAAGTGAGCCATGGGGCCGGCCCATCATATTTTAATTTTGACAAAAAATTCAATTACAATAATGCCAGGTTTGCCCAAGAAAAGAAACACACACACACACACACACACACACACACACACACACACACACACACACACACACACACACACACACAAAACTGCAGAGTGGCTTTAGTCTGAGGACTACTAATTTGTAACGACTAAACTGTATTATCTAGAAGATCTCTTCTGGATTGAAATTTGAGGTCTACCTCTGTTTTTCTCTGGCTCTATTGTAGCTGTGGAGACATTGGAGAACATTATACTCTGCCTCTTGTACAGATACACAAACAGATTTAGAGAATTTATTTGACTTTTCCAAGGTGGCCTAATTAGTAAGAGCCAGGGTAGGATATGAACCCACTACTTACTCTTAGTAGTCGACATTGGCCTTTATGTAAATTACTGTTTTTCTGACTGTTGACTTTTAAGTTCCTGCGTGCAAAGGAAGTTGTTAAAGATGCAGTCACAGGTCTTACCCTCAGGGAGTCTCACTTATAGATCTGAGGCAAGACCCAGGAATGGGCATTTTGACAAATACCTCCCTCCCTCCAGACCTCACAGGTGATTCTGATGCAGGAAGTCCTTAGCTTATGCTTTGAGAAATACTGTTTTTATTCAGAGACCTCAATATGTATTTGATGCCTTTAGAAAAGCTGACCATAGGCAACTCTCAGAAAAACCATCCTTAAGTCATTCAGAAACAATTAAGGGCTGAAGGGATGTGTGATGCCTTATTTGATTCATTCCCCACCCAAAGCCTGGGAACATGCCTCAGAGAAAGGTTCAGAATCCTCCATGCTTTCTTCTCCTGCCCCTTAAATGTAGCTATGAAGACTCAGTGAGGGACTGGGAGCTGGAGTGAGCATATACTTGTATTTTGGTACATTTGGGAAAACCTCCCTAGTTAGCAGTTTATAAAAACCTCAACAAATGCCCCGATCACTTATTAAGTTCCTACTAATGTGTATGCAGCCAGACTAGCAATTGAAAAGAGAGTGCTGCCAACTCAGTACCTAGGTACTGCTGAGACATCTGACACAGACTGAGGCAGTCCCATCAGTTAGAGAGTTTCAGAGTTGTTCAGGCCATACCAGTGAGATCTAAGTCTTAAGCTCCAGTTTCACTGGAAGCTGCTATTCCCCAAGCACCCTCTTTTTGGTCTAGTGATCACAAATTGGTTTCCCCCCAAGGCTCACGGATGGTTTGTTGGTTGTCACTGCCTGGAGCATTGTGCTCAGAAACTGCACATGGCCAGATATGGAGAATGTGCTGAGATCGGCTAGTGTGTGGGAGGGAACAGTGGTGGCAACTGTTAGGATGACCTGCCATGCCAGCTTGAGTGAGGGACGAACCCATAGAGGTACGACCAGATGGATTCCAGATAGCATTTAGCCTCCTGTCCTCTCCTCTTCCTGGGTCTTTCCAAAGATTGTTAGTTATATGTTTAATTTTTTAATTTACTGGTTATCTTTGCAATTTATAATTCAATACTTACTGAGAAGCAGAGGAGAATATGGAGACTAGAGAGACAAACAAGGTCATTTGGTTGGTAAGTGGCTTAAGGAGAGAGATAAGGCCAGGGTGGCTGAGTCTAAAACAGCGGTCCTTTCTGCTCTATCAAGCTGCCACCTCAACAACCCTTGATTGACTATCAATGGCATTCCTTCATTCTTCAAATATTGATCCAGTGGAAATTCTGTGCCAGGCACTGGGCTTCTCCTTCATTCCTTGATGTGGGATGGGGACATTTATCTTCCACCGCGGAGGATGCATGGTATGGAGCCTGCTTGCAATCTTGGGAGTTATTTCTTTCCAAGCCTCCATCTCTTTTTCTATAAAATGGGGGGTAACGATAAAATTCAAACCTATCAAACTTGTTGTGAAACACTTCATAAATACTAGTCATTAGCAACTCTCCTAGTGTTAGGGAATGAAGGTATGTTTTCACCAGACTTTGTGAATTACACATTTCTTATCCAAAGGTGTTCTTCACTGGCCAGAAATTTGGAAAACTGACTTTAGACCACTTTGAATGGAGAAGGAAGATTTCCTTGTGGGACTCAACCACCCCCACCTCAGAATAACTGCATCTTGTCCCTCTATGACCTATTGTTTTCCTTCCAGCATTTACCACAATTTTCATTTAGGTATTTATTTTTATGCTAAGTCGTTTAGGGCCTACTTCCCATTAGCCTATGAGCTCGGGATGAGCAGGACCTGTGCCATTTTGTTCGTCATTATGTTTTTTCCAGCGCCTGTGCTTGTGCCTGGTTGGCACCGAGAGGGTGTTCAGCAAGTGGCACTTGGATGGATAAACGCATGGTTGGAAGCCTGAGTGGAGAATCAGCTGCCCCAGTACTTCTCTGCTCTCCGACTTGAGTTAATTTCTTAACCTCTTTAAGACCTGGTTTCTTCATCTCTAAAAGTGGATGAAAATGCTCTCTTAAGACAGTAAAAAGATCCGTGGTTCCCAGGGTTTTGAGGGATGGAAGGGAAGGATGAATAGGATCACAGGGGATTTTTGGGGGCTGTGAAACTCTTCTGTATGATACTGTAATAGTCGATACATGTCTTTATGCATTATATATTTGTCAAAACCCATAGAATGGACACCTAATGTAATCTGCGTATTGTAGTTAATAATAATGTATCAACATTGACTCATCAGTTGTAGCAAATGTACCACACTAATGTAAGATATTAGTAATAGGGGATGTCGGGTCATATAAGAACTCTCTGTATCTTTGCTCAGTTTTTCTGTAGACCTAAAACTGCTAAAAAAAAAAAAAAAAGTCTATTAATTAGAAAAAAAAAATACTTCCTTAGAGGGCAGCTGTGAGAATCAAATGCTTAGCATGGTGCCTGGAACATATAAAAGACACTGTAAATAAGAGCTCCCATCCTGTAAGGAGAATCTTTGTTGCATTTTGGTAATATACAGTTCTCAGTTGTGGTTAACTCCAGAGTGTCAAAATTCTCTAAACCCACATGTCTAACTATTTTGGGAGCCTGTTAAGTATCTTCTCTGGTACATAGACATGGGTTAGTGGGAAAAAAATCATTTTTACATGTATTTCAAAATTAGCTGCAGAAAATTCGATATCTATTGCAGCTCCCATCAGAAGCATTTATTGTCGCATTTGTTGTGATGTATCTCTCAGGGCTTCACATGCCAAGGGAGCCCCTCAGAATATGACTGACAGCTCGCTCTGCCTCTACGTGTAACGCAGACCACACGGGGATTCAACTGACACAGTGAACGGAGCTAGCAACAGGGGACAGGCCAGAGCAGTCCTGGGACTGATTTGTGCGTGGTTCTGAACCCTGGTCTCCTCTGAGAAGTTCTGTCATTGCCCTGCATGTCTTGCTAGGAGGTGGGTCGGGAGCATGTGTTTGCTTAGATCCTCAATCTACGCTACCGCCACCGTAAAACAGCTTTTCTTGTCCCATTTTTTCACTGACCCACAGACCTCCCTCTGGGTGTGGCTTTTCTTTTCCTTTTTTCTTTCTTTCTTTCTTCCTTTTTTCTTTCTTTCTTTTTTTTAAAAAATAAAAGCTATGAGAAGATAGACCACAAGGAAAGAAACATAAGAAACTAAACAAACAAAAACAAACAAAATAAACAAATTAAGCCTGAGAGTCTGTTTTATTCCCCTGTGGTAATGAACTTTGATTTCTAATCTTCTTCAATCTGGTTTTGGGTTAAGATCATGGACTCTTAGAGCTGGAGGATCACCTTGCTCATTTCCATCTATTTCCAGAGCACAGCCTCAAAGCGCACAGAGTTGGCACAAATTGTGTGGGGCACCTCCGAGCTGGAATAGAAGGCAGGTTTCCTGCCTTTTGTCCTTTGAACTACCCGTTTCACAGCTGATCTTTCTCTAAAGAGAGCCTTTTCGTCTCATAATACACTACTTCTTTCCATAGACCTTAGGGAGGGGCAAGAAAAGATTATTTGCCAACAGCCTATTAACCCCAGATGTATTTCTGTATTAATTCTTTAAATCCTCGCCTTGATTTCCTTCTGATTTATGGTAACAATTGCCTTCTTGTTACATCAAAGGGGCCTCCCTTTGGTATATTTTAAGTGCAGTCTGTGCTGGGATGTTGGAGAATTGTGTGAATAAATTTAAGGTGGGGAATAAGGAGTGGGCTGGCAATGTTAATGGCCTTTTTCTTTAGTGATGAGAAACAGTCCCGGAGACCTTGAACTGCAGGGTCAAGGTAGTGCATATTGGTTGCTAAGTGTAAATCAAGGAGTCAGGCTGCGGCCTCCTCAACTCCTCAATGAAGACTAAGTGTAGAGGCAGAAGTCAGGCACTGGCAGGCTTTTAAGACGTTTGGGAAATAGAGTGACTACAGTAGGGGTTGGATCGCTAAGACGGTGTTCATCGGACAGATTGGTAGATTAAGCTGGGCTGCCTCAGTGACTCCTGTCTGGTCTCCTGATGTCTCTGATGTTTTAATACTGATCTTGCTCTCTTGGAATCACAGATCTGACTTTCTCTTTTCTCAGTGATCTCCTTGTAAAGCATTAGTCTTGGTTTCACTCACAGACGTTCTATTGAATAGAGGAATCTCTTCTTTTAAAAAAATTTTTTTAATTGCAACCTAATTAATGTGCATATCTGTGGGGTACCACATTGAATATCAATACCTGTGTGCAATATGTGATGCTTCTGTTAGCAAAGCTGACACTGGCCTTACATGCCCTTGGTGTTTGTGTCCCTTTTGTTGGGGCCATGCTGAGAAAGAGGAGCAGAGACGCTGATGGAGTTTGGATGTGTTGTCCCCTCCAAAACTACTGTGGAAATTTGATCCCCAATGTGGCAGTGTTGGAGACTGATTGAGTCATGGGGGCGGATCCCTCATGAATGGATTAATGCTCTCCCTGGGGGAGGGGGAATTAATGAGTGAGTTCTTGCTCTGTTAGTTCCTGTGAGAGCTGATTGTTTAAAGAACCCTGGCACCACCTCTCTCTCTCTCTTGCTTGCTACCTCTCACCTTGTGATCTGCTTGTACCCACTGCTGGCTGCCTGCCACTTTCCGCCATGAGTAGAAGCAGCCTGAGGCCCGTGCCAGATGCAGCTGTCCCAGAATCATAAGCCAAATAAACCTCTTTTCCTTATAAATTACCCAGTTTCAGGTTGTTACAGCAACACAAAACGGACTAAAACAGATGCCATCACTGATAATATTCTAGGGTTACTGGGGCAAGATAGGGGTCTCCAGTCCTCTGACCTTTCTAGTGCCTGTACACAGTAGGTACTCAGGTACCCTGTGACTCAGAGGAGGGATGTCTAGATGGGGGTGAGGCAAGAACAGGTCTGGGATTTAGGAAGCTGCCACGTGACTATAAGCAGATCACTTCTCCCACTGTAGGAAATGATTTTCTCATCTGTAAAAAGAGGAAAGATGAACACTCCTAGGTTCCTCGCAGTTCAGTAATTCAAGATTTTTATATTCAGATCTGTTTTTTAGCCCTTCGTTTGTGCTGGTATAACTAGTCTCCCCATCTAATTTGTTCTTGAGGATGGGCCGAACCCCAACAGATTCAGCCCTTCCATCTACTTCACGTCTGCAAAGTAGCCAAGTGCAGGATACTTGCTGGTTGTTTTCTCATAAAGATGTGACACTCTTCAGAGCCCTTTTCCACAGAGCTAGCCTGAGGCCCATTAGAAAATTCAAGGTTGTCTTTATTACACCCCTTTAAAAAACCTTCCAGCAACTCTTTGCAGGTTGTAATTAACATCCAGGCTCCTTGGCATGACACACAAGGCCATCCTTGAAAAAGTGCTTGATGCTTCTTCTGCACCATCTCCACCCAGTCTTGGCATTGAAATTAAAGCCTTATCGTTGAACTTCCTCAGTTTCTTGCAGGTGCCTTAAGGTTTCTGATCATGTGTCTTTGCTCACATTGTATCTGTCTGTAGTGCCCTCCCCTTTCTGGTCCCCCTTTCTTTCTCCAGTATAATACCCATTCATCGTTCAAGACACAAAGCAGATATTAACTGTTTCATAAATAAAAGAATATGAGAATGAATGAATCCAAGCACCTGATGTGGCAGGGGATTACTGTGATGTTTCCTGCAAATATTTTAGACTCTGAATTCTGACTAAGAAGGAAACATGAAGGGATGGTCCCATTCTGAAGTAACTTGGATACCTGTATACAGAATCTTGACTTTAACAAGCTCCGACCTCTTGTCCACTGCTTGTTTGCTAAAGATCACTGAATATGAGCCAGATTTTACTTTATCTTTCATTTAACAGAGATAATAAGAACTACCTCAAAGGGTAGTGGTGAGGATCAAATTTGATCCTGGGTGCTAAAGATCACTGAATATGAGCCAGATTTTACTTTATCTTTCATTTAACAGAGATAATAAGAACTACCTCAAAGGGTAGTGGTGAGGATCAAATTTGATCCTGGGTGTGAAAATGCTATGCAAATGCTATATAAATAGTGAATGAACGAATAGGTGAATGATTAAAGCATGCAAACGCACTGTAAAAGAATGTGGGACAGAGTACCACCCCACTCACGCTACCACCACACTGACTACTACTGTTAGCTTACACGTATTGAGTGTTCTTTATGACCAGGCTCTAGGCTGGGCAAAAAAATATATCATCTTATTTAATATTTAAAAGAACCCATTAAGGAGGTAGTATTATTCCTACTTTACAGATAAAGGAGCTAAGACATTTGGTAACTAGTCAATGGTAGATCATGTTATCCTCCCCAATTCATTGCCCTCCTTGTAATGTCTTTTGCCATGTGACTTTGTAGTTCCTCCCACTAATGGGGCGAGGAATATTTTGAAACCCCTTGATTTTGGGTTTGGCCCCGAAACTGTCATTGGCCAATCAAATATGGCAGAGGAGATGGTGTGCCTCTGTCAAGCCTTGTAGGTTTTGGGTCATCTTCTTGTGCTTTTGCCATTGCCTTGAAAACATGCCCAGGGGCTGGGAAATGCAGTTTGCTGATCCCAGGAGTAGAATAGGAGACACGTGGAGAAAGCCACCTCAGGCAAGCTTTCCTGGACAACCTGTAGATGTGTGAACAAGAACAACAGGGATCAGAAGAGCCTCCCGGTTGAGCCTCACCTGGAGTAGCCTGCTGACCCACAGGCATTCAGGTTAAATCAATGCTTGTTGTTGCATGCCGCTGAGATTTTTTGGTTCCATGGTTATGCAGCAAAAGCTGATACGTTGTTCTAAGTCACAGACACCAGGATTTGAACTCAGCTTTGTCTGAAACCAAAGGTTCACCATTATGCCATGGTTGAAGGCCTGTGAAGGAGACCTGATCCAAAGCAGTGCCTATGGGAGGGTGATTAACAATCCAACCGGTTATGGAACACTAATGATGTTATGTTACTGAGTCTTCATGCCAAACCTAAAATGTAGGTATAAATATTCCCATTTTATAGATGAAGCTTGGAGAGGTAAGCCATTTTCCCAGTGTGCACATGAATATAAAGTATCAGAGACAAGCTTCACACCCAGGTTTCTCTGTCTCCAAAGCCAATGTGCTCTCTGCTCCTGCTGCATTTGGGCAGGCTTCCTGGCTCGCTAGCGCTCCATCCTCTAAGAAAGCTGACTCATTTGGGTTTATTTGTTAACAGGCCAAAAACCTAAGGGTATGTAAGTTGTATGTGTGTGCACGTGTGTGTGTATGTTGAGTGTGCGTATATATGTTGTGTGTGTATGTGTGTGTGCTGGAGGAGCTGCTGTGGGTTCCCCCACTGTGCTTTGTGTTTTTTTCTTAACTGACTGATTTGACCACATGGTGAGGATCCAGTTACCAAGACAGAGTGCACCCCATGACCAAGAACACTGCTGTGTTCTGAAATTTCTACCAAGGGAGAGAGGAGTTTTACTTCTTTTCTAAAAATAAAAACAAAAACAAAAGAACAACAACAAAAAAGACACATTCATGATTTCATCAATGGATATCATTATTCAAGTTCTTAAAAGTCATCTCATTTTTCTGGTGTGACATTTTCTCCCTTTTCTTAACAAATTGGTAAGTGAAAAAGCATGCTGCATCTTTTAAAAGGATTTTTCAAGAAGCATCACCAACACTGCCCTCCCAGCAGGCTGCTTGTGTTGAAACCATTGTCAAAATATGGCATCCTGCCATTGGTCAGAATGGGGCTTGTCATTTACTTCAAAGGCTATTATGGAAATTTGTCTTGTATCTGTATCTCAAATCAGCAAGATTTACTTTCCTTTCTTTACTGCACGGTCACAGCTCTTACCTCTTTTAGTTGTTTAGATTGTGGAAAATAGCCTTTAGAGATTAGAACAAAAAAGTACATGACAAAAGAGGGTAGAAGAGTTGCATGCTTATGTGTCCAGTGGGATCTATAATCTAAAGGCATTTGTGGCCCAAGTGGAAACAGACATGTCTGAAAATCTCTGTCCACAATAGGATCAGGAGAAAAAACACTCTAGGGAATCGTGGGGTGTTGTGAAGAGTGCACAGATTTTGAAGCTAAAATCAGTATAGATTTGCAGGTCTGCCACTTATTATACATGTGAACTTTTCAAGTTATTGATTTTGTGGCATTTCAAGTTTCTCATTTATGATAAGAAGTGTTAGTTGGGAATCTTTTAGCTTCAAGTGATGGAAGGCAATGTGAACTAGCTTAAGAAAAATGGTAACTTCAGCTATGGCTGGCTTCAGGATTGGTTGAATGCAGGGCTTCAGAGTACTTCATCACATTTCTACCTTTTTCCATTGCTCAGTTTTGCCTGCTTACCTCTGCTTGCTCTCATGTCAGATAGGCTTTTCCCTTGTGATGGTGAGATGGCCCCAGGATTTTCAAACTCCTCAGAGCTCACGTACTCAGAGAAACAGCAAGTGGTCTTCCTAATGTGCCCAGGATCTACCTATATATGGGAGTGAGTGTGCTAGATATCGTTTGTGTTTCCTTCCAGAACCATGTTCCAGAAGGGAGACTCTTGCTTACTGCCTTGGGAGGCTGTTCTGCATAGAACACATCAAGGTTTTCCTTGCCCTCTGATTTCTAACTGGGTTTGGCCACTGTGGAACCCTGTCAGGATACTGAAGGGAGGAAAGAGTGGGATTAGGGTATTTATTTCTCCAGTTCCAGCTCTCTCTGAGATGTCCCCATGGGTTGGCTGCATCCCTCAATGGAAGGTTACAGCTACTGCCTAGCCACCCTATCCACACAGATCTTAGTCTCCAGGTTTTGATCGCTACACCTACTGTATGTCCCTTCAGGTCTAGGAGTGGTACCAGCCCTCACCTGTTGCTAGCCTTGGGGTATTGTGCTTTCCCATGTAGTTTTTCCACATGCTCCAACTCTGAAAATAATCTTTTTATTAAACTGTCATCAAATTAATTTGAGTGTGCCATCTGTTTTCTGTTGGGGCTCTGACTGATATAGTAAGCAATAAGAATGTATAGAGACCATATAGAGAACGTACAAGCTGGTTGGTTAACTCAGTTGGTTAGAGCATGGTGCTGATAACACCAAGGTCCAAGATCTGATACCTGTATGGGTCAGCTGCAAAGAAAAGGAAAACAGAAAAAAAGAATGTGTAGAGGCATCTCGTGTGAGTTAGGTATTGGGGATGAGACGCTTCTTCCTTTAGCACCTTCCCCAGCTTGCTGGTTCCTCTGCCTTGCTTCCTGTGTTAGTTGATTTCTGTTGCTTATAACAAAATACCTACAACTGGGTAATTTCTAAGAAAACAAAATCTATTGCTTACAGTTTCGGAGGCTGGGAAGTCCAAAGTTCAGGGAAGACATCTGGTGAAGGCCTTGCCCTGGTGGAGTGGAGAGAGAGAGAGAGAGAGATAGCTCCTCATGCCTTCTCCTTTTAAAGCCCAAAGAGCCATGCCCACAACAGCCATTAAACTATCAACGTAATCACCTCTTCAAGGCCCTGCCTTTCTATGATCATAATAGGATTTCCCACCCTCAACAGTTACAATGGGGATTAAGTTTCAGTGAGTTTTGGGGGGATGTTCAATCCATTGCACTCCCCTCTTCACTGCTTTTCACTCCTGTGGGCAGCTTGCCTGTTTCTGTAATGAGCTCCAGCTCCTACCTGGAGATGATGGCCAGCTATAATAATTAAAATGTCTTACATTTGTAAAAATGTTTTGAGATTGAGGAACTCCTTTCACATATAACCTTACAAGAACTCATTGGCATGGGTGTTATCATCCATATATTAGATATATGGGAAGTGTGGTTCAGATAGGTTAAGTGGGTCATGCAGGTCACAGCTTAAGAGTGGTCAAACTGGACTTCAATTCTAGGTCCATCTAATTAACAGTGAATAAGGGGATGCAATTCACTCATGGATTTGTGTGCCTGATGGGTAAGGTGAATTAAAGCAGGAAAAAAAAAAAAAAACCCTATTATGACCGTCTTCTATGTGTAAACAAAGTCATAACCCTGATCTTATCTTTTTTACTTTGTTTTTTTGCTGCTGGCTGGTATGGGGTCTGAACCCCTGACCTTGGTGTTTGGTCTCTTCTTTAGTATCACAAATGGGGACAGAATGTCAAGTGATGGGTGTGGGAAATCCTGGATAAAGCTAAATGGCTCTTCTGAGGAACTGAGTGCCAGAGACCAGCTCCAGTCAAGTTGTGGGTACCCAAAAAGGGAGAGGGAGGGTCGGCGAAAATAACAAACACAGACGGAGACCTCAATGCATCAATATGCACGTTCTCTCTCTGTGGGCTGTCAGCGTGTTGCAGCTGGAGCCCAGTAGAGCATGAGACAATGCCTTTTATTTAGATTTTTTTCTGCATGGGGGTTGGGGGTATTATTTTTTATTGTATCAGCAAGCTTAAATCAATAGTCCAAAAAGCAGGGAGGAAACTTTTTTAGAGGTCAGCATGTCTTAGGTGATCAACTCGTGCTTCTTTTTCCTGGAATTGGGTTATCAGATCGGCCATCCCTTCATTGTCTTGAAGTTATCTTGTGACCTTTTTCTGTTAGCAAGCTGTGGTTAATATCCACCCTGTTAACAGGGTGGGAGCCAAATGTAAAAAGAACAGTGGATATTTGAGCAGCATTATCATGCACATTTTAAGGTTATGCATTGGCTATGGCCCTGTAATCTTGATCTAAATGTCAAAGTGTTGCACTCTGGCCTCGCCTCTCCTGGCCTTTGCCCCGCGGGTTCCGCCCACGTTTCCTGCAGCGATCTGGGGGCTCCCAGCCCGCTTGCCTAGTGACCACGTAGCCGTTCATCTGAAGGAATTTCAGCAGCTCCTGGGCCTTCTCTTGATCCCGTGCCTTCTCCTTGGCCATGAGCATGTCATAGGGGACCAGCAAGGGGTGAGTCCCACCACCTGGGTGGCAAAGATCAGAAAGCAGGGGCTGGGACAGGGGGTGGGGAAGTAAGATGGCAGCCCCCAGCAGCCAGTGGGAAGAGAGGACACCGGGATCCTGGGGAGTGACCAGACTCGTGCGGTATGGCCGCGTCCCCGCACACTCTCTCCTCACGCCTCTTGACAGGTCTTGAGGTTGTTGCTCACTCTCTTATAGGATACCTGCACTTGCTGACTGAGTTTCTGTTTGTCAGAAATTCAGCAACAGATTGGCTGAGCAGTTCTGGTCTCTCATGAGCCCATAGTCAAGTATCAGCTGGGGCTAAGGTTATCTGATGACTTGGGCTGGAGGATGCCCTTCCAAGGTGACTCACTCACATGACTGGCAAGAGCAACTTAGAATGTGAGATCCCTGGGTCACTGTCACCACCACCAGATGGACTTTGGACTTCCCAGCCTTAGAAACTATTAATCAAACATTTTTAATGATTCGACTGTGGCAGCTGTTGCTGTGTCTGTTGGGTGTCAGTGTGAGGCAGAGCGGGGCCAATGGGAGGTAGCTCTGTGGGAGTGGAATGTCTGCATTTCTCTGCCTGGACCGTACGCTCCATGGGCTAGTAGGGTAGAGCTCCAGCTCTTCTGCCAAGTGAGAACTCCACATTCCTCTTCTCTGGACGATGCAACAAGGAGGGCCTCAAAAAATACCAGCACCATAATCTTGGACTTCTCAGCCTCCAGAACTGTGAGAAAGGCATCGCCTGAGCCCCGCTCCCGAGAAGGGTGCCACTTCCCCCGGGGAGGAGGACAAAGACCCCCCACCACTGGCCCATGAGGATATTGCCGTGAAAGGCTCAGCAGTTGCAGCAGGAACCGGACCCAGCACAGGAGCAGTGGTGGCAACGGTGGTGGCCGCGACAGCAGCAGCAGCAGCGGCAGTGGCAGCGGCTGCAGCCCCTCCTCACCCGAACATCAGGGCCCTCCAGACCAAGGCACCCCAACAATATCTTCTCAAGCCAAAGCCCCAGGAACCCAAGGACTGCATTTGCACACCCTCCCACCCAACTCCTCCTTGGGACCTGACCTGACTGAAGGACATTTACCAGCCAACTGCTCCCACCAACTTGCCCTAAAAGAGCTGGTCTGCTTGCTGTGTTAATCAGACTGCCCAGTGGAACAGAAGATACTCTGCTCATTTCATCTGATCTGGGTACTGTGAAACCCCCTGCCACAGTGAATAAACATCAAAGAAAAGATATCAGAAATATGAAAAATCATGAAAGTACACAATCCAAAGATAATAAATCTCAAGCTCTAGATCCTATAGAACAAGAAGCCCTTGAAATGACTGACAAGGAATTTCGAGTGATAATTCTAAGGAAACTGAATGAGGTACAAGAAAACTCAGCTAGACATCATGATGACATGAGGAAAAGTATACAGGACCTGAAAGAGGAAATGTACAAGGAAATCAATGTCCTGAAAAAAAATGTAGCAGAACTTGCTGAACTGAAGAAGTTATTCAGTGAAATAAAAAACACAATGGAGAGTTTAACCAGCAGGCTTGCCGAAGTTGAAGAGAGAACCTCTGAACTTGAAGATGGGCTGTTTGAAATAACACAAGCAGACAAAAAAAAAAAAAAAAAAAAAAAAAGAAAAAATAAACAGAAAAAAGAAAAAAGAATCAAAGGCATTGAAGAAAATCTGAGAGAGATATCAGACAACCTTAAGCACTCAAATATCCGAGTCATGGGTATTCCAGAAGGGGAGGAAAAGGGGATTGCATTGAAAACATATTCAACAAAATAGTGGCAGAAAACTTCCCAGGTATAGGAAAAATCACAGATCTTCAGATCCAGGAAGTTCAATGATCTGCAAACATATTCAACCCAAAAAGGTCTTCTCCAAGACATGTTATAGTCAAATTGGCAAAACTCAGAGATAAAGAGAGAATCTTAAAAGATGCAAGAGAGAAGCATCAAATTACCTATAAGGGAGCCCCAATCAGGGTAACATCAGACTTTTCATCACAAACCCTAAAAGCTAGAAAGGAATGGGATGATATATTCAAAATACTATAAGACAGAGATTGTCAGCCAAGAGTACTCTACCCTGCAAGGCTATCGTTCTGAAATGAAGGGCAAATAGTATATTTCTCAGACAAACAAAAACTGCGGGAGTTGACCACCACACAACCGCCCTTACAAGAAATCCTCAAGGGAGTACTGGGTTTGGTTCCTGAAAAATAACTACCACTGCCATAAAAACCCAAGAAAAATCAAAACTCACTAGTATAATAAAAATGGCATTCATGAAGAGAATACAAACAAACAAAAAGACTATCTACAACCTAAGGAACCAACAAACACAGAAAACAATCAGTAAATCAGAAAGCAAGGAACAAAAGACACCTAAGACAACCAAACAACCAATAAAATGCTAGGAATAAATCAACACCTTTCAATAACAACTCTTAATGTAAAAGGCTTAAATTCCCCAATCAAAAGACACAGACTGGCTGACTGGATCAAAAAGGAGGACACAACTATATGCTGCCTACAAGAGACCCACCTCACCCATAAAGATTCACACAGACTAAGAGTGAAAGGATGGAAAAAGATTTACCATGCAAACAGAAAAGAAAAACGAGCTGGAGTAGCTATTCTTATATCTGACAAAATAGACTTTAAACTAAAAACCATAAAAAGAGACAATGAAGGACACTACTGAATGATAAAAGGACTGACCCATCAAGAAGACATAACAATCATAAACATGTACGCACCCAATGTTGGAGCAGCCAGATTTATAAAACAAACTCTATTAGACCTAAAGAAGGAAATAGACACTAATACCATAATAGCAGGGGACCTGAACACCCCTCTGTCAATATTGGGCAGCTCATCTAGGCAAAGAATCAGCAGAGAAACACAAGATCTAAACAATACTCTAGACCAATTGGACTTGGCAGATATCTGCAGAACATTCCATCCAACAACCTCAGAATATTCATTCTTCTCATCAGCACATGGATCATTCTCCAGGATAGATCACATGTTAGGTCACAAATCAAGTCTCAACAAATTCAAAAAAATTGGAATTATCCCAGGTATTTTCTCAGACCATAATGGATTAAAACTAGAAATCAATAACAAACGAAACTCTGGAAACTATACAAACACATGGAAATTAAACAGCATTCTACTTAATGACATATGGGTCCAAGAAGAAATCAAGCAGGAAATCAAAAAGTTTATTGAAACTTATGAAAATAATGATACATCATACCAAAACCTGTGGGATACTGCAAAAGCAGTACTAAGGGGGAAATTTATTGCATTAAATGCTCACCTCAGAAGAATGGAAAGATGGCAAGTGAACAACCTAACACT
The DNA here is from genome assembly GCF_027409185.1 of Cynocephalus volans. NCBI lineage: Eukaryota > Metazoa > Chordata > Mammalia > Dermoptera > Cynocephalidae > Cynocephalus > Cynocephalus volans. Next base: position 76,496,068 of record NC_084474.1, on the reverse strand, counting down.
TCACCTTAAAGAACTAGAAAAACAAGAACAATCCAAACCTAAAGTTAGCAGACAGAAAGAAATCATTAAGATCAGAGCAGAACTTAATGAAATTGAAACCCCAAAAACAATTCAAAAGATCAACGAATCAAAAAGTTGGTTTTTTGAAAAGATAAATAAAATTGACAAACCATTAGCATGGCTAACAAAAAAAGAAGAGAGAAGATTCAAATAACAAAAATTAGAAATGAAAAAGGTGATATTACAACTGATTCATCTGAAATAAAAGGAATCATTCGAGACTACTGTAAACAACTATACGCCAACAAGTTTGAAAATCTGGAGGAAATGGACAAATTTCTGGACACACACAAGCTCCCAAAACTGAGTCATGAAGATGTAGAAAATCTGAACAATCCAATAAAAATAAAGGAGATTGAAGCTGTTATCAGAAAGCCCCCAACAAAGAAAAGCCCAGGACCAGATGGATTCACAGCAGAATTTTACCAAACATTCAAAGAGGAATGTACACCGATTCTTTACAAACTATTCCAAAAGATTGAAACAAACGCAAATCTCCCAAACTCATTCTATGAAGCAAACATCATCCTGATACCAAAACCAGGTAAAGATATAACCAAAAAAAAAAAAAAAAAAAAAAAAAAACCAAAAAAACCTACAGGCCGATATCCTTGATGAATATAGATGCAGAAATTCTCAATAAAATAGTAGCAAACAGAATACAGCAACACATACATAAAATTATGCACCACGATCAAGTGTGATTTATCCCAGGGATGCAAGGTTGGTTCAACATACACAAATCAATAAATGTGATACACCATATTAATAAAATCAAACACAAGACAATATGATCATCTCTATTGATGCTGTAAAAGCATTTGACAAAATTCAACACTCATTCATGAAAAAGACCCTCTATAAGTTAGGAATAGATGGAAAGTATCTCAACATAATTAAAGCCATATATGATAAACCCACTGCCAATATCATCCTGAATGGGGAAAAGCTGAAAGCTTTTCCCTTTAAGAACAGGAACTAGACAAGGATGCCCACTCTCACCACTCCTATTCAACATAGTGTTGGAAGTACTAGCCAGAGCAATCAGAGAAGAGAAGGAAATAAAGGGCATCCAGATTAGAAAAGATGAAGTCAATCTGTCCCTGTTTGCAGATGACATGATCCTATATATCGAATAGCCTAAAGTCTTTACAAAAAAATTCTTGGAGGTGATAAATGATTCCAGCACAGTAGCAGGATACATAATCAACACACAAAAATTAGCAGTATTTCTATTCTCCAATAGTGAACATGCAGAACGAGAAATCAAGAAAGCCTGCCCATTTACAATAGCTACCAAAGAAATAAAATACTTAAGAATTGAGTTAACCAAGGATGTGAAAAATCTCTATAATGAGAACTATAAACCACTGCTGAGAGAAATTAGAGAGGATACAAGAAGATGGAAAGATATCCCATGCTCTTGGATTGGAAGAATCAACATAGTGAAAATGTCCATACTACCCAAAGTGTAGTATGTACCCAAATTTAATGCAATCCCCATCAAAATTCCAATGACATTTTTCTCAGAAATGGAAAGAACTATCCAGACGTTTAGATGGAATAACAAAAGACCACGCATAGCCAAAGCAATGCTGAGCCAAAAAAAAAAAAAAAAAAGCTGGAGGCATAACACTACCTGACTTAAAAGTATACTACAAAGCTATAATAACCAAAACAGTATGGTACTGGCATAAAAACAGACACACTGATCAATGGAATAGAATAGAGAATCCAGAAATCAACACACACACGTACAGCCATCTGATCTTTGACAAATGCACCAAACCTATTCACTGGGGAAGGGACTGCCTCTTCAGCAAATGGTGCTGGGAGAACTGGATATCCATATGCAGGAGAATGAAACTAGACCCATACCTTTCACCATACCCTGAAGTCAACTCAAAATGGATTAAAGAATTAAACATACACCCTGAAACAATAAAACTTTTTAAAGAAAACATAGGAGAGATACTTGAGGAAATAGGACTGGACACAAACTTCATGAATACAACCCCAAAAGCACGGGCAACCAAAGGAAAAATAAACAAATGGGATTATATCAAACTAAAGAGCTTCTGCACAGCAAAAGAAACAATTAACAGAGTTAAAAGACAACCAACAGAGTGGGAGAAAATATTTGCAAAATATACATCTGACAAAGGATTAATATCTAGAATATAAAAGAACTCAAACAACTTTACAAGAAAAAAACAAGCAAACCCATTAAAAAATGGGCAAAAGAGCTAAGCAGACATTTCTCTAAGGAAGATATACAAATGGCCAACAGACATATGTAAAAATGCTCAACATCACTCAGCATCTGGGAAATGCAAATCAAAACTACACTGAGATACCATTTCACCCCAGTTAGGATGACTAAAATCAAAAAGACTCTGAACGATAAATGCTGGCGAGGTTGTGGAGAAAAAGGAACTCTCATACATTGTTGGTGGGACTGCAAAATGTTGCAGCCTCTATGGAAAATGGTATGGAGGTTCCTCAATTGCAGATAGATCTGCCATATGACCCAGCTATCCCACTGCTGGGAATATACCCAGAGGAATGGAAATTATCAAGTTGAAGGTATACCTGTTCCCCAATGTTCACCGCAGCACTCTTTACAATAGCCAAATTTGGAACCAGCCCAAATGTCCATCATCGGATGAGTGGATACGTAAAATGTGGTATATCTACAGAATGGAATACTAGTCAGGTATAAAAACGAATGAAATACTGCCATTTGTAACAACATGGATGGACCTTGAGAGAATTATATGAAGGGAAACAAGTCAGGCACAGAAAGAGAAATACCACATGTTCTCACTATTGGTGGGAGGTAAAAATAAATAAATCAATTCACACACACACACACACACACACACACACACACACACACACACACACACAAACCGGCGGGGGGGAAGAAGACATAACAACTACAATTCCTTGAAGTTGATACGACAAGCAAACAGAAAGGCATTGTTGGGTGGGAGAAGGGAGAGGGAGGAGGGAGGGGCGTTTTGGTAATGGGCCACAATAATCATCCACATTGTGTATCGAAAAAAAAAATTAAGAAAAAAAAAAAAAAAAAAGAAGTCACAGAATGACCAGAAAGGAGAAGGCTATACCAAATATCTTTTGGATAAGCCTCTGAAAATAAATATTTCTGCTAGAAAAAAAAAAAAAAAAGAAATCAGGGTCTGGAGGGGACTCAGGGCATTCTCACTGAAGTGGTTCCTGCATCTGCAGCTGAGGGCATGCATAATTACAGTAATAAAAATGGAGATAAGAATTAAAAAAAAAGAATAAATGTCAAAGTGTCATTGTGCACTGCACCATCCCTCACAAAACCAGTTACACTCTCTTATTTTCTAAGATCTATATTTGTAGGTTTAATAATTTTCCAGCATATATTTTTATTCCAACACCTGATTCTTAATGATTTATTTAAAACTGTACACCAGCAAGTAAAGGGAATTCTACGGTTTCATTCCCATATACTCAATTTATCCAAGTCATATAATTTCCCATTAATACCAACCATTCTCTTGTCATTAATATAATCTCCAATAAATGATGTTTGCCAACTTATATTAGGCTGCAGCTCCTATTTAGTCATGAATGGTGCTTTTGGAACATATGTTGGTGTGGTCAATTTATCACAAGGGAATAATTTTAAATTGTCCAATTTACTCGGATCCTCTGTGGGAATGTTTAGTTCAATGACTGAATAATCATTTGTGTTATTTTTATAATATTTTGGGAATTCAGAGAACTGCCATGCTAACCAAAATATCGAAAGAGAGAGTAAAAGCAGTACCACGAAGCTGAGGCAGGCAGCCCTTACGGTTTTTGCAAGTGCTCATAGCTGTGGACTTGCCGAAAGCTCTCTCTCTCGCAGCCTTGCCAACTTGGAGAGGGCAGCCCAAGCTGATTCCTTTAGGATCCTGCCATGGCCTGGACTGCGCCAAGTGAGTATTTTAGAAACCTTGATATGAGAAGGAGGCTGAAAGCTGTCTGAGGGGAAGGATGGGGGTAGTGTAGGGGAGAGAGATAGAGCTATATAGAGAATGAGATAGAGACAGAGACACACAGGTAGAGGAAGACAAAGGGGAAGAAACTGAGATAGAGAGACAGGGCTTGAGATAGGGATAGAGAGCAGCAGGGGCAGGCAGAATGAGACACAAAGAGACTCAGAGACGGAGAGGGAGGGAAATAGGCAAGCTACATGGTGCAGGGTGTCCTAGGGGAGATTTTGTGAAGAGACATGCCTCACAGGGATTGTTCTGAAGGGAAACATTGTGAGTTAAACTCTGCTCCATCTCTCCAACAAAATCTTTAATTAAATGTCCATTTCTCATGAATGCCTCATTGTCCAGGGCCAAAGAGCCCGGTCATAGCCTGCCCAGGGTCATGAAGCCCTGCCAATAGCCCTCTGGCACTAAAGATATAAATGCTGTGACCTTTCCACCCTTTTCTCCTTCTTACTGCTTGCACAGCCCTAGGTGTAGATCACGGCTGCATTGCTTTAGATAGGTGAGAAATGTTCAGTTTCCCGGAAAGACTTGCCCTTTGGTTTTTCCGAGAAAACATCTGCATACTTCCTTATCTGCTGATTCCCTCCTGCTGGCTATATAAGCTGTGACCTTCTGGCTAATAAATGAGACTTGATCAGAATACTGTCTTATCTCTATTTCTCGTGTCTCTTGTCCCATCCAATCCCATCCAGGGTCTGCGTTGAATATCTCACGGGTCGGGACATTTCTGGCGCCCAAACGTGGGGCACTGGATACGGGGGATACCATGAGGAAGGTGGTGCATCGGAGGGTCGACCACTGAAAATGAAAGAGTAAAACCTTCGTCTGCCATGGGAACCAGCCGCGTCAGGATAGTGTGAGTAAGCGCACCCAATAATGGGACAAGAATTAAGTTGTCATGACGTCTACATAAGACAGTTACAAAAAGCTCTAAAGACGTGAGGAGTAAAGGTTAAGTCAAGTGATTTGCTTAAATTCTTTGATTTTGTGAAGGACTTTTGTCCCTGGTTTCCGGAGGAAGGAACTATTAATTACAAAAAATGGGTTAGAGTAGGTGATGCCTTGCAAGATTATTTTGAAACTTTTGGGCCAGAAAAAGTCCCTGTAACTGCCTTTTCTTTTTGGAATTTAATTAAAGATATGATCCAAGATAAAGATAAATTCCCCAAAGTTTCTGAAACTGTCATCCAGACTGAACAAATATTAAAGGCAGGTTCCAAAACAGACGTCCAAGCCTCCGCTCCACCTCCTGACGAAAACATAGATCTCATATCTCTAGAGGATGATTCGGAACAGGCTGCGACACCTGCTGTTAAACCCAAAATGCCCCCAAAATATCCAGTGTTAAGATTTCAAAATAAAGAGAAACCTCTAAATTCTGATCCCTCCGAGGTGGATTGGGGTGATCTGGACACAGAGGCCACTGAATACCATGCGTCGGATGATGCATTTTTGGCTCAGTCTTTGTTGCGCCCTCCTCCTTAGAATTTGCCCTCTGCTCCCGTGGTGGTGATGGTATCAGATCCTTTAAAAAATTTAGAGTCAAAGGTTCAACAATTAGAAAAACAAATTCTCTTAGAGGAAAAGCTCCAGGTCTTAACGACCAAACTGCAAGAATTACAAACAAAACACAAGAATACAACACGTCAAACTAAAGCGACTGGCTATTGCCGTCCATTAAACAACAAGTTAGACCCCCCCACAGAAAGAGCTCCCATTCATGTAGATCAAAGTCTTTTTGACCAACTTGAGGCCTTCCCAGTATCCGAATCTGTGGATAACATGGGACGAATTACCCGTAAACATGACAGGCTGGGATTTAATGTTATCAAAGAGCTAAAAGGCACCATTTCCCAATATGGGCCCACAGTGCCTTATACTCTTGCTATATTAGAATCTGTGGCTGAAAGCTGGCTCACTCCTGTAGATTGGAACACCCTTGTCAGAGCCACACTCTTGGGGGGTGATCACTTACTCTGGAAGTCCAAATTTTTTGAAAACTGCAAAGACATTGCTAGAAAAAACCTTCAGGCTGATAAAGATTGGGGTCTTGATATGTTGACCGGCTCTGGTGACTATTCTAGTATTGAGGAACAAAAAAACTATGACCCAGGTCTATTTTCCCAAATTCAAACATCCACTTTAAAGGCTTGGAGAAGGCTCCCAGCTAAGGGGGATCCAAGCGCTTCGCTTACAGGAGTAAAATGAGGGCCTGAAGAGCCTTTTGCGGATTTTGTTAACTGGCTAATGACAACAGCAGATAGGTTGTTAGGCAATGCGGATGCCAATCTTGATTATATAAAACAATTGGCTTTTGAAAATGCTAATCCTGCATGCCAGGCGGCCATTAGGCCCCGCAAAAATAAAACTGACCTCCAAGGATATATTCATCTTTGCTCGGACATTGGCTCCTCTTACCAACAAGGTTTAGCCATGGCCGTAGCCCTCAGTGGACAAACAGTAAGGAATTTTTTTTTAGCTAATAAAGGCCAAAATAATAAAGATTGCTTTCAATGTGGCAAGCCTGGTCATTTTGCTAAAAACTGTCAGGAATACCAGACAAAAGCCGTAGTCACCAAGCCTCCTGTACATTGCCCACGATGTAAAAGAAGAAAACATTGGGCAAATAAATGTAGATCCAAAACTGATGCTCAGGGAAATCCCTTACCGCCCCCTCAGGGAAATGGGAAAAGGGGCCAGCCCCAGGCCCCGAACCAAAGTGGGGCTATCAAGTTTGTCCCAGCCAACAACAACAATCTGTTTCAAACCTCAATAGAGCAACCCCAGGGAGTGCAGGACTGTACCTCTGTTCCACCTCCCGCACAGTATTAACTTCTGAAATGGGACCTCAAATTTTAAATACACGGGTCTTTGGTCCATTGCCCCCTGGTACTTTTGGACTTGTCTTAGGTCATGGCTGTTCAATATTCAAAGGGCTACAATTTTTTCCTGGAGTAATTGATAATGATTTTACTGGAGAAATTAAGCTTCTGGCCAAAGCAACTACTGACATTGTCACGATTCCACAAGGAGAAAGAGTAGCCCAGCTTATCCTACTTCCCCTAGTTAAAACAAATAATAAGGCCCATAATATTGTGAGAGGTGCAGACAATTTTGGATCCTCAGATGCTTACTGGGTCCAACAGATTTCCCATCAAAAACCCTCTCTTACCTTATGGTTGGATGGTAAACAATTCACTGGCCTAATAGATACTGGGGCTGATGTTACTATCATTAGACAAGAGGACTGGCCAGCCACTTGGCCCCTTTGTGATACCTTAACCAATTCTAAAGGGAATTGGACAAAGCCGCAATCCTAAACAGAGTTCTAAATTTCTTACATGGACAGATAAGGAAAATAATTCAGGTCTTATTCAACTGTATGTCATCCCTTACTTGCCTGTCAATCTTTGGGGCAGGGATCTGCTCTCACAAATGAAAATAATAATGTGCAGCCCTAATGAAATAGTTACAGCACAGATGCTGGCTCAAGGATATAGTCCAGGCAAAGGTTTAGGAAAACAGGAACAAGGTGTTTTACAACCCATTCAGGCAACAGGCCAACTTAAGAAACAGGGCTTTGGAAATTTTTGATTTCAGCCATTGACAAGCCTATACCCCAAAGGCATGCTGACCCCATAACTTGGAAGTCAAGTGAGCCCATTTGGGTTGATCAGTGGCCATTAACCTCGGAAAAATTATGTGTCGCCCAACAGTTAGTACAGGAACAGTTACTGGCAGGACACATTGTTGAGAGTAACTCCCCCTGGAATACTCCTATATTTGTTATTAGAAAAAAATCTGGAAAATGGAGACTGCTTCAGGACCTAAGAGCTGTTAATGCCACAATGGTGGTTATGGGTGCTTTACAACCTGGCTTGCCATCCCCAGTGGCAATTCCTTCAGGCTCTTTTAAAATTGTTATAGATCTCAAAGATTGCTTTTTCACAATTCCCCTACATACTAGTGACCAAAAACGTTTTGCTTTTAGTCTCCCCTCCATAAATTTTAAGGAACCCATGAAATGATACCAATGGTGGGTCCTGCCCCAGGGAATGGCCAATAGTCCTACCTTATGCCAAAAATTTGTGGCTGCAGTCATCCAACCAATCAGAGATCTGTGGACAGATATGTACATTATACACTATACGGATGACATTTTACTTGATGGCGATTCAAAAGACAGGGTTTTACAATGTTTTATCCAGCTTGAAAAGCAGTTAGCTATAGCAGGTTTACAAATAGCTCCAGAAGGGCCGGCCCGTGGCTCACTCGGGAGAGTGTGGTGCTGATAACACCAAGGCCCCGGGTTCGGATCCCATATACGGATGGCCGGTTCGCTCACTGGCTGAGCGTGGTGCTGACAACACCAAGTCGAGGGTTAAGATCCCCTTACCGGTCATCTTTAAAAAAAAAAAAACACACACACACAAAAAACAAAAAACAAACAAACAAATAGCTCCAGAAAAGATACAGTTTCATGATCCCTTTACCTTTTTGGGGTTTCATATGATGGGATGCAAAATTACTAACCAGAAGGCTTCCATCTGCACAGATCAATTACAAACCCTTAAAGATTTTCAAAAACTTTTAGGCAATATAAATTGGCTCCGTCCATATTTAAAACTTACTAGTGGAGACCTAAAGCCCTTATTTGATATTTTAAAAGGAAATCCTGACCCTAAATCTTCCAGATCTCTCTCTCCAGAAGCACTGACTACATTACAAAATGTAGAAAATGCTATTGCAGCTCAATTTGTCTCTTACTTGGATTATACCCAACCCTTAACGTTTATTATATTCAATACGGCTCTTGTCCCTACTGGGATATTTTGGCAGAGCAACCCTATTATGTGGTTTCATTTACCTTCATCACCAAAAAAAACCTTGCTTCCTTACTTTGATGCTGTTGCAGATTTAATTATATTAGGTCGAGAAAATAGTAGAAAGTACTTTGGGCTTGAACCACACAAATTAATCCATCCCTACACCCAACAACAGGTCCACTGGCTTTTACAAAATTCTGATACTTGGGTAGTGGCTTGTGCCTCTTATGAAGGCACAATAGACAATCATTATCCATCCAATAAACTTATTTAGTTTTGTAACTTACACACTTTTGTTTTTCCCCGAGTTACTCGTAACTCGCCGGTAACTAATGCCCTTTTGGTGTTTACTGATGGTTCATCCACAGGGACTGCAGCTTATACCATTAATAATCACACAGTCTACTTTGCTGCTTGTTATTCTTCTGCCCAACTTGTGGAGTTACAAGCTGTTATTCAGGTTTTTTTAACCTTCCCAAATCAGGCCCTCAATCTTTATACTGATAGTGCCTATTTAGCCAATTCTATCCTCCTTTTAGAAACAGTTCGCCAAATCAAACATACCTCCACTGCCACTGAGCTTTTCTTGCAATGCCAAAAATTGATTCAACAAAGACGTTTCCCCTTTTTTATAGGTCATGTTAGAGCACATTCCAACCTCCCAGGCTCTCTCGCCATGGGAAACAAATTAAATTGGCTGATGCAGCCACTAAAAGAGTGGCCACCATTACCGCCGATCCTGTTACACAGACACAAATTACTCACTCCCTTCATCATATTAATGCTCACACACTTAGGTTAATGTTTCAAATCACTAGAGAACAAGCTAGACAGGTAGTTAAACAGTGTTCTTCGTGTGTTACACTCTTGCCTGTTCCCCATTTGGGAGTTAATCCTCGTGGACTTGTCCCAAATATGCTTTGGCAAATGGATGTTACTCATTTATCAGAATTTGGTAATCTAAAATATGTTCATGTGTCCATAGACACCTACAGTGGGTTTTTGCTCACCACTTTACAGACAGGAGAAGCAACCAAACATGTTATTGCTCATTTGCTACATTGTTTTTCAATCCTGGGAATCCCAAAACAGATTAAAATGGACAATGGCCCTGGCTATACCTCCAAGGCTTTCCAAGATTTTTGTGCTAGATTACAAATTCAATATATTACAGGCATTCCCTATAACCCTCAAGGCCAAGGAATTGTCGAAAGAGCCCACTTATCTCTAAAAACTTGCCTTGAAAAAATAAAAAAGGGGGAATGGTACCCAACAAGAGGCTCCCCCAGGAATTTACTAAGTCATGCCCTTTTCATCCTTAATTTTTAAAATCTTGATGTCAATGGCAAATCAGCAGCTGACCGTTTTTGGCATTCTGAATCCCAATCACAATTTGCCATGGTCAAATGGAAGGACCTCCTAGATAACTCCTGGAATGGCCCAGATCCAGTTTTGATCTGGGGTAGAGGTTCAGTCTGTTTTTTCTCGCACTCATAACATGGCCAGATGGCTGCCAGAACGGCTGGTTAAACAAGTTGATCATAACCTCTCAGCCAGGGATTCGGTAGATCCCCGAGAATGTCTTTTTCTTTTCTTTTCCACAGGGGTCATGGCAACCAGCATTTTCTTCCTGATTGTTGGTTTGTCTGGTCAGCTGTCCAAGGTCCAGTCCAGCTTTGGAGATCCTGGACTTGCTCACCAATTGGTGAACAAACAGTACGGAAAACCATGTGATTGCAAGGGTGGGACCGTTTCTAGTCCTCCTACATCATACATATCTGTTGTAGATTGTGACACTCGTTCAGCTTATTTGTCCTCATCATCTCCCGCTTATAGTTGTGTTGAAAAACCTAAGTTCATAGCCAGCAGTGGTGGGAGCCTTAAGCCATGTCCTTGCAGCACATTTGCTGAATCTATGCATAGCACTTGTTATTCTTCATACCAATTGTGCACTTCTGGAAACCAAACATACTTCACAGCCACCCTGATTAAAAATTATGTGGGGACTTTTGGAGGGGATCTTGCAGGTCCTCCTTCTGCTGTTGGGCTTGCCTCGAATAAGTATGCCCAAGCCTCTTGTACAGGTTCAGTAGGTCAACCTGTTTGTTGGTCCACCACTCCCCTTGTTCACATATCTGATGGAGGAGGGCCTCAAGACCAAACTAGAATTCTAAAAGTGGAAACAAAAATTCAAGAAATGCATGACATTTTGTTTCCTCAACTTACCTATCACCCTCTGGCCCTGCCCAAGAACAGGGGTGATTTAGAGCTTGATTCTCAGACCTCCAACCTTCTTTATGCAACTCATAAGTTGCTTAATGCCACCAATCCTGATCTTGCTCAAAATTGTTGGCTCTGTCTGATAGTAGGACAGCCTGTCCCTGTTGCTTTTCCCGCTTTGTCTTTTAATTATTCTAATGGTCATCAGCGTTCATTAACTTTCCCTTTGCAGGTACAACCTTTACAGTTTTATACTGCTACTTGTTTCATTTCCCCTTCAGTTAATAATAGTTTTGAGGTCGATGTTGGGTTTGCTACATTTTCAAATTGTCCGTCGTTTATCAACATTTCTACTTCCTTGTGTTCCCATAACAGTTCGGTTTTTGTCTGCGGTAGCAATAAAACTTATACCCATTTGCCCACTAACTGGACAGGGTTATGTGTTTTGGCTCTCCTTCTGCCCAATGTAGATGTTATATCTGGGAGCAAACCCGTCCTTGTCCCTACTGTTGAGCATATAGCTGGAAGATCTAAAAGGGCTGTACAGCTTATTCCTTTACTTGCTGGTTTGGGAATTTCTGCAGCAGTTGCTACTGGAACTGCCGGTCTCACCCATTCTCTATCTCAATATACAAAATTGTCTACCCAGCTGATTTTGGATGTATAAGCCCTTTCCCAAACTATACAGGACCTCCAAGGCCAATTAGATTCCCTGGCAGAAGTAGTCTTATAAAACAGAAGGGGTCTCGATTTACTAACTGCAGAACAAGGAGGTGTTTGTTTAGCCCTACAGGAAAGATGCTGCTTCTATGCCAACAAATCCAGGATAGTTCAAGACCGTATCAAACAACTCCAAGACGACTTAGAAAAGAGAAGAAAACAACTGGCAGAAAACCCCCTTTGGACTGGACTTAATGGAATCCTGCCTTATCTCTTACCCTTTTTAGGGCCGCTTGTGGGCTTGCTTCTTTTGCTTTCTTTGGGGCCCTTTTTACTTAATAAAGTCACAGCATTTGTTAAACAACAAATTGAGGCTATCAGGCAAGGCCTATACAGGTCCATTATCAACGCCTTGAGATGCAAGAACAAAGTGGTTCCTATATACCACCACATTCACCTTAACAAATGCTGCCTCTGTGAGCTGAACTGGATAGCCAAAGACTGGTAAGAGGGTAAGTCCCCCGCACCACCCTAAACAAAAGGCTGCCATTAATGGCAACCCATTTCTATGATGGGTACCGTGCTCGGGATGGGTTACCCCAACCTAAGACAGGCACAGTTCCCGAGAGGTTCTCTTGGCTTGAAAAAATAAAAAAGGGGGACCTGTCCAGGGCCAAAGAGCCCAGTCATAGTCTGCCCAGGTCATGAAGCTCTGCCAGTAGCCCTCTGGCACTAAAGATATAAATGCTGTGACCTTTCCGCCCTTTTCTCCTTCTTACTGCTTGCACAGCCCTAGGTGTAGATCACGGCTGCATTGCTTTAGATATCTGAGAAATGTTCCATTTCCAGGAAAGACTTGCCCTGTGGTTTTTCTGAGAAAACATCTGCATACTTCCTTATCTGCTGATTCCCTCCTGCTGGCTATATAAGCTGTGACCTTCTGGCTAATAAACAAGACTTGATCAGAATACTGTCTTGTCTCCATTTCTCGTGTCTCTTGTCCCATCCAATTCCCACTCCCCCCTCCAGGGTCTGCGCTGAATATCCCGTGGGTCAGGACACCTCATAGAATGGCTTTTCTTGTAGGAAATAAACAGAATGCTGAGCCTACTCAGGGTTGAAATGGATGAGAAAAAAGTTGCCTTCAGGGGACAGCTACCTCTGGGCTACTCTTGCAGACTCAAACAGACATTACTGCCATTGTCCTTCAGAATCTCAGGTTTGCTTTAAACAGCAGAGCACCCTTGTGTGATGGGGACAGGAGGAAATGGCCTTTCACAAACACACAGCCCAGATCAGAGCAGCCACATGCTGGTGAGAGCAAAACCTTCAGCTGAGCCTCAGCCAGGCTGTGCTCACAGCTCCTCCTGAGCCCTCAACAATGACGAGGTGAGTCTGCACTGAAGAGGAGGCTGTGTCAGGTGAGGTTTGCCCCTCTATTAGTTCATTTCTATTGCTTCTAACAGAATACCTGTAACTGGGTAATTTATAAAGAAATTTATTTCTCACGATTTTGAAGGATGGGAAGTCCAAATTCCAATGTGTCCATCTGGTGAGAGCCTTTTTCTTGGTGTTGACTCTCTACAGCAACACAGGGTAGCACATGGCAAGAGAATGGCACAAGCAGGAGAGCCAGCCTCATCTCTTGCTCTCCTCATAAAGCCACTAAAACCACGCCTATGGTAACTCATTACTCCGTGAATGGATTAAGCTCTTCACAAGGGCACAGTTCTCAGGATCCAGTCACCTCTCAAAGGTCCCATCTTTCAAATACTGTAATTGGATTTCCCACCCTCTTGACACTGTTAAAATGGGGTCAAGTTTTCAATATATGAACTTTTGGGGGACACATTTAACCCATTGCAGCCCCCAAGCTCCTGCAGCATCCAAGGCCTCCTTCCCCAAGTTGATGAGGAATGATTATTCTGTAAGGTAACTGTGAAAGCTGTCTAAAGAACACAGATTTTTTTTTTTTGGTAAGGTTTTGCAACCCTTATTTCAATTGGAATATTACATTAAGTGGTAAGCAAGGAAACAAATAAAAATTAGAGCAAAGCTGCTGAACTGGAAATAGGGGCATTTAGAACTTGCTTGCTTTGTAACCAGGGTAGAATAGGAGTCCCTCAGAAGTCTCTCCATGGATGCTCCTAAGGCTCCCCAAAGCACAGCTCTTAAAAATTCACCATGTGTATTCTTAGTTTATGCCTCTATAGGTTATTCATAGTGTAAATGATCATATTAACAGTTCTGAGATGTTCTGCTGAAAGAAACATTTTAAAATTTGTTTGAACAGTGTTTCTCTACTTTTATTTATCTGAGCACAGAACACATTGTGTATTTGTCTATCTTCCTGAGGTGTTTATTAACCTATCAAGACCGGTATTCAGAGATAGACCAGTTTGAAAAATACTACTATAAATGACAGAAATCTGCACTGTCTAGTATGATAGCCACTAGTCACAGGTGGCTACTGAGCACCTGACATATGGTTAGTCTAAACTAAGACGTGTGTAAGTGTAAAATGCATGCTGGGTTTTGAACACTCTATGAAAAAAGGTAAAATTTCTCATGAATAATTTCATATTGATTATGTGTTGGAATGATAATACTTTTGCAATATCGGATTAAATAAAATATACTGATACAATTGTTTGTATCCATTTCTATGTTTTAAAATGTGGCTACCAGAACATTTCAATGACATACATGGCTTGTGTTCATGGCTCACACTGCATTTCTATTGGACGTCTTTATCCCCCTGGGGCAGAGTGACGCTCCCCACCCCAGTGGCCCCACAGATCTCATTTCCCAGCACTCACCCCCTTGCTAGCTCTGCTGTATCCGTGCCTTCCTCAAATGTGCCAAGAATGCCCTTCCTAGGAGCTGGGCACTGAATGCTGTATCCCCCATTCATATGTTGAAATCCTAACTCCCAGTGTGATGGTGTCAGGAGGTGTAGCCTTCGGGAGGTGATTAGGTCATGAGGGTGGAGCCCCCAAGAATGAAATTAGTGTCCTTATAAAAGAGGCTCCAGAGAGCTCTCTAGCTCTCTTTCTTCCATGTGAGGTTGACTGTTTGCAACCCAAAAGAGGGCCCTCACCAGAATCCAACCATGCTGGCACCCTGGTCTCCACCCCACAGCCTCCAGAGGTGTGAAATATACAAGACTGTTATTTAACCACCAGTCTATGGTAATTTGTTATAGCAGTCCGAGCAGACTAAGATACTAGGGCCTTCGCGTTTACCGTTCCCTGTGGGATGTTCTCCCCTGCCTCACCCACACAGCCGACTTTCTTCATTCACAGGGCTGCTCATGTGTTATCTTACTAGAGAGGCCTCTTTCTTTGTCTGTTCTGTTGCTATCACAAAACACCTCAGACTGGGTGATTTATAAACAATAGAAATTCATTGCCTATAGTTCTGGAATCTGGGAAGTCCAAGATCGAAGTGCTGGCAGATTCAGTGTCTGGTGAGGGCCCGTTTCTCACAGATGAGAAACTCCCTTGCATGGTGGAAGGGCAAAGAATCTCCCTCAAGCCTCTTTTATAGGAGCACTAGTCCCATTCTTGAGGGCTCCACCCTCATGATATAATCATTTCCCAAAAGTTCTGATTCCTAATAACATAACATTAGAGATTAGATTTCAACACATGGATTTTAGAAGTTCACATTCAGTCCATAGTGATCCATTATCACTCTCTACTTATACATTTTATTTTGTCTTAGCACTAATTTCTACTAGCACATTTTATGTTTATTTATTGTCCATCTCTCCTACTAGAGTGTAAACTCACTGAGAAAGAATGTAGAGTTGGTGTGAATGCTCAGTGCCTAGAAAAGTGCTTGGCACAATGTAGGTGATCAATACACTTTTTTTTTTTGAAATGAAGGAGGAATGTATGAATGAATGACTCAGAGGAGGAACTTTTTTTGCTGGACCCAGATGCTACTTCAGAATCCTTTTCATTGTGCGCCCCAGGCAGCCGCACCAATTGCTAGAGCTGACATTCTGGATGAGGCTCGTTCACCAGACTGCTGCAGAGAAATCCTTCTTACCACAGCCTTGCAGGGCATATGTCTCCTGAGGGAATCTGGGGCACATCCACTGTGGTAGATTTTATCCAAGGATGACTGCCAACAAGTCGTCTCTCCCTCTGTACACATGTTAACTCCACTCAGTCTATTTCCCCTCTCTTTGAATCTGGGCTGGCCTGAAATTTGCTTTAACCAATAAAATGTGGCAGAAATGACACTGTGTCAGTCCCTTAGTCTTAAGAGTCCAGCCCCTAAGAAGCCTGGCAGCTCCTGCTTTTGTTTGCTCAGAATCAGCTACCGTGATGTAAGGAAGTCCTAGTTATCTTCTTGGAGAGAGAAGGATGTATGGAGAGACCCTGGAGGATGAAATGCCACGTGATAACAGAGACCACATGGAAGAGAACTGAAGTCCCAGTCAATAGCCAGTACCAAGCCCCAAACCCTTGAGAGAGGTCTCTGGGAACTTCCAAACCACTCCAGCCTTCAGCTAGATGCACCTGCATGAGTGACTTGGTATGACACGATGTGGAGCAGAAGAGTCACCAGCCAAAGCACAGATCATGATAAATAATAAATTGTGATTGTTTTACCCCACTAGGTATTAAAGTGGATTGTCATATAGCAAAAGATAATTGACAAATCCATTTTCTCTCATCTCTCACCCTCTGCTGATTATCACATTGCCCACCTGGCCCAGGCAGCTGGCCTGCTATTTCCATGATGCTACCATGACTGTTTAATTTTCCTCTTCTCCAGGGCAGCAACCTGGTCTGCTCTGCAGCCCACTTGAATCCCTGGAGGTCAGAGTTGAGGGTTTGTATCCACAGAGCCTCACCTCTGGCCCATTACACAGTTCTAGGAAAGGTGGTAACAGAGGTGGGGTGTATGATGGGGCTTTGAAGTTAGGCCAACTAGAGACCTCATCACCACTCTGCCGCCTTCCAAGTTCTGAGGGGCCACAGAGTTACTTTCATCTCTGAACCTCAGTTTTCTTTTCTGCAAGCAAGAATAGTCATACTCATTTCACTGGAGTTTTGTGAAGATTAGAGGTGAGGTGTGTGTGAAGTGTCTGGCACAGAGATTAAAGACAATCAGCCAAAACAAAACTCACTCTCAACACATCTCTAAAAAAGGTTTTTTGTCTCACTTTTAGAAGAGCATGACATTTCCAGTCAACCACAAAAAGGAGAATTGAGACCTGCATTCAGACTTTGAGTATTGGCCCCCCCCAGGAAGTTCTTTCAGAGGCTTTGTTGTAGCAACCAGCAACAACCAGCAGCCCACTCACAGGAAGCCCAGCTCTCTGGGCCCTGTGGCAAGGCTCTTCTTGCACAATAGGGGCCTGTCTGCTGACTGCCAGGAGAGGAACACATAGCTTTTAAAAGCATATCTCATCGTTTTGTGGAGAATCCTTTCATAAGCTCATCTAGGGCAGAATCTTGCAGCCAGACAATGAAATCCAAATTTACTAGATATTTTACCTGGGGAGTGGGGAGGCAAATAAAAGTTATCCAATTAATTGCCCATCCTAGGCCATTTTATTGCCTTGAAACATTGTCTTCACCTTAATAAAACCAGTACTATAGGGAAGTGGCTGTGTGGATAATGGCAAGCTAAAAATATGTGCTGGCTGGAGTTTGGGGTTAAGAAATAGGAGCTGTCAAGTTGACTCTCCTATGAGAACACTGATCCAGCCCAGGAGCCAAGGATGGGCTGGTGTAGACATGTCTGATTTCAAAAAACAGAGTTTGTGGGTGCAGGGATTAGGACAAACTTATATTCCCTTCAGCTCTCCTGGGGAGAGGGGAGCTATCCAGCAGGTATGCACTGGAATGGCACAGCAGACAGTGTCTGTTCTAATTGGTCAGAATTCCATTTGGATAGACCAGAGAGTCAATGTTGCAAATACAGCCTCTACTGAAGGGCACCTCTGAATGGGGATCAAGATGGAATCAAATTCCCTCTACTCAGCTTTAGGGCCAGGAGTGCATATGTGGTTCAACTGCACCCATTTAGATGGTTTCTTTGAAAATTTCCTTAGACGGAAGTAGCAAAAGTTGTTAGAGGAACAAAAGCTTCGGGAACCATCAGAAGAGTGTTTTTATTTGGTAGGTGTGTGATTTACAAGTTCAAATAAGGGAAAAAAAAAGTGTTTATTGAGGGTGGCAGAGACGGATTTTCTCCAAATATCTAGTTTGTCCTTTTTTCTCAGTAATAGAACCTCTAAATTTTATTGTGGTTCATGACCACTGCAGAATAAAGACTCCCTTGCTGCAGGGTGGTATCAGCCAGGGTGCCAGGAAAGAATGCATGACACACTCAAACTGGATAATTGAACAGAGTTTAATAAAGTGACTATTTACAAAGGTGTGTGCAGGAATTTTAGAAGCCCAGAAGAGTGAATGCAGAGAGTGGAACAGCTCTCTTCCCACCCCTTGGCCTGATGGGGAAGGGGAAGAAGTGGTTATCGAAACTTCAGAGTCACTGCATGGAGGAGGATGATTAACAGGGGCTGTGCCCCTTGTGAGAGGCGGTGGCTGCCATGGGGAAGGAATGGTGGTGGAAGTGATTTGTCCCTGGCAAGAGGAGTATTTGATCATTGACATTGTTTAGAATTGCCTGCATGGTAATAATAAAAGATTGGTTGATGTTGCTTTGCCTCACATGGATTTGTCACTTCTCTCCCCTGAGTGACAGAGACACAAAGGATTACTCAAAGCCTATTTCCTCTGAGCAGGGAGACACCCTGAAGGGGTTAACTTCCTGGAACCCTCAAGAGAGAGGCATTCCTCCTTTGGGAAATTAACAGTGAACTGGGGTTCTATCTCAGTATTTATTCTCCAGACCAGAAAGTTACAGAAAAGGAACATAGGTGGGGTTATGGCTAACTATATATTTTAACAATAGAAACAGGTAACATCAGTGAAATAACAAAGTGAGATTCCATAATGCAGTTTGCAAAAGGTTAAGTCAATCCACCAACAAAAGCTTGTTCTTAGCAAACATTTTCTTCCCCTACAATAATTTCCTTAGTTCATTTACATAACAATTAAGTAAGGTTAACCTGCACCAAGAACATCTACCGTTTGAGCCAGCAATTTTGCTGTGTTTCAACAGAGACTTTAGCCTGGGGAAAGTTTCCTGTCTTTTGCAAGGTTAACATTTCTATATGTAATTTTGAGAAGTTAGGCTAAACCTGAAACTACAGGGCTTTGGAAACTAGGCCCTGTGAAATACATTTGCTATATAAATGTTAGTATACTCCACAGGTTGACATTTAGTTTTTTTTTTTTTTAATTGCTTTTAAGTTCTCTACAGACAACACAGCTTTTATTGTTTGCCACCTGAAGTTGATCACTCCCAATCATGCATTAGATAGCAACTCGGAAAGGAACAGACTGGAGAAATAGATATCCCAACCTCACTTTCTTCCACCTTCTTATCTCCTGAGTGTGTCTTTCGTTGGCTGCAGTTAGTAGAAGCCAGATGGCCAGGGAGTCCATTCAAGTAAATCCCCCAAAACACAAAACAGTGTAGAAAAGGGTGGAGTTGGATGTGGTGTGGAACAGAGAATACTGAGCACCAAGTTGAAGCCTTTGGATTGAGTTCTGTCTGATGGAGTATAGCTCTGATCAGTGGATTTGCAAGTATATGAAGTATTCTTACAAGGACAAGTTGTGCCCATTCCTCTTTCTTTCCTGCTAGTTAAAATTCAGATATGATGGCTGAAACTGGAGCAAAAATCTTAGAGCACCTGGGGAAAACACATGTTGAAGATAGTAGAGTAATGGGACAGAAGGAGCTTAGAAGGGCCTGATGACCAAGGAGGCTCCACACTTGCCTTCATTCACATGAGAAGGAAATACATTTTCACTTTGTTTAAGTGACTGTTATTTGTTCTGCCATTGGCTGTCAAATGTAATCTTATTCATTGTGATGAGTTCCTTCAACGCAAAAATACATGGAATGTATTTGTTTATCCATCAAATTGTTATTTAACAACTTCTATTTGCTAGGTCTGGATAAAATAACATGAAACTACTGCTGCCCCCTGATTTTGGTCTGTGATGTTAATATTTGCAGAGCAGAATTGTCTTATCTGTACTTTTCCAAAAGGAAAGAGAGAAGGTTTGAAGACACCAATTGGATTAGGAAGCCAGAGACTTACCTGTGTAGGATCCTGGGCTTAGCAAAGAAAGAAACCCTCATGGGCGTTCTAGCTCCATTCTTTTTCTTAGGGATTTCAAGATACTTGACATCTTACAGAGCTGCCTGCATAGTGGGACTACAACTAGCCTTTGGTAGTGATTCATTTAGTATTCTTTTAGCTACGAGTAACAGAATATCCAAATGAAAGTGGTGCTATGGATTGAATGTTTGTGTGCCTCCAAAATTCAAATGTTGAAACCCTAATCCCCAACTTGATGGTATTAGGAGAGGAGCCTTTGGGAGGTAATTAGATCATGAGAGTGGAGCCCTCATGATGGGATGTGCTTTTATAAGAGTTTTGAAAGAGCTTGCTTCCTCTCTCTGCTGTCCACCAAGTGAGGACACAGTGAGAAAATGTCCTTCTGAAAACCAGGAATAATTTTTTCAACAGACATTGGATTTGTGGTGCATCGATCTTGGACTTCCCAGTCTCCAGAACTATGAGAAATAAATATCTGTTGTTTAAACCATCCAGTCTATGGTATTCTGTTATATGTCAGCCTGAACTGACTAAAGCAAGTGGTTCATGTAAAGGGGTTTATTATCTGTTTAACAAGAAATATGGAGGAGTGAGTTTGAAGGTAGCTAATTCAGAAGCTCAGTGGGGTCAAGACTCGAGGTCAGCTTCCCTCTGATTCTCTTGACTTCCCTCTCGATAAAAAGATGGCTGACTAAATTCCAAATGTCATATCCTCAAATAACAACATCAAAGTAGGGAAGAAAAGAGGGAAGGAAGAGAATGTTTCTCTATTGTATCTTTCTCTTAAAAAGTAAAATCTCTCTTAGCATCCTGCCTCCCCTGCAGATTTCCCTGCATTTGTCATGAAAACATGGCTGCCACCCTTAATCACTCACTCACCAAGAGGAAAAGGATTACAATGTATGACTGGACAGGGCCAGACATGACCCATCCTTGGGGCTGGAACCATCCTCCCTGAGTACATCCGTGCCTCATGCTAGCATGAAACTGGGGGCTTGTTAACAAGGAGGAAGGGATAGTGTAGCCAATCTCAGGTAGGAGGAAGTAGAAAGGCCATTCTGAAAAGAAGGAAAAGGAAATTCAACAGATAATTCAACTGCAAAAAAGTTAAGTGACATTTTAGGCTAAAGTTAACAAAAGCTTATCCAAAAGTTGAACAAAAGTTAAGTGTCTGGGCTATGATTAAGGGACAGAAGGTTGACCACTGTGACTGAAAGGAACCATTGGGGTAGGGACTTAGAGGAGAGGAATAATAAGTAAAAAAAGACAGAAATTAATTATTCATTCTCTGCTTCTATATCCTGGACATAGCTAGCTGGAGTACTCCATTCTTCTAATTAGGCAGTTAATGAATATATACACAAAGGCACCCATAGAAAAATTGATAGCTCACTCAAATTGGGAAATTGAGGAGAGTTGAATACAGAGACTGTTGGTAAAGATGTAGACAGGGTTTAAGGAAACTGACAAGGCATATTGCAGTATCTTAGGGCAACAAGAATGTGAAAGCATTCCCACCCCCAGGATGGAAAGGGAGATGGGAGAGAGAGATGTAGGAAAGCAGCGCCTGGTAGGAGTTGTGGCTTTTGATCAAAGGACATGGCTAACCCACAGTAGCCTAGCAGGGGGTTGTTGGGAGACTAGACACACTGATCTCATTCTCTGCCGTCTCTGATATGGTCCCCCCACTCCAACTTTGGATGAACAAAACTGGAAAATAAAGGGCAAGAAAACATGTTGATACAGATTATAGAAGACTTTCTGGGGCACAGAGTAGAAGGGTGGAGAGTGGATCTTGCGGCACAAAGGAAATATAGGAGATACTCTAATAGACATAGTAGACTAATTTTGAGCAATGTGTCCTTTTTAGTACAGATAAAAATAGACAGATAAAAACAATGGATAGAAATAACTATAGTGCATGGGCTGGCCATTTAGCTCAGTTGGTTAGAGTGTGGTATTATTACACCAAGTTCAAGAGTTTGGATCCACAGTTACCCTGATCCTCATACTGGCCAGCCACCACCACTCCCCACAAAAGAAAAAAAATATCGTACATTTTTTACTGTAAATTATACTAGATAAAGCCTGAGGCTTGAAGAGCTGAAACTACTTACACAATTTAACACAGACTGGGATTCACACCAAATCTGTCCTATGAGCGTCGATATCATTTCCACCCCAGGCTGGTTGGAGACCATGGCATGGCTTTCCTTGTATTATAAATCAGCATCAGTTGCCTTGAGATAACAAGAAGGCAGGAAGAGCATGCGATCATAAGAAACTCTTTTCCTATTCTTAGATCCTTACTTTGGAGAACACGCTTAGGACTCTGAAGATGGGAGGGGGGCCACAGCCTTCCCCTTGAGACCTCTTGCATTGTGACAGAGAATGTCTTTGTGTATCTCATGTTATAAAGCCACCCATGAATAGTTATGATCACTACTATTAATCCTGGTCAGAGGGAAGCTTTCATCTTCAAGTCTGGAGAGATAGGAGGGAAAGGTCTGTTCTGCATGACCATGCTTATCCCCCCAACTCTCGCTGCCTACCCAAATTTTCCACAGCAGTGACTTCAGGATGGGGGAAATCACTGGGCTGCCACAGCTGGAAGGGAGCTGGGCTCTAGGACAGGAGTTGGCAGTGGCTTCATGGACCTGGAGACCTGCTTATAGGTCTGTCCCTGACTGTGCTCGTTACAGAAAAGATACCTACCTATGTGATGTGAATTTTGGTGTTTTGAGAGGACCCCTCAGATTCTTCTCGAATCTGGTGCCTTAAATCCCATGGTCCATAGTACATTCCTTTTAAGCAGTTTGATGTATTACAATGACAACCTAGCTACTTTTATTTCAAGTACTATATTGTATACATCATCCCAATTAATAACTATAACACATTATGATACTGAGGCTTCTCAGGGTTTAAGTTCATTCAATTTGTAGATGGTGAAACCAGAAATTGAAATAGGCTCCTCTGATTCCAAGTCCAGTGTTCTTTACCACTACAGTTTGTTCAGCGTGGCATAAAGTAAGACAGGCATGGATTAGATATTCAGTTTAGGAATATACAAACTTTGAGATCTACAGAAAGTTACTATTTGTATGTCTCAATTTTTTCATTTCAAAAATGAGAGCTGGGAGAACGGGAAAACAACACAGAGTAGATGTACTACAGCCCCCAAAGTCAAACTTGATTTTCTTGAGAACTTTTCCAAAGCCAGCCCTGGCAGGTGGGGATGATTCCAGAGTCTCCCTTTGGTGGATAGCACCGTGATCAGATTATCTCATGACTGAGGGGAGGGGGGCAGACTTTTGGCACTGGGGAAGAAGTACTGGGCTTGAAATGACAAGAGCTGAGTTATTGCTCTCCCAGTTGTTAACTGAGTGAGCTTGTGAAAGACTCAACGACTCAGACATACTGAGACTGCTTCTTTGTCTGTACAACATACACCTACTTTATATAATCATACAACATCGTTAAAAGTCTCAACTGATCCCATGAGACAATACTATGTTGTAATTATTAGGTGCTAGGTCATGTGCTTTGTTATATAATAACTTTTTTCTTTCTGGCCATGAAGAAACTGAATCTTTACCAGCAGAACTAATTTGTTACCAGCAGAACTAATTTGTTACGAGGGAAGCTTGTTTCCCTCTCTTTCACCTAGTGGTTATGTTACTACTAAGTTATACAGGGGTGCCAGCATGGTGATTTTTTCCTTTCTAGTATAACACTGTGGTTGACTCGCTGGTGTGGTTCGATGGTGTGTATGTGGTAGAGGGGTAGGGGGGCCATAGGGAAGCTGATACAGGTCCCATGGCTCCCACCAAGATATAAGCCATGGAAACCCACAGTGAAGGGTCTTGGAGAAGTCATTTCCTCATCGTCATCTAGGCATTATTAAAGCTCCATCTCATAGATAAGGAAAAAGAGGCATAAACAAAATCTGACTTCTATAGTATTGCCTAGAACCAGAAGCACTAAGAGCCCACCTGCGTGTTTCCTACTAGATAAATCAGACACCTACACATTCTAGAGAAAATCAGATGTGTATGCCCCATGTGAACATAGCCTGAAAAATGGTGATTAATAGAGAAAGTATAGGTCTTTGAGGTGACTTTCCATACTATAGTTTTCAGTGCTTGCCCCAAACATACCTTTCGGTGTCACTATCAGACAGAATGCAAGCTTGAAATTGGTCAACTATTTCTCCTTTTCTTATATTTCAGAAACATTCTTTAAAAAACCACTATCAGAAAATAAAAAGCCACTTTCCTCAAGTTGGGATCTGTGCAATATTAGAATTATCTTATATTTTTTGTGCTTGGAATCATGTGTTTGGTTATAAGGATGGAACAGACCAGGATAAAAACTGTTAGGCCAACCCTGGAGATTTGGAAGATATTTTCAAAATATCCTTGAAGATATTTTGTGTCTATTGTAGATCCATATCGTGAAGGAAGTGTAGGCACTCTATCTGATTAAGCTTTATTCTCATCCATGGTTTTGATGATTTAAGAAAAACAGTGGGAAAGCCTAATTATAGGCCTTTGGGGTTTGCTGACCCAGGCTAGAAAATGCCCAAACCTCCTCCAATTGTTTAATTTAAATGGCATGTTCTCCTTATGTTACAAAGTTTAATGTGAAGCTGTCTACAGTAAGGGAGGAGCCCAAATGAAGTTCAAATGAAGTTTATGTAAATCTGAACCCTCCGCTGCAATACTCACAGGTGAGATCCGAGATTTGTCCCAAGTTCAAAAAGGGAGATAAATCCTGTTTATATTTCCACCTCCTAGAAAAAATAAGAAATAGTGACTGGTTGATGACAGCTTTTTCTTTCTTTTCTTTTCTTTTCTTTTTTTTTTAGAACTGATTGAATGCAGGTTGGTCTTTCTTCTGAAAGCTTTAACAGAATTCCAACGTACAAAAAGAGTTTTTGAAACAGTGGGATTCTGTAAGAAATTGGTTGATAGGTTGGTTCACTCACTCATTCTCTCACTCATTCATTAATTCACAGCACTAGTGGCTAAAACTACTAGCTTTGTAATTGTCCATCCAGATCTCAGACATACCTTTGCTAAATATGGGTCCTTATTTAGAATGAATAAAACACTTTGAGCCTGTTTTGTTTTTTAGTGCTAAAAAGGAGATAATTAAAATAACATTTACTACAGCTTGTTTAGTAGATGAAGTGAATTCTAAGCATAAGTAGAATAAATAATAAATAATAACTTAAAAAGTCTACCCATCCATCCATCCATCTATCCTCATACCTGTCAACTATTTCCTGAGAACCTCCTATGAACCTGACACTGATGTAATTTACTAGGAATACGAAAGTGCTTGCTGCCCAGATCTTACAGTCTAGGTGTGTAGATAGACAATGAGGATACAGCATGGTAAGTGCTGTGGCAAACATTAAGTAGTAAGAAAGTTTTTCTAATTCAAGGGTAAGTACCTTCTTCCTTCTCCTGGAGGAAGAGAGGCCTGAGTTCAGAGGAGTACATAGGATTAGGGATACAGACACATTTTGGGTTAATACAAGGGAGGTCTTTCTAGTGCAGGTGCTGGGAGATAAAATAGGAGGCCACGGAAGCAATGACCCCTGTCACTAGAGGAGGATCAAGTAAAAGTTGGAAGGTCAGTTTGCAGATTATTTAAGAGGAGCCTCGAACACTGAAAAAGTAATTTCTTGGATGACATTTAAGATCCTTTAGCACTTAAATTTTAATTAATTTTAAATAAAATTTATTAAATAAATAAATTTTAATTTTAAGATTCTTGAGAATCTGATTCTTCAAGAAGCTGGAAGTACTTAGATGAGCTTCTCTGGGGTGACTAAATGAGAATGAAAGATGGTCAATCCAGGCAATGTAGCTGTCTTGGTAATTAATAGTGAAAAGAATGGTGGCACGTTAAAAATTTATTTTCATTTTAAAAAATAACACAATGTCCATAAATACATGTTCATTATTGAAAATTCAAAGCATGTGAAGTGAAAATAAAGTCTTGTTTTCACCCTCCTCCTTGCCCCTCTCTGCCCCACTCCTTCTCTTTATACCACTCTCACCCTATTTACCTCCCCAGAAGTAATCCCTTTTTCGTCACCTATCTTTCCACACTTCTTTTTATTTGTTTTGGTGCCTAATATGTACAAATGCACATATTCACTTTTGTAGAAAACATAAATGGAATAGTACTATGATACTTTTCATTAGCTTTTTTCATTTAGCACTAATTGTGGAGAGGTGTCCATGACAATATATATAAATGTTCCTCATTTTAAAAGCCCCTTTCTTTTAAAGGCTACATTATATTCCATAGCATGGCTGTAACACGATTTGATAGACACTTTTGTTTTTTCCATGTTTTTGTTATTATAGATAATGCTGCAGTGAACATCCTTGTAAATACAACTTTGTGTCCAAATGCAATTATTTTGGTAGAGGAGATTTTACAGATTCGTTAGAGTTGAATTACTCATCTAAGAGGATGTACTTTGTAAGTTCGATGAATAATGTCAAATGCCCTTCCAGAATATTAACTGAGTTTATATTTTCATCAAAAATAAATGAAAGTGATCATTTCTGCACAACACTTACTAACATAAAACTTGTATATTAACAATCTTTTTTTTGGGTCAATTGATTAGGTGAAATTGATTTCTAATTCTTTTAACTCAAATTTCTATGATTATCAGTAAGGCTGATCATCTTTTAATGCGTTATATGGCTTTGGGTGCATCTGTGAATTACCTCTGTATATCTTTTGCTTGTATTTGTGTGGGAAACACTTTATTATAGATATTAATCTCTTTCATGTGTGTGCATATATGGCAAATATTTTATTTACAATGGGTTATTTTGTAAGTACATTTTAGTCTTTTCCTTACAGTTTTCTGGCTTTTGCATATTGATATTTAATGTGTGCAGTAAATGTTGTGGTGTCATCTTTGAAAGAAGAAACTGATACATGTACAATACACGGTATTTCCAGAAAGTAGAATTGAAAGATAATACAAATCTTTCCGTAAACTTTTCTACGTACTTGTAGTTCCAAGGAAGTAGAAAAAATTATTATGATTTCTTATCTTAATTTTCTGCCAGTCTCCTTTGTACTCTCTAATCTGAAGTTGCAGGATCTTCAGCTCTTCTCCAAACACAATGGTTTATGAACTTCTGCACCTGAGCTTTTACACAGCTTATTTTCCCTTACCCTCCAGAGATGTCTTCCCCATAACCCACTCCAAGAATATCTACTCATCCCTTCAACATTATTCAAATGGTGTAATGGTTAATTTTATGTGTCAACTTCACTGGGCTAAGGGGTGCCCAGATAGCTGGTAAAACAATTCTTCTGGGTGTGTCTGTGAAGGTATTTCTGGAAGAGGTTAGCGTTAGAACCAGTAGACCTAGTAAAGAAGACCCACCTTCACCAATGTGGGCAGGCATCGTACAATCTGTTGAGAGCCCAAATAGAATAAAGAAACCGAGGAAGTGCAATATCTCTCTCTCTTCTTGAGCTCCATATTCTGCCCTTGAACACTGGAGCTCCTGGTTCTCAGGCCTTCAGACTCAGGTTGAACTACACCTTCAGCTTTCCTGGGTCTCCACCTTGAAGATGGTGCATGGTGGGACTACTCTGTCTCCATGACCTTGTGAGCCAATTCCCATAAGTCTCCTCTTATACATCTATATATGTCCTAGTGGTTCTGTTTCTCTGGAGAACCCAGATTAATACTAAGGCAATTTCTTTGGTAAAAACCTTCCACGGCTTCTCTAGAAAATTGAGGAGAAAAAATTGCCTCACTTGGTTATTAGAAAGATTACATGATACAAGACAGGTAAAGCAGAAAAGATTATTTCCAAAGTGTTTATTGTCTTAAAGCATCTCCTTCATGCAGTGATCTTCTCTTTTTTTTTAGGTACCTATTCTTACCGGCCCATTGCCGATGCCAGTAAACAATTGCTCTCAGTTTGTTTCCTCGATGTTGGCCATATACCCTCAACTAGAGTGAAAGCTTCGCGAGGGTAAGAATCTGCCTTATACTTCTTTTGAATCACCTAGGATAAGTGATTAGCAAACTCACATTGAAAAACTAGGGCTAAAAGGACAAAATCCAGAGATCCCCCAGAGGTAGAGACCAGAAGTTACCTGCAACTGTAATTTAAATAGAGGATGGAGGGGGGTGGGAGGTGAAAGAGAAGAGCTGGGTAATAAATGGCAAATGCCCAGTTGTGCATTCCAGCTTGCTGTGGGCAAATTACCTAACCCTAGTCTCAGTATTCTCATCCTCTAAATAAGAATCACAATAATACCCTCTCAATTGTTTTAAAAACTATGTTGTATTATATAGAACTATTATCATTATTATTATTATGGAGGTGTTTGGGGTCTAAACTGATCCACCAAGAGCTTAGATTGTGTACAATGAAGGCTGAGGATACTTAAAACCATCCATTCCCACTTCAGGCAACAAAAACCTGCCTACTGGGGATGTCTTTGAAAGGATGTGGGAGGTGATGATGATGATGATTTTTGATGTACTTTAAGAAAAAGTAGTTTGCCCAGAGGTGTTTTCTATGATGACAGAACTGCATAAATATGGCTAAAGGAATTAAGCTGTGAGTGGGCTATGTATGTAAAAGTGCATTGCTGGTGCAAGAAGTCTGAAGTCTCTATGTAATTTGCTGGATTGATTGGGGGTTAGATTGTACTTCTCTCTCATGAACTTAAGAATTCCTTGTATGTGTTTAGTTTTAAAAATGAATTTTGGATCTTACCTAGCAGTTTTTAATGGGTACCTTAGCTTGAGCATAGGGGAAATTTACCTGGGCTCTTTTGGATAACTGAAGTATGGGTCTCCTGGAAGGCCCTTTTTCTTGAGGAACTGATGAGACAACTTAGGGAGGAATTGGGAGACTTACCCTAGGGGACCAGTTGACTTTGCTCCTTAGAGTGGATGCAAAATTCATGGTATGTTGTAGTATTTTTCACTGAGATTAGTCTTCCAAGCCAGGCCCCCATAAATATATGATCAAATCCTATGAAAGTGGAGAGGGAGATGTGATTAGCAGTGTATGTAAGAGCAAAGGGCCGTTCTCTCATTGAGATGCTGCAAATCACTAAGCAGCCCTGTTGGGCTTCTCAGAGAAAATGAGCCACATGTCGCCACACAGCACTGTAAGGCTTGGTCTCTTGAGGGCTCCTAGGCATCCATGGCAGGGGCTGGGCATGCCTGGTGCATCCAGATGTTCCTGTTAGAAGTTGATGCAAAGCTCAAAGGATGGTGGTGGCAGGTTGACTGGTGGCACCCATGGTACAGGACAGAGAGGGAAATAAGACATTGAAGGAGAGCTTTATCTCTATCTATTACATGGGGCACCACTCTGTTGGGTCCCCTGCCAGCCGACCCGAGCAGCCCTTGCCTCGCTCCCTTGGTGTTCCTTCTGGTGGGTGAGCAAATTGCCCAGATTCCTCTTTCCCTCCAGTCCCTGTTGGAAGGAGATGGGGGAAGAGAGCCGTGAAGAGAGGTGAGCACAGCTGCCGGCCCCAACCAGCCCGTTAAAGGACACTCAGACGTGGCAGGGGTTCTGTCGAGCAGTTCCGTTTATTATCACACAAGCACTTGCTTTTAAAGGCAAATGGGGAAGGAAGGTTTTTACATCCTCCAATCAGCTTAAAGGTTACAAGAGCATTCATCCTGTCTCAATGCCTAGCTATTGCAATCACACAGTGTTCACGAGCATGGAAGCGTGTATTTGGCCAATAAGGGCTAAGGCAAGGTTCCCGCAGACACTCCCACCCTACTTCCTCCTGGCGCCATCTTAGGCTGCCACGTTAATGCGCCCTTGTGGGCCCATAATGGTGCCACTTGTAATGTCACTTAAGGTGGCATTAGTTTTTAAGGCCCGACATCTATTAATCATCTATCTATCTATCTATCTATCTATCTATCTATCTATCTATCTATCTATCTATCAATCATCTATTATGCTCCTCAGTACATGTGACATACCTGCTAGAAAAATCCAGAGATACTTGGTGGGACTTTTCAGGGGGCAGAGTCACTGCATGAGCTGTTGGAAAAGAAAAGAGAAAGGAAAGAGAAGCCTTAGTTTTTTATTCCCTTACCTACCAAGGAGGAGTTGTTAAAATGATTAACTGGGAGGCCATTAGGCTGAGAAGTGCTAGCACCTTCAGTCCTACAAAAGCAAACCGAAACCCAACTCACTGTGAATAGTGAAAAGACACTTAAGCTTAACCCATCAGGAACCACTGGCTGAAGTCTAACTACCGACATTACCAATCAGAAACGGCCAACTAACCTCTAACTAGGGACTTTCCACTTTAATCAATCAAATATCGTCTTTGTCTTGCTTTCTCCAACACCTTATAAAAGTTTTCTCTTCAGTCTCCTTGGTGACGTCCAAACCACTTGTGGTTTGACACTGCCCAATTTGTGAATTGCTGTTTATTCAAATAAACCCTTAAAAATTTAATGTATCTAAGTTCATCTTTTAACAGAGCCTAATGCAAGGAAATGGTAAGACCTAGAAAAAGATGACTAAATTGGAGAGAGAGAGAGTGAACAAGAATAAATTTCCAAAAATATGCCTTGTGACATAAAATCCACACAAAGGAAAAATAAATTCATGAAGAGAAGGTGTGTTTTAGGGAAAGGTTAAACGAATAAATAACAATAGTGAAGACCTGAATCAAGGATTATTGGTAATGGAAGGGGTGGGGGTGGGAGGGTGGAGAGAGAGAGATAGAGAGAGGAAGAGAGAAAGAGAGAGAGAATTTTGCACTAGACAGACCTGGTCGTGTCTTTGTATAAATCTTAACTTGTGTTTCAGTTTTACCATCCTTAGGAAGAACACTGTACTTTACAGAGTTGCCATGAGAACTCAGTAAGATGCACTTAAACATGTACCTTGTGTGAATTATGTGCTTTGCATTTGTTCTTTCATATTCAGTAAAATCCAGAAGGAGCAACAAAAATAATCATTTCTTAGTTATCAGCATTATCAAAACACTTGTCTTGCTTGCGTAGTCACTATTAATATCAGATGCTGTACTACGTTCTTCACAATGGTTATCTCATTTAATCTTCAACAAATGCTAAAGCAACAGGTCCTGTTATCTCCATTTTACATATGTGGGGGCCCAGGCTCAGAGAGGTAAATGATTTGCCCAAGTCATTTAGCAAATTTGAGAGGCTGTGCTGGATCTGAAACTCAGGTCTGTGCAACTCAAGAACACATACTTTTAACCCCTTCATGAACTGTATGGTATCCACAGAGCAGGACTCAGTGTCAGGCAAGCAGAAGGGAGAAGAGCTGGAGTTTGGATTCTGGTATTGTTTCCTTATTTGCAGTGCTGGCCTTTGCTTTAAGACCTGGTCCAGAAATGGGAAGATAGGTCAACCCATCTGTGAAGGTTAATTCTAGGTGCCAACTTGGTTAGATGAAGGAATGCTGAAAAACCTGGTAAAGCAATCTTTTTAGGTGTGTCCAGGAGGGTGTTTCCAGTAGAGATTAGTATGAGAGTCTGAGTGGACTGGGTGGGAAAGACCCACCCTCAATGTGGGTGGGAACCATCCAATCCGCTGGGGTTCTGGAGAGAATAAAAGACAGAGGAAAAAGATAAATCTCTCTCTATCCACTGGAGCTGGGATACACTCTTCTCTCCTGTCTGTGGACATCAGAGCTTGAGACTCTTCAGCCGTTGGGTTCCAGGACTTACACCAAGGACACCATCAGCTTCCCTGGTTTTGAGGTGTTTGGATTTGGACTGAGCCATGATACTGGCATTCAGTTTATAGACAGCCTGTCATGGAACTTTTCTTCACAGTCACGTGAGCTAATTCCCCCAATAAATCCCTCTCATATAATTATAACATATCTTATTGATTCTGTCCCTCTGGAGAACCCTGACTAATACACCGTCCATGGTTGCTTTAGTGAGAGGTTTTCCTGATAGTACCATTTGCTTCTTCATAGTTAAAGTTGTAGCCATTTGATAAGGCAGAGGCTTTCTTTCATACCGCCTCTCTCTAGGATTTATTCTAAGAAAGTGCCCATGTGGTCTCAATCAGCATCTCTCTCTTGCACCTTTGATTTAATAACCTTCTGAAATTTGGATATATCTGAAACATTGCCATTTTTTTTAACACTGAAAATCATGTATATAAAATATAAAATAAAATAAAGACAGAGAATTAATATCCGTTTTGGGGATGCAGTGACTAATTAGAGTGACATGGGCCTGCAGGGGGTTTAACATAGCTAATCTTTAACAGGTGTGTTTGCTGCCAGATGACATCATCTTTCTCATACAGGAGGTAGAGTCCTAAACACTCCCGCACATCAGGAAAAGAGACCCAAGTGGTGGGAGTCGTCACACAAGGGAGAAATCCCAGACCTTCACTGTCCAAGATAGAAGCCACTGGCTACCTGTGGCTATTTAAATTCAAATGATGAAAACTAAATAGGATAAAAATATCAGCTTAGCTCCCTTAACCACATTTCAAGCATTCAGTAGCCACGTATGCAGTATTGGACAACACAGATACAGAACATTTTGGTCTTTGTGGAAAGTTCTATAGGACAGCATGGTCTAGACTGAAACAGATAAGGGATTTTGGGGGTTGGGGGGTGGGTAGGGAATGAATGAGAATGAATTAGAATGAATTAGAATGAACTAGAATGATTTAGAATTCTAATGCTGCCAGTCTTTAGCTGGGAGGCCATGACAAATTACTTAATTTCACTCTCCCCCAGTATATTTTTGTATAAAATAATGAAAATACTGCTTAGAGCATAGGGTTTCAGTGAACCATGTACTTACTACACTTAGCACAGTATTTCTTCATCTAAGAGTGATTGAGGAAAAAGACAAACTCAGTTTCTTCTATACCCTCGGTCCAAAACAATCAAGACATTTGACTTCTGTGACCAAATGTGTGGGTTATTTTCCCCATACACCAAGCGAGCAATCAATTTCACAACCAATACCAGCAGGGTGTCCTCTAATTCAATTCAGTTCCAACACTCTCTACCTGGAGATATCAGCATGCAGGTTGAGGACTCAGTTCCACAAAGCTGAGCTCCACTTCCAATGCCCATCACAAGTCCTGGGTTACTTTGTCTGTGCTTCTGAACCATAAAGCATGGTTCCCATAACCCCCTCCTTGAGTTTGATTAATTTGCTAAAGTGGTTCAGAGAACTTGGGGATACACTTACTCATGTTTACCAGTTTATTATAAAGGATATTACAAAGGATACAGAAGAAGAGATGCATGGGGCAAGGTGTGGGGGAAGGGCACGGAGCTTCCATGCCCTCACAGGAAGCGCCACCCTCCAGGAAATTCTACGTGTTCAGCTATCCGAAGCACTCTGAACTCAGTCCTTTCTGGTTTTTATGGAAACTTCATTATTTAAGCATATTTATTAAATCCTTGGCCACTGACGATTAACTTAACCTTTATCTCTTTCCCAGAGTGGGAGCGGGGCTGAAAGTCCCAACCCTCTAACTCTACCTTGGTTTTTCCAGTGACCAGCCTCTATCCTGAAGCTACCTAGGGGCTGCCAGTCATCAGTCAACTCGTTAGCATACGAAAAGATGCCACTTTGGAGATTCTAAGGATTTTAGGCATTGTACGCCATGTAACTGGAGGAAGATCAAATATATATTTCACAATGCTATGGAGAGGCTTCCCCCAACCACCCTATCAAATGTGGCCACCACCTCTATTACTCTTATTTGTGCCACACTATCATTTTCTTCACAGGACTTAGGAATGATACTATCTATCTCCTGTTTAGTCTCTCTTGTCACTACCCCTCCCAATATGCATACACACAGAGTAGTTTTTTTTCCCAAACACCAAGCAGTTCATTTCTCTGATGCCAACTGGATGTCCAACAATTCAATTCAATTCTGACACTACCCAGAGTTAGCTCAGACCCCACAGGTTAAGGGTTCAGTTCCACAAAGATGCCCTTCTTCAAATACCAGCCACAACTGGTTTGCCTAGTCTGCCCATACTTCTGTCTGATTTGGCTACAAATTTGGGGGTTCTCATGGCCTCCTCCTCAGGTTTGATATTTCACTAGAATGACTCACAGAATCCATGAAGGTGCTTTACTCATGATTACTCGATTATTATTAAGGACACAACTCAGGAACAGCCAAATGAAAGAGAAGCACAGGGCAAGGTTTGGTGGTGGGTGGGTGTGGGGGTGTGCGGAGCACAGAACTCTGGGTGCACCACCCTCCCAGCATATTGATGTGCTCACCAACCTGAGAACTCTGTTAGCTTCCTCGTTTCAGAGCTTTAGTGAAAGCTTCCTTATATAGGTATATTGATTCAATCATTGGTTATTGGTGATTGAACTCATCCCTAGCTTTCTCCCCTTCCTGGAAGTTAGGGGCTTGGGTCTGAAAGGTCTAACCCTCTAATGATGCTGTTGGTTTTCCTGGTGACCAGCCCCCACCCTGAAGCTATCTAGCTCCTGCTACCCATCCTCACCTCCTCTCTTACCCCCAGGAATCATCTGTTTAGCAAAAACCCAGGTAAAGTCAAAAGGATTTTATGAATTACAAAAGACACAACTATCACTCCAGAAATCCCAAGTGTTTTAGGAGCTCGGAGGTAGGAATCAGACCAGGGAAAAGACCAAATATATATTTGTTATACGATACACACACACATGCACAGCAGAATGTAAACTTTATTAGGAAACTTTGTCTGTCTACATCACGTACTGTCCCTAAAGTAGGTGATCAATCAATATTTGCTAAATTAAAGAATAGTGATCTCCTAATTATTTGGTTGAGAGACAATGTAATACAGTAATTAATGGCCATAATGCTAATGAAAACATAATAATAGTTGTAGTAATAGCCACTATTAATTGAGGATATCTATGTGCCAGGCACTTGCTGAATACTTTAAGTATATCATCACATTAAATCCTCATGGCCATCCTACAAGGCAGGTATTACTGTTATCCTTAATTAACCATGAGGAAATTGAACTTCAGAGAAGGACTCAGAGAAGTCCAACAACTTGTATAGGTCTCATACCTCGTAAGTAGTAGAGTCAAGATTCTAACTCATATCTAGGCTTTTAATGATCTCATTGATACATATTATTAGAAGGAAATATTTACCCTAAAGAGTCAGGAAAATGTTTTTTCCTTATGTGGAGGGAGAACCTATAGTAGAGTTCAGAGAATATTCTCCACTTTTTTCAGTCCCCTCTATCCTCCTCATTGTTAGGACTGATGTTTTTTTTTTTTTTTTTTTTTTTTTTTTTTTTTTTAATTTTATTTTGTCGATATACATTGTAGCTGATTAATGCTCCCCATCACCAAAACCTCCCTCCCTTCTCCCTCCCCCCTCCCCCCCAACAATGTCCTTTCTGTTTGCTTGTTGTATCAACTTCAAATAATTGTGGTTGTTATATCTTCTTCCCCCCCCCCCCCCCGGTTTGTGTGTGTATGTGTGTATGTGTGTGTGTGAATTTATATATTAATTTTTAGCTCCCACCAATAAGTGAGAACATGTGGTATTTCTCTTTCTGTGCCTGACTTGTTTCACTTAATATAATTCTCTCAAGGTCCATCCATGTTGTTGCAAATGGCAGTATTTCATTCGTTTTTATAGCTGAGTAGTATTCCATTGTGTAGATGTACCACATTTTCCGTATCCACTCATCTGATGATGGGCATTTGGGCTGGTTCCAACTCTTGGCTATTGTAAAGAGTGCTGCGATGAACATTGGGGAACAGGTATACCTTCGACTTGATGATTTCCATTCCTCTGGGTATATTCCCAACAGTGGGATGGCTGGGTCGTATGGTAGATCAATTTGCAATTGTTTAAGGAGCCTCCATACCATTTTCCATAGAGGCTGCACCATTTTGCAGTCCCACCAACAATGTATGAGAGTTCCTTTTTCTCGGCAGCCTCGCCAGCATTTATCGTTCATAGTCTTTTGGATTTTAGCCATCCTAACTGGGGTTAGATGGTATCTCAATGTGGTTTTGATTTGCATTTCCCGGATGCTGAGTGATGTTGAGCATTTTTTCATATGTCTGTTGGCCATTTGTATATCTTCCTTAGAGAAATGCCTACTTAGCTCTTTTGCCCATTTTTTAATTGGGTTGCTTGTTTTCTTCTTGTAAAGTTGTTTGAGTTCCTTATATATTCTGGATATTAACCCTTTGTCAGATGTATATTTTGCAAATATTTTCTCCCACTCTGTTGGTTGTCTTTTAACTCTTTTAATTGTTTCTTTTGCTGTGCAGAAGCTTTTTAGTTTGATATAATCCCATTTGTTTATTTTTCCTTTGGTTGCCCGTGCTTTTGGGGTCGTATTCATGAAGTCTGTGCCCAGTCCTATTTCCTGAAGTGTTTCCCCTATGTTTTCTTTAAGAAGTTTTATTGTCTCAGGGTGTATATTTAAATCCTTAATCCATTTTGAGTTGATTTTAGTATACGGTGAGAGGTATGGATCTAGTTTCATTCTCCTGCATATCGATATCCAGTTATCCCAGCACCACTTGCTGAAGAGGCAGTCCCTTCCCCAGTGAATAGGCTTGGTGCCTTTGTCAAAGATCAGATGGCAGTAAGTGTGAGGGTTGATTTCTGGGTTCTCTATTCTATTCCATTGGTCAGTGTGTCTGTTTTTATGCCAGTACCATACTGTTTTGGTTATTATAGCTTTGTAGTATAGCTTAAAGTCAGGTAGTGTTATGCCTCCAGCTTTATTTTTTTTGCTGAGCATTGCTTTGGCTATTCGTGGTCTTTTATTGTTCCATATAAATGTCTGAATAGTTTTTTCCATTTCTGAGAAAAATGTCTTTGGAATTTTGATGGGGATTGCATTGAATTTGTATATCACTTTGGGTAGTATGGACATTTTCACTATGTTGATTCTTCCAATCCAAGAGCATGGAATATCTTTCCATCTTCTTGTATCCTCTCTAATTTCTCTCAGCAGTGGTTTGTAGTTCTCATTATAGAGATTTTTCACCTCCTTGGTTAACTCAATTCCTAAGTATTTTATTTTTTTGGTGGCTATTGTAAATGGGCAGGCTTTCTTGATTTCTCGTTCTGCATGTTCACTATTGGAGAAAAGAAATGCTACTGATTTTTGTGTGTTGATTTTGTATCCTGCTACTGTGCTGAAATCATTTATCAATTCCAAGAGTTTTTTTGTAGAGGTTTTAGGCTGTTCGATATATAGGATCATGTCATCTGCAAACAGGGACAGTTTGACTTCATCTTTTCCAATCTGGATGCCCTTTATTTCCTTCTCTTCTCTGATTGCTCTGGCTAGTACTTCCAACACTATGTTGAATAGGAGTGGTGAGAGTGGGCATCCTTGTCTAGTGCCTGTTCTTAAAGGAAAAGCTTTCAGCTTTTCCCCATTCAGGATGATATTGGCAGTGGGTTTGGCATATATGGCTTTAATTATGTTGAGATACTTTCCCTCTATACCTAACTTATAGAGGGTCTTTGTCATGAATGAGTGCTGAACTTTATCAAATGCTTTTTCAGCATCTATAGAGATGATCATATGGTCCTTGTGTTTGAGTTTATTAATATGGTGTATCACATTTATTGATTTGCGTATGTTGAACCAACCTTGCATCCCTGGGATGAATCCCACTTGATCGTGATGAATAATTTTTCGTATGTGTTGCTGTATTCTGTTTGCTAGTATTTTAGTGAGGATTTTTGCATCTATATTCATCAAGGATATCGGCCTGTAGTTTTCTTTCTTGGTTATATCTTTACCTGGTTTTGGTATCAGGATGATGTTTGCTTCATAGAATGAGTTTGGGAGATTTGCGTCCGTTTCAATCTTTTGGAATAGTTTGTAAAGAATCGGTGTCAATTCCTCTTTGAATGTTTGGTAAAATTCTGCTGTGAATCCATCTGGTCCTGGGCTTTTCTTTGTTGGGAGCCTTCTGATAACAGCTTCAATCTCCTTTATTGTTATTGGTCTGTTCAAATTTTCTACGTCTTCACGGTTCAGTTTTGGGAGCTTGTGTGTGTCCAGAAATTTATCCATTTCCTCCAGATTTTCAAATTTGTTGGCGTATAGTTGTTTATAGTAGTCTCGAATGATTCCTTGTATTTCAGATGAATCAGTTGTAATATCGCCTTTTTCATTTCTAATTTTTGTTATTTGAGTCTTCTCTCTTCTTTTTTTTGTTAGCCATGCTAATGGTTTGTCAATTTTATTTATCTTTTCAAAAAACCAACTTTTTGATTCGTTGATCTTTTGAATTGTTTTTTGGTTTTCAATTTCATTCAGTTCTGCTCTGATCTTAATGATTTCTTTCCGTCTGCTAACTTTAGGATTGGATTGTTCTTGTTTTTCTAGCTCTTTAAGGTGAAGTGTTAGGTTGTTCACTTGCCATCTTTCCATTCTTCTGAAGTGAGCATTTAATGCAATAAATTTCCCCCTTAATACTGCTTTTGCAGTATCCCACAGGTTTTGGTATGATGTATCATTGTTTTCATTAGTTTCAATAAACTTTTTGATTTCCTGCTTGATTTCTTCTTGGACCCATATGTCATTAAGTAGAATGCTGTTTAATTTCCATGTGTTTGTATAGTTTCCAGAGTTTTGTTTGTTATTAATTTCTAGTTTTAATCCATTGTGGTCTGAGAAGATACATGGGATAATTCCAATTTTTTTGAATTTATTGAGACTTGATTTGTGACCTAATATGTGATCTATCTTGGAGAATGATCCATGTGCTGATGAGAAGAATGAATATTCTGAGGTTGTTGGGTGGAATGTTCTGTAGATATCTGCCAATTCCAATTGGTCTAGAGTATTGTTTAGATCTTGTGTTTCTCTACTGATTCTTTGCCTAGATGATCTGTCTAATATTGACAGTGGAGTGTTCAGGTCCCCTGCTATTATGGTATTAGTGTCTATTTCCTTCTTTAGGTCTAATAGAGTTTGTTTTATAAATCTGGCTGCTCCAACATTGGGTGCGTACATATTTATGATTGTTATGTCTTCTTGATGGATCAGTCCTTTTATCCTTAAGTAGTGTCCCTCATTGTCTCTTTTTATGGTTTTTAGTTTAAAGTCTATTTTGTCAGATATAAGAATAGCCACTCCAGCTCGTTTTTCTTTTCTGTTTGCATGGTAAATCTTTTTCCATCCTTTCACTCTTAGTCTGTGTGAATCTTTATGGGTGAGGTGGGTCTCTTGTAGGCAGCATATAGTTGGGTCCTGCTTTTTGATCCAGTCAGCCAGTCTGTGTCTTTTAATTGGGGAATTTAAGCCTTTAACATTAAGAGTTGTTATTGAAAGGTGTTGATTTATTCTTAGCATTTTATTGGTTGTTTGGTTGTCTTAGGTGTCTTTTGTTCCTTGCTTTCTGATTTACTGTTTGGTTTCTTTGTTTGTTGGTTCCTTAGGTTGTAGATAGTGTTTTTGTTAGCTTGTTTTCTCTTCATGAATGCCATTTTTATTGTACTAGCGGGTTTAGATTTTTCTTAGGTTTTTATGGCAGTGGTAGTTATTTTTCAGGAACCAAACCCAGTACTCCCTTGAGGATTTCTTGTAAGGGTGGTCTTGTGGTAGTGAACTCCCGCAGTTTTTGTTTGTCTGAGAAATATACTATTTGCCCCTCATTTCGGAAGGATAGCCTTGCAGGGTAGAGTATTCTTGGCTGGCAATCTTTGTCTTTTAGTATTTTGAAAATATCATCCCATTCCTTTCTAGCTTTTAGGGTTTGTGATGAAAAGTCTGATGTTAACCTGATTGGGGCTCCCTTATAGGTGATTTGACGCTTCTCTCTTGCAGCTTTTAAGATTCTCTCTTTGTCTCTGAGTTTTGCCAATTTGACTATGACATGTCTTGGAGAAGGCCTTTTTGGGTTGAATACGTTTGGAGATCGTTGAGCTTCCTGGATCTGAAGATCTGTGATTTTTCCTATACCTGGGAAGTTTTCTGCCCCTATTTTGTTGAATATGTTTTCAATGGAATCTCCATTTTCCTCCCCTTCTGGAATACCCATGACTCGGATATTTGAGCGCTTGAGGTTGTCTGATATCTCTCTCAGATTTTCTTCCATGTCCTTGATTCTTTTTTCTTTCTTTTTGTCTGCTTGTGTTATTTCAAACAGCCCATCTTCAAGTTCAGAGGTTCTCTCTTCAACTTCGACAAGCCTGCTGGTTAAACTCTCCGTTGTGTTTTTTATTTCGCTGAATAACTTCTTCAGTTCAGCAAGTTCTGCTACATTTTTTTTCAGGACATTGATTTCCTTGTATATTTCCTCTTTCAGATCCTGTATACTTTTCCTCATTTCATCATGATGTCTAGCTGAGTTTTCTTGTATCTCATTCAGTTTCCTTAGAATTATCACTCGAAATTCCTTGTCAGTTATTTCAAGGGCTTCTTGTTCTATAGGATCTAGAGTATGAGATTTATTAACTTTTGGTGGTGTACTTTCTTGATTTTTTGTATTTCTGGTGTCTTTTTTTTGGTGTTTATTCATTGTGGCAGGGGGTTTCACAGTCCACTGGTTTAAGACTAATGACTAACTAGGATGTTGCTGTGGTTGCCAATTTGGTATGGCTCCCGCCGTGACTGCTCAGTTGGCCTCTAGTGTCTTGTGTGTGTGGTTGCCTCGGGTCTTGGGCTCCTCCGGGGATCCACCTTTCTGGTCAGCTTGTACTCTGCTGGGCTGGTGGATCACGTACCACAGGGTGTGTGATCTCTGTTGAGCTTTCACTTTCTGTACAGGACTTCTCCCCGTTCCGTGTGCTCTGGCCCAGGCTGTTAGATCGTGCAGTGGCGACCCCACCGGGTGTATGGTTTCTGTCGAGTCTCCGCCTCCCTGGCCGCACGTCTCCCCCCTCTGTGCACACTGTGCTGGGTTGGGGCGTGTCTTCTGCACCCCTCGTCTATCAGCTGGGCCTTCAAGACCCTGCTCAGCACCGCCTCGCCCAGGAAGTCTACCAGGTTTCTGCTAGGCACAGACGACCGGTCTCTCTGGGTGCCTTTGTAGCACTGTGTAGATCTTTCTCGGGTCTTGTTCACCTTTGTATCCCCCCGGTATAAACCGAGTCTAGTGCCCGCCTGCGGCCTGCTCTCCGGCAGGTTCAAGCGGACCTGGGAACTCTCCTACCACACTATTCCCAACCAGAAATTTGTTAGGCTTTTTTCCAAACTGGTGGTCGCAGAGATGGTATCTGCCTCCCAGTAACAGGAAGTTTACCGGGGCGGAGTCCAGGGTGTGGTGGAGTGACAGTCGGCCCGCCCGTACTTCCTAGCCCTCCCAAAACTGGTCGGGACGCCCCACACCCCCAGCCCTGCCAGAGAACCGTGGAGGGAGTGGGAGAGGAGGTTGGCCCGCAGGGTCCGGAAAGCCCCGCGCCAGGCCAAGCAAATGGGCTCAGTGATGGCCGAGCAGGGCGGAGCTGCCCGCACCTGGGAAAATGGAGGCAGCACCGGGGCAGTGAGTGGCCTGGTGGTGCAGGCGAGGAGCCGCGTGGGCATCCACCCCCCGAACAGAGCTGTGCCAGGGATCACTCACAGTGCTGTGCCAGGTCGGGCGCTCGCTCTGTCTCTGGTTTGTTGCCTTCCGTGTTCTCGGCGCTGCCGCCTCGGGCTGTTCAGTCACGGCGCCGCTTGGGCGCTCCCAGGAGTCTTCTTTAATGCCGGCCTGAAACCTCGAATCCTGAATAGGGCAGCTGGCCGCCTTCAGTGCGGCCCCAGCCTCCGGGATCCTGGCTGCATCCACAGCAGCCCTGGCGCCGTGTTCCCTGTTTCGAGACTCACTTTTGCAGCTAAGAATCAGTTCTTTTCCTGCTCCACACTTCAAAGCTGTTGCCTGTAAATGAGGCAGCCTCTCCTGCCGGGGGCAAAGTGGCATTGAGCCCCCACGACCGGCCAGCAGCAGCAGTCCTCCCTTAAGAGATGGCCAGAGGAAGGTCCACAAGTTTCCCGGCTGCCTGAGGCCCAGTGGCCACCTTTTCCACCTCAGCTACTCCGCGCCAGCCGCCGCAGCTGCCGCCATCTTGAAAACCCATCTAGGACTGATGTTTTGACTTGCAATTAGACTCCTGGGATTAAAAACTACATTTTTGTTTATATGTCTCATTCTGCCTAAACAGGTCTGCGGATCAAGACATAATGAGCATATAAATAACTTATGTGGGCTGAGCCCGTGGTGCACTCGGGAGAGTGCGGCGCTGGGAGCGCAGCGGCGCTGGGAGCGCAGCGACGCTCCCGCCGCGGGTTCGGATCCTATATAGGAATGGCCGGTGAGCTCACTGGCTGAGTGCCGGTCACGAAAAAGACAAAAAAAAAAAAAAAAAAAAAAACTTATGTGGCTCCCAAACTGTCTCTAGCTCTGAGCTCTAAAAATCTTCCAAATCCCTTAGTTGGTGGTAAAATGAAGCTGAAGAGTCATGCTAAATGCAAATGACTGTCCCCTACCGTGTGTACAGTGTTCCTCGGGATGCTAAGGGGCCACACCCCAGCATGGGAGATGTCCAGGCCCTTGTGGTGGTGACAGGCTGAGCTCCCTATAAGCTTCTTTTTAAAGCCATCTCCCCAAAAGAATCCCAGCAAAGTGGAAGACCATATGTTGTGGCATCAGAATTGACTGAGGAGGCTTTTCCAGCAGCATGGGATGAGGAGTCGTGGACTCACAATTAGTGGGTTGGCAAAGGCCAGTGCTAATTACCCGTTAGTTGTGGCTTCAGAGTACAGCTGAGGCCAGAGCAGGTCTGATGGCTTCTGGGAGACAGGTTTTGGTAGGGACAGCTTGTCCCTTCTCAGTCACTTTGGGCAGTGCAGTCTCAGCTCGGAGAAGGACTGGGGTCTGGTGGAAATGACATTTCCTGCACAGTGCCCTGGGTAGGCGGGGTTAGGGAGAGGAGAAAGACATTTGTAGTAATGGGGAAAACCTTTCCGTTATGGAGTTAAGGACACTCAAACAAACGCTGGTTGCCTTCTGTTCAAAAGCAAAGAAAAAATTACTGTTTTCAAAGGACATTTTTAAGACTAATTCTTTTCCTTAGAAGTAATAAAATATAAAAAGTCTTTATTTAGGGATTACTGTATGCCAGATACTATTCAAAATGCTTTAAATATATTAACTCAATTAAATCTTAAAAGCCATCTGAGGTAATCATTATCATTTCTTCTTACAGGAGGAGGAACAGGCACAGAGAAGTTAACAATTAACATTACGAGTACTTTTAGCAATTAGCCACCTTTCAACTTAATATTTCACTTCCTAATTTGTTCATAAGTAACTGAGGCAGATAATAGTGTTTCTTGTGCTTCCTCTCTTCATGAAACATTGACTCCCAAATCAATCTGATTTCACATCGTTTTACACCTCTTGTAGGGCATTTAACATCGTTGGCTCCTACCCCCTATAGTACATTCCTCCTGGTTATTATGACTACTGGCCCCCGCCTACATATCCTAAAGCCCCACAGCAGGGTGATTCCACCTCAGGTAGAGAACCACATCTTCTGCACATTTACTTCTAGACATGTTCTTTAGTTGTTTTTAAACACTGTAAATTTCTAGCCACGGGGTAAGAATTCTTATATCAAGCGATGACACTCTATAGCTCCCTTTTTTTGGCATGTGTAGATGATACTTCACCTTGTGTCCTACCTACACAATCCTTTCTCCTTGAATCTAGATCCTAGAGTCTTTGCTGTCAGCCTCACTCAAGGATTGGGCTCCATTGAGAATGGAAAAAATGTTTACAACCAGGGTCAATTCACTATGCACAAGTTGCCTAGGGCTCAGGAACGTGTTTCAATTTCTTTTAAAATCAGAAGAAAAAAATGAATATAATACAATCTGTATTATATTTGTCTTTATGCAGTGATGAAATATAATGTTAAATATGTGTATATTTAAAATTATGTGTAAATATATGTATTAATAAATATATATTTATGAAGGAAGGAGTCACTAATGGACAAATGTAGCCCTGTTTACAACCAGACCCTGGCCTTATGAGCTGTCAGGACTGGTGGCCACATAATCACTGGATAAGCCATGATATGAAGATAACTGAAATATTCAGTTTGAGTGTATCCAGCCAAGGCAGCCCAAATTCAATGTGCTGCTTCAGAATTCAATGCACTATGAGATTTTCTATAGCTTTTAAAACTACCAGACTATTTTTTTAAAGTGTTATGTATATTGGGAAAATGTATCTTTATGACCCCATTTGCAGATCCTTAAGCCAAGTCCATCCTTATATCTTGGCTAGTCATTAAAACAAGCTACAGGAGACAGGGGGTGTCTGAGATCATCCCTCAAGTAAGGCTCCTGCCATACTTTTTACTCACTTTCTCTTCCACCATTTACATTCAGAACTACTAAATCCCCTCCTTTATTTCAAATTTTGGCTTCATACCCAACTTCAATTTCTACTGCTGGGTTTTCATAGATTTTTTCATTCTTCCTGATTCTGTTTAATAGTTAGACTTTGGAGCTCATGTTTGATTTCTGGCTTAGTTCACCTCCGCTTTTGCAACTACCATGCCGCAAATTAGTGCCTCCTGCT
Source organism: Cynocephalus volans (assembly GCF_027409185.1). NCBI lineage: Eukaryota > Metazoa > Chordata > Mammalia > Dermoptera > Cynocephalidae > Cynocephalus > Cynocephalus volans. The sequence goes on along the minus strand of NC_084474.1, from coordinate 76,451,441 downwards.
TTAAGACTCTGGTTCTGTAACTGCACGCTGACCTTGGAGTCTCTTCTATTTGGATTGCAGATTTCTAAAAGAGCCTCCTGGATGCCCCAAGCCTTCATTTAAATAGAACCTGTACAGACTTTTGGGTGCTCTTGTGTGCTGACAAGTTTCCTCTGTTAAAGAAGAGAGAGTCTGGTGGATAGCTTGTATCAGCATCTCACAAGTAATTTTTTAGACAAACATTTTGACCACAGTTTTATAAATTGTAGAAGAAACTACATTATAATGATATGTTTGTACATTAGTTTCCTGAAAATAGATTGTTTTGATTTTATCATCTTTCTAGAAAATGTGTGTTTACATAGACATTTATGGTTACAACCTTGAGACACAGCCAGACCACAAGTCTAGATTTGGGGTAATGAGAATGCCGGCTACAAAGATGGGTCATCCCAGCAGGTGAGTAAATCAAACACCAACACTGTGGCTGGTTGACTTGTGCTAAATAAATGAGAAAAGTAATGAGTTGTAGGTTGTTTTATCCTAAGGCTAATATAACCCCTCTTTCTCTCACCTTAAATCTGATGTTTTTGGCTACTGGCCTAGCTTAAACCGTTGTTAGGGACTCTCTGAGCCAGTGATTCTTTCTGCACTCCACTCTTTATCTTCAGGACATAGTTATGCTTATACTGGAGGGATTGTAGAACTATAAAAGTGACCTGCAGAGTAGCTGAGGATTTTTCATAAGAAGATAAGTAGGGGTTCTTACCTAGGTATCATAGATTCTTTTGGAGGGAGACCGTGGATTATCTTTGGAGAGTCTACAAAACTCATAAAATTCTATGTAAGACTAATATTCATCAGATTCTTGAAGAGGTCCGTGATGCTTCAAATTTTTGGAATGATTGGGATAGGATATGGAAGCAGGCAGTAGCACTCAGTGTTTTGAAGCCAAAGGCTGGAGTTATGTGCATTCTCTGCCAGGCCTCAGGGTCTCCGAATTCCTAGAGGTCATGGGCTTTCTTACTTGTTTTTGTTACCCTCTACTTTCTAGCACAGTGGTTGGATCTAGGACATTGTCACTATGGGACACATCAGCAAATTAACAGACATCTTTGCAGAAGAAAAAATCCACTGTGTATATTTAATGTAATAGTCACTTCAATTTCAGCAATATTGGAATGTTAAAAAAGGTTGGTCTCAGAACTGAGAAAATATAATAGCATAGGCTTAATCGTTCTTTGCTGAATGGATGAATGAATACACAGTAATCAGCATTAGTAATCATAACCATAGCTACCATTTGTTACATACTTATTACATGCCAGGCACTTCACCAAGCCCTATGTATAAATTGTCTCATTATTTGGAATTTCAACGCTGTGCAGCAAGTATTATTATCTCAGTTTTACAAATGAGGAAATTGAGGTTTAGGAGAATAAAGAACTTTTAAAAGACCTTAGTACTCAGGTTTGTTTAAATACAAATCTCATTCTCTAAAGTTTGGGAGGTGAAGCTATATACAACAAGTTTATAAACCTCTACCCACTCTTTCCTGTGTCCTCAATCAAAAACATGTTAAATAAGGCTAATTGTTACTCTGAATTTTATTTTATTTTATTTATTTTATTTTTTTTTGTCTTTTTCGTGACCGGCACTCAGGCAGTGAGTGTACCGGCCATTCCCATATAGGATCCGAACCCGCGGCAGGAGCGTTGCCGCACTCCCCACACCGCACTCTCCCGAGTGCGCCACGGGCTCGGCCCATTACTTTGAATTTTAAAATCTGTTTTTTGGCAGTATGAATTACTAGAGTTGATAAAATTCTGCCAGACTGTTTCTTATATGTACTATCTAATAACATGCTTTCTTGAAATATTTTTGTGTTTATATGGATGAAGTTTCTTATCAGACACAATACTGGGGACTGTAAAAAAGTGGAAATAAAGTTGCTGTATTAAAAAAATAGATACTGGTCTTGGTGATGCCTTGCTTCCTTTCATACACTGAGGGCCCCCCTCCCCCCGCTTTGTGTCCACCCTGGAATTGATTAGAACTTTAAGGCATACAAGCTGGCTGGTGAGCTCAGTTTGTTAGAGAATGGTACTGATAATGCCAAGGTCTAGGGTTCTATCCCTATATTAACCAGTCATCAAAAAACCAAAAAAACAAGAAAACTTTAAGGCATAAACATAGCTATAGGTCTGATAAGTACTGATCAAGTAGAAAGTAGCAAAAGGTGTTTTCTAAGGAGGGGAGAAGAGTAGTGGTGGTCTTGTGAAAAGGTCAGAGAAAATCTCTTTAAGGAATATGAGTTAGCATTTATTGCAAATAGTTATGTGTGTGTGTGAGTGTATGTATGTAAATGCATCTGTTTTCTTCAGAATATACCAATGGGCATATTGGAAGCAGAAATAGATTGTTCTTCTAAATATCCTGAATCTAGCAAAAACAAAACAAAAAACAAACACACACACAAACAAAAAGCTTGGCATATGAGTGCTCAGTACATCAATATCTTTTTTATTTTGGATAACTGAACGCAGAGTGGTGAGGTTATAATTTAAGAAAGAAACTGGAACAGGAACTTGTAACGTCTCAGGCAAAAAATATTCCAGAATTAGCAGAAGTATTTCAGGTTATAATTCCAGAGAAGGAAGAATTCAAAGGATAATCATCATTGAAATATACGGACACTCACCATTCACTGGTATTTTCTCTACGAGTCCTGGAGAGTAGGGTAGTTTTAGAGGGTTGTAACCATTTTTAGTGTAACTCAAATTTTAGTGAATTTCAACCTCATTCTTGATCAACAGAAGCACTTTTAGTATCAGGACTCTGAAATCTCGTCTTGCTTTACCCTTAACAGGAATCTCTAAATCTCAATTATGATGCCAATGTAGAGTGAAATTTCTTAGTGAATCTATAGCTTCTCTTAGTGTAATTCAGATTCCATTTTCCCGGTTTATTATATTCACCCCATTGAGACTAATACATAACTTGAATCTAATGTTCAGCATATTTTTGACTCTTAAGTTACTTCTTACTGGGGAGTTGGCAAGAAGTCCAGTGAACATTAATTTTTAAATCCTGAAAAGAGAGATTTAGTTTAATTGAAAACCCTCTGGAGCTCTCTCAAGCTACAGCCATAATTTTTTAGGAATAATAGTAGTAGTTTGTCAAAAAAATATATATAAAAGTGATTTTTTTTTTTTGGGTTCACTTCAGAGGTTACCAAAAACTACTGCTGATACTTTTCACATATAATAGTTTAGAAAACATCTTTCTTCTCTTTGAGGTAAAAACTAAAGAGATCCTGTTTAATATTCTGGTTTTAATGTGTATGTTGTGTTTATTTATTTTAAATGTAGCAGACATCATTGTAGAAAGGACTTAGCATTTGTTATTGTTTTTTCTTTTGAGTTGGCTCTTGGTGATTTATTGTAAGGTAACTTTTCTCCTGAGAAATAGTATAGTCCTCAACTTCTTTGTGTTATTTTTAAAGCTTTGTTGTGAGGCCTTTTTAAAAAATTTTTGCTCTTTTGTGTTGAGAGAGTGCAGTATGAAGACAAAAATATTGGATTTGGAAGCAGAAAACTTAGGACCTTGAACAAGACATCTAATATCTAAATTTCTATTTCCCATTTGTAAAATGGGAATAAGAATTGCTATACTTCCTATTTTATAGACTCTTTATCAAGATGAAATAAAAAAATGTATGTGAAAATTGCTTTATAAACAAACAAAAAGTATATGTGTATTTTTTTCATCTGTCAAGTGGAAATACCATTTCATAAAGTTATGAGGATCAAATAACTCATGCATGCAAACTGCTTAGATTTGCAAGTGGTAGATAATAAATATTTAATGAATGTTAGACATTATTATTGTTGGTCTAATAATTACTTGTATTAAATTTGTAATCCAGAGAGGTTCTGTCTTGCATATTTCGCAATACAAACTAATCCATCTGAAGAAGGGGGGAGCATCACAAAGAGAGAACCAAACCCGGCCAAGCACCAGAAACAAAACAAAAACACTGAGTCACAGAAAAAAAGAGGAATCCACAAAGACAAACTTCTAGTGCTTGTTGGGAGTCATTTCAGGAGAAAAAATAAAGACATGGCTGGGCTTAAAATGCCTACCAAGTGCTTTTTTTGGACAATACAGTTTCACTGGTTCCAACGGGTAAGTCCATTTGGGGATCTTGGTGAGACCTCCAAAACTGTCGAGTTTAATTTTTAAATACATATAAATATTACTCTTATGAAAATGTAAAATGAGCATATATCAAATATTTTATGTAACTCATTAATTAATGAAGTAACCAGAAAGGTGGTACAGCTGGTTCAAAAGAGAATTGAAGAAATGAAGATTTATATTGTCAAAATGCTGAAGTGAATTTGCTAATACATACACACTGGTTAATATCCTGAAGGACAATACAAGTAATCAATGGGGTTACCTTTTCTATCAGACAGAAATCTACAAGTAAACATCTAACTTCACAGAACATGGGTGCTAATCAAAAAATAAATATTAAAGGCAAATTAAGGTGTATTCTCCTTTGTAATTAAACAATTCTTAGGTAAGCCTATTAAACAATGCCTCACTGTATCAAAAGAACATGCAGTCATCCTCTTATTTCCAAGTTTTGGATAATTAAAAAAAAAATAGACAACGAAGGGTTTTAAAGGGGGAAGTAATATGATATTTACATTTTAAGACAATCTCTGGGCTACTTTAGGGTAATAGACTTCAGAAGATCAAAAGAAGAAGCCGAATGACCTTCTAGGAGGTAATTACTTTAGTCCATGGGGAAGATTATGTTGATGTGGACTACAATGCTGGTGGCTGAGATACATTTGTATATTACAGCCAACAAGACTTGCTGATGTGGATAGATAGTGTGTGAGAATGCTAGGTTTTTGTCTGAGTCCTGGGTATGTAGTGGTGAGGAACACAAATAAATTCTCTGCCCACATGGAGCTTATAGTCTACTGGGAGATTTTTTTTAAAAAAACAAACACAATGTTAGTTACAAGTTCCAAATTGTCTACAATAAGAAAAGTATTATGAAAAGTATGGAGCGCTGAGGTAGTGGATAAAGGGTAGGAGCCTACTTTAACAGGAGGAGAAGGAAGGCCTCGCAAACAGAGAGGAAGGTAACAGGTGAGAAGTTAGTCAGGTTAAGAGTCAAGAGAGGGACATTCCAGAAAGAGGAAATAGCTACACAAGGGCTCTAAGGGAGAAAGACTCAAGTTTTAGGATCGGAAATAAAGCCTGCATGGCTGCAACACATTGACCGAAGTGGACAGAGGACTGGATGAGGTCAGAAAAGTAAGCATTGCAGAGCATTGCATGAAAATTCAAAGCATGTTGGCTTTATTCTTGGTACTATAGGAAATAGTATTTTGGGTGAGAAATGATAGTCTTGGACTAAGGAGGTGGCAGTAGAAATGCAGATAAATGAATAGATATAGAAAATAGTTGAAGTTAGAGGCCAACACTTGGATTATATTATTCAGTGGGGAGACCCTAAAGGGAATTCAATGTGGAAATAAAACCCCTAATGAGTCCTGACTTTCTCACTAATTATGGATATCAGCTGCAAGCAAAAGACTACTTCTCTGGTTTTCAGGTTTCCACTGTATGAGTTCTAGGTTGTAAGTCAGTAGTCTGTGAGAGAAGCCCAGTGAAGGGGAATTAATTGGTTCATGGGCTCCAAGAAAATGCTGAACAAAAAAAGTGAGAAGGACAGGGACCCATCTGAGCCTCAATTAGAATCAGGTGATCAAAGATGCCAGGTCCTATTCACTGACTTTCGTCTGTTTTTCTCTGGGTACCAGTTTTATATTCTCTCATGAAGGCTCATGAATAATTATATACCTTATAACTTCTACCAGCAGACAGAGACTGTTTTGTAGTCCCACATTCAAAATCCTAGGAAAAAATTCTGGTTTGCCCAGCTTGGGCTAGAATCTTCTACCGGCATAAATTAGCTGTGACCATAAGCATGAGGTCATGTAGAAATATGACAGCTTCCATGAAATAACTAAAGAAATGGGAAGAATGGATCCCAGAAGTGTGTGTGAAGAGGTGTTGGTATTAGTTTTCCAACACGAAATCTAAGAGTATTGGACTAGATTCATTAATTCATTCAGAAGATAATTACTGAGCATCTACTCTCGGTGAACTAACTGCTTAAGATGTAAGAGGTCTGCTAATGACTCTTTCAACAATGATATTCTGCAATTCCATGAGATTTTAGCAGTGATGTTTTGCAATTCTGTGAGATTTTACCAATGAAATGACAGAGCAGCAGATTGCTCTGGTACCCATGCATTTTAAATAATTATCTTCAGTTTTAATACTCTTTCTCAGTAATGAAAATAAATAGTTTAAACTCTCTGGACAAAACAAAGCTTTGGGTTTCTAATTTATTATGTCTTGCCATTTTTTTTGACAGATTTCCTTGAGTGTTTTGGGTTTACTGAACATTAACATTGTATGCAAGGCTTTCAGTCTTGAGTATGCTACACCCTTGAGGATGACAAATTAGATTTTTGGATGGTATTCCTGATAAGATTTCTCCAAGTTGTACTTTGTCATTTGTTTCCAGAGCCTTACTGCCATAGCTTGAGTACTCATTTTTGTTTTTCTTTTAGGAAATTGCATTAGATATGGGAATTTAAAAGATTAAAAAAATTCCTCCTTTCCTTCATTCTGTAAAATAAAAATTATAGGGGGCTGTTGTTTTGGACTAAGTTTCTGCACTAGGACTCAACAGACCAGACTAAATATCAAAATGGAGTCACCCCTGCTATGTTCCACGTCACTTAGGTTGTGGTCTGACCTTCTGAGAAATAAGGAGAGAGAGGCAACGGCCAATTTCCCAAACAGGCCAATTAAAATCTTCATTAGGTATGACAAGGAGCATCCCTCTGCTTTAATCTTTACACTAAAAGGATAGTCTGTAGTAATCCGATGTTAAATAATCAGTTATTTTTCTATTGTTCTGTCTCCCTGTCCCCACCTTACAAGGAAAGTAACTTTGAAATGACCGATCTGCTTTTCATTCTTTGTTGCTGCTTTCTTCAGCCTTTTCTGTTTATAAATGCTTTATTATTTGTAATAGACTTCAGAGCACTTCTCTGATTTTGTCAGATGGTGTTTCCAGAGTTGATCCTCACACTTGGCTCCCAATAAACTTTTACACAATTATTTCTATCTCGACAGGCTTAATTTTGGTTGAAAATTCCTTCTAATGTTTACTTAGTCCTTGAACTTTTTCTATTTCATTCATTCCCTTAGGTATCAAATGGATTTACGTAACATATATACGATTCTACTGTCTACTGGACATCTCCACTTGATTATGCAATAAACTTCTCAAACTGAATATGTCCCAAACTGAGCTCCTAATCTTTTCCCAAGGACCTTTCTTCCTGTAGTTGTCCTCATCAAGGTAAATGGCAATTTTAACTTTCCAATTGCTTAAGCCAATCAATGCCTCTCTTTCTTTCATACCCCATATCTAATCCCATCAGAAAATCCTTTTGGTTCTTCCTTCAAAATATTTATATCATCTGAAAATGTTTTACCATATTGCCTGCTGCTGTTAAGGTTTAAGCCACTATGATCTCTCACCTGGAGTTTTAAAATTAGTCTCCTAACTGTTCTCCCTGCTTCTGACACTGACTTCTACAGTGTGTTTTCAACAGAGCAGCCAGGGTGATTCTGTGGGACCTTCAGTCAGGTGGTGCCATTCCCCTGCTAACCTCCCTCCAGTTATTTCCATTTTACTTAAGATTCTTTGATCATCTAAGGCCTGCGAGGCCTTGTAGGGTCTCCCCCCTCATACCTTTGACTTCATCTCCTTCTACTTTCCGCTTCTCTCACTTGTATGTCACCCTGTCCTCCTTGCTGTTCCTCTAACATACCAAGAACACACAGACATAAGTGCCTCAGCTTTTACTTTTCCCTCTGTCTGGAAAGCTCTTCTTCCCAATTATCCCCAAGGTTTGCCTGCTGACCTTCTTTAGGTCTTTGCTCAAATGTCATTGTGATCAGTAGAGTAACGACTCCAAAGATGTTCAGGTCCTACCCCTGGAAACTGTGAAAATGCTAGGTTAGTTACATGCAAGGGGTCATTAAGGTTGCAAGTCCACCGACTTTAATATAGGGGGCGTAGCCCGGATAATCCAGGTGTGTCCAATGGAATCACAAGCCCTCAAAAGGGGAAGAGGGATATAGAAGAAGCTGATTCAGAAGGAGATGCAGGTACAGAATAATATTCAGAGAGATGCAAGATTGCTGTTTCTGAAGATGGAGGAAGGGGGGTCTTAAGTTAAGGAGGGTGGGTGACCTCTAGAAGTTGGAAAAGGTAAAGAAATGGATTTGCCTCTACAGCCTCCAGAAAAGAACAAAACTCTGAGGGCATTGGAGATATGTAAGCAAATACTTGCCTGCTAATGACATATAAGGCTGAGTATGGAGTTGCATGGGACCATCGGAAGTAGTTGCACAAAGGCTTCACGTAAAGGTCAAGCCAGAGATCAACAGTAAGAGAGGCAGATAAGGCCATTTTCATAGAAGAAGTCCCATGTTATATTTAAAGCTTCATACTGGTGGAGTGAGCAGGACTGAAGCCATGTTGAGATCTAAAACTGCATGAGCTCTAAAAGATTTTTAAAGGAAACACACAGTTTTTTTCCTTGGGATGCATTTCTCTGAGTTCCCTCTATTCTCATGGTGATTTGATATTTTGAACCCTGGTTATGGAGCAAAATGACATTTACGTGAATATAAAGTTGTTCTTCGGCCAGCCTGAAGCTACAAACTTGCAGGCCCTGGGAACCAAGGAAGACGTCAGTAAAGCTCTGCTGATCCCACCCCTCCAGCAGGACCATGAGATAACATCAAGGACAGGAGCAGAAGCCAAAAGGAGTGTCGGCGAGACTTTGTGCCTGAGACCCTGCAGGAAGCCCTTGCTGCTCACGTCCCCCTCCTTCCTGCTTTTCATTTCCCACATTCCATTCCCTCAAACCCCTCTTTAAAAACCCCTCAGTAAATCTGAGACTTTGAAATGGCTTTAGCCTGGCCATTCTCCTGGAGAGATGGGTTAGCCTAACATCTCTCCTCAGGTCACCGGTACTCCTGAATTAAAGCAGGCTTCCATTTTCACCCACATTTGACTTTTGAGGGGTTGAAAGAGGGCAGGCAAATGGACCTGTGCCCAGTAATAATACTTGTCATTACTCTATTAGACTTTCTGCCTACTCTACAGTCTTTCGGAGGTCATGCACCATATCTGTGTTGAAACAGTCTGACAAAATCCTGCAGTGATTCAAGGTTAACTTACTATGCTAATCCCTTAAGTTTACATAAAGACTGAAAAGGAGGTAGATTAGGTATTTTTATCTTAAATGTATAAATGTTGAAAACGTAAAGTCTAAATATAATAATAGTATAATCATTAGGATAATTTTTCAGTATTTATACAGTGCTTTCACATATATTGTCTTGGTTCATTTTCCCTGGTTTTGAGTGGGTAGATAGAACAGGTATTACTAACCAAGCTTGCTGACAAAGAAGTTAATTAAACCTGAGGGAGTTTACATGACTGTTGCAAGTGTTAAGAAATGAAACCAGGATGCAAACTCAGATCTTCCATGCCACATTCAGTCCAGTGAATTTATTTTTAATCTGTTGATTGCGAGGAGGACATCCTTGAGGAGGACCATCCTTGAGGAGCTATTAAAAGACATAAGGGAGAGAAAAGAGCTCAGGCTTTGGGGTGGAGTCCAACTGTCTTTAGTTTTTTCTCTTACTTTCTGTAAGTCTCTGGGTGAGTCAATTAAACTCTTTCAGCCTTGGTTTACTTATATGTAAAATGGGAATAATATAACCATGTTGTAAAGAACATAGAAAACAACCGTATGTGAAATGCCTAGCACAGTGCTTGGCTCCCCAGTGGGTGTTCAACGAGGAGTTCTTAGGATGATGAGGATAATGATGATTAAATTCTACTATATGATTGCATTTATTGGTATGGGGCTCAGGGGAGCAGTCTGAGGTAGATTTGGGAGATGTGGGCATAATAAGGTTTAATATTTCTACTGAGGGAAGTTTAACGAACAAACTGTTTGGTTAATAGCAGGAGCATTGAAACCTGTGGCCTTTGCATTGTCTTCTGGGCTCCTTTGTTTCAGTCGAGAGGAGGTTTGCCCTTCCACCTGATATTATCCTTTAGAGAGTAACAGAAACCAACTTGCTCTGGCATTAGCAAGAAAGGGGAAAATATAAGAAGTGTATAGGGATGTCTCAAAGAATCTAAGAGCAGAATGTAGTCAGGCCTCAGTAATGAAAAGGCCACTTTTCCCACCTCTATACTCTGCTTCTTTCTTTGTGCCATCTGAGTTATTCTCTTCCTCTGAAGAACAGATTTCTCTGCTCCATTCCATGTGCTCGTTCCTAGGTCAATATCTTATTGTTCTAGGTCACCCATGGGGACTTGTTCAATACTTTTGATTGGAATTCTGAATTCTGAAGTCCTGGGAGGGCTGGCCAGGTAGCTCAGTTGTTTAGAGTGCAGCCTTACAACCACAAGGTCATGCGTTTGGATCTCCATACCAGCCAGCCATAAAAATAAATAAATAAGTAAATAAATAAATAAGCTCCTGGGATTCAAAGACTCATTGTTTTGGACTAGGTCATGTGTCTTCCCCTGATTCAATTGATTCAGCTAAAGGGAAGGATTGAGTGGTATTTATGTGACTGCTGGAGGCCCTGCTGTGAATGGGGTGTGGTCCTAGAGGCTGGGCAGGAACCCTAAAAGTTGTTCACAAAACTCCTCTGTTCTATCTCTTTATTCTTATGGTTCCAACTTGACTTCACGTAATGCAATAGATCTTTAGTATGAAACTCTCAGTTTCCAAGAACACTGATCATTTTCTATTCATTTTTGGATCTTGAGTGCCTATCATGTAGCAATAACTAACATTTTTTAAAAAATGCTCTCAGCTTCAGTGGTAAGCTTTCACATGCAATATCTTATTTAATCCTCATATAACAGAACAATGGATGGGTATTATAGTTCCATATTCTACATAGGATACTAAAGCAAGTTACTATATATCTTGACAAAAGTCCACAGCTAGTAAGTGACAGGGCTTATAATCAAACTCGGTTTCATCTGAGCTCTCAAATGCCACACATTGCCTCTTACTCTTTGCTATTAGTGGTGGCTCAATACGTTCTTATTAACTGTTTGCTGTTGCCCTAAAATTTATTCAACCCCAATAAGCTGCCAAAATTCTGACTTTCGAAGAGAAATTTGTTTTCCTAAATACATTTGAGCAAATCACTGGCTGCCTTTGGAAACATCTTCTGTGGTGTCAAGAGCGTATTTGTTGAAATGATGGAGGGAGTGGTACGGTCTGCACGAGAAGAGGTTGGAGGCAGGAATCTGTTTATCTACATCGGAACATCTTTTCTCTAATTCCTTAACATCAAGTCATTAAATGCATGGACACACACTTGTACATTTAGGGCAAATCTCCCAGGGGTGGGGCTCCTTTGGCTCTGTCTGGGCTGATTAGAGGGAGCTGTGGTGGGATCTGAGTACTTGGTGGGTACATCTCTCAGACCTGGTGCTGAAGAGCTCAGGCAGATGTTTCCCTCCACGAGTCACTTCTACATGTGAAAAGAATCTGCAGAGTTGTATTTGCTTAGTTTCTGGTTACAGCTGTCAGGAGAATGTGTACTGTGCTGCAGCTTCTCCCTAAGGTAGGAGGGAGGAAAGATAGGAGGGAACTGAGAATCTTATTGAGACATCATTCTTACCCAGGGCACGTGGATTTCTTTGTGTGTGTGTGTGTGTGTGTGTGTGTGTGTGTGTGTGTGTGTATGTATGGATCACATATTTAGCAGGCATATCCAATGAGCTACCTACCCCACTTGGGTCTGTCTTTTCTTGTGCATTTATTATTTTTTCCTTCCTTTTCCTCCTGAGTCTTTCTTTGATAATTCTGATCTTGCCCATCGGTGGAAAAACTTTTTTTTTTTGCAAGTTATAGCTTTGTATGAAAGGAATACTGGATCCCTCCCTTAGTCAAAGTCTGTATTTACAGGCACACATGATCTCATGAGGCAAGTACCAGTAAAACTTTGTTCTTAGGTACCTCCGTTGAGTATAGATTTCCATTTATTGATCAGTACCTGGGTGTGAGAGACGTGGCCTATAGAGGGAGACAGAGGCTGTGTCAATGATTCAGGCCAGTGGAAATATTCCAAAAACTGTTTTGGCCACTGTTTTTTGGCTAAGACATTTACTTTTCATGGTCTATATATCTGACAGCAAAAGCAACAGAAGCCAGCCATTCCTGATCACACAACTATGCAGGCACACCGAAAACCATGATTTGATGAAAAAGTAAAATCAGAGTATTTCTCAGAATACTTCAAACTTCCAGTCTGTGAGTAGACACAACCAAAGGAAAGCAAGCAGCAGAACAATCCTTAGACCCTGACTGTTTTCCTTCAGAAGAGGAAATCCTCCACAGAATATGAAATTGTAGTTCATTTTGAAGCTGGAGTTACTCCTGCTCTACCAAATGCTATGGATGCTCACCTGCCTGGCTAATGTCTTCCTTTATATTTCACCCTTATGTCTGCTAATAATGATATCTCCACAGGGCTCAGTATCTCCTAGAGATGGTGAGAACCTGAAAAAAGTTATAGTGTAAAACCCTTCTGATAATATGTAGCCAGTTTTCTGAGTTCTAGTCTCCCCTTCTATAACTACTTAAAAATTCACAGTGTTGTGGGTTGGATGCCCTCCAACCTCACTGAAGTGTAATCTCCACTGCAACTGCTGAGGGTGGGAAATCCTACTATGGTAATTGAAAGGTGGGGCCTCGAAGAGGTGATTAGGTTGTAGGACCATGACGTAGTGAGTGGATTAATGATGGTGGTCAGGGCCGTGCTTCTGAGGGCTTTAAAAGGAGAGTGAGTGAGGAACTATTGCTCCCCCTGCTCCACCATTTTCACAATGTGATACTCTGCTGTCACTGTCACCACCACCAAAGCTCTCACCAGATGTGTTCCCTGTTTGTTCTTTGGACTTCCCAGCCTCAGAAACTATAAGCAATAAATTTCATTTTCTTTATAAATCACCCAGTTCCGGGTATTTGTTATAAGCAACAGAATTGGACTAAGACACAGGGAAATTCTAAGGATTAGATAGATGTGCAAAGGAGGGGACTTTTAACCAGGATGAGAGTGATGAGCTCATTTATCAGAATAAGCTGAGTGATTTGACTCCTTCCTCTCCATGCCCATGGCCAGTACACTGGGGACTCTTTAGGTGCTCTTCTTGTTCTAGGACAAATAGAGTGAAATTCTTTGGGGAAGGGACATCCCTTTACCGAACAGAATAAAAATACGAGGAATAGGGTTATGTTTTGGTTTTCCATTAGGGTTTTTTGTACCATAGCAGCAAGGAGAGCTCCTGAGAGGACTGGTGCTTCTCTGGAAGGAAACTCCAAATGCACTTTTGTATATTTAGGAACTGCTGAGACATAAAAATAGGGTGTTAGAAATGTGAGCATTGCTGAAAGATTTGTGACCAGACCATTCTAGTATCCTTGGATCCCAGAAGAGCTGTGTTTGTCCTGGATAGATGGGAGAGTGCATAGTTTGGAGAAGCCACCTGGACCAGAACCCACAGCTGTTCATGCCAGCAGAACCTCACTTTATTGGAACTCCTTACCTGTGGTATATTGGTAAATGTTTAACAACCAGCTCTCCAAGAGAAAAAAAAAGGTCTGGTTTTTAGTGTTTGCCAATTTTCATGGTGTAAATACTCCTGGTATTCCCTCTAAGGGTGATTTCAAGCTACCAGTGAGAGACGGTTGATGCAGAGTCGGAAAGAAATGAGCACACTCAGCTCTTGAAAGCTGGTGTGGGAAGGCTCCAGCACACCACAGCAAACACAGCTCCACAGCACTACGGTCCTCCCTGCGCAGGGGCCCTGGGCAGCCAGCACAAGGCAACTGGAACCTAAATAACCACTCTTGTTTCTGGGCAAAGGGAGCCTGACCTGAATCTTGTCTCCTTTATTTTTGTGAACTGGTTGGAAGATTTTCGAAACCTTCTCTTCTTTTCTCTGGGACAAACAGTTGTATTTTAGAGGCTGACAACAATATTTCTTTATAATGAGGAGCTATTTTCTTTTTGGACTCAATCTGGAAGATATTATTTGTACTAAAATACTAGAGACTATAAATTTCTCTCCTATTACAGCAGACACACAGAGACATGGATTACTGGATATTGAAGTGGGAGAGACAGGGTTGAGTTTTAGGAGTAAATAAGTAAAGCAGTCAATTCTAGCATTATAAGTCACAGGTGGCAGAATTTTTGAAGAGCATGTTGGTGGAAATCGAAATGTCATAAAAAAATACACTTGAGAACCACACCATAGTCAATAAAGTCTGAACTTTGAGCCATTGCAGACTGAGAGACTGTTTCCTAAAAGTAATATTGAGTGCTCTGATATAAAAGTGTACTCAGCACAGAGCAAACTAGAAAGATGAAAACAAAAAGGGAATACTGATTGAATGGAGTCAAAGATCATTCTTCTAGAGCCTAGAGCAATGGTGCTTTAGTATGCATTAAATTAAATGTCATGGAGGGAGTTTGTTTAAAAAACAGGTTTTCAGGTGTGGCAGTTGCTGTCAGTGTACTGCATGTATTCTCTGAGCACCTCCTCTTTCTGTATACCCCAGAGAATCCATGCTACAAGTGCTTACAACTTTCTGCTTGGTGACTTTCCCTCTGGCTGTAGTAACAACCGTACTAGATCAGCATGCATGTCAGGCTGGAAGTTCCAGGGAGTTAGTGCACCCTCAAGCAATCATGAATGGAAGGTGGACATAAACACCCCAGCTTCATTACCCTTCAAATGGAACAACTTTGAGGTATGTTCTACATTAGTGGTTCTCAAAGTGCATTCTGGGGACCACTAGAGGAATCCTAAAATTCTACTAGGAGGTGTATGAGATCGGCACTATTTTTGAACTAATACCAAGATATCATTTGCCTCTTCTGCTCTCATTCTATCACAGGGGTGCAATGGGGTTTCCCAGAGGACACATTGCATGTCAGAATGTCACCACTATGAATTCTTGTGTTTTAAAAAAACGTAGTTTGAATTTCTAATATGGCAGGTATCAATAGATATAACACACAACAACTCGTCGGAGTTCTCGGTAGTTTTCAAGAGTGTAAAGGGGTTCTGAAACCAAAATACTTGAGAACCACCGATTTGTGCCATCTCCCAGAACCACAGAGAGATTCAGCCCCTAGTGTCTGAAACAGTGACCTGCTCATTAACACATTCAGTGCTGTTTCCTTCACAGTCATGCCTCACTTTCCCCTTCTGCCCTGAGGGTGTGCTACTGGAGAATCCAAGCAAGGTGCCAGACCTCACCCCCCGAGATTTTGGGTGGTGTTTGGAATCTGAAGTTCACCAAGCAACTTGGATGATTCTGATGCGTGGATCATGGCCTCACCTAGCTAAGATTTCCACAAATTCCTTATAAAGAGTGGGAGGAGGGTAGGGGAAGATATTGGAAGTTTGCACTTGAACCATCATAATAAGCATGTGTGTGCACAAACATACACACATACACAGAAACCCATATACACACATGATCTCTTAAGGCATATAAATTAAGATTTTAATTCTGTTTTATCTCCTAGCTTCTCAGGGTTTTTGTACTCTCAACATCAATCTCTTTCTGTCGGTCTTTCTCTTTCTAGTTCTCTAATTTAATTTATGAACAGTACAGTCAAGTCCCTATATACTACATATTTGATATAGATCTAGCTCTGTAGGTTGAGAAAATCTAAAATATATGGATTTAATTGCTGACATTATAAAATTTTGAGTTAAAAGACACTCCCCATATTGTAAAAGAGAGGTATCTGAACCAGGTGACCAGTATCCAAATTAGAGGGCCGGATTGAGAAGCATCATGTGTTAGAGCAAGTTATCCCACTGACATTTATACTAACGTACATTTGCATCAAAATGTTCACTGCCCTATATCAAGATCTAATGTGAATCCAGTGAAGCTGTGTAGGTGGCAGAATAGTGCAGTGGGACATGGCTTTAAGTTCCTAACCAGCTGCATGACTAAGTCACCAAGATATTGTGGACAATATAGAGAGCAAATGTAAAGCACTTAGCCCAGTGAATCTCACAAAATAAACATTTCATAAGTGCTAGCTATTATTATTATTATTATTTTTACTATCATTCCCAGGTTTTTAAAAGTATAAGCCCTATTGTTAATGTTCAAGAACTTATATGATTACAGCATGGCAGAAAATAAATCAACGTTTGTGACCAACACAAGAGACTACACAATAAGGTGCTAAAGGACTGGACACAACTTTGGGGACTCAAAATTTCAGAAATGAAGGGAATCATAGAAACTTGTGTTGGTGAGAAAAAAATTCTAGAGTTGCTATGCGATTTGATGAATTTGTCTTTGAAAACTAGTTGTTTTCCTGGGAAGAATTACAGTCATTATGCCTGTTCCTACTTGTTGGGAAAATTTACCAGGTTTATCAGTCCAATATGTCATTCTTTTAGAACTTTCAAGAAGGGATATTTCTAGAAAAGCATTTCTCTCTATTCTTCACTTGCAAACCCCAAAACAAAATAACAACAACAAAACCACCCAGATATATTTAATAGTAAATATACACATATTTTTGGACCACATTTCATATAGAAAAAGGAAGGAGTTTTTATTATTGGACAGGCCTTGTTTTTTCTCACTAAGGTAAATGTATTGAAATTTGAATTGTTTTACCTTCTACTAGTAAATGAGTGGTTTGGATGTACGTTATGATAAGTTACCATTCAGCAATATCCTATGATCATTATTAATGATTATTAT
The DNA here is from genome assembly GCF_027409185.1 of Cynocephalus volans. Taxonomy (NCBI): domain Eukaryota; kingdom Metazoa; phylum Chordata; class Mammalia; order Dermoptera; family Cynocephalidae; genus Cynocephalus; species Cynocephalus volans. Next base: position 76,434,486 of record NC_084474.1, on the reverse strand, counting down.
TACTTTTCTAATACTTCATTTATTGATCCTAAGATACCATTGATTTTAAGACACACTATTATTTTATGTTATACCATGATTGAAGAAATGAAGCTGCTAATTGAACCATGGCATAATACTTTGCTAGCACCCTGAATTTTGATTCGTGCTTGTTAAAACAGCTCTTGTAAACTTATTTTTACATATGAATTTGTATCACATGTCCCTTTTTGTACACGTTAGATGAAAACCGTGAAAGTGTCATGAAGGTATTCCTAAAACTTCTTCATATTCCACACACAAATATTTCTAATCACTTAAACTCAGAATTCTTTCGTTTTGCCAGTAGTATCCTCTGTGCTCTCCAAACTGCTTTCTTCAGTTTTGATGTTGTTACTTTCCTATTTGATTGCTTCTTCTTCAGTTGAATCTCATGTTGCCAGCCAGGGGGTAAGCAGTGTCTGTTCAAAATTTCACAGTGAAATTCAGACAAATTGATATTTGACAATATAATGGCAGTCCTGAGTGATATGTCACTCAGTCATACCAATACTTCATGTTTTGACATTTTTCAAAACAATTTTATAGGATTTGGCTGCTTTTCCTGCCTTTGGTTGCATTGCTTGGTGTGTGATAGGAAATCCTTTGGCATAGATTTCAATAATCAAATGTAACACATCTTCATCCACTTGTGGGGATGCTTTGCCATAAAATATGGAATTGTGGTTGTACTAGTCAGGATGAACTAGATGATATCAAAATCCTAGTGGCTTAAGGCCACAAGGTTTATTTCTTGCTCCTGCTACATGTTTTTTTCTGGTTGGCTGAGAGCTTTTATCCATATTATTCTCTCTCTAGGACCTATGATGATGGAGAGTAGCCATTGTTCGGAACATTGCTGGTCACAGGTGGCAGAGGGAAACAAGAAATCAATTGGTCATTGCTCTTAAAGTTACCCATACTACTGGTGCTCATTACTCTGGCCATGTTATATGGCAACACCAGTCTTCAGCGATATGGGGGACGTGCAATTACATCAAATGCCTGGAAGATGAGGTGGGGGTATTTGGTAGGCAGCAGTAGTGGCTATTTCCTCTTCTGGTCACAGAATATTCTGGTTCACACTCTTTGCTACATGCAGAACATACTCGTCACCTCCCCAAAGGAATCAATTCACAAATTCAATCCATTCCCTGCTTCCAGCTTGAAAGGAAGCATCTCTGAAGATGATTTCTTCCTTGTGGTTTCCTCACTGGGGGATGGTGTGCAGGGGCTTCTATGAATGTGGTTCCTCTTGATCCAGGGACCTATGAACTAGAACAACAACTTGTTCTCCTCGTGCCCACACCCTGCCCCACACAAGTCATGTGAAAGATAGAACGGGGACTTTATAGTGATCATTGCTTTCGTTCATAGACAGGAAGAATGGGAGACACACAATAGTCACCTTTCCAAAGCCATTTTGAAATCCCGCTGGACAGACATTACAAAGGTCTCCTGACTTGGAGGTGAGGAATCTTCCATGATTAACTCTGCGGGGAGGGGGAATCTCCCAACTCAATTGTTCTCTGAGAACTTCAGGTTCACCCTCTGGGGATTTATTCTCTTTGGCCACATCTGAAGAAGGCATTAGCGAAATGCCCTATGTAGGGGCTCACGGCTGCCTTAGGTCACTATCTATATTTTGACAGTCAGGTAACCCAATGTGGACTTGAAGTCTCACACAGTGCAGTTGATTTTAACCCAGGCTAGCGGTTCTTCCAGCAGTATAATCCTTCCCCCAAATATTACTTTTTATCTATTTAATCCTAATTAGTTTAATATGCCAATAAAAGCTGTTATCATACAGACATACTTCTTAGATTTTTCTATTTCTTCTCTCTTCACTTAATTGTGATGCCTATTAAACCCTTAGTGTATTTTGTTTTCTTAAAAAGATATTTTGTTTTCTTAAAAAGATTTATCTGGTACCACTCTTAATCTGGAACAGCTTAATCCAGTGGTGGGCTGGTAAATGTTTGACAACTGGTCCTGTGATTTCTAGCATTTTCTGATTTGTAGGATACAGATACCCCCACCATAACCAATTCTGAGTTATAAATGCGACCCATATAATCACTGATTATAAAGTGTGTCCACCATAGAGGTATGACAGACACAAATAACTAATAGCATAGCTAAAAGTAAAATGTTATAAAATAATTACAAAGTGATGAGTTTTGAGTATTTCTTACCTTTGTTTTTATTACCTTTGTTTTTAAAGTAATTTAATTAAAAAATTAAGCAGTATATGTTAGAGAAAGTTATCCTATCAACATTTGATGTCTGCATCAAAGTATTCATTGCCCTAGATTTCAGCCTGATAGATGGCTGCATTTAACATTGTCTTACAGATTTCTTAAAGTTTAACCATTGGCTATTACTGAGCTGGTATGAACAGTTCCAGCACATCACTGCCATAATCCATTCAGATGTTATGACAGTGGCGTGATGGCCATACTCTTGCTTATGTCCTTCCCATGAGACTGAGCTTTAATTGTCTCTTATTGCCTCACCCATTTATCAGTTTGGGGGTTAAAAAGCCATTTCCTCAACAAGTCCTGGAATGCCCAGCTTAGAGCAGAAGAATCTTTCAGTTTATAAATATTAAGTCTTGGAGTGGTAATACTACATAGTAATATCTAACCAATAAACTACATAATATGTCTTTTCTGCAGGTTAAGTGGCCAAAGCCGAATGTAGACAACATGAAGAAGTTATAGGCTCATAGAATCAATGAAGATTCAGCAACCAGAGTATGGGAGGGACAGGGCTTTGGGAACAGCGGCTTTGAGAAGCACAAGAAATCAGAGGCTTCAGCACTTCTAGAACATTCTGTCTCTCATATCTGCTGCTTTCTGCATGTCAGTTTTATCTCTCACCATTTTCCTCCATCTCACAGGTTTTAAGTTATTCTGCTTGGCGCTACCACCACAAAGAAGGAATGACCCTTTGGTTCCAGTTAGAATCCCAACTGGAACTAATTTGGTCTAACTTAAGATTGGTGCTACCCATTAACCAATAAACCATGAATGAGAGAGTGGTGGATGGGAGACAGGTAATTATGATTGACTCCCCAGGAGGGCAAGACATCACCCTTGGACTATGGAAGCTCGTACTATACCATCTAGATGGCAGAATGAAGGTTTTGTAGTTATTCTGACAAGGCAAAACTATGCATTATGGTGTACCCTGCAATGTCTGCATGTTATCCCAGTGATAGAAGGAATTGTGTATAGGTACCTGAGGGCTTGCCTTTACCAACTGTTTACTGATTTTATCCATCCATCCATCTATCCTAGTGAAGTGACTCTCTGAACTCTTTGAAAGGTAAAGAAAAAGAGAGAAAAATAATTCAAAATGAAAAGCTGAGCCTTAAAAAAATTAAAAATAACCTGTTTATTGAGACAGTTGGCTCTGTTTGGCTGCTAATCAGTTTTAAGGTTATAGTTTGTATTTCTATTTTTCTGTAAAGCTTGGCAAGTGTACATTTTTCAACTATTTAGTAAAATTAAGCTAACTTGCTATCAGTGTTGTAATTGAACCACCTAAATGTGTGAGCTAGAAGTCAGGGGAAAGTGGAGGGGGAAACAAATGCTAAGATGAATTCCTATCATAGAAGCGAGGGCAAATAAATTGGTAAAAATATGTTTTCCCAGCCATAGACTAGTGCTTAGGTACCACTGAACTCTATGGCACCAAACATCATCACGGGAAAATGAAAAGTTCAGTCCATTGCAAAGAGTGTCTCTTATAGCTGTAAGATCCAATAGTTATGCCCAATTTCTCTTTGTGTTGAGTGGTACTCTGGAGAGGAAAAGCCTGCTGCTTAGTAATGTAGAGGGTGGGAAGCATGGGGGTAGAGCATCTCCCATCCTGTGAAGGTAGATCCTGGGAGTCGGTTCCTAAAGGGGTGCCAAGGTCAAGGTCCATATAATAAATTCAAAACCAAGCTTCCTGCCCAACGGTTTAGAAAGAGGGTTAACAAAGAAGGGCCAAAGCAGAGGAGGCTAATGCATCTGGTGAGTAGGGACAAAACAGGCAAACAGAACCTGCAGGAGTTGCACAGATGAGAGTGTCAGCACCATGCCTGGGAGGTACTATGGTCTGGGGCCATATTGCTTGGGAGGGCCTGGTTTGTTACAAGAATGTACAGGATAGGCAGAATTGATCACAGTGGAGGCTACATATATACTTATTTGGTAACAAAGAAAAGTTGGTTATACTTTTAATTTATTTGTATGTGGGGTATTAGGACGAGTGATCCCGGACAGCTAAAGGTAAGGACATAAAGATGGTAGGTAGCTTAATTTTGGAGCAAATGAAAGAATGGAGAAAAAATTTGTATTGAAAATGGTGTGATGGTCGGGGCTGTCTCCAGTCACCCCTTCTTCCTCTCACCTCCCCCATCCTCAGGTTTCCCATGGGTATTTGGTTATAAGGGTGGGGAGGAGAGAATTATAATTATAGGGTAGGATTTAATTTTGGAGTAGAGACTATTCTGTATTGTTTACCTAATTCCCATGGGTGTTGTGAAGATTTTACTGATGGGATAGTTGAAAGTGTTAAACACAAAATCCAAACATGCATCATTTAAAATATTGCCTGTTTAGTCTTTCATTGCCTTTGGTAAGGCACAGATGTTTCATTATGCTGGCATTTATATTTAAAATATAGATAAGATTCTACTTTTAGTGACAGTAAGTGACTCTAATTACAGATATTTCCTTTTACTGTATAAATTTGCATTTCGTACTTTAAGGTGAATATTACTGAACCTCTTAAAAAACATTCTAACTTATGCTCTGCTCATTGATTATTTTTTAGAGTAAATATTTTGAAAGAGCTAGTGAATTCACTTGCTCTGATTTTCTTCCAGACACATTAAATGACCTGTCGTATGATTAATCCAGCTTCAGAGAATTGGCATCTGTGCCAAGGAGTGTTTTCTCTAGGAATCTGGTTCCTCATTAAAAGCATTGAGCAGAGGGACCCAAGAAGGAAAAAAAAAAAAAAAAGACCAATTCTCCAAAAGTGGTGGACTGCAAGGCTGCTACAATTTAATCTCTGGGGTATATGAAGTCAGGTTGTTTTCAAAGGGTTGACATTGGGGCCCTGGCTATGGTACTGCAGTCCCATTCAGTCTTTTATTATTCTTGCTCTGTAACCTGACTTTGGTCCAGGAAGAGGAAATCCTTGGGCTTAATTGAAGACAATCAGCCTAAGGTCAGGAGTGTAATGCTAAACAGACTGGAGGTAAAGGTAGCATGGAAATAAGGAAGAAGGTATGACCATAGTGGATTCAAAGATTAGACTTGAAGAAGGAAACCAAATGCACCTGGAAGGCAAAATATACTTAAACCCTAAAATATACAGAACCCTGGGGAGATATAAAAGTAAATCAAGCTCATTTAGTTTACTGCCTTTCCACTTCCCTGGTGGCTTGTCCAGCTGTTACTCAGCTTGGACAGGCAGTTTGTATGTCTGATTTTTAGGGGTTTATCACGGGGTGCCTGCTAGAGCAGCTGCTGGTGAAAGGAGCCTCAAGCATTCATTATAAATCAGCTCCCTAACTTCACAGTTCCTGATATTAAACAGCTTTGATTTGAGATTACAGTGTTTCATTTAGATCTTAAATGGTACGTTGCAATGTGCTTTTAGGTAATTTGAAATGTGCCTCTGGGCATAGCGCCGTTTTTGTGTTGGTGTCTAAATTACACAGGAGAGTAAGAATGCTGCAGATTAAAAGGAGTAGCCGGTCCCGTGTAGGATCTTCTTTCAGTCATCTTGCAGTCCTGTATGTGGCTAATAAAATATCATATCAATCTTACCAATCCGTTATTCAAAATGGATTCTCCTTTGCAAAGGGCATTGATAGTTGGTGGTAAGTTTTCCTTGAAAGGTAGTTAGTATTAATACCATTTTTCAAATGAGGAATCCAAAGATTGTTTAAATAATACTCATAAATTCTTACAAACCAGGATAATTGTCAGAAAACTGGACTATGGGACTGACTGCCTGGAACAGGAAACCGGCTCCCTCACTAACTATGTTGCTCTAAGTAAGTTTGTTATCCTTTTTATGTCTCAGTTTTCACATCTGAAAATAGGACTAACAATTTTCCACCTCAGAAAGTGATGAGGAATCATAAGTTAATATTTTTGAAGCATTTAGAGCAATGTCTGGCACACGAAAAGTATGATCGAAGTGTTCCTATAGATCCACAGTCTCTTATCTGAAACCCTGAGGAACAGATATATTTTGAAATTCAGAATTTTTCAGATTTTAGAAGGAAATATGAAGCAAAAGTTTATTTTACATAAGAGCTACAGCAGGGTCTGGGGCCACCCTGTGATCAAGCACTGTGACAGTTCTGCAGCTCAACAGAAGAATAGTCATGGGAGATTGAACAACATGGAAGTCTAAATAGGCTTACATCAGTTCAGGCCAGATTTAGGCACTAAGTAATCACAAAAACATTTCAATTTTCGGAGCCTTTTATATTTTGAAATTGTGGATAAAGTATTGTGGATCTGAAATATTATTGAGTGGCAGATAGATTATTGGAATCCAGAAATTTCCAGGCTCTTGTCTAGAATTTTGAGGCGAAATTCCTCCTTTTATAGTTTTGCAAGCCGAAAACAGAGAACTTGGGTAATTTACTCGTGGTCACGCAGCTGCTCATGTCAAATAAGAGACCATATCCATGCCTTCCTGCAGTTGAGCACAATGTTACAATGTTCAACACTAAACACAAATGTTTTCAAAAGCATCCATCCCCAAACACTAATTCCATGTAGTATAATGCTTGATAAAATTTAAAAGAAGGAAAGAAGATGGGATTCTGTTTTTTGGAAACCTGTTTTTTGTCAGAGTTTTTACTATTCTAATGAACATTTTGAATCTACAAAAGGGAGATTAATTACACACTTTTCCTAAACTTATTTTATCATACATTCCTTATTTTGAGAACATCTCACAGAGCACACTGGGGTATTCTGGGGTATTCTTTTTTTTAAAAAAAAATTGAAATGTATCAATTGTATATATTTATAGGGTACAGAGTTATATTTCAATACACGTACAATGTGTAATGATCAAATCAGGGTAATTAGCATATTCATCATTACAAAACTTAATCATTTTTTGGTTATGAAGATCTCTCTTCTAGCCATTTGATAGCATGCAGCAAATTATTGTTAATTATAGATGCCTGGCTTGACCGTACACCACTAGAACTTATTTTTCACATCTATCTGTGATTTTGTGTCCATTAACCAGACTCTCATTATCAAGAGCTTTAACAACTATTGCACTGTGTGGACACAGGCAAGGAAGTGACTCCCATTATTATAAGCATGTTAAGAAGTGATTATCTCTCTTAGACCCCAGTTTTTTCCATGGGCATCATTCAAGGATTGCTGCGTGCTCACCCAGCTCTATGGACTCAATGCTCCTGGATGAGGTTAACTTGATGGACAAGGCGCTACAATGATCACACTTAAGGGATCCAAGAATCTCAACTTAACAGTTTTTGAGAATGTTAAGTCCTATTTATGGAATATGTTGTTACACACTATGGCTTTTTTACTTTTTTGCAAAGAATGTGGTTCATAGGTAAACAAAAAGGAGTGAATCCATAAACACTGACTTCATCCACTCTCCCACCCCACGACTCTTAGAGAAGCATAATTTCCTCCTGCTTTGGCTATTGCAGAATCTCAGTTTCGTCATTTTCACCACAAGGCAGTGAAGGAGTAGATGCTTACAACCTCTGTGGGTAAATCTGTGGGTTCGGACTGAAATGAACTGCCTGGTATGTATGCTTACGTGTCTCCCAAAGAAAATATGGTTTCTTTTAATGCTAAGATATTCCAGAAATGTTGCTCAGACCCTTAGAGATGAGTTGTCCTTCCTGAAAAAGTACCAGCTCTTTTGGACATGCGATGAGGGTGTACAACATGTGTTTAAAGCATGTCGTTTTACTAAGAAACTGTTGGGAAAAATTTGGGTTAGAAATTGGCTGTTATATTAAGAATTTAATAATATCTTGTATTTCTTTGAAATCTCTAGTACCCCTAAATATTTACCATTTATCTGTCCTTTGCAATTAGCAGGCTTTTCTTTCAAGTTTATGATACTCTATCAGAAAAAATGTTGACTAGTTTGGAAGCCAGTCTCGCGTGGGTGAACTTTACCTATGCTACCAGTAGAATATTATGTTACATTAAGATGGACTCCTGAAAGGGGTGGTGCTTAGCTACTACACATTAAAATTATTCAGGAATCTTTCAATGTGTCTAATGCCCAGGGTACACCTGACCAATTACATCAAAATCTCTTGGGATGGGATCCAGGTATCTGTATTTTTTAAAGTGCCCACATGATTTTGTGTGGCCAAGGCTGAGAAACACTACCTTAGTCTAAATGGTCAGTTTGTCCCGCCTGATTCCATCATCTTTCCTTAACCATATCTCATGGGTTCACATCTAGTAGTCTGTGAGCTGAATCTAGCCTGAAGATATGTTTTGTTTGGCCAGCAGAGAACAGCACTAAATCTGCTCGAACTAGAAAGCCCTTAAGTAAGGTCTGCACTGCCCAGTGGCCCCAGTCTCAGAAATCTCTTGCGTTATACCCTGCCACTTCTCACACTTAGGATGCCTGCTAGCTCCTATAGGCATCTGAGTTTGTGACCCTTGAAATACCTGAAGGGGTTTTCTAGTTCAACACTATATAAAGACAGTAACAAAATTAAGTGAGAATGACTAAACATACATTAAAGAGTGAAAATATTTATTGTTTATGGAAGCATAGATTCCTCTTGTTTCCCTGTAGAAGAGTTCCCTTTGGGGCACAGAGGTGTTCCCTTGGTGTCTATCACACGTGGTCAGTGGCAGCAGAACCAGAGTGAAACTGAGGCCTTCCCTGAGTAAATAAGGGCCAACCTCACACTTGAGGCAGGGCGAAGAGGAGAACAGTAGGATGAGAAATGAAGTTAGAAACTGAGAGTGTTGAAAGCAAGACCGAGTCCAGACTGAGGAAAGGTTTGGAATCAGGGTGACAAGTGGGAGAAGTCTCTGCTCTTCTTCCACCTGGAGGGGCCTGGTGACTGTGTCAGGTGTTATACTCCAACCTGGCCCTTTGCTGGGCCTGCCCTTCTCTCCTGTTTCAGGTACTGCACACCAATACACACCACACCAGAGTTAGTGACCACAAGCAATTCGAAGGTTTGTTAGTCACTGCGGCATAGGCAAGGTGAGGAGGAGTCCCTGGGCCAGGACCCACCAGCAAGAGGGCTCTTCAGCATCTGGGATGAGAGAGGTCTGGTCATGGAGACAAATATAGGACAGGAGCCCTCTGGTGAGATTTTTGAATAACACCAGGGACAGACTAATTTCCTTTGGGCTGTCCCTGTGGGGATACAGGTAGGTTGCTTTGCGTGACTTATGGGAATAGCAGAAGTGAGGGGGTTAAGAAGTAGAGAAGAAAGAACTTCATTCTATTAATTCAACACGTTTTATTAAGCAGCCACAACACGATGTGCAGACACTGTGATCCCTGGGCAGAGAGAAACAATGAACACACAAATAAGTATACATTCGATCAAGGGATGGGGATGGGATTAGGGTGGGATGTCATTTAACACAGGGTATTCAGGGAAGGCCTCACTGATAGGGTGACCTTTGAGCAGAGCCTGAATGAAGTGAGAGAGAGCATAAAGGTGTTAGGGAGATTGGGGCAGAGCATGCCAGGCTGGGGGGCCGTGAGTGCACAGGCCTGAGGTTGGAGCATGCGTGGTGGAGGAGAGGCAAGCAGACCAGTGTGGTTGGAGCGGAGGAAGCAAGGGGAGACCCAGTCGCAGAGGGTCATGTCCCGTGGGGCCACGATGCCATGATCCTATGGTAGGGAGCTTGAATATTATCGTTACTATTATTATTATTTGTAGCGTGAGAAGGAAGCCACAAGGTAACTTTTGAGCAGTGGAGAAGAACAATCTGACTGACTGCATATAAAGGAGGGATAATTTGTGGTGGACACACACTTATTGCAAAAGAAGTTGGGGAAAGAAGAGAATGTGGATCAGAACTGTGAGATGGGGCTGTAAGAGGAAGGGATCTCAATTTATTCTGCTCCTCTTTCCTGCATAAACCCTAGTAACGAAACACAGAGACTGGAAAGTTGTCATAAATTAATTTACCAAAGATGGGGTTGTTGCCTGAAAAGTAAAGAAAAAAAAAATTTAAGTATTCTATATAAAACACTTACCGGGGAAAAGGAAAGATGAACAAATTGGAAGAGCTTCCAGAAAGGACACAGCCACTTTGACAGAATGATTGCCCTTGGCAGTTGCAATCAATTGGCTAAATCTGATTCGGATCAGTTTGAAATGCGTGCGTTTTAAAATTTCGGATCTACTTTCCAAAGGCTGTATGTGTCTTATTGTAGCCCTTGGATGAAAGATAGCTGTGGTGTTGGTTGCTCAATTTCATGTGGCCTATGAAAGTCCGTATTTAGCCTTTGGAGAGGACCTTAGCTGGGGGCAGTGATCTTAGATCTGATCTGGGTCCCCTTCCTTTTTCATCCCCTGGTTCTGTGTCTCTGACTCCCAGTGTCTTAGGTTGTCCATTCTTAATCCATAATGAGATTTTTGCAGAATGGGGACTTTTTTTATAGAACCGACAACACATTAATTACAGAGAGTTTTCTTTCACTTCATCAACAATTATTTAAAGTTCAGTCTTTTCCAGTTTTCTGCCTTATTCAAGTTCAGCAACACATTTTCACTCCTCTACTGATTTGTATCCTAATTGTTATTGCATGCCCCAGGACAAACAAGTGCCCTGGGAGTAAAACTCTCAGGGCTGCAGGGGTCTCAGTGGAATGCCCTGTGCCTGGGGAAGCCTTCTGTAGTTTCTGCTTCTCCCACAGGAAGAGGTTTTTTTCTTTTAAATTTTTAAATATTTTTAAATCACTTCTTATAATGTGGAAATAATTTATTTTCATCAGAGATCAGCCTCAAATACTCACTCTTACTCTTGGTTCAAAAGTCTTTCATCTTTATATGTATTTTTAATCTCTCCCAGTCAAATGTGCCATCTGCCTAGCTTCCAAGTCGGCAGCTAAGTTCCCTCTTTGCGGCTTCACATCTGTGCTATCCAATACTGCCACTGTGGTCATCCGTGAGGGTTGATGAGCTCCTCACTGCTGGGGTTCTGAGCTGGGCGTCACTCTTGCTGCAAACATTGGGAGCTACTGTGACTATCCCATAGCATCATATTCTTAATTTTATTCTTTCCCCTCTTCCTACCAACTCAATCTGCAGTCACTTCAAGAGAATTGTCTTTTAAAAGAGATGCACATTCTGGTGAGATTCTTTTTGAACTTGTAATATGCTATGTATCTAAATCATTGTCTGTCTTTCATAGAATACACATCCCAGAAACATCTTTTCAATTCTCTTCAGTTCCTTTAGTGCCGCTCCCCTCCTTTTCTTGCAGCAGCCTCTGCTTTAGGTCAGAGCTTTCTATCTCATCAAGATGGATGCATCAAAAGCCTAATTGGTTCTCTGCTTGAAGTCTTTTCTGGGTCTGATCTCTCTACCAGGCTGCAAGTTCCTAAAAGGCAGAAACTTCATCTTATTTCTATTTCTCCATGGTCTTACACAGTGACAAGCACATAGTAGGTTCTTAATGAGTGTTCTTAAAAAGACGTGATGCTTGCTTTGTAGAGGTACTCTAAATCGTAATTTCCCAAGGTAGAATTCTGTGGGAGAGTCTCTCTTCAATATTCTCTGCTTAAAACAAATGAGTTCCATGCTCAGATAATTGTGGGAACCATCATAAACTACATTTCTATCTTGGATATTCACTGCACACTTTATATATTAAAAGCTCTGTGGGGGGGGGGAGAGGAACCCAAAACAACTGCTTTGCTTTTTAAAATCTTATTTTCCAAACATATTTGACTATGGATTTTATTTTAAAATACAACACATATTGACATTTTATGGAATTAACATTATGTGGGTCACAGTTTAGTAAATGTTATTCTGAATTTTCTATTTCTGAAATAACTGGAAAGTGAATATTGTCACTGATAGAGTCAATCAATTGATTAACTTTAGAGATCCTCTTCAACTAGACAAATTATAAGGGAATTTTCCCACAGCACCCTGATTCCCAACCCAGGTCAGAGAAAGCAATGTTGTAAAGAGATTTGCTGGTGTAAATTTTGTTCATTGGAATAAACTACAACAAGGTTCATAGGAGATCCACAAACTTTTAAAGAGAATTGTATTGTCAAAGCTCCATAAGCTTGGACTGAAAAGAAAAACAGCAGTTCAAAAGGAAAAGAGCTCTTAGGACTCCAAACTTTTCTTGGGGAGGAAGAAGGCTGTTAAAACTACTCAACTGAAAAACATGGGCCATTTGTTAGTTTTAGATAATTTATTACATGCAACAGATATTAAGAAGGAAAAACACTTTGTGTTTCCAGATAATAGACCTAAGAGCTTCCTTACATCTGTTCCCTTTGAAAGCTCATTTCTTATTCACAGCTGGAATAATAATGCTGAAGCAGAGTCAGTTGTGCAGCAACAACTAGCACGTAATTCTCTCAGTGGATGTAGGGTGCTGGAATTTTAGGAACTTGAAAAAGAAGTCCTACTGCTGATTTCAATTTAATTTATCATGCTAATTAACATTAAATTTTGCTGGCATTGAAAGAGATGCATGTCTGAAATATGTAAAATAAATACATGTGTACACAGTAGTTGTAGTGATTTGCCCCAGTTGGTCATAATAATTAAATGACTGCTAGGGAAAATACATGGTCTTGGAAAGTGTTGTTTCTTTGGTGGTAGTGGAAGGGCAGGAAAAGGTTGGTGTAAATATACTCTCGTCACAAGCTGGAGGCAATTTCAGAGTGTGAGGGATAGAAATGATACTAGATAATATGTATTGTATTCCACCAGGAATAGCACAATGCCTGGCATTTAAATCAATGTGTGTTTACCATCGTATTTTTCTTGTCCACTGCTCTATCCTCAGCAACTAGAACAGTAACTGGCACTTAACAGAGCAAAACAATCATTTGATGAATGAATGAATTACATCTGTTTTATTTAATCAACTCTTTTGATTTGATATCCAGCTCTACCTAGATCAATGAGTCTAAAATAACTTGAAAACTAATTTCCTTTTAAAATAAATGTTTTTTTTTTTTTTCTGGTGTGGATATAATCATCTCTTAATGATCTATGGGTGAGTTATGGAGGACAATTTTTAAAATTGACTTCTGTTTTCCTTTAGTGTGCTTCTAATGTTCCTGACCTCTTTCATCTTTGGGACTAATGATGAATTATTGTTTGTTGGGATAACAGAAACACATTTTCTTAATATGAATCATGGGTGTCCAGTACTTAATACTTACTAACCACTGTGCTTAGCTCAAGTAAGCCCCACAATAACCTTTGTTGGAGGAACTATTATTGTCTTTTTTATATAGATGAGAAAAGGGAGTTTTAGAGAAGTTGGTGGTTTGTATGAATCACAGAGATAATAAGATGTACAGCCACAATGTAAATCCAGGTGTAAATGGCAAAACCTAAGGGACGTTTATTTTGTATTGCCTGCTTTTTGAAGTTGCAAGGATTTAACTTTGAATCATTTTATTGGATAAATTTTTGTGGAAGGAATGATAATTAATTCTGGTCCTGATTTCCCTTTCTGTGTTTGGAAAAAATAAATAAAAAATATACAAAAGTCATAGAGATTGAGGTAAAAAAATTAGATTTATAATTGGTAAAAGTGAATAGTAAAATGCTCCCTGGATTCACTAAGACAGCGGGGCCTTTATAATATTGCTACCTCCCTAATTCTAGACATTGGGTTAACCCAGTAAGAGGACATTGACTCTGTAGAGAAGACCAGCAGTATCACCACCTTAAATTTAATACAGAAGCTCCAATACAGTTGTCACACATGTGTACACTTGCACGCACAAACACACACAGTCTCTTTAAGGTGATCCCTAACTTTCTGGAGTAAAAGACCATAACCAAATGCAGTAGTTCCATGAACAGGTAGATTCCAAAACAGAGGAGAAAGGGCTGCTGAGCTAGACATGGTCCTACTTGTCTGCCAGGCTCACCAATCAGGTAAGTTGGTCCTCTTGCTGTGAAGAAAAAAGAGGTATATACATGAAGAGAGCTTTTATTTTTATTTTTATTTTTTTTTCCCAATTACTTTGTGAGAGGATGAAAACTCTTATTTTAGGGAATCAAGACAGAATTCTACAATTTACATGAATGTTTGCAAAGTGTCCGTATCTTAATCTGTGTTAGCTTCTGAGATGTTGAGCAAGAATTTCTTGGAAGACAATTGTTATTTTTGAAAAGAAAAATAGTCATCTGATTTTTGGTCAAAATGATAGACCAGATTACATATGAAAGTGACTCTCACCCAATATTATCATGCAGAAATTCTGAAGATATAAGTTCCAGATATGAATTCCAGAACACTCCATTCCCATGTGTGGATATTTAATTTTTTAGGATACTAATACTAAAATTTTGTGCATGTCTGATGATTTCCTGTATATGATCAATGAGTTCTGTCTTAGCCATAAGTGGCCTGTCTGAATTCCTCTCTGTTTGTGAATTTTCTTCTTGATGTACCAAGCCTAGTTTAACTTTTAATTTTTTTCCCAAGAGAGGGCAGATGATTCAACAATGTATCCCTCAGTGTTGATATTGTGGTTCTGAGCTATTTCATAATCTCAAGTAAAATCCTGTCAATTTTATGCTATGCCTTGTGGGAACATCTCTTTTAAGTCTCTTTGGCCAAGTGGAGCCTCTTTTCTGTTTCATCATCCAATGTATTACCCATCGCTTTCTGAATAATTCTTTGTCAGAGTGTTTATTCCTTCTTACCTCAATGTTATTGCTTCTCAGTTTTGGCCTTGGGAAAACCTAGGACAAGAATTAAATAGCCAAAGCAAATTGCAATTAAAAGCTATAGTATGTATCCAAATCTGTCTAAAATCACATGCGTACTTCTTTTTTGAACAGAGGCTAACAATCATGTACGTGGATACATGTGGACATGATTTTCAACACTAATTACTGTAGGTCTGTCTCCCATTCTTCTGGGTTAGGCTCATACACAGTCATGCTCAGTGGTAAAAAAAATAATTTCCTACACCTGGAATGTCTTTTTTCCCATCTCTGAATGTCTGAAATATATTTCTCCTTCAAAGTCCATTTCATATGAGTGTACTGTAAAAAAATGCTTGAATTGTCTTTGTAATTCCATTGAAGCTACTTATAGCTTGTATAAGTTTAATGTAAACATATTACTTAACTTCTTTTGGACTCAGTTTCCTCCTATGCAAACTGGGAATAATAATACCCAACTCACAGAACATGTATGAAAATCCAATTATGTGATATAGGGACAATGCTTGACACTGTGTGTGAGCAGTTAATAAATGTAAACCATTGTTATTCATAAAAATTGATCTTTAAGTTCTTAGGCTATTTCACAATTCTTTATTGGCAGGTATTCAATAGTTTATACCTACTGTTATTCTTACTCTTTTCTTCATATTCAAATATGAAGAGGTGACTTCTCTACCCAGATAACTCTGAATGTTTATTTTTCCTTGTATTACCTGTAAAATCTTTCTTTATGAACATATTATCTCCACTAATAGACAGTGAACATCTAGAAGGCAAAATGGTACTTCAATTTTTTCTGTATATTTAGCACCAAGGACAGTACCTGGCACATAGAAGATACACATTAAAGAAAAATAAAACAACTCTTAATGGGTCTTTTTTTTTTTCTTTCTTCTAATTCTTAGGTAATTGTAAAGGCTCTAATAAATCAAATAATTATGTATATGTTAATTTATTCACTTTTATTACTGTGTTTCTTTTCTCCAACTGCTTTATGATACAAAATAACACTTAAATGTAAGCTGCTGGAGGGCAGGAGCTGTGTATTGCCTGTTAATCGCTCTCAACAACATTAGAACATAAGTACTTGGCACTAGTAGACATTCAATAAGTATCAGTTAATCCTCAATGTATGAACTATGCTATACATAAGAAGAGTAAGACTTACACAGACTCTGTGTCTGAGAACTTCACAGTCTAAGTTTGTGTATCTCTGCTGATACATTTTGAGTTCAATAAGCAAAAAATGAAATTATTTACACATTTCCAGCATCTGAATGTTTTGTCTTCCATGCATAAAATTTCTGGATGATTGATTGTGTTTCTTACTTTACTTCTAAGTGTTTTGTCATCGTGTAGGTGTAACCTAAGCCAGATCATAACAAATTCATTGATTGATTCAACAAACATTTATGGATATCAGATATAACTGGAAGTGGAGTCAAACAACTGGATATACTGTGGGATTTGATTTGGAGATTGAAGAAAAGAGGACTCTAGGAAGACCCATAGATTTTTTGGATTGAGTAGCTTGATGAGTAACTGGAAGTGTCATTTAGGGGGGTTGGAAGAATGAGGAAGGAATAGTTTTGGACAGGGAATCAAATGTTCTAGCTTAATCCTATTCAATTTAATATATCTATTAGACACCTAAGTGGGATTGTCATTTTGGCTGTTAGATTTATCAATTCAGAGCACAGTGGAGAAGTCAGGGTTGGTCATATCATACAGATCACTTTGGAATATTTAGCATCCACTTTCATCATCCTCACCTGTCCCTTGTACTTTTCCATGCCTAATTTCCTAGGCCTTCATTCTAAGCAGTTCTTAGCATTTAAAGCTATAGCTTTCTATATATGATGATATATAAAAATTTAGATGCCACCTAAAATATAATACTTCTGATACACAGATTATACTCTGGTGCACACTAAAATAGATATCTGATTAACATATTTTTTCTTAATTGGCCCATGATAATTGTATATAGTTATGGAGTACAATATGATATTTGGGTTCATTTATACTGTGTGCAATAATCATGTCCGGGTGTTTAGCATATCTGTCACCTTAAACACTTGCCACCTCTTTGTGTTGGGAACATTCAACATCCTCTCAACTAGCTACTTGAAGATATATAGTAATTTGATGTTGTCTGCATTCTCCCCATATTACTATAGAATACTAGATCTTATTGTTCCTATCTCTCTACAACTGTGTATCTACTGACCACCCTCTCCCTGTCCTTTTCTTCCCCCTCCCCTTACTAGTCTTTAGTAACCACCATTCTACTCTATCCTATGAGATCAATTTCTTTAGCTTCCACATATGAGTGGGGACATGTGGTATTTCTCTTTGTGCCTGGCTTATTTCGTTTAATGTAATTTTCTCCAAGCTTATCCATGTTGCTGCACATGGCAGAATTTCTTATTTATGGCTGAGTAGTATTCCATTGTGTATAAATATCACATTTTCTTTATCCAGTTATCCATTGATGGACATTTAGGTTGGTTCCAACTCCTGGCTGTTGTGAATAGAGCTGCGATCAACATGGGAGTGCAGGTTATCTCTTTGACATGTTGATTTCCATTCCTTTGGATATATATTCAGTAGTGGAATTGCTGGTTGTATAGTAGTTCTATCTGTAGTTGTGTAAGAAATCTCCATACTGTTTTCCAAAATGGCTGTACTAATTTATATTCCCACCAACAATGTATATGAATTCTCCCTTTCTCTGCATCCATACCAGCATTTGTTATTTTCTGTCTTTTCAATAATAGCCATTCTAACTGGGGTGAAATGATATCTCATTGTAGTTTTATTTTGCATTTCTCTGATGATTAATAATGTTGAGCATTTTTTAATATAACTGTTGGCCATTTGTATGTCTTCTTGTGAGAACTGTCTATGAACTCATTTGCCCATTTTTAAATTGGAATTTTTTTTATTGAGTGAATTCTTTTTATATTCTGGATACTAATTCCTTGTCAGATACATAGTCTGCAAATATTTTCTCCCTTTATGTAGGTTGACTTTTCACTGTGTTGATTGTTTGCCTTGCTGTGAAGTAACCTTTCCATTTGACATGATCCTATTTGATTATATTTGCTTTTCTTTCATGAGCTTTAGAAGTCTTATTAATAGAATCTTTATCCAGTCCTATGTCCTGAAGTGTTTCCCCTGTGCTTTCTTCTAGAAGTTTTATAGTTTTAGGTCTTACCTTTAAGTTTTTAATACATTTTGAGTTGATTTTAATATATGGTGAGAGATAGGGGGCTAATTTTATTCTTCTGTGTATGGATCTCCAATTTTCCCAGCACCACTTATTGAAGAGACTGTCCTTTCTCCAATGTCTGTTCTTAGCTCCTTTGTCAAAAATCAGCTGGCTATAGGAACATGGATTTATTTCTGAATTCTCTATTCTTTTTGTTTAAATTAAATGTATTGATTTCACATATTAATGGGATGCAGAGTTATATTTCAAAACATGTATGCAATATTTGCTGATGAAATCAGGGTAATTATATTCATAATTAAAACTTAATAATTTCTTTATAAACATTTGATCTCCTCTCTTCTAGCCATTTAATAAAATGAAGTAAATTATTGTTAATTATAGATGCCTAGCTAGATTGTACACCAATAGAAATTATTTTTACTATCTACCTGTAATTTTGTGTTCATTAACCATTGGTCTATGTGTCTGTTTTTGTGCCAGTACCATGCTGTTTTGATTACTATAGCTTTGTGATATATTTTGATGCCAGGTAGTGTGTTGCCTCCAGCTTTGTTCGTTCTCTTTGATCAGGACTACTTTGGCTATTCTGGGTCTCTTGTTATTCTGTATACATTTTTAAATTGTTTTTTCTATTTCTGTAAAATATGTAATTGATAGTTTATTGGGGATTGTATTGAATTTGTAGATTGCTTTGGATAGTATGGTCATTTTGATAATATTAATTCTTCCTATCTGTGAGTGTGGGATGTCTTTCCATTTTTTGTGTGTCTTTAATTTCTTTAATCAGTGTTTTGTAGTTCCTTGTAGAAATCTTTCACATGCTTGGTTAAGTTTATTTCTAGGTATTTTATTTTATTTTATTTTTGCTATTGTAAATGGAATAGCTTTCTTGATTTCTCTTTCTGCTAGTTTGTTGTTGGTGTACAAAAATGCTACTGATTTTTATACATTGATTTTGTATCCGGCAATTTTACCTGTATCAGGTCTTGGCATTTTTTTGGTAGAGTTTTTAGGTTTCTCTCTGGATAAAATCATGTCATCTGCAAACAGGGACAATTTGACTTTCTCCTTTCTAATTTGGATGCCCTTTATTTCTTTCTCTTGCATAATTGCTTTGGTTAGAACTTCCAGTACTATGTTGAATAAAAGTGATGAGAGTGGGTATCCTTGTCTTGTTCAACATCTTGTTAACTGTGAGTTTGTCATATATAGCCTTTATTGTATTAATATACTTTCCTTCTATACCTAATTTGTTGAGAGTTTTTATCATGAAGGGGTGTTGAATTTTATTCTTTTACTGTGTCTATTGAGATGATTATATGGTTTTTCTTTTATTCTGTTGATGTGATGTGTTAAATTATTGATTTGCATATGTTGAACAATCCTTGCATCCCTCCAGGGTTGACATTAAATTGTTTTCTCAGCTGTGGTAAGTGACAAGAATCACTTCCACATGTTTACCACAGACTATGATTTATAATTCCTGAAATAAACTTTTTGATGTGCTATTGGATTCAGTTAGCTATTATTTCATTTGAGGATTTTTACATCTATATTCATTAGGGATATTGTCCTGTAGTTTTCTTTTTTTGTTGTGTCCTTGCCTGGTTTTGGTATCAGGGTAATGCTGGCCTCATAATATGAATTTGGAAGAATTCTTTCCACTTCAATTTTTTGAAATGGTTTAAGAAGTATTGATATAAATTCTTCCTTAAATATTTCATAGAATTCAGTGGTAAAGCCATCTGATCTTGGGCTTTTCTTTATTGGGAAACTTTTTATTACTGATTCTATCTTGATACTTGTTATTGGTCAAATTAGATTTTCTGTTTCTTCTTGGTTTGATCTTGGTAAGTCATAGGTGTCTGGGAATTTTTCCATTTCCTCTAGGTTATCATATATATTGGTATATAGTTGTGCATAATAGTCTCTGATGATCTTTTGTATTTTGGTGGTAACAGTTGTAATATCTCGTTTTGCATTTCTAATTTTGTTTGGGTTTTTTCTCTCTCTCTTTTTTTGGTTAGTCTGGCTAATGGTGAATCAATTTTGTTTATCTTTTCAAAAAACAAACTTTCATTTTTTCTAATTTTGTTTGGGTTTTTTCTCTCTCTTTTTTTTTGGTTAGTCTGGCTAATGGTGAATCAATTTTGTTTATCTTTTCAAAAAACAAACTTTCATTTGAGTGATCTTTTGTATTGTATTTTTAGTCTCAATTTCATTTATCTCTCCTCTAATTTCTATTATTTCTTTTTTTTTTCTACTTATTTTAGGTTTGGTTCATTCTCGATTTTCTAGTTCCTTGATGTGCATTGTTAGGTTGGTCCTTTGAAATCCTTCTCTTTTTTTGATGCAGACATTTATTGCTGTAAATTTTTCTGTTAATTTTACTTCGTCTGTATCCCATAGGTTTTTGGTTTGCTGTGTCCTCACTTGTTTCAAGAAATTTTTGATTTCCTTCTTAATCTTTTCTTTGACCTATTGGTAGTTCAGGAGCATGTTGTTTAATTTCCATGTACTTTTGTACATTTGAAAGTTCTTCTCAGTCTTGATTTCTAGTTTTATTTCATTATAGTCAGAAAAGATAGTTGTTATGATTTCAATTTTTTTTAACTTGTTGAGACTAGTTTTGCAGGCCAGCATATGGCCAATCCTGGAGACTGCTCCATGTGCTGAGGAGAAGAATGTGTATTCTACAACTGTTGAACAAAATGTTCTGTAACTGTCTGTCAGGTTTATCTGGTCTATGGAGTTGCTTAAATCTGATATTTCTTTATTTGTTTTCTGTCTTGATGTTCTGTCCAATGCTGAGAGTGTGGTGTTAAATACTCAACTATTATTTTCTTGGATCTATCTCTCTTTTTAAATCTGACATTTGCTTTATATATCTGGTTGCTCCGATGCTGGGTGCATACATATTTATAATTGTTATATCCTCTTGCTGGATTGATCCCTTTATATAATGCTCTTCCTCATATCTTACTTCAGATTTTGATTTAAAGTCTATTTTATCTGATAAACACAGCTATTCCTGCTTGCTTTTGTTTTCCATTTGTGTGTAATATCTTTTTCCATCCTTTCACTTTCAGTCTTATGTGTCTTTGCAGGTAAGATGTATTTCTTGTAGAGAGCATATGGATGGACCATACTTTTTAATCCATTCAGCTAGTCTATGTCTTTTAATTGGGGCATTTAATCTGTTTATGTCTAAGATTCTTGTTGATATGTGAAGTCTTACTCCTATCATTTTGTTGGTTGTGTTCTGATTGTTTTGTGTATCCTTTGTTCCTGTCTTCCTCTTTTATTGTTTTTCCTGGCAGTTTGGCGGTTTCCTGTATTGATAAAGTTTGATTCCTTTCTCTTCCTAATTTGTGTATCTATTCTACCAGTAAGTTTCATATTTTCAGGTATTTTCATGATGCTTACTATTGTTCCTTCTTTTCTAGATGTAGAACTTCCCTAAGCATTTCTTGTAAGGCAAGACTGGTGGTGATAAGTTCTCTTAATTTTTGTTTGTCCAAGAAAGACTTTATTTCTCTATTACCTCAGAAAAATAGCTTTGCTGGGTATAATATTCTTGGCTAGCAGTTTTTTTCTTTCAGTGCTTTGAATATATTATCCCTTTCTCTCCTTACCTATAGGGTTTCTGTTGAGAAGCCTGCTATTAGTCTAAAGGGGATTCCCTGTAAGTGACTTGACTCTTTTCTCTTACTGTTTAAAAATTCTCTTTTTATCTTTACCTTTGGATAGTTTGACTACAATGTGTCTTGGAGAGGACCTCTGTGGGTTGAATGAAATTATTTGAGGAACTTTGAGCTTCCTGGATGTATTAGTCAGGGTTCTTCAGAGAAACCAAATCAATAGGATATGTTATAATTATATGAGAGGGATTTATTAGGGGAATTAGCCCATGTGGCTATGAAGAAAAGTCCCATGATAGGCTGTCTATAAACTGGATGCTGGTAGCATGCCTCAGTCCAAGTCCAAAGACCTCAAAACTGGGGAAGCTGATGGTGTCCTTGGTGTAAGTTCTTGAACCCAAAAGCTGAAGAGTCTTGTAGTTCAAGCGACTGAAGAAAAGTCACATGATAGGCAGTCTATAAACCGGATGCCAGTAGTGTGACTCAGTCCAAGTCCAAAGGCCTCAAAACCAGGGAAGCTGATGGTGTGCTTGGTATACGTTCTGGAACCCAAAAGTTGAAGAGTCTCAAGCTCTCATGTCCCTGGATAGGAGAGAAGAGTATATCCCAGATTCGGCAGAAAGAGAGAGCTTCACCTTTTTTCTCTGTCTTTTGTTCTCTGCAGGCCCCCAGCAGTTTGGATGGTTCCCACTCATATTGAGGGTGGGTCTTTCCCACCCAGGCCACTCAGACTCTCATACTAATCTCTGCTGGAAACACCCTCATGGACACACCTAAAGAGATAGCTTTACCAGGTTTCTCAGCATTCCTTCATCTAACCAAGTTGACACCTAGAATTAACCTTCACACTGGATTTGGATGTTTGTATTTTTCCCAAGACTAGGGAAATTTTCAGCTATTATTTAATTAAATATGATTTCAATATATTTTTTATTTTCTTCTCCTTCTGGAATGCCCATAGTTTGAATATTTGTTTGCTTCACAGTATCCCATAAATCTTATAGGCTTTGTTAATTTTTAAAAATTCTTTTTTCTTTTTTTTTTGTCTTTCTGGGTTATTTCAAATTAGTGGTCTTCAAGATCAGAATATTTTTCTTCTGCATGATCTAGTTTGTGATCGAGACTCTTAAATGTGTTTATTTTATTCAATGTGTTTGCCCAGAAGGTTAAAAGAAGACAAAAAAAAATTTAAAAAGGAATTAAAAATTAACTCAAGATAGGAGATTTCAATATGAGGGGGTCACTCTCTGTATCTCAATCTCAGTTCTAGTAGAAAGGGCATCTTCTATAAGAAACTGGGGTGGTGTGATACCGCACATAGATGGAGATGGCAAGTTCATAAGTAGTATCACAGAAAAGGCAGAAATAGAGCCTTAGAAGATGAAGATCTACTGGGAGCTACAGGGCACAACCTCAAGTGTTCGGGAGCCTTAGATGACAGTGAATGACTGTGAGATACTTCAAAAGTCCACCACTCCCCACCACAATTTTTAGTATGTGTTAAGGTTTTCAAAATCTTCCCATGGGTCTGAGCTATTAAAGAGCATATTTATCAGTGTCTTGCTCCTTGACTGCAATCTGAGATTGCAGGAATTATCTAGGTATAACCTGGATTGATAGGCCATGTTTGGTGTTGCATCACTCATTCAAGAAACAATTTATTATTATATATTCACAACATGTGAAGTGAGAGCCACTGCCTTTAGTTCTAACATCAGAATAAGTGAAACTCTGACTTCAAATAGCTTTTAGGTGTCCATTTAGAAACAAATCCAATGATAAAAAAATCTTATTTCCAAGCTTTTGATTATATTTGGGTTAATCAATGACATCACTATGCTATAGGTACTAGAACATCTTTATAAAGTGCTACATGATTAAACTATTTTCAAAAACAATACTGTCCATCACTCTTCCTCCTAAAACAAAAACAAACCTAATTGACCCTTTCATTTTCCATGGGTTACTCTAACACCTTTTTAACAGTGTTATCCCTCTGGCCCCTAAGATATATTTTCCAGTTGCTACATGCACTAATAGCCAAATAAGTTAAACATTTCTGTAGAAAACATGACATGGTCCTCCCTCTCACCCTTGGGAAAACCTCTAAAAATCCAATAAAAAGGGCATTCTTAAGAGAGCCTGGGAATATTCTACTTCTTTATGCAAACTACCTGATTTCGCCAGGCCTCTTGCTTCATTTCTGGGTGGACTAGTCATACATTACCGCAGTGGGTGGTGGCAGTGATGTTGAGATGAATGTAAGTCTTGAGGACATCATGGTAAATTACTGAACGAAAGTCTAGGTCTTGTTCAGCCTATGAGTATAGACCACATCCTACTGCATGAGGAAATCTGGGTAAAGTTCTGCCTTTTCTCACGGAATCAGACTCTGATCTAATTTCCATTGCAATTAAGCTTATTTAAAATACACAGAAAGACAATGTATTTTTGGCTCTTACCGTTTGGCGTTGCCTAGGTGACAGTGTACAGAACCAATTTTTAAAATAGATTTTTTTTTCTTAAAAGCACCTTTGCCAGTTATGTTAGCTGATAATATATGTAGGTTATTTGTTCAATGCTATTTGCTTCATTTTCTACAACTGGAAATAATAAACTTCGAAGAAGCGTGAGAGTATATTTGAAGATTTCATTCGCACCTTGATATAGTCATTAAAAAAACTTTAAAAAATGTTAACCCCTTTTTTTTTTGAACAAATGGCCTCAGAATTAACATTCAAAAAAATTATTCAAGTGAAAGAAGATATCAAGTTTATTTCAGGAATTATAAATCATAGTCTATGTGGTAAACATGTGGAACTGTTTCTTGTCACTTAACACAGCTGAGAAAACAGTTTAATGTCAACCTCCTGACAAAGTAATGTGCTATAACATCATTATTGTTTTAAGAAACCATGTTGGAAGCAAAATATTTCAAAGCTAAAATGCAAGCAGTGTATTTTGTCAGTGTAGTCTGCCAATTACTGAATGACAGAAGGCAAATCATTTTATAACTAGGATGTGACAATTAAAAAAGAGGTGAGATTTTAGGATTATGAGCTGTTATAAAGGAATGGTAACTTGGTAGTTCTCTGGTTACCTAATAGAATAACTGAAGCCCAGGGAGGGCAAGACACTTCCTCCAGGAGTTGAGTCCCAAACTCTTCTTTTATGTCCCCTAATTCCAGGCTCATATTCGAGGGGATATCATAGTCATATAATATTCATAGTCAGGAATCTATGCTTATGTGGAGCAGTGTGGTGCTTTTTTTGCTATCCTTCCTACTCAGCAGGTAGAGTTTGAATGTACATGGAACAAATTTTTTTGTATGTATTGAAGTAAACAACTAATAAAGTTAGCTACGAAGCTAACAAAACAGCCAATAAATAGATAATGAAGTTAGAAGTTATTTCTTATATAAACTGCAGTTAAGATCTCTGTGATACCTTTTAAAATTTTTCCTTCTTAAATGGCTGTCTTTGCTGAGAAAAGAATTAATAAAAACGTGTTATTAGAATTATATTTTTCTGGGCATGGACAAGCTAAAATGTAGAGCTATTCATCTTAGTGATGCTGTGATGTATATTTCTAAAAGTTACTTTGTGTATATGTATGTATTAATCTGTTTCTGTGGCTTATAACAGAATGCCCCAAACTGGGTAATTTATAAAGGAATGAACTTTATATTTTACAATTTCAAAGTTCAGGGAACACATCTGGTGAGGGCCTTCTTCTTGGTGGTGGCTTTACAGAAATGCAGGGTGTCACATGGTGCGAATGGGCTGAGCAGGAGAGAGCTAAGCCTCACTTTAGAATGATCAGAACCATGCTCATTACTTCATGAATGGCTCGGTCCACTTACAAGGGCACAGTCTTCACAAACTAATCACCTCTCCAGGCCCTGCCTTTCAAACACCATAATTGGATTTCCCATTCTCTTAATGGTATTACGATGGAGATCAAGTTTCTGATACATGAACTTTTGGGGGATACATTTGACCCATAGCAATGTATGTTGATTTAGTTGAGGATTCAATACACCAGAACATATTTTGCAAGCTAAATTTATTCTAAATGAGTTTATCATTGTGAATGAGCTAACACCATTATGTTAGGAAAACTCACAATATTATTACCACATACCTAGGCACAGAGTGAAAAAAGGATGAAGGTGTTTGCAGTGGAGAATGATAGGAAACCTACCAAGACAGAAACTTTTATAAATTAAGGCTGACTACCTAATTATAGAGAAGAGCTGAGGACATGCTCTGGTCTGAAAATGGCATTGCATGATGATTTTTTTGTAGAGCTTCCAAGTCTCTCATCTAACCACATCCCATTATAGTCCTTGTTTGTGTATATATCTCAAAGTGGATGGTTGGTAGAAGTTTGAGCAGGGTTTCCGCAGAGTGTGAAACCTTAAACCAGCCACAAGAACATGTCACATTGTTATTCAACAGTACTCCTAAACATATCATAATATAATGCAAAGTACACTGAGTCTAGGTAATAGAAGCACCTCATTTTGTATTAAATAAACTGCAAAAGTCATAGATATTTGTCACTAATTTGGACTATTTTGTATTCATATCTTAAAAGTTGTGAAAATAATTAACTAATTTTTCATTTATTTAGCAGATTTCTGTGCATCTACTACATGCTGGAAACTATTAGACACTGGTGATAATAATAATCATACCTGGCTTTACTGAGTGTCTATCTATTATGTGCCAGATATTCTTGCAAATGATTTATGTGTCTTACCTACATAAGCCTCACAATGATTCTATGTGTTAGATGTCACTATTATCTCCATGTTAACTATGAAGTTTTCATGGCACAGAGTGTTTGGGTAACTCTCCCACGGACACACAGCTAGAGAAAGTGGATCTGGATCTGAGAGGCAAACCAGTCTGGTTTCAGAGTCTGTGCTCTTACCCAATATGCTGTTCTGCTTCTCCAACAGAGGGTAAAAAGACCCAGGCCCCTGTGTTCAGAAAACATACATTTTATTAAGGAAGATAAAGAGATGATTGCATAAGCAGTGTGGTAAGTGCTGTGTGAGACTTAAATGGCTCTGAGGGAACACAGAGGGGGAACCTAGTCTACTCTAGGCCCATTGGGGACAACTCCCTGGAATGATTTGTTAGTAGGACCCTGAAGTCTAGGTTGCCTTCCAAAGTTCTCTAAAGCAGACTTGAATCACAGACTCACAGAATCTTAAAAAATTTCAATATCTTCAATATGTAGGTGAAGAAAATGAGGCTCAGACAAGTTATTTGGCTACTGGCTGGTAAAGCCTAAATAAGTACTCCAGGATCCAGACACCCAAGCACATTTTTAATAATATCATATGTTTAGGCAACGTCTTAAGAAATAAATTAATGGCATTCATATCTTTTTTTGGTTGCTGGCTGGTTTGGGGATCCAAACCCTTTGACCTTGGTGTTATAACACCATGCTCTAACCAACTAAGCCAACGGGCCAGCTGTGGCACTCATATCTTGATTGAAGAAGAGATGGTCTCCCTCTTCCTCTGCCTTTCAAGATATCTTTTCACTGTCTTTTGATATCACATAACCTTCAAACATGATATAAAATGCCATGTGCATGTAGAATGAGTGATTTTTACAAAGTAAAGAGAAAGGAAAGCTTACTGCTTATGAACACTGCTGAGTGTTGAGTATGTATATTGAAGTGAGTCACTCAAATGGGCATGTCCATTAGCACAGACTCTTGTTATGTTAGAACCCCTTTACTACTTATTAGGCAGTAAGCTTGGGCAAGTGACTTATACTTTATAGGCCTCAGTTTTTCATTTGTAAAATGGGGATGATAACCTCTTCAGTGTATCAGTGTTTTGAATTCAAGTTGCATTGAGTTTCTAGTCTTTCTGTTGGTAATTATTCAGAGGTCTCTCTCTCTTTTTCTATTATCTTACTGTATTAGATATGACTATCTAGGAAATTTAAATAATAATTAATGATAGTGGCTGTAATGGGAAATTTGACTAATTCTTGATAGCACAGGAATATTTTGGTAAGTATTATGTTGGTTGTTGATTTGAAATAGACATTCTCTAGCATGATAAGTAAGTATCTTTCTATTCCTAGGCTCTAAGAATTCTTTTTTTGTTATATATAATACAGGATTGCTTGTTCAATTTTATTAAATGTCAGTAATCAAGGTGATCATATGGTTTATCTCTTTTGGCCTATAGATGTGATAAATTTAAATACATTTAAAATTATTAAACCACTTGCAGTCCTGGTTAGTTATGGTATCTTTAAGGCATGTCCACAATTTCTGTATTTTAAGAACTACTATGTATTCTATAAAATGAACTCAAAGATGCTATTTCTTGAGACTGCGTCCTCTGCTCTTCCTCCTTACTGATATGCAATTCTCATTATTTTGCACAGCCAGAAAGGCAATTAGCAGAAATCAAGTCCAACTAAAGTAAGCCAGTGGAGATTGTGGGGTCTTTGGCAATGTCTCTCCTGACTTGCTTGACTAGGGCCAGGAACTGTACCTGGATAAATAGGAGCTGATCTTTCTAGACAGACTTTAAAATTGATAACAGAAAAGTGGTTGGGGCCTTGTGTTCATCCATCTGAGGTTGCAAGTAAAAGCAGGAACCAGGTGAAGCCGGCTGTCCAGGTGCAGGAAATGGTTGGGTTGCTCACTGTTGCTTCTCGTAAGTAGCTTCCCAGGTAGTAAATAGTGTCAGAGCAGACAGGCTTGCACAGAAAATAGATCATCCATGTTGTCTCACAGTCTGACTGTGCAAATGGGAAACTGACATTTGGAAGCCTGAGAATCAAGAGTATTTGAAAATGAGCAGAGTGTTAAGAGCAGAACAAAAAAGGAGAAAGAAACAAAGAAATCCCACCAGATGAGTTAGTGCAGTGCCGTGTTTACATTTGTTTACCCTTAATTGATTCCATTTGGTTGCATAAGCCAGAAACACTCTATCTTACCTGTAATTAGACAGGACCTGAAAGAATGTCTCTCCTAGAACTCTTGCCTCTCTGCCTCCCTAAACTGGTAACTCTGTCATCCACGGTGTCCTTCATCCTATAGTCTTCTACCTCCTTCTTTATCCTATATATAGTCTAAGGTCTCTTTCCTTAAGGTCTCTTGCCTTGGAGGCCTTGTTCCTTCCCACTAGAGAAGAAGTGGGAGGGTTAATTTCTGCTCTTGGGTCTAAAATGCTTCCAAATGGCAACCTCATTTTTGGCTGGCATATTCTTGTCCGTTTCTGAGCAACCTTGCCTCCTCTGGTCATTGAAATAGTCAAAAGAGCTTGGCTTGGGAGCTGAAGTATTGATTTCTGTGTCCAAGATAAAAACATTATTTGCAGTTAAAAAAAGTTGTGCTTTGGTAGTTAGATCACCCAGTACAATGTCGAGTGATTTTTAAGATACCCAAGTTATAATTTCTTACTGATTGAAACTTAATGGTTACTATAAGCATATTTAAATAGGCATTCAAAATAATTTTCCAACTACATAGTATGTGTTTTTCAGATTTTGGCATTTTTCTCCTTAAAGACAACTGCGGTTAAATTGAAGAAAGTGGTTATAGTGCTTATTGGCAAAGTCATCTGTCTCCTAACACTGTATTGTTTGGTAGCCTGAGTAACTACATTCTAAAAAGCCTGTTTTACACTAGCACACACTTTTTTTCACATAAGGAGTGGTATAGAGACAATTTCCTTTAATTCCTTAACAATCCTAGAATCAAAATCTAATCCATTTAATGGAATTCCACATAAATAGTCATAGATGGAATAATCCCAAGGCAGCAATAGCTTGAAAGGAGGAGAGATGCCATTGATTCAGAGAAATTTGGGTTGCAGGTTGTTTTATTCAAGGTCAATAGAACCTCTTCAGCAAAGTGATCAATTGAAAATATTTATCAAGTCACAATGTGATGAATATAACCCATTCTCACTTGAGATCTACTGTCTATTGGCTTTGACACCTAATCTTCCTGTGTTTTTTTTTTTTTTTGATGGGGTGAGACAGGTAAACTTAATACCTCAGGCCCCAGCAGGTTATGTGGATATGTGAAGTAGCCTCTGAGTAGGGTAACAGAAAACTTTAGAAACTAAGAAAACTGAAGAGTGTCTTATTCCTGGGGAGCAGCTGCTATTCATTTCCTGACAACAGGGCTATACAGGAAAATGGTACCTGTGTCACTAGAATGTCTGATTTTCCAAGAGAAGACTAAAACACACATTGTATATAAAATATCCTGATTTAAAAAAAAAATATATATTTTTTTACTTAAACATTTTATTTTTAATCGACAAATAATAATCATATGTGTTTATGGGGTGCAATGTGATGTTATGATGTACACATACATTGTGAAATGGTTAAATTAGCCTAATTAACATATCCATCACTTCACAGACTTATCTTTGTAGTAATAGCATTTAAAATCTAATCTTTTAGCAATTTTATCATTAAAGTTAATAATACATTATTATTAACTACAGTCACCATTCTGTGCAATAGATCATTAGAACTTATTTCTCCTGTTTTACTGAAACTTTATACCCTTTGACCAACATCTCCCCTTTTCTCATCCCCTCCCCCAGCTCCTGGTAAGCACCATTCTACTCTCTACTTCTATGAATTCGACTTTTTTAGTTTCCATAGATGAATGAGATCACGTGGTATTTCTCTTTCTGTGCCTGGATTATTTCACTTAGAATAATGATCTCCTGATTCATACATGTTGTAAATGATAGAATTTCCCCCTTTTTAAGGCTGAATAATATTCCATTATGTATATATAAGACATTTTCTTTATCCATTCATCCATTGATGGACACTTAGGTTGATTCCATATCTTGGCTATTGTGAATAGCGCTGCAATGAACATGGGAGTGCAGATATCTCTTCAACACACTGATTTCAACTCCTTTGGATATATATGCAGAAGTGAGATTACTGGATCATGTGACAGCTCTATTTATATTTTTTTGAGGAACCTCGTACTGTTTTCCAAAATGACTGTCCTAATTTACATTCTCACCAACAATATGCAAGAGTTTCCCTTTCTCTGCATCCTCTCTAGCACTTATCTTTCATCTTTAGTAATAGCCATTTTAACAAGTGTGAGGTGATATTTCATTATGGTTTTAATTTGCATGTCCCTGGTAATTAGTGATGTTGAACATTTAAAAAATATGTCTGTTAGCCATTTTAATGTCTTTTGAGAAATGTCTATTTAGGCCCTTTGCCATTTTTCTGATCATATTATTTGTTCTTCTTGTTATTGAGTAGCTTAAGTTCTTAGTATGTTTTTGACATTAACCCCTTATCAGATATATGATTTGCAAATATTTTCTCCTACTCTGTGTGTTGTCTCTTCACTCTTTGTTTCCTTTGCTGTGCAGAAGCTTTTTAGTTTAATCCTATTTGTGTTTTTCTGCTTTTCTTTAAATATTGTATATATTTAGCTGTTACAATGTGATGTCTTGATATATGTATACACAGGGCAATGCTTACTAAAGTCAAGCAGATTTACATATCCATCGCCTTCCATAGTTACCTTTTTCTGTGTGTGTTAAGAACACCTAAATCTACTCTCCTGGCAAATTTTTAGTATACACTATGTATTAACTATAGTCCTCATGTTGTGTATTAGGGCTCTGGAATTATTCATCCTACCAATTTTTAAATGATAGCAATTACATCACTTTTTAATTTATTTTTTTATTTTGGTAAACACTGTGCAGGTTTAGAACAGTCTCTACTCTGCATTGGAATTTACAAAGCTCTCTTAAGCTCACATTTGTTCAAACAAAGCAGCTATCACATAGTTAGGAAGGTATTTTCTTAAGTTTGCAAATAAGACAAGTGAGAAATAAAAATGGTGATGTGACTGGCTCATGGTGACACATCTACCATGAAAAGAAAGCAGGACTAGAACCCAGCCATTTGCACCTCTCACCTTAAGGGAAACTTTCCTGTGTCTATGGAGCCTTTACACAGATGCAGAAAGTCACCATTCATGTCCTAAGAATTTCTGTTTAATTTATTCTTGCTCACTTAATTCCTCTGCTTTTGAAACACAATTTGTGTTGTCTTCCAATCAAAGAGTTATCTTAATACTTCAGGTCTGGTCTATTTCACTGACCTGGCTTTGAGGAGTAATCAGGAAATTACACAGTGAAATTAATTATCCTCCATCTAGTTTTTTCCTCTTTTTATGTAATGAATAATTTCAGCACATTTGCAGCTGGGAGACTCTTTCATGAAGTCATTAAGAACAAAATTAGGAACATAATACCGAAAAGAAATAATTTTATTTTTGTCAAATACATCTCAGAAAGAACAACTGTGATAAGTCTATTAAGACACAGATTTTCTTTACTAAGTTGCTTCAGTGCATGTTATTCCTAGGAACTCTTCTATTGCTGTAATTTCTGATAGTCTTGACCTTCTGCGACCTTCATAGTTAGCTACTTAAGAAAGAATAGAGGCTTTTCCTTGGCAATTAGGTAAGAACATTATATTTTACGTTATATTTTACTAAAACCAAGCTTTTTTTTGAAGTAGAAGAGACACTTTATTTCTATAAACCAGATTAGAAAATAATGGTTTTATTTATCATTTTAGAAATCAGGAAATTTCTCAGATGAATGATAGGGTGACTTGAGGGTCTTTTGATAGCATTCAGAAAAGTCTATGGAATTTTTTTATAAGCTTCTGCTTCAGAGTTTCAGAGAGAGAATGAAGCATCTTCCAAAGGGGAATTGATCAGCTTTGCCTGCAGCCAGTAAGGGTCTTGACGCCAAGCAGGGGTGTCCTCAGCAGCAGCCATGTCTTGTGGGCTCTTGGCTTATATATTTGACATCTCTGAGGCTCTATTTTCTCGAAAGTTTCCTTTAAAATTTAAGTGAAATGTAGCTATTTATGCCCTACACCATTTGACTTTAGACTTCACAATGGCCCCTTCTCCACATTGTACAAATATGATTATACATATACCCACACCCCAAACAGAAGCAGTGCCCAGAGTTGTTTAGTCTTCCCAGAACAACACATCTGTGATGGAGTTTGGTTGTGTTGTCCCCTCCAAAACTCATGTGGAAATTTGATCTCCAATGTGGCAGTGTTGGAAACTGATTGAGTCATGGGGGCTGATCCCTCATGAATGGATTAGTGCTCTCCCTGGGGAGGGGGGATTAATGAGTGAGTTCTCACTCTATTAGTTCCTGTGAGAGCTCGTTGCTTAAAAAGACCCTGGCACCTCTCCCTATGTGATTGGCTTGTACCTGCCGGCTGCCTGCCACTTTCTGCCACGAGTAGAAGCAACCTGAGGCCCACGCCAGATGCAGCTGTCCCAGAATTGTAAGCCAAAAAAACCTCTCTTCTTTATAAATTACCCAGTCTCAGGTATTTCTGTTGTAGCAATACAAAACAGACTAAAACAATCTGTTAAATGATTTGTGTTACAGAGGATTATTATTTAAAAAGAACAGATAAACACTGCAGAAGAGCAGGAACAATTTAGAGCCCTGTTCCTTTTCTAGCTTTTCTTAGTGATTTGATAATTATTTTAAAAGACAGAAAAAGTTAGCAGTCTATTTGCTTATTGACTTTCTTTTTAATCTTTAGCTCAACGGCTCTCAAACGTTTAACCACAAATGTATTACAATATAGGCTTTTATGCCTGATACCATGGTGATTCTGATGCACAGCTAATTTGGATATGGTTGTGTTTCCGTCTTTGCTTGCCTTCACCAATTTAAGCATGAGGAGACTGAGAATCAGGGGCGGTAAGAGACTGCGATTAGGCTGCACAACTAGCTGGTGTGAGAGCTAGGTAGCTTCTGAATCCAACTCGATATTCTTTTTTGTTTGTTTGCTTTTGGTGTTGCTTATCAGCTTCTATTCTTTAAAAATTTTATATTCCTCTTAGGATAAATAGCACATTCTTTCCCAAACTGATTTCTATCCTTTGCCTTCTATTCAGACATTCTGAGTATATAATAATATATTTAAACAAGGACATCTTTTTAAAAGCAGTGGTATTTGCAAAGGTGATGGCATATAAACCAACAATGACTTGATCCATTTATTCATTTAAGGTAATTGTCTCAAGATTCAGAGGGCCCTGAGAAGGTTGAAAAGTTTTCTTGGAATCATGGAAGGACAATCTGGAACGTTGCTTCTGGGTTATTTAATCCACATATGAAACCTGGAGAGGAGGGTAACATGCCCAACATTATACAGCAGGTGGGTATAGGGACTAGAATCTGTGTCTCCTGACTCCTGGACCAGTGCCCTGTGTTCACCATTTTGCTACTTCTTACTTTATTATCTCTGTCATCTTTGAGGTTTCCAGCATGATATACCCCACAAAGCAATTTCACAATGTAACACCACCAAAAGCCTGATGCTTTCCCTTTTATACCATGAGTTTCTGCTGGGAAGCCTGGGGAAGACAGAAGTCAAATTAGGCTGCCTCATGATCCCGTCTTTGGACCTCAAGTTTAACTCTTCCACTTGACTCATTTGCTATTTTTTACAATTACTATTTTTGTAGGAGATGATTACCTATTTTGTCTTATTTTCCATGCTTAAAATGTGCCAATCCTTGCTTAGATCCATACACTGGAGACAGCCTAGAAAGACATAATTTCCATGCTGCTTACTGGATTCATTGCTTTTGTAAAATGTATGGATCATACTCACAAATATACTCTTGTGTGTCAGCTTCAGAGACACAGAATATTTGTAGTGACTTTTATGCCATTTACATTCAGCTTCTGAAACTACATTCTGTGATTATCTACTTTTCTTTTTCCTCTAGCACCTTGAAGGCTTAATAATTGATTTTGCACCAACTTTTCTTCAGGAAAATAGAGGACTTCTTTCCCAATTTGGTTGACCAAGTTTTTGTTTTGTAATTTTTCTTATACGACTTACAGAATTTCAGTTTCTTTGATGACATTCTGGATGCATATGACACCTTTTTGGATGAAACAAAATGGCTTAAATAGAGTTAAATGACATTCAGTTGGAGTTTTGAAGGCAAAAACTGGCTAGGTCTTCACCAAACAGGTTTCTTTTGTTTTCCTGGAAATACTACTAGATATATTTTGTAATGTCCCTTGCAGTTAATGGGGCCCTGTGACTGGGTTCTAGCCAGTGGAGTGTGGGTGGAAGTGATGAGCACCACTTTCAGGCTTGAGTGTTTAAAGCCTTTTTATACTCTGTTCATTCCACAAATATTTATTGTGTCCACCATGTTCAAGGCCCTAGTAATCGGAGAAAGTGATGGCATTGAAAGAAGTATGCCAACAAACAGAATTAGATAATATAAAATTTATTTCATGGCAGATAAAATGTAAACATACCTGCAAAACTCCCCCTTTACCCAAGTGCTTGGCAAATTCATAGTACACACCTTTTCTTCTAACAGCTTTATTGAGGTAAATTGATATGCAGAGAACTTCACATATCTAATAAGTACAACTTGATGAGTTTGGGAAAATGCAACACTGTGGTACCATCACCACGATCAAGGTAATAGACACATCTAGTAGCTGCCCAAATTCCTTTCCCCTTTTTTTTGTGATAAGAACACTTAACATAATATCTACCCTCTTAAAAAATTTTGAAGTGCACAATATTGTATTAACTAAAGGCACTGTGTTGTGCAGTAGCTCTCTAGAACTCATTCCTCTAGCATGACTGAGACTTTATATCCCTGGGCAGCAACTCCTCCCATTTCCACCACCCCCAGCCCCTGGCAACCACTAATCGTATTCTCTGCTTCAATGAGTTTGACTATTATAGATGCATTGTGTAAGAAGAGTCACGAAGTATTTGTCCTTCTGTGACTGGCTTATTATAAATGGGCAAAGGACCAATAGTCATTTCTCCAAAGGAAACATAGTATATTTTACTGAGACTAATCTAAGAGCTGTGAAGAAAGAGCCAGGAGTGGTGATCTCAAACAAGGACTTAAAAGGGCCCCGAATTTTTCCCTCCCTTTGCTGTAATGGGGCTATTATCAAAGTGGGAGAGCTCAAACCACAGCAACAGAAAAGAGAAAATATTGGGTGTCTTCACTGCAGGCTGGGGATGCTGGGACACCCTGAAAATACCACAGCAGGAGGTCTATGGCTCTATGGGGAGATTGGGTAAGGGTTGGTAGTGATAAAGAACAAAGTTTTCTGGTCTTGATAAATAAGAGCACAATGTACTGTTATATTTGGCAATTGTTTTAATGAGATCTTGTTTTTGCTCAAGCAGGATCGTTTGCAGCTTTGTGTCTTCCTGGAGACAGGGAGGTCAGGGTAACTTGCTCCTCTCACTAGCTGTAGGCTTTGGTGCCTCTTGCTCTGTAGTAACCACCTTTGTATTATATGCTTCCTCTATCAGAGGAATTTTAGTATCTGTTGGTATTTTTGTCAACCCCATTGTCTCTGTGAGCGTTCTGCAACAATGGTGAAGGAAACATACACAGGACCTGTTATTCATTTGCTTGCAGTAGATTTAAACAGGCAGACAAATAAAGAAGAAAGCAACCTAATAAAGTCATAATTAAATATGGAAATTTCTGAGAAGGAAATGAATCAGGTGTTGGACAGTGTCACTGTTAGCCCATTGTGTGTCCCTTCATGCAAATTAGAATATGACACCTTCTCTGAACATATGATACAGAGGTAGGGGAAAGGATAGAGACCTGGAGCTCAATTCCTGCTGACCCCGCTTGGTTTGATGTCTTTGTGTAGAATACAACCTGTGAAAATGTGCATGGCAGTGATGGTGACAGGGTAAAGAGCAACTTTGGATAGGGATGAGGAAGAAGCAGCTGAGGCTAGAGGATGAAAAGGTGCTAGCTTGGTAAAATTGGCAGGAGGCTTTTAGAGAGCAAAGTCAACATGCAAACTCCTAAGACAAGAAAGAGCTCTGCATGTTCTAAAAAATCAATAAACAAAGGTTAGTGAGGTCAGTGGTAGCAGGCAAGAGTGTGTGAAGATAGAGATGTAAGCAAAGGTTCGTGCCAGGCAGGATTTATAAGCCAAGTAAAGAATTTGTATTTTATTCCGAATGCAGCAGCCATGGAAGGGTTTTAAGAAGTGACGTAATATAATCTGAGGGACATTCTGGCTTCTGTGTATAGAATGGAGGCTGGTGGATAAGAGGTACGGTGGCTCAAACCAGGTGGAAATGAAGCTGGAGTGATGTGGCAGATCAAAGATACACGTATGTACAGGACGGAAGAATGTCTTTGCTCACTCGAGATCTCAGATGAGGAAACTATGACTCAGAGAGGTTGGACTTGTCAAAGGTTAAAGAGCTAGTAAATGCTGAGGCAGGTTTCCAGCACTGGAGTGTGCAACTCCACCTCCCACACTGTTAACTGTCATGCCATGCTATAGGTCCCGACATGCAGAAGATCCTCAGCAGCTGTTCATCAAGTTAAATGTCCAGTATTCTAGTGATTAATAAATAAGACTTCTCAAATGAGAAATGAATTAATTAATTGATAAAATATACACAGAGGATTGTTTACTGTTGGTCCCTGCAGATATTGTCTGGAGCAGGAAGAATATGGTATGAAAGGATG
This sequence comes from Cynocephalus volans, assembly GCF_027409185.1. Lineage (NCBI taxonomy): Eukaryota > Metazoa > Chordata > Mammalia > Dermoptera > Cynocephalidae > Cynocephalus > Cynocephalus volans. The sequence goes on along the minus strand of NC_084474.1, from coordinate 76,397,023 downwards.
GGTTTTAGCCCTTACGCTGCTGCAGTATTCCTGTTTAGACATTTCATCCAACTTATCTGCACCACCCCCCTTACAGCTGTTTAGCTTTTTAGGACTGGTTGCTAAGATCCTTTCTAGGTATAAGATTTTATCTAATTTGTAACGTTCTCTTGGAGTCTATAGGAGGCTATAGTGCAGCATATGGTCATACGGGCTCCGTACGACAAAACTCCAGGGGCAGTATTCACTGACTATGATGTGAGCCTCATCCCCTGGGGTTGGGCATGTGGTAGTGCTGCTGTTTCCTCATAAAATATCCTTGGGGAGTAATTTTGTTGGGTGAACTAGTATGGCTTTGAAACTTGTAAAACATATGGGGCCAGGCTAAGGGGAATATTTGGAATAAGTGGGTTGAAAAAGCATGGTACCATTATTAATCCCTGGTCCTAACTATCCAGGACTATAGTCTACAGGTGAAGAGGGAAGGGGACACAGAACATTTCACCTCACAGAGCCCTGTTCCTGCTTTATTTTATCTATCTGTCTATCCATCTATCTATCTGTCTGTCTGTCTATCTATCATTTACCCATCCATCCATCCATCCATCTCTATCATCAATCATCATCTATCTATCTATCTATCTATCTATCTATCTATCTATCTATCTATCTATCTATCATCTATCTTTTACCCATCCATTCGCCCATCCATCTGTATCATCTATCATCTATCTATCTGTCTGTCTGTCTGTCTATCCATCTATCATTTACCCATCCGTCCCTCCGTCCATCCATCCATCTCTATCATCTATCATCTGTCTATCTGTCTGTCTGTCTGTCTATCTATCATTTACCCATCCATCCATCCATCCATCTATCCATCTCTATCATCTATCATCTATAATCTATCTGTCTGTCTGTCTGTCTGTCTATCTATCTGTCTATCATTTACCCACCCATCTATCCATCCATCTCTATTATCTATCATCATCTATTTGCCATTGGACATAGTGTGCTATCCAGGACAAGATTTCTTACTGTAGTAATCTCAAGTATCTTAAAACAACCCTGAGGATTAAGAATAACTATTTTTAATCTAATAAAAGTAGTCAGTCAGTTGACTGATTAGCCAACTGACCCAGCAAGCAGTAAATAAAATGCGGTAAATATCTGACTTCAATACTGAACAGTAATGTTTTCCCACAAAAGAAACCACTGGACATATTTATACTGGAACATGATCTACATGTTTCATCATAACTACTGAACTAAACCGAAACTAACTTGAAAATTTCCCCTCCTCTCAACCAATATTTTATTTAAAATCTCAAATTATTCTAATTTCAAAACTGTGTTTTGTTATAATTTTCCATTTTCTCATTCCATTTCCACCTCCAACACCTTATTCCTGGGTAGAATTTTTATTTTTTTAATATACATGCCACTGGGGTGTGTGAAATACCGAAAAGAGCTGGATTTAGAAGACTTGAGTTTAAATATCTTTCTGCTATTTATAACATTTGTGACCTTGGTTATGGAACTTAACTCATCTTGTTTTCTGTTTCTTCATTTGTATAATGAGAATAATATACCTTACATTATGAGCTAATACATGTGAAAGTACTTTGAGGGTACCTGGCGCATAGTAAACACATAATAAATGTTTATTGAATCCTTACTCAGTTAAATAATGTAGTAAGTGTCTTGAGCAAGGCTTGGGAGTGAAGTAAGGACATCCCAAAGGGTTCTTTTCCCTCTCAACTTGTGCCTGTTCAAAGGGTGACATATTTCAGTCATGACTGTAGCTCATTCACCTCTTTATGTCTGACAATTTTTACACACAGCTTCTCTGACATAGTTCAGGAATGACCATAGGGGAAAAACATTCTCCAAATAGAATCAACAGGATCCTACCTTATGCTAATACAAATCATGCTTATTTGAAATAGTGAGATTACAAAAGCTCTATGGAGGTCTCACTTTATGCACACTGCCTGACATAATGTGAAATCCTTTAAAGTAGAAACTTATTAAGAAGTGGAAAAATTTAACATTAAGGGACCTAGTGAGCAGTAGAGTATATTTACTCCATTAACCTCAGTTAGCTGGTAAATAGAGATACCCAGAATGCTTTGAGCAAGGTGAGCTTTGCAAAATACAAGTATTTACGTAATGCATCAGTTGCAAAAATGCTTTACTCAAGTTAATTTTAGTCAAAGGGAAAAATTATGAGGGAATAGAAATGGAAATAAGAATGAGGTGTTCGTGGTTGCTGTAAAATATGTAGGGGAGAGAGGGATATGTTACTGAGAAAAAAGTAAAAAGATGGAAATATAGTCTTAAACTTCTAATCTTGAATAAAGGTCCTTTCTTTGTGTGCTACAAGCCTGGATTAAAAAAAAATTATTATTATTATTATTTTTATTGGTTATAAATATTCTTGAGATACAAAGCTGATTGTCACCCCTCGTGCCCATGGTTTGAGGGCCAGATTCATACTGGCAGCATACCCATTACCGCAAATTGCATTTGTACCCCGTGTGCCCCACTCTATTATCCCCAACCTCCCTCTCCCTCCCCCCCCATTCTACTTAGTAGCCCAAGGAATGTTCTCTCCCTCTGCAAGTCCAATGCACTACTGTGGTCTTTCTTTCCTTCCTTCTTTGTCTCTTAACTCCCACATATGAGTGAATGTATGTGTTATTTATCCCTCTGTGCTTTGCTTCCTTCACTTAACATAAGTTTCTTCAGGTTCATCCATGTCGTTGCAAATGGGAGTATTTCATTCTTTTTTATGGCAGAGTAGTATTCCATGGTGTATATATTGGATATATACCAATATATATACCATATTTTCCTTATCCCATCATCCACAGCTGGACATTTAGGTTGGTTCCCTGTTTTGGCTGTTGAAAGCAGAGCTGCAATGAACATGGGAGTGCAGGTATCCCTTCAACATGATGATTTCCATTCCTTTGGGTATATACCCAGAAGTGGGATTGCTGGATCATGTGGAAGATCTATCTGTAGTTGTTTGAAAAACCTCCACACTGTTTTCAATAGTGGTTGTACTAATTTACAGTCCCACCAACAGCGTAGGAGTGTTCCCTTCCCTCCACACCCTCGCCAGCATTTGTCATTCACCATCTTTTTGGTTATAGCCAGTCTAACTGGGGTGAGGTGGTATCTCAATGTAGTTTTAATTTGCATTTCCCTGATGACTAGTGATGTTGAGCATTTTTTCATATACCTGTTGGCCATTTGTATGTCTTCCTTTGAAAAATGTCTATTCAGTTCCTTTGCCCATTTGTAATTGGGTTATTTGCTTTTTTTACTGTATAATTGCTTGAGTTCCTTGTATATTCTGGGTATTAATCTCTTGTCAGATACATAGTTAGTAAAAATTTTCTCCCACTCTGTAGGTTGTCGTTTCACTTTGTTGATTGTTTCCTTTGCTGTGCAGAAGCTTTTTAGTTTCATAGAGTCCCATTTGTTTATTTTTTCTTTTACTGCTTATGCTTTCAGGCTCATGTTCATAAAGTCTGTGCCCAGATCTAGTTGCTGAAGTGTTTCACCTATATTTTCCCTTAGTAATGTTACAGTTTCAGGTCTTATAATAAGGTTTTTAATCCATTTTGAGTTGATTTTAGTGTAGAGTGAGAGGTGCATATCTAGTTTCATTCTTCTGCATATGGATATCCAGTTTTCCCAGCACCACTTGTTGAAGAGGCAGTCTTTTCTCCAATGTAGATTTTTGTTGCCTCTGTCCAATATCAGATGGCTGTAAGCCTGAGGGGTGATTTCTGGGTTCTCTATTCTACTCCACTGGTCTGAGTGTCAATTTTTATACCAGTACCATACTGTTTTGGTTACAATAGCTTTGTAGTATAATTTGAAGTCAGGTAGTGTTGTGCCTCCAGCGTTATTATTTTTTTTGTTCAGGATTGCTTTGGCTATTCAGGTCTTTTGTTGTTCCATATGAAGGGTATGATTTTTTTTTCCCTTTCTGTGAAGAATTTCATTGGTATTTTGATGGGGATTGCATTGAATCTGTAGATCGCTTTAGGTAGTATAGACATTTTCACAATGTTAATTCTTCCAATCCAAGAGCATGGAACATCTTTCCATCTTTTTGGGTCTTCTTTAATTTCTTTCAGAAGTGGTTTGTAGTTCTCATTGTAGAGGTATTTCACCTCCTTGGTTAAATCGATCCCTAGGTATTTTATCTTTTTCATGACAATTGTAAATGGGTTTACTTTCTTTATTTCTCTTTCTGTTAGTTCATTATTGGAGTATATAAATGCAACTGATTTTTGGGCATTTATTCTGTAATGTTACTGAAGTTATTAACCAGCTCTAGGAGTTTTTTGATAGTCTTTAGGTTTTTCCATATAAAGTATCATGTCATCTGCAAATAGGAAAAGTTTGACTTTGTCTTTCCCAATCTAGATTTCCTTTATTTCTTTCTCTTTCCTGATTGCTCTGGCTAGTACCTCAAGCACTATGTTAAATAGAAGCGGTGAGAGTGGGCATCCTTGTCTTGTTCCTTTTATTAAGGGAAAGGGCCTCAGTTTTCCCCTATTCAGAATAATACTGGTGGTGGGCTTGTCATAAATGGCTTTTGTTGTGTTGAGATATTTTCCTTCTATACCTAATTTGTTGAGAGTCTTTATCATGAACGGATGTTGAATTTTGTCAAATGCTTTTTCAGCATCTATTGAGATAATATGGTCTTTGTCCTTGAGTTTGTTGATGTGATATATCACATTTATTGACTTTCATATGTTGAACCATCCTTACATCCCTGGGATGAATCCCAGTTGATCATAGTGTATAATTTTTCAAATATGTTGCTGCATTCTTATTGCTAATATTTTGTTGAGGATTTTTGCATCTAGGTTCATCAAGGATATTAGTCTATAATTTTCTTTTTTTGTTGTGTCTTTATCTGGTTTTGGTATCAGAGTTTTGTTGGCCTCATAGAATGAGTTAGGTGGGGTAGTATCTGCTTTCAATTGTTCTGAATAGTTTGGGGAGAATTGATATTAATTCCTCTTTAAAAGTTTGATAGAATTCAGCTGTAAAACCATCCGGACCTGGACTTTTCTTTGTTGGAAGATTGCTAATTACAGCTTCAATCTCCCTGCTTGTTATTGGTCTGTTCAGGTTTTCTATCTCTTCTTGGTTCAGTCTTGGTAGTTTGTATGTGTCTAGAAACTTATCCATATCTTCCACATTTTCATATTTGTTGTCATACAGTTGTTTATAATAGTCTCTAATGATTCTTTATATTTCTGTGGTATTGGTTGTAATGTCTCCCTTTTCATTTCTGATTTTTTTTTATTTGGGTCTTCTCTCTTTTTTTTTTTTTTGTTAACCTAGCTAATGGTTTGTCTATTTTATTTATCTTCTCAAAAAACCAACTTTTTGTTTTGTTGATCTCTTCTATTGTTTTCTGAGTCTCTATTTCATTTAGTTCTGCTGTGATCTTAATTATTTCTTTCCATCTACTACCTTTAGGTTTGGATTGTTGTTATTTTTCAAGTTCTTAGAGATGTAGTGTTAGGTCATTTATTTAAAGTCTTTATGTTCTTTTGATGTAAGCATTTATTATAATAAATTTGCCTCTTAGTGTTGCTTTTGCAGTATACCACAGGTTTTGGTGTGATGTAACTTTATTTTCATTAGTTTCTAGAAAGTTTTTCATTTCCTGTTTAATTTCTTCTTGGACCCATAGGTCATTCAGGAGCCTGTTATTCAGTTTCCATGCATTTGTATAGTTTCCAGAGTTTTGTTTATTATTTTCAATTTTAGTCCATTGTGGTCTCAAAAGATAATTGGAGTGATTTCAAATTTTATAATTTGCTGAGACTAGATTTGTGACCTAGTATGTGATCTATCCTGGAGAATGTTCCATGAGCTGATGAGAAGAAAATATATTCTTTAGTTGTGCATGAAATGTTCTGTATATATATGCCAGGTCCACTTGGTCTAACGTGTAGTTTAAATCCTGTGCCTCTTTGTTGATTTGTTGCCTGGAAGATCTGTCCCATACTGAAAGAAGTGTGTTTAGGTCACCCAAGAGTGTTTGCTTTATATATCTGGGGGCTCCAGTATTGGGTGCATATATATTTATGATTGTTATGTCTTGTAGCTGGATTGATCCTTTTGTCACTGTATAGTGGCCTTCTTTGTCTCTTTTTACATTTTTTCGTTTAAAGTCTGTTTTATCCAATATAGGAATAGTTACTCCTGCTTGTTTTTGGTTTCCATTTGCATGGTATATCTTTACATCTCTTCGCTTTTAGTCCATCTGTGTCTCTATATGTGAGATGGGTCTCTTGAAGACAGCATATACTTGGGTCAAGCTTTTTAATCCAATCAGTCAGTCTGTGCCTTTTGAATGGGGAGTTTAATCCATTCACATTTAGGGTGGTTATTGACCGATATTGTTTAATTCCTGTCATTTAATTGATTTTTGTTTAGATGATTTAAATATCTTTTGATCCTTACTCCCCCTTTTATTTCTCTTCTTCAATGTTAGTTGGATATTTGAGGTGGCATGATTTAGGTTCTTAGTCTTTCTCACTGACATTTTTGTTTTAACAGCAGGTTTTGCTCTTTCTTGTGTATCTGTGGTAGTGACACTCATTATTCAGTTTCCAGATGAAGGACTCCTTTGAGAATTTCTTGCAGGGATGGTCATGTGGAGGTGAACTCCCACAATTTTTGTTTGTCTGGGAAATATACTATCTATCCTTCATTTCTGAAGGAGAGCCTTGCTGGATAAAGAATTCTTGGCTGGGAATTTTTTTCTTTTAGTGTTTTGAATATATCATTCCACTTTCTTCTGGCCTGTAGGGTTTCAGTTGAGAAGTCTGCTGTTAGTCTGATAGGAGTTCCCTTATAGATGACTTGATGCTTTTCTCTTGCTTTTAGAATTCTCTCTTTGTCTTTGAGCTTTGCAAATTTAACTATAATGTGTCTTGGAGAGGATCTTTTTGGATTGAATCTGTGTGGGGACCTTTGAGCTTCCTGGATCTGAAGGTCTGCATCTCTCCCTACCCCTGGGAAGTTTTCTGTTATTATTTCCTTGAATAGGGTTTCAATACCTTTTCCTTTCTCCTCCCCTTTAGGAATGCCCACAATTCGAATGTGAGAGTCCTTGAGTTTGTCTGCTATCTCTCTTAGATTTTCCTTTGTATTTTTAATTCTTTTTTTCTTGTCTGCCTGGGTTATTTTAAAAAGACCATCTTTGAGATCTGAAATTCTTTCTTCTGCTTGCTCTAGCCTGCTCCTTAAGTTCTTTGTTGTATTTTTTATTTCAATAAGTGAATCTTTCATTTCTAGGGTTCTGCTACACTCTTTTTTAAGTTATTAATATCTTTGTAAATTTCCTCCTTAATATTCTGAATACTTTTTCTTGTTTCCCTCATGTTCTCTAATTGAGTCTTCTTTTATTTCTTCAAGCTTTCTTAAGATCATTGCTCAGAATTCTTTTTCAGACCTTTCAAGGATTCCATGTTCTATGGGGTTGAAATTTGAGCATTACTGTATTCCTCTGTTGGTGTTATATCTTCTTGTTTGTTTGTAGTTCTAGTATGTTTTTCGTTGATTTTTGGTCATCTGGTAGAGGACTTGCTTCTTCTGTTACTCTGAGGTTGGCTATGAGGATAAAGTCTTCCTCCTATATTTGTAGGCTCTCCTGATGACTCTTCTTATATCAGTGTAGTCAAGTGAGGGGCAGGATGTCTGTAGAGTGGTCCTGGCTGCTACTGCAGTGATGAACTGTTCTTGCGGTTATAGAAGGTGTGGTGGTATCCATATTACATCTTGGCTCCTGTTCTAGCTTTCCGTGGCTGTAGACTGAGCCCCTGGTGCTGTGCAGGTCTCAGTTCACCTTGGTGCCTGCTGGGCTATGTGCGCTTCCCTCTGGGCCTTAGACTGGACACCAATGCTGGTGCTGCAAGGGTATGGTCTTGGCTCACCTCAGTGGCTGCTGGGCTGTGTGCACTTCCCTCTGGGCCTTATACTAAACCTGGATTTTCCTGACACTCAGAAACATGCCGGCATTGTGAACATGCCTTGGGGACTTTTCAACTCTAAGTTAAAGAAGTCCTGGTAAGATAATTCTTGTCTAGACTGGGGAGATAGGTGTGTTTCATTAAGTAGAAAGAAAACTGTTTGGATTTAGTGAATATGGTGTCTATTAATGAATGCTAACATATTGGCATTTATTTATATTTTCTTCTAAAATGTGTATTTCTCATATGTACATTTTAAGAACAAGATATAAATGTTTAAATACATTTTTGCTTTTGTAAATACTTCTAATTCTACATAATACATAGCTTGCTTTAAAGTGAGAAGTATTTTATGTATATTTCCTGAAAGTTTTTTAAAACTGCTGCAAAGTAGATATTATTCCTTTTTGAAAAGGGCAAAACTTAGGCTCAGAGAGGTTAGGTGACTTGTTTGGGACCACACAGATAGAGTGGCCGAGCAGAATTTCATATCTGTGTCTGGCTCCCAAGCCATGCAACTTATTGCCCTGACCAGGATGCCACTTGGGGATTTACCCCAGTCTGAAGCCCAAATAAGAGGAATTTAGTAGTGTTTTGAGGACTAGCCTTACAAACACAAACCTAAACATGAGAGTCACATACAGAGGCAGCCAGTGTCTTTAGTGCTGTGTTGTAATGGTCCCTAACTTATGTTGCACCTGGATGGCATCTCCCCTCAGTGTGACCGATTCATCATTTCCACCCCCTCCAGCTCGTCACAATCTGATTAAGTCCTTGTCTGGAATCAGTTGCTACACCCACCTTGGAAAAGCCATCTCTTTGCTTTTAGTGCAGCTGATACAAATGGAAACATTTTTAAGAACCTTAACTTTTCTCCATTTGCGTTCATATTTCCAAGATCTATCTTCTCTGGACTTCATTCCTTCCCTCAATTCTTGTGTCCACCAGGGGTCATTGTTACTGCAAACTGCATAGTCATCCATGGCCCCGTCCTTGGGTAGGGTCTGTAGATGAAGGTCAGTGGGAGAAACATACTTACAGAAAGGGGAGTTTGAGGTTCAGTTATTTATGGGTGGAGGATGGATGATGAGGTGAAATTAAACTTGTGAGATGATTTGAAAGACATCTCACTAGCTATAGGTCTGCTGGGATGCTAGATGTGACACTGTGTTTTGAGCACCAGAAAGAATTGAACTGTGTTTGGGACTTTGGTCCATGTTCTTCTCCAGATATGCCCCGTGAGGATATCTGGGACCTGGGACAGTGCAGGGTCATGTTGTGATATTCTTGTTTAGAGCCAAGGGAATAGTTACCCTAATGAGCATCTCTAGGAAAGGCTAAATCCGAATTAGATGGAACTAGCAAAATTGAGTTACTTGTTCAAGGGAACAAACAGAGAAAGTCCAAGCCACACTTAAGACACAAAGCATAGAACACTGATGATAGGCTAAGAACACGGCTGGGAGCAAGACTTGGAGCATTGCTGTAGTCGAAGTGGTTGTAGAGACCCTTCATCCAAACCTTAAAACAGAGCTCGGGGAAATTCTGAGAGTCCTTAAAGGGCACCTTGTAAATGGGCATCTAGTTGAGAATATGGAGTAAGTGGGAACATGCTATTTTTGTACCTGAGTTCTTTGCAAGAAAATTTGTCATTTTATGTTAAATATATTAATTATCCTGGTTTGAGCATCACACATTGCACACAGGTATTGATATTCAAGTCTGTACTCCACAGATATGTACAATTATGTTTCAATAAAAACATTGTCATTTTAATAGGAAAATCTCTTTTCAGTTAAGTTAAAGCCCAAAGATGAATAACAAAGCAGAAATGAATAAATGACACTGGCCCTTGCTTTTCTTCCTCCCAGCACTCTGCTAATATCAGTGTGTCTTTCATGACAAATGCTTGGAAAGTGAGGAACTTTAGTTGGATTATTTGCCACATGAATAGACCAGTAAGATGAAAATTCTGTTCCTGTGATCTACAGGAAGAATGTTTGTTTTAGTCATTTTCTGATGCTAGGACCAATTGAAGAGGGTTTTGAGGTTTATTATAGAAAAGGTGAACGTGTTTTGGTGAGCGTCTGTCTCTGTTTCTTACAACATTCTAAACCCAAATGTAAACTGGTTAGAACCACCCTTATTCTGCCTTAGTAGAAACACAGACTTGTAAACTTTTAGAGTATGATTTTATACTTTATGAACCAGTTAGTCTAACTCCATCATTTTAGGTTGGGATTGGCAGATGAAAGTGCTAAAGCCAAACCCAGCATGCTGCCTGTTTTTTCAATAAAGTTTTATTGGAACACAACCATGTCCATTCATTTACATAGTGCCTATGACTGCTTCTGCACTGTAATGACAGTATTCAGCAGTGTAACAGAGACTGTACATCCCCCAAAGCCTGAAATGTTTCCTATCTGGCCCTTCACAGGAAAGGTTTAATGAACTCAGATTTAGATGAATGAAGCAGGAGTCAGGCAGGTAACATAGAAGTTGGATGTCCTAGTCACTTTCTTGACTTCTCTTCTGGGATATTGTATTATTCTTTCTTGGGTTCCCTCCTAACTCACTGGCCACTTCTCAGTGCTCTCTCTCTCTCTCTTTTTAAGATAGGCTTTATTTTTTAGAGCAGCTTTAGGTTCACAGCATAATTGAGCAGAAAGTACAGAGATTTCCCAGATACCACTGACCTCTCCCAACCGTGCACAGCGTCCCCTGTTATTAATATCCTCCACCAAAGTGGTATGTTTATTACAATCGATGCACCTGCCCTGACGCATCATCTTCACTCAGAGTCCACAGTTTACATTAGGGTTCACTCTTGGTGTTGTACATTCTATGGGTTTTAATAAATGTGTAATGGCATATATCCACCATTATAGTATCATATAGAGTAGTTTCACTGGCCTAAAAATTCCTCTTTGCTCTACCTTTTCATCCTGCCATCCATCCCCCACCCCTTGGCAACCACTGATCTTTTCACTGTCACTATAGTTTTGCCTTTTCCAGAATGTCATATAGTTGGAATCATACAGCATGTAACCTTTTCAGATTGGCTTCTTTTACTTAGTAAAATGCATTTAAATTTTCTCCATTTAAACTTCATGGCTTGGTAGCTCATTTCTTCTTAAATCTGAAGAATATTCCATTATTTGGATAGACCACAGTTTATTTATCCATTCCCTTACTGAGAACACTTGGTTACTTCCAAGTTTTGACAATTATGAATAAATCTACTATAAATATCTGTGTGCCAGTTTTTGTGTGAACATAAATTTTTAGCTCCTCTGGATAAATACCAGTGAGCTCAGTGTTCTTTGTGGTGTGTCCCTAATTTCCTAGGAGAGTCCTCAGACGTCTCTTCTTATTAATCTACACTCATTCTCTTGATGAAAGTACTGACAACTTCCAAACTTAGTCTCCAGCCTAAACCTCTCCACTGAATTCCAGACTTCTATATCTAACTGCCTACTTGATCTCTCCATTTGGGTGTCTAATAGTCCCCTGAAACTTAATATGTCAGAAAATCCAGATTTCCTCTTTTAAATATACTCCTACCTTCTCAGTTTTCCTGTTCTCAGTAAATAACAACTTCATGCATCCTGTTGCTCAGGCTAAAAAGTTTAGAAATTTCTCCCATACATAATCCTTCAGCCAATCTGTTGGCTCTACCTTCATGAAATCTTCATAATCTGACCACTTCTCACCACCTTCATGGCTACCACCTTGATCCAAGCTACCATTATTGCTCATTGGGATGTAGCTGCACTTTCTAACTGACTTTCTTGTTTCTGTACTTACCTACCTCCAGTCCATTTTCAACACAGCAGCCAGAGTGATCCTTTAAAAATAAAAGATTCTTGTTACTAACTACACTAATTACAAGGAGGAAATTAAGACAGCTTTTGCTTAATTGTTTCATGCATCTAATTGAGGGAATAGATCCAGGTTACCATGTTTCTATTTATTGAGTATTTTATAAATGTGTGTCAGTTCCCATTAACAGTAGTAATAGTAGTCAGACAAGTAGGAATAATTCTTTATTAAGGAAAACCCCAGACTCAAAAAAATTAGAAATCGAAGTGTCAGCATTAATTGCTAACAACAGTACACCTGTAGCACCATGGTAAGCCGGGAGAAAAGTCTGCCTGGCAGTACTTCTGGTTGGTGAGGGTGAGGTGCAGAGAGGGGATTGATGGGGAAAGTATATTAATATGGTATTTCCATTTCAGAATGGGAAGGATGGGATTAGATTAATTGACAAGCAGAGGCAGGATTGTCAAAAGTATACGGAATGGTTATCAACTGTAAAACCAAGGCACTGTGGTACACCCATGTTAATAGCAGGATTATTCGCAATAGCCCAAAGGTGGAAGTGACTCATGTCTATTGAGGGATGAATGGGTAAACAAAATATGATATATACATACAATGAAATATTACTCTGCCTTAAACAGGAAGGAATTCTGATACATGTTACAACACGGATGAACCTTGAAGACATTATGGTAAGTGAAATAAGCCAGTGACAAAGGGACAAACATTGGCTTATTCTATACATACAGGGTACCCAGAGTAGCCAAATTTATAGAGACATTTAGTAGAGTGGTGGTTGCCAGGGACTGGGAGCAGGGCAACGGGGAATTAGTATTTAATGGGACTGGAGTTTCAGTTTGCTTCCAAGTTGAAAAAATTCTGGAGATGAGTGGAGGTCATGGTTGCATATCAACGTGAATGTACTTAATGCCACAGAACTATACCCTTACAAGTGGTTAAAATGGTACATTTTACATTATGAATATTTAACATACTATAAAAACAAACAAACAAAAGGGAGAGATCTTGTACTTTTCTGATGACAATCTAAAAGTTCTTCATCTCTTTCAGAATAAAAGCCAATGCATAGTCTACACAGCCCTGCACCATCTGGCCTCCCTCCTCCGCATCTCTGGCATCACCCTGCTTCTTTTCCATTTGCTCCTTTCTGCTCTAGGGCACTCCAAATGCATTCTTCCTCAGGCCTCAGCTCTTGGTGCTGCCTCTTCTGGGAACACATTCCTCTCAGACATCTCCATGACTTGCCTCTCTTCTTTCAGGCCTTTGCTCAAATACCACCTGAGGCTTCCCCTAACCACTCTATCCTAAATTGCACCCCCTGACTCCAGCATTCGTTTTTTTCATTTTCTGCCTTTACCCTTAGATAGTCTGACACATTACTTGATTACTTGTTAATTTAATTATTATTTGCAATCACTACCTTCTGCAATGGAATATGAGCTCCATGGGAGAAGAGATTTTGTCTATTTTTTGATTGCTGAACACTCAGTGTCTAAGACAGCACCTGACTCATAGTAGGTTCTCAATGAGAATTCATTTACCTAATGTATAGTAGGGCTGGGTAAAATCTGAAAGGAAATAGTGGGGACTGCAAAGAATAGGAAAGATTTTAACACCCTAAAGCATTCAAATTTATGTTTTAAAGGGCCTGTAAGACTAAAATAAAATAAAATAACATAAAATAAAATAAAAAGAAAACCTAATTGCCTAGATTCAGCAAGGAATCATCTATTTTTCTCCTTTGAATTAAAGCTTAGATAATTTTAATACGTTGTAAAGTGTCATCCAGATTTATTAACAATCTAGGACCTGAATCCGGAACTTATTTCTCCCATCCAGGGCTCTTTGCTTTATACTATGCTAACTATGTTTTTATCCTTCATCCCTCTGATTCGTTGTCACAATAAAGAACATCTTGATAACATCTAATCCCAGTTCATTATAGGCTCCATGCTTTTAGTTTGCTCTTGAGAAGCCCCTAACTATTCCAACATGGTGGCTCCATTTGGCTCATCAGGCACCAAACACAGAAGGCCATTGTAGATAGAGAAATCACGGACTTATTAAAACCTGGAGTCTGAAAACTTCATCTATTTCTACTCCCTAGCTTAAAAAAAAAAATACTACATGTCGCTAGCTGAAAGGCTGCTGTTTCAAGAAGGAGGTCTCTTCTCTAATCACTTCCAGGACTCAGTTGGATGTGACTGCTGTTCTGGGATTCTGGTGAGTGAGTAAGTCCCCAAGACTGGGGGCCAACTAGAATTAGAGCCCTAGAGGAGGAAAGCTATTCATTCAAAGCTGTCGGCACATCTTTCTCTATGAATTATTTTCCCCAGCCCATCAGGCTTTTTTCTTCCCCTTCGGCATAATAGAAGACTTTCTGTAAGAATAGGGCCCATTCAGAGCAGGTCACCACAAACATAGATTTCCTTGTTCATATGCATTTGAGCCAAAGTATACTTCCCAGTAAATAGGACTGACTGAGAAGAAATGGAGTGGTTGAATCAGAAAACATTTGTTATGTGGGATTTTTGAATACATTCATATCAACTCAGCCAAACAAAATCCCTTTTTCTGTCCTGGCACTGAACCTGGGTGGTGTGTTTGACATGGTGACCAGAACATGAGTTTATCATGGAAATGTGGTGAGAAGGTGTCTCAAGTGGAGGAGTTGGAAAGAGTGGATTGATGACAAACTTGGCCCCTCCACATCGAATGGCCTCCTCAGAGCCCCCTGCAAGGACAGGAATAGTACACTAGGTGCAGAGAGCCAGCCAGCTTCGTCTTTTGACCTTGGCTGCCATAAGCGTGTGGATTTTGTGCAGAATCAGGCTGACTCCATCACTCATTCATCAGTGTCCCTGAAGGCGATGTCTACACAACAGCAAAACAATCGAGTGATTCAGGCTGCAGCTACTCCAGGGAGTTCTCAAATCTGTTGTTACTTCCAGTGGTTTCAAGGCATGTTACAAAGTTTTGCCCACTGATTTTTTACAAATTAAGGTAAATATATTTTTGAAAGAACTGAAGAAAAATAATGCTGTTCAAAATTGAAACTTCAAAGGGAGTAAGGATCACCTATTTATAGAATGCTTACACAATGGGAACCCAAAGAATTTATTCATCAGTTGGTTATTTGGTCTTCAACAGACCAAACAGCTCTTCTGATGAGTTTTTGATTTTTTTTTATTGCACAATGTCCAATTTTCATTTTTCCATGAGAGACACTGTGTTGTATTAAATTAAAAGTGAGGGTGGATTGTTATTACAAGAAAGGGATATGAATGCATCTTTTTATTTTATTTTTTAAAATTTATTTCTTTTTAAATTTATTTTTTATTATAACATAATTGATTGTACATATCTGTGGGATACAGAGTTGAATATCAATACCTGTGGGCAATATATGATGCTTAAATCAGGATAATTAGTATATTCAACAAGGTAATCACTTTTTGCAGCCCTTTACCAATTCCTCCCTTACTCTCTTACCCGCTTTCCCACCTCTGGTGGCCTCAGTTCTGTTCTCTCCTTTTGATAGTTCAACATGTTATTGTGATTGTTGTATCTTTCTTTCTTCTTTTTAAAATTATTTGTTTATTTTTTAGCTCCTACTTATGAGTGAGGACATGTATTTCTCTTTCTGTGCCTGGCTTATTTCACTTAACATGATTTTCTCTAAGTTCATCCATGATGCTGCAAGAGGCAGTATTTCATTCTTTTTTATGCCTGAGGAGCATTCTATTGTGTAAATATACCACATTTTCCTTATCCAGTCACCTGACAATGGACATTTAAGTTGATTCCAACTCTTGGCTATTGTGAGTAGTGCTGCAATAAACATGGGAGTGCAGGTATCCCTTTGACATGGTGATTTCCATTCCTTTGGGTATATACCCAGGAGTGGGATTGCTGGATCATATGGCAGTTCTATTTGTAGCTGTTTGAGAAACGTCCATACCATTCTCCATAATGGTTGCACCAATTTACAGTCGCACTAGCAGGAAAGTTTCCCTTTCTCTGCATCCTTGTCAGCATTTGTTATTCTTTGTCTTTTAGATAATGGCCAGTCTAACTGGGGTGAGATGATAACTCAATGTGGTTTTGATTTGCATTTCCCTGATGCTTAGTGATGTTGACCATTTTTTCATGTGTCTGCTGGCCATTTGTATGTCTTCCTTTGAGAAATACCTATTCAGCTCCTTTGCCAATTTTTTAATTGGGTTATTTGTTTTTTGTAATACTGTTAAATTTTTGAGTTCCTTGTATATTCTGGATATTAATTCTTTGTTGGATGCATAGTTTGCAAATATTTTCTCCCATACAGCAGGTTGTCTTTTTGTTCTGTTAATTGTTTCTTTTGCTATGCAGAAGCTTTTTAGTTTCATATAATCCCATTTGTTTATTTTTCCTTTTGTTGCCTGTGTTTTTGGGGTCATATTCATAAAGTCTTTGCCCATTCCTATGTTTTGAAGTTTTTCCCCTGTTTTCTTTTAGGAGTTTTGTAGTTTCAGGTCTCATAGTTAAGTCTTTAACCCATTTTGAATTAACTTTGGTATATGGCAAGAGGTACATGTCTAGTTTCATTCTTCTGCCTATGGATGTCCAATTTTCCTAGCACCATTTATTGAACAGGCAGTCTTTTCCCCAATGTATGTTCTTGGTGCCTTTTTCAAAGATCAGTTGGCTGTAAGAATGTGAGTTGATTTCTGGGTTTTCAATTCTGTTCCAGTCTGAGTGTCTGTTTTTATTGGTATAAAAACCAGTACCATGCTGTTTTGGTTAGTACAGCTTTGTAGAATAATTTGAAGTTAGGTAGTGTTATGCCTCCAGCTTTATTTTTATTTTTTTGCTCAGGATTGCTTTGGCTATTCAGTGTCTTTTGTTGTTCCATATGAATGTTAGGACTGAATTCAAGCCATTCTTTTTCACTCCTTTCTTTCCTTTTTCCCTCCCTTCCTTCATTCCTTCCATTGAGGAGAGTGAAATTGTTTGTAAGTCATATGAATCCAGCGATGTTTTGCAAAACAGGGAGATATGTGAATATTTAGGTTTATAAGAAAATCTTTTTTATACCACTAAGACACTTGGTAGCTTTTGAGTTTTCTAGTAATAAATGTTCAATCATAATTTATTGCAAAGATGTTCAGTCATAACTCATTGTCCTTTTTGGATTTGCCTCCAGTTCATACTCATTTCCTGTAATCTCCAAAGTGTTTGCCTAATTGAGTATGAATGAACAGCATCACCATGGCAAATATCACCTCTGACATTATGCATTTGGAAAACCCCATATTATCTGTGAGAGCCAAAGTTTTAAAATCCATATCCTGTATTTCCCACTTAGAGTTAAATGAAAATATCTTGAGACATTAGAGTCAAGTAGAAGTGGTTTAGCTCAGTGATGAAGTAGGATCTTGGAATTATAATTCATACATTTGATTCTAGTTGCTCTCATATTAATGCATGGCGATCCTCCTATGAGCAAGAGCAGTAGATATGGGCCTCTGCCACAAAACAAAAGAATCCCTAGCCCACTTCCTACCCCAAGGAACACCCACCCTCCTTATTCCAATACTCATCATCATTGAGACCATCAGCCTCTTCATCCAGCCCGCAGCCCTGGCCGTATGATTAACAGCCCATATTACGGCCGGCCACCTGCTTATGTACCTTATCAGAAACGCCACACTAGCACTAATAACCTTAAGCCCCCTAATAGCCCTAACCACCCTCACCATCCTCATCCTGCTCACTGCCCTTGAACTTGCCATAGCCCTGATTCAAGCTTACATATTCACCCTCCTAGTAAGCCTCTACCTACCCTACAACACCTAATGACTCACCAAACCCATGCCTTCCATATAGTAAACCCCAGTCCATGACCACTCACAGGAGCCATGTCTGCCCTGCTCATGACATCTGGCCTAACTATATGATTCCACTTTAATTCCAACATTCTACTAACCCTGGGCCTGCTGACCAATCTACTAACCATGTACCAATGGTGACGAAACGTGGTGTGAGAAAGTACCTTCCAAGGTCATCATACAACCGTAGTCCAAGCAGGGCTACGATATGGAATGGTCCTATTTATCATATCTGAAATCTTCTTCTTCGCTGGGTTCTTCTGAACATTTTACCACTCAAGCCTGGCCCCGACCCCCGACCTAGGAGGGTGCTGACCGCCAGTGGGCATCAACCCCCTCAACCCTCTAGAAGTCCCACTACTCAACACGTCAGTCCTGCTAGCCTCCGGAGTCTCCATTACTCGAGCCCACCACAGCCTCATGGAAGGAAACCACAGACATATACTCCAAGCCCTCTTCATCACTATCTCCCTGGGTTTTTACTTCACACATCTCCAAGCCTCAGAATACTTTGAAACATCCTTCACCATTTCTGACGGTGTGTACGGATCAACATTCTTCATGGCAGCAGGCTTCCACGGCCTACACGTAATTATCAGCTCCACTTTTCTCACTATCTGCCTTCTACACCAACTAAAATTTCACTTTACATCCAAGCGCCACTTTGGCTTTGAAGCCGCAGCCTGATATTGACACTTTGTAGACGTAGTCTGACTATTCTTATATATCTCCATTTATTGATGAGGATCCTATTCTTTCAATATCAGCTAGTATAGTTGACTTCCAATCAATCAGGTCTGATCACAACCTAGAAAAGAATAATTAAACTAATACTAACTCTCCTAACCAACATGACACTAGCACTCCTACTCGTTACTATCGCCCTTTGACTTCCCCAACTGAACACCTATGCAGAAAAATCAAGTCCATATGAATGTGGGTTTGACCCAGTAGGATCCGCCTGCCTGCCGTTCTCCATAAAATTCTTCCTGGTAGCCACCACATTCCTACTATTTGACCTAGAAATTACCCTGCTACTACCTCTCCCATGAGCCACTCAAACAAATAACCTCAAACTAATACCATGGCACTTATCCTAATCCTCATCCTAGCACTAGGCCTAGCTTATGAATGAACCCAAAAAGGCCTAGAATGAGCTGAATAGAGTAGTTAGTTTAACTAAAACAACTGGTTTCGACCCATTAAATTGTGAACTTTGTAACTACTAAAATGCCCTCAATTTACATCAACATTATCCTAGCATACACCACATCCCTCATAGGGCTATTAACATACTGATCCTATCTCATATCCTCCCTACTATGCCTGGAAGGCATGATACTATCCTATTCATCCTAACCACCCTCCTATCCCTAAATCTACACTTCACCCTATCCCACGCCCTTCCCGTCATCCTCCTGGTCTTTGTGGCTGTGAAACCGCCGTAGGCTTGGTGCTCCTAGTAATAATCTCTAACACCTATGGCCTGGACCATGTGCAAAACCTCAACCTCCTGCAATGCTAAAACTCATTATCCCCACAATTATACTCATCCCCACTACATGATACAGCAGCATGATCTGAATCAACTCAACAATCCACAGCCTGTTGATTAGCCTCACCACCCTTCTCTTCCTAAATTACAATAATGAAATCAGCACGACCACATCACCAGACTTCTTCTCAGACCCCCTCTCAACCCCCCTTTTGATACTAAGGATCTGACTCCTTCCCCTAATAATTATGACAAGCCAACACCATCTCTCCAAAGAAACATTAACACGAAAAAAACTATATATCCTTATATTAATCTCACTACAAATCTTCCTAATCATAACATTTACTGCTCCAGAACTAATCATATTCTACATCTTATTTGAAGCAACACTAATCCCAACCCTAATTATTATCACCCGGTGAGGCAACCAACCAGAACGATTAAATGCAGGACTCTACTTCCTATTCTACACTCATAAGTAAGATTTCTTAATCTATGTGTGTGTCAATTTCTTTATCTGTAAACCCCAGATAATAGCACTACATCATTAATAAGACTATTATGATAAATAAACTATTGAATGGGAAACAGTTAACACAGTATCCGGAACAAAAATAAGTCCTCCATAAATGCTAATGATTATATGTATGCCTAGAGAGAATTATAAAAAATGCTAAAAATACTGAAATAGAAGAAACATTTTTTCTTTGCATGATATAATGCAAAAGTAAACTTTTTTGCTACAAATATTCTAGTTATCATGAGTTCTGAATTAATATAATTCAAATGAAAAAGTATGCGTGGTTTATTTGATTTTAAAGGGAAATTCGCATTGAAAGATATTAAATAAGCAATGTGTGATAGACGCAATAGAAGTCATATCTGAAAAATGTGAAAAAAACTATTAATATTACTATTTATTTAATCTCAAAGCAGTTCTCTCATCCCTATACACTGTCTCTCAAGGTGATTCCATCCATTGCAAGACTTTATATAGTAACACAGGTCTCAAGGTCAGTCTTCAATGTGGACCTTTCTTCAGAGCTCTACACCTCATATATCCAGTTGCATATTTGTCATTTCTTCTTGGGTGAATAGGAAGCACCTCTGAATCTGAACCTTTGATTTCCCTTCGAAATCTTTTTCTCCTCAGTCCCCTCTGTCTCAGTCAATGGCATCTTAGACTCAGTGACTCAGGATATCTGGAAGTCATCCTTGACTCTTCCCTGTCACATCCATTATTTGTTCCATCACCAAGTCCTTTGATTCTACTACATAATCATCCTTGGATCTGTACAATTTCTTCCATATCTACCACACCCACCCTTGTTCATATTACCTCCTTCTCTCACCCAGAATCTTGCAATAGCCTCTTAATAAGTTTCCCCGATTCCACTCTTGGCTTTTTAAAATCTACTTTCGCTTCAGCACAAGAGTATTCTTTTCAGAAGTAAATTAGACCATGCCACTTCTGAGCTTCAAATCATTTGATGCTCAAATCGTAGAATAAAATCCAAAGTCCTTATCTTGTCCTACAAGGCTCTGCCTGGGCTAGCTCCAGCTTAGTAGATGCTAACCATGAGAATCTTTTATTATTTTTCTGCCAAGTTGAAGCCAAGTTCTTTCTTGTCTTTGAATCTTTTCCAAAGCTTTTTCTTCTGCTTATAATGTTCTTACCTTCTCATGTCTACATTCTCCTCATCTTGGGGGTTGGAGCTTACATCATAGTCACTTTTTCTAGACTATTCTGTCTAAAGAGATACCCATGCCAGTGTTCTCTGTTTGAGAACCCTGTTATGTACGTTGTGATTATGCAGTTTTTCTTGGTTTACTCGGTATTGTTTATCTTCCTGCTAGACTTTAAGCTCTGTGAGGAAAGTCTTTCTGTTCATAGATGATACTCAATACCTGGCATAGAACAGGGCTTGTCATAGAAATTCAATAAGTATGTAAAAAAAAATTATGACAGTTTTAAAATTTGATCATTAGAAAGATGAATCTGATAAAGAACTATTACCCAAAATATATAGATAACTCTTAAAACTCAACAGTAAGAAAACAAAGAACCTGTTTAAAAAAGAGCCTCTTAGGGTCTTATTCATAAAGTCTTTGCCTAGCCCTACTTCCTGAAGTGTTTCCACTATGTTTTCCTTCAGTAATTTGATGGTTTTGGGTCTTATATTTAAGTCTTTAATCCATTTTGAGTTGATTTTGGTATATGGTGATAGGTACAGGTCCAGTTTCATTCTTCTGCATATGGATGTCCAATTTTCCCAGCACCATTTATTGAGGAGGCAGTCTTTTCCCCAATGTGTGTACTTGTTGCCTTCATCAAAGATCAGTTGGCTGTAAGTATGTGGGTTGATTCCTGGGTTTTCTATTCTGTTCCATTGATCTGAGTGTCTTTTTTCATGCCATTATCATGCTGTTTTGGTTACAATAGCTTTGTAATATAATTTGAAAGCAAAGGAAACAAAAGAAAAAAATAAAATAAAAAATAAATAAAAAATAAAAATTATATAAAACTAAAAATCTTCTGCACAGCAAAGGAAACAATCAACAGAGTAGAAAGACAACTTATGGAATGTGAGAAGATATTTGCAAACTATACATCTGACAAGGGATTAATATCCAGAATATACAAAGAACTCAAACAACTATAAAGTAATAAAACAAATAATCCAATTAAAAAATGGGCAAAGGAGATGAATAGACATTTTTCAAAGGAAGACATACAAATGGCCAGCAGGTACATAAAAAAAGTTCAGCATCACTAATCACCAGAGAAATGCAAATCAAAACCACATTAAGATATCATCTTGCCACAGTTAGACTGGCCATTATTAAAAAGACAGAATAACAAATGCTGGTGAGGATGCAGGGAAAGGGAAGCTCTTCTACACTGTTGGTGGGACTGTAAATTAATACAGCCAACAGGGAAAACAATATGGAGGTTCCTCAAACAACTACAGATAGAACTACCATATGATCCAGCAATCCCACTACTGGGTATATATCCAAAGGAATGGAAATCATTATGTCAAAGGGATACCTGCACTCCTATGTTCATCACTGCTCTATTACAATAGACAAAATACGGAACCAACCTGCGTGTCCATTGATGGACAACTAGATAAGGAAAATGTGGTGTATATACATAATGGAATACTATTCGCCCATAAAAAGAATGAAATTCCTCCATTTGCAGCAACATGGATGAGTCTGGAGAAAATTATGTTAAGTGAAATAAGCCAGACAAGGAAAGAGAAATACCACCTAAAGACACTAGAGATGAGGGGGAGGAATCGTGGGGGGTTGGGGAGTGATAGTTTGGGTAAAGGGCATAAAGAAAAATTCACGATTTGTAATCATGAATATGCTAATAATAAATAATAAAAATTAAAAAATAAATGTGCCAATGACCTTAACAGTCACCTCACCAATGAAAATATATGGATGGAAAATAAGCATATGAAAAGATGCTCCACACCATATGTCATCAGGGAAATGCAGATTAAAATAAGATACCACTACACACCTATTAGAATGGCCAGAATTCAGGACACGAACAGCACTGAATGCTGGTGAGTACGTGGGGCAGTAGGAGCTCTCGTTTATTGCTGGTGGGACCACAAAATAGCACAGACATTTTTGAAGATAGTGAATTACACTCCTTGGTATTTACCCAGAAGAGCTGAAAACTTATGTCCACATAATAACTTGCATATGGACATTTATAGCAGCTTTATTCACAATTGCTAAAACTTGGAAGCAACCAAGTTGTCCTTCAGTAGGTAAATGGATAAATAAACTGTGGTCTATCTGGACAAGAGAATATTATTCAGCACTAAAAAGAAATGAGCTATTAAGCCATGAAAACACATGGAAGAAACTTAAACGCATTATACTGTGAAAGGGGGTGATCTGAAAATGCTACCTACTGGATGATTCCAACTATATAATATTCAGGAAAAGGCAAAACTATGGAGACAATAAAAAAATCAGTAGTTGTCAGAGGTTAGGGCTAGCGAGATGTTCATAGGTGGAGCATAGAGGATTTTTAGGGCAGTGAAAATATTCTGTACAATTCAATAATGGTGTATACATGTCATTATACACTTGTGCACACCCGTAAAATGTACAATAACAAGAGTGATCCTAACGTAAGGTATAGACTTTGATAATGATATGTGAATGTAGGTTCATCAGTTGTAATGAACGTACCACTCTGGCCGGGAATGTTGTTAATAGGAGAGGCTATGCATGTGTGGGGGCAGGGGATATATGGGATATCTCTGTACTTAAAACTGCTTTAAAAATAAAGTGGAAACCAAAAAATTAGTCATTGGTTGTGGTCCAAAAGACATAGATTAGTAGTTAGAAGACTTCAATTCTAAATTTTAGGCTTTCCGTTAATGACTTTTATGACCTAGATGTGGTCAAACATTCTAGATTCTCAAGGTTTTATCATGTTATAAAATTAAGAATTAAAATAAATGGTTTATAAAGTCACTGTATATCTTTATATCTCTCATTTTCTTTAAGAGAATGGGCAAAAACCTGATAATAGGTGCCTTATGTTGAATCTTTAAGTTTTTGTATTTTCAGAAAAATTATTTGTAGTGAGGTGAGTTGGTGAAAAGGAGTATCCGCTGTTTTCATGAGTCTCAAGATAATTGCATGATTCAATGGTCCTGCGGTCTAGTAGATTTTATGATCACCTTTATATCTATTTATCTTCCTTGTCTTTGAACATTCCTGCCCCCCCCCCACATGTACTTCTGTTTTTTTAAACACAATTTTCATCTTTAATGATTTTCAGGTGTCTGACTATAGCTTTTACTTTTCATCCAGCTGTTTGCACTCAACTATTGTTGCTGATTTGTTGTGCTATCTTTATGTAAGCCTTCTGAAGTCTTCATCACAGGCTCATCTTTTAGTCCTCTATTCATTGTTGAGCTTTGAAGCTTCTCCAGTTCCCACTATCTTTCTGATTCATCTCAAAGTCCCAACTCAACAGGAAATTAGGAGGAAGCAATAGATTTTGTGAATCCTTATTCAGCTCTACCAACTGAAACTAAGTAATTCTAATTAATAACATACATTTCTGGCTCTACTGCTAATTTCAAAAGAGTATCCATTTGCAACAACAAGGATGAGCCTGAAGAAACTTGTGTTGAGTGAAATAAGCAAAGCCCAGAGGGATAAATACCACGTCCTCACTCATAAGTGGGAGCTAAGAGAGAAGGAAGGAAGGAAAGAAAGACCACAGTAATGTGTTGGACTTGCAGAGGGAGAGAACATTCCTTGGGCTACAAAGTCGGGTGGGGATGGGGGAAGGGAAAGGGAGAGGAATGTTGGGGATAATTGGGTGGGGGACAAGGGGTACAAATGCAATTTGTGGTAATGGGTTTCCTGCCAGTATGAATCTGGCCCTCACATCACGGACATGAGGAGTGACAATCAGCTTTGTATCTCATGAATATTCATAACCAATTATAAAAAAGAATATCTATCTAGAGATGCCAGTATCCATTCTCTAGACAGGACTCTTTATAGCTAAGGTAGTGGCTCTCATGTGATAGCAGACTGTGGATCTCCATGACATTCTTTCTTTGGTGGAGTGAGTGTGCCTCTTAGGCTCATCAAGCACTGGACCTGCTCTGAGAGCAGCACTCATCATGTACTTAATTCCTGGGGGCAGAAGTTACCCTTCTTTTTTACAAAGCTTTGGAAGAGAAAAGCCTCCGTGAATATCTAGGTACAGCTAATAATCCTGGAAATGACAAAACAAAAGCAGGACAATAGTATATAAACTTTCTCTTTCCATACTATATTATGAACTCATAACCATTATTTTGCATTTTTATAGTGTATAGTATCCTTTAATTTAAATTCATAAGCAAATATCATTCGGGTACAGTCGTCCTTGGGATTCTGTGAGGGATTGGTTCTGGGACACCCTCAGATACCAAAATCAGAGGATGCTCAAGTCCCTGATATAAAATGGCATAGTATTTGCATATAACCTATTCACATCCTCCCACATAATTTATTTTATTTTTATTTATTTTTAAAAAAGAAAATGTAATTTTTAAATTATTTTTTTACATTCTAGGATGTTGTTGTGGAGCAGTTGGGAGGGAGGGGGAGAGGGGAAAAGGCAAGGAAATGTGATGGAAAAAGGAGGGAGGAAGAGGGGTGGGACTGAGCCCTGTGGCACCCCCCTCATTCCCACAGGGAGACCAGGGGGCTTCTAGCAGTGGCTTGGTCATTGCTAGGCTGGGTGCAGCTGTCAGGGGGGTGGGGCAAAAGTCCTTGTCCCCCACTATCCCAGCTCAGGAACCCAAGGCACTTCTTGCTGTGGCTTGGTGATCATTGCTGGTCTGGTTGCACATGTTGGGGGAACATGGCTGAGACCCTCAGCCCCCCACCACCTGGCTCTGAAGAGCCCAGGGCACTTCCCGCAGCAACACGTGCAACCAGCCCAGTGACGACTCCCACATACTTTAAATTATCTCTAGGTTACTTATAATACCTAGTACAATGTAAATACTATGTAAATAGTTGCTATGTTATATTACTATTTTATCTGCAATATTTTTATAGTTGTATTGTTGTTTTTTATTTTTTTCAAATATTTGCTTTCTTTCTTTTTTAAATCAACAGAATGGCTTTATTGCTTTAATGACCAGGAAATGGAGGTGAATAATTGAGAGATCAGTGAGTAGAAAATTTAGGAGAGCATTTCAGAAAGAAGGGGCTTGGCTAAGTTTTAAGATAGAGCCCATGATTTGGGTTGGACCAAGGTGGGTGAACTCCAGAGTCACACTATGATCAGTATATTAAATATCAGCATCAGTGTTTTTCAAATATTTTCAACCCATGATCAGTTGAATCCATGGATATGAATAACTAAATATATACCATTTCTATTTAAAATATTTTTTAGAATTTAAAAAAAAGTATTATGCTTTGTTATGAATTTTGGTACTGTCTAAATTTTTTAAAAGTTTGATATGTTTTAAAATATTTTTAAAATGCAATTTTCTATGACAAAGTTTTAATAGTATGTTTTGTATGTATAATTTAATCAAAGAACATTTACTGGCCACCAACTTTGTGCCAGGCTTGGGTCCACAAGGTCTAAAAAAGAACTTAAGGTTTAGTGGGAGTAACAAGGAAAACAAAGGAGCGCTCATTTTGGTCTGTGTGGCAATCTGTAAGAGGATCAAAGATTTCCATTCAGTGCATAGAACTCAGAGTATTAATTTCAAATGAACAATTCATCAGAAAGGAATCCAGAAGCTTATCTGAAGAAGAGAAGAACATTGGCAGGGAACTCTAATTAGAGTAATGATCAGAGGTGATGTGTCAGGTTCAGTTCCAAGTGCTTTATTTTTTTATATATTTTTTCTTTTTTGTGACCAGTAAGGGGATTGCAACCCTTGGCTTGGGGTCGCCTGCACCACGCTCAGCCAGTGAGCGCACCAGCCATCCCTATATAGGATCCGAACCTGCGGCGGGAGTGCTGCTGCACTCCCAGCACCACACTCTCCTGAGTGAGCCACGGGGTCAGCCCCCAAGTGCTTTATATGATATAGTAACTTATTTAATTTTTGCAACAACCACATGACAAGAGTACTTTTATTGTCCATAATTTATAGTTCAGAAAACTAAGGAAAAGAGAAGTAAGTTATTTTCCTAGGATCACATGGCTTGTGGAGCTGGGTTTTAGGCAAGGTAGCCTCTAGAGCTTATGAGATAACCATGATGCAAAACTGGCTCCCAGGTTAATCCTGGGATTACCCTTGCTTGTTTTCATTCTCTGAACACCACTCCCTGTCCCCCTCTTGCTCTCCTATTCTCCCTCTCTTCTCTCTTTCCATTGTAGAATGGAAGAGAATACATGTGTAAAGAAGATGAAGAGACAGCACATTTCATAGATCATGAGGAGATAAAAAGGCAAGCTCAGGTCTTTCCTTAATTAACTCTGATGGAACAAACACACACCAAGCAACAAACACACACCAAGTTAGAGGAATCTGAGAAAAGCCCTGAGGAGAGTTGAGGTGAAATTGTTATAGGAAGCACAAGATCTTGCACCATGCATACTTGTGGTGAGTGACAGAGTTGGGGATGTCCATTGGAAGGGAACTTGTCCTCTCTTTCCAATGTGAGAATGTTCATAAAGGAGGTATATAATATGCAAATTTTCAAAGTAGTAAGTTTTCCTAAGGCTACACTTTTGCTAATAGCGTTTTTTGTAATGTGAACACTAGCTAGCCATAAATATGGCTTAGGCTTGATTTTAATAAATTTCATATAATAGTTAATATTTATTAAGCAATTAGCATGTGCCAATCATTGATATAAATTGTTTAACCATATTAACTCATTTAGGCTTTATAACAACTCAGAAAATCATGTGCAGCTGTTTTACAGTTAGGGAAACTGAGTCATGAGAGGCCAGGTCACTTTCTCATGGTCACACAGTCACATGGCTGGCACAGAGTGCTGATCATTTGAAGTCATGTTGTCTGGCCACAGAGCCCATGCACTTAACCCTTTCTATAACAAGGACATCTGTACCTGTTTGCCTGGCATATAGTAGGCACTCAGTAAACATTAATTACTGAATTACATGGATTCTTGGTGGCACTATTTCCCATTGCAGATTCAGTTTTTTCTTTTAATTAGGATAACGATTAAATTAAAATGAAAACTTCAAGACCAGAAAAAGGGACACAGAAACTTTTAGAATAACAGCTTCAACTTTTTCACAGTCCACAAGTCATTTCAAGCCATTTGCCAAGCATGCTGCTCTCTTGTCTCTGTGATGGTGCTGGGGAAATCTGCTTGAAATATCTTGTACTGCCCTGTCCTATGAATGCAATTCACTGTTCATCTTTCCAAAGTGCCTGCTTACTAGCCTCTTATATGAAATTTACATCCTTCCTCTCCAGTCACCAGCCACTCAGTTCTCCCTCCTCCAAACTGACAAGCTGGTAGCTGTCAAAGAAGAACTGTACTGGACAAGTTAAATAGGTAAGGAAGACTTTATTAAAGGCTATTGTAATGGGGAGAGAGAATGAACTCAATTCTGCTGAAACAAAAGGCAGGAGGATTTATAAGCACTGGAATAAGCTAGTGGAAAAGTACTGGAGGACATAAGCGGGAGGTCTGTCAATGTGATTAGGCCTTCTGTGTTTGCTGATTATCAAGTTAGGCTCCTATCCTCCCACAGAAGCTGGGAGATGGGGACCCTATCTTTCGTGATGATTACATTTCAAAGGGATGGTTCCCCGGTCCTTGATAAAGAAATTCTTGGGGGTTGTAAAACTGGCAGGAGGTTGGGAAAAAAAATTTACATCTCAAAGGGAAAGGGAAATAATTTACTATTAAATATCCTAAAGTAAATGCTGAAGAAAAAGGAGGTCAGGGGCCTATAGTCAGGAAGAAACCTGTCTGAAGTTGAGTCAAGCTGGGGAGAACTTTAAGGCTTTGGTCATAGCACAAACATTTTTCATAGCAGTTTTCACAATATTATAACAAGTCTGTTGTCTTATAAAGCATGAGCCTCTTAAATATAAAAAGCCTTGGCCCATCTGCATCAATTTCAGTGCCTGGCTCTTCGAAATACCCAGTAACTGTGTATTGATAAACAAATGAAGACTCCAAACATCCATAATGAAATCCCCTGGATACCCAGCTACTTAGTTCTATTTCTGTCTCCAGAAATAGACTTCCAACTGATAAAACTGAAAGGAGAAAGAGTTTTCTCTTGTGTAGTTTTTCTTTCAGGTAAATCAAGGTGAAGAATGTTGCCGAGAGAAAATGTTAGGGGTTAACCTTATTGCTGATGATGATTGCATATAAAATGTCTTCGATAAGTGCTACTTCTGTTCTCTTTCTGCCTTTTGGTGGAGATGTCTTGTTAGTTCCTTCTACCATTTGGCTGCCCTGTCCTTATCTTCAATGTATCCTATTTACTCATGTGACGTGCTCTTCATCTGGGGGAATGTTGTAAGGAGAGCACACCAGATAAAGAGCTAGAAGACTTGAGTCCTAGACCTAGATCTGCTCCAACTCTCTTGTTGAAGGCGAATATACTGGTTGGCTCCATTGGCTTACATACAGAGAAAACACACCAGGATGTTTCACCTTAAAACTACAATTTCCAGAGTCTCTTGGAAAGTCAGAAGCCCTGTCATGTTGATAAACTGTCAGCTGGTACTGAGGCGTGGCCCTGGCACCTGTTTAGGAAATTCCTTCTGCTCCCTGTTCACACCCAGGCTGCTCCTCTTGTATTTTTTACCTGCCTGATCCAAGGTCAGGCCAGTCACTTCCTCTTTCCAGAACTCTATTTCTTCATCTATTAAGAAAGACTAATAATACTTCATAGGAAATTTAAGAGAATAAATGGGATTTAACTAAATGTCCATGCTGTTTAGACATTTCATGCCCAGGTATTTTTCTATCGCAGGTATATAACACCTCTCCTGCACTTGGCTTCACTCATCAGACAAATGAGATGTTAGATAAAATTTATTCATTTTCTGTCAGCACTGACCAGTTAATTCATTCAAAATGCTCACAAAATATATATTAATACACCATTTAAAGGATATTCCTAGTTGAGTACATATAACATATCAGTCACGCAACCTTCCATTTTTCTATTCAGCAAGTTCTGGGCTTCCGTTGTGGATTAAACATTAAATCACATATTGAAGGTATGTCATCATCACCATACAGTATCCACGTTCATTAAGCATTAACTATGTAGTAGTCACTTTAGTTCATTATTTTCCTTAATCTCCAGAATAATCCCAGAGTTAGATAATATCTCCATATTAGGATGAGGGAACTCAGTCTCAGAAAAGTTAGAAAACATTCTCAAGGTCACACAACTGTTAGGTGGTAAAAATTAGAATACATAAAGAATATTTAGTATTTGCCTTCGAGAAATTTATACTTTTATAGGGGAATAGTATAGAGTGTGCTTCAAATTTTTATTTTTCACACGCTTCCTCTCTTAAGTTGCTTCTTCATTTCTTTCTTTTCGTCATTTTTCCTCCAAGTTTCTATATATCTTCATTAATTTTTCTTTCACCTCCCCATTATCTTTTTTTCTTTCTTTTCTGTCCTTCTTCCCCTCCCTGACCCCATCTATCATCTATTATTCAAGTAGTTAAATTTAAAAAACCTGATAAATCAGAGCCGCTCCTTAGACAATTAAAAAAATAATTTGGACCCTCAAGTTAACTTTTGTCATGAAACTAAACTTCTAAATGACTTGATAGGAGATACCCAGAGGATATCTGGGCGGTCATCATTTTTGTGTGTGATGTAATTACAGAGAAAAGATAAAGCTAATCCTAAAGAGAAATGTAATCTTAGTATATTAGTAAAAAAAAAAAAAAAAAAAGATTAAAAAGAAAAAGAAAATCAGGGGGTCTGCTTGATGAAGATTCTGATTTTCTTAAACTTTGATTCTGGTCTCTTCTTGTTAGGTTTCATGCTTTACATACAGTAATTGTTAGAAAAAGAGTTTAAAGACTTAACTACAAATTAAAGCTTTTGTGGTTTCTGAACACTATTGATAAGATTTGGAATTTTGTAGAAAAAATATTACTTCTTTCAATGATTCTTCTCCATAGTTCATTATTGGAATCAAATACCAAAACATTGACAAGAATTTAGAGGTTGCTTTTCTTTTTGGCATGGTCATATGTGTAAATTTGATTATGCTGACTTCCGTCAACCTCAAATCTTCTACTAATAAAATATGAAAAATATGGCTTACTATTAGCCCACTAAGGAGAAATATTTTGAAAGTTGTGATGGTATTTGAATACATTTTTAAGTCTAGAAGAAAGATTGTATATACTGAGATTAGTATTCAAACATTGTCTGGTATTGCCTACACAATAATCAACATTATGTACATTCATCACAATAAACCCCAACACAAAAGAATCCTTGATTCCTTAAGGACAAAGATAAGTGAAAATCCAAAGGTGAAGATTCTCAAGAATCTCATTAAAGTTATGACTTGGAAGAAGAAATCATAAACTTTTAAGTAATGCTCAAGACTTATTAAGTAGAACATTTTAGTTTGTGTTTGACATTGAATTTGGTCTCCAGGACCTGCATAGTTGTGTGTGTGTAACAGTACCTGTAGCTATTCAACTGACTCAACTGCAAAACATAGTCATTATGATGTGTTAGAAAACTGTAGCTCATGGAGTCTAAAAAAAAAAAAAAAAAATTAATCCTGAGACGTGCATGTCTGAATCTCTGATGATCGTAACACATAAATCATTTAGTTGTTTCTAGTGTTACTACTCATTGTTCCCTTGGAACATACACAAAATGTCTGTTAATACTGGTACATGGACTACTGTAAATCCATATTTATTCTGACTCTGGAATTCAGAAGAAAGATTATGGCAACCATCCACCTACCTCCAGTTCTCATGGACTAACTGAACATGGAGAGGAAATGGAGTCTTTTGTACCATAGAACCAAAAAGAATTTTAATTCCTCTATTTATTAACAGTTTTTGAAAACACACATTAATATAGACATGAGCTACCCATAAATTTATGTTTCTGTCAGTTTCTTTTCCATGTGGAACTCAGACCTGACTTAAGAGTTCTCTAACAAGTGATGGGAACTCACTGTTCCTACTGACTTTCAGTCAAATCTGCTGTCTGGTAACAGAATTATTTTCTTATTCCAACAACTCTCTCTCCATAGAGCAACCAGAGTGATTTTTAGAAACATAAATCTAGCTACAAAATGTGCCTGGTTAAAGTCCCTAAATGTTTCCAATTACACTTAGAATTAATTTTTTTTCTCACCTTGTTCTACAAAGCCCCAAATGATCTCTCTTACAAGATTTTATATTCACCCTTTCCTGGACCATGAGTTCTGACCAATTCCTCAAACACCCTGGGCTTCTTCCTGCTGCAGGAACTTTGCACAGGCTGATTTTCTGCCGGAACATTGCCCCATGTCCTTACCTCAGTCTACGTTTTAGCATGAGAGTCTTTTCATCCTTTAATGTCTTAGCTTAAATGTCATTCTCATTGCCCCATCTAAGGAACTTCCATCATTCTCTCATAGCATGCCCTATATTCTTTACAGTATTTATTACAGTGCCAAAGTGTGTATTTGCCTGTTTACTTTTTGTCTGTGTCCAAGACTAAATTAAAAAAAAAAATTCCTTTCCCTCATGTATTGCATGCGTAGAACATATCCAATAAGCAATGAGAACAACTAAATGAATGAGTGAACAAATAGCTTCAGCACACGAGTGGAATTAAACAGAGTGGTGAGAGAAGCCAGAGACTCTTCCCGAGAACTTCCTCCTCTCATCCATGAGGCATTTGAGAAACAAGCTCTGAGCAGGTGATTGTACTGTTTAGAGCAGGGTAGATCTACTTTCAGAACAAATGGCCGTAACTGTTTAAATGGACCTAAGGAAACTCTTTAAAGATGATCAAGTGAGCAAGAATTTTTCCTACCATAAATTGAACAGGGGCAGTTTATAGGCCTGGGCTGTAAAAATATGTGGAAGGATGGTTCTGAATGCAAATGTGAAAGTAGAACCTGAAGAGCTAAGTCATGAGAGAGAAAGGCAGCTTGAGACCAGTCCATTTCAGATAAAGAGACGTGGAATTGTACAGACTTATATATTGTCTAATTATAAACCCTGCTCCCCTCCTTCTGCGAGGAGGAAATGACTTCTTTATCCTATAGTCTGATTTGATTTTCAGTATTTAATTCATTCAATGTGTATTTATTATCTACAATGTGTCAGGCTCTGTGCTAAGAAACGTGTATATAGCAACGGACAGGACAGCCATGTTTCCCACTTTTATAGACCTAAGGGTTTAGTCCCTGAAACACATCATAGTAAAGAATGATGGGTATAATAAAAAGGAAATTTGGTGATATGGAATATTGGAGTGTGGGAACTGTATTAGTCAGCTTGGGTTGCCATAAAAAATGCCACGGACTTGGTGGCTTAAACAATGGAAATTTATTTCTCATACTTCTAGAGACTGGGAAGTCCAGGATCAAGGTGCCAGCTGATTTAGTTTCTAGTGAAGACTCTCCTCCTGGTTTATAGACAGTCCCCTTCTTGCTGTGTCCTCACATAGAGGAAGAAAGAGAGAGATCTCTCTCTCACTCTGTTCTTAAAAGGCCACAGTCCTGTCGGATTAGGGCCCCACCAGTAGGGTCTCATTAACCTTGATTATCTCCTAAAGACCTGATCTCCAGAAACAGTCACATTGGGGATTAGGGCTTCAACATATAAATTTTGGGGGAATACAATTCAGTCCATAGTAGGAACACATCCCAGTCAAGGAGCTGATGTTACAGTAACATAACACTAGTGCCTGGTGTATATCAAATATCGACCCCAGTGTGCTTTACATGCAGTACCTCACTTAATACTTACAATGCCCTGTGAGGAGCATACTAATTGTAGTGGCAAATTGAGACTTGTGCTGTGTTTTAAAGCTTGTTTATTAGAGTCACTTAGTTTTACTTATAAAAATAAATTGCTACAAAAAGGAATGCCTTTAACTCTGTGCCTGATTTTAAGGGCATCTGCATACTGCTTGAAATAATTTGACCCAGTAAGGTTATGGTGAATGGTTTAATTATGGCCCACATGGTGTGTCAAGTCAGTCTACTATGACAATATTTGCATTTTTAAGTGAACAAACATGGTTTTCTACCACAAACATTTTAACAAGTATAGTTTTCTAATTTTTTTTATTCTCAAGGTTATAAGTCCTTGTAACTATTAAAACAAATCTCTCCAAGGTCTAGGAAATTTGCTCACCTCTCTGATGACAAACTATAGAGCAACCATAGGTAGGATTTATTTATCTTGTGTGTAAATATTTACTCACCCTTTCATTATCTACCTACAAATGTGACAGCCAGCTCAAGGCTTTGTCACCTCCAGCACTTGAGCCAACTGTCTCCCAATTGTATCAGTGGCTTAGGCATCTAGTTCCAGTTATAAATTAATCCAGATCTGGGTTAAGGAATGTAAGACTTATTACACATTTTATTCCACACTTGGAGATGAAGAAACTGAGATGGTGATTATACAACTCTCTCACAGCAGGAAAGCGAACTTGAAGCTCAAGCTCACTCCACTGCAGTGCAATGCCTTAGTCCCTCATCCACACCCCCTTTTTTGGTGTGTTGCTGGGGATTTCACTTTTCTTTTTAATCTCTAAAATAATTTTATGACTTAATGTTTCCTTGTAGAGAGTTTCTAAGCATTCCCCTTCCTGTTTCTTATAACTTATGGGTTCTCTCTTTCTCTTCAACAATTTCCTTTAAACAAAGTACAAATAAAGTTTGACTATGAAAGTCTCCTCTGCCAGTGTACAGGTGCATGCAGTCTTTTCTGGGAAGTATCTGATTTTGTGTGATGAAACATTTTTGATCGTGGATATATTCTTGTTAAGGCTGGTAAATTCCAGGCTTTCTTGCTCTGTGGTTAGGCGTTAAAATTGTCGTACAAAACAAATAAATATGTTATCATAATAGTTCAGTATCTTGGCTGAATTCCTGAATGAAAGGTGTACTTTACTCGATAGTTCCCTTGGTGACTCCTGGGCAAATTCGAAGTTCGTGATCTGTTTCCAGGTTCCATTTGTAGGTACCCCCTAAAATTTGTAAGTTCATCTTCAGAAACAGTAGGCTTGTGTCTTTTGGGCGTTTCTTGAGGACCATGATTCTTAAGTTTGTTCTTGATTTCATAGTTTAAACAGTTATTGTTGCACTATTTTGAATTCACTTAACAATCTTTTCTTTTTAAAGATTTTCCTTTGTGGTGATGATGCCTATGAGTCTTAGAAAATAATTCTTATTCCCCCTCTTGGTTTCTCCCAAATAGTCTTTAATTCAAACTCCCTGATATGATTTATAGAGTTCAAAGGTGTTTCTAACACAGGTAAACATGATCCTTAAGTGCCTTTCATTGCTGCTCTATTTATACAAGGAAGATGTTTATGTAATTTTTTCTATAGCACATTAATCCAGAGCACGAGAAGTCCTGAGAACAAACTGAGCCTTAATGTGAGTTAGATAAGTTTTAAAAAATAGGCGTTTCCCTGGCCAGGTGCAGCCCTTTTCCAGTGCACCAGGTTTTGCCAGCAGAGGGCTGGCTGCATTTCAGCATTTGGATAGTGCTCAGACTGCACAGCTCTCCATGGCAGTCAATTCAAAATTGTTTGAATTTTGCTCACCTGCCAAGTGTAACTCACATGCTTCCGAGGTTTTATTCATAAGTTTCAGATTCAACAGGTCAATGTTTACCTCAATGGACAGTTTTTCTGAAGTCCCAGTTTTCTCCATTGCTTCACTGTAAGCATGTAAAAGTAGGCCAGTACTGTGTATAAAAACAGTACCACCTAGGATATTTGTTTTTAGGTGTGAATTTTGGTTTATCAGAAATTGTAGAGAGTCCCTAAGAGACTTCAATTTCACACAGAATAATGAGACCCTAGATTTGTTCTGTTGGGATACTAAAAAGTGAAGACTGACTTATCAAACTCTGGATTGTAAGTAAACTTCACCTGGGCAGAAGATGCTTTCTTTGTCTTTCTATCTCCACAGGCTAGCTTGGTGCCTTGTGCATAGTAGATACTTGATGAATATTTACTA
Source organism: Cynocephalus volans (assembly GCF_027409185.1). NCBI lineage: Eukaryota > Metazoa > Chordata > Mammalia > Dermoptera > Cynocephalidae > Cynocephalus > Cynocephalus volans. The sequence goes on along the minus strand of NC_084474.1, from coordinate 76,361,101 downwards.
AGTTAATATGGAAACGTTCAAGCATTCCTAATATAATCCTGATGAGACCAATTCACACAATTGCATCCCTTAAATCTAAATCAACTCATTTAAAAGGAAAGAAGGTTTTATTGAAAATGTGGGAAAAGGCAAGCAGAACCAGATTCCACAATCAGTGTCTCTGATTTTCCTTCACAAAGTTCCTCCTGACTGTTGCCCATCTTTGCACCCTCTCTAAGCTCTCATCCTGCTTGGCTTGCTGCTTCTCCTTATAAAAGTTTCAATTTTGCATAGGTGAGTCCACTTTGAATTCAATTCGGGAACCTCACTCAATAAAACACACACTTCATCATCAGCCAAACTATGACTCCTTTAAAAAAATTTTTTTAATGTATGCTCTTTGATAGCAGGGTAAAGGGTGGAAATCTCATCTTTTCACCTCAATTGTACAATTTAATATGTGTCCAATAAGTTCTCTTCCAAAGGCAAAAATCTAGTGCCCAACCATAATATTATTCAAATTATTTTCATATTCCTTCTTTGGCTTCTTAACCTACCTCTGGGGCAAACTGTAACTGGCATGGGAGAGATTTTGATTATTAATTATTTATCTGAATTAGAGCAATTTTAGGTATCAATAAAATTTCTTTATCACTGCAGAAGATTAGGGATTATGCAACAACTTTGTTACAAAATAGCCGTGTGACCTTAGTCTCTCTGAAACTCCATGTTCTTCTACTATAAAGTGGAACTTTTCAGAGTTAACCGAAGTCAGCGGTTTTCAACCTCAGCTGCATGTTGGACTCACCAGGGAGTTTCACAAAATGTTGCCTCATTTAATTTATGTGGGCTAATTTCCATGGAATCCAGATTTTTAAAAATTCCACAAGTGATTTTAATATGTACTTGAGGTTAAGGATTACTGACCTAAGAGCTATAGTGATAATTAAATTAATATGTATGGGAAACACTCTATAAAACTGAAAAGGATTATATGAATATAAGATAATGTTCTTCTAGACTTTTTATTAAAGTAAAATTATACCTGTAAGTCATTACAGGGTCTTTATTTCATGACCGCAGGTATAATAACCAAGTTGTCCCATTTTGTCTAGGACTTCCCTGGTTTTAATACTGAAAAATCTCATGTCTTGAGAAACCCCTCTGTTCTGGACAAATCTTGATGGTTAATTATCCTAACTGCAGGTCTTATTACACAAGTGAGATTTCAGGTTTACTGTGTTCAAGAAGCATGTGTTTATCTTTTTTTCTATTTATTATAGTGCTGGGATATTCGATGGAGCCATAAGTCAAAAGAAAATAACTCCTATCTGAATTGAATTGAGTATGTTTGAATGTACCACTATACTTTTTCTCTCTGCCTCTGAAAAATCCTTCCTATTTTCTTTTTCTTTGTTTTCCATGTTTTTATTCTGGATGGTCTCTCAATCTGAACTATCCTTATTCTCCATCCTCATCTACCAAACTTTAAGGTATTGGGGATTTTGGTAATTATATAACCTTGGAAGAAAAAAGGAAGGCAAGTAATAGCATTTGTGTTGAAAATTCCATTGGTGATGATTTTTCCCCCTTGAAAATATAAAGTTTGTACTAACATTTAGAATTCAAATAGTGAGCATGTTTATGCTCAAAATGTGTCATGGATCAAAGATAATTTTATGGAGCTCAATATGTACTGGCCAGAACAATGGTTTTAGTAAACTTGCCCTGACAAGTAGAATAGAACAATTGATCCAGTAATAATTAGGACCGCACTTTGCTGCCTGGCCCTTAGGAAAAATCAAGCCAATGAGAGCCTTGCTCTTAAAACATGTGTTTTTGTGTTTTGAGTGTGTGTGCATGTGTGTGTGCGTGTGTGCGTGTGTGTGTGTGTGTGTGTGTGTGTGTGTGTGTGGTGCTGGGAGATGGGGATGGATTTTTCTGCCTTCTAAATCTCACACGTGAGATTCTCTGTCATTGTCTGAATCTAACTCCCTGCAGGCAAGGAAGTCTGGGTCATGTATTTTCCAGGCTTTGGATCCCATGCATAAAAGAGAGAATAGAAGATTGAAGATGGTACTGGTTATCAGCGGACAACATCTATGCAGTTACCCTATTGACTTCAACTTTCTAACTATGGAAACAGTGACTCCATATGAGATGATTAGGAAACAGACTGTCTGGTAGAATTTGATTTTAGTGTTAAGAATTAGAGGCCACATAATGGTGCACTCCTTGGCTCCTGTTACTGTCCAGGGAACAGATTGAAGGAGGTCACCACCCATCTCACTGCCTGGCACATGTCAGGCACTCAGTAAGTGGTGGTTGTCATTACTATTAGACAGAGCTGCATGAAAGGAAATTAGCTCTTGGCAGCATCCTGGGGCAACAAGGCTAACTCACTTAGGAAACTTGGGCATTGGCCACAGCAATCACTGTCACTACCACATTCAAAAGACGGAGTGCAAAAGGAACAGTTGATTGTAAAAACCACATGTTGAGCTTTTGTCTTTTCATTTCACACCCTACTTCACTGCCCAACATTGCCACCAAAGTTTTTGAATTTCTGATAGGAGACCTCTCTCTTTATCTCTCTGTCCCCCCCACCCCCTGATGTTCTCAATTTACTCTTACTGAATACTTGCTATATGAAAAGCACTGTGCTGGGAACCAAGGAAATAGAAATATGAGATAATCACTACCATTATGGGGTTTGTAATGAAGTAGAGAAGTGTGTGTGTGTGTGTGTGTGTGTGTGTGTGCATGTGTGTGTGTGTGTTTGTTTGAGCATATAATGTGTGTAATGCCCTAGGTACTGGGGATAGAGTTGCAAAAATATTATTCCTCTCTTTGGGAGTTTGTTAGTGTATAAAGCGGTCTAAGCCAGATATGGGAGAGAGCTGTGGGAGGATTTGAATATTAAGGAATTCATAAACATAAACAGATTTCTTCTCTACTGCTGCTAAAAATTTTAAAGAGGAGTCAAAAGCTAAGGAAATGCTAAAAACCAAACAAAGATAAATAATAATGAGGTATATCCCAAAGACACGGGTGGCAACTTAATGGGATTCCTACTGGCCAAGTCTGGGACCATTTGAGTGCAAAATAATTGACAATAGTGAATTATCATCCATCAAAAAGCAATAATCTGTTGATTCATCCTGATAATAGGCAGATAGAAGATGTAGGAGAAGGGAGCTCTTGTTCCTAGTGGAATGCTGAATGCTAACTGGGAACTGTAGACCGAGTGTGGGGGTTGGAAAAGTGTCATTTTGCAATCATCATAATAAAGACTATTTCAGGCAAAAATTATCAATTAAATGTTCAATGTAGGCATAAATTTTCACAAGGAGTAGCATGTTTGCATGGTGGTAAAGTGTTTCTCTCCACTGCTTATTGCAAAGGAAAAAAATAGTAACCATACAGTGGTTGTAACATTTTGCACTGCATTAATGATGTATGCATTGTTCCACATTCTTGTCTGTTTGAATTTTAGTTATCCTAGTGGGCATGAAGTGATATCTCCTTGTAGTGCAAGTCTCTGATGACTAACAATGTTAAGTATCTTTTTAGTTACTCCAACGGGGCCAGAAACAGTCTTCAATACCTTTCAGTCTACGAAGAGCTCTTTCAGTAGATTATTCTTTGTGTCAGCCAATGGAAATATGTACCTCTCAAGATACCTCTTATTCCTTCAGTTGTGTGTGAGCATCACTTTGGCTTGATTATGGAAGACAGATTGCAGAGCCCGGACCCATGACTTGGAGCCCATGAATCCCCTGCAGTTGGAAGTAGCAATTCTAGTCTACTTATGATAGACTGTGGAATTCCAAACTCATTTTTCTGCCTATCCTTTGCCCATTTTGAAATGCACATCAAGATCTCATAAAAAACTAAAGGAGTACATAATAATAATGATAATAATGACTACAGTGAATGGAGCATTTATTAATTTTGAACCTTATAAAAATATTGTAACAATCGTTTAACATGCTATTTAACCAATATCATCTTTTTAAATTGTCCCAGCAACCCCAATGTGACAATTATTATTATCATCATTTTGCAGATGATGAAACTTAACAAGGCAGTTCAATTACTCTCGTGTAATCACACAGCTAGTTGCTAGTAAGAAAAAGAATGAGGACTCTGGCTCTGGTTATTGTTTTCGACTACATCATGGTGCCCTGATTTTAAAAAGAACATGCTTAAAGGGCATTCACAGTAATATTAACACTAAAAAGATTTTTTTTCTGCATTCTTCCAGGCCATTTCTTCCCCTTTTAATCCATTACTTTTTGGATTATTTGACCATCAATTAGAGTCTACTTCAGGGACAGAACACAGGAAGGGAGACAAATAAATACACATCAATTTGTGTTACTACAGCTGGGTAAAAATGGTGGGAAAGTGGATTAGAGTTACTTGCCAATCAGTTCTTTTCCTTCCTCCTTCCCTCTTTTCTTTCTTTCTCTGTCCCCTCCTCCCTTCTGATTCTTATGGAGTGCTGCTCCATACTAACTATAAAACATTGGATTAAGAACTTACATTTTACCTATAAAATGGGGATGTTAACCCCTGCCTTAAAGGATTGTTGTGAAGCAGAATGACATTTCTTAGCACTCTGCCTTTACTACTGTAGTCAACGCCTATGGGTAGCTCAGGGAACGAGTGACGTATGCACCCTGTTCTTAAGCAGTTTTCCATGAAGCAAGAATTTTCTACTGACCCTACTTTATTGAGTATCCCATCATCTTAAATATTTAAAAATTGACAGGGCCTTGAAACCTGGTTGACTTGGCCATTTGGGCTAATGGCTTTAATTAGAAAAAAACCTAAATCTGGGATATAGTGGAAAACGATTCTTCCCCTCCCAGGTTTGGGTCCTTGTCTTCTCTGAAAACAGAAAAACAGACAAAACCCCCTCGGCAGCAAAATAAGAAAAAAATGTGTGTCTACGTATGAACAGTAATCCATTCCAAGAGGTTAATTCACAAAGAGCTAAAAGTATGAGGAATTTAAAGAATTTTATTTTATTTCCTTTTAATTGCTTTTGGTTTGAGTGGACTGCATTAGATAGAAAGGAGTTTTACGTGTCTAGCTCTGAAGGCATCTACTTTTTCAACCTTCCTGATTGAGGAAAACACAGTCAACTAGAGGTATGTTAAAAGATTAAGGCTGCCAAAACTTTAAGCACTTTGCTGACACAATTATGATTTTCTATGTCTATTACTATTATTTTTACTTACACCTGCAGACAGGGGATAAATACTTGCAAGTGAATCCAGTCTTAATACAGACATACGGTTGTGCTTGTTGAAATATCTGTCCCTCTCTTAGGGGGAAATGGAGAGATTCAGAAATATACGTGTATTAACCTGATAAGTCCTTAGGCAACTTTGCTGCCAGAATACATTGCGAAGAGACTGTAAGTCATCAGGCCTTTCTGACTCATTATAAAACTAATTCTCCTGATATGCAAAAGCCAGTACAGAAGGGATTTGAGGGAGTACTGATGAGAAAAGTAAAAAGTGAACTGCCAGATGTGAGAAACCATCTTTACACAAGGGGCCAGTAGGAAAGAGTGAGCATGAGATGTTTGACCTTGAGGCTGAGATGAAAGACCAGTAGGTATCAAAGAACCGAGCTGTCTGTTGCCTGTATAGGCCTGGACAGGATTGTGTGCCTGTGGGGTGGAGGGAGAAATGAGGTCTGATGAGATGGTGTGTGAAGGTTAATTCTAGGTGTCAAACTTCATTAGATTAAGGAATGCCAAGAAACCTGGTAAAGCTATCTTTTTATGTGTGTACATGAGGGTGTTTCCAGGAGAGATGAGCACGAGAACCTGAGTGGACTGGTTGGGAAAGATCCACCCTCAATATGGGTGGGAACCATCCAATCTGCTGGAGAGGCCAGGAGAGAACCAAACACAGAGAAAAAATATGAATTGCCCTCTCTATCCCCTGGAGCTGGGATGTACTCTTCTATCCTGTCTGTGGACATCAGAGCTCAAGACTTTTCAGCTTTTGGGTTCCAGGACTTACACCAAGGACACCATTGGATTCCATGGTTTTGAGACCTTTGGACTTGGACTGAGCCATGCTACCAACATCCAGTTTGCAGACAGCTCATTGTGGGACTTCTCTTCACAGATGCATGAGCTAATTCCCTTAATAAGTTCCCTCTCATATATGTAGGACATATCCTATTGATTCTGTCTCTCTGGAGAACGCTGACTGACACATGGGGGTTCTCTTTTCTTTCTTGAGGCAGTGGTTTCTATAGGTCATCAGAACGAAAAACAAAAAACACAGCTTTGTGTATAGTAGATAAGATAATCTTTATCTTTCTTTGCCAAGGATCTAAAAATAATTTATTTCTGTCTGAAGTGATCTTTAATACTTTTAATATGTTTAATTACTTTTAGCATGTTCTGGTAGGGAAAAGAGCACGGCAGTGGGTGTCTAGTGAGGTCCCTTCTCATAGCAGACTTTTCAAACTAACAAAGTTATTGCCCATGTTGAGATTTTAGCCATACATTATTCATTAATTTGTTAATGTATTCATCCAAAAAGGGTTAGAAGGGCTGACTGGTTAGCTCAGTTGGTTGGAACGTGGTGTTATAACACCAAGGTCAAGGGTTCAGATCCCTGTACTGGCCAGCCACCAAAAAAAAAAAAAAAAAAAAAAAAGGTTAGAAAGACATCCGTAGTAACAGGTGGGTTAACACACCACTTTCTTTCTGCTTATGATAGATTCTCTTGATTTCTTGCTTGTCATGGTTGTGGGCTTGAGACAAGACAACCATCAAACATGGTTAATATTCAGACCCTGTATTCGGAAATGCCTTGTTTTCAAATTCCAGCTCCATGGCTTAATAGCTGTGAGAACAGTTCCTGCACCTATAAAATGGGAATCATAATAGTATTTACTAATCTGATGGGTTATAATGTTTGCACTAAAAAAAAATATTGTGGTTACTATACAGTTAAGTACCCAAGAATGTTAGCTATCATTTTATAATCATTATCAGCATTATTATTATTGTTATCTATAAGTAATGTATCTTACCAGACCCCCCCAAAATATACTTCTAATTATATTCTCATATAATTTTTGGAGTTTGAATTTTCTGTTAAGTGAGAAAGAAGTAGGTAATAAAGAAGGTATGTGATAAAGGAGAAGGATAAAGGAAGAATACAGGGATGCTGTTTTAAGTAATATCTCTATGTTGGGAAACAGAGATAGCGTGCTCCCCCATGAAAAACTGGACTCTTCATGCAATCGAGATACTGTTGCTTTAAGATTGTAGTTTTCAGATCACGTGCTTTGTAAACTTCAATATAAAGCCTAATCATTTTCAGATACTCCTGAATAAAAAAATGCTTTAAAAGTTGTATTTTAAGGTTGTGATACTTCTTGTAATTTCCCATGAATTCTTCGATTATGACTTGCACAGTCTCATACTCAGAATTACAGAACATGAAAATTTGCATAATACTATTAATGTAAATCTTACAATTTACAGATGAGGAGATGGAGGATAAAGGAGATGAAATAACATGCCCCAGTTCATATAGTTAATTAGGACTAGCATTCAGGTCTCTTAACTTACTAGGCTAGGTTTTTTTTCCCTCCCTACACCATCTCCTATCTAACACTAACTAACCAACCAAATAAATAATTGCAAAAGGCTGTGTACATTTGAGAATGAACAGAAATTTATATTTTTGGTTGATTTTCTAATTTTCCTGAATATAAATTAATTACTCTAGATCAGTAATTCTATTTATCCCCTCTCCCCATAGCATCTGGTAACCTCTATTCTGCTTTCCGTCAATATAAATTTGCCTATTCTAGGTTCTTTGCATAAGTGAAATCACACAATATTTATCCTTCTGACTTATTTCACTAAGCATGTTTTCAAGGTCCATCCATGTTGCAGCATATATCAAAATTTCATTCCTTTTTAAGATTGAATAACATTCCACTACATGTACATATCATATTTTGTTTATCCATTCATCTGTTCATGAGCACTTGATATTGTGAATAACGTTGCTGTAAATATTGGTGTTAGACATTTGTTAGAGTCACTGCTTTCAGTTCTTTCGTGTATATACCTAGAAGTGAAATTGCTGGATCGTATGGTAGTTCTATGTTTTCCATAGTGGCTGCGTCATGTTGCATTCCCACCAGCAATGCATGAGGGTTCCAAACTCCACATCCTCACCAACACTTGCTATGTTCCATTTCTTTTTTATCATAGCCATCCAGGTAGAAGCAAGTAGTTCTTAACCGGGAGGATGATTTTTCCCCTAGGGGATATTTGACAACATCTGGAGACAGTTTCGATTGTTACAGTTCTGGGTGGTGAGATTTTGCTACTGGCATCTAGTGGGTAAAGGCCAGAGATAATGCTAAACATCCCCACAGGGGGCCCCACTCCCCTGCCACAAGGGAACATCCAGCTCACAATGTCAATACTGCTCAGATTGGGATACTTTTCTCTAGATACGGGTACAGTAGGTAGAGCCAGGCTTCTGATACTCATTCCTTTTTTACTTTTTGCCATTGAAAGAGCATTATGATAAGAAACAGACTCATTAACACTAGATGACACAGAGATGTTTTTCTGAAATGATGAAATGTGGGACACTGGAAGGGACAATACACCACTTTGAAATTTGTACAGAGCAATTAGCAGGCTCATCTGATGAATTATTCTAGAAATTACTCAAATCACAGTGATATCGTGCCACTTGTGATACTGCTTCCAAGCATTTTTTTTGTACTGAACTTATACTAAATCAGAAGTTCCCTGGGAATTACAACAATATTCCCAGAACTTCTTGAAACAAGAAACCTCTATCAAAGAAAAATACAGTCTGTTAATGAACCTTTTTGGAATTACTCATTAAGGGTAGATTGAAGAACTGTTTTAACATAACTTTTAATGAGGGAAAATTTGATTAAATATTTATGAAGTGCCCAGACATTCTGTCTTCAGTACAAGGAATGTTACTGTGTGCTCAGCACTGTGTTAACCTTAAAGGGAATATGATAATGCTTAGATAATCTCTCAGTTTTGTAGAAAATACATTCATGTTTCTCTTAAATCAAAAATATATACCTGGTATAAGCTTATGAGGTAGTACCATGAAACAAAAAAGTCACATTCTGAATATTTAATGACAGGTGGAAATGTTACCACTTATTATTCATTGAAACAATTGTTTACAAAAATTCTGTAAATACAAAATTGGAGTGGGAAGCACTCTTTTGAGCAAGAATGCAAAGGCACAGACAACTAAAGCAAAAATACACAAATGGGACTACATCAAAATAAAAAGTTTCTGCACAGCAAGGGATACTATTAACAAAGCAAAGAGAGACGACCTACAGAATGGGAGAAGTGGTTGTAAAGTACACACCAGACAAGGGGCTAATGTTCAGAATATATAAGGAACTCAAACAACACAACAACAACAACAACAAAAATAACGCATTTAAAAATAATGGGCAAAGGACCTGAACAGACATTTCTTGAAAGAAGACATACAAATGGCTGACAGACACATGAAATAATGCTCAACATCACTAATTATCAGGGAAATGCAAACTAAAACCACGATGAGATATCATCTCACCCCAGTTAAAATGGCTATTATCAACAAGGAAGAAAATAACAAATGCTGGCGAGGATACAGAGAAAAGGGAATTGTCCGTTTTGTGTTGCTATAACAGACTACTTGACACTGGGTAATTTATAAAGAAAAGAGGTTTATTTGGCTTATGATCCTGGGACGGTTGCATCTGGCATGGGCCTCAGGCTGCTTCTATTCATGGTGGAAAGTGGCAGGCAGCCGGTGGGTACAAGAAGATCACATGGCGAGAGGAAGAGGGGCAGAGGGGAGAGAGAGAGAGAGAGAGAGAGAGAGAGAGACAGAGAGAGACAGAGAGAGAGGAGGTGCCAGGGTCCTTTAAACAATCAGAGCGTGGGAACTAATAGAGCAAGAACTCACTCACTTCCTCCCTTCCCCAGGGAGAGCATTAATCCATTCATGAGGGATCTGCCCCCATGGCTCAATCAGTTTTCAACCCTGCCACATTGGAGTTCAAATTTCCACATGAGTTTTGGAGGGGACAACACATCCAAACTCCATCAGGAATACTCCTACATTATTGGTGGAAATGCAAATTGGTACAGCTATTGCAGAAAACAGTATGGATGTTCCTGAGAGAACTAAAAATACATCTACCCTATGACCCAGCTATCCCACTACTGGATATATACCCAAAGGAAGTGAAATCAGTACGTCATGCACTCCCATGTTCATCACAGCACTATTCATAATAGCCAAGAGATGGAATCAACCTAAGTGCCCATCAGTGGATGAATGGATAAAAAAAACTGTGGTATATACACAATGGAATACTATCTAGCTATAAAAAGAAATAATATCATATCATTTGCATCAACATGGCTGGAAATTGAAATCATCATGTTAAGTGAAAAGTAAGTCAGGCACAGGAAGACAAACATGGCATGACTTCACTCATATGTGGGCTCTTTTAAAAAAAATGGTTCTCATAGAAGTAGAGGGTAGAATAATGGTTACCAGAGGCCAGGAGGTGAGGTGGGTAGGGGTAGGGGAGGTGGGTAGAGGGAGGGGAGGTGGGTAGGGGGAGGGGAGGTGGGTAGGGGGAGGGGAGGTGGGTAGGGGGAAGGGAAGTGCTCGACTAACAGGTACAAAACTATGCTATCTACCCTAAATGAACCATTGTGCAGTATATGCATGTTTTGAAACAACACACTGTACCCCACAAAAATGTACAAGTACATGTTAAAATGAATAAATAAATAAGTAAATGTGTAAATAGTAGAACTGGACTTATATATTCCACATATATTATTTCAACATACATTATGTATATGCATGAAGGAAAGACAATGATAATACACCTAAATGTTAACTGATTAGCTGAGGAATCACAGGGTTTTCTTTTTTTCAGATATTTTCTCCATTTTAAAATATTTTCCACATGCATTAGGTTTATGATGTAAAATAAACTGTAATTATTAAGAACATAAGGTTAACTCATATCTTAGGGGACTGTTGACTCCTTCCATCCCCAAGTAAACTAGTACCTATTCTGAACATTTTCCAGTTTGAGAAGGAGGAAGGGAGAACATGGAGGAAGATCAGGAATGAATCCCAGGGGTCTATATTGTTTGAATGCTTCACAGAAGTCTGCTAGGTAAAACTGATAAACTTGGGGACTGAGGTAAGGTCTGTGCTTCACAGCTTGCAGGTGCATTGCAAGCACCTGGGGGTCCTGCTAAAATGCACACCTGATTCAGTAGGTCTGGGCTAAGGGCTGAAATTCAAATTTCTAACAAGATTCTTGGGGATCCTGCTGCTGGTTTACAGACTACACTCGGAGTAGCAAGGAGTTCAGAGAACACTATTGACTTTGCTAATTACTCATTTTGTGAATTCTGGTTAACAATCATTATAGGGATATATTGCATTTGTGTGCACATTAAAATTTATTCAGATCTTTACATGGGTTACTTACACCTCCAGGGCCAGTATTTATCTTCAATTTGATAGAGGCAGAAAGGTAAAGTGACCTGACAGTATTACACAGCTAGTGAATGGCAAAGCCGGGTCCCAGGATTTAAGCCTAGTGCTGTACTGTTGTACCATAGGCCTTCTCTCTACTTGATTTTCCTCATCAATGAAATGGGGATACAGCCCATACAGTGCTGGTAGAATACACAGAAGGGTTTGGTCAAACAGCTAAAACATATCTGTGTGTGTGTGTGTGTATGCATAGGCTCTAAAATCATAAATACAAATATCTACAATCTTCCGTTATTTTGAAAATTATAATTTAATCAAATTTGAGTTTATTTTTGCTCTTACTTTAATAAAGAATAAAATTCATGTCCAGATTGTTTGGAAGGTTTACAAGCCTTCTTGAAGGAGGCCAGCTGTGGAGGAGCTGGAGAAAGTAAACTCAGCCGTGCAATTTCCAGCCCTTGTCAGTGAATTTCCTTCTTTTCAGAGCAGCACTGACCCAGGCATGGCTGGGATCATCTCTTTTCACGTCTCGTTTATGGTCCAGGCTGGTGAACATTTAGCCTTTGTCTTTTAAGCTTTATTCATCATTTCAGGATCTAATTTGCCTGATGTGATAAAACTTGATCCAGCTGCCTTCCATGCAATATCAGGGCCTGGGAAATGAGAGGCCTGTCTGGACATTGCTTAGAGATCGAAATGGCATAGAGGGTTAGGGCACCTTTGGCAAGGAGTGAGGACTGTAACCCTTTTATTTCTGATGGGGGACAATAGACATCTGGTTTAAGTCACAAGCAGTGTCATTTTGGCTAATTCCACTTTTTTTCTAATGATTACTTGCCCATACAAAATCTCAGTAATGAGTGTGTGTATGTGTGTGTGTGTGTGTGTGCGTTCATGCGTGTGTGTGTGTGTGTGTGTGTGTGTGTGTGTGTGTGTGTGTGTTGGGGAGGAGTTTGGGTGGAAAGGGATAAGGAAGAATCATGAGAGAAAGACATATATGCATTATTCCAGGCCTCACAGAGGAGAAAAGAAAGAGAAACATTGGTAGGAAAAGTTTGTTTATTTATCAAAGGGAAAGACTTTTCAGTTTTAAGATTATTCTTTGGATTGGCCCTGGGGATTGATATATTAACTTATTAATATCTGCAATGCTATACATTTGACAGGCTAATAGGAATAGTGTTTTCTTAAGCCCGTGGTGCTAGAGCTACAGTCTAATGACTTTGGCAGGCAGCTCTGGGTGGAGAGTAGCTGAAAGGTCACTTGGGACGGAATGAAAGCTCAAATCCCATTAGTTCAATTGGGAGCCACCTATGAATGCAAGGTCAGGGATTCTAAACCTAACCACAGGGCTTTTCTAACTGCCTCAGACACCAGCTAAAATCAAGAGGACTGCAGACTATAGATCAATTTTGCTAAACAGTTTTGTTTTCCCATCATCATTATTATTACTCTTTTGTCTGTGATTATGTTGTACTCATTAAGAGTCAATGAAATCTCAGTTAGATCAGGGATAAGGACTTGGACCTTTTTTACTTATCCATTGCTGCATAAAAAATCACCCCAAAATTTAGTAGCTTAAAGCAACGCACATTTATTATGTCATGGTTTCTCTGAGTCAGGGGTCTGGATACAGCTTAACTGAGCCATCCACTTTAGAGTTTCTCAGAGTGCAATAAATATGTTCACTGGAGCTGTAGCCATCTAATGCCTCAGCTAGGGAAAGAGTCATTTCCAAACTCATTCACATGGTTGTTGGCAGGATTCAGTTCCCCAAGGATGCTGGATTAGGGGCTTTAGTACTTCATCAGCTGTTGGTCAGAGGTAGCCACATGGGCTACCCCAAGGAGCAGTTTATGACATGGTATCTTGCTTTGTCAGAGCAGGCAGGCAAGAAGAACGAGAGAGAGGGACTGTGTTAACAAGAAAGAAGTCAACCACTTGTAACCTAACCTCAGAAGTGACATCTCATCACCTTTGTAGCACTTTATTCATTAGAAACAAATAACCAGGTGCAGCTCACACTTAAGGGGAGTGGACTGCACAAGGTCATGAAGGCCAGGAAATGGGGGTCACTGGAGGCCCTTTCAGAAACTGCCCACCACAAGGCGCCTGAATTCTTGCAGCTTTGTCTACATTACATTAGGGTTTAAGAAAAACCAGACCACCTCAGACTGAACAATCTAAATTGGGAGGATGGTCCAAGGGACTTAGCTTTCAGTCAGTTTGGGCCTCAGGAACAGAATCAGTGAGGGTATCTTAGAGTGCAGAGGGGCACGTACTTACTGAGTGATACAGATTGTGGAGGCTTGTGCTAGGCATTGCAGACAATACAGAAAGAAGAAAGAAAAGGAACTTGACATGTGACTTGGCACCATGCTGGCTGCTTTCCTGTACATCATTTAATCCTAGAAAGTGGTGCTTACTCCTCCTTTTAGACATGGAAAAATGAGACTCAGCAGGAAAGTTGGTTATGACCACAGAGTCGTTTAGTAGACAGGATGGCATTTTAGTTCAGAATTGCCTCACTGCAAAACTCTTCTTTTCTGCACTAAGTACCATTATATGACCTTGAAAAAATTTCAGTTGTGTGTGACAAACAATCCTAACACATATGAAAGTATCATTTCCTTCTCCCCCATCATCCCAGAATTAATTTTATTGAATTAATTTCAGCATGATACATCAGGCTACACTGAAGATTATAAAAAAAAAGTTCCATTATGAGTTTATTAATGATATGGATCATTATTTCTCTCAGTGCACTTTTTAGGAAGATTCTCACATCTGATTTTAGAAGTAAGAGTAGCTACCTTTCTAGTAGGTAATTGCTTAGTTCTTGTTTCAGGGCTAAGGTTTCCCATTTTGGAAAACAGTGGGCCATACATTTGGCTGTCAGAAGCTTAGAACCAAAAGCATGTAAACCATGATTACATTAATTTTTTAAATTATATTTTTAATTGACACATAATAATTGTGCATACTTATGGGGTACGGAGTAATATTTTGATACATGTACACACAGTGTAATGATCAAATCAGGCTAATAAGCATATCTGTCACTGAAAACAATTATCATTTCTTCGTGATGGGAACATTGGAACTTCTCTCTTCTAGCCATTTGAAAATATACAATAAACTATTGTTAATTATAGACACCTAGCTCTACTATAAAATACTAGAACTTATTCTTCCCATGTAGCTGTAATTCTGTATCTGTTAACCAGCCTCTCCCATCCCGCCTCTTTCTCACCCTTCCCAGCCTCTATAGCCTCAATTCTACTCTTTACTTCCATGAGCTCACTTTTTTTAGCTCCCACATATGACTGAGTACATGCCCATGAGCTCACTTTTTTTTAGCTCCCACATATGACTGAGTACATGCAGTATTTGTATTTCTGTGCCTGACTTATTTCACTTAACATATGTCTTCCAGGCTCTCTATGTTGCCATGAATTACATGATTTCATATTTTTTTAATGACTGAATAGTATTTCACTGTGTATATATGGCACATTTTCTTTATCCATTCATCTGTTGGTAGACATTTAGGTTGATTCCATATCTTGGCTATTGTAAATAGTGCTGCAATAAACATGGTGGTGGAGGTATCTCTTTTTTATACTGATTTCCTTTCCTTTATAAAAATACCCAGTAGTGGGATGTCTGGATCATATGGTAGTTCTATTTTTAGTTTTTAGGGGATCCTCCATACTGTTTTATATAATGTCTGTACTAATTCACATTCCTACGAGCAGTGTATAAGAGTTCCCTTTTTCCCACATCCTTGCCAGCATTTGTTATTTTCTGTCTTTTTGATAATAGCCACTTTAACTGAGTGCGATGATAATCTTATTGTGGTTTTAATTTGCATTTCCCTAATGATTTGTGGTGTTGAGTATTTTCATGTGCCTGTTAGCCATATGTATGTTTTCTTTTCGGAATGTCTGTTGAGGTCATTTGCCCATTTTTAATCTCACTCTGACTATACTTCTGGTTTTCTTTCCACTTTCTTGATATATTAACCTTATGTTTATACTTTTGTTCATTATTTATGGACTTTTAAGCTGTCTTGAAATACTTATGAAACAAAATGGAATATAATTAATGAATAAAAGTCAACTATAATCCACCCAAAACTATAAAATTTTTTAACTTCTACACTGTACCATAACTATAAATGCAGTAGGACTTCAGTTGGGAAAAAATGAGAACGCAGACTGGAACCCTCCTTTGGTTGCTCAGAGTACAAAATTGACGCTTCCACCTCAGGGGCAGGCTTTTCTGGGGCAGAAAGAATGGCAAATAACAAGAGAATAAATGGCTTGTAAACTCTAGTGAGTTCTCTTATTTGTCGTAGGTTCCACACTTGCCACCTCAACTAATACTTTCTGAAATCCTCTGTAGGAGGTACGGCCACAACAATTGTGATACCAAGACTCGTTGAAGTTGTTGCTTACCTGGGGTCAAATGAAAAATAGGGATCCTGACACCAAATCCAATGTACTTTATCAAATCATTTTTCTACCCCCTGGGGAGAAAAATCTATTAATGTTTAATGCAAAACCTTCTCGAGTCAGCAGGTGAGGCTCCATGACTTGCAGACAATCACTTTCTTCTCTTTACTCATTACTCCTGCATCTTCTCTTCATCTTTTCTTTTTCAAACTCCTCCTTTTCTTCTTTCCTCCTTTTTCTTCTATCTTTTTACTCTTTCTTCTTGCCTCATATTGACTTTATTATCATGCTTCCCATTCTCTACAAATGCAAAGCCCTGTGATCTCTCTGCTGGGTTGCCTAACTCTTCAGGGCAAGTTTCCTAAGACTCATTTCTTCTAACCAACACCTTCAGGGTGAAGGAGACACCTACCTAGCCCTTCTCCACTGACTTCCCATCCTGGGATTTTCATGCATACGAGAGACTGGCCTTCCTATTGTGGGAATCCCAACTACTTTACTTTGTTTCTTCTGTAAGACCCAGGCATCATCGCATGGATGCATCAGATTGAAAGACTGATTAAATCTGTGTCCTTGTCAACCAACCAACTTTTTGCCTAAGAGCAATTTTCACTACCTGATATACTTATTTATTTATTTGTTGACCATCTCTCAATGATAATATGTAAGCTTCATGAAAACACAACCCTTGCCTTGTCCTGTTATACCACCTTAGCATTAGCACCGAGAGTAGTTTGGCAATAAACACGCGAGTACAGATATCTCTTTGAGATCTTCCTTTCAATTTTTTTGGATATATACCCAGAAGTGGGATTGCTGGATCACATGGTAATGCTATTTTTATTTTCTTATGAGCCTCCAAGCTGTTTTCCACAGCAGCTTCACATTTTACATTCCTACTAACAGTACATAGGGTTTCAATTTCTCCACGTTCTCACCAACACTTTTTTCTTTCTTTTCTTTTTCTTTTTTTTGGTAGTGGGCATTCTCATAGATGTGAAGTAACATCTCATTGTGGATTTCATCTGCATTTACCTGATGGTTATGCTGAGCATCTTTTGGCCATTTGCATATTTCTTTGGAGAAATGCCTATTAAATGCTTTGCTATTTTTTTAATCAAATTATGATTTTTTGCTGTTGAATTGTAGAAGTTATTTAACATTCTGGATATTAA
This sequence comes from Cynocephalus volans, assembly GCF_027409185.1. Classification (NCBI taxonomy): domain Eukaryota; kingdom Metazoa; phylum Chordata; class Mammalia; order Dermoptera; family Cynocephalidae; genus Cynocephalus; species Cynocephalus volans. Next base: position 76,343,899 of record NC_084474.1, on the reverse strand, counting down.
CCCTTTATTGAATATATGGTTTGTAAATATTTTCTCCAGTTTTGTAAGTTGCCTTTTCATTCTTTTGTTTCCTTTGCTGTGTCGAAGTGTTTGACTTTGTTGCAGTCCCATTTGTCTATTTTTGCTTTTGTTGCCTGTGCTTTTGACCAAAAGTGTTATATCCAAGAAATCACTACCAAATTCAATGCCGTGAAGTTTTTCCCTTATGTTTTCTTCTTGGAGTTTTATAGTTTCAGATGTTATAGTTAAGTCTTTGATCCATTTGAGTTAATTTTTGTTTATGGTGTCAGGTAATACTTCAGCTTCATTCTTTTACACGTGGATATTCTGTTTTTCCAACATAATTTGTTAAAGAGACTCTCCTTTCCACTTTGCGTAGCCTTGACCTCCTAGCCAAAGATCATTTGACCATGTATGGGAAGGCTTACTTCTGGAATCTCTATTATGTTTCATTGGCCTATATGTCTGTTTTTATGCCAGTACCATATTGTTTTGATTACTGTAGCTGTTCAATATGTTTTGGAAATAGGAAGTTTGAGGCCTTCAGTTTTGTTTTTCTTTTCCAAAATTTGTTTGGCTATTCCTGGGTCCTTTAAAAATTCATATGAATTTTAGGATTTTTTTTTTCTTCCAAAAACTGCCAATGGGATTTTAGTAGGGATTTTATTGTATCTGTAGATCACTTTGGGTAGTATAAACTTTTTAACAATATTAAGTCTTCCAACCCATGAACATGAGATGTCTTTCCATTTATTTCTGCCTTCTTTAATTTCTTTCAACGATGTTTTGTAGTTTTCAGTGTATGAGTCTTTTGCCTCCTTGATTAAGTTTATTCCTATTTTATTCTTTTTTTCATTTCTTATTTTATTTTAATTTATCAATATACAATATAGTTGATTTTTGTGTCCCTTTATCGATTCCTCTTTTTCCTCCCTCCCTCTCCCCTGGGGCCTAGCCTTAAATCTCTTGTTTTCTTGGCTTCTTCGCCCTTCCCCATCCTGCTTTCCCTACTCCCTTTACCAGTTTTCCAGGGAATCCTTCCTTAGTAAACACTTGGCACATACACTGTTGCCTTAGGCTCTGCTTGCAAGAACCAGACCTAAGACAGTAAGGGCAGCTGGCTTGGAGCAGCCAAGAAAGATTAATGTTCAAATTTGTAACTGCTTCCCCATACACTGCTTTATTAAAACTGCTAATATGCAATCCATAACCTCTTCCTTCAGGCATGAATTTAGTATTTCAGTTAGAATAGACATTGCTTTCTCTAGTTAGACATATATTGTGAATTAATTCTAGCTGACTGTAAGTTTATTATTCTTTGGAAGCTTAAAAAAATCGCTTTAAATTTGTTTCATTAGTTTAGAGTCTTCTTTCTTTATAAGAAACATGTTCCTTTTTCTTTTTTTCACCTATCATTTTTCCTTTAACTGTTAAATAAATTTAAAAAATAAACATAACATCATCAATATAGATGATTGCTCTTTATGCTCTTCTAGGCCATTCTGTCAATAGTATATTTGAAGATTACAGTTTATTTGTTCAAGTTATTGATTATTCTTGCACGGTAGGCATAGGATAATCTAAAATGGTTTTAATTAACTGTGGAAAATGAGCATTTTAAATTTGTTTGTTTATTCACATGGTTATTTTAATCCTGTAGCTACTCTGTCCTATTTACAGAGCTAGGTGTTATGGAGAATTCAAAGAATTAGGAACTATTATCTCTGTCTCAACAAACATACAGTCTATTTGAACTCATGAATTATCAGATCAGTCCAAGGCTGTTTTGTTGTTCGAGTTTTCAACTCAATTGTATTATGTATAAGAAATTAGATTCATATATGGCCATAGGTCAATTTCTGTTCAGTTCACTATTTTTTAAAAAATCTTCTTGACTCAGTCTTTTACCTCATCTACAGACTTTCGAAAAACAGTTGATAATCATTGCCTCCACTTCCTTATCTCTCATCACTCTTTTCTTCCATTGAATCCCAGTTTCATCTCCCTATCTGTACTAAAAATGCTCTAGCATAGGTAACAAATCCAGTGGACATTTTTCTTTCTTTATGTCTCTACATGTTATCTATAACTTGAAACTCTGGAAAGTTTCCTGTTTTAGTTTCTATATCATTAGGTTCCTTCATTTCAAATACTCTCCACAACTCCCTCTTTACTCCTGAAATAATCAAACTTTGTCTTAGTCTTTTTCTTTTCTTACATCCTATATTCTTCTTCCTGATCTAGTTCATTTCTATGTTTCAAAATACAGTAGAAATAGCCAAAATATAGAACCAACCTAAGTGTCCATCCATGGATTACTGGATAAGGAAAATATGGTATATATGCACAATGGAATACTACTCAGCCATAAAAAGAATGAAATTCTGCCATTTGCAACAACATGAATGGGCTTGCAGAAAATGATGTTAAGTGAAATAAGCCAGAAAGAGAAATACTGCATGTCCTCACTCATAAGTGGGTGCTAAGAAAGAAGGAAGGAAAGAGAGAGAGAGAGAAAAAGAAAACTACAATAATATGTTGAACTCTCAGAAGAAGAGAACAAATCTATAGTTACTAGAGGTGGGAGGGGGGAGGTAAGGGGGGCTGGGGACAGATTGGGCAAGGGACATAAAGAATAATTATGATTTGTAATAATGAATATGCTAACAATATTGATTTGATCATCACATGTTGCACACGGATGATAGTAGTTAATGCTGTACCCCCAAAATATGTATAATCAATTATGCTTCAATAAAATAATGCAGTAGAATTCTAAAACTATTTATCATCCATAAATCAGAAGTTTTTTTGGCATTCATCAAATCAAAAATACTCTGGAAAATTCCAGTGATCTGGCATCTGTGACTTCCTTGCTGGTTGCAAGCATTGGTAGAAAATTTCCGTAGAATAATTGGCAGAACTGCTGCTGTTGGGAAATAGTTAAGACATTAACAGATTATTAGCCCTCTTTTGCCTGCAAATGATAGAAAACTCAACCTGAACTAGCTTTTAAAATTAAAAAAAATATATTCACTTCTCTGACAAAGGCTGGGATAGTTCTGGGCATGGTGGATCCAGGTGCTCAAGCATTAGAATCAGGGAGGTTTCCCTCTTCTTTTTTCAGCTCTGCTTTTGTCTTTTTGACACCATTTTCAGGTAGGTTCTTATCACATAGTGGTGAAGATGCTTCCAAATAGCTCAGATCTTCGACATTCAGAAAAAAGTAGGACTTTACTGACAGCTCCTGGGCAGGATTTTTCTAGCTTCAGCCTTTGTCTTGTGCCACCTTTGCAATCAGTGGATGGAATCAACCTGGCTTGATCTTATTAGGCTGATGACGGGAAAGGAATAGAGCCAAGACACACACGCACACACACGCACACACACATTCGCGTATCCTCCCTCCACTCCATAAATTACCATTAGGTTTTATTATCTCATTGTACTAAAGAAGAAGCTCAGAGACATTAAGTTAGCTGCCCAAGGTCATATGGCTAGTAAGAGGACCTTATGAGAAACAGATGCTACTGTAGTGTCAATGAACTATAGATATTTTGAGCTGAAAGTGACCTATAACTATAATGTATAATCTTTTTCCATGGTTTACAAAATCTTATTTGCTGCACCCTAGGAGTTGTGCAGTTGTTACAAAGGAGGTGTGAAATCCTTCCTTACAGACAAGGTTTCACATTTTGAACTACGTAAGATTCCATGGAAGAAAAGTTTTCAATCACTCTGACTCAACTCTCATTCTATAGATGTTATTTGCTCAGTGTTATAGTCAGACCAAAAGACACTCTGTAATCAGTTTAATTAATCTTTGCCGGTGTAAACCAATGGTGCAAACTGAAGCTCTATTCAATAATACTAGAGGTAAATATCTATACATACAGGTAGAACAGATATTCAAGTTTTGCCATTTCTTGGTTGCTTGAAGTATCTAAAGGTGTTCTTAGCCTATTCACATAAACGTGAAGGATATGACCCACTTGACAAGAGCAGTGGTTCTTCATAGAAGAAATTTTACAATAGGAGGAAGTTAAAATGGCAAGAGTAGAAATGGGAGAACACTCTTTCATTTTGTAAAATCCCAAGTTATTCTGATAGTCTAAGGATTTCTCTTTTCTCCCCACACTGAGTAAAATTTAATGAGAAGCCCTTAACTTTTTGGCATCAGAGGTTGTAAATTCACGTTCTTCAGGGGCCTGGAAGATAATGTACTCCATCCAGTGCACTGGGTGTAATGCTAAACCAGAGTATGAACTTTATCGGCAGGGGCCAGCCTCTATTTGGCCTTAGGCGACTGTTGCTACACAGAAATCATTTGAGAATATTTTTTTTCAAAACTTCAAACTGGATTTTTATGTGGATATTTCAATATTAGAAACACAGACTTTTAAAAATAATACCATGCCAGCTTGAGAGACATGTTTGTAGTTTAAACAGGCCTATGAGTTGCCCATTTGTGTTCTCTGCTTTACATAATTCGTGCATGGTGAATGATTCCACTATTACTGATTTTGTTGGGAAAGATCTTTTTCTTTTTCTTTTAATATTTGATCCAAACCCATAAAATGTACAAGCACAATCACATAGATTCTATACAACAAATACTTCAAAGAAAAAATATTCTGCGGTCATAACAAACTAAAGTAGGGAGCCATATTTTTAAATTTATTTTTGATTAAAATTCTATTGGATGTTTATTTGGCTGACCTATACACTCTTTTGTGACTAATTTATCTGTGTTTGGGTGTGTTTGCCCCACCTTGTTATTCAAATCATTCTTTATAGAAGAATGAGCTAATATTCTAAAAAAATGCTTAAGGACAAAAGAGACGTTTACTGCCTTCTCCTACACACTTCATCTCCAACATTAAAAAAAAAAAAAAAAAAGACAAAAAACAGTTGTTGCTTTCAAAATGTACTGCATGTTTGGCTATTCTACAGTTTGCATTTTTGATCCTAGACATGGCAAGTTCTTGTTTAAGTGTGTAATGAATTACTGCTCATTCTATTTATTTTCTACCACTGTCACTTTCTTTACCAAAAGAAAGATCTAAAATGTAAAGGAACAACAAAAGGCATGTTTGAAAAGAGCTGTAAGGAAAGAGTAGGATTGGAAATTGGCAAATGAAGCCCATGTGCAGGTTAATACCAGGGAAGGAAAAAGCAAAAGTGAAGGGGAGCATTCTGGAGACTTGTTTACCTGAAGGCTAGTCCAGTGGCTTTTATTCTCCTGGATTTTGGATTTGCATATGCCTCAGTGAATCACTCATTTTCCCCAGAAATGCCCTGAAATAGAATGAGAGTACAGATGCTTTGTGAGGAAGAGTCCATGTATAGGTGCAAGTGATCATTCTCTTGCCAGCTCTCCAAAGAATAAAATTAGAAAGCTTGTAGGCTAAGAGGCTGCATTGAGTAGTGGTTAAGTGCTTAGAGTTCTGAGTCAAGAAAAACTGGGTTTGGTCCCTTTTGCATGATCTTGGCCCATTTACTTATCTTCATAGTCTCAATTGCCTATCTGTAAAATCAGAAACATATTGGCACTTTTCTTACAGGGAAAATGAGTTACTGGCACAAGGGAATTGCTCAGTTGGTGCCAGCAAATTTAAGAATAAGAATACTCATAAAAAGAAGAGTCACGCCAATGTTAACACTACCCCTTGTCAAATACCCAGCTTGGGCACCAAAATCTTTTTGTTGAGAAATCACTAATTCACTCATTAACTTAAATAATTCACTTAGACATTTATTAAACACTTACTGATTGCAAGAAAATGAACTATTTATGTATTAGTAATAAAATATATTATCTGTTTTTGTGTCTGTACTAGCATGCTAGACATTCAACAAATGTTGAAGGGATGGAGGGATATTTAATGTCAGTAATGACCTCGTGTCTCTTTCCAGAAGGAACAATCAGTAGGTAGCCCCACTCCTGTCAGCAGCTATTGAGTAGAAACTTTAGTTTTACTTTAGGACTCTGATTTTACAGGAAGCAGCAAATCTCAAGCTGTCCTTGGTGAATGCTTTTATTCAGCAGATTGAGGTTTAATAGGAGTTGGAGATTTGTGCAATAATCCCCTGCTAAAACTTTCGTGATAGGAGCAAACTGCTAAATCTAAAATTATCATGACTATTTTTCTGTTGTAAACCCCATAGGGCCAGAATCATTAGTCTCAAGTTTTGTTTGAAATAGAACTGAAAGGACTGAAAGTCAGTAAGAATCTCAGTTCTGATGATGTGCCCTGCCCTAATCCCCAAACCTTATAAGAAATGATCTGTCTGTTTTTAAATTACCAGAAGCTCAAAATATGCCCATACTTGTCAAACTTTCACTTTCATGAATTTCATATCATCTCCAGATATATTTATTTTTAAGAAGTGATTTATCAGTTATATTTACTTAGACATTTGGTTTTTCCCAGAATGATTTAAGACTGAATTCCCATTTTTTTTCTAGCCAGTGGCCATTGTCAGATTGTTAAATCCTTAATGCCAAGAGATTCTGATTGTGAAGCTAATAAAACAATGCCAAGTTTCGTTACTAGGCTGAGTAGGATTTGATTATGTATATATATACCACATTTTCCTTACTCAGTCATCTGTTGATGGACATCAGGAACATGTTGTTTAATTTCTTTGTATTTGTATAGTGTCCAAAATTTTGTTTGTTGTAAATTTCTTTTTGTGTGTGTGTGGGGAGGGTCCGGGGTAGGGTTACTGCTGAATTCTACCAAACCTTTAGAGAATAATTAATACCAGTTCTTTCCAAACTATTCCAAAAAATTGAAACAGAAACCATTCTCCCAAACTCATTCTATGAAGCCAGAATCACCCTGATACCAAAACCAGAAAAAGTTACATCAAAAAAAGAAAACTACAGGCCAATATCCTTGATGAATTTAGACATTAAAATTCTCAACAAAATACTAGCAAACAGAATACAGCAACATATCAAGAAGTTATACAACATGATCAAGTGGGATTCATCCCAGGAATCCAAGGACAGCTCAACATATGCAAGTCAATAAATGTAATACACCACATCAACAAAGTCAAGAACTAGAACCATATGATTATCTCAATAGATGCAGAAAAAGCATTTGGTGAAATTCAATAGTCCTTCATGATAAAGGCTTGTAACAAATTAGGTATAGAAGGAAGGTATCTCAACATAATAAAAGACATATATGAGAAACCCACTGCCAATATCATCCTGAATGGGGAAAAGCTGAAAGCTTTCCCCTTAAGATCAGGAACAAGACAAGGATGCCTACTCTCACCACCCCTATTTAATATAGTGTTGGAAGTACTTGCCAGAGCAATTAGACAAGAGAAAGAAATAAAGGGCATCCAAATAGGTAAAGATGAAATCAAATTGTCCCTGTTCACAGATGACATGATTCTATATATAGAAAACTCAAAAGACTACCAAAAAACTCCTAGAGCTCATAAGAAAATTAATAAGGTTGCAGGATACAAAATCAGTATACAAAAATCTGTAGTATTTTTACAGTCCAACAACAAACTAGAAGAAAAAAAAAAAGATCAAGAAAGCAAGACCATTTACAATAGTCACCAAAAAAAAAAAAAAAAAAAAAAATATATATATATATATATCTAGGAATAAATCTAACCAATGAGGTGAAAGATCTCTACAATGGGAACTACAAATCACTACTGAAAGAAATAAAAAAGACACCCCAAAATGGGAAGACATTCCTTGTTCAAGGATGGGAAGAACCATGTAGTAAAAATGTCCATACTACCCAAAGCCATCTACAGATTCAATGTGATCCCCACAAAAATACCAATGACATTCTTCACAGAAATAGAAAAAGCAATCCTAACATTCATATGGAACAACAAAAGACCCCAAATAGCCAAAGCAATCCTGAGCAAAGAAAGTAAAGCCAGAGGCATTACACTTTCTGACTTCAAACTATATTACAAATCTGTAGTAACAAAAACAGCATAGTACTGGCATAAAAACAGACATGTGGACCAATGAAACAGAATAGAAAACACAGAAATCAACCCATGTATTTATAGCCAACTTATCTTCGACAATCTCACCAAGAATATACTTCCAACCTCTTCAATAAATGGTGCTGGGAAAACCAGATATACATATGTAGAAGAATGAAACTTGATCCATACCTCTCACTTATATCAAAATGAACTCAAAATGGATTAAAGACTTAAATATAAGACCTGAACCTTTAAAACTCTTAGAAGAAAACATAGGGGAAACACTCCAGGATTTAAGACTGGGCAAAGACTTTATGAACAACATCCCAAAAGCACAGGCAACAAAAGAAAAAATTTCTAGTTTTATTTCATTGTGGTCTGAAACTATATTTGATATGATTTCAGTCTTTCAAAATTTGTTGAGGCTTAACTTCTGGCCTAACATGTGATCTATCCTGGAGAATGATCCATGTGCTGATGAGAAGAATTTATGTTCTGCAGTTGTTAGATGAAACATTCTGTAGATATCTGTGAAGTCCGTTTGGACTACAGAACTGTTTACATGATAGACAAAAAGAATAGATACACAAATGAGAAAGAGAAAGAAAATGTACCTTATCACTACCAAAAAAAAAAAAAAAAAAAAAAAAAGCGAAGATAAACAATAAAAGGGAAAGGAACAAAAGAAATACAAAACAACTACAAAAAATTAATAAAATGGTAGGAATAAGGCAATACCTTTCAATAACAACTCTGAAAGTAAATGGTTTAAATTCCCCACTTAAAAGATACAGACTGGCTGAATGGATAGATAATCTAGAGCTGACTATGTGCTGCCTGCAAGAAACTCGCTTTGCCAATAGAGGCACACGTAGATTAATTACAAAGGGATGGAAAAAGACATTCCATGCAAATGTAAACCAAAACCAAGCAGGGGTTGCCATACTTATATCAGATTAAATTAACTTCAAACCAAGAACTATAAAAAGAGACAAAGAAGAAATACGATGATAAAAGGATCAATGCAGCAAGAATATATATCAATCATAAATATATATGTACCCAACATTGGAGCACCCAGATATATGAAGCAACTGTTATTGTATCTAAGGGGAGAGATAGAGCCCAACACAATAGTAGTTGGGGACTTTAACACATTGCTTCAGCACCGGACAGATCATATAGACAAAGAATTAGCAGAGAAATTTTGGATTTAAACATCACCCTAGATATTTAACAAAGCAATCAATATTTTGATTCTTCTTCTATACAAAAAAAATTAGAATAATTTAGTTTTGATTAAAACCCTTCCAAATTAATGAAATTTTTGTCCAGTGTTTTAATTCTATCTTGTCCTCTACATTTTACATTAATAAAACCATTTAAAAAAGAGATACTAAATTATCAGTATTTTTTCTTCTTTTTCCTTTTTCTATCTAAAACCTCTAATTTGGTGTTATTTTTCTTTCTGCCAGAAGCTCAATTCTTAAAAATTACTTTTCTAAATTACTATTGGTGGTAAATAGTCTCAATTTTTGTTGGTCTGAAAATTGTTTCATTTATCACAAAAGTAATTAATATTCATTGTAGACAATATAGAGAATCATACAGAAAAACATATTATCACATGTAGGCAATCCTCACTTTGCATGTTTCTGACGTGCACAAATTTCAGTTACCATGGTTTAGTTAGATAATAGCAATCTCTCATCAACACAGTTCACACTGCAGTTACCATGTTATATTAACTGTAATGGCATAAAATATAAACTTTACTGTAAGTTCTTCAATCCACAAATGCCTGTGTAAATAACAAATGCTAACCTGATCAGTGATCAGTTATGTCATTTCTTCAAATTCTGATTAGTTACTGGAAATCTGTTCTTCTGTTCATTTACAAACAGCAAAGCATGTAGTTTTATTCCTCCCTGTCTCCCAGTGATAAGCCCATGTGGCACATTACAAAAATGCTAATTATCCTGATTTGAGCATCACGTATTGCATACAGGTTTGGATATTCAATGCTGAACCCCACAGATATGTACGATCAATTATGTTTCGATAAAAAAAATAGATAACCAAAGACGGAATTAACCAGCTAAGATGAAGGTGCAGCAAAAAACCAAAAAATGATAATGTTGCAAGTGAAATGCAATGGCAATCATCTGAGATGAATCTCCTCTTCTTTGGGCCTCAAAGCTAGACCATGTCAAGAATGCATGCTGTGTGCAAAGCCTGACTGTCAAGAAAATCTCAAAGTAAGACAAGTTATGCCATAGAGGAAAATGAACATGGATTTTAAAGTCAAACCAACCTTGGTTTAAACGTCTTTGGATTCCTACTTGCTGTATTCAACCCTGAATGTATTAAATAACCTTACAGACATTATTTTACATCTCTGAGCTCCACTTTTGTGACCAGTTACATGGGGATATTAAGACCTACTGCATAAACTTGTTGTGAATGATTAAATTATTAAAATAGTGTGAAATACCTATTAAAATACTCACAAAATCACGTGCATAACATAAATGGTAGTTCTCTTTCTAAACTGATGGACAAGACATATTTTTCCCTAGTCTGATATCCTCAGAAGCAAACAGGGAAAAAGAGAAACCATTCTTCTCATATGCTTTTTATGTTAAAAATCTTTGGCCACATTTATTTATCATATAATACTTTCTTGTTAAAACAAATTTGTCATCTTTCAGTGACAAGGTTAGATTTTATGATCCCTAGATAATCTTTGAGGTCTCTTCCAAATCACATTTCATGAGTCTATGAATTGAATGTGCCATTTTAATTTTAGCCTTCGCTCATGTGTCATTCAAACTAAGTATACCGCTGAATCATAGGATATTAGAGCTGTAAGAGACCTTCTGACTTGCATTAACTTCTCATTTTACACATGAGTAACCTGAGGATTAAGGAGGTAAATTGACTTATGCAAGGCAGATTAATTAGTGGCAAAATCCAGGCTGGACTCCCATGCTTTTATTCACTGTTCCCAAGTTCTAGGTCCGAATGGCTTTTGACAAAGTAGAATTACTTTATATAAAATGTTTCTAGACTCAAAGAATTATTTATGAGATCATTATTAAAAATAGGCACATATGTAGAAATAACATGAGGGAGGATTTGGCATCTGATATTTCTTTTTTTCACTCTCAATAATAATCTCTCCACTATGTGATCCACCTGATTGTGTGCTATGATTTGTCATTTCATTGAAGGAATTTGTTAAGCAGGAAAATGTCCCAACAACCTAGTTTACCAGGAAAATTTAATTACTTTACATGTTTGTCTGAGAGAATCCCTGAATAAGGTAAAGCTCAACCACATAATTTTTGGTAAGAACCATAGTCTTCTGATATTAGGGGTAAATATATTACAGCCTCCTGTGCCTAGTTGTAAGTATAAGCCTAGATTTTTACCCCACCACTATAAACAGAAAGATGTGTAGGTTTTTGTCTATTAGTAGAAAACTGTAGGATAGATCCAAATATGAACTATTCTAGTCAAAAGCAGAATTTACAAGTAGATGTTTAATGTCAGACTAGGATTGTGTGTAACTAGAGGTCACTGGAAGAAACAAACTACCATTGGTATTTTCCGTGGTTGATCGAAGTGTGACCCAATGAAATACCTATGTTTAGAGTAAAATAAGAATTCTCTGCCATGTGCTTAGAGAATGAATACAGGAAGGTGATCATAGCTGGGCAGGGGAAGAGAGAAGGAATAGACCTATAATGGCAAAAAATATATACCTCGTTCCTCTGTCAGATAGTAGCAAAATATGAATTAGATTTTTCTCAGCTGAGGAAAATAGAAAAAAAAAAAAGAGCCAGAAGATTACTATATAAATTTTGGTATCCCTCTGTAGTCTGGGTAGTGTGTTTTTGGTAGTGGTTCTGATTTTTAATTACATTTCTTAATTGGAAAACTAAAAAACAAACTACAGAAAACTTTAAAATATAGGACATTATAAAAAAGTAATCCCTTTTCCATACTGTTGCCACCATCTAGAGATCACATAATTACCTGTCTACAATTTTTTCTATGTTTTATAATTTGAGGTTTTGTATTTACTTTTTTATCTGGGTTCCATTTTGTTGTCTGGTGTAAGTGGTGAATCTTGGATAATGAAGTATCCACTGTAGGGCATTTTTAGGACAGAGGGCTGCTGGGGGCAGCTCTGGCACTGCATGTAGGTTGGCAGAAAGGGCTGGGTGAAATAGATCAATATGCCATGACTTGTGCTATCCATACATTATGCAATTTGTGCTCTTGTATCAGCCCTCAACATAGGGTATCATCATCATTTGAAAGATGAGGACACTGAGGCTGAAAGACTGAGGGTGTCTTATTTAAGCTCACATAATTATGTGAGTAGCATTCTGGGGGTCTGAACTCAAGCCTGTGTGATTTTGAAGTTTACACAAAGATACATGTTGCTGACTCCCCAAGGTGCCTGGAGCCTTGATAGGAAGGGTCTCCTGGTGGTAGCTACCAAATTTGGAAATCTCCAAGGATGCTTTGATAGATGACTTTAGCTTCTGGGAGTTTTGAAAAATAGTCTTTACCTACAATCCCATTTGGAGTCTAATGATCAGAGCCCGAGGTTGCCCATTTTCGAGCAAATGTATCCGTCAGTTTGGTTCATGATCTTCAGGCGTACAGATAGAACCAAGCTCTCCATAGGATGGTAAAGCCCATGAACCAAAGACTGTGCTGACAGTAGCACCCCTGGAGAAAACCATCTAATCAAGTCCCATAAAAATTGCTGATTAATAACATGTTCCTAGTTTGCTATAGATTGGGGCTTTCTTGTTCTCTGTTTTGATCTGTTAAATTCTCCATTTTAGCATTATTTCCTGGGTTTATTAATATTTATTATCACTTTATTAATTTTTTCATCATATCAGAGGCTGAAAAATGGAGTATGATTCAGTGGGTGAAAAGTTATTTTCAAACCTAGAAATCTGATTGTGTCCCTTGTAAGTATGAGAATACTTCAAAAAGTTTGTGGAAAGATTCGCATTACCTTTTAATTCTATTTTTCCATATACTTTTTTTTTTCTTTCAAATGAGGCCAATTAGCTAATTTATTTATTTATTTATTTATATTTATTTTTTTAAAAAATTTTATTTTGTCGATATACATTGTGGCTGATTATTGCTCCCCATCACCAAAACCTCCCTCCCTTCTCCCTCCCTCCTCCCTCCCCCCCCAACAATGTCCTTTCTGTTTGCTTGTCGTATCAACTTCAAATAATTGTGGTTGTTATATCTTCTCCCACCGCCACCTGGTTTTTTTTTTTTTTTTTTTTTTTTGTGTGTGTGTGTGAATTTATGTATTAATTTTTAGCTCCCACCAATAAGTGAGAACATGTGGTATTTCTCTTTCTGTGCCTGACTTGTTTCACTTAATATAATTCTCTCAAGGTCCATCCATGTTGTTGCAAATGGCAGTATTTCATTCGTTTTTATAGCTGAGTAGTATTCCATTGTGTAGATGTACCACATTTTCCGTATCCACTCATCTGATGATGGACATTTGGGCTGGTTCCAACTCTAGGCTATTGTAAAGAGTGCTGCGATGAACATTGGGGAACAGGTATACCTTCGACTTGATGATTTCCATTCCTCTGGGTATATTCCCAACAGTGGGATAGCTGGGTCGTATGGTAGATCTATCTGCAATTGTTTGAGGAACCTCCATACCATTTTCCATAGAGGCTGCACCATTTTGCAGTCCCACCAACAATGTATGAGAGTTCCTTTTTCTCTGCAACCTCGCCAGCATTTATCGTTCAGGGTTTTTTGGATTTTAGCCATCCTAACTGGGGTTAGATGGTATGTCAATGTGGTTTTGATTTGCATTTCCTGGATGCTGAGTGATGTTGAGCATTTTTTCATATGTCTGTTGGCCATTTGTATATCTTCCTTAGAGAAATGCCTACTTAGCTCTTTTGCCCATTTTTTAATTGGGTTGCTTGTTTTCTTCTTGTCAAGTTGTTTGAGTTCCTTATATATTCTGGATATTAATCCTTTGTCAGATGTATATTTTGCAAATATTTTCTCCCACTCTGTTGGTTGTCTTTTAACTCTTTTAATTGTTTCTTTTGCTGTGCAGAAGCTTTTTAGTTTGACATAATCCCATTTGTTTATTTTTCCTTTGGTTGCCCGTGCTTTTGGGGTCGTATTCATGAAGTCTGTGCCCAGTCCTATTTCCTGAAGTGTTTCTCCTATGTTTTCTTTAAGAACTTTTATTGTCTCAGGGTGTATATTTAAATCCTTAATCCATTTTGAGTTGATTTTAGTATATGGTGAGAGGTACGGATCTAGCTTCATTCTCCTGCATATGGATATCCAGTTATCTCAGCACCATTTGCTGAAGAGGCAGTCCCTTCGCCAGTGAATAGGCTTGGTGCCTTTGTCAAAGATCAGATGGCAGTAAGTGTGTAGGTTGGTTTCTGGATTCTCTATTCTATTCCATTGGTCAGTGTGTCTGTTTTTATGCCAGTACCATACTGTTTTGGTTATTATAGCTTTGTAGTATAGCTTAAAGTCAGGTAGTGTTATGCCTCCAGCTTTATTTTTTTTTGCTCAGCATTGCTTTGGCTATGTGTGGTCTTTTATTGTTCCATATAAATGTCTGGATAGTTTTTTCCATTTCTGAGAAAAATGTCTTTGGAATTTTGATGGGGATTGCATTGAATTTTTATATCACTTTGGGTAGTATGGACATTTTCACTATGTTGATTCTTCCAATCCAAGAGCATGGGATATCTTTCCATCTTCTTGTATCCTCTCTAATTTCTCTCAGCAGTGGTTTGTAGTTCTCATTACAGAGATTTTTCACCTCCTTGGTTAACTCAATTCCTAAGGATTTTATTTTTTTGGTGGCTATTGTCAATGGACAGGCTTTCTTGATTTCTCGTTCTGCATGTTCACTATTGGAGAAAAGAAATGCTACTGATTTTTGTGTGTTGATTTTGTATCCTGCTACTGTGCTGAAATCATTTATCAATTCCAACAGTATTTTTGTAGAGGTTTTAGGCTGTTCGAGATATAGGATCCTGTCATCTGCAAACAGGGACAGTTTGACTTCATCTTTTCCAATCTGGATGCCCTTTATTTCCTTCTCTTCTCTGATTGCTCTGGCTAGTACTTCCAACACTATGTTGAATAGGAGTGGTGAGAGTGGGCATCCTTGTCTAGTTCCTGTTCTTAAAGGAAAAGCTTTCAGCTTTTCCCCATTCAGGATGATATTGGCAGTGGGTTTGTCATATATGGCTTTAATTATGTTGAGATACTTTCCCTCTATACCTAACTTATAGAGGGTCTTTGTCATGAATGTGTGCTGAACTTTATCAAATGCTTTTTCAGCATCTATAGATATGATCATATGGTCCTTGTGTTTGAGTTTATTAATATGGTGTATCACATTTATTGATTTGTGTATGTTGAACCAACCTTGCATCCCTGGGATAAATCTTACTTGATCGTGGTGAATAATTTTATGTATTTTTTGCTGTATTCTGTTGGCTAGTATTTTAGTGAGGATTTTTGCATCTATATTCATCAAGGATATCAGCCTGTAGTTTTCTTTTTTGGTTATATCTTTACCTGGTTTTGGTATCAGGATGATGTTTGCTTCATAGAATGAGTTTGGGAGATTTGCATCTGTTTCAATCTTTTGGAATAGTTTGTAAAGAATCAGTGCCAATTCCTCTTTGAATGTTTGGTAAAATTCTGCTGTGAATCCATCTGGTCCTGGGCTTTTCTTTGTTGGGAGCCTTCTGATAACAGCTTCAATCTCCTTTATTGTTATTGGTCTGTTCAAATTTTCTACGTCTTCATGGTTCAGTTTTGGGAGCTTGTGTGTGTCCACAAATTTATCCATTTCCTCCAGATTTTCAAATTTGTTGGCGTATAGTTGTTTATAGTAGTCTCGAATGATTCCTTGTATTTCAGATGAATCAGTTGTAATATCGCCTTTTTCATTTCTAATTTTTGTTATTTGAGTCTTCTCTCTTCTTTTATTTGTTAGCCATGCTAATGGTTTGTCAATTTTATTTATCTTTTCAAAAAACCAACTTTTTGATTCATTGATCTTTTGAATTTTTTTTGGTTTTCAATTTCATTCAGTTCTGCTCTGATCTTAATGATTTCTTTCCGTCTGCTAACTTTAGGTTTGGATTGTTCTTGTTTTTCTAGTTCTTTAAGGTGAAGTGTTAGGTTGTTCACTTGCCATCTTTCCATTCTTCTGAAGTGAGCGTTTAATGCGATAAATTTTCCCCTCACTATTGCTTTTGCAGTATCCCACAGGTTTTGGTATGATGTATCATTGTTTTCATTAGTTTCAATAAATTTTTTGATTTCCTGCTTGATTTCTTCTTGGGCCCATATGTCATTAAGTAGAATGCTGTTTAATTTCCATGTGTTTGTATAGTTTCCAGAGTTTCGTTTGTTATTAATTTCTAGTTTTAATTCATTGTGGTCTGAGAAGATATATGGGATAATTACAATTTTCTTGAATTTATTGAGACTTGATTTGTGACCTAATATGTCATCTATCCTGGAGAATGATCCATGTGCTGCTGAGAAGAATGAATATTCTGAGGTTGTTGGGTGGAATGTTCTGTAGATATCTGCCAATTCCAATTGGTCTAGAGTCTTGTTTAGATCTTGTGTTTCTCTACTGATTCTTTGCCTAGATGATCTGTTTATTTATTTTTTTAACTCACAGTGAGCAGAGATAGCCACCTGGGGAAAAAAAAATTCAATTTTCCTTTTCCCATCCCTCAACCCAGGTTTTTACCTCTTCTACTGACAAATGCTCTCCTGAATAGAGAGAGAAAGCAGGAAATAGTGACTGCTAGGCTGTGCAGATGCAAAAAGTTTTGTATAACCATCTGTAGAGGCGCATTCTATTTCTGAGAGAACACCATGGCAGTGGAGTGCTGTGATATTAAACCACTGGCAAATAAGAACACTCAGCGAAAATGAAACTTTATTTTAATATATTATTTAAAAATTTTTTGCTTTTTTTCTCTATTGCCCACTCATTGATATATAGTCATGCACTGCAAAACTACTTTTGAGTCAACAACAGACTGTATATATGATGGTGGTCCCATAAAAGTATAATGGAGCTGAAAAATTCCTATTGCTTAGTAATGTTGTAGCCATCATAATATCATAGTGCAATCAATGACTTTAATTTTTAAAAAAATTTTAATTTTTTTAATTTTAAAATAATTTTTATAGCCTAAGTATACAGTGTTCATAAAGTCTACAGTAGTCTGCAGTAATGTCCTCGGCCTTCACACTCATTCACAACTCACTCACTGACTCACACAGAGAAACTTCCCATCCATTCATGGCAAGCGGCCTATACAGATATAGCAGTTTTTACATCTTTCATACTGTATTTTTACTGTACCTTTCTATGTTTAGATTTGTTTAAATACACAAATCCTCACCATTGTGGTATAATTGCCTATATTATTCAGCACAGCAACATGCTGTACAGGTTTGTAGCCTAGGAGAAATAGGCTATACCACATAGCCTAGGTGTGTAGTAGGCTGTGCCATCCAGATTTGTATAAGTACACCCTATGATGTTCACACAACGATGAAATTGCCCAGTGGTACATTTTTCAAAACGTACTCCTGATAGGGTAATCAACACATGACTTTATATATGTCTGTGTATATTTGTGTATGTATGTATATCTTCTATGCTATACATATGATATATATGTGTAATTTATAAATTAGTTCCAAGATACTGGACATAATTTTTAAAAAAACACATTTATTTTTTATAGCTGCATGTTTCTATGTGGTGTTCAATTCTCAGAAGAATCCACAGAAGCAATCTGCCAGATTGATAACTGCTTTTCATCCTGATAACCTTGCTTGAGAGTGTGTAGAACTATCAGAGTGCATTATATTTAAGGATTTTTGTGATGGTTATTTGCATGAGGTTGTAACCTGGACATCTAGACCCCATTTACTAACATATCACTCTTTAGTACTGTTATTTCATATTTCCTGCATTATTATTAAAGTAAGCTCCAAATGAATCTCTCATTTTTTCAGTCACTTCCCCAGAAACCACACCACATACTTTTTTCAGAATTTTCTATTTGAGACAATGTCACTTTCTTGGGAGGCATTATGGAGTAGAATAATAATTTTCAAATATGAATCATATATATTGCCATTTTAAAAGACAAAAATCCTTCATAGATTTCCATTCGTTAAATTTTTTTCACTATAATACTATATGAGCATGAACAACATAAATCGAGTTATAAACTCCTTGTGTTTATAGGCCCTATGTAACTATAAAATCAAAGCAAAGTTTTAAATTAGTTATTAAATTCATAAAAGCAATAAGATTCAAATTAACAATATAATGATAGATGATATCATTTTGGAGAAAGAGTGGACCTCCAAAATAGTATATGCTTGGAAGTCAAAGAAGAAACACAGGACTAGAATAACAGCCTTAGTTTCTGTGTCAGGTGACTCAGGTTTGGAGTTGGGGGGATTTTTAAATTGCTCAGACTCTCAGAATTCTTATTTTTAGAATAGTTTTTAAAATGTCTTTTTTCATAGAGTTGTCTTTCACATTAAATTAAATCATAAGCTCCATGGTCAGCTTACTACATAGCTGTTTTTTCCTCTTTTCCATGTGGGGAGTTCTGGTAGAGGAATTCTTTTCATCTGTCTTCCTATCCAGTACTCTCTCCCTACCAAGGGAAGAGAAATGATGTTTGACCTGTAGGGTTGAGAAAAGTCTCAGCCTCTTTTAGGTTCTTCGTCTTTTTGATCTGCCTTCCCCTAGCAGCAGCCCATCCTTCTGCCTTAGTCAGAGAAACCTACCTGGATTAGATCAGTGGTCTGCCTTCTAGAGATAGGTCTGGAGACTGTTTCTCTCTGTCGTCATCACTGGGGCTTGACGTGTTGGAGGTAAATGAGCACGAGGCAGTGATTTGGGGAGAGCTAGCTCCGTAAACCCAAACTTCTTTGTGAGTGGGTTGTTATGATCATTCCCAAACTCTTACATGTTCCTCTTCTGTTCCCATGCTGACAACGTTTGTGGCTTCCATTTGCCTGTCGGAGTTATCTATATTCACCTTCTGTAATTTCAAACTTAATTTTTCTTCAACCCACTGAGAGTGCTATTACTGGAATGTAAGTTTTATGAGCGTGGGAACTGAGGGGAACAAGTCCACCACTATATTTCCAGCACCCAGTGCCTGCCACATAGTAGGTGCTCAACAAATCTTTGTTGATGGATGAATGAAAGTATTAAGTCCACATTTCTTTATATGGTATTTATAGTCACCTATTTTTTCCATCAAGATGCAATCAAGTATTTAACACTTATTAAGTTTTGAAATAAAACATTCAAACAAATTTTCCTTTACTTTAGGCTCCCTTTTGGAAGATTATCTTTTAGAAAGTTTTTTTTTCTTGGAGTTCTGGATGTTATAAAGCTTTATATAGCTGCATGTCTGTGATTATGCGATGTGATAATATTTTTCTCACACCAAGCAATGTTCATTTCGCTGCAACACTAAGTACAAAAATGTTCCCTAAGGAATTCCACATTTCTTTGAAAATGGATAGTATTTTGAAAAGCTTTACTGATAATATACCCTTTTTCTTTCTTTTTGTACCCATGCGGACTATGAAATTTGATTTTCTTAGTTAAATAATTTGAACCATAATTAAAATAATTTCAGATTGTTGAAATTAAATACATTAGCAACATTAAAGTAAATACATTAGCTAAAGTAAATACATTAGCAACATTAAAAAGTCACTAGTGTTACAATTTCATTGTAAGTCAATTGTTGAAGTTACAATTATGAGGACATTTATTCTCAGCATGACTCAGATTTTATGACTAGAAAAGTACTACATACACACACTTATAATTAGAGACATACACAATATATTGGGTATGTATCTGCATTGTGGACACCTGTCTATAAATAATGGAGACATTTCTTTTGTCTACATATCTCCATTTTTATTTTGGCTCTCAATCTTTTTGATTTAAATTTATTTCCATTTAAAGTTTTGCTGCATTAATTTGATCTGCTATATTTTGCTGAAGTACTAAAATTTTTGTGAAAGTCCCTTCAATATGACATATTTAAGCATGGCTTTTCTATTATACTGGCATGTATGATGACAATACTGATGATCACGATAAAATAGAAGTCAGTTTAAATTCAGAGGTTGTCTAGGCATTGACTTCATTTATGTCTGGGGGAAAAAAAGGACGAAGAAGTGAAAATTTTTGCACTCAAATGTCTGCTTAGCTCCTCCAAACTTATAGACTAAGTACCGATCTTAACACATCTGGAAACTTCCATTGTTTTTGTAGAATAGTCTTTGTTGGCTTCCTGATTTATTATTCTTATACTTTTCTGGAAGTGATTATTTCTTCTCTTGTCAGGCAGAGTGAATTTTTCTTGAAAGCACCTTCCTAGGTTTATGAAATTTTCTTTTTCAGACCTAACCTCCTTGGTCTTAATTATTATTTTTGTTATGATAACAAACATTTGAAGAATGGCCATTTATGTAGAGATTTGATTTGTATTTCTTCAAATTGATTAATGCTTCCATTTACTTAGTTATACAGGGCAAAAAACCAAAAAACAAAAAATAAAAAAAATACCAAAATAACCACACCCATAAACATACGAATGCATGTGCACATACACACAAACACAGATTTGCAGTTCATTTGTTCAAATGTCCCAGCTAGCTCTTTATAGTGATAAAACATTTGTCCAGGGAAATGTCACTGTTTAGTATTTTGAAAATACTGAATAGAAGGTTAAACATTGTTCTTCTAATATCGATTCCCTCCCCCCTCATGTGTTATCTTATGACAATACCCAATTTTAAAGTATCCTTCCTCTATCCTTCAGTCATATAGACAAAAATATCCCTGCTATTAGTCTATTGCTTCTGCACCCAGGAGGGAAGGGGCCCTGAGGCAGATGGTTGCAGGAAACAATAGACAGTGGTAAAAAATCCTGAAATCTTCTTGATTTGTTTGTGGATCTGTTTCCCGGGAATGGTCAATATCAGTGACTTCACTATGTTAATCTGAGCTTTCTTACATGTGAGTCCTTAATCTTTTCTTTCTTTGCCTTATAGAAAAATCAAACGCAGTGAGAGAAAACAAAAGATGTAAAAACTTTTAAAAAAATCACTTGGATAAAATGGGAAGAAAAAACGTTTATTTTTGTCATTCATCTGTTCATAACATTTCAGGCTTTGAATAAACCTTAAAGGTCATCTGTTCTAACCCGTCTTTCAGTGCTTGAATCTCTTCTATCATAATTCTACCCAGCGGTCTCTTAGCCTCTGACTAGTCTATATAAATGGCCAGTTGTTTTAGGTTTTCAACCAACTAATGCAGTGTGAACATCGGAAGACTGTTGGCTTTGAAGGTAAAAGACGTGAAGTCATATCCTCCTACAGCACAGAATATGAGATTAGCCTGGAGGAAATCTGTATTCCTGCTCCAGTACTGCCACTTCCTGATTCAGTGCAAGTTGCTTCATTTCCCCAAATCTCCATTTACTCACCTGTAGAGAAAGGTAATAATAACCTACAGCAACTGCATAGACTTCTGTGATTCAAGCAAGAAAATGACGATAAAATTGTTTGTAAACTAGAAAGCACATGACAATATTACTATAGAGAAAAGATTCATAGTATGCTCATTCAGGAAGCAAACATAATAGAAAGGTGAAAATTCTTGATGATAACATTAATTTACATTCCTAGTGGGTCAGAGAAATCTATTGAAAAGAAACCAGACTTCCAATCAAGATGGCAGAATAGACGGTCCCCAGCATCACCCTCTCCCACAATCAACCAATTTACAACTATTAAAAGCAATGACTGCCAAGCTGGGGCTGCTAAAGCTCAGGGGAAAAGAAAAAGAGACCTATGGAGTTCATGAAGACAGGAAAAACCATGATGAGAGAAAGAAAGGACTGCTCCAACTGGTTTGAGCCCAGATCCCTTCAAGGCTGGCGCTGGTGAGCACACGGAGCAAGAGCTCGCAAAAGCCACAGCTGTGCCCTTCTTATGAAGTTGCTTGGAGGTGGCAGGGGAGAAGAGGGCCTTGGTGGCCCCCCACACCAGCAAGACCACTAACAGGGTTCCCATGTACCCACACAGGAGTGAGGGGCCAAAGACAACTGAAAAAAGGAGCCACTCAGAGGCTGGTGAGTCATCCAGGGGACCGGCAGATGGCCCATCCCATGGAAAGTGTTTGGAGTGCAGGGAGTGGGGGAGACAGGCCTACCAGGGGAACATTGAGGCACAGCATGGACAGCTAATCTGCTTTCCAATCAGCACAGGCCAACTCAGTGGGGACTGGTCAGGAGTATAGACCTGCAGGTGTACAGTTTTCTGAAAAGACTCAAGCCCAGACCAGAGTTTCCACACAACCCAGGTGTACTGGACTTCACAAGACCCAGAAGTGCTTGCAAGGTCAGCAATTAAAACCTAAGCTGCACAAAAAGACTTCTGCAGAGAATTGGCAGCAAAGCAGCAATTTAGCTCAACCACAGGACTCAAATGCTGGTTCCCACAGGAAGTTCCCCATTTTAGAATAAGCAAAGGACAACAAATTAGTTCTAGTGCAGAGTTTAAGTGTTGGGAATAGCGAATAATCCAACACAGAACTGAAAGAATAAAACAAAAAACCTACAGATCAGAGACAAAGTTCTGATATTAACCAGTAAATGTCTAACACCAGCAAGGAACACCTATAAAACCTAAAGAACTGGAAGCCCACTGGGTCCCCAAGCTGGGGTGGGGGCTGCTGAGGGCCTCAGCCATGCCCTGCCGAAGTCCACTTCTATCCCAGTGATGACCACTGAGCTGCTGCCAGAAGTGCCCCAGGGTCCCAAGCCAAGGTGCGGAGGCACTGAGGGCCTCAGCCATGCCCGCCTGATGTCCGCATCCATCCCAGGAACAACCCAGCTACTGCTGGAAGCACCCCAGTCTCTCGAGCTGGCTGGGGTGGTGGGAGCCAGGGCCTCAGCCACGCCTCCCTGATGTCTGCATCCAGCTCAGCAACAACCACTGAGCCACCACTGGAAGTGCCCTGGGCTCCCAAGCTGTGGAGGTAGGGGGCCAAGGGCCTCAGCCATGCTACCTGATGTCTGCATCCAGCAGAACAATGACCAAGCCACTGCTGGAAGCCCCCTGGGCTCCCCTGCTGGAATGAGGGGGGTGCCATTGGCCTCGACCACTCCCCTTCCTTCCTCCTCTTCCCACTCTATTCCCCTCCCCTTTCCCCTCTTTCCCTTCCCCCTAACTGCTCTGCAACAACATCTTAGAATGTAAACAACAACAATAATAATAATAATAATAATAATAATAATAAATTAAAAAACAAACAAAAAGAAACAAAATATTTCACCAATATATATTGCTTTTAAATTGATAGAATTTAGTGAGGTGGCAATTGATAAGGCAGTATAGGCAGTATAACATTTTGTTTGTTTCTTTTTTTATTTTGATTCTCTGTGTTTAGTCCTCTGTACACTTAAAGGGTATTATGGGATGAGAGAAAAAGCAGACATGAGCCTACCTAGGAGGAAAGTGGTGCAGATTTGATGATTCACAGAAGGGATTGGTAAAGGACCATGAAAAATGATTACATTATATAATGTTGAATATGTTAATTATCCTGATTTGAGCATCACATATTGTACACAGGTAATGATATTCAACTCTGTACCGCACAGATACGTACAATCAACTATGTTTCAATAAAAAAAATAAAGAAATATAGGTGGGGTGCTGTTTAGAAATCAGCTATTGAAGAGTTTATCCTTTTTTATTCCTGTAAATAAAGTAAGGCCCACAATGATGCAGTACTTCCCCTACCACAGACCTAGTTAGTGTTAGGGTTAGGACTAGAACTCAGGTTCTTTCATAGCCAGTTCCTGTCTCTCTTAGGAGTACCAGAGGTGACAAATAGCTGGCTTAGTACACTTTCTCTCTTTACCACTGTACCTCATAGTACTCACTGGGAGTCAATCTCCTTTACACTAAGCTTGGACATACCTGCAAGTATGGTCAATAATGGTGCAGCCCAGGCAGCTACAGCCAATTGATTAGAGCTGGCAAGTATCCCCTCTCCTATACTGTAGAATTTCTATAGAAACTGCTAGCATCATGTCACCAGTTACATTTACTTACAAGACCAGCTACGTTTATTTACAGTAGCTTAGTCTAGATGTGTCCAATTCAGGGTCAATAGGGGAATAACTCTTAGTGAGAAATCATGCCGTTAGTTGGCTTAGCAGCCACGAAAGAATGCATTTCTGGCCACCCACATTATGTAGGAGCTCTAAAATCGACCCAGGCATTTGGATGAAGACTTGCAGCTATCGGCACTGCTGACATGGGCTCCATTCCATTCTAAATTCCTCTAATTATTTTAGAGCATGAGAATCTGGCCCATTAGACAATACCTCAAAGTTATGGATTTGATACAGTTATTATGAAGAGTGGTGTCATGGATTGAGGACATCGTGAATCATCCCCTCTAGGGCAGACTGCAAAAAAGAAGCCTTTTAAGGGAGAAGCTTGGCTGATGAGAAGATGGGTTATCATAGGAGTCTGGGGTATAGAGCTGAGAGGTCTTGTGTTTCTGGCTGTTTCCCCCCAGAGCATTGGCAGGGCTTCCCTCCCGTCTGTGTGTGAGTCTAAGGTCAAATCCCCTGTTATGCTTCTGGGGGACACCAAGTGGGGAGCAGATGGGGATTCCAAAGCTTACACTTCACTTCCCCCCAAACCCTGCCCTGCATCTGTCTGGGAGCTGCACAATTACTTCAAAGGCAAGTCCCACCTACCACAATACTCAGTTTGGTATTAGATTCATTTCCGTTGTCAAATAAGGACACAAGAACTCCTCACTAAAGTACGTGTTTCCCAGAAATGATCAAAATATTCTACTCCAATATTCACTTAATTTATGTCTCTACTTTCATGTCCCTTATTATTACTGTTGTATTATTATTTTTATAAGGTATAAACTGCATACAGTGAAATGCACAGATCGTAAGGGCAGTCTGATCAGTTTGACAAATGCATATATAACCAACACACCTATCAAGACGTAGGACATCTATATCACCCTAGAAAGTTTCTCAGGCCCCACACTTGTCAATCACCTCCCCACCAGAGGTAAGCACTTTTCTGATTTCTATCACTATAAATTGACATTCTGCTTTTAGATATCAATAGAACCATAAAGTATGTACACTTTTGTGTATGGATATTTTGCTTGGCAGTGTCTTTGAGATTCATTAATGCTGTCCCATATATCAGTAGTTTATTTCTTTGAATAGTTGCTTAATATCCCATTATATCAATGTACTATTTTTTTTTACCCGGTCTCCTGTAAATAGACATTATGGTTGTTTCTAGTTTTGGCTACTATGAATAGAGCTGCTACAAACATTTCAAAATGATGTTAAAAAATATTTTTATTTATGTTGGGTAAATATCTAGAATAAGAATTCCTGAGTCATGTGGTTGATGTATGCTTAAGTTTATAAGAAACTACCAATCAATTTTGCAAAAGAGTTTTACAAATTCCATTTCACCAAAAGCCTATGAGAATTCTAGTTTTACCATGTCCAACATTTACTACTGTCAGTCTTTTTATTTTAGCAATTCTAGTAGACGTATAGCAGTACTGCATTTTGTTCATTTGTTAATTTCCTGAGAACCGATGTTGATCACTTTTTCATGTGCTTTTTGGCCATTTGTCTTTCTTTGTAAAATTTGTGTCGAAATATTCTGTTGATTTTTATTGGGTTGCTTTCCTTTTTTATTATTGAGTTGTAAGAGTTCTTCATATATTCTAGATACAAGTCCTTTGTGACATATATGTATTCCTCATATTTTTCCTAGCCTGAGGCTTGCCTGTTTATTTTCTTCATGGTGTCTTTTATAAAGAAAATGTTTAATTTTATGAAGTACAATGTTTTTTTACCTAGACAGGTATGCATTTGTACACATATATAATTAAGGGGTAATGCTCTTTGGGATCTTTTCTATAAAATACTTTACCTCAGGGTTGCACAGTTAATCTTCTATGTCTCTTCCTTAGAAGCTTTTTATTTTTAAAATTAAAAAAAAATTGAAAATTAAGGGCAAAGACTTTAGGAATAAGACCCCTAAAGCACAAGCAACAAAAGAAAAATAAGCAAATGGGATTATATCAAACTAGAAAGCTTCTACACAGCAAAGTAAACAATCAACAGAATGAAAAGACAACCTACAGAATGGGAGAAAATATTTGCAAACTATACATCCAACAAGGAATTCATGTCCAGAATATACAAGAAACTCAAAGAACTACACAGGAAAAAAATAATCCAATTAAAAAATAGGCAAAGGAGCTGAATAGAGATTTTTCAAAGGAAGACATACCAATGGCCAACAGACTCATGCTCAGCATCACTAATCATCATTGAAGTGCAAATCAAAACCACATTGAGATATCATCTCACCCCAGCTAGAGTGGCTATTATCAAAAAGACTGAGGATAACAAATGCTGGGGAGGATGTGGAGAAAAGGGAACTCTTCTATACTGTTGGTGGGACTGTAAATTAGTAAAGCCATCGTGGAAAACAGTTTGGAGGTTTCTCAAACAACTGCAGACAGATCTTCCATACAATCCAGCAACCCCACTTCTGGGTATATACCCAAATGAATGGAAATCATTATGTCAAAGGGATACCTGCACTCCCATGTTCATCACAGCTCTATTTACAATAGCCAAGATATGAAACCAACCTAAATATCCACCAATGGATGACTGGATGAGGAAAATGTATATATACAGAATGGAATACTGCTCAGACATAATAAAGAATGAACTTATGCCATTTGCAACAACGTTGATGAGCCTGGAGAAAATTATGTTAAGTGAAATAAGCCAGACACAGAAAGAAAAACACTACGTCTTCACTCATAATTGGGAACTAAGAAACAATGAAGAAAGAAAGAAAGAAAAAGAAAGAAGGAAGGAAAGAAAGAAAGGAAGGAAGGAAGAAGGGAATAGAGAAAGAAACACCACAATAAAACATTGAACTTTCAGAAGGACAGAACAGACTTATAGTTACCATAGGTGGGAAAGGGGGAGAGGGAGGGAAGTTAGGGAGTAATTGGGTAAGGGACACAAAGAATAATTACAATTTGTAATGATGAAAATGCTCATAATATTAATTTAATCATCACATACTGTACATAAATGCTGATAGTAAACTCTGCACCCCATAAATATGTATAATCAATTACGTTTCAACTAAAAAAAATAAAAATAAATTAAAAAAATAAAAAGAAGTTTGTTAATTATTTATTCAAATATTTTTCTTTAGTCTTCTCTGTCTCCTTCTGGATTTTAACCTCATGTATCACAAACTGCTTGATGTAATTTCAAGATCATTGAAGTGTGCTCTCTCTCTTTCTCTCTAACGTATGTGTATATATACACATACATATATCAATGTCTGCATGCATGCACACACATTTATGCATGTACATGAAAATAATACCCAATTTATATACATGTTTATATATACACATAAATATATACATATTCATAAATATGTGTTTAAATTGGGTATTATTTTCATGTACAAATTGTAGACGTTAGGGTAATTCTCTGTTGACCTGTGAAAATGTTAGCATCGCATTTAGTCTCACCTTCTGGAATTAAAAGCTTTCTATCATCTGAATCATTACTTGGGTTTGTATATGGCAAAACATTTTGAAACTATCCAGAGAAGAAAACTGTGAAGTTCTCAGAAATGGAGGCTGCTCAATCCAGAGAAGACAAGGCTTTAACTGAATAAAGACATTTTTCCTCCTAGAGTGTGACGACACATTTGCTCTCTCTAATAACATCATTTCTCAGATATGATGACTGGATTACTTTGTTGCCACTCAGAAATGGGCTTAATTACCTGACACTGACCTTTTAAAAAACAGATGGGAAAATGGTGTGTTTCTTGATGTCATTTCCTCAAGTCTCTCTTTGCCATTGTCAAGATGGGTAGGTCCTATGACTTTTTATCTCTGCATTCCAGAGTATCACATGCATTCAGTGTTAATAAGCTATGATGAAGAATCACGCAGGTTATGAGAACTGTGAATAGTGTGTATCATGTATCAATCCTGAAGCCTAGTCCATGTACTACTAAATGTTAGGCATTTCATTCTTTTGTACTTATTTTGAATAGAATATTATTTTTATTTGCTATAATTATTGATATTAATGATAATATCTTACAGTTGAATGATGGTTGGCTGCGCTTTCACATTGTTTGGTCTTTATATCAGAGAGATAAGAAAATGAGACAAAGAGGTGGTTTGGAGACCAGAGATACCTGGGTTCTCAATCCTGGCATATTCACTTTTTATTTATGTCATTGGGTGGATTCCTCTGCCTCAGTGTCCTCATGAGTCAAATGAGGATGATAATGCATTTTGTCTAAAATAACACTGAAACCTATTTGCGGGGGAAAACCCCACTTGAAGTTCTTGTGAGTCTTCTGAAAAGATAACTGAACTCTGCACCAGGAGCTAGCCTTGATGATTGATAAACTCCCCTGCCAAGCTTTGAGATTCTTTTCTTCCATTTGCAGTGTGTGGGCTCTGTGGCTGTACACAGGTTCAGAGAAATCATCCTTTGAGCTGATGCTAAGTGGACTTGGATGGACAGATCAGTCTCACTGTATAGCAGAACCTACTAACATTTTCACCAATTTACTGAAAAGTGGACCGTTGTATGCCCAGTTTCTTTCTTGCTATGGTGCTTCAAATTCCTACATTGCTATTTAACAGAAAGTGTAAGATTAGATATAAGAATTTCAGATCAAGTTTTGCAAATGTTTTCTCCTCCTTCATTATTTTCTGAAATATCAGGGGCTCCCTCCTGCAGGGAACTCAGACTCAAGGCTGTGCCTTCTTCATCTCTCATGGTAATTATTACAAAGTAGGTCTTTTTATCCTTTGGGATGTTTCTCTTATTAGATGTTGCCACACTATGCCTAGCATTATCGTCTGGGTTCAATTTTTGAGAAAAAAAAAGGATAGTGGCCTTTTTGTGATTATATTGGACTCTGGGCACTAATGGGGTCGAGTTGAGCTGGAACCTCACAGCTGCCAAACATTTCTGGGTTTAATTTTCTTGAGTAAATTGCATATTCAAAACTCTCCACATGTCTCCCTTTTCTTTCTCCCTTTATTTTATTGCAATCTCTTTTAAAGTTCAAAAAAACAAACTATCTTTCCCCCTGCCTCTGCTCATGGAATCCATCTGTCCACTTGTTCCCTGATGTTCCTCCACGGTAAGCATAGCTCTGAACAGCCCTCGCTGTGTGGGCATTGGGTAGACAGACGGAGGTAACTGAGGACACCTTCTTTGTTGCCTGATTTACCTCTTCCCCAGCACACTTCTCTCTCTTCTAGGTCAATTCGTAGTCCTGTCTACCAATGTGTGATCTTTTTTTCTTTTCCTTTTCCTTTTTTACTTTTCTTTTTCTTTCAAGACTTGTAAGAGCTGGCTGAATGGAAGATTTTTATAACTTGCTGAAATAAAGTCTATGGGTTAGGCTGGATTTTTATTTTATAACTGCCATCTTTTTTTTATCTAAGTATTTGGTCTCATATGTATTTAGTAACCTGTCCTCACCTGTGTGGAGTAATGTTTTTTATGTGATTTTTTTCCTCAGTGATATAAAATTTTTCTCTTTGATTTCAATATCTGGCTTCATTAAGGGCTCACTCATTGTGAAGGCAAGAGAATCAATAGCTAATTACATGGAAGAATGCAGTGTCTTCCATGACTTCTGAGAACAGTTTCACAAGTTGTAATATATTGGTGACACATTAATATCTTCAAATGGCGTAGTTGCTATGGAAACAAAAGCTTGCTAATACTATTATTAAATTCATAGGTGATTGATAGCTTTCTCTGTTATGGAAGACATGGTAAACATAACTTTATAATAAAGCAGTATCAGTGGCATGCAAAAGACTCAAACCTATAGCTCAAGATATATCTGGAAATACACTTTAAGTAATTGTTGAGTTTATTCTGCTCTGTCTTCCCCATTTATTGTTGCTCATAGAGAGGAAGGCAGTGTCCCTTAGCTACATATTATGCTTTGACTATCATTTGACTTTATATTTTTTCTGTATTTATCCATATCTCCCTATACCATGAAATGCTTGTATTTATTAACTTGAAAAATAAGGAGAGCCCCTTACAATTAGGTAAGCATACATTTTGCTGTCCAAATTGGGATTGTTTTGAGAGTTAAAAGGGATACTATTAAGAATTATTTCTAGGCAACATGTGTAAATGAGGTCTAAGAGGGCAAAGCATGACACTGGTCACCCTATTTAAACATAGTCATTTATAATTCTGGTGTGGGACTTGGGTCTGCTAACCAAAGCACCTCAGATTTTTGTCTTATCACTAATATGCCAATCAACAAATGCATGATTGTGACAGGTTCTGCATGTTATGGATTTGCTCTAATTCTCATGATTTCCATGGGAAGTAAATGCAGTCAAATGGGTAAAAGTGTTTATAATCTTTGAAATGCTCCCTAAGCATCTGGCCCACCATTTACCACTGCACACATAGGGTCTGAAGATGTAATAGAAAGCTTTCAGTTGAGATTCATGGGAACACTCTGAAATGGAGAATCACATGCAGAAATTTTATTAATGAGGTGCCCTTGAGCTCAACACCGTGTGGAATTGAAGAAAGCAGGACCAGGCAGAGAAGTTGAATTGTGGTGCGGTTGTAACTGTGGCCTCAGTTGATTCCATCAGCTCTCTGAAAGTCGGGTGGCCCTTCAGAGTTGACCTGAACTGAGGCAAGGGAGCTGGGCCTTTGTATTCCTGCATTAACCAGTCATTGAAGTGTGGTGCCCCTGGGGAAGGGGTGTGATATTGGGAGAGACAAATTCTTGTGCTCTAGGCCAATTCTTCTCTGAACTCCCAAAAGGTGGGGGAATGAGGGCCTCCATCCTGAGGGGGGAGCTGAGAGGTGCACCTCGGTATCTACTACCAAAACGCAACTTCTCTTTAAAAGATCTCTGTTCAAATACAGAAGCACATTAACCTCACTAGTAATTAAGAAAAGCAAATTATAACACTGATTTGCCATTACAGATAACTTTTTTAAAACAGGATAAAACAAAACAAAACAAAGTCTACCTTCTATTTAACGAATTAGAATTAGCTATGAAACCTGCAGGAACTACTTCAGAAATGGTGCCTGATATATCAGAATCTGGCTACATTTGCATGGTAAAGTTAATTAGTGAGATTTATATGATCAGTTTTGCAGTTAGAATGTGTCAGTCAGAGGTGATTTTCAAAACCACAGCTGAGGAGACAAGAAAGAATGTTGCAAACTTGTCCCAGTTTACCTGGCACTGTCCCTGTCTTAGTTCTGGGAGTTCTCCAGCTGTGGGTAAACCAAGACTGTTGGTCATCCTATAGTGGAAGTAAATCTGGGGCTAATTAATAGACAAAAGTCAAGTTTGATTCTCTAGGATTTGATATTGGAGTAAGTTAGGTGGATAGAGGAAAGAATGACTTCTTCCAGCTTCTACAAACGAAAAAGTATTCCTCAGCCACAGCAGAGACCTGAAGGCAAAACCTAAACCATGGCTGGCCTGTGTGAATCGTGGTTAAATATCAAGTGTGGAGTTGCAGAACATCACTTTATTTTTATGTTCTTTTTAAAAATTTTCATTTGCCTAAAACTAATTGTAAAGATGTCAAAGACTCTGGAAACAGAAAATGAAGATTCTGCTAGTGATAGTTGAGAAGACCTCCTTAGCTCAATCCATCACCAGAGCCATCTAAAAGGGAAATTCACCTTCCAGGAATGGTTGAACAGAGTTTCATACTTAGTGCCTGAGAGCACTAGAACTTTCCCTGGGTATAATTTCAAGTACTTCGAGGTGACTTTGGTGTATCGTTATGTAGTAACCTTGGATCTGTTGGGGAAAATATGGCAAATAGGACAAATTAGACAGCACAGGACTGTTATGCCAGACTCCACTGGGAGGCAAGGCTGGGAACATATTTAGATCATACTGGGGGGATTTCTGCAGGTGGAAGGCAGAGGAAGTGACTGCAATCTGCTTAGACTGGAGTGTAGTAAGGATACAGGAGACATCTCTCTTGTGGTTCTTGGTACCATTCTTTCTGTCATGAGTAAGCCAAGAGGCAATGAAGATACAGTTCATGGGGCCAGGTTTAGCTCTATCTCAGGCACTGGCACCTGCAGTGCCATGAGCTGTCTAGGTGAATTGGTTGAAACATAACTCTTCGTGTATGGTCATCAGGAGTTTCATCTG
Source organism: Cynocephalus volans (assembly GCF_027409185.1). Taxonomy (NCBI): domain Eukaryota; kingdom Metazoa; phylum Chordata; class Mammalia; order Dermoptera; family Cynocephalidae; genus Cynocephalus; species Cynocephalus volans. The sequence continues at coordinate 76,311,442 of NC_084474.1, read as the reverse complement.
AGAAATCAGCCTTGCTTTATAAGGTTTCAGATTTTGTGAAAGGTGAATTTTAATTACTTAGTGAGTTGGTTAGGGCCAAAGTCAGCCTGTCAATTTTGGTGGGCATGAGAGTAAGTTGGACCACACACTGTGGTTGCTAGATCTAGATGAGGGTCATTCACCAGCAAGATAGATGTCCTTTCTGCAGGACAATGAGAATTTAGGACTTGGATGGAGGAATATGTAAATAAAATATACCTCTCCAGAACAGAGACACTGTATCAGTAAAATATTGCAGAAGAGGAAAGAGATTTATTTTGCATTTATTTATTTATTTTTTTTGTAGAACAAGTTATTTAAAGCAGCAAATACCCATAAACATTTGTCAGTACTGAATCAACTATGAGTGAAAATTTGATAACTTGACATTGGGAATGACCCAGAGATGCTTTGAGGTTTTGCTGTCTCTGGGGCCTGGGACATAGCTACAGGGACTGCAATGGATCTGTGCATTGAGACACTCAATGTTGGGAAACTTGAAACACATACATTTTTAGAATTCCTTGGGACTTAGTGTCCTGCTTCTTTGTCCTTTGGAGATAACAAAACTCACTGATCTTGCCATATATCCACAATACCTGGTGGCAAGAAACCTTGTGTATAGGCACCTACATGCACATATACAGCATACACATACATGCACACATGCAGCATACACATTTTCAGAAATTCCATTTCACGTATATGAGTATTTCTATATTTTATAACTTCTTTTAATGTACTACCTAATTCTAAAAAATATAATGCTGAAAGGCATTGTCTTTGGAGACAAGTAGAACTGCTGTATATTTTGGCTTTGTCACATACTAGTGTCATGAACTTGGGCAGGCTTCCAGTTGCAAACTGGGAATAGGAATAACCATCTAGGTTGATTATCATGGAAATTAAATTAAGCAATGGATTTAAACTCTACAGTATAGTGTCTAGCATACAGTAAATGATCAATAAATGCTGGCTATTTTAAAATTATTTTTAGAACTCTCTTAAGCTCTTGTTATTTGAACTCTTCCAACTGTCTCATCTTAGTGAATGGCTTTGTACACACAGAGGGTGACCGCTGGACATTTGTTTATCTCTTTCCCCTGTATTATATCTTATTTCTTAGTTATTTGCTGAGTGTAGGTCTTGTCTGCCCCAGTAGCTTAAAATATCAAGTTGGGAAAGGAAAAATACCTTATGTGTTTTTGCTGTTCTCTGAGGCATTTAATACAGTGGTAGGCATGTGGTAGACAGTAAATCTCTGTCGGCTTGATGTTGAACATGCATATGCTCCTGGTAATTTTTTTTTTCTATCCCACCATAACTACCAGCATCCAGTTTTTGGATTGGACATTAACGAAGATGATTGAGAACTCTGGGTGTTAGGGCACACAAATGAGTTGTCCATGATAAAAACTGCAAAAAATGCTCTGGATGGTAAACAGTTGTTGCCACATACAAAATGCTCAAACGTTGATTTGACAAGTGAAAGTAAGTGGTTCTTGTATATTTGAAGCCAAATCATTTTGACTTTTTGTATTTTACAATGTATAAACTAGTTGGTTTTCCATTGTGTATCAAAGATTAGCAACTGAAGGAGCCTGGATATTCGGTCAGCCTCTTTCATCTCTGGTCTCATACTTCCCGATTGAATTGGTCACTAGGGAGTGTGAGTCCTATGACCTCCAGCTAGTAAGGAATTAAAGGATACTTTGACGATCTATTAATAATCAAGGGACAAATTAAGTTAAAAATAAAAAGTAAATTTGACATTGAGGGGAATCAGTTAAATTAGTTGAAACTATTTTGCATATGGATACTGTATGAATGGGGTCCACTCTTTGGAAAACCTAAAATCTCCTGATGATTTTGTCAAAATTGACCCATTACATTAGCCTTCATGCTATGACTTTGGACTTGAGGGAGAAAATCTATTTTGGTTTTTAAGCCCATTCCAGATTTCCTTTTCCGGAGGCACTTATGTTGATGTAATGATGGATCCTTATGTCTGTGTATAGATGGCAATAAAATATGACTTTACCATTTTAGTTACATAAACTGATTTTGGGGGGATCCATCTTGACTATTCTCAGTTTCATGAAATAAAGACACATTACATATAAGCTGCTGTTTTGGGAAGCGAAAAAAGTTGGTGTCACTTAGTGACCAGAGCTCACTGTGTAGTGCATATTTGTTCTGTGGGGAACTTGTACTGAAAACTGAAAAGCAGTTTAAAATATGCTATAGTTTGGCAGGAAGGAGATTTCTGGTGATCATACTGGCGTTTGAAAAACAGAGATGAATATGGAAATTTACTTCCTGATGTAGAAACGAAGGAAATCTCACTTTAAGTTGATAGAAGGGAGAGAAGATGTCTGTTAGTTCAACATCGATTCCTTACATTCGGAATTAGATTTTGAGCTGTGTGTGGAGGAATGACAGGCAGGAAACTATGTAGCAAAGAGAAAGAGCAGGGGTTGGGGGACAGAGGCAGAGAGAAAGATAGACCAAGATGTAGAAACAGATGCAGAGAAAGGTGGTCAGAGATAAACAAGTAGATGCAGAGACAGAAGCAAAATAAGAGGTAATAAGAGGGAATGACGTAGGTATGAGGAGAGACACGGAGGATGCAATGAGAGGGCAGGACTCCCCAGACACATCCTGATGAAAGCCCACCGGAGATTTTCCACTTTTATAAAACTGCATAGTTCCTCAAGCCAGCAGCTTGGATAGTTGGACACACATCTGCTTTTGAAACACATTGACATATGCACATGTACACATTTCCTCAAGGTATATGTAAATACGTTTTTTAAAACCTGAAGATATATGAGTTTTGAAAGGTGTAGGTGTTGGTGAAGGACTCCATACTGATGTGCTCTGCAATTTTGTAAGAAATCACGTGGAAAGGTTTGCATGTGTTAGCTTCAAAGCATGATCGATTTCTACTTAAAAGTGTCCTCTGCACTTCCTTCACCTCTCTCCCCCGCCCCAGTTCTCTACAAAGATCAGATATATGAGGTTTTCCCTCTCTGATATTTCTATGATATGTCCACTCTATGATAAATGCCTATGCCTATTTTTCATGAAGTTATAAATCACATGAAGAATAATACGTTGGAAGAGATTGTGCTTTAAAAACCCAAAGTTTTGTGTGTATCACAGTTTTCTTATTTACCTGTATTGGTTATAACTCTTAATACTTAGATTCAGATATTAAGAACTATCACATATATTTCTTGTATTTGTTAAAAAGTCTCTCAGTTGCCATGGGCTCCTTCCTTCTTTTGGTACTAGCCTTGCTCTACAGAATTTGCTGAGCATGTGGTCTCCGTCTAGAGACTGCATATCTTAGTCTTCCTTTCAATAAAGGCAGGGCCATGTGAGTGCGTGTGTTCAGGCCAATTTGTTGGAGAGAGCAGGACCGAAGCCATGTTGGGACTTAAACCACATGGGCTCTAAAAGATTTTGAAAGGACACATTTTTTTTTGTTGTTGTTTTGGCATTCATTGCTCTGAGTTCCCTCTTTTCCCATGGTTGGTTGATATTCTGAATCTTGGTTATGAGGAAAGATGACAGTATTAACATGAATGTAAAGCTGTTTTCCAGCCATCCTGAAGTTGCAGACTTGCAGACCCTGAGAGACCAAGGAAGACATCGGTAAAGCTATGCTGATCCCACCCCTCCAGCAGGATCATGAGATAACATCAAGAATGGGAGCAGAGGCCAGACAGAGTCTCGGCGAGACTTTGTACCTGACACCTTGCATGAAGCTCTTATGGTTGATGTCCCCCTCTCTCTTGCTTTTCATTTCTCACGTTCCATTCTCTCAGCCCCCCCGCCCTAAAAAAAAAAAACCCTCAATAAATCTGACTCATTCTCCTTCAGGTTTACCAGAGAGATGGGTCAGCCTAACATCTCTCCTCAGGTCATTGGTATTCTCGGATAAAAGCTGACTTCCATTTTCACCAACATTTGACTCTTGAGTGATTTGCTTTTGAAAGAGGAGAGGCAGCCAGACCTGTGCCCTATAACAAACTGAGATGTGGGCAGATGTATGCAACTATGAGGTCAGGTCCAAAACGCCCCACTTTTTTATGCTCCATTGTGCTTGCTGGCACATGCGCAGGGAGGGTCTGCACTGACTGTAAACAAGAATCTTGGGAATCATGGAGAAGAGCAACCTGCTAGCTCTGGGTAATGTCCTCTGGACATTTGCATGAGCGAGACAGAAACTTATTTCCTAAATAAGACGTTGCGTTTGGGCGTCTTTTTATTGGAGGAGATAGCAGTTTAAACTTAAATCCAATTCTAAGCATTTCTTTCATCAGGCTGGTGGGCAATTTAATCCTAGGGAACACTGGGGCCTCTTTTCTCCACCTGGGACTTGTAAAATTCTTTTAGTCTTATTCAGTTTAAAGTTACTCATTTATGATATCCCCGGTTCTTTTTTCTCCTGTATCTCCCTACTCTCTAAAGAAGTCTCTATAGTTTAATGGGAGAAAAAAGCAAGCCTCAGGCTCAGATGGGGCCGTGGAAGGCGCATTCAATGCGCTGCCCCTCCTTTCACTATTTCCTCTTTCTGTAGGTCTCCCTCATTATTCCTCCTATTGTTCTAGGAGTTGTGTTCTTGAACTTCTCTATAAAAAGAGGTAATGATGTGGGTGTAAGAAGAGGTAGGGATTCACAATATAATTGATTTCTTAGAAAACAGGCCCCACACAGTGGTCCCTGCTGTCCTAGTCAAAAGATAAGCCAGAAGAAATCATTACCACAGATTAGGCTGTGCAATGCTGTGACAAATTGATGTATACAGTAGCTTCTTTTCTTACTTTTATTATTTTTTTAAGCCAATGTTTTATTTTTATTTATTTGTCTTATAAATTTTATTTTATTTCTCAATATACATTGTAGTTGATTTTCATGCCCCTTTACCCGTTCCTCTCCACCCCCTCCCCTCCCCCCCACGTCATAGCTGTTTACTTGACTTAAAAAGTTCAAGGAATTTTTGTGATTGTTGAGTCTTCTTCTCCCCCACCCTTTATTTGTTTGTGTGTTTATTTACTTATTTATAGCTCCCGCAAATAAGTGAGAACATGTGGTATTTCTCTTTCTGTGTCTGACTTGTTTCACTTAATGTAATTTTCTCTAAGTCCATCCATGTTGTTGTGAATGGTAGTATTTTGTTCTTTTTCATAGCAGAGTAGCACTCCATTGTGTAGATGTACCACAATTTCCTTATCCACTCATCTGATGATGGACATTTTGGCTGGTTCCAGCTCTTGGCTATTGTAAATAGTGCTGCAATGAACACTAGCGTACAGGTATCCCTTTGGCATGATGATTTCTATTCCTCTGGGTATATTCCCAGCAGTGGGATAACTGGGTCATATGGTAGATCTATCTGCAATTGTTTGAGGAAACTCCATACCATTTTCCACAGAGCCTGCACCATTTTGCAGCTGCACTATTTTGCAGCCCCACCAACAGTGTATGAGAGTTCCTTTTTTTCTGCAACCTCTCCAGCATTTATCATTCTCAGTCTTTTGGATATTAGCTATCCTAACTGGAGTGAGATGGTATCAAAATGGTCTTGATTTGCATTTCCTGGAATATGAGTGAAGTTGAGCAATTTTCATGTGCCTGTTGGCCATACATATGTCTTCCTTTGAGAAATGCCTATTCAGCTCCTTTGCCCATTTTTAAATTGGGTTATTTGTTTTTTTGCTGTAAAGTTGTTTGAGTTCCTTGTATATTCTGGATATTAATCCTTTGTCAGGTGTATATTTTGCAAATATTTTCTCCCACAGTATTAAGGGGGAAATTTATCACATTAAATGCTTACTTCAGAAGAATGGAAAGATGGCAAATAAACAACCCAACACTTCACCTTAAAGATCTAGAAAAACAAAAATGATACAAAAGATCAATGAAACAAAAAGTTGTTTTTTTGAAAAGATAAATAAACTCAACAAACCTTTAGCAAGGTTAACTAAGAAAAGAAGAGAGAAGACCCAAATATCAAAAATTAGAAATGAAAAAGGTGTTATTATAACTGATGCCTCAGAAATGGAAGGAATCGTTAGAGACTACTATAAACAAGTATATGGTAACAAATTTGAAAATCTGGAGGAAATGGATAAATTTGTGGACACATGCAAACTTTTCTTACTTTTATAATGTGCTATATTTGTTTGCTAGGGCTGTCGTAACAAAGTACCACAGACTGAGGGGCTTTTAACAACAGAAACTAATTGTCTCACAGTCTGGTGGCTAAAGTCTGACATCAAGGTGTCAGCAGGACTGGCTCCTTCTGAAGGCTGAGACGGAGAATCTGTTCCTTGCTGCTTACCTAGTTTCTTGTGGTTTGCTAGCAATCTTTGCAACTCCTGGACTTTTAGAAGCATCTCTCAAGGAGGAATTTGTAAAGGGCCACAAAAATTTATTACATTGTATAATGCTGAATATACTAATTATCCTGATCTAAGCATCATATATTGCACAAAGGTATTGATATTCAACTCTGTACCCCACAGATATGTATAATCAACTATGTTTCAATTAAAAAAAAAGAAGCATCAGTCCATGCACACTTATCTTCATATGGAATTTTTCCTGTGTGGGTCTATGTTCAAATATCCCCTTTTTATAAGGACACCAGTCATACTGGATTATGCATCAAACTAATGGCCTCATCTTAATTAAACTCCATCTGCAATGACCCTATTTCCAAATAAGGTTACATTCTAGTCTATGCTGCTCAGAGTTAGGACTTCAACATAAGAATGAGGGTAGTGGGGTAGAGTGAGAGCTATACACACATAGAAAATTTAAGCTAGAAGATGAGGTTTTATTATTTTAGAAAAAAATATTTACTTACTGACACTAGAGGCTAATTCTGATTAATATACATAACATATAGCCAATGGCTAATATTTGGTTAGAGTCAGTTGGTCAAGCCAAGGTTGCTAATCTCCAGCCTATACCAAAACATCACCATAAAGTGGATCCAAGGAAGAAAGGTGCTCTATGGATAACACTCCTGAATTGCATTAAAGGTTATAAACCTCAAACTAATGGCAAAGTTTTTTTTTTTTTTTTCCAGTTTTTGGAAACTATTTTCCTCCCTTGTCCTTCTATTGCAGCAGTTTTATCAAGATTACTTGTCTTCTGCCATTTCTCTTGACCTCCATATTTTGGTTCCTCTTGGAATATAACGTGTTCAGATAAGAATGACACTGAAGGCCCATCACTTGGAAAGAGAATAACAAATAATGGCATGCATGGTTCAGGTGAGAATATCGAGATTCAAGTAGACTGACCAGGATGAATGGTTAGCAAATGGCAGAGCTTGGAAATACAGACTCACCTGAGGAGTGAATTTCGGTCCAGAATTAGATTTTGGACATAGAATAGAAATCCAATTTAAAGTTACTCATTTATGATATCCCTGGTTCTTTTTTTCCCTGCAACTCCTGACTCTCTAAAGAAGTCTCTGTAGGTTAATGGGAGAAAAAAGAAAGCCTCAGGTTCAGATGGGGACATGGAAGGAGAAATTTTTTTTCTTTCATAATGGCATAACCAACAGAGGGTGGTCAGGCAAGGCCTCTCTCAGACTAAACAGAAATTGTTGGTTGGCAGATGAGTGACACACATGATTTGTGTATATGAAAGCAGGAGGAAAGGAGTTCCTTTTGGGAACAATTCCTGGTTTGTGGGTGAGAATGAATGTGGAACATTATCTCCTCTTGACTCAGAAAATGACAGCAAACAAAAAGTGATCAGCATCCAAGTCTTTTAAAAAAAAGTAACTTTAAACTTTAGACAAAGACTATGTCCCTATTGCATCTCACCTAAAAAGTTTCAAGTTCAACTGAAATTTATTGCAACTCCTGTCTTTGCCTCTGTTCTAAGTGCTTTCTTACAAACCATCATGTTTATATCTTATGCACTCCTGTGAGATAGTTATTGTAAGTCCTATTTAGCTGACGGAGTGACTAAGGGACTTTCTGTAATGGAAAGAAGAAAGTTTATTTCTTTCAATCAACTAGCACAAGTTCTTTCAGGAAGAGACCTATTTTAGTTGAGAATATAATTTGGTAAGACCCTTTGGAGTGGTTACTTAGTCTCTAGGCCATGATTATGAGTAGAACCCTGGGCAGACTGTGGACACATATTTTTAAGTTAAGGATGTCAGAGGGAGAGATTATGAGAGAGATCTGGGGGTGTAAAGAAAGACTCAGCTACAGGTCCTTGCTTGTGTTCCTTTCCCCCATCCAGTCTTTAGGAAACTTACTAAACCCTTCACATACTTGAGGTGAATATATTTTATTTTGAATTGGAGGTACTGAGCTTTGCCTTACTAAATGATAATTCAATTTTAAAAAGTTGAAATCATGACTTGAAAAAATAAAATGAACTTGTAACAAAGATTTTACAATTCATTAATTAATGAGAGAACATATATGCTATAAGCACTTCAAGGGAAAATGTAACAGGAACGTATTCAAATTATAAAGGCAGCCAGGAATGCTGAAGTTATTTTATGAGTATTTGCAAAATGCTTTTTCCAGTGGGGGCTGGGGAATCAATTGCACCGCCACTGGTCAGAATGCATTTGTGCTTCAATGGACAGGAACTATTAGTATGACTGTCATTTTCTACAACTTACGGAGTTGTAGGATAGCTCAGAGATAAGAAGGGCACAGCTAACCCAGAAGGGTGCACTAGACGGGACACCCAGTGATCATTTTGCCCATTTCAAAGTCTTGCAGTTTTTCTTGACAGGCCCAGACTGGTGTGAGCAGCACTAAAGCAGCACACTTGAAGTAGGGATGCTGAGCCGCGACAGACCTGAGGAAGTGAGCAGCTGGCAGGTGATGAAGGCCATGGGGGGATGATGAATGCCATGGGGGGCAATGAATGCCATGGGAGGGCTTCGGACTTTGGCGAGAGGGTGGAATTGGCGTTCAGGCCAAATTGAACTCAACTGACATATGGTTTGCATTTTATGGTCCTTACAATGGTAAATAAGAAATTGGGATGGAAACCCAAATTTTTCTCCCTTTAAGTTCACTGCAATTTTCCCTTCACCATACTAAATCAAAACATTCTAAACAAGAGCTTCCTTTTTAATGAAGTTCAACGATTGTTGAATGACACTTGAATAAATATTTTCTACTTTTACAGAAAGCAATGAAAACTGAAAGACTATGATGGCTTTCATGCACCCATATAAGTAGGTAAATGTGGTGGTCTAAATTGCGTTCCCCAAAAAGATATGTTTAAATTCTAACCCCCAGTACCTGTGAATGTGACCATATTTGGAACTAGGATCTTTGCAGATGTAATCACATTAAGATGAGGTCAGACTGGATTAGGATGGGCCCTAATTCAGTGACACAGTGACTGGTGTCTTTATAAGAGAAAGGAGAGGGAGGTTTGGACATGGAGACATAGAAACAGTGACACACACACAGAGGGAAGAAGGTCATGTGAGGATGGAGACAGAGATTGGAATGACACAGCTACAAGCCAAGGACTCGGAGAACTGCTGACAACCTTCACTGGCTGGATAAATGCGAGGAAGGACTTTTCTCTAGAGCCTCCAGAGACAGGGTGGCCCTGACAATGCCTTGATTTTAGACTAATTTCTGAAACCATGAGATAACAAATTTCTCTTGTTTTAAGGTACCCTGTCTGTGGTATTTTGTTAGAGCAGTTTAAAGAAATTAATACAGTAAAGAAGATGATATCCTTCCGTTCTTTTCCAAAAAGGACTTAAAGAAGCTTATAATTATACACACAATAAGAAAGGGTAAACCAACTTAAAGTAGGTAAAGTAATGAAACAAAAGAAAACAAAACTGTAGAAAGATGACTCTAGATATGAGATAAGTAGAATATTATCATTTTTTCTAGATGAAAAACCCATAGTAGAAGGTGCAATGGGAAAGAGGTTCCCTGACTATCATGAGCAGAGTTACATGACTGTTCCGAAGAATTGAGATAGTACAATAGTTTAAAAAAAAATGAGGGAAGAGAGCTAGTGGAATGCAGTGGAAAATCAATTCAAAATTTCGTACTTCCTTTGTGGACAATATATTGGTTTGGAAAATATGATTACAACATAAATAAGGGGCTGTTTTAAAATTTCTTTAAGAATCTGTATGCCCACTGACTATTGGGGGCATGGGCTATACTGTTGACTTCAGAGCTGACTGTCAACAGAAATTGATTTGTATGCTAATTCAATGTTTGTGTCTCCAGTTGGGGGTATAAGTTCCAAGAAGGCAAGAACCATGTCTGTTTAGTTTACCCTTAAATCTCCCAGAACCTGGAAGAGTTCCTGGTAAATTGTAGACATCCTACTATTAATCATCCATTAATTATAGAAAGAAAGTGAATAACCTGACATGTCTTTCAGTTAGTGGCTGGCAAAGCTGGAAATTTGTCATGTGGTCACTTTAATTTATTAACCTGATGGGTTTATGGCTTCCACTATTTGGCTGGTAGTAGTTTCAGATTCTTTTATTGGAGCAGCCTCTTCTCTTACTTCTGTGTTAACCTAAGCTTTAAGTTACTTTTCTCTTAGTGATACATTCATGTGGTATCTGAGATTGTAAAACTATATGTAAATATATATTTAATTTTTATTATGGAATAATTTTAGATACTAGAAAAATTGGAAAGATTTTACACAGATTCCATATACCCTTCACCCAGCTTCCTCTAAAGATAACATCTTATGTAACCATGGGACATTTGTCCAAACTAAGGAATTAACTAACTAGTATAATACTATTTAGCTGAACTATAGACTTGACTTGGATTTTACTAGGTTTTCCATTGATTTTTTTTTTCTGCTCCAACATCCAATCCAGGTTGCTGCATTGCATTATATAAAATATTTTTATATTTTCTATACTATATAAGGTTGTCCCTTGGTATCCATGGGTTCTGCATCCATAGATCCAACCACCAATGGATCAAAAATATTTGGAAAAAAAAATTGCATATGTACTGAATATGTACAGACTTCCCCCCACTTTGTCATTATTTAAACAATGCAGTATGGCAACTATTTATAGAGCATTTGCATTGTATTAGGTGAGCATACTACAATTTTGGTATCTGCAGGATTTCCTAGAACCAATTCACCATGGATACTGAAGGATGACTATATAATGTATATGATATTATACCCTATATAAACTACAGTATATTTACTAATTTTTGGTGGAAACTTCTTTTAATGACTTTTTTTCAGGTAGCAGGTAGCAACCAAAATATTTCCAGAGGGCATGCCAATATTGAACCCATCGATTTTCTGGTTCCAACTCACTATGACTCAGTAGAATAGAGGCTACAATAGAGATCCATGTTGCTTTAAGGACAATATCTTGAGTATAAACCCAAGCATTTCATAGATTCAACAATAAATTTCCTTTTTGATATATAAGCGGTGGTTGAGAAGCCAGTCTATTTGTTACAGGACAATGTGCATGGGTAATATATAAATACTTTTAGGTAAGGTAATCACTTAGCTCCCTTCAGATTTGGATGCTCCTTGGTTCATTGCTTCTTTCAACTCAGTGGTGTAGGACCCACATATCATACATTTCAGATAACCTGTATCCAGATTGGGCAGCTTAATGGAAAAGTAGGGGATGGTCAGTCAGGTTGTCTATCTTAGCTTAACCTGGGAATCAAGACTTCTAGTTTCACTTGAAAAACCTTAAGTTCTGGCAAAACATACATGACAATGTTGTCCAGAGGTGAGAAGCATCTGCTGGTTTAGAAGGACAGTTCCCTAATATCTCACATTTCCCTAATATCTTATAATTCATTATATTATTGAGCTGGTATGCTTCATACAGCTTAATACACAGTATGGATCTATGTCTCAATTAATCCTCTGCGGTGTTTATAAAATCACAGTAAAGAACCACTTCAGTTATACATAGAAAAGACCACAACTGATGATATTAATGTAGAATTTGGTTCTCAGAGCGGAGAGATAAGGAAATAGAATCCCTTACAGAAGATTACTTGAGTGTGGCCTCTTGCCCTCTAGAAGAACTGCTCTTGTATTGTTAGGTGCTCATTGTATATATTTGCTGATTTAAGCTCTGCACTTGTAGTGTCCACACAAACTCTTTGTGGTTTTTATACCTTTGCCTCTCACTCTGTCATTTGCACTCTTTCCATGTAGCATTCACGACAGCTGTGTAACAAATAAATTAACATGTATATTCTGGATGAACAATGAAAAGACATGATTCTTTTAGGTCTTTTAAAAAAATAAACTATAGCTTAAAAAACCTCAAAAAGTTAAGTCAATTTCTTGGGCAAATTACATGAAGATGGGATTCCAAGAACACATGCTCCTGGAGAAGTTTTATTTCTTCCAGATCACCTGGAACTCCAACAAAGTGAAACTAGCAATTTTATCTGGGTTTCAACAAAACCTGATTGCTGTGTTTAGCCATAAACCAGAACAATGAAGTCTACAAAACTTTTTAATGACCTATTTATTCACTGGTTCAAGCCATCTGTTTGATATTATGTGTTTGAATTTTGAGAAGGCAATAAAAACCAAGCAAAATTGAGGAAATTAATTTACCTTAAGAAAATGGTCTTGCTAAATTATTCCAGAATAATATTCAGCTATGAGTAAATTATGCTTTTTTTGGTCCATGGTTGGGCCGACATTCTCTGCTATTCACTGTCCTTTGTCAAGGATAGATAGGCTGGCATTGCCTGAAATAGACCTGAGCCATGAGCATTTTAAATATTGTTAGTAGCTTTTGGCTCTTTAATAATTACACCGAGAGAGAGTTGGCTTGTTTCAGCATAAGTAAGAAGGTCATTAATTGGAGCCAACATGTGGAAAGCAAAACTGCTATGTTTTGATTTAATGAAGGCACCCATTATTCTCTAAAGACTTTCTCTGCTCTTGCTGGAAACAAGACATTCTCTGCTATCACAACTAATCATCATATCCAGCACAGGCTAAATCCCTACCTCAAACAGCTGTTCAGACCACCTGGAAGTCCAGGGGTGAATTCCGTCCCTCTCTGGCTTTATACCTAGCAGAAGACTGAGATCTATCCCTGGAGTTCCGAATACAACCAGAGCAGAGTAGGTCACCTTGCCCCTGGGCTCACAGACAGAACATTGCTAGGCTGCTGGTGTGCAACTGTTCATTTTTACAGATTTCCTTTCCAGTATGCTTCTTGTTTTTGTCTGGTTGGATTCTGGATACTAATTCCAGTTTCCTCACTAGGGTTTACATTCTATCCCTGTCATCATATCATATCGCTCTCTTGGAATTAAACTTGACTCTGAACCTGGTATCACTTTCTCTTTTCTAACTTCTACCTCAAGTTGACATTGAGCTACCTACCTGTGCTCAGAGAAAAACTCTGAGTCCCAGTATCTGATTTCTCTGTTATTCATGGAAATTTCTCAGCCTGTTTGGCTCCTGATCATGGGTTCCAACTCTTTCCAGTTAAATATGCTGGATGCCATGTACATCCAAGGGCTCAATTTAAGGATTCTGCCATCATTGCCTGAACCACTCAACAGCTACCCACCCTGAGAAATCTTGAACTGTGTTGATGGAGCTGGGGGTGTGAAATCAGGGGAAGATGCCACAGTGGGGTGTTAGAATTTACCACCAATTATAATTAGCTATGTGTCATTGGGAAAGATACTGTATCTCTTTTTGTCTGCTGCATCATTTATAAACTGGAGAATGAAACTCACTCATTTTCAGTTTTTTTTAAGGCTATTCTATGCTTTCCTAAAATGAAACCTTAACAGATAGTAGATAAAACAGATACAAGTAGAGCTGCTTTTCTCAAAATGGTAGCATGGGATCAAAATCTTGCCACTTGTCCCTGCTCCACCTACGCCACGGTCTCTACTTGGATCTTTTTTTTTTTTTTTTTTTAATTTTCAGGAGCTTAAACATTATGGTAAACAAAAATCAGTCAGTCAACACCTGATAAATAATGATTTGAATATTTTTTAAACTATGTTTCCTGATCATTTGACTGTTCTACTAACAAACTGTAGATAAGCATACATACTCTACATAAACACAAGAAAAGATTACTGACACCAACAATAACAAACAAATAGATGTGTGGTGCAGAAGTGAACAAATATCAAACAGTATTAATAAGTGCTACTGGAACTTGCTTTGAGGGATGTAGATATTTTTGTCATCTGGCTTATATAATGTGATATCAGTGAAAGATATTTTTCTTTATAGTAAAAACAACCATTTTTTATGTGCATATGTTTTAACTCATTGTCCTTACAACAGCCATCCAGAGTCCTTACTCTTACCCTGTGCACCATCCCGCCTCTCACGGCCACAGGTAAAAATCATAAGGCAGCATAAGACAGATGTTTTTTTTACTCAGTGAAAGAATATATTGAGAATTTTAGTAAATATCAATTCCAAGAGCTCATAAGCAATTAAAACATCGTAACAACGTTTGGGCACTGTAAATAAGTAAGTGATGTTAAAAATAAAGAGATGTTTGTGAATCATATTTTAAAGCCATGATGAATGGGGCTTTCAATCAGTCAGGAACATCTCTCTGAAGGAAATAAGATGCAATAAAGGCTGGTGAGAAAGGAATTGCATCAGTTTCATAAACTGTAAAGTAGAAATAAGAACGACTTGACTTCGTGCTAATGAGCTGGTAAGTAAGATTGCATGTGGACATAACTTAGAAGACTGGCTGGCACTTGAAAAGTGTTAGTAAACATTGGTGGTTTGTGTCAGTCTTCATCCAAGTGAAGTCTTGTAGGATATGATCACATAGAAGTGATCAAATTGGGTGTTGAGCTCAGAACACAGCACACGGAAAGGACCGTGATGTAAAGGACAATGAGGAAAGGGAGGGAATGGAGCGGTGTCTTGGATGGGCTTGGGCTCTCCTATCCCAACCCCTATAAACACAGTCACACCTGCTTTGCTTTTTCTCAGCATCCAGATGGCAGGGATTATTTTTGAAACAACTCTTCCTTATAGAACCCGTGCAACAAAGTTGAGAAATTGTCCATATTTCCCCTTCAGAATCCTTCTGCTTCTCTGAATGTTTCATCTCCCACAAAAGAACTCTTGTCCCTTATGTTTCCTTTTGATGACAAACAGCCATCTCCTTGTTCTCCCTGCACAGGTACACAGAATCCTATGTTCAGTGCACTCTTCTCTGCCCTGGAACATTGTGTTCCATTATGAATACTCCAAGTCCCGAAGCAGCACAGAATCAGAGGCTGGGAGTACCAGTCTACGCCTGAAAGAACTGCCTATGGGTATAGTTCATAAAGAAGAAAGGGGGAAAGGAGGCGAGGGGAGAAGAAAAATTTCATTGTTAAACAAGAGAGGTGAGATTGGCTGGTGTCTGAAAGTAGATCAACAAAGGAAGTAATGAACTTGAGTAAAAAGGCAACGTTATCACTCAAAACAAGAGAAATGGACAAACCAAGGAAATGAAGCAGATAAAGGACTGGGCAATGCAAATGGTAGAATGTGAAAATTAACAAGAGCCAAACACAAAGCAGGCCGGCATGGAGTTGTGCAATTACTAATGCTCCAAGTTGGCTCTAAGTTGACAGGTGCAAATTCTGATTATTTTAGTAGCAGCTTGGTGGACTCACACATGTTGGTAATAGAACCAAACAAAGCCAGTCTTCTCTTAGACATAAAGATAGTAATTTGGCTGAGTAGTATTCCATTGTGTAGATGTACCACATTTTCTGTATCCACTCATCTGATGATGGACATTTGGGCTGGTTCCAACTCTTGGCTATTGTAAAGAGTGCTGCGATGAACATTGGGGAACAGGTATACCTTCGACTTGATGATTTCCATTCGAATGAAATACTGCCATTTGCAACAACATGGATGGACCTTGAGAGAATTATATTAAGTGAAACAAGTCAGGCACAGAAAGAGAAATACCACATGTTCTCACTTATTGGTGGGAGCTAAAAATTAATATATAAATTCACACACACACACACACACACACACACACACACACAAACCGGGGGGGGGGGGGAGAAGATATAACAACCACAACTACTTGAAGTTGATATGACAAGCAAACAGAAAGGACATTATTGGGGGGGAGGGAGAAGGGAGGGAGGTTTTGGTGATGGGGAGCAATAATCAGCCACAATGTATATCGACAAAATAAAACTTAAAAAAAAAAAAAAAGATAGTAATTTGTTGAGCTCACCTGTGCCGTGTGTTAAAGGCTGATAAAGACTTGCTTTAGGGAAATTTCGAATTTAGGAAAATGTTCTCAGAGACTGGAGTACTTAACTTCTAATGGTTTTTGTCTTTTATTTTTATCTTAACCCTTTTGGCAGAACAATAGGAACAAGATTTGAGACTAGGTGGGATGGTGAGAGATCTAACAATCACATTTTAAAGAAAATCACTCATCCTGAATAAATGTAATGGCCACAGTTACCCCAGTCCAATCCAATCATTTGGATTGCTCGTAGTGTTTGCAAGGTTCCAACAAGGTCCTATTCTCATACTACACGGTTTTATTAGGCATTTTTTTTCACTGACATAGCTTCGGTTACCATCCTCAGACTGCTAACCCCGAATTTTAGGATATAACTACTCTATTTTGTGAATTATAATCTGTGTACCACACATCTTAATTTTTACATTAACAAGAATTTAAAAATTAAAATGTTCAGAAAAGATATACTTTTACATAATTTATTTTTCTTTAAAATGTTACTTTTATTTTTAATTGACCAATAATTATATATATTTATTGAGCACAATGTGATGTTTGATACGTGTATACATTGTGGAATGAGCACACGAGGCTAATTAACATACATATCCCCTCACATATTTACCATTTCTTTTTGGTGAGAACGTTTAAAATCCACTCTTTGGGCAGTTTTGGAATATACATTATTATTAACTATAGTCATCTTTCTGTGCGATCAATCACCAGCAGTTATTCTTCCTTTCTCACTGAAGCTTTGTATTCTTTGACAAACATTTCCCCTTTCTCCATCTCCATTCCTTCAGCCTCCGGTAACCACCATCGTACTCCGTGCTTCTATGAGTTCACATTTTAGATTCTACAAATAAGTGAGATTATCCAATATTTATCTTTCTGTGCCTGGCTCATTTCACTTAGCATAGCGTCCTCTAGATTCATCCATGTTGTTGCAAATAACAGAATTTTGTTCTTCCTTAAGGCTGAATAGTTTTCCATTGTGTAAATATACTATATATATATATTAGTATATATATATATTAGTATATATATATATTAGTATATATATATATATATATCGCCATTCCTTTGTTGATGGGCATTTAGGTTTCCATATCCTGTGATAATTCTGCACTGAAAGGACAGTCTCTTACCTAATAAATGGTGTTGGGAAAACTGGCTAATCACATACAGAAGAATAAAATTAGACCCTATCTTACCCTTTATATAAGAATCAACTCAAAATGAATTAAAGACTTACATGTGAGACCTGAAACAGTAAAACTATTAGTAGAGAACATAGTGGGAAAAGTACATGACATTGGGCTGGGCAATGATTCTTGCATATGAACCCAAAAGCACAGGCAAGAAAAGCAGAAGTATCTTAATAGGATTACATCAAACCAATAAGTTTCTGCACAGCAAAGAAAACAATCAACAGACAAAAAGAAAAAAAAAAAAAGAAAAGAAAACAATAATAGAATGAGGAGACAACTCACAGACTGGGAGACAATATTTTCAAATCAAACATACATAAAGAGCCTCATATCCCAAATATTAAGGAACCCAAACTATTAAATAACAAGAAAACAAATAACCCAATTAAAAATAGGCAAAGCACCTGAAAAGACATTACTCAAAAGATTACATACAAAAGGCCAACAGATATACGAGAAAATGCTTAACATTACTAATTTAATTTGCATTAAGAAAACATAAATTGAAAGCACCATAAGATATAATCTCACACCTGGTAGAATGGCTTTTATCAGAAAGATAAAAGATAACGAGTGTTGATGAGAATGTGGAGAAAAGGGAACTCTTGTACACGGTTGGGGGGAACGTAAATTAGTACAGCCATTTTGGAAACAGTATGGATTTTCCTTAAAACCCTAAAAACAGAATTACCATATGATGCAGCAATCTCGCTTCTGAGTCTATACCCAGAGGAACTGAAATCAGTACGTTGAAGAGATGCCTGCACATTTTCTTCCTACTAGCAATGGTCCATGTAATTGCTCAAGCAAAAACTTTTACTACTTACTTATTTATTGATTCAAATTAGTTATTGGTTGGCTACTTTGTGTTTAAACAGGATATACCAGAACAAAATAAATAAGGTGCTTGGTCCACAAAGCTTACATCTTAGTGGAGACTGCAAAGAGGTAAATGAGAATGGGCAACACAGCATAGAAGCGCTCCCACAGGACACATACAATGTGCTATAGTAATGCATAGAGGAATGGAAGAGTGTTCCAAGCAGAGGGAAGATCCTATGTGCAAGCCTAGTGGTAAGAAAAATCTTAACAGTTCTGAGGAAGTGAAGACAATTTACTGTGTTTGGACTGCATACTCTGAGGGGGCACAGGAAGAGCCAAGGTGTAAGTCTGGAAAAGAAAGCAGGGTCTAGACGATCTTATCACAAGATGTAAACAGAATGCTCCCACAATGCTAAGATTAAGGCCATAATCTTAACCCCATTTTCTGATAAGAAACCTACATTATTAATAATTTAAATAACTTGCTTAAGTTTACATAACTAGTGACTACTTCAAAAGCTTGCGCTCTTACCCATGGCTTTTTGCCGCTGCTAGCTCAAGAATAATGAGAATTAAAACTTTGTGTTAGCAATATGGGAAACAGCAACTTTTAGTGAGTAGTTATGGTGGAGTAGAGAAAGTATCTGACGAGACTTGTTTTAACAGAGTATGGGAGGAGAGGAAGACATGAAATACACAGTAACCACCTCTTTCGAGGAATTTTATTCCAAAGAAGGACAATATTAAGCAATATTAAGCAAAATAATATTAAACACAATAAAATTAAGGGAAAAAAATGATTAGACAAATAGGTCTATTTCAAATAATAAAAAGTAAATTTCACCAGAAAAAAATCTTTTATAAACTTTATACATCTAATAATAAGCATTAAATGTATAAAGCAAAACTGATAGACAAGGAGAAATTCACATGACCATAATCAGCATAAGAAACAAATATCTCCCAGAAATCAATACTCCCTATTATAAAAATTAAGATGAAAAATCTGGCTATTTAAATATTTCCAAACAATTAGAAAATATATTTTTAAAATTCCATGGAACATTTATAAAAATTGAGAATCCCAATAAATTCTAAAAATGCCCATTTTTCATGCCAAAGTGACATTATAAATTTATTGGAAAATCGTAGCCAAAAAATATATCCACTTGAAAAGTATGACAATTACAACAAAATGACAAAAACGGCTATTATAATTAAACTGTCATGTTCAAGAAGGTAGCAGAAAACGTGACTTGATAGGAAAGAATTGGAAAACATAATAAAGAATTCAAATGCAAGCTCTGGAGATGTGAAAGATAACATTTGAAAGGCAGAATTGACTGCCTGGGATTTACCACGGGTTAGGCACTGCTCTGGAACTGAGTAGGACTAAAATGTAACATCAACTCTGGCAACACCACTTTCCAACACTAGAGGGAGTAATTTCTCGACGTTGCCACTGTCTAGTTTGCTAGCTCAGCTCCACAGTCACTCCAGTAACCAATTTTCTGTTTTAAATGTCCTCTGTTTGAAATATGTTGAATGTATTGTTTCTTGCCAGAGCCCTAACACAGTAATCTTCAGGTAGAGATAGAATATTCTGAGAAGCTAGAAGTGGTGGGAGGGCAAGTAAGGATTTCTTCCAAGGTATCTGTATCGTCCTGCCTTATAAGGAATCCTGGGTTCTAAATGCACCATAGGAGGAGCAGAGAGCCCTAAGACATGACAAATGATGGAGCCAGGACCAGTGGACAGATTGTCTTCATAAAAATGTCCTCTTAAATCTTTGGTGTTATGTAAAACTGCAAAACTCTGTCACATCTTGGAAGAGGGAAAACAGCACTAAAATTAGGTTTTCTGCCAGAAAAGCAGAATATAGCTTGGAGTCAGATATCAAGTTGGTCAATAAATAATTAAGAAATAAATATTTCTTTTATATCTAAACTAGTGTACCAGATTCATACTTCCTACAAATATTCATTAAACAAATATAATAACTGAATATCTAGGAATGTTTATTGCTTCACAATCAAAGATTTTCCAAGAGTAAAATTTAGGATTAACTAACTTTAAGATTAAAACCAGTGGGAAAACAAGAGCATAACACACATAAATTTTATTACTGTAACAGTTATGTTGACCTCCCTAAGATATTTTGGTGCTATAGATATTTTGGACCAAGTGACCAAACAGAATAATTAGTCAATGCCCTTGTAGTATCTATAATTTTTGAGTCTTGATAGTTATAAGCAAGTAATTAAGTAAATCCTGGACCATAGAATTTTTGCCAAGAGGTGCAAAGAGGTGATATCACTTGGAAGAATGTTCTATAGCATATTCTTTACAAAAAAGGAAAGTAAGATGCAAAACTTCTGCTCTTTCAGTCTGTTGTTTGCCATTTGAGCTGATGGAGTCTGGTTTAGTTCTTTGGAATATCTTTTTTGGATCCATTGGGAAGAAGAGATAAAAATGAGTATTTGTAAGAGCAAATCTATCTGGGCCTTTATCTAGCCTTTTCACCCAAAGGACCAAATCCTTTTTGACTTTCAAATGGAGGTTGACACCACTAAGTACAGACTCAATCTAGTTTAATTGAAAGTAAGAATCTTAGAAAGTATTACTAAAAATAACAATATTCACGAGAAGTTGGTACCATAGAGTGTGAGAGGCAAGGCAAAAAGCAAAAACAACAAAACAAAACAAAAACCCTTAACACTAAAGTGTAGGAATCAGTTTTTCTTTTGAAATCCACCAATGTATTAGTCCGTTTTCTGTTACTTGTAACAGAATACCTGAAACTGGGTAATTTATAAAGAAATGAAATTTAATTGCTACATTTTGGAGGCTGAGATGTCCAAGGTCCAGAGCGTGCACCTGCTGAGGGTTTTCCTCTCGGTGGCAGCTCTCTACAGAGTTCCGTGGTGACACAGATATCACATGGTGAGAATGGCAAGAATGCTTTCAGGTGCTCCCCTTATAAAGCCACCACTCCACAGCCATGAAAACCCATTAAACCTTTAATCCTTTAATGGATTAATCCATTCACGAAGCCCTCACGATCTAATAACCTCTTAAAGGCCCCACATTTCAATATTGCCACATTGGGGTCAATTTTCCACATGAACTTTGGAGGGGACAAAGATTCAACCCATGTCAACCTAGCACATTCCTCTTGGAATTTAAATTTTTATAACGTTCTTCCCATTATCTTCATATTCTTCTATTTTGAGTAAAAATAGGCTTTGTAAATCTAACTTATGTATAAATACTGTTTTTTATTCTTGTTGTTTGTTAGCCTTTTCTTTATTTTCTCTCATGTTCAGGTTCCTGAAAGACTTAATCAGCCATTTCCTCTCTGTAATCATTCCCTTAGTGAATTAATCCGTTCTAATAGTCTCAGTGTTCATATCTCTAATCCCGTGTTTTCACCTGTTTATGGGACATGTCTCCTCTGCCTGCCTGCAAATATCAGATTAAGTGAAACAGATAAAAAATTGAACCCCACATCTCCCCTCTTTCTCTCTCTGCCTCATTCCCTCCAAAACAAGCCTACTTTTTAAACTCTGATTTTAATCATTAATATTCTTTTTCTTCTATTATTCCAGGGTAAAAACATTGGCGTCTCTTTTCTTTCCTGTCTTTGTCTTGCAAAAGTTATATTCTTTCTTTCTTTGAAATGTCTTCATGTTCATTCCTCCCTCTATTTTTACCTTGCCTTTAGCCCATGCTTTTGTTTCTATAGCATTCTATCAGCTGAAACTCTTGATGCTAATCATGCTCAAATCTATATTTCATGTGTTTGCTAGCTTGATTTTTCAAAAACATCTTTCTGTTCCAGAATTCACAGTGATGCATTTTTTCCTACCGGATTTAGCCTAAGCCCTATTTTTAAGATTAAATTTTGTATAACTTGGCTTTATATGGTCTGTCCAATCACATTTCATACTGTTCCTCAGCACAAAGCTCAGTCCTCCATTTATGCCAGTTCCCTTGAGCTGTCTCCAAATATTCCCTCATCATCTATGCTTCTGTCCATTTTTTTAACCATCCTGCTTCTTAATGCAGATTTGAACTAATTTTTTTTTTTCAGATTTATAGCTTCTTTAGAGTTCATCTTGAGTCTTCTCTTCTACTTGATACCTTTCCCTAATATTTAAGTTAACTAAAATCTCAATAAAATGTTGAATTTTTATTATGGTTTAAAACAACTTGCTCTCTAAAAATTTTATGGGTCATTGTGTTTCCCCAAATTTTAGGCTCTTGAAAACATGGATTCTATTCTTAACCAGAGCTAGACATACAACAGGTATCCCCAAATATGTGTGATCTCAGGAATCACAGTATAAGTTATGTAAATAATTCTCTTTGGAAGTTGACTGGGACCATAGAACAAACAACAGTTTGGAGCAAATTTCAAAGTTTGCCTGGGCTCCGTGTGTGGTGTTTAATTTTCAGTCTCCTCTGCTGTGATATGGGTTTTAATCTTCTCCGGGTAATGAGATTTCAGGGGAGGGATTGAAGGTGATTTTGTTCCCCTTTGGAAGTTTGGTTTCTAGGTAGATAAGGAAACGTCAGGGAAGAGCTTCATCCTGTGCTTTCGGAGTCAGAGGATTGAGAACCAGGAAGAGAGGAAGGTCTGAGAGACCTTGAGCCTGCTTCTTTACTTCTGTATTTTGGAGTATTGTTTTCTAAGCCCCAACGTAAGTTACTCAAGGGCCCCAGCTAAAATATTATATTGTTCTCAATCCAAGCAAGGTGTAAGTTCTTGCTTTTGTCTCTTAAAATACATCATTGATCTGAGGCAAACCAGCTGTTGAGTTAACTCACAGTCTTGCCACCACTTTTAAAGCATTAGGCAGAGGCTGGTTGTGGGTCTCAGGGAGAAAGAAGACATTGAGTATGGCTGTGATTGAGGTAGCTCTATAAATTAAGGGCAGAAAGTCAATCTGTCCTTAATAATCTGCCTGTCATCTGTGTGAGTGATTTTAACAAAAAACTCACGTGGCCAAAATTCTAATAAATTCCTCAGACTGTTGGTCTGCAAAAAATACAAAGCATTTTGTTAATTAAAATCACTCCAGCTTATAAAGCAAATTTGGTATAATTGCCCTTTCAAGTAAAATGAGATTTGTTTATTTGTACAATTTATCTTCCAATTATTCCTAACTCATCTTAGGAAAAGACCCCATTACTAAAGAAACCAAATTCTCAAAGGACTCTCAGCTTCTCTTTATGATGGCTGGCAAAGAGAAAGACATCTAGATTCAGAAGGACAGTGATAATTTCTCCTAGTTTTACTATGTTTACAGATCATCCCCCTGCACTCTGCTCCATCAGTTCAATTTAATAAAATTCAAGCCAACAAATATATTTACATACAATTGGACCCTGGGCATATGATGAATAAAACGCATGTTATTTTTATAAAAATTTCATTGTGTACTAGGGCATTTTATCTTCATGCCCAGAGTAAATTTAGCCATGATTACGTTTGCTCAGGATTTACTACTCAGTTATTTCTGTCCATGCTCTTTTTGCATTTGTCATTACATGAACAAGTTATGTGAAATAAGGCATGACACCCCCCACCCCCCACCAAAAA